>NC_140588.1:78177626-81174774 GCF_964204655.1 Triturus cristatus
TACTGTGGAATACAGCATGCATACAAAGAGGAACAAATTAGGAGAAATAAACATATTTCCCCTCATTACGGCTGCCCTGGTGAGGCGTACCGTTTACTGATCCTTGTAAATCTGGAAATGCGTCAAAACCCATGGGTGTTACTTGGAAATATCCACCTCTATGCCCATGGAAAGACTCCCTGATGCAGTGTAAGGCAGCACAGTAACTTGCACTGTGTTGCCTTACAGCCTATCTACAAGGCCATGAAAAGCCACTCTAAGTGGCTTTGCGTGACCTCATAGATATGGGTCTGCACTCTTTGCCTGCAGAGCTTCACAAAAAGTGATTCACCGGTGGCTCAAGGGGCTTGCAAATAAGCCCCCCAAGTGTATAAAATATAAAACATGTTATTAATTAATAACTGTTTGAATTCCATATACCTTCCCATGTCATGTATGAACAGATAACCTTGTGTAATTCAAAGCGATTCAATTCCATTGTTATCAATGGTACATGAATCACAAAATGTATACAATAGGTTATGAGTCACACCATTGACATTACCAAACGTCCTTAAAATGTAGGGAACATCAATAATCAGATAAATCACATTATTATTCATGACACTTGACAAAAGACAATCGGACCATGACTATCCTTTTAGAAAAGGAACACATAAGAATCCATGCCATTGTAAAAAATATGCCAGAGTGGGCTATATCTATTCTCGCTAGTTCAGATTTAATTGTTGCCAGTGGTACATGCATAGCACAATTTGTACACGTTGTACTACTGGTTATGAGTTATACAATTAGTATTATCAAATAAGTGTAGAACATAAATAACCAATTAAATCAAATAATGATATTTGCGGAAAGACAATCAGCCTTTGTGTGTTGCTCTTTAACATGAAAAAGATAGATGTTTGTAAACATGAACAATATAATTAGGCTTTCTAGTGCAAAATTAAACACACCTAAAATCAGTTAAATATTTTTTGCAAAAAGAGAATAGATTCAGTATAATAGAAGTCAGACTTTTAAAAAATGCTGTTTCTCAGAAGGTGTACAGACATGCAGTGATATTCTATATTTCCTATAAGTACCTAAAGCGTAGAAAAATAAACATGTTGCCATTAATAACCCTTCTCTTCTTATCACTGATCATCTGAGAAAATATAGCAGAAGTATGAAAAGCCACAGTTTCCTTTTTGAAACTGCCGTTTTAATTCTACTCTATAATCTGTGTTAAGATGATAAGACCAATAATACAACTCTTAGTGTGGATAACTTCTTTATTAAGTTACATCTGAACATAGAACCCATCCACAGCCAGGGCTGGCATCAGCTCTAATCTCCTTTCTCACTAACCCACTAACCACCCCCACTAGAATCTTCAACACTACATTCTAGTGATGATGCTCTAGCTGTAAAGCTGCACTTTATCACTTGGTTACAGAACCTCACATGCTAAAGATTGTTTAACTTAAGATACCACATCACCTCCCTCATTATACCCAAAACTGAAAATAAACTCAAAAAGACCAAGGAACTATAAACATCCAAGAATAAATGAAAAAAGAGATGTATATAAAGTGCATCCCCAATTAAGGTGTGAGAAATAGAAGAACATCAAAAATAAGGTTAAACATAGTCACATAACTGAACTGGTCTCCCCTTCTTATGTTTTGGTCGGTTTTTGAGATCTTTAGAAAAATCCTTGTCCAAAGAAGTCACATTTCCACCTAAGATGTGGTTGCATTTCGCCACCCTGTTGAGATTCCAAATCTTGTTAACAGTCTTCACTGCATTTTTAAACACTTTGTTTTCTCTACAGGGTTGACTACAATTGGAAATTCTCACACTTTTTCTGGGAGATCCAATCTTGATCCAATCACCCACCTGCATCACTATCGCTTGAACAGCTTTCCTTTTGTCATAAAGCTCCTTTGCTCTAATTTTCTTACCTTCCTCCCACTCTCTCTCCAGCCTTCTACTTGACCAACATGATCGTCCACCTCTCTCCTTTTCTAATCCACGCAAGCTGGAACAATTTCACAAGTAGTCATCCTTCCTTTGAACAGGGAAAGGGAGACAATCCTGTATTTGAATGTAGGATTAGACAATATTCTCTTACTTTTGTTCTCATGCCTTCCTCTCAGTTCATGTCACACATCAGTGACTGTTGCAAACATTATTTCAGGACCTTTATAAAGTGTTCCACTATACCATTGAACTCAGGATATTATAAAGCGGCCTTCTTATGCTTTACCTCTCAACCCTCCAAAATTCTTTAACCACACCAGAGGTCAGTTGAACCCCATTATCCGTGAGAACACCAGTGGGAAAACCCTCTCTCTTAAGCAATTCTAGCAATAAACTGATCATATTCTTTGAATCATTGGAGTTAACCACCTTAATTTCTGGCCAGTGAGAATACATGTCAAGAGACACCAAAACATATTTCTTGTACGATCTCACTCTAATTCTGCCAAATCCATGTATGATCTAGTTCAATAAGTACCTCATACCTTGAAGCATTAAACTAAGTTTTCTTGCAATTCAAAAGGGAACTCAACAGTTTCACCTCAATTCACCTGAAAGTTTATGGAGTCTCTTTTGTAGACTTCTCATGGCCCCAAAAGTGCCTGAAAATAATAAAACAATATCTCAAGGAAAAGGATATACTATCAAATGATAGTATATCTCTTTCCTTGATATATTTGTTCTAGTGTTTGTTTGGTTGGATTGCATGTGTTGAGTGAACTGCAAATTGGGTGTCAGGTTTGACTTGCACCCAAAGGGAAATCCTTTACTTGACTAATTATCATCCTGGATACAAGAAGCTTGACAGCCTGGACATTTTCGGACAAACGTTTTCACTGTGGTGATGTGGGCCACATGGCAAATAACAAAACTTGCCTGGGATGGAAGCCTACTTGGAGGAATTGTGGGAAGAAAGGCCATGTTACTAAATGCTGTAAATCTACTGTAAATAAAGTAAGGGGGATGGATTGCGAGGGTGACCTGGTAGAAGAAATGGTTGTTTTGCAAAACAAAGTTCAGGGTTCGGAAGAGCCTCTAGAATTTGCACTGGTCAATACTGAATCAGTCAAGATGTTATTCAACTCAGGGGCCAAAATCACATTGATATCACTTACAGTTTATGAGAATACTCTGAGAAACAAAGTGAAGCTGCTAAAGCACGGGAATAAACCCAGAGATTATGCTGGTATACCAATAAAGTTGGCAGGGTATTTTTGGGGGTCAATAGAATGTATGGATAGAATAATTCCTGGGAAAATGTCTGTGTCTGTGAAAGGAGACTCCTTAATAAGTTAGATTCTTCAGTGCCACCTCTATGTATATCTTGACCCTTATCTGAACCTTGCTATTCATGTTAGGGGCATTCTGGTTGTTTGAAGTGTGTCAGATGGATGTGATTTCTTGCTAAATTAGTTTTTAGGTGTGTTAAGAAAAGCTCTAGGTTGTCTGAAGCATTATGTGCATGAGATTAGAGTTAAAGATAATGCACTCCCAAAAGTGGTTATTGCTAGGAGCATACCTTTGGCAGTCAAGGAGAGTATCAAGAAGGAGGTGGATAAGTTGTGTGACAATGGCATGATTCAAGAGGTAGAAGCCTAAGAATGGCTTGTTCTTGTCGTAATAGAATGCAAGGCCAATGACGGAGCCAGATTATGTGTGGGTTTGAGAGCGCTCAAACGGCAGTGATTGTTGAACACTATCCCCTTCCCAATATCAGTGAAATGATGAGCTTGCTGAATCGGCGTTGCACTTTTCGTCATTGGACCTTAGTTCTGCGTATCACCAAATAAAGCTGACTTTGTCTTCCCAGGACTTGACTACCTTTGCCCCTCCCTTTCATGCGTATACATTTTTGAGGATGCCTTGTGGGTTCATATCATCGGCCTCTGTCTTTCAGAGAGCAATGGAAAGGTTACTGAAGGGAGTGGAGGATCTAACATAGGGGAACATAATGGTAGGTTGCGAGAAGTGTTGGAAAGGCTGTAGAAAGGTGGACTTACATTAAAATGTGAGAAGTGAGAATTTAATGTCCCCAACATAGAGCATTTGGGACCTCTAATCCCTGGATCAAGGATAAGACCATATAAAGGATTGGTGGACACCATTAGTAATCATCTGTTGCCCAAGTGTCAAAAGATGTTTGGGCATGGCAGGCGTTTTTAACAAGCGTGTACCTAAATTTACTCAAAGAACAGTTCATCAGCACTATTTGTAAAACTGCACATCATCACTTGGTTACAGAACTTCACATGCTAAAGATTCTGTAACCTAAGATATCACTACCTGCCTTTTTTCTTTGCTGCTGGCTCTGACAGTGGCCATTGTGATATTAGAAATAAAAAAAAATGAGGTATTAAAATTGAGCGGCTATGTCATTTCTTTACACTAGGTGCATCACAAGTTTCCTGTAATAAGGAAATTAAAAACAGCTTTTATACAGGTATGGCAGGCTCCAGTGTATGATAGGACAAATATTCATGAAACGATACATAAGACAGTAAGCTGAATTGCTTAGATGCATATACCAAGGTAGATGGAAAATGGCATGAATTCGGAATGCCATTATATGAAATAAAAGAAACACAGATAAATGCCTAAGAACACTTTAAACTTATAGCAAACACTTTGATGGATATAGAGGGAGACTTCCCTCCATTATTGGCTAACTTTTCTGCAAGGCCACTGGAATTATTCGATTCCGTGGTCACTGAGTTTTCCACATAAGTATAGACTTGCCTCCTTTGCCACATTTTACATCATCTGCTGCATAATCTGCAGATTTTAAGAAACAAATTTGTTTCTTGTTCAAACAAAACTTAAGGTAATAAATCATAGTGACACTTGTCCCTGCTTAGTGGAAAGCCCTTTGCAAATGTTGACTGGTCATCTTTCAATTAAATATTACTGTATGTTGGTGTTAAAACTGTATTCATGAGATTACATCTTTGCCCAGACAGCGTTATCATGCATACAAATAAAAAATAATGAAGTAATGCTATCACAAAAAATGCCACATTATGCAGTATCATTTGCCTTTCCTTGCAGCATATTTTAGCCAAGCCTGCTGCATAATTTGGTCCTCCTCTGCCACATACTTCCAGCGGCCATGCTTATCAGCATATATACTATCACTAAATAATACTGTGCAGTATTTATCATTAATTACCTCCCTGCAGCAAAGACTGATTTGTTAGGGTTGTTTTGAGCTTCTATAGTACTCACTTGAATGGGCAGTGGAAGGGATGTATGACAGAACCCTGCCTGCATTTCAAATGCATGCCTTCACTTCACAGTCACTACCCTGACTGGGATGTTACCATGTGTTCATTTACCACTCAACATGTTACAACGACTTGCCGGGGGGGGGGGGGGTGCTTGGCTTTGGATAGTTTATTATTCCAACTCCAGCCAGTGTATCAGTAGGAAAGGTGTTTAACTTAAAATCCACACCACTCAAACAGTATACCCCCTAAAGCAAGTCATTGTAATGAATTGCATGGTAAAGTAATGTGTGGTAATGTCTCAGTTGGGGTAGTGACTGCTGAGGAAAGGCAGGTTATGGTTCTGCCTGCGGGGTAAAGGATGTTTCCCCAGTGGAAGTTACCTGTGAAGGTGTGGTAGGAGATAGAATCACCAGAACCTGAAAGTTACTCTGGATGGCTTGAGTGACATTAGGGAGTGCAGATTAGCATATTTTAGGTTGATGGCAAGTGTTTAGCAGGGTATGATTTCAGACATGCAACTTGGAACAGTTTCATAGATGACTTTGCCGACCATTCTTTGTTGTTTCTTAGTGACACTCTTTTTTGTCAGAGAGCCATCTAGGACGGTGAAACTAACAAGAAGAGGCATTGTGTCTGAGGACTTATATAAGGTTATGATAACAAAGTTTCAGACATTGGTTAGAAGAGGGATAGATTAATGAGGAATTCCCACAAACAGAATATTGCAATAGTGTACTTTATTGACTACGACCAATACCTTGGCTGTATGTAGAGGGATATATATAGACATGTCTTGCTTATATTTAGGACCTGATAACTTACTGCAGTTGCTGTGGTGGTAAAGGAAAGATTCCACCCACACAGAGGGACTAACATATGTCACTATTTCTTGCTGAGAGTTCAAAGACCAGGATATCATGTAAAACACAGATAAATCTATGACTAAAGATAGACAATTAAGAGGTAGGAAAACATAAGACCTCCATCTTTCTTGTGTTCACCCAGTTACCTAATGGTAGTTGAAGTGTCATGTAAATAAAGAATGACGGAACTCTTTTGGTTCCTGATAGACTTGGCAGACCTGTGACATAAGCATTGGAGGGTAATGAAGTGAATGCATGCTTAAAAAATTGAGTTCTTGCTTACACGCTGAAGATAAAGATATGCATAACTACTCTACATGTGTGGCGTAGATATTGGCGAGTGCCGGGGCTGGGTAGGAAACTACAACTAGTGACGAGGAGGGGACAAATAACCCATAGATCAACAGAGCTCTCTCAGAGAGTTTGTAGTGGTCCAGCAAACTGCTTGTGCGTGCCAAGTGTATCACAGTCAAAGGGCAGAATTGATTTTAGTACCTGTGGAGTCTCAGTGCAACACCAGCCTGCATAAAAATTTCGATGAGAAATAAAGCATCATTGAAAATGTACATATAATTTCCCGAGAATCAAATTAAAAAGCTGCAATCAGAAATACCACGCTATTATGCAAATTAATGCTATACACCCTACGCAGTGACAATGCTAAAGGCAGATGCAACCAGGTTTTAAAAAGCAGTGTATTGTGATAATTTAGTGCATGTAAAGCTGTAATCTGATGTGCTATAAAGAATAAATCAATCAGGTGTTTACAAAGAGACATTTAAGTGATAAGTCAATTGAATTTCATAATGTTATCTGCTTATCAAATCATTTGAATACAAAAAGACTTGTCTACTTACGGAAACAACTAAAGAGTGACATCATACCACATCCTGCTGTGAAGTGGCCCCAGAGGGTGGGCCGGAGCTGTGCTTGTGGAGCTGTCCATAAACAATGTGGCCCTCCATCAAAGCTTCCATGTGGGGGCTCGGAACAACTCCACAAATCTCCATTGCGATAAAATGCTCCAATGGAGAACAAGAGCCAGGCCAAAGCTCCTCCAACTGTCAAGGCTGACCCTGAAGCCAGCCCGTCATAAGGCTCTAGAGATGGTTTGCATGAGCAAGTTCACCAAGAAGCGTTAGAGAGACCACTGCTGTCCACCAATGGTTGTACTGCTGCTTTATTAAAACCACCATCATCATTTGATACAACCAAAAAACACAATATTGCCAATAGACAGAGACTACTGAGGATTTCATAGATGAAATAGATGAAACAGATCACAAAAAGATTATCAAACATCTGAAGAATATGGCTGGTGAAGGTGTAAAAGAAGCCATGAAAAAGTTACCACAAGATGGTGATGTGACCTACCATCACATCAGAACAGCCTTGGAAGGCAAGTTCAATCCAGTGCCAAATGTAGATTACAAAAGATATATCTTCAGTCAAGAACACCAGAGAACAGGTGAAACCATTGATGAATTTGTTGAGAGACTGGATCTCCTTATAAAGCACTGTAAGTTCAATTAATGTATTGATGAGGAAGCTACATGCCTCGGAGTTATAGATGGATTCCAGTCAGAATACTTTCGACAATGAATGCTGAAGGAAACTCTGAACAAGTCCTCAGGGTTGCCAGAGCTGAAGAGCGTGCTAATTGACAAGTGACTGACATTTGGGCCGGAGGTGCATAGAATGTGTCAGTCATAAACATGAAAAGTAAGCCAAAGCATGAAGCAAAGGGATGCAAAGCGATGTCTCCACAGAAAACTAAAATGTGTTTCAGATGTGCAACAGTTGTGGCAAAGGAAACCATTTTTTGATGGTTTGCAAGGCGAAGGAAAGAGTAAGTGCGTCACAGCATGTAGACAAAATGGTTGACCTAGCGCTGCAACAACGACGTTCAAAGAGCTCCCACAAGGCCAAGCGGTCCCACCAACTGAGGTAATTATGCCTGAGGAGACATATTGTGAATTGTCTCTCTTACTACGACCTACCTAATCAAAAACTAAAGAGTATACATGGGCTGTTCCAGCACCTATGAAAAGTCAAGGTTCATTTAGTAGCTATGACGAAACTCAAGAAAACAACGGTACAAGCACCTATTCACGTATTTCAAGGTACGGCTTCAAGTGCCTGTCTTCTCAGTTTTAACACCACACTGTTATGGGACTGATGTCAGTCAACTAAAATATGAATCCTCATCATATATTAATAGGTCAATTTCCTTTATTATTTCGTAAGTTAGGAAAGCTCAAGACTATGAAAATATAGTTACATATAAATGAGGATGTTTGTACTGTTGCCGAAAGACAGATGAATTGCATTTCACTTGCAAGAAGCTGTTAAAAGAGAACTCAATTCATTGCTCAGACACTATATCATTGAACACTCCACTGGTCCAACGCCTTGGGTTTCACCCATAGTAGTAGTGCCTAAAAGGGACCGTGAAGGAGGTGTACGCATTCACGTTGACATGCGACAGGCCAACAAGGCAATAAGAGTGAACAACATCCCGGTCCGCATATTGCTGATATGATAACTCAATTGAATGGAGCAATGTTCTTCTCTCGACTCAATTTCAACAAAGAATATCAACAGTTGGAACTTGAAGAGAATTGCAGACACATAACAACCTGTTGTAACCTACTGCATGGTTGAACCATGGCACTCAGATGCTCCATGTGATGACCTGAGCCTACTACGGTAACTGTAGAACTGTAGGTGGGGAGTTGGGAGTTAACTGTTGAAAGGAGAAGAGCTGATCTGATCTGTGTGTTACATGTTGGTAGAATAAAGAAGGCTTAAGCTTCAAGTGGTGTCTGGAGTACTTCTTAACTTTGGCGATGAGTTCCTGTGAGGGACAGGACACCTATTAACACCCCTCAAAGGAGAAATCTGCCTTTTGGATTGTTATTTCAGTCTTTTACCTATGGAGTTGTTGTTTTAGCTCGTTTATTGTGGAGTTTTCTTTTGGCCTGTTGTTCCATACTGTTATTTTGGTTTGTTGTTTTCCTTGCTTTACAGGTTAGAATGGCAACAACAAGCATGTTGCAGCCTTTGCAATTTATATCTGACTGTGGGGAACCTTTCTTGCCCTGGAAGAAATGGAGGAAGCTTTTTGACTCATACCTAATTATCATAGTGGGTGAAAAGATCTCAGCAGCTAGGAAACGGGGAATTTTATTGCACATCATAGGCATTGAGGATTGAAATATATATGAAAGCCTTAATGAGATCACGCTTGGGTATGAGGAGGGCCAGCCTAGAGCTGTCATTAAGAAGTCACATGATGTTGGAACAACATTTTGGGCCGTGCATTGATCCTGTCATGAAAAAACAACCATTTTTTTACAGGGTGTAAGCTAATCCTGAAAAGGTGGGCAACTATTAGGCCTCTTTGAAGAGTTTGGTATCCACTTGCGAGTTTAGAGACCTATCATATTCACTTAGAAGAGACCAACTTGTGCATTGTTCCGATGACACTAGAGTACAGGAAAAACCTTTGACTACAAATTCTGCATTGAAGGAGGCAATAGACATTGTGGAGGGGATGAAGTACCTTACTGGCTGGGTTAAAGAGATGTTAAGTACACTTCCCACCATGGTGGAGAGAATAACAGGCACTGGTTAAGGGAAGGAGGTTAATGAGGACAAAAATAAATCCACTTAGAATCCTGCCTGCTTGGACTAAGAAGTCGGTCCAAGAGAAAGACTATGAATTCAAGTGCTTTAAGTATGGAAGATCTAATCATTTGTATATTAGGCCTAATTGTTTAATGCGCAATGTGGTCTGTTGTGACTGTGGTAAGAAGGGGCACTACGCCTGTGTATGCACAAACAACAAGGTCAGAAAGCGTTTAAAGCACAAGATGAGTCTCAGAAAGTCATTTTACAAGAATCTGATTCTGTACAAAGTGTAAATAATGTGGATGGAGAAAATTCCGGAATGCGATATGATTATTGGTGGGAAGGAACTGGTTGTACTTTCTGATTCAGTGTCTTTGTACACACTTTTTGGAAATAAGAATTGGGGAAGAGTATATGGGAAAAAGGATATAAAATTGGTGCCTCCAGATATTAATTTGGTTATGGGGGAATTAGCATTAACCAAATTGCATAATGAACATCAATTTTAAGGGTAAAGAGACAGTTGGCAAAGTATATGTGGCCAAGCGTGGAGACGGTGTTTCGGGGTGCCTAGGTATTATCATCAATACTAACTCGAAAAAAAAGGTCCTCTTGGTTGCCATCGACGGTGAGTGTTCGGATGTGATTTGGGACTTTCAGGATGTTTCAGGGATGAGCATTGGTCTTTTAAAGGACTTACAACACAAGATTATCTTGAAAAAAATGCAAAACATGTGGTGCATAACATGATGAGAGTGCTTAACCTAATGCTGAAACCCCCACAGGAGGAGATGGATAAACTTTTGTCATTGGGGGTGAAAGAGGAGACGGAGTCCTTGGAGTGGTTGGCTCTGATTGTTCTGGATCCCAAGGGTGATGGAAACAAGATCAGAATGTGTGTGGACCTGAAGGACCTCAATCAAAATATTTGGGTGTATCGCTAGCCCCTGCATAAGATAGCAGAAGCCATGGTGAGCATGCCGATAGAGAAGGGAGTGCCCCAGGGCTCATGTCTAAGCCCTAAGATTTTCAATACCTTTGTTGCCCCCACTTGCCAAGATCATCAAATCTTTCAGATTTGAAATTCTGTCCTATGCTGAGGACACACAGTTGGTCATCTCCTTTGACAAAGTCCAGGTTAAAGCAAAACAAAGTTATGCGATGGATGAAAGCAAATTCCATCTGGATGTCCACCAATTGCCTACATTGGAATGCAGAAAAATACTAGATTATTTAGTTTGATAAGACTCAATGGCTTTGATCAGCCGACTGGTATTTCTCAGAAATTGTCTTGGCACCAATATCCAAACAGGTAGTTAAGAACCTTGGTATCCTTCTGAAAGAGCAGGTTTTGTCTACCATCGGTACATGTATTCACGTGATGTACCTGTTGAAGAAAGCTCTCCTTTTTCATCCTCTCTTTACGAAGTAAACCGTAGTTCATGCACTCATTATCAGCAGATTAGATTATGGCAACACTTTACTCGCTTCTGCAAATGAGACATTACTTTCTAAACTTCAAGTAGTACAAAACACAGTGGCCTATCTTATTTGCAATCT
Organism: Triturus cristatus; assembly: GCF_964204655.1. Classification (NCBI taxonomy): domain Eukaryota; kingdom Metazoa; phylum Chordata; class Amphibia; order Caudata; family Salamandridae; genus Triturus; species Triturus cristatus. The sequence goes on from NC_140588.1 coordinate 78,188,932, forward strand.
TCCCTCTGGTACCACTTCCATACCTCTTCTGAGAACCTTACATTGGTTGCCAGTAAGGAAAGGAATATTTTTTTAAGTCTGCTGCCTTACTCATAAGACACTAATCAGGAAAGGCCCCAGGTAACTGAACCAGAAGCTTAAACATTACAGTCCAGTTAGGACTTGGAGTTCCAGCGACAAAGCCTTACTCACTGTTCCACTTGTCTAAAAGGCAAGTGCGGGGGCAGGTCTTTTTCCCATCTGGCCCCCTCCTACTCGAATGAACTGCCTTACTATAGCCATACATTTTCAGATCCCAGCAAATTCAGGAAGATGCTCAAGACAGTGATTTTCTAATTCTGCTTTCCTCCTGTCAGAGATCTGTTTCAGTGCTGAGATACCCATCCTGGGGTGATTAGTGAATAATATTAAATCAAATTAACATAACATAACATTGGCTCTACTCAAGGATGCATGTGTGTTCAGTGTACTGGATTTTTCTGCTGTGTATCACCAAGTGCAGTTGTAAAAGGACTCTAGAACTATAACTAGACACCACTAGGGACATTCAGATTTATAAGGCTGCCTTTTGGGTTAGCCTCAGTCACTACATGTTTTCAGAGACTCCTGAAGACGAATCTCAAGGGGATTGAATCAATGGTGTTCTCTAAGATGGCATTTTGAAATATCAGAAGGACATACAGAGTCATGATCTTGTTTTGTGACAGATGTTGACAAGACTCAGAGACAGTGGCCTCACTCTCAAATAGGAGAAGTGTAAATTTGGGGCAGGTTCTGTCTCTTCCTTGGGGCATACGATTTCTGAAAATGGAATGAGACCAAAGTCAGAGTTGGTCAAATCAATTATGAAGGCACCCACCCTCACCAATAAGAACCAATTCAGATCATTCATAGGTCTCACAGAATAATATGCCAAGTTCATTCCAAATTCTTCTAGTGTGATACAATCATTTAGATTGCTGGTTTCGATTGGTTGGAAGACTGTGTGAAGACAATAGCCAAGATGCCTATCTTGGAAAATTTCAATGCATCCAAGAAGATATCTCACAACTGATGCAAGTATGAGGTGTCTGGGTGCAGTGTTGTCACGGGTGATGGAATACAAAAGGTAGTTGCCATTGCCTCTCACTCACTAAGAGGTGCAGAGGAGAGGTATTCGGTGATAGGGCGGGAGGCTTTAGCCTGTGTGCGGGTGGTACACCACTTAAAATTTCTCATGTGTGCCTTGCCTTCCGTTTAAAGAACTGACCACAAATCCTTGATCCAACTGTTGGGATGCAGTAATATCGGTAATACCACACAACGCATCAAGTGGTGGATGGAAAGCTTAATTGAGTACCACTATTGCGTGGAGTATTTGCCGGGAACTAGGAATATACCAACAGATTGTCCAGGTTCCCAGTAGAAAGAGCATTTGAACAGGATGGAGTAGATCTACAAATTATATGGATCAAGGAGACTGCCATAAATAGGACTGAATGGGAATTGGAGACGGAAAGTGATGAAGTGAGAAAGCATGTCATGTATTTTGTGGTTACTGGATGGGCTGATCTTAGAAGCAATCATGCTCAGGTCAAACCATTTTGGGGTGTCAGTTATGCATTCTTGATGGAGAGTTATATTGAGGAGAAAGTGTGGTTCGACCAGCGGGTTAGAGAAGTAATATTGTTAGTCTGGCACATGAGGGGCATCTTGGTAAGAAATTGACCAAGTCCAGATGTTATTGGTGGCCTTGAGTGCATAAGCAAGTTGAAGGGGTCGTCAAGGATTGCCTACAGTGTGCTGGGAGTGATAAGACCAGATCTGTCAGAACAGTACCTCGGTCCCCTGTTGACGGTCCATCTGAACACTGTAATAATTTAGGGTTGGACATTGTAATCCAATTTGAATTGTTGCCAAAGGTCAGAGAGCTTTGTTTTGGTCCTAGTTCACTATACTTTGAAGAGGGTTACGGCAACCTGTGTAAACTCAGTAACAACAAGGCATGTGGTTGAGTTTTTGTGTGAGGTTTTTGCCTGTGAGGGTGTACCCAAGGCCATCATAACCGACAAAGGGGTTCAGTTTGCCTCAATGCCAGAAATTAGAGTTTCTGGGTGACCTCACCATTAAGCATTATCATTTGGCTTTATACTCTCCACAATCCAATGTCTTGCTATAGAGCATGAACCTTTTAGTCAAGGCTTGTGCTCAAGCCGCACTGGAGAACGGTGTCAAATTGAGGGTGGTGCTCCGCGGAAAACTCTGGGTGCATCAAAACACTCCTAATTTGATTACAAAGGCATCTCCTTTTCAGTATTTAAAAGGTAGATTGGCTGGTAGTTAGTTTAATCCATACTGGTTGCACTTCAAGAAACATGCACAAAAGGTTAACCCAGAGGTTGTCAAACTCTACCAGCAATAGTGCAAGTGGCAATTCACTGAGAGACATAGGGTTTGTGTATGGAAGGTGGGGGGTGTGGTTTTTCAAAAAGAAGCCTGCCTGGTTGCCAAAAGGCAGATCTGAATTTCGGGGTCCAAAACACATAATCCAAGTGAAGATGAATGTTGTGGTTGTGGATGATGGAGGGGTATGGAGTATGTCCTGTTTGGCTAGGCATGCAATCTATGAGGGGCATGTGAGTTCAAGTGATGAGCATCAGGGTGCTTCCATGGATAGGAGAGTCATGGATGAAGGAGAGATTGTGATGGATGACAGTGGACCATCTCAAGGGAGAATTTGCTGCAGTCACTGACCCAGCAAGAAACCTATACATCTGTAAGAATATGTGTCACTTGAGGAGGCTAACATCGGAGTTTTATTATGAGACTTTCTTGTATTTTTTAAGTGTGGGTCTCTTGTACTTTATACAGAGTTTTAGTCCATAATGCTGGTATAGAGTTTTGGTCTTTTGGGTTTAAAATGTGTTTTCATTATATTTATTTTTCATCAATATGTTTTCCATTTGTTGTTTATATTGTATTTATGTTAATTTCTCTTAGGTATTAGTTCCTATATTAACACTTTTTCCCCTTCCATTGTTAATAATGTAATTGTGTTGAATTTTCTGTTCTTTATGAGGTACAGTTATTATTTCTGATGTTCCAGTGAAAAGGGAGATGTGTTTTCTGATTGTGGTATGACACCTGATCCAGCTAAAGTGCAAGTGCTATCTATTGCTAATCTCTCACAGGACATTTATATGTTACATTCATTCCCTGGAATGGCCAGTTACTGTTCTAGATACATGCAATACTTTACCATGGTCAGTGCACTGTTACAAGAGCCAGAGCCGGATGGGAACTCATGCCGGGGGATGGGGTTCAGGTGGAAAGCACTTCTGGTGCACTTTTGTTACAGGGGGCTGATTTTGCACTGCTGCAAAAACGGCCCCCACCGTTATAAACCCACCCCCAAAAATGCCCGGTGCCCACTATGGCCAGTCCGGCCCTGACAAGAACTGATGAAAAGGAATGTTGTGTTTCATTGGTCCCATGAGTGCAAGGACATTTTAAGAGAATCAAGCAAGCCATCAAGAATGCCACTGAAATTATGCCAAGCTCTATACAGAAGTTATAGTTGATGTTGGGTTAGGTGCAATCCTTGCACTGCACAATGGACAGCCAAATGCGTGAAGGCATATCGTGGCTTACGCAAGGAAAAGCTTGTCACAAACTGAACGTGCTTATTCACGACATGAGAAAGAAAGCTTGGCAGTGGTATAGGGTTGTAAATATTTCCATGTGTTCTTATATGGAAAGCCTTTCATAGTAGTGACCGATCATCAAGCACTATTGACAATATTTGGCAATCCAAAAGCGAAGATGCCTCCTCATATTGAACGTTGGGGTCTGAGATGACAAGAATACAACTACACAATCGTTCACCATCCAGGGAGAGATCAAATCCCACTGACTATTTTCAAGAGTGCCATTACAATGCTCTGGTACCCAATCAAAGATGGCTGAAGCCTACGTACATTTAATTGTAAAGTTGACCACACCGGCTGCCATGTCCTTAGAACAAATTGCCACTGCCACAAGCCAAGATAGTGACATGCCAAAATTGAAAGACATTATTGCTTATCAGTCTTAGAACCAGTAATCTGGATTGCTCACCAGTGTCAGTGAGTACTTAAAATTCAGAAATGTCAGAGATTCACTATCTGTAACTCTGGAAGACCTCCTTTTCCGAGTTACATGAATTGTCATTCCGGAGAGTCTATGACAAAAAAAAATGTAAGTGGTTCATGAGGGACACTGAGGAATAGTTAGTACAAAGAGAGCTTGTTGAGACGGAGACTGTTTTCTTCATCTCGATGAAAGGGTTGAAAGAGAGTTAAAGGCCTGTCATTTATGCAACTGTCTCTCATCCCATGACACTTGTCACCCTTTAAACATGTCAGAATTGCCTAACCATGCTTGGGAGAGAATTACTCTTGATTTCTTTGGTCCTCTTGAGAATGGACATCATCTAATTGTCATTGTGATGAATAGTCCAGTTTTCTATTGGTAGAAGATTTTTCATCCATTACTCATGAAATGGTTACTGAAAGATTAAATGGCAACTTTGTGACATGTAAACTTGACATTTTACAATGGCCCGCCCGTCAATTGTCGAGATTTCAGAGACTTTCGAAGCCACCTCAATGTAAAGCATCAGAAAAGCACTCATCTTTGGCATCAGGCCAATGGCCTTGTAGAACAATTCATGACTACTCTAAAGAAAGCTGTGCAGCATCCTGAATTAGAGAAGCTTGATCTCAAGGTTGTTTTAACTACCACTCTTCGAGCTTACCAACCAACTCCTCACACAACTACAGGGAGGAGTCCTGCAACATTAACATTTATGACAGACATGACGACCAGGTTACTTCAGTGGACCAACCTCAGATCAAAGACTGAGGAAGACATTTGCACAGAAGATTCTGGTTGCAAATGAAAAATACAAATTTATGCTGACAAGTGACGTTATGTGAAAGTTATTACTTTCAAGAGAGGCGATCAAGTACTAGTTCAACAATCTTGGAAAGGAAAATCATATGCTCCCTTTGAGGCTGAGCCCTTTACTGTTACAACCACCAAAGGACACATGGTGACTGTCCACTGCCCTGGGTAGTCCCTTACAAGACATTCTTCTCACTTTAAACATGTGGCTCATCATTCACCGAACATCAATGTCACTGTGACTGCTGTCATTTCCACTCACCTATGAAGATCACTGCAACTCTGACTGCCAGTTCACGGATTCAATGGCCCATTCAGGAAGGGTGATCCAAGCACCTCGAAGACTCATTGAAGAGATATAAGTGCATATGCATTTGAAAATTATTTATGTATTTATTCATTTTTTCATTTATTTGTTGAAAAAAGTTGTACATTTTTATTTTACAAAGGTGAAGATGTAGTGTTGTGTGAATAAAGAATGATGGAAGTCTTTTGGTTCCTCATGGACTCCATAGACCTCATGGACTCCAAAGCGTTGAAATGAACGCAAGTTTAGAACATTAAGTTCTTGCTCACGCTGAAGAATAAAGATGTGTATAACTACTCTCCATGAGTGGTGTAGTTATTGTTGAGTTCTTGGGCTGGGTAGGACGCTACATTAGTAAGGCAGTTAGATATGGACAATTGGAGGAGGGTTAAGAAATGAGACAATGAGAAGAAGAATGGGTGCCATCTACATATAAATGGTAGGATAAATTAAAAGAATTGATTAAGCCACCATGAAAAGTATCATAGAGAGAGTAGGAGATGCTCCAGGACCAAATGCTGGAGGGCACTGAGAGCCTGATTACGAGTCTGGTGGTCCACGAACTGCCAAAGTCATGGAGCGTGGTGGCTGCGGTCTTCCGCCTGCCCTATTACAACTAGGGTGGTTGGACCACCATTGCACTACCGCAACCGCCAGGGATCAGAGATTCCTGCCAGTGGCACAGCTTTCTTGAGGCCGCAATATGCTTGGCGTGACTGCTGTGGTCCTGCCAAAAATATTACAAGTTTCCTCTCTGCCATGGTTTTCATGGCAGTTCCTTCACCATGAAAGCCATGGTGGAGAGGAAATAAAGCGGCCCCACAGGACCCCCTGTTGCCTCAGGGCCATGGGGTGCATGCAGGGTGGCACATGTTGTGCCCCCCTGTGTGCATGCACCCCAGTACCTGCACAGCATAGACTACACCAGTCCATGCCATGCAGTTACTGCCTTTGACGTTCCCATTTCTGTGCTTATTTCACAGGTACCACTGTATTTCACAGGGACTGCCATAGGAACACCAGAGAATCACCTGCCAGTGACTTAAAAAGTCATAATATGGCGGGCGGTGTGCACACAGGTTTGGTGGTGCCGCAGTTGGGTCGTCCCTCCGCTTCTCTGCCAAACTCAAAATCAGGCGCTTAGTGTTATAAGAGATGGTGGAGATTGCATGGATTGCCAAATAACAGAGAATGTCTTTTCAGATAGGTAGGACAAAACCTTTTGAAGATAGCAAGTGGTAGCCAGGGGCTTTTGAAGGGATTGTAAAGAAAGACGGTCATAGCGTTAAAGAAAGTGGGTGAAAGAAATGTGGTTATGGTGAGCAGAGGTGATAAACTTATAACATAAAGGAGGGCTATTTCTCTCAAGTGAATTGATTGGAAACCTAATTGGAGGGACAAATAATTGCAGATAAGAAATAGAATCAGGAGGCAGAAGATCATGTTCCAATGCTTGAAAGAGAAAGGGATCTGAAACACTTGGAGATGGTTAGAGAGAGAGATGGAGTTAGCTTTGTGTTTGTTTAAGCAATAGTGAAATCATGGCAAATGTAGAGAATGAAGGGTAGATGCCAGATTTCATAGAGCTATTTTACAGAATGGTATGGTTATGTAGTACCTTGGAAGTGAGAGATGGGGATTTTTTGGTTTACAGACTTCAAGGGTCAGGTGAAGCAGAAGTTGTGTTAGCTGATATGATTATTTTGATAAGCTAGTTTATCAGAAAGTATTATATTAAAGTCAAAGAGTATAGCATAATGAGTACAAACGGTCATAGGAGTGTAGGAGGGATGGGTGAAGAAATCAATAATATACCAAGGGGTTGTCTGAGTGTTGGTGATTTCAGACTAGGGGTCCAGTGAAAAGAGAAATGATAACAAGAAAGCCAGCCTGAAGTAGAGAATAGTTGATTAGTGTGTGTCCAAAATAGATCTGTGCAGTAACAAAAACAGCGAACGTAGGAAAACTTCATGGATTTGTGGATATGCAAATTGTCTTATTTGTTCAAAAAGAGTCATTGAGTTGGGAAAACACCCTTCCTACCACAAAATTGATCTACTTGTGATGGTAGAGTAAAAAAACATTGATGTTAAGAAATTCTATATCATTTTCACTTGATATTTTAATGTTAAATCATCAAGGGAATCCTTATCCATGGATTATTTCAACTGATGTTCATCTCCTAGGTGATTTTTCAAGAGAATTTCAGAATGGTGAGGTTGAGTCTGCTGTTACCTTATGCAAATCATTTGTATGAATTCGTTCAAAGGCTATGAGTTCAGTGTAAGCCCTCTTCTGTATGCGATGTGGTACGGGTGTGTAATATATTATACAAGGACCACCAGTCACACAAGCAGCCCATCTTCTTATTCTGCAGTTTCTCCTTGCTTCAAGTAAGATCTACAAGACTGCATTACAGCAAACATTCAAGGGTATTGGACCTCCTGTCAAGTATAACAAATCTTCACAAAAACATCTTGAAAATGCTAAGAAGGATTTCAGAAAACCACCTTTGGATCATTCACTGGCACTACAACTAGAGGTTTTTTGCGACATATTAAAGTAGGAGTTAGCATAAGCATGTGACCCCGCCCAGCACCCCCCACTTACACACCCCTTGTTCAGCCTCCAGGAAAACTTCCCAATCGCAGTCGGGGTAATTTTTAGTAGATCTTATGCAAAGATTCTCAAACAGTTACAACCTGATTTTCCAAAAGCCTGCATAAAAGAAAGTTGGACAGCAGTTACAGTAACAACCATTGATACTTAAAAATCTTCACTCTGAGACATGGTCATTTAGAGGGAGATCCTGACTCCGGCCCTCATTACAAGTGGACCATAAAATTATGCTATGCACAGTAACTCCTGTTGCCACGCATAGAGAAATAATGCTTTTTGTGATAGATAGCAGCAAACTGCTGACATATATTGGGGAAAATGCACAGTATTTACAGGAACATGTATATTTTTGAGGTAAGCACCAAAATCAGCATCATATTCCCTAAAAACTATAATTATTGAACTCAATAAACTCCAAACAACTACAATATTGGTTTTCATCACATGGGATATTTATCTCATATGATAGTGGCCAACTTGTAACGAGTACTCTAGAGTGAGCTGGTTATGGACATCCTCTGATTACTGGAGGAAATACTCTTTTGTAGAAAAGAATCCACTGGTTTAAATTATTCCATTGAAGTGATGGGATATGGAAGGATATTAAATAACAGGATTATCCTCTAGATCTAGGACGTCATCCACAAATTAGTGGACGTGCAGTTACCATCCAACTAACCAGGGTCATCATCTTTACTTGCTCTTCTAAGAGAGAGCTTTGGGCTTGGGATCATGTGTCCTGCAGAATGAAGGCATTGCCATCTTATTGTGGTGTTTTGCAGAACCCTTCTAATAGTTTTTTTGGTAAAAATGACTAGGGAAAGGAATGATCAAGGTATGAACTTCTGTTGTTTACAATACACAAACTTACCTTCATCACCACAAGTCAGATCACAAGTGAAAACGTGCCGCAACTTTAATTGTGCTGAAATCTCAAGACATATGTAAAGCACTCTCAAAAGCATCAATCACCACACACGGTTACTGTGATTACTGTGGTTGTGGCTTGGAAGCGTATCACAAGCATAACCCCTTTACTACACCACTATAGAGGGCACCCCCTTATACATTAGACAAAATATGAACTGTAGTGCGCCAATATGCAACATTGAATAACAAATCGAACACCTTAAACAACATATAATGCCTTTTCACACAGCAAAAGAGTATCTACAAACAGTGAAACTCAGGTCGTAAAATTGTGACATCTGTGCAAACGGCTGTTTGCAAGGGTGTTGTAATTATAAGAATGTGGGAAAAATCTAACATTTGGTTTTTCCCCCTAAAAAAATGTCAGCAGCTTAAAGCTGTTGAAATGTACTAGGATGAAAAAACAGGTTTGTAATTACACATGCGGCTTGTAGAGCAGCAAGCATTAAAATGTGTATGTTATGGCTCTTTATGAGGGAAAACTGGTAATTGGTGTTATTTATTGCATCTGATAAATAACAGAAGCTTGAAATTAAATGGTGATAATATTATGAAGCACTGGTAATTGAGACTTTCCTAGGTATTATGATTTTTAATCTTGATTTAGGTTACAATCGAAACATGCCACCATGGGTAATTGATTCCCTATTTGCTTGTATTTTAAATGGGTATGCCACCAAAGACTTTGGGCTGGTGCATCTTTACCAGTAAATGTATGCTCATGGGTAAAAATATCTCCATTAATGCTTGTCAAGAATTAACAAATGTTTTCAATACAGGAAAAAATGTATTCATTTATTTGCTACTGCGTATTTCTCTGCTTCACGTGCAGAGAAATCAGCACTGATTAGCTCATTGCTAGTGATGGGTGGGAAGTGGGCTTTACACGGTCTAGTTTGCTGTGAATATTTGAGAAGGAACTCCCACAAACTCATGTTTGTCAGTCAGTCAGCCAGTCAAAAAATCTTTATTCGGCAACTTAATGTCATAAAAGAATACAGTACATTCAAAATGACATTTTATTTATAAAAAAGGCCTGTCATAGTATTAACTTGGTGGCCAGCTCATAAAAATCCAAACATAAGAAAGAAACTTTGTAAACAGGGTTCAGTGTGCAAATATGCAAGCAGAATTAAAGTGCATAAAAACTTTGCTAAGCATACAGTACATATTTTATGTAAAGTGCGGAATGCAATCAGATAGACTCGTATTAAAAGTAACACATATGCGTCCTCATGATTAAGGAGTTTAAAATACAAAAGAAACAAAATATATTAAAACATAAGACTACAAACACATCATTTTTTAACATCCATATAGGGTACCAAGGCCTATGCTACCTGCAGATAAAACATTTTATAAAAACTCTCATTTGTCAGAATTCCCAGACTCCAATTAAACTGAAGAAATGGATGCCAATTTACTCCAGCAGGGGCTGGAGTAACCACTTGCAGAGTAGGAGGGAAACAAATGACTTACTGATTTGAGGAGAGGGGTACGGGAATGGCTTCCTACACAGGGAAAAATTGATTTCCCCATAGAGAATAAATAAGATATAAGATATTAAAAAAAATGCATATGCACAGTGAGTTCCATTCCTGCATTCTCTTTTTACATTTCGCACAGGAGGAATAGGAACATATCTGATAAGCAACATTATATTTTCAGCAGTACATTTGAAAACCAGAGTCTGGCGTTGCTTTCCAGGTGCACAACTGGGAATGTTAGTAATTTAGAAGAAAAATCTAAAGTATGCTCGGACAAAGCTGTAAGTGCCCGCATGTACTTTTATATTATTTTTTCATGAATCGAGATGCTTGGCTGGATCGTTTAAAGCTTTTCTTGCCTGTGGGATTTTAATTCGACAGGACTGAATTTCTTCTATCACGTTTTGTTTCGCTGTCCGTGGAAATTCATTAAATACAGTTTGTACCATTGTGGTCTGCATCCCACATCTTACAGAGTTTACTTACGTCTGTTGTCTTTTAAAACTCTGCATTAATTGGTAGATCGTCTGCCCCTGCAAACTCGAGCTTCACCACAGGCATGTCAGACGCCATTGTGGGTCCCAGACCAAATTAATGGGGTGCAGCCCTTTTTAGGACAATAACCTGTTTCAAAGTTTATTTAAACAAGCATTGGCATAGCCAATAGGTCTCGCTTTTGGGACCTTATAAATATTCTGTTATGCAGCACAATATCTTTGGTGCAACAACATCAACTGCTGCATGGTTGAACAGTTATAAGGTCCCAAAGGCGAGACCTATTGGCTATGCCAATGCTTGTTCTACATTACAGCTTTCTTTGGCGTGGAAGTGCCTTAGTGCGAGACTTTACCAATTGTGTGTCGCTGGACACTGTGAAGTAATCATGAAGAAAGATATCACAGTAAGGAAAAATGTAAGTAGTGTTTCAGTCTGGTTGCAAACCACTGGCTTTACACAGCCATTGAGTTTTAGGCCTCTGGTTGGCTCCCACTGTCCATAACGTGAAAGTTCCCTTCCCAGTTCTGCTCCCAGTCATTTGTATTTCAAATCTGACTGGTTGGTAGATTAGGATTATGTGCAGATGGAGCTCTCTGCTGCTCTAGTGCATTTCTAGTTAAGTCAACAGATGCAGAGCTGTCATGTCAGGAGTGAGTAGTTGATCCACTTCAGATTCTTTCTGGTAATTATAGTCATGCATTTATAGCAGTGAAAACATAACTGTGGGCACCAGAATGCAAAGTAGAAACCAGCAGTAGAGAAACTACTGACTTGTGCCGCACAGCTTGATGTCACTGTCTCACTGCTCTGAATGTTTCATAAGTAAAGGTTCTCTCACACTCTAAGGAGATCAAATAGAAAGGATCCCCAGGAACTAAATATTACATAGGTTAAGTATGTATAGAAGAAGCCAAGCATATTGAAGGTTAACTTTTAACTGGAGGAGCAGAGTTCATCATGGTGATTACCCTGGGTCATACAATGTTACTACCTACAAAGCCGGATCTCATAATTTCTGGAATGTATTAGGCTACTCATTATCACAGGTTCAAATCCCAACAGGTCAACTCAGCGTTTCATCCTCAGAAGGCTGGGAAAAAAATGAATAGCACTGAGTCCCTTCACACACAGAGAACAGGCCCAGCTTAATAGTCGCAGCTGGCATCTACGGAGAGTGGTGAGCCGGGCAAATTGGTGGGTGCATGCACTTATCGTGCACAACATGTAATGTGTAAATAAAATTAATTAAAAAAAAATGTAACCTACCTTTTGTGCTTCACAACACGTCCTCATCGCCCCAGTCCGGTGTTCAGTGCTGGGCCCAGCCAACTCCAATAACCAATCCTGGCGCTGCCCTCATGCTGTTAACCAGCTTGAGAGAAGTGCCAGTATTGGAGGGAGCAGCCTCTCTCTGCACTCCCAAGGACACTGGAGGCCTGTGCTTGCTCTCAATCCAACTGTCTAAGAGAGGCTTAAAGTGCACGTGTCTGGCTGGCAGTCGCAAAACAGCCAATCAAAGGGACATTCGCACTTTAAACGTAAGTGCACAGGCAGCCCACCACTTTTCCCTGCTGCTGCCACTCAGCAGGCCCCGAACTGTCCTGACACTCGGTTTGGGATGGAGTGATGAAAATAAAATGGTAATAAATTAACTTTATGACTATTTTCTTTTTCTTTTCTGGGGGCATTTTAGTTGGTGGGGTAACGATCCTTCGCTCTAACGAAGGTGCTGCCCCTGCAGTTTAGGCATGTTGTACAGCTAGCCGCAGTGCAAGCTTCACTCTCACACACACAGAAAGTATAATATATGTGGTGGCAAAGTGTGCTCACCCCATGCACTAAACAAAAAAATTGATCACTGGCTGAAGCTACGCAAGCCACTCCCTGACGGTCTTATCAATACGTTCAAGTTTTGTTGAGTAACTCTTTCTGTTCAATTTTTGCCTCAGCAATCCAGAAATATATTCCAAAAGGTTTAAAAGGGATATGGTGCTACTGATACCATATACCAGGGTACATGCAAAAGGTGAACTAGATGAGCGATTAATGCATCAAATGGGGAATCTTGATAGTTGTAACACATTTAACAGAAGTTCAAGGTGCCTTCACTCTGCAGTGCAGCTACTCACACGTCTAATGCCCTCACAATAACAAAAACCTGTGGTCTGTAGACTACATGCAGCTTTCTCGAGCAGATGCATTGGGGAATGTATACAATACTTCACACCCGTGTTAAGACCGTGAAGCACTACTCCACTCATAAAGTTCCTGGGAGTACATATCAGAGTACATCGGGGAAAGGATGTGGGGTTGTAGCCTGGCCTGTGTGCGAAGCGTTAGGTGTGTTGTGTAGGTTTAACGGACATGCTTCAATCATGGTTTGGTGAAGTTTGAACTGCACTTAGCTCGAGGTGTTGAAGTGCTGAAGTAGCTCACACCTATAAAAGAAAACCCAATTGCTAAGCTCGCCCAATTCATCAGCCCACTGAGTAATGTAAGGGGATGGGATGTCACTACCTTTCAATCCACGGACAAAAACATATTTTTACACCCGTGGGCACGACTTTAGGGGCCTGTGGACTGCTGTGGCCTGCATCCACCTTTCCACACCTCACTTTGGGATTTAAGACCTGTGCAGGCAGGACTAAGCTCTGGTTGTACCAGGTGCTGCTCAATGAGCTGAAAATTGACCAAAAATACAGGTCGACTTCCGAAAGCAGTATAAATAAAAATGTTTCAGAAGAATCATGTCTGAGTGAGTTCTGGTGATCTTTCCTGATCAGCCAGCAATCGCCACAATACTAATTATACTTTAAACTCTCGATGAAGATTAAAAAAAACAAATAATAAAAGTGTGCTCCTAGTGTTGCAGTCCTGTCACTCTGAGCAACAGAAAAAATCAGAACACCGCAAATGGGAATATAGTTCTGAATGTATGTACTGAATAAAGGAAAACATACCTACACACTCCTGAAGACTGCACACCTCCCGAACAGCCGAACAGAATTCAATGGAGTCTCACTCCTGTAACCATTAATGGCGTAATTCAGTTGGAGTCTTACTCTTGAGCACACCTGGCTCCCCGGACTTGAATGGAGTCTCATCCTTGCCCCATCTTTGTGGAGTAAGATTTGAATCAGGAGGCTGGAGCTGGCGAGAAGGGAGGAGTGAAGCTCCACTGACGTCTCAAGGTGCAGCACATTAGCTCTGTAGCCTCGAATGCCAATGGTCTAACCCTCGGTTGAGTTCTATTACTGTACTTTCTTCTCTCATATGCAATCTTTGAATGTCAGTGCCTTTCGATCAGAGATCAACAACCTGTGGGGTGCACAACCCTAGGGGGTCCGTGGCTACATTCCTAAGGGGGAACAAAGAGTTCTGTTATTAGTAGTAGTGAAGGGCAAAAAAGTGAGGAAAAATTTACAGAGTGCCATGGGGCTGGGTCAATTGGAGTGGAGATGGAGGGGTGGGGGAGGAGGTTCAAATACTTGCTTAAAAAACGAAACAGTCCGTCATCACCCCGGTTCCGTTTCTACTCACACACCTTCTCTACAATTACATTTCTACTTTTCATGAGCTATTTGTTTACCTTCAGGTTCGCTGAATGGAGATGTTATTGGCACTCGCAAGTAGGTCTATAAAATATTGGACGATTTACGGCCAATGATTCCACAGAAAACATACTGCGTACATTTTACGGAAAAGCCACATCGCTGCAGTTTGTGGAAGAGTCCCAAAGCCAATGTGCCAGTAATGGGCAACTGGCGCACGCGTCACACTGCTCTCACTCTGGCTGGCATCAATCGGATGGGCTTCTTAACTTCCACTTTCCAACTAATAGGCGGCACGCAGACTGTCCGCCCTTATTAAGTGCCCCACTCAACAAGTGCCAGGCAGAGTAACACGCTCGTTCCTACCCAAATACTGGGACTGGTCTGGAGCGCAGGAGCAGCAGTGCAGCATTCTCAAGTGAGAGCACTTTTGAAATTGGATGATTGCCACTCAGCCAGCGTCCAATTACCGCCTGCATCTAATTCTTGGGGTGACTGGTTTCAAAGAGATCGCACGTAATGTTTTATATGGCACCACAGAACTTGAAAGCAAAATCGGAATAGCCTTATTCATCCACCAACAGAATCTGACCCTCAAATACGGTAGCAGCGGCTGGTACAGGCAGGACAGGGGCCCTCACACCTTAGGGCCACTGTGTACCAGTCAAGATACACACCATGATTTGCAGCGCGAACTGTGGCCACTGGCGCAAGCAAGAGACCAAGCCTCAAGATAGGGAATCGTCATGAAAGAGGAGAGTGGAGGCTCTCTTCTGACCGCTAAAACCTCGACAGAAAAATGTTTGCTTTTGCAAAACAGAACATGTGACCACGGACAACGGTAGGGAGGGTGAGGGTAAACAAGTGACCACAGACAATGGGAGGGAGGGTGGGGGTAAACAAGTGACCACGGACAACGGGAGGGTGGGAGGGGGGGTGGGGTAAACAAGTGACCACAGACAATGGGAGGGAGGGCGGGGGTAAACAAGTGACCACAGACAACAGGAGGGAGGGTGGGGGTAAACAAGTCACCACAGACAACGGGAGGGAGGGTGGGGGTAAAGAAGTCACTACAGACAACAGGAGGGCGGGGGTAAACAAGTGACCACAGACAACGGGAGGGTGGGAGGGAGGGCGAGGGTAAACAAGTGACCACAGACAATGGGAGGGTGGTGGTAAACAAGTGACCACGGACAACGGGAGCAAGGGAGGGAGGGGGTAAACAAGTGGCCACGGACAATGGGAGGGAGGGAGGGACGGGATGGTTAAACAAGTAACCACAGAAAATGGGAGGGAGGGGGTAAATAAGTGACCATGGACAATGGGAGCAAAGGAGGGAGGGCGGGGGTAAACAAGTGACCACGAACAACGGGGGGTAAACAAGTGACCACGGACAAAGAGAGGGGAGGAGGGGGTTAACAAATGACCATAACAATGGGAGGGAGGGTGGGGGTAAACAAGGGACAACGGAAGGGAGGACGGGGTTTCGTGGAGAGGCTATGGTGCTGCACTGCTGACTCGAGAGCAGCATATCCTGGTTCAAGTCTCTGTTCCACAACATACTGTGATTACCGGAAATTCACATAATCTCTCTCCCCGTTACACTTCGGCAATACCATACACATTGTTAAAATTGGCACTATTGGCAAGTTGCACAAAATGGCCAAATAGTATTTAGCAAACAAACGGAGGGTTTCCCGATGCCCGAGCACCATTCACACGTTTCTTCTCACACCGAAAGCCGGAAGATGCAGTTTCTTTCATTTCCTGCAGGTGGCTCTATCATCAAAATATGTGTAGACAAGCTGCGCGCTTTGCGCTAAAGGAAACAAGCACAAGTGCGCGCGCCTCGCGCAGCAGCTGGGAGAGAGGAGGGAACCTGCGCAATTCCCTTGCGAGAGCGAGCGGCAAGGCGCAATAATTGATACCATATGGTGCTGCCGCTCACTCCCGCAAGGGAATCGCGACACGTGCACGCGTTGCCATTGAAGGCAATGGAACGCGTGCACGTTTTTGGGTGAAAAAGGGAACCGATGGCAAAGGTCTCCTCCTAAGCAGCGCATGCGCGCTGCGTAGGCGAGAGCTAAAAATGTCCTGTAGGGAGCGGGAATGAACAACAGGTCCAACTTTTGGTAACATCTAGGGGTTTTAGTCATGCTAGCTGCCTCGTCACAATTAAATAGAACAGCTTTGCTGTAATATCTATAAATAAATGAGGCAGCACAAGCATGGGCTCTTGGCACCAACAAATCCTTGCCCCTCCGTCTTCTGTTGGGTCTAGTTCCTGCCTCCTTTCGAATAACCCGAGCTACAAGGATTCAAACAGTTGAGCCTCAGCTGGCCTTTCAACCAGCACTTCATTAGCCTGAGGACCACTGGGACAAAGAGAAGGCAACTCTACCCTAATTAAGGCCAGCCACCACTACTGATTTTCTTTGCCTGGTTTTGCCACGAAAGGCAAGCAGTTGTCACAATGTGCAGAGAGAAAACTCTGTGTGCTTAAGGGCCATTATTGTTTTCTTTTTCAGAAAAAACACTTTTTTTCTGATAACCAAAAGAAAATGCAGAACGGGCCAAAATATTATAGTGTCTTGCTTGGCAGTGAGCTGTTATAGAAGTTCATTCACCAGTGTGCCATATGCACTTTCGTCACAGTGATTCCTGTCCAGCATAGTGGATATGTAAATGTGGCAAGTAAAGTTTCACCAGAGAGGCAGAGGCCATGGACTAGAGGGACCAGTCACTGGGCTCCGAGTGTGACATTGCTCATTTTCAATTCAATTCAATAATCTTTATTCGGTTGTTAAAACCATAAAGATACACAACAAAGTTAATAAAATTCATGAAAATCAAAAACAAAAAATAAAATAAAAGAGAATTCAATGCTGTTAAAACAATAACATTTCTTAAATTCTGTCTGAGAATATCATGTACAGGGCCAATGCAACAATAATTCCAATACATAATAATTATCAATAAAAACAATTCCAAATAAAATATAAAAGAGCCAATAGTAGTTTTTTGTTTTAAAAGTAAAATTGATTGAATATAAACCAGCCTGGGTTTGGTTGTGTAGGTAATGGGAAGAAAGGTCTCTTCAATAATTAAAGTGCAAGTGCTATAAGATTTCGCCGGAATTACCAGGTCTAACCATTGCGGCTAACCACTATTATATAAACATCTGAGGTTTATTAAAGCATTACTACATTTGCTCTCCAAATATGAAGATCTTTGCTCACAGATAGAATCACATTGATTAAAATACAAATGATCAAAGGTGCCACAAAAATATGCAGAATATTAACCCCTTCCATGCTGCGCAAATTCCGCCGCTGTGCTGACGGTTTGTTGCGCGGGCGTGGTCATGACGGAACAGTTCCGTCATGAGCACAGCTCAACCGTGGCTCATGACGGAACCGTTCCGTCATGAGCACCGAAGGGGTTAAGTCTACAGCCAGCCACTATGTAAACATATTCAATTTATTGCAACAGTGTAGCAGATATTAAAGTTGTAGACCTTTATGCGTATTGAATTGCCTGGAAATAGGAATCTACTGACACTAAAAACAATTATCTGTGAGGTATCATATTTTAAAATTCTAGTCGCATCAGAGCATGATCTAATTCCCAGGTTCCGACATAGTGGCGTAATCCATTTGCTCCTGGGGCTTCCATATATTGAACAGAAGAAGAGTATGTGGAAATCATTTTCTAGTGAGTTAAGCTCACATAGCGGACATCTGTCGTCCTTTGATTTTCCTACTGTGCTGCCCCATTTGGCAGTATACGCCCGAATTTACAGGACACCATACCTAAGTTTCATGTACAAGGACTTGGCCAATTAGGGCTGAACTTCTTCCAAAAAGAGCTCGTAGGAGGGAGAGGGTTTTATTGAAATAAATAGGTGTGTCAACCTTCCGTTTCCAGAACTTTGACCAGCGTTGATCTGCATATATGTCCAAAACGTGCTTTTCAGCGTCTTTTTCATAAATGGAACCATTGAAAGAGGTGTTTCCCAGAAGTGTTCATTCACCAGTGTGCCATATGCCCTTTCGTCACAGTGATTCCTGTCCAGCATAGTGGGTATGTAAATGTGGCAAGCAAAGTTTCACCAGAGAGGCAGAGGCCATGGACTAGAGGAACCAGTCACTGGGCTCCGAGTGAGACATGGCTTATTTTCAGGAAACTAGGCATTAGCAATTGTAAAAAATAAGTACACAGCATTAAGAGATATGAATAATATCACATTTATCTTTAACTTGGGGAAATAACTAAGGCATACCCCATGCCTCTGCCCATTTTTCATTTCGCAAAATGTTTTCAGACTTTAAAAATGGCAGTGGTATGGGTGTATCGACCCCCTGATGACCCGGCGTTTGTGCTAGACAAATATCAAACGGGTCGAGCAGGGTATTTAGGGGCGCTCTACTCTAAAGTTAAAAAGCACAAATTTATAGGCCCCATGTCTCATACGATTAACATCTGGCGCCGAGCGAATTCCCAATTGGGGTGGGCAAACACCCTCACAAAGGCGACACCACTATGGCAGTCCCAGAGACTTGGTACCCTATGTTTTCAGCCGGGGTTTGACAAATGGGACTTGATCGGCATCTCAAAGGTCGGAGACTTGATTAAAAAAGGTTCCATTCTTAGCTTTGAGGAACTGACAGGAACGTACCACATGGCGCAGGGAGAGGGAAACATCGTTTACAACGCGGGGATTACATCGCGATGCCATTACATCGCGGTTTTTACAACGCAAGTCGTTACAACGACTTGCGCTAGATTGCGCTCTAGGACAAGGAATAGTATAATTTACTATCCAACACCTTCCTTACTGAACGTAGACTGGAGTTGGAATAGTAAATTATACTACTCCTAAATCCTATTCCTTGTCCTAGAGCGCCATCTAGCGCAAGTCGTTGTAACGACTTGCGTTGTCAAAACCGCGATGTAGTGTACCGCGATGTAAATGTATGTGTTGTAACGTCATACATCCGCAGGGAGAACTATTTCGCTACCTCCAGATTCGACATGCCCTTCGGACGGCATTTACTAACCTACAAGACATTCCGGATTCGTCGCCTCTAGAGGACAGACTATTAGATGGACCACTACATTCTCCCCGTCACATTTGAGAAGCTTCGAGAGAAGTGGCAACGAGACATAGGACCCATAGAGGAAGAGGACTGGAGGGAGGCACTGATGTCCCCTAGGAGGGCGGCGATCACCCTCCGATACCGGCTGATCCGACTCAGGATCCTACATAGGTCCTATATGACGGGGGTCGTCCTTGCAAGGATAGGGGCTAGGGAAGATACAATCTGTCTTAGGGGGTGCCAACAGGAGGCCACTTTCTACCATATGGTATGAGACTGCCCTGCGCTCAAGTCGATATGGGAGGGGGCCACGACTAAGCTTCAAACTGCGCTGGGGAAAACGCTAGCCCTCACGCCCCAGGTGGGCCTACTTAACATATGGGAGGCTACGGACCTCACGGAGGTCGAGCAGCAGATGGTGACGTTGGGCTTCACCTTTGTCAAACGGGAAATAGCACGCCACTGGGGGACTGCAGATGCACCATCTATACGAGTATGGGTACAGGAGTTAGACAGGTGCATGATAGCAGAAAAGGAAGTGTTCATAATTAGAGGATGCCCCAAGAAGTGGGATAGGAAATGGAAAGCATGGAACAGGTACCGAGGGACCTTATGTACATCCCCAATGGTGGACTTGACACTGCGACAAAAAGAAAAGTGTTAAAATTGTGAATGTTATTCATTGTACTTTATTTAGAAAAAGTGTTATACGGTGCTGCTGGCACAAATGTGACTGTATATGAACTTGGCAAAATCAATAAAAATGTTAATTTAAAAAAAAAAATGGCAGTGGTAAACACGGGACAATAAATAAACATAAAAGTGTCTTATTACTTACCAAAATCTATAAATTTGCCATTTTACAGGAATAGATGGGGACCATTTCTGACACTGACTGAGACAAGAGGAGTCCGCTCAGGTAATAATATCTAGAACCACGGTTAACGGAGCCACTTTGGGTACGTCAATAACTGTCCTTAATACCAAAATGAGTGACATACAAGGAAAAGACATTATGGGATATACACAGGCAAGTTTGGGCATAGCCACAGAGATTCCGGCCGTGACAACTCGATCTTCCCTTTTACAAACTGGGCCCACCAACCTGCAGGGGGAGGATGGGCAGGGAAGGAGTAGGGTCACAGACAGGTGAGATAAATGTCATTTTCTATTTTGGAATGTGGCTGGCCTAAAAAGTAAGACTTCCATTAATATATGGATGGATTTTGTGTGCAAATTCGAGATTATAATTCTTCAAGAAACCTGGGTAGTGGAACCAATCCATATACACGGGTTTAAAACGGTTCACACCCCAGCAATAAGATCTCACCACAGTAGAGCTACGTACCTATATCTCTAACCATCTAAACTTGAGAAAAGTTGAATTAACCGTATCCAATAGGTACTACCAACTCATAATCCTACAAGCTGATTTAGGTCTGCGAGTGGTCCTAATAAATGTTTATAATAATATTCCAATTGATTTGCTTGAGGGCACACTGCGCAAACTAATTGGCGAGTTGAATAAGTTACTTTTCCATTAGACTAATGAAGTTATTGTTATATGGGGTGGTGACTTCAACTCCCAGATCTGCCAAAGGGATGCTAAGGGGGCATGTGGAATAACACTTGAAAAAGATACCAACCTACTTCATTTTCCACATACACCTCTTGGAGAGCTCCTAAATGAGATCATGTTCTCACACGACATGGACTTTGCAAACAACCTGTGTTCACCGGTGGTCCCCTTTTCCTCAAGGTTTAACGGACGAGATTCTTTTTCTACTATCGACTTTATATTGATAGCATGTAGGCATTCCCCACGTGTTAGAGCATTTACTACCCATGACATTGTTTTAAGTGATCATTATATGCAAAGCATTTATATTATAGTGTGTAAACAAGATTTTCATATGAAATGCAATTCTAATCAGTTGTTGAAGAACATCACATTAAGTAGACAAAATGGGTATGCTCTAAAATGGGAGAAACTGAACCCAGAGGTATTTGTTACAAATATTGTCTCACAATGCAAAAATAAGTTTTATTCCTGTTTAGATTAGAAGTCCTCAGATCAGGAAATCATTAAGAGTTTCCTAAATATTGCTGCTCATATTAAAGATACACTGCGCCTAAAAACAAGAGGGAAGAACGCACGCAATGAAGGATGGTTCGACTCCCATTGCACAAAAGCTTACACTAAACTTAAACATGCTTTAAATACGGGGGTAAGGAACCAGGAATACATCAGGGAAACCAGAAGGAATTATAGGAGGGTTTTAAATGCTAGGAAAAAAACTCTGAAAGAGGAAGCCTGGAACGCTTTGCACGAGGCATCAATTGACCGAGATCCCACAGCTTTCTGGAAAGCAGTAAATGCCCCTTTTCTGCTTGAGAGCAATAAAGCAAGCATAGAAATTGCTATAACAGAACTGGAGTGGATCTCACACTATTCTAATTTGTACAACAACGTAACCAGACACGAACATGAGATCCCGGTAAAAGGGGTCGATCCTGAGTTCTGCCCTCCATTTTTAAAGTTACCTTTTGTTTTGACTCTGAAAGAGGTTAATAATGCCATAAATGCAAGTGTGGGCGGTAAGGCGCCGGAGCCGGATGGCATTCTGGTGGACCTATTTAAATCTAATCTGGCCCTGTGGGGACAGATTTTAACGCAAGTTTTTAATGCATGTTGCTCACAGGAATTTTTAATGACCTGGTACGATTCTATAATTGTACCTATTTTTAAAAAGGGTGACAGGTCGAGCCCAGCCTGCTATCATCCAATCTCATTATTGGACTCCACAGTGAAGATTTTGGGACGGGTGATTTTAGAGAGATTGCAGGATTGGGCAGACGAACATAGAATTATAAGCGACCTACAATATGGTTTTCGTCAGGGCTTGGGGACTATTGATCAGGGACTAAATTTGTATATTTTAATGGAAATATACATAAAAGCAAAAGGAGAAAGGTTGCATTTGATTGCGTCGTCCATGAAAAGCTGTGGTCAATTTTAGGGGAGCAGGGGGCAGACCCTATTTTAATTTCATTTTTAAGGCAGCTTTATATGGGTGCTAGGGCAAGGGTGCGTTTTGGGCGGGACGGGGAATGTGCAAAAAGTTTCAGAGTTAGGAAGGGTAATAGGCAAGGCTGTGTCCTTGCTCCCTTTTTATTTACTATGTATATAAATAACATAGAGACCACCCTGGTAAAGGAGTGCAGGGATTTACCATCAGCAGCAACCCGTTCCATCCCTGTGCTCCTTTACGCAGATGGTGCGGTCCTAATGTCACGCACGCCACTTGGCGTTCAAAGGGTAGTTACCTCTTTTACTAATTTTCTGTCTAAATTGGGCCTCACTATCAATTGCTCAAAAACGTTTGTTATGAACTGTGGCAATGGATCAAATAAAAAGAGTAACACCATCTATATTAACAATAAGGCAATAGAATGTACTAAAACATTCTCTTACCTAGGGCTTTTATTTGACCAATCAGGAAGTTGGACTAGTGCAGTTAAATCTAGAAGGCTCCTGTTTAATAAGACACTGGCGGCATTAGCCAATTTCAGTAGAAAGCTAGGAAAACGCCCTCCAGGGGAATTATTGCACATATATAAGGCAAAATGAATTGCGATTGCCACCTATGGGGCAGGAATTTGGGGTTGTTCCAACGTTAACTTATTGCAAACGATGGAAAATATGTTTCTTAAATACCTTTTGTCTGTACCTAACAGCACGTCTAATTTCATCTGTCATGCCGAACTCGGTTTACCCTATCTGGAGGACGTGATTAAGATCCAGCCCGTCCTTCTTTGGCATAGGGTTTGGACCACAGACGAGTCGACTTTGAATCGCCACATATTAAAAGATGCTATGGGGCTCGATGGAATAAAAAGTATGAGATGGTTAGAATATGTTAAATCATTCTTAGGCCAGTTAGGCCACCAAGAATATTACAACAATCCCCATACCTTACGCAATGTGTCTAGAAAGGACCTAAAGTCTGGCTGTAGATTTTTGAGCGAAAAGAGAATCTTGATCGAAATGGATAAAATAACAGTTCAATCCCATTATCTCACTTTGGCCTTTGAGCACATCCAGCCATATATCCTAATGGTTACTAGTGACTATAATAGATTTTTGTGAACTCGTTTAAGGTTAAATATCATGTTTAGGTCACTAAGTTTCCCAGAATTGAATGACTGGTCGAGAACATTATGTAAATGCCTGTGCGATGACCTTTCCGCAATACACATTTTGTTTTTCTGCAAATTTTATCTTGGTCCTAGAAAAAGATGGATTGTACCCGTGCTTAAAAAACTAGGATTGAGGCAATGCCGTCCTGCACACTTGGCACTACAATTCCTGGATAGTGAATTTATAATTGCCTCTATTACTGCCTTTAAAAAAAATGTTTTTAAATTGCGGAAATCAATTGTGATATGATATGATTGTGCTATAAACTGTTCTTTGTTATTTTTAAATTGTACAAATCATGATCTGTGCTTTTATGGTATGCTTTATTAGGTATCTGAATAAACTAATTTCAGATGAGAGACTGTATATGTCTATTATTTGCGTATAATAGGGAGATATAATCCACCCAGTCCTTTTTGGAGATTGGGATAGGAAGTGCCTTCTGCCTTGAATCACAATATTCTGCAATCAGGCGCCAGTACTTCCTGGAATCTTTGGCACTTGCGGCCTCTATCAAACTGATCCACTTTGAGTCGCAATCCCTTCTCCTTTCAATGAGTTTTCGGCGGCTTATTACTCCTTTGAGGCAGTTAATTTCCTGCCGTAGAAAACTGCGAATGCTGTTTCCGTATCAGTCAATTTAAATCTTGATTTAATATTTTCAGACAGAATATGCCCTGTTTAGGCTTTCGAGGGCCAACAACACTGGAGCCTAAGTTGTGAATCTCTATCATTTGGGCCTCAAAACATTGAATACGATTGTGGGGCACATGTCCCAACTCATCTGCCTAAACCCTATTCATTTTCAGATTGACCGCGGCCATATTTTTGGATGTCCAAAAGGAGCGACCATTTGATTTATTAAAGGCAATCATACCCAGGCAAGAGCTCCCAGATCCAATGTCAGTAAAATGAAAGCAGCTGCAATGCTCACTATACTGTGGTCAATAAATAACGACGAGAAAATAAAGAGATTTTCACCGACCCCAAACATTTGATAAGAGAAAACCACATAGTCTAGAAGACTTTGGCTCAGGGGGGAGGGGAATGAAAAGTGAAGGAAGCAGCTTCACCTGTGGGTACTCTCCCATTTCATATAATCAAATCCAATCTTCTAAGGGTCTCAAGGAAGGACATATTGTGTTGATACGTTTTAATTTTTTCTGGAAATAGACCAGATTTCTTCTTTATCGGAGTTGGCGTAACTCTCAGCAGCCGAGCTGGGGACTTTGGCGTTTATGTCTCCCATGAGTATTATGTGGGGACACTCTTCCCTGATAGCTATATCGTAATCAAATGAAAAAAGTGCACTCACCAAATAATCGAAGTGTCTCCCAGGTGGAATATACATATTCGGCAAGAGGAAAAAAGAGGAGCAACCATTATCTCGCAAACAGGCTAACTTCAAGCATAAGCACAAATTTGAGGGATGACAAGAACCATCTGGTTCTAATTGATCGAATTCTTAAGCAGGATGCCCCCCCTCCCCGTGAGAATGGCCCCATTCAGTGGTTAACATCGATAGAAAACACAACAAAACACTACAATCAAATGCTTTACAGGCCCAAGTTTCCTGTAAATATATAATTTGAGTGTTCATAGTTTTCAAAAAACATTGTTTGTCCTTGTTATGACCCAGGCCAGACATGTTCCATGATAGGATTAAACCCCTTGGGCTACCTCAATGGATGACTCCTTTCTGCTGGGGGGCGGACATTATTCAAGGCTCCTGCCAAATAGCTCCACTGGGCCAAGTCATCTCCCAAATCCAGAACCTGAGGATATAGTACCCCCACCATACATTATTTTGCAAGTCACCTCAAAGTTCCATGACCGTGTAAAGGAATTTGGCTTTCAACCTTTCTACTCAAAATAGTTACGGAGCTCTTTGGTGACTTGAAATCTCCATATAATATACAGAGAGGCTACTTTAGCCATCATAAATTGAGACGATTGCCACAGTTGATGAGATGAGTAGGTTGCTGAATTAAATCTTTGGTTTCAATCTTTCCTGGAAGACCTCATACATCACTGATGTATGACTTGCCCCACTGAGTTCCCCAAGTCTTATTGATGAGTCCTATTGTATTTAATATTTATTTATTTAATATTAAGGTGTCTCTTCTAGCACAAAAGTAATTATGCTCATAATGCAGGCTGCTTTGCACCATGGTACAAGGGTGCTTGCTTTGGTGCTAGGTAGCCATAGGTGTTTAGACATGGAACATTTTTGCTCTGTCCCTTTCAAGCAACACAGTACAACAAGTTTTCTTGCTGCATTGTGTGAAATATTGGTAAGTCTGCCTCTAAGTTGGGTTCATGCACCACAACTAATATCCCAAATCGGCTGACTGATGTACCAGCATTGAGGGACTAAACTACGAGGGATTACCCAATAAAAACACTGTTATTGAAAGTAATGGGCCAATGCATCACTAACAATAAAAACAATTATAGGATGCATGTGAACAGCATTATATAGTAAAGAGACAGCAAAGTGCCTGGTAAGTTTAGGCAGCAAAGAAAATAGGATGTCAGGAGGGTGGGAGCACTGTTTATAACAAACAAGCTTCTTTGGAGGATGTGGCTATAGAGGAAAAAAGTGTTGGAAGCAGAAGGGAAACACAGTATTAGTTTTCATTGACATTTTAAAAATGATAAAGTTACTACAGCACATTATAAAGTTCAAATACAAATAGAATAGCAACCCCTCACCCACCCTCCTCAGCTTACTCCACTCAGACTCTTAGTTATGGCACAAATAGCATAAAAGAAATGGCTCAAGATAAAAGTCGCGTCAAGGTTATAGGTGCACATAGTCATACACAGAAGTAACACACATTATGCACAGACCACTAATCAAACAACTGATCCTTCCCCTCAAACTTTACTCCCCCAGCTTACAGGGGCAAGGCATTTTGGGGCTTTAGGAGCTCAGCAAGGATTTCTGCCCATGCCTGCAGATCTTCCAACAGCTTGTTGTCTCTACGGCTTTGTCGCATATGTCTCTTTCGGCCACCGCCCACTCAGCCATATTCCGCAGCCATCCAGACACTTTCAGCATTATAGGAGACAACCACCTGATAGCTATTGTCCACTTAGCGAGTACCAAACCTATGAAGAAAAACTTCAAATTTTTCTTGCAGGCAGGTAGCATCCCCAGCAGGCATGGGCCAACATCTCTGGAAAAATGACCACACTGTGACTACATTCAAGGATTCCAAAATGGTCATCCATTTGGTGTCTAAGTTGGGGCACCTCAGAACATATGAATAAAGTCTGAACTCTGTCTGGTACAGCGGGGACAGGAAGAGGAGCTTGCTGGGTATATGGCATGTAGCATAATCAGGCTTATGTACACCTGATGGCGACATTGTATTGGCGCAGTTTGAATCTTAAATTAGTAGATGTCCCCTTTATTCCTTCATGTACCCCCTCCAAATTATTGAACAGAAAAAGGGACCCTCAGAATCTCATGCCACCTGCTGTGTACTGGCATAACTCTCAGAGGTAAATCCTTCTGCAGAGCTTTATAGACATGGTGATCAATTTGAGACCCCAAGCCATATTCAGCAATGCTCCCAAAGTCTGAGATTCCTGTGGGGTGTTAGAGAAGAAAGGCCATATTCTGTGAGCCATCGCTGCTATTTTAGCAAATTGTAAGAACTGACCAGTCTCTAAGACAAATGAGCCTACTGCATCAACCAGAGTGGTGAATTTGTCATTAGGGTGTACGTCTTGCATGGTGTAACACCCACCTTCACGCCATCTATCTACTGGCATTGTCCGGGCAATGAGTGCAGCGTCCAGATACACATATCTTGGTCATGCGTAGCCCTACGAAGGACCAAACAGAACGCCCACTCCCAAGCTCCACACACCTGTCTGACCACAACTGGCATGGTCTCCAGAACACCTGCTTCTACCATCAAGAGCTCAGGGAAAGGAACTCCTTCCCAGGTACCACTCAACAATCTGCAGTCCCAATTCTCTCCTTCATCAAACCAATGTACCACTTGTTGTAATTGAGCCACAAGGCAAGGTTATTCAAGCTCCCTTCCACAAAGGGTGCTTGAGAGTCATTAGACTAACCCTCTTCCTCCCCAAGGCACATATTAGAGTCAACCACCAGTTTATCCAGTTCTACAAAATATTTCTGAGGGATCTCGAACACGGCCCCCTGGAACACATACAAGCAGCATGGAAGAATACAGTATTCCAAAATGTCTCTGTGGGTTTTAGCCCTTCAATCACCCTGTTTATGTTTGAGGCCTCAAATGCCCCTGCCTCATGAGAAATTCCGATCCATAGATAACTGACACTAGTCACTTCCCAAGGAAGGCCCAGATGATGAAAATCCTGCAAACGATTTCCTGAAAATTCCCCCAGTAGAAAAAGTTTCAATTATGTCCAGTTAACATTCAGTCCAGACACTTCCTCAAATTCAGACAGGACAGCCAGGATGATTAAGACCTAGTACATTGGCTACGTCAGGTATACCAGGGCATCATCAGCATATAAGGAGATCACATGTGTGGTCTCTCCTATCTGAACACCCCACCCCGCAGAATGGAATGCAACCGACATGCCAGGTGCTCCTTTGCTAGTGTGAAGAGCAGGGGCAACAATGAGCAGCCCTGTCTGGTCCCCCTATACAAAGAAAAGTGCTGGGACACGGCAACGCCCACTTGCACTCGCTCCACTGGGGCACTTTATAACAACTGCACCTATTTTCATGTAGTGCTTCCCTATGCCCACTTTCTGTAAGAACTGCCACAGAAAGTCACACAACAGCGGGTCAAAAGTTTGTTCGATATCATGCAGAGCCAGAACACATTGGTCATCCTGCAACAAAGGGGCATGCAAAATTAGCAACAGCCTCTGCAAGTTGCAGAGAGTGTTCCTGCGTTGAATGAAGTAACATTGGTCCTCATTCATCAGCTTTGGCAAGTTTTCCAGCAATCTGGATGGCAAGATTTTACTGAGGATTTTAACATCAACATTTATCATTGAGAGGGGGCAATAGAAAGGCACATCTTTAGTATCTTTGTCTGGCTTCAGTAACACCACCCTGATGGAGTCAGGCAACAGACCCTTTTTTTGTAATCTTTTTTTTTTCTTAGAGAGTTTTATATAGCGCAAACTAGACCCGAATCGGGTATCAGAGTGCTTTACATGAGCACCAGTTTCGTTACAGAAGGACACAAACATTTTTCTTAGGCACGGGGAGATTAAGTGATTTGTCCAGAATCACAGGATGTAGAGCGTCGTTGCCAAGACTCGAACCCGGTTCCCCAGCTTCGAGGTCGGTGCTCTAGCCGTAAGGCTACAACCTCTCACCCTTCCCATAGGCCTCCCTCATTATAGACCTCTAACAAACGATCCGTGAGAGTACCTGTTCTACTCTGGTAGAGTTCAGCCGGCAGGCCATTACCACCCAGGGCCTTTGCTGTCTTCAGAGCCTACTACTATTTCCTTCTTGGTGAGAGGTGCGTTCAATCTATCCCGATCCGCTCTCTAAAGGGAGGACACTTGCAAATCAGTAATGAAAGCATCTCCTGCCAATGGCAGAGAATCATTAGGCATTGCAAATACCTTTTGGAGATGCACAGCAAAGAACTCGGTATGCCCTGTTGGGTGAATATCTCTTTTCCCTGCCCATTCCAAACTCCCACCATTGGTGGGCACCATTTTTTACTGTGGAGAAGCATGACAAGCATCCTGGTAGCTTTACCCCCTCCATGTTGAGGCGCTGTCTGTAGCTAGTAGGGGCAAACCTATCCAAGCGATCCCACATTTTTATCAAATCTCACCTACACTTCATCCACTCAGCAAGCCATTGTGGTTGCTTAACCATTCTCTCATCCAGAACCCCAAGTTTCTTCTCCAGGTTATCTAGTGACTTAGATAGCTGCTGTTTCATGCTACATATGACCTTGATACACTCCCCTACAGCAACACCTTCAGGGATTGTAACTTGTCATTTGTAGTCAAATAAATAGGCGCATTTCATAAGTTTGTGCTGGAAGAGATGTTTGCACATTTTATGTTAGGTATCCCCACTGTGTTTCTTGGATAACCCAATTTTCAAAAACCTTCTTTTACACTAAATCATCTTGGCACTAGTAGAAAACTGTCATGTAAGCAGTAAACTGGAACTCTCATACCTCTAGAGGAAATAGGCTTTATTCAGCTTCCTGAAACATATATAATGATCTGTACCTTTGATTTCACTGGAGAGTGAGCTGCAAGGCTCAGCTCTAAGTAGACAAGATAGTTGATAATCTTTAACCGGTTCTCACATTGAGGATCAAGCATAATGTTTTTTACCAGACATTCGTTTTCATGTTGAGAAATACGCACATCGAGGTGTGGTCAGGATGTATTTTTAGCAAATAGCATGTCTCATAATGCATTTTAGATTTGCCATCATGCTTTCAATGTAATAGTTAGTTTCAATATACACCAAATATGAAACCAGTCTATATTTAAATGATTGTATTTTTAATTTTGTTTTAGATCAGGAATAACCGATTGATGTTTGTGTATTATTATACAGGTCTTTTATTGGTCATTTCACAAGCATTTAAATTTAAGAGAGTTAATCGTCTGGTCTTGAGAAAGATGGTTATATAATATACCCATCGAAACGCGTTGACGCTCAGTTAACCACATAATACGAGAACACAGGCGGTGGCTAACGAGTATAAACTACAAAATACCAGGTTCCACGCCCTACATTTTCATTGTTATATTACGGATGTGTAAATTTTAAAGACATATTTTGTTTGCCTGTGTTAGTTACACTCTCTTTTTTACTGTCTTTGCTCTATGTAATTGGATTGTACAAAGTATTGCAGGCAATGAATATTGTGAAGGATCATATCAATTAACTTTTCGTCCTATTTTACCTGTGATTTTTTATGATTAATAAATTAATTTGCACATTTTTACAAACTTTTTTATTTTGCTTATCTATTGATCATATATGGTTCAATCTTCCTTAGCATGGATGAGTGAGTAAGAAAGGTGAGAAATTAGGCTACAATGTAGTGTACAAACTGAATGATGTTTGGATAATACAGTTTCGTCCAAAGGATTTTGTTTTTTATTCAGCTCTAAATAGACAGAATGGCCTACCTCCTCATCTGCATCTGCTTCATTTAATTCTTGGTAACACAACATATTTGCTCCTGGATGGTCTAAGATGCCTACTATTGACTTGGGACATACCAACTGAACCTAGATCTGATAGATACCAGTCTGGTCCCATACAACACTTTATGTGCCATGCACGGTGCCTTAAACATGACAACCAGTGTAAAAATGTTAACCCTTGAACACCTCCGATATAGGCTGATTTAGAGTATCCCTAAGAACAGTCTGTCTGACACACTTGAGTACCTGCAGTGTAGAACACAATGACTGAGTAATTTCTGCAAGTCATTGACTTGTAAATGGTATTTATGTTACCTCATGTGAAACTATTGCAAATTGAATGTATTTGCAAAATGTTTATAGTTCATATCTATTGGTGTAAAGCTGGGGATCTGATGTTTTAATGGTGATGTATTTATTTAAGTTAATATAGTCTGTGATCTATTTTTGATGTCATATGTGTTTTTGTTTATCTTTGTACAAGTCACTTTATGGTCTAGTCCAGGCAAGGAACATTGATTTGCTGATGGTTTTTAAGCTACTCTATTTCAGTGGAAGTACTATTTTTGTTTAACATATTACCTGTTACGAAATATTGTAACTTAATGGTTTTATGGTGTGCATTCTTAATTTTTTTTATAAACTGAATAAAGATTGATTGACTTGACTGTAGTAGTATGAGATTTTGTATAAATCAAATGATTACAATAACATTTTAAAACATCATAATCGATACAAATATCAGAAGATTAGCAACATTTTTAGAAACATGATATGTTGAAATCAGTGCATTAAATCAGTTGGCTTAGATCTTTGCACAGATGAGTTCGATTCAGAGTATATGCAATACGTTTATATCACAGAGTTGATGTTTTGTGAGCCTGATCTAAGAAATTTATTGCAATTATTATTGCACTGTTGTCCCAGATACTATCACAATTTCAAGCGGTTTGAATTGTAGATCTTATTTTGCCATAACAAAAGTCACTGGCATCCTTAGATACATGCTTTTGTAGCAGTGCGAGAAGGTTCAGATACATATGTAAATAATATATAAAAGCAATACGTTTACATTTCAAATCAAATGTAATCAAAACAGATTATAAAACAATGTACAACAATTTCAAATTTAAAACTTTATAAGACTAGTCCAATAATATCATTAGCTTTATTATTAGACTGTTGTCCTGGCACTATCGCATTCTTGAGCAGCCTCCACAGTAGATCTTTTTTGACCTTTCATGAACCTATAGTAGATAATTTTTCTTAAACCTGCGGATTTAATGAAAAATCATGTTATTTAAAATCAGTGTGTAAAACAACTAGATTGAGTCTAGATACAGATATAAAAAAAAGTCAGGGTATAGAACTAAGTGCTGAAATCACAACGCTAATGTTTTGTAAACCTGGTCTAGAAATTCCTTCCCTAAACCTAAAAGAATATCTAACTGCCTCCACAGTTGATTGAAATTTTGCCTTATTAAAAATAGGTAGGAAATACTTTTTCTTTAAATACAGTAGTTTGGGGAAAATACATAGAATTTGCAGAAGGGATTCAGTTGTGTTCCCACAAAGTTGATAGACTGTGTTGTCTTTGAATACTGGGCTCCATTTCCCCTCAGATTCATAGATCGGTATATAAAACAAAGTGAACCTTAAAATTTCCATCTTAACATAACTTAGAGACTCTTGACTTTTCAGAGAAAATATATCAAAGACCAAGTCTGTGTGCTTTGTTTGGCCTGAGCCAAGTCAGAGTCTCTCTACCTAAGAGTAAAGATTGCACAGAATAGATTTTTACAGGCTGGTCAATTTAATTGTGTCAGTGCCTCTAGGCCGGTAGTTTGTAGATTTCTTCATTTGAAGGTAAGGCTTGCAACTCTAAGCCCTTGTATATAATTGTTCTTGCTTACTGATGGACTAAGCATTTTCATTATGTGAGATCCACTCTTGCTTAGTCACAAAAGTAGTTGAAGGTGCTTCTGTAATGCATTGATGGTAAAGATTTTAGATTTACTTCTAGCCTGATGACACAATGAGGGGTAGCTGTGTGGAGATGAGGAAGATTACGTACATGATGCAGAAACATTTTTTCAAGACTTGCAATAGTCTTCTGATTAAGCACAGGAGATGCATGTATGGAATACGTTTCAGGATTAAATGCTTTCAAAGATGGTTTGATTGCTTTCCTGCCGAACAAATTTGCAAATCTTATAACAGATTTGGTGATCATGGTTGACTTTAGTTTTCTGATGGCTAGGTGGTTACACCATGATATCTTATTGTCCACTGTCACCTCGAGATACCCATATTATTCGACTATTTCGATTGTAGCATCTCCTGGAAAGCCCTGATCTGACTCAAGTGACTCAGTTAAATCAGCGTTTTATAAGGAAAATAATAAAAGGGCCAGAATACAACTGTGTTTGAGGCCATTCTTGGTGCAGAATTTAGGAGCCAGGGTATTGTCAGTGGATAAATTTACCTGCAGCCATGTGTCAGTATGCAGTTTGAAAAAAATGCAACAAACTAGCATCGATTTTTCACTTCATGGGCTTAGCCCATAAACTTTGCTGATTCACTTTGTCAAATGCCGTAGAGTAATCCACAAACAGGCATATAACATTGATTTCTTTGTTAATTAGTTTTTTTGCAAGTAGTGTCAGTGCTGTAATGTTGTCAACTGTAGAACATCCAGTGCGGAATCCGGTTTGTGCAAAGGTATTAACAGTTTCTCCTAAGCCCACTACTTCAGTTTATTTTTAAAGGTCCTTGAGAAATAACTTCCCTTCAAAGTCTAGGAGTGCTATTAATCTGTAGATAGTTGGGTCTTGCTTAGGGCCTTTCTTGTAAATTGGATGAGCTACTGCACTTTCCAAGAGGAAGGAACCTGCCCAGACTTGAATGCATGAGAAAATAGCTGTCCCAGAAGTGTACTTCAGGAGGAAACATCTAATTTGACCAGATCTATCAGTATGTCATTTGGTACGGCGACTTTGGAAGAACTAGATTTTCCCCTTAGTGATGTCAGGATGTGTTTTAAAGTCTTGTGAAGAGTCGAATGAGCTGATGGTAGCTGATTTATATATGGACTTTTTATTTGTTTCCCACTTGTCATTTGATATAAACATGTCGTCGGGCTGCTGATACCCGTGCTTAATTTGTAAAAAAAAAGAGGTGCCGGGGCCCTCGTCAGAAGGCCACTACAGCTTGCTCCACACATTGCCCTTGCAAGCGCTGCCAGTAACCATACCAACACAACTACTTACCATGACACTCCTACAAGTGTGATAATCAAAACTATTTCAGGCCACCTAAAGCTATGATAATGGCATGGGCAGCAGGTATCAGTCATTTTTAATGTATGTAGAATTATTAAACAACTGTTGTACTCATTCCAAAATTAGAGTGATGGTGCCACCATGCAGTGGACTGTCATAAGTGGTGGTGCTGAGCACCGTAAACTACCGGCTCAAATCAGGCACCGGCTGATACGATCCTAAGCCATGACCAACCAAAGTCCAAAAAGGCTCTTATATTTCTAGATGAAATGGTGTGCAAAAAGTTTGTCCAATCGTTTCTTCTTAACTGCAATCTTCAGATTTTTGATTCCTGCATCGCGATCATTAGAAGGAGGTGATTTAGAGTGTGTCACAGTGTCTTACAATAGACTTTTTTTGCCTCGCGTAGTTGTTGGATAATGGACAAATGTGGCATATTTTGCTGTAAATTTTTCATCAGTACAGACAGTATGGAATCTAATGTAAATTGCTAGGTGTTTATCCGGTCGTCAATATTCCTGGAATTAGGATGTCTTAAAAATTTGGCAGAGTGGCTGCAGTACTTTACACAAAGTAGAAGCTTTCTTTATGAATGTGCTGTTCCTTTTGGGCTTCTTTCCATTGAATGCAATCACCTGGGTGCAGTTTGCAGTTGTCCAAGTTTCCAGCCGATCACTTGATTGAGTAATCACAAATATAGGGAGTCACACTAATCCAAGTGAGAAGCTATCAATGCTTAGATGTCAGTTTTAAGTGAGGAAAGAGGAATTTAGTTAAAAATGTACCTCAACATTCTAATCATATGGAAAAATGCTGAAATTTTCTGCTACAGTCTTTAGAGCTATTGATCACTATGTGGGTGGCTTCTGCGTAGGATGATACTGTAAACTGAAAAGATTACGCCAAATCATCCAGCAGGACTATATACAGATTGAAAAGTGTTGGACTAGGTGAAGAAAAGAGTGTCATCTGAAAGGTTTACATGCCACAAATTGTGTTCTTAATCTTAGAAATGAGGAGAGCAACCTGAGGACCTTATCTTTAAAGCCCATCTGAAAAAAGACGAGCCACTAGCAGGGAGTGGGCTACATTGTCAAATGCCACATAGCAGCCCTAACATCCAAGATCTAAAATGCCTCTTATATCATCCGCAACAGACACCAGCACTGGCTTCTCCAAAGTCCTTTACTGAAGCCAGCAGATTGTGGTGTTCAATAATTAACAAAAGTTCTTTATTAAGTGCATTCTCTAGGATCTTAACTGGCAATGGCAACAGTGAAAAACCTCTCACCCAATGGTCCCCACATTCACGTGATCTTCATGCTCCTTTGGACTTTTCGTTTGTCTAATTATGATGTTTTCTGTAAAAAAATAATTTCATTAAAAATATCTTTTCAAATAGCTCGCCTCCCCTAAAGCCTTTATTTCATGTGTCCATACGATTAGCTTTTTAGAGTGATTCTTCCCAATGTTCATACAAGGAATGGATATTTCTGCAGTGTCTCTATTTAGTTCCAAACAAATACCAGCTGTGTTTGGTTAAGCACAATTTATTTCAATGTTGAACAAGCTTCATTGCCTTCTCAGTCGAAGTACATTTGCATAGTTAAATGACATTTTCATCCTGTCACCTGAGTCTGAACATGTCTAATTAGTTGTTTTGGTAGCACATTAGTGCTTTCCTGTTCAGAATTCGCCACTGACGCGTTTTCCTTTCTTTCCTGTCAAAGTTGCAGATGTATCAAGTTAAACAAAAATACTCATATAAAAGGACCACTTAAACAACTCTGAAAGGTCCAACCCCTCTTTTTGAAAATGATTTATTTTTACAGCATCCCGTTTTTTCCCTGAGAGCTCATTTACGTATTTGATTAATGTTATTGTGTAAAAAAAAAAACAGTGCCAATATTATCGAGTTACTTTTCTGCTCCAGTGAGACTGTGCGGTTTACTGCGTTGCCCATCGCTGGCAGCGTGGTTGGAAGAAGTGGCAGCAGTGAATAGATGGGAACGCGTGTGCCTCTTCCGCTTCAAATAACTTTAGAGCATGCACAGGTAAAACATGGAGCTGTAATAATAATAGGATACCCTCTGCAGCCAGCATTGATATGGATGTAGAGAAAAGGAACAAGCCATTAACATCACACTCTATGGAATATAATTGTTCATAAATTAATATCTCAAGATTGTATTGATATTCAGACCATGAGACATTCTTATTTCGTTCGTATTATACATACAACAGGAAGGTGTGAGGAGAACTGGAAAAATCCAATCCTGATAACCACACCGTGAAGGATATGAGATATATGAGACAGAGGATCCGTCAAAATGTGGCGGATCTCCCGTCCACAGTATTACAAGTGCCTTAGGTTATAATACACTTACAATACAGTGGCTGGGATCTCCGCCACATTTGTGAAGGAGTCTCACGTCTTACAAAATCTAAACATGAATATAATATTTAATTTCTAGTGTTTCTCAGTCATTCGCCGGCATTCATTTGTTGTCCTTCTAAATGCTCCTTTTGACCAACAAACCTCCCACTGATATATCCACTATGGTAGGGAGATTTATAACAACATTTAACAATACAGTCGGTGACCTAAAGAAAATCCTATGGAAGCACTGGCCCATCCTACCAGTGGAGAGGAGTCTCGTGGACAATTGAAAAAAAAACAATTGATGAATAGAATGCAGAACAATGTCATACATTCACCCCGGTACAGAGAACTGGGCCTAAATCCATCGAGTCTATTGTTATACTGTGCTCTTTTTTGTGCTGCCCAGTTTTTGCGCATCCGACGTAATTGCAGTTGCCTAAGAGACTTTGCCAACCAATCTAACAATCTAGCAGAACACCTAGCCAGACACAATTATCCCTTAAGGAATATAACGACAGCATAAAAAAGAGCACGGTATAACAATAAAGAATCACTCTTGGAAGTACAGACAAAACCAGAATCCAATGATCTGACAAGAGTGACAAATTAGCGAATTAACGTTTAGCCCTCCGAGATATGCTTTTAAAAGAACCGCCAACATCAAAGATTTGCTGGTTAATACAAGACCCAAAAGAAGGGGGACCCCTAAGCAAAAAACGCCGTGGGACCTACCCCCAGTGGTAGGACACTACATGTGTGGTCAGTGTACGAACTGCTCCTTGACCAGTGCAACAAAATCTGTAGCACTAACAGAAACACTCATGTGTAAACAGCTTAAACACACAAACTGCAACACACGCAATGGTGTTTATCACATCACCTGTCCCTGCCAACTTAAGTATGTAGGCATGACTACACAAGACGTTAAGATCAGAATAATAGAACACCGAAGCAACATTAGGTGCAAAAAGACTAATACGAAAACGTTTGCCCATTACACAACAATGGGCCACACAGTAAATGATCTACGTTGGACCAACCTTGAGTCCCAATTACAGATACAAAAAGAAGCCCCTTTAAAAAAAAGAGCAAAACTGGATCTTTAGGCTCTCGACCCATATTACAGGATTAAACAATGACATCCCTTGGGTGGAGCTAAATAATTAACTGGGCTTTATGATCACAGTACCCCATGAAAGTTATCCTCAACAGGGGCCTGGGATCCTCTCTAATTCACCTACCCGGGAGCTCCAAGTACACTGCCCACACTGTTACAAATTAAGGTTCCCACTGAACACCTGTTATGTTCCCCCAATGGGCTGCATCTGACCATTACCAACATGCTTTACGCAGATGATGCGGTTCCTATGGGTCTTACCCCGAATGCCCTGCGTATTCTGGTTAAAAGTTTTGTACAGTATATGGATAACTTCGATCTTAAAGTAAATTTTAAAAAATCTTTTATTATGTCTTGTGGGCCAGGGAAAAGACAGCTTAGTGCTATTTCGGTGGGAACTGATAAGTTATATTCCACAAATACTTTTCCCTATTTAGGAATGGTTTTTGCTGCGAACGGCTCGTGGAGTGGACATCTGGTCCACGCCACGAGCAAGTTCTCAAAAGCCATTAATTCTATTCTCTAGTCTCCCACGGCCTAAGAAAATAGGAGCTATTAAAGCTATTTTAAATTATTTTAAATTGCAGTATGTACCGGTAGCAACATATGGGGCTGAGATATGGGGTTTGGCTAAGACACCTAGGGGCCGATTCTGATCCTGGAAAAATATTCCCCGTACGAATCGTATCTGGATTTTTTACCGTACGAATCGTACAAGTCCCGTACAAACTGGCAAGTACGAATCGTATGTTAAAAAGTCCATACGAATCGCATTGGGTAAATTCCCCGACATGTCCTCGGGTCGGAAAAGGTGTCCGACACATCCCCGGACATTTTTACGTACGAATCTGAAAACTGAAGTCCGAGCGCGCAAGTACGATTCGTACCGTCCGTCCGATTGTACAACCGTATGGTAAAAAAACAGTCCGGAGCGAACTCCTATAGCAACCATGGAGACGTCCAAACAGGTGCCCGGTACGCGCCGAACACCCCCCCTCAGCCCCCCGTAGGTACGGTGTGGACCACCACCCATGTATGTACGCCGCGTACTCACACCCGTGTATGTACGCCGCGTACCCCCACCTGTGTATGTATGCCGCGTACCCCACCTGTGTATGTACGCCACGTACCCCCACCCGTGTATGTACGCCGTGTACCCCCACCCATGTATGTATGCCGCGTACCCCCACCCGTGTATGTACGGCGTGTACCCCCACCCCCGTAGGTACGGTGCGGACCCCCAGCGCGTAGCGTACATGCACGGGTGGGGGTACGCAGCGTGCATACACGGGTGGGGGTCTGCACCGTACCTATGGGGGGGCTGGGGGGGACGGCGCGTACATACGGGGTCTGGGGGGGACGGTGCATACATACGGGGGGCTGGGGGGGGCGACAGCGCATACCGGGCCCCCTATTCTGCTCGCATCGCGGCGTACTTCGCTTTTCCGGCACTTTTTGGGTGCCGTAAAAATATTGCCGTCCGGACTGCTGTCGGAACGAATCGTACTTGCTGGGACGTAAAAACATGCCTAACTCCGTCTGGACGTCACGTCCGCGGTGTCCCGGATCACATTCGTATGTATTTTGCTGTTGGTCGGTGTTTTTTCCGACTCGTACGGAAATAGTGTTTCCGTACGAATCGTACTTTCAAGTTTGCATGGTGTTTTTACCGGGTACGAGTCGGACGGAGAAAACGCTCCGACCGACGGTTCGTACCCGGTTTTTCCAGGATCGGAATCGGCCCCCTAGTATCCAAACCGAGGAAAATCGCTTTTGTAGGAAATTCCTTGGAGCCCCTATTGCTACATCGGAGTATATTTGTCATTGCGAATTAAATTTGCATTACATAACAGATTTCATGGCAACAAGACTGGCCCTGTTCTGGCTGGCAATTTGGAGGAATACAGCGGCCTCTTTAACCCATGAAATTATAAGAGATTGTCTAAACTGCGAGAAAGGGATGAGAATCCCTTGGCTTGCTGGTGTTTTTAAGAAATTATGCGGTGTGGGTAAAGGCCACTTATTTATTGATCTTACTAAGATTGAGCCCACAGATAAAAATGAAACCAAGTTTGCACTGTATGCACTTTATAGTAATATGAGACTGGAAGCGGAATTAACTAAATCAACTGTCCAGGCTTATGTGAACAAAGACCTGTATAGACAACCAATTCCTTTGTATCTCACGCTACCAATGACAAATTGGGAAAGATCACTACTGCTCCGCCTAAGGGCAGGTACTGTTAGATTTTTATTATGTTTTCCATTAGGTTATTTTTCATCGAAATCTGAAAGTATATTATGCCCATGTGATGGAGTGAGTTTACAAAATGATTTACATTTTTTCTTTTTTTGTAAATTTTATCTTAAATATAGTAAATGGTTTTTACTCCCATATTTTAAGAAACACCACTTTCCCTGGAGCAGTCTTACGCGATTTTGCTCACCCTGCATACTGATGAATTGATTTTTCGTGTTAGCACTTTCCTGAGAGTTGCAACCCATGTACGTAAAACAATGGAAAACCCTTGAAATAATCTTGTTGCCAAATAATATGTAACCCTCCAATGTGTGTTGTTTAAATATATAATTAGAATTATAATTACTTTTTGGGCTTGTATATATGTGATTGCTTTTATGAATTTGAAAAATTCGAATAAAGATGAAATTGATTGATTGATTGATTGATAATAATACTTATATCCAGACACACTGAACCTGTCATCATGAAACCTGAGTTGTGATACACCACTAATTTTAAAAGGGGACACAACACTATCTACCATATGATCTATTGAACACATTAATATTGCTTGCCCTCAACATCAAGGAGCCTGGGATTTCACCACCACTAATAAATAACTTGGTACTGTCCCGCGACCTTTCCAATATGGCCGCCCAAGTTGACTCTCAGTCTTCCCAATCTTGACTGTAGACAGGCAACACGTATAATTTTATACTGGTGTGGAGCCTGTAAAGAGAAAAATAAAAAATAGAGAAAGTGTGTCCTAAAAGTGGAAAACAGGAAAACAAAGTAAAAGGGCATGAGAACAGATAGGGTGTAGGCAATAGATTATATACATAATAACAATGACACAATTCTTTAAAAAATCTTAAAAGATTACAGTATGGTATCCCGCAAGACTGTAGAAGAGAAAGAGATAGAATAGATACCAGATAAGATAAAGGGTTCAGTGACTAAATATCGAGGGACATAATATAGAATGCCCAAAATATCGACTCCAAAATATAGAAGGACAGAATATAGACTCCCTATCTACAAACATGTAAGTACTAAAATATCGATTCCAAAATAAAGAATGTTAAAATATAGTTAGCTAAAATATCGAATTTTTTAAATGTATTAAAAATAATATAAAAGTAATTAAATATTAAAAACAATTAAATAAAACATACATAATATAATATAAAAAAGCTTAAAATGTAAAAATATTAAAAGTAATGTAAAAAAAGTAGAGATTTTGTTGGATAGTGAGAGCGTAAAAATAACTATTCCCACTCCAGTGAGTGCAACAGTAGGGAAAACGTTGGATAGCATAGGGGTAAAAATTACTATTCCCACTCCAAAGAGTGCAACATTAGGGAAAGTATTGGATAACAGGAAGGTAAAAATTACGATTCCCACTCCAGAGACTGCAACAGTAGGGAAAGCGTTGGATAGCGGGAAGGGAAAAATTACCATTCCCACTCCAGTGAGTGCAACAGTAGGGAAAACGTTGGATAGCGTAGGGGTAATAATTACTATTCCCACTCCAAAGAGTGCAACAGTAGGGAATGCATTGGATAGCGGGAGAGTAAAAATTACTTTTCCCACTCCAGAGAGTGCAACAGTAGGGAAAGTGTTGGATAGCGGGAAGGGAAAAATTACTATTCCCACTCCAGTGACTCCAACAGTAGGGAAAGCATTGGATAGCGTAGGGGTATAAATTACTATTCCCACTCCAGAGAGTGCAACCGTACGGAAAGTATTGGATAGCGGGAAGAGAAAAATTACTATTCCCACTCCAAAGAGTGCAACAGTAGGGAAAGCGTTGGATAGCGTAGGGGTAAAAATTACTATTCCCACTCCAGTGAATGCAACAGTAGGGAAATAGTTGGATAGTGTAGGGGAAATAATTACTATTCCCACTCCAAAGAGTGTAACAGTAGGGAAAGCGTTGGATAGCGGGAGGGTAAAAATTACTATTCCCACTCCAGTGAGTGCAACAGTAGGGAAAGCGTTGGATAGCAGGTGGGTAAAAATTACTATTCCCACTCCAGTGAGTGCAACAGTAGGAAAAGAGTTGGATAGCGGGAGGGTAAAAAATACTATTCCCACTCCTGAGAGTGCAACAGTAGGGAAAGTAATGATTTAATATTAAAATAAGATTACATTAATTATCAATACCAATAAAAAGTTAATTAAAAAATAATTACCAATTAATAAAAACTAATTACCATTGAAACAAATTAATTACCAATTAATACAAATTAATTACCAATTAATAATTAATTATAAATTAATTATCAATACATATAAATAAAAATTAATATTTACTTTATGGCAATTAATTTACTTCCCACCCAATTCCCCTATAAACCCACAACCCACTCCCAATAATAAAAAATGCAATTAACATTATTATCAGTTAATCAATTAAAAAAAAATATTTAGCAATTAATACAAATTAATTAGCAATTCATACAAATTATTTACCAATTAATAATTAATTGTCAATTAATTATCAATACACATAAATACAAAAATGTATATTTACTTTATAACAATTAAATTACTTCCCACCCAATTCCCCTATAAACCCACAACCAGCTCATAATAATAAAAAATACAATTAACATAATTTTCAATAATCAATTAATATACATTAATTACCAATTTAAAAAAAATTATTACCAATTAATAACTAATTATCAATCAATTAATTATCAAAACATATACATATAATTAATATTTAATTTACCATAACAAATTAGTTCCCACCCTATTCCCCTATAAACCCACAACCCGCTACGGAATTAAATTACGCAAAAATTAAATTACATAACATTCATTAGCTTAAAAAAATTAAACATACATTACAGAAATAATACAGAATTTTAACACATACTACCATACATAACACAAAAAAAATTGATATTATGGAAATCTATATTTTTAAATTCGATATTATGGAAATCTATATTTTTAAATTCGATTTCATACCCCAATTTCGATATTCTGACCTATCTATATTTTGATAATTCGATATTCTGTCCTATCTATATTTTAGAGCCGATATTCTGTCCTGTCTATATTTTGGATTCTATATTTTGGTCGTTCACCAAGATAATGATCCCAAACTGACTCATAGAACAGGGGGGTATTAACATACAGACCAGGGACACCAGCGTAAGGGCCAATATTATCCTAGATGTACAGAAAGTTCCTCATTCATATTGAGACCAGTACTTGTATTTGTGTTAATACTGATCTTGTACTGTGATTCCAACCGTCTCAATATTTTGATCCTATCACCTACTCTTTAGGGAGTAGGAACCCGGACAATTATGAAAAATTTCAGTTTAGCTTATATTCTTGTTATGTAGAAAGGCAAAATGCCTTGCCACAGGATATTGCTGGTCTCTGTGTGAAATGGCCTCTGATTTGCTAAAATTCTCTTTTTTGTAGGAAGCACCGTGCTGCCTACATACCAAAGGCCACAGGGAAATGTAAGCGCATAGATGGTATAGGCCGAATGACGTGTAGTGAGATTTGATTTTGGTGATGTGGCCAGTGAGAGATGAGGTGTAATCTGAGACACTCTTGCTATATGTGCACACTTTAGAATCTGTACAAGGAAAGAAACCTTCCATTTTCATTTCTCTTGTAGAGATGACCCCCACATCACTCTTACTCAGGCGTTCTTTCATAGTGGTCAATTTCATCAATGTTATCTTATCTTGAGACGATCATCAATGTAGTCCACAAGACTCCTCAAAAGGAAAAAATGAGGACGGAATGCTGAACAATGCAAACATTCACTCCCAGTCACAAAGATCTACGTTTAATCCTTCGTTCTGTTGCTCCACATGCCATTCCAGCTTGATCCCAGCCATATGCAAATCAGTCTTGACCCTGCACCCAATGGGAACAGTCCAACCTAAACTGCCAGACAAGGTCCTCCCTAGACTGGTAACAAGCATCCTAGGACCAGTTTCGGGGTTTCACCCCTCATCAGCCAGTATAGATTGACTCCAGTGGGATGGAAAGCATGGGACCCACATCTGGGTATACCCGTCCCACTTGGGGTGACAAATGCAAAAAGAACAATTGATGGAAGGACAGAATGCAGAACAATGTCATACATTCACCCCAGTACAGAGACCTGGGCCTAAATCCATTGTTTTTTTGCTCCCCATACATTCCATTTTAGACGCAGTCATATGTAAATCAGTCATGACCCTGCGCCCAATGAGAACAGTCCAGACCGAGTGGCAGGCCAGCTTCTCCCTGGACTGAAGCAAGCATTCTAGGACTGGTTTGGGGGTTTCACCCCTCATCAGCCAGGATAGTTGACTCCAGTAGCATGGAGTGCAAGGGACCCACGTCTGGGCATACCCGTCCCACTTGGGTGACAAATGTAAAACGTTTAGACACAGTTATATGTAAATCAGTCATTACCCTGTGCCCAATGAGAACAGTCCCGACCAAATTGGCAGGCCAGGTTCTC
Organism: Triturus cristatus; assembly: GCF_964204655.1. NCBI lineage: Eukaryota > Metazoa > Chordata > Amphibia > Caudata > Salamandridae > Triturus > Triturus cristatus. The sequence continues at coordinate 78,233,217 of NC_140588.1, forward strand.
CCTGGACTGACGTGGTAAATATCAAAGGAGGGAGTGGAGAGAGGAGGTGTCCGGAGGGACACAGGGAGTGAATTCAATCTCCCCTGGCTATAATTACTAAACAAATGGAATCCACCCACAAGAATTCAAAGGTGTAAAAAAATGTATAGTCTTGCAGGTGATGTGTATCTTACAATGGTAGGAGGCACATTGTGTTTCTTAAAATACCCTCACACACCAAAAGAGCCCTTGGTGTCATGCTTCATCATAGGGGTCTTCGCACTCCTCTACGGAGCATGGCGTGCTACTAACCAACAAATACATGGGAGCACTTGATGTAACCACTATGTGTAGTGTGTGAGGGTGCGAGTGGTAGGGTCTACAGTGATTGGTGAGTGAATATTAAAAAATACCTGGCAAATGAGGACTAGAAAGATTTTTAATAAACCCCTTTGCTGGTATTGTTAAAAGCAGTGACATGAAGGTTTCACGTATTAATGTACAACCCCTCCTGTATGTCTGCGTCAACATGTTTCTAAGCTAAAAGCTTCTTCTTCAGGACGGGTACACAGATCCCTACCCTACTCACAGAAGACAGTAAATACCATCGAAAACATAGGGAATTCTATGTGTAAATTATATGTGTAGTGTGCCTATTAGGCTTAATTTGGTTTGGCGACAAAGTGAATATCTCTATCTCCTTCTGAAAAGAAACACAAAAGTATAAAGGTACATTTTACCTGGATAAAGTATTCCAGACGTGAAGATCGTGACCTGTAAAGTGATACATACAGTGTCTAAGAAAAACCAGAAAAACTACATAGTGTAAGTGCAGTTTTCTTGTAACAAAGGTGGACAAAGACTAGACATACACAACATGTAACATAAAGCACACACACTATATGTAGGACTGTTCCTGTAAACCATTGGCAAACGTTTTAGGAAAAAAGAGGTAATAACGTAAACTGCTGGAAAAAGATGGCATACTTGCTATCTAGAAGTTCAAGGCCTCATGAGCCTGGGAGGAAACGCAGAGGACTCTGTGCTAATGAGTAGGGGTGGGCGGAATTTGCGGAATTAACCTTCGCAAATTATCGCGAGAATGTTTAAAATTATCGCAAACAAGCAGAAATATCGCGAAGATGCGGAAGTTTTTTTCCGGCATGTTCGCGCGATTTTCTGCATGGTTGCGGGTCGCCAACTTACCCATGTGGCTGCTTGCGGGCGCGGCCATCTTGTTTTGAGTTGTTCTCGCGGTGCATGATCGCGAGAAGAAAGACGTGATCGCGCGACGCATGACGTCACTGCGGGCGCGAACTGTCGCGAGACAGCGCAAATGGCTAAAAACAATACAACATCTCATGGAGAACGCGACCGGATCAAGAAAACTTGTCGGCGAACGCAGGGATTCAGGTAAGGCGATCGCGCGCGCGCGAGAATGTATCATTTTACAGCGCGAGCAAGAAACAAATTATCGCCAAGCTGCGGAAACCGGAATTTTTGACATTTTCGCGCTCTCCGCGGAACGCAAAAATGTCAAATTATCGCAATTTCCGCGAACGGAACGAAATTTTTGCCCAGGCCTACTAATGAGCACTCTGTGAGGAAAAGGAACTGTATTTTAACAGAGAAATCCCCACTTACTTGGTAAGAGAAAATCGTGGTCTCGTTGAAGCGGCTGTGCCGTACTTACAAATGCGAGGGTACTACCTCACCCGACCATCCCCTCCGTGACTCCGTGGATACTGAGAGACCAGGAGGCAGTCGATGTTAAATACTTTACTTAATTGGCCAATTAAGTGCAGGTATGTGTGTTTCGGCATGTCCATGTACAAGCCCTGACCACCGATACCGCTGGTTAGCGTGGAGTGAGAGGAAAGGCTATTATGACTAGACCTCTGCCTGTGAGGCGTGAAGCGGTTGCGGGAAAAGCGGAATAAGTCTAAATAAAGTACGCTCAGTGCTCTGCGCATGCGTCTGCTCATGACGGTTTTCGTGCATCGAAGTAAAACTAGACCGCTAAATGATAGAAGTCCTGCTGTGTGAGCGTTTTTCGGAAGAAATCGTTACACTCCCAGATCGGGAGAGAAAATAGCGTCCAAGTACTGTAGCGCTATGAGGAGTTCGGAAAACAGGTTTGGAAGTGCGTTCTCGGTGCTAGTATGCTTTTGAAATCCATCATAAATGTTATACGCCTATTAAAAGTCATAGTACTGCACCCCAGAACAGAATGTATCGTTCTAAGTGAAAAGGAGGGGCATTTATTAGCGCTTGAGCAGAGTTTTTTCAGCGCTGACAAAATGCGTTCAAAGCACTGGCATAATTATGAGAAAGATATGATTGAAGCGAAGGGCAAACATGAAAATTGTGGGCATTCTCACAGTCATTGTTGTACGCCCCAGAGGAGAAAAAATATAGTTGGAGGGGTATTAATGGATCACGAGTTCCTTGTGATATACTTAACTAGACGTCTTCCAGATTATGGAGAGTAAATGGTCAAAAAAGGGGGGGTGAGAAATATAATGAGGTGCATACTCCCACATGAAAAACAGGTACCATAGCTCCCTGTGCATGTGGACAGAGACATCCAGTTCAAATGAATAGGTTCCTTGGAATATTATCATTAGGACCTAAGGTGTTAGTACCCAGACGAAAAACCCAGTGTTGTTCTTTTTCTAAAAGGCCACAGTCTGTTGCTAGTTGTTCTATTACTGTCCATCGGAGGTCATTTACTCCATGGGTTTCTGACAGGTAATGTGTTGCCATTTTCGTGGTGCTTTTTTTACACCGAACGTTGCTTTTATGCTTTCCGATGCGGACTTTGACCGGCCGTGATGTTATCCCAAGGTATTCCAAACCACAGGGGCACGTTATCATGTAGATGAAATTGCGACTCTGGCAGGTGGTAAACTTCCTCTGCTCCCATTCACTGCCATTCCTGAACTTAATCTTAGAACTCTTGCTGGTTAGATGCAAGTGCTGCAATTGCCACATGGGTGGTGGCCCTGGATTGGTTATAAAAGAGGAGTTCTTGTCATTACTGTTGAATCAGCTTGTGGTCGGGTGTGGACAATCATGTCTCTGAGGTTTTTGCCTCTTCTGTGTGCGAACATTGGTTTTTCAAGATTGAGATCTCCACAGTTAAGGATTCTCCAGTGTTTGTTCACAATTTTAGATATCCTATTTGAATGGGTGTTATATGTGGTCACGCAAATTGGTCTGGCGTCAGGGTCTTTTGACACCTTGTCTTGCAGCAATGCCTCCCTGTTGTTATCGCGCGCCCTTTTCATAGCTTTATCTATAATGGGGGTAGGGTAGTTCCTATGAGATAATTTAGTATTTAGGTCCAGAGCTTGTTTTTTGTAGTCTTTGAGGTTGGTGCAGCTGCGCCGTAGGCGGAGGAACTGGCCATATGGGAGATTGTCCCATAGATGACGCGGGTGAAAACTGTCGTAAAGTAACAGACACTTTCTTGCCGTGGATTTGAAGTGTGTGGTGGTTTTTAGAACTCCATTTTCTGGGTATATATTTAAGTCTAAGAACACCAACTGGTCTCTTGATACAGTACTGGTGAATTTGAGGAAAGGGCTCTGCTGGTTGAGCCAAGTCATGAATTGTTCCGTCGACTCGATGTCCCCATCCCAAATGACTAACACGTCATCTATGTATCGCTTCCAGGTACTGATGTTGTGCCTGAAAGGATTGTCTTGGTGTAGAATTTTACTACTCTCCAGGTGGTGTACATAAAGCCCTGCCAGACTTGAAGTGAAGGTGCTTCCCATGCTAGTATCGTGTTTTTGAACATACAGTGTGTTTTCATATTAGAAGAAATCTTTGGTTAAGGCTAGGGCAATGCACTCCATGACTAGGTTCCTTGGTGTTTGGTACTTCCATGGGTTTGAGAATAAGACTTTCTCAATGATGTTCAGTGTCTCATCGTGGGGTAGGCTGGTGTATAAACTCTCTACTTCGAGACCTAGGAGTAATTGACTCTCAGGATCGAAGGTTCGTCCTTGTAATAGCTGCAGTACAGCTTTCGTATCTTTCAAATATGTGTCGGTTTTTTAATCAAAGGGCGTAAAAATGCGTCAGCAAATTTAGACAAGGGCTCAAGGATGGAGCCTATAGTCGACACTATCGGACGACCTGGGGGTTGCTCCAGGTTTTTATGTATCTTGGGGATCGTGTAGAAATATGGCGTAATTTTTGCATTAGGAATTCTCCCTCCTTTTTTGACACCCAGTCATGCGCCAGGGCTTCTTCCACCATCCCCGTGATCTTTATCCTCAAGGGTTCTATTGGATCCTCCTGTGAAATCGCATAGTTCCTTCTGTCTCCCAGAAGTCTCCTGCATTCGTTGTCATAAGCTACTGATGTCTGGATAACTATTGCACCACCTTTATCCGCTGGTTTAATTATAATTTCTTTGTTGTCTGACAGTTGCTGTATTACTTCTTTTTCCAATTTGGTGGTGTTCTGAAAAGAAGTATGGTTTTCTGTTGTGAATCATCCTAGGTCTTCCATAACTGCCTGCATGTCTGCATGGATCTTGAATTTGTCTAGCCTGTGGGTTGGTGCAAAGCCCAAGCCTTTCTCCAAGACTCGTTTCTGTGTTGGTGTTAGTTTGTGTGTGGTGATGTTTACCACTAGTTGCCCCTCTTGCTGGTGGACGGCTGGTTGTTGATTGAGCCGATCATGCTTCGTGTCCCTGGACAAAAGCAGGCATCCTAGGACTGGTTTTGGGGTTTCACCCCTCATCAGTCAGGATAGTTTGACTCCACTGGCATGGAGAGCACGGGACCCACGTCTAGGTTTACCCGTCCCACTCAAGGTGACAAATGCAAAAAGAACAGTTGATGCACAGACATTCCTAAGTGAGAAGGGTATGCCCAGATGTGTGTCCAGTGTTCACTGTGCCATTAGAGTCAAGCTAGCCTGGCTGATGAGGGGTGATGCACCGAAACCGGTGAGTACAAAATGCGAGACTTGCAGTCAAGCCTCAACGGTAAGATTGTGGTTCACGCTCAGCCTCAGTTTGCCAGGTCATGAGTGAACGGCATGCTCTGGGTGTTTTCCTGTCAGGCTAAGACCTAACCATTGTGGGTGAGTGAAAAAAAGAAAAAATATGTCCCGTACGAACAAAAACACAGCCTCACTTTTACAGGTGGGCCCGCATCTGAATTCTCCCGATCTGAGCTTAGGGATTGGACACCGATGGTGGGATATGATTGTACTTGCATGTTTCTGTGTTTGTATATATTTGTTTTACCACTCATTTTAACAATTTCAGCAGTAAATGTAAATGAGCAAATACTCACCCAACTCAGACTACGCGCATATCTGGAGTAACCCACATAGCAGCAAATGGCAAAAACATTTTTTTACGAAAAGTGCACATGGGTGTCTTCCTGTTAGCCTAAGACTGCACTATTGTGGGGCAAATGAAAAAAGGAAAAATATGTCCTATAAGGCCAAAAACAACACAGCCTCACTTCTATGGTTGGATCCGCAATCTGAACTCTTCCTATCTGAGGTTAGAGATCGGAAACCGAAGGTGGGATATGATTGTGGTTGCGTGTTTCTGTGTTTGTGTATCCTTGTCTGCCCATGTTTATTAACAATTTTTAATAATTTCAGTAGTAACTGCAATGATCACCGACTCAGGTAACACGGACAAAATGCATTCCTAGAGTAACCCATATACCAGCAAATGCCAAAAGTATTGCATTAGGAATATTGCACATGGATAAGTAACCTAAGCATGATCCACTAGCTGACAATGCGGTCGTCCAGTAATAACTCACGTAATTATCTTTGTGTGTCCGAATAATCTCTCTGTCACGTTATATATTTTTCTCGATGCCAATTTGTTCTCTTTTTCCACTTTGTTGCTTTCTTTCAGGTCTCACAATGATACAAGGTAAAGTGAACCTTGTACGAATCAGCTCGGCTGGTAACTAGATCAGTTAGTTAAATTAAAAGCACCAGCCATGCAGTAGTGTAAGACAATTGAAAACGTTTTTCTTTACTCAGTACTGATGAATTGCCAATAGACACCATAGGAGCTGGGTATGTAAAGAAACATGTTGGCCAAGACGTTTAGCATGCACGCTCTAAAGGATCATTATCTCCAATTAGGGCTACACTGTTTTTACTTGAGTTAGCGAGCCTCATGAATAAAGGTTTAGTAAACAGGGCCTCCCTAAACCTATTTTAACACACTTGCATCATTCCACTACACTACTCACCTCAGCCCACATACCCTTACTCACCAAGTAGCTTCATAAAAGAACTCCGCTAAAGAGTCACTTTGTGGGTGCCCATCGGGCGTTGCAGCGCTGGCCTGACGAGGAGTACGCCCAATTGATAGAGCATGACACCTTTCAGGGTGTGTGAGGGCACTTCCTCAAAAGGGAGGTTATTCCACAGACCTGACCATCACTACCTGTTCTAGAAACTGCACACCCATCTATTGAACTATTATTGTTAGGGAGTACGTGAGCTGGACCTGCTAAAAAATAAAGCTCTTGGTTCCTCTTTTTTGAGAACCTAACTATAACATCCATGTAAGCTTTGTTTATTTCAGTGAATTTCTATGTTTTTTTAAATTCTATTTCCTAACTATAATGATCCTGTAACCTTTGCATGTTTAAGGGAATTACTAACGTTTTTCAAATTCTATTTCCTAGCGATAATGTCCCTGTAACCTTTGGCTTTTTAAGTGAATTTCCATGTTTTTTTAACTAGGAGTCACATTTGCAGAGTGGTTGATAAAGGCCGCAGGGCATCAATCAGCTCTCAGGAATCCTGCTGTGTTGGACTTACTGGATGTAACAAGTGCACTTCTGGGCCCCCAAGAACCCTCAGAATCCAAGAGGACTTATTCCTAGAACTATCAGCGTGCCAGAAGGTGTGCTTGCTGAGTGGTGGGGAAATGGGGCATGGCCTCCGAAGACCTCTTAGCGATTCCGATGTGTGGTACTTACTGGAGGTAACAGGAGGGCTTGTTGACACCCAAGAACACTCTAGAGCCATGGGGACTTCATCCCCCAACCAGTAGTGCACCAGGAGGCACGTTTGCATAGTGGTGGAGAAAAGGGGGGGTGGCATCCGAAGTTCTCTTAGAAATTATGTTGTGTGGGACTTATTGGAGGTAACAGGAGGGCTGTTTGGCCCCCAATGACCCTCTACAGCCAGGGGTCTTTTAATCCCCCAGCCAGTTGTGGGGCTGGAGGTGTGTTTGCAGAGTGGTGGTGAAAGGGGTGGGGCCTCCCGCTACTTGCCAGTTGGTTTATTTCTTACTATTTTTTAAATTGATTAGGGGAGGGGATCCATGCAACCGCCCTCCTTGGGTTGCTTCCTGCCCAGGGCTGCATCCCCTGGTGTCCGGCTTTTTTTAATTATTATTATTTTTAAACAAAAGGGAGGGGTGACAAACCACCTGCCTCCTTGGCTGATTTCAGCCCCGGAAACCTCATCACCCTGTGCCCAGCCTGTATTGTGGGTGCCCTGGTTCCACCAAGCGCAACCACTCAGCACTGATAGGGACTGCGAAGGAGCCTGAACATTGAGAGGGCAAGCAGTCATTTGGATAACCTCTTCCCTCTTTGTGGTACTCTCTTGCCTCTTTATACACCTCTCTTCCCTCTTTCTGTACCACTCTTGCCTCTTTGTGCACTTCTCTTGCTCTTTCTGCACCTTTTGTGCCTCTTTCAGCACCTCTGTTGCTTCTTTCTGTACTTCTCTTCCTTCTTTCTGCACCCCTTATGCCTCTTTCTGCATCCTTCTTCTATTTTCCTGCACGTCTTTTGATTCTTTCTGCACAGTTCTTGCCTCTTTCTGCACCCCTCTTGCCTCCTTCTGTACCTCTGTTGTTTCTTACTGCACTGAACTTGCTTCTTTCTGTACCTCTCTTGCAAATCTCTGTACCTCTCTTGCCTCTGTCTGCACCCATCATGTCTCTTTCTGCACCTCTGTTGTTTCTTTCTGCACTTCTCTTGCTTCTTTACGCACCTCTCTTGCAAATGTCTGCACCCCTCATGCCTCTGTGTGTACCTCTCTTGCCTCTTTCTGCTCCGCTTTTGCTTTTTACTGCACTTCTCTTGCCTCTTTCTGCACCCCTGTTTGCCTCTTTCTGCACCACTGTTGGTTTTTTCTGCACTGCTATTGCTTCTATCTGCTTCTCTCTTGCTCATTTCTGCACCCCTCTTGCCTCTCTCTGTACTTTTCGTGCCTCTTTCTGTACCTCTGTTGCTTCCTTCTGTACTTCTCTTGCCTCTTTCTGCACCCTTCTTGCCCCTTTCTGCACCTATGTTGCTTTTCTGTACTTCTCTTGCTTCTTTCTACACCGCTCTTGCTTCTTTCTGCCCCCTTCGTGCCTCTTTCTGCACCCTTCTTCCCTTTTCCTACGTGTCTCTTGGTTCTTTCTGCACTGTGCTTGCCTCTTTCTGAACCCCTCTTGCCTCTTTCTGCACCTCTTTTGCTTCTTTATGCACTTCTCTTGCTTCTTTCTGCACCCCACTTGCCTCTTTCTGCATCCTTCTTCCCTCTGTCTTCACCTTTCTTGCCTCCTTCTACAACTCGCTTGCCTCTTTCTGCACCCCTATAACCTCTTTCTGCATCTCTTTTGCTTGTTGCTGCTCTTCTTTTGCCTCTTTCTGTACCCCTCTTGCCTCCTTCTCCACCTCTTTTGTTTCTTACTGCAATGCTCTTGCTTCTTTCAGCACCTCTCTTTCAAATTTCTGCACCCCTCTTGCCTCTTGCGGTACACCTCTTCTCTCTTTCGCACCCCTGTTCCCTCTTTCTGCACCACTTCAGCCTGTTTCTGAACCTCTGCTGGCTCTTTCTGAACTTCTCTTGTCTCTTTCTGTACCTCTGTTGCTTATTCTACACCGCTCTTGCCTCTTTCTGCACCCTTCTTCCCTCTTTCTGTACTTCTCTTGTTTCTTTCGCCACCGCTCTTGCTTCTGTCTATATCTTTCTTGCCTCTTTCTGCACCCTTCTTTCCTTTTTCTGTACATCTCTTGCCTCTTTCTGCACCTCTCCTGCCTCTTTCTGCACACACTGGGCTACTTTTAAACTGACCTCAGGGTCAGCAGTGCACACATGCAAGTGCAGACAAGGGCTGCTGGCCTCTAAACTGCCATACCTAATATATGCTAGGGACTTAGAGGTAGCTTTAAACTACGTGCCCTATGTACAGGGGCAGTCATGCCAATAACAGGGGTACCCCAACCCATAGTGTACCCTAGTATATCTATAGGTGTTTTCACTGTATTCTAAGTGTCTTTCAGCATAGCACTGGCTCCGGGCCTGGTTAGGCAGATCCAAGGGTCAGTCAGAGTCATTTACCACCAGTACCAGTCAGCAAAATGTTGGGGGGGGTGCCCAGGATGACTTTGCAACAAGGCCTCTTTCTACACCTCTGTTGGTTCTTTCTGCATATCTCTTGCTTCTTTATGCGCCTTTCTTCCTCTTTCTGCTCATGTCCTACCTCTTTAGGCGTATTTAGAAATTAGCAGCCAAAAACCTTAGAAATTCACTGAGAAAAAAATATATTTCAGAGACGTTATAGTTAGAAATTAGCATTTGAAAAACATTTGAAATTCACTGAAAAAAAACAAAGGTTTCAGGGATGTTTAGTTAGAAATTAGCATTTAAAAACCTTTGAAATTCACTGAAAAAAACACAGGTTTCAGGGATGGTATAGTTAGTTGGGCATTTCACTCGTCCAAAACCAGAGAAATTTGGACTTTATAGATAGTTGAGTTAACTATGAAACGCGCCCCCGCAATGCACTGCTGATGACGTCCGATATTACATCACTCATGACATGGTCATGAGTTTCTTGTCCTGCTGTGTAGGCCACGGTCTGGTAAGGGTGCGGTTGCACCAACTTTGCTCTAATACTATTTCCCGTTTGGAGGACATTACGATTCTCTCTAACTCAACGAGTATCCTCATGAAACAACTTTCAAGTCATTTGCATAGCCCACTCTTGTATATAGTCATAAGTAACCATTCATTGCAGGTATTTTCTATCCGATAATCCATACCCCTTATCATGGATTACTGTACTGAGTTCCTCCCTGTTGGAAAGGCACACATATGTAGCCTATTGCAGGTGGCAGGGACTTTGTTGTACTTTTGACCTTTCTTCTATCCTCTCCCCCTATTGGCTGAGCCTGATCATATGCTCATGCGGGGAGAAGGAACAACAGGTTTCAGTTATCCTTCATGAAACATTATTGCTAAATTTGTCATTTCGTGTTACAGCAAACAAATGATGGACGGAATGCTGACAATGCAAACATTCTCCCCCAGTCAAAAGATCGGGGATAAATCCATTGTTCTTTAGCCCACTTCGCCACCCCAGTTTGGACCCAGCCATATGCAAATCAGTCTTGACCCTGTGCCCCATGGGAACAGTCCAGATCAAACTGCCAAAAAGGTCCTCCCTGGACCAGAAACAAGCATCCTGGGACTGGTTTCAGGGTATGTCACCCTTCTTCAGCCAGGCTAGCTTGAATCAAGTGGCACAGTGAGCAAGGGACCCACATCTGGGCATACCCATCCCACTTAGGGCGAAAAATGTTACAGCAAACAAATGATGGACGGAATGCTGACAATGTAAACATTCTCCCCAGTCAACAGATCTGGGTTAAATCCATCATTCTTTTGCCCACTACGCCACCCCAGTTTGGACCCAGCCATATGCAAATCAGTCTTGACCCTTTGCCCCATGTGAACAGTCCAGATTGAACTGCCAGGCCAGGTCCTCCCCGGACCGGAAACAAGCATCCTGGGACCGGTTCAGGGTTTGTCACCCTTCTTCGGCCAGGCTAGCTTGAATCCAGTGGCACAGTGAGCAAGGGACCCACCTCTGGGCATACCCATCCCACTTAGGGCGAAAAGTGTTACAACAAACAAATGATGGATGGAATGCTGACAATGCAAACATTCTCCCCCAGTCAAAAGATCTTGGTCAAATCCATTGTTCTTTTGCCTATTACGCCACCCCAGTTTGGACCCAGCCATATGCAAATCAGTCTTGACCCTGTGCCCCATGGGAACAATTCAGATTGAACTGCCAGGCCAGGTCCTCCCTGGACAGGAAACAAGCATCCTGGGACCGGTTTCAGGGTATGTCACCCTTATTCAACCAGGCTAGCTTGAATCCAGTGGCACAGTGAGCAAGGGACCCACCTCTGGGCATACCCATCCCACTTAGGGCGAAAACTGTTACAACAAACAAATGATGGATGGAATGCTGACAATGCAAACATTCTCCCCCAATCAAAAGATCTTGGTTAAATCCATTGTTCTTTTGCCCATTACGCCACCCCAGTTTGGACCCAGCCATATGCAAATCAGTCTTGACCCTGTGCCCCATGGGAACAATCCAGATTGAACTGCCAGGCCAGGTCCTCCCTGGACAGGAAACAAGCATCCTGGGACCGGTTTCAGGGTATGTCACCCTTCTTCAACCAGGCTAGCTTGAATCCAGTGGCACAGTGAGCAAGGGACCCACATCTGGGCATACCCATCCCACTTAGGTCAAAAAGTGTTACAGCAAACAAATGATGGACAGAATGCTGACAATGCAAACATTCTCCCCCAGTCAAAAGATCTGGATTAAATTGTCATTTCAACTGAGAAAAGGTGCAGTGGTGAAATGGTGTGCGTGAGTATAATAACACCGTATAATTTCCATGTGCGATGTTAACATGGCTAACTTGCCTTTCTATCTGCCTTAGTAACAGGGCACTGTGGTTGAGATGCCTCTGATTCTCTCTTACAGTCACTGTAAAACATGGTACAGGCATATGTTGGGTAGGTAGAATTCTGTAGAGTATTCCAGAACGGTGTTTTTACGATACTATTTGGTGTTCAGGGAAGCGGAATATACGTTGTTGGATATTCAGATATATATATATCTATATCCTTAGGTTACCTTTCTTGTTGTTTCACCATATACTTACTCAGTGGCATCTAGACTCTATGGGTCACATTCCTATGCTGCAGAGAGTGAGAGTGTATGTTCATGGGTGTGCTCTGCTGTAACATTCTTTTCCTTTACAGGTAATATATATTGTGTTCTTGCTTAATACTAGTAGAGTGAGAGGTAGAGAGAGAGATAGTAGAATCGCTTATATAGTATTATTTATGGTGTGTTTCCCTTTTTCTTATTTACGTCTCCCTCTCCTCTGTCCCCATCCTTCCCTTTCCTCGCTTGATCGCTTCACTGATCTGTGCTATTATAGCAAACAGACTTGATGCTTTCGAGAGGTGGACATACTTGAGCATCGATCCGACCCTGAGGAGTAGGTGGATCTGACAGAATAATTGGTCCACAGTTTATTCTCCTCCTGATTGGATTCTTTGCCTCCTATGGCTACTTTAAAGGATGTGTTGGCCACTTTACATGTGGTACAACAAGAATTAGTTGCGTCCAGAGCAGAGACGGCTGCATTACAGGTTAAAGTGGAATGCATGCAAAGAAACCCCTATGATGCAGGCAGTAGTGCTCCATTGTATAAACATCCCATTACAGTGGAAATGCCCAATCTGGCTCCTTTAGACCCTCCCGAAAGGTATAATGGAGATGCCCACAAAATATAAGTGTTTATCACTCAAGTGTTACTGCATTTCACATGCAAGCCTAAAATATTTGCCACCAATCAGGCGAAGGTGGCTTTTCTTATTTCCTATCTCGCAGGAGATGCAGCACAGTGGGCAGTGCCCTTAGCACACTGTGAGGATCCCTTACTCTGTGACTGGGAGGCATTAAGAGCAGAATTTGAACATATATTTGATAGAAGAGTTTATACTCTATCAGCAGATTGTGAATTACTAGAATTGAGACAAGGAAGCAAGGAAGTATTAGTCTATATAACAGCATTCAAAAAATTAGTAGCAGAGACAAAGTATCCAGAAGAGAAACAGTATGCCTTGTTTTAGCAGGGTTTAAGAGAGGATCTAAAAGATGTCCTAGCCCCAATTGAATCTCAGCCAGCTTCTTGTACTGATCTAGTTAATTGAATATTGAGATTGGAACATCGAATGAATTAAAGGAAAGATGATAACAGATGTAAGGAGAGAACATTCCCTAGATTTGAACATTCACGAAATACTGACACACCACCCAGAAGTACTCATGAACCAATGTAAATGTGAACTGTTCGATCTTTGTTAACAGTAGATGAGAAGGAACTCCGCAGAAAAAATGGGCTCTGCTTATATTGTGGCAAAAAAGGACATACTGTATGGGATTGTATGCTTAAACCGCCCGTGAATAGACTGGGAGGAAAAAGGTATGAAGGATTTAATGTTAGGAGGGAGACGGAAAACAGAAGGGGTATCCTAGAGCAAGTATTTTGTCCCTTCCTTAGATGCTAGTGCATGTATGGATCAGAAAAGTTTCTTTTTTTTATCAATATCCAGATCAAGATAAATGAGAAATGGCAAAGAACCCAAGCTTTGGTTGATTCAGGAGCTACAGGAACTTTCATGGATGAGACAGTAGCTACTACCTTAGGTGTTGAACTTAAGGAAAAGGACCTCCCGGAAATGGTCATTGCGGTTGATGGGAGGGTGCTAGACTCAGGGCCCACATGTTATTTGTCAAGAGAGCTGGACATGCGTTATGATATGATTCATAACAAAATGATCCCGTTCAACATCATAAAAGCTCCTCAGTATGGCATTATACTTGGGTTACCATGGTTTGAAAAACATAACCCTAGTATACATTGGGTCAAAAGAATGATCGTCATGGAGTCTGAGTATTGTGCCAAGAACTGTATAGAAACACCTAGGGTACCCTCCAAAGCATTGTCATTAAACCATTGGATAGCCACAGCAGCAGAGAAGAATACAGTATTGCCGGCCCGGTACAAGGAATACCAGGAAGTGTTCAATTAAATGCATGCTGAAGAGTTGCCACAACATCGTCCTTTTGATTGTCAAATAGACTGAATCCCTTGCGGACGAATTTATGCTCAGACGGAAAAAGAGAATGAACATTTAAGGTGCTACTTGGAGAAATACTTGCATTGGGGTTTATTCGCCCATCCAATTCACCAGCTGCGTCACCTTTATTCTTTATCCCCAAGGCAAATGGAGAGTTACGCCCTTGTATTGACTTTCATGCATTGAATAATATCACTGTTAAGAACAGATACCCCTTGCCTCTCATTCCGGTCCTTCTAGAGAAAGTCAAGAAGGCAGAGATCTTCACCAAGCTGGATTTAAAAGGGGCTTACCATCTGGTACATATGAAGGCCAAAGATGAATGGAAGACTGCATTTAGAACACTCTATGGTTTATATGAGCACATGGTTATGCCATTCGGCTTTTGTAATGCCCCTGCAGCTTTTCAATTTGTTTCTTAATGAGGTATTGAGGGAATTTATGGATTGTTTCATTGTAGTATACATAGATGACATTCTGATATATTCCTCCAAAACAGAACAACACATTCATCATGTTAAATCCATTCTGATAGCTCTGAAAGAACATAACTTGTTTTGTAAGTTAAGCCAATGTGAATTTCATCTCACCAACGTGGAGTTTTTGCTAGTAATGCTCACACCAATGGGCCAAGAGATGGCAGAAAGAAAAGTTGTAGCAGAAAACGAATGACCTGAACCCCAAAATATCAGGCATATTCAATTCTTCTTGGGGTTTGCGAACTTCTTTCGCCAATTTAGAAATCAGTTCTCCAACATGATAGCTCCCATCACTAAATTGTTAAGGAAGAAGTCACCTTTTTTGTGGACCAAAGAGGCACAATCAGCTTTTGACGATATGAAGTTAGCATTCATTAATGCACTGGTTTTGGCTCATCCTGATCCGGAACAAACCGTTCCGGATCAGGATGAGCAATCCCTGCAGCAGTAGCTGCAGGGATTGCTTTAGGAGCTGTGCTATCTCAATGCCATGTATCTACCGGTCAGTTACACCCCATCACTTTCATGTCACGGAAACTGAATGAGGCTAAAAAAAACTATATAATTGCAGAAAAGGAATAGTTGGAGATCAAATCTGGGTTCTTCAAATAGAGGCATTTTTTGATGGGAGCAAGAAAACAGGTTACTTTCTGTTTGTCAGACATTTGACACGCCGACAATTACGTTGGATGGTTTTCTTTGAGGAATATGATTTCATAGTCACCTATAGACCAGGAAAAAACAACAATATAGCAGATGCCTTAACACGACAATTATCCGGAAAAGAAGATGAAGAAAGAAAAATAAATTTAATTGTGGAACCTCACAAAGAAATTTATGTAACTCAAACCAATACCTTCTTAAGTGAAGTGGCTCAAGGAATACAAACCTTTAATTGGAGAACATGGTTAAAACACCATGCAGAATGGAAGATTAATAAAGGAATACCTTTAAAAGGCAAACAGCTGTTGGCAACCACTAAGACTCTACAGAAGCAAGTGTTCCAATGGTGTCATGAGATCCCCAGTACTGGACATAATGGAGCAGAGAAAACCATTGACAGAATACTCAGACAGTTCAGGTGGCCATCGATACGGCGAGATATTGCAAACTGGCTAAGGAGGTGTGACATATGTATGCAAATGAAGGTTAGTCATACGAAACAACAAGGTTTGTTACAGCCTCTACCCACCCCTGAGATGCCTTGGGAACATATCTCCATCGATTTTACAGTGGGTCTACCCAAAGATCAAGGATGTACCACAGTGATCGTGGTCATAGACTATCTTACAAAGATTGGACACTTCATTGCATGCAAACAAGTACCTACAGCAGGACAACTAGCCAAATTGCTGTTGATACACATAGTTAGGTTACATGGACTTCCAAAAAAGATTGCATCTGATAGGGGTACGCAGTTTACTGCTCAATTCTGGAGGGTGTGGTGTTCAGCTTTATAGCTCTCCATTGCACTATCAACAAGCTTCCATCCTCAGACTGATGGACTGACTGAAAGGTTAAATCAAACCTTGAAACTATACTTATGTTGTTATGTAGACAGTAACACCAATGCTTGGGTCGATCAGTTATGGTTGGCGGAAATTGCCTACAACAGTGCAAAATATTGTTCTACTCAACACACACCGTATTACAGCACATATGGATTCCATCCAAGGTTTCTCTCGTTTCTACACCCCTGTCATACTGATGCCATGCCAGAAGTGAAAGACCGAGTGGCACATATACAGGAAACCTTTAGAGAAACGCAGAGAAATCTAATGAGAGCCAAGGATCAATATAAGAAGATGGCTGATTGCCATCGAAGACCAGGTCCGCTTTATAAGAAAGGGGACGTGGTATGGTTACAACCAAAAACATTCAGTTTAAAAAACACAGTTTGTTCAATCCTAAATACATAGGTACTTACAGGTTCCTCAAATGCATCAATCCATTGGTTGTGAAATTGGCATTGGCATCCAATTTAAACGTTCATCCTGTCTTTCACGTATCATTGCTTCAACCTTCCTGTTCTCCTGTAAAGAAATCGCTGGTTCCTATATGAGTAAATGGCGAGAGGTACATAAAATACTAGATACCAAGATAAGAGGCCGAAGGAGATGGTATTTTGTATACCTTCCGGGAGGGTCACTGTATGTCACTGCACACCACTACATTTTATGCCACTCTACTCTAGTCTGCACCAGTCTAATCTATGCTAGTGCACTGTAGTCCACTTTACTCTACTCTGCACTACTCTACTGTACTCCGCTGCACTCTATGCCACTGTACTCTACACTACTGCATTTTGCACCACTCTACTTTTCACCACTCTACTGTATGCCACTGCACTGTATACCACAGCACTCTACAGCATTGTACTGTTCCCTAAGCCAGTGCACTTTATGTTATGTTATGTTAAGCTCCATTTATAATGCGCACGGATACTCGGAAGTGTCCTGGCGCGGAAGCCAGATAGCGGAGGCGAAAGGGCGCAGGCCGGGGCTAGGTTGTTACTTAAAAAGCAAGGTTTTTAGCTGCTTTTTGAACAGCCTGAGGTCGCCGATGTTCTGAAGCTCAAAGGGCAGGACATTCCAGGCCTAACCTGCTCTGACAGAGAGGGAGCTACCTCCCTTTCTGACTGGACGGTACCCGGGTATAACAGCGAGGCATTGCCCCGTGGAGAGGAGATGTCTGGGAGGTACATAGAAATCAAAACATCTCCTGAGATACAAAGGCCCCGCTTTCTAAAGAGCACCGTGTACAAGCGTAAGAGCCTTGAACAAAACATGCTGATCTACTGGTAGCCAGTGCAAATCCCGTAGTATCTGCTTAGAGCTAGACCTACCAGGGATACCCAGTAGTGCTCTAGCGGTACCGTTCTGGACGATCTGTAACTTTTTTATCTGGTATGCAGGAAGACCGATATAAAGAGCATTGTCGTAGTCTAAACGTGAATGAATAAGAGCGTGGGTCACCATTTCTTTAGCCGCGTTGGGCAGTAGGCGCAGAAATCTTTTTAGGAGTTTCAGTTTGCCGAAGCACACTCCGGCTAATTTATTGATCTGCGAAAAAATCTGAGGTCCTCACTGGACCAGACCCCCAAGTTTTTAACCGGGCTCCCCATTGACTTAGCCATGGGGTAGCCCATGGGCCAAAGATCCTCTCTACAATGCAGAGGGAAGGACCCGTAAAGGAGCACCTCAGATTTGCCCTTGTTGCATTTGAGTTGGGCCTGCGCTAACCATTTAAAAACTTCCGTAAGGCAATTTTTAGCAGTCTCCGGGGATAAAACATTTTTCTTCCACGTGAAGAGGAGCTGGGTATCATAAGCATAAGCTAATATCTTAGCACCCAGCTCCTCTGCCAGATAGATAAGCGGTGTCATGTACACATTAAAAAGAAGAGAGCCCAGAGTTGAGCCCTGAGGAACACCCGTGGTCAAACTTCTCGGTGTAGAGGAGAAAGGAGGCAGCCATACTTGCTGTGTTCTATTCATCAGAAAAGATTCAATCCACTCCCACACCAGACCAGAGAAGCTGATGTTAGACAGCCGGGCCAGAAGTTGGCGATGCGGTACCGTGTCAAACGCGGCAGAGAGGTCTAATAACACCAGAACCGCTCTGCCGTCTGAATCAAGGAATTCTCTAATAGCCTCCGCCATCTCAACCAGGGCTATCTCAGTACTGTGTGAGGCCCTGAAGCCCGACTGGGCTGGGCGGAGGGCGCCAGAGGTCTCAACAAACTCCGAGATTTGCTTGTGGGCGGCCTTCTCACACACCTTCGCCACAACCGGGAGAAGTGAGATCGGTCGGTAGCTAGCCAGGGTAGCGGGGTTTAGTGAAGGTTGTTTTTTAGCAGGAGTTTCGCCTGTTTCCGCTCAGATGGAACCGTAGCGGTTTGGAGCGACAGGTTGACAATATTGTTTACTTCAGGATTAACTACCTCTGCCACTGCAGCCAGCAACCTGACTCGGCAGGGATCCGCTGGAGAACCTGATTTAAGAGATTTAGGAATAGCAAGAGTACCAGACAGTGGAATTAAAGTAAACGCCATCAAGCGGGGGCGGTCTAGATCTAGATCTGAGGCTGTCTGACGCAGATAAACCACCTGCACCTGGAGAGCAGTCCCAAAGCAATTCTGGATGGTTTGAATTTTATCAATAAAAAAGCCTGATAGCTGCTCGCACTAGGAGTTAGAAGCGGGTGCGGCCATCTGTTCTGCACATAGTTTCAGGAAACTTTGAACAACTGCAAAGATTTCCTTTGAATTATTTATAGATTGGGCAATGCGCTCTGCATAAAAGTGGCCTTTGGCCTTCTTGACCGTGGTGTAATAGCTGTTCTGAGCCTTCCTGAGAGCTATTTTGGCCAGCGGTCAATAGGCTTGTCTCCAACAACGTTCAAGTTTTTTGCATGATTTTTTTAGTTCTTTTAATTCGTTGGAAAACCAGGGTTGGGACGGTGAGTATCTAGCTCTTTCATGGACCAGGGGTGTGGAAAATTGTTCCACTGCTCTTGAAATACAGTTATTGAAACCTCCTACAGCTTCTGACAGACCCCCAGAAACACCAGGGCGAGTATCTGTCAGGACTCTGCCCATAGCACCAGGCTCAATGCGTGGGGGAGGTCTGACCTCCGAAGTCCTCATGGGCGTATAGGATGGCTTGATGGTCCATGAAAATTGAATTAGGAAATGATCGGACCAAGGGACAGGGAGAGGGTCCTATACAACTACGGGAAAGTTGGAACAGACCACATCTATGGTGTGCCCCCCACTGTGTGATGGGGATTTAATCCATTGAGTCAGATGGGCGAGATCCAAAGAATCCATCAGATCTCTTGTGTCAGAAACCTCCCTGCAGTCCAAATGGATGTTGAAGTCCCCGAGAAGCAAATAGTTGGGCTCTAGGCACAATGGCTTCTTCAAAGGATTTCAGGAAGGAGCTAGAGGGACCGGGAGGTCGATATAACAACGTGGCCCCCAATAAAAAGCGCAGAGAGATGGTGAGGGAGAAGTCCAAAGCTTCCCCCTCCATGATATCATGAGACTCTACCTGCAATTTTCCCTAAATACTACCGCAACACCACTCTACTGTACTTTGCACCACTTTACTCTAGGCAATTGCAATCTATGCCTCTAAACTGAACACTGCTGTACTCTATGCCACTGCACTCTACAACACTCTGTCCTAGTCTGCACCACTCTCCTCCACTGCACTCTACCCCAGTGCACTATATACTAACTACTCTGCACCATTCTACTCTACGCTAATGCACTCTATGCCACTGTAGTCTACGCTGCACCAGTCTACTCTACACCATTTCACGTAATGCCACTGTACTCTACTCTGCACCACTCTACTCTACTTCACTGCACTCTGTGCCACTTTAATTTATGGCCCTCTACTGTATACCACTCCAAGCCTCTCTACTCCACCCCACTGTACGCCACCCTACCCCACTGGACTCCACCTTAGTCTACTCCACGTTAAACCACTCAACAACACTTATGCCATGCCAATCTTTAAAAGAAAAAGAGAGAAATTTAATTAAAAGAACCAAAGGCTGAAGATTAGTTATAGTTAGGAAACCTTAATTTATTATTTCTATTCAAAACCAACCTAACCTACAGAAACGAAAGAACTTGAAATGTTATAGTTATAACTAAACGTTATAATTTCTGTGCCAATCAAAATTTTCTATATCTTGTGCACCTTTGTACAAACTGTTTTAAACTCGCTAGGCAGACAAAATCAATTATAACACATGCCTTCATCTTGCACTGCTTATATTCTTTCACATTGCATCCCTTACAGCATGTTTAATCATGGCATTCATACAAATACTCAGTCCATCTCAAATGACATCATTTATAAGAACACTGAGCATGGTAGAGGTTGGTTAAGGGGAGGCAATGTAAAAAGGGGAGTCAGTAACATGTTTTTCTGCAAATGCATTTTCCATGGACTGTTTCATCAGATATAGCGCCAAAGTGGCTAAATGGACTTTGATGAAATCTGGCAGGAATATATATATTATAGGGTGGAAAGGGTCTTTTTTGTTAATTGAAATGAATTGGTATAGAAATTTTAAAAAGTTATGAGGGGGAACATCTTAGTAAAATATTGGACCGCGGTATACCGTGGACATTTTGTTGTATACTTTGGTACATGGTGATGACAAAGCACATTTCTATTGGCGTATGACAGCCATTAGAAAATGAAAAGGCAGCCATATTATTTTGAACACGCTTTTTGTGTGTTGTACTCTGCACCAGTGTACAGCACTGCACTAAATGCTACTGTACTCTGTACCACTGCACTCTACTGTATGCCACTACGCTCTACACAATTGTGTTGTGCACCACTGCACTGCACTGAACTCCACACCACTCTACTCCACACCATTCTACTCTGCACAACTGTACTCTATGCCACTGCACCCTATGCTGCTGCACTCCATGCCACTGCACTCCATGGCACTGCACTCGCTGTGCAACACTGTATGCCACAGCACTCTATGCCACTCTACTGTACTCTGTATAATCCTACACCACTGCAGTCTATGCTAGTGTGCTCTACTGTGCACTACTCTACTCCACACCACTGAACTGTACATCACTGCATCATGCACAACTGCACTATGCACCACTCTACTCTACACCACTGTACTCTATACCACTGCACTCTATGCCACTTCTCTTTACACCAGTGCACTCTACTTTACTCTGCACCACTCTATTCTACACCACTGAACTGTATGCCACTCTACCATATGCCACTGCACTGTATGCCCCTGTACTGTGTGGCAGTGCACTCTGCGGCACTCTACTCTGCACAACTGTACTCTATACCAATGCACCCTATGCTTCTGCACTCCCTGCCACTGGACTCCACTGCACTTCACTCGCTGTGCACCACTGTATCCCACAGCCCTGTATACCACTCTACTGTACTCTGTACCATTCTACACCACTGCAGTCTATGCCAGTGTACTCTACTGTGCACTACTCTACTCCACACCACTGTACTGAGTGGCAGTACACTCTTCGGAACTCTACTCTGCACCATTCTACTTTGCACAACTGTACTCTATGCCACTTTACCCTATGATGTGGAACTCCCTGCCACTGCACTCCATGGCACTACACTCGCTGTGCACCACTGTATGCCACAGCACTGTATACCACTCTACTGTACTCTGTACTATTCTACACCACTGCAGTCTATGCCAGTGTACTCTACTGTGCACTACTCTACTCCGCATTCCTGTACTGTACGTCACTACAGTGTATGCCACTATACTGTATGCCACTGTAGTGTGCACAACTGCACTGTGCACTACTCCACTCTGCACCACTATACTCTATACCACTGCACTCTATGCCACTTATCTTTACACCAGTGCACTCTATTTTACTCTGTACCACTCTCTTCTATGCCACTGCACTGTATGCCACTCTACAGCATGCCACTGCACTGTATGCCACTGTACTGTGTGGCAGTGCCCTCTGCGGCACTCAACTCTGCCTCACTCTACTCTACACCATTGTACTCTACACAACTGCACTCTATGCCACTGAACTTTACAACAGTGCATTCTATATCACTGTACTCTGCGCCACAGCACTCTACTCCACAGCACTCTACTGTGCCCCACTCCATGCCCTTGCACTCTATGCCACTCTACTCTACTCTGCGCCACTCTATGTCACTGCATTACATGCCACTGTACTGTACTCTTCACCACTCTACTCTGTGGCACTGCACTCTATGCCATTCGATTCTATGCCACGCCGGTCTACAACACACTACGTCACTGTGCTGTGCTTTACCGTACTCTGCACCGCTGTACTCTATGGCACTGCATTCTACGCCACTGTACTCTACTCTGCACTACTCCACACCATTGCACTCTACGTCATTCTACTCTACTGTGCAACACTCTATGCCACTGTTTTATAAGAACAAGGGTACCCCGAAATGCGAACCAGGGGTGGTACATGTAGAAAAAGACAATGGTTCTTAATGGCCTAAAAAGGTCCAGTTTTAGAAAAACCTTGGAAAAGGTAGGGGTTTAATAAAGGTTTTTCAAAACATGATTTTGAGTAAGGAGAGCGATAGTTAATATAGAGAAGGGACAATAAGGTCACGGTATGACAGATATTTATTATACACAAAAATGAATTTCAAGTGCTCACATATTCAGTGACAAAAAGCGTGATATGAGGGTGAGGGTGAACTTTAAAAAACATCGCATTGACAACAAACGTTGAACCACTTTCTACTATGGCTTAATATGAGGGGTTCATGTTGTAAGCGGTCCAACATGAACCCCTCATATTAAGCCATAGTAGAAAGTGGTTCAACGTTTGTTGTCAATGCGATGTTTACCGTGACCTTATTGTCCCTTCTCTATATTAACTATCGCTCTCCTTACTCAAAATCATGTTTTGAAAAACCTTTATTAAACCCCTACCTTTTCCAAGGTTTTTCTAAAACTGGACCTTTTTAGGCCATTAAGAACCATTGTCTTTTTCTACACTCTATGCCACCACACCCTATGATACTCTACTCTACTCTGTACCACTCTGCTCTATGCCACTGCACTTTATTCCACTGCACTGTATGCCATTCTACTGTATACCACTGCACTGTACACCACTGTACAGGGTGCCAGTGCACTCTACAGCACTGTACTTTATGCCACAAAACTCTACTCTGCCCCACTTTACAGTACTCTGTATTACTCTAAGCTAATGCATTCTATGCCACTGCTTTCTATACCACTGCACTCCACTGTACTCGACGCCATTGTACGCTACTGTGCGCTATGCTCTACTGTATTCCACTGCACTGTATTCCACTGTACTCTACCCCACTGCGCTCTACTCTGCACCACTGCACTATATGTCACTCTAGTCTACTGTGCACCACTGCACTCTACCCCATTGTATTCAATGCCACTCTACTGTCTGCCACTCTACTCTACCCTACTTCACTCTACCCCACTGCCCTCTACTCCACCTGATTGTACTCAACTCTACTGTACGGCACTTTCTCTATACTACTCTACTCTATGCCACTTTACTCCACCTCACTTCAGTCTAGCCCACTTGACTCCACCCCTCTTCATTCTCCACCACTGCACGCGATGCCAGTCTTCTCTATGGCACGCTACTCTACATCACTCTACTCTAACCCAATTCACTGCTCCTCACTTCATTTTACCCTACTTCACTCTATGCCACTGTACTCTACCCCTTCACTCTACCCAATTTCATTCTTGCCCACCTAACTCTACCCCACTTATCTCTACCTTAATGTGCTATATACCACTTTACTCTGTGACACTCTACTCTACTGCACTTCACTGTACCCCACTTCTTTATGTTCCGCTGTACTCTGTGCTAAGCTTTCTCTACAACTATTCACTCTACCCCACTTCAGTCTATTCCATTTTGCTCTACAGCACTCTACCACATGGGACTGTTCTCTATGACACTGTACTCTACCCCACTTCACTCTAAATCACTTCACTGTACTCGACTTCACTTTACCCCACTCTACTCCACAGCACTCTACTGTAGGCCACTCTGCTGTACACCACTCCAAGCCACTGTACTCCACTCAACCTTACACCAGTATACTCAACTCTACTCTACCCCACTCTACGCCACTGCACTCTATGACATGCCACTCAACTCCACACACTGCAACTCTATGCCACTCTATGCCACACTCCACAAGACAGAGGTCATTTTGTTTGGAAACAATCCTTCACTTTAGGCTCCATCCTGGTGTGCAAGTTTTAGGTTCTCTGCCTTGCTCAGAAGGCGCGTCATGAACCGGGCCCAGAGTTCTCAAAACATTCCTTTAAATGGTATAAATCAGGGAGAAATCTGATGTCCTCAGGTGCCTGGAAACCGAGGGCTCAGAGGTTCAAACATACTAATTGGGGAGGTAAAGGGGTTGCTACTGCTCCCACTAATGAATGGAATCTACGGTCCCCCCAACATCAGGAATATCTCAATCCTTCACATGTCTAGGAAAACACTAAAACCTAGCTGTTTGTTAAGTAGACATACTAGGTACTACCTCTTCTCATAAGAGTATACCTCTGACAATACATAACACTCCTTGCAATGCCACTGTACTCTACACCACTCGACTGTATACCACTCCACTCTATGCGACTCTAGTCTACCCAGTCCCACTTTTTAACAAATGTACTGTCCGTCACTCTACTCTACTGTACACTGCTTTACTCTACTCCACTCTTTTCTATGCCACTCTAAAATACAGCACTCCAAGCCACAGCACTCTACTCTACTCTAGGCCTCTGTACTCACTTCTACGTTTACATAACTCTGCTCTAGTCTGCACCAATATACTGTATGCCACTCAACTTTATACCACTCCAAGTTACTCTACTCCACTGCACTCTGTACCACTCTAATCTATGCCACTCCAAATCCACTCTACTTTATGCCACTGAACTCTGCGCTACTGTACTCAACTCTGTACCACTCTACTTTATGCCACTGCACTGTACTATACTCGGCAGCTGTGGTCTGTGCAGGTAATAGTGGTGGGCGGTGGGGCCGGGTGAGGGTGGATTTCAGGGGGGGGTGCCAAGGGAAAATTAATTATTTTTAAAATTTTCCCTCTGCATCGTCCCTCAAAATACCCCCTTCCCGTGCCCCACCGCCCCGCCGCTGTTACATGCATGGACTGTGGCTAATACGCAGCACCACTCTACTCTATGCCATTGCACTCTACTTTGCTGCGCTCTATTACACTGCACTCTACTCTGAACCACTGTACTGTATGCCACTGCACTCTATGACACTCTACTCTAGTCTGGTCCACTCTACTTTATGTCATGTCAATCCACTCCACACACTAACACTTTACCCCACTCTATCACACTCCACACCACATATTCCCAATTCACTCTAAGCGACTTTACTCTCTGCCACTCTACTCTGCGACTCTCTACTCCAGGCAGCTGTACAATATGCCTCTCTCATCTATGCCACTCTACTGTAAACCACTTCAAACCACCTACTCCACTCTACTCTATGGCACTGTACTCCACTCTACTCTATTCCACTCTATATCTACTCCACTCTACTGTAATCTGCATTACTGTGCTGCACCACTCTACTTCACACCATTGTCTCCACTCCACCCAGTGCCACTCTACACCACTTTACCCCACTCCACTAACACAGAATGCTACTCTACTCTACACCACTCTACTCTATGCCACTCTACGACACTGTATTGTGTGACTCTACTGTACCACAGTTCACTCCACCCCACTTCACACTACCCCACTTGACTCAATGCCACTCTGCTCTATGCTACTCCACACAATGCCCCTGTACTCTGCACCACTCTACCATATGCCACTCCAATCTACACCACTCCACTCTTCTCTACCCCAAACTCTCTGCTGTAATTCACTCTAAAGAAATTCCCTGTATGTCACTCTACTCTATGCTGTTCTACAGTATGCCACTCTATTCTATGCCACTCTACTCTACACCACTCCACGTCACTGTACTTCACTCCAGTCCACACCACTGTACTTCACTGTATGTTTATGCCACTGTACTTGTTGCCAATGTACTCTATGCAACTATACTCTATACTGCTCCAAGCCACTCTGCTCCACTGCACTCTACGCCTCTCCACTCCACTATAGTTTACCCTTCTTTATGCCAGCTGCACTCTACGCCCCTATCCTTTACTCTGCACCACTGTACTCTATGCCACTCCACTCTGTGCCACTACAGTCTATCCATCGCCACTCTGCTCTACCCCACTTATCTGCTCCACTTCACTCTAAAGAAATTCACTGTATGTCACTCTACTCTATGCCCCTGTACTCTACACTGCGCTACAGTATGCCACTCTATTCTATGTCACTCTACTCTACACCAATCCAAGCCACTGTACTTCACTCCACTCTACACTAATATACTCCGCTCTACATCTATGCTTCGTACTGCCTGCTAATCTACTCTATGCAACTCTACTCTATACTGCTGCAAGCCATTCTACTCTACTGCACTCTACACCACTCTGTTATATGCCACTCTAATTTACCCTTCCTTAAGCCTGCTGCACTCTACGCTCCTTTACTCTACTCTGCACCACGGTTCTCTATGCCACTGCACTGTACACTACTCCACTCTACGCCACTGCACTCTACTCTGCACCAATGCACTCTACACCACTCTACTCTACTGTGTACCACTGCACTCTAGGCCACTGAGCAGTACATCACTGCACTCTATCCCACTCTACTCTAGTCTGCACCACTCTAATCTACGCCACTCTACTTTATGCCATGCCATTCCACTCCACACACTACCACATTACGCCACTCTACGACACTCCACTCCACACATTTCCTCTTCACCCTAACCCACTTTATTCTATTCCACTCTACTCAACGCTGCACTACTCTATCCTGCTGTACCCCACACCACTCTCCTCTGTGCCACTCTCCACCACACCACTTCAAACCACTCTAATCTACTCTACTCTAGGACACTGTACTCCACTCTACTCTATTCCACTCTATGTCTACTCCACTTCACTCTGTTCTGCACCATTGTGCTCTATGCCATTCTACTACACGCGCCCCACTTCACTTTTCACCGTGGTCTCTCTACACCACTCTACCCTACTCCACTCAACACAATGTCACTCTACTCTGCGCCACTCTATTTTATGCCACTCTACTCTATGCCAGTGATACTATATGTGACTGTACTGTACCAAAGTTCACTTTGCCCGACTTCACTCTATGACACTCTGCTCTATGCTATGTGCACTCTACCCCACTTCACTCTACCTCACTTGACTGTACGCAAATCTACTGTACAGCACTTGGCTCTATGCCACTCTACTCTACCTCACTTCAGTTTAGCCCACTTGACTCTTCACCACTGTACTCTATGTTAGTCTTCTCTATGTCACTCTAATCTATACCACTCTACTCTACCCTAGTACACTGTACCTTACTACACTTTACCCACTTCGATTTACGCTATTCTACTCTATACCACTCCTCTCAATGGCACTTTACTCTACCCCACTTCACTCTGCCCCACTTCCCTCTATGCGAGTGTTCTCTATGCCACTCTACCCTACCCCACTTCCCTCTTGCTCACTTTACTCTACCCCACTTGACTCTACCCTGCTCTGCTCTATGCTACTCTACTCTATGCCCCTCTGCTCTACACCAGTTCACTATACCCCAGTTCACTACACCCCACTTCAGTCTGCGCCTCTCTACTGTATGCAACTCTACAGTATGGCTCTCTACTGTACCGCACTTCGCTGTACCCCACTTCACTCAATGCCACAGTACTCTATGGCAAACCTACTCAACACACTCGACTTTAACCCACTTCATACTACAACTCTCTACTATATGCCATTGTACTCCTCTCTACTCTGCCCCACTCTGCCCCACTGCACTCTATGCCACTGCACTCAACTCTGCACCACTGCACTATTTGCCACTCTGCTCTATGCTACTGTACTCTACCTCATTTCACTTTGCCCCACTTCACTCCACATCATTCTACTGTACACCACTCTATTCTATCTCACTTGATTCTAGACCACTTCACTCTGCAACACTCTACTGTATGGCACTCTAATTATGCCACCCTATTCTACCCCCCTTCACTGTGCCACATTTCACTCTACTTCACTTCACTCTATCCCACTCTATTGTATGGCACTCTACTTTATGCTACTCTACTCTACCTCACTTCACTCTACCCCACTTTATTCTACCACACTTTATTATATTTTATCAGAAAAACCAAAATACATTTTCATATTTATATATGTATTGTAACCTTTTGAGACTTATTTAAAAAAATCATACTTTATTTATAGTTATATTTGTCAAAACAGAGTTCTCAACGGGTTTGTGCAATCATGACTAAAATTGATATGTAAGATAGGTAAATGGCATGCCCTCTCTAAAGGACCCTGAACACTCTTACAACTGGAACAACAGAAAAGGCCTACACCTTTTACAAAAAACAGATGACAGTAATCAAGGAGACTAAACAACATCATTCTGTAGAAAATTTTAAAAAAAGTTTTACAAAAAGGAGATTGTCTAATCTTTGCCCACTTTAGTGACAATTTCATATTGTTCAAAATATAGGAATATCTTCAACAGACTAACACTGTGTGGAATTTCACCTTGATTGAGTGTATATGACCAGACCAATGCTTTCCAAATTTTCCAAACGTTTACTGACAGGCCTCCTTCACTCTTGCACATTCAGATACTATCAATGTGTGATGCACCTAAAATACACACAAAATACATAAGAACCTAGGCTTAATATATCAGCACAATGATCCTGGCATTCTTGTAAAAGCAGTTTTTTTCACGAGTATGGCAGAAAAGCAAAACTCCTGTGAGACAGATGAAAATGTCTTGTAACACTAGGGGCCCGATTCACAGAACTAACTTAAGACAAAATCCTAAACTTACTACCATTTTGGTATTCACAGAAGGCACTTACTCATTTTGGTATTCACAGAAGGCACTTACTCATTTCGGTATTCACAGAAGTTAGGAGTCCTAACTTTAGGACTCCTAAATGCCTTCTGTGAATACCGAAAGTCTTAAAATTTGAATTTTTCTCAGTTTAGTAGTAGTATAGTTAGGACTCCTAACTCTAGGACTCCTAAATGCCTTCTGTGAATAAAGAAAGTCTTAAAATTAGGATTTTTCTCAATTTAGTAGTAGTAAAGTTAGGACTCCTAACTTTAGGACTCCTAAATGCCTTCTGTGAATACCGAAATCCCTAAAATTAGGATTTTTCTCAGTTTAGTAGTAGTATAGTTAGGACTCCTAACTTTAGGACTCCTAAATGCCTACTGTGAATACCGAAAGCCTTACAATAAGGATTTTTCTCAATTTAGTAGTAGTAAAGTTAGGACTCCTAACTTTAGGACTCCTAAATGCCTTCTGTGAATACCGAAAGCCTTAAAATTAGGATTTTTCTCAGTTTAGTAGTAGTAAAGTTAGGAGTCCTAACTTTAGGACTCCTAAACTGAGAAAAATCCTAACTTTAAGACTTTCGGTATTCACAGAAGGCATTTAGGAGTCCTAAAGTTAGGACTCCTAACTTCTGTGAATACCAAAGTGAGTAAGTGTCTTCTGTGAATACCAAAATGAGTAAGTGCCTTCTGTGAATACGAAAATGATAGTAAGTTTAGGATTTTGTCTTAAGTTAGTTCTGTGAATCGGGCCCTAGGATTGCACAAAACACAGAATGCTGCCAATGCCATGCTACATCATTGTATCAGTGACAGCCCTCTGTCAGTATGGAGTGGGCACTTGAGGAACCCTTAAGTCTAAGACTAGATTCATAACAAGGGAAAGACCTAGGCCTTCAGGTACATGCTAGTTTAAGATAAGGCTGCAGGATAAAATTTAAAAACCTGGATACAATAAAATCACAGCTGGGCACACCATTGTATATCATGCAGAGGACATTCCCATCTCAGCCGTGTGACAGATAGCATTATGTATTGCAGTATTTCGTTGTTTTTTATCCCTACCATCTGGGCAGGAAGACACATGTGTGGGTTTCCAATGGAAAGGCGTAAATGTGACCCTTTTCAGCAATGGCTCATTAAAATTATCAAAATTTGCCAAAAGTATATATCAGAACACAACCCACGCTGTTATCATTCGAGCCAAGTTCGTATTTAGCTCAGACATATTGGGACTCCTTCCAGAGTGTCCAATAGTGTCTCTATCCCCTTCTTCATTTTCTGTACAATCCTTTCCTGTACATTTCTCAAAGGTGACTTCTGGATTGTTATCATTAAAAAGAACATATTGTTAACTTCTTTGTTTTGAAAACGATGCTTATTGACTTATGGTAGGCACTCTAACATTTAAACAATACTGGTATGCAAATCCTAATATAAAAACAGGTTGTTGAATAAGGTCAAGTGCTCCAAATGGAGTAGGAACTCAGGAGAATGTTCTCCTTTTAGGAAAGAGGCCCTCAGACACCCAGCCAGCTAGGTGTCATGCTTCATCATCGGCTTTGCTCCTACTCGGGTCGGCGCTGCAATACCCGATCAGGCGCCCGTGACGGGGCCTACTTGGCGGAGATCTTTATTCCTTAAGACGTTGGGTGCAGTGCGTGTGGGGGCCCTAGAACAGTGTAGGTGATGGTGATGTGTATGGAAATGTAGAATTAAAATAGGGAGAAATGGTCCATTCAAGATAATTTTATTGAAATTGGCCACTTCCCTAATTCAAATAAACAATGCGCCTATATTCACTCTGTGGTGTGAGGTTCTACGCTAGTGATAAAGGTCGACATGTTTCTTGCCCTTGTATCAAATTGATGGCAACTCTTCAGGACCAATAAGGGACTACGTACACTTTTTGGTAGTGGTCATTAACAATAATTAATGTGAAGTGACCGCCGTTACAGCACCCTAAAAAGTGGTGGTACCTGTAGTTCAGAAAACAACCTGCAAAGAAAATAGAATAACAAACATGTGTAACAAACATTAAATGTGTCATGTTTATAAGCACAAAGTCGTATTCATGAAGCTGGTGCATCAATCAGTGTTTTTGGTGCATCACACGCATGCGTAACATCAGTGAGAGGTGGCATGCTTTGCACAGAAGTTCTATATATGAAAGAACGTGAGAGCTTGAAAATAAGGATTACTCTAGGGATAAAAGCTAGCAGCTGAGTGGATGCAAATAATAAAAATGAAAGAAAAAAAATATAAAAATACAAGGATGCACACCCTATTAAGGTCAGCGATGGACCGCAATAGTACCGGCCGGTGTAGACACTAAAGTGTAGTGTCCTGATGTATAGGAAAAGGTGGTTAGAGGAGGCTAGAGCACATGTTTCTCAGGAACAACGGTACAAAGTAAACGTTAAATTGACTGAGAGTGGGCAGAACCAACAAAAGGGGAATCCCCTTTGTATCAGATTGGGCACAATGGTCTGTCTCGCTGTTCGGGGTACATAGATACACAGTGCGGCGTATAGCAAGTCCAAGGAGTGAGTACTCGAATTTGGGAAGTGACCCGTTCGTGTTCCTATCACTAGCGAGCTTAGTGCTTGGTCCGTCGCTTGGCGATAACTCCCAAACGGTCAATTCAACTCCAATGAAGCTGTATAACAGCGGTGTAAAAGTGGGGAGGAGCTCACCGCAAGAACCAAAGTGGGAACCAGCACTGTAGACTCTAATCCCACAGAGACCCCCCTCACAGGAGTGGGGGTTGGCGGGCCGTGCCTCCGCCAATCGGAAGGTCTCTGGGGGATGAAACCACAGGGGTGTCGAAACCCAATATGGGTCCGCGTAGCTCGCCCCCGTATTGTGGGCGGGCCAACCAGAGTCAAGTACAGGCGTATAGCCAAGATCCAGACACACAGGGAAAAAGCGCGGTCACAGTTTTCTCACGGTACCACTGGAAGTGGGTCGGCGTCTGTCCTACCCCTCACTCGGCCGGTCCGGGCAGTACTGAGCATGGTGACGGCTCAACTACAAATAGCGGAGTTCGGTGGGTGGGGGGGCGGTACTACCGGTGTCTTCCGGGTAGCTGGTGGAGTAACTAGAGCGTCAGCCCCCTAATGGGCGCCATATTGGAATTGTCGCGCCGCAGACGCAATGAACGTGACGTGACCATCGCGTCTGAATCCCACATGTTCAATACAGTAATGTTAAAAACGGTTAATCAATTCATGGATATGGTCAATTAATTTAATATCCAAGAGTATGTACAGTGCTCGTTCGTATTGTGTTTATCGTCAACCGAAATTTATTAAGAGAAGAGTATGGTGTTCTAATGGTATCCATTATCACTTATCGGTAATCACCAAACCATAAACCAGTTGTGGGAGATAACAGAGAGGGAAGGTTGACGTTGTGTCAAAGTCATTCTAGCATTGGTTGATAGCAGAGCCCTGCGGTGTCACTAATGGGTGCTGATCAAGTCAGAAATTGTATCACTATTGCACCAATCCCCTGAAGGGTCAGAAATGAACCATATCCTACGTAATAGTCATCCCTAATTTGGGTCTAGAAAGGTATAATTGATACAATTATTGAATGTATGTAGGTGTGTGTATACACAATTTGTTCCCTGTGTCATTTAGGTTAAGAGACTCCACGGATGGTCTTCGTTGAGTCCTGCTTTATCGGTGGAAAGTCGTAGGACCACCGCTGCTCAAGACGGAACAGTGCATCCCTGGAAATTCCTGGGTGTGATTCTAGTACACACCATTCGAAAGAGTCTGGGGGTGTTGTGCTTGTTTGAAATGAGTTGTCATTTTGGTGTTGGTCTTAAAACACCTAAAGTTGCTTCTATGTTCCATTATATGTACTTTGACTGGTCTAGAAGTCATTCCTTTATAGAGGAGACCGCATTGACACTTCAATATGTAGATGAAATTTGAGGTATTACAATTAGTGTGCATTGTCAAATTCCAGGTGACACCATTGGGAAACCTTAGTTCTTTGGTGACTTTCGTTTAGGGACAGGCTGAACATGATCCACAAGGATAATGTCCATTGATAGGTGGTAAATCCCAAAGTGTTCTTTGTATGCTGTTATGATGATTCCTGGGTCTTGTGTGTATCCACATGTCTTTGATGTTGCTGGTCCGTTTAAATGCGAACCGCGGTGTGGCAAGATTCAGTGTACCAGTTTTGAGGATGTTCTAATGTCTATGGATGATACTCCTCAATCGATTAGAGTTAGGGGTATATGTAGCAATGCATGTAATGGTTTTGTCTGGTTCTCTAATTCTGTCTTCCAATAGGCTTTCACGGTTGTTGTTTCTAGCCCTTATGTAAGCTGTATCGATCACCTGCCTCGGGTATTCACGCCGGAGAAGGTCTTGTTTTAAAGTATCTGACTCCTTTTTGTAGTCAGTGAGGGTACTGCAATTCCTTCTAATCCGGAGGAATTGTCCGAATGGTAAGTTTTGCCTGAGAGCCCTAGGATGATGACTAATAAAGAGCAGGAGACTGTTCCTGTCAGTGGGTTTGCGATATAAGGTGGTGGAAATTTTGCCCTCCTCCAGTCTAATCAATAGATCAAGGAATGGGATTTCACCTTCTGAGATAGTGTTGGTAAATTTCAAAAAGGGTTTCAACGTGTTGATCCATGTGCAGAATTCGTCGCATTTATTGCGATCTCCCTTCCAGAGGATCAGTATGTCGTCGATAAATCATTTCCATAACAATACATTGGAGATGTAGGGGTTTCTGGGATTAAGGATCTCTCTCTCCTCAAAGGCCGACATGTACATACATTTCAGGATTGGAGCGAACGTGCTGCCCATCGATGTACCCTGCGTTTGATGATAGAGTTGGGTGTCAAATTGGAAATTATTTTCGGTTAGTGCTAGTGTTGCCCCTCCATTATGAAAGCCACTGGGGTAGGAGAATTTCACTCTACATTGTTTAAGGCATCCTCTATGACATCCAGGGTTGCCCTTTGCGGAATGTTAGTATAGAGGGCCTCAACATCCAGGGTAACCAGCAGGTTTACTTCCTCTGGATGTTGGGTCCACTCAAGAAGATGTAAAACGTCTGTAGTGTCCTTAATGAAGGAAGGAGTAGCCCTGACCAAGGGTTGTATAAAATGGTCAACGAACTTGGCTAGAGAATCCAATATGGACCCAATACCTGACACAATGGGGCGTCCAGGGACAGGGGTAATCCCTTTGTGAATTTTTGGAAGGCAGTAAAAGTAAGGTGCAACAGGTACTTTGGTTATCAGAAATTCTGCTTCTTTCTTAGAGATCCACCCCTCTGATTCTCCCGAAAAAATCATAGCAGAGATGGTGCTGGTCAGTCTGGGTGTGGGATTCTCTCTTATGGGAGTGTAATATCTCCTGTCACTCAATTGTCTGCGGCACTCGATATCATAGTCCGCTGTGGACATGATTACAGTTGGCCCACCCTTGTCTGCCTGCTTGGTTGTGATGTTTACATCATTCACCTGAGCCTTGATGGCAGTGGTCTCATCGGAAGATAAGTTGTGAAATGGAGCCAGAGTTGTTGTTCTGTTTAGATCTTTCAAAACTGCTTGCTCAAACGTTATTACCTCATTGGGAATCATGCCACTATTTGGAGTGAAAGTGGAGGGTCTATGGAGGCCAGAGTTAAGTTAAGTTAAGTTAAGTTAAAAATTTGTATAGCGCACTACTCACCCGGAGGGTCTCAAGGCGCTTGAGGGGGAGGGGGGGGGGGGGGGGGTTCGTTATTTATCAAGTGCCAAGTTTTGAGTTGTTTTCTGAAGGAGAGGTGGTTTTGTGTGAGGCGGAGGTGGGTGGGGAGTGAGTTCCAGGCTTTGGCCGCTAAGTAGGAGAAAGATCTTCCTCCCATGGTTGTTCTTCGGATGCGTGGAATTGCGGTGAGGGCTTGATTGGACGATCTTAGTTGGCGGGTGGGGATGTAAAAGGTCAGGCGCGTGTTGAGGTATTTGGGTCCTAGGTCGTAGAGGGCCTTGTGCACGTGGGTGAGGAGGCGGAACATAATTCTCTTGTTGACGGGGAGCCAATGAATATCTTTCAGGTGACTGGATATGTGATTGTGGCGGGGTAAGTCAAGGATCAGTCTTGCGGAGGCGTTCTGAATGCGTTGGAGTTTTTTCTGTAGTTTGGCTGTGGTTCCGGCGTAGAGGGTGTTTCCGTAGTCCAGTCGGCTTGTGACCAGTGCATGGGTGACCGTCTTCCTTGTTTCGGTGGGGATCCATCGAAAGATCTTTCGGAGCATGCGTAGGATGTTAAAGCATGATGATGAGACGGCGTTGACTTGTCTGGTCATCGAGAGGGAGGAGTCTAGGATGAATCCCAGGTTGCGAGCATGGTCCGTTGGTTTAGGTGCGCTGCCTAGGGCCGGTGGCCACCATGAGTCGTCCCAAGCAGAGGGTGATGATCCTAGGATGAGGACTTCCGTTTTGTCTGAGTTCAGTTTTAAACGGCTGTTCTTCATCCATTCGGCTACGTCTTTCATCCCTTTGTGTAGGTTGTTTTTGGCGGTGTTTGGGTCTTTGGTGAGGGAGAGGATAAGTTGGGTGTCGTCAGCGTAGGAGATGATGTTGAGGTTGTGCTGGCGTGCGATGGATGCGAGGGGACTCATGTAGACGTTGAAGAGGGTAGGGCTGAGCGATGAACCTTGTGGTACGCCGCAGATTACTTCGGTGGCCTCTGATCTGAAAGGGGGGAGGCGGACTCTCTGGGTTCTTCCGGTTAGGAATGATATGATCCAATCCAATGCTTTTCCTTGTATCCCGACATTGCTGAGGCGTTGTATCAAGGTGCTGTGACAGACTGTGTCGAACGCCGCGGAGAGGTCCAGGAGGATAAGGGCAGCTGTTTCCCCGTTGTCGAGTAGTGTTCGGATGTCGTCTGTGGCTGCGATGAGGGCAGTCTCGGTGCTGTGTTTGGCTCGGAAGCCAGACTGTGAGGGGTCGAGAGAGTTGTTGGACTCGAGGAAGGCGGCGAGCTGAGTGTTGACGGCCTTCTCTATGACTTTGGCAGGGAAAGGGAGGAGCGAGATGGGGCGGTAGTTCTTGAGTTAAGTGGGGTCTGCCGTAGGTTTCTTCAGGAGGGCACTGAGTTCGGCATGTTTCCAGCTTTCCGGGAAGGTAGCGGTGTCGAGGGAGCAGTTAATGATATCCCGGAGTTGGGGTGCGATGATTGAGTCGGCCTTGTTGAAGATGTGGTGAGGGCATGGGTCGGTTGGGGATCCGGAGTGAATGGAGTTCATCAAGCGGGTGGTGTCCTCGGTGTTGATCGGGTTCCAGGCGCAAAGGGTGGTGGTGGGGCGTTTCAGTTCGGTAGTGAGGGGAGTGGACTGGTCGCCGAAGCTGTTATGTATGTCAGCGATCTTGCTGTGGAAGAACGAGGCTAGAGAGTTGCAGAGGTCTTGGGAGGGTGTGATGTCGTTGGTGTCGGCGCTGGGATTGGTAAGTTCTTTGACAATGCTGAAGAGTTCCTTGCTGTTGTGGGCGTTGTTGTCGAGTCGATCCATGAATGCTGATTTCTTGGTGGATCGGATCAGTTGTTGGTGTTTGCGGGTGGCGTCCTTGAGGGCGGTCATGTTGTCTGTGGTTGGATTTTTTCGCCAGGCTTTCTCGAGGGTGCGGCAGTTCTTTTTGGAGTTCTTGAGGTCGTCGTTGAACCAGGAGGCTTTTTTGTTATTTCGCTTGTTGTGTTGCTTTTTCAAGGGTGCTAATTCGTCAGCGCAGTGGGTGATCCATAGTGCGAGATTGGTGGCTGCTTGATATGGGTCCGATGATTTGGCGGGGAGGTTTTGGCTTAGCGATGTGGTGAGCTGGTCGGTGGTAAGTTTGTTCCAGTTTCTGCGGGGGACTTGTTGTGGGTGGTGGTCTTATTGAAGCTGAAGTGAACACAGTTGTGGTCTGTCCAGTGGAGTTCTGTGACGTGATTGAAGGAGACGTGCTTGCTGGAGGAGAAGATTGGGTCGAGTGTGTGACCGGCGTAGTGGGTGGGGGTGTTTACCAGTTGTTTGAGTCCGAGATTGGCGAGGTTGTCCAGAAGGGTGGTGGTGGTGTTGTCGTTGTTGTTCTCCAGGTGGAAGTTGAGGTCCCCTAGTAGAATGTAGTCTTCGGAGGGGAGGGCGTGTGGGCTGATGAAGTCAGTGATGTCTTCGCTGAATTGTGTGCGTGGTCCTGGTGGTCTGTAGATGAGGGTGCCTCTAAGTGTGGTTTTGGGGTCGGTGTGTATCTGGAAGTGGAGGTGTTCGGCGGCTGTGAGGGTGTCGTTTGAGCTGGTTGAGATGCGGATGGTGTTCTTGTGGACGATGGCGATGCCTCCTCCTGTCTGGTTGATGCGGTATTTTCGGATGATTTTGTAGCCGTCCGGGATGGCTATGGCGATGTCGGGCGCAGATGAGGCGTTCATCCAGGTTTCTGTAAGGAAGGCGACATCCGGCGTGGTGTTGTCTAGTAGGTTCCATAGTTCAATGGCGTGTTTGTGGACCGAGCGGGTATTGAACAGGATGCACTTTAGGTGGTTGTTGTTGGAGCTCTGTTTGGCGTGTGTGGATGTAGTGTCACTCGTAGTGGGTGGTGGTTGGTTCTGAATAAAAGCTTGTATGCAAATTTTGCTAAAAAAACTTTCTATTTCACATCTGTCCCTGAACCTGTCACTCTTAGGTGTGGGAACAAAACCAAAGGCTTTTTGAAGAACCCTCTCCTCTATGGGTGTGATGGCTCTTGAGGAGAGGTTGATAATCAGTTTTTCTTCCCCCTGGTTTGACTCCTGGTTTCTACTGATCGTGTCGGCTGGTCCTGCCATTGCACTCTTTTTTTTGCCTCTTCTGCGCCCACTTCCTTTGCCCCAACCTCTGTCTAAAAAAGGTGGTTCAGGTCCAAATGGGAAGAAAGGTGGTGGGCCTTGTTCGTATACTGGGTTTTACCAGAATGGTGGTCTCTGATATGGAGGGATGTTATATGGAGGATATACAGGTTGGTGGAAGGGTCTTATTTTCCTGTTGTTCAAGCTCCCAGTGCTTGAATCACTGTTGGATGCCGAACCTCTTCGTGATTAATTGGAGCTATCATCCGAGGAGTACCCTGTAGCGGTGTTGGTGTAATCCGCTTTAAGATAAGGGTAGATTTTCTCTGTGAAGAATTTTTGGATATCTTTTTGGAGCTTTGACATTTTTTGCTTCATTAGATATTCCCTGTTGTCTGCAATTTCTGCGTTTATCTCAGCCAGTTTGCTTTTGTAAGCTGCTGTCTGGACAATGACATTTATTGCACCCTCTGCTGTTTGTATTCTGATTAGTAGTGCGTCTGCAATTATTTTAGCTGTGTTTATTATGAGGATCTAGCCAGTCCCTAGTGCACTTCCACGCCACTAAGGACCATTCTTTTTTGAAAATTGCATCCTCTAAGAACAAACGTGGGACGTTATTAACAATAAGGCCATTAGGGGCTATATTAGCTCTAAGGTATTTAGTCATCATTGCCCCGTGGAGGGTCACCTTAAGCCATTCGTGTTTCATGTTGGTTAGCGAGGACCAGTCTTCTGATCGACTACCCAAGGCTGAGTTGCCATCAGGTCCCAGTAGCGATGGTGCTCTCAAAATCTCAGCTGCAGCTTCATCACCGAAGCTCAGTCCTTGATAGTCCCCCATACTAGTTGTTGGAGGTACTAGAAGATACAGGAAAGAGAAAGTAGATCTTTCTAAGAAAATTGGGCCAGAAGAGCCATTCGCAACTTCTGGTAACCTTAAATATTGATTTCCGCGGGCAAAAGCCCATGCAAGCAGTTAAACCAAGAGAGGGAAGGGAGGGCTAATATTTATTCAGGTCCAGCATACATGCCCCTGGAAATATCTAAACAATACTGGTATGCAGTTCCTAATATAAAAACAGGTTGTGGAATAAGGTCAAGTGCTCCAAATGAAGTAGGAACTCAGGAGAATTTTCTCTTTTTAGGAAAAAGGCCCTCACACACCCAGCCAACTAGGTGTCATGCTTCATCATCGGGTCTGCTCCTACTCGGGTCGGCGCTGCAATACCTGATCAGGCGCCCGTGATGGGGCCTACTTGGCGGAGATCTTTATTCCTTAAGCCGCTGGGTGCAGTGCGTTTGGGAGCCCTAGAACAGTGTAGGTGATGGTGATGTGTAGGGAAATGTAAAATTAAAATGGGGAGAAATGGTCCATTCAAGTTAATTTTAATGAAATTGGCCACTTCCCTAATTAAAATAAACAATGCGTGTATATTCACTCTATAGTGTGAGGTTCTACGCTAGTGATAACGGTCGACATGTTTCTTGCCCTTGTATAAAATTGATGGCAATTTATCAGGACCATTAAGGGACTACCTACACTTTTTGGTAGTGGTCATTAATAATAATTAGTGAGAAATGACCACCGTTACAGCACCCTAGAAAGTGTTGGTACCTGTAGTTCAGAAAACAACCTGGAAAGAAAGTAGAATAACAAACATTTGTAACAAACATTGAATGTGTCATGGTTATAAGCACAAAGTCGTATTCATGAAGCTGGTGCACCAATCAGTGTTTTTGATGCATCACACGCATGTGTAACATCAGTGAGAGGTGGCATGCTTTGCACAGAAGTTCTATATATTAAAGAACGTGGCACTCTTACATTGCTATTGATGGTGTTGGACTTGGCCCTTTTTGCAGGGTCATCCCTGAACTATTTGCCTTCCTCCTGTATGTTTTCTGACCTGTTGTTGGTGGCTTTATGACTCTGGGCACTTTTTCACTGCTTATCAGTGCTAAAGTGCATATGCTCTCTTTTGTAAATTGTTGTATTGGATTAGTGACTCCATGATTGGCTATTTGGTTTACTTGTCAGATCCCAGTACAGTGCACCATGTGTGCCCAGGGCCTGTAAATAAAATGCTGCAGGTGGGTTTGCAGCAATGATTGTGCCACCAACAGAAGCAGCTTGTAACATATGGCTCAGGCCTGTCATTGCAGAGCCTGTGTGCAGTCCGAGACTGCATGTCGACTTGGCAAGTGCACCCACTTGCCAGTCCCTAAGAATTCCCTT
The DNA here is from genome assembly GCF_964204655.1 of Triturus cristatus. Classification (NCBI taxonomy): domain Eukaryota; kingdom Metazoa; phylum Chordata; class Amphibia; order Caudata; family Salamandridae; genus Triturus; species Triturus cristatus. Next base: position 78,273,258 of record NC_140588.1, read on the forward strand.
TTCTACCTATTAGTCACCCCTAAGGTAGGCCCAAGGTACCTCCCCTGGGTAGGGTGCATTGTATGTGAAAGGTAGGACATGCCCTGGTGTGTGTGTGTGGCATGTCCTGATAGTGAATTACAGCCAATTTCGTTTTTCCCTATTGCAAGGCTATCTGTTCCCATAGGCCTGAATGGGCAGTTTGATTATAATGTCTTACAAACATAACTGACCCTAGGAACAAGATGGGAAAATACAGTTTAGTGTGCATGAACTCAGAATGTTAAAATAGATATTTTACTGTGGGTGATTTTTACATTCTGTGTTTGAAAATACCACTTTTAGAAAGTAGGTATTTTATTGCATAACCATCCAGCATGCCTCTGCTAGGTTTGTGTATTCCATGTCTGGTTTGTGAGTGATAGGAGGCTGGAGAGGGCCTTGGCTCCAGCAGTCTGATGGGTCAGGGCTGGGCTGAATAGGACCTGTATTGAATAGAGAGTAGGGGGAGGAGATTTCCTTTCACTGACTTGAGCCTTCATAGACTACAGAGTAGGGGAAGGAGTTTTCCTTTCAGCTACCTGGGCCAGGTCTGCTTTCAACAACACTGTCACCACCTCCTGCCAGGAAGTTGCACCAAGGAGGACAGAACTGGTTTTGGCAGGCCACAGACACTCTCTGCCTTCAGACCACAAAGGATTTCACAGTATAAATATTGGGGCCCAGACCCCAGAACTTTAGATCACTTCTGGGAATCAAGACAAACCTTTGCCAAGGAGAGAAACCAAGGAAGCTGAAGGAGCAGACTGCCCCTGTGATAGTGACTGTTTGGGGTTGGCCTGCAGTGGTTACTCATTGCCAAGGAAAGGAGAAAATGAACTGTGTGTGTGTACTTTCATCATCTTGAGGAAGATCTCCAAGGGCTTGAAGCTGAGCTTGCCTCCTGTTCTGAAGTCTCAGGGACACAAAGACTTCACCACCAGCTCCCCCTTTAACTTCCTTTCTGGGAATTCTGCCTGTAGTGAGGTGCCTGCTGTTGCTTAAGGATCTCTAGAGACTGTGTCTCTAGAGACTGTGGCTGGAAGAGCGATGCAACGAGGAAGAAGCGTGTCACCGCTGCAGCAGTTGCAGTCACATTGCTGAGGAAGCGCGCCGCCGCCGCAGCTGTTTACCGTCACATCGCCAAAGAAGCGTTTCACATCACCGAAGAAGCGTGCCGCCACCGCAGAGGTTGCCGTCACCTCACAGCAGAAGCGTGTCACAGGCCTGTCGTGGCTCAAGAAACCATCGATTTTGCCACACGGCTGTCGGGCGTGCACGCATCGTATCCAAGTTGTTGCATTGCACCAAAGACTCCATTTTGTCGCATCACACCAGATCGTCGCCTCACATTGAGGCGCCATCTTGTCGCATCGTAACCGGAACGCAGTAAGAAACAGACGCATCACCTCCTCTCCGGTAAGGAACCGACGCATCACCTCCCCTGTGCTGCAGTAAGGAAATGACTCATCGCCTCCCCCAAAGCAAGGAACTGACGCATCACCTTCCCTGCTACCCTTTTTGTTTGTTTTGCGTTACGCATTCAAGATACTTTGAGAGTAAAGTGTCGCATTTACCATCTACATTGAACTAAGCTATTTTCTACCATTTTAAAGTCATATTCTTGATATTGTATTGTGGATTTGTGTCGTTTGGTCTTGTGTTAAGTATAGATAAAGTTTACTTATTTTTCTAAACTGGTGTGGTGTCCATTTGTAGTGTTTTCACTGTATTACTGTATGTGTTCACAAATGTTTACACACTGCCCCTGAGATAAACCAGCCTGCTCCTGCCAAGCTACCAAGCGGGTGAGCAGGGGTTATTTTAGGAGTGTAGCCCCCTTACCCTGACTAGAAGCAATGGCCCCTACTTGGTCAAAGGTACCTACCTTTGCCAACAAAAGACCCCCATTTCTAACAGGTGGCAAGTAATCCAAATTATCCATGAGATTAAATAATGTATCCTCATTCAAGGAGGGCAGGGTAATCTCGATTGGCTCCAAGAAGTCATTCTGAGTGGTAAGGTAATTAGAAGCATTGCCTGGATTTACATACATGAAAGAAATGATTGCAGAAAGAGGACCTTAATTAGCTACCAACATTCACATTGACTGTTATTAGGCAGAGACACACATTTTGAACAAAAGAAACTTCAGCCCCCCCTTCACTACCAACGTTTATAAAATAGTATTCAAGAAAACTATTCTGCACCCTTCTGCAGCAACTAAGCAACTATTTAAGTACGTTATTAATACCTATTTTCCTATTTCAATATGTAGGTCCCTCCCTCCAGTCTTAAAAATGGCATCAATAAGGCTTCCACTGTGTGGAACTAACCCAGCTCCATCCCTTCTATATGAACAGGCCAGGGGATTTCAACTGGAACACCCAGGCAGTCTAGAATCTGGATATCTCACACCATTCCAAATATGTGTTGCACAGGTCACCCTTAGACACATAAACATAAATACATCAAGATGTTATCACTGGCTCAAGGTTCTGCAGTAAGAGTAGAAATGTATACAAGAAAGCCATTATGTGCTATTCCCCATGACACATTTAATGAAACAAAGTTTGCTCAAGACTACTGGTAAGTCCTACAATGTTTCAAAGGCACATGTACTTGGTGCACAGCTCCTGGTCCCAGATAGTTTCTGAACATCACTTACATCAATGGACAGACATAAGACACAGACAAGGGCGAAGAGATGCAAAGCTGTTGTGCCAAGCAATGCTGCAAGCAGAGCTGTTGCCTATTATATGTGTCATAGGATAAAGTACACTTTTAATACATGGGATTGAATAGAAGTAACATTAACCCTTTCGATGCGCATGACGGAGCGGTTCCGTCATGCGCATTGGTTGCGCTGTGCGTATGACGGAACCGCTCCGTCACGGCCCCGCCCGCGCAACGAACATTCAACACGGCGCGATAATCCGCGCCGCGCTGAAGGGGTTAATTGCCAAATAAGTATAAATAAACCTGTAAGTCAAGCCCAATGTGACTCCACAATAGTCCCAGTGTCTGTACTAGTAATGTTTTGCTACATTTGTGTTTGTAGCTTTGCATCTATTCCTAACTTGCATAGGCATGGAAATATGTACTAACATATGTTTTGGCTTTAAAAATAAAGGGTCTGATTTCTAGTTATCTGGACCTGTCAGATATGCCTTCTGTCTTACTGCAAGTGCGGTATAATATAATACATTTGCAATAAGCCAAGCAAGATGTCCATGATGTTAGCCATAGAGCAACCGGTCTATCACATTCTAAATTAGTCCCTTTATGTTGTCCCAGTGTGTGCAAATTCTTGAGATTATGAACCTATAATGTGTAAATTGTGGACCTTTTAGATGATTGGATATTCTGTTATTTTCCTCAGTAGTACGTAACAGATGTGTGCATATGTCTGCTCTCAGCTTTCACTGGAAGAAGCAAGGAAGATCCTGGCCACACTTTGGGGATGCTACTGAGTCAAAAGGTGGAACCACAGACACTGAGGAACCATGTGGTACTAAGGGCTAGGGGCTTGCCAGGAGGTCACTTCACTATCTGATTGAGAGTACTCTGGCCAGCAACATAGTGGTCAGATCACTGCATGTGATCCTGTCCTGTGACTACCACCACCACTATGACCAGTACCTCACTCACTCATGTCCCCCAGGTACCCAGTCAGACCCCAAGTCCTCAAACAGACTGGGGTCTCCTTCATCCTGGGCACCTATCCCCTGTGCCTATCCCTGCATCACTGGGTTAGAGGAGGCGCTGGAGGTTTTTAAGAACCTCACTGTGGGACGGGCAGCATTGTTGCCTGCCATCAAGGGTGTAAGTCAGCAACTGACTCAAGTTATTGATATTCTGGATGACATGCACTCTGCCCTGTCTGATACACAGAGAAGTGTCTCTGGTAGTGGCTCCTCTGACACCAGTGCTTTTGGCACACCTGCCCATATTCCTCCTCCCTGCCCCAATCCAACCTATCATCTAATTTCAAAGCCTATCCCAATTTCTTGTGTTGACCCAATTCTTCCACCTCCCTCCACTATTCCACCTACACCTAAATTATCCCATACTCCAAAATACTCTCATACCCACAAACCTCACCATTCCCATAAAATATTCTCCACAGAAACTACAGGTCCTTTCTCCCTAAAAATCAAAATCTCCACATCATCCCAAAAAGTAGATTCCCGGACTCCATCTGTTCTAGAAGGATGGAGAACCCATGAGGAGGATATTGCTGCAAATGTTTATAGGCAAGCACTGGAACCAAAGCAAACAACTGTTATGGAACACTATTTATAAATCACCACCTCTGAACTATGATTTAGATTTTTGTTTTATTGAAAGACGTATACCCTCGCAGGATGAAGATGTATGCTGTCCCTTTTCCATCAATAAAAACACATTGCAAACATTTGTGTCTGTTGTTTACTTTTATATATAATTTATTTTTGAACAAGTGACAATGTTTCATAAATCAGATTGTGAATTTGAATGTGTTGCTAATATTGGCTATTTGCTTACATTTCCAGATATTGTGATATCCTACGTGTAGCATTTTGAGAGATGATGTTCATTCCCTTTTCCATGTGTGTTAAAGAAAGTAGGAATGTTGTTGTGAGAGGCTATTGTGTGTGGCATGCAGAATGGAAGTGTTTGTGACTACATTTAACTTTATTATTTTTGTGTGGATAAGTAGCAATATCTTCAGATGGTGATGTTCACTTAGCATACACCCTATACATTAAATATGCATACACAAAGGTTGAGTACAGTGTCTGACATGTGAGTGTGTGTCCTGCCATTGATATAGTGTACTAGATTTAAAGATGTAACATAACAGTGTTTCTGGTTGTAGAAATATCTAACTGGGGTATATGGTAGAATAATGTAATTGTGGAGTATGTGGTAATTGATTAAACTAGGATTAAGAATAGCCTCATAACAGTTGTCTGATTTATTTCAAACACTTAGTTTAGAATAATTATTCATATGTGTATTTAAAAAAAGAAGGAAACAGCTTATTTATTGAATGCTAACATTTATGTTTGTCTGACCATGTATATTTCAAACAATGTGCAATCACTTATAGATTTGATGGGGAGAGTAGCAATTTTCGTAAACAATTTGACATTTTTACATGGACTGAAAATGACCGCAAATGATTTTATATATCACTCCACATACTAAATAAACACATTCTATGCCTTGTTTATTATATTGATGGCAATTAACTGATTATGTTTAATTGTCAATTAAGTAAAAAATATTAAAGAAAAAGTTTATTTCTTGCAGTGCTTATAATCTAAGAGACTTCTGTAATGAATATGTGGTAAAATAAAAATATTTCCAACATAGGTATTTGTACACTACTTCATTATTTCTTTACTTCAAATATGTACATAAATTGTTTGTTTTTGAAGCATATCAACACACACAGCTACACACACACTCCTGCAGTGATTGCATTAACCAAGGTAATTGTTGCTATATGCAGTTACCTCAAGGTGAAAGACCAACAAAACTGTTACAAAATAGTTAATCCTTTTTGCCCACATCTTTGACCTCGATCCCACTCTCTGTAACTGCCCCCATTTGCACTCAGAAGGACCTTAGTGCTCTGGTAGACTCACCTGTACTTGATAGACATGCCTCCCCAGAGACTGCTGGTGAAAGTGTAGACAATGATGTGAACAGTGCTGGTAGCAGGGTGAAGTTCTGGAGCAGAATCAACATGAAGCTGGACCCAGGAATGCTTGTTTGTATATAATGTTTTAGTGAGGCCAGATACACGTTGCCCAGAAAGGTTTGACCTAGCTGCAGCTCAGTGCCTGTGCCCTTATTTCATTATCATTCATATGTCTTGAAATCACAACCTACATTATTAGCCCTTTGTATAGTATAAATATAAGGGGGGAAAAGTGACTGTATTTGCATAGCAAACACAAGGAGATGATGAACGGAGCACCAAAACTTTTCAGACACTCACTTCAGTCATAGATCTGGGTTGAATCCATCACCGTTCTTTAGCTCACTTTGCCACCCCAGGTTGGACCCAGCCATATGCAAATCAGTCTTGACCCTGTGCCTCATGGGAACAGTCCAGCCCAAACTGCCAAGTCAGGTCTTCCCTGGACCGGATACAAGCATCCAGGGACCGGTTTTGGGGTAGCACCCTTCATCAGCCAGGCTAGCTTGAATCCAGTGGCAATGTGAGCAAGGGACCCACGTTTTGGCATACCCTGCTAACTTAAGCAAACATAGCAAACACAAGAAGATGATGGACTGAGCGTTGAATCTTTTCAGGCATACACCCCAGTCTGAGATCAGGGTTGAATCCATCACTGTTCTTATTTGCATAGTCACTCTCATTATTTGTGGACAGATTCTGCCAGTTTTTAACTCTGCACAGAGGGGAACTGCTGTCCAGTACCAAGTTTATTTGCTCTGATCCCTTAACATGGTAAAATTGGCTAATTCTCAATTATCATATATAACTTTTCGGAAAGATCACAGTACATGGTGCAGGAAAAATACCACTGCATGAAAACTAAAATGCCTATTGTGGATGGCAGCAGATATTGTGCCATCCACTAGGCTGGCAAGGAAAACATTACTACAGGCCTACATGTCTCGACTGATAGCTGCAGCTTTCAAACTTACATGCAAACCTGTTACCATAACTCTTTTGACTGTTAGAATCCCTACTCTAATTAATACCTATGCCAATTTTAAGAAGCCTTGTAGCCAACAAGGTAGGGTGCCTGGTATTTAAATGGGGAACATGTAATAATGTAATGTTTGATTGTTCCTACAGTGATTAGGCTTCAAAAGCAATTGCAACTGTTAGAGCAAGATGTGGGTCTATGAAGGAAAAGCTAAAGCATAGTAATGTGCAAAATATATATTCTTGGTTTGATATATGCTATAGAGATGGGTCACTGCTGTTTCTAAAATTTAACAAGAATCAGTTCAATGGCAAAAATGAGTTTATTTTATAAATATACAGGAAAAGTGACTTTTAAAACATTATATTTTTCCAGTCTGGAGCCCCATGGGCTAATTAACACTAGCCAGCTTGCAGCTGCCCTTTCAATGCTGCTTTAATGGGGTGGTAAAAACTGCTATAAGAGCCAAGACAAAGGCTTGGGCCTAGCAGTATGGCATGGGGGAGTAATGTCACCCACCACAATCCAAGCAGGGCAGTTTAGGTGTGCCTGGGAATTTGACTAAGTTGAAAGGGACTAGAAAGAGACCAATATTTTGTTATAGTTTACTAATAAACAAAGACTAGAGAGGAGGGGGCATTTGATCCCAAACTACACTTCAGCCTCGTTGTAAAAAAAAATCGATCCCTTTGTTAAAGACCAAGTGCTTCATTTGTATATATTTAAACATACCATTAGCAGATACTTCATATTTGGATTGGTACTCTGATGATCCTTTATAAGCAGTCCAACATTCCGTAAGCCAGATTTAGCTCACTTGTTGGAATAATAATCATGTGAAAAAGAGGTAAAATCTGGGTTGTTCAAGAGCAATGCCTACCTTGTAATTTGTGGAGTATCTAATTTGTCCTGTATATGTTTCTAAATCTTAGTAAATACTGATAAGGTCTTAAACCAAAAATGTTTAAAATGAAGCCGTCCTTACCCTCCATTTCTCAACAAAAGCCGAGCTGACAGACCTTGTATCGCTATGGAATAGAACTTTAGGGAGTTGGTCAGAGAAAGGGAAGTGCCCAACCTCCTTTCTTCAATGGAAGTTGAATAAGATGAAGTGACCTTTGTATTTCCAGATAAATGTGCTCTATGATCATTCTAATTTCTGGAAAAAAGATAGGGGTAAATACAATGGTATTGCACTAAAAAATGCAGATGCTTAAGCACTATTAACCTTTTGTCAAATTACATCTCCCTACAAGGACTATTGGCAAATCATGTTTCCATTCAAACATTTTCTTAGTTTTACAAATCAGCGTATCATAATTGAACACAATTATGTTATGCACAAAAGGAGAGCTCTGAACCCCAGATAAGTTGTGGATTCTACATGGCAAGTCACCAGGCACTCCTGGATAATTATATAAAATGACTAATTCTGAGGGATTAATGTTCTAGCCAGATATCTGATCAAAGTAGGAAGTCTCTCACTCCAATGCTGAAATGTCCTCCTGAGATTTAGCCATAAAGACATCTATATCATCCACATTGGCAGCTATGTTAAATATGACTGAATTTGTCTTGAGAGAATGGAAAGATAGGGAAGTGCTTCAGATACTGTATATAATGTTCTAGGTATAAAGCAAAAACAGAGGAGAAAGAGCACAGCCTGCTGGGTACCTCTTCCAATACTTATCTTGCTTGATATTCCACTCCAGCATACTATCCTGGCATGCAGATTGTTATATGATAATTTTATCCTGTTGGGCATTCTTGGTCCAAACCTCATAATGATCAGGGTCTCCCATAAAAATACAAGAGACCAGCATCCAGCATTACCATCTCAGGCAGTATGCTGAGAATCCCTGCAATGTAAAAAATTGAGATGGCCATTTTTATATGTTCTTTAGTACACCGCTGAGATACAAACCCATATAGCATGTTGTCTACCTGGCTTGTCTCCTCTGTGAAATTTGGTTTGCCAAGATTGTTTAGTATATCTGTGGCAGAGCCTGCAGGTTTTACGTGTCATCGAGAAGATCAAAAATGTAGTAAACAGCTCCATCTCAGGAACTCTGCCATAGTGAGATTTGGCACCAAAGGAGAGACCCAAGTTTTAAGATAAGAGCTGGTGTTAGGCAAGGATGCATCTTAGTCCCTCTGCAGTTTACCCTTTTTATCCATGATGTGGGGCATTGCCACATGTCTTCAAATCTGGATGTTTCGTCTATAGGAGGGCAAAAGACATGAATCCTCCTATTTTCCGATGATGCAGTACTGCTGGCTTGCTCAGAGCTCGCTATGCGTTAGTTACTTTGGGCCTGAGAAAGGTATTGCACAGAGAAAAAGCTCAGGATTAGTACTAACTAAAAAAAGTATATGATGGTCAACACAAAGTGTGTAGTGAGGAATGTATTCAAGGTGTATGGCAGTCCACTGGACCATGTTGGCTTTTATGACTACTTAGGAGTGAAGTTTACATTAAATTTATCCTGGGCAACGTAGAAGGCCAAAATTGAAGCTAACCTGTCACAGCATACCAAAACTGACCTGTGATGTAGTGGTAAATGCAGACAAAGGTTAATTAAACCAGCCATGAAGGCCTGCAGAGCCAACGCTTTGAGAGCTGGCCAGTATGGGGCAGCAGTTTGGGTTATCAACAATACCCCAAGACTAACAGGAACTGACAATCAGTTTCTGCACCACTTATTGCAGCTCGGGCCGGGAACCCCAATGAGCAGCTTGAAGCAGGAATTGGAAATGAATAACATCGAAGTCGTTGCTGCACTTAAACCTGTTTTTTAAAGACATCAAATATGTAGCAAACCAAATCTTGAAATCTATCCCAAATCTCTTATAGAAATGTGCAAAGTAGTAACTCAGCGAATATGCCTAGGTTTTACCATAAAGCAAGGATACTCAGGGGGGAAGCTTTTCACAACGTTCTAGGAGAAATAATGTTTTTCTTGTTGCAAGAAATGCATGGATCGGGTATTCTTCTAAATCGAAAGAGCATTAGACATAAAATTAAGGCTAGTCCTGCTTCCAGCATGCAAAGAACTGGCTGAACAAGAATGGGTCTACTCCTTCCAAATGTGCACAAGGAGGCAATGTAATGATTCTACACTTTATGCTATTTTTGTTTTCTCTACCTCCAAAGAGACTAGACCTCTACTCTCTCCACAAGATACACAACATAACACATTGGAAATACTCCACAATCCACTTATGACTTCAATCTTTACCCAATGGTCTCTTGTACTTCAGTCGCCTGGAAGGCTATGCGGTTGACCAATGATCAGGCATTGGTGGACAATTCACTTATTATAAAAGTACCATCTATTTATATATTGACTTATGCAGTAATATGCATCAAAGGCTCATTTGTAAGGGGAATTGTGATGGAATGAGTTTTAGAGATTTGCAAGTAGGGGAAAATATGATTAATTGTGTCTGACTGGTCACCTAGGTGGCAAGGCTATTAAGGATGCATACTCTGGCATGGGAGGGTTTAAAGAAAGTGACATTCATGCTCCATGAGATATCATTCTCAAAATTAAGTCTTGAATGCCCACTCTGGAGGCATGTCCCTCAGTACTCCAGTAGAAGGGAGCTGGTCAAATACAAGATATGTCATTTCTTGGGCTCTTGTGAAATATTTTTAGCCCAAATAACAGCATATGAGAATCATTGTTAGCTATTAGGCTGTATCTTTAACATCACAAGTTTGCACTTTTAAGAAGCAAATGAATACACTTTTAAGAAGTGGTCAGTTTGTAAATCAAAGTTTTATTTTAGAATCAAATTGTTTTATTAATTGTTCTGTATTCTATAGACACAAACATTTGATGTATTCTATATGTATTGTGTAGCAAATACCCGTTAGTCCTTTTTATCCAGTGATGGTTTTGCGGGAGCCCAAGCACTCACCAAGATTGTTCAATCTTAATACACATCCACCTAGAAATATCGCCGTGAAGAATCCTTGCGGCTCCAGAGAGGTCAACAGACCCTTTCCACTGTATGCGAATTAGAGCTCTTTCAAATAATCAAAATATCAATTACATTTAGAATTGGCAACCAGTCATTGATGAGAGGTTGGTGAAGGTTTCAAAAACATTTATTTATCATACGGTTAGAATTTCTAACATCTTTATTCAGTTTAGTAAGCTTACATAAATATAAAATAGATTTGGTTAGAAGTCAGCATTTGAAAAATATGCAGTGTTCCATAAAGAAACCCCATAAATAAACTAAAGGACCCATTCTAAAATGGAACCCATGAAGCGTTCCTCTGGAGAGGAGCAAGTAAAAGATGAACTTCTCATAAAGAGTAGTTATGGAAACTCAGCCGAGTTCCCTACTGCTGCAGTACCAACTGTAAATGAACGTGCGATACTTGCAGCAGAATTGATCATTAATAATCAAAAAGTCATCACCTCAGGGAAATAGCCACGGAAATCAACTCCCCATAAAGAAGTCTCAGGAAAAAAGAGATCCAGCAGCCGAACCACTGGAAAAGTCATAGGAATAATGGGTAAGAGTGAGGGTAAGTCTCACAGGATGAAGATGAGGTAAAATTAGTGCTAACTACCTAGGAACACTCATCAATATAGATTCATACTTTTGTAACAATTCTGTAGGTGTCCTCTGTCAATATCCGATGAAAAGAGTTCAGAGGGTGGTGTCATCAGTCATACAATGCTTCTTTTTCTGATTCCCACAGTGTGTACTCTCGACACCATGATCGATACAATTGTTACAACATTTGTTATAAGAGAGATGGTTGTCATGAGAACCTTCTTACATAAGCTAAAGGTTGATATATGAACTCAATGCATGAACAATGGCTAGTCAATAATATGAAAGCATCTATCAATGTTATTCGGAAACAGCATGCATAAATGTCTCTAAGTCATCATTTAAGAAAAGCAGTTTGACTATGCTCTTTGTATTCTAACACATGATCTAACATGGGGTGAGGAGTTGATTGAACACAATGTTACAGTCAGCACATTTCTAAAAGATGTCACTAATGCTAAGCAGTTTTACTAAATGTCTTATTCATGTAACTATGAGCAAGAGTCGAGAGAAAAGACTTTTGGGCATTGTTAATACACGTTGAGAAATGGTTGCCTGGTGCAAAACAATTTGAAACATGCATTAATTTACAAATATTCTAAGAACATTATCAATCCTACATGTGATTAACAAATGTATTTTTACCATTTACTAGGATTCTAAACATTATTCATTCACACTTGTTCCTACAACGCATTTTCTAACATAAGCATTTCTACAGAACTTAAAGCATTTTTGAAGTACAATTCTAACACAGTGAGTAAGTCGGTTTTCTAAATGTGTGCTAATTTCTTCCAGTTTGATATATTGTATGGCTTATATTCATAATCTGAAACAATAAACGTTGACTTGTCTTTACTAGAGTATACTTTAGCATTGCAGTTAATTAACGAAATAGGGTGATAACAAAAACAAACCTGGAGATTTTAACTCATTTTCAGAATAACTGAAATTAAAGTTTCAAGCCAAGAAGGGGGTATATTGCCTCAATTTTTTATAAATTCAAATAATTCCAGTAACAAGGTGATAATACTTTAATAAATGTTTTAGAAAATTAGGATGGAGTTGTGTCCAGTCCGGCTGCTTTGATTGTTTGCAGGGTTTCCATAGCTATTATAGTTTCATGGATACTAAAAGATGAATCAATAATCTTTTTGCTTCTCTAACTCTTTCATCAACTGTTGGGCATACATTGAATCCTGAATTTACATGACTGAAGCAGTGCATTCTTTCTCGTACAATTCACCACAGTATTCTTGAAATAGCAGCATGATTTTCTTTTGTTCCACATTAAGTCTCCCATTGGTGTCCCTGCTACCTTTTATAGTATTCATGTTTCTTCTCTGTAGTTTGTAGAACCAGAATGTGCCACATGACTTCGTTATTCTCAAAACGTTCACGTTTCATATTGTGTGCCAATTTAGCTGCTTTCTACAAATGGTTAATTTAATCTCATATTAGATAAGTACTGAAATGTCTGTAAACCCTTTAACTCAAGGTTTTCCTTTAAGCTGTACATGTTTTATGTTGTAGCTCTTATTGCAGTAATTCTGGTGTAGTTGGTCTCTAAAAGGCATAATTATCAAGGTTTTCCATCATAATTGCGCCACATAAGGGGGCACAGGGATGACGGGAATACTTGCATGGCCCTGCATGGTTTAATAAATCTAGAGCAGGGTTCTCCAATGTTTGGCCTGGAGGTCTGGATCCATTCCTTATTTTTCAAATAACTACATTTATCTAAATGCGGATATGCTACAAATCTGGCATGGATCCAGCCCTGCAGGACCGACATTGGAGAACCCTGAACTAGGGTAACGCCATGCAGCGCAAATTGTTGCCTTGTGTTACTCTGCTTCAGGGAGGCATAATAAGGGTGGGTCGTGGGTGTTCAAACTCACCCACCCATGGATTGTGGCAATACCAGATTTACCATTAGTGGTAGGCGTGGCAATGCATCAAAATGCTACGCCTCCCCAGGTGAGGCATAACAAGGAGAAATATCTTTATTTCAACTCATTCTTTCCTCTTTCTATTTTCTCCTCCTGTAGCACACATAGAAAGAGAGAAATGCTCCAAGGGATTATTTCCGTGCAGGAAGGAGTCCCTTACTGCACAGAAACAATTGTGCTTACAGCACATGCACATTTGCACCATGATGCAAGGGTGCCTGCATTGTGGGCAGCACATTGTGGGACATCGCAGGGAAGGGGAAGTGCAGGGAACAGACAGAAATGCTAATTATAATGTCAAATACAGTGCATTCATGCCATTTCCCAATCATGCAGCGGAGTGCAGCAAGGTGACTTGCTGTGCTCTGCTGGGTGATCCTTTCATACGTATGCCCCTAAGTTCACAAGGTGACTTACGGTGCATCTATGAGATGGGCCGAAAATTACTGTCTTCATTTTGTCCCAATTAATAGATGAGGAGAGGAGTTGGCCTAACGGCTAGGGCACTCGACCTCGGAACTGGGTTCGAGTCTCGGTAATGATGCTGAACATCCTGTGATTCTGGGCAAATCACTTAATCTCCCCGTGCCTAACAAAGAATGAATGTGTGTCCTAATGTAACATAACTGGTGCTATGTTATGCGCTCTGATACCTGATTGGATTCGGGTCAAGTTTGCGCTATAAAAAACTCTGCAAAAAAAAAAGAAAAATGGTGAAGCAGACCCTTGATTTTCTTTGAAAAAGTCAGTTAAAGCATTTGGCATTAGCACACAGTATTGTTCATCTAAATAAGAGACCTATTAAAGGTCCATTTACGCATATTAGTGCAATTTCTTAGCACCTTCTTAGTAATAGTTATGGACATGGTTCACGACCTGACAAAATACAGCAAAATTTAATTGTAGAGATATGTGGACTAGACTCCTGGATGACAATACCATATCTAGTCTGAAGTATTGCCCCAAGGAGCAGAATAGTACGTAAATCCATGAATATTGGATCTTGTATGATGTCAACTATCTACTAAATCATATGAGCTATCAAGTGCGTGACAGCAACCTGCGTTTGATGATTGCAGTGCAGTGGCATAACGAAAGTTTAAGGGGTCCCCCTGCAATGTACACAGAGGGGATCCCACTCCACATTTTATCCGGAGGCCTCAGACCATAGTTCTGTTCTAAGGGGACCCCCTGCAGCTGTGGGGCCACCCTGCACCACAGGGGGCATGTATTACGCCCCTGTCGCAGTGCTTATTTCTGGGATTCGTAGAATCTTCTTGGAGAGACTTACATTAAAATCACTATAGACATTTAACAGGTTTACCCAACCTGAACATTCTTAAAACAGCTGGTAAAATTGGGTAGAATCTTATACATTGGCATCATAAACTGTGCACAATGTAAAACAGTCTCCCTTCCCACCAAGACTAGCAATAGCCTATCTCCACGCTTTGTCAGTTTTAGATTTCAAGGATGTAACTACATTCTGACGAGCTAACATAGCTTCCGCCCGAGATGCTGAATCCTTGCTAAAGGATTCTTGTCAGCTGAGCCTCCTGAAGACATACTACAGTTGGTTTTATATATGGTAATTCTGCTTTGATTTTGCAAATCTTACTAATAGGTCTTAACCCGTTAATATTCCAATTTAGTATGCACAGCCTTTGCACTCTTTGATAACCCAATTGGTAACCCTTTAGCATAGAGATTGGAGTCACAAAGAAATATCAAAATAACTTACGATCTCTATATCTTATGCAGACCTTGAGGATTTGACTCCTGCCTAGCAATCCTCCTTCGTTTCCCTCCCTCACCCAACCACCCATTGGCCTTTTTCCCTCAACTCTGAATCCCCTCTTTATACCATTCCATGTGAGGTTTGGTGGGATGCCCAGCTCACACAATCCTTACCATTTCCTACCTATTAGTGCATTTGTTGGTGCGACTGTGGTGAAGAAAAACTAAGGCTACTCCATCTTACTACAATATTCTCAACGCTATCAGCCTATATTGCATGCAATTATGTGGCTTTCTCTACTACCACTGCAGAAACCATTATCAGTAATCATTATGTCCAGCAAATTTTGCCTTATCTATCCTTAACTGTCAGTATCTGCTGGGCCCATTGAGTAGGCAATGATTGGGTCGAAGTCTCTGATGTGCAGGAGTAAGTATGCTCATGATATAGCAGTTTAAGCCTGGCAGGTCCTTGCAAAGAAAACGGGGTGCTTGCCTCTTGAATTGCTGATATCAAGTGGTGGAGTTGCCAACGATGAATGAGTGGAGAAGGACAGAAGTCTGATCTGACAAAGAAAGACAGATCACCACCTTTCCCAGGGTTATTGGGACGAGCAGTCTGATATACAAGTTGACAAAAAATAAAATTGGTTGATAGCTTAGAATGGCTCAAGGCCATGGATCACTCTCTCATTTTTAGGCTTTGTAAAAAACTGAACACGGTGTGCTCTCTGGATCTGGCAATCAATATCCCATTTCTTCAAACTGGAAAAATCTTGTTGGAATAGAAGCCAAAAGGGCCTTTCCTCTCCATTCCCTATAGAATGCAGAGAACCTGAAGATTGTTCTTGTCCTCCGGTTTTCTAAATCTTTGCTATCATTGGCTTAGAGCCTCCTGCTCCTTTGTGTAGGGCAAAGGTTTCAGCACTGCTATGTCTGTTGATACTGTTAAATTATTAGCAGATTCCCATTGAAAACGGATTAAATTCCTTGCACTTGAGCTCTCTCTGGACAGTTTTAATTGTGTGTTGAAATGATTCAGCATTTATATCCACATCTTGCTTGTGCCATTTGGCCATAGCTGCCCCCTAGCTTCCATCTATTGCCAACTCAGTGTCTCTCGTCATTGTCATCTGAGTTACCTGAGAGGAAAAAGAACACTTCTACTTTTCATGGCATTTGTAAGTCATCTCTTTCTTTTCAGCAGCCTTGGGGAGTGTTTTTTTTTTTTTTTAAACAAACTAGGCCCTGGCTTGGTAGGAATGTGGACTAAATTATTTTGCAGATTGTGCAGCCCTGCTAGTTTTTGCCACTGACATATCTGCCTGGTGATTAGGATCCGGTATATTTTTGTTTATTATCAAACGCTGTTCCTTTCACCCTTTGGTTTCCTTCATCTTTGACCTTACCCCTTTTTCCCCAAGCAGATACTGTTAAACCGCTGGACTTAGCTGGACTTAACAGATACTACACAGTCTACAGAGAAGGGCTATTCCTTGGAATCTGAAGTTAAATTAGTACAAGCCAGCTCACCCTCAAGCCTGTACCTGCGTACCAGGTGATCATCACAGTTTCCTGCAGAATTGTCAAAGCCATGGTAGATGGACCGTTCTCAGCCTTTGATTCGGGTCAGTCTTCAAATCTGCTATTCTACATTTGTCCAGGGAGCTCTGCATGAAAGAAGGGACAGAAGCGGTATCTGCATGTAGGACTCCCAAAGCTGGAGCCACAGCAAACACTGGTTCTCCCTTAGCCCTTGAGAGCACAGCAGGTCTGTGTTTTGGCTTTCTCCTGCTGGTTTGAGCATGCCTCCGTGGGTGCCAGTAACTTGAAAGGAGGGCATGAGAGCAACAACCACATCCTCTAGCCACCATTTTGCTTCATGCACAAAAACAATCCTGCGAAAAACACAGGCAGCCTTGCACCACAGAGCACAATGGCTGTGTTGGTGCTAGGCTTCCAAAACAGCACCAGTGCTGAAGGGAAGGACAGGAATCTACCGTATTAGATAAATATGATGCATTTCTGCCTTTTTGCTTTGGCGTAGGGCAGCGCAGCAAGGTGAATTGCTTCACAGCCCTACGTCAAATCCCATAAATGAGGCCCTGGCTGTAGTAGGAATCCGTCATGTCAAAGGGTAACCGTCTGTAGGGCTGTTGGTACAAAACAATTTAAGTGGGTGTAGCAGATGATAGGAGGTCAGGAGGAGGCAACAGTCAGAGAAGTTTCAGGTAGGTTGGACATGTTAGTTGATTAAATTCAGCAGAACGAAGATGAATAAAAGGGGCCCACTCCGTGGAGTAGTCATCTAGTCTCTGATCAACTGCTAGCGACACCTTTTCCATGCCTGAAATGAACCAGAGTTTATGTAGACAAGATGTGTACTGAGGGCTATTGTCAGTTCCCCATAGAGCAAGGATCGTCTGATATGCTGTCCCCAAAGCTAAAGCCATATGCATCCCTCAACAAGAATGAAGTGGGAACGTCCATGGATTGGGCCCGCCCTAGGATTGTATATGAAGGAAACCACAAAAATCAAGGTCTCAAAAGCCCAGTCAAATTCATCCAGGACCTGTTCCCAGAAGGGAGTAGGCTTTGGGTACTGCCAAAGAACGTGTAGTAGCTAGTGTCTCTCCCTCCAACATTCTTTAGAGTGTTTGAAGTTCCATGTGCCTATGCGTGCTGGGATCAGATACCGTTAAGATACAATTTTGAAAGCGCTTTCTGTGCTGGGCATGGTGTGTGCTGTGTGGTTGGCTCTGTGGTAAATGTCTGCCAATTTGTCATCATTAAATGCTCTACCTATCTCTTCTTACCATCTCCTTTGTCCCAAAGAAAGAAGGAGGGGGTTTTTCCCCTCAATTGAGAATGGCATATAACTCTGAGTCGTCAACCATTTTTCAAAGGTTGTCAAGTGTCTCTCTGCCTGGGATCAAATCGAAGGCGGCATCAATCAAAGGCGTAGGAGACGCAGTCAGTCATTCTCAATTTTTGGTGACTCAAAGGGGATTATCCCCTGGGGGTCAAACATGCATCCAATCCGCCTACAACCTCTAGTGCCATCGGCGTAACGGATCAGGGTGAAGGCTTGGGGTGAAATCAGCGTTGTTATGGATGGGAGTCATTGGAGAAGGGAAGGATGTTAGCCCAGCTTTGATCACAACAACATCCTAAAACACGTAAGATGGAGCTTGTCACCGACGATGAATATGGCCCCTAAGCCCTATGCCTTCAAGGTAGCCATAGTTCCTTCTAGATGTGTGTGGGAGCCGGCTACTGCCTGATCCATTATGCACCAATGCTTCTTGGTGAGCGGTCTGCTCCATTCTCTTAAGAACTGTAGCTCTGAAGCCTGGTAATACCGAAGCAGGGAAGGTACTGCTAGGCCAACCTCCTAAGTCAGTAAGTATATAAGATGTTCATGGCAGTGACAATTCTACACCAAAAAAAAACTGTTAATGTCAACCTGCATTGATCAGAGGACTTCCTTAGGCAGGGTCAGTGGCACAGCTTTAAACAGGTAAAAAATATGGACTAGGTGATCATTGTAATAGCCGCAACTTGGACCACCCAGGAGCGTCCCAAGTGTTCCCAGTAGTGTATATCTGATCAAATGGGCTTAATCAATATGCCGTAATTAATAAAGATGATTTTGGGGATAGAGTTTGCCAGTCCGATCCAAAGGTAGACAATAGAGTCAGAGACCCAATCAAATGGAAATTGGGTGCGCAGGAGATGTTCAGTCGAGCAGAAATAGAAAGATTCAGAATTTTCGTGTTTTGCATGTTGACCTTGAAGCCGCAGATAACACAAAAGCTCTGAAGTGCTGTGACTAGGGCAGGGAGATATGTCAATGGGTTTGAGACGGCCAAGATCACATCGTCAGAGTAAAGGCTGACAAGATGTTGTACACCGGTGATATTGGGATGTGCTTTCAAGTGTTGGGCAAGGGGTTCCATATACTGGGCAAAATGGAGAGGAGGAAGAGGAAAGCTCTGCCACGTGCCCTGGTGCACAGTAAAAGACGGAGATGAGAGTTCATTGACACACACCATCACTTGTGGGGAGTTCTGTAATTGGTTTTAGTCCAGTGTAGGAACCCATCGCCAAAACAGAAGGGCTCCAAGGTATTAAAGAAGTAAGGCCAATGGACTCTCTTGAACGTTTTCTCTGCATCGATGGAGAGGAGCAGGGCCTCCTTTTGTGTTCTCAAGACTTTGACTAGGAGGTGGAAAATGCTTGTGGCTTTGTCACCACATTGACGTGCTGGTATGAAACCTGCTTGAGCCGGAGAAATCAGTCCTGGCATGGGGGATTAAAGTGGTGGGCCAGGATACTTGTGAATAACTTGTCATTGACGTTTAAAAGGATATTGATCCACAGGACCCACACAACTTCGGGTCCGTGCTAGGTTTGGGAATGACTGAGATTGAGGCTTCTAGCTTAGAGTCTATAATGGAGCTAGTAGTAGTGAAGTTAAAGAGTTAGGTGAGGACTGGGGCTAGCTCTTGGCAGAAAGTTTTGTCAAACTTGCGGGGGGAGCTTCAGGCGGGCAATGGGCGGGATGACGTCTTTGATATGTATAGGCTTGTCCAGGGAATCTGCTGTCTGGGATGGAAGGGGTGGTCAGTGGACAACTTGTGAGGTATTCCAAAGGGTCAGTAGAAGCATCAGCTTCCTGTGTGTAAAGTTTACCATAGAAATACTGGAAACTTTCTGCAATATGTGAATCAGAGTATACTTCTTCATCTAGGGTTGTACGGATTGCCTAGATGGACCCGGAGTGAATCTTTGCACGCAGGTAGTGTGCCTGCTGTCAGCCACAGAGATTATTACCAAGGTACAACTTGTGCCTTAGGCAGACCAAGGCATACTCTGCCCTATCTAGCTCAAACACTTTGAGGATCAGGCAAGCTTGTTCTAGCTCTCTCCAGACCACGAAGTACCAGTATGCTTGTGAATCACCTCAAGCTCTAAGACTTTCTACTCAAGATTCTGCTGTTTCTCTTTTCCCATTCAATTCTTGATGGCAGACACAGCAATTAATTTGCCACAAACCACCAGTTTCAATTCCTCCCATAGGGAAGCCATCGCAACCTGGTCATCATCATTAGTCTGCAGGTAATCTGAGATCGTCTTGCAAATGACCATAACCGTTGAGGGAGAATGGAGTAAGGATTCTCCAAGACACCAGCGTGAAGGGTTTGCATGTGTCGTGTGTATGCATTCAGTGAGAGTAAGGGGTGCATGGTCTGAGAGTAATCGGGGATCTTTGAATAAATCATGTTCTAGTTGTTGGAAGTCTGTGGATCCAGGAAAGCAATTGATGCGTGGGTATGTTCTATATCCTCTAATAAGTATAATGCCTCTTATTAGGATGGTTCATGCACTGGACATCACCCACATTCTGCTAGCCCCTCGATGGGAAAGACCTTGTTTGGTCGGATCATTTGGTAGAGTAGTCCAACTCGTTATCCATGACTAAATTTAAGTAGCCTCCAATTAAAATAGCAGCATCTGGGTTCTGAAACACTGGAGAGAGGGCATTATTCATAAAAGATTCTTGCTAATTGTTGGGTGCGTATAAGTTTACCAGGGTAAAGTAGAAAGAGCCAAGTCGAAGTTAGTATGCTAGAAGGCATCTCTTGTTTTCAGCTCCTTCAGATACTACCTCCCCCCTAAACTTTGTGGAAAACAAGATAGCCACCCCTCCACCCACTTGGAAGAGTTCAACAACCACATTTGACAGGAAAACCAGGGAGAATGCATGTGTTGGGTGTCTGTGGACAATAAATTTGTCTCCTGAAGCAGTAAAATATCAGTGCCAGAGAGCTCGAGCATGGAACGAATGGCTCTCCGTTTAACGGGGTTATTGTGGCCTCTAATGTTGAAGATCGTAATCTTAATCTTCAAGGCAGTCAGTCAGAAAGTCACTGAAGTTGGTTGGGCCACAGAAAAGAGGTGACATGTCTGCAGGGTGCTGTCCCAGAGAGCTAAGTTGACACCTGATCCTGAGCAAAGAGGACCTCTTCTGAATTGAAAATGTGAAGGAACAATAAACCCCACAATGAACATGAAACAATAAAAGTAAAGTAAACACCATAAATCACAAAAGTCCATTGTTGATTGTGATCTGCATATTCGGCTAGGCCTGGAGCGGAGCAACCAAACAGTTCTCTGAGGTGACAGATATCACCTCGCCATCCCATACCCATCAGTGAAAAAATATATGAATAGAATTCAGCTGTAAGAATTGTCAAGTAAGATTACCCCCGTGCGTGAGGCAAGTTTATTGAGGACATCCTGGCGTTCCAGCGCTTGCTCCGGTGGACACTCCCATGGTCTGCCACAATGACGGGAGGCATGGGAGGAGCCCTCCTAGGTAGAATATGTGTCCCCAGTCAAGAGACCTAGAGCCCCGCTAGCCTCCCTTAACAATCTTAGTTGATGGAGCCAGCCCTCCCAGCAGAAGATCAGTTGAAAGTGGCGACCCCATCAATAGGTTGCCTCTGTGGAGCATAAGGTATCAATCACTGGTCTAAGGTCCCTGCAATATTGAAAGGTAAGGAGGGAGACATCCTGGAAGATGCCTGTTGTGAGCACTCTGAAGCTAATGGGCTGCTTCTCTCTGGCTGCCCTCATAATGTCTTAATGCGACTGAAAGACATGAACACAAGCCAAAATATCTTATGACTTTGATGCCGCAACCCTGGGCTGGCCGATTCGGTGGACCCTGTCAAGGCATAACTCTGTGTTGTCATCCCACTTAAGGATAGAGTGAAAGAGTGCCTGAGTGTATTCTCTTATGTCGGTGCCTTCTGCCCCAGATGGAACCCTTCTAAGACAAATGTTGTCATTCCAGGGCCTATTTTCAAGGCCTGTTTGAGCTCATAACTCATCCTGTCGCTCGTGCAGGCATACAATATCTTGTCTCAGCATCTCCACTTCCTCTTGCTTGGAAGTTTTATTGTCTTCCAAAGTTGAGATGTGGTCCCCTAGGGAGGATAAATCCTGATGTAACTCCCACATGTTTTGTGAGAGGTAATTCTGAAGGGATTGAAGGTCCGTTTTCAGGGAGTCAAAGAGAGATTTCAAGAAACCCTGGGTCACAGGGGCCAAGTCCGCATCTGGTGGCTCCTTCTGTTCAGCAAAAAAAGATCTGAGAATCGTGGATCAGGGAACCTAGCTAGTAGGGAAAAGAAGGGGTCTACTATATGAGTAAGACACACCTCAAATAGAGAAAGGAGTATTATTTTCCGGAGTCCCCTCACCAAAGGTTTCCCCTAGGTGACATGCTTCATCATTGGGGCCATCCCAAGCATCTACTGCTTGGGGCGTGCTGCGACTTTGAACAGTTATGTAGGAGCACTGATTTTTAATGACTATGTGTAGTGGAGTGAAGGGGGAGTGGTGTAGGTGGTTGTTTTAAATATTACCTAGCTAGTGAGCGTAAATGAATTTATTCTTGCTCCAAGTTGGCAAAGGATAAAAAGGGGTTAATAAAAGGGAAGAATTAAATATTCATGTAATAACAGTCCCTAATATTTAAAGTCAACATGTTTCGAGGTTGTCCCCTAAACATCTTCTTCAGGACCGCTTGGGGACCAGCCCCATGTGTACCACTCCGTGCAAAACCTGTAATAAAGTGAGAGATAGAAAAAAATAAACGCGCACCTATGTGTCAGCGTTGATATAATTTACATACGGTTAAACTGAACACGTAGTATTTAATAGCTGGCAAAAATAAGCCTCATGGTCTGCCTGGGTGGAGGAGCCTGAATAAACCTTGACTCGGCTAGCCTCCTTTGAAATGACCTACTTGTTCCCATCGGCGAACCTGGCTCCTTCTGTTCAACATATGGGGGGGCTTAGAGCCCAGTACAGGGTCTTTGTTCTGGGCTGGTGCAGGGTGGGTAAGCATCTATCTGACCGACTGATCATGCTTGCCCTTGGAAGACACCTCTTGAGATTGGGAGAGACAGGGCAGTGGCAAGGGAGGGTGGCCGAGCCTATGTGACTGTAGGTGGGGGACCTCTGGGCAAGCTGGTGTTAGGTAGAGCAGGTGCTAAAGTGGACCCTTCGAAGAAGCAGGATAAGTGACTGAGCTGAACGGGGTGCTGTAATTGGCTGGGGTAGGTTATGCCTCGGGTTGATGCTTCTCGACTGTAGGGGGCCAAAAAAAGCTGCAACAGTGTCAGTAGACAAAGTTGGAGAGCTGGGGGGCACTGTGAGCTGCGAAGTGGGACAGCCCTCCATCCTAGGCTGACCAACAGTCTGTACATTTCATGGACCGTCCGTCATTTTGGTGTCCTGTCCGTTTTCCGTCATCATTCCTTTTACCGACGCCTTTTGTCAGAAAATTTGGGCATTTCAGCAAGCTGTGCTGTTCCCCTGTGAGAAGCCTCAGGAGTTGAAGCTTCTCACAATCGGCACCACCTCGCACTTCTCTTTTTAACTCCACAGGATGCAGCAGCACATCCTCAAGCTCCCACAGGCTGTGGACAGGCCCATTGTCATTCTGGCTGCAGGTGATTATCACATTTAGAATGACAATGGGTAATCTGCCTTTACATGTGCAGGCAAGTGGCCTTGGAGGCGAGTGGCTCACTAGGAGCCAGTAGATTGTAACAGAGGAGCTTTCCCCGATCAGAATACTGTGGGGAACTTGAGGTCTTCTGTAGTTTGCCAATGTTGTTCACTGAGAGCCCGACTGTGGTATGTTGATGTTCATATCTGCATTGCTATGGTTACGGTTGTAGATACAAGCAAGGTTCTAGAGTGTGGGGGTAGCAAGCAGTTGGAGAAGGGATCTGTGGAAGAAGGACGTACCTGCTTACTTATTAAATTCCTTACTTACGACTAAATCAAGTAGATTAATCCCCAGGCGTGTGGCACCTTCCCTGCTGCCAGTGCCAGGGGGTGTTTTTTCGGCATGCAGCACTCCTTTCCCTTACTACTTTGGAGACACAGAAAGGCCTGTCTCCTTATGAGATGGTTACAGTCCAGCAATTACAAATCTGTGGGGGTTTGATGTTGACAGCACATCCAGTTTAGGAGCTCTGTAGATTTTAGTACTTCCTCTGTGTGCTCAGGGCTGTTTGATTTTATTTTTAATCCAACAACGACAAGCAGTTTATGTTGGTTATCTATTTACTTACTTATATAATGCATGACCTCCTCTGACGTGTCTGTAAAAGGTACCTTTTGACTGGAATTATTGTCCTGAAGTTTGACCTTCTGACCTGATTTTTTGTCTTGAATTTTCACCCTTAATCTTGAATTTTTACACTCACCACCCAGAATTTGCACCCATGCCAGTTGGTCACCCTACTCCACCCTTCAATATGTAGGCAGCTGCAAGCTGACTTCAATAGAGGGAGCGAGACAGCCTGTATCGAGGAAGGCTCTCCAGGGTCCGTGTGTAGATGACGTGGCTACAGTGGCCCGCAGCACAGGCGGAGGGCATCAGGAGGTCTACACGCAAAATACCCTGCTGCAGGGGCAGGCACAAATCTCAGCATATGGAGTTGAAGAGCTGGGGGAACGTGTGAACCGCAGCGTGGGGCACCCCCTTCGTCCCTCAATATATTAGCAGCTGAAAGATGATGTCTGCAGCTGCAAGATGCAACAGTTGTCTTTGAAGATACATAGACATTAGTTTTCTAATTTCAATGAATGACAATTTATTGTATAGCAGCTCTATTTGAAGTGGTAAATCTGTCTGTGAAAGCAGCAAAAAGAACATTGAATGTTCACGCGAGAATCATATCACATGTTGGAGCAGCAGAGCCATTAGCATGATAGTCAAGGCTCACTTGACTGTTTCAAATTCAAGTTCTGGTATTTTGGTGCTTTGTACGGCCTTCCTCATCTCTGACAACTTGAGTATGAAAAATGCGATCTATTCATACCTTTTCCAGGATGCGGAATCACAAGAATTGAACATTTATGTTTTGATATAAAATATGTGAGGAGAAAAAAACTATAAATATTGTATGGTTTCTTGGTAAACTTTATACTCTTCTATTCTACGTTCAGATCTGTCTATGTGGAATTGTAGATGTATACATGGGAGATATTCTACCGTAATAAAATCTCTTTTGGGTGCAAAAAAAACCCGTCCACGAATGCTTCTATTTACATAATGTGAATTGCTGTACAAGGAAAAGCCATTTGAGGAATGCCTGTTGTTTGAATTCTTGGAAATTGTAATTGAAGCATGCGAATACAAATCAGCAGCTTTTGAAAGCAGTGCAATTTTGTTTAAGTTATTACTTAACAGAAGTTAAAACATATTACTCTTCTTTGGCTACGATCATCTGTCATAATTTTATAACTCTTAACACTATCCCACACAATTCCAAGCTCTGGAAGACATCTCTAGCAAGAACAGGGACCATCCAAAATGGTATTGAATTCTACAGGGCAGTAAAGACCTGTTTATTTCTCAACTGATTACCTAATTATGTAAAGGACAAAATAGGTTAAGTATCCGTATTTTTAACTCCATGTTATACTTGGTACATGGTACGTTTGCTGCAACATGACTGGAACATCTGTCCAAGCATCACAGACAACATGGGCCAGACAAACCACCCTACACCGCTACAACCAAGCACAGGAATAAGGATAGTCTTTTATACAAACACCTAAAAGATTGCTTGAATCTGCAAATTTGACTCTAACTTTTTAACGCCTCTTTGCTTCATTCCATACTTAAGTACAGACACAGATTTGCAGCACTTGTAAATGTAATTGTATTTATGTAGGCGAACGACCTTTACAACGCGGTCGTTACACCGCGATACATTTACATCGCGGTGAATACAACGCAAGTCGTTACAAAGACTTCTATTTTCTATTTCTATTTTCTAGATTTGGTAAAGCGCAACAGCTACCCCAGCAATGGGGTGTCCCGGCGCTAGCAACAAGCAAACTCCTACTAAACGGGGGAGGGAAGGCCAAGAACCCTAGAAAGCGGGGAAGAGGTGGGTCTTAATAGCTTTGCGAAAGATTGGGAGACAGTCTATGGAGCGGATGCTGGGGGGGAGATCGTTCCATAGTTTGGGCCCTAGGACGCTAAAGGAACGGCCACCAATGCGACTAAGTCTGACTCTGGGAACTGTCAGAAGAAGTTGATTAGAGGAGCGAAGGTCACGTTTAGCTGGGATGAGAATGTCGAGGCCATTGGTGATCCAGGTAGTAAACGAGGCGTAAGCCGCTTCAATCTCCTGATGAGTTTCACAGTGGAAGTCACCTAAGGTTTTGTGTAAGGCGGATGTGGTGAGCTTATGCCAAGGTCTTTTAAGGCGTTTGTTGGATTCCGTTTTGAACTGCCGATGAGGTGCAGGAACCATTAGTTTAACGAGGTAGTGATCTGTCCATCCCATTGGGGAGGGAGTGTCAGTGACTGCCTCTTGGATGTTAGTGAAGATCGGATCCAGGGTATGGCCTGCTATGTGGGTAGGAGCGTGGACTAGTACGTTAAGTTGAAGCGCAGAAAGATCAGCAAGAAGGCTAGAGATGGTGAGGTCATTAGTCAGGTCAAAATGCAGATTAAGGTCACCTAGTATGGTGAAATTGGCAGATTTAGTAATGAGTGTTGTGGAAGTTTCGAGGAGAGCATTAATGAACCTTGAGGCTTGGCCAGGTGGGCGGTATATGTAAAGGCCGGATAGAGTAAACTGGGGACTGAAGCTAATTTTGAATTGAGCGCATTCGCAGTCTGGGAGAGGTTCTTTGATAAAGGAGCAAGTGAGGTTCCTTTTGTAGATGACTGCGATGCCGCCACCCCGGGTTTCACGGTTTATGGTGACCAAGTGAAACTCATCAGGGAGCGCCAGGTTGGGGATGGTAGTTATGCCGTCTCGTAGCCATGTTTCACACAAAAACAGGACGTCTGGATTTTCTTCCTGGAGAAGTGAATTTACCTCAAGGTGGTGTTTATTGAGGGATCTGACGTTGAGATGTAGTATCGTCAGGGGCGGGGTAGTAGTTGCGGTGCAATTGTCCCACACTCGAGCGGGCATGCTAGTGGAGAAATGGCATCGAGCACAGTGGAGTGGCGAGTGGCCTAGGATGCCAATGGCGTCGGAACAGCTTTGGCTAGTATTCAAGGCACGGAGTTCCTTGCGACCATATCGTGTAGGCAGGAGTCTGGTTGGAACAGGGGGACTGGCGAGAGGCGATGGTCTGGCGATGACGGGCGCAGACGGGCTTGCCTTAGGCGCGCCTTCGGCGCGCAGACGGCGCTCCCGCTGCGCTCGTCCGCTGCGCTTCCTACCAAGACACATGATAAATAGTGAGAGTTCTGGACGTAGGAGGCGTGGCCACTCGAGGGGGCGTGTCCGAGCTGCGCCTCGCCCTCATGGATCGGCGACCAAAGAATGAGGGGTTTCGTTGCAGCGGGGGTCCGCTGTTTAGGCTGCCAAGAATGCAGTAGGTGAGGTATGCTTTTTTTTTAAAATAAAAACACAGTATCACACAGTAAAATACAATCTTAGCTCTCCCGGCTTCCGCCTCAGGAGTATGTTTGTTAACGCGGCGCCAGGGCACTGGGCGCGCTATTTAAACAGCTTGGGGGCGTGGCCACTCGAGGGGGCGTGTCCGAGCTGCGCCTCGCCCTCGTGGATCGGCGACCAAAGAATGAGGGGTTTCGTTGCAGCGGGGGTCCGCTGTTTTAGGCTGCCAAGAATGCAGTAGGTGAGGTATGCTTTTTTAAAAAATAAAAACACAGTATCACACAGTAAAATACAATCTTAGCTCTCCCGGCTTCCGCCTCAGGAGTATGTTTGTTAACGCGGCGCCAGGGCACTGGGCGCGCTATTTAAACAGCTTGGGGGCGTGGCCACTCGAGGGGGCGTGTCCGAGCTGCGCCTCGCCCTCGTGGATCGGCGACCAAAGAATGAGGGGTTTCGTTGCAGCGGGGGTCCGCTGTTTAGGCTGCCAAGAATGCAGTAGGTGAGGTATGCTTTTTTTTAAAAATAAAAACACAGTATCACACAGTAAAATACAATCTTAGCTCTCCCGGCTTCCACCTCAGGAGTATGTTTGTTAACGCGGCGCCAGGGCACTGGGCGCGCTATTTAAACAGCTTGGGGGCGTGGCCACTCGAGGGGGCGTGTCCGAGCTGCGCCTCGCCCTCGTGGATCGGCGACCAAAGAATGAGGGGTTTCGTTGCAGCGGGGGTCCGCTGTTTAGGCTGCCAAGAATGCAGTAGGTGAGGTATGCTTTTTTAAAAAAATAAAAACACAGTATCACACAGTAAAATACAATCTTAGCTCTCCCGGCTTCCGCCTCAGGAGTATGTTTGTACTTGCGCTGGATGGCGCTATACACTAAGGAATAGTATGATTTACTATTCCAACACCTTCCCTACTGTTACGTAGGCTGGAGTTGGAATAGTACATCATACTATTCCTAAGTCCAGCGCCCTCCAGCACAAGTCATAACAAATTGCGTTATAAGAACAGCGATGTAACGTACGCGGTGTAACGACCGCGTTGTAACGTCACATATTCATTTATATATTGCTTACTACCCCATATGAGGCGTTGGTGCACATTTCGGTGAGTAGCACAATACTCCGGAACCCAAACTGATTAGTAGTGAACTCGAATAGGGAAATATGAGTTAATTTGAGCAGTGGGCATTTGAGTCTATTAGTTGGATTGAGAAGAACAATGGAGGGATAGAAAAAGGAAGAGTTTAGAAAATGTTTATTGAGAGATCATAGTAGTAGGAGGAGGTTTGAGATGAGTAAAGAAGAGATGGACGGGAGAAGAGTCTCTAGAAATGGATTAGGGGCATCATAGTGGTGAAATAAGTTCTTGGATGAATCTAAGGTGGGATACATGAGAGAAGAATTTTGAAAGGGTTGATACAAGTAGTAAAAAGAGATTTGGGGTGATGCAAGCAGGGATGGAACAGGGAAGAGCATAGAAAGGGTTATTTTGGAGGTCATAGTAGTAGAATGAGGTTTTGGATGAGGCAGAGAGTGGAGGTAGAGGGTATGTTGAGAGAGGCATAGGGTGATACATAGGGCTGCGCATTGGAGGGACTCCATTTTTTTTGTTGTAAAATTTTACAGTTGGAGTATAGTAAGAAATATATAGATAAATAAGTACAAGAAAACAATCCTCAGCCCAACAATGCCACAACAGGGCGCACAAGGTACATACCACAAGACCCTCCGGTAATCCAATTCAAAAGTGTGCTTTATTGCAAATCACGGCACATCGTGTTGTTCATGCCAGTGCCTGTCATGACACGTTTTGACCGTTAGAAAACACGGTCTTGATCACATGACACTCTGCCCCCAATGCCATTGTTAAATAGTGCAGCCTAACTCCACCCACAATGCAATAGCGAAACAAATCATGAACATAGTGAAAAGACTTTGGGGGGAAATGTAAAGACATATTAGGAAATATGCAAATCTTATAACAATTACAATAGAATGCCAATCAATATAAAATTAATGTCCATAAATAGGGAAGGCATCATAGATCAGAATCAGAGAACGAAATTAAAAAACCAAACTACTGAATTAATGTATACAAATTGATTTACAAATATAATCTCATCATCTATTGTTAATACATGATAAAATGCTAGTGCAAGATCCTTTAAAGTGCAAGTGCAAAGAGAATCCATGCATGAATAAGGTAAAGTGACCCAGATCAATTTGTTGTGCACAACAATAGTCTAAAAAACATACTATTATATTTAGAATTGTAGTAAAACCACAAGGGACTTAAACAATGTATGCAATATAAATAGCAGCAATTGTAATACATCCTATACATATCGTCTATCAATATGTACATAAAGTGCTGTTGCAAATAATTCCCATAAAGTGCATAAAATTTAAAGTGCTAAATTAAAATGTGAACATATTGAAGCATGAAAAGTGGCCTATATGAACCAGAAATATTGTACATAAATGCTAGTATTATCAAAACTTGTATCGACCATATCCTTACACCACAAAGAGGGGGGAAAAGGATGGATATGAGGTTAAATAAGCACAACAGAGTAAAAAGCTTAAAAGAATGTAATAAATAGATGATAAAACAATCCATCTAAAAGGAAATGTCTTCATAAAAAGTTGTGCAAATCCTCACTCATTATAAGTTCGTTGGGCATCTTTGTATCGAGAGTCAAAATAAAATGGGACTCTAGTTGTCTAAGGCGCTTTTCGCGATTGCCACCACGCCGCGATGCGGGAATTGCCCCAATGACAAATTATTTAAGCTCATTTAAATTATTGTCATGGACTGCTTTGAAGTGACGAGCAATTGGGTAGTTGGGATCAAAGTTTACAATCGCTCTCAAGTGTTGCAAGATACGGTTGAAAACTTGGATCTTAGTGCTGCCTACATATTTTAAACCACAAGCACATTCTAAAACAAACACTGCAAATTCAGTGCGGCAGGTATAATGTGTTTTGATCAAAATAGGTCTAGAATCAAATGTGGTTGTATATTCAGAGGTGTTATTTCCAAATTTGCAGGCACGACAGGAATTACACTTAAAAAAGCCTGTCTTATTTGTCAACCAGGTTTGTGTGGGGAAAAAAACTCAAGACTAGTCTTAACTAGTTAATCCCTCATGGATTTGGCTCGCCTGAAAGTAATCGATGGACGCTTAGGGGGGACTTGGCCCAAGGTGATGTCCGTAAAAAATAATGGGCCAATGAGTATTCACAATTCTCCATATCTGTCGTTCCTGCTTGCTATACGTGGTGATAAGTTGAACCTCTAGCGTACCGACTGAAGATGTAACCAATTCATTGGTAGATAGACAGTGTTCTCTGGTGTGTGAGTTGGCTCTATGGAGGGCACTTGTACCAAGAGAGTAGCTATAACCTCTAAGAATGAAGCGGTTTACTGCTTTGTTCTGGCATTGCTCAAGATTGATTACAGAGCTACATATACGGCGAAGTCTTAAAAATTCCCCATAGGGAATACTGCGTATAAGATGCTGAGGGTGTGCGCTACTCGCATGCAATATAGAATTTCCAGCAGTGCTTTTGCGATGCAATCTAATGTGAATAGCAGCCTGATCAATGTACACTTGTACATCTGAAAATTCCACACACTGGGCACTAATAGATGCTGTGAAATTCAAATTCAAGTTATTGCAATTAATAGAGGTTACGAATTCATCTGCCTCCTCTGTTGTTCCTTTCCAAATTACGAACACATCATCGATGTATCTCATTCTCCCCCAACAATCAATGTGTGAATTCCATGTGGCTTTATGCTGAGTTCTGAGGACATGCTCCTCCCACCAGCCCATGTGAAGACACACGTAAATGGGGGAGAAGCATGCCCCCATAGACACACCCCTCTGTTGGTGATACAAATCCTTGTTAAACAGAAAAAAAAATATTTAAACAAAGATTAATTATAGATAACAACATGCGGTTATGTTCGTACAAACCAATTGGTCTAGAGTCAAGAAAAAATTAAACTACTTGTATGCCTTCACTGTGCTTGATACTTGTGTACAGCGAGGAAATGTCCATCACTAGGAAAAGATAATTCTCATGCCATGTGACCACATCCAATTTTCTGATAAAATCACTGGTGTCTTTTACAAAGGAAGGGAGACCAAAACCACAATATTGCAAAAAACGATAGACATTGACCCTAACAAACTTTTTTCTTGCGGATATAATCGGCCGCCTGGAATAGGAATGGTCCCTTTATGAACTTTAAGGAGAAAATATAAAAAAGGGGTAATGGCGTGATCATTTCTCAGAAAGTTCACTTCATTTTTGGTTAAAAGACCACATCTTTTCCAGTGATTGAATTGTTCCTTCACTGTGTCTTTTACTTTGCGTAACTCTGTTGCAGCAGCTTTCCGGTAACACAAAGTGTCCCCCAAATGTCTGTTTGCTTCTTCCAAATATTGCTCCTAGGCCAAAGAACAATGTTCCTGCCTTTGTCGCCTTATTAGATATGATCTGATTTTCATTCCGTTTTTTCATCATTTTTAAATATTGATGTTGGCTATATTTGATGAGTTTTTTACTGTGGTTAATAGTAGTGGTCAATTTTTTAAGATCTTCGATCACAATATCACTATAGACATCGATGGTATCTTTAGGCATGATGGGTTACGAACCTTGAGGGTGGACAGAAAGAACTCATGGCTGGTTTGTTGATGATCACTCCAGCTCCCACAAGATCAGCTTGTGTAGAATCTAGTGTATGCAAAATTCTAAGGGGCTCATTTATGAAAAATGACGCATCACTGCGTGAAAACAGTGATGCGCCACTTTTCACTGCGCCCTCCCTGCGACTCCAGTGATGCGTCATATTTACAGTATGACGCATCATGTCGCAAGGAGTCACAGATACGTCAGTATTTCTGACGTATCTGTAGGCGCAAAAGTGACGCATCGCTGGAGTGTGTCACAAAAGTGACGCAACTCCAGCAATGTGTCCTTTCACATGGGGCAAGCCCCATGTGAAAGGGCCTGCGTCAGTCTTACGCCTGCTGTGAGGCAGGCGCAAGAAATTGACGCATTTGCACACTAAAAGTGGCGCAGTG
The DNA here is from genome assembly GCF_964204655.1 of Triturus cristatus. Lineage (NCBI taxonomy): Eukaryota > Metazoa > Chordata > Amphibia > Caudata > Salamandridae > Triturus > Triturus cristatus. Next base: position 78,305,773 of record NC_140588.1, read on the forward strand.
AAATCTCGTAGATTTCACTGCGTCACTTCTACGACCCTTTGTTGCGTCAAAACGCCCCCCTTGCATACATTATACCTGGCGCAGGTATAATGTGGCGCAGGGGTTTACAAAGTGACGCATCTACCTAGATGCGTCACTTTGTAAATATGGCGCAACATGGCGCATGTTTTATGCCACTGGTGCGTCACAAAAAGTGACGCACCGGCGGCGCAAAAGTGACGCAGGGGCTCATAAATGAGCCCCTAAATGTGTTGACATCTTTGGCAAGCAAATAGTAGTGACTTCAACAAGGGATGAAACTGATTTTGTGTTGGTTGTATGATCTTTTAGTTGATTGAATTTAATCAGCTTTAATTTGCAAATGAATTTATAAATGTCAACCCTTGATTGATTGTAACTGAAATAGCTTTCAGGGCAAAAAGTAAGCCCTAAAGCAAGTAGTTGAGATTCTGCAGATGTGAGAACGGTTTCTGAAAGTTTTATGACAGTGTTATCCGTTTTATCATTTACCGCTTCCATTTCCTTGCTCTGTTTCCCCTGTTTGACGTGTTGTTGCTTACATATGCACCTCTGCCTCCTCCGCTGATTCCTTCTTCATTTGTTTTCACTTTATGTGTCCCGAGGTCGGAGGGTTTACATGGAGGGTATACATGTATAAGGAAGGCAATAGATCAAGATTTAGGGTGTATTAGGTTGTATTTAATAAACTCAGAATTTCAAGTGTTGCTGTACTTTAAGCTAAAGCTATATGGCATATTTTCTACTTTTTTATGAAACATTTTTTTCAATAAGTCAATAGTGAAGCAATTGTAGATAAATAGTTATACTATTTACATATTGTGACAGGTAAAAAAATAGAAAACCATAAGCATCTAATTACATGAAAACTATGCTGTGATCTAAATACATGTTAAGGGAAAGGAACAGGGGAACCCTACTCAGAACGGAACCAGGGTACTAGTTATATATAGGCAAACAATGGTTTCTGTGGATAAATGGAACTGACTTAGGCAATAAGTGTGCACAATCGCAATAAAAAGGACACAGTAATGTCAGAGGGAAAAGAACGGACCATTACCCAGCTTGTGTAACTGTGTACCTATGCTGTTGAAAAAGTGTCTTAATGAATGGTCGTTTCTTACAATTCATGGAAACTGTGTACATAATTATTCACTTTGTATATTCACTTTTTGGTTCCTTTTTTCGCTTTTCACTAAAAGAAGTGTATATATAATTCAATGTTTTTTATAAAATATACTATATTGAGCAAACTGTGTAGAAGGTTTTCTTGTCCTCTGACATTACTGGATACTTGCACACTTATTGCCTAAGTCAGTTCCTAAATACATGTTAAGCACAGAATAATATGAAATGTATATATAAACAAACCAAATGTATAAGAATTGCAAAATGGAATGGTTGGTTATTCGCAGTCTTTCTACCATGTTTATGCGTGTTTACCAGCATCACGTGCAGAGTGTGTTCCGACTACAAAAGGGTGGTTCTTTGTTTTACACGTTGTCATGTGAACAAGGCTCAGGTGGAGCCGAAACGTTATGGCGACTAGCACGCAAGATTCTTGAATAAAAAATTGCACTAAGACTGAGGTCTGTGTCTGTACTGTTGGGGACCGGCGCCAGAAGCGGGCGGACTCGACGGAATTACGGAAAGTAGTGGATACATATATATATATATATATATATATATATATATATATATATATATATATATATATATATATATATATTACCTACTGGCGGTCGCCAGTAGGTAGTTATAGTTAGGACCACGTTTCCATAGGAAATCCACAACATTCTATTTTGAATAACTTTGGCGCCGGTCGACGAATCCTCGCGAATTTTTCAAAATAGGTGGGGCGCTACGCTCCGCTCCTACCCTGAAAGTCTCGGGGGGATTCGTCAAGCGGGGGCTGAGATAAAAGGGGGGTCCCAAAACGCGTTTTTCCCATGCATTTTTCCATAGGACCTTTAGACAGGGCTACAGCCCGAACGGCTGAACAGAATTACTAGAAATTTGGCAGAGAGGTACTCCTCAGGTCAAGGAAGTGCCTTTTGTAGGTTTGGTGTAAATCTGTTCAGTAGATTCTGAGAAAATAGCCTTTAAATCAATATATATATCTGAGCCAGCTTACGGTGCGCTTACGGTACGCTTACCGTACGCGTACGGTGGCGTGCGCGAGCGCGATTCTGATTGGCTCTTAGATCTTAGTAAACATTCGAATCGGCCGAAACCAGGAAGCGGCGGCCGCCATTTTCTCTCTCGCACTGAGAGTGATGTTTAAAATATAAAGCACAAAAACATGTAAAGGGGCTGTTTAGACAGCTCCCACACACATAGCCATGTTGAGGGAGTCCCCAAAGATCCCCCAAGGCTAAAAACGGAATTTTAATTTTTTCGGTAATTTCGCCGATTACGCTTACCGTACGCGTACGGTAAAAATTTATATAAAAAAAAAAATTATCCACACTCTCCCCACCCCGTGTGCAATTGGTGCCCGAAGGATGAGATAAACTAAAATTTAAAAAAAAAAAATAATTAAAAAAAAAATTATCCACACTCTCTCCACCCCGTGTGCAAATGGTGCCCGAAGGGCACCATTTGTGCATGGCTTATAACATATACGAAAAATTAAAATATTACCTTTCAAAACGAAGTGCATCATATGTCCTCCATGTGCGCACGGTGCGCGAAGCGCATCGTGCGTACATGGCCCATCTAGCGTAACGTGGGCACGCGGGAGGACCTGGCTTGGCAGTTCGGGCTGGACTGTTCCCATGAGGCACAGGGTCAAGACTGATTTGCATATGGCTGGGTTCAAACTGGAATGGCATGGTGAGCAAAAAAACGATGGATTTAGGCCCAGATCTCTGGACTGGGGTGAATGTATGACATTGTTCTGCATTCTGTCCATCAATTGTTGTTTTTGCATTTGTCACCCCGAGTGGGACGGGTATGCTCAGACGTGAGTCCCGTGCTCTCCATGCCACTGGAATCAAGCTATCCTGGCTGAAGAGGGGTGAAACCCCGAAACCGGTCCTAGGATGCTTGTTTCCAGCCCAGGGAGGACCTGGCTTGGCAGTTCGGGCTGGACTGTTCCCATGAGGCACAGGGTCAAGACTGATTTGCATATGGCTGGGTTCAAACTGGAATGGCATGGTGAGCAAAAAAACGATGGATTTAGGCCCAGATCTCTGGACTGGGGTGAATGTATGACATTGTTCTGCATTCTGTCCATCAATTGTTGTTTTTGCATTTGTCACCCCGAGTGGGACGGGTATGCTCAGACGTGAGTCCCGTGCTCTCCATGCCACTGGAATCAAGCTATCCTGGCTGAAGAGGGGTGAAACCCCGAAACCGGTCCTAGGATGCTTGTTTCCAGCCCAGGGAGGACCTGGCTTGGCAGTTCGGGCTGGACTGTTCCCATGAGGCACAGGGTCAAGACTGATTTGCATATGGCTGGGTTCAAACTGGAATGGCATGGTGAGCAAAAAAACGATGGATTTAGGCCCAGATCTCTGGACTGGGGTGAATGTATGACATTGTTCTGCATTCTGTCCATCAATTGTTGTTTTTGCACCGTGCGTGCACGGCACTAACTGCGTAAAGTGGGCGCGCGGTGCGCAAAGCGCACCGTGCGCGCACGGAACGAACTGCGTTAAGTGGGCGCGCACGCCACGAATGGCGTAAAGTAACTTAGCATTTAAAAAACCGTACAAATTCACTGAAAAAACCATAGGTTTCACACACGTTATAGTTAGGAATTAGCATTTAAAAAACCTTGCAAATTCACTGAAAAAACCATAGGTTTCACACATGTTATAGTTAGCGGAAATTTTACTGATAAAAAACCAATGAAATTCCCCCGTTATAGTTAGTGCAGGCAACTATAACTCACGCGACCGCAATTTTTGCTGATGACATATGTGTCTTTATGAAAAAAAAATATTTGTAATATATGTATAGCTAAAAATGTATGGAAGAAGACATGGGCAAATAAGTGTCTAAATACAGTATGAGCATCAGCAGAGGATTGCGGTCGCGTGAGTTATAGTTGCCTGCACTAACTATAACGGGGGAATTTCATTGGTTTTTTATCAGTAAAATTTCCGCTAACTATAACATGTGTGAAACCTATGGTTTTTTCAGTGAATATATATATATATATATATATATATATATATATATATATATATATGACTGAATCGCTGCCTTTCAACTTCCCCACGGGCGATGAAAAGAACCAGCACGAACTCCTCTTAGTTGGAATGACAGGATGTTTATTGCTCACTCAATATGTCATAACGCGTTTCGACTGACACAGCAGCCTTGATCACATAAAGAAATGCGTACACCATTGCTTTTTAAATACCACCCACTAGTGTCACGTGATCCCAAAGAACATAGAAAACATACTATAAGAGTATTTTTTCACATGTGCAAAACAGTACTGGATTTATAATAAATATATAAATAACAATAAATACATTATTTAAAACAATCTCACCAATATTAATTGGATAAATTCATAAATAATACATTTAGACCGATGGAAACCAAGATATAAAGTATAGTATAGTCCGATAAGCTGTAGGCTGGATTTTATATTTATTTATGCAAATAAAACACATGAATATGTGTGTGGATTTTGTCTCTTTGTTATAGTTTGCCTAAAGATAGTATTTTACAGACCCATATTTCACCACATGGTAATATGCTGGAAATACTTTGCACAAATGCATAAAGCTCCATGCCCACAGTGTGAAAGTATATGGTATATACTGTAATACTAAAATCCAGTTGTTGCGAACCAACAAAAATAACGCACATATGCCTCACATGAAACTAACTACCATACACTTATTATTAATTAACAGTGTATATGGATACAATCGGTCGTGTTATATATATATATATCTATATTTCAAAAGAACGATGACGACGCCATGTGCGGTTTTAACTTTTATTTTCTGCCGCTACCAAACGCGTTTCGACTGCCAAGCAGTCTTGCTCACTGGTAAAAGAAGTTTAAAATGCGGCCATTTTTTAAAGTGCATGCCGTGCAATAATGTTACTACAAACGTGACTGACATGGAAAACAGACTCGCAGTTTCTGTCATAATATTCACAAAACATTACTTTTGAGACTTTTGTATCCACAGTTGCCAACAGTTTCTAATATGCATTTGAAATCATCTCATTCCACATTAATCATGTTTAAGCAATTTACATCGCATTTCATATGAGCAATTCAATTGCTGCTAATGCGCTCGTTATTCAAGCTCAAGTGAGCTTTATTGACACCATCTTTTGGCATCAATCATTGTCATATTCTAGCTCAAGTGAGCCTATAATTATTGCGCGCATTTATACAACTTAACTCAACTCGATTAACTGAACTAGAATTTCATTAAACTTGAATCAAGCCCCAGTGGGCTTAATTCAAATAACTGTTACCAACATATATGACCAATTACTACGTGATAATTACATTGAGTCTGTCCATGCTTATGTGCCTTTTTTTTAAAAACAAGAAAAATCTAATCATGGGCGACGCTTTACTATAACATACTTATAAATGAGTGTGTAAGTCCTCTTCTATATTCAGGCCTTCTGGTTGTTTTGAATTGAGCTCTATATTGTACCGAGACTCTAGTCTCCTCAACTTCTTCACCCTATTTCCTCCTCTCACATTTGCTGTTACAGAGTCAATCACATAGTAAGTCAGACCTCTGATATCTTTATTATGGACTTTCTCGAAATGCCGGGCCACTGGGTAAGATCTATCCCCATTCTTTATCGCCCTTAAATGCTGAAAGACCCACTTATGGACCTCAAGAATCGTGCTTCCTACGTAGTGCAGGCCACAAGGGCACTGCAGTACGTAGATTGCATGATCAGTTTTACACGTGTATCTGCCCTTGATCTTCCTCATCATGTTTGTTAGGCCTAATCAGTATTGATCCGTGTTAGTCCCATGTACGCATGCCTTGCATTTTAAGCACCTGATAAATCCTTGCTTTTTGTTCAGCCATGTTGTTTGTACTTGCCGCTTTCTAATGGTACTGCTTACTAATGCCTGTTTGAAGGACTTGACCTTACGAAAAGTGATCTGTGGTCTCTTTGTAACCCGTTTGCCTAGCAGTGGATCATTTTTTATTATGTGCCAATGTTTATTCAAAATTCTTCTCAATTCATCATGTTGTTTGCTAAAAGTAGTAATGAATCTACATTGGTTTTCATTGCCCTTGCCAATTTTCTTACTAGCATCAAACAGAATCTCCTCTCTTCTCTTCTTCATTGCTTTGCTGATCCCATTATCTATCCAATCATCTGGATACCCTCTGCTTCTGAATCTCTTAGTCAAAGTGTCTAACTCTTTCTTACTTTCCTCTGGTACACTACAATTTCGCCTGACTCTCAAGCTTTCTCCATACGGAATACTTCTTTTTAGATTGACTGGATGAAAGCTCTGAGCGTGCAGCAGAGTGTCGCCCGAGGTAGGTTTTCTAAACAGTTTAGTTTCGACTTTCCCATTCTCAATATACACTGTTAAATCAAGGAAATTGACACTTACACTGCTGATTTCACTCGTGAAGTTGAGATTTAAATCATTCTTTTGTATTCGAGCAATAGACGATTTAACTTCTACTTCCGTACCTTTCCACACTTGAAATAAATCGTCTATGAACCGACTCCAATGCAAAAATGGCCGCATTTTAAACTACTTTTACCAGTGAGCAAGACTGCTTGGCAGTCGAAACGCGTTTGGTAGCGGCAGAAAATAAAAGTTAAAACCGCACATGGCGTCGTCATCGTTCTTTTGAAATATTGATGTGACTCATCTCGAGGAGTCCAAATCGACGTCGCAACTCTCGCTTTGGAGGGGCAAGGAATACTCGAGGACCACGAGGGAATATATATATATATATATATATATATATATATATATATATATATATATATTACCTACTGGCGGTCGCCAGTAGGTAGTTATAGTTAGGACCACGTTTCCATAGGAAATCCGCAACATTCTATTTTGAATAACTTTGGCGCCGGTCGACGAATCCTCGCGAATTTTTCAAAATAGGTGGGGCGCTACGCTCCGCTCCTACCCTGAAAGTCTCGGGGGGATTCGTCAAGCGGGGGCTGAGATAAAAGGGGGGTCCCAAAACGCGTTTTTCCCATGCATTTTTCCATAGGACCTTTAGACAGGGCTACAGCCCGAACGGCTGAACAGAATTACTAGAAATTTGGCAGAGAGGTAGTCCTCAGGTCAAGGAAGTGCCTTTTGTAGGTTTGGTGTAAATCTGTTCAGTAGATTCTGAGAAAATAGCCTTTAAATCAATATATATATCTGAGCCAGCTTACGGTGCGCTTACGGTACGCTTACCGTACGCGTACGGTGGCGTGCGCGAGCGCGATTCTGATTGGCTCTTAGATCTTAGCAAACATTCGAATCGGCCGAAACCAGGAAGCGGCGGCCGCCAATTTCTCTCTCGCACTGAGAGTGATTTCTAAAATATAAAGCCCAAAAACATGTAAAGGGGCTGTTTAGACAGCTCCCACACACATAGCCATGTTGAGGGAGTCCCCAAAGATCCCCCAAGGCCAAAAACGGAATTTTTATTTTTTCAGTAATTTCGCCGATTACGCTTACCGTACGTGTACGGTAAAAAAATTTAAAAAGTGCATCATATGTCCTCCACGTGCGCATGGTGCGCGAAGCGCATCGTGCGTACATGGCCCATGTAGCGTAATGTGGGCATGCGGTGCGCGTAGCGCACCGCGTGCCCCCCGTGCGTGCACGGCACTAACTGCGTAAAGTGGGCGCGCGGTGCGCAAAGCGCACCGCGTGCTCACTGTGCGCGCACGGTGCGCGAAGCGCACCGTGCGCGCACGGAACGAACTGCGTTAAGTGGGCGCGCACGCCACGAATGGCGTAAAGTAACTTAGCATTTAAAAAACCGTACAAATTCACTGAAAAAACCATAGGTTTCACACACGTTATAGTTAGGAATTAGCATTTAAAAAACCTTGCAAATTCACTGAAAAAACCATAGGTTTCACACATGTTATAGTTAGCGGAAATTTTACTGATAAAAACCAATGAAATTCCCCCGTTATAGTTAGTGCAGGCAACTATAACTCACGCGACCACAATCTTCTGCTGATGACATATGTGTCTTTATGAAAAAAAAATATTTGTAATATATGTATAGCTAAAAATGTATGGAAGAAGACATGGGCAAATAAGTGTCTAAATACAGTATTAGCATCAGCAGAGGATTGCAGTCGCGTGAGTTATAGTTGCCTGCACTAACTATAACGGGGGAATATATATATATATATATGGCGACCGTGCGACGCAGGTGAGTGTGACCCACTTGTGGGATACCCCCGCGCCGCACGGCCACCAGCTGCTGCGTGTGCCCCAGTGCCTGCCTTCTGCCTCAGCGCCGGCCTCGCTGCCGCCTTGAGCGCTCCCCTTTGGTTTTCGCCGGTTTTTGACCGAAATTTGTGCTTGTTTTCTTTGTATGCCGTATGATCGTTTGTTAACTGTTTTGCCTCCGTTTTGACCTGCATTCTTGCCTGTATTTTTTGTACCATTTCTTCTTCGTGTTTTGCCCTCCATTTGTGCATTTGTGCTTGTCTCCTTCCTGTTTGCCCGCCTACCTCGCCGCCCTCCGCTCTCCCTCCCCGCTCCCGCTTCCCGCCACCGCCACTAGCCCCGCCCCTTTTCTCTTCTGTTCCCTCCCCGCTCCCGCCTCCCAGCTGCTCCGCCCACCCGCGCACTTCGCCTTCAAATGGCGACCGTGCGAACGCGCAGTGGTCACGCGCAGCGGGCGCGCCGATTGTGCGCCGAAGGCGCGCCAAAGGTAAGCCCGTCTGCGCCCGTCCGCGACCGGATCGCGTCCAGCGCCAGGACCCCTGGCCCCCGAAGACCCCGACCGACCCGCCTGACGTACTCCGCCGCCACCCTCACCGCACTCAACACCGGCCGACTCCCAGAATGCCATCAAGCCACTCCACGACGTACCCACGGACCTTTCAGCTGCCACGCCTGCAAGTTCTCCTGCATCCGGACCAGCCTCGCACCACCACCCGCCAAGTCGAACACCAGCAGCACCCACCTCAAGTGCATCCTGCTCAACACCCGCTCCGTCCACAGACACGCCATCGAACTCTGGAACCTTCTAGACGCCACAGCCCATGACGTTGCCTTCCTCACGGAGACCTGGATGAACGCCTCTTCAGCTCCCGACATCGCCATCGCTATCCCAGAGGGCTACAAGATCGTCCGGAGGGACCGAAACGCCAACCAGATGGGAGGAGGCATCGCCATCATCCACAGGAACACCATCCGTCTCACGACCAGCACCGACAACACCCTGACCAGCGCCGAACACCTGCATTTCCAGATCCACACCAACCCGAACACCACCCTCAGAGGCACCCTGATCTACCGACCCCCTGGACCACGCACACAATTCAGCGAGGACATCGCCGACTTCGTCAGCCCGCATGCCCTCCCCTCCGCTGACTACATCCTCCTGGGAGACCTCAACTTCCACCTAGAGAACAACAACGACCGCAACACCAGCACCCTGCTCGACAACCTCGCCAACCTGGGACTCAAGCAACTGGTGTCCACCCCCACCCACCTCGCCGGACACACACTCGACGCAGTCTTCTCTTCCAGCACAGACATCGACTTCAGCCACGCCACAGAGCTTCAATGGATGGACCACAGCTGCGTCCACTTCACCTTCAAGAGAACGACGACCCACCAACACCAGCAACAGGCCGCCCACAGAAGCTGGAACAAGATCACAGCAGACCAGCTTGCCACCTCCCTGAGCCAGCACCCTCCTGCCAGCTCAGCGAACCCCAGCCAGGCCGCCGACAACCTCACGAAGTGGATCAGCAACTGCGCGGACGAACTCGCCCCACTGAGGACCCCGCCTAGCAGACCCGGCAGCAAGAAGGCTCCATGGTTCACCGACGAACTCAAGAGCTCCAAGAAGAACTGCCGAGCCCTCGAGAAAGTCTGGAGAAAGGAACCGACACCGGACAACAGGACCTCCTTCAAACTTGCCACCCGGAAACACCACCAGCTGATCCGCGCCGCCAAGAAAACAGCATACAAGGACCGGTTGGACAACAACGCACACAACTGCAAGGAACTCTTCAACATCGTGAAAGAGCTTTCCAACCCCAGCGCAGGAAACAACGACATCACCCCATCGCAAGACCTCTGCAACTCCCTCGCTTCATACTTCCACAACAAGATCGCGGACATACACAACAGCTTCTACAACCAACCAACGCACACCATGACCGAACAACCACCCCCCACCACCACCCTCCATGCCTGGACCCCGATCAGCACCGAAGACACCATCCGCACGATGAACTCCATCCACTCCGGATCACCGACCGACCCCTGCCCTCACCACGTCTTCAACAAGGCCGACGCTGTCATCGTACCCCACCTGCGAGACATCATCAACACATCCTTCGACACCACCATCTTCCCTGAGAGCTGGAAACACGCTGAACTCAGCGCTCTACTCAAGAAACCAACAGCGGACCCCACCGACCTCAAGAACTACCGCCCCATCTCGCTCCTCCCGTTTCCAGCCAAAGTCATCGAGAAGACCGTCAACAAGCAGATGGCCGCCTTCCTCGAGACGAACGGATCCCTCGACCCCTCACAGTCCGGCTTCCGAGCCAATCACAGCACCGAGACCGCCCTCATCGCCGCCACCGATGACATCCGAGCCCTGATGGACAATGGAGAAACAGCGGCCCTCATCCTCCTAGACCTCTCCGCGGCATTCGACACGGTCTGCCACCGCACCCTAGTACGGCGCCTCAGCAACATCGGAATCCAGGACAAGGCGCTGGAATGGATCATCTCCTTCCTCGACGGAAGAACACAGAGAGTCCGCCTACCACCGTACAAGTCAGAGGCCTCCGAAGTCATCTGCGGCGTCCCTCAAGGATCATCTCTGAGCCCCACCCTCTTCAACGTCTACATGAGCCCCCTCGCGGCCATCGTACGCAAACACAACCTCAGCATAATCTCCTACGCCGACGACACCCAGCTGATCCTCTCCCTGACCAACGACCCCACCGCCGCCAGAGCCAACCTGCACGAAGGGATGAAAGAGGTAGCCGAGTGGATGACGACCAGCCGCCTGAAACTGAACTCGGACAAGACGGAGGTCCTCATCCTGGGCCCCTCACCCTCCGCCTGGGACGACTCCTGGTGGCCTCCCGCCCTGGGCACCGCACCCAAACCGACAGACCATGCACGCAACCTGGGCTTCATCCTGGACTCCTCCCTCTCCATGACCAGGCAAGTCAACAACGTCTCCTCGGCGTGCTTCAACATCCTACGCATGCTACGGAAGATCTTCTGGTGGATCCCCACCGAGACCAGGAAAACCGTCACCCAGGCCCTCGTCACCAGCCGACTGGACTACGGCAACGCCCTCTACGCCGGTACCACCGCCAAGCTCCAGAAGAGACTCCAGCGGATCCAGAACGCCTCAGCCAGACTCATCCTCGACATCCCACGAACCAGCCACGTCTCCGGACATCTGAGAGACCTTCACTGGCTCCCGTCAACAAAAGAATCACCTTCCGCCTCCTCACCCACGCACACAAAGCCCTACACGACCAAGGCCCGAGCTACCTCAACAGCCGAGTCAACTTCTACGCTCCCAAACGCCACCTCCGATCAGCCAACCACGCCCTCGCCGCCGTCCCCCGCATCCGAAGAGCGACTACAGGAGGAAGGTCCTTCTCCTACCTGGCCGCCAAGACCTGGAACTCCCTCCCGACCGACCTGCGCCTGACCCAAGACCACCTCTCCTTCAGGAAGAAGCTGAAGACCTGGCTGTTCGAGCAGTAGCGGCACCCCCCCCCCCCCCAGCGCCTTGAGACCCTACGGGTATGTAGCGCGCTTTATAAGTGTCATTGATTGATTGATTGATTATATATATATATATATATTCAATGAAAAAACCAAAGGTTTCACACATGTTATAGTTAGCTGGACATTTCACTCGTAAAAAACCAATGAAATTCCCCCGTTATAGTTAGTTCACCTAACTATAACTCGCGCGCCCGCAATGCACTACTGATGACGTCATATATTACATCACTCATGACATGGTCACTGACATCACTCATGACATCACTGATGACATCTCAAATGACATCACTGATGACATCACTGATGACATCATCCTTGTGATAGAGTGGTAGACCTCCTCTTCCCCTAATATAACCATTGAAACACACATTCAAAAATAGAGACTAAAATTTTCAAAACAATGGACATACCAATACCAGTTACAACAACCTATTCAGTAATTCTAAGAAACACATACACATCCACTCATTCACCAACAGTCCTCTACAGTCACTCATACATGCACTCACTCATCATATGTATTCATACACCTACACATTCTGTTACACAACGCCACTCATCCATAGAGTTACTCACACACATAGTCACTCATGCTAATAAAGAATAAAACATCCATTTACTTGCATATACAGTTATACACACACCACCACACTTACTTCTACAGAAACTTACATATACTTACTCTTTTAAACAATCACTTATAGAAACACATACTTATTCATACAGGAATTCTTCCAATCTCTCACTCTTACATATACTCACTTATATACACCAATAGTCACATTTACTAGTTAAATAGATATGTAGTTACTCATGAAGACACTATTGAGACAGTCATTCACTCACTAATACACCCATACACACAGTCATCCACCCATACAGTCCTGCACACATGCTGTCTTCAATACATACAAAGAGTGAATCACTCATTCATGCACCTATGCACTACATAATACCCCCCACCGAACCATACAGACACTCAGACTGATACTTAAAAAACAACTAATAGCCTATATAGACACCCATGAAGCTACTCACCAACCCATGCAGCCACTTATACACAAAGTGAGAGACTAATACAGATTTTTTCTTATTTAAACATTACTCAGTAAGCCATGTATTTACTATGATACACTTAATCAGTCATTTACACAATCAATTTTTCAAAAACAAAGCATTCATTTAGACACTTATATACCCATTTATTCTTCCATTGACCTTGAGATATACACATATAAAACATATTTAATTTTCAGAAAAACACACATTCACTGGATGATGTCATCAGTGATGTCATCAGTGATGTCATTTGAGATGTCATCAGTGATGTCATGAGTGATGTCAGTGACCATGTCATGAGTGATGTAATATGTGACGTCATCAGTAGTGCATTGCGGGCGCGCGAGTTATAGTTAGGTGAACTAACTATAACGGGGGAATTTCATTGGTTTTTTACGAGTGAAATGTCCAGCTAACTATAACATGTGTGAAACCTTTGGTTTTTTCATTGAATTTCTAAGGTTTTTTAAATGCTAATTCCTAACTATAACGTGTGTGAAACCCATGGTTTTTTCAGTGAATTTGCAAGGTTTTTTAAATGCTAATTCCTAACTATAACGTGAGTGAAACTCATGGTTTTTTCAGTGAATTTGCAAGGTTTTTTAAATGCTAATTTTTTTTTTTTTTTTTACATATTTTTATTTTAATTTTCTATCCTTTTTTAAAGACTATGGTTAAAATTTAAAAATTCTACAATATGTTTTTATTTTATATTTTTTTAAAAATAAACAGGTAAAATTTATTAGCAATATTTTTTTTTTTTTTTTTTACCGAGCGCGTACCGTAAGCGCACGTCGCGAGGTATTTACGCTAGTTTCCTACGCTGTTTGCGTTCATTTACGCAATTTACGTAGTCATGCGTCACGCGCGCATAGCGCGTAACGCGTACGCTGCACGCGCACGTTATGCGGAAGTGGAGGGGCGTGCCAGTTTTGCGCATGTGCGCGTGAGCGTGTCTTTTTTACGCGCATGCGTACTTTTTGCCGTAAGCGCACCGTAAGCGTACCGTAAGCGTACGGTAGGTCATGTGATCATGAAACACAACTTTTGATTGGTTGAAACTACTTTCAGTTCTAGAACTCTCCTACACCACACCCATTCCCCTCATTTCTGCTTGTGATCCCTTAGGAGAAGGAGCTGGGTTGTCTTTGTGATACGATGGCAGAACAGCAGAGCCCTTCTGAGAGTGAGGCTAGCAGCACTACCTTGAGGCAGAGAGTGAGGAAACAAAAGACCTCTTATGTATGGGATTATTTTACTTTTCCAGAAGGCCAGCAAAAGGTAAATGCACCCTTAGTGACTTGTAAGCTGTGTGGTCGTGTACTTTCAAGAGGGAATCCTGACAGGAAGTATTCCTTTGGGAATCATACCATGATGAGACACCTTACGGATGTACACAAAAGGACACATGCTCGACTTACTGGAGGTAACCCTTCAGTAAGTCAACCAAGCACATCCACAGCAGCTCAGCCTGGACCATCATCTGCAGGGCCGAGTCCTTTTTCTGCAGGTCAGGTGAGCCCTTCATCTGTGGGGGGAGCATCTCCTTTTGCTGGCCCTCTGGAAATTAACCCTCGGTTTCTGAGGGTTGATATTCGATGCGCCTCTTGTCATGATCTAATTTGTCATAGGGAGACCAGTGTTTCCCTAGTGAACAACAAAATAGATCAGCACACTTGTCGCAGAGACTAATTTTCCCAATCTTTCTTTCCTCTGTCCCTGCATGAACACAACGGCTCTTTTAAGAGCCAACCTTATCTTTCATCTTTTTTTTATATATGTTTTTAAAAACTTTTTTTTTTTTTTTTTACCGTACGCGTACGGTGCGCGTAATTTTTTTTTTTTTTTTTTTAAAAACACTAAAAATCAATTATCACATTACAAGGTCCTTGAGAGACTACAATTAAAAACTGAAAATGTGATTGTAGAGAAGTAGAAAAAAAGGAACCATGATACTATTGACTTACCATACCCGCTCAAAAAAATATTTATTCATTTGTTTTTTTTAAAAATTGCTTTAAAAATGGTTCTAGGTTTTGAAAATTTTCTATATCAATCTGAAAAAAAAGAAAAAAGTATTAATATTTTTTAAAACATTTTATAATAAAGTACACATATTTACATATTTATCAAAAAATATTTTTGCCTTATTTTTGCTGTTTTCAGAATATATTGCATTTCACTATAAATTGTGAAAGCAATTGCATGCATCATTTAACAGCGGGCAAAAAAAAAATAACAATCTCAAAGATTGTATTAAAAAAGCCCAGAATCTCTTTTTACTTAAACTTAACAATATAGAAATGCATAATATTCTAAAAAAATATCATCTAATATCAATACTTATTTCTTTAAAATACCGTCTGATATTTTTGTTTCAGAAGTATAATCACAATATTATATCTCAAATAACTCCACAATACATCTGGTTCCATTTCCTTTAGGCCAAATAGTAATTTTAAAATTCTTTTTTGTTTAAATTTCCAATGGTAATCCAATAAAATTCTAAAGTTTAATTTGTACAGATCTCTCCGATTCTCTGTAACATATTGGTTCCCGAAAGATTTATTAATAATTTATTAAGTCCACAATAGAATTGGTTACCTTTCCGCATGGCCAAATAGTAATTTAAAAAATCTTTTTTGAAAAAATTTCCAATGGCACTCCAATAACATTCCAAAATTTAAATTGTGCAGATGTTACCAATTTTCTCTAAATTTTTGGTTTTCGAAAGTTTCATTAAAAATTAAAAAAGTCCACATTACAATTGGTTATCTTTCCATTAGGCCAAATGATAATTTAAAAAATCTTTTTTTTTGAAAATTCCAATGGTAATCCAATAAAATGGTAAAATTGTTTTGTCCAGATCTTGCCAAGTCTCTCTAAAATTTAGGTTTCAGGAAGATTAGATAGGAATTTGCTAAATCAAAAGGCAAACGTTGCTTAAAA
Organism: Triturus cristatus; assembly: GCF_964204655.1. Taxonomy (NCBI): domain Eukaryota; kingdom Metazoa; phylum Chordata; class Amphibia; order Caudata; family Salamandridae; genus Triturus; species Triturus cristatus. The sequence continues at coordinate 78,321,746 of NC_140588.1, forward strand.
ACCAATTGGGAATCATTACACAGTGTCAAGCCTTTTTCACATTTAAGATAAACTGTGTAATGTCCAGAAGTAACAGTAGGTCCTTCATGGAAAATTATTGCAACAGTTACAAAAGTTTTTCCTGAAATTGATAATTGCTGTCCTGTAAACTTCTTTATTAAAGTATCCAATTTTGAACCATCAGCTCTACATCGTTGCATCATTAAAATTACATACTGTCCGTATTCCTTTAAAATTAAAGTTGAAAACATGTCAGATTTACACTCACCGCATTGCATGCTATGATTAGCATCTTTAACTAATTTAGCAAAAGTGACTGTTTTACTCTCTGGCAATGTCAAATAAATAAACCTTTCATTATCAACATTAGAGCCACATATATTATAACAGTTTTCACAACTATGTTCCCATTTATAAGAGAGACCAAATAAATTATCAATGGCAACTTCTTCTTCTTCCAGTACCTGAAAAAAATACATCAAGAATTCCTGTGCGTCTTGCTGTACATTTTGAGAAAACTGTGTTCGTCCTGAACATACATCTAAAAGTTTTCTAATTTCAGTAGCACTTTCGATTTTAGTTTTATCAATACTCAGCTTTTCAAAAAGGAGACTCAGCACAGAACAGAATTTTTTTCCCTGATTTACTATTATCTGCTCTTGCAAACTTTCCAGATAAAATGCAACATTCAGAACTACATTAGCGTAGCAGTTGACACCAGAGCTATTTTCAAAATGACATCCTACAACCTGTTCTTCTTTTTCCTTATTCTTTTTGCTTGCAATTACATCACTCCTCTTTTTTTTCCTCCTCTCTACATCTTCATTACAGATATTCTCATTTTTCCTTTTACGAGAAACTACACGTTTCTCCAACACAGGATACTGACCTAAATGAGGAGCATAGCTTCTTCTTAATCTATTATACTCCTTTACACAATTTGTATCAGCACTAACTTTTGAGTCATCAAAGTCTATCATGAATAAACCTGATAATGTTTTCACTCGTGACAAAGCCAACATATGCCATACCTTCTTTGAACACAGTTGAACCAATGTTCACAAATGCACAATCTACAGTCAATCCTTGAGACTTGTGAATAGTTACAGCATATGCTAGCAAAAACGGAAACTGCTTCCTAAGTACATATAAGTCTTTCACAAGCCTGAAACGAACTGTACAACGACAAATGTCTTTAACTTCTTCTATCTGATCAAATTTTATTTTTAAACATTCAATTCCATCTTTTTTCTGATAATTAATAAAACCCACAACTCTTCCCATAGCTCCATTAACTAAACCTTTTTCAACATCCAAATTTCTCCTTAAAAATACTCTACAGTTCATGCAAACATATAGATTTTTTTCTAATCCAGCTGTTTTGGAAATGTTCTTCTCTAGTGAATCCAATTTATTTTTCAGTGTGCCTGTTAATGTGATAGTAATTCTTCCATCCTCAATTTTGTCCACTGCTTCCAATTTCCTGATCTCTTCCTTTTCCAATTTCAAAAGCTCCTCATTGAATATTGAGCATTCACGTAGAGTTGGCATTAAGCAGATGACACTTTTGTTTTCTGCAATGTTCTTGTATATCTTCTCTGCAACTATTTCTTCCTTTGGAAATAAATTATGTAGCAGCCGACTCTGTAATGCTTTTTTGCCAACTTCAGTGAGTAGTCCAATTCTGATATCTTTCAGAATACTTCCATATTCTTCATCGCTTGCTTGCCTCATATTAGTAGTAAGTTCCTTGTACTCAAAGAAGGACCAAATATTTGTATTTCCGATGCTTCCCAATGACTTCTTCGTGTCTTCATGTGTGACAGTATTAAACACTGGTTGTCCTTTAACTGGAGTAAGTTGCAAAAGATCTCCAAAAACTATGACGTGTTTTCCACCAAATAACATGTCATAGTCTGTCTTCAGAATTTGCTGCATTCTTAAATGCACAAAGGCAAGCATTAAGTTTGAAACCATGCTCACCTCATCAATAATGAGAACTTGCATCTTCTTCAATACTCTTGAAACTTCCAAGGATGCTTCTCCAGTTAGCTTGTTGTATTGTATTTTGTTCTCATGCTCCACTGGTAACATTAGCAAACGATGTAAAGTGATTCCTTTTATGTTATATGCTGCTAACCCAGTTGGAGCAGTAACCACACAAGACAAAGTAGAATCCGTTTTTTGCTGTAGGTAGCTTCTGATGACTTTAATTAGGAAACTTTTTCCAGTTCCAGCTTGTCCGCTTACATACATCCTGATTGGATGAAATGATGTGCATGAGCACTCTTTTTTTTCATGTAGAAATCCGTGATCAATTTTGTTTCTGATCTCTTCATAAATTTGTTGCTGCTCTTCATTCAGTTGTCTTTCCAAATTTTGTAAGTCTATAAATTCTTCTTGAGCTTGATTCATAGCCGTTTCCACTTCATTCATGGCTATTGATGCTTCATTTTCAACGATTGGTTGTCCTAGGGGATCTTGACTGAGTGTTCCTGAACTTTGGCTGTCCTGAGAACTGTCTCTAGCTATTTCTGCTGCAATTGTAGTTTCCTGTTCAATTTCTTCATTTAACATTTGCAGATAACTTGAGAATGTACTGCATTGTATGCTGTCTTTGCAAGCATTAAAAGAATCTTCATAGCTTTGAAATTCTCCCAGTAGTTCATCCTCTGTACGCCATGGTTTAAACAACTGTAAAAGAGCCAAGTAGTAAAATTCCTTCTTGTCAGTAGTGTCGCAACTCAGCTTCCTGTGATTTATCAAACTTCCTTTTGTTTGCTTCACCAAACATCCTTCCTCACCAATGACTTTATATTTTCCATTGTTGATGTCTTCTGTGGCTTTCCGTGAATAAATGTAGTTCTGCAGCACTTCATAGAGAGACATGTTCTCCAGATGATGACTTCTCTTGGGATAATATGTGTCCAACATGTTTGATTTCAAAATATCTGTACTTTCTGGGTCATTCTCGGCCAAATATTCAATTTCTCCAACAGATTTCAGTACCCGATTTCTCATTGCTGCAAGGCCTAAACTTGCCCAAATTATTCTTCTTGATTTCGAGTAGAGACTTGCAGATGATAACCTATCTGAACATTCGTAGGATCCAATTTCTCGATGCGATAACATCTTCAAACTGAAACTGTACAGCTTCTTACTGACAGTCTTCTCGTGAGAAATCTCTTCCCACATTTCCTTCAATTCTGTTTTTTCTGATTTCGTAATGTAAGACGTTACATATCGAGCAACAGCAATGGAATTGTCAGCTACATACTGTATATCCATGTTAGCGTTCCACATGGATAAAATGACTGGGTTGTAGTCATTTATATTTTTTGATTCTTCTTTTCTTTTTAGGTTGTAGGTATTCTTAGGTGATTTTCTTGTGATAGTATGTCTCACAGCTGACATAAAACTGTTTACTCTTCCATTTGAAAGAACAGGTCTAGGAAATCCAAATCGACATTTAGTGTAGTATTTATCTTTGCTCTTGTATTTCCGTCGACAGTATTTTCCACACCGATGACTTTGGAAACGTAAAACTTGCTCCTTTAACTTTTTCTCTTCTGTGCTTTTTGGTATAGCACATGTTGCATATTCTTCAATGTAAGATAACACTGCTTCATCAGTATCTGTTCCAAACTTTGGGGCATCCTTGATCCACAACAGCATATGAATATGAGGAGCACCTCTTGCCTGGTACTCTTTTCTCCAAAAGAAATCCACTACTTCTCCTAGAGGTGGATTTTTTTTATTGCAGATGAAGGACATCATAGCCTCAAATCTATGATTGAAATATCTGCAAACATTAACCGGATCCAATGAGCACAGTTCTCCTGCTGTCTTGTATTAGATGTTTTTAATGTTTGAATTTGCCTCTCGTAGAAAATCCAGTAAATCATCCCAAGCGTACTCGGCACAGCTTAGGGTAACGAACCATGTTGGTGTTCCTAAATTCCGTAACATGCATTTTAATTCACCATGGCGTCTGTACCAATATTCATTTGTCCCACGCTGACAAGCCATCAGATTGATCAGTTGTGTTTCCAAATGATCATCTCGGTGCTGCACTTTCTCCATAAAATCCTTAGCAGACACATTTTGTAAATGTACTCCACTTTTTAAAATGTGATTTACTGCATAAGACAGTGCAGACAAATCGCTTTCAAATAAAAGATGGAACAAATAAGGAATACTTTGTCGAAATCTGGGATCTTCAGCATATAGTCTTGTAGTCCGATACTCAGAAGCTGGAATCTGTTCCGGACGTTCATCGTATCGTCCTCCTTTTCCTTTAGGAAACAGCTGGGGAAAAAATCGAGCTTCCAAGCTCTCCTCCCATACACTCACGGGAGTTCCTTTTGCTTTCTTCATCTGAAAGAGATCAATATTGTCTCCCATAACTTCTTTTGAATGAAGAGGATGTATGCTAAATTGTTCATAAATTTCTTCTTCCTTTGACTTGTCCACTTTTTCAATTTGTCCAGTTGGTGTTTCTGTGTCTTCTTGTAAATCTTCTTCTTCTTCTTCTTCTATATAAATTGATTCATACCATTTGTTATTCCTTTTCAAATACAAATTTGCTCTTTGTACTTTCCGCACATCTACCAGCTCCTGCCAAATCTTCTTATTCTTTGTAGGTACACCATTAACCAGAATAATTAATGGTTCAGTTTCCAAAGTATCCGCATCAATAGTTTCCATATTTTTTTTCAAATCCAAGGGCAAATACACCACTCTACCTGTTAAACCTCTCAGTAAATCTGAAGGAGGTAATTTACCAGTTTTGGGCTCCATACGTACTATGGTCTGGAACGGATGAACACATTGAATGAGTATAGACTCATATGTATTTAATTCAGAAAGTTCAGCAGGAATAGCATCCAATTCTAAATTATTATGTACAGCTCTGGTCGGCATTCTATTTTCCTCTAACTTGTTGTAACAGTATTTACAAATACGCTGATCTTCACCCAATTCAAAACAATTTTCAAGAAATATATATGTGGCAAAATCCTTCCACTTATAATTATCTTCATTTTCACTCTTTCTGTAGAGATCAACATTCCTAGTTTGTTTTCTATAATGAGTTCTGCGGCAACAAATACAAGTAAAATTTGGTCTTTCATTAGAGATTATTGCAAATTTTGTTATGTGATCATTAAATGTCTTACTTACAGAGGGTTCTACATTCTCTTCCACTTCTTCCTCATTTACTGTGTCCTTCTCTGCACTGTTTTGTTCAGGACCAAAGTAACAAAACTGAATTTCATCAACAACCTTCTCTACATCTGATACCGTTCCTCGGAACAGAGCCCTATTCAATTCATTTAACTTTATTGCTGGACTTTTAGCAAAATACAACCGTCTCACAAACTTTCTCATTTCAGTATGATGAACAGCCAGCATCCTAAAATGATGGAAAACACTATTACACACTTTTCTAGATAGACAAGCCAGAGAATGACCCTGCAAACCAGTATTCTCTCTCACTCTGCATGGATCCAGACTTTGAAGCACCTTAATCTTCTGTTTTATACTTTTTTTACTATATTCTCTTAGAAACTCACGAAATTTATCAATAGATTCCTGACGCACAGTGCAAATACTACTACAATTCCAAGTGTACACTGGGGCTTTAGGACGTCTCCCCATAGCCTCATCCGCCATCACTTGTACCTCATCTCTTGGAACCATTATCTCCTTCTCCATTATGCAACCATTTTTCACTTCGTAAGCACGACCTCTGGTGTCCACTGCATGCAGCAAACTATTACTTTGAAAATAGCTCTCTTCATTAAAAAAAGGTTCACTACTTGAACTATGCATCCACTTTCCTAAAAACACTTTACAAAAGTTTGTTCTGTTCACTACTCTTTTCCTTTTGCTATGTGATTTCAGTACATTAACCATTTTGTCTAATGTACGCATCCTATTCAAAATTAAAATGAATAGTTTCCTTTTTAATTCTAATGCCTTTGCTGCAATAGCTTCAATTTCTTTTTTTCTCTTATAAAACTTAGCCTTTTGCTTATATTTCTTCACATCCTTTATCAAATTGGACATAACTCTTCTCTGAAACATTTTTCTACGTATCTCTTTAAACGCTGTTTTTCTGTTTATGTAAATCTTTTCAGTTGCAGAAGGTATATTTGCATTAACTAAATTCTCAATTTTTTCCTGTCCTTTTCTTTTCAAAACATTCTTTCCAGTACAGACATTTTGTACATTTTTCCTTTTTTTGAATATGTTTTTTAGAAATTGTTTTGTCTGCTTACCAGAAGATTTTTTCTTTTTCCCAACATGAGCATCTTCTACTAACTTAGGTCCTCCAGTTGTCTTCAAATATAGGTTTTTTTTGTGGTCTTTTTTAACTCTGGATTTTGTAGGCATCTTAAATTTTGTTCACTGCTCTTCAGCAATACCTTAAAAAAACTAAAAAAAAATCCTTTATTTTATTTAAATATATTACTACATTTCTTTTCACAATAGTCACAAAACGTAATTTCTTTGCCAATTTGAAAACACACTTACTACTCTTTTTTTTGGCAAGTGATAATCACTTTTACAGACTGACACATTATAAATCCACTTTTCAGATTTTTTAAAAAGCACATGTCCAAACTGCTTTTTCAGACCACCACCATGTGTAACCTGGGTGACTGCCTACACTCCAGCAAGGGCAACCAGCCTTAGTGATGCTGAATGTATTTTCATTACTGACTGAAACCTCAAACCCCACTCGCTTGTAAATACTGTGCATGATTCCACATGGTAAGCAGCTGGGTGTGTGCTAAGAGTCTGCTTCTGCACCAAAAAATGGCTCCCCCTTTTTCCTACTAATGCAAATATAAAATTACCAGAGTAGTACACAATAAATCTCTACCTGTAATTCCTATATGCACACAGAGTCATGTTTTCACATTAGTCACAAAACGAAATTTCTTTGCCAATTTGAAAGCACACTTACTGCTCTTTTTTTTGGCAAGTGATAATCACTTTTACAGACTGACACATTATGAATCCACTTTTCAGATTTTTTAAAAAGCCCATGTCCAGACTGCTTTTTCAGACCACCACCATGTGTAACCTGGGTGACTGCCTACATACCAGCAAGGGCAACCAGCCTTAGTGATGCTGAATGTATTTGCATTACAGACTGAAACCTCAAACCCCACTCGCTTGTAAATACTGTGCATGATTCTACATGGAAAGCAGCTGGGTGTGTGCTAAGAGTCTGCTTCTGCACCAAAAAATGGCTCCCCCTTTTTCCTACTAATGCAACTATGAAATCACCAGACTAGTACACAATAAATCTCTGCCTGTAATTCCTATATGCACACAGAGTCATGTTTTCACATTAGTCACAAAACAAAATTTCTTTGCCAATTTGAAAGCACACTTACTGCTCTTTTTTTTGTCAAGTGACAATCACTTTTACAGACTGACACATTATGAATCCACTTTTCAGATTCTTAAAAAAGCACATGTCCAAACTGCTTTTTCAGACCACCACCATGTGTATCCTGGGTGACTGCCTACATACCAGCAAGGGCAACCAGCCTTAGTGATGCTGAATGTATTTGCATTACTGACTGAAACCTCAAACCCCACTCGCTTGTAAATACTGTGCATGATTCCACATGGAAAGCAGCTGGGTGTGTGCTAAGAGTCTGCTTCTGCACCAAAAAATGGCTCCCCCTTTTTCCTACTAATGCAAATGTAAAATCACCAGAGTAGTACACAATAAATCTCTGCCTGTAATTCCTATATGCACACAGAGTCATGTTTTCACATTAGTCACAAAACGAAATTTCTTTGCCAATTTGAAAGCACACTTACTGCTCTTTTTTTGGCAAGTGATAATCACTTTTACAGACTGACACATTATGAATCCACTTTTCAGATTCTTAAAAAAGCACATGTCCAAACTGCTTTTTCAGACCACCACCATGTGTATCCTGGGTGACTGCCTACATACCAGCAAGGGCAACCAGCCTTAGTAATGCTGAATGTATTTGCATTACAGACTGAAACCTCAAACCCCACTCGCTTGTAAATACTGTGCATGATTCCACATGGAAAGCAGCTGGGTGTGTGCTAAGAGTCTGCTTCTGCACCAAAAAATGGCTCCCCCTTTTTCCTACTAATGCAAATGTAAAATCACCAGAGTAGTACACAATAAATCTCTGCCTGTAATTCCTATATGCACACAGAGTCATGTTTTCACATTAGTCACAAAACGAAATTTCTTTGCCAATTTGAAAGCACACTTACTGCTCTTTTTTTTGGCAAGTGATAATCACTTTTACAGACTGACACATTATGAATCCACTTTTCAGATTCTTAAAAAAGCACATGTCCAAACTGCTTTTTCAGACCACCACCATGTGTATCCTGGGTGACTGCCTACATACCAGCAAGGGCAACCAGCCTTAGTAATGCTGAATGTATTTGCATTACAGACTGAAACCTCAAACCCCACTCGCTTGTAAATACTGTGCATGATTCCACATGGAAAGCAGCTGGGTGTGTGCTAAGAGTCTGCTTCTGCACCCAAAAATGGCTCCCCCTTTTTCCTACTAATGCAACTGTGAAATCACCAGAGCAAAAACGCAATAAATCTCTACCAGTAATTCCTATATGCACACAGAGTCATGTTTTCACATTAGTCACAACACGAAATTTCTTTGCCAATTTGAAAGCACACTTACTGCTCTTTTTTTTGGCAAGTGACAATCACTTTTACAGACTGACACATTATGAATCCACTTTTCAGATTCTTAAAAAAGCACATGTCCAGACTGCTTTTTCAGACCAGCACCATTTGTAACCTGGGTGACTGCCTACATACCAGCAAGGGCAACCAGCCTTAGTGATGCTGAATGTATTTGCATTACAGACTGAAACCTCAAACCCCACTCGCTTGTAAATACTGTGCATGATTCCACATGGAAAGCAGCTGGGTGTGTGTTAAGAGTCTGCTTCTGCACCAAAAAATGGCTCCCCCTTTTTCCTACTAATGCAAATATAAAATCACCAGAGTAGTACACAATAAATCTCTGCCTGTAATTCCTATATGCACACAGAGTCATGTTTTCACATTAGTCACAAAACGAAATTTCTTTGCCAATTTGAAAGCACACTTAGTGCTCTTTTTTTTGACAAGTGACAATCACTTTTACAGACTGACACATTATGAATCCACTTTTCAGATTTTTTAAAAAGCCCATGTCCAGACTGCTTTTTCAGACCACCACCATGTGTAACCTGGGTGACTGCCTACATACCAGCAAGGGCAACCAGCCTTAGTGATGCTGAATGTATTTGCATTACAGACTGAAACCTCAAACCCCACTCGCTTGTAAATACTGTGAATGATTCTACATGGAAAGCAGCTGGGTGTGTGCTAAGAGTCTGCTTCTGCACCAAAAAATGGCTCCCCCTTTTTCCTACTAATGCAACTGTGAAATCACCAGAGTAGTACACAATAAATCTCTGCCTGTAATTCCTATATGCACACAGAGTCATGTTTTCACATTAGTCACAAAACGAAATTTCTTTGCCAATTTGAAAGCACACTTAGTGCTCTTTTTTTTGACAAGTGACAATCACTTTTACAGACTGACACATTATGAATCCACTTTTCAGATTCTTAAAAAGCACATGTCCAGACTGCTTTTTCAGACCACCACCATGTGTAACCTGGGTGACTGCCTACACACCAGCAAGGGCAACCAGCCTTAGTGATGCTGAATGTATTTGCATTACTGACTGAAACCTCAAACCCCACTCGCTTGTAAATACTGTACATGATTCTACATGGAAAGCAGCTGGGTGTGTGCTAAGAGTCTGCTTCTGCACCAAAAAATGGCTCCCCCTTTTTCCTACTAATGCAACTGTGAAATCACCAGAGCAAAACGCAATAAATCTCTACCTGTAATTCCTATATGCACACAGAGTCATGTTTTCACATTAGTCACAAAACGAAATTTCTTTGCCAATTTGAAAGCACACTTAGTGCTCTTTTTTTTGACAAGTGACAATCACTTTTACAGACTGACACATTATGAATCCACTTTTCAGATTCTTAAAAAGCACATGTCCAGACTGCTTTTTCAGTCCACCACCATGTGTAACCCGGGTGACTGCCTACATACCAGCAAGGGCAACCAGCCTTAGTGATGCTGAATGTATTTGCATTACAGACTGAAACCTCAAACCCCACTCACTTGTAAATACTGTGCATGATTCTACATGGAAAGCAGCTGGGTGTGTGCTAAGAGTCTGCTTCTGCACCAAAAAATGGCTCCCCCTTTTTCCTACTAATGCAACTGTGAAATCACCAGAGCAAAACGCAATAAATCTCTACCTGTAATTCCTATTTGCACACAGAGTCATGTTTTCACATTAGTCACAAAACGAAATTTCTTTGCCAATTTGAAAGCACACTTACTGCTCTTTTTTTTGACAAGTGATAATCACTTTTACAGACTGACACATTATGAATCCACTTTTCAGATTCTTAAAAAAGCACATGTCCAGACTGCTTTTTCAGTCCACCACCATGTGTAACCTGGGTGACTGCCTACATACCAGCAAGGGCAACCAGCCTTAGTGATGCTGAATGTATTTGCATTACAGACTGAAACCTCAAACCCCACTCGCTTGTAAATACTGTGCATGATTCTACATGGAAAGCAGCTGGGTGTGTGCTAAGAGTCTGCTTCTGCACCAAAAAATGGCTCTCCCTTTTTCCAACTAATGCAAATATAAAATTACCAGAGTAGTACACAATAAATCTCTGCCTATATTTCCCAACATGTGTAACCTGGGTGACTGCCTACATTCCAGCAAGGGCAACCAGCCTTAGTGATGCTGAATGTATTTGCATTACTGAGTCCAACCTCAAACCCTTAAACTATTCTTTTTTTATACCAATACACCTTAATTTATCGTGAAAACATAGTCCATATTATTTTACATGTTCCTCACATTTAAATTTCTCCCAAAACAGAAAATAATAAACACAACTTCAACAAAAGGAATTGCATTTCTATTATTCATTTCTTAATTTACCATATACATCCCCTCTCAAACTCTAAACTCACCTTTAAAATTAGTTAGTTGTGAAAGAAATGTGGCACTCAAACAGCAGATTATCAGAGCCAGGATCTCTGTTCTCTACACCTCTCTCCTCTTAGCAGAACCAGATAATGGCAACGTTTCCCTCTATTTTTCCACACATATACATGTTAGTTTCAAATCTCAGTGCTTGCCCCTTTTTTTCAAATGTAATCACACATTTCTATTGGTTGAAAACCCAACCCTTTTCCAAAAGTACCCTTCCCCCAACTTGACTTCTGCCTAGTACCCTTCCCCCAACTTGACTTCTGCCTGCTACCATAGCAACAGCTCATGGAACACTGCTGTGTGGAGTTAGGTCAGAAGTTCGCCAAACAATGTTTCAATTCCACAGAGCAAGAGTGCTTGACTTTTCTAACCTAACAGCAAATCCATAGTACTGTTCTTTGGTAACACATTTTTCTGTACCAATACAAAACATGCTTCTATAAATTTACACATACAGCCTAGTTTTTAGTGTAGAATGGTATGAAACAGCCAATCAGTTCTTTTTTTTTTATAAAAAAATATGTATGCCTCCATTTCCAAACTGTCTTTCATTTCTTTTTACCATTCTACTGAAATACACCTCCTGAGTGCATCCAGATCTCCTTTGAAGATGTTCACAGTGTGGATTGTAGGACACAGCTATGTCTTCTGGAGTGAAAAGTTTGCAGAGAAAGCAGGTATGGTGAGAGACCTTGCTTTGCCAAATGTAGACATTAAATGGATTGGTCAGAGAGGGTTAAAGTGGCACCAATTGATGCCATTGGTGAAATCCTTCATGCAAATCCAACACCCTGACCTCATAATAGTGCACTGTGGTGGCAATGACCTAGGCACTTTGACTGGGGTAGGTCTGGAAATGCTTATGAAGGACACCTTTGCACAACTGTTTTCACTTTTCCCTAAAACTGCCTTTGTGTTTTCTAACATATGCCAAAGGCAAAAATGGAACTGGTCCAATCATTTCTGTCCGCAGATTGACAAAGCAAGAAAGCACGTCAACAAATCTGTTTCTGCTTTCCTCCGTGACTATGGTATGGGTTCCATTTACCACAACAACTTGCGTTACGACATGCAAGACATTTATAGAGGAGATGGTGTGCACTTCAATGATGAAGGGAACAGAGTCTTCCTCTTGAACCTTAGACTCTGCATCGGTACTTACTTGTAGGTACCACTAAAAAATAACTTCATAAACACAACGGCTCTTTTTAGAGCCCCCTAATATCTAAACTCTTAAATCTGCATTTCATTTCTTTTATTTTTTTTTTGTTACCGTACGCGTACCCCGTGATTTTTTTTAAAATCAATAAATGTTTTCTTTGTACTTTTCTGTCCTTCTTTGACCCCCTCACAAATGTAAGGGGGTCTGTAACTCTCCTCCTTGCCCCCTTTTCTTGTTATCACTCTTTTTTTTCTGAGTGAAACACACGAAATGGCGGCCGCCGCTTCCTGGTTTCGGCCGATTCGATTGTTTACTAAGATCTAAGAGCCAATCAGAATCGCGCTCGCGCACGCCACCGTACGCGTACGGTAAGCGTACCGTAAGCGTACTTTAAGCTGGCTCAGATATATATATTGATTTAAAGGCTATTTTCTCAGGACCTACTGAACAGATTTACACCAGACCTACAAAAGGCACTTCCTTGACCTGAGGACTACCTCTCTGCCAAATTTCTAGTAATTCTGTTCAGCCGTTCGGGCTGTAGCCCTGTCTAAAGGTCCTATGGAAAAATGCATGGGAAAAACGCGTTTTGGGACCCCCCTTTTATCTCAGCCCCCGCTTGACGAATCTCCCCGAGACTTTCAGGGTAGGAGCGGAGCGTAGCGCCCCACCTATTTTGAATATTTTGCGAGGATTCGTCGACCGGCGCCAAAGTTATTCAAAATAGAATGTTGCGGATTTCCTATGGAAACGTGGTCCTAACTATAACTACCTACTGGCGACCGCCAGTAGGTAATATATATATATATATATATATATATGTGTGTGTTTGTAGATATATATTTTAACTTTGAGTAATATATACATTTGTTAAGCAGACCTGAATAATATCTATATATTTCAAAGCATAATTAATATACACATTTATACAAAGAAATACACTTATCTAGATACATACATAGATAATCAAATTAAATGTTTGTATACACAGGGGTGTGCTGTACATTTGTGTTTGAGTATGATGGTTATGTACAGAAGAGCCAAACTTTGAGTAGTCTTTTGAAGATAAGCTACTTATCTGAGGATCTTCTGTTTGGGGGAATGGGCTCCATAGTTTGGTTGCTTGAACAAAGAAATATGTACCGCCTATGTTTTTTTCTTGTATAGTGGTATTTTGAGGCTAGGTGCCAATCTGGAGCAGAAGATCCTTATCTGAATGTATTAGGTGATTTTATTCATGATGAAAAGCAGTCCTGTTCCATATTTTGCATTGCGGCTGATACAAAGAAGCTTGAATGTGGATCTTCTGGCAATCGGCAACCAATGTAGAGCCTTCAAGACCGGGGAGATGTGAGCTTGTGGCTTTACATGTAGGAGTAGTCTGGCAGCAGAGTTCTGAATTCGTTGTAGCCTTTTCATAGTTGATAAATGATTGGTGGAAGAGGCAATTGTCGTAATCAAGTTTAGACAGTACAAGAGCAATAGTATCCTATACCTTGTGTGATAATCCCAGATGGTGGAAGATATGTTGCAGAGTTTTCATAGTAATGAAGCTTGATCTTGCTGATTTGCCCACTTGGGCATTCATTGCAAGCTTGGAGTCCATGGTATTTCTAAGGTTTCTTACCTCCTTAGATACTTTAGGATGTGGTCCCAGACTGTCAGGCTAGGTGCCTAGTGGGTCATAACTTTTCCAATCGCCACTTGTGAGTATTTCCATTTTAGAAACATGCAATCTGAGATGGCTCAATGTCATCCACTAATCAACGGCTCTAAGGCAGCTGAAAATGTGTGAGTTTCAAATGTCTTTGGAGATTTCCAGATTAAGGAGTATTTGTGTGTCCCATTCAAGAGCAGTCCCCTCTATGCCGGCTTCATAGAGCCTTAGAGTGTCATGGTCAACTGTGTGGAAGGCAGCAGAGAGGTCCAGGAGAAGTAGTGTAGCCACCCCTTTCCAGTCTACTGGTTTTTTAAGGTCATCCCAGACGGTGATTAGGGCAGATTATGTGCCTCTTCCTGGATGGAATCCTGTTTTGAAGCCTGAAAGTATGAATTGTAACATCTGGGCGAATGCTGCTCATTCTATCAGTGTTTCCAGCCATAGTCCATTTGTAATTGGTTTGTAGTTGTCGGGGTCAAGCGGGTCCAGGTTAGGGTTCTTTAATAATGGGTGTATGTATGCCTTTTTAGGTCTTTTGGAAAGATTCTTGCAGTTAACAAATTAGTGATGATTCTTCTTACTGATGTGGCAGCAGAGGTGGTTAAAAGAATGTTCTTGTAAATTTGTGGTGGACATGGGTCAGAAGGGCTGTCGACTGGCCTGCTTACATTGATGAAATCCATAAATTCACTTTGTGATATTTATTTGAAGGAACACAAAGGCTGGGTTAGTCTACTATTTGAGGGGATTTCTGGAAATGGGTTGGTGCTGGTGGTTTTCCTTTGTTTTAAAAAGGAGCCCATCGTGTCTGCTTTGGTTGAGTAATGATTTGCCAGTTTGTCCGTGAATCCTTCAGTAATGTGTTAAGTTCCTCCTGTGCATTTCAGTTTACAAAATTCATTGAAAATATCCTAAAAAATGTATTTCCCCATTTAGAATTTTGAATTCTGTCTGAATAGTACCTTTTTTAATAGTAATTTGCATAATCTGTTAAGTTTCTGAAGGTGAAGTTTATCTTGATTGCTGTTTGTTTTGAGCCAGAGGCTTTGCAGCTTTCTAGTTTGCAGTTTTATGTCTCTTGGATTACATTTCTCCAAGGGGCCTGTGTACTTTTGTAATGTTTTGTTGTTCTTAGTGGGATTAGGAAATGTAAAAGCTTCCTGTAGCCACTCATATATATTTTTGACAGAATGTGTTGTGTTTAAATATGTTTTGAGTGTTAGTTGTGTTTCTAAGTATTCAAAATTGAGTTTGTTCCATGGTCGATAGGTAGATGCATATAGGGTGGCTTTTGGTGCGTTGCTTTGTGGTGTTTTATGTTGGAAAGCTAGCAAATGGTGGTCTGACCATGTGACTGGAGTAATTGTTTGAAAGGTAACTAGTTCTGGATTTTCAAAAATGCCATCTAGGATGTGTCCAACAATTTGTGTGTGTTTGTGGACAATTTAATGTGATTCAATGTGTCTAGGCAGTTGATAGTTTTTGGATGGGGCATATTGCATTTGTCAAACCAAATGTTTAGGCCACCAATAATTCATAGGTTGTAGTGTAGTGTTATCAGGTTTGAAACTGTGTCTAGAAATGTGTCTGAGAATGTTGCATTGCTAGGTGAAGGTCTGTAAAGGAGAAGGAGTTTAACCCCTTGTGTGCGCACGACGGCTCCCGGCCGTCGTGCATTATGGTGGGCGTGTGCGCACGACGGCCAGGAGCCATCGTGATCGCGAACGCTGTTTATTTCTCCTGCACAGCGGGAGAAATAAACCCGCACGCAAGGGGTTAAAGGACAAAGTTGTTATAGGATTGCACCTGGTGAAGAGGGCCTCACAACCTTGTATGGAAATGTCATCAGCTTTAGTGAGATTTATTGTTTGCTTGAATATAGCAGCTATTCCACATACTTTTTTGCCTTTACTTTTTTGAGTGATAGTTTGATAGCCTAGAGGAAAGGCTTCCTACCACACTGGAGCCATGTCATCCATCTCCCAACCATAATTCAGTTATGATGAAGAAGTCAGGGTGTGTGTCAGTGAGTAGGTTGTAGATGTGGTGCTCGTTTTTAGAGAGTGATTGAGCAATTATCAGTAGGCAGTTTAGAGATTGTGTTTTGTGGTGGTGTGACTTTGTTTTGTAGAAAAGTGAGAAGTATTTTTGAACTTGTAGCAGGTGTGTCATTACTGCTTTTATTAGCTGTATGAGGATAGCAATAGTGTTGCATTTCTTTATCGTATTCCTCATCCAGCAGGCTTGGAAGGCATTTTGATGGTTCTGTGTTTGTAGGTCATGGGCATGGTAGTTGAAAATGAGTTGGTGAGCTGTGTTGTTTTTGTAGAGTAGCACTGCTGTGTAGGTGATATAGAGATGCGAGGTTGTGAAGAGTGGCATGTAGTTTATTTTGTTTATGTCTGTTTAGGGTGGAAGGTGTATGAGTTATGGTTGGTAATGGATCATGTGGGTCATGTTGTGAGGCTCTGCATTGTGCATTGGATGAAAGAAAGTTGAATGAGAGATGTTGTGTTGGTGTATTTGTGTTAGGTGTGGATGAAGAGAGAAAACCTGGGAGTGAATATGGTTAAAATGTGTATTATTTGTGTAGCCTGGAGGGTGAGTGAGTGTATGATTCTAGTTTGTGATGCAATGTATTATGGAATAGTGTGTGTGAGAGATTTTGTTGAGGTGGTTTGTGTGTTATGTCTTGATTTTTTGAAGTAGTAAGAGGAGATGATGATCTAGTGGTTTCCTGAGAAGAAAGTTTATATAAAGTTTTTTTGATGAGTGGAGTTGAATGGTAAATGGTTGGTGATATGTTTTGTAAAATAGTGTATTAGGTGTGTGAGAAGGGATGACAAGAGGTATGAGTATTTTTGTTAGATTTGATATGGTAGCTAGAAGAAGCTATTGTAAATCAGCTTTTGCGACTCGCAAATTGCGAATCGCTAAAAATTACAATATGAAATTCAAAACCCTGATGGTCACACATCTGGTCCTTAGTCGGGGAGGGTTTTTCCTTGGCAAAATATTGCACTGTACAACATTAGTACTTTCCCAAAGCTAAATTATCACTCTGTAAATGTGGTCAACTTGCAATAACCCCCATGCTGATAAACTCTAATGCTGAGTTTGTTGTGATACATTCTTGCAATCATTCCTAATTTGATGATGCAGGCATGGCTGAACATTGCCACAACCTAGATTGATGCAAATTTTGTTTTGGATTTATATATTAAGACAATCATTTTATCATACTAAAATTGTATCATGGTCTGTGCACAATCATTGCACATCTAATGTAAGAACATATGAAAACAAGTCTAATATGTATGTGATTTGTATGATTGGATAAATGGATGAATGTGAATGTTTGCAGTTTGTTGTTCCTTTCTCTGTCTAAAACATCACAAAATCATTGATGAAAATATTCAAATAAACTACATTTTTGAACTTTTCTAATTATGAGTGATGGTCTCTTCCCCTGATTAGAATATCATTATGCATTTCTAAACATAATTCGAAGTTGCCCTAGGAACTTTACAGTATGTATTTCCCTGCCTAGGTGAACTTCTCATTAGTAACAGGGGGCCTCTAGTCTTTACATGGCTAAGTTTTGTTGCATGTTGAGAATTTGTTCCTTAAACCTTTAAATGGAAATACATATAAAATGGCATTAGTAAAAACTATCAATTATTTAGCTATCACTTGCAAAACTGTGACAGCAAGCTGTAGATAACAAGTAAAATATTATATTGTCCTTCATTGTTTTATATCCTACAATAGTCCATTACATACTGTGTCTTATAACGTGGGATGGAGCTCTGAAGTTAGTTGAATCAGCACTGGAGACGTTTATAAGTCAAATAGAAATTACTTTGAATTAAGACACATAGGCCCAGATTCTGAAAACTGTCATGGAACGCATCACAGCCCCCATAGAGGCTGCGCTGCGTTGCCTGACAGGGGCAGAGCAGGAGAGTGCCATAGTCACAGAGATATGGCTCTCCCATCCCCTCTCCCTAGCGCTGGAGCTGATTTTAGGTACCCTGCGCTTGGCACACACCTTAGTGCCATAGTGAGGGTACCCTTCCTGTACAAAATAATATATCTAACCATGCTTCAAAGCTTTTCCTACTTTGTATGCATGCTGCAAAGTGCAACTCGCATGCAAAGTCAGAAAATAAAGGAGCAATGAAAACATTTCCCCTTTTACCACCTGCTTTAAAGTGGCGTAAACCCTATCTACTAATGTTAGTAGATAGACTTTCACATCAAAAAGCATCGGTGGTTGCATGGGAACGCTCATGTACCACCCATGTAACGCAAGTAATGCAAAGCTGCATTTTGCGCTGCTTGGGGTTACTTTTCTATGCAAGCCAACGCTAAAACAGCGTTGGTTTGCTAATCCCCAAATAGGTGTAGTCTCGGGCTATCGTTACAAAAGAAACTCTAAACCGACGCTAAACCTTTGTGAATCTGGGACGAACTTGGACAAAATAGGTGATTAACCATGTATTAAAAATTGGAATTTTCCAGGGTAAAAGACAAAAATGCCTTATGGCTGGTTCTGTAATAAAAGATTCAGACTTTTGACAGAGGCTTTCGCAGAAAAATACACCTTTAATATTCAAGATATTTACGTGCTGTACAATCAGATCTTTTTTCTTTACCTTGGTCTAGGCATACTTCACTGACTCAGGTACAGTACACAATATTGCAATCAGTGAAACCGTCACAGCCGATTATATGTTCTGCATGGTTTCCAATTTAGCAGCAATACGTTTAAAAATATGCTGCTCCGATGGGCACCAGCACACAGATTATCATCAGTGATGAAAAGCAATCAACTTCTAAATTGTTCACATGGTCTTGCCGACACTGATTTAGAAAGGCCTCTGTTTCTAAACGATGTGAACCCAACTTCCCATCTGCTTGTGCTGTGAAAGCACTCTGTGTGTAATGCAGATCCTCTCAATCCTTGGCAATTAAATCTCAAGCAAGTGCAGATTTGCTAATGGTGCACAGAATGCTATTTCACAGATGGTCAACACCCTCCCACAAACTATGAACATGTTTTGGAATAAAATACATATTTGTCCTTATGCTTTCCGTACAAGGATTTAAAAGTTATGATAAGAATTATATGGGAATGCAGCTTGAGTCTCACGGGATTTAGAAAATTAGGGGCATATCAACAAGAGCTTTATCTCTGCTTTTTTGGCTTTAAAAGCCAAAAAAGGAGGGATAAAACTAGCGCCCTATCAACAACAGGGTGCTAACATGCAAATTTGCATGTTAGCACCCTTTTACTCTACGCTTCCCCTTGCATCTCTAATGAGATGCAAAGAGGGCGTTCCAGAGTAAAATAATAGGAGAAATGTCGCTAAGCGACATTTCTCCTATTATCAAGAATGTCGCTAACCCTGTTAGAGACAAAAAAAGCAGCGCTAACCGCGGTTAACGCTGCTTTTTTACGTCTGGTATTTTTGCGACTTAGCCATGATATCCTATGGAAGGAGGATATCATGGCTAAGTTTGCCTGTCCCTATCAACAAGGTAACGTGAGATTATCGCTGGGTTTCCAGCGATAATCTCACGTTAGCCTGTTAGCGTGAGGATTTTTATCGCTATTGAGATAAGCGTTGCTAATAGCACGCTATCTCAGCGATAAAAATTCACGCTAGCCGGCGATAATTATCCTAGCGCTAAGTGCGCTTAGAGATAATTATCGCCGGTTGTTGTTGATATGCCCCTTAGATAGTAAAGGTGAATTAGGGAATGGTATACCTTCTTCTGATTAATCCACATCTCCCAGCACACACATATATTTATTTAAGGCATAATAGGAAGTTTGTTTACCTCTGCAAGGTGCCTAGCTTATCTAGGGCGCTAAGTGGGTGGGGGTCGCACTGGTGCTAAGCAGCACCAGCATTTTTAGAAAGGGGATATTGAAGCAGGTCCCTATCAAGCTCTGTATTCATGGCCTGGTGAAAACCCACAAATGGCAACTGAAGGCCGATGAACCAAAAAACGCGATGGTTCAGAATGTGTCCCCTTCGCAGCTCGCCTGAATGGGACTCAGCTGTCTGCACAGCAGAAGCACAGCAGCCTCGGAAGTGCATGATGCAATCCGTACTACCTGAAATATTCAGGCCA
Source organism: Triturus cristatus (assembly GCF_964204655.1). NCBI lineage: Eukaryota > Metazoa > Chordata > Amphibia > Caudata > Salamandridae > Triturus > Triturus cristatus. Next base: position 78,341,848 of record NC_140588.1, read on the forward strand.
TCCAGACAGCACAGGAAGGGCCAATAATGATCCCTTTTTCTATACAATATCCATGATGTCGTATGCGGTTGACAGCCTTCCATCCTTCTGATGTCGACAAATCGAGGACCCACAGAAGTGTTATGTGAAGTGGTAGATAAAAACAAGTTATCGTTATTATTATGTGAAATACTGGGGCTGAGGGCGCTACATAAGACGCGTTGTGCTGCAGCATTGACCCTGACGGTGACTGCTAGGGTCTGAGATTGGTGGCATACGGTACACTGAGGCACACGCTTGATGGTTTCTGTAGAACTGGCACTGAAGCAATTGGCCATAGTTGTTGACTGAGAGTACTAGTACCTGACATGTGGCATTGAATAAGAGTATACTTGTCAAGCACTGATAGTAACTGGGAGTATGGTTAAACGATCCTGATTGTGATTGGCTGCATTCTGATGCTGTTGCCTGGGCTGTTGCTTATCCGGTAAACATGACCCATTCTTGTTGCTGCAGGGCTAGTAAAAGGCACCAAACAGTTGGTCAGAGCTAGAGCATACGGACAGCACAATGGGCACTGCAGAACCCTCTTCATGCTTGTGGATGTTATTAAGGCACTTTGTTTCACCATCCATCTTCTGTTAGACATGACACCCGCGGAGCGGTATTCCCGAAACCTTTGTCTTTCACCCCTCCTGTTTTGCTGCATTTGTTTTTGTAGGCTTGAGAATTCCGTGCACTTTACCAGTGCTACCCAGTGCTAAAGGGCTTGTGCTCTCTCCTTCAAACATGGTTAAATTGTCTTACACTTAATTGGCACATTTAATGTATTTGAAAGTCCCTAGTTGATGGTACTACATGTACCCAGGACCTGTAAATCAAATGCTCTTGTGAGCCTGCAGAACTCATTGTGCCACTCACTAAAGTAACCTTTCAAAACATGTCTCAGGCCCAGAGGTGGTTGGTGGCATTAAAAAAATGGTGGGGCACACAGACAAGCTCACAAACACACACACACAGACAATCACAATCATAAACACCCACACAAAAACACAATCAATCACGCAGCGAGTCAGGAAGGCAATATACATAAAAGTTTCTTGTATCTTTCAGCACGTCCTCACGCTTTCCAATCGTGGTTCTGTCTCCTCTGAGGACAAGGTGATGTAGGAAGGTAAACTTCACCTTATCCAATCCAGACTCTGCTAAAAATCAATATCTGAATTGGCTGGAGCAGGCTGCCTCAGCTCTCCAAAAGGCACTGCTCTCCAGCCAAGCTATCTACGAAAGCTGGGTTGGAGAGTTTGAATTGCGCACGTCAGTTTGGCCGTAGCATGGTAGCCAGCCAAACCGACATGCACAACTCACACTGAAGGGCCATTCCTCATTGCTGCCAACCACCAGGCAACAATGACACACTGGCCTCACCCCCACATTCTGATCGGCAGAAAGCTTAAAAAGTAGATTGGCAATAAAACCATTTTATTACCATTTTATTTTTCCAGATTTCTAGCAGCAGTGTGTGTGGGCAGGTGACGCTCCTCTGCTCATATGGAGGCACCGCCACTGATCAGGCCTCCCACTGCAGCCTGAGTGTGCAGTTTTAAACTGTCATTTCGACCTGGCAAAATACACCATTTGTCAGGCCCAAACCTTCTTGTTTAATACCTAAAAGTCGCCCCTAAGATAGATCCTAAGACTAATAGGATTAGGTGCATTTTATCAAAACAGTTGGACACGTGTACATAAGTTTTACATGTCCGGACAGTGAAAATCTTCTAAAGTCGCTTTTCGTTGTTGTGAAGCCTTTCCTTACCAACGACAAACAGTGGGTCAACTTATTACATTTACATTATGACTTTTAATAAGTGTCAACTTTAGATTGAGAGCTGATAGAAATATACTGTTTACACTCAAATGAATAGTAATTATAATTATCTTTAATGATAAATTCGAATTTTAAGTTAGAATTCTGAAAATGCCACTTTTAGAAAGTTGGGATTTTCTTGTCCCAACATGTGTACCTTCTGCCAGTGTCCCAGGTTGCATGACTGTGACTAGCTCTACTTTTGGGGTTATGCAATGCTTTCAGACAGTAACACATTGGCAGCTTAGGTGTGGCCAGGATGGGCCATACTGGTAGGATGACAGGGGAGATACTATACCCATCTATGCCACTGCACACACACACAAAGGAACCTGACACCAGTCCTGCCCTGCCTTTTGTCATCCCCAGATAGTTTGGTGACTTGGTAGGGTAAGTGGAAGATCTTTCTTTCCAGAACCTGATGTGTGGGTGTGACTGGGACAACCCCCCACACTCACAAAGGCAGGCACCAGGTATAAATATTAGACCTTCAGAGCCACACATCAGAACACACCTGGACCTGTGAAGCTCTAACCCAAGTGACTCTCTGGGTCATTTGGCTGACCTCCTGAGTGAGCTACAGGGACGCATCAAGCTTCAAAGGCCTCAGCGAAACTGCTCAGCTGACCTGCTGCAACTGGACCAGACTGGACCAGTAACAGGACCTGCGTGAGCCTTGCCGACCTCTGCTGGAGTGACTCCTGATCCCCAAGAACTGCCTCCCCAAGACCTGGAACCTTGGCTGGTAGCAGGGTGTACTTCTCCTAAAGAAAAGGTGAAAATCCTGAAGTTTGGGCTTCTTGCAACCCAAATCCTCACAACTGTAAATGGGCTAATTCGCACCAAGACTCTGCCGCCAGCCAAGACCGCCACAGTTAAGTTTCTGTAAGAGCTACACTTCGCACTATAGCAATGGCAGCCAGCAATGACCACCAATGCAAAGCTACAGCAAGGACCATCCAAGATGCTTGACCAGCTCTTCTCGCTACAGCGACAACTGTCTGCGACGCCCAACCTGCTCTTCCCACTACAGCCACTACCATCTGTAGCATTCAGCTTCCTCCTCCACTGCAAATGGAATTGTTTGTGCCGTATATTGGAGGCACTTTTCTTACCCGATCTTATACATTTGTTAGTATTAAAGACCTAGAATGAATGTCTCTTTACATATTTTGTTTACCAAGGGATTGAACGTTTGCAAGATCAGAATGAATCCCTCCACTTAATGAGCACATGCTGAATAAACATTTTCTGGTGACTCAGAAGACCGATGAATCTGAATCTGTGTTTTACCTTATTGACACTGTTTGAATCCCTGTGATTTACTGGTTACTTCATTTCAATATTTGAGATTACTATTCATGACTAAATAAAAAATGAAATATCAAATAGGTTGAAAAATGTTTGTAAGAACTTCTACAGCAAAATGGGACATCCTTTTAGGAGCAATGCAATAAGAAGAGGAACAGGCACTCTTAATTGAGCATCATTGAGTAATCGGTTAAATTTTGTTTGGAAATAGGAAGCTACATTTGCATATCATGTGACACAAGGCCTGAGCACAGAGATAAAGGAGAATATTTATATTTTCCTTTTCAGATACATCAACCTACCCATGAAGAAGAAAGATCTAAATTTAACATGGCTAAAAGTGACTCATCTGGGTCTGCCCTGAAAGACAAATCTATGCAGTCCTTGATGTTACACTTCCTACTAACACTGAAGCAACAACATATTGCAGGAGAGGCTGGTCCAGCTTAGCAAACTGCTGTTGAAGATAGCAAATATCTGCAAAGAAGTAATGTTCCTGTTCAAGAATCTACTAAGTATTCTACACCTTCGCAGGGACTGGAACATGTATGAGAGGCCAATCATTTCCAACTTCCTTGAAAGAAAAGCTTTCAAGTGGAAATAGCTGAGGAGAAAGATTATGCTGCAAACTTTGATGCTTTGTACTTGCCTCTTAAAGAAATTCTTAAAGCAAAGCCAAGCAATATATTGGTAGTACCAGTACAAAAAGTAATGCAAGACATCAGGACACCACCTTTAACTTATTTGACATTGTGTACTACTTGGTAGAAAATGATTGTTCATTCACAGATCGCTCTAATGGAATACACCTTCAGACAAAGACTGACAGTGCAATGGGCTTTTTGTAGCACAGTAAGGAAACAGCAACTGAACTTATCAAACACATTGCAGAAGAAATGCAACAAAAGCTTGTTTGTTATGCCAGGCCACACAAGAAAAATATTGCAGTATTTCCAGATGTCAGCACAACTGTTAGCAATGCAGCCAAATTGTATATCTATCTCTGTGGTACTTTTGGAAATAAAGGTACATTAGTAACAGTAGTTTTCGGTTCCCCATGACCTGAAAGAAACATATGACCTTACCGTAAAGACAGCTCTTGTGAGCTATTTTGAAAACATAGGGAAGACAACAAGTATATTGCATGATATCTTGTTTGCGTTGTGTTGGGATGGAGGAACCATATTGTTTGGGTCTATGTGAGTAGTGGCAACATAGCTCAAAGCAGTATTTCCAATTTTTATATATGGTCATAGCACTGCTTGACTTATAGTTTAGAATCTGGTGTAGCTAATACAATTAACAGGTGAAGACTCTTTAAATAATTTACCAGACATCATTTATTGATGCTCAGAGGAATAATGGTGAGAAGTTTTTCTCTGTGAAATGATTTAAGGTTGATGGTTTAGGGGGTACCCTCTGAAATTGAATATGTATTGATCCCAGCCCCCTACGTCCTAAATTGGATTACTCGCCTTTATGATGAACATAATACAATTAACAAGGCAGCATGGTAAACAAATTCAACATTTTCATGGATTCATGGTACATGCTACAAATCACAGTTCCCCGAACAAGGCCATCAGTAAAATATGTGTGCAGCTTCAGAAGATTGGAAAAATTCTTGATACTAAATGGACAGCTGCAAGTTACAGGTCAATCAAAGACATCTACTACTGCTTCCCTGCCTTGTGTAAACATTATGAGGATGATCCATAAACAATTCCAGACCCTATGAGACAGGAGGAAATATGAAGGTCTCTGGAAGAAACCTGCACCCTATCTATCAATTTGTTAAAGATTTGGGGTAATATGTGATGCTTGCTAATAATTCAAGGGTTTATCATATCATAATTGTTAATGCCCATTTGGTCAATAAGTTATATATATTTACTGCAAAGGAGGAATCAGCAGGCCAAAGAGCTGTTGATGGGGAGAAATTAAAGAATACTCCCTTCTTCCAGGGAATTGTCTACTGCACTTAATCAAAGGCAGCCTCTCTGAAATATTGATAACAAAGTAATCCGGATTCTGAGAAAGAACCAAGAGCCATCTTTGGTGTACTAAACATAGAAAACTTTCCTGCTAATAATGAACGTATTCTTTATGATGAAACAGAAATACAGAAGCTGAGTTCAAAGTTTCACCTGTCAGCAAGAGACACTGTTCAGTTTGTCTGTCTGTTCAAAGATATTTCTTCATATTCAAACTGTTGAAGAATTCTTTCTTCCCATTTGTCTTACGTTTCTGCTCCATTCTCTTTTTAGAATTTTCACTAGTGCTTTATCATTTCAATTTGTTTGACTTCTGTTCCCTCTTTTTTCTAATTTTCCATTTTCTAATAACATTCTTCACTGTATGTCTTTCTTATCCACAGTATACCGTATGGACCACTCGCTGAAGAGGCCTGTAATTTAGGCTGTATATGCATTCCAGACTATATTGTCAGGGCAGCTACCCAGATTAATGTTCATAAACTTTATAGTAGCAGTATCCACCTCTCAAGTTAGGCACTCTTTTGTTAAGAAACTCTGCTTAGTAGTCTAAGAATTGCCAGAAATTCTTCTCACTCAAATTAACTCAACACATACGACATCATGTCCAGATAGGTGTGCCAGGATACATCGATGACATTACGTTATGTCCTATGCCAGCTATCCTTAGAATATGTAAAGAACTTATAAGGATACACTGAACAAAACATATTTGAGACATTTTGATTATATGTGGTTCCAAGGTCTCATGTGTCTGTATGTGATCACTGGGAGATTTTTTGATTTTTACCTATGTATATTTTAATGTGATTTATTGTTCTTTGTGTTCTTTAGACAGCCATTAAAAAGAGAAATATGAAAAGAGATAGATATACATGTTTTGATATATGAAAAATTATGTATTTAAAAAAAGTTAATGGTTGTGTTGTGTCAGTGGTTTTTAGATATCATGTTCTTGAAAGATTTGTGATATTTGAGTAAGGAAAAGTTTCACACATGTTTGAGGGATCATTTATAGTATTTCATGTTAATAAAAAATATTATTTTACAATTCCCTTTGAGGAAATTGTGTTCACCCAACAGAACAGTTTGTAGCTCATAACTGTACACCCAGATTCTGAGGGACACAGAGTAACCCCATTATACTTAATGGAATATAAGGTATTAACAGTGCTTGGTCAGAACATCAGTGATCTACAAGCCAGTAATCTATCCTGGATCTCTGGCCACATTTTTTGCTGGAGAAAGAGTTTCCCCTTTGTTGTCTAGCACTTACTCCCTAATAATCAATTAACACTAATCACCTATCATATATTTTACACAGTTTGCTGGTTTGGCAGTGTGTATAAGCACACGTACAGTAGATCTGTCTAAAATGGTATTTACAGCAAAATCCCACACCAATCAGCAGGTAAGTGGAAATAAGCATCCTGTCCACAAACAAAATAAACTCCTGAAATGACTGTTACTTCTCACTGTAAAATTTGATGTGTACGTCCCATAATTTCAAATGTATGTTTGCAACTACTAACTCCTACATGACTGTTCCTTCTTTGTGTTGTTCTTTTGCAAACACAGATTTTGCCATTTTGTCTTCTGTTTAATTTAAGCTTTGGGTAAACCATTTTCTCGTTAAATGTATCTTCTTCTTTCTTCCAAATATTCTTCAAAATATCTTTCTCCCTATGTTTACTACATGTAATGTTAGTGATTCTTTCCTCTATGCCATAATGAACACTTTCTCTAAAAGTACCATGTAGCAGCTTAGATTGTTTGCATAATCCTTAACACCATATGTAGGAATAGATGGTCTGAAATAATACCAGGCTGTGTCCATTTTCTTTGCTTGCCGGTGTAAAGTCATGCTTTATTGCAATGGTAAATGCAAAAAGAACAATTGATGACAGAATGTAGAACAATGTCATACATTCACCCCAGTACAGAGATCTGGGCCTAAATCCATATTTTTTTTTATCACCATGCCATTCCAGTTTGTACCCAGCCATATGCAAATCAGTCTTGACCCTGCACCCAATGGGAACAGTCCAGCCTGAACTGCCAGGCCAGGTCATCCCTGGACTAGAAACAAGCATTCTAGGACCGGTTTTGGATTTTCAGCCCTCATCAGCCAGGATAGCTTGAGCCCAAACTGACTGGTAGTCTAGAACATACTAAATCATAATTTGAGAAAAAATATTCAAAGTGTTCTTGCCTTTATACTAATGTAAGCAGAATACTAAATGATTGCATATGACAACATTATGTGATAATCAGTAACTTCTTCTGCAGCTGATGTTGATAAATGGGCACAGAAATAACAGTCTTTGGCATCCATAGCTTGTGTGTCTTTTTTACTAGTCTAGAATAAACATTAGGGGCCATATGTAGGTAAATTACATTTACCGATTCTTAAATACCGAATTTTACCGATTCGGTATTTATGAATCGGTAAATGTAATGTAGGTAAATAATTACCGATTCGGTAAATGTCGGTAGTTTAGAATCAGTATTTACCGAATCGGTAACGGCAACTGGCTTCCCATTCATTCCTATGGGCCTCCAGGCCCATAGGAATGAATGGGAAGCCAGTTGCCGTTACCGATTCGGTAAATACCGAATCGGTAATGGGGGAGGCATCATCATGGGTGGCAGGGTGTCACATTGACACCCTGTTGCACCCCTGATTCGTCCATGTGTGCACATGTGGCGCACATACATGCCCTAAGGGCATGTATGTCTGCCACATTGCACACTTCAAATTGCACAAAAATGCTTTTTTACAGGTATTCGTCATTTACCATCAACTTTTAGTTGGTGGTAAATAACGAATCCCCACACCAACGACACACTCCCCCTACATATCATTTCAGGATTCGGTATTTACCGAATCGGTAAAATTACCGATTCGGTAATTTTACCGATTCGGTAAATTACCGAATCCTGAAATATGCCCCCTACATAGCAAAAGCCAAAATACCGGTCGGTAACGGGATATTTACCGAAAATCGGCCGTTACCGACCGGTATTTGGCTTCCTACATATGGCCCCTAGTGTGTAATCATCTCTTTTGTAGTTTGCAAATAATGCTTTTACTTGCTTCTCATCTGTCATGTGTGTAAATGTTGCAGTTATATTTGTAGTTCTAACCTCCTTCTCATGTGTAAAATAAAACCTTACTACTGCTATTGTGATCACTAATACTGCTACTAGAAAAACAATACCTATAACAGGTTTGCATGTATTTACAAAGCAACACGTTTGTCTGTAGTCATATTGTTTAAACAAAGCAGCAATAAGTCAGCATGTTTAATTCAGCTTTTTCTCCAGCAGTTTTCCTAAGCAATTTTCTTTAAGTTGTCTCTTCTACACACTCTCTTTGTTTTCAGCAATCTGTATATATACGACCTTAACCCTACTCCATGTTCTTCTAAAAATGTTATCCCTATTCTTCTAATGCAGCCTTGGGCCTAGGTAAATCTTCTTACAGCAAAATAAATATTTATTTTCTTTTTTTTATTGCAGTCTTTTTCAGTTTTCAGTCACTTATAACTTTGAAAGTCTTCCTTGTTTAGAAATCTTTTCTAAACATCTTTTATCCAAATCTTTTGTTCTAGTGTGATGTTATGGCAGTTCAGACAGTTCATATTTCACTTCACACAGTTCATACACTGATACACTCAGCACTTGAATCATGTAGTAAATCCACTCAGGTGCAAAATACCTTCAACAAGGCACTATTACTCTTTTCGATCTCTTCAGTATTTGTTGATCTTCCTTTGTCTCACTTGACTCTATCTCTTTAGGGATAGTTGTGGTATTTGTTCAACTGACACACTTGTTCTCAGTCTCCTTTTACTGTAGTTTTGTGTCCACTCAATGCTGTATGTGTCTTGCCTTGCAGTGTTGGTTCCTTCACCCTGATCCTCTGATCGTGCTGCTGCTGTCTCAACTGCTTTCTCAAGTTGAAGTTTGGTTTCTTTTTCTTCATCAGAGACTTCAATACCATTTTGTGAAACCACAGAAACTTGTGTTGGTGTGACTGTCCATAAATCTTCACCCCTTGTTTCTCCTGGATGAAGTGATTCTTATGAGACTGCTCCTTGCAGTTTTTCCGCTTGTTGTGATGCAGTCACCTGTGCTCTTCATTCAGGCTCAAAGAACACAGTTTCTTCAAATGGATGTCTGACTATTTGAGTGTGTGAAGCATGCACCCAGTCTGGTACTCCAGCACACTTAAAAGCAGCGTTAATTATCAGAGTCACCTGGAAGGAGCCTTTCCATCTTGGTTACAGACAAGTCACCCAAACAAGCTTCTTGATCATGACCCAATCTCCAGGATTGAGGTCATGTCACTGTTCTCAATACAAGTCTTGTGTGGCCGCTTCAACTTGGTGATAAACAGAATATATCACATCAGCCAATCCTTTGTCGTAATCGAGTATCATTTCATCTGGGATGCTCACAAGTCCATTTGCTGGTACAGCAGGCAATTTCATTGCAAGTCCCATCAATCTATCATGAGGGAATAACTTGGACTTTCTGTCTAGCACACTTCAGATACTCATGATCACCAGCGGCACAGCATCATGACACTTCAGTGAAGTGGAAGCAGAAACCTTTGCCAAACGGGACTTTATGCTGCCATTAAGCTGTTCGACGATACCAGAAGCTTCAGGTCGTTAGCTACAGTGCAATCTCGGCTCAATTTGTAATGCTGCACAAAGCATCTTCAGGACCTCATTATTTAAATGAGTCCCTCGATGTGACTCCAGAGAATCCTGCATTCCGTATCTTGGGTTTAATTCTCTTAGTAACAGTTTTGCTACAGGGAGACCTTCATTTCTCTTTGTTGGTTAGGCTTCCACCTATCAAGAGAAAATGCAAACTGTAATATGGGCATATCTCAACCCATGGGAACAGGCATCTTGATAAAGTCCATCTGTATCCTGTTAAAGGGACCACCTGATCTCCCTATGTGACTAAGTCTGAAGAGTCTTCTTTTCCCTAAATTCATTTATTGTCATATTACACAATAATGGCATAATTCTTCAACAAGCATCCGAAATCCGTGATTCAACCAATTTTGTCTGAACAATCTCAACAGTGCATCTCCCTCTTGGTGTGTGTACCCACGGAAATGTTGTCTCATACGATACAACAAACTGTCAAGCAATTCAGGTCTCCCATCTGCTGACATCCAAATGTCATTTACGTTTTTCTCACAACCTGATCTCATTCATCCTTTCTGCTCTGCTTCTGAAACATCCTCCCGTACTCTTGAGTTCTTCCCATGTGTCAGCTACTGACATCAACATTGAAAAGACAGTTGGCCTGATTTACAAAGGGCCTCCACACTCGGGGCTGAATCTCCACAAAGAGAATTCTCATTATGAAGATTCCGCCCTGAGTGAAGAGACTCCCCCACGACTGTGGGGACTCCGCCACAAATGCAGAGGCCCTTTGTGAATCAGATGCAGTGTCTTCTTCAGATTCTCTTGTGTAAACACCAACTCCATTAGAAGGTGCAGGACACTAATGCACAATAATGTGCATTATCACCATCAGCATACATGTTTCTGACTGAAAAATAAACACTGTCAGTTCGGTGATCTGCACATTTAATTACCATAACATCTGCAGGCAAGTCGAGAGCCTCCAGTTAGTTCCTCACATGTTCATCATTTCTTATTGGCTTTCCAGAGGATGTCATCAAACCTCCTTGTGACTATAACTGTCCAAAATCATTGACTACACTAAAGCCATACAGTATATCTGTAAATAAAGTCTCTTTCTTTTGGGCTGTTGGAAGGGCAATCACATTTGCAACCTGTGCTGAGGTAATACCTCAAAGCCATGAAGCTTCTACAATACCATTAATGGTGCAAACAGCAAAAGCTGCTCTCAGGGTACCTTCATTGTTCTTAAGACATGAGCCATCAAGAAAGATTATATAGCCAGGCTCTTTCAGGGGTTCATCTTTAATGTCTGGCCTTGGCTTAGTGCATGAATCCATGCCACCTAGACAATTACGTTCAACTTCAACACAAGCATTGTAATTTACAGGCAATATGGCTGAGGGATTCAAAATTGTACACCTTTTCAATGACACATTATTCAAAACAGGGATTTGCTGCTCATATTTCATGAGTCTATTGTGGGTCATGTACTGGTTTTTAGTTTGGCGGAGCAAGATATCAACTAAGTGAGGGACCATAACAGTTAAAGTATGTCCTATCACTATGTTCTCACTCCTCTTGATACAGATACCAACAGATGTGACTGCTTTAAGGCAGCCAGGAAGCCCTGCCTCTATGGGCTCAAGGGAGTTTCAAAATAAGCCACATATTTTGAGCTTCTCCATACATTTGCTCAGAGAGCACCGCCGTCCCTCTCACTGCAAGATATTGTAAACATCTTACTATTATCAGGCATTCCTTGTACCAGGGCATGAGAGAGACTTTATCTCAGCTCTAGGTCATCTTTCAAGAAATCATTGTCCCATGGAAAAGGATCAGTCACATGTTTGTGTGTCAGCCTCAGTAAAGGCTTAGCAACTAGGGAAAAGTTAGGTATCCACTGCCTGCAGTAGCCAACCATTCCCAAAAACATCCTGACTTCTCTTTGTTTTCGAGGTGGATTCACTTGAAGAATCACCTCCACCCTCCCTGGTGACACTTTTCTCACATCTTACTCATAGGTTTGTCCCAAGTGCTGGACTAATGTTCGACAGTATTGCAATTTACCTGGAGACACCTTGTGTCCATTCATGGCCAGGTGATTTAACAGAGCAATCGTATCTTGTTTATAATCTTCTCGCATCTCTGATGCCACAAGTAGGTCACAAATATACTGTATGAGAACTAAATTGTATGGTATCTACAATGATTCCAGATTCAATCAATCAACATTAATAGAGCGCAGCATATCACCTGTGAGGGTCTCGAAGTGCTGGAAATGTTGGCTGCTGCGTTGTGGTTTGTTCATTCAAGTATCCAGGTCTTGAGCTCCTTCCTGAATTGCTGGAGCCATGGGACGGTCCTGAGGTGCAGGGTGCCATGCCTTGGCCTACAGGTACATGAAAGAGGGTCCTCCGCTGTTGATTAGGCAGATCCAGATGGTGTCTGCAAAAAAGCGGGAAGCAGATCAAAGGTGTCTGGTCAGTTGGTGGAAGGTCAGGCATTTGTTGATGTATGCTGGTCCTCATTGTGCAGGGCTTTGCAAGCGTGAGTCAGCATCTTGAACTGGCATATCTTCTGGATCAGGAGCCAGTGTCATTTCTTGAGGTGGGGTGTGATGTGGGTCCTTCTGGGGAGGATGAGTCATGCTGCTAAGTGTTTAATTGTCTGAAGGGTATTTAGGAGACATACAGTGATTCCTATGTAGAGTGTCTTTCTATAGTCCAGCATGCTGGTAACGAGGGCCAGCATGACGGTCCTTCTGGTGTTAACTGGCAGCCACATGAAGAACATGCGGAGCATGCAAAGGGTGGGAAAGTAGGCAAATGAGACTGAGCTAACCTGTTTCTCCATAGATAGCTTGCTGTCCTAGATGATGCAAAGTTGTGGGCATGGTCCGTCGGGGTTGGGGTAGGCCAAGTTCTGCTGGCCACCATGCAACGTTCCAATGTGAGGTGTTGTTCCCAAAGATGAGGACTTCCATCATGTTTGAATTGAGTTTGAGACAGTTGTCTTACATCCAGTCAGCGATGTTCATCATGCATCTGTGAAAGTTGGCTCTGGTGGTGGAAGGGTTTTTGGACAGCAATAGGATGAGCTGGGTGTCGTCAGCGTAGGAGGTGATATTGAGTCTGTGCAATCTGATGGTGTAGGCCAGGGGAGGTCATGTAAGTGTTGAGGGATAATTCTTGGGGACACAACAGATGATCTTCTTAGGCTTCAAGGTGAATGGTGGGCGAAGGATTCTCTAGCTTCTTCCTGTGAGGTATGAGGCGATCCATTTGAGAGCATCTCCCTGGATCCCAATGTGGTGGTCTGTTGCTAAGGATGTGATGGGAGATGGTATCAAAAGTGGCTGATAGGTCCAGGAGGTTGAGGGCTGCCATTTCCCCTTGGTTCCGGAGGGCAATGATGTTGTCAGAGGCTTCGAACAGGACTGTCTTGATGCTGTGGTTAGCTTGAAATCCGGTTTGGGAGGGGTTTAGGAGGTTGTAGTGTTCTAGGTGTTGGGTGAGTAGCTAGTTGATCCCCTTCTCAAGAACTTTTGATGGATAGTGGAGCAGAGAGATGGGCTGGTAGTACTTTGGTTCTGCTGGGTCAGCAGATTTTTTTGTCAGTAGGGGCCTCACTTTAGCGTGTTTCCAGTCCTTAGGAAAGGGGGCCTAGGTAATGAACATGATCAGGACTTTCATGAGCTCATCGCCAATTGTCTTGCTTCTGAGGTTGAAGATGTGGTGAGAACAGGGGTCCATGGGTGCTCCAGAGAGCAAGGAGTTTGTGATGGAGATTGTGTATTGCGTGTTGAGGAGGCCCCAATGGGTGAGGAGGTGTTCAGGGTTTGTGTTTGTGAATGTGAGCAGGTTGATACTGTCGTCGGCAGAGGGTTGGGGTTTGAAGTTAATATGGAAGGCTTAGATTCTTTTTCAAGATCTGGTTGAAAATGGAAGGACTTTCTGTATACCCTTGAGGAACTCAGAACCATGGTATCCCTCTCTGTTGGAACACAAAGGTTAAAAAAACTGTGAATCCTCATGCAATAGCAATAAGAAGAATGCTAGGCAAAGGTCCATAACAGTGAACTATTCTGAAGTGCATGGGTTCTAAAATAGTATGGTAACTGGATAATGTACCATAGGACAACATGAGACTGCAATGCTGCTAATCTTTCTGAGATTGTACACAATCCGTTATTTACTATTAGGTACCTGTAAACCCATGATCTGAGAGTTTCATGGACTCCCAATGATTTCCCTCAAAATCCCTTTCCTCAGCATAACTTCAATGGTATTCAATCAAATGTTTCTGGTGTTAAATTATAATTAATGAATAATACACCATCGAAGTCAACTGAGTTTTGGAACTGTACAAATGGGTTGAATTTGTATCAAATAATTCAATCATTCTTATGAAAAATATGAACCATCAAAGGATGGTCTATGTATACTGTGTTTTTTATATAAGATGTTAAGTGATGACTGTGTGTAGATATGAATGAGGTAGTATGAGTGAGTTCTCTTATTAATGTGCCTCCATTTGTTATAATAAAATCATGTTTTTGTATTTTTGATAAAAAAGTATTCTTTGGTTCTTTCAGTTTATGTTGCAAATACTGTGTTGTTGTATGAATTGTAAGTTGCCTTAAGTCTTCGCACTTAGATATTGATCTCTGTCTTAAGGAACGTGCATCCTTTCAGCAGGGGGCCTCTTTCTTTACATTGTGGTTTTCCTGGATACACCCTATTTTGTTTCAATGCAACTCAGACAGGTTCTACACCTTTAATCAGTTTGATATCTTTCTCTGTAAAATTCCACACTTTTTGGTTCACTGTCTCTTTCAGATCAGAAAGTAATTCTTAAATAGTTCTCACTGGGAACAACCCAACAGCTGTGTATTGTCAAGTCATTTTGAACTCAACATCTTCATCATGTGTTTGGAACTCAACACTATTGAAGTACAGTACATTTTGCAATTTAGCTTACACAATAAATCTCTCCCTAACAGGTTTACGGGACTTGAATCACAGATAACAAAATGATGTCTTCCCTAAACAACCCTATCTTTACTGGAATTGGGTTTGTAATCTGTTTCTTTGAAAATCCTACAACTTGGACCTTCTTTCCCACGAGGGGTAGATCTAAAACGTCTGCTGTTCTCAGAGTGGATCTGGTAGCACTGGTGTCAATAATGAATGACATTGGGTGGCCATTTACTTCTCCCTCCACAAATGGTTCACTCTGGTCTAGCTCTAAGACTGCACCAAGCACACAATCTTCCTCAGGCACCGTTATTGGGAATCATCGGAACGGAACCGATCGTTGTCAAACATAGGAAAGTGTTGAAATGTATTCTGATTCTGGTTCTGGATCAGGTCAGGTTCGCACTGGGCAACTACTTTAAATTAAATGTGGGGTTTCCCATATTCTGTGGTACCATTGGGTCTTGTGGGACTAGCATAGTTGGGACTTATTCCTGCATTCGCACTTGCATTTGATGAACTGGCACATTTTGCAACTGCATTCAATCTTCTCCCTGTATTGGTACATTTCTGTTCTCTATCTATCTGGATTCAGTCTACCTCCCCTCTTCAAATGCCTGATTATTTTACAATTTGACAAGGAGTCATTTTCCTCAGTGTTGCAGCATCTATACCAATATTCCCTTGAGTACCCTGTAATCCTGGTTGTAAACCAACACCTTGCATACAACCTTGATTTACTTGATTTCATTCTGAAAACCTATCTAAGCAAACTTTATCTAGGTTAACATGAATTTCTCCTTAAGTTTTCTCTGCTTCCTTTCTTGTTCATCACTACAGTATTTGGCATACCTTAGGATCTCATCCAATACCTTTGTCGGTCAAGAAATCACAATTTGTTGTATATGTGTACTAATTTATGGTCTAAATCCAGTAACAAAATGAGATATGAAGAATCCCGTATCACTAAGTTACCAACGTTGTTGAAACATTTTAATGACTGTTCACAGTAATAATGCACTGATACCTTTGGCTCTCGTGAAGTTCTTTTAATCTTAACCCAATTCATATCCTTTGGAGGCACCTTGCCTTTCAGAAAAGTAATCACAGCTTCATATTTTTCCATGACTACAGGTGAAGGTGTATTAGTGAGAATATGTCTCATTGGCTCCGTACGAGGCCATTGCACAACAACCTTACATTTTGCCTATAATTCATTTGGAACTGCGGTGTCAAAGAATGTATTTAAATCCATCCATAGGACTTTAAAATTTTTGACAAATCTGTCAACCTGTGTGAACCACTGTACATGTTTATCTCAATTTTGGAAAGTTGTTTGTAAATGCTGCAAGCTCACCCCTGCTCCATGGTACATGATCATGCACCCCTCCTGTTATCTCTCTCAATGGATAAGCCTAGTATATGTAACACACCAATTTCAAACTTGACATTTGTCACAAATCTCCAACACAGATATATACTACTGAGATTCAGATTAAAATATATTCAGCTCATGATAGGCCATCCTTCTGAAACTTATTCTATTGATGCCTTTCCCTTTTGCCCATGTGATATGCGATCTCCTCAGAATAATGTGCACTTTTTATTCTTTTGCAAGTTGTATTCTAACGAAAGTAAAGGATATATCCTCTCGTTTATACATAAATTAAACATCAGACAATGCCTCCCAGTCCTCTATTACCTCCAGCTATTACCGGATCCTTTGATATGTTTTTTGCTTGGCCCCGTTTCACCTATCTGCAGTAAACAAAAGAAGACTAACCTCCTAGTCTGATGCCTATAAGCAAGATAAGGGCCAATTTGATGAAAGGGGAAACTTTGAACAGCATTTGGCATGCCGCACTTTATCCCTTCGCATTTTGCTCCCGCTACCGGAACACCAGCACGCCGCACTTTACTTCCCATGCTGGGAAGCAATGGAAAAGCGCACCGCACCTTCCTGAGGACTCCAAGCTCCAGAGCGCATTGCAGCAGGAGCTGCACGCAACACGAAACTTGTGCCAGGCGGCCCATAAAGCAGGGGTTGGGCCCCTGCTAACCGGGAATCTTTGAACTGCATTTGACACACCATACTTTGGGGCATATTAACAAGCCAGGCGATAAAATTATCGCCGCTTTAGCGGCAGAAAACTGACGCTAAAACGGCGATAATGGGCTTGATAATATCCTCTATGGAATTCCAATTGAAACCCATGTTAGATGTGAAGGACATCTGACATGGGCTTCAATTGGAATTCCATAGAGCATATTAACAAGCCCATTATCGCCGTTTTAGCGGCAGTTTTCCGCCGCTGACGCGGCGATAATTTTATCGCCTGGCTTGTTAATATGCCCCTCTATCCCTTGGCATTTTTCTCCTGCTACCGGAACACCAGCACGCCGCACTTTACTTCCCGAGCTGGGGAGTATGTATAATACGGGGTCATCTAGTACTCCCCCAAAGACTCAGAGTGTGAATTTGAACAATACACCACTATTACCAAAAAGGCAAATTGGTGAAAAGGATAAGGGAAAGGGGATTGGGACACATCTAAAATCAATAGTAAATATGCATAATAGCCTATCAACCAGAGGAGAAGTGGCTAGTGAAAAAGCGACAGGGAGGTCAGGAAATCATCTGGGTGAGAGACAGGTGTATGATTTAACATCAACAACACGCCTGACACATTACTGTCCATCAGAAAGTTTAAGTAGACCACAGATTTTAAACTTACCCCCGGCTGCCACCCCGTTTACTGTAATTCTGGCCAATGTTCCAGCTCCCCCCCCTCCCCCCGGGGAAAACGAAACATGGATGTCACTGAGGAATAAAGCCACAGATTGCTTAGGAAGTAGAACAGGATTTACCAGTGCTATGTTTAGAGATTTTAAAATGATGAGGAGGATTGGTTGGGTTGGATAAAGGAGGAAACTTTTTCAAGGTGACTGTGTCATCCTCTCACCTGGAATACCATCCCTGGTAAGGGAAATCTTACTAAGAGCCCGGGATACAAACATCACCCAAACTAGTATTAATGTTCTCCCTCAGGTTTTGTTTTTTACCAGCCTAAGCATTCTTCATGGCAAAATGGAAATCATCCATCCATACAGCCTATTGATTATCCATTCTATAATCTTGAGGTGTCAAATAGATTCGGGCCTCTCCAATCACTGGATGAGAATGAATGACTATTTATCAGAGAAGATCAGAGTGTGATTACTAAGGGTTCCGATATTCAGACTGCCTATGAAGCCTGTTTGACTAAACAAAATAGTGCTTCGAGAACTGATTTGAGGGAAATGCATTTAAATGGTGAAAAAGCTTTTGGGTCAGTCCCAAGAATTAGTGATTTATTAGAATTGGGCGAGACCAGAGTTCCTAGCCGAGCCGTGCAACCTGGGTTCGAACCCACTTGTAAGATCGATTCTGCCCCTGGATTAATACGCCACTGTAACGGAAAACGGGACCCATCGCCAGATATGTGGCGGACCTGCAAGGTCAATTAGGATGCACCCGGCACACTGAATAATAATCATCATAATATGGATGGCGGAGCCTGCTCGGCACCGCCACCATATTGTGCCCCAGATCCTTACGGCAGGCAATCATAACGATTGCCTGCCGGCGGAAAAGCGACGGATGGACTTTCCGTCCGCCGTGGTACCCCCGCCATACTAATATGGCGGGGGGTAAATCAGGCACAGATGGCGTGTGGATCGCCACCGCCGCCTGGGCGGTGGCAATCCACCCACCATCATAATGGGGCCCATAGTGTTCTTTTTTGGAACATAGCTGGTCTCCGAAATAAAGTAAATAATGCAGTTTGGATGGACTTTATTGACAAATTTGACATTTTATGTGTTCGAGAGATCTGGGTGATAGATGGAGTGCATATAAATGGTTTGAAGACATTTCATATCCCAGCAATTCATTCAACATACAGGAGACCCAACGAGGGATTTTGTGTTTATGTTTCAAATTTGGTTCGGGCATTAAAGACTGAAATGATAAAATCTGAAACTTTTTATCAAATAGTATTGATTCGTATAGACTGTAAATGTATTTTGATTATAATCAATTTTTATAATAATGTAAAAAAAGAACAGCTGGGGTTATATTGAAGATGAAAAGTTATGATCTTAGTAAAAGAAAGGCAATCAGTGACACTGAAATGATTACCATTTGGGCAGGTGATTTTAATATTGGTTAACGTCCGTTAGTCAGGCTTGGAAAATGTGGCCAAACAATAAAGGAGGATGACCCCTTGATTAATTTTGTGCACTCTGATAGGGGGGAGATGTTTAATGAAAATTTTATTCTCATATGACCTTGGTTATGCCAATTGCCTGTGCTCCCCTAGAGTGGATTTTTGGGCATACCTTTATAGGCAGAGGATTAGAATGCACAATAGATTTTATATAGTTGCCCCTAACCGTTATGCAAATTTATATTATGAGTTACAAAACCCACAAAAATGTAATGAGTGATCACTTACCTTTAAGCATCACCATTACCTTCCCAACTGTTTTAGAGCGACAACATAATAATCAAGTAGTTTGGACCCAGAATGTACAAATGAGTTGTCTGAATGGCTATACTCTGCGTTGGTCTAGCCACGATCCATCCGAGTTCAACAAACAAATTATAACTAAGGCTTATGACTCAATTTTAATGTGTCTGCAGGAATCTACTTCTTATGAAAATATAGAGATAGAATTTTCCCAAATTACATCAACTGTTCAAAACTTGCGGAGAGGGATGGAGGATGCAGATCGGCTGAGAGGCCGCGATCACTCCCCCTCACTTCCCCCTTGACGCCAGACGCCAGAAACAGCTGTGAGGAGCCACGAAGCTGCCACCGCCGAACTCGATGCTCCGGAGCCACGGACTTTCAGAAGCCGGTTTCTGATGCATTAGCGGGCAGGCTGTGTCCCAGCAACGGGCGTTTTTTTTTTCTCTGATGAGGAAAGGGGTTTCTATCTTTTCCCTTTCTGGATGTTTTTCTGCCAGCCCCACTTGGTGCGAGGAGCCGGAAGTGAAGCTGGATCTGAAGACTCTGGAGCTGGTGTTAGTTAAAACGCAAGGCAATATACTCTCTGCTGGGCTTTAGAGCCAAGTCACTTTTGACCGCGGTCTTCCTCCACGGACAATAGGACTGCTGCGGCCCACGGACTTGAGGATAGGGGATCGTCTTTGGATCATCTCTGGAACTCCTGGTTTCTCTCTAAGAGGGGGTAAGTGAAGATCTTGTCCTTACTTAACTTGGTTGAGGGTCACTGGGGAGGTCTCATATGTAAATTTGTCAGCAATTCAGCAAGTCAGAGACTGGCAGAGGGGCTTTACGATCAGTACACTATGCGAAAGCTAACCAAAGGAGCTAAAGGGATTGCTCAGTCTGAGTCTCCGAATTTGGGGCAAAAGGCTAAAAAGTGAGTTGGCCAGGCCGCAGCGCAGTCAAATCACGCAGCTGCCTTCAGAAAAGATCTTCCCCTCCTTACTGAATTTGCTGAGATGGCATGTGCTGAAACCACTAAACAAGACCATCACGAAGCGGCCTCGGCGGATTCGGACTTTGCTATTAGCCCTAGTGGGTTGGCTTCTGTGGTATCCTAGGTTATGGAACCATCTCCATTTGTGGTTCTGTAACCTAGGAACTTACATTCTGTATCCTAGTAGCTTGTTGCTCCTGATGTCTTTTGTAACTGAAGACTGTTCTCCTGTTGGTTGCTGCCCGGAGCGCTCCTGTGGATGAGGTCTATATGTATTGAACCTGGAATAAATCCTAACTGAAATATATATCTGAAGCCTCATGAATCCTACTTATTACACTGGCGACGATCAACCTACGTGTCTTTTAATTATAAGAGGAAAAGTCGAAAGTGGAAACGAGCTTTAGAGAGAAAAGGCTTCACATTACAACTCGTCAATGATTTTCATAACATCCGAAAATTATCGCAGCAGGTACTCTGTTATTATTATATTTTCAATATATTTGTGAGTTAACCGTTACTCACGATCTCTGGTGGCGCACTCTATTTCTCTCGCGCTGCCATATCATGCCATGTAAGTTGCGTGCTCTGTTTGACTCACTCAGGCATTCAGTAAATGGATTTCTATGAGCTCTAATAGCTCCAGATTCTTTACTTCGTCAGTTTCGTCAGTGAAACGCAATGCTTCACGTTGCGTGACCTCACGTTGGCGGCCAGTTTAGTAGTGAGAAATATTTGTTTTAAATGCTGAAACCGCGTTTCCTACAAATCTGCTTTATTAATTTTCGTCAGTACTGTCACTGGATCAAAACTTGCTATCCTTGTGGAAGAAAGCTTTGCCTTTAAAGGAATCCCTGCTCATTTATGTATGAATACAAATACACCTGTGACTTTGCACGCATCGATCTGGGACAAGTAAATCAGTCATCGGTGATATGCACACCTTGCATATCTTTGCTGTGACTCTCACCTTTGATTTAATATTACAACACGGTGATACACAGACTCTTGTTTTTACTACATTGTGATCCACGCAATCCATTTTTTTGTTTCTGTCATTTTTTGTTATTTTTTATGTATTCAATATTTATATTTATTGTAGGTATATAATGGCAATGCAACATGTTCCAACTCCTTCATTTTTTTAAAATTCTCCAGGTGATCCTCCATTGAAATGGTCTAAATGGAAGAAAGTATTTGCTCACTATGCAAAAGTCTGTGGTGCCAATTTAAGTGCTGGGAGAAAAATGTCTCTTCTATTACACTGTCTTGGCTCTGAAGGCCAAGAGGTTTATGAACACCTTCCAGAACTCACAGATGATAGTGTTGCAGACCTTAATGAATATGAAATTGCAATAAAAAAACTTGACATTCATTATCTTCCTAAGTTAAGCATTGTTCTAGAGAGGTACCATTTTGGAAGGAGGATGCAACATGAAGGAGAGACAGTCGAACAATATATTACTGTCCTACATAAATTGGCTTCAACATGTGGTTTTGGGGCATCTCTAGATGAACGACTTAGAGACCGGTTCATGTTAGGCTGCCATTTAGAAAAAGCAAAATAGTCCATGTGGGAGAAAAATAACCCACCATTACATGAAGTCTTAACCATTGCCAAAACTTCGAAACATTCAAAAGCTTGTGTGGAAGTCATCAAGAAAGATGCTGCAACCATTAAAAACGACGACACTGGTGTAAAGGTTTTACTTGAAAGAGACAAAGACAAGGAAAAAGACAAGTCCTTTAAGTCGAGTCAACTCAATACTATGTTTCTTACACAAAACAAGTCTTCCAACAAAGTTTTTGTGGGAAAGTGTTTTCGGTGTGGGGACATGGGTCATTTGGCTAATAATAAATTATGTCCAGGATGGAAATCTACTTGTAAAAATTGTGGCAGGAAAGGTCATGCCACTAAATGCTGTAGGTCGACCTTGTCTTCAGTTCAAAACAAGGTTATAGAAGTAAATTGTGATGATGATGATGAATCAGTAGGAGAAATTGTCATATATGAAAACTGTGTTGAAAAATTGGATGGTCCATTTGAAAATGTATTAGTTAATGGTTAGAAGTACAAATGCTTTTTGACTCAGGTGCTAAAATAACCTTGATACCATTTAAGTTTTATGAAGAAAACCTAAAAAATGGGGTGAAACTGTTGAAACCTGACATTAACCTCTTCGATGCCGATGACGGAACGGTTCCGTCATGCACGCCGGTTGGGCTGTGCTTATGACGGAACCGTTCCGTCATGGCCCCGCCCGCGCTCAGATCTTTCAGCACTGCGCGGGAATCCGCGCAGCGCTGAAGAGGTTAAGCCACAAGGTTACGGTGGTGAGCCAATAAAATTAGCTGGATATTTTTGGGGTTCTATAGAGTTTAAAGACAGAATTATTGCTGGTAAAGTTTATGTTTCCATCAAAGGAGATTCATTAATAAGCTGGATACATCAGAGTGATCTTTATGTTTTTCTGTATCCCAATGCCAATCCAATGGTTTGTTTGAAACATAAACCTACTGTTAACTCTGTTCAAATTGATTGTGACAATTTGCTAGGAAAGTTCTCTGAAGTTTTTAAGAATGAACTTGGATGTTTAAAAAACTATGTTCATGAGATCAGGTTAAAAGAACATGCTGTCCAAAAGGTTGCCAAAGTTCGTAATGTTCCTATGGCTGTCAGAGATAACATGAAACTTGAGTTAGATAAACTGATTACAAATGAGATAATTGAGGAGGTAGGGGCTTCACAGTGGGTTTCTCCGTTTGTAATGGCACATAAGGCCAATGGCGATGCTCGTCTCTGTGTAGATTTGAGAGAGTTAAACAAAGCTGTGGTCATTGACCACTATCCATTACCCAATATAAGTGAAATGCTTAGCATGTTAAATGGTGGAAGGTAATTTTCATCCCTCAATTTAAGTTCGGCTTACCATCATCATCATCATAGTCTTTATTCAAATTTAAAAAAAATTCATACAAGACACAAACATTTAAAAAACACAAAATAAAATTACCAATCACATACCCTATATAATACATAAAATCATCCAATAAATACCTAAAAATTACTCTTAAAAAAGAATTAAACATATCAACAGACTAAAGATGGAAACACATTTTAAAATGCAAAACAAAAAAGGGAAGATAAAGCATCAATTGGAACAAGAAGATTTTCAGTCTACGCCCCAGGAACATAAAGCCCTACGTAGGTACTCCCACAGTTTCCCTAAGAGCCTTTTGCCTTAGGGACCAAGCCCAACCCAAGAATTTAGCTAGGGCAATTGAAACAAGTGGAGAAGTGCTTGTGCGTAAGAGTCTTAGAGCAACAGCAGAACTCCTTGTGGCCAAAGTTTTGCACATAGGAGACAACCATGTTCATCTAGGGATAGTGTATACAGGGCAAACAAACAGAAAATGGGCAATTGATTCCTCGTGAAAGCCACAGACAGGGCAAGTTCCTACACTTATACCAAACCACCCGCTAGTAAGGTCCCTGAGTGGTAAAGAACCTGCTCTGAATTGGAAGTAAAGTTTCCTTGCTCTAGTTTGGGTAATCAGGTCCCAATAAGGTTCAAAAGCTGGAATAACCTTCACCTCCAAATATCGGCTAGTCATCGTAGGGGCGTTAGAATCGCTCCAGACCCGATAGTTTACCCGTTCCCAATAGAGCGTTTTCAGAAGGCTCTTGGGAGGAAACACGGCAGCCACTGGGTCTTTCCATAGCCCCTCCAATCCCAGGTCTAACAATGTCTCCCGGAGGTTCCTCAGCCACCCGATCCTATGGAACGTATCGGCCTGTATTACGTCCATAAGACCCATTGCGTATGAATGAAGCTCCGGAGTGGTCCAGAGCCTCCGCCAGTATAAAACCGGGCGGAGTTTGGCTAGGTCCTTAATAGCCTTCCTACCTAAATCATATCGCAATGGTACCAGAGGGGTGCTCTGCGGCAGGTCGATTATGCTACGGAGAAATTTATTTTCGGCGGCTGTTAAAGATGTCAATGCGTCGAAACCCCATAGCTCGGCCCCATACAACACAGAGCTTAGAGCCTTTGCCTCGTATACTTGGAGCACGGGTTTGATGGGCTTAGTGAAGGATTTTTTGTGCTCACTGGTCAGAGCTCCCGTTATCTGCCTAAATTTCATTATAGACATCTCCATATGTCTATTCCACTTATTGTCGTGAGTCACATGTATGCCTAAATAGACAAAATTTTTAACCTCTTCGAGTGTTCGCCCGTTCATTAGGAGCTTTCCTGGTCTATAACTTAATTGCGGGTTAAAAGCCATGAGTTTAGTCTTGGTCACGTTAACCTCTAGACCATAATTTCTGCAAAAATCTTCAAAAACTGACAATGCCCTTTGCAGGCCACTCGGAGTTTTAGATACAATAAGAGTATCGTCAGCAAACATCAATATTGGGGTGATCACTCCAGCCAACTTGGGAGCGTCGGTGTTGGCTCGTAGCATATGATCTACTATTCCATTGATGTACAGGGAGAACAGTGTGGGTGCCATGGCACAGCCTTGGCGCACTCCACGTTCTACCAGAAACTAAGGGGTGAAATCACCCAGGCCTCCCCCCTGAATTTTTGCAAAGTTAGACTCGTGGAGCCGCATGATTAAAGTCAAAAGTTCCAAGGAGAGCCCCAGCTTTTCAAGGACCATCCAGAGCCGCTCACGAGGAACGAGGTCAAAGGCAGCTCTTAAGTCCACAAAAGCGACGTAGAGACTGCCTTTACCTAACGTTACTACCTTCCAGTGCAGTTGGACAAAGCGAAAAACCTGGTCCACAGTGCTGGTGAATTTGCGAAAACCTGCTTGAAAAATGGAGAGTATCCTATTATCTTCAATCCAAACCAATAACTCATTCAGGACCATCCTCCCGATGACCTTTTGGATTGTGTCTATTAGACTAATGGGTCTGTAATTTCCTGGGAGTGTTTTATCTCCCTTTTTAAAAATAGGAATTATAATAGCCACCCCCCCCCCATGATTTAGGCACTGGGGCACCTTCAGCCACAGCATTAGCCACTAATGCAATATACTTGCTCCAACAAGGCTTGTAATTAAGAAAGAGATCAGATGGAACCCCATCCAATCCCGGTGCCCGCCCAGCAGCTACACAGGCCAAGGCAGCTAGAACATCCTTGGGACAAAAGGGACCATACATGTAAAAAACGTGCGATGTCTGCCCCGAGCATTTATATAAGGGGTTGCATGCATATTGTGGTTTAAAGTGCCCAATCCACTCCTCTTGAGTGACATGGTTTGATGGGCTATCTGGCATACCACCTCTGTTCCACTTGATCACGTTCCAGAACAATCTAGTGTCCCTGGCGTAACATGCCTCCTTCAAGTCTAGCCAGTATAATTCATCCCAACTTTTTTCGCTTGAGCAAGGCATTTCTTGTAAGAATGTCTGGCTAGTTGAATACTTGACTTGCTCTCACTAGAAAGGGCATGTGTCAGGCTACCTCTGGCTCGTCTGCACTCCCCATCATACCACCTTAATCGCTTAAGGAGAGGCTTATTACCCTTGCTTATTGGCTTGAGAAAGAACCCAGGTAATCCGTCAAAGAAGGACTCATGTAAACTGGTGGCTTGTTCTCTACTTTCATTAGTCACCAGGGCATCCTCCAATTTCCTAATCATTTGGACAAGCTCAGTGTCAATGCTAGCAATCACCTTGACATTAGTCTTAACCTGGAGCCACTTGAGTCTCCGCATGTCATTGGTGGGGACGCAATCAGGAGGAGCTAATTTTGGTTCTTTTCCCGCCATACTACGGTCCCCCCACCAGCGGTGAGTAACACAAATGGGGTTATGGTCGCTCTCGACTCTTAATTCAACCACCATGTCGGTAATATGCTGCCATAACCTCATGCAACAAAGAACATAGTCAATCCTGCTGTCTGAGCGGCCGTTATCAAAGGTGGATGCGCCCTTCTTGTCCCCTAGAGTCCTTCCGTTCAGGGCCCTTAAACCTTTCTCTTAGCAAAGTGCATTTACCTGTACTGCTACCGTGGACCATCTTTTAATTGGAGCGAGCGGCAAGGCGGGTATACCCCACAGCCGGTCTTCTTCGGGGTCAAGGCCCCATTCGGAGTCTGGATCTAAAAGGGGTTCGAACGTGACATTAAAATCTCCCGCAACAATCAAGTCCATGTTGCTCGAGTTGGTTTCTATGAGACTGGTCAAAATATCCAGTACCCGTGATCTTTTCCCTTTCGTCCCTCGAAGATATAAATTATAGATATCTAATGTATCCGTTGGGCCAAAAGTTAGTCTAATTAATTGGATATCCGGAGAACCCGTGTCTATCACGACAACTCTAGAAAATAAATCCTGACGGGCCCAGATAGTTAATCCACCCATGGGGCGGCCTTTGGGACCTTTAGTGGCTGGGACATAGAAATTCAAGTAACCCAGCAAAAACTGGGCCTCACTAGACCAAGTTTCCTGCAGGAGGCAAACGTCATATTTATTAACAAAACTGACCCATTCAGGGGAGTCTAACTTAGTCTTGAGGCCAGCTAGATTCCAAGATAGCAATGAACCCAGCCTATTGCCCAACGATGTGCCATGGAGTACAGTGGCCAAACTTGCCGCACTTGACCTCACACTCACCCTATGCTGGCTTGGCAATGAAACCCTATAGGAAGCAGGCACCCCTATTGGAACTAGAGGGGCAACATCACGTCCACAGGGGAATTCACTTTCAATTGTCATGACAGCTTTAACAGGTACAAAGTTTGACTTGCTGTGCGTTTGTCAATACCGAGAACCTGAATTATAAAAATGGTGTAGATCGTGCACCTCTATCCCTGATCTGAGCCCATAGGGTGTATGATCAGTAATGAACCTCGGTATTCGTGTATCTACAAAATTGACAATGATGCAGTCACCCGGAACATCCTTAGATCTTTAGCCCACCCATTTTACTCTTCTTGCGAATAAAATCCTCCCATTCAGATTATTGGGGATTGACCTGTTCGTATTTAGCCAATGGGTCACTTTGTTTTTCAATTCATGGAAAGATTCGGTTTTACTGTCAGGTAATTCGGGGACACCAGTTAAAACTACAACGTAAGGGAGGGATTCGGGTGGTAAGTGAATGTGGGCCAAGGGTGGTCTTAAAGGATTAACTGGAGTGGCAGAATTAACGATTACTCTCTCATCCGTAATTTCCTTTGTATTATTACCCACAGATTCATTACTTATCCCCGCCACCCTCCCAAGCGACTGATGAATATTTGACGCTGAAATTAGTAAGCCAGGGCCTGGAACTGTATTAATTGATGTAGAGGTTTTATCAGTTGAGGGTGGTGCAGAGGTCAAAGGATTTTCGGGTGGAGGGCAGTTGGTTCTAACAATGTCCCTAGTGGACAGTTTGACAACATTCTTTAGTGAGCAAAAGTTGTCCAGGATGGTTTGTTCCAGACGGTCAACTTTTTCAGTGACTATTTTAACTCTTTCTAGGAGGGGTAGAATTAGGGAACGAACCGCCTGTTCTATCTGGAAATCATAGCACTACTATTTAACAAAGGGGGGGTACTTGTACTAACATCCTCCACAATTGAACAATCGTCGGGAATCAGAGTGTCAGGCGTTACCATATTTTTAGATGCTTTTAAGATTTTCGCCTGCCTGACTCCGTCGCCAGCCCCACCCCTTTTCCTTTTCAAAATAACAGATCTGGAAGATTTGGTGGCAGCCCTTGTCTGAGAGCGAGTAGCTTTATTGTTTAGTGGGGCCATTGCGGCCACTGCAGATACACCATCAGTCTCGCCAGTGCCTTCGGGAAACCTCTCTGAGGATGTTGACACATTAGAGGGCGTTACGGACTCACCGGGCAAGGGTGCACCCCCCCGGATCAGCTCCCTTGGTCTGTTTGGAGATTTAGACAAAGCCAATGAGCCTAATGAAGAACGTCTTGCAAGCATAGGGTCTATTGAAAGACGCCTCTCGGTAATGGCAATTTCATGTTCTAATACCGAAACTGCTCTAGTAATAAATTGGTCCATGGTGCCAGACACTGTGGCAGGAGCCGTGATGCGCTTCCCCTTCCCAGCCATATGAGACAATGCTTGTGGATTCCCAGGATGTAACAAGGTTACATAAGCAACAGGAACATAGACGTACAATATGCAGTCTCACCAACGCCTTACTGCAGACACTATTTTGAAAGGGGGTTGCCCAGCCCAGCCTTGGCCAGCCCCGGACGGCCACAGACGGCCCGCCCTTTGTCCGGGCTTCGTCCGGCGCGTCCCGCGTAGCGGATGCCGTCACGTCCTTAAGGGGCGTCAATAGCCTGTGGCGGGTGGGCGGGGAGGAGCACAGGTGCTATGGCGCACGGGCTCCTGGTATCCGGAGTCCCATGCGATGCCTTCTCCCCGTGACAACAATGCCACACGCAGCAGCAGACAGCAGGCAGAGCCCCTCCTGGGGCAGCAGCAGAGCGACCAACGATGAATGGCCAGGTGAGTACAATCACGAAGCGGGACCCGCGCCAGCGGGTTCCGCGAGGTTATTTACATGTTTGTGGCGGGTGGGCGGGGAGGAGCACAGGTGCTATGGCGCACGGGCTCCTGGTATCCGGAGTCCCATGCGATGCCTTCTCCCCGTGACGACAATGCCACACGCAGCAGCAGACAGCAGGCAGAGCCCCTCCTGGGGCAGCAGCAGAGCGACCAACGATGAATGGCCAGGTGAGTACAATCACGAAGCTCGGCCTACCATCAAATCAAACTCACTGAAAAGTCTCAAGGTTTGACTACATTCACTACACCCTTTGGTACTTTTAAATTTAAGAGAATGCAATTTGGTCTTATATCAGCAGCTGCAGTTTTTCAGCGAACAAAGGAAAGGATATTAAAAGGTGTAGTGGGAGTAAAAATTCATCAGGATGACATCCTGGTTTCAGGTTCAACAGAGATAGAACATAATGCAAGACTTTGTGAGGTTTTAGATATCTTATTGAAGTCTGGATTGACTCTTAAACGGGCAAAGTGCAAGTTTGGAGTCCAAGAAATTGAGTATCTATGGCATCTCATCACATGTAATGGTATTCAACCCAAGAAATTGTTGGTTGACACTATTGAGAATTTACCTTCTCCAAAGAACAGAGATGAATTAGTTAAGTTTTTGGGAATGGCTGAGTTCTACAATAAGTTCATTCCCAAATTTGCTGAGAGATCAGTATCTTTGAGATCTTTATTAAGGAAAAACACAGAATTTGTATGGTCAAATTTATGTGAAAGTGAATTCAATGACATAAAATTCAGTTTGAAGAATGCTTCTAATCTTGTGAGTTTTGATGTCAATGATGACGTTGTTCTAATGACTGATGCCAGCTCCAGTGGATTTGGAGGTGTTTTATTGCAAAAGTCTAGTGGTGTATTTAGAACTATTGCTTTTATTTCAAGAGGTTTACGTGGTGCTGAAAATAATTATTCGGTCATTGAAAAGAAAGCTTTGGTGGTCTTCTGGGCTGTGAGAAAACTTAGGAAATTTCTTTGGGGGCGAAAATTTGAAATAAAAACAGATCACAAACCTCTTAGAGATGTGTTTTCAAAAAAGGTGTAGACCAGATTTCTGGTAGAATACATTGATGGGTAATTTCTCTTCAAGATTTCGACTTTGAGATAAACTATGTTCCCGGTGCTAGCAATTTGCAAGCAGATTGTCTTTCCAGATTGGTTAAGGATTCTGAATCTGAGGAGGATTTTACTGAGGAGAGTTTTGCTGGTGAAGACTTCTATGAAGATTTTAATGTTTGTTTTGTAACTGAAGGAATTATGCAAGAGACAGAATGGAAATCTTCACTAGAAAAGGATGTTTGTTTGCAGGAAGTTTTGAAAATGATTTTGGAGGGTTGGTCTGTTAAAAATAAGTGTAAGGCGGAATTAGTAAGTTTTTGGTAAGTTCACAATGAACTTTCCATTGTCGATGGTTTACTTATGAGAGGCAGTAAACTTATACCACCTGAAGATTTGAGACATGTTTTGGTTAGGAGGGCTTATTCCAGTCATATGGGAATTTCAAAAAAGAAAGAAAGACTCAGAGAAAGTTTTTGGTGGCCCTCGATGAATTTGATGACAGAGAGGGAGTTAGAGAATGTGTAGTTTGTGCCAACAGTGATAAGGTATTAAAGTGTAGGACACAGCCCATGGTCATCAGGGAGAGAGCTGCTGGTCCATGGGTTGACATTTGTATGGATATTCTTGGTCCGGTAAGGGTAAGTTCACAAGATAGGTATGTCTTGGTTTGCCTAGATATGTTTTTGCGGTGGCCTGAAATCAAAGTTGTGAACTCCATTGAATCCAATGATGTCATAAAATTTTTAGAGGAACTATTTGAAAGAGAAGGTTTTCCCTCCAGTCTTCTTACAGATAATGGTGTTCAGTTCACCTCTAGGCAAGTTGAAGAGTTTCTAAAAGAAAGAGGGATAAAGCATAAGAAGGCTTCACTCTATCATCCAGAATCAACTGGTGTTGTTGAACGTTTTGTTAAAGTGTTAAAAGAGAGTTTACAATTGTCTTTTGTTTGCGAGTCCAGTTGGGTTGAAGGTTTGAGAAAGAAAGTGAGAGAGTATAGGTTGACTCCCCACTCAAGTACAGGTGTTTCACCTTTTTGTTTATTTTAGGGGAGATTACCTTCTTGTGAAGAAAGTCCTGGATGGCTTATTGAGAAAAGGTTGAATATTGATAAAGATATTTGTGTACCTTTAGGTTGGGAAACAAAAGAGGAAGAAAGAAAGTTGAAGTCTAAAGCAGGATTTGATGTGAGGAAGGCTGTCAAAGAGACAAAGATTCTGGTAGGAGATTGGGTAAAAATAAAATCTCCCAGAAAAGGGTTAAAGTGTTCTAAATTTGGTAAGCCTTGTCGTGTTAAGACATTGTTTAAGAATGCTGTGAAAACTGATGACAACAAGATATGGAACTTGAGCAGAGTTTCAAAATATGTTTCTTTGCCTTCAAGAGATTTAAAAGTTAAAAGATATTGCCAATTCTAGAACAAATCTTTTGAAGCCTAAAACTTTTGTGTCTGGTGATTTTGCAGTCAGACTAAACGTGTGAAATGTAAACCAGTCTGTTTGCATGATTATGTTTGATTTTTTTGTATTTATTTTTTTTGGTTTCCTTTGCTGTTCTGTTTATTATTGGTAGGGAGATGTGTGGTATCCTAGGTTATGAAACCATCTCCATTTGTGGTTCTGTAACCTAGGAACTTACATTCTGTATCCTAGGAGCTTGTTGCTCCTCATGTCTTTTGTAACTGAAGACTGTTCTCCTGTTGGTTGCTGCCCGGAGCACTCCTGTGGATGAGGTCTATATGTATTGAACCTGGAATAAATCCTAACTGAAATATATATCTGAAGCCTCGTGAATCCTACTTATTACAGCTTCCTTAAGGGCAGATTCACCAATCTCTTCAGTCTCTACTAAAATAAACATGACATCGGATGGAGCAGTGGGGGAAACTACAGAGTTTAGAAAGTACCCTATATTTTCTAAAGCCAAACAGGGCGGGCTTTTGGGTGAAGCTGAACAGGAGGTGGTAGGTAATGACCTCCTATTCACTGATAACTCATTGGACTCAGGTCCAAAGACTCTAATTTCCGAGACTGGTAGTCATCCCTCCCTTCCTTTCTCAGGTGTGCTAGATCCAACAGCTGGAGGAGGGTCCATCTATCATTCTATTCCGGTGGTCCCAGAGGCGTCTATTTTGACTTTACCAGTGGAGCCTGTGCTGGTTGAACCAGAAGGTTTGCAGGCGGAGGACAGGCCTAATGTAAATCAGATTAATCCCTCTCTAGACAGTAGCTCTTTTTCCATGCAATGGGATGCTAAAAGTCTTCTTAATTTGATTCTGGAAGACATTTGTGAGTTAAAAACCTCCCAATCTGCTGAGATTACAGTAATCCATGCTCGCTTGACAGAGATTGAGGAAAACATGGCTCAGATCCCGGCACGGCTCTCGGAGGCCAAAACCAGGATTTCCCAATTGGAGGATCAAGTGTCATCTATAAATCTCAAAGTCGCCACCTTTCAGTCCCAGAGAACCACATTGGAATTCAAGTTGAAGGAGTTAGAGAACCATTCCAGGTGCTCAAATCTCCGAATCTTGGGCATCCCGGTTGACATCGAGGGTCAGCAGACTCTACAATGGGTTGACTCTTTTATAAAGAAAAATGTCCTCTCAGAATTCAATGGTGATCTGACGATAATGAGAGCCCATCGTGTTCCAGCACACCTCAATCCTAATGCTAAATTCCCATGGATTATCTTGGTCAACTTTGGGGACTTTAGGGTCAAGGAACAGATTTTATCAAAAACCATTAAACAAAGACAGTTTTCCTCTACCGAATTTCCATTATGTCGCATTTTTTCGGACATGTCAGCCTCCGCAGCGAAAAGGCGGAAAGAATTTGTCAAAATGCTACATCTGTTTAAGCCACAGGGGGCGCATGCTATGATAGCCCAGCAGAGTAAGCTGAAGGTGCTAGTCAAGGGTAGATTCCACATCTTTTGCAGTGTGCCAGATGCACAGGAATTACTGCAACAGATTTCTATGGATAAACCCTAATGGCATTATGTTAGTCTTCAGTTAGCTGTTCGGGGGGTTTCTTTCTTGGAAAGGCAAAGAGCTATTTGTTCACAGAGGACTGTTATTGCCTTTTTTGTGATTTTTAAGATGTTTAATGATGTCTAATTCTGTTAAAATGTTGCTTTTTTCGTTTAAGAAGGGGAGAGGAGGGTAGAGGGGGGGAGTGGGCTGTCCGGCAGCACTAGGCACCAAGTCATTGTGCCAGTAGAAGGGTGGGTGAGATAGGTTGTCTGTTCTGAGCACGGGCGGCCATCTTCTCGGGGGGACAATGGGCCAAGGGTGGGAACACAGGGGTGGAAAGGGAGCATGTGGGAAAAAACGAAAACCATATTGTAGGTTCTAATACATTTGTCCATCGTTATTTAGAAAGGAGTAAGGGGGGACAATTTATTTTGCTGGCCTTTTGTTGCAAATTGTTTGTCAAAGTGGGATATTTATTTTCTTTATCAGACTATTGGGGTATCTAGAAGCTTGTCTCATTTTCCGTAAATGGCAAATGGGAAATAAGGCAAATGGGAAATAAGGAAATATTGAAGGTGGTTTCTTTTAAAGTAAATGGCCTCAATAATAAGAAGAAAATGAGGGCGATTGAGGCCTGAACTAAGACAGAGAATCCCTCTGCTATCCTTTTACAATAAACCCATGTATCAGCGGGGAAAATAGCAGACTTCTCAATATTTAAATCCTCT
Organism: Triturus cristatus; assembly: GCF_964204655.1. Taxonomy (NCBI): domain Eukaryota; kingdom Metazoa; phylum Chordata; class Amphibia; order Caudata; family Salamandridae; genus Triturus; species Triturus cristatus. The sequence goes on from NC_140588.1 coordinate 78,375,442, forward strand.
GCAGTGTATAGGGGTTTCTCTTTGTCTTCTGCAGCCTACAGGGGGACAGCGGTTTTTCTTAGTAAGAAATTTCAGGCTGAGGTAGTTAATTCTGCGAGTGATCAAGGTGGAGGATGGTGTTGGGTCACCTGTAATTTAGGACACAGATCTTCGACGCTCGCTAGTTTATATGCCCCAGTAGAGGATAATCCTACCCCATATGAGGAATTCTTCCAATCATTAATCCAAGTATCAGTTGATCTAATTGTGGGGGGGATTTCAATTTGTTAATGAATCCGAAAATTGATTCCTCATCTAACGCAAAAAAACAGTTAGAGTGAAAATCTTTTAAAATTTTACAAAGTTATAGCTCAATGCTTGCTATGGCTGACCCTTGGCGGGCTGCATTTCCCACTGAAATTGCTTATACCTGCTTTTCAGGGGGATTCCATACTTATTTGCGTATTGATTTTTTCCTTATTTCCAGGCATTTGGTTTTTATTTCACAGAAAACTCTTCAGAGTGGGTTCTCGGACCATGCACTGATTATTTTAGAGTTGGAACTGGGTGAATGCAGTAAAACCTCCAAAAGATTGCAGCTAAATTGACAATACTTATTTGAGGAAAATTGGGTCTTTTATATTAAAACAGAAATCAGAGAGTTCTTTGAGCGAAATCATGGATCAGCTCCACTTCATGTGGTCTGGGATTCGTTTAATACTTTTTCCGAGGGCTTGCTATTGGTAAAGATGCGGAGAACACAAGGAATAAGAAGGAGGAGAAGCAAACACTTGAGCAAAAAGTGCAAAGGTCATTCGACATATCCCTTTCTAGCCCCTCGGTAGTGAAGCATCGGCATCTGGATCAGGCTAAGTGGAACCTTGCCGATAACTATTATGCTAAAAGTGAATCCCTGTTTCAGCATGATAGGCAAGATTTATGAGGAAAGCAATTATACAGGCAGATTTCTGGCATGGCAGGCAAGGGAACGGGCTGCAAGTAATGAAATAGTCGCACTGAGATGCCCCACTTCAGGTTCTCGTTTGGAGGACTTGGGAGCAGTAGGAGACATAATGGTACAACATTATGAGAGGAAATATGGCCAAGAATAATCCATCGATATTTCATCTTTGGGAGATTTTCTCCAGGAAAATGAATTACCTGTCTTATCAGACTTAGAAAAAAGGAATATGGCGAGATCATTCACAAAAGGAGAGCTAGGGGAGGTTATTAAAAATATCCCGAATGGTAAAGCCTGCGGGCCAGACGGCCTCCCTGCTGAGTTTTTTCAAACATTGGCTAGTGTAATTGAAGATTATCTCCTTTTATTGGTAAATTCAATTCTTGAAGGAGGGAACATACGTCTGTCTTTTAGAAAAGGGAATGTAGTCAGTTTTTTAAAAAAAGGTAAAAATAGTGAAGATCCCAACTCATATCGCCGGATAACGCTTTTAAACTCTGACTACAAATTAATTACTAAACTCTTAGCCAATCGATTTAACGGGATCGCCTCGCATTTAATCCATCCTGATCAGAATGGATTTATAGCCGGGAGGCAGCTCTGAACCAATATGCATTTTTTAGTCCAGGCACTAGACTATTTTGAGAACCGGAAGATTCCAACATTAGTTCTTTTTTTAGACGCCGAGAAGGCATTTGATTTGGTTATTTGGGAGACTTTATTTTGAATTTTAGCGAAATTTGGCATACCCTCTAAAATTACAGTGTTTGGTTGAGAAATTATATATGAATACAGAGGCCAATATTATGATCAATGCCACTGAGGTCGGCCAAGTAAAAGTTAAAAGGGGAACTAGACAAGGATGTTTGTTATCCCCGGTGCCATTCGCCCTTTTTTATTGAGCCTCACGCAATAGCAATCAGGAATAATGGAGATATCTGTCCTCCGCTTCCAACCATGGGTAAAGTTAATTTATATGCCGACAACATTATCCTTATTATAAGGCCGGAGGAGGAAGTGTAGGCAAAAGCCTTCCAGATTTTTTACCTTTATGAGTCGTTTGATGGCTACTAAATTAATAAAAGGAAAACAGAAATAATCTTGTGTGGGTGTGCATCTATGGTTTTACACCCCGATATTCTTCTGTGCCTAAATTCTAATCCCAAGAGGTACCTAGGGGTCTATTTTTCGCCATTAATTTCGGAATTATTTGATCTGAATTTCGGCCCATTGTTTTGAAAAGTCCAGGACTTATCCTCCCTTTAACCATTCTCAGTAGGGTCACTTTGATCAAAATGTCGGTTCTTCCACTGTTTAATATCCTTTTTTCAGCAATTCCCAGCGTTTTAGTAAACTCCTTTTTTACGAAATTAGAGTCAATGTTTACATTGTTCCTGTGGGGCAAGAAAGTTCCCCGAATAGCACTTAGCACTTTATATGAGAAACTCGAAGATGGCGGCTTAGCCCTCCCCAATTTGAGGAAATACTACTTTGCGTATTTTGCACAGTACATGTTTAGATTTAAGCAGGGTCCACATCCGGGTCTGTTTAATAAATTCTTTATGAATTTAATGTGTGAAGAAAATCAGATCCACTGCCCATTATCAATATTTAGATCTCCTAAATTAGTAAGATATAAGTGTTTACTTTGGTTTTTTCATAAACGTCAGGCTTTTTTTAGACGGTATTCTATTCCAGTTATTAATGTCACAACCCCTATAGTTGATCTTTTTGTGTAGCAGGTATTATTGATTCATCTTTAATTATACAAAATTGGAATAAGGCCGGGTTTAATAAACTCTCTGATTTTCTCCGGAACGATAGATGGCTGAATATTAATGAATTGTCTCAATTAATCCCCTGCGATTTCCTCCTACTTGGGTCATATAACATTCTCAGTAAGTTCCTTAGCAAACTTGATTTGCTTCAGATTAATGGCCAGAAACAGTTAGTTTTCGACTTGCTTGAAGATAGTGTAGTGAAAAAGCCAGGGGATTGGAAAAAATGTTTGGCCACAAGTAAAGGGGTTGATCTGGAAGCCAAGGCCATAACAAAATGGGGCAAATATGAGGACCTGGAAATTACAGCAGAGATGTGGTCTACAATTAATAACTTAAATTTTAGTTCAGTCAGAGGGGCTAACTGGACAAGGATGTTATATTCCAGCAAGTGGTTAGTGTATAGAACACCTTGCTTTGTGGCCAAGGTTTATCCCAATCAATCGGGGCAGTGTTTCCGGTGCATTATTCACCCTTTAGCCAATTGGACTCATATAATATTACAGTGCCCCTTGATCCAGAAATTTTTGAATGATATTTTTGACTATCTGGCAACAGAATGTTTGATATCGACTGGGTTTAACGCTCGACTGATAGTGTGGGGTTATGGCCCAGATCTTCGGCTCCCCGAGAAGATGATTAAACTTTTATATATTGGAATGGCTGTCGCCAGATCACTTTTAATTCAAAGATGGCGAACGGATTTAATTCCATCCAAAATTGAATGGGTTTGAAAAATGGGTCAGGTTAAAAGAAGCAAAGAAATCTATGCTTCACAAATTGGATGATTTAGGAAATGTGAGAAAATCTGGGCACTGCATTTTGACTGTGATTTCTAAAGTTGTATATAATCTGATGTATCCCTCCAATCTGTCCTTATTTTTATGAATCTTAGAACTTGGCACTTTAACATGGACAGTATACTTCATGTCATTTTATTAGTCTTTTTTGAGGCAGTGGATAGGAGTCTCAAGATTTTAGGCGTCCTTTTTATTCTTCAACTTAATAATGTTTTTTTAAGATCCCCTGCTTATTAATTACTAGATGTGTTGCTTCTTGATTAATTGGTGCTATTAATTACCCGCTCGGATGTCATATATGGATTCTAAAGGATGTATATCTGGATTCAAATCTATGTAATTTATATGGTTTTCAATTTAACCTCTTCCATGCTCATGACGTTTCCCGGCCGTCATGAGTCACGATGGGCGTGTGCGGACGACGGCCGGGAGACGTCATGACCACGCCCAGGAATGGAATGTCAGCACTGCGGCAGCGCTGCGGCGGAATTTGCGGAGCAGCGAAGAGGTTAAAAAAAAACAAGAACAAAAACACTGATCAAAACTTCCTTAGAGCAGAAAGAAAGGATATACGTACTTGAAGGAAGGGGAGGTTTGACTCAAATTGTACTAAAACATTTACAAAGCTAAAAGAGGCCCTTCATAAGACAGAGAGAGATAAGGTGAAAATCAGAGAATGCAGGAAGTTATATAATCAAGCTAGAAGGTCACGAAAGAAAGAGTTAAAAGAAAAAGCTTGGGTTACCCTCCATGAAGGCTCTTTGACCAAGGATAGCTCTTTATTCTGGTGGGCGGTGAACGCACCGCTTTTTATTAAGCCTGATGTCCTGACAATAGAGGTGGCAATAGAGGAGATGACATGGGTAGATTTCTTCTCAAAATGTCTATAATTCGTAAGGGGGATATAGAAAGTGTAACAGACTGCACGAGCCAGCAGGGGTGAGGTCCCATTGTCTTCTTACCTATTGACTTTCAAATCACACACAAAGATGTTAATGGGGCGATAAATGCAAGTTAGAGTGGTAAGTCCCCAGGCCCAGACGGGGTGCCAATTGATTTGTTTAAATCAATTCCATCATTATGGTCCCTGTTGATAACATGGGTCCTACAAGCCTGCTGTGTGAAAGGTTTTATTAATACGTGGTCAGAGTTGAAATTTAAAAAAAAATAGGAACAGGAAAACCCTGCATGCTGCCGCCCGATATCTTTATTAGATTCCCTGATGAAGGTAGCAGGAAGGATTATTTTAGACTGGTTGCAAACATGGGCAGAAGAAATTAACATTTTAATTGATGTGCAATACGGTTTTAGACCGGGCCTAGGAATAAATGAGCAGGTTCTTAATCTTAGTATTTTAATTGGAAAATACACTCAGGCTAAAGCAGGGAGATATTTTATTTGCCATTCGTCGATCTAACAGCAGCTTTTGACTGTGTTTTACACAGTAAATTTTGGAACATCCTGACCGATTTAAAGGTCGATCCGGTCCTGGTACAGTTTTTGCGACAATTGTATATGGGGGCAACTGCCAAGGTTCAATACGGAACCAAAGGGGAAAAGGGGAGTGTAATGCGTTGCTCAAAGTAGAGAGGGGGTAAGACAAGGATGCGTCTTGGCACCATTCCTGTTCACTCTTTATACCAACACTTTGGAACAGGAGTTGGTGGGTAAGGCGAGGGACCCATCGTATGTCAACAAACATCCGATAGTCTCCCTTCTCTACGCAGACGATGCAGTGCTCATGGCACACACGCAGACAGGTCTACAAAAAGCTCTTGCATTTTTCACTGGTTCTATGGATGAATTAGGGTTAAAACTGAATGCAAAGAAAACTTTTGTTATGACCTGCCGGTGGGGGAGACAAAAATGCAGGAGCCTCCAAGTTGGGGAAAGTAGGGTAGACTCCACTAATACCTTTACGTATTTGGGTGTTTTATTTAATCGCACTGGTTCCTGGGGTCAGGCAGTCAAGAGTAGCAGTCTTCTCTTATTGAAGTCAACCACGGCTGTTGTTAATTTCTCAAAAACTGGGTAAAAGGCCCCCCAGAAATTCTTCTTAAAATTTACCAGGTGAAATGTGTGAGTAAAGCTATCTTTGAAGCAGGAGTTTGGGTCTTTTTTGATTCCTCCCCCATTCAATATATTGAAAATGCCTTTTTAAGATTTATTCTAGCTGTACCTGCTAGCTCCCCTGTTTTTAATTGTCATAGTGAGTTGGGGATTCCATATATTTCAGATGTTATTAAGGTACAACCTGTGTTACTATGGCACAGAATCTGGACCTCCAGTAGCACAGGCCTGAATAAAGGATTCTATGAAGTTGGATCATGCTACTAAAATTACTGGGTTAAAGTATGTAAAAAATGTTATGCATGATCTTGGGCGTCCAGATTATTATACTGCCCCAGAGATATTGAACTCTATTTGTTGGAAGGAGTTTAAAGTAATCTGCATGACCCACTTAGAGACAAACAGACTTGCAATGCAGATGAATAAATCTGCGGTTGTCCAAAACCAATTGACTGTAATAACATATGACATCCAACCATATCTTTTACGCTGTTTAGGGGGGTATAATAGGTATATTTTTAATTTGTTTTAGGTTTGGGACCTTTCATCAACTAATTAGCTATCCAGATATGAATGACTGGTCCAGAGAACTATGTAATTGTCCTTGCGACGATCTCTCTCCACAAACAACTATCATGTGATGTTATTTTGCAAACTGTATGCTAAGGAAAGATCCAGATGGATCTTGCCTCTGTTAAGGTTGGAGGGATGGAGGCAATGACGGCCTTCTTTTTTATATTTACAGCTATTGGATAGTGATTATTGCATTGGAGTTATGGCTCGCTTTTTAAAAAGTGTACTGAGAGCAAGGAAAAGTATCAATGTCTAACTTTTTTAGAAAGTAGATCAGAATGTATCTAATTCTGTAGGACTGCTCTATTTGCAATGTCTACCCCCCAATATAATATGTTTGGATTAAGTCCACTTTTAAATGAATGAACTCTGGAATTGTGTGCATTTGTACTTTAGAGAATTCCTGAAATGTTTTTATTTGTCTGCTTTTGTGATTTTATATGACTAAAATCGAATAAAGCCCTTTTTGATTTGATACTTCATATTTTTTATAAACCTTTAATATTAATAGTTGTTTCTTTTTAAGTTATAATGTTTTTAATATTGCTGAACATATGTTTGTAGAATTCTTTTTATGCCGTTATTGTATAGGCGAAATAAGGTTACTTTGACTGACTTGCAATAGATGTGTATCGGTCACTGGAATATAGCAAGTTTGGGATCCTCTTTGGGTAATTAGGACTGACAGGGCTTAATTTTTCATGTTGCTTGCAAATAATCTAACTATTGGAAAGCGCTTACCCACTAGGGGCCCGATTGGCAAAGGTAAAGTGAGAAAAAAATTCTAACTTTATGACATTTGGTATTCACAAATGGCATCTACTACTCGTAAATGCCCTTTGTGAATACCAAAAATTGAACTTTACCTCTTTCGGTATTTACAAAGGGCATTTATGAGTAGTAAATGCTCTTTGTGAATACTGAAAGTCGTAAAGTTAGACTGGGGTTACTGCTCCAGGTGTCAATGGACCATTGTCATACAGTGCATCCAAATAATCTATTTTCAGAAACTAGAGGGGACATTTTTGTGAACTTTCTGTTGCTAACTCGATGTGTACAATACTGCTGTAAATTGTGATGGATCCTCTGAGGCTGATACTGTCAAGTGTTAGTAATATTTTACATGACAGAATTCCTAACTCACTATTTATTCCCAACCAAGTTTGTTTGGTTATGGGTTGATCTAAATCAGACATAATACATTTGAGAAGGATGATGAAATTGGAGCCTTGAACCCAGACAACTGTCCTATGGGATTCGCCTCAACAAAACCCCAGCTCCTGGGCCTAACCGGGTTGTGCTGGATGGCCCTCTATTTGGATGCCATACTTATGCCAATAAAAATGGTAGACAGTCCCGATAGTTATAAGAGGTTTACATTTTTAGAGGGTAGAATATCATTATTATTGATGTCTTGATTGACATGGATAGGCATGGTTGAAATTCACCTATTTTCCTTTGCAGAAATTACACAGAATTCCATAAAGCGAACACAAAATGCTGATCAGGAATCTGGTGTCATTTTAGCATTTTGGACATGAGGAGGTATATCTAACTACAAAAAAGTATGAAAGTTCATGTGACATGAACAACAGCTGCTCAAATCCTGTTCATTCACATTGTGCCTGTGCTCCTGTGATAGAACGTTTACCAGAAAACAACTCAATTACTGCTCCTGTGATAGAACGTTTACCAGAAAACAACTCAATTACTCGACATAGCCTAAATGCTTAATCTTAGACATTTCATGTATCTCAAAATCCTGGAAATTATGCGGGATTATGCGTTGCTGAGAGTGCTGCAGATCGGCGCATATAAATTCTCCCTACTTCCACGGACAGAGTAAATCCACAGTCGCACGCACATACACTCATCATACGCTAGGGCCCATCACACTAAAATTCACACTATTACTCTATCCACACTGTATATAGGAGAGAAAACCTAAACCAATCTGCATCTACAATGAGGTCAATGCGACCTTAAAGACATTGTCCTGAGTCATGATTTTAAACATAAGAAATACATTGGGAAACTCAATAAATGACAAAGAAATAACCACCCGACACTGGAATTCAAACAAATGCTTATTTATCTAAATTAGTTCAAAATGAAAGTCAATCATTAGCAAAATTATTATTCTCATAGTTACCTATTCTAACTAAAGGGTCAGGACAGGTCTCTCGGTGAAGTCTCTCGAGCTGCCGTCCTCAGCATGAAGTCCAAAACGTAATGACCGCAAGGAACCCGATGAATGTAATGAGCGCAATGAACACGGACCCTCTCTAGTCTAACATATTTATAAGGAAAATGACAAAATAAAAGTTACAAACAAACTTTGAATATCCGTTGAGCCACTGAGCAGAGCGAGCAGGAAAGGATGTCTCTTGGTTACATTTAGAAAACCTCCGCTCAGGAAAAATCACAAAAATAAAAATACGGAAGAAGGAAACTCGAGTTTGCAAATGTTACTTTCGTGAATGCTCTTCCTTGGTATCTTAGCAGAGCCACCGCTGACTGACCATTGTCCATTGTGGCTTTATCCTTCTCCAAGGACAATTGGAATCATTCCCAGAGCTACTGTCCTCACGGAAACTTTCTACTCAGGCAGAAGCTGTGGTCAGGTGACTTTCGACCATGTTCAGCAAGGCCTCTCGTCAAAATTCAATCACTCGAGCGCAGGCTGTAAATGGCAGCCATCTTGTTTTAGGCCAAAACGGACCATCTTAATTAAAAGAAACACAAAACAACGTTACCACATCATAATGATTATACAGTGTTAATTCCCACTAATACCCTTATGTGTATGTAATTATCTAGCCTTCTGCAACGCAATAAAGCATTAGCACACGTTATTTTAAAAGCACAAACTCGAAACAAACAACACTTTTACGATATCATTTAATTAAATTGCACATATTATTAAGCAACATATATGCATTCCCACGTGTAGTTTTCTCTCATTAGTAGTGTTGATTAATCTGGACATTCAACAAAACAAACTATTAATTAATGTTTTCTAATTAGTAATTTTAATCATAACATATAGACAAAACTGGAGCTTAAAACTCGATAAAATTTCAACAGAAAACTCTGCTCCAGCAAGAGTTCTCCCAGGCCTACTATTTAGTGAAAAGTTGTGGACTTAATGGCAGTACTATGGTTATGGAGTACCCACAATTATTATGGTTAATATTGTCTCTTGCCAAAAGCTTGAGAGGAGTCACACAATCACTCTGAACTACAACTAGAGATTGTGCCTCAACTTCAATGGACCTGAACTGACAAAGTCAAACATGTTTGTGACTTTATTCCTTGTTGTTCCCATTTATTTCTGCCCGGTGATAGTCACAGGTCTTTGGTTGATGGGCGTCATTCCAAGACTCCTGCACACAGTGTGCATTAATCGGCCAGATGACGGTTGGTCCTTGGCTTGCCCCATAATTTATATAGGTTGCCATAGTGCAAAATAGAAGCTACATAAGTGCATGTGACACTTTCTGGAGTTTCACCCTTAGTCACAGGAGTGTTTTCCTACCTTGCCCAGCAAATAAAAGTAATTTGTTTTGCACAAAAAATAGATGATTGTGGATGTGTCTGATATGAATTAAGGGGCACCAGCCCATGGAAATTGTAAAGTGGTTAGATCCCTGGTGGCACGGGGTCCATGGCACATATCCCAAATCTAGAACCCACCATTGAGGTGTTTGAGAGTGTGAAGAATTTTGACAACATGTATGGCCTGGAAGAATCCGTACCAGTGCTGCCAGAATAATTTTTCAACTGAAGGTGTCGGCATCAGTGTTACATCACCGAAGTCAAAGGGATTGCGAAAAAATGCAGGCATCGTACAAAAAACAAGTATAGCAAATAAGCCATGCCAGATCAGCAGGAGAATGATAAGGTGTGTGCGGTATGCAACCAGTTGTGCATTTAGAGCACACTGTTGCAAATATATCACTAAACCATGGTGTGGTAGCAAACTGTCAGTTGCAGAAAGCACTTTTTCAATTGCAACGGCAACAACATTCGCAATGACATACAGTTTTACTGACAAAACTCTAAAATTATAAAGTGAACAAACAACAGGGTGTGTAAAGCGAGTTGCAGCAAATATTTACATTTCCAGATCACCATGTTGTGGTTTGCTTGGATCCTATTAAATCTTTGTTTTAATAATTTCACTTCAGAACAAGTCGCGGCCGGTGCAGATAAGCACGGTGGGGCAGTGGGACAGGGAGGAAGTGGGGCGGGGGGGGGGGGGGAGTTGACAGACGATGGGTTATTTATTTTCCCTATTCTGTCATCTGTTGACTCCCGCCCCTCCACGCTTACCTGCACTGGCCACGGCAGTTCAGAACTACAAAAATTACAGAAGTACATCTGTGTTTTCTAACTGCTGATATGTTTTGAAATATTTGTTGCAGTTACAAGCATTTAATTTGTTGTTGTGTTATAAAAGCTGTAAAAAACAACACATCCTTTAGCCTTTATTTTTGCATTCTCTGTCCTAGCAAGATAGTTTGCTTTACAAAATCCTCTAACTTTGCATTTCGAGAAAGTGAACATCAATCTCCATGTTAAAAACACAAGCAGCAATTTGTCAGATGACAAAGCCTGACATGTGACCCCTGTCTTTGAACGCAAAGCAAATGTGTCAAGACAAAAATACTGCAAAGACGTTTTTATTATTCAGTTACTTTCTGAACTCCAGCATGTTTATTTTGGTGGGTACTGTAGCAGCCCCAGCACTCCTGCTTCCAGCGTACTCAATCGTATTATGTAGGTGTACTGCACTGAATTACACATATATCGGCATTTATTAGGCATTGTCACCAGGCAAATATTGGTACGTTCAACCTGTTGAAATTCAACTGAGGAAGTTGCGAGTAAGCAATATTAACTGAGAAACTCAGAATGCTAATATTTGTAGTAAAGAGATTTACCACACAGGTCTGAATTTTACTCACCACCCTGACTAAGGTATTAGTTTACTTAGTAAATTACACTCTTGCTTTTTGAATAATGCTGTGGTCTAGTAGTGAGGAATAAACACTTAAAACTTGTGTCCTAATCTCATACTTTTAGATTATATATATGTGTAAATGCTAGTGAAAATAAATTTGGTCAAATAACGTTATTTGTACAAATACACTAACAAACACAAATTGACACATTTAGTATAACAAATGCAAAGGTAAAATTCTTTGATACTGTTGTAAAACTATACTTTTTCGCTCACAGGTTTCATTCTAGGATCACATGATGGAAAAAATACAACTGTGGTCAGATATGGAAAGCTTACTTATTGTGATGCTATCTCATTGCGCAGATTTAACCCCTTGTGATCAGTGCTCACAGTGGGCCCGATTCACCATTTTGGTATTCACAGAAGGCACTTACTCATTTTGGTATTCACAGAAGGCACTTACTCACTTCGGTATTCACAGAAATTAGGAGTCCTAACTTTAGGACTCCTACATGCCTTCTGTGAATACCGAATGTCTTAAAATTAGGATTTTTCTCAATTTAGTAGTAGTAAAGTTAGGACTCCTAACTTTAGGACTCCTAAATGCCTTCTGTGAATACCGAAAGCGTAAAAATTAGGATTTTTCTCAGTTTAGTAGTAGTAAAGTTAGGAGTCCTAACTTTAGGACTCCTAAACTGAGAAAAATCCTAATTTTAAGACTTCCGGTATTCACAGAAGGCATTTAGGAGTCCTAAAGTTAGGACTCCTAACTTCTGTGAATACCGAAGTGAGTAAGTGCCTTCTGTGAATACCAAAATGAGTAAGTGCATTCTGTGAATACGAAAATGGTAGTAAGTTTAGGATTTTGTCTTAAGTTAGTTCTGTGAATCGGGCCCAGTATGTGTATGTTCATTTATTCAAAACCACTACATATAATAAACAGCATGACGTAAACCGTATATGTAACACTGTTATGATCAACATACTATTTATTACCACTACTGAGGGAGGGGCAGGGGGGATTGTTATGGCTAACTCAAGAAATTTCCTCTTATTAATTATAGCTTAGACTTCCTATCACCGATGGTGGGGGGGAGGGCTGGGGGCGGGGGAGGGGGTTTTAGGTGTTTCCTTACTTCGAGTTATAATATCTTGCTGCCCAGCTAGTCTGGGCTATGAGGTGGGGAGTGGTGCCGGGCAGAACACCCAGGATCGAGACTGCAGAGACCCCTACTTGTGATACTTTAATCCACCTACTGTCTTGCGCCGGGAAGCAGCGAGCTAATTTTAGCAATGCCATCTTACTTAGCACTCTTCAATATGTTTGGGTCAGAGCGTTGCAGCAATAATAAATAGCATAGTATGGTTCAGGTGCAGCTCCTGTCACTGAAAAAAGGTGGAGTGGGGGTGGAAAGGGGGACGAGGGAAAGCAATGTAAAAAATAAAAATAAAATCTTACCTGTTGCCCTTCATGGCATCGTGCTCCGCGCCTCTTCTGAAGGCTGAAGGCACAGGCTCCCAGCCTGCCCTGCGACCAATCCTGGAGCTGCTCTTGCATGAGAGCAACTTCAGGATTAGCCTTAGCGCCTTGCATTTGCGCTTCAGGACAGGCTGTGAGTCTGTTACTGTTTTCTCCAACCCAGTAGCGTTGCTGGGTTGGAGAGAACTTTCACTGCACATGATGGTTTGGCCGGCCTGAGACAGCCGGCCAAACCGTCATATGCAGTGAAGGGAGTGGACATACAACTTCCCTCAGTGCCTGTCGTCACTGTGGCCCCGCCCTCAAGACTGGCAAAGGAAAATAAAACAATAATAGAATGGGTTTCAAAGCCATTTATTTGTAGCCAACTGTTCAAGTCATGGACAGGAAGAAAGAATTACTGCCATGACCAGCCGGTTTAGACTGTTAATGGCACCTGACTGTTTCCCTGAGGATCGTAGGACACCGCTAAGGACGTCACACCCTCACCAGAGCTTCAGTCAGGAGCAGGAGAGAGCCCCCCTCTTTTCTTTGCTAGGGGAAGCGCAACTTACCTTTTATGTCTGCCAAGCAGGAGCAGCTCTGATAACTGGAAACCGACCGACTTGCACTGCTCGATAGGAAGAGCCTGTGCTACTGGGTGCTGCCACGTCCATCGCCAGCAGCACAACTTTGTCATACAGATCCAGACTTGGGAGTGTCCAAAGAGAGGCATTCGCCCCATCACTGAACACTGTCACACTGCCAGAGTGGGTAAGACTGACACTCGCCATTTGAGGCCCCAGGAGATTCACTGCTGGAGGTGCTGCTGCACCATAGATACTTTTGAATGAGATCCTGAAAGGGAACTGTTGAGTATGGCCCGATAGTTTGCATTCCCTGATGCAGCCACCAGTGAATGGGGAATAACTCCGAACATGTTACACAGAGGAGGGTGGGACAGGGATTTGCCTGACAACTACTAGAGCCTCAACCTCAAAGGGGATTATGTTGTGGCTTCTGCATGTCGTATTCCTTTGCATGTGTAGAATTAGAAATAAAGCACTACTTTTTCTTATAAAAGCAAGTATTTAGCTGTACATTGATTTATTGTTCATATTGGTTGCATTTTGAGTTATGTATTGTGTTCACTGACCTGAATCTGGACCCCCTGCAAGGGAGCCTTGACTGCTCAACCACAGCTACCACTGAGAGTCAAGTGCAAAACAGGTACCTGGCTCAGCTGAGTAGGGTCCATAGCAGGTCGGGCTTTGGAACACCAGGAGTAAAATGCCTTAACCACCACAGGTGGGCCCCGTATCCCCTGCATGGCCTACAAAAAGGGGTTCTGACAACAGATTTGTATTTTATTTGGTTAGCTCAATGGTTTGCCGCTTTTGTTGCAGAAATTATTCTGTTACAGTCCATCTAATACAGCACATTGAGCTATGAACTGGCATCAAAGCGCTGCATGCAATTGGAAGCATTGACTTAGAACCTTATTGTTTTGACCTCTTTTGTTATTTTATGATTGCTGAAAAGGGTACATTTGGGTAGTAATACAATGTTATTAGGATGACACCCCACATTATTTTATTATGCTTCAAATCCTGAGTTTATGGGGTGGATCTATGAACACTTTGTGCAAAGTTCACATAACAAAAGTCACACAAACCTGGTACAAAGTATTGTTTTGGAGTTCACTTACCAGAGTAAATCCTGAACTGTGTTGGAAATCAGCCCTAAAATGGGACAAAGTAGCCCTATGTGCTGATTTTCATCAAGTAGGCATTCCATGAGTGGTACGTGGATGTTCCCAAACACTCACCCATGGATTGTGATACTAATCCCTATCTATCAACTTTTGTAGAAAGGGATTTGCATCAAAATAGTATGCCTCCTCGAGGTAGGCGTAAAGTTGGAGTAAAGATTTGCTGTCAACAAGCCTTTCCAACTTTGTATGTGTGCTGCACCATGGTAAAGTATTAAACTTTGTCAAAGCATGAAATTATGTGTCGGAGGGTACCCTTCCAGTATAAAACCTATTCTTGACATCACACACACAACGTTTCACTTTTGCACCTTCTGAGGTACCCTAGCACTAGAAGTTAGTGCAACAGCACCTTCTGCCCCTTTGTTTCTCCAGACTAAGTTCTCTTAACATATAACACCTATCAATACGGATGACAGATGACTCCTGCACATTGTAGAACCTCAATATCTTCAGCAATATTTCTTATACATTGATTTACACACTTGCATGGCTCATTGACTCTGTAGAAAAGTTTGTGATGCAAAGCGCTCTAACACTCTACAGTGGGATGAAAAGCACTTTGAAAAAAAAATGATAGAGGGAATATAGAGAGATGATTGGCACCATTAGAGTGAGATAGAGAGGGAATCCGTAAAGAAGGAGGTCATTGGGGGGGTGCCAACAAAGGTTGTAGCACTGGACGCCACTATCACTAAAGCTGGTCCTGTCTATCTGAATAAAGACCATAATAATGACGATTAAGTGATTTGAACATTTATGTTCCCTTACTCCCACTACCCTCCTTCAATCTAACACAAATCTCGCTCAATGTATTTAAAGTTTATTTTATGTTTCCATTAGTACCCTCAATAGACATCTTTGTATCCCAATTTATTCCCAAAAATACCGTTTTTGCTGCATTAAAGAAACCACAATCCAGATGAGGGAGCGTTACGAATGGGGTAATATTTGATGTGGAATTATGTAACTCGTGATATTGTTACCATATTCAAACATGGCTCCTACATATCTATCAGGAAGAGGAAACTGATCCTGGCTGCCTCCTTCAGCAGTAAGCCCGAGCTTCCAATTTTTATGGTAGAGGGCCAGACTCACACCGTTATTAAATGGAAAACTATATATAATATTGTTTTAATTTATTAATGTTGCCATACGTTTTCATTGCATTCATTATGCAAAAATGTAATGTCATCCTATAGTTTTCTACGTGCGTTTTCACCCCTTCTATTATAATAATAAACTGAGTCTGACCAGTTTTTGTATTTGAAGTGAAGCCTACAATTTAATTCTTTTTTCAAGTTTGATCCAGCCTTCCTGAAAGATGTCCTCCGTTTCCAGAAGTGCTGTTTTTACATGCTCAAACTGTTGATTACCTCTTCAATACTGCTACCGACAATCAATACAAATGTTAGTTTAATAGTTGCGCCCATGCAGAAAATATTATTGATTACAACATCCAAAGTAGAACATTTAGCAACGCTGCAGTTTCCGGGCACACAAAAAAATGAAAAATGTAAAAGTACCGACATTATGAAGAGAAGCAATTAACGTTCTAATACTCCTTGCCCTTTCAGGCTGTTTTCCTGCAGCCATTATTAAAATATGAGCCTGATGAATGTCAAGTAGCATTTAGAGATACCGTAAGCTACAAATAAAAAATCAGAAATAATTGCATTGTTCTTTCGAATCAATCACCATTCTGAACAATCATACATTTTTAATGGCATGTTGCAATATCTATGGTTATTAGATTTCATTGAATGTCTACTGAAGCACAGTATATTTCCTGCGTACCTGTATTTGCTAATTTAGTTTGAATATTTTATATGTTTTGCACAAGCAACAAGGTGTAATTTGTATGAGATGGAAATCTCTGACTCTCTGGGTGTAAATGAATATCAAAGCAATTAGGAAAGCGAAGCACACAAAAAAATGCCATGATTGTACAAATCAGACACAGCTGCTAGATCTTTACATGTGTTTCCAGATCTAACACCTAGTTCAAGATCATCTCAGAGTTTTTGGTTATTTGCTGGTGCTGCCTTATGCACTGACGCAGACATGCAGACTCAGACTTACAAAGTGGTGCAAAGTCACGAATTTATTTTCCAGCGCAAAAGTAATTTGCAATAGAAAGGTGCCTTTTTTAAGCACAAAAGGTGCTTTGTACTGCTTTCCATGCCTTTCCATCAATGGAGCATCACTGGGGCAATCTAGTGCAAACAGTCATAGATTCTTGCACAAATCACGATCTGCTAAGATAGCTACCCAGGCTTTGCATCAAAAACTAATGTCTCCTTGAACCATGTGCCAACTAACACAAAGGTTTTCATTTGCTGAAGTCCGCTTTAAAAAATGGTATGCGGGATTCTTCTATGCTTGTTTCGACATAAGAACATGCACTGTAAGGACATTCTTCTGCTAAACATCCTATGGTAGATAGATAGCGCACACTCATCTCTGTGAGACTGTGCATCATGCATGGCATTCTAGAAGAGGGATTGTGTTAAGCCGTCTGTTAATGATGGGAATTAAGGAATGAAATGGTTAAACACAGTGCTAAATTTGTGCCCGTGCTTTCCAGAGCTTAGCACCGGCACTTAATTATCAGGGCCGGGTCTACACGAATCTGCTGCACGTCATATATTGCTTTGATGATATTGGTATATTTACATCAGTACTGGACTCGCAGTCAGCGCTGGGTGTTGTTCTCATCTCCCGAGTGAGTCCCAGTGAAGAGTGTTGTGGCTGTGAGACTGAGCCTGAGCCTGAGCCAAGAGGAGGTTCATATGCAGTAGTATTAGTACATATGCTATGTTGA
The DNA here is from genome assembly GCF_964204655.1 of Triturus cristatus. NCBI lineage: Eukaryota > Metazoa > Chordata > Amphibia > Caudata > Salamandridae > Triturus > Triturus cristatus. The sequence continues at coordinate 78,392,626 of NC_140588.1, forward strand.
TGGCCGCCCTTAGTTCAGTGTTGCCGGTGGGCGGGACACTGATTGGGCTGGAGTTTGGTTCTGGGGGGGTAGGGGTTGTGCGGCAGCGTGCGCAGATTTTTTAAAGATTGCCACGCCCTAGTACACACGCACCCCACGAGTCATTCATGTCAGCCCGACGACATTTAGGGCAGGAAGCAGCAGCACCAGGCCCAGGCCTAATCAGTTAATAAATGCAGGCAGTGCAGACTCCCAGCCACCTAGCCCACCACGAGAAATGGATGGTAAGCAAGTACTAAGTAGTAACAGGCGCGCATAGCCATGCCAATATGCCATGCCCATTGCCAAACTAACGCTGCTTATTTTTGGGAGCATTGTGGCGTGACGGTCATCACCATGGTGGTAGCTCCGGCTCCACAAGATTCGATGATGATGATGATGCACCGCCTGCCTGGCTTAGTAGCCGCCGCCGTACGGTACACTTATACACAGGATGCAACTCATCTTCAAAAGGTGACTAAAAAATTGTAGATTACTTTTGAGCCAACTAGTTATCAGAGAGAACAATATTCATCAAACAAATTGGCAGCTGGGACTAAAGGTCACATACTTTTAGTAATAACTACTTCTTTACTGCCTCATAGTTTCTCAACAAAAGAGCCATCCAGAACGCGTTCGGCCTAGTCTTGCGCCGCTGCTCATATAACCATGTTGATTCACGGTTAGGACGTTGTATGGCTTTCAGGAACTATGTATGGTGGACAGCACATCATTCTGAGCTGCCAGCGCATTGAAGCAGGTGTCTACGCTTGGAAAGAATAATAAATAAATAAAACACATAAACCAGCCTATGACACAGTTGTAGGAGTGTGATGGTTAGAAGTTGTGTTGTTACTATAATTCGTAGCATGGCAGGGGCAATGTGTGGTGCAAGCTGCAGTGGCCTTATTACGAGAGCCGTGGCACTTATTATTTTACAAATGATGTACTGGTTAAACACCTAGAAGTTGGTCACACTGCGGATACGAAACAGTAATAAAATGAATGGTCCATGAAAACTGGGACTTTTTGGGTATGAAGTTGGATGGAATGAAATGACAATAATATTGATAATATTTAGAGTGGAGACTCCTCGCAGTTCCTGAAATCGTGCTTAAAGGGATGCGAGTAGTCTTCTGAATGTGCCTATGGTGATTGTTAGATATTCTCCACAATTGGTGCAATCTAAAGTAAAAAGCTGGTAGTAAGTATTGCCAAGATGTAAATGGTCATACACAAAAATGTTCATCTTTATAAAGGTAGATTATGTGCATGACTTTCTCCTCTCCCTTAGTTAGTCTCATCTTTAACTGGGGGAAGTTCCACTTCCTAGATAACCCATTCTGTAACACAAGTTACATTGTTTAACAAAAAATATACCCCTCCTGTTAGGTTCTGGTAATGAGAAGATTACAATTAATGACTGCTGGTTTTTGCTGTCTGCCTAGGCAGATGCTCTGTAACTGTTCCTGGTCCTGTGCTATGGCTAGATCAAGTTGTGTGCCATTGTGATGTTCTTGTAGTGTTTCATACTGTTCCACAACATTCCTGGTGATTGTGTCTCATGAGTTGGGGAAGGTGTTGGTGCCCACCATAGTACTTTCTCTGTCTTCTTGTGTGGCTTCATTGTTGAGATGCATAGTACCTTGAGTTTCCTTTAAGCACATTCTGATAACTGGTGGCTTGCCCCTGGCTCTTAGTGGTGGATAGTCCCTGATTCATGGGTGTGTCAGTGCTGTGAGTAGTGATCTCTTGTATTTTTTGATCATGCTGGACACAGTCCTATGTTGTCAGCCTTGATCAGGGTGCATTTGCTAGTGCTGTGGGGGCGGTTATAAGCTTCCAAAGCTCTCAGAGGCCACAATGGTTCTGTGAGAATCTGTGTTAATCCTTCTGTGGTGATGTTACTTATTGTTGGGAGTTCCTGCATATTCCTCTTCTTCCTTTTCCTCTTTTCCTCTAGCATTTTCTTTGATGTAGCCAGTTCTTTGAAGGTGGCTTGTGGACATGCCAGACTCTACCTGGGTTAGGGGCACCACATGAAGGAACTCTGCAGCAAATGTGAGCGGACTCCTAGGAGGCACCAACACAGAGGCATCTTACTGGAAAGCGCACAACTCTGATGCACACAATGCCAAAACAAGAAATAAGGCCCAGTGCAGGAAATGAGGTGCCAGAACAGGACGCAAGGTGTCAGAGCTGGATGCAAGGTTTCTGAACTCTAAAGAATCCTTGATGAGCAGAAGAATCAGACCTAGCTGACACCATGTAGTGATTCATATGACAAGCAAGGCTATTTTGCAAATTCAGGTAATGCATCAGTGTGCATTCTGTACCCCTATGCAGGCTATCGGCCTATGCCTAAGGCCTTACTGCAGGCTCCCAGTGCTCCAATATATACATATACAAATCCCCTGCACATGTTTAAAATTAAGTACATAAAGTTTCATAAAATATCACAATGATGCTTGTCTTTGTATTTTCAGATGTCTTTAACTCAAGAACTTAAGCCTTCTTAGCCAACATGTGTTTTGTCGCTTTTACAGAGGATTACCCCGCAACTTCTTCAGGGCTGAGGTCAGTTTCAAGTAGTCTCTTAGTTCCGGTGATTATTCCAACCCGGAAGGAGTTCCTATAATTTCTGCACCTGGAGAGGTAGACTATTTAGTCTTGTGTCTGAATATCTTAATGTGCTTCCAAGTGTAAGGGGGTTTCTTTTAGAAGAACTGCCCCATCCAGCAGTATTAGGTAGAACCCCTTGGATAGTCAAGTTTCCAATATTACTAAAACACAAACATCCATACAGTGTTTTGTCACAAAATGTATTTCAGGGAGAAATGGAGGTGCACAGCTAGATGTGAGAGGACGCTGAAGCTTCCCCCGAGCTAGCCCAAGATGTACCTGGGTATCTGGTGGTGACAGCAGCAGCAATGTAAAGAGGCTGGAGGCACGAGACAGGACTGGTGCATTTTTTATCCATCTGGAGATAAAACAAAGGGGAAAACATTGTTGAGTTAAGGCAGCAGCAACCACAGTGTATTTCCCCTTTCTTGATCAGATACGGAGAGCGCTGCTAGGGTAGCAGCCCGATACTGAGGCGCCAGTACAAGTCCTATGGGAATGTTGAAGGCTTTCACAGTGTCAAGCGTAAAACGTTTTTCCCGCTCTGGTCTGATTCCAAAGGGGTGGAGGTGCTGGCTGGTCCACAGAGCTGGGTAAGCTTTTGGTTCCTGCTACTTTTGGGTTGATTGGGTGAATACCACCATTTTCAACTACGACAGAGCCTTGGAATTGTAACTGTGGTGATTGCTTCATTCGAGCTGCTTAGCTGGCACAGTTGAGCATATTGGTCTCTGGTATTCCTTGGGAGATTGGAAGTGATGGCTACCAAAGGAGGGCATTGAAGAGCCTCAACAAGTTGATCCTCTGGTCTATACTGCACAGTACGCTCCTAACACCTGGCAAAAATGTTTCCTCCTCATTTAAGACAATGATGGAGGAGATTGATGAGAAAGTGAGCAGTGCAAAGAAGATCATTAGGACTGGGAAAGCCAGCGCCCCCAGTTGAATAGTGCAGGAGTCTCCTGCGGAGAATATGCATTTAGAGAGAAGCGGCAAGGGCAGGGTGGGGCGAGCATTGTAACAAATGACATTGATTTATTTAATCCTCTCCTGGAAACATTTGCTGGCCTTCTGTTGGGCACCTCTCAGAAGACTATAGACCAGTATGTACGTCCTGTTACTTTGATGGTATCCGATCTGGGGGGGGTGGCACATGAGATTGATAGACCACCCAAAAAATATGTAATCAGCAATGATTTTCCGGGGTAGTCCAACAATATAGCGTCTCCATTGGGCTCTGCAGGTGTCTCTCTATCCTCCATTTCCATTCCCTCTAACTTGCCTATGATTTCTCCAGTGGCTTGTGGCTCCTTGGCGGCTAAAACTAAACATGGCATTCATGCAAACTGTGATGGCTTGACTGGGCAGGGAAATGCACCGACGGTGACTGGGCAAAAGCTGTGCAACACCCGGAGGGCCCCAATGCCGCAGCAGGATCGGTCTAAAGACTCAGCTATTATGTCCATTAAAAATGTTGATACTAATCAGCACGAGTCAGCCGAGACCTTTTTTTCTTTATTCAATTCCGGCAGTACACCATATTTGGAGATGGCGCAGTTAGACACTGATGACATGGGATATGTGGAATTAAAGAACTCCAGGAGGCAGTAGTGGCCAGACCCAGGTCTGGACTGAGAAAGTATTCTGCTAAAGCAGCAAGAGTTAGGAATGTAGTTGCTTACAAAACTAAGGCATGAGCAATTCAGCATATAAAGGTTCTGTTTACTAATGTTTTCGTCCAAGGGAAACTCCACCTTTCACTGACCCTAGTAGAGGAAAAAATGGTTTGGGATCCACAGGGGCTGGTACTTCCCCCGCAAATGCTATCCCTCCTTCACAGGAGACTCTCTCATTCCCTCTGCCCCTAACTCTCAAGTCCGTGAAGACTGTGTCCAGGGGATTAACTTGTTGGTAGCGGTGGCAACGGCGAAAGAGAAACCAAATCAATCAGCGGTCCCTACGTTAGCTGCTATCTATGATCTCCTGCAACACCATAGATAGGAATACAAAAAGAACTTACTTTTGTTAAAGATGGCACACTTAAAAAATCAAGTGGTGCTCAGAAAGCTGCCCAAAAACATGGATTTTCTTCATGCACATCATGGGGACGAGGAAGCATACCAGGCAAACCTACAGGTGACAGTGAAAGAGAATGCAACAGCCAGCCGGAAACTTGAGCTTCAAATAAATTGGCCTCACAGCTAAATTGGAAGACTTGGAAAATCAATCACAGAGGAATAACCTCAGAGTTCTGGGTATCCCAAAGGGTAGCAAGGGAAATGATCCAAGGAGCTATATTGTCTTTCTTTTCAGAGAAGCTTTTCAGGCCCTAAGTGACTGGGACATGGATTTAATGATTCAAAGGGGACACTGCTTCCTTTTTTGGCGACACAGAAAAGAGCGGACTGACCTCTATTCTCTGGCTATCTAACTTTCTTCAGAAATGTACGTTTGTGGCAGGGGATCTACCAGGTACTGATTCACGGAGTGTTTTCCTGTATTCCTCTTTTTATACACATTTCCAATCCTATATGTTTTCTGATGCCCTATTAAAAACATTTTTTTTTAAATCTTTTGAATGAGTGCAAACATGTTACAATGTGGTGTCTAGGGATTGTTGCATTTGATTTTTTCAATATGAAACATTGGCTAAGGGAACCCACATTCTAATTTTAAAAGACTTACCATTTTAGAAACTATCCCGTGCAACCTCTGAGCAGATTTGAGTATCTGATGAAACCTCTCCTCATGGGGCAACAATGTTCTCTGTATATGCATCAAATATGATGTACTAAATTTGAGGAAACGAGCAGCAAAAATAAATTGTCAGTACTGAACAAAATATCTGTGTGATTATAATTGTGTAGTAAAACCATTAAATAATAAATCCTCTTGAATGCAGTGACCCAACCTGAGGAGCATGATGTCCTACTGCTCAGATGCTTGAAATGCAACCTTACAGAAGGTTGAAGAGCATTTAAGGGTGTACATAGAGATTGCTGATTTTGGATGCATGAATATGCACATACATAGTACATAGAGCCATATACCAGTATCTAATAATTCACCCATTGGGTAGTTTCCCTTTGAGATGTAAGGCAAGACAGGTATCTTTGGAGATTAGAATATTTTGCATTGCTGTACTCAACCTACAAACACATTGTACTGAAACATGTTCAAATATAATCTGTGAGTCAACTAAATGCTAAATAAGGGAATTTACAACAAAAACAAGTAAATAGTATTTTAATCAAGGAAACCAAGACAAAACAAAGACAAAATATACAGTGCTCTAACAGCCGCTGTCAAGGACAAATACCAGATGACAACCACTATGATTACAAATACCATAAAACTAAGATTTCCATTCAGGGGAAAAGTAGCAAAATGTTTTCGGGGAGGACAAACAAGAAGAAGTGTTTGTAATATAATCAGATGATGTAGACTGCATCTTTGGACCGTTAGCTATTAATGTTACAGTGTTTTACAATTTATTTTTAGAACACATTTTATTAGTTACGGGTACATATACAACAAACAGATAGGGCACTGCTTCCCCAATCTCATACCAGTACATGCAGCCCATCCTAGTGGGTTCTAGTATAAGAACAAAATACAAAATGTGGGAACCTTGGAGGGTTATAAGTAATAGAAAAGATTGCAAGGTCTTGGAGTGAGTCATCAATATTCGGGGTTCGCAACATGTTGGAATACCAGAAACCAAGAAATATTAGCTATTCTCCCAGTCCATAAACAACAATATATAACAGTTCAACTGTGCATCCTTCTGGGGGGGGAGGTATTCACATTTGGCAGGCATATGGAGGGGGAATTAGGTGGGGGGCATCCGTGTGCCTGAAGCAGAGGTCTATTTGAAGTGTGAACTGTATTGCTGGGAAGGGGAAGGAAAGAGTGGCATGCTCTTACTCAGTGCTCACTAAGTCTGTTGCGCTGTAGTGGAGAGGGGGGAACGGGATTCTTACCACGATGTGGAGTGATGTCATTCTAGACAGAGTCCCCTTACCCCGCCACGGGGATGAGTGGAGACTGCCTGCCTTTGAAGGCAGTCCTGTAATACGGCATCCCATGCAGGGACGTGTTCTGGGGACCGAAGCCCTCGCCGCCCTTCTGCCTGTAATGCAGCACCTTCACATTCTGCTCATTTAACAATCTTTGCCTGCATATTTAGAGATAGGGGCCCTGAAGGAATTTTCAGGTCATTGCTATCTGTCTACATGCAAACATTCATGCAAGGTCTATGAATTATTTTGCGCTGTGTTTTGCAAAACTGGGGTGGCATAGTGGGCAAAAGAACGATGGATTCACCCTAGATCTTTTGACTGGGGGAGAATGTTTGCATTGTCAGCATTCCGTCCATCATTTGTTTGCTGTAACACGTGTTTCTCACAAGGGAAAGGGAAGAGAACCAGCAGACAGAATACTGGGTTGCGCAATATGTGTCGCCCTGTGGTCATGGCTATGATTTGTGTAACAGTGTTCCAGTAAAGGGTAATCTTAGGGTAGGACCAAACCATATGAAGGAAGTCTGCACTATCTGTGAAAATTATGGGATAATTAGCAACCGACCTGAGAAAGAATACGTTAATGCGCCCTGGGGTAAGGTATGCCCTGTGCAGGAAATAGAATTGGTGCACTTTAAATTTGGATTTCCTAGAAGTATGTGGAGTTGTGATCGGGGTAGCCATTTCCTCTGCCCAACAAGCTCTTAATGAGTTGAGGTCCCCCATTAGACTGACATAACAATGCATTATAGAGCACTGTGATTGCTTTAATTTTGCCAGTAGTCATGCAAATGATCTGCAGTACATGTGCTGGCAGTTCTGTGGTGCCCAGATGCAAGTAGGCCCACAGTGTTGCTCTAACAGCCCCTTATACCAGGAAGTGATGAGGGGAAACCCATATTCCTCTGAAAGGGACTGTTGTTCTATCAACTGATCCTGTTCAGAGAGGCAATCAATGTGTTGAATTGATCTCAGTGCAATCACTCAGCCCAGCCCAGTTGCTCCATAGGTTCTCTAGGGTCGACAGCAGGAGTACTCGTGCATATGGAAGCCAGCAACATGTTTGATGCACTGCTCTGGCCCAGGCATATTGCAGAGTGCTAAGTAAGATGGTACTGCTAGAGTCTGCTTGCTGCTTTCCAGTACAAAGCAGTAGGTGGAATAAAGTATCATGAATAGCGATCTCTGCTATCTCGGCCCCAGGTGTTACACCCAGCACCACTCACCAGCAGGTAGCCCAGGCTAGTTGGACTGCAAGGTAATATAACTCGAAGTCTGGAACCATTAACACCCCTCAGTGACAGGAGGTCTGAGCATAGCCAGCGAGACCCTTCGCCTTTGGTGACTCCAAATTTGGGAGATTAAGAACCCGTCTAGCTCCCAGAAGACTGCCTGGAGTATCCATGCAGGGATAGTAGTGAAGAAAAAAACAAAGGTGGACCAACATTTTCACTAGGGCCACCCGACGCATAACAGATAGTTGTAAGGTATGCCAGATTGTGGCCTTTTGCGGCAGGGAAGCCATTGTTGCCCAAATAGTGCCTTTGCATAGTTGGTTTATATTTGAACTCTGAGGCAGCGAAAGATATGTGGTCCCCACCTGATCTTTTCTCCTAACTCCAGGGAGCTGTCCCCTGAGACCAGAGGGTTCAAATAGTAAGTGTTGGATTTGCTCCAATTTACACTGAACCATGCTATTCCAGCATACGCTGCAAGTGCAGTGCAGTTCCATGAATATCTATTTGCTCCTCATGGAGGAATAGAAGAAGTATGTCATCTTTGTGAAAGGAAATGTAGTATGGGGAACCACCCAGGTGCAGCATCTGGTGGAATTCCTCCTCCCAAATTGCACACTGGGGACAGCAGGCATTCCTGTCTGGTACCCCTAGCAATAATGCAGGAGTTGGATGCGAACCTGCCAGTCTTGACTGGCGCCGTAGGGTAAGTGTGTTAATATCCGTGAATACGATCTCATTGCACACCATGGTATATGCAGGCCCGACCACGGCAATTCCAATAAATGCAATGCCCATGCACACCATAAAATTTGCTTGAATAACAATGTTGATACCAGTAGTAACATTGTCAATGTATGCCATAATCTATGCATGCATAACAATGTCAATATCAGCAAAGACAATACTGATGTATGCTATGACAACTGTACACACAATACTGAGGATGACGGTAAAAATTGTATCAGTGACTGCTATGTTTATTATATACATTTTATTGAACTCATATAATTGCTATCAGATTCACCGAAGGTGACCTCCCCATCAACCCCAAGTCCGAGATACAAGGTCAGACAGGACCTGAAACCCAAACCAGAGCCTACCGATTGATAGGTCACTGGTGGAGTTAAACTTATGCCAACGACAAACGAGCTCCCAGGGAAAACCCTTATGGACCAAACAGATAGGCAGTTACAACTCAAATAGGTCTGAGGAATTTGGCCCCCATAAAACATGTTTGTCCAAAGGCACGCGTTTTCAAACTACCACAAAGATAGATGCCACATAAAGTTAGGAATACTCAGCCAATCAAGACACAGCATACACACCACACATAGTGATCACACGCTGCGCACACCACACATCTGGACACATACACACTGGTCCACACTAGCTCTTCCCGAGGTCGAGCGCCACCTGTGTCCCTCTTATCAGATGGTTATACTTGTTGTTTATGAATAGGCCAGGAATCCCAGATCAGTTTATTGTACTTCACAAACTGTATATAAATGGTCGGCCTAACCGTCTGTACAATGAGAGACTTTCTTCAGACGCTATTTTGTCGATGCTCACACAGCCGCTGCATTTAATTAAACCAACATATTCCTGTTTTGCCAAACACCTCTTGTATTTTCATTTTGTAAGGTTAATACATATCCAGCAACATTCTGGCATGCCAACCAGGAGAGATTGGTTTATAGAGCCCGTCTGCTGTCGAAAGATGGACACTTGCCCTAATGGATTCACATGAGCAACAAGAACGGTGAGCAGATGCCATAATTGATTTGAAGTTCTGCTGAATCCAATGGGCGGAGGTCTGTCTGGAGGCAGCCACCACAGGTTAAGAGACTACATCTGATTCTTTGTCCCAGCACGCTAGACAAGTTGATGGTAGCTACGTTTTTTTTTTTTCACCTGAACTGTTGAATGTGACTCAACTGGTACACCCAGGACCCTTGGTATGTTATATAAGATCGCTCACTTTTTTCGCTTGAATCATTGAGTGTGACTCAACATGTAGATCCAGGATCCTTGGTGTGTTATATTGGGTTGCTCACTTTTTTTGCTTGAACTGTTGAGCATTACAAAACTGGTATACTTAGGCCCTTGGTGTGTTATATGGGGTCACCACCTTGACGTTATATTTTAGCTAACAGAGTTTTCTTAGGGACTGTCAGTTTCCTAACACTGAGAGTGTCTAAAAGAAGTGAAGAGGGGGACTTTTTCGCTTGGACAGCAGGGCATCAGGCAGAATGGGTGTGATACCGGGTGTAACTCAGATGTTAAGGAAAAATTCGGACCTTTGTTAACAGGATATAGCTTGTGTCTGGCCACAGAGGGCTGGTAATTGTCAGCTGTTCCTTTTTCTCCACACAAATCCTTGCTACTATAGTCCTCAGCTGATAATGACAGACTATAGGGCTCACTTAGCTCCATGTACTACACAGAGGGCCATATTATCAAGAACGGCGATAACATTATCGCCGCTTTAGCGGCAGGAAACTGCTGCTAATGCGGCGATAAGGGGCTTGATAATATGCCCTAGAGAATTCCAATAGCAGCCCAGGTTTGATATCCTTGTCACCAGAGCCTGGGCTTCTATTGGAATTCTCTAGGGCATATTATCAGCCTCTTAGCGCCGCTTTAGTGGCAGTTTCCTGCCGCTAAAGCGACGATAATGTTTGTGCCGTTCTTGATAATATGGCCCAGAGTGTCCCTCTCCTCAGGCTGCAGGCACTACAAGAGGTCTGAGGTTTTTTGTATTAAAAAATAATTTTTTTCCTCTTCTAATTTTTTTTAGATTTTCCATTTATGTAATGTTGTTGTGATTCTGTTAAAATTTTTGCAATTGTGCTTCATGTTTAAATGTTATGTTATGTTATATTAGTGACTTTATGCATTTATGAAATGATAACTATTATTCCACAAATCAGAATTTCATGTTTGCTTTTTTACGTCTAAAGATCAACTCGTACTGTTCTGAACTAACCAATGCACTTTGAAACAGGCTTTTAATATTTTGTTGCATTTGTCTTTGTCAAATTGTTAAACTTTTTTGATGCATCAATTTTTTTAGAGCTCATAAACCAGCTCATAACCAGTAGATTGTTTTTGGTACAATCCCGTGCACAAAGTTTCCCAACAATCAGAGTAGAGTTTGTAATGATTTAAAATCTCAAGACAATCAAAAGTTTGTAGAATCCTTTTACAAGTTCTATAATTCATCATGAATACTCCCCTAGACCCCATGCAAACTAGGTTCCCCAGACAGGCCCGGAAACTAGAGAACCACTGCCACTAGTGGCATGCCCATACCAAAGCGTATGCATCCCCCTTGCTCGAGGCTAGAACATTTGATATCAATATCATAGAAGGGCCAAGGGAACGCTGTGAGACTGGCTCTTTTAAGACTATGGACCAGCCGCAGGGTGGCCCCAACACACAACATACATGAGTACAGAACTGGCAATGCCGGTAGAGAAAGCTCCACCTCCTCAGAATCCAAAGGCAAGGGTGAAAGCATAGGGCAGGGTTCACCAACCCATGGGGAAGATAGAGAGCGCAAGCCAGAAACCTTAAAACTAGCTCACCCCACAGACAGACCAGGGCAGCCCTGAGGAGAGCCCTGTGGTCACGATGTCAATAGGCGAGACACCAAACCACCATTTGATGAATACAGGGGCAGCAAGATCTTGCTTGCGGGAAGGAGCAGTCCATGCATAACAATGCTGATATGAGTAGAAACTATGTCAATGTATCTAAGTGAACACAAAATACTGAGGATGTCGGTAACAATTATGTAAATGACTGCCAAGTAAATTGTACACATTTTAATGAACTCATTTAATTTCTGTCGGATTCACCCACGGTGACCTCCCCCTCAACCCTGAGTCAGAGATACATGTTCAGAAAGTCCCTGCAACCAAAACCCGAGCCTACCAATTGACAGGTCACATGTGGGGTTCCACATTTGACCAAAGGCACGCGTTCCCAAAATACCACTAAGATAGACGCCACATAAAGTTAGGAACACTCAGTCAATCAGGACACAGCGTACACACCACACATAGTGATCTTGAGCTCCCCACACTGGACATCTGGACACACAAAGACTCTCCCACACTAGCTCTCCCTGAGGTCAAGAGCCACCTGTGTCCCCCTTATAAGTGGTTGAACTTGTTGTATATGACAAGGCTAAGAATACCAAATCGGTGTATTGTACCTCACAAACAGTATAAATGGTCAGCCACAACTTCTGTACAATGAAAGACTTTATTCAGATGCTACTGTGTCAATACTCTCCCGACCCCTACATTTAATTAAACAAATTTGTTACTGGTTTGCTAAACAAGTCTCAGATCTTTTCAATTTTTAAGGTAAAGTCACATCCAAGCTAAAATTGTATAGCGAATTAATCCATTTCAGGAAGCTGCTGCCCAGCTCCATACCAAACATAGCCGTATAGAGGTAGTCCCTACTTATGGATTTGAAGGCTTTTACTATATTGACTGCTAAGATCGTAGCCCTGGAATACTGAGTAAGTGGTAGGTGAAGGAAGTGTATAAGGTGTCTGATGTTGGGGATAGTGCTACATGCAGAGATAAATCCTGCCTGGTCTGAGTGTATAAGTGTTGTCAGATGAGGGACCAGAAGGGTAACCCATATTTTACTAAGCATTTTGTAGTTTACATTTTAAAATTGACAATGGCCTTTAGAAGGTTTCCTGGTCAATGTTTTTGCCCCACCTTAGGAGTGGAATAGGCAACACCTCCCTCGTTGTGGGGGCAGAGCTCATCTCTCTTTAGCCTTGTTATAGAGGTTGGCCAATAGTGGAGCTAATATGTCCATGTAACTGGAGTAGAATTTGATAGGGAGGCCATCCGTCTTCAGGACTTTCCATCTGGTCGTGATCTCGAAGGCCTCCCCCAACTCCTGCACTTGAATATCTCCCCAGAGCAAGGTAGCCAACAAGTGACGCAGCCTTTTGGTCATGGTGGCTATGACATAGTTGTGCATGACTTGCAGGCCCAGCCCAAGATGAGAGACATAGAGTGCAGGATAAAAGTTGTGAAACATTTCATTATGTACTGCTGCGTGTATGTCAAGTGATCTGTGGGATCTTGTTAGGATAATATAGGGGCATGCTGTCTGTTGGGGTTGGCGAGCCATTCCAATATCTCCCTATTTTATCCTGCTCACTATGTGGTTTGCTAGTGTAACATCGAAAATCAAGGGCCAGCAGGTGCTCAACTGTCACAACTAACGTTTTCCTCATCTCTCTGGCATGCTGTGGAGTAATGTGGTACATGTCTATCAAGCCCATCTAGTAATCATTCTTGCTTGGCATTCTTGCGCTGAAATTCATAGTGGATCTCCATAGAGGAGACTCACGACTTTAAAAAGCCTCAAAGTCTGTGAAACACAAGGCCATGTTCCATCATTCTCTGCTAGTTAGTTGCTTAATACTATCTCTCCCAAGTAACTCCTAAAAAACAAGATCTTCTAAGGCCTCTGTTCCTAGCTTACAAGTCAGGATTGGCAGTTTGGGGGAATCCCACCTAAGGGATAATAGAATAAGGTTATGGCCTGAGCGGGTCATGACTACATAGTCATAGTGAGTGGCCTTGTCACACATGATGCTGTTACATAGGAATTTATACAAATGAGGAAATAGGTAATTTCAGCCAGGAGTGTGTTGGGGTCCCGCCATGTGTCAATCTATCAGCACTCTGGATTCCAAGAATTTTGCCACCATATGAAGAGGGGAGGGGAGTAACTGAGGGGACCTGTCTAGCATGGTATCTGCAATACAATTAAAGTCCCTGCCAATGACCAATGGGAAATGCAGTTCTGAGGCCTCTTGGATGCAGAGGGACGAAAGAAGGGCCAGTTGAGCAACATTAGAGGCATAGAGGGCATAGAGATTTATAATTGCCACATCCCTCCCTTCAAATTTACTCCTGAGCATGATAAACCTGCACTCTTTGTCGATCCGCTCAATCTGCTGGAGAAAGGGGACTCCTGGCATCACCCAGATGAGGACTCCCAAGGAAAACGTGGACTAAGTCATGTAATAAAGGCGTCCTGCCATCATTTCTGTACTGCCAACCGTCCACCTTTGTCAAATACATCTCCTGGAGAAATACAACTTGGAACTTGTGTCTCTTTATATAGGCTGCTACGCAAACAAATGATGGATGGAATGCTGAATAAATCATACATTCACCCCCAGTCAAGAGATCTGGGTTCAATCCATCGTTCTTTTGCTCACTGTTAGACCTGGCATCATTGGCATGAGTCTCACCTCCATTTTTTTCCGTTTGCCTCCTCTGTTTACAATGTTTTTGCTGGAATATTGCTTTGGGCACTGTGCCACTGCTGATCAATGCCACAGTGCAAGTGCTCCCTATGTTAAAATTGTTACATTGATGGGTGTTACCATGATTGGCTTGGTTGACTTACTGTTCAGACCCTAGTCTAGTGCACTGCGTGTGCCAAGGGCGTGTAAGTTAACTGCTGCTGGTGGGCTTGCAGCACTGGTTGTGCCACCCACAGAAGCAGCGTGTAAAATGTGTCTCAGGCCTGCCATCGCAGAGCCTGGGTGCAGTCCCTGACTGCCATGTCGACTTGGCAAGGAAACCTACTTGCCAGTCTCTAAAACCTTTACTTTGCCACATTTCAGACACCTCTATGGTAGGCCCTAGGGCTGGGTGCATTGTGGGTAAAGGGTAGGTCATGCCCTGATGTGTGTGGCATGACCTAATAAATGAATTACAGCCATTTTCGTTTTTCACTATTGAAGGGCTACCTGCCTCCAATAGGCCAGACTGGGCAGACTGATTATTAACTCCATTATGATCTAACTGACTCAGGGAGCATGGTAGCAGGTCAAGTTTAGTATCCCTGAACTCAGAATTTAATAACACACCTATTAGGATGGATGGTTTTTAAATTCTGTGTTTGAAAATAGCCCTTTTAGAAAGTGGCTATTTTCTTGTCCAACTATCCACCGGTCTCTGCTGGTTTGGTGTGTGTGTCAGGGGCTGGGTGGCTCCAGAGGTCTGAATGAGTCAGTATGGGGTGAATGAGGCATCTACACTTGGAGTGGGGGAAGAGTAGCCCCTGATAGCCTGCCCTGCCTGACACAATGCTTGCTCCACCTCCTGCCGGGCGACTGATAGCCCTGCTCCTGCCAGTGACAATACTGACTCCGCCTCCTACTGGGCGACTGAGGACCCTGCCCTGCTCAGTGAATAGGCCAGGTGCCTCTGCCTGGCAACACCCACAACAAACCCAGGATGGGGGGAATTTCCCTGCTTGGACAAAGGGAACAAAGCAGAAAAGGGGTATAAGAGAAGGACCCCTAAACCAAGAACTCAGATCACTTCTGACAAGGAAACCTCTACCAAGGACAAGAAGCCTGCTGATCTAAGGACTTGCCTCCCCCTTCTGCCAGTGTGCTGTTTGCTGGGGGGAACCTGAAGCTGCTTCTTTATTTTTGCCAAGGAACAAGGAGAGAGGAACTTGGTGTGTACTCTCAAAAGCTTGCTAGAAAATCTCCAAGGGCTGGAAGAGTGCCAGCCTCCTGTTGAAGTCACAGGGCCAAAGGACTTCACCCTCTACTGAATTGCTGGTTGCTGGAAAGTGTTATTTCCAGTGCACAGGGGAAATCTGCAGTCTCCACGCCGCCGACGCCGCCGAATCCAGCTCGACATCGTGAGTAACGGCTCCAGTGTTCTGAGTCTTCGACGCCGGACGCCGGGCCCGATCGACGCCAGTAGCGACGCCAGGAGTAGTGAGTATCGGCTCCAGCTCCCAGTGACCCCGTCTTGACGCCGGTATCGACGCCAGTGAGTAGTGAGTTCGGCTCCAGCTCCAAGCGACCCCGTCTCGACGCCGCTGCTGATCGCATCGACTCGACGCCCTTCTCGACGCCGTGAGCGCTGCTCCGGCCCGACACCCCTCGACGCCGCTGTGGATCAACCCGAATCCGAGGCACGATCGACGTCGACCTCGACGCCGACATCTCGACGCCGTGGATCATCATTTTCTTCATTTCCAAAGGTACTGTGTTTGTGGGTTCTGTTGCAGCTCCCGGCTCGACGTAGCGCTCCTCGCGGTCGACGCCGAACCTTGGGAATATCGTAAACTCGACGTCGTGTGACTCCTGTGGGGGTCACATTGTTGCCAAGAACTGTGTTTCAGAAAAATACTTACTTTTGTTGCTAAAGAACTATTTCCTAAGAAGAAACTTTACCTGAACTATTATTTTTCCTTCCAAAGAGTATTTATTAAGATTGTGGTATATTTTTGTCGTTATTTGGTCTTGTGCTAAGCCTTATATAAAAATACTATTTTTATAATAACTCCTGTGTTGTGTCCATTTGTAGTGTATTCACTTTATTACTGTATGTGGTCATAAATGCTTAACACACTGCCTCTGAGATAAGCCTGTCTGCTCTGCCAAGCTACCAAGGGGGTAGCAGGGGTTATCTGAGTGTGTAAACCCCTTGCCCTGACTAGAGTTGGTGGGTCCCTATTTGTCAGAAGTGTATACCTCTGCCAACTAGAGACCGCCGGTTCTAACATTGGTGGTCAGCGGTGAGGATTGAACTTTGCATTTATGACTCATGTGCAGTGATTAGTGTACGCTACATAGTGAAAGCAGACCATAACGCAGCCACAATCTGTTTTTGGTAGGATATTCTATTTTTGTTCTCCGCTTTCCCGGAGCTTATTTTTTAAACACTGCCAGTTTTGACCATGGAGGATGCCGGAGCTGCTACCCCTTCTCTTATTGTTGTGGAGGAATTTGATAAGAAATTGATAAATAAGTACAAATTAAAGGAGCTACAGCAATATTGCAAGCAGTTTAAAGTTCCTACCACAGGTCTCAGATTGAGAGACGACTTCCTCAAAGCACTGAAGGCCTGGTTAGAGGCCATAAATCCCTCTGAGCCGGGGGTGGTACCGGAAGAGGAAGAGGAAGAGGAAGAGGAAGAGGAAGTGGAAGAGCCCATGAATGGGCACGTGGCATCTCCCGGCAGCAGTGTGTCCTCTAAGAGCCTTTCTCCTGAAGAGTTGGAAGACAGGGAGAAGGAGAGGGAATACAAGTTAGAGATGGCAAAACTTAAATTAGGAGGGCAGTTGGAATTAGAGAATGCAAGAAGCAAAAGAGAAGCTGAAATGGAGAGCAAAAGATTAGATTTTGAAAGAGAGAAATTAGCGTTTGAACGTGAGAAGATGTTGAGGGAGATGGAGCTTAAAACTAAGAGTTTAGAGTTGAATCCCTCTGGTGGCAGCACTCCATCTGTGCCTGCAGAAAGTAGGTTTTATTTTCCCAAAGATGTGATAAAAGATTACAGTAGAAATGAGGATATTGGTCAATGGTTTAAAGCATATGAGTTAGCATTGTTGGCCCACCGGGTCCCTGAGAAAGATTGGGGAGCGGGGTTATGGGGTCGCTTTGTCAATGAAGGGAGAGATACCTTGTTGGACATGCCTGCTGAGGAAAGGATGTCTTATACTCATATGAAAGATGCTTTAATGTTGAGGTATGGCTTAACTCCAGAAAAGTTCCGACAAGCCTTTAGAGAATGTAAGAAGTTGCCTGGTACTACGTGGGTTGAATATGTGTCCTTCTTTTGCAGAGCCATGGATGGTTGGGTAAAGGGTAGCAAGGTGGATAGTTATGATGCTCTTTATGATTTGTTTGCATGGGAGCACTTGTCTAATAACTGTTTTCCAGAGCTACGCCAGCACCGTATTGATAGCAAGATATCTAACCCTAGAAAACTTGCTGAGGAGGCGGACCGCTGGGTCAGTACCAGGGTCCACAAGGGTCCAGTGGGAGACTCAGCCAAAAGTGGGCAGGGTCCCCAGCAGAAGAGTGGGGGGGGCAGGGGTAAACAGAGGGAGTTTCAGAAAGTGCCCCAAAGTAATCCTCAAGGGAACCAAGGGAAGGGTTCCCAGCCTCCCCCTGTAAAGAAGCCAGAGGTCCTGACAGGTAAACCTGTTCCCAGGGGCCCAATGACCTGCTACGTTTGTAAGCAGGTGGGACACCGTTATTATGATCCCCAGTGTCCCATGAAGGATTCGAATGCACCGCCGCGTGCACCCCCCGTCAGGTAGTGAATGTAGCCCTGGGAGGGAGTGAGATGGGTGCCCCCGGTGGGTGGGGTCCCGCAGAAATGTCCCTGGTCTCTTTAGGAGACGTGGAAATGGTCCCTCGAACCCCTCTGCCTAGTAACACTAAGAAATATAGGCAGTGGGTGACCATTAATGGCCATAGGGTGGAAGCTCTCAGAGACACCGGAGCAAGTGTGACAGCTGTCAAGTGTCACTTGGTGTCCAGAGAGCAGGTGGTCCCTCATGCATTCTACCCCGTTGTAGCTGCTGACAACTCACAGAGTAAGTGTGAGGTAGCTCAAGTTCCTTTTGAGTGGGGGGGGTCTCAGGTACTCTTCAGGTTGCTGTGAGGCCCGCCATGCCTGCTGATTGTCTCCTGGGCAATGATTTGGAGGACTCCCCTTGGGCTAAGGTGGAGCGAAAAGCGCATCTGGAAATGTTGGGTCTGCCGGAGTGGGTGTGTGCGACCACCCGGTCCATGTCAGCTAGTAAGGGTGTTGATGGGGTCCTGGAGCCTGAAAGCATGGCCCAGGACCCAACCATGAAGAGAAGAGGCAGGGGGTGTGGGAAACCGTCCCCCATCGTTCCCACGGTCCAGGAGGGAGCAGACCCTGAGGGGGATGCCCTGGAACCTACAGGGGAACAAGTGGCTGAACTGGGAGACCTGCCCGAGCTGACCCATTGGCAGCAGGATGGTGGTTCCTCCAGGGAGAAATTTTGTGCTGAACAGAAAGTGTGCCCTTCTCTTGTGGGTATGAGGCAGCAGGCCTCAGCCCAAACGACAGGTGATCAGTCAGGATCACATTGGGTTTACTGGGAGAACGATCTCCTGTATAGCGAGCCTAAGGCTGCTGAGCCTGGGTCAGCCCGTGTCCTGGTGGTACCCCAGCGCTTCAGAGCCTTCCTACTGGGGTTGGCTCATGACGTTCCGTTAGCTGGACATCTGGGGCAGGACAAGACCTATGACAGGCTTGTCACCCATTTTTATTGGCCCCAGATGAGAAGGGACTCAGAAATCCATTGTAGGACCTGCCAAACTTGCCAGGCAAGTGGGAAAAGTGGGCGGAAGCAGAAGGCTCCCCTCCAACCTTTTCCCGTAGTCAGTACCCCCTTTGAGCGAGTGGGGATTGACATTGTGGGGCCACTGGACCCCAAGACAGCCATGGGCAACAGGTTTATCCTGGTCTTGGTGGACCATGCCACCCGGTACCCGGAAGCCATCCCTCTCCGCACAGTGACGTCCCCCGTGGTGGGACGGGCACTGATGGGTGTTTTCTCCCGCATGGGGTTCCCCAGAGAGGTGGT
Source organism: Triturus cristatus (assembly GCF_964204655.1). Classification (NCBI taxonomy): domain Eukaryota; kingdom Metazoa; phylum Chordata; class Amphibia; order Caudata; family Salamandridae; genus Triturus; species Triturus cristatus. The sequence continues at coordinate 78,411,956 of NC_140588.1, forward strand.
GTCAGACCGGGGCACCAACTTCATTTCTAATTATATGAAGTCTCTGTGGAAGGAGTGTGGGGTAACCTACAAGTTTACCACTCCTTACCACCCTCAAGGTAATGGGCTGGTTGAGAGATTCAACCGGACCCTAAAGGGCATGATTATGGGTCTTGAAGAACCAATGAGGCGTAAATGGGACATCCTCTTACCATGCCTGTTGTTTGCTTACCGTGAGGTGCCACAAAAGTCTCTTGGGTTCAGTCCCTTTGAGCTTTTGTATGGACACCCGGTAAGAGGACCTTTGAGTCTGGTCAAAGAAGGCTGGGAGCAATCTCCCAGGAAACCTCCCCAGGATGTATACAGTTACATGCTGGCCTTTAGGAACCAGACTCGGCGCTTCAGAGATCTTGCTCAGGCAAATCTGGAGGCCAGCCAGGAAGAGATGAAGCAGTGGTACGACCAGAATGCCACGCTGGTTGAGCTTCAACCTGGTCAGAAAGTTTGGGTCATGGCCCCTGTAGAACCTTGTGCGCTCAAGGACAGGTGGACGGGACCATTTGAGGTTGTGGAGAAAAAGAGCGATGTCACCTACTTGGTGGACTTGAAGTCTCCCAGGAACCCCTTGCGGGTCCTGCATGTCAACCGGTTAAAGCCCCACTTAGAAAGGTCCGAAGTGGGCATGCTCCTAGCCACAGATGCTGGAATGGAGGAGGAGTGTGAGCCTCTTCCTGACCTCCTGTGTGCAAAAGAGCAAGATGGGTCAGTGGAAGGTGTTGTCCTCTCTGACACGCTGACCCCTGAGCAGCAGCAAGATTGTCGCCATCTGCTGAGACAATTCCCTGATCTGTTCTCCTTAATCCCTGGTGTCACTCAGTGGTGTGTCCACGATGTGGACACCGGGGACAGCACTCCTGTGAGGCACAAGGCCTACAGGGTGACTGACAAGGTCAAAGCATACATCAAGGAGGAGGTCTCCAAGATGTTTGCCTTAGGGGTGGTTGAGTCCTCTAGCTGTCCTTGGGCCAGCCCAGTGGTCTTGGTCCCAAAGGCTGCAGCGCCTGGTGCTTCACCAGATCTTCGGTTCTGTGTGGATTACCGAGGACTCAATTCGGTCACCAAGACTGACGCGTACCCCATCCCCAGAGCTGATGAGCTCATAGATCGGTTGGGGGCTGCCCGGTACCTTAGTACGTTTGATCTACGTCTGGGTACTGGCAGATCGCCTTGACCGATGGGGCAAAAGAGAGGTCTGCATTCTCCACACCAGATGGGCACTACCAGTTCCGGGTTATGCCCTTTGGGATGAAGAATGCCCCTGCCACATTCCAGAGGTTGGTCAACCAGGTATTGGCTGGACTGGAGGATTTCAGCGCCGCCTACCTGGACGACATAGCAGTGTTCAGCGCCAGCTGGGAGGAACACTTGCGCCACCTCCAGGAAGTGTTGTTGGCCCTGCGCAGAGCAGGCCTCACAATCAAGGCCAGTAAGTGCCAGATTGGGCAGGGTTCAGTGATGTACTTGGGGCACCAAGTAGGGAGCGGCAAGGTGGCCCCCCTGCAACCCAAGATAGATACCATCCTGGCTTGGGAACCGCCCAAAACCCAGACTCAGGTGAGAGCCTTCTTGGGTCTCACGGGTTACTACAGGAGGTTTGTCAAGGGGTATGGCAAGATTGTGCACCCCTTGACCTCGCTGACTTCCAGGAAGCAGCCAAGACTTGTGATCTGGACTGACGCCTGTCAGAAAGCCTTTGACACCCTGAAAACTGCAATGTGTACAGCACCGGTCCTCCAGGCACCCAACTTTTCCAAAGAGTGCATTGTCCAGACGGACGCTTCAGAGCATGGTGTGGGGGCTGTTCTAGCACAGATAAATGAAGAGGGCCGAGACTTACCTGTAGCCTTCATCAGCCGGAGGTTACTTCCCAGGGAACAGAGGTGGAGTGCGATAGAGCGTGAGGCATTTGCTGTGGTCTGGGCGCTGAAGAAGCTAAGACCCTACCTGTTTGGGACTCACTTCCGGGTTCAGACAGACCATAGGCCCCTCAGATGGTTGATGCAGATGAGGGGTGAAAACCCAAAACTGTTGAGGTGGTCCATTTCCCTACAGGGGATGGACTTTACGGTGGAACACCGCCCTGGTACAGATCACGCCAATGCTGATGGTCTGTCCAGATTTTTCCGCCTTAGTGATGAGGACTCCCTGAGTGAAGGGTAGTTCTCCCCACATTTCAGCTGGAGGGGACACGTGTTAGACCTGGCATCATTGGCATGAGTCTCTCCTCCGTTTTCTCCTCTGTTTATGATGTTTTTGCTGGAATATTGCTTTGGGCACTGTGCCACTGCTGATCAGTGCCACAGTGCAAGTGCTCCCTATGTTAAAGTTGTTACATTGATTGGTGTTACCATGATTGGCTTGTTTGACTTACTGTTCAGACCCTAGTCTAGTGCACTGCGTGTGCCAAGGGCGTGTAAGTTAACTGCTGCTGGTGGGCTTGCAGCACTGGTTGTGCCACCCACAGAAGCAGCGTGTAAAATGTGTCTCAGGCCTGCCATCGCAGAGCCTGTGTGCAGTCCCTGACTGCCATGTCGACTTGGCAAGGAAACCTACTTGCCAGTCTCTAAAACCTTCACTTTGCCACATTTCAGACACCTCTATGGTAGGCCCTAGGGCTGGGTGCATTGTGGGTAAAAGGTAGGTCATGCCCTGATGTGTGTGGCATGACCTAATAGTGAATTACAGCCATTTTCGTTTTTCACTATTGAAGGGCTACCTGCCTCCAATAGGCCAGACTGGGCAGACTGATTACTAACTCCATTATAATCTAACTGACTCAGGGAGCATGGTAGCAGGTCGAGTTTAGTATCCCTGAACTCAGAATTTAATAACACACCCTTTAGGATGGATGGTTTTTAAATTCTGTGTTTGAAAATAGCCCTTTTAGAAAGTGGCTATTTTCTTGTCCAACTATCCACCTGTCTCTGCTGGTTTGGTGTGTGTGTCAGGGGCTGGGTGGCTCCAGAGGTCTGAATGAGTCAGTATGGGGTGAATGAGGCATCTACACTTGGAGTGGGGGAAGAGTAGCCCCTGATAGCCTGCCCTGCCTGACACAATGCTGGCTCCTCCTCCTGCCGGGCGACTGATAGCCCTGCTCCTGCCAGTGACAATACTGGCTCCGCCTCCTGCTGGGCGGCTGAGGACCCTGCCCTGCTCAGTGAATAGGCCAGGTGCCTCTGCCTGGCAACACCCACAACAAACCAAGGATGGGGGGAATTTCCCTGCTTGGACAAAGGGAACAAAGCAGAAAAGGGGTATAAGAGAAGGACCCCTGTACCAAGAACTCAGATGACTTCTGACAAGGAAACCTCTACCAAGGACAAGAAGCCTGCTGATCTAAGGACTTGCCTCCCCCTTCTGCCAGTATGCTGTTTGCTGGGGGGAACCTGAAGCTGCTTCTTTATTTTTACCAAGGAACAAGGAGAGAGGAACTTGGTGTGTACTCTCAAAAGCTTGCTAGAAAATCTCCAAGGGCTGGAAGAGTGCCAGCCTCCTGTTGAAGTCACAGGGCCAAAGGACTTCACCCTCTACTGAATTGCTGGTTGCTGGAAAGTGTTATTTCCAGTGCACAGGGGAATTCTGCAGTCTCGCCGCCGCCGCCGCCGAATCCAGCTCGACATCGTGAGTAACGGCTCCAGTGTTCCGAGTCTTCGAAGCCGGCCGCCGGGCCCGATCGACGCAAGCAGCGACGCCAGGAGTAGTGAGTATCGGCTCCAGCTCCCAGTGACCCCGTCTTGACGCCGGTATCGACGCCAGTGAGTAGTGAGTTCGGCTCCAGCTCCAAGCGACCCCGTCTCAACGCCGCTGCTGATCGCATCGACTCGACGCCCTTCTCAACGCCGTGAGCGCTGCTCCGGCCCGACACCCCTCGACGCCGCTGCAGATCAACCCGAATCCGAGGCACGATCGACGCCGACCTCGACGCTGACATCTCGACGCCATGGATCATCATTTTCTTCATTTCCAAAGGTACTGTGTTTGTGGGTTCTGTTGCAACTCCCGGCTCGACGTAGCGCTCCTCGCGGTCGACGCCGAACCTTGGGAATATCGTAAACTCGACGTCGTGTGACTCCTGTGGGGGTCACATTGTTGCCAAGAACTGTGTTTCAGAAGAATACTTACTTTTGTTGCTAAAGAACTATTTCCTAAGAAGAAACTTTACCTGAACTATTATTTTTCCTTCCAAAGAGTATTTATTAAGATTGTGGTATATTTTTGTCGTTATTTGGTCTTGTGCTAAGCCTTATATAAAAATACTATTTTTATAATAACTCCTGTGTTGTGTCCATTTGTAGTGTATTCACTTTATTACTGTATGTGGTCATAAATGCTTAACACACTGCCTATGAGATAAGCCTGTCTGCTCTGCCAAGCTACCAAGGGGGTAGCAGGGGTTATCTGAGTGTGTAAACCCCTTGCCCTGACTAGAGTTGGTGGGTCCCTATTTGTCAGAAGTGTATACCTCTGCCAACTAGAGACCGCCGGTTCTAACACTCACCATGCCACCCCAGTTTAGACCCAGCCATATGCAAATCAGTCTTGACCCTGTGCCTCATGGGAACAGTCCAGACTGGACTGCCAAGCCATGTCCTTCCTGGACAGGAAGCAAGCATCCTTGGACCGGTTTCTGGGTATTACCCTTCATCAGCCAGGCTAACTTGAATCCAGTGGCACAGTGAGAAAGGTACCCACGTCTGGGCATTCCTAGCCCACTTATGGTGAAAAGTACTACGCAAACAAATGATGGACGGAATGCTGAATAAATCATATATTCACTACCAGTCAAGAGATCTGGGTTAAATCCATCGTTCTTTTGCTCATCATGCCACCCCAGTTTAGACCCAGCCATATGCAAATCAGTCTTAACTCTGTGCCTCATGGGAACAGTCCAGACTGAACTGCCAAGCCAGGTCCTCCCTGGACCGGAAGCTAGCGTCCTGGGACCGGTTTCTGGGTATTACCCTTCATCAGCCAGCCTAGCTTGAATCCAGTGGCACAGTGAGCAAGGGACCCAAGTCTGGGCATACCCATCCCACTTAGGGGCTGATTCCAATGTCGGATGGACCTGAGTCTGTCCTACATTGGTCAGGAACTGTGACCGAACGACCTACTGTCGTCGGTTATGGCCCTGCCAGTATGATGCGATCGAACCCTGTTCAGTCGCACTCGTATGTTTCACAATGGGAGCATGCATTCCGAGCAGAATGCATGCCCGCATTGTGAAATGGAGAGGTGCAGTTCATCCCTGCAACCTGTGGCCTGCACAGCAAGGTGCCTGACACCAGGAGAAGGGATCAACCATAGGTGCCACCAGGCCACCATTCAGCAGCCTCGCACCCATGGGGGCCCTACTGGGGGCCCCCAAAGACAGTTTCCGACTGCCTTTTTGTGCCGGAAACACCGGCATGAAAAGGCAGTGAAAAACTTCCATCGTACTCCCTCGGTCTTAAAGAGGCGGTCAGGGGAGTACAGAAGGATTACTGGACGGCAGACGGGCTCCAAGACTGTCATAAGCCATCCGGAAATCCGAGTCGGATTCCATTGTTCAGAGCCCTTCCGTCCAAAATCGGAATCGGGCCCTATGAGTTAAAAGTGCTAAGCAAACAAATGATGGACGGATTGCTGAATAAATCATACATTCACCCACAGTCAAGCGATCTGGGCTAAATTCATTGTTCTTTTGCTCACCCTGCCACCCCACTTTAGACCCAGCCATATGCAAATCAGTCTTGTCTTGACCCTGTGACTCATGGCAACAGTCCGAACTGAACTGCCAAACCAGGTCCTCCCTGGACCGGAAGCAAGCATCCTGGGACCGGTTTCTGGGTATGACCCTTCATCAGCCAGGCTAGCTTGAATCCAGTGGCACTGTAAGCAAGGGACCCATGTTTGGGCATACCCATCCCACTAAGGGTGAAAAGTGCTACACAAACAAATGGTGGACGGAATGCTGAATAAATCATACATTCACCCCCAGTCAGGAGATCTGGGTTAAATCCATTCTTCTTTTGCTCACCATGCCACCCCAGTTTAGACCCATCCATATGCAAATCAGTCTTGACCCTGTGCCTCATGTGAACAGTCCAGACCGAACTGCAAAGCCAGGCCCTCCCTGGACCGGAAGCAAGCATCCTGGGACCAGTTTATGGGTATTACCCTTCATCAGCCAGGTTAGCCTAAATCCAGTGGAACAGTGAACAAGGGACCCATGTCCGGGCATACCCATCCCACTAAGGGTGAAAAGTGCTACGCAAACAAATGATGGACGGAATGCTGAATAAATCATACATTCACCCCCAGTCAAGAGATAAGGGTTAAATCCATTGTTCTTTTGCTCACCATGCCATCCCAGTTTAGACGCTACCATGTGAAAATCAGTCTTGACTCTGTGCCTAATGGGAACAGTCCAGACCAAACTGGCAAGCCAGGTCCTCCCTGGACCAGAAGCAAGCATCCTGGGACCAGTTTCTGGGTATTACCCTTCATCAGCCAGGCTAGCTTGAATCCAGTGGCACAGTGAGCAAGGGACATTTTAGGGGCGGATTTCAGATTTTTATGGTATTTGGTCAATGCTAGTTTAAATCTGAACCTGTTGATGCTGTAAATTACATCCCTAATTAGTGTACGGAATACAGAATGATTATTAGCCACCCATGATCAAACTGACATTCCATTATTCACCACATAGAACCTATGGTTTCTCCAACTAATAATGCCTGGGGAAGGGAAAGAAAAAGACGAGTATGTCTGTGTTATATTTCAGTGTGCAAGAGACTTCATCACTCTTAGCTGGGGTGGAAATATATAATAGTGACTAACATATATTTCAGTTCAAGACTGATACCCTGAATACGTATGCTTTGCTCATTGTTTGACTGTTCAAAGCAGGATCCTACTTCTCCACTTCCTTTCAGTCTCATATGCTCATATGGGCAAGAGACATAATTTCCCTCTTTCTCTGTCCTTTCACGCACTCAGAATCAAACCTAAGGTGGGCCTTAGCAGAAAAAACTCATATCGCACACTTTTAGAAGTGTGTGGATGGAAAAACCTATTCACCTCGCTCAACATTCTGTCCCAGCCATGTTGTCTGTCCCGAAGCTGCTGCACACCTTGCTAGATTAAGTGCAAGCAGCAAATATTAGGGTCAATTACTCCCTATATTCATATTAGTGGTAGTTTACCTGGCATGATGATCAAGCACTGGAAGGAGATATTTGAGGATTGAAATGTTAAGCAGAGACCACCACCTCCATTCTTTACAAGGCAACATTTTTATTTTGCAATACTATCAAATCACGTCCCCATTAAAGAAAATGAAGAATTTAAGCTGGTATGTTTAAAATCCATGCTGTGATGATCGTCGTAATTGCCAATCAAAATATTTTCACAGATAAACACAACACATTTGACCTAAAGAAGATCTTATGTTGCAAAAAATCTTCACCACTCAAAAACCTATCCAGTTACCCATTTGCCAAATATATTCAAACCCTAAACTTTTCTGATTAAACACCACCTGAGTGAGCTATGCCAATGACATCCGATGCAAATTCCACCATTCACAATTATGAGAGGATGCCATCCCTAGCCTAGTACCCAAGAAGTAGGTCTTTGTGGATTGGCTTATTATTCATCACATGAGGAATTCACCATTGATTAGCCAGGCCAAACTCACAAGAGTATGGTCGGTATTGAGAGATAACCTGCTTACAGCATCTCTGTAAAAACTTGGGTTATTGATTGAGGGGGTGGAAGCCCCACTCAGGAAATAACCACAATCCTTGTGGGTATGAATCACACAAAGTCACTAAATTAACCTGTACTTAACCCTCTTGTAGCTTGACACAAAGCAGACAGGCTTGTATAAAGTACTTATGCAGGACACAAACAGTAGTAAAGTGAAAACACAACTCAGAAACCATCTAGAAAACAATAGAGTACTCTTACTAAATAAAATGGCACCAGAGCAACAAAAATCCAATCAGTAGAACCGGAGATATGTATTTTTGGTAAAAATAGCTCTTAGAAGCACCAAGTGCCAACTGCAGTTATATGGTAGCTCTGGACCAGGACAAAGTGATATTTTCAGACTGTCCACCATAGATTATGGGCGGGAAACAGGGACCAGGGTAATCCCGCTGAGCATTGTAACTTATATCCTTGATGCAAGGCATTAGTTTCCATGAGGGCTGCCAGGGATTCGATTCAAAGTCCAGCATTGAGTTGCATCACAGTGCATCAGTAAGGCAGATGATCAGGAGCTGTAATGCGAGGTTCTGCATTGGGAGTTGAATTGTACTGCATTGGTTCTGATGGTGTCGCCAGGCAGGACCTGTGATGCGAGATCTTGTGTCAAGTTGTGTCGCGCTGCATAGGTTCCGATAAAACCTACAGTTAGGCAGGAAGGAATACACTCTGATTCCAACCAAAGGTCCAGGACTTGAGGAGGCACCTCTTGGGGATCAGGAACTCACTCTGCAGAGGCAATTACCATGGAGCAATAAATACATAGAAACACAAAAAATTATTATTTTCAACATTTCTCAAGAGCTTATACATTCAAATTTAGCCTTCAGAGCACAAAATACTCAAATAAACGTGTCCTCGAGGCAATTTGTGGCTTTGGTAAACTTAGCAGAGATGATGAATGTTGGTATCATGTTGGTGTTTCACTTGTGTGTGTTATAGTCTCTTTTTCTATGTTCTTGGACTTCTGTAACATTTTCTTTATATTGGCCTTTTATCCTCCTTTAAAAACATGATTGGTTCTTGTTTTAGGTTTATTGTCCATTGCGATAGGTCATTGTACATTGTCAGGGGCTTATTTACAAGCCCCTTGCGCCACCCGTACGTCCCTTTTCCACCAGAAGTGGCGTAAGGGACTTGTAAATAAGCCTCTCAGTGTGTAAAGGATTTCTTGTTGGAAGGTAATAGTTGCATCGCCTTACAATTGTCTAAAAACTGTTAATATGTTTGGTGGTTACTCACCAGGTCATTCATGTGAATGCTAAATAGATGTGAGCTGAGGTATTATTCCTGACCCAGTACTTGTCTAACCTCCCCTTTCCATCTTTTGCTTTTTCCCTATCTAGCCTTGTCTATCTTGCTCACTTTCTCCCCACACCTGTCTTGCTCTCTCCCTGTCTTTGTCTCTCTCCTTCGCTGTGCTACACTCTATCGTTCCTTCTTTCTGGAGTATATAATGATATCAGAACTGTGTTATACTTACTATTGAATCTAACCAAAGTAACATTTCTTTTCAACTGGCAAGGGAAGTGCCTTGAGGTAGGAATATCAATTGTGCAGGTATATTTTAGTCAAATATCTGAGAAATGATTTAGTTTATCATTGAGCTCCATGAACATGAAATATTCAAATTACTTATCTGTTCTTTGTGAAGCACCCAATTCAATTGAACATCAACTTAAAAATCTGATCTTCATGTTTTCAAATAATGTAATTCAATTTCTCATTTCACAGTCTACAATCTAACTGACCGTTTTTGTCATTTGTTTTTCAATTTATTCTCTAGTAATGTCTACCACACCAGAATTGAAACATATTTGATGCCCATTGTAGCATGCTGTCAATATACCTGATCACGCATTTAAGAGAGCAGGCCCCTGATCATTCTTAGTCCAACTAAGCATGTCTTATCATCACAGGTTTTTGTATTTTGATCAAAAGCTGTTCCTCTCTTTATAGGATGTCACGCTCCCTGAAATAAATGTGAAATGTTGCCTGCATTAAATGCAAACTGAACGTGTCCCTTAGCTTCACACACAGATATGTTTCTTCTCTGATGTGAAAGTCATTTTACTACATTTATTCATATCGAAGCAGATGCAGAGAGTGTAATATGATATTTATTATGATTGTCGGGTATAGCGAAGTGCCATTACTCATGAAACCCCTTGTGTTTCAGCAATGGTAATAAGTAGCATATTACTCTCTGCAGATCTGCATGTGCCTCATGTTCTTATGTCATGTGCAGTAATTATAAAGAATGACTTCAACCAGAAGCAATATGTATGGGGTTAAATCGTGCATTAAGGAAACAACTCTCTTAAAAGGCATCCTGACCATTAGCAGACCTGTTTTCCTCAGTAAATTCATGGGAACATGCATCCTGTGAGACTGTTGCCAGTGCTTTCTGATGTCAATTATGCTTTGCTATGGTAACATGGACGAACGTGTGTTTGTTAGTACACTTCCTCTAAACAACATGTAGTTTGGCCACATTTATTTATGTGACATAAATAGTATAGATGCAGATGTCCAACTGTAGTATGCTTTTTATTATCAATCCCAAAGGTCTCCAGGGTCGGCAGCTGCAGCTCTGGCGTCTACGGAAGCCAGTAAAGCGTTTGCTGCAACATTGTCGCGTCAGACGTACTGAAGAGTGTTAAGTAAGATGGCACAGCTAAAGTCAGCTCACCCCTTCCCGGTGGGTGCTCTAAACATGTTGTTTGGCCAAATGTATTTATATTGAGTAAATAGTGTAAAATGTAGATGTCTAACCATCCAGGGGCGGCTCCTCCGCTATTGCAATGGAATGTCGCCCCCCCTACCAGCACCCTCCAAATCATGAGAAATACAACTATAATAAAACGAGTTTAAAACACATTCTATTATCATTTTATTTTCCTTTGCCAGTCTTCGGGGCGGGGCCACAGTGACAACAGGCACTAAGGGAAGTGGTATGTGCACTCCCTTCACTGCGCATGACGGTTTGGCCGGTCATCTCAGGCCGGCCAAACCATCATGCACAGCTCTTCCTCGTCCCGCTTTCCACTCCCACTCCCCCCTGCCCTCCTTTGTTCTGTGATACAAGCCGCACCTGGTACTTCCTAGGTAATGGCTAATTTTTACTCAGTTATTAGGATCTGATTACAAAATCTATTATTTTAAAAGGCTAAGCAAATAGTCATTTATTGGTAGGATAGAGTTTTGCAAATTAAATAAGATCAGTTCTAGAATGGCGTATGTAAGCAAAATGATGATCTATTGCAAATTCTAATGGCACAGAGAAGAGACAAAACAAAAGGCAGGGAGAGAACAGAGAAGAAACAGAAAAGGGCACTAAAAACTGAAAGATTGTGTTAGATGCTATAAAATCAGGGTATGACAGAGGTGGAACTAAGATGAGTGCAAAGATCGCCAGTTCCTTATAGAGCTAAATGTGATGGGAGAGGACAGCTCCTTATTCCCCCAAATGCCCACACACGTGGGACTCCACTTGCATGACCCCCAAAACACAGAGAGACAATCAAAGCCAGTTGTAGATGGAGCAGTATGTTCATATTAGTAACCATCACCATTGGGCTAACAGCCAGTCCACTTCCATGAACAACAATGCAGGGTGGCCTGCAGATGATCAGGATGGCAGCGATACTAGGGGAAAAAGAGGAGCCCCGAGATGGTGATGTCAAAAATCGGCATAGCATGAGAAGCAAAACAGAGAGCGGGAATCATGGCATGACACTATAAGGCAAAGTAGAGGGCAGAAGGAATGCTGCAAGACCTTCATGGAGAACTGCAAATAACCATGTTACATGGAATGCTGCCCACATTAAAAAGTAATACCAAAACTTTTGCTAATGACAGGGAGGCCCAAAAATACAATGTGCAGACATCACGTTTTTCACATGAAAAATGACTCTTTTTGGCCATGTGGGTATCTGTGGGCTTTGGTCTCAAGTTCGGCAACAACTTGAAAAATATAGCAAGCCCAGGCATTTGTGGAAATTAGACACTGCGGAAAGTTGAGGGTGGTGTGACTTGAATCAATCTGACTATGTTTTCTTACCCACAAAGACCTGCAGAACTCAAACACTGATGATGAAAATCAGGCATTTCCTCAAATTTCAGAGGGGAAGTTCAGAAATCTGTGGGCACACATTATCAGCCAGCATTCCCACCCTTCTCCCAATAAAAACAGTACTCAATTTGTGTGTCTGGACCAACCCCCAATATGACCCAGGGGACTCAGAAGCACTGTGTGCCTGTTCTGGGGTGAGACATGACCTGATTAGAGAGGACATGATAAAACCAGTTTTTTTAAACCATTTTCCTGGATGTCTAGTGGGCTTTTTCCCTCATAGGGAATGGGTTCCTGCCCACATAAACTTCCCCCAGTGGGACATAAATACTTTGGGGTCCTTTCTGGTGTAGTGTCACAACTTGCCTCAGTGGGCAGCCCCAACCCAATCTTTGTATGGGCCAGGGGGACAGATGGAGAGCAAAATCACTTCAAGCGGGGGCTAAAAGAGTGTTACATCCGTTCTGGAGTGTGGGCACAGCCTGATGCTGAGGTGGACCACCCTGTTTCATTCTTTTTGGGAAGTTTTTCTCATTGGAATTTAGTGAGCTTTCTGCCTCCTGAAGGGTAGATTATGATGAACACCCCTATCCTCTCCCAGCAGGTCATAAAGACTGTTTTGCTTGGTAAAGGTGGTGGTATGTCCTGATGCCTTGGGGGAGGGGGAACTTCTTGTAACTCTTCTCTTTTTGACTGTTTATTTGCTTGATGTGCAATAGACTTTCTTCCTCAGCAGGGGGCGTATTGGAGGTAGACCCCTGCTATATATTCTGGGGGTGGGGGGGAGCAGGCAGACTGTTGTGCTCTGGGGAGCTTTGGCCCTAGCCGAACAAATCTGTGCTACTAGAGTCAGAACAGACAGGCATTCTGGAAATAATGTTTTCTGACTTTACATGATGTAGTTCCCCACATGAACATTATATTACAATACCAAAATGCATATGCTTAAAATAGAGATGTGCAGTCCTTGATTCACCTTATAATATAGAATAATGCCTTTACATTCAAACCTGATGATCTGTCATTCTTAGTTATATCATCCCTACTCCCACAATAGGGAGGGCTAGCATTTGCTACTTTTTCTGACACACATAGTCCGAGAACACATGTCAGAGAAAATAAGAAGACAGTCTCGCTGTCTCTTGCATCACCCAGTAGAAAACACTTTCATACCAAATATCACCCTGTGTGTAGGAGCTTGGCTCACAACATAACGGTCAGAGCATATTTTCTCAGACATTTTGAAATTGAGGATCCTTTTGTCCTTCAATGATACATCATAGTAGAATCTTTATATTTTAGTCCCTAGAAGATTTCTTACATACGGTTCTAACAGATCTCATAGGAATTTACATACACATTCCCATGAACGACTAGGACATGAGAGTTGCCTATCAGTCAAAAAACAAATAGCAGATAAAGCCAACATCCCTTATTGTCCTTCAAAACATACTAACAAAAAGGAGACACCCAAAGCACACTCAGCAATCTTACCTGGACAATCACCTGTAATATCCTTGCCACTCAAACGATCACACTAGCATGGATAAGACATTAATATTAACCAAATATGGTGTTAATGGAATGTCACATTTCATTAAGAGAAAACATATATTCCATTATCATCAATGATTTATGAATACGTTTGGTATATTGTGCTATCACTGAAGTATTTTGGTGCTGTAGGCATATTTGGTTTATCACTGACTGGGGTTTAACTCAATTGAATAATCAGAAGGATCCTTTACAGGCAATAAATAAACAGGTGTGGTTTAGTGACTTTCTAGATATTTGAAGATTTGGGGGCACATGCATCAAGCATTTTTGCCTTTGCAAATGGGCAGGTTCGCAGCAAACCCTGTTTTGTGATTCGGTAACCTGTTACCGAATGGCATAATGGGTTTGCGATTCGCTATTAGGAAGGGGCGTGTTTAGGGCATCCCTTCCTAATACCGAATTGCATTGGTATGTAGGAATGTTTTGTAACAGAAATGCGGTCGCAAAACATTTGCATTTTACCACCAACTTTAAGTATGACTGTTTTGTACAGCATTTTTTAAGAGCAGGCAGTGGTCCCATGGACCACTGCCTACTCTTAAAAAATGAAATGAAAACTTTTAATTTTACTTTTTGTAAAGCATCTCATTTTCCTTTGAGGAAAACGGGCTGCTTTACAAAAAAAAGATTGCTTTATTTAAAAGCAATCATGGACATGGCGGTCTGCTGTCCTCAGCAGGCCGCCATCAGCATGATTTTTGCAATTCCTAGTGGGTCGCGAGCTACCTCATTAATATTAATGAGGTAGATAGATTTGCAAACCCCTAGGTACTGCTATGTGAAACTCTTTGTGTTTCATACATTGTAAATTGCGATTCTCAGGAATTCGCAATTAGGTATTCACAATTTACAATTTAGATGCATGTAGCCCTTGGTTCCTCCTAAAGATTGGAAGAGGAATTTATTAGCACCCGTGATGGAGAAAAGCCTGTCCCTCGTATAACTGACTTGGTCTTGGGAATATTTAAGCCATATTGTTGGCTTGATCTTAAACTGTGAAATGAAAAGTACCATTGAAACGTATCAGCCATGAATTTCTGGCTCTTTGCATAAAGTGCTCGATATCTTAGGGCAGCTGTTTTGAAATCAATGTTTTACTTAAATGGGAGGCAGTGTAGCTTTTTAATACATAGAGAAATGTAGGAATTCTAAGTAAAATGTAGGGTCTGAGTTAGAGCTTGGCGGGTAAGTTAGTCCGTTACAAATGTGATGATTATTCTTTCCACCTTATTACAAGTGCATTATAGTCTATGGCACTCAAAATACAGCAGATGGGATTTCTGTTACATTTGTGAAGGAGTACCTGTCCGAAAACTTCCAATCAGACCCATAGAAATCAAACATGCAGCTGTGTTTTGAATTAACCATAGTTGGTGAATTAGAGATTTGTAGGCAGCCAGGTATATCGCATTACCATAGTATATTCTGAATTGTATTAAAGTGGTCATTATCTAAACTACAAAAGGACTGATAGTGTACTGCTTCAGGAGACACACCTGTTGAACATAGATTCTAAAAAGCTCAAAAGGAACTGAGTGGGAGTCGTCATTCATAGCACAAGATCAGTGAATGCACACTGGAGCAAATCTGAGAGCCATACTTGCAATAAGAAGTAGCAATAGACAGATGAATACGGGTGAATGAAATGTATCTAACTAAATTCCTATCTCAAACATTGATAGTGCAATCACTATATGACCCAAATGTAAACAAATTACTTTTTATAACCGAAATGCCCAACTGATGACAGAGTTTAGCCGAACACTGTCTACTATTGGAGGAAACTTAAACCTTGCCCCTTAAAAAAATCCGAACTGGTCATGCAGATGCACACAGTAATACAGACAGGGTGTTATTCATAGACCTCTTGGATGACTTTAACTCATTAGACATAAGATGTCTGCGAAATCGCATTGACAAGGAATACATTTTCGCTGAGCTCCCTATAACACTCAGTCATGAATCGACTCTTTACTTATCCAAAGGAAGATTCTCCCCAATATCTCCAACTGTGAAATTTTAGAAGGTGACCTAAAAGATCATAACCTCATACTAGAACTGGACTTTGGCTTAATTGTCACTTCACCCTCAAGATGGCATATGAGAAACTTGGTACATAGAGACTCCAGGGAGAAAGAACTAGTTAGTGTCCTTATCAAGACCGACTCAGATGAAAATGATTGGTCCATTACATCAGTGAGAATCCTATGGGCTGCAGGGAAAGCTGCATCGAGAGGCCTTCTGATGAGAGACTCTGCCATTGCTAAATGCTGAGGACAATAATTGAGGAACAATCTACCCCAAGGGAAACAGTGAATACACTGAGTAGATAATATGCAGGCAATCCATGTCCAGCAAATACACACTTACTACTAACAGCCATAAACAGACTCAACTTGCTTTTCACCAGACCAGAACATAACATAACATGTGTATTTGTAAAGCGCACGTTCACCACTATGGGTATCTTGGCTCTGAATAACAGATGTTTGTTGTTACCCAACTCAATGGTACTCATTTTATCGACCTCAGATGGATGAAAGGCTGAGTGGACCCGCCGGGATTTGAACCTGTGACCATGAGGTCGAACACAGGCTCCTGCAGTAGACGCATTAGTCCACTGAACCACCAGACCCGGCTGAAGAGTGATCGCTGAGTAAACTAAAACAAAACAGGTACAAACAGGGACAAACATTGGCATAGCCAATAGGTCTCGCTTTTGGGACCTTATAAGTATATTTACTTTTGCTATAATCGCAGCACGTAAAGCGCGGGTGCCGCGATTATAGCAAAAGTAAAGAAATAGAAAAAAACATATATTTCTTTACTTTTGCTATAATCGCGGCACCCGCGCTTTACGTGCCGCTATTATAGCAAAAGTAAACATACTAATAAGGTCCCAAAAGCAAGACCTATTGGCTATGCCAATGCTTGTTTCCTTTTAGCGCACGGGAGGGGGCCTGCGAGATTCCCTTGCGGGAGCGTGCAACCATATGGCGCCACCATATGGCGCCACACGCTCCCACAAGGAAATCGCCAGATGTGCACGCGTTGCCATTGCAAGCAATGCAACGCGTGCACGTTTTTGTCCCCAAAGCTGTGCCGATGGCATTAGGTCTCTCTCCTATGCAGCGCATGCGCGCTGCATAGGCGAGACCTAAAAAAGCACTGGCAGACTCTTAGCAGTCCAACTCCATCAAATGCAGTCATAGATAGCCATAACAGCCATAAAAGTAATGAGAGCCTGATTCCTGCACACCCGTTTGACATCACTGAGGTATTTGTTTCCTACTGTGAATTGCTATGCAACTTTCACCACTCAGATACAAGGCAACATGAGAATGGTTTCTTCCAATATATTTAGTTGCCCACTCTGACTGATGAAGGAATCGCTTTAATCAAAAGGAAATACCTGAGGAGGAAACTGCAGACACCATATCTGATAAACCGACTTATAAGTTCCCAGGGAAAGGCACATTTCCTAGGTAATTTTATGTTATGATTGCAAATTTTAAAGCCCATTTATTATAGTAGATACTTGAAGAATAAACCTCAGGCTCACTGGGATCTCTGTCTTAGAAAGCCACCATTAACTTAATTCCCAAAGAAGGCAAAGAACTTCTTGAATGTGCTGGCTATTGGCAAATATTGTTAATGTTGCTATTAAAATCTAGGCAAATATATCGGATTTTGTTATTGGCCACTAGGCTATGCAGAGTATTAACATGCTGACATATGACTTGTGATACAGCAGAAAAGGATGTGTTTACACTACGCAAAGACTTGGTGCACATCCAGAATCCCAATGTGCTTAAGTGGATGGATCTTTGACTCAAATTGAGGCTGAACATCTACCGTTCAATGGCATATCAATAAGAGTGAAGCACATCTTGCGTCACAAGAATGACAGAATAGTTGATTTGCAAACCATGATGGTTAATTAGCAAAGATACATACTTAAATCATTCAAAATAGTCTTAAACCAATAATCATCTGTTTACATCATAAATCAATATATTCCAAGCAAGTCAAATAGCAAATACAAAGCCTAGTTATTTAAAGTATATTGTAAGCAAATCAGAAAAATGTTGGTTACCCTGAAGGGAAGCTCTCTAATGCTAAGGTAAATTTTCAGAAGTGGAGTGGGGAAGCTTTAAGCAGCAGGTGTCAGCAAAAGAAAGCCTCTATAGCAGAACGAAATGAAGGTTCCATTCAGACAGAGAATGCTCATGATATTTACTCTATGAGCAGGAAAGAAAGAAGTACGAGGACTCCAAAGTGGCAAAGGGACATCCTCCTTGAAAGGGGACAGGAGCAAGTCTAACTAGCTAACTCAGAAAATGCATAATTAAACATGAAATTCAGCAAGATTGATCCTCCTAGGCTCCACGGTGAGAAGGAATCAGTCAAAACTAAACATTCGCAAAACACTCAGTGTATGCCCTCCTCTCATGAGTCAT
This sequence comes from Triturus cristatus, assembly GCF_964204655.1. Classification (NCBI taxonomy): domain Eukaryota; kingdom Metazoa; phylum Chordata; class Amphibia; order Caudata; family Salamandridae; genus Triturus; species Triturus cristatus. The sequence goes on from NC_140588.1 coordinate 78,429,836, forward strand.
ACAGTGGAAAATATTTAGCGCTCAGGCCTTCATGAATATCACACAAGGGAGGATTCATCTTCCCTGGTTCATCTTATGCACAGCTGCTAAGATTTACTGTCCAAGTCATCAAAAAATACATTCAATGACCTTCACAGAGAATTTGACAATAACAGTAAAGTTTAATGGGAACATTCCTGAAACTTGGCTTCTGAAACGAGAGAAAGATTATTAACGTGATTGCACTCTAACTATGGTGAATTATTAAGTATGGTAAACCTACATATGAACCGACTCTTGCATATAGGTATGACCATCAAAAATTGTGAGAAAGTGTCACCACTCACAAGTTGTATTTGTTCCAGGGGACCCATTGAGGAAACACTTATAAAATCTGGCACCTCTCAATGGCAAATGAAGGCCTGTCTGATGTAGAATCTAGTCTCTTCGATTGATGCTGAAAAGGCACTTGATCAGGTGGAATGAGGCTACCTCTTTAGAATGCTTGGAAGAGTTTGGCTGGGTGTTGATTTTCTAAACCAAATGTAATGACTGTAAGACACGACAACAACAGATATACATTTTGGGAGCTTCTTATCCAGAACAGTACAGGTTAGAAGAGCCACATGCCACGTTTGTCCCTTGCCTCATCTTGTAGTCTTCACTGTGCTGGAACCACTCTCTGCCACAATGAAAGACTCCTAACAGGTAAAAGGAACAAATGCCAGAATAATAAAGGAAAAAAATATTCCAAAAATGTAGATGAAAATTAACTTACTTTGTCTAACTCTAACACCTCCGTCCTCTATGTAATGTCCATCCAATTTTTACAGATACAACATTAACTGGAGTAAAATTTACAACGATTAATCTGTACATAGAATGTTAAAAAACAATTAGGGTACAATGTATGCCCATTAAATTAAGCACTCAAAAATGTCGATGTTCATTTCTGGTCCACTCATGTATTGAATAAGAAATCTTTCCAAATATGAAATTATCCATTGCAACAATAAAAATTTGACAGCCAATTAAAGTAACTGGAAATCTTCACTGATATCACATATTACAACCAAAGCGATCCTCTGTGGACAAGATGTGAGACTGATTTCGAAGTGACTTAGCTATTCACCATATGAATAAACATAGTATCAAATAGGGTACTGGAAAATAACATACTACCTCTGATAATACTCACTAAATTAAACCTTATGAGATGAGATCTTCTGTGTTTTTTCTCTAAGGGTAGAGTACAAACCATTAAAATGAAGATTGAACCTAGGTTTATTTACCTGCGTGGGATACTATCACTCCTGACTCCTAATAAACTACTGACTCAACTAGACGTGAACATTGGATTATACAAATTGAGACCAAAACATAGACTAAAGCATCTACATTATGGGCACACGCCACTGCAGGAAGCTTTATGTTCCATTTATTGCACTTGTACAGTTTTCTGCAATACCCAGACGATACTCCTGTACGGACCAGACTAAAATGACACTAGTTAAACATTCCCCCTTGACAATCCCAATTTATATGTATGATAACATCACACTAGAAATAGTTACCCGCTCCCAATGAAACACGCCTATATGGCACAATGCTGTCATTAGATTTTATGTTTGACAGTCCTCTGATCTAGATGCACACATGGAGGTCCAAAAGACGTTGGACCAGTTTAGACCCAATGACACTTCCCCGTACCTTCACAGAAATACAGGAGAAATGTGGTTAGTTGATTGGTGGCCATTGGACATCCCAACAGATAATGCATTGGTTCCAATATAGACTCACTACACCACTGATGAATCTTCCATTCCACAATAATTAAAATTATGAAGGAGTTACCGAGGGGTGGTTTCTGGCCTGTACAGTGTAATCCTAACAAACCTATTTTCAAACCAAAATAAATGCACTGCTAGGATGTCCTGGCAAATTCTTCTAAATAAGGAATATACTCCAGAAGACCGGTTATTCTTATTACAAGACCATGACAGTTTATTAGGAGAATCAAAGCTCAGATATCTCTATTTTAAATTTTGTAATGATTGGTGCGGGACCAGCGCAAGGTCTAAAAAAGCTAGATTTTTCCATCATGGCAGTTGAAGAAAATGCCCTTCTAATGCTTTCGCTACAAAACTATGCTGTGGAAGTGCCCAGTCCTACCGAACTACTGAGCGATGGTGTGATGCAAATTGCAGAACACAAGCACTATCACAATGCAAACATCAGCACACCTGGCCATTGTGCATGATATGTTAGATATACCCAAAATTCAGGAACATGTTCACAGATGACTTGCTACTAAATCAGATGCAAAATCATGCATATTTGTTTACATTGACATAAGGATACTGTACTGATGCATGACGAATATTTGACTGAATTAAAGTGGGTAGCACAGTGTGAAAGGGTCACATATAATTAAATGATTAAACAAATCCAATTGGCCGCACTCTGCTCGTCTTACCAGCAAGTTGCCCCAAGGAACTATGGTCCATGTAGTGGTGACGGCGAGTACGCCTGTGCCACAGTGTTAGAAGAAAGTAAGTGTCGCATTAGCCATCCCTGGACACGTGTTTCGAGGTAGTTGCCTCTCGTCAGCAGGGAGTAGGTGAGTGTATGGGGGTGCCGCGTAGACTGCCAAAAACGTATTAACAGGTAAAGTACCTCTCATGGTGCGCAGGTGCTGGTCCAGGGCTCGTCAGCCCAATGGCTCAAGGGAGCCTTAATACAACAAATCCAATTGGCCGCACTCTGCTCGTCTTACCAGCAAGTTGCCCCAAGGAACTATGGTCCATGTAGTGGCGGCGGCGAGTACGCCTGTGCCACAATGTTAGAAGAAAGTAAGTGTCGCATTAGCCATCCCTGGACACGTGTTTCGAGGTAGTTGCCTCTCGTCAGCAGGGAGTAGGTGAGTGTATGGGGGTGCCGCGTAGACTGCCAAAAACGTATTAACAGGTAAAGTACCTCTCATGGCGCGCAGGTGCTGGTCCAGGGCTCGTCAGCCCAATGGCTCAAGGGAGCCTTAATACAACAAATCCAATTGGCCGCACTCTGCTCGTCTTACCAGCAAGTTGCCCCAAGGAACTATGGTCCATGTAGTGGCGACGGCGAGTACGCCTGTGCCACAGTGTTAGAAGAAAGTAAGTGTCGCATTAGCCATCCCTGGACACGTGTTTTGAGGTAGTTGCCTCTCGTCAGCAGGGAGTAGGTGAGTGTATGGTAAGACGAGCAGAGTGCGGCCAATTGGATTTGTTGTATTAAGGCTCCCTTGAGCCATTGGGCTGACGAGCCCTGGACCAGCACCTGCGCGCCATGAGAGGTACTTTACCTGTTAATACGTTTTTGGCAGTCTACGCGGCACCCCCATACACTCACCTACTCCCTGCTGATGAGAGGCAACTACCTCGAAACACGTGTCCAGGGATGGCTAATGCGACACTTACTTTCTTCTAACACTGTGGCACAGGCGTACTCGCCGCCGCCACTACATGGACCATAGTTCCTTGGGGCAACTTGCTGGTAAGACGAGCAGAGTGCGGCCAATTGGATTTGTTGAATTAAATGATTAAACTGGAGAGAAATATCCTCTCTGCGGTGACTTATACTCACGAACATGGAAGGTGACTGAATACCACCCCATCACATGACATAAAGATAAGCAGACACAAAGGGCCAGAAATGTAGGGAATTTGTAGAGACACATTCACAATCACACTCCCCTCTTCGGAACATGTACTAACAAAACAAAAACATTGTCCCTGTGGAGAAGTGTGGCTCAATGGTTAGAGCGGCAGACCCTGATGCAGAGGACTGGCCCGGACCAGGGTTCAATTCCCGCCTCGGCGGGTCTTGGGCTCAATTTCCCCGGACCCGATAATTCTCACCTTGGTTGGGTCCAACTCTGGGCAATAGCTTGCTTAATCTCCACAATGGCCCCAAAAGCGCTAGGATGCCTGGCTTCACCTTGGGGGGGGGGGGGTGCCCAGGAGTGGGCACTTCACAGGGAAAGGCCAGGAAGGGTTCCACAGCGGTATGTGCACAGTGCCTGAGAGACCCTTTCAGGGGTGTGCGGAGCGCTATATAAATGCACTACATTTATAGTAACTTGAATCCCACTTATTTCCATTTACTTCTCTAATGTCATAGGCGGACTTCAATGTAAGAATGGTATAAGATAAAGCTGTAGAAGGTGTATACGTTCTAACCATTAATGCATGATCATACATTTGGATTGTGGATGATAATTTCCCAACGGATCGCATCCCACTCTCTTAACCCTCTCCACCCAAACACTTCATACCTCTATCTGCACATCAGACAATTCACTATGAAGCATTTTTAATCGAATTGATAATGCACCATTTTGAGTCGGTATAACTTATTATATGAAGCACGAGCATGTGCTAAGCAAATTGTTTTTCAATAAAGAAATAGCACACAAATCAGGAGATGACATATCTTATTAGTTCATGATCTCACATGGAACCTGCAAGATAGAAAGCAAACAAAATTCCCATAACACCAATGGTATTATCACTTTGTGGTACCTTATAGTAACCCCTGGAGCGCTGTGGACCCTATTTCTTTAAAGAAGATATAAAGACTTAGGACGAGCTAAAATAGAGATCAGTCACTGTTTTAATATTAGTTTGGAGCTGAATTTTTTCCAATCCATAAGAAAGGATGACATGAAGCCCCCCAAAATGATCGCTTACAATCCTTCTAGAAACAGCCCAGAATAGCTTTGGAAAATAATAGTGTCTGGTGTGACTCTGAATGATCACAAAGGATTATTTTCTTTCAATTAAAACGAATTATCTAAATTTGATTCAAATGATTAAATCAGTCAGATAAAATATGGGCTATCTTGCCTTCCAGTAGTGCAATTTAAGGGGGATTTCGGATCTGAAAGGCATTCGTCATATGTGGAACTCCCACTTGCTGTATAATTATCAAATTAGGTTAAGCAGCTTGCTATTAGAATAATATAAAGCAAATGGGTTAGAAAAAGTCTCAAATTAGCTTCACAAAGTGTGAATGTTAGGGCCGTACAGATGACATGGATTAGTAATTGTTTGTGTCCATTGATAAAGAACTAAGAGGTAAGTGATTCCTATTGATATTCCGACAATTGAGGGTGAGAACTGTGAAGGAGCCTGCCTATCATGACCATCACAAGTGTCCTTGTAAACCTTATGTGAGCATTCCTTGGGGTATCTGGGTGCCGAATAACAGATGTTTAGTGTTATCCAACTCAAAGGTACAAATGTTATCACACTCATAAGAATCAAAGGTTGTGTGAACACAGACTGTGTGCCGCAAAGAGGTGCCACACAATCAGGGCACCCACCCCCGAGGGCAAGCCTGACAAGAGGAAAGGGAGTCCCGTGCCCCCCCCCCCCCCCCCCCCACTCCCTGACATACCCCTGTACATGGGGACAGTCACTCACAGCACTTGCTTGCATAGTATATCTGCTCACCCTTACAAAAGAAGGCTGGGTGCCCCTTATACTATGAAAGACAGATTGGCTGCTTTAAATAGCTGGTCCATCATTTCAATAATGCCCTGTCCCCAAGACAGACATGAGTTTTGCGGGCACCCTAGGGGCAGCACATTATCTTTAATAAGACACAATGTTCAATTTGCACCTAGTTAAAGGTGTGCCACAGTGCAAACAGGTGCTGTGTACCCTCTGTATAATATGCCATAGATGATATTTTCACCACATACTGTCTTCTGCAGCTGAGGATGCTGTTGGGTTCCTAGGTCAGTAACTGGTACCTCTCATCACAGGGCTCATGAGAAGAACACAAGAGAAGATCCTATGATGAGTTTGACTGATGTTAACTGGTTGCTTTATGCCGACATTGCAGCTTGTCTTCAGCTTTCTGGTGATTGTATGAAGACACTTCTAGGATTTAAACTCAGCATCAGGCAGATGTGCACATTGGTGCTGCATCTGTTTAAGGAGTTGATGCTACGCCTGCTAAAATTACTGAGAGCCTTCTCCTGTGGCCCAGAAGGCCTTAATGGAACGTTTCAGTCCGTTATTATAATGGCTATAAACATACTGGTCCAGTTCATGAACATTTTTCTCTGTATACGTCAGTCTTTCATGTAAACAAATTAGAGAAATTGAAAGCACAATGCAGTAATTTTATTAATAGGGTTAGAATACTTTTGATTTTAATTCAAGCAGCTACAACAGCTTGTACGTGTTTCCAGCTGAGTGGCAAGGGAGTATCCATGTGTGAAAATGAATAAAAAATCCACAGTTAATTAGTACATGGAAGCGAAGACTGAATGTGAAAATATTTTTTTTATGCATAGAAAAAAGAAAAGTATATTTTAATGAAATATCACAATTTCCCTCTCCTTACAATTCCATATTAAAATCAGTACTGAAATTGTGCAGTTACAGAGTTTGCAAAAAACAACGTATGCTTGAAGTGTATTAAAATACCACTCATTTATGCACACAAGTGTCAAAATTCAAAGTCAATGAACAGACATGTGTTATCCCATGCATAGATGTACCGCCTTCCATGCGGACATATATCACTTTTTTAAGAAGCACAGGCCTGATGTACAATGAAGAAATCATAAATTGCATCACATAATTTTCATTTTTATTTTTGAAGTTTCTATAAAGCAGACTCAACCTGAAGATATAATTTTCATATAGTTGTTATAGCTTTTCCTCATAGCATACATTACCGTCACATTTCCATGCTGAGCACATATAATTATGACTCATTTTGCCATCAACTCCCCCTCCACCTGACTGCTCTCTGTACATGCCTGTATAGCGCTCTTTGCTTCTCCATGAACTTTCTTCATCAAGGGCGGCCCTGAACACCCAGTTTACATGCATAATGCTCCCCTTTGATATCGTCCAAGTTCCTAAACCGTCGAGCTGAGCAAAAACCAGCTCTTCTCTCTCCCCTTGCATTTTTAGGCATTCTATTTGCCCCATCATGCAACTATTACACCTTCAGCCTGTTACTCAAATTCCTTCCCTTAGGGTTCAGGAGTAAACACAGCGACATCGATTTGATGTCAAGTTGTAGGTTCCAGCTCTGTATGATCCCTCTATGTAACTTGGATCGCTCAGAAACTACCTCCCCCATCCTGAGTCTCGCCCCCGGTTTGGTGTACAGAAGTGGCACCCAACCTATATACTTGTGACCCAGCCCGGCCTTCTCGAGTACCATCTATAAGTATTCTCATTCCACCGAATCGAACCCCTGTTCAATATCCAGGAAAGCCAGGGCATAGGCATCGTCCTCCAGATGTTGGGCATGATAAATGTGCAGCAGAAGCCTGATATTGTAAAGTGTGCTTCGTTTAGGGATACACACGCACTGGTCTGAGAGGATCAATGAGGGCAGGTGGCCCAAAAGGCGTGTCGCCGGCACCCTACCAAGACTTTTTTAATTGAAGTTCACTATTGATAACAGGTCATATGATAACATCTCAGTTGGCCTTTACCTGATTTTGACAACATCACCACCAGTGCCTCCCACATCAGGTCCGGCAGACGCCCCCTAGAGATGGCATTATTATAGGCTTCCAACAATTTGTCTGCTAATACTCTGGTATACTTGCGATTAAATTCTACCTGTAGTCTGGACCCTCCTGGTGCCTTTGCTGTTAAAGGCTGCGTATTGCCACTAATATCTCTTCCCTAGCTAATGGTTCCTCGTGTCTTTCTCTATCCTCCACCTCCAGTGTATTCATCAGTGCTCCCATCAGATAATTCTGTACTCCCACCCCAACATCCTCGGTCTGTGGTTGACAGATCTTCTGAAGCTGGGCCGCAAACGAGGCATTGATGACCAGTTGCGTACAGCCTTGTTATCCTCCTACGTCCTTTATAGACAGCAGCACGGTCGGACATGCCTCTTGTTTGATCAATTGGGCCAACAGCGCTCCCGCTTAACCCCCCCACCCAGTATGCAGCCTCTGTTGATAGGTCTTATTTACAAATGTGACCAATCTACCCAAATCCACCAGAAGTTCCCCCTTGTGTTGCCCCCATTCTGGGAGTTTGCCCAGATTTCATGGCAGCTCCTTTTCAAGTGCATTCAATTTTCGTTCATGACTATCCAGGCTTCCCTCCAATTGCTTCTTAACTCCAAATGTGTTTTTCAGGCATTCCCCACAGAGTACCACTTCCATGACCTCCCAATTCATTGCTCTACTACCTGCACTTCCCTAGCTTGCATCAAAAAAGTGAGTCGAAGTTTCACTGACCATGGATGAAAAAATTGGGTCTGTTAATGCCTCTGCTCTAAGACTCCACAGCGCCCAAGGTATATTCCCATCAGTAAGGGGGAGTGGTTGGATATATATCTGGCTAGGTATGTTACTTCCTGTACGTTTTTCACCTATGTCCCTTAGACAAAGCAGTAGTCTATCCCGCTATTAGTACCAGCCGCTGGAGCATAACAGGAGTCAGCCCTCTCCAGGAGGTGTCTCTGCTGCCAGATATCCACCGACTCCAATTATCTCAGTGTGTCCCTCAGTGCACGTGTAAGTGCTGGTTTCATGTGAGGTCTAGGTGGAATTTGGTCCAGGACCCAATTTAAAACACCATTACAGTCACCTGCCAGCACCAATTCCGCCCACAGATACTCAGTGATGTCCGCTAGTAGTCTAAAATAAAATTGAGGTAAATCAGAATATGTTGCATAAACATTAATCAAGCACGCATCCCTGCCCTCCAGGGCACCGAACAAAACCACATACCTGCCGTCCAAATCACATTTATGGCCTTTATAACTAATTGGGACCCCAAGGCCACCCAGATCAGTGCCCCCTTGCAAATAAGGACTAGTAGGTGGAGTAGAGGTGACCCATCCATCTCTTACCTGTATGCATTCTCCCCATACATGTCTCCTGCAGAAAAACTATTATTGATAAATACCATGTTGATATACACCATAATATATGTAAGTACAATATTAAACCTGCATATCCTTTGCTGAATTCACCCTATATGACCTCACCCTCAACCTCAAGTCAGAAATATGTAGTCAGGCAGGCACTGCGACCTGAGCCTGAAGCAAATGATCAACATATCCAGGTGGGGGGACACGTAACCCTTAAACAAACGTGTGAACTGGTAAACCCAAATCGATTCCACAGATAGACCACAACACCACAATGGTCTCAGGACATTAGCCCCAATAAAAAACGTTTGGCTAGAGGGGCGGCATTCCTAAAACACCATGAAGTCAGATGCCGCGCTAAGTTAGGAACACACAGCCAATCAGAATACAGCATGCCTACATTGCAGCTTGTCTTCAGCTTTCTGATGATTGTACATAGACACTTCTAGGATTTAAACTCAGCATCAGGCAGATGTGCATCATTGGTGCTGCATTTGTTTAAGGAGTTGATGCTACGCCTGCTAAAATTACTGAGAGCCTTCTCCTGTGGCCTAGCAGGCCTTAACGGAACTTTTCAGTCCATTATAATAATAGCTATAAACATACGTGCTCCCCATGTTGAACATCTTGACATTTTACCCACTAACTGTGCATTGTATCCTCGCAGGGTTGAGATCCACCCCTGCTTCTTATCAAGTGACCAGATTTATGGATCCATGACTAGGCCCAGATTCCTGTTCTAAAAGAGTGAACACATTGTTTTATTATACTTTGTGAAATGCATAAAATGATGACCAAAACCAAAGTCCTTGGAGACGGTCTTCAGACTCCGACTCCGTTGCCGGCTCTCACAGGCTGCTGCATTTAATGTAATCAACTGTTCCTGATTTGCCAAATGCTTCATCTTTAATTTTTTCAAGGTATATTCATATTCGAGCAATAAAGGTATTGAAATCGCTTCATATATACATAGATCCTCATTCTTTTTTCCACCCAGCCGAGCCCTCTGACATTTCATGTCAGTAATTTGGTGGTGTTACCTTCCATCTCTGGTACCTGTCTTAGACTTAATAGAGATAAAACGGAGCTCATGATGCTTGCCAACAATGTTAGTTTGAGTTGGCCAAGCTGTCTTGGCTCCACTCCCACCCTAAAAAACAGCTATAAAGAGCCTTATAATGTGGCTGAATAAATCCATAAACTTTGATTCCAAGCAGTAAAGCTCTCAGTCATATGCTATGGCCTACTCAGGATGCTCTGAAAAGTTCTCACTCTCCTGCCTCGAAGAAGCTCATGGTCCAGGCTCCAATTCTTTACCGCCTGGACTACGGCTACTCTCTCTACTTGGAAGCTCCAAAGGCCACAAATAGAAAACTACAGGTGGTACGGAATTCTGCTGCCAGGTTCTGTTAACTTTACCCAGACATCAGTCCAACCTACAAGCCCTTTGTCCCTTCCATTGTCTTCGGGTGGACGAGAGGATGTAATTCAAAATCACTCTGTATCACCCATAGACCTCTGATCTCTTGCACTCTGCTATTCCCATACATTTCCAGGAAAACTTTGCCGTCCTCCATGGATTGTCTGGCCACAGTAACTAGGATCCGAAAGGCAAATTATGGAGGGCACTTGTTTGCCTACAGTGAGGCTAAACTTTGGATAACTCTCCCGCAATTCCTGAGAACAGCCTAAAAACTACTAAAAACTTGGCTTTTCCAGAATAAATCTATCTAATCCCCTCTTACTGGTCTGTGCTGCACTATCAGCACTGGGATGCCTAAGGGTAGCTATATGCTCTATATGTGCTGTATAGAATAGAATAGAGTAGAATAGAATCTCCATGCTGACTTCTGTCTGCTATATTCCCACTGCTGACTCTTACATGACTCCCACAGCCCCCATCTATACCGGGCATTTCAGACACAATGGTGCAATCACACATGAGCAGTCCAAATTCCCCTTAAACACAACTTTAACACAATACTGAATTCTCCCTAACCCATCCCCTCCCTTGGGAAGTACATGCAATAAACCCACCCCTGCAACCTGCAATTCATGGCAACTCATTCACCGCCCCTTCCCCTCCCTCTGAGATCAATTGACCTCTTCCCCTAGCAGTCCTCTAACCAGAAGCAGTGACGAGGCCTGAAGCACTCAAGCCCCTCACCCCCAGCAGCAGGGCCACTGTCTGCCCCGCCAACAAAGCTATTATTCCTTAATTAATGTACATTATTTGATACACATTAAACACATCGACAACCCATTCTTCCATTCATCTCATACTGTTTAACTACTGGCAGCACTGACTATCAGAGCAGCGTCCATCAACAAGGCCATCCCAAGTGCCCACAGTGACCACCGCCTATAGCCAGAGTTCCCCAATCAGAAATCCTGTGACTTCATGTCAGTCCAACATTGGTGCTGGCACTGGATCTCCCCTGTGTTTTGAGAATCAGGGCCATATTATCAAGAACGGGCGTAATATTATAGCTGCTTTAGCGGCAGGAAACTGCCGCTAAAGCGGCGGGAAGGGGCTTGATAATATGCCCTAGAGATTACCAATAGAAGCCCAGGTTTGATGTCCTTCCCACCAGAACCTGGACTTCTATTGGAATTCTCTAGGGCATTTTATGAAGCCCCTTAATGCCGCTAAAGCGGTGATAATGTTATCGCCCGTTCTTGATAATATGGTCCCTGAGTCATCTGTGTCCGGCACCACCTCCAAGTCTCAAGGGTTCCATCATGGCAAATCGTGATTCAGTCAATCGGTCGTGAGGAATTCTGGCTTGCTAACAACACGGTCCTCCCCCTCAACCTTGCCAATTGCTGCACTGCGTTCCAATGATTCTGTTCTCAATGTGCTTCTCCCCCCAGGGTTCCCAGGCGGTGTTTCCAACCAGTCACTGCTTCCGTTGATGTGTGTACGAAAACAGTGCTTTCCCTTCGTGCACAATTTGTAGTTTAGAAAAAGTCAGCCCGGAGCCACCTCTTGACTCCCATAATGTTTTTACACTTTTCCTGCACTTTTTTGATGTCGTCTGGAAAGACAGATATGTTACTCCCGTTGAACAGTGATGGGCCACGCAATTGAACATGTTGCAAAATAATGTCACGGTCCCTGAAATGTAAACATTCGAGCTATGATGGTCCTAGGGGCATTCCTGACCATGGTGGCCGGACCTTCTGGGCCTGCTCAATGTTGAAAAATGACCACAATTTCTTGGGTTGCAGATTCTGCTCTATCCAGGCTTCCAAAAACAGCTCAGCTGACACTCTGCTTTCTCAGGAAACCCTTTAAAGCACAAGTTATTTCATCTTGACCTGCATTCTGCAACTTTTACTGTGTCCTCCAAAATTGCTGATGCTTTGGACAAATTAGAGACTGTCTCGTTCAGCTCTTTCAGTACATGTTTGAGCTCTGAGTCTATGCCTTCCATTTCCATGACCCTATCTGCAACTTTCCTGAGATCCGTACACTGCAGGTTTATGTCAAAGGCCACAGAGTTTATCTTGACCAGCAGCTTTTCTCATGAGCCATTAGTTGCCACCATCATGCCCTCCAGTGTTAGGGCATGATCCCTCTGCTCCCCCCTCCTGGCCCCTCTGGTTGGATGACGCGTATAGTTCACTCTTTTATTTTTCTGTGACTGTTTCTTTCCCCATTGTGGCTTACAGCTCAGGGCAGTTCCGTGAGTCCACAGACACCAACCATTATGGATCCCCTGCGCCCAACCCATATGGACAGTATCAACAACTCATTTCCCTGCCAGTCACTTGGTGCAACTTCTGAGAATCGGCCCGTTTGCGAACGGGAAAAGGGCTTGATACATATGCCCCTTAATGTCCTTAATTGTGCACTACTGTGTTGCCTACAGTCATCCTAAAGGAAGCATTGCTTTTCAGGCTGCCTTTACATTAAAAGTATATGAACATTCCCCTTTGGATTTAAAGGTACTTCAGGATATTAATCTGCCTTATTTTTACATATAGTTCACTACTAAGGTCTTCACTAGGTACCCCGGTGGTAGAGTGCCTTGTAAATATAAGCAGGGGCATGATAAAAGATGTTTTATATACTCTGGTGAGGTCAAAACTGCCAATTTTGTTTTTCTCCATTGTAGATAATTTATCCCATAGGCTAACAAGGGAATTATTTATTAAAGTATAAATATTGACAAGAGCGAGCTAAAAATGTAATTCAAAGACTTAAAATGATAGTTATGATAAATCCAACAACTTGCCACTATTACAGAAATGTATTTATAGAAGTTTTTTCCTCTGAGCCAAAATCCAGCATTACAGCTGCCCTCTCCTGATTGACCAACCCCTGCAAGGCTGAGCCAACATGTCTTAATTAAGTGTAAAGTGGCCTGCTAGAGAGACAAAGGTTTTCCTGTAGGTGGAGAACTGCAGAAGCAACAGGCAGGATGGGGGCGGAGTGCCCAAACTGGTCTTCAAAGGGAATATGACACTTTAGGACAGTTCAGGCTCATCCCCACATCCTGCACCCTCAGTCACACAGTAGCCCCTGTAATTAGATTAGTGAAGAGGCTGGAAGGAGAGTGCTAGAGAACCTTAGCCACACCAGACGGTTTGTTTAGCCAATCTTACCCTCCAGGAAAGAGTTTCTCCATCTTAGAGTTTTGGAAGAATAGTGCTTTCGGAGACAAGATTACGCCAAACTTTGGAGGAAGTGGTCATACCTGAGGGTGGCACCCTGCATCCCATTTGTCAGGGGTGCCTCCTTGCTTGACACCCAGGAACACTGAAAAAAATATTGAAGAGTTGCCATGCAACACAGATATGCTGCCTGAAACAACAAGGAGGAAAGGACTGCCTTGCTGGAACCCTGAGTCGCACCCAAATGACTGTATTCTGAAGGACTGCACCTGCTGCACAGTCTGGTATTACAGCCCTAAGGACTGCCTGGCTTCACAAGTATTAAGGAGTGGACTCCCTGAAAGCTAAAGGTTAACTGAGCCCACCTACATCATCGCTATCAAGAAGTCCCCATCCTGAGGTGCATCCAGTAAGACGTTTAAGGATTTGGCCAGGTGCATTGTGGAAATTGTAGTTCAAAACTTCCTTGGAACATCTCAGAGCTTCTAGACCCTTAGATTGTGGCCTGCACACAGCAGACAGCCATGTCTGTGATTTCTTTTAAATAAAGCATTTTTGTTTTAAGCGATCCTTTTTCCTGATAGGAAATGGGATGGGTTTATAAAAGAAAATGAATAATTTTACAAACATTTGTTAGAAGGAGTCAGCTGTCTCATGGACCACTGACTGAACCTAAAAAATGTTTTTGTTAACATTCACGATGGAGAAGGGTGTCTTCTGGGTACCTCATCTAGTTTGCAAATGGTTACCACCAATTTGGATTTGGTGCTAAAATATTAAAGTTTTGCAAGTAGATTTCAGTTGAACAACGTTAATGCATAAGTTGAGAAATCAGTATTTGGAGCCAACGCCCTTAACACGCCCCTTCTAAATACTGATCCTCTATTTTGTCATAAACCCACAATTTGTGGTTCAGCCATAAAATCACTTTGTATATCAGGCCCTGGATTCCTTGCCACTGAAATGGTTTGTTACCGAAGGCCCAGTGTATCAAAGAGTAGGTCACAAAGCAGCTGCAGTTTTTGCATAGATATGCAATGTATCTACCAGTTTGTCACAGCACAAAAGACCATTCAGTATGATTAACAGAAATTCTGCTTCACAACTACTGAAAATACAGTGATGGAGGCCTGCAAAGGACAGCAAATTAAAAAGTGAATAGCATTTTTTTATGACATTTCTGAAAAAGGGCATGAACATGTGCAAAATTTTCTTCATTAGCAATATGTAAAGCTAGCAAAGTTTTGTGAAACGATGCACCACCTATGACTTTGCAGCTTTATTCACAACTATTCCTCGTAGGACATAGTGACAAATGTAAAGGTCTTTTGAAAGTAGTTTAGTTTGATTGAAAAATGATCTGCTTCAAGGACAGAGCTAGGGATGTATTGCTGTGGCTTTAGTTCAGATGGGAGACCAACAAGCCTTGCCTGGAAAGCTGTTAATTGTTTCATAGCCTTACAACAGCATAAAAAGCTTTTGGAGATCCTTGATGCCAATGCAGCTCCCATATGGCATGCCTACTTCACACCTCACCAGCTAAAAACACCTAAGCAGGACTACTTTTGGCTAGCTTCAGGAGTAGCACCTTCTACCTTCTTTTGCCACATGGCAGAAAAAACAACATTGTAAAAGTCTAAAAAAGAGAACTGATTTTGTAGTAGTCACTGTGGTTTAACTGTGCCATGATTAATCTGCCTTATGAAGCTATGAAGTTGAGATGATGTTTATGAGTCGAGAGGGATATCATGCATGGGTAAATTGTGATTCTTTCATTTGGCCTTCTCTTTATAGCCAAGAAGGCACAAAAGGCATGAATCCATCAACTTTGAACTGCCATGTGGGTGGTGGGTGTCAACTATAGATTAATGCAAACAATTAAGCAGGGTTATCCCTGGTTAGACCCAGTAATGATGTAATATGTGAGTCTTTGTGTGTTACAGGCTGTAGGTACTATTCCTGCATTTATGTATACATGGATGCGGGAGCATGTGACTGATTTTCACTTCCAAACCTCTACTGGCATCGCAAAGTACCATTTCTTACCAATGGCCGTCACCCTTAGTTTTGCAGGAAACATCATGGAATATTTGACATTTTTGATCTCATCAAAGCTGAACCGCAACTCCTGTACTCAGAGTGTGAAGTATAGGGAAATTTTAACCGTAGGATTATTGCAATTAATGGGTTGCTGTGCTGGGTAGTTTGAAGGATCGATCATGGTGCCTTTGGTAGAAAATGTGAGCTATAATAGATTAAGGTGAGATGCCTGGTAGGGGCGGGTGAACAGGGCATGGTGAGCGCTCTCCATCAAGAAGAACTTAGACAGCACCCTTGGTTTCACCATATTCCTGATTAAGCACTCCAGGAATAAGTCCACACTGGGGATCTTTGTTTACTCTGGCACTCCCACCCCCCTAATATTATTACTCCTGCAACAACCTTCAATGTCTTCCAGCGTGGCTCTTGTCACCACAGCAACAGCCATGCTCCCTGAGGGTCTAGGTCTCCGCACGGAGTGCAGAGTTCAAGAGCCCGATTCACAAAAGTAATCTTAGACAAAATCCTAACTTTACGACTTTTGATATTCACAGAAGGCATTTAGGAGTACTTAAGTTAGGATTTCTAACTTTACTACTCCTAAACTGAGAAAAATCCAAACTTTACGACTTTTGGTATTCACAGAAGCCATTTAGGAGTACTAAATTTAGGATTCCTAACTTAACTACTCCTAAATGTCTTTTGTGAATACCGAAAGTCGTACTTTTCTCAGTTTTGGAGAAATAAAGTTAGGAATCCTAACTTTAGTACTCCTAAATGCCTTCTGTAAATATCGAAAGTCGTAAAGTTAGGATTTTGTCTCAGATTACTTTTGTGAAACGGGCCCCAAGTCCTCAGTTTCTCCAATCAGTTTGCATATGCCTACCGGTAGCAGTGTGACTTCGGTAGTGACGGTGTCAACTTTAGTGCCTTAAGCACAGCTGACCCCCTGGATTGCCTCCAAAATGTACTTCAAGGTAGGTTCAGTATTGCCTTGAGTGGTCCCCATGTTGGCATCCCTGGGGACGCTCTCCAGTCATGAGCACATGCATTGCCTTAGGTAGGGCAAATCTATGAAGTCCTGCTTGCTGCATGCCTTTGCACCTTTGCCTTCGGTCATAGTTGTCTCTTGGTTGTACTGCACCAACTGTATGGAGTGATACTCACCGCCACCTGCTGAGGCTGCCGTGCCAAATTCCACTGTGCCTTGCAGCCTTTCGTGTTTCCCAAGGCCTCTGAAGTTGGATCCAGTGAAGAATGGTCCTGCTACAGTGAATACTGGCCATAGATGTCGCAGTCCTGGAGGACCCCAGTTGTTTACAGGGATTTGGTGCCTCTGCCAGTGGGATCAGGGCATTTGAGTGTACATGTAGAGGTAAGAGATTGTATGTGCATTAGGTGCACATGGCAATGCATCAGTCAGTGTGATTTTGCATGTGTGTATGACTATAAACATAGTCACAAATGCGAGCTAGTTTGTGTGACCTAATAATATTGCACTAGTGAATAGACTAGTGTGAATACTTATTTGTACATACATATGGCTTATAGGTGTGTGTAGTAGTGTTCTTTTATTTTGCTTACTTATTACCTGCATTCTAAAGACCGAATTCTCTCTTGGCGTTGTGGGAGAATAAGTGAACTCCAAAATTGAGACACCCCAAAATGTACCTCAAATAGATTTCCCACATTTACTGGAATGGCGATGGTGTTGAGCCTCAATTTCAGGAGGCAATGTGTCCCTTCGTTAAGCACCTCCCCCAAAACATCAAAACCGGTAACTATTACAATTCACTGTTTAATTGTGCCCACTCAATAATAATCATGTTCTAGATCAATGAAAAGTTAATTTTTTTTTTATAGAATTCAAAAACAAGCATTACAAAGACAATGCCATGAAGGGTGTCAAATGCAGAGGTAAACAGACTATGTAAAACACAGAAATGATTCTTAGTCTTAGAACTGGGCGGCAAACCTAGCAGAATATGAAAGTCTTCTGCCTCGCAACTAAAATTGAGGGTTTCATATACAGTTCTTGCATAGGAAATAAGACTTTCTGTAAATTCATAGGGGTGTCAGTGAATGAAAAATACACTTCACATGACCTTAATTAATTAACTGCTACATGAATAATTATACAGCACCCACTATGACATTATCATTTGAAGACCCTCAAACAAAACAAGATGCATTAGCAATAAAGTGCTAAGTGAATGAATAGGGCTCATTGAACGAACGAAAGACATGGCAACATGTTGCAAGTTACAGCTGAACTGAGTGAAATTCAAAAATTCTTTGGTATGATAAAGATTTTGCCTGGGTTTACAGAATTTCTCATTCTTGGGGGGTGGTGTCGATTCCACTTTCTGTATGGAAAGCATCCCTTTTTAGGTGTCAGCATCCAATCAATATAACTGCAATATCTGTTGCAAGCCACTGGCACATAGCCTTCCCCAAAGGCCCTTCCAATCTGCAAAGGAGGAACATACGCTTTCTATTCCCCTTTAACTTGTGGGTGACATGGAGATGGCAGTATAAATATCAAAAGTCTCAAATCCTCCTGAGACTCATCATGTACATTTAATATTTTGCTCAGCAGCGAGGCTGAGCGAGGTGCCAGAGCCGGAACCAAGTTGATTTTTCCATCCCCCAGGAGCTCCAGAATCCCGGGCGAGCACCCCTGGGCTGCACAGCAGGGGAGGGGGGCCCTGAGGCTCCTGAGCTCTCCTTCCCCCTTATCAGCGCCTTATCAATGCCTCACCACTGACTCTGCTGCACCCCTTCCCCAGGCAAGCTCTACGTTCCAGCCCGCCTCACACAGTTCACACAGATCAGCCCACTTTGGAAGCAGGAGACAAGAGGTGAGAGGTGAGAGGGGAGAGTGCGACAGAGACGCAGTGGGGGGGTGCACACTCAGCAGTGGAGGTGGAGATGGAGATACCCGGTGGGGTCTGGAGGCACCTGGTGTGAGAGCAAGCACAAGCGTGAGCAAATGCGGCAGCTTTAGCCTGCTGCTGCAAAGTGTTGGGCCAGGGTGCTGCAGAGACGGCCTGGTAAGTCTGGGTGTGGTTTGTGGCCTCCCTGGTGCACCCCCACTTGCTTTGTAACCTCCTGCCTCTCAACCTCATTGGGTCAAACCCGGCCATGCATGACAGCAAGACTGCCCTCTCCCCTGCGGCTCCCCAGTCATTCTAAAACATTGTATCTGGCCTGCCAGCGGCCCCTGTACTCAGGACCTAGTACTCAGCACTTAGTATTCAGCATTCAGCAACCAGTGGGTCACTGGAGCCGACGCCTCCAATGCGGTAGCGGACACCTAGCGGACACCAACCCCTCGACATCTCCCTGAACCACAAGAAGGATAGCTGACTTTACATTCCCGCTTCCACTCGCAAACGCAACTTTTCAACTTAAGTCAGCTAAGTTACTACAACAAGTGAAGAGCCAAAGACAGCCACACTCTGCGAAGAAATAATTAAAGGTCTTGGGTGAGGATAGCCTGAAGCTCCCTGACGCCCCCTGCTGCTAATTGCACATACAATGGAAAACCAGCACTTTAAATCATCAACAATAGCCAAAACCCTGCAACAAAAGTCTAAAGCCGGGGGCTGTCCACGCACTTTCAGATGCCGCAGTATTGGCTTCAACACAACCAGTTATAACACAACCTGGCTCAGCTTCTGGGTATGAGCAACTACCCCAACAATCTCCCATCCAACCCCAGCCTCTCCAAGAGACCTCTGCCCAACGAGTAACGCAGGGGGTTGGAAAGACTCTCGAGGAACCAACACCGAGATCTTCAGCACTTGTAGCATCCTCCTCAAAAAAGGTGATATTGAGGGATTATTTCAGGAACTCTGCTATCGCCCCAAGACCAAGATTAAGATCACTTGACGCACCCTTGAACCTCCCTCAAACCAGTCCGCCCCCAGTCCTGCATCAAATACAGGTTAAGCCCATGATCCATGCAGCTGCTGGTAGGACAGGCTCAGCCCACCGTCATCTGGTTCCTCAACAAGAGCCGAACCTCACTTAAAAGAAGCTCCTGTGGTCCTCCTTCAGCTCCAGGACCCTGAACAGTTTCTCTTTGACTCACAAAACGTTCACTCTCCTGTCGTGCTGGCTTCCCCACCAACCTCCATTTCAAGCGAGGACCCTCAGTCTACCTCTCAGTCTGTTCAGAATCCAAGCCAGTTTTCTCCTTTAGAATCTAAGTCCTCAATCACCATGGATCATTTAGCAGGGAGCAACAAAGTCCTCACCCCTCAAGTCGTGAATCTGGCAAGCACCCAACTAAGCATTTTCAAAAAGTTGTACCCAATCAGCTCATCAAAAACCATCCATCAATGCCATCAAATGGCTCTCTCAGGCAGGGACTATAATACCAACATCAATACCTCTCTACATCTGTTCTTCTTTACCAACAAACCTAAAATGTCCACAGATCAGGAAAGATGTCCGCCGCCCAACATAAACGTGCTCTGGTCACAACTTCTTCAAACCCTTCAATCAACGGTGTCAGCACTGAATTACCAATCTGATAAAATGGACCTTTTAAACACTCTTGCTGTGTACACCGCCGGGATTGACCAAAAACTAGAGGCACTCAACTTGTTGATAATAAAAGTCCAATCTCAAGTTCAATTAGTCCAAACAGTATGTTGCTGCTCTTCCATCATTGACTCCTTTTCCTCACTACCTCAATTCCTCTCGTCAGTATTAACTGAAATTAAGAAGCTACCAACATCAGGGCACTTTGACCCCCTCGCTTCAGGCACTCCATTCCGGCGTGGTTTTAAAACGGCTGTTTCAGTCGGAACACAATGGGAAGAAAGGCCCTAACAGTGACAATCGTCACCTGCTGTCAGGTTCTAAAACAGTACTCCCAGCCACAACACCCACTTCTGTAAACGAAAGTGCCACCAACAAAAGTTCTCTTAATCATCAACATTCCTCAGACAATGTTATTCTGACCACCTCGGGGTCCAACTTCACGACCGATCAAACACGAGCTCCCTCCCCAGCAATTATGGCCACAGTTGATCCTAACGCAACCACCGACATAATATCAAACCAACAATACACCCGTTGGCTGTCAAAACGGGGAAAAAAAAGACTTAGGAAAACTCGTAACAGACACAGCCGAAACCAAAAATACAATCAGTAGATCCTTCCCAAAAAGCAAACCCGCCATACCACTACGCTCGTCCACAACACCCAGCGTCATCACCAGTGCGCTATCAGCCGTCCAGCCATTAACACCTCAAAAACCATCTTCAAAACCAAATTGTTCATTAGCAGTACAGTCACTTCATGTTTCAAGTAATTCACTGAATATTACTTACCAAGCGACACTAGGAAACAGCCAACCACAAACTATTGCGGAGCAGGAAATTGTCAACATGCCTGCCCCGACCATGACCCCTCAAAAGCTATGCTCAGGCATCAGAGCCACTCCCCCACTTCCAGCTGTTAACAACAGATCAGCCTCGCATTATGCAGACAACCTTAGCAAAGGCACCGACGGACAGCACTCGACAATACCACTCAGCCAACCATCCCTGGTGACTCTGTGCAAAACAGTACCGATCACACAAACAACTAACCATTTCAGTGAGCAAGTACCCTTTTTGCTCCCAATACCCATTCCCCAACAGACAAAAATGTAAAATCAACTGAGTCCTTAACCGCAGCGGAAGTGTACAAGCCAGTTACTGACAGCACCCAGACCAAATTCCTGTTAACACCAGAGTGCATTTCCCAAGGCCTGCATGACATCTTAAACCGCGGGAACATTCTCAGACTCTTCAAATCAATTCCTGACTTACGCACCCTGGAATCAAAAGAAATAATGGCCATCGAATTCAAACCCAGTAATGATATTCAAGTCCAGTCATGGTATTCGGCCACAAGGGACGTGATACAATCAAAGACCGACCAATTTAAAAACTCGGGCATTATTTTAACAACGCCTTGCGTCCCCGCTACCCCTCAATTCCCGAGCTCATGTTAGCAGTACAAGTTCTATCCCTTTCTCTGTATTAAAGTCAGCCAGAAGCTGCCCCCCAGTTAGCAACAATAGGGAAAAAGCAGACCCGCAAGTCACACAAAGAGCTGACTGGTCATGGCTGCCAGCAGCTCTATCCTGGAGCCGTCCACAACCACTACACTGATCTTGGAACAAAATATGTTCCTGGAACATCAACGGATTATTGATGAAATCCCAATCTTTACACACACTTGAATTTATAAACTATGACATCATATTCCGTCAGCAAACCTGGTTAGCAACTAGCATCCCTATCGTAGGCTACCTGGAGTTCATGCCCCTCTCTACAAGACATTGCAAATATGGCAGACTGCGAGGTGGCCCTTCAATCTATGCTAGTAGCAAATTGTCTCTACTCATCAAACAGCTAAAATTTGATGAAGACTGGGTTGCTGGCATAGTGGTTGGAACCCCCAATTCAGAGAGACAGTCACTCCTGCTCAATGTTTACATCTCTCCTAGCACTACCGCAAAAAAATTCAAACTGGATCGTCTGATCAAAGTTGTTTGCAACCTACTAAGTGATTATGGTAGTATACCTTGTTTAATTTCTGGAGACTTTAATACAATCCTTTTCCAAAACACATTAGA
Source organism: Triturus cristatus (assembly GCF_964204655.1). Lineage (NCBI taxonomy): Eukaryota > Metazoa > Chordata > Amphibia > Caudata > Salamandridae > Triturus > Triturus cristatus. The sequence continues at coordinate 78,452,022 of NC_140588.1, forward strand.
GGACCTCAGGAATGCTTTCCCAGCGGTTCCACCACACCTTGCTGCACAATCAATACCCGCAGGTAATAAACCGTCGAAACTGGGCGAATACACTGTCCTCCAGCTCAGCAGAGTGGACTACACCGTATTGAATGAGCGCTTCCCCACGGACACCGCGCCTTCTTGGACAAGAACTAACGGTCGTACCAATTCATTCCTGGACTTTACTCTAGGTAACAGCGAAATGCTCCCCCTGATTGAGAGATATTGCATCGCAACGCAAGGGGAGAGCGACCACTGCCCCCAAATAATAACTCTATCGTTTAACGTTCCCTGTCATCAGGCAATTGCACACACGGTATCTGGCTGTTACTCAGAGAACATAAGGAGAATGAAATGGACGACCTGTTCTGTCCTCTCCATGATGGAAAAATGCAGACTGTTGTCATTAGCGACAGCTGGGAAGCTTTGGCAAATGGATTAATTTGTGAATTCCCGTCCACATGTCATAATCAGCAACCCATAAAGCAATCTCGCATTTCATTAGAGACTAAAAAGTTAGAATCTCAAAGAAACTTGGCCCTATGCCAGGCTAGGAAAAGCCTAGGAAACGCAACCCTATTCAATAACTACAAGCAAGCTCAAAAGGTTTCAGGTTATCCATTCACAGGGACAAGCAAATAGCGTCTGACCAATTCTGGCTGAAGCTAGTTCATGCAAATAAGAATTCTAACACAGTCATTTGGTCACTAGTGAATAGGGGGCCACTAGGCGGAAGCGTGCATGGTAGCGCAAACATAAGCGAATAAGAATGGACCCTGTTTTTAGCAAATCACTTTAGCGAACATACAAACAGGGATGGTCATTCTAGCTCCCTTCCATCAACAGAATCCGTGCCACCACCACTTGAAGCCAAAAGTATAAGCAAGACTGGGCATAATAATTCAGTCAATCACACTCAGGAAGCAACAATAAATGACAGAAAGGACAAGCTTGAAGAAACCATGATAGAGATTTTAACGGCACCTGAAGTACTCAGAAATAATATTGCCCGCACAATTAGTAAAGCCAGGTTAGAAGGAGCTCCTGGTCCTAATGGCCTTCCCCAGGCCCTGTTTAAATCGGATGTAAACCTATGGTCAGAACACTTGGCTCCCCTGTTTTCATACTGCAGGCTTAACCACAACATCCCGGAGTCATGGAAAGGAGCCATCAGCCACCCCATCTATAAAGGTGGCAGGAGAAACAAGCCTAAAAACTACAGGATGATAGCTCTTCTTGACATTGAAGCTAAATACTATGCTAGTATCTTATCAGAAGAGCTGTCGGCCTGGGCAGAAACAACAAAGCGCCCCCCCCCTTCTTTAACCAGTGCAGCTTTGTGGCTAAATCAGGAACTACAAGCAACCTATTTGCCCTATCTGTGTTGATGGAAAAAGCAGCAGTCCAACGTATTCAACTTCATTGCTGCTTCGTCTACTTCAAAGCGGCCTTTGATCGGGTGCCACTGGGCCACCTATGGCAAACATTAGAATACCGCCCGCCCCTCTAAAAGCCATAATCCAAGTCCACTCAAATACCGGGATTCAAATAAAGTTAAGAGAGGGCTTCCATGTTTCAAGGAAGGTACAGACCGCAAGAGGAGTCAAACAAGACTGCGTGTTGGCCCCACTCCTTTTTAACCTCTTCATCTCTGACCTATCTCATTCACTTGATAACGTTAACTCCAACCCCCATCAAATAGACGGAAGCCGTACCAGCAATCTGCTATAGGCTGATGACATTGTGTTACTAAGTCACACAAGGGTCGGGTTACAGAGGTTACTCGATCAGCTGCTCTCCTACACAACAAATAACTCCTGTGAATTAAATCGGTCAAAAACAAAAACAATCACCTTTTGGAAGCGGAAGCAGCAGAGAGGCGGGTGGTTCTTCAATAGTAAAAACATTGAAACAATATTCTATTACAAATACTTAGGGATTTTTCTGGATTCCAGAGGTTCCTTTTTAAAGATGAAAGAAGTGGTAAGGGCTAAAGCCCTGTCACTCGAGGTTGCCTCAGCGAAACTGGCGAAACAGCTACTCGGCCCAAGCCTAACTCCACTGCTAATGCTAATGAAGGCAAAGATCACTAATTCCCTTTAATGCAGGCATGAGATCATGTTGGGGGCAATCAGTATTACATTGAACAAATTAAGCTCCAAAATCTTCAAACGAGCATGGCGCTTGCCAAGATCCTCATCGTAAGCCCAAGTCAGGCTTGAACTCAGCCTATTAGATCACCATGGCGTCGAGGCCGGCGCATTCATCAAGCTCTGTAACAGATTGCGCAACTCTTGGGAAGGTAACCTGGAGGCAAGACTCTGGAACGAAATATTGATCATCCAATCCAGCCAAAAACATCGGCGCCATTTGGAACATTCCCTGCAGTTACTCGGTGTCAAGGAATACTGGGGAATACTGGGGAACAAACCCATCCCAGCAGGTGTTAAAATCTGTCAACAAGAGAAGTGTCTGGCTCTGGTCTTTTCATTCTGACAAGGCAAAACTGTCTAGAAGGAAACATGCTTGGGCGGTTATTTCTGACTTCAAACCGGGGGTCGAATCACCTTATCTATCAAGCGCCTACGCACTTTTATGGAAGCTAAAGTTTATGGCACAGGCCTTTTTTAAAGCACCTACCCGAATGGCGGTGCCCTAGTGTTAATACCGAACGTAGGGAGTGCGGCTACCATTCAGAAGCAATGGAGCACTAGTCTGTGCATGTCCCGCATTGCTTAATGAGAGAAGGACCATGCTGCGGGACGAATGGAACAAACTCTGGCTTTGAACATGCCGACAGACTCTAATAGCTGCCATGAACCCAGAAAACACGATGCTGAACATTCGGTTCACTAAATATGTTACCAGAGCAGCCAAAACACTTGGGGAATAACAGGGCAGTAAATCCCTCTGCCTCTGGCTGCACCGCCAAGACTCCCTTTGATCAATTCACGAACGCTTGATCATCCGTTGTTGTTTATCCGAACAGTGTTTCTTCCCTAATCCTAATTGCTCACAGCTCCCATTTTAAATCCCTTTTGAAGATTTATGTCTGGCTGTTCCTTTCTAGATTTTAAAAACGACGCTACGATCCTCTGACATCCAAGGTTTTGGACATCAACGGCAATTAATCAATTCGGGACATTTTACCGTAACCCATTTTTTAGCTAGATTATTGTACTTCTTTAGTACCAACATGTTGTCTTTTAAACTTTTTGTATACATAAAATACACGTTTTTTTAAACTGTTTTGGTTTTAAGTAACCAAACAATAAAGATTAATTCAATTCTATATTGCGAAAAAGAGTTTTCACTTGCAAAGGTTTCAATTGTGTACATTGCAGGCTTTGCTAGAGCAAAATGTTTTGTTGGATTGGGCACTCCATTTTTTGTATCCCATGTTTGTCTCATAAATTGTGATCATGTTTTTAGCTATATTTGTGTCACGTTCCTTGGTGAAGATGAAGAACTGAAGACGGAAGGATTGGGCAAATAACAAATGTAGTACAGAGGGAGGGGAAAAAGAAAGAAAGCTGGGGAGAAAAGACAAAGGAGAGGAAGTAGAAGAAGGAGGAGAAAGGTAGAAAGGAGGGAAGGAAGTGCAGGAGAGGGAAGAACGGAAGCCGAGACAGAATAAAGGGAAGAAAAGAAAAAGGAAGAATTGATATTTGGCTCATCCAAATATTGCTCTAAATCTTCCATGAGTTTTATCACTTATAGCCATTTTAGGGTCATATCAACAACAACCGGCGATAATTATCGCTCAGCGCTCTTAGCGTGAGGATAATTATCGCCGGCTAGCGTGAATTTTTATCGCTGAGATAGCGTGCTATTAGCAACGCTTATCTCAATAGCGATAAAAATCTACACGCTAACAGGCTAACGTGAGATTATCGCTGGAAACCCAGCGATAATCACACGTTACCTTGTTGATAGGGACAGGCAAACTTAGCCATGATATCCTCCTTCCATAGGCTAAGTCTGAAAATTAGCAGACGTAAAAAAGCAGCGTTAACCGCGGTTAGCGCTGCTTTTTTTGTCTCTAACAGGGTTAGCGACATTCTTGATAATAGGAGGAATGTCGCTTTTATTAAGCCTTTATATAGCACGAACGAACACTTTACATGAGCATCTGAATATATTGCAAAAAATTTTAAGACGGGAAAAATACAAGATATTGAGTGGAGGCCAGGCTTTGAACCCGGCTCCTCGCTTCTAAGGTTGGCATCTGCAGCCACAAGGACACATCTCATCTGCATCGTGTACAATCTGCCAATCAGGATGGCTCCTCGGCACCTTTCCTTTTCCAGTGTATGACTTTCTAAGTTTCCATCGTTGATCGGAGCCTGGTTCGGTTTTGTCAACATGTACATTGGGAACATAGAGCATGCATGTTTCTGTGATGTACAAAACGAGTTTGCGCTCTTAAAGCCTGTGTTGTGCTAAATGGAAAACTCTCCAAAAACACAATGCACAAAAAAGACATTGAGAGTCGCAAAGGGTTAAGCGACTTACAGTATACACCTTGTGATTCCTAACAAATCATAATAAAAAGAAAGTGGTTAAGGGGACACACACCTTCTTTGTGACTCTCAAATGTCTACTACAGAAAGATGACTGAAGTGAAAACGGGCAGTATTCTTTCACAAAGTAACAGATGCTTCTGAGTGAGGAACAGCTTCCATTGAGTGAATATCAGATGCAGGCATGAGAGCAAGCAGACAGAAGTTTATGAGACCCCTTGTTAGACTTGGCTTTTTCCGCAGATTTACCCCCAGACTTTTTGCTTTTTTGACACCCTGTTTTTGACCTTGTTTTTGTTGGTTTTAGGACTCTGGGCATTTTACCACTGCTATTCAGTGCTAGAGTGCATATGCTCTCCATATAAATTGTGTAAATGGATTGGTGTATCCATGATTGGCTTATTTGATGTACTACTAAGTCCCTGGTAATGTGTGCATGTGTGTCCAGGGCCTGTAAATCAAATGCTGGTTGTGGGCCTGCAGCACTGATTGTGCCACCCACTGTTATGTTTCATATAGGTACCCTAATATAGGCCCAGGTTACATCATACCCTTTCACTTACATCACCTCCCCTACACTACACAGTAACAAGCCTTTTTAGGATTGAACCTTTACCTAGTTCTAGTCCTGAATGCAGAAGGAGGGTTTCTCCTAAACAATGTAGTCCTATATCTCCATCAATAGACTCACATAGTATGAATGAATATTCATAAGGGTTTTTAGAAACCAAGCTGGGGCTACACCACCTTCCTCCCCATATCTACGTACACGGTTCATCCCATACGTCATCCTCAAATCCAACAATGGCTAATACAAGCAACAAGGGACAAAGGAGACCTAGATACTTTCTTTTTTTTTTCTTCTTTTTTTACCAATGACAATAGTTACGACACAACATACATCAAAGTCATTAATTGACAGACCAATACTAAAAAAAAGACCAAAGACTATAAAAAAAACAGGCATTTCATGCTAACCAAGCATAATCAAAAATAAATAGTGGCAAATATGACAGAAGAAAACATTATTCACCCTATCCAGTTGGTTACGGGCGTCCATTATTTCTTGCCAATTTCATGTCTTCTGCGACCTTTTAACCTATACTCTGCTGACTCCATACTATATATAGCGAGTAACCTAGCCCTCCAATTTATAAACGTGCGGGGATTGGGACTAACCCATTGAGATGTAATATTTGCTCTTAGAATGGCCATTGCGATAAAAACTAGGCCTATTTCCGATCTGGTCCAACCCGCCATGTTCTGAGTCTGATCTATCCCCAAGATCACTAGACATGAGGTTATGGAGACCACCTTGCCAATGATCTGGCACAAAAACAATTCAATATCTTGTAGATACTTAACAAGTTTAGGGCATGCAAAGAACATATGGATCGTGTCAGCAGCCAGTGCCCCACACCTGCTACATGAATTCCCCATGGCCAAGACCACTTAGAAATGTTCCCCGGGGTATAATATAAGTCGAAGACAGACATGTATGTTGAGCTCTCAAACTGCCAGTTATTAAAATCTAGTTTGCCAATTCTAGAGATGCTTCCAAGTCAGTGCCCTCCTGTCCAAATTTCCTATCCCATCTATCATTCTGAATAGTTAGATCATCAGGAAGAGCATATAGAAACATTTGATGAATTTTCCCAATCCGAGACCTAGTCGCTATAATGCCCACAAGGGGTATCTTCCCGAAGTTGAACCTCCCCTGTGACATAGTTTTAACTAAAAAACTTCTGATCTGTAAGAACTTAAAGAAGTGTCTCGTGGGGAGCCCAAGTTTTTCTTGTAATTCAGAAAAAGAGATGAATTGACCATCACAAAAGAAATCCCCCAAAACATTAATTCCGAGAGCCCCCCAAATAGTGGTTATCTGGTCCTAAAGAATTGGTGGTAAAAACCCACATGAAAACAGAGGAGTGTAAGCATTTAGATTCGAAATTCCAAGCAGATGCCGCACTTTTTTCCAAATAGAGAATACAGATTGAATGGTTTTAAATTTTGTTTTCTTGTAATAGCTGGGTTCAATAACTTTGGTTAGGCAATATCGAGCATCATCCCCTTGTAAGACTTCATATATAGTAGGTCTGACCGGCTCAGGGACTACTGCCTTACCCCGACCAACAATATCCCCATTTGTTGTGGTAATGCTGCCCAATGATATAGCATTAAAGAAGGAAGTCCCCAGCCCCCCTAAGTCTCGGAAGAATTAGCCATTTGGCTGTTATTCTAGCTTTATGATATCCCCATAAAAATCTAGTGCATACTCGTTCTGCTCTAGAAGTACAAGAAGCCGGAAATTCTAAGGGAATTGTCCGAAACAAATATAACATTTTGGGGAAAATAAGCATTTTAATAACATTGCACTGTCCGTGCAATGAAAAGTGAAAATGATCTAATCTTGCGAGTGTCTGATCAATATTTTTTATAATCGGCAGCAAATTCATCTCCAGTATCTGCTCAACCGCAGCTGTGATATTTATACCCAGATATGTTGCAGCAGATACAGTTGGAATATCCTGTGATCTTAAAGTGTCCAAGTGTATGACCTGAGTTTTGCCGGCATTTAATTTGTATCCAGAGATGGAGCCAAACTGTTTTGCAAGGTCATACACTGCAGGAAGAGCTGATCTTCGTCAGCATAGGCTAACGTTTTATACGAGACCCCATTTACCATAGCCGCTTTAATTCATGGACTAGCGTCTAATTTACTAAGAAAAGGATCAATATATATTGAAAATAATAACGGAGAGCAGGGACACCCTTGACGGGTTCCTCTGCTAATAAAAAATGAATTGGATTCTTGTCCGGAGATCCGAACACGGGCCTCAGGTAAAACATACAAGGCCTGTATAGCTGTAATAAATTCCTGCGGGAGCCCTTTGGTCTTCAGCATCAGCCAAAGAAACCCACAGGAGGCCCTGTCAAATGCTTTTTCTGCATCCAGCAGGATCATCCCCAGGGGTGACTTTGAGAGCTGGGCCCAGTCAAACAAGGCTATTGCCCACCTAACGTGGTCTGATGTATCACGACCAGGAATGAAACCGTGTAGATGGATAGACACAAGGAGAGCAAAACCTTTCCGAGCCTAAGCGCGATTATTTTGGAGTAAATCTTGCTGTCAGCACATATTAAGGAAATAGGTCGATAGGATGAGGGACTAAGTTCTGGCTTGTCCTTTTTTTTGAAGACTACAATAGTTGTTTTGTGCCATGAATTGGGAGTCTGACCTTGCTGAGCTCGTAAAAATAAAGATTCATGCTCACCATAGAGAGTTTGTCTAAATGTACAAAAGAATTCCAGAGGTTATGCATCAGGGCCTGCAGCCTTACCAGCCACCAGAGAGGTTATGGCAGATTCAATTTCCTCCACCGAAATCGAGGCAGAAAGAATATCTCTCTGTTCTAAAGTATTCTGAGAGGTTACATAATCGCGGAGAAAATCCTCACCCGACATTGCCAGGACATCCTTCTCCATGGAATAAAGCCCCTGGTAAAATTCCTGAAAAACCTCCAGGACCCAGGCCGGGAGATCCTGAATCTGTCCCCTTTGGTCTTTTATTCAGCAAATTCTATTAAAAACCGCTCTTTGCTGTATACGCTTGGCTAACAATCTGCCTGTATTCTCGCCAAATTTGTATATGTCGGCCCGGTGCTGCGTGAATTTAATAGATAATGCCTCCCCATAATGTTGACATATCTTAGTTCTTACAGCTGCAATCTGCCGTTGACATTACTTTCTTTTTTGCGGATCTCCAATTACTCGAATAAGCTCTTCCTCAGCCTCCTGGATCAAACATACTCAGTCATTGATCTTCTCTTTTATCTTCCTCTGTTGATGTAAAGAGAAACTAAGGGTTTCCCCCCTCGCCGCAGCCTTAAAGGTGTCCCAGACTATTAACTCGGATGCAGTACCCTCATTCCTGCCGAAAAACTCAGCAATCCACTTAGCCATATATATGCAATATTCCTGATCGAGTAGTAACTTTCTATCAAATGTCCAAGCTGCCACAGCTTGTATTGAGTTACCAGTTAGAAGTTGGATTACTAGCGGACTGTGATCCGATATCAATCTAGGGAAAAGTTCACAATTAATCCTTTCTGCTATTAAATTAGAAACAAAAAAATAATCTAATCGTACACATTTTTTGTGAGGGGCAGAGCAGTAAGTATAACCTGCCTCAGCCTGCCGCTGTCTTTGCCAAATATCGACCAACCCGTGTTCCTGACATAGCCCCTGTAAAGCCTTAAAGGTCTTAACCTTCCTACCTAAGTAATGAGCATTACTATGGAGATTGAAATTGCTATTCAGGTGGATGTTAAAATCCCCGCAAAAAACTATCGGAGGAGGCCATAGAGCAAGTTCAATATTCAGAAAACCTAGGCTAGTAGGATCATCTAAATTTGAGCCGTAAAGAGAGCATATAGTGTATGATGTACCCCTGATAACTGCTTCTAGTATTACCCATCTACCTAGGTTATCTTCCTTAACACGCTTGCTCATTAGAATGCCATACCTTGCCATTATAGCTACTCCACGGGTGTTAGTAGCTTGCAGAGTACATGCAAGGAGATCAAGCCCCAGATCTTTTAACCAGCCTCGATTATTCCAGGAAATGTGAGTTTCCTGAAGGCATAATACGTCAATCCGTATATATTTAATAAGTTTAGCTGCTATGCCCCTCTTTTTCATATCGTTAAGGCCACAGCAATTTAAAGAGCAGACTCTAATATTTGTGTACCTATCTGTCATACTTAAAAACTACTACTGACAGCACATAGTAACACAGACTCTTTGCCACCAATTTTCTTAAAAGAATTACCTAAAAAGAAAACTTATCTAGATGTTGATTATTGCCGAAATTTCTACGTTTGTCATAACTATACAAATGAAAAAGTGCTTGTGTACCCCCCACCCTCACCCTCACCCCCCTCAGCCCCCCTACCCTGGAACCCCCCTATAGAAACCCTCTCCCTCCAACCTGTCCCCCCTCCTACCCCCCACAACAAGAGGCATAGGGACCAACTGTCCCTGGTGATGCTGAGCTTACAAATCGACCCCTCCGAACTGCTAGACTTTTAGCCATATACTGTATCTACTACATGAGTGAAAAAGCGATTAGGAACATCCTGAAATAGAGAAAAAGAAAAAAAAACAGTGGGAAAACACTAACAAAGAAAACCCTTAGAGTCCTTAAAATTCAGAACTCGAGGAGAGCAATTTTCAGCTAAGCAATGGGAGAGAGACATAGCATTCAAACAAGAGAATTTTAAGAAGCATTCAGTAATGATAAAAATTCTTTGGCCTGAATTTCTGATTGAAAATACTGCATATGACCCTGAGAAACCACCTTCAGTTTCGCAGGATTTATAAGAAAGACCTGACCCCCTTTGCCTGAAATTCCGGAATTAATTGACGGAGAAGACAACGCTTTTCAACTGTCTTTTGGCAAAGATCAGGACGCACAAAGAAATCGCATCCCTTCCCCACCCTTTTACGATCTGGTCTAGCCAGATCATATAGAGATTCCCTGGCCAAAAATTTGTTGAGAGAAATCAAAATAGCACGTGGGCGATTATCAGATTGCCCTCCTGCTCTGCGCTGATTGAAAGGGAAACGATGGGACCTTTGGATTTGGATCTTCCAGTCCCATTGCTGTAAATCTGGGAAAGCCTCTTCGAAGAGTTCGATCACAAACTGGCGTGTATCCGATCCTTCTTTTCCCTCAGGAATGCCCAAAATTCGCAAATTGCTTCGTCTAGCCCGGTTTTCAAGATCAGTCAGTTTAAGCAAGGTATCGTCTCTTACAGATTGCATTGATTCAGTCTTCTTCTTCTGCGTGGTTAGCTCATCTTCCAGCTGGGAAATACTGGCTTCTGCATCTCCAATTTTTGTTGCAAAGTCCGAGCATGTCTCAGCAATTCTACGAATGGAGTTTTGCAGTTTTCTGCAGGCACCTTGTGTCTGAGAACTCTCAGCCCTTGTTTCCTCCTGATGGGCCATGATCACTTGATATATTGTAGAAAGTGTGATTTCTTCGGTGCCATTTGTCATGATGCCAGGTTCTGTATATATCTCTCCCTTTCCTTCATTCTCTTTCCCCCCCAGATTTGACGAGTAGGAATAATCCCAAGACATGATGCCGGTGTCCCCCTCAGCCCCCTCAGCTTGTGTAGGCAAGGCGGGAAGTTTCTTTACCATTCTAGGTTTATACAGAGATCTATCACCCTCTTCTTCCCAGTGTAAACTGCTTGTGTCACTCCCCTCACATGCCCAGTCCTTATCCCGGCTATCATCTTCAGAAGAGTTAGAATGATCTGATAAAGAAAATAATTTATCGAAAGGATCCTCCTCCCTACAGGTAGATTCATTGCCTTCTCTCTGGGTGACCATATTGATGTGTTGAGCTAAATTTACAGCCCCTGTATCCAGAACATTGCATGGGGGACTCCATTTCCCATAATGCATTGGAATTGTTGTGTAAAGGCTGGGCAGTCTATTATGGCCGAGGTGAGAGACTTCGTAATGCCACCAGACACAGCAATTGTGTCAGTAATTGTGTCAGTAGTTATATCAGGGAGTTTGACTGCCTCTAACTCAGCCCCCCCCCTGAATCACGGTCCCTCCAACAGTGGCCACCTCTCCATTAGGGGTGGGCAGAATTTCCCAATTTTTTTTTCCAAATTATCGCGAAAATGTTTAAAATTATCGCAAACAAGCGGAAATATCGCGAAGATGCGGAATTTTTTTCCCCGCATGTTTGCGAGATTTTCTGCATGGTTGCGGGTTGCCAACTTACCCATGTGGTTGCTCGCGGGTGCGGCCATCTTGTTTTGAGTTGGCTCGCGGTGCATGATCGCGAGAAGAAAGACGTGATTGCGCGACGCATGACGTCACTGCGGGAGCGAACAGTCGCGAGACAGCGCAAATGGCTAAAAACAATCCAACATCTCATGGAGAACGCGACCGGATCAAGAAAACTTGTTGGCGAACGCAGGGATTCAGATAAGGCGATCGCGCGCGCGAGAATGTTTTATTTTACAGCGCGAGCAAGAAACAAATTATCGCCAAGCTGCGGAAAGCGGAAATTTTGACATTTTCGCGCTCTCCGCGGAACGCGAAAATGTCAAATTATCGCAATTTCCGCGAACGGAAAGAAATTTTCGCCCAGGCCTACTCTCCATCTGTACTGGCATCCTGGATCAAAGTTACTTGCGCGGCCGTTTCCCCCAGCACCGAGAGAGCTACGGCTTTTGTTCTACCTGAAGGAGATGAACCGGCGTCACCAGTGGTATTACCAGCCGCTTTGCCTCTGACAGACTGTGCTTTGAACAAAGCCGGTACAGTTTGCGCAATTTGCTTACCGCAAGTAGCGGTTCCATGCTTTTGCTGCTCACCGGAGCCTGAAATCTCAGCCACAGATAGGCGATTCGCAACTTCCGAGCTTCCACCGTCGGCGGCACCGACATTACTGACAGGAGCTGATTTTCCAGCATTATCCGAGCTGGCCGGCATGCCATGCCCCCTGGGCCCCTTACTGCTAGTCTTCGACGACATTGCCACTGTATCCCCTGTGAATGTAGCTGAGAAAGGTGATGCAGTTGCCGTACTAAAGAGACTCCGAGATGCCAGTCGATGAGGAAGCGGGACTCCCCAAAACCACAATCTGCAGATCATCCACACGGCCACAGGACTCAGGATTGATGAGAGATGTAACCGGTAAGCAATGTTTAAAAAGTGTCTTTTACTTCATGAGTCAGGTTTCTCCCTAACGAAAGCGGTGTTCGAAATCGCTGTAGAATAGGTCTTAGCAGGAGAGGGTAAGTGGTCAGCTCACTCGACCGTACGAACGGCCGCTATCTTGCTCAGATTACTTTTCTTACACAGGGTTTCATTGTCGGAGCCCTAGATAGTTCCCATATAAATATAGCATCTCCTGCTAGTGTTAGGGAGAGGGAACCGGGACTTCCAGGCCGACACACTGACCAGAGACGCTGAGGCTCCTGCATCTAGACGCTCCAGCTGGCAGTGGTCTGAACATCCCTCGCAGGGTGTCCAACTCGAGACCAAGAGGGATTTCTTGGCTTCACACCTACTTATATGCTGGGTACACTTAGGTACATCTAGATAGGCATTGTAGAAGTACGTGCACTTTTATCATGCATTTTATATTCATGTATTTATTCATGCTCATTGCAAGATGGTAGACCTGTACTATCCTTTTATATTCACTGTACTGCTAATCATATATCTCTGCTACTGTCTAATGGTTGTTGCAGCTCATATATTTTACTCGAGTATAACAACTTTTCAATAAACTCTTATTGAAATGCCCAGACTGTTTATTCTGTGTATCTCTGAGATAAACTAAAAGAGCATGAGTGACTGAACGAAAAGTAGTACTTTGCTTCCACGATCTTGAGGGATCAGGGTTGTCATGTTCTAAGGTTGCCAGAAACTAATCTCTCCCCGATAAGAGGAGACACTAGTGGCAGTGTGAGCTAGCTAATGCAAACAGGCTAACATTCTCGGTGGGGGTGCATGGAACCAATCTGCCAACAATCCCACAGTTTATGTTATCCAAATGCACAGGTCTTGCATGGGTACTATAGGAACTACACGACATAGCGCCCAACGTTGGTTGGGTACTTATTTAACAGTAGAATCTGAGTAGTTTCGTTGTGCTAATTCTCAGAGACCCCTACTCACAAAACGACAGAGACGTCTGGAGTGGGTGGCACACAATTCACCACAGCTAAGTAGGCGAAATATCCTATTTATTAGCTGTTGGTTATTTTCAAACTTGAAGGACACAGTGTTCCTAAATTGTGCATAACACCTTATCTTAGTTCCCTTACACAAACTTCTTCGTGACAAAATAACTGTGGGTGAAAATAACGCAGTATTGGAGCCACGCCACTCAACAGAAGATAAAGAGGTGGAGGGAATTCTAATTCCACATAAATTCAGACATACTATCACTCTGAAACTACTAGAACATGGTTTATCAGCAAGGGGTGGCTTAATAGCCTTTGTGATTGAGGCACAGAAATCAAACAAAACAGAGGTATTCTATTTGTCGGTTACATTCCCAGAAGCAGATGCTAGAACACACACATTTCACTCTTACACAGAGGGAGATGCACCGGCGAAATATGGTCCTTGCGAGGACATAGAAGTTCCACTCATATACCAGAAAAATGTTTACTGGTTTAAAGATGCCCTACCCCACTTAAGACACAGAGTATGATTAGGCCCGCGGAGGAGAAGGGACAACATGGCCATCATTAGCGGCCTACACACCACATCCTGACATTGATACAATGCCACAACTAGATTTACTCATACAACACAATGATTTCATTAGAATCTACAGAAACCTGATGCAATTTGTCATGAGGACTTTCACAGTCCAACCAACAACAGTTGCAACAAATGGAACTCAATCTCAGGGTGCAGCAACTAAAATAACCCCACAAACATTACACGTGGTAATGGGCAAAATGCCCACGAAACGTGAAAAAATACCATTCTGGGTACCCCCGAAAATAATTCAGCTCAAGGCAGTATTCCTAAATACTACCACATTTGAAAAACACAGAATGCTAACAATCTGCTTCCCCATGGGGATAACACTGCAATTAGAGGATTGCACCACTTGGGGTACAGTTTTTGCTGCCATATATACCAGAACACATGGTATTCCTTCGTTCAATCAATCAATCAATCAATCAATCAATCAATCAATCAATCAATCAATCAGAGTACCTGTAAAGCGCGCTACTTACCCGTGAGGGTCTCAAGGTGCTGAGGGGAGGGGGGATGCCGCTACTGCTCGAGAGCCAGGTCTTGAGGAGTCTTCTGAAGGCGAGTAGGTCTTGGGTCTGCCGTAGGTGGGTAGGGAGGGTGTTCCAGGTCTTGGCGGCGAGGTAGGAGAAGGATCTGCCACCGGAGGTCATTTGCTGGATGCGGGGGACAGCGGCGAGGGCGAGGCTGGTGGACGGAGCTGGCTGGTGAGGGTGTAGAAGCTGAGTCTACTGTTCAGGTATGCTGGTCTGGCATTGTGGAGTGCTATGTGTGGGTGGGTGAGGAGCTTGAAGGTGATCCTCTTGTCGACGGGGAGCCAGTGTAGGTCTCTCAGGTGGGGGGTGATGTGGCTGCAGCGGGGGACGTTGACGATCAGTCGGGTGGAGGCGTTTTGGATGCGTTGTAGTCGTCGTAGGTGTTTGGCTGGGATTCCTGCATAGAGTGCGCTGCCGTAGTCCAGTCTGCTGCTGACGAGGGCCTGTGTCACCGTTCTTCTTGTTTCGGTCGGGATCCACTTGTAGATCCTGTGGAGCATGCGGAGGGTTTTGTAGCAGGAGGAGGAGACAGCGTTGACCTATTTAGACATGGAGAGGGAGGAGTCGAGGATGAATCCCAGGTTGCGTGCATGGTTGGTGGGGGTCGGTGCTGTCCCCAGTGTGGCCGGCCACCAGGAGTCGTCCCAGGCTGAGGGGGTGGGTCTGAGGATGAGGACCTCCGTCTTGTTCGAGTTCAGCTTCAGATGGCTGCTCCTCATCCAGTCGGCGACGGCCTTCATTCCATCGTGGAGGCTGGTTTTGGTGGTGTGTGGGTCCTTGGTGAGGGAGAGGATGAGCTGGGTGTCGTCTGCATAGGAGATGATGTTGAGGTCATGGCGGTGGGCCATTTGTACGAGGGGGCCATGTAGACGTTGAACAGCGTCAGGCTGAGGGATGAGCCCTGGGGGACACCGCAGATGATGTCGGTGGCTTCGGATCGGAAGGGTGGGAGGTGGACGCTCTGGGTTCTGCCTGAGTGGAAGGACAGGGTCCAGTCAAGGGCCTTCTCTTGGATTCCGGCTTCTTGGAGGCGTGTCTTTAGAGTGAGATGGCAGACCGTGTCGAAGGCGGCTGACAGGTCCAGGAGGATGAGGGCTGATGTTTAGCTGTTGTCTAGTTGGCGCCTGATGTCCTCTGTGGCGGCAATGAAGGCTGTCTCGGTGCTGTGGTTTTGTCTGAATCCGGACTGGGACGGGTCCAAGATGTTGTTGTCTTCGAGGTGGCGGGCCAGTTGCATGTTGACGATTTTCTCGATTACCTTCGCTGGGAACGGGAGCAGGGAGATGGGCCGGAAGTTCCTGAAGTTCTTGGGGTCTGCCTTGGGCTTCTTGAGGAGGGCGTTGATTTCGGCGTGCTTCCAGTCTTCCGGGAATGTCGCTGTATCGAAGGAGATGTTGATGACCTTCCATAGTTGGGGTGCGATGGCTGTGTCTGCTTTATTGAATACGTGGTGTGGTCACGGGTTTGACGGAGATCCTGAGTAGATGGCGTTCATGACCTTGCGTGTCTCGTCGTCGTTGACGTTGGACCAGGAGGTCAGGCGGCTGGTGCTGGTGGTGTTCGCAGGGGAGGTGGAGTCTGGCATAGTCGGGCGGTCGTGGTGTTAAAGCTGTCGTGGATGTCAGCGATCTTGCGGTGGAAGAAGATGGCTAGTGAGTTGCACAGTTCTTGTGAGGGCGGGATGTCATTGGCGCTGTCGCTGGGGTTGGAGAGTTCTTTTACGATGCTGAAGAGCTCTTTGCTGTCATGTGCGTTGTTATCCAGGTGATCTTAGAAGGAGGATTTCTTGGCTGATCTGATGAGGTGGTGATGTCTGCGGGTGGCATCCTTGTGGGCTGCGTGCTTGTCCAGTGTGCGTTCGGGGAACCATATCCTCTCCAGTTTCCGGCATGCGTGTTTGGAAATCTGGAGTTCATCGGTGAACCAGGTGGCTCTCTTGCTGGCGTGGCTGTTGGAGGGTTTCTTGAGCGGGGTGAGGGTGTTGGCGCAGTCAACGATCCACTGTCTGAGGTTGCGGGCTGCGGCATCTGGGCTGGTGGGGTCAGTGGGTGGGTTCTGGGTGAGGGTGGTGATCAGCTGGTCTTCGGTGACTTTGCTCCAGCCGCGGCGAGGTAGCTGTTGGGTGCGGTGGAGCGTGGTTGGTTTCTTGAAGGTGAAATGGATGCAGCTGTGGTTGGTCCAGTGGAGTTCGGTGGTGTGGTCGAAGGGGACATGGGTGCCTGTGGGGAAGACGGGGTCCAGCATGTGGCCGGCGGCGTGGGTGGGTGCGGTGACCAGTTGTCTAAGGCCGAGGTTGGCGAGGTTGGCGATCAGGGTGGCGGAGTTGGCATTGTTGTGGTTCTCGAGGTGGTTGTTCAGGTCCCTGAGGAGGATGTAGTCCATGGATGTGAGTGCGTGGGTGCTGGCGAGGTCGGCGATGGAGTTGCTGAACTGAGCCCGGGGTCCGGGGGGGCTGTAGTTGAGTGTTCCTCTGAGGGTGGTGTTGGGGTCAGTGTGGATCCGGAAGTGCAGGTGTTCGGAGGTGTTGAGGGTGACATCTGCGTGGGTGGCGACCTTGAGGGTGGTCTTATGGATGATGGCTATTCCTCCTCCAATTCCGTTGGCGTGATCCCTGTGGGTGATCTTGTAGCCGTTCAGGATGGCTATGGCTTTGTCGGGCGCCGAGGAGTCGTTCCAGCAGGTCTCAGTCAGGAAGGCTACATCTGGGGAGGAGGTGTCGAGCAGATCCCAGAGCTCGATGGCGTGTTTGCGTGCGGAGCGGGTGTTGAGGAGTATGCAGCGGAGGTGGTTGGGTCCAGTCCTTGGAGGTTTGATGGCTCTGTCGCAGGTGAAGCTGCAGGTGTGGCAAGAGAACGGTCCATGGGTCTGTTTTGGGGCGGCCTGGAAGCAGGTGTGGTTTCGGCCGGCATTGAGTGCGTGGAGGGTGATGGCGTCGTAGCGGAGTCTGGCATCGTGGCGTTCGCGGGGGCTAGTGGTTCTGGCGCTGGGCGCGGTCCAGGCGCAGACGGGCGCAGACGGGCTTACTTCTGGGTCACGCAGCGGCCGCCATTTAAGGCAGGGAGGGAGGGAGGAGAAGCTGGGAGGTGACAGAAGAGAAGAGGGGGGAGGGGGGAACGGGTCGAAGCGAGGGCAACGGTACAGTACAGAGGCACAAAAAAATAAATACAGGCACAAATACAGGCACAAGAGTTAAATACAAATGCAGGGAGACAAGTACGGAATACTAGACCAGCGGGGCACGGCAGACAGCGGGGACGTACTCACGGTGGTGTGGTAGCGGCCGTGAGGGAGGCGCTGACACACAGGTGGAGCTGTGCGGCAGCAGGGGAGCAACCCGGCCTGCAAGCAGGGTTAGGGGTCACTCCTGCTGTCGTGCAGCGGCTGCTATTTAAGGCGGGGAGGGAGGGAGGAGCAGCTGGGAGGCGGGAGCGGGGCGGCGAATGGGCTTCGAGGGGGCGGGGCTGCAGGGGAACAGCAGCGGGGAACGGGCTGAGGAGAAAACAGAAGAGAAGAGGGGGGAACGGGCCGAAGCGGGGACAACGGTACAGTACAGAGGCACAAAAAAATAAGTACAGGCACAAATACAGGCACAAGAGTTAAATACAAATGCAGGGAGACAAGCACGGAATGCTAGACCAATAGGGCACGGCAGACAGCGGGGACAAACTCACAGTGGAGTGGCAACGGCAGCGAGGGAGGTGCTGACACACAGGTGGAGCTGTGCAGCAGCAGGGGAGCGACCCGGCCTGCAAGCAGGGTCAGGGGTCACTCCTGCTGTCGCACAGCGGCCGCCATTGAAGACGGGGAGGGAGGGAGGAGCAGCTGGGAGGTGGGAGCGGGGCGGCGAATGGGCTTCGAGGGGGCAGGGCCGCAGGGGAGCAGCAGCGGAGAACGGGCTGAGAGAAACAGAAGAGAAGAGGGGGGAACGGGCCGAATCGAGGGCAACGGTACAGTACAGAGGCACAAAAAAATAAATACAGGCACAAATACGGGCACAAGAGTTAAATACAAATGCAGGAAGACAAGTACGTAATACTAGACCAGCGGGGCTCGGCAGACAGTGGGGACGAACTCACGGTGGAGTGGCAGCAGCAGCGAGGGAGGCGCTGACACACAGGTGGAGCTGTGCGGCAGCGGGGGAGCGACCCGGCCTGCAAGCAGGGTCAGGGGTCACTCGTTAGAGATAATATCTGATGCATTAGACAAATACAAATCAAGTACAGAGCAGAGCCTGCTCTGAAGTTAGGGATGTAGCTAATAATTAACTACGACCAGGTATCAGCCATAATACTAGCTAATATTAAAGGGGAAGCAGCTTTAGTGGCAATCCGCCAAATCTTAGCAACTGCATACCAATTCCGGTTATAAAGTACACTTATAAGCAGACACCAGCTTCTTCTAAAAAGAAGTGGGATAAGAAAGAACAAAACTTTACAGAAAAGAGTTCTCAATCCCGAGGTAGATCTTCTCCACAGGAGCCCTCAGAAAAGAGATATAATCTCAGGAATAGGGATAATATTAGTAAACCTGAAAGGTATCAGGATACTGATACACGTTTCTCTCATTCCTTTCAGGGCTCGACAAAAACCTCCGCGAGAGAAGGACAGTCAGAACACAAAGAAAATCATACAAAGTCCAGAGACAAGCAGCACGCTCAAGACTTCCAAAAAAGAAGACAAACCAAAATCAAAACCTCAATTTAAGAAAAAGAAAGTTGCAGGTCTGAAGATCAGACATGCCCAGAATACTGAGGACGCAGCTTCTGAACGGGAAATGGGCTCAGACGATGCTAGACAGTGCGGCAGAAGTAACAATAGCTCGCCAGAACCTGAAGGAATTTCTGGTGACAGCAGACTTGAATGATTACATCATGGTGGAAACATCAGACACAAGGGTGAGCATCTCACATAAGTTACATGAAATAACACTCCAAATGGAGGGGGACAAGCCCAGGAAATTTAAAGGTCTCTTTTGGTAAAATCTGTCATCCGGGTATGACATCCTATTATTTATTCATTTTGAAGGGTTTATATAGCACGAACAAGACCCTTGCGGGTATCAGAGCGCTTTACATATCAGATGTTTGAAACAAGTATAAGCCTAGTGAAGTACAGATATAGGTGATTCAGATATAAGGTGCTCAATAATACATACTAGTAATTAAAATAACCGTAATAAGTAAGTAGTTCACATAAATTTAGCCATGAGAATTGCTTTCACTTCTTTTTTGAAGGAGGCAGTGGAAGGGTTCAGCCTTGTTTCTGTGGGCATAGCATTCCAGATCCTGGGAGCCATGCCAGAGAAGGTCGGGTTGTAAGTTTTTTTCTTGGCAAATCGTTGTGGTTTCAGTAGAAGATTCTTGGCGCTCCTGGATGCTCTGTTACCAGCGGAGAGTACCAGTTTCTGAGCTAGGTAGCTCGGAGAGTTGTGGTGTAAGGCCTTGTACATCATACATGCGATTTTCATATGAATTCTAGCTTCAAACGGTAGCCAGTTGAGTGCTCTAAGTTCAGAAGAGATGTATGATGTTCTTTTTGAACCTGTGATGAGTCTCGCAGCTGAATTGATAGCGGCTTGTAGCGGTGCTCTCGTCGATCTGGGGAGGCCACAAAGGGTTACTGCTCCATATTCCACTCTTGGGTTTACTAGTGCTAGATTGGCTTGTTTGAAGTCGTTTGCTGGCAGGAAGGGTTTCCGTTTTTGCAGGGTGTTCATGTGGAAATTTGCTCCTTTTGTGGAGGTGCTGATATGCTTCTGTATCTTTAGGTTTCTGTCCAGTGTCACACCTAGCTGATTTGACAATGAGAGGTTGCCCTTTGAGTGCTGTTAGGTGCTTCATCCAGTCAAGGACCACGCGCACAATTCAGCGAAGACATCGCAGACTTCGTCAGCCCGCACGCCCTCCCCTCCGCTGACTACATCCTCCTAGGGGACCTCAACGTCCACCTGGAGAACAACAAGGACTGCAACACCACCACCCTGCTGGACAACCTCGCCAACCTCGGACACAAGCAACTGGTGAACACCCCCACCCACTACGCCGGCCACACGCTTGACACCGTCTTCTCATCCAGCAAACACATCTCCTTCAGCCACTCTACCGGACTTCATTGGATTGACCACAGCTGCGTCCACTTCAGCTTCAGAAAAACCACGACTCACCACCACCCGCAACAGGTTCCTCGCCGGAGCTGGAGCAAGATCACCGACGAGCAGCTCACCACCTCCCTCAGCCGGAACCCTCCCGCCAGCACAACGGACCCTAACGAAGCAGCCAGCAACCTCACACAGTAGCTGACCGCCAGCGCCGATGACCTCGCACCACTGAAGAACCCTCCCAGCAGACCCGGCAGCAAGAAAGCCCCCTGGTTCACCGACGAACTCAAGGACTCCAAGAAGAACTGCCGCACCCTCGAGAAAGCCTGGCGCCACGACCAGACCACAGACAACAAGACCGCCCTCAAGCACGCCACCCGCAGCCACCACCAGCTGATCCACACCACCAAGAAGACAGCATACAAAGAAAGACTGGACAACAATGCCCACAACAGCAAGGAACTATTCAGCATCATCAAAGAGCTCTTCAACCCCAGCGCCGGAAACGACGACATCACTCCTTCACAAGACCTCTGCGACTCACTCGCCTCGTTCTTCCAATGCAAGATCTCCGACATACACAACAGCTTCGGCGCACCAACTACGCACCCAACCGCCGAACCAACGCCCCCCACCACCACCCTCCGCACCTGGACCCCGGTCAGCACCGAAGACACCACCCGCACGATGAACACCATCCACTCCGGATCACCTGCCGACCCCTGCCCCCACCACATCTTCAACAAGGCCGACTCCATCATCGCACCCCAACTACGGGACATCATCAACACCTCCTTCCACACCGCCACCTTCCTGGAGAGCTGGAAGCACGCCGAGCTCAGCGCCCTCCTGAAGAAACCAACAGCGGACCCCACCGACCTCAAGAACTTCTGCCCCATCTCGCTCCTCCCTTTTCCTGCCAAAGTCATCGAGAAGACCGTCAACAGACAGCTCGCTGCCTTCCTCGAGACGAACGGATCCCTCGACCCCTCGCAGTCCGGTTTCGAGCCAACCACAGCACCGAGACTGCACTGATCGCAGCCACCGATGACATCAGATCCCTGCTCGACAACGGGGAAACAGCTGCCCTCATCCTCCTGGACCTCTCTGCGGTGTTCAACACTGTCTGCCACCGCACCCTAGTACAGCACCTCAGCGACATCAGGATCCAAGAGAAGGCACTGAAGTGGATCATCTCGTTCCTTGCCAGAAGAACTCAGCTAGTCCGCCTCCCCCCATTCAGATCCGAGGCCACCGAAGTCATCTGCGGTGTACCACAAGGATCATCCCTCAGCCCAACCCTCTTCAACGTCTACATGAGCCCCGTCGCAGCCATCAAACGCCAACACAACCTCAACATCATCTCCTACGCTGACGACACCAAGCTGATCCTCTCCCTCACCAACGACCCCGCCACCGCCAGAACCAGCCTCTAGGAGGGGATGACAGACGTCGCCGAATGGATGAAGAATAGCCGCCTGAAACTGAACTCAGACAACACGGAAGTCCTCATCCTGGGATCATCGCCCTCCGCCTGGGACGACTCCTGGTGGCCCCCTGCCCTGGGCGCCACTCCCAAGCCAAAGGACCACGCACGCAACCTGGGCTTCATCCTGGACCCCTCCTCTTGATGACCAGACAAGTCTCATCATCATGCTTCAACACCCTACACATGCTCCGTAAGATCTTCCGATGGATCCCCACCGAAACCAGGAAGACGGTCACCCAGGCACTCGTTACCAGCCGGCTGGACTACGGGAACACCCTCTACGCCGGAACCACAGCCAAACTTCAGAAAAGACTCCAACGCATCCAGAATGCCTCCGCACGACTCATCCTGGACATCCCCCGACACAGCCACATCTCCGGCCACCTGAGAGACCTGCACTGGCTCACCCGTCAGCAAGAGGATCACGTTCAGACTCCTCACCCACGCATATAAGGCTCTCCACGACCTGGGCCCCAAGTACCTCAACAGCCGCCTGACCTTCTACACGCCCACCCGCCAACTACGATCGACCAGCCTCGCCCTCACCGCCGTACCACGCATCCACAGAGCCACCACCAGAGGAAGATCCTTCTCATACCTGGCAGCCAAGACCTGGAACTCCCTCCCCATCCATCTTCGGCTGACCAAGGACCATCTCTCCTTCAGGAAGCAACTCAAGACCTGGCTTTTCGAGCAGTAACGGACCCCTCTCCCCCAGCACCTTGAGACCCTCCGGGTGAGTAGCGCACTATACAAATGCTATGATTGATTGATTGATTGATTGAAGGATGGTGGATGATTTGTTGGGGGGGGCGATTAAGAGGAACTCTGTTTTGAGGGAGTTTAGTTTCAAATGGTTTTCGGCCAACCAAGTTTGAGTATTTTGTAGCGTTGTTTTGAGAGCTTTGATGTCCTCAAGTGAATGGATCTTGATGTAGAGTTAGATGTCGTCTGCATACATATGGAAATGGATCTTGGAGAGACTGAGAAGTTTGGTGAGTGGTTTGATGAAAAGGTTGAAAAGTGTGGGTGATAGGGAAGAGCCTTGCAGTACTCCTAACGTGACTGGAATGGGGTTGGACAAGGATTGATTAACCTTGAATCTTTGAGATCTATTTTGGAGGAAAGAGGTAAACCAAGTAAGCACAGATCCAGATAATCCCATTCTGTGTTTCAGGAGCTCTAGCAAGTTGTTTGGCAGTGTCAAATGCCGATGACAGGTCGAGTAAGATTAGTAAACAGGCTTCATTTTGGTCCAGAATTTTTAGAGGGTCATCAATTATGTG
The DNA here is from genome assembly GCF_964204655.1 of Triturus cristatus. Classification (NCBI taxonomy): domain Eukaryota; kingdom Metazoa; phylum Chordata; class Amphibia; order Caudata; family Salamandridae; genus Triturus; species Triturus cristatus. The sequence continues at coordinate 78,475,288 of NC_140588.1, forward strand.
AGTCATGGCTGATTCAGTACTGTGACCTGCACGGAAGCCTGATTGGTATTGGTTAAGCAGGTTGAATGGTTCGATGTGGTTGTTAAGCTGCATGTGAACACATTTTTCCAGGAGCTTGGCTAGAGTGGGGATTTTGGATATCGGGCAATAGTTATTTAAGTCAGAGGGGTCAGCTGTTGGTTTCTTTAGGATAGGGGATACCTGCCCTGATTTCAGGATTTCTGGGATGGTTCCTTGAAGGAGGGAGGTATTTATAATCTTGGTCCAGAGAGGTAGTAAAAGTGGAATGAAGTCTTTTAAGTTCTTAGCAGGAAGCGGGTCTGTGAAGTGGTTAGAGGGATTCAAGGCGGTTAGCGTCTTTAGTATAGTATCTTCACTGTAAGTGTTGAAGTAGGACCATGTTGCGTTATTTTTAAGGTTGAATTTTATGGAGCATTTGACTGGGGCACCTGTCAGGGGCAGTGAGGAGTTCTTTTGCATGTTCATCAGGGACAAAATGTCATTAAGTCGGTTTTTATGGATTCTGATTTTATAGTGAAAAGGAGGCAAATTCCTCACAGTTGGGAAGCGAGACAGGGATAGCCTTGGGGTGAGTGGATGCACTCTTGGTTTGGGCTTTGATTAACTTGAATAGTTTTTTGGGACGGTTCTTGGCTTTGTCTTGTTGATTACTGAAGAAGTCGGTTTTAGATCTTCTGATCTTTCTAAAGTAGGAGTTTCTGGTGGTTCTTCGTAACTTGAGGTGGTCAGCTGAAGGTGCGGATCTCCACCGTCGTTCAATTACTTTAAGTGAATGTCTGTCTTCATATAACCTACCATCATACCAGGGTTTTGAGTCTTTTGTGGTGGTTCTTTTCAATTGTAATGGGGCTATTTTATCTAGTAGGCTGTTCATGGAGTGGAAGTAGTGGTTGGTCAGACCTTTTACATCGGCTAGGTCTTCTAGGGAAATAGGATATTTGGAATAGAGGATGCTAGTAGGTTGGCATCGATGTTTTTCAGATTTCTCTTCCAGATCTTTGTTCTTGGGGATTGTGTGGAAAGTCGTTTAACTGATACCATGACTTGGAATGTGATGATGTGATGGCCAGACCTATCACAGGGGAGGATTGAGTCGAGCTGAGTGGAGTCAACTTTGAAGATAAATAGGTCGAGGGTTGCGCCTTTGTCGTGTGTGGAGCTGTTGTAGATTTGGTTATGATTGAGGTCTGATAGGAAAGCTTTGAGGCTGTTGACCCCTGGGTTGTTCTGGTCATCCCAGTGAAGGTTGAAGTCACCCAGGAATATTTGCATACTTTGTTGGCCCTCATTTGTAGCTAGAATATCCATGAGGTGTTCTATGAATGTGAGGTTATCTCCTGGAGGGTGGTAAAATATGTGTAACAAACATATTTGTTTGTAATTGCTAGAGATTTTTAAGTGAAGGTATTCTCAGGAGGATGGTGTGGGGGCATTGGCGTTGGTCACTGTTAGATTGCTCTGATGAATACAAGCGATCCCACAACTCAACCTATCAATTCTGTCTAGTCTGGTGATGTCATAGTTAGGGGGTACTAGTATGTCTAGGATGGGTGTAGATGATTCATTAAGCCATGTTTCCGTCAGGATTAGAATGTCTGGTTCGTTAGCAAGTAGAAGGTCAGCTATATCGGCTGCATGTCTAGATGCAGATCTGCAATTTACGAGTATACATTTTAGTTGCGTCTTGTTGGGTAATATGGTGGGTTCGAGTGTGAGAGGGATTTGCGTGAGGTTGTTTTCAACTATGCCTCTGGGATTGTGTCTTGTAGCTCTGTGTGTGTTGATAGGGATAGTCTGGATTAAGGAATCTATATATAAATTATCTGGGTGCACAGAGTTATGTGGGAGGTAAGATAGTTCGTAAGAGCGGAGTAGGGAACCTAATACTTTAGGTGATAAGGGGTCTTTCATCCTGCTTGGGCGTGATAAGGCATTGGGGTAGGGCATTGAACACCACCTTGGGGGCTTATGATTGTGGGAGCATAAGTATAGTTGTTGGGTGCGATTAGAATTTTGGCTGTGTCGGTATGTTCTAGATTTCATGTTTATGGCGTGCGATCTTCGGTTGCTGCAGAATCAAATCATGTAAAGTTTGGATGTCAGCTTTGACTTGTTGAAGGGATAATAATATCTCATCTAGTCTAGGGCCTGGAGTGAGAGTTGCCATATTTGATGGATGGACTGTGGGTGAAGGAGGAAAAGTATGCCTTTTGTGCAGTTTGAGGGGGAGTCGTACTCGGGATCATTGTGTTGAGCTCTTTCTAAGTGTTTGTCACTGGGGAGGGAGAGTGTCGAAGCTTGGTGTTAAGGGGTCTGGGCTGTGTAGGGGCTTGTGGTTGTATATGTGGGGATAAAAGGGACAGTTGGGATGTCGAGATTATGGAAGGTAGGGGTTATATGTGTGGTTGGGACCTTCTGCCTATTATTGTTGTTGGGGGAGGAGTAGGAATGGGGGAGATGAGTGGTGCTATGAGGATGTGTGATGAATTGACTAAGTGGTGCAAATGGAGTGCTGGGAGTATTGGTGCGGGGAGATGGTGGGGGTGGTAATGCAGGGAGGGGGCTGATAGTGTGTGTGGTGGTGGTGTTAAGGTGGGAAAATGGCTTAAGATGGTACGTGTTGTTGGCCCAGGTGTCAGTTGGGTCTGGGGTGGTGTATGTGTAGGGGGGGACCGCTGGGTATCATAACTTAATTGGGAATGAAATTGGGAGTTGGTAATTGAGCTGTGGTTGGCTGGTGAGAGGAGGTGTGTTCTTATAACTTTTTCCTTGATGAGCGGAAAGATGTTCTCTAGCAGGTTTAGGTTTGGGGTCGGGTGATTCCATGAGGATGATCCCATTATGATATATAGTGATTGTAGCTGCTGCTTTATAGAATAGGGATGGGAGGATGGATAGCGTGAGTCCGTGTGCTGTTTTCCTCATGTTGGTGACCTTAAAAAGAGCAAGAAAGGCTTTTCTCCATTGAGCTCTTCTTTTAGTATAAAAAATGATGTCATTAGTAATGTGCCCTTTGTTCATTGCGAAGTAGGGATCAGAGATTGGGGTTTTCCGAGTGAGATTTTAGAATGTTGTGTTTAAATCCTTTAGCTGCTTTTTTTGTAAGGTTGGGGGGGTAGTTAATGGAGTAGGTGTGACTACCAGTGCACTCCATCATGAGGGCTAAAGCTTGTAAGGAGATGGTCAGGTTGGTGTGCCTGCGGTGGGTTAAACTTTGGGGGAGAGGTGGCGCTAGGTCTGATGGACTAAACTCTCACCTTAGTAAATGTTAGGTTAGGAGATGAGCCTGTTGACTGTGTTCTTTGGGTGACCACCCATTTGGGATGTATCAGTCCAAGATGGCTGTCCTGATTTGCTGACTAGACCTGTACTTGCCAAGTAGTCCTCTTTCGCTTTCCAATAAGAGTCCTCTTGGGGTGAAGTAATTTTTCTGTGTTCATCTAAAAAGTCGAGATTGGTCCTTTTTTAATTTCTAGGTATTTAGTACTCTGGACAAATCCAATGTTTTTTTCAGTTCAGTCCCTGATTAAAGTCCTTTATTTCTGTTTATAGCTATTGCGGCCATTTTGCATATTTTTGAAGAGGCAGCTGAGGTTCTTTTCCTGATCCCAGTATATGAGTTTCTAAATGGATGTCCAAGCTTTTGCCCAACAGTCTGTGGTAAACCAGTAAGCCATCAGAGTCAAGAAGTACTTTTATGTCCCCGGATATTGTAGGTTACAAAGTGGCAAGTGTGTATAGAGTGAGATCAGTGCCCGACACGTAATGTAGACCTCCGTCATAGGAATGGGGGTTGTGGGTTAAGTCTGGGCTTCTTACTTAAAACCAGCCTACCTTCTATCCACTTGGCATGTGCATAGCCAGAAAGACTGTTTGCATTTACATCAGGTGCTTTGACTAACCTGAAACAGCGGGTTCCGCTGTGAACTCGAGAAACTTGTTTGTTATCCGATCGTGGGCCAGCCTCTGCCTTCACCCTGGTATGTCTCTAGTCAACCCTATCATGTAATCCGGTTAAAAGTTTCACCAAATGCTCGGAGGCAATATCCAATAAAGCAAGAAGCTAAGAAACAGGTCAGGGAGATCTTAGATCAACTTGAATATCAGGTGGTGATTGAAAATTACACCTCACCAATGAACAATCCTTTGTTTCCTGTATAGAAACCGAACAACTCATATCGTCAAGTTTTAGATTACAGACATTTAAACACTTGCACAAAGACATTCGCTGTCCAAAATGCACACAGTGCCGCATTGATGAATAACATTGTGCGGAAAAAATACAAAAAAACACTTGATATCTAAAATGGATTTTTCTGTCAAAATATAGCGCCTGAAAGCAGGTATTTTCCCGCATTCTCGGCATTAGGCTCCCAGGGACAATTTTGTCATCTCCCCCAGGGGAACAAGAACAGCCCAGGGGTATTCTCAGCAAGAGTAACTGAGTTACTCCAACATTTTGATGAGGAAGCATTGTCCTATGTGGATGATATTTATCTAACAGATGATGACTTAAAGAGGCACTTGACCAGGGTGAGCACCATTATTATGGGATTCGCCTCTGAGGGCTACAAATTTAACTTTAAAAAATCAAAAATCATCCACCTCAGTGTCCTGTTTCTAGTATAGGAGCTTTCAAGTGAAGGGAAAAGCATGGCAGCTAACTTTTTTAGAAAATTGTGTGCTGCTCTAACCTCCAAAAACATTAAAAAAACGTACAATCAATACAGGGATTCCTAAATTTCGCCAGAACATACATTTTGGATTACGCAGAAAGAGCAAAACCTTTCTACGACTTAATAAAACCTGACTTTTCAGTTAGACATTGGACAGAAGAACATTCCAATATCCTACGTTCATTACAAGAAGACATGATTGCTTCCAAACACTTACATACATGCATAAATGTACACAACTTGGTGATCCGTGTAATAGCGGGTCAATGCGTGTACACTTACTTAACCTTCAATGAAGGCGAAACAGTACCAATCGCATACAAATCACACCTATACACAAACGCAGAAATGTGTTTCACTTCAACACAAAAAATACTGTCAGTTGTTCAGACCTCTGTAGCAAGAGAAAGAGCATTGGCTCAGGGGAAGCTCATAATCGTCGTCACTCCCTGTACCAGCCTTAGAGGCTGTTACAAAGGCTAGCATTCCAAATGCTAAAGCCATACATTCGAGATGAATACAATCGGCAACAGATGTTGAATACAGATTTGATCCAAGTCTGCAATACGAACAAGAATATCGTCTAGCAAATGAACTCCTGCCTCTAGATCAGCATGAATATATTATTTACACTGATGGATCTGCTCAACCGGCCATAGGGAGTAAGAAACACTACAGGGCGGCATGTGCTACCGTTAAAGGTCGCATGCAGGATGGAAAGTTCTATCCAAGTTGCACCAAAGCGCAATCTCTAGGAGACTGCTGAGCTCAGTTGGCAGAACTAAAAGCACTAATACTGGCAATTGTAAATATGAATCACGAATTACCCACATTTATTGTGTGTGATTTCTTTTACAGTCGTACAATGAGTACTTACATCATTGGTAACTAAACGGGTTTAAAGATGTGAAAGGTGGCACAATTAAGCATAAAATGCTATGGGAACAGGTAGTAGAGTTAAAAAACAAACTACCACTGGGTCACGTCACGTGATACACACATTGAGTCATCAGCGTGATGGAGTTCATGTTGAAGGGAACTCCTTGGCTGATGAAGCTGCAAATGGGGCTGTACGCACAGCTTCTGTAGCTGCAATCATTCAATCTAAAATGAGAATAGATGGTGATATAACGGTGTCTGGCATTGCTTCACGCAAGGGCAGCTCATCAGTACCTAAAAAATTTCCACTCAAGTACTCCTACAAGTTAGATGTAAACAACATTCTATATGCACAAATTCCTGGAGTGGGGGATAGAGTAATACCAAATATAGATCGTAGGCAAGGTTTAATACTAGCAGCATACAAGGGTTTGGGTTCTGCACACACAGGCGTTACAGGAACTATTTCTTTATTGAAACAGCGCTATTGGTGGCCAGTACTAACAAAACAAACTAAAGACTACGCGTTGAAATGTGACATCTGCCAACAGATGAATAGCTCCACCATAGCACGGCTGACACAGACACCATTAATAAAATCAGACAAACCTCTCGCTTGTGTATATTTGGACCACTGCAGCACCTTACAATCTGATGGGGCTTGCAGGTATATCTTGGGGGCAGTGGATTCAAGCTCCAGATTCCTATGGGTTTGGTCTCAGTGCTCGGCTGACGTTCGAACTGTTATCAAAGATTTGCGAGTCTTTATAGGGAAATACGCAGTTGTCACGTTACATTCTGACCATGGCCCGGCGTTTAGCTCTAAGGCTTACAAAAAGACCATGGAAAGCATTGCAGTACTCCTCTCCGTACCACACTGAGGGAAATTTGGTTGTGGAGAGGAAAAACCGTGACTTAAAGAAATCTTTAACAGCTAGGGTATTAGGCAAGGGCGGTAGTTGGGTCTCTCACTTATATGGGGTACAGAGAACCCTCAATAACCATGCAAGAAGTTCTCTAGGGGGTGTCATTCCATATGAGGTCCTATTTGGGATGAGAATGTGAGTACCAGATCTTGAATGTGAAGGCCTAGTGGCGGATGGGAAACCATTTGATATCCATAATCATTTAGCTGTTTTACAGGATCTAAATGAATCCAGGACAAGACAAAGTAACGTCCACACATACCAATCCGCCACTGGGAAAGTCAAGGCAGTCACGGCAAGAACTGTCTGGATCCCAAGAGGGGCTCCTACATTCTCATACTCCAGGTAATGGGTTTCGACTAAATCCTAGAGCGATTCTTGGCTTCACACCTACTCACATGCTATGTACACTTAGGTACATCTAGATAGACATCGTAGGAGTACGCACACTTTTATCATGCATTTTATATTCATGTATTCATTCATGCTTATTGCAAGATGGTAGAACTGTACTATCCTTTTATATTCACTGTACTGCTAATCATATATCAGGGCTGGAAATGAAGCTCCAAACAGAGCCAGCACCATGTCATTTGAACCCCATGGCATCACCAACATGGATCAGAAACTCAGGCAACATGGCTGTCCAAACATACATCCTCACCTTCCCAAAGATCCCAGAGACTACACAGGAGAAGAGCCAGAGCTGGAACTGACAAAATACAGCTCCTGGCCACTGCCAGAAAGCGACCCAGCATTACTCTTTACCAGGGACACCCCCTTGGTAGCTTGGAACAAGCAGTTAGGCTTATCTCAGAGTCAGTAAAGCATTTGCATATAACAAACAGTAATGCAGTGAAAACACTACAAAAGGACACAACACCAGTTTTTGAAAAATATCCAATATTTATCTGTGTAAAACAAGACCAAAACAATAAAAATCCAACATACAGTAATCCACAATACCAATAAAGCAAAAATTTTATATACAGTTCATTGAAGTCAATAGCTCCATCCCGGGAAATTATGGCGTCGTGCGCAAACAAATCCAACAGTTCTGGTCAACCGCGGTGTTGCCAGCCAGCTGTGGTGTCAGGGAAACCTGTAAAAAAGTACTTTTGGAGATGCGGTGAGCTCAGATGAGCGGCGCCAGCTCTGGGAGTTGATGTAGGAGTTGTCGGACCCTTTAAGTCACACGTGTTGCATGTTGAACTCCTTGAGTTTGAAGTCAGAGCACAGGCATGCATCGTGCTGCGGTGTGAAGCGCAGCGATGCAACATGCAGTGCCCTGAGGTCGAGGAGCATGCAGTGGCTCAGTGATGGTCGTCCAGCGGCAAAGCGGGGAGGTGTTCTTTGTGGTGCTGACAGGCATGGTGCAGGCACTGGCATCGTAGATGCTGAAGCGCTGCTGTCAGTAGACCAAAGGAAGTGGTGCAAGATGGAGCAATGTGGGGTGCAGGGCCCACAGGTCGCGGTGCAGCCAGCGACGTCAGTTGATGAACTGGTGTCTATGGCACTGGTGTCGGTGGGCCAAGGCTGCCGTGTGGTACGGGGTGGGGCTTCATGTAACCTATGAGGGGTGGCCCCAAACCACGGGGCAGGCAGCAACATCGATGTCCGCTTGGAGTGTCATCGTCAGTGAGACCAGGGCTGTGGTGTGATGCAGGACGGTGCTCCATGTTCTCCAAGAGCGATGTCCATAAAAATGACTGCAGCTCCCATATGGCATGTCTACGTCACACCTCACCAGCTACAAACACCTAAGGAGGACCATGGATTCTTGTCCGTGGGCGATGGCTTGAGTTCCTGTTCACTGGTCCAAGTCGGGGTGGAAGCGTTCTTTTTCCTTTGGTGGTCTAAATTGGTGGGTGCAGTCTTTCTTCTCCTCTACAGTCTTTTTGTCTGCCTTCTTGTAAGCTGTGAGGTGCCTTCAGGGGTCAGTGTTTCCAGGGCGTATTTCTGAAGGAACCACGTCCTAAGCACGGCACTCCGGTTCAATGGTCCAGATTTTTCAGCTGCAGAGGCGCTGATTGATCTGTTCCCTGAGGTTGATGTGAGCCTGCATCATTTCCTTCTGCTTTGAAGTCACACTTCTTTGGATAACTGGAGGCTGGGTGTTCTGGATGTGGGCTTCCTGCTTGAGTCTATGTCCTTTCCCGGTCATCGGGGACAGTGGTGTCACCAAATCCGAAAGGCTGCTGTATGGTGGATGGGATTCAAATGCTCCTCCATTAGAAGCCAATTGTTCCAGATCGTGAGTCAGAGTGGGGTTGGGGCACTTGATCTATAGTGTTCCTGGTCCCGTGGTTATGTGGGGCTTCTGGATGTTTTTCCACCTCAGGTCCCTGCTCCATTCTGTTTGGAAGATTCCATTCCTGTTGGAGACCCTGCAACAGATTATCCAGTTGATTCATGTGGGCTTTGTGTTGGCTGCATACCTCTATGTGGCTGTGGCATTGATGTTCCTGGATTTTCTTCGTTTTCTATTTTGAGGCATGTCGTTGTCAGTTTTGTGTACTCCCGGTCGGACTATGTTCCTCACTTGGAGACTTCACAATGGTGGTGCCCCCCCAGGTGGCTCTCCCTCATCTTTTAGGGGTCTTGTTATGTCCTTTACTGGATGCATGGCTCCTTGGGCTCCATCTGTTTGGGTGATGCAGTAACGTTTGGGCTGGACATTACGTCCGCTTGGGTGCCTCGGATTCCTTCTGAATTTCCAAAGTGCATTCTTCATCCCTTGGGCCAAGATATCTTTATCATGACCGCTTCAGGATTCTGTGCCTTCGGGCATTGGTGCTGTCACTGTCATCTCAGAATTTGGCTACTCTGGCTCCATGGTCGGGGGTGCATGGGCGCATGGAGGCTTCTGTTTTCTCAATGCCGTGGGCCAGGTTGCGATTCAGCTGTTGCTGTGGTACCTTCACTGTTTATAGGGTTCCCACTTCTGGTTGATCCTAATGTCTCCGGAGGTTGTGTGCTGGCCAGTGGTGTTGGCTGGTCTTGTCAAATCTCGCCAGATCTTGTTGTTACTTCCTTCTCCTTTGCCTGTGCTGCTGATGGATACCAGTGCTCTAGGTTGAAATGCTACTGGGGGTCTGTGGTCCTTTCAGGCTCATTAGCGCAGATTGAAGGTCTTTTGTTCCTCCAACTGGTTGGCACTGTCGGCTGTGGAAGGGCCCTTTGCTGCTTTGTGCCGCTACTGTCATGGTGGGATGTTCTGTTGCTGTCCAACGATACAGTTGGGAAGCTCTTACAGAACTTCATTGTTTCCAGTGGCTAGTGCAGTGGCGTGTTGTTCGGTGCTCCTTCTCTAGACATTTCTGCTCATCACTTCAGACGGGTGGTGGATGCTCTGTGCCGCATCTTTCCATCCTACCTGGGTCTCTGTCACTGGAGGGTCGATTGACCAAAGGTGAGTTTGTTTGCGTACAGGACCACTGCTCTTCTGCAAGTCTTTTTTTTCCTTAATTCAGGTGGTGGGAGCCTGGAGTGTGGATGCCTTCTCGATCCCTTGGCCTCCTCTGTTGCTGTATACCTTCCCTCCCTTTTCCCTCTTTCAGGCATTTCTATTGAGGGTTTGGCGGGGTGGGAGTTTGCAGTGGCTGTTCTTCCATTTTGGAGTCTGTGGTCATGGTTCCCATTGTTGCTGGATCTGGCTGTGGTTCCCCCTTGGTTCTTGCCTCAGAGTCTCTGTCCTTTATGGTCTTCCTTTACACACTGGTCCCTCTCCCCTTTGGGGTTGGAGGTTGTGCCGCGGACCCTGGGGAGGATAGATTTACCTGCCCTCATTGTTTCGGTGGTTCCTGGTTCTTGTAGCACCTCTACTCTGTCATTCTATTCTTCAGATTTTTTGGGCTAGTTTTCATATGGGCTGTGCTCCGTCTCCATTGTAGGGTCAGTGGTCAGCTATATGGGCTTTCAGGGGTTCAGTTTCCATTTCCTTGGCTGTCGAGCCTTTTTGGTTGCCCGGTTGTTTGGAGTGTTTCTCTCTCTCTTCCCCTTCCGTCCGTTCTCTTGTCCCTACATCGGATCTCTCTCTAATCATTTACACCTATCAGTCCTCTCCTTTTGTGTCTTTGTCTATGGTGCATTTGTCATTCCTGACCTTCTTGGTTGCTTTCCTGGTTGCTGATACATCAGCCAGAAGATTGGAGGAGCTTTCTGCTTTGCGACACTCTACTCCTTTTTTGCACGTCTTGTAGGATGCTGTTGTTTTGCGTTGGATGTTGGCTTTCGCCCGAAACTTCAGTTTCGGTTTCATGCCTTTAAGGAATTGTTATTGCCTTCTTTCTGTCTTTTTCCTACTCCTGGTGGGTAGTTGTTGCACTCCTGTGATGTTGGGCGTGCATTGTCTCTATATGTGGACAGTTCTGCTGTGTTTAGTTCTCCTGTAACCTTTTTGTTCTTGCAGGGCATGGGCCACTGCTTCTGTGGTGTCCCTGGGGTATTAGGCTGCGGTAACCATCTGGTTGACATATCGGGATTCTGCATTGCCGTGTTCTGCCTTTCTCCAGGCTGGATCCGCTAGGGGTGTCATTTGTGTGGGTCGCATTCAAGGGTGTCCCCTTGGATGGGATCTGCCGTGCTGGACCTTAGGCTTCTGAACTTCTGTTTCTCAGAATTTCCTTTTGCCTTGTGCTTGCACTGCTCGTTTGGATCTTGGGAGTGGTGTGTTACAGGCAGTGGTGCCTTCTGCTCCAGGTGGTTTGTTCCTTGGATATGGCATTTTCGCTGTGGTGTGCTTTTATCCTGGGTATTTTTTGTTTTCTGGAGGTCTTTCAAAGGCCTTCTATTTGGGTGCCTGATTTGGTATACCTCATTTGTTATGACTGGGTGGAGGACGAGGAAAGCAGAGGGAATTCCCTGATTATGTACTGGTAAGCCTCCTTACTCTTAATCCTATGTGTCCTCTACCCAGTCATACTTCCCACCCACCCTCCCATTATCAGGCCTTTGTTTTGCTTGGTATTTCAGAAAGTGCTGAGGGTTGGTTATTGTCTTATAGCCCTTGGCAGGAGGGTGGTGGGGTTAGCAAGCGTTTCCTGTTGTGTTTCCTGTCTGTGATTGTATACTACCTAATTTGTTATGGCTGGGTCGAGGACGAGTAGAACGAAGAGTAATGAGGATTACCAGTAAGTAATCAGGCCAATACTTTTTTTATGAGGTGTCTAACCTCTACCCAGGCACTTCTGTAACTGTAAGACAAAAACCTGGCCCAAATCTTAGAACCAGCTGAAAAGGTTTTTAAGTAAGGGAACTTAATAGACAAAGAACCCAATTCTCTAACTCTATGGGCTGATGTTACAGCATTCAGTGGCACCCTTTCAAACGCAGATACTTCAAGTCTACCTTTTTGAGTGACTCAGAGGGATTGGATGGTAATGCTTTAAGAGACAAAGTGAAGAGAAAATGTTTCGAAGGAGGGGTAATTGATTTAAAATTTGCTCTCAACAAAGAAAATCTCTCCAGCAATCTTCTACTCTTGAAATCCAACTCAGCAACACCCCAAGGAGCACTAACTGTCCTTATTGAAGCCCATTGAACTTTCAAAGGAGTGACAGCTAGATCCTTGTCAAAACCAGCCTGCAGAAATTGAAGGTTCCATCTAGAGTCACAATCTGTAGGATTTAAAGATGTGTCCATATGCCTTTTAGAAAAGGATGATCAATTATGATTATTATATTTTCTAATTAACAAAACCTTAGATTGCTGAACTGAACAAACAACAGGTGAAGAACGATATAGTCTCTTTTACCCCCACCTTCCAGTGGCCATGCCATCAAAAGCACTTTCCTGCACGTGGCCAGGGAAAGAAGTGAAAATCAAATGGAACACTGTTCTATTGAAAACACCCATTCGTATGCCTTTATCAACATCTTCAACACTGGAAACCACCTCATCCTTGGCCAAAAGGGGCTTATCGGAATAATATCCACCCTTTCCTTCCTCAATCTGGCTTATAGTTTGGGTAAGAGGGGAAAAGGTGGGGAGGTGTACAACAGAACATGGGCATGGACATGTCAGCACATCTATCTCCCAACAACCCTGTTCTTGAAACATGGACAGGAATGCTAGATGAAGAGAATTTTTTGCACTGGTGAAGATATCTAGGTAAGGAGTACCAAATCTTTCACATATTTGTTTGAAAATACCAGGAGCTTGACAAAAGTTGTAGGAAGAAGGAAATAGCCTCCTTAATCTTCTGTTTGAATATTGGCTTTCCCCAAATGTAAGTTGCTGACAGAAATATTGGATGAAGCTCCACCCAACTGACTATTTGAAAGGTGAGATTGTTAGGGTACAGTGATGCCTGTAAATACACGCCACAATGTTGCAGAGAGGTTATGGACCCACCACCTAGTGCCCTACCTGTCATTCTGGATGTTATAAAAACCCAAGAATTACTGATAAAGCGCAGGGAGGAGGGCTTTCCAGGATGCCGTCCATCTGGTTTATGGTCTTGTTGATGACCTTAAAAGTAAGGAACAGAATTACTACACTCTCCCTATGTGTATGTCAACCACCACCACCTAGCCACCTAGCCACAGTACCTTGCATCTAAGTTCGAAGGACAATATCTGCGATCAACTGAAAAGCTGTTCTATGAATGTGGCGTGTTGATGACCTTTTGCCTGGGTCGTGCGGTCAGTTTACTGTAAGGGGATGCAAACAGAATCAAACTCACTGGCACTCTAGTATTTCTACATTAAATGCGTGAGGCTAAACACATTACCATTTACGTACATGATATTTCTGGACTAAGGCATACAATCAAGGATGGCAGTAGTTACATCACTACTGCAAATATTCTTGGACAATTGTGACAATGTGTGTCCTGAGTTTCCACAGTAAAGTCTCTGTAGGAGCTATACACATTAATGTGCTGCAGAAAGTTGATCAAGCGCTATTTATGCACTTACAAACACAATGTTTTTCGGTATCAAGTTAGCTTGGAGGGCATCTTCCATTCCTTGGTGACCAAGGGTAGAATCCTTACTTCGGATGCAACTGTGGGAATCCTCTGATGCCAGGAGATACTGCGGGGAGCCTTTGATGCTGGGAACCGACCTGCTGGAGTCTTCAATGCCAGGGCACATAGGGCTTATGGAGCTCCACACGGTTGATGTGTCTCCCTCGGATTCTCAACATGAAGTGTGAGTTGAATGTCGGGCGTGGTTCAAATAGGCCACGCTGAAGACTATACCTCAAGTGCCGTTGCCATGTTGCATATGCTGTTCTTAGCCAACGACTAGAATGTGGACTACTCCCCCTTGAAGCCAGGAAGTGGTGCAAGATGTTCAGTGCTGGATACGCTAGAAAGCAGCTATGTCGTCCAGTGGTCATACAGAGTTTATATGCAGAACAATTTGCTCAAAAACCCACAGCATTTTGCAATACCGGCAATATTGTGGCTGTGATTCAATAACCATTAAATATGTATACACAGGAGTATGTATACTATGGCTCTGATTGAAAACCTTTTTACACATAGCATACCAGTGGTAACTAGTACATTAGATCATGGGACTATGACAGAGATCTGTAAGAGAGAGAGTCCTTGTGCCTAACTGTTTGTTCTAGTAGGACTCTGAATTAACCAATAGTCTGATAAGGGTGGAAAAATATTCCACATAATTAGTCCAACAACTTTTGTAAACAATCTCTGGTAGGATGTCAGTCCTAACAATAGCACCCAAAACTGCCAGTAATGACCTTTCAAACAAAATCTGAGGAGCTTGTGATGAGGAGGAGCAATTGAAATTTGTAAGTGAATATCCCTAAGGTCCAATGTTGAAATCCAATTCTCTAGGAGTTACTAGAGGAAATATTCCCTGAAGTGTCTCCATCTTGAAGAGGGTCTTTATGAAGTACACATTCAATTGTGCTTTCCCAATGATTTTTGAATCAGGAAAGCTCTGGAACAAAATCCTTTCCATTTGTGACTGGAAAATAATACATAACACTCTGTCCCTTCCTAAACGGATTAAGTTTTAGCTTGAAAATCTTTCACCAATGATTGAGAAGAATATACAGCATATATTGTTGCTCTTAAGACAGATTTAACCCTGCAAAGCACTTCTTAAGTGATACCTCCATTTTCCAATCTACAAAGTTCACAACCTGAACGTTCTCAACTGTCACAGAGGACTGAAACCCAAGGTTAACCAACATCGTATCAATTTTAATGGGTGCAGGAATTTCCATACCACCTTTATCCAAAGGGTATAATTGACTTAGAAATTTCACAAGATAAACCTTCTCTGAATTGTTCTAGTCTTTTAACAAAAGATCCCTGACTTTCTTGTTTATCGCCAAACAGGTCAGATGAGGAAACTGTAGCTGTTTTAACAAACTGTGCACTTGCTTGGCATCTCATCATCCACAGGAATATGAGTGTTATCAGCTAGATGCCTAAGTAAAGAGAAAAGTTCAGACTTCTGAATAAATGTACACTTAGTGGGTAGAGGACCTGACCCTCTTCTACATCATACTCAGGAGAAGGTCATGATGGAAAGATGATGTAGAAGAAGAATGGGAAAAAAAGACGTATGGGAGGAAGAAGAATATCAGCTGCTGGATTTATCCCTTGAATTATGAACATCATCCAAGAAAAGGCAATCAAATATTGCATTTGTTCCTTACTCAGAGAGCACAATTCCTCCAGAAGGAGAGACAGGAGACTTCTCCCACCTATGTTTTTCTCCAACACTATCATCATCTTTTAAACAATGCCACCATTTAGAAATGTGCTTCCTCTTGTTCATAATAATTAACACAGTAATGAATGAAGACTGCCCTTTTATATTGCTTTTTAAGAACCACCGTCTGTCTTAGGAAATGCCCGTAAAAAGATGAGATAAAGGACCCCACTTTCAACTATGTATATTTTCTAATTTCAATATTAATTTATTAACTTTTAAAACACATTAAATAATATCCTTTAAAATATTGTTTTCCTTTTTCCTTTTTTTAAAGTTAATAAGGGCATACTTGAGCCTATGTCTGAGCCACAGAGTAACAGCAAGTAAAAACAGAGCTCTCATTATTTTAACTTGAAGCTCTGGCCACACAAGGTAGCCAGAAATATGTACTTACCATTTTCATAGCATGAAACTCTTTCCAGAAGAAACAGAGCAGGAAAAAATGAGGTCACCCAAGAATCATGAAAGTTGCAAGACCTCACAACATCTCAATGCACACATTCCTAATAATACCACCTATGCAAGGATATTCTCTCAGATTCAAAATAGTGACTCTGCATGCCAATACCAAAAGAGGTAGCACTCATTGAACGCAGCAAGGGAAAACAGATGTGCTTCGGCAAGAATCTGAGCAAGTTATCCCACCACATTTTCTAAGTGAGTTTATCACGAACAGTATTTGCACACCCTCATGCATTTATTTCCCGCAGATACTGGACAAAAGTAACAGAAGCAACCTTGGCAATATTTAAAGAAAAAATTGAGCAATCCAAAAACTTGACCAGGGAGCTTTTTTAGATTATTATATCTATAACTTCTTTAGAGTGCACAGCGGCATCTATTCCAGCATCTATTGATCAATGCAATCTGGTTGCACAAGCTTTCTCTGATAAAATGACCGCCATTTACTCGTCGTTTCCACAGAGCGCTGAGCTTTACAAAATGACGAGTCCTGGATGTTCTTCCATAGATGCTTCAGATGTGCTCCTTTCTCTGAGAACAATTTCAGAGGATGAAACTAACAGCCTCATGTAGAAAGTTAAATCAGGCTCCACGCTAGATTCAGCGCCACCGTACATCGTAATACGGGGTAGAGAAGCTATTGCACCAGTATTGACAGAACTACTAAACTTATCTTTCTGTTTGGGACTACTTCCCAAAGAATGGAAACATGTTATAGTAACCCCACTATTAAAAAAACCTAGTTTAGATCCATCAATGCCGGAAAATCTGAGACCAATATAGCGACTGCCTATCTTTGCTAAAATTGCCCTGAAATGGGTAAATCAACAACTTATTTAGTTCATGGAGGAGAAGAGTCTTCTTCATGAGACACAGTCAGGTTTCAGACCCTTGTTTAGCACAGAGTCGGCTCTGCTATTTGCAACAGAGCATATCCCTAAGACCGCAGACGAGGGCCATGCTACGGCCCTTATTCTGCTTGGCCTGAGGGCCACTTTCAACATGTTTCTCATGGCCTGCTATTATATAGGTTATGCCGAGCAGGGATAGGAGGCTCTGCTTTGGGATTGTTAGCCAATTTCTTAGAGGACCTACTTTTAAAGTTACTCTGCAGTAGTCTGTTTCTCCCACTCAGCAGTTGAAACAGGGCGTACCTCAAGGATCAGCCTTGAGTCTGAACCTGTTCAACCTCTACATGCATCCGCTTGCGGACCTTGTGGTAAAACATGGAGTGCAGACCGTGTCATATGCTGATGATACACAGGTGATCATTACCTTGGCCCAGGACAACAGTCAAGCAGCAGAGGATTTTAGGCAATGTCTAATCGATCTGGATAGTTGGATGATGAATATCTGCCTTAAATTAAATGCCAGCTAAACTGAAAACTTGGTTGTGGGCAAACAGCCATCCATCTGGTCCTGGAGCTGGTGGCCCAGTGAGCCACAAAGTAAAAATTCTGGGAGTCTGGCTTGACTCCACTCTATCCCTCACAGACCCAATATCCACCCTTACAGGCTCATGTTTTGGGATCTTAAAAAGGATCAGAAAGATCCTCGACCTTATTCCTGACTGCGTAAAGAAACAGCAGTCCAGGCCCTTGGAACTTCCAGACTAGAATATTACAACGTCCTATATTTAGGGGCGTCCAGGAAGAGTATACACAGGCTACAGCGGGTTCAAAAAGCAGCCGCTCGCATGCTGTTGCATATTCCTCAATTTGCCCCCACAGGAAGGGCCTTGGACACTCTCCACTGGCTACCCATGGAGGAAAGGATATCTTTTAAAGCTTTATATTAGACCCCAAAAAATACATCAGGGCAAAGGCCCACCATATCTACGCCCGATGATGCAACCTTACCATCCGGGGCACTGTCTAAGATCTACCGAACTGGAATGGTTAAGGTCCCCTCATATAACAGAAAACGCCTTGGTGGTGCTTCCTTCAGTTTCTTGGCAGTAAAGCTTTGGAACTCACTCCCTTTAGATCGCAGATTAGAGAAGTCTGAACTGACCTTCCGTAAACACCTAAAAACCTGGCTATTTCAGAAGAAATCTAAGCAATGGTAGACTCAGCCCAGCTGCCTGGTCTCTTTCACTCTGGTGTAGTTGGTTTCTAGCGCAGGGTCACTCAGGATTGGAGTAACCAGGCACTTTATAGGCTGCAAATAAATCTTATCTGAATTATCAGAGGCCCTGTCCCATGCCTCTATAAGATCCAAACATAAGCATATGGGAGCAAAGATATAGATATATGTATCAATACATAAAATACAATATATATTTGAAAAAATAGCTGGCCCTATAAAACTCAATCTATTGACTCCTGAAACGGTGCCCTGCAAAAAGTCCTACCTACCAAAAGCCAAAGACGGAGACCTTGAACTATAACTCTAAGAGGCTCAGCGAACCCAGAGCTTTCCTTCGAAGTTCAAAATAGACTCCAAGATCTTTGATGTCTGTAGAGTAGACAAAATATCAGGAAGTGTGGTGGGCTCTGACCCTCTTCATGACTGCATAGGTAGGAGAGGCATGGAGGAAGAACTCAGGGGGGATATTCTCAAGAACGTGTGCTAACCATCGCAAAAGTTACTTAACGCAATCCTCAACATCGCAGTCCATCGCCTGAAATTTACGCCGTGTTATCCAGGTATTCACAACACGGCAGTACCATGCGATAGTCACCAGTTAACGCGTCAACTGACCGATGTTAAAATAAACGCCACGCCGGCAAAATGCGAAACACGAACGGCCAAAAAGCTGCGATGAGGCCAATCGCGATACAAAAAGCAGCGAAAACCAGCAGCAGGCCTGCAAATCCCACGCGTCTGGTGGGAAAATGCACTATAAAAGCAACAAAAACAACACACCAGAAAGAATCCAAAGTGCGTAGCAACATGGATGCAACCTAACTGAGCGCAGAGGCCAACGCGAACCCCACAAGCCCCACAGACCACCAGCAAGGAACAACGGGCTTGTGGAAGGCCAAGGAGAAGAGGGAGAGGAAGAAGGGGTGCAGTCTGCAGGAAAACAAGACCGGCATCACAGAGGTGACAGAACACAACCTGCAACTGACCCACAATCAGACTACCTTGAATGCAGCCAGAGTGTCGAGGAGGCCAATGGAGGAGGCCAAAAGGCGCTGGCATGACGTGAAAATCTAAACCAGGCACAAAGCCGCTGCAAACAGGAAGGCAGCAACGGCGACAGAAGGTGGGAGTCATGTGCCACAGGAGGAACTGGAGGAAACGGAGGCCACAGTTAACAGTGGGGAGACGGTGCAAGGAGTCAGGAGTGCGGACACAGCTCGGGAGGACCTGACACAACATCAACAGGGTGAGTATAGACCAGGGACTGGGGGGACAGGGGAGATGGGCACAATGGCACACATGCACAGCTATGTGTAACGCACTGTACACCCACTATGACCCTGGACCATGTCCCTCATCACTGTGGCACACTGCAGCACACACACCGAGCAATAACAGCACATCCACATTGACGACAATGTGGTACAATGTGCAACCCAGACACTGCAGAACAGAGGACAAAACTGGCTCCGCACACGCGCAGAAACACGCACACTACATCTGGCAGAGCGGGAAACTGTGAAATGGAAATGTACGCTTAAAACTTCACACACGTCATGTAGTCCAAATGTACACTATCCCGGATCTAAATCCTGCACCACCAAAACAGTCACAATGTACATCATCATACAGTCTGCATGTAAACAAGAACAATGCGCCAACACACACGTCAACACAATGTTAACATTTATCTCCCCTCTACATTGCAGAGGGACACACACAACTTCCAGCAGAGCACAGAATACCAGACATCAGTGATGCCGGAGAGGACCACCACACCTTCAACACTGACGCCCTAGAACAGCCCATGGACATCCCACGCAACTCACCACCAGAACCAGGGCAGCCAAGTTACTTAGAGGAGAACCCAGCCCCTGCAACAGACCACACAGCATGAAGCACCCGTAAGCACGGCAGGCTCACAACATTTCACTGCCAGGTGTCAGAACGCCAAAAGGAGGTGGCCGAACAGGTGTGGGTGTGTTCCGACACCATGGAAGGTGAACTAGATCACATACTTGGGTGTCTATTACCCTTCAGGGACCACCTACACCCCACAAAGGAGACCCACACTGCCATAGAGACACATGCAGAAGCACATTCCCAGTACAGAACCACACCCAGGGGCACGCACATATCAGTCACTCACCCACATTGGCTCTGCGTACGATGGCACAGTCCACTGCCCTTAAGAATTGAGTGGGTGACAACAAAGCTACATGTCCAAGCTTGAACCCGCTGCCTACGGTGACATGTCTGCATCTGCTGTACACAGCACAATGTAATGTCCTAGGGCCCAGGGACCTCATGCATACAATAAGACGACAGGGACACACGCATATATCATGTTGAACTGGCTATGGGCATGTGCGCCCGGCCCCTTTATTGGCAGGGCCACATGTACAGTGACGCCTATGCTGGATGTGTGTGGGTTGAATATAAGGCAGCCTGCACAGAGTGCTTGGTGCTGGCAACATCTTGAACAGTGGACACCAGTGCAATGGAAACAGAAAACATCTGCATAACAGAGTCAACTGCTGAGCAACTTGGAGGGAGCAGGAGCATGGACAGAGGTCACCCAACATACAAACAGAAGTGTCCGTGAGTTCCAGTGTGCTGTGGTTGAGGCACCAGAGCTGAGCATGCTCATGTGAAGAAAATGTCTAGGATTGTGTCCCTTTTGGACATTCCTGATGCAGCTGCAGTGGGGCAGGGGTGTCACACCTGCATCATCTTCCTCATCATCTTCCCAGGTCTCCCACACTGCCTGAGGTGATATTGCTGCATGAGCTCTCCACAGCACATAGCCAAAACAGTAATGGACGATGATTCGTGGTGCACAGAGTTAGTGGCACCTGGAGTGCTGAGCAGGGGATCAAGCAGAAGATGGCATCCACGATAGGTGCGGGCAACTCCATCAGTCTGCCAGTACGACCGTTTCGACACTGGTAGTTGGTGGTTGGAGTTGGTCCTGGCGGTGGTGGCATGCGCCTCCTGTGGTGATGCGATGTCCGGCCCGGTCAGGACTCCATTTGATGTGTGAGCCCTGCTGGGCCGCATTTGAGGCCGGAGGAAGCGGACAGTGCAGGGCCACAGACACACGGCGTTGATGACCCCAAGGGCATCGCCTCAGAGGTCATCCAACATCTCAGAAGAAGGGGTCCCTGACTTGACCAGCACAGAGTTAGTGGCCCCGGATGCACTGCGGCTGGCACAGGCACCCCGCCACGGGACGGTGACTTGCGGTGCAGTCAGATGGGCCACGCAAGCTGAGCGGGTCCTCATCAATGTCCGAGGTGTATGTGGCAGAGGGTTGCAGGGGACAGTGGAAGCGGTCCTCCAGGGCATGATGCAGAGGGTGGAAGCTGTCCTGAAGAAGCAAATAGAGGAGTGGAATGCCACAGCATAATTTTAGCCACAAAGTCAGTATCACCGACATGATGGTAACGACAATCCCAAGTCCATGGACTCAGTCGCCACCAAAGTTCAACCAGAAATTGTCCATGGGTCTCGAGGAACAGACTTAGTGGCACCGGGTCTGAAAGGTGATGCAGTCTGCGTTGAGGCCTGTACAATGACATCAAGTCAGCCACAAATAAATCAAGACTGAATTTGAATAGTGTGAGGCAGTGGTCAGCGCGGGCCAGACGCGGTTCAGCGAGCTCCTCCTGGAACTCTAACACACGACGTTGACATGACATTTGGGGGTGACTTGTGGTTGACGGAGTCAAAAGCACCAGAGCCGGGCAGGTGTTCAGTCCGCGACGATGACGTGTCCCGCCTGGTCCGGACTGGATTGGATTGGCGTGAAGCCTGCTAGACCCAGTGTAGGCCGACGGCGTAGTCATCAAGGGCCCACAGACATGTGTGGTTGGGATGCCGGGCAAATACTTGGTGTCATCACATTGAAGGCAGTACAGTGATGTAAACTCTGCATTAATGTGCGTACTCGGACAATGTATGATCAAGACTCAGTCCCAAATTTGTGACCTACTCGCCCGCAGCGTAGGCCGGAGGCAGCAGTCAGCAAGGGCCCACATCCACGTGTCGTTGCCTTGCAATGCACAGAGTTAGTGACACCAGGGCAGTTGTCGGTAGTGTTCGATCACCTCCATAACGATGATCCTTTTACCCTCCAGACTGAAGCGAGTCATCCTCTTACACCTCTCCTTGCGTGCAATGATATGTACTCTGCCATTGACAAATCAAGACTCTGTCCCACATGTGCGAACGACTCGAACACAGCATGGCCCAAGGGCAGTAGTCTGCTTGGGCCCACGGACACCTGTGGATGGAATGCTATGCACAGACTTGGTGGCACCACATCAATGGGAGTATAGTGAGATACAATCTGCCATAATTGATGTTCTCTGCCATAGTGTAATCAAGACTCAGTTCCAAATGTGTGACCTACTTTTCCGCTGTGCATGCAGGTGGAGTACCTCAACGAGAAGGGAGTACAGCGGGCCGGTGTGGCGGAGGACGTGATGGTCTGAGGAGGCTGACATGTTTGCGTCACTCTGGCTTGGAGCTTGCACCGGCACGTGGTGGGCCCTCATTGACACACACCGGTGTCGGCAGGTGTGCATTGAGGCCTGGGTGCGCCGGTCCTGTCAGGACTGGTATAGGGCCCTGCGGCCCAGGGTGCAGCAGGCGCACAGGAATGCAGGAAACACCGCTCACAGCGATGAAGTCGACCTCATGGTGGGGTAAGGGGCTCCACCCTGGCAGAGTCGTTGGGCATTCCGGAAGAGGACCATGCCCAGAGCTACGTGCTTTCTATTCACACCCCTACGCGTGCCCGGCGTACACCGGGCCAGCCCACTCTGCTCACGCTTACAGGGGGGGACGTAACAAGCTACATTTCCGGGATCTTCCCCACTGGCTGGGATGACATGATTGCGTCCACTGTCCACTGCATTCCATACACCAGCAATGTAAGTCGACATGGATATGTGTGTGGTCTGCATACTGCAGTCTGGCCATCGCATCCACGCCACACTTGGCATTGTGTACATTGTCATTCATCGGTCAGTTGCCTTCTTCGCGCATGCCTGGTCCCCACCTCTTCCCACAATCTGGTATTGTGTGGCTGAGGTGCCATGCAGTTGATGGCTTATGTGCATGGCTGGCCCAGGTTGCCAGAGTGAGTTGTGCTGTCGTGTCTGGTGGGTGGGCATGTTGTTTGGCATGTTGTATGTGAGTTTGTGACGTGTGCATTCCCAGTGTTGTCTAGCGGATATTGTGTGCAGTGCTTGGTGTCCAGCTGTTCCTGCACAGTGTGGGGGAAGGATAGGTAGTGTGGTACTAAGCATCCGAAACAGTTGGGGGCACTTGGCTGTGGCTGGCTGTAAGACTCCTCGGACTCTGGCGGTTGTTGGATGGCAGGTCCCAGAGGCTTTGTCTGCGGAGGGATGTTGGTTCTCCGCTGTGTAGGTACCGTTGGCCTGTGGGCAATGGTGGTCAGGATGCATGGGATGGTTGTCCTTTTGAGCCTGTAGTGGGCAATGACGTTCCCTGGTGTTGGGTCTGTGAGGTTATTGCGTTTTCAGCAGGTCGCTGTCTTTGTCTGTGCTGCCTTAGTGTTGGTCCGGGCAGGAGGGGTCCGGGGGGGGGTGTCCTGGGGGTGGTGGCGGTGGGTGTAGTTGCCCTATTGGGGCTCCGGGCTGCATGATCAGTTGCCAGGGTGCATCTGTTGTTCTTCATGTTTGGCTCTGGGCTGTGCTCCCTTGTCTGTTGCCGGTTGTTGTCCGTCTTTGCACCAGGTCAGAGCAGGTGTTAATTTCCTGCTGCTAACGCACCTTATTGCATGTTTTGTGACCTTATCGCCGATGTGGCTGGTTGTTGAGAATGTTGTGGAGTGGTGTTGACGCGGCATTTTGCACGGGAACGCCTACTCTGCATCTCATTAGCGAAAGCTTCCGGGGTCATCTGCGGCGATGTTTTTTGCGGCTGCTATCGCAGGTAAATTGGTGCTATGGGCTGTTAGCACCAGCTTGTGAATGGGGTGATAAATTTATCGCGACTTTGGCTGCGATGAAGTGCCATTAACTCGGTGATAGCTCCTTGAGAATATGCTCCAGGGTGTCTTTGATATACGAATTTTGATTGTCTCAAATTAGGCCACATGGTGCCTAGGCAGAGTTTAGACACCTCATAAAGTAAGTAGTATTTAGGAAAATGGGTTGAGGAGGTAATGGTGATGAACAAATGCAACGATGGAGGACTGCTATACCTTGCTGGCCTCCATACCAGAAATTATCCTCCCTCATGTATAATAATGAAACATGATTTCTGCAAACCTTTGTAGTTGGCCTTTTGTGCTATTATGATTTAGCACATCCAGTGCAATGCAAATAAAATGTAGGTCGCATCATGGATGTTGTGCAAATATTAGGGGCTTATTTACTCAATTCAATTCAATTCAAATCACTTTATTCGATTAATAAAAAATCAATCATAAAAGTACAAAAATGCATCACAGTTAATAATCAAAAGACCAGAAAAATTCATATCAGCAAATGGTCAGATTTCTTGTTCTCTTAGATGAATGTAGTAAGAAAGCAGAACTAAAAACAAAGCTAAAAATAGATCAAGCCATGGATAATACATACATAAAAAACCACATAGCAGTATAATTAAAAAACCATCCAGAACAAGAGAGCTCGGTAGACAAAACTCACAACAGTTTATTAAGCTAATTTTCCCTTAACGAGCCTTTGCCTTATCCTCCAAGCATGACCTAAAAACTTTGCTGTACCACAGGTAACACTTGGGATTAGCGTCTCATAAGTTAAAATGCGTAAGGCCACCCGATGGGATGAACAGCCCAAATTAGAACAAACTGGTTTTAGCCACCTGGACCTCACTTGGCTGTATGCCCTACAAGCAAAGAAAAAATGTGCTGTAGAATCCGTAGGGCAAGCACAGCCCGGGCAGCCCTCATTATTTCCCGATTGGCCGCTCCAACCATTCTGGAAATCTCGGAGGGGGAGTGTGCCATACCTGAATTTCAGGTAGAGCACTCTGTCCCCCGGGGACTCAATGAGGTCAAGGAAGGGTTCCAATCTTAGGGTGGGCTTAACATCCAAGAATCTCTCCGACAGAATGCCATTATGATTTTTATTGGTCATGGCGGAAATCCAGTCCCAGTAAAGCCTTTTCACTAGAGGTTTGGGCGGGGGCATCTGGCTCTCCCAAGCCTGATCCAGACCAATTTCGACCACTAATTTCTTCAAGTTGGACACCCAACCAACCTTATGGCCTGCGCCCAAACTTATCAGTTCCTTTAGACCGGATGCATAATGGCATAGGTCAGAAGATCTCATAAGCCGGGTCCAGTATAACAGAGGGCGCAGCCTCGCCACTTCATTAATTGGGTGTCTCCCAAGGTCGTAACGGAGAGGAGTTAGAGGGGTGGATGGAGGGAGCGAGGCTAAGTCACGAAAAAATTTGTTTTCTGATTTTACTAATTCAGAAAGATTATCGAACCCCCAGAGTTCCGCCCCGTATAGGCACCCAGGCAAAGCCTTACCCTCATATACTTTGATAGCTGGGGCTACAGGTCGACTGTAGGAGAGTCTCTGGTGCCTCGCTATGGCCCCAGAAATCCGTTTGTGGTTCAGGACCATTTTGGTCAGATGGGGTGACCATTTTAGTTTATTATTCATCCTTACCCCAAGATAATCGAAGGCCTCAACTAACTCCAGCGGGCTGTCATTCAAGTTAAATTTGTTTCTGAACCTTTTAGATGGTGCCAAAGCCATTAGCTTGGTTTTAGCTATGTTGATAACCAAGCCTCTGGCTACGCAGAACGAGGTGAAGCGATCAAGGAGTTTTTGCAGGCCCATAGGGCTCTTGGAGACCAGAAGGGTGTCGTCCGCAAATAATAGAGTTGGTATTTTTTCCACGCACAGGGTTGGGGCATCGGCCGCGTCCTCACTCAAATGGTCCGCCACCCCATTTATATAGAGAGAGAACAGGGTCGGCGCCAAAACGCAACCCTGGCGTACTCCTCTCTGGACAACTATTTTCTCGGTGAGCTGGCCCTACCCCCCCCACCTTACTCTGGCGAAGTTGTCTTCATGCAGACGCTTAACAAGAGACAAGATCAAGGGAGGAATTCCGAGATCGAGCAAGACTTGCTAGAGCTTGGAGCGGGGGACCAGATCGAAGGCTGTTTTTAAGTCTATAAAGGCCAAATACAGGCTACCCTTCTCGATGGTTACTGTTTTCCAATGGATCAGGCAGAGTCTAAAAACCTGATCCATTGTGCCAACACCACATCTAAATCCAGCCTGGAAGTGGGACAAAACACCCTCCTCATCCATCCATCCCTTCATCCGTGTTAAGAGGACCCTGCCAACTATTTTTTGAATGACATCGATCAAACTAATCGGTCTGTAATTGGCAGGATCCTCTCTATCCCCCTTCTTGTAGATGGTCACCACCTCAGCCCCTTTCCATGATTCGGGTACAGGGTGGCCAATTGCTATGAGGTTTAAGGATCTACAGATAAATTGTGCCCAAAGGTTTCTCTCGTGGATCATGAGATCACCCGGGAGGCCGTCAGGACCGGCTGCTTTACCGGGCGCAATTGAAGCAATAGCTGTGAGAACCTCATTGAGGCCAAAATGCTCATTCACAGATGGGGCCAATGGGGGCTCTAAATCATACCCTGGCTCGTGCGGGGTGCACTCTGTATCACCCATGTATAATTTCTGAAAATGCTCGAACCAGTCTCGCCCCGAGATATGGTTCGGTAATGGATCAGCCCCCCTCCTTATGCCAACATTAATAAGATCCCAAAATAATGTTGCGTCCTTCAGCTGGGCAGCAGATTTAAGTTCTTGCCAGTGAGCTTCTTCCCATGCTCGTTTGGCAGAAGCAATGGACCTATAGTATATTTTTCTTGCGGTCAAGAGGTTGCTCTGGACCTTGGTTTTTAGGGCTTTCGAGAGGTCCTGCCTCCGTGTTCTGCACTCGTTGGAGCACCATGGGTTTTCACCCTTAGGAGGTAGGCGCTTACAGCCCCGAGATATTTTGGCCTGGAAGAACTCACTTACATTGTCCACAGTTGAGAGGTATATATCTTTAAACTCTGAGGAGTGCGTAGGAGAGGGGGGAATATCGGGAACGTCATTAAGTAATGAGATGTTGACATTAATGATCTTCCTAATGCCCTCCAGTGACAATTCGCTTTCGGCAACCTTATGCCATCTGAGGCGCCGATTGCAGTTGGAGGGAACAATTTCCCTCATCCGAGTGGTCTTAGTACTGGCAAGCTCGGTAGAAATAAATGCAGGGTTACACAGAAAGTGCATGGACAGGGGATTGTGGTCACTTTCGCATCTTTGGACCACTTCCATGTCTATAAGGTCGCCCCAAGAACCGACATCCAGCAATATATAATCAATACGCGAGGGCACCTTGGTTCTGATGAAAGTAGGGGCTCCCATTAAATCAGATTTAGATCTGCCATTGGTCGCCCTCAGATTATGCTCTAGAGTCAGGGCATTGATTTGTATGGCTCTAGGAGACCATTTCTTTATTGGAGGGAGGCCTAGGCAGGGAATTTCCCACTTGGCATCCAGATCCCTTGTGCCCTGGATGTCCTCATTGCAGAGTGGCTCAAAGGTACAGTTTAGGTCTCCTGCGACGATTATGCCTGCTGCAGAGGTAATGGCCGTAAGCTCAGTATCCAAGGTTGATATAATGGGACTTGCTTGTCCGCCCGGGGTTCCTCTAGCATATACATTAAAAATCTCCAGGCCAGCTTTGCAGTCTGGCCCAATAATA
The DNA here is from genome assembly GCF_964204655.1 of Triturus cristatus. Classification (NCBI taxonomy): domain Eukaryota; kingdom Metazoa; phylum Chordata; class Amphibia; order Caudata; family Salamandridae; genus Triturus; species Triturus cristatus. The sequence goes on from NC_140588.1 coordinate 78,502,840, forward strand.
GAAATATGGAGAATATCCTGGGAAGGAGTTGCAAGATTTCTAACAGACCAATTCAAGTGGATGTTGACCCAAGCAAGGAGTCCCCCCGAGGGCCTGCCTCTGGATGAACTACTGGCAGGGACGTGGAAGGTAGTGTAACCTGACCTGTAAAGGGGGACTAGGCTCCATGTCTCCTGGAATAAAAGGATATCAAATTTGTTGATAAAATCATTCCAAAGGGGGTCGGCGAGATTTTTATCCAGACCCGCAATGTTCCAGGATAAAAGGTGCAGTGATCTTAAACAATTAAGGGGAATGTCTTTATTTACATCCACCACCTCACATAAGACATTGGCTTCACTTGGTGGTTGGGGGGGAGCCAAAGTAACACTGCTAGCCCCACCCGGATCCATGGGCAGAGAGTGAACTAAAACTGAGTTGACCACTTGATAGAGGCATTCCGAGACAGGAGAAGGGTTATCTAGATGGTTATAGGTCAGTCAATCGACCTGTCTGAGACCTGAATCACCGGACTCATGCAGGAATGACCAAGAAGGGGAGAAACGGATCTGGATCGAGGAAGACTCCGGCGGAGATGTCCTGAGATCCAGTAATAGGAGGTTTTCTGCTAGGGAGGGATCGCTGAGTTCAATCTCAAGGCAGTCCGCCTGAGCATCTGCCCTGGAAATCCTATTTACTCTAAACAAATCGTCTCGAATAATGGATCTGCACCCCCTTACATAACGCAACCAATGAATGGCTTTATTGAGTAGTGAATCCCTACATTCATAACCCCCTTGGCTGGTTAGTTTAGGAACGTTGGTCATGTACACCTTGGTCCTAATAGGTCGATGGAGCGGACGAGGGCCAAAGGTGGTTCTATAGGGGGGTGGTACAATGGGTGCTCGGGGCAACGAGGATGTGGTGTGGGTGTGGTGATCCAATGGCGTAGATCTAATTTCAGGTATCACAGTTCGAGGCTCACCTCTCGTGATATCTGCATAAGATCCAGCCTTGCCGTTAGTGGCCTTCATCTTAGCAAGCCCCCTCGTTCTTTGATCTTGGGATGAGGTTGAACAAGTATTTAGAGTGTGGTTTGTGAGCCCCTGTGTATCCCTCCCAGTGGGTGCAGAGGCCTCCCGTGATGGAAAAGCGAGGGAAGTAGTAGTTGAAGAAACGTGACCCTGGGCTAAACTATCTAGTCTTGCGGTCAATAGTGCAACCATATCCTCCAACTTCTTAATCCTAACCAACAAAGCCGACTCAGAATGCCCTGCCTGTGTGCCGACAGCTGGCCTTTCACTTGGAATTGATGCCATAGATTCCTCTGGGGCCGCTGTAGTGGTAGTGCTGGTGTGTGGAGCAAGTGGAGAAAATCTATTTGAGCATAGAATGGGAGTGGAAGTGGGGGATACCTGGGCTTGTTGCTGTACCTGCCCTGGGTCTGATGGAGGGGATAGAGGACTGGGCAAAACGGCGTCCACAAGGTGGTCGTGTGTAACCGATGAGGGAGCTAGCGTGGACTTGTCGCTACTAAACTGGTTAAGAAACATTGTGGGGATGGTTTTCCTGCGTGATTTATTACACGTTTTGCCATCCCTCTGGTCCACGTTTCCTGTATCTTTTTGAATGTCATCCCCAAGTGCCTCCTCACAGTCATTAACGATTCCCTCGATTCTCTCCAGGACACAGTTAAGACCAGCATGCAAATTCTTTTTGGCTTTTTTCCCTTTTTTTATGCCAGCGACACCGCCTCCCTCCATGACTTTCCTCTTCCCCATAATCGACCCACACAAATGTATTACAAGCTAGTATGATGCACAAGAAAGATAAAATATATAATAAAAACCAAAATTGCTAAAAATTTGAATGCATAAAACCAAGTCCTCGCGAGGTATGAAATAAATGGCGCTCAAGACGATATGCGCGTATGGCAACAAAGGGCTAGGACCTACTGCAGACCTAATGTAATGGTACAAGTAATCTACAAAACAACCAATAAGCCCCACCAAGATTCAGAGTCAAAGCACTGCAGTGATAACGGATCTCACCGGCCAAAGTACCTGTATCCGAGCACGTACGAGAGGGGGAGTGTTAGGGAGGGGGCCCAGCCCGGCCTCATCCGGCCCCTGACAACCACAGACGGCCCGCCCTCTGCCCGGGCTCAGCCCGGCGTCGCCCGCGCGTGTCCCGCGACGCGGAGGCAGCGACGGTCTTTTGAGCGCCTCGTGGCGCGAACAGGGCGTCTGTGGGTCCGGTGCGCTTAGGCTGCTGGGGGATGTAGTTCCTGCCCTGTCCCCGCTCTGCGGTCGCTGGTATGGATGGCGGCGGCGGGGGACAGCGGTTCGGCAGCGCTGGTACTAGCTGATGGTGGCAATGGCAGGTAGCTCCTCTCAATGACCGGAAAAGCACAAGGTCCATATATAAAAACAGATATTGTCTATAAGAGTCATTCACTCATATCTTAAAATCCTCGTGTTCAATCCGGAGAGTGCTCCGAGTCGAATCCTGGCGTGTTACTCGAAAATGACACAGCTTGACGTTGCAAGCCAGCTTGCTGTGCCGAGCTGCGTCATTAGGAAAGTGCAGGGATGCTTCGGTTTTACAGCAATACGACTCATCCCTGTGCTTTCCTCTCCAGTATCGCACAATTGGCTGCCTAGTGCTAATGCAGGCAGCCTTGCACCATGGTGCAAAAGGTACCTGCGTTGCAGTAATGATTGTTTTTGTGCAGGAAGGAGCACCTTTCTGCACAAAAACAATAATTGATGACGTTTTCCTCCTTTTATGTTTGCTGCAAAAAACGAGTGGAAGTAAAGGTATTACTCCTCATTGCACAACTTGGTCAGGGGATTACAGGAAAACATCCTTTAGGATGAAGCTGGAATCCTGCTGTGCCTTCATAGCGTCGGCAATAGAACAAACACGTCTTTAGCACGAAATCATTCAGCACTCAAGTTGTTACAACAACTTCCTTTAGGGGGGCGCATTGTGGGAATGGTACTGGATTTAAAGTCCAACACCTTCCTTACTGCTGCACAGACTGGAGTTGTAATAGTAAATAAAAGTATTAAAAAATCCAACGCCCCCCTAAAGTAGGTCATCATAAAGACTTGCGTGCTGAACGAATGCGTGCTAAAGACGCGTTCGTACTAATGACAGAGTTTAGAAGGCATGCCTGCTAAATGCATGCGAATACAGTCATACATTTGTTAGAATCTGGTGCACTCCCAGGTTAACGAAACCTTGTAAATGTGGGAATGCGTCAGTTTCCATTAGTGTTGCGTGGGAACAACCACAAAAACACCCATGGAATGCCCCTTTCACGCAGAGTAATACGTGAAAATGGGCCATATTTACAAGGCCATGAAAAGCCACGCAGGAAGGTTTATGTGGCCTTGTAATTATGGGCCAGCACAATGCCCCTTCGGAGGTGTAAAAGAGCTGCGTGGGCATTGTAAATTTACCCTTAAGTTTGCAAATTGACCAACAGGGCCTGATTCACAAAGGTAAACTTACACTTTTGTGTAAGTTTGCGTTTGCTTTGGAATCCCCAATACTGTATTTTAATGCTAAGTTTACGAGTGCGGAAACTCCATGGGCGGAGAACTTGTATCTTTTTACGTGCAAAGTTCTCCACCCCGACTACGTATTCTCTGCACTTATAAAACTAATATTAGAATGCAATATTGAGCATTCAAAAAACAAATGTAAACTTAACCATTACTATAAGCCTACTTTTGTGAGTCAGGCCCCCAGTTTTGTGCATTTGGAATGTTCTTTATATCTTACCTGTGCCCATCTTTTTAAATATATCTGGGGCCGTATTGCAGTATGTGCCCTGGGGGTGCAGCGGTTGTTTGCACCAGCTTTGCGCACCCCTGGGGCACTTTGGTATTACAGAAGGCGGAGCAGATGCTTGTGTGTCCCCTTCAGTAATACTGACAGCCCTGGCCCTACTTTCAGGGGGTGTTCCCTCATTTGCATGGGGGCGTACCCTCCGCAAATGAGGGAATTCCTTTGCCTCTGCACCCACGCCTTATTACTGACGCAGGTGCAGAGGCAAAGAAGCTCTCAGGGGAGCACTCACAGTGCGTTACCTAAAAGGTGTCACACTGTGAGTGCGCCCCTAAGAGTAGCCCTCTGGAGAGTGGAAAGGAGGTCCTATGAACCCCCCAAACATCCCCCTGCAGGCAGGGGCAGTCACTGACTGCACCTGCCTGCAAGGGGATAACTAATACCCTACAAAAGTGCAGATGGGTGCCGCCTGTACCGTGAAAACATGGAGCAGCTACAAGCAGCCGCTCTGTGTGTCACATGAATGCGCTACCCCCAGGGCAGCTCAAGTTTGCCGCTGCCCTCGGGGTGGCGCATGCACCAGAATAGGGTGCACTCTCATTGTATGCACAGGGCACACCTTTTAATATATGCACCGGGCACAAACAATTAAAACGAATAATACGGCTCCTGATAAGTGATCATCTTGTAATGTAGTAAATAGTTGAGACGGTCACTGTCTAGCATTTCTAAAGTAAATTAAAATGTATAATATTTTCGTCTATTTCCACACACCAATACTGGAATCCGTATGTTAACCAGGCTCCTACTTGTAGTTTTCTGCGTAGCACACATTTTGTAGCTAATTCCTTCCTTTTCCATTGAAGCTCTGAAATCAACTATTCTTAAAGGGTGAGTCGCAAAAGTCTTCCCGGGTGCTTTTGATGGGCAGACAGGCTTTTCTCTGCTCTAGTTAATGTATTCTGGCCTCCATAAATCTCGGGAGCGCGCGCTGCTTTCGGGTGGCCTAGCAGCTGAAATGATCGCATCGCTGTAGTCCAGACTGCCCTGGCCATATGGTGAGTGCAAATGTTTCCAAGGCAGCAAATGTTCCTCCAACACTTATCAGTGGTATTTTGAGTGGATTGTGCTATTATCTGAACAAGTCTGCCAAAAATGCGCACCTGTACAATGAATCGCGCGCAGAAACTGCCCATCTGTAAAGAGGGCCATAAACCGAATATGCTGTGACAAGTTAGCTGTCACTCTGGGGATTTGCTTCACACTGTATGACACATTCTCATGCGTGCATGATGTTTCACAGAGTAATCTGAAGAGCAGGAAATGTATTGCTTGTACTTGTCTTCTGACCTTGAATATGCCAAGCCCCAGCTGCAGGTACAGCATGCCCAGAAAACAATGCGCATTCTCTGCCTCCTCTTCCAAGATGTGGTGACCGTGTAATCTAGTTTTTATTTGCAGAATCAAAACCTGATTACAGGGATAAATGTTGAGTACCAAAGCATCATGGTATTTAAAAACAGCTAAATGGAAGGTCTGGTTTGTAGATATAAAAGGAACCTTTTGCATTGATGGTTCGATCTTACCAAGTAACCATCCAGGTTGACGTGGACCATAAGTATTTTGTGCTATCAGACTGAGATTGCCCGAACCCACCCACGAGCGTGCCTGCAGACAAACATTTTTATTGATGTATTTTCTATAGCCTAATGTGAAAACCTTGGGGCCCATTCACAAGTGTTAATTTACACAGGAATAAATCTTCTTGTGTAAATGTACTCATATTTTGTAATAAATGTAATACTTTTGTCTATTTACCATTTATTTACTTACTTATTTATATTGGGGCAGATTTATGTTTCCTGGCGCATCCCTGCAAATCAGCAGGGATGCGCCAGGAAAGATGCGTCACGCAAGTTTACCCTTGCGCCACCACAGATGCGCCGCATTTACATTGCAGCGCATCGTGGCGCAAGGATAAACAGATGCGTGACGCATCTGATGGCAAAAGGGCGGCGCATTGCTGGAGTCATGTCGCAGGCACGACGCAACTCCAGCAATGCTCAGGGGCTGCCAATATCTAACATGCTGCGTCATGCCTTACGCCTGCTTCAAGCAGGCGCAGGGTTTTGACGCAGCAGCGTTGGAAAAGTGACTCAGTGAAATCTTGTAGATTTCACTGCGTCACTTTTCCGAAGCTTTTTCCGACGGAACGCCCACCCTGCATACATTAAACCTGACGCAGGTTTAATGTAGCGCAGGGCTTTACAACGTGACGCATCTCCCTAGATGCGTCACGTTGTAAATAAGGCGCAACATGGCGCATGGTTTACGCCGCCGCTGCGTCACAGAAGTGACGCAACTGCGGCGTAAATGTCTCGCAAGGGGCTTGTAAATCTGCCCCTTGGTGTTTTATATAGCGCGAACATGCCCCTGAGTAGGTTATCAGAGGGCTTTACATTTGCATATCAAGAACAATTATGTTACCAAGTCTCAGTAGTTGTACATTGATTTTGAGAAAAACATTAAAGCATAATATACATGTATACAAGACCACAAAGAGGTTAATGTTCGATGAGAGGTAGCATGTGTTTGATCATGGAGGATCAATGATAAAAGCGAGTCTGCTGAATTATGAGAGATATTTACTCATATAATAGGATTTGACTTCCTTTTTGAATGCAGAGATGGATGAGATTCTTCTAATGTTAGGGGGGAGAGCCTTCCAAATTCTAGGAGCTGACCATTTAAGACTGTACATTTGCTACAAAGTGTGGACTTGCATGGCTGCCGCCCCTGTATTCAAGGGGTGGTGACTAATTTACAAGTGTAAAGATACCTCTAGCAACTTTTCATATCTAGGTAGAGATCTCTGCAGTTGCGGCGGAAATCTCCCTATTGTAAATCATAAAACAATTCTACAAATTTGAATAAACTTAAAATCAATTAATAAACATATTCCTTGATAAAAATTTATTGCGAATTAATAAAATATATTTATTTGAAATACAGAACAAAAGGTACAAATGCTATAGCACCATTAACCTAATTTTGATTAAAATATTGAATTAATTTACACATATCACATTAAAACAAAATCATTTTTTTTAAAATGTATTAAAAACAATCCTACCTAAAATAAGCTGCTTATATTTATTTCTTTTGTATTAAAAGTTACTAAAAGTTAGGAGTTCTTGGTTTTAGACGCCTGACAAGATCTCTGATTCCTTCTGTTGTTCTGAAGTTCTGTTTATTATCCATGCCCACGAAGGAGACAAGGCATTGATCGAATGCATTTGTGAAATGCTGTAGAGGTGAAATGACCATGAGAGGATCTTATCTGGCTTCTATGATAGCTGCTTATTGCCTTAGTGCCATATTTGTTGCCACCAAGTAACAAAGAATGCTTTTGGAAGGGACTGCTATCCCCAATTCTCTCTCCTTCCATGCCCTGTTTGAGTGCTGGTCCGAACGCTGATGCTGTGCAGCCAGATCTTCTATAGCATGAACTGACGCCGACCTCACCTCAGACAGTTTTTAAATTTCAGCATGTGGAAGAGGATATGATGGTGAGGAATTCTCCTGGATTTCTCAATAATCGATTCCTTGCTAGGTCCCTGTGCATTCTCCTCACGGACATGGATGCTCTTTCTGACAACAGTACACTAAGTAGAGGACAATCCACAGGAGTTGACAAATTTATCTGCAGTGGCAGACGCTAGCTGGGAAAATGGGGGTGAGAGAATAAAAAATAAATAACACCCGTGAAATACCAGTAGAGGGGAAATATGCATGCCACCTCAAACTGTTGACCATGATGACCCTAGTTTGCCGTAATGTTCCACTCATATGTACGATTTGTATATCTTTCCAATTATGCACGTTGTAAAATTCACACTGCTTGGCTCCTCTGTAATGTACCAATCTTCGGTTACTGTTCAATAAAAAGAATGGTTAAAAAAAAACAATATTGTAAAATAACAACTTACCTGAAAGCCAGACATTGCCGCCTCATCAGTTCTGATGCGACGATTCTCGCAGAGGCTCCCAGAGTGCCCTGCGCCAAACCAGATGCTACTCGGGTGCTGGTATTACCCAGCATGAGAGGAGTGCGTGGATTGGCGGAGAGGGCTGTTTCCACGCTCCAGCAGGGACTGGGAGGCTGTGCTCCTGACCCTTGCAGATAACTCTAAGTAACAGCTTGGAAATATTCAAGTGCACAACTTGGTTTGGCTGGCTGCGGATGGCTGCCCAAACCCACATGCACACTGGCAGTGCCTGAGCTCATCACTACTCCTGCTGCTAGAAGCCCCAGCCTCAAAATATGGTGGCGACTGCGTAGTAAAATAAAATTATAATGAAGCAGTTTTATTAACTGCTTTATTATCATTGCTTTTCACGTGCAGCCGCTGGTTCCATCAGTGGGGCGACGCTCCTCTGCCATAATGGAGGAGCCGCCCCTGTTTATTTGCTTGCTACATTCAAAGTTTGACAGCGTCTATGGGAAGCAATGCATCCTGCACTGATGGAGAGTACTGTATACAATGTTGCTTTCTGTTTCACACTAAAGAAACAGAAATTATGCCAGCGATAGCATCATCTCTACAATGTCTGAATGAAGCAAAACAGTAAACTGTAACAAAGCTCTGTCAATCCCCAAGCAAAGCTTTACATTTCAGATTGATCATGCTGAGGGTGATACAAGCTTCTCTCATGCCTACATAAAGTGTAGGACTCAGAGAGCTGTTTCAGACAAAGTGCTGAGAGACCCTCTTTTTCTATGTCTTGTCAACTCCTGTCTGGTGACTCACGTAGAAATTACACAATATATTAATCATTTCCAGGCTAATATACCCTCTATTTTGACTGATTGATGGAGACACATAACCTGCGATCACAGACTCCTAAATATTTATGTGAGCAGAAGGCACCTGAAAGGTGCCCTATGACTACATACAAGAGCCTCCCCATTCTTAACAGTATTAGACTCAATGCAAACTTAACAGATACTTCCTCAAAATCCCTAGTCCTAATCAATTAAGTCTGTAACTATCTTAAACAAATGGAGGCTGTCTCTAATTAGAATAGTTTTGGGGTAATTTCAGGTCCACAGCCCCCCTTAACTTCCTAAATTAGTAAGTCACTTATGACAGAAACTCATTCTAGCAATGGTGCTAATTTGAATGTATCCACCAATGGAGTCCCAGAGGGTCTTTATAAAGGCATGGCAGGAAGTGATGAGCTGTTATTAGGACGTCATGAGTGGGTAGTGGTTCAATTAAGCAATCCTCCATCTTATGTACATTTCCTTGAACAAAAATTCTCTGAAATGTTAGCACCAGTGTCTTCGACATCTGTCACAGCTCTGCAGGAATCTATAATAAGGCTGCATCCTCCCTACGTTGTCTCCCCACTACAGTGGCAAGGACAGTCCTCGAGGCTGGCATAGAGACAGTAGTTTCCTAAACTTTGAGGGCCAGATTTATCAAACTTTGACACAGCACAGCGAAGCAAAATAGCTTGCTGTTCTGCGTCAAATGGAGAGGGCAGGAATGCACCGTATCTACCAGGATAAGGTGCATTCCTGCTCTCTTTTTGCACTGGTGCACTAGTGACTGCCTAGCACCAACGCAGGCACCCTTGCCGCAGGCACCCTTGTGTGCCTGTGCTGCAGGTAGGTTTGTTTTTTGTTCAGGAAATGACACCTTCCTTCACAAAAACTATCATTAGAACCATTTTCTCTGTTTAAATGTGCTGTATAATGTAGCTCACACAGAAACAAAGAGGAGAAATAAATATATTTCTCCTGGTTGCACCTCTATTTAGAAGGTGTACAATGACACATTCAGAGGTTTGCCAGTCTTGGTAAATCAGGGAAAACACTAAAATACATGGGCGCATGCATGGGAACTTCGACTCTCCACACATGTAATGCCTTCTCTCTGCACAGTAACCCAAGCCTGTGACCTGCGCTGCCTTGCTTTACTCCCAATTTACCGAGTAACTCAACGCAACACAAGGTGGCCTTACATGGCTTGGGAAATCTGACTTGAAGATTGCATTACAATAAGGGCAACAGAATCCAATGATAAATCTGGGCATGAATCTGCCAAGAACACCCCTACTACAATATAAAATATAATATGTATTCTTGTCTATTAGAAGTTGTATCCTACCTTAAGTGGCCGGCCTCAGACCAAAGGCTGTCACAGGATCTAGTTAAATAGCTTCTGATTACCCGTTATTTAAGGTTAAAAATAAATGCAAACGACTAGGCTGTGTAAAATCATCTGTTAAAAAACTAGAAGCTAAGTAAAACAACTCAGCATCAAAAAGCCCATAAATAGAATATGGCATGCCTTACAAAAATATCTCTGAATACCAATGGCCTTAATAACCAGCATGAGGTCAAATGGAACAATGCCTTTTAAATGATTATCCTTCAATCATTTATTGCAGAAAACCTTCTGGAGAAAGTGAAAATTTAACAAGGTTAAGCTGTTTCAAAGTTGATTGTTTTTTTCTCATCTATTGAAGTCGATCATAAATGAGCAGCTATTGTGATCTCAAAGCAAGGCCACACCAGTGCATTTTCTACTGGATCATATTCCAAAGGAAAGTGGTTTTGGATCATCTCGCAAATACAGGGAACACTTTTTTTTTAATTACCACCAATTATGGTCTCATTATAGATGACCATCAATCATTAATTCATTTCTATATCGCAGGTAAAAGAGGAACTTACGTTAGTAGGGAATTTAAATTTCCCCACAAATACAACACTCAACTCCTCTAATGCAACCGCACATGTAAAAAATCACGCACAGCATTGGTGCTAAAAGTTAACAAAGAGAAATTTGACTTGATTGATTTCTGGATAACTATAACATCCAGAAATTTCCGAATACACATGTCTCTCCAATTCATTTATTTCAGCTGCCAGGATAGATTTCTGCCTGATTTCTCCAATTTTAACCACAACAACCTGAAGCCCAGTTCCAAATGACCTTTCAGATCATTCTGCTTTCTCTCTATAACAACCACAGAAGCAATAAAACAGATTGGCTAATGAATGAGTTATTCCATAATGATGATAACTGAATAGCAGTGACTCACACTTACATCAGGAACTTTTTCTAATGTAGTATCAGCTTTGCTGAATATACCTTCTCCCGGGATGCTCTCAAGGCTGCCATCAGGGTCATCATTATTTCATAAAAAGGAAAAGGGAGAGGGTGCAAATACAAGATAATCCTGCGCAACCACAGCATGCCTTACTGTAAACGATAACACAATAGACTAAAGATCATTGGGTAGCTGCAAAGTCTATATTGGGGAGCACTATTATAAAGCTGAGTAACTTCAAGCCACTTCACTCTCCAAGCACTGCTATGAAAAAAGGGGGTACACAGGGCAAATGATAGCCTGGGCAGCAAAGGAAAAAAAACAATCAAAATAAAACAGTGTAATGGTCTTATTCTTCTACCTACATGTCCACTTCCTATTCCTGAAGGAATTAGGGAAATATTAACTAGCCATTCTGAGCACAGCTATAATCAAGAGCATGATATAGACGAGCACCAGATAACCGGCTATTTAGAGATATTTGTTACCCTGGGAATAATCAAATCTGAATTGTGAGAAATTGGGTTGTTGGTTGAGGAGAGTGTGAGCCCTTCTCAAGCAAGTCACAATCCTTTTCAGGTTGCACCACAAACATCAATAAATGACACTGTACTTCACCCTCTGGTAGCCTGACACTAATGCAGTTAGGCTTGACTAAGAGGCAATTAATAAAACATTTTTGTAGCACTTAAACAGTATTAAAGTGATAACACAACACAAGAAAAATCCCACATTAATTAAGAAAAATAGAGCAAAATGCAATTAATTATTTGACACCAAAATAACAAATATCCAATTAGTAGAACCAGAAAAATGCAATTTCAAAGATTTAGAGTAATGGGAGAGCCTAAAAGTGCAAAGCACAAAGTGCCACTTGCAGTTATCTGTTCATGCAAGATTGGGTGGAAGTCAGAAGGTGAGCTAGACTAAAACAGAGTATGGGATGGATACATGGACCACAGTTGTGGTGCAGAAAAGATACCTTCTTAAAATCCGGAGCGAAAAGTCAATTTCCCAGTTGAGGAGGACACTAAGAACTATGAGAGTGTTCCAGATGGTTGTCACTGTAGTGCGATGAGCAGGCTGCGGGTTGCGGACTATTGTCAATGTAGCACAAAAATCCTATTAGGCATCGCAGACATTCATTGCTAAAGCTTCAGGTCGGCGGTCACCTTGGGCTGTTGATGCTGTAGCGCGAAGTACAGATAGTACCGGTTGTCTCTGGCAGTCACTATAGCGCAAACAATTGGGCTTACTTGAGCTTTATGCTGACAGTCATCGCAGGCTGCAAGATCTTGGTACAAATGGGTCAATTCACAGTCGCAAAAAGCCCAATAACTTTAGGATTTCTGATTTTCTTCACAGAAGGAGCTCAGCTGATGCCAACCAAGGGTCCGGGACCCGAGAGGGACCACTTCGGGATCAGAAACGCACTCCATCAGTTGATAGTAGGGCTCAGGCAGGTTGGGCTGCTGGTCCAGGCAGCAGGGTAGCTGGGCGTCTGCAAGGAAGCTTCTGGAGTTTGTTATTCCCAGTAGTTCTGAACAGGAGGTTAGTGAGCTGACCCTTAGAGTCACTATGCCTGGGTTGAAGGGAGCAGGTCCAGTCTTCTTTCTCAGAAAGCAGGGCAGGCCTTAGGCAGCAGGGCAGTCCTCTGGCAGCAGGGCAGATCTTTAGTAGTATGCACAGTTTCTTGAGTGTACTACAAAGTTGAATTTAGGGACCAATATTTATAACTGGTGCTAGCTTTGAAGTGGGAAACATTCTAGACTTACCTCCACAGGATGTCTGGAGTTACAAAAGTTTAGTATGAAGTCAAGTGTGTTGAGGCAACTCCTTTGAAGTACACTGGCACAAATGTGATAACGTGGAACATCCGTGGTATGCACATTCCAACATGCAGGTATGCTTTGTCCTCCTATCTCCATCGCCACAATACCAATATTGCTTACTTGCAGAAATCACACTAAATTGCCACTGAGGCTACCAAGCTGCAAAGGTGCAGTTGAGGGCAGGAATACTCTACTAACCTCTAAACATACGCTTTGGTGTGGATCAAGGCTGAAGTCCCTTTTCAGGCTGACGACACCAGGGGAGACTCGGAAGGACTATACATCTTAATGAAGGGCAGGCTAAAAGGTCGATAAATTATAATTGGCAGCATATATGCTCCTAACACGAGGCAGGCAACATTCTTAACTGAGTTATCTGACGTGCAGTTGGTCGGGAATGGTCTGCCCTGGCTGTTGGGAGGAGATTTCCATGGTGTCCAGAGATTTGACCTTGACCACTTGTTTCCCCCCTCTCCAGAATGACCATGACAAACGCCCAACATCTCATGGAATGGTTAAGAAACTGGCACTTAGTAGACATTTGGTGACCGGGTAATGCCATGACCAGAGAAGACTCCTTCTATTCTCGCCCACATGGTTTACATGTTCGCATTGAACAGATTGTCGACTCTTCGGATCTTCTCCCACATGTCACACACATCGATTATGTGGGGCACACAGACTCTGACCATAACCATCAACTCCTGCATTTTAACTGGGATAGGAACCCCCCACCTATATCTACTTGGCGTTTCCAACCAACAGTACTAGAGGACCCACCCTTCTACACTTTCCTAGACACTACCATAACTGATTTTTTGGGGGTTAATGCAGACACCGCAACTGGCCTTTAAACTGAATGGAATGCCTTTAGGGTAACTACATGGGGACACTGTATTGGCACCACTTGGAATACCCATCACCACTCGACAAAGACATAACAAAAATCGAATGTGACATTTGGACACATGAAACTCAAGCCTTACTGCTCCCCGCTCACCGGGATCAAATTGCTCATTCATGACAAGAATGCACAGACTTATTGGAGAGACTTTGTTGTCTCAATTTTGCTGCCCACCCGGCCAGGACACATGCCGGTGCTAAGTCCATAGCTCTACTAGCCTGGCAAATCTGTAATGAGCAAACCTTAGCATCCTATAATGGAATCTCATGCAACCCAGTGGGATTTTCTCCTCACTTAATGTGAAATGCATGCAGAATTGACCGGCCAGTACTCTGCATGTACAGATCGGTTTCCAATTCCACCACTTCTGACATAGACGCTTTCCTCACTGGCGTCACTATACCACAAACCACATTAGAACAGAAGACAGAATTAGACAGCCCCCTTGCTCTCTTTGAAATTCGGGAGGCCATTCAATCCTTATCGAATGGCAGATCGCCTGGTCCTGATGGTCTACCAGCTGAATTCAAAAAACATATGCTCTATTATTAGTCCTCTTCTGTTGACACTATACAACAAAGCACTCAAGGCTTCTAGTCCTTGGCATTGCTGCGAGAAGCATTACTAAAATGTCTCCCCAAGACAGACAGGGGCCCTGCAGTGCTAGGCTCCTACAAGCCTTTAGCTCTCTTAAACACCAACTACAAGATCTTAGCCAAGATAAGCGCTGACCGACTGGTGCGACAGGTGCCAACACTGGTACACCTGGACCAGAACTGACTTGTCCTGGCCGCAGTACTTTGCTTAACCTGCGCAGATTCTTTAGGGTCCAGGAGTACGCCCCTAACTCCCGGCCAAATCAAAAGCATAAAGATGTATGAAATTCACAGGATATGGTATGTTAAGCCATGCATTCACGTAATCTCACACACATGGAATCACTGATGTCATCACAAATGCCTTCATCAATTACATGAATGATTATATGCTATAACCAGGCTCGGGAGGGAGAGGTACTTTAAATGGCCATTTCCAGTTACACCTCATAATACCACTACAAATTTATATCACAAAACTCGGGAACTTTGCTTTAGTTTAGGAGATCAGCAAAATGTAATTGTAACTTTTTATTTTATTTTGCACATTGCTACTGGTTCTATAATTATTAGTTGTGTTGCATGCATGACTACGGATGACAGGAAAGACTGTACTGGAGCAATGGTCAAAACTGGAAATATAACACTGTTGTTTTATTAGCTACAGAACAGATGTGCCATCAATAAAGTAAAATGTATGCCACATTAGGCATTACAATTTCTAGACTCTTGTGATCATGTCGAGATCCTCCCCAAGGGTGATGGATAAATGTTGATGGATAAATGTCAGCAGAGCAAAATAAGACACGGTAGCCTCGCCATATGCCGTGAAATTTCACCCAATTAAGATGTTTTGTTTTTTAGCAACGCGTTAATTCAGCTGTCGGAGACGCAAGTCTGGCTCTGGGAATGGCGCGTGAAGGCAGTAGTGTTAACCTGAAAGTTGCAGATTTTTCACCGAGTGTAAGAGCTGGCATCGTAAGACAAAACTGATAATTGTCAGTTCAAATTAGAGCCAAATGCGCAAGTGTACTTCTTTATGTACAATAAAGGTGGTTTTAAGAAAATGGATGAAAAATAGCTTTCGGTGACTAGGTTGAAATATGTAGTTCCAGCTCAATTTCAAAACTATGTAAATTGCAGTTAAAAGTTCAAATCTGACTGCTATGTAACACACATTTTTGCATATAATTTCCATGGAGTATACTTTAGATGGATCTTGTGGGAATAAAATAAAAGTTGTGATATTGTTAGTATGCTGTTGATGTCCATATATCCTTCCCAGTGGCATGCATCAATATATCTGTGCACCAGAGTCAGCTACATACAGCTGCCTTAAAGGCAAAGGAAATTGAGGTAACATGTAGGTCACAGTGCTGGTCTCAGGGAATATTCGCGCACATAAATATTTTAATACATTTTATATCTGTGCCTTGAAGTCTAAATCTTTTACCGAAATCAGCAAACATCCCTACAGAGACATCTTATCAGACATATTTCCCAAACAAAGTCCATAAAGAGGCAAATAAAGCGTTTGTTCTTCATACTGGATCCATGTCTGTTTTTGAGGATATGCCTGAACTATCTAAATAAGTTCAACTGATAATTCATTGTGTGTGAGTCTACCTAAAATGGAAATCCAGAAAATCTGGCATGGACCTGGATCTTCTGTTTCCATTGTTGGGTGCCAATGATGTATAATCCGGCAATGCTGTGAAAAAATGAAATAAATATTAATGGGCGAGAAATTGAGAACCTTGAAGGAATGTGCTCATTT
This sequence comes from Triturus cristatus, assembly GCF_964204655.1. Taxonomy (NCBI): domain Eukaryota; kingdom Metazoa; phylum Chordata; class Amphibia; order Caudata; family Salamandridae; genus Triturus; species Triturus cristatus. The sequence continues at coordinate 78,518,851 of NC_140588.1, forward strand.
TAAAATGTCATACACATCTATAGATCGATCTTTCTTGATCTGAATTAAAAATGTCACCTTCTATATACTGATACACCCTAACCTCGAATGGCTAGGGTCCTGATGCTCCCTGATAACAATGCATAAATTAGCATCCTCTATTCTAGTGCTTATACCCATGGTTCTGTAGCCTGTGCTATAGTATTCATTTGCTTGCTATGTGTGCTCTTCCATAAACATTCTTCTGTGACGTCATTCAAGTATTTGACTACCTGTGACTTTCGATTTTCTGTTTAGTAAGCTCAATTAAGAGGGGGTTTTCTTTCTGTAATGTGAGCAAATTTGATGTACATGGGGAAAGGACTCATCATTTTTACATTCCTTATAAATATTTTAATGGTATGGCATGCATTTCTGTATGCGTTTTATTGTGTCACAGACACATATTTTAGAATATGAATTTATTACAGATACTACACAGGTCAAGGCCTGAACAAAACAATGAATGCTTGCCATGTGAATGCCACACAGCCTGTGGTTAAACCTGCTTAGGTACAGCATCATCGAAGGATACATTTCACATCTTGCTGCCTGGATGCACCATTGGATGCACCTAAGGCTGAGATCCACAACAGACAGATGAGAGTCTCTAATTATAGCAGGGCGTCTACTGTCATGGGGCAGAGCTGGGTGCTTTACCTACCCAAAAGTCCTACTTAGATTTTCTGAAGGCTTATTGGAGACTCATCTAGCCTTTGTTTGCTGTGCTTATTATCCTGCCTGCCAACTCAAATGAAAATAGTAGGCGATGCTAATAAATTGAACATTAGCCTCTTTCATTGAAATATGTATGCAAGTGTGAACCTTCTTTGAAATTCGAAATAGGTTTTTATTTTTGTGCCAGATTTTGCTTAGTAAGCAAAATTTATGAGTGATTAAATTCATTTAAAATTACGCATCCAATACTTTGCAATATTTTTTGTTGTTCATACCTCTCATGAGCATTACAGTCAATATTTTGTTTTTAACATAGTTACTATATACATTGTGTGCACTAGGATAAATCTTGAACATATATCCAATGCTTTCTAGTGTTCTTGAATTCTTGAATGTTCCTTTCTATTATGAAGGTGGGTTAGGGGTCCACTAATCATCCCTGTGATATCTCACCAAATTGATTTCCTAACTGAAACGCATATCACTCAAATACTCAGTGGGTTGCGGGGTAGTTTCATGGCTTTCTTAGTCCTTAGTGCCTGGGGTTTAGATAGCATAGTTTCGGGCCACGTTTTGGAAGAGTCAGAGAACATATCAAAGCATATGTTATCGACTTTTGACAAAGCAATGATGGTTACTTTCTTCTCTTTTTTGCATGTTTGTTGTGAAAAGCAGTGCTAACGATTTTAAAGTATGCAGACATGCATATTATTGATAAGTATCTAATAGCTAACCCTTATGTTCTCCACTACACTTTTTACAAACATTTAAAGTAATCCCTGCTCTGGGAAGTTTATCTAAGGTGTACCCCTTTACCCCAACGATCATGTAATATGAATTAAAAACCTCTTTTAATGTATGTAAAGTATTTATGTTCCATAAGGAGTACCACATATTCTCCAAACAGCAGTAGAGGAATTACTAATTTTCCTTCATGAAGAAGGAAAAAATATGTAAAGCTGATTCTGAATGATATCTGAATATTGGGTGAAAAGATAAACATTTGTATGAGTTAGAACACAGCTCTGACAAATTCCCCCCAAATTGACTTGCAGTTACCTTAACTTTGGTATAATTTTCTATGCACAGGACAGCAGGATATTGACTAACCCAGGATCTATTCTAGCCTTCAAGAGGACCTGTCATAACTAGTGCAGATAAAAGTTTTTATTATGTAAACCGACTCTTGACATTTTACATAATATTGGCCTACTCATATATTACAGAGTTGTTTGCTATAGCTATGCACTCACGCAATTTCTTGTCTGGAGTGTTAGTTGGCACATTTTTCCACTCAAACCTGATCTTTTTTTGCACACTGGGTATTTGCACACTGGGTATCTGTGGATTTTGGGACCTAGCTAACACCTAGGAAAACATAGCAAACTTGAAAATTTTTGTGAACTAGACACCTGGGGAAATCCATGGTGGGGTAACTTGCGTGGCTACCACCAGGTTTCTTTACCCAGAATCTCTTGCTAACCTCACACTTTGACTAAAAAAACATATTTTCCTCACATTTCTGTGATGGAAAGTTCTGGAATCTGTGGAGAGCCACACACTTCCTTACACTAAGCATTTCACCATGTTTCCCGATAAAAATAACACCTTCTTTGTGAGGGTAGGCCTGGTGCACGGAACAGGAATTCAGTGGCGTAGCAGGGCCAGGTGGTACCCGATGCGTAAAATTTCTTGTCACCCCCGGCTTAACGTACAAATACAAACAAATAGCATGCATAATAACGTTTACATTACTTACCAAACTCAATATCATAGAGAAGAGGATGATTACAATGAATCAATGAACTAAATAATGTAACAAAAATAAATTCAGCACAGCACTTATGCCTTAGTAATAATGCATAACTAACTCAACAGAATGACACAGGGTGACTGACCGGCATGGCAGCGGATAGGATTGGTTGCGGGTTGAGTGATGATGAGTCACTGGTTGTTTACGTCTCGCTCAAGTACAAACTGCAAAGACAGACTTCAGTGGAAAGAAACACCCCCTCCCCTTCCTTATCCATACGCTCTGCACTACACAGCATCAAGTTCAGCCACATTTCGTTGCGTTTGTTGACTGAACTAAAAAGTTTCAATACATATTATGTTGACTTGTTGAGGTTAAATATTTGTCAGAAGTTACTGAACTTGTTTTAAATAATATTTTTTTTAAAGTGTAGTGAGCCCCCAAATAATTTTCTTATTTTAAAAACCCATATTTTTGCCATTTTGTCACCCCCCTCAGTGATGACACCTGGGTCGGCCCGCACCCCCACACCCCCTTCCTACGCCACTGCAGGTCCAAAGCGCAACATGGATACATTACATTTTTCCACTCAAATCTAACTCCTTTTTTTGCATAGTGGGTAGTGGGGGATAAAGGGCCCTTGATCAGCTGTCACCTAGGAAAACCTAGCAATCTTGCACATTTTTGAAAACTAGACACCTGGGGGAATGCAGTGGGAGTGACTTGCGTGGCTCTCACCAGATTATTTTTTACCCAGAATCCATTGCAAACCTCAAAGCTGTTACTTCAGTCATAGTTATTGAAAACTTAACATATCTAGTAACTCATACAAACCAGTATAACCAATAACACACTTTATGTCACTTTATGTTACTCTGGCTATTTATAGTTATTGTTGTGTGGTTCATAAGAAAAAGACAGGGAGTGTTGTTGTGCAGAATTTATAATATTGGTAGTGAATGTTGTCAATTGCAGTTCTGTAATAGACCTATAACAGAGAAATTTTAAATGTTTGTGTAGTTTAGCTTTTTGGTTTTTATTATAAGTTTGATTGAATGTTTACCTAAATATAACTAAGCTTTAACCTTTATTTTTATTTCAATGTTATTGTTTTTTTAATGTGGAACACATAGAACAATTGATGCTTTTAGTATTTCAGAAAGTATGACTGTGAGAAATTGGGTTGTTGGTTGACTGGGGTGTGAGCCCTTGTCAAGCAACAGCCGCAATTCCTGGCAGGGTGAACTGCAAAGAGTCACTAAACTAACCTGTGATTAACCCTGGGTAGCATGGAACAAAAACAAGTCAAGCTTAAATTAGAAGCAATGTGTAAAATAATTATGCAGCACACAAACAGTAAAAAGGTGAAAACACAAAACAACAAAAATCCCCCACAAATTTAGAAAATTAGAGTACATTTTTATACATTATGATACACCAAAATGTCAAAAATTCAATCAGTGGAACCGGAGTTATGAATTTTAAACCTTTCTAGTAAAAACGAGCACCTAAAAAGATCAAAGTGCCAACTGTGGACTTCTAATCGCACAAGATGGAGTCAAAGTAAAAAAAACGGCTGACCACAATGACGCATGGTTTGGATACAAGAAGTGGGTTGGGTCTGGTCAGAGCTTACCTTCAGTCTTGGAAGAAATTTGGAGAAAAATGTTCTGAGAAGGTAAAGCTCAGTGGGGCAAGACTGCAGGATGTGTCCAAGGAGGAAATATCGTTATTGGGTAGCATTGTGTCGAAGCTGTGGTGCAGATTTCTGAGTTTTGACTTAGTTTATGAAATGAAAGCCAAAAATCTCCAGCTGGACGAATCAGAGGGCTGTAGCTGCAGACAATTCCAGGAGGCCGAATACCCCTTTGGTGAAGAGCAGCAGTACAGGAATTGCTGCTGCAGAGAAGAATATAGCTGCAGAAGCCGCAAAATTGCCCGAATGGCGATGTACCTAGGGTGCCTAGGAGATCTGCCTGGTCAGGCGTGGAGGTTTAACTGTCATGGTTATGCCAATGGTAGCCAATATTATGATTGAGTGAGTAGAGTTGTGGCTGTATTGCCATTGTCAGCTGCTTTTCAGCTATTACTCCAATGACAGAGGAGTCTGCTTTCGATGGAGAAATCACAGAGTTTTATCTGTCAAACAGTCAACATCTAAATCAGGTGGGCAAGCGTTTCTGACCATATATAAATGGAAAGTTGATTTTTGACGTTCTGGACGCATCTGCCAAGCTATAAATTGTACCCTAAATTTGTTTATTAGTATTAATCATTTGTCATTTAAAATAAATTATTATATTCCTAGAACCTTTTTTTATGATGATGGAGCGCGATGGTGCTCTTTTATTGTTGGGGTGCATTATAATAACGGATAGCCCACATCCACATATATATTCATTTGTCGTGATAACAATTGCCATTTAGGTTGAGTTAAGCAAAAACATGTGAAAGTGTAATGGTAGGAAAAGTATTGTGCCATGTAGTGAAACAGCATGGCATTTGTGTTCTAATATCATAATTTATAGTATTTGATGTCATTTGCCTAATGAAATTGCTCACATGTGATATAACACATTTGATTTAAATGTGCACCATATTAAAGTTGCACATAGATGTGATCAATTGTCTTAACGTGTAGGTTTTCATAAGTTTTTTACAATGAAATATGAATTTGATGTGTTCTTGTAATGTTATGATGTAGAAAGGTCCAATGAAATGTTCACTTATGTGGGTATTTGAAAGGCCTATGCGTCTCACTTTTGTAAGCCGATTTTTGTAGGCCTGAAATGTATTTTCCCTGGAGGCTCTTTGGTAAGCCTTGGTAGTGAACTTCATGTGTATGTTGAATTTGTTCTGTTCATATGTTTCAGTTGCAGGTGGAGAAAGTCGTCTTTGCTAGTTTGAATAACGTCTTTTGTTTAGGAGAGTTAGGCTTAGGAGGATGTGATACAAATGTGGAAGGAACACTGATAATTGGGACACAGTGTTCGTTCTCATTGATGGAGGCCTGGGAATCAAGGTCATTGAGCCAGGAGCTGGGAGTCCGACACCACATTGAAAATCTCCTATGAGAAGTGTCCAGCGGAATGAGGTGATCTGTGGGTGTGTTCTACATTTTGTGTTTTGTATTAGGGACAGCGCCCCGGGGTGGAGTTAGGAGATGAGGTGAGGAGATCGAATGAGAGAGAAGGATCATCTTGGAATGAGCTCTGTAGCTTTGGCTACTTGACATATACAACGTGAATGTACTGGGTAATGTTAAGTAGGGATGTCACAAAAGAGTTAGTGTAGGCAGAGACTAATGCTCTTTGTTCAATCACCGCAGATGAAGAAGGATATTGACTTGGGGCAGTCATTGCCTACGTTCTGCTTCTGGAAATAGTTATTCTGATTCTATTTATGATCCATCGCATAAAATTGGCTCGTAGGTTTGGATTTGGATTAGTACCCATGTACTTCTACAACCTCGTAAGGAGGTGCTTGTATATCCAGCTGTTTTTGGCGTTGTAATAGACCCACTAACTAGGAATTCAGAGTCAATGATTCTTCAGAGTTATGGTCTTATAAATTATAGTCTGTTTAAATGAGTAATTTCTCCCCTCTACACTTCTCAGCAGGTAACAAAGGTCCATCGGCGAAGAGTTCCACATTAAATTGGTAGGAAGGAACTCGGCCCCATCAATGGCTTTCGATATTATTACTGTTTAAATTCACAATAAGCAGAATAATGTTTGTCTGGTAGCAAAGTATAGACTAATGATACTGTTGTACTATCGGCATTAGTGTAAACAGTGTTAATCTGTAAAGATGGATGGGTTGTTGATTTGAACATCCCATTAATATCCAGAATTCACTCTTTTCTAAAGTTACAATGTTATGTAGAGTAGCAAAGAGTGGCATTTCTTATATGCGAGCTGAGAAAGGGGTTATGGCTGATGGATTGATTTAGTTTTGGGGGGTGTTAATATGTTTACATGATTTAGATTGTGTTAGCTCTTCTGTTTTTTTCCGAACCATTCTTCTGAGATTAAGTATTGTGCTAGCCACATGCATGGGTATTTTATGTGCAACTTCCCATAATACTGAGCCACAGGGTTCATTGGTGGATGCATCGAGTATTTTGATGTGTTGGGCATTTTCTGTATCAGACATGTTTCGCTCGGTTAATTTCTCAACAGGAGTAAAAGCTATGCCTCTACAACAAGTTGGGAAGTAGTCCACATAGCACCAATGACTGCTGGACTCAGTATGTCTCTACTAGCAGTAAATATATCCCTGTGTTTAAGTAACATATTACCATATTTTGTGAGAAATTTACTGGCTTCATCCTTGTTTAGCATTTTCTGTATCTCAAATAAAATAGGAAAAACTATATAAATTATTTGTTTTAAAAGACTGTTTATTATGATTACATATGAGTTATGTTATGTTATACAGTATTGTAGAGCGCACTATCACCTGGGAGGGTATTCAGGCAGGTGCGAGTCTAGCCAAGCCTAGGTCCTAGTGGGTCTACTCAACAAGCCAGGTCTTCAGCTTCTTGGAAGAAATGATGAGGCTGGTCTTTTGTGTGGCGGCAGGTCCTTCCATGCTCTAGGAGTGATATTGGAGAAGACTTTGTCATTGGATCTGGTTTTCTGTATGCATCAGATGTGTGCAAGTAGGTCTTTGGATTAGCGGATGTGTCTGGGAAGTGTGTGAAAGCATGATGCGATTGTTGAGGTATGCTGGGCCTGTGTTATGTAGGGCCTTGAAAGTGTGAGTAGGACTTTGAATTGTGCTTGTTTGTGTATGGGAAACTAGTGGTGTGATGTGATGTGAGTTTCTCATGGGAGGTTGAGAGTGATTCTTGCTCTCAAGTTCTGAATATTCTGCTGCTTCTGGTTAGTATTTTGGTTATTTCCTGCATTGAGGGAGTTCCTATAGTCCAGCTTGCTTGTGAAGAGGAAGTGAATGATGATTTTCCAGGTGCTAATTTGGAACAATTTGAAAATCTTCCTCTGCATCTTCAGGCTATGGAAGCTTAAGACGGTGGCAGCATTGACTAGGCAGTCATGTCGAATTTGCTGTCGATGACTATCCCGAGGTTCTTGGTGTGGACGGGGGGGTGTCAGGCAGCCCCACCTGCTACCTTGCTAGCAGCCCCGTCCGCAGCCACTCACGCAAGCCCTGCTTGCCGAAAATCATCAGTAGGCAAGGGCGGCGCTGAGGGCCCATAAAAGGGGAAGGCTTATCTTCAATTGCACTAAGAGGGATGATATTTGTTTATCTACATTTTAAAATAAACAATTAATGGTTATTCTCACATGTTTTACTGTTTTAGGTGACTAAAGTGTGTTTATAGTATTAGTAATAGAAATAGTAATTTTTAACATTATTTGACCTTCTTTTTTGGTGCAGTTGGCTGCCACCATCTTGGTAGTAGACAGTTCAAATTACGCCAAAGTAGTAGTTTGAAAAATATTTGGTTATAAATAAAATATTTAATAATTGTGTACTTTTATCTCCATAAATATTCTACATCATTAACAAAAATGTATGTGGTAAAAATTAATGTGTGGGAAAGACGTTTGTGAAAAAGCTAAATGTATCAGAAATCTGTGTATTTCCATAGTAATGTCAGGCGTATAGTTACTGCTGGACTTTGCTCTCTCTTCAGGATCATTCCCTGTCTTTTTGCCTTCATCCCTCCTGTTTTCTGAATTTTATTTTTAACATTAGGACTCTGTATACTTTACCACTGCTAACCACTGCTAAAATTCCTGTGCTATTTTCTTTAAACATTGTAAAATAGGCCTACATCTGATTGCCACATTTAATTTCCTTATAAGTCCCTAGTAAAGTGGCAGAACATGTCCCTAAGGTCTGTTAATTAAATGCTACTAGTGGGCTTGCTGCACTCATTATCCCACCCATCACAGTAGCATTTTAAAACATATCTCATGCTTGCGATTGCAACCTATGTGCAGTTTTAAATTGCCATTTCAACCTCGCAAAATAAACCCCTTGCCAGGCCTAGAACATCCTTTTAAACACATATAAGTCAGCCCTAAGATACACCCTAAACAGCCCATAAGTGAGTGTGCATTGTATTTAAAAAGTTGGACATACAGTTTTAAGTTTTAAATTTCCTGGTAGTAAAGAACTCCTAAATTCAATTTTCACAACTGTGAGGCCTACCTTTCCCATAGGATAACATTGGGTTACCTTAGAACATTTAATATATAATAATTTTTGCATGGTACAGGTAAAATTGTCATGTCTGAAGTCTAAAGAATTGTAATTTAAACTCCCCTGTAATGGTAAAATATGATTTCTAGTCACAAAATCACAAAAATGCTACTTTTAGAAACTTAGTGAAAAAACTGCTGGCGTGCACTCAAATTAAGCCAAATGATCCAATAAACATTGTGATCATAAATAGATTAAAGCTTGGTGTGCTGTTCCTGAGGTGGTTCCACCCTTCCACCAAATTCAAACTGAAAGGAAGACTGGATCAAACTGTTCCAGACAGGAATTGCACTACCATTGATACTCAGTGGTGAGTATAACACATAATGTACATTGCTAGTGAAAAAGTTTAAGAAAGTTGTGCACAATAAGAGACTGTATTTATCAACGTTTGTTCAATTACTCTTGGGTTAACCAAATAATCAGGTAAGAAACAGTACTTTCTTGCGGAAGTGATGTTTTAATCACAAAACTTCCAAAGTTCAGGAAATTCAAAACAATACAATCCAAAACATGTATCAAAAGAATGTGTTGAAGCTTGAACTTGAGATGCGTTCCCAATGCATTTCGGGTGAATCTATCGCCCTTATTCAGGGGATATCTGCGAGCAAAACATTACATATATTTATTCATTATACATATCATTCTAATGTGAGCATAGAGATATTAAGATAAAAATGAGTTGAAGAGAGGAGGAGCTTAGTGCCACGAAGGGATTAGAAATACTGCGATGTGGATGAGTTAGTGTAAGACACAGGCTGATGACCAATAAGAAGAGAATCTAAGGGAGGAAGGATAGCCTCATAGCTAGATGCACAGGAAGTTAAACAACTCTGAATCACCATAGTGTTTAAATTATCCCAACACCGTGCAAATTAGGTAACAAAACCTATTCTACCTCAAAACAGCAGGGAGACAACGATCTGAAGAGTCAAGCCATTTAAAATATTCGAAACTGCTTGAGAAATAAACGAGAAAAAAGATTAAATTTCCAGTGTTTGACAAGGTGTGCCAAACAAACTACCTGCCTCATCTAGCTGAGATCACTCACCAGGCGTCGTGTGACGCTGTAAAATTCAACTAGTAGAAAAATCACGCACACTGGAAAATTTTGATTGGGGATCCCGTGAAGTACGGGAAAGTGAAGGACTCAAACCATGAGTGTCGGGATATTCGGCAGAACAGAATGATGGCTGTTAACTGTGACGTTGCCTGCAAACCAAAACAAAAGCAATATCTAAGCGGTTGCCTGCAAACCAAAGCAAAAACAATATCTAAGCGGTACTAAAAAAGGGGACGACAAGCATTAAGTGAAATGCTGGCTATCTGATAGTCCAGGTGTCTAAAAATTTACCTCTGTTCACTGGTGGGTGATGGATACGCTGATTCCAAGTGCTCGTAAAGGCCCTGAAAACTTATCGCGGTTTAAATAGTAAACGCCGGAACGGGCGAATTCAAACTAGTGACATAAACAAAAAGGAAGGACCAATGTTTAATGCTCAAAATAAAAGGAACGGCCATCTTATAGTGGTGAATTATGTTATTGAGTCTATAGAAATCGGAAAACGTCAGAAAGTATTAGTAAAATGTGAAAGATAAGAAAAGAGAAAGAAACAGATTTGCAAGCTGGAAATAATGTTATATCCAGTGACAACAAGCAAAAAATATCGCCGAAATTACATCATTTGTACATACAGATACAAGCATGATGAGCTCGACATCGTACAGTTCAATAAAGTTGTAATGACTATTCAAATGCACAACATCCAGACATAGTTGCATGTACTGATATGAACTTAGCAGACATCATGCTGAACATGGTAAAGTATTCTTAATAATGCTAACGAATAAATTCAATAAGCAGCGCCAGTTAAACACATTGCATGTACTCAATAAACGCTCTGCAGAATTGTTATCATAGTGCCCTTATTACAAAAATTGATTAAATGAATATACACATGTTATTAATCCGCGGAGTATGATCAATGGTCAACATGAAGTTCTCAACTGTGAACATAACACAAGAATATATATATGTATGTCTTCTTGATGTTGCAGTAGTGACAATGTGTAAACTGTAAAAAGTATGGGAACAGAATGTCCTCCGATTGTGATGTTTAATAGTTATGACACACAGTTGAACAATCTAATTAGGTGATAAAGTACAAACACTGACGCTTACATCTATAACAAACTAAAAACCATTGCATTTGTGAATGTAAGTGAAAGTAAAGAGATAGCTACCATAATGTACCTGTAGAAAATAAGACTTAACCTGGGCATTGCTGTCGGCCCTAACTCCCTGTGTTACGGAAATTCTATAAAAAGCATGCAAACTCAATTTTATCGTTCAGATCTTTAGGGCTCAAAGTGTTCAAATAACGAATCCAAAAGGATTCCCTTTGATTGATGAACTTTGTCATGTCACGATCGTTGTGTGTTTGTACTACTTCCAGCACACTAAACCTCAATTGTGCTATGGTGTGATGTGTATCGCACCTGTGACTTGCTAATGGTGAGCTCAGTGTCCTAGTTCGGATTCTACTCTTGTGCTCTGTAATCCTAGTGCGTAGAATTCTTTCAGTCTTGCCTACATAATACAGGCCACAAGGGCATCGTATTACATATATCACATTTTGTGAATTGCAGTTTGCCGTGAAATGGAATTTGATTTGTTTACCCGACCAGGGGTGCGACATAGATGTGCCAGTAATCACATTATTACAGTGAGATCAATTGTAGCATTTATACATACCCTTTGGTGCCTGGGTTGCTTGAGATTCGCGCCTCTTCAAGAGTTCCTTAAGATTGTTGGAACGTTTATAGGCGAAGATTTTCGCCTATAAACGTTCCAACAATCTTAAGGAACTCTTGAAGAGGCGCGAATCTCAAGCAACCCAGGCACCAAAGGGTATGTATAAATGCTACAATTGATCTCACTGTAATAATGTGATTACTGGCACATCTATGTCGCACCCCTGGTCGGGTAAACAAATCAAATTCCATTTCACGGCAAACTGCAATTCACAAAATGTGATATGTGTAATACGATGCCCTTGTGGCCTGTATTATGTAGGCAAGACTGAAAGAATTCTACGCACTAGGATTACAGAGCACAAGAGTAGAATCCGAACTAGGACACTGAGCTCACCATTAGCAAGTCACAGGTGCGATACACATCACACCATAGCACAATTGAGGTTTAGTGTGCTGGAAGTAGTACAAACACACAACGATCGTGACATGACAAAGTTCATCACTCAAAGGGAATCCTTTTGGATTCGTTATTTGAACACTTTGAGCCCTAAAGGTCTGAACGATAAAATTGAGTTTGCATGCTTTTTATAGTATTTCCGTAACACAGGGAGTTAGGACCGACAGCAATGCCCAGGTTAAGTCTTATTTTCTACAGGTACATTATGGTAGCTATCTCTTTACTTTCACTTACATTCACACATGCAATGGTTTTTAGTTTGTTATAGATGTTAGCGTCAGTTTTTGTACTTTATCACCTAATTAGATTGTTCAACTGTGTGTCATAACTATTAAACATCACAATCGGATGACATTCTGTTCCCATACTTTTTACAGTTTACACATTGTCACTACTGCAACATCAAGAAGACATACATATATATATTCTTGTGTTATGTTCACAGTTGAGAACTTCATGTTGACCATTGATCATACTCCGCGGATTAATAACATGTGTATATTCATTTAATCAATGTTTGTAATAAGGGCACTATGATAACAATTCTGCAGAGCGTTTATTGAGTACATACAATGTGTTTAACTGGCGCTGCTTATTGAATTTATTCGTTAGCATTATTAAGAATACTTTACCATGTTCAGCATGAAGTCTGCTAAGTTCATATCAGTACATGCAACTATGTCTGGATGTTGTGCATTTGAATAGTCATTACAACTTTATTGAACTGTACGATGTCGAGCTCATCATGCTTGTATCTGTATGTACAAATGATGTAATTTCGGCGATATTTTTTGCTTGTTGTCACTGGATATAACATTATTTCCAGCTTGCAAATCTGTTTCTTTCTCTTTTCTTATCTTTCACGTTTTACTAATACTTTCTGACGTTTTCCGATTTCTATAGACTCAATAACATAATTCACCACTATAAGATGGCGTTCCTTTTATTTTGAGCCTTAAACATTGGTCCTTCCATTTTGTTTATGTCACTAGTTTGAATTCGCCCGTTCCGGCGTTTACTATTTAAACCGCGATAAGTTTTCAGGGCCTTTACAAGCACTTGGAATCAGCGTATCCATCACCCACCAGTGAACAGAGGTACATTTTTAGACACCTGGACTATCAGATAGCCAGCATTTCACTTAATGCTTGTCGTCCCCTTTTTTAGCACCGCTTAGATATTGTTTTTGCTTTGGTTTGCAGGCAACCGCTTAGATATTGCTTTTGTTTTGGTTTGCAGGCAACTTCACAGTTAACAGCCATCATTCTGTTCTGCCGAATATCCCGACACTCATGGTTTGAGTCCTTCACTTTCCCGTACTTCACGGGATCCCCAATCAGAATTTTCCAGTGTGCGTGATTTTTCTACTAGTTGAATTTTACAGCGTCACACAACGCCTGGTGAGTGATCATAGCTAGATGAGGCAGGTAGTTTGTTTGGCACACTTTGTAAAACACTGGAAACTTAATCTTTTTTCTCGTTTATTTCTCAAGCAGTTTCGAATATTTTAAACGGCCTGACTCTTCAGATCGTTGTCTCCCTGCTGTTTTGAGGTAGAATAGGTTTTGTTACCTAATTTGCACGGTGTTGGGATAATTTAAATACTATGGTGATTCAGAGTTGTTTAACTTCCTGTGCATCTAGCTATGAGGCTATCCTTGCTCCCTTAGATTCTCTTCTTATTGGTCATCAGCCTGTGTCTTACACTAACTCATCCACATCGCAGTATTTCTAATCCCTTCGTGGCACGAAGCTCCTCCTCTCTTCAACTCATTTTCATCTTAATATCTCTATGCTCACATTAGAATGATATGTATAATGAATAAATATATGTAATGTTTTGCTCGCAGATATCCCCTGAAGAAGGGTGATAGATTCACCCGAAATGCATTGGGAACGCATCTCAAGTTCAAGCTTCAACACATTCTTTTGATACATGTTTTGGATTGTATTGTTTTGAATTTCCTGAACTTTGGAAATTTTGTGATTAAAACATCACTTCCGCAAGAAAGTACTGTTTCTTACCTGATTATTTGGTTAACCCAGGAGTAATTCAACAAACATTGATAAATGCAGTCTCTTATTGTGCACAACTTTCTTAAACTTTTTCACTAGCAATGTACATTATGTGTTATACTCACCACTGAGTATCAATGGTAGTGCAATTCCTGTCTGGAACAGTTTGATCCAGTCTTCCTTTCACTTTTAGAAACTTGCCATTTTGTAGTTCTAATTTGGTGCCTGCAACCTGTGTCCTGATGCACAAGACTGATCTGCATGTATATCCCATTTAAGGACTCGATGCCTTGCGACAACTTGCGTCACACTAGGACAACGAAAGTCCTTAATAAATCGGGGCCCAAGATTAAGTAATTTTTATATGCCTGATAGCCATCAAGTGTGCAAGGCAGGATCTTCCTCTGACAGCATCGCAGTTTCAAGTGGCAAGAAAAAAAACACCAAAATACAATTACATTATGCAACTTAGGGGCAGATTTAGCCCCTTGCGACACATTTACGCCGCCGTTGCATCACTGCACCATATTGCGCCGTATTTACAAGGTGAGGTATCTAGGGAGATGCGTCACATTGTAAACCCCTGCGCCACATGAAACCTGCGTCAGGCTTCATGTGGGCGTTCCAGCGGAGGGTGGGCGTTCCCTCGCAGGTACGCCTCGTAAAAGTGACGCAGTGAAATCTACAAGATTTCACTGAGTCACTTCTACGGCCATGCTGCGTCAAAACCCTGCGCCTGCTTGAAGCAGGTGTAAGGATTGATGCAGCATATTAGGCATAGGGCACCCCTGAGCCTTGCTGGAGCCGCTTCGCGCTTGCGATGCGACTCCAGCAATGCGCCGCATTTCCGCCAGGGGATGCGACATGCATCTGCCCATCCATGCGCCACGGAGAACTGCATTATAAATGTGGCGCATCAGTGGTGGCGCACAGGTGGTTTTGCAGGTCGCAAGTGTTCTGGCGCATCCCTGCTGATTTGCAGAGATGCGTCAGACCTTGTAAATCTGCCCCGTAGTTTCTGCAATCATTTTTGTGGCTAAATTACATGCACAGGTAACTTACATGACAACGATTAAAGAAAAACTTTATTTAAATCTAAAGTTTTCTGCAAATATACAGAGAAAAATGCAATTTGCTCAACCATCAAATTTGTTTTTAATGAATTACAATAATACATGATTTTACCTTGAAAAAAAATATTTCTTTTGTTTGTCCTGTATAGGGTTCCTTTGAGTGCCTTTATTGTATCCTGCTCAGGGGGAAAGGGGGTTCCTCATCATCCAAGTCTTCAGGGTCAATAAGTAATCTCGTCTGGTAGCTATCTTATGTATCACAGAACAACACACAATAATTTTGCATGACATTTCTGGAGAATATTGAAAGCATCACCACTCTTATGCAGGCTCCTGAAACTGCTTTTTAAAAGTCCAAAATGTTTTGAACTACACCCATTATGCATCTATGTGATCCATGGTATCTAATTTCACTTTGAATAATAACACTCAGATAAGGTTTAAGTTGCCATGGATGAATAGAATAAGGGAAAGGCAAAGAAAGAATGCTAATGTTTTGATACAATTAAGAAGTATATATTGTACCATTCCAAATTCTAACTTTCTTACCCACAAAATCTCCAACAACACTCCTAACCAAATTATTGTAGAGACCATAATAATTAAACATACAGAGATTATAGGTACTCCCAAGGAAATGTGCAACAATGTCTGTTATAAGCACTCTGCATTGCATACTAGCTAAATATTTAGGAAATGTTGTTTTTACAATTCTGATATAGAAGTTTTTTGCCGTGGGTGGACGGGTCAGAATGGCTGTATAACACTATAAAGAGAAAAATAACATCGACATACACATATAGCACCAAACATTATTGATAACATAAATATTGTAACCCTATACTAAAACAGTAAAAATACAAATATTTCTGACAGAAATGTCATGAAAAAATATCAAAAAAACAACAAAACTGTAAACAAAATAGAGCAAATATATATCCTCTATACACTAAAACTAAGGAAACATAACAAAATCCATGAAAATCAAAATATCGAGCACCAGAGAATTGACATAATTCTAAATAAACCTAATTCTATTGCATCAACTATATCTAAACATAAATATATATATAAACATTAAATATATATAAATATATGTAAAAAATAATATTTATGAAATAAATGAAAATACAATTTATATATACATATCAAATATAAAACAAAAACACTAATCAGAGTTTACCATAAAAAGAGCAAAAACAACCAACCTATCAAATTAATTTTTACAAACAGAAATGCAATTGACAAAGAGCATAAAAAGACAAAAAAATGCACAGCATAAACATACATCGTCGAGAACAAGTTTAGAAGAACAGCATCTCTCTGCGTGTTGAAAATCAACAAAAGTAGACTGCAAAGCTTTAATGAACCACTAAACACTACAAATAAAGTATGTTTGATAAAAATGAAAGCTAAGAGTATAAATAAATAACTAAAACTATGTTAAGATAGCCAATAGTTAAAGGTATGCTGCATTGTCAGGAATCCCCTCCCGCACATGGATTCCCTCCCACGATGCCACTTCCGTGAACCTGGTGCGCTTGGAGGAGAGCGGACTACAACTCCCAGAATGCCCTCCGGCAACAATTGCCTTATGCCACTCAAGAGTTCTGGTTACATAACACCAAGGGAAACGCCTAGTTTTCATGTTATGCAACTCAAGAGTTCTGGTTGCATAACACCAAGGGGAACGCCTAGTTTTCATGTTATGCAACTCAAGAGTTCTGGTTACATAACACCAAGGATAACGCCTAGTTTTCATGTTATGCAACTCAAGAGTCATGGTTATACAACGCCGAGAGTACTACTTAAGGAGAAGATCACTGGGACTCGGCGTCGGATATTCTGATCTTTGCCGGAGTACCTGGTTGAGGTACACGGACCCGTTGGTGAGTTGAGCGGCGGAAGGAACATTCTAAGGAGCGGAGGAGAGGTGCTGGCGTGTGCTTCCTGCCCGTGTCCTGTCCCGTTCTGAGAGCCGTATTCAACGTCATTGGGCACAAGTCCCGTTGGTAGAGCCGAAGCTCCCAACGGCCTGACAATTTGGAGAAAACGAGGTTGGTGCGAGCCGAAGCTCCCAACCCTCGTTCCTTGAGTAAACACACGCTTAGAGCTAAGACGCTATCCAGGAGGTGTTTCCGCGTCTTAGCCATCGACACTCGTAGGGGAACTGGGATAGGTAGAGCGGCTGCTCCCATCCATTCTCTGCGCCACCTTGGGTATCATCACTTAAACCCGGATACAAGAGACGCACACTAGGAGGTGTTCCCAGCGTCTTTGTGTTGTGGCAGTACTCTGGGGGATACTGGTAGAACGGCTGTTCCCAGGTGGTAGAGAGCCCGGCCGGGTGACTCCCACATGCCCCCCCGTAGATTCCACAACCTTGGAACTACCCTTCACAGCGGTCGAGTGGCATTGTCGGCCACTGCTTAGCACTGTGCCCTCCGTTGGAGCATACCGGGTCCGGTGTGCATGCGGAGGACGGTTAGACGAGCTGTGAATGGGTATCGTACTTTAACTGGTGATTCCAGTACCGGTATTCTTTGTTGTCTGTAGTTGTTTATCTGTTTATTAAATCATCCTTAAACCCCCATTTCTCTGGTCCGTCGTCTGTTTGTCCCAACCCCGAGAAAGCCAGGACGTTACATAATATCCGACCTCTTCCATAACTATCTCCTGGTTGGGCGAACGACATGGCCACGATTGTGGATGTGTTGGCCGTCTTAGGAGCGATGCAAATCGAGCTCACCGCTTCCAGACAGGAAACAGCAGACGTTAAGGCTAGAATGGACGCTCTGCAGAACGATCCGCTACAGGCGGGTGCCTCTCACACGGCCACGGCTCCTGCGGTTGTGGTAGAGATGCCCGTAGCCATTCCTTTGGCGACACCAGAGAGGTACAGCGGAGACCCCAACACAGTGCAGGTATTCCTCACTCAAGTAGCACTGCATCTGTCCTGCAAACCAAAGGCCTTTCCTACCAGCCAAGCCAGAGTGGCCTTTCTGATCTCGTATCTTGCTGGGAACGCGGCGCAATGGGCAGTCCCACTGGTGAGCAGGGACGACCCTATCCTATGTGATTGGGGAGCCTTCCGCGAGGAATTCTTGAAGGTGTTTGATCGAAGGGCGGACTCGTATACTGCCGATCGAGAGATGTTGGAGCTGAGGCAAGGCAACAATGATCTGGTGCAGTACCTTAATGCTTTTCGAAGGTTAGTGGCCGAAACCAAGTGGCCCATATCCAAACAAACCGCGCTGTTTCACCAGGGCTTGAGCGAAGAGCTCAAAGATGTGGTAGCACAAATCGACCCTCAACCCAAGACATGTGAAGGCTTGATCAACCTGGTGCTACGGCTGGACCATAGATTGAACAAAAGAAAGGGCGATCACAAGAGGAAAGGGAAAGCGCTGCCATCGTATGTTTCGATGGGTGGCCCTGAGACCAACTCCTCCACCAGGACGGAACCCATGGACATAGGAGCTATAAGGGCGAGCCTTACAGCCACGGAAAAAGAATCACGCCGCAAGCAAGGCCTTTGCCTTTACTGCAGGAAAAAGGGGCACTATGTACGCAAGTGTCCAGCCAAGCCAAAAACCTCACGATACCGAGCGAACAAAACGGTGACAGCAGTGGTGGACGCACCGGCGGAAAACTGAGGGACTCCGGGTCTAGGGAAGGGGCATCTTGGAGTCACACCCACATCCCTTCCATGTTGAGCCCGAATCAAAAAGGGCGAAGACATTTGTTTATTACCTTACACGTAGGATTGCAGGACCAGTGGATACCTGTGGTAGCCATGATTGATTCAGGAGCCACGGGCATGTTCATGGACTACAATGAAGCACGGAGACTGGGTCTCACTCTCCTTCCCAAACAGATACCAGAGGAGGTGTATGCAGTGGATGGGAGAAGTCTGGTGACCGGACCTATCGGACAGCACACAGGAGAAATACCGGTGAGGTTCGGAAAACTGCATAACGAACGTATCGATTTTAGCATAATCAGAGCCCCGCAGTACGGGGTCATATTGGGTCTACCATGGCTCCAAAAACATAACCCAACGGTGGATTGGCCTACGCATCACATTGAGATGACTTCCCCGTTTTGTGAACAATGGTGCGGCATGCGGCAGGACCCCCACGAAGGTGAGGTAGGCGAAGGTCACACGGTCGCCACGGCAGCAGAAAAGGACGTAAAGCTGCCCAGAGTGTATCACAGTTTCGGGGACGTCTTCGATGAAATCCGAGCGGAGGTGCTCCCTCCCATAGACCGTTCGACTGCCAAATCGACCTGGTTCCGGGGGCTAGCGTCCCCAGCGGCAGACTGTATGCGCTCACAGAACCCGAAAACGTACATCTACGGGGATATTTGGATAAGTTACTAGGGCTGGGGTTCATCAGGCCGTCGAAATCCCCTGCTGCATCGCCTCTCTTTTTCATTCCGAAAGCGAATGGCGAATTGAGGGCCTGCGTGGACTTTAGGGCCTTAAACGCGATAACCATAAAAAACCGGTACCCCCTGCCTCTCATAAGCGTTCTCCTGGAACAGGTAAAAAAGGACCAAATATACACAAAGCTTGATCTCAAGGGGGCATACCATCTTGTGCGCATGAGGGACGGCGACAAATGGAAAACCGCCTTTAAGACCAGGTTCGGGCTCTTTGAGTACCTCGTCATGCCGTTCGAACTATGCAATGCCCCTGCCGCCTTCCAATACTTCCTCAATGAGGTGTTCCGGGAGGTATTGGATATCTACGTGGTCGTTTACATAGACGACATACTCATCTACTCCAACTCAGAGGAAGAACACGTACAGCACGTATCCGCAGTTCTCAAAAAACTGAGGGAAAACATGCTATACTGCAAACTCAGCAAATGTGACTTCCACGTCACAACAGTGGAATTCCTTGGGGTGATGCTGAGCCCCAACGGACAGGAGATGGCGGAACGCAAGATCAGAGCGGTGGAGGAGTGGCCGGTGCCCCGAGGAGTAAAGGAAGTCCAGAGCTTCATAGGCTTCGACAACTTTTATAGGCGTTTTATTGAGGGGTTTTCTGGCTTGGTTGCCCCGATCACGCAACTACTAAGGAAGTCTCAGGAGTTCGTGTGGGGACCGGAAGCACAAAAAGCATTTGTGGCCCTCAAGAAGGCCTTCAGCACCGCCCCGGTGCTAGCTCACTCGAATCCGGAATTACCCTATGTGGTAGAAGCGGACGCCTCTGATGTGGCGCTGGGTGCCTTCTATCTCAGAGGAATGAGGTGTCGGGTTTGCTCCATCCTGTGGCGTACATGTCTCGTAAATTGAACGACGCGGAACGCAATTACCATATTGCGGAGAAGGAACTACTCGCAATAAAGGACGCATTTGCTGAGTGGAGGCATTTGTTAATGGGGGCCAGACACGTGGTTACAGTGTATACGGACCACAGAAACCTCCAGTTTCTGACGGCGGCGCGGCATTTGTCTCCCCGTCAAATGAGGTGGATGATCTTTTTCTCCGGTTTCAATTTCCACATCACATACCGACCCGGTACGGAGAACAGGAAAGCGGACGCGCTTTCGAGGCAATCGAATGGCAGGGATCCGCAGCCGGTTGCCGAACATTCCATCATCCCTCCAGGAGTTGTGATAGGGGTGATTCAACCACAGACGTTCCTCAGGGGGGTCCAGAAGGGGACCCATACCTTCATGTGGCGGAGGTGGCTTCGCAGTCACAAGGAGTGGCAGATGAAGGACGGGATTCCGGTGAAAGGACGATGTATGTTGTTACCCACGCCTAGGCTTCGAAAACAGGCCTTCACCTGGTGCCACGTGTCTCCCTGTGCCGGCCATCTGGGTGTCGAAAAGACGGTAGCGAGCCTAGGACGGCAGTTCTGGTGGCCTGCCATGAGAACAGACGTCCAGAATTGGTGTTCATCATGTACCGTTTGCGCATCCATGAAATCGGACCACAGAAGATCGCAAGGACTCCTCCAACCCCTTCCTACACCGACCAAACCCTGGGAAAACATATCCTTAGACTTCATTGTTGGGCTACCAAAGGATCAAGGAAAGACGGCCATACTGGTGGTGGTGGACTATCTCACGAAGATGGGGCACTTCCTCGCTTGCAAACAGGTACCTTCGGCAGGAGAGCTGGCGTAGTTGTTATTGAAGAATGTAGTGAGACTACATGGCCTACCCAACGTGATCGTGTCGGACAGGGGGTCTCAGTTCACGTCGCACTTCTGGAAAACTTGGTGTTCGGCGTTACACGTCAAGTCTGCCATGTCCACGAGTTCTCACCCGCAGACGGACGGCCAGACGGAGCGCCTGAACCAGTCGCTCAAACAATATCTACGTTGTTTTGTAGAGCAAGGGAAGGATGAGTGGGTGGACCTACTTTGGATCGCGGAAATCGCGTACAACAACGCCACACATTGTTCCACCAAGGCCTCCCCTTTTTATAGTAACTACGGCCATCATCCCCGGCTCTTGCCGTTTCTGCACCCGGTCAGGGAAGACAGATTGCCGACAACAGCCAAGAGGGTGGCCCGCATCAAGGAGGCCTTGATGAGTTCTCGAGTTGCCCTGGAGGGGGCTAAGGCCACGTATAAAGCCTTTTCTGATAGGAGGAGAAGGCCTGGACCGGTCTACAAACCTGGAGATTACGTCTGGGTCTCTACACGGCTCATGAGATTCAAGAAAAGTAGCGTGTTCCATCCCCGCTTCATGGGCCCATATAGGATCCTTCGATGCATCAGCCCGGTGAACGTGAAAGTGTGCCTACCCCAGTCCCTGCGGATCCATCCCGTGTTCCACGTTTCCCTCTTGAAACCGCGAACGCGGTGAGGCCTCGTACGCCGGTGTCGGTGACTGTGGATTCGGAGGTGGAGTACGAGGTGGCTGGTATCTTGGATTCCAAGTGGCGCAGGGGCAAACTATGGTATCTGGTGGCTTGGAAGGGGTACGGACCCAAGGAGCAGTCATGGGAACCTGCGGCGGGGGTTCACGCTTCCTGTGCTGGTCCTGATGGGGGGCGCTGATGGGAGGGGGATGTACTGTCAGGAATCCCCTCCCGCACATGGATTCCCTCCCACGATGCCACTTCCGTGAACCTGGAGCGCTTGGAGGAGAGGGGACTACAACTCCCAGAATGCCCTCCGGCAACAATTGCCTTATGCCACTCAAGAGTTCTGGTTACATAACACCAAGGGAAACGCCTAGTTTTCATGTTATGCAACTCAAGAGTTCTGGTTGCATAACACCAAGGGGAACGCCTAGTTTTCATGTTATGCAACTCAAGAGTTCTGGTTACATAACACCAAGGATAACGCCTAGTTTTCATGTTATGCAACTCAAAAGTCATGGTTATACAACGCCGAGAGTACTACTTAAGGAGAAGATCACTGCGACTCGGCGTCGGATATTCTGATCTTTGCCGGAGTACCTGGTTGAGGTACACGGACCCGTTGGTGAGTTGAGCGGCGGAAGGAACATTCTAAGGAGCGGAGGAGAGGTGCTGGCGTGTGCTTCCTGCCCGTGTCCTGTCCCGTTCTGAGAGCCGTATTCAACGTCATTGGGCACAAGTCCCGTTGGTAGAGCCGAAGCTCCCAACGGCCTGACAATTTGGAGAAAACGAGGTTGGTGCGAGCCGAAGCTCCCAACCCTCGTTCCTTGGGTAAACACACGCTTAGAGCTAAGACGCTATCCAGGAGGTGTTTCCGCGTCTTAGCTATCGACACTCGTAGGGGAACTGGGATAGGTAGAGCGGCTGCTCCCATCCATTCTCTGCGCCACCTTGGGTATCATCACTTAAACCCGGATACAAGAGACGCACACTAGGAGGTGTTCCCAGCGTCTTTGTGTTGTGGCAGTACTCTGGGGGATACTGGTAGAACGGCTGTTCCCAGGTGGTAGAGAGCCCGGCCGGGTGACTCCCACGTGCCCCCCCGTAGATTCCACAACCTTGGAACTACCCTTCACAGCAGTCGAGTGGCATTGTCGGCCACTGCTTAGCACTGTGCCCTCCGTTGGAGCATACCGGGTCCGGTGTGCATGCGGAGGACGGTTAGACGAGCTGTGAATGGGTATCGTACTTTAACTGGTGATTCCAGTACCGGTATTCTTTGTTGTCTGTAGTTGTTTATCTGTTTATTAAATCATCCTTAAACCCCCATTTCTCTGGTCCGTCGTCTGTTTGTCCCAACCCCGAGAAAGCCAGGACGTTACATGCATAATCATTTCTCCAAAATAGAGGCACATCCTCTACACCAAGAACATGATGCTAAATGGAAAAGAAAATAAAGACACTGACAATGAAAACTTGAAATAGAAAAAGTAAATATTGTAACCAGATCGTGAAACTGAAATTAGTACAAAATGTACTAAAATTATGTTTTAATGTATTAAAAAATAGTCTGAAAGAAAATAACATCATAACTTAATTTTAAATTTAAAAACAACACTACTAACAAATATCTTCCACTCTACACATTACAAAGGAAGAAACTGGGACATAAAAAACACCAAACATCACAAAAGACATCCACAATGTAAGTTAAAATGTGTACCTGCAACGTAAAAATGTTAAAATAAATTATCTATTTTTTAATGATACTCTAAAATATTCTAGAACTGACAGATAAACTGTTGAAAACAATAAAATACATCAAATCCCAAAAAGGGAAGCTTTCATTAAATCATATTGGGTATGCCTATAACAAGGTTAGCTGTACTGTGAAAAAAATACACTTGAAATGCACCAAATATTCAAATATATGCTGTGGGAACCACTCATAATGTAATTGTTGAAATCATAAGAAAACATAACGATCCCCTAATATTACTGAAATTAACTTTATAATATATTTTACATGGCCTGAGAGAGGCCAGTATGAGCTAACAAGAACCAATAGGAATGGTACTTAAAAATATTGTTCCAAACACTTTTGAACAAGCAGCAAGCCAAACCCCTGGCATTTCCTATCCTAAAAACATGAATTACCAGAACACATAGAACAGATAGGGAAGCACCGAAAAATATGAAGATATAGACATACCCCAACAATTGATATTCACATATAAGAAAGGCAGCATCTTATTATATGTCAAGATCAATAAAGGTATAAGAATTGTCAATTATGCTACCAATAACAATTTACTAACTCTAACACATTGTAACACACAGATGATTGACAACACTTTTAAGCTGTGCCCTCCACTATTCAGTCAAATATAAACAATTTAAGGGTCAATTTCAAAATACAAATATCTCATTAGGTTTGTGCACTGTTATCTAACAAGCAAAGTGCAACTTACAATGACACATAAAACAACAAACAAGCATTTAGAACCCATAAAAAATCATCATGGGTTTTGGGCAGGCAATGTTTTTGGCCATACATTAAATCTAACCACAAACTGAAATTTATGGGTGATAATAACACTTTAACCAGAGCATGTGGAAGCAGCTCCAGAAATACACTCTGAACATAAAACATGCAACTAAGCTAGAATGTGCACATAAAATAACGAACCTAATAGCTTTAGCATACGTCCCTATAATAGACGTCACTAAACATTATGATATGCTAATTGAAACCCCTACATTACCAACAACATGCATCCAAATTAGCTAAACTAATAGGTTATTTTGAGAATACTTGGGCTGGTCACCTGCACCAATCAGACCACAGAGAGCAATCAAAATATCATATTCTGTGGTGGAACACATATGGTAGCACCATGTGCCAAGAAGCAAATACAACATAGTAGAAAGGTGGAACAATTCCTTCAAAACAATAATGAAATGAAGCCACCCTACACTACACAAAATCTTACACATACCTGAAAATGATCAAAGCTGTCAACAGCTAAGAACACAACAGTCCCTACCCCATCGCACACTAAAGGTCTTCAAATAATGTTGGTTAAAATTAATTAAGTCTTTTTCTGGTTTGAATACTTTATTCTGTTAAAATAACCATAAAAGTTCACACAACACATACACAGAAGGCTTACATTTGCACGATAAAACAAGATAAAATTGTGAAATAGTACATCCGATATCAGGAAGATTCCAAATCAAGATTTGACAGAGTCTATCAGAACATATTAATAGCTAAAAAAATAGGTTCACGATTGTATTAAAAAAGCAGTGTGCAAAAATAGCAAATGTAACAAAATACAGAAGCATTATTTGCGACTTAAAAATGGGAGCATTTGTATCATAAGAGGGCAGATTAAAGATAAAGTGGCAGTTCTAAACCATTAAAGTGCATAAATAAATTTGACAATCTGTACACGTTAAAAATGTCATCTCTTCTAGTTACCACAATGGCGAAGGCACAGCCAGTCAGATTATAACTGCCCAGCACCTTAGCTCTTATAATGCAGCTACAGTGAAAATATTTAGCAACACCACAGACAATAGATTCTTTAGTTTCAGCTTGCTGCAACCTTCTTGCCAAAAAACACTGTCTACATACAAGCTGTCTACAGATAGGCGGGATCCAGCTCTTCCTCGAGTGCTCATATCCCGGGCAGAAGAATAAAAAATGTGCTGTAGTTTCTTCTGCCTGTAGAGAAATTGTACAAATAAACAGCGGTCTGATCGGGGGAGCAACCACAACAACAAGAAATGATTGAATCACTTTTTGTTAACAAAATATGAGAAAGCACAGGTGAGGGACAAATAAATGATTATTTGCAACAAATACTTCAGAAGAAAATGATGAGACACAAACACATACAGTCACTCCTACAAAATGTTTTGATTTTAGTTGAAATTAATACAACACTGTAATTTATGCACATCTGACGTAAATACTTAAAACAGATCAATAAGTGCTTAAGCTCCCATAGAGTTAGGGGATGGGACAAATGCTCAAGAAAGGTGCTCGTGGTGTAAAAAGGAAAGGAGGAAATACTTTTCTTGATAAGATTTCTTCATCCAAAAGCCTGTCAAATACATAATATGGCATTAGCTCCATCCCATCTATGACACAGCTGTTTGATTACAATTGCCCACACGTGTACTCCAAAAAACTTTGTCTAGTCTTGTTTTAATGGAGAGTAAACGTTTTGACCTGACACAATGGAAGGGCCACTGAATGCCTCAAACGCGTGTCTTCATTAGAACTAGGGGGGAAAGTGACCTGGATGAGGGTGTCAACCAAGCATGACAACAAATACCGAAAGTATGTAAAACACATCAGAGGGTTCTGTCTTCTTAGGTGATTGAGATCCACCTGGATGTCAGAGTCATCCAAGGTAACTCATAGAGAAGCCAATCCGAAGATGTTCCACATAAGGTCAAAGTGACAGCTACCAGACTCGGGGAATATATCTCCACCTTAATGTGAAAAAACGGGCACACCGGCTCCAAATAGTTAAGCTTGATAATTCAATTATCGAAGGACCTTACATCCAAACAGCAGCTTCTCTTTTCTC
This sequence comes from Triturus cristatus, assembly GCF_964204655.1. Lineage (NCBI taxonomy): Eukaryota > Metazoa > Chordata > Amphibia > Caudata > Salamandridae > Triturus > Triturus cristatus. Next base: position 78,545,269 of record NC_140588.1, read on the forward strand.
AGCCGGCATCCGGGTAAAGTTTGGGTCATGCCATTGTCTACAATTGTAGACAGATGGGGCATCAGTTTCTTTTAACACCACGGGCTACCCATTTTATACAGAACGAGTGAACTGGAAGAGGGCGGACCTGGCCTGGCAGTTCGGGCTGGACTGTTCCCATTGGGCGCAGGGTCAAGGCTGATTTACATATGGCTGGGTCCAAACTGGAATGGCATGGTGAGCAAAAAAACAATAGATTTAGGCCCAGATCTCGGTACTGGGGTGAGTGTATAAAATTGGTCTGCATTGTCTCCATCAATTGTTCTTTTTGCATTTTTCACCCCGAGGGGGACGGGTATGCCCAGATGTGGGTCCCGTGCTCTCATGCCACTGGAATTAAGCTATAATAGCTGATGAGGGCTGAAAGCTCGAAACCGGTCCTAGAATGCTTGTTTTCAGTCCAGGGAGGACCTGGCCTGGCAGTTTGGGCTGGACTGTTCCCATTGGGAGCAGGGTCAAGACTGATTTGCATATGGCTGGGTCCAAACTGGCATGGCATGGTGAACAAAAAAACAATGGATTTAGGCCCAGATCTCTGTACTGGGGTGAATGTATGACATTGTTCTGCAGTCTGTCCATCAATTGTTCTTTTTGCCTTTTATTTAAATAGGCATGTATTAAGTGCAGTTCTTTGTTTCCTGATATAGGGGTCCAATTTAATGCCAAAGGCTTGTGGAAAATGTTGGATCTGGCTAGACACCTACAGCTAAATACATTTTTGGCTGGAGTTTTTAGCTTTGTAAAAAAACTTGGAGAAAGGACCACTGAAGTTATCTTACAAATCTTAGAAGCTAAATGCCTTTGAATGGTCACCTCTTGGGTGGGTGTGTGGAGCTACATTAAGCTCTCCTCTATTCAGTTGACTAAAAACAAGTTTGTGAGAAGACTTCAAGCTGTCCCCAAATTGGCTTCTCATAACTATCCCATCGTGAAGGTGGTTTGAGCTTCATTGAAGACGCGATTCATCTGAGTCTGTAGTTGCTGTGGCATAAGGTAAAAAATCAGGATCAGGCAATCTTCAACAGAGCTAAAATTTCAGAGAGCTGTGCACTTGATAATGTCTGTAGCATTCATGGTTGAAGCATGTAAATATGTTATGTGAATGGATAGGAAGATTTGATTTATATGAGGACCATTAAAAACATGTAGATGAGTTACTTTGAGGATGTTCAGCTGATGGGTAAACGTAGGAAACAAAAAAAAAGTGCTAGTTACCTTGAAAGGGAGTCCCCCTCAGGGTCGTCATATTACTTAGTGTGGGTTGTGATAAACCAAGAGAGGTTCCTATTGAATGTAACCGCAGTAAGGAAGTGTTAGACCATGTGAAATTCATATTTACTATTTCAAATCCAATCTTAACCAAATTGGGGAACGGATGGACTTTGGGGCGGGCTTGGGTTTTCTAATCACATTCAAAGCTTAACCATATTTCAGAAAGTATTGCTATTCTGGGAGATACAATTTGCTATACCCACTCCTAAGTTAACCACAGTAGGATCTGTTAGACATTGGGGTTTTTGTATTTACTATTACAACTCTAAACATAACTATCTTCGGAAAAGTGTTAAACTTTGTAGGGTGCCGATATACAATTCCCTCTCCAAATATATTCACACTGGGGAAAGTGTTGGAGTGTGTTAAAATTTAGTATACCCAAACCCATTCCAAACTTAACAATACTGAGGAAAATCTGAGAGTTTGTACATTTCTGACTTACTATTCCCATTACAAACCCAACTACATCAATGAAGTGTTAGCGTTGAGGATTTCATATTACCTATTCTCACTCCAAACTTACCATATTCAGGAAAAGTTGGACTTTTGTTGGGGATTCAGATTTCCTATTCTACTCCACGACTAACCACATTGGGGGTAAGGTGTTGAACAGTGGAGATTTCAGATTTAATATTCCCTCTCCAAATTTAACCAGATTGGGAAACATATATGACTTTGGAGTGGTAAAATGTAACATTACTACATTGGGGAAATTGTTGGACTTTAGGAGTTCACATTTACTATTTCCACTTCGAACTTAACCACACTGGTAAATGTGTTTGGTGGTTCAAATTTACTATACTCATTTCAGACTTAATCACTGTGGGGAAAGTGTTGGGCTTTGAGAGGTTCAGATGTATTTATTCTCAGTCTACACTTAACTACATTTGGGAAAGTGTTGGACTTCAGGGAGCTAAGATTTACTATTCCCACTCCAACCACAACCACATCAGCAAAGTATTGTACTTTGTAGATTTCACTGTTACTATTCCCACTCCAAACATAACCCAATTGTGAAACGTTTGGACTTTGGGGTTCAGATTTACTATTCCCAGTCCATACTTAACCGCATAGGGGAAAGTGTTGGACTTAAAGGAGCTGTAGTTTACTATTCCCACCTCAATCATAACCACATTGGGAAAAGTGTTGGATTTGGGAGAAGGGGCCTAAAAAAATGCAATACTTACTGCAAATGTACCAAAATTAGGGAAGTATTAGCCTTTGGGGATTTTATATTTACTACTTCCACTTCAGACATAACCATATTGAGGGAAGTGTAGGACTTTGGGGGAGTTCAGATTCACTATTGCAACTCTAAACCTAACAGCATTTAGGAAAGTGCTAAACCTTTGGATATCAACATTAACAACCCCTATAACATTATATTAGACATAACACTGAAAAAATACATGACTCAAAACCTTTTAAATAATTCCAAAAATAAATAGCATCTAACATAAATGAGGTAAATAGGGAGTACTGTCAAAAAATGAATGTTTACTGCAGCCTTAAAATTGATTATTAGAAATAATGTAATAATATATATATATATATATATATATATATACATATATATATATATATATATATTATCTACTGGCGGTCGCCAGTAGATAGTTATAGTTACAACCTAGTTTCCATAGGAAATCTCCAAATTCTATTTCGAATAACTTTGGCGCCGGTTGACGAATCCTCACGAAATTTTCAAAGCAAATGGGGCGCTCCGTTCAGCTCCTACCCTGAAAGTCTCGGGGTGATTCGTCAAGCGGGGGCCGAGAAAAAGGGGGGTCCCAAAACGCGTTTTCCCCATGCATTTTTCCATAGGACCTTTAGTCGAAGGTACAGCCCGAACGACTGAACAGAATTACGTGAAATTTGGCAAAGAGGTAGTCCTCAGGTCAGGCATGTGCCTTTTGCATATATGGTGTAAATCCGTTCAGTAGTTCCTGTGAAAATCAAAAGTAAAATCATATACATATCTGGGCGGAGCCTAACCACACATCTCATTGTGAGATCTGATTGGCTGTCAGCACTTCATCCAAGAAGTGTTGGCAGCCATCTTGGGACCAATATACATGATAACACCTCATTAAAAAGCATTGCAGTTAATAGAAGGTTTTAAGACTTTGGTTACATTATAAATCATTTGTTGATGGTACCATACTCATTTTAGGAATTGTGGTATGTTCTAAGGTGATTTTACCATGTGAAAAAGCCTTCTGCTGGGATATCATGAATCATGTTTGAGAGAAAACTATTTTCACATGCTTTTCCCACAGAGGTTTGGAAGGTGATCTATAAGCTAAACTGAGAGCATATTTTCTGTAAATTCACTTTATCTTTCTCAGTCATGTGAGAATGAAGTCTGACATTCTCAGTAAAACATGTACATCCAACAAGGGCAGAGACTGTCAGTTGATTCCTTTGTGTTCTACTGCAGCTTCCCAGAGTGTTCCAAAGAACAACTAGAGCGCTAACAGTCTTACTTATGACAAAGGTATGGCACACCTGAAGCCATCTTGATTGGAATAAAGTGGTAACATTTAAAACATTTAATTTAAAAAGGAACGAAATGAGAGGGTTAATTTTGCCATAGAATGTATGATTAGTGCTGCAGAAAGAAAAATTAGGGCACATTTTGAGTGACTTCTCAAATCCTCTTCTATTTCATTAAAGAATTCTGACATGCAAACTGAAACATGCACTTTCAATACCAGCAGCAGACTTCCCTGGTGAGCAGTAGCTTTACTACAGTGATCTAATGAGCGACTAGAGTGCTAACATTCTGAATTTATGGCAAATGTGTGACACATCTGAATGCCTTCTTCATTGAGTCAAAGTAAAAAACTGACAGTATGCCTACTGAGGAGACTGCAGTAAATGAGGAAATTAGGAATCTTCATACCAAGGTTCCCAAGATGGCCACCAGAGACAAAAGAGCCCAAATGTAGCACAAATATCACCGAGATGTAGCCCAATTATAGCCCAATGACAGAAATCCCAGAGTGTTTTAAAGAACAACTAGAGCACTAACAGTCTTACTTATCACAAAGGTATGGCACACCGGAAGCCATCTTGATTGGAATAAAGTGGTAACATTTAAAACATTTAATTTGCAAAGGAACAAAATGAGGGGGTTCATTTTGCCATAGAAATTATGATTAGTGCTGCAGAAAGAAAACTTAGGGCACATTTTGACTTCTCAAATCCTCTTCTATTTCATTAAAAAGTTCTGACATGCAGACTGAAACATGCACTTTGAATACCAGCAGCAGACTTCCATGGTGAGCAGTAGCTTTGCTACAGTGATCTAATGAGGAACTAGAGTGCTACCATTCAGAATTTATGGCAAATGTGTCACATCTGAATGCCTTCTTGATGGAACCAAAGTAAACAAGCATTGAAAATGCAATAGGTCACGCCCTCGTTTAAGTTAAAGCAATTCTGTTTATAATTAGGTGGCTTTTTAGCTTTGCTTTTATTAGTGTTTTTCAAAATTTCATATACATACCATGCATATGTATGCATATATGTATATGTATATGTTTGCATGAATTTATATATATATAGATATGCAGATTATATGTTTATATATGTATATATATATATATATATATACACATACATATATAAATGCATATGCTTATATATGCATATAGATATGTGCATATGTGTGCATGTACAGAGAGGTAGAGAGGTAGAGGTGTATAGGTAGAGGTGAAGAGGTAGAGAGGTAGAGGTAGAGAGGTAGAGAGTAGTAGAGAGAGAGGTAGAGAGGTAGAGAGTAGAGAGCGAGTAGTAGAGAGTGAGTAGTAGAGAGTAGTAGAGAAAGTATCAGAGAGTGAGTAGTAGAGAGTAGTAGAGTGAGTAGTAGAGATTGAGTATTAGAGAGTGAGTAGTAGAGAGTAGTAGAGAGTGAGTAGTAGAGTGAGTAGTAGAAAGTAGTAGAGAGTAGTAGAGAGTGAGTAGTAGAGAGTAGTTGAGAGTGAGTAGTAGAGAGTGAGTAGTAGAGAGTAGTAGAGAGTGAGTATCAGAGTGGGTAGTAGAGAGTAGTGAAAAGAGAGTAGTAGAGAGTGAGTAGTAGAGAGTAGTAGAGAGTGAGTAGTAGAGAGTGGTAGAGAGAGTAGTAGAGAGTGAGTAGTAGAGAGTAGTAGAGAGTGAGTAGTAGAGAGTGAGTAGTAGAGAGTAGTGGAGTAGTAGAGAGTGAGTAGTAGAGAGTAGTAGAGAGCGAGTAGCAGAGAGCAAGTAGTAGAGAGTGTGTAGTAGAGAGTGAGTAGTAGAGAGTGAGTAGTAGAGAGAGTAGTAGAGAGTGAGAAGTAGAGAGAGTAGTAGAGAGAGTAGTAGAGAGTGAGAAGTAGAGTGAGTAGTAGAGTAGTAGAGAGTGAGTAGTAGAGTGAGTAGTAGCGAGTAGTTGAGAGTGAGTAGTAGAGAATCAGTAGTGGAGAGTGAGCAGTAGAGAGTAGTAGAGAGTGAGTAGTAGAGAGTGAGTAGTACAGAGTGAGTAGTAGAGAGTAGTACAGAGTGAGTAGTATAGAGTAGTAGAGAGTGAGTAGGTGAGAGTGAGTAGTAGAGAGAGAGTAGTAGAGAGTGGGTAGTAGAGTAGTAGAGAGTGAGTGGTAGAGAGTAGGAGAGAGTAGTAGAGTGAGTAGTAGAGAATAGTAGAGAGTGAGTAGTAGAGCGAGTAGTAGAGAGTAGTAGAGTAGTAGAGAGTGAGTAGTAGAGAGTGAGTAGCAGAGAGAGTAGTAGAGAGTAGTGGAGAGTGAGTAGTAGAGAGTGAGTAGTAGAGAGCGAGTAGTAGAGAGCGAGTAGTAGAGAGTGAGTAGTGGAAAGTGAGTAGTAGAGAGCGAGTAATAGAGAGTGAGTAGTAGAGAGTGAATAGTAGAGAGTGAGTAGTAGAAAGAGAGTAGTAGAGAGTGAGTAGTAGAGAGTAGTAGAGTGAGTAGTAGAGAGTGAGTAGTAGAGAGTAGTAGAGAGAGAGTAGTAGAGAGTGAGTAGTAGAGAGAGAGTAGTAGAGTAGTAGAGAGTGAGTGCTAGAGAGCAGCAGAGAATAGTAGAGTGAGTAGTAGAGAGTAGTAGAGAGTGAGTAGTAGGGAGTGAATTGTAGAGAGTAGTAGTAGAGAGTAGTAGAGAGAGAGAGTAGTAGAGAGTGTAGTAGAGAGTGAGTAGTAGAGAGTAGTAGCGAGTGAGTAGTAGAGAGTGGTAGAGAGTGAGTAGTAGAGTAGTAGAGAGTGAGTGGTAGAGAGTTGTAGAAAGTAGTAGAGTGAGTAGTAGAGAGTGAGTAGTAGAGAGTGAATAGTAGAGAGTAGTAGAGAGTGAGTAGTAGAGAGTAGTAGAGCGTGAGTAGTAGAGAATGAGTAGTAGAGAGTGAGTAGTAGAGAGTAGTAGCGAGTGAGTAGTAGAGAGTGAGTAGTAGAGTAGTAGAGAGTGAGTAGTTGAGAGTGAGTAGTAGAGAGTGAGTAGTAGAGAGAGAGTAGTAGAGAGTAGAAGAGAGTCAGTAGTAGAATAGTAGAGAGTAGTCAGTCAGTATCAGTCAATGTCAGTCAATGTCAGTCATTCAGTGTCAGTCAGTCTGTCAGTGTCAGTCAATCAGTGTCAGTCAGTGTCAGTCAATCAGTGTCAGTCAGTCAGTGTCAGTCAATCAGTGTCAGTCAGTCAGTGTCAGTCAATCAGTGTCAGTCAGTGTCAATCAGTGTCGGTCAGTGTCAGTCAGTCAGTGTCAGTCAGTCAGTGTCAGCTAGAGCAGCTCTGCTGACCTGGTTCTCTGGCTCTAAAGCAGCTCTGCTGACCTGGTTCTCTCTCTCTAAAGCAGCTCTGCTGACCTGGTTTCTCAGGCTCTACAGCAGGTCTGCAGACCTGGTTCTCTGGCTCTAAAGCAGCTCCGTTGACCCAGTTCTATGGCTCTGAAACAGTTCTGCTGACATGGTTCTCTGGCTCTATAGCAGCTCTGCTGACCTGGTTCTCTCCCTCTAAAGCAGCTCTGCTGACCTGGTTTCTCTGGCTCTACAGCAGCACTGCTGACCTGGTTCTCTGACTCTAGAGCAGCTCTGCTGACCTAGTTCTTAGGCTCTAGAGCAGCTCTGCTGACCTGGTCCTCTGGCTCTACAGCAGCTCTGCTGACCTGGTTTTCTGCACTCACGACGCACGCACCCGACTTCGCGAAAATATATTTAAAAATAATATAAGTTTCTTATAAGTACAAATATATTATTTTGATGAATATCTTACATAATCTCTTGCCTTAATATGTATATTAAAGACACATACATATCATTTTGGAACATAATTTTTTTTTGCGGGAGTCGCGCACCCAGCGCGCCCCAGCACGTATATGATGTCACGCGGGACCCGCAAGCACGCAAACATCTTGTACCGTAATGCGCATGTGTCGCGAATGCGCGGGAGCAGGAGTCGCGGACTGGTCGCAAACCAATCGCGCATATCACGTGATATTAAATGTATATGATGTAACTGAAAAACACGCAGCCGTCGCACACCATACGCGGATCCTTCATGACTTTTCTAAAATGGCGGCTAGAATGCGCACACCCACCGTGATGTGTACACTTTGAGTGCGTGACTGCGAAAAAAATTGATTTTTTTAAAAGAAAATGATATAAATATATTAAAATAAAAAATGAAAACAAGAAAATTAATCAATATTTCAGTTTTAATTAAAAAATGTTTTTTTACAATTTTCAGAAAAATATATGTTATTTAATGAATAAAATATTTATAAATAAACAGTTAAAAAACTGTAGAAAATCAGTACAAAAAAATAGATATAACTACTATCACACTTAAAAGTTAGCATTTAAAAAACCTTTGAAATTCACTGAAAAAAAACATAGGTTTCAGAGACGTTATAGTTAGAAATTAGCATTTAAAAAACCTTAGAAATTCACAGAAAAAACCATAGGTTTCAGGGGTATTATAGTTAGCTGCCCATTTCACTCGTACAAAACCATAGAAATTCCTCCGTTATAGTTAGTTCTGCTAACTATAACTCACGCGCCTGCAATGCACTGATGATGATGTCACATATTGCGTCATTCATGACATGGTCAGTGACATCACTGATGACATCACTGATGACATCTCAAATGACATCACTGATGACATCATCCACTTGACAATCCGATACACCACATCATACACTATTATAACCTTTCATCACTCACTGTAAAATACAGAGTACCATATTTGAAACCATTGACACACCAATACCAGTTACTACATACCCACTCACTGATTCCTAAGTCTACACACACAACTTCCCATTCAACAACAGAATCATCTATACATGCAGTCATTAATTAATAGAACACTATCAAATGCACTTATACACATATATAGACATTGACACATCAGCAGTCATCTTAGTCGGTTATGCAGTCATCCTACTCACTCATGAAAAAAATGTATCGCACTTAAATTTACTCACTTACACAATTATCCAACGACACCTCATTTATTCAAACACATAGTAACTCATCGTTAATATGTTAAAAAAGCACCATTACAATTATACACTCATTCATATATTTACTCTCACAATCACTGACTCTTACACAAACTTATTTATATACACCAACTCTCACATACAATGCCTTTTATTTTTTTACTTTGTTGAAGATGTACAACTAAACATATATTCGCTCACCAACACACAAATAAATACACTCAGTCACCCAAACAACTGTTTCCACATGCACTCTTAAACCCATACACCTAGTCAATCAACCATTCACACATCTATGCATAGAGTTACACACACCCCATCCAACCACACACAAACTCAGTGTCCCATACAAATACTCACCCAACTAATCAATAACTAATATACACAATCATGTAGTTAGTGACCAACTGAGGCAGCATGTTATACAACAACAGAGACAGTGCTGCACACATTCACATAGTTTCGTTACTAATCCATGTATTAAGTGAGACACTTTTAATTACTCACTTAAAAAGACAGTCAGACAGCTACTAAATCCTCCATCCAGACAGTTATATATCCACTCAATCTTCAATACAGATTGGTGTATATATAATACATATTTAAATTTCAAACTAAACCACATTCAGTGGATGATGTCATCAGTGATGTCATCAGTGATGTCATTTGAGATGTCATCAGTGATGTCATCAGTGATGTCACTGACCATGTCATGAATGATGCAATATGTGACATCATCAGCAGTGCATTGCGGGCGCGTGAGTTATAGTTAGCAGAACTAACTATAACGGAGGAATTTTTATGGTTTTGTACGAGTGAAATGGGCAGCTAACTATAATACCCCTGAAACCTATGTTTTTTTCTGTGAATATATATATAGATATATATATAGATATATATATAGATAGATATAGATAGATAGATATATACCAACAAGGAGTCCCTACTTCCAGGAACAACAGGAGCACTCACAGGTTCTGCAATCCTTTTATTTCACCCAGCATGACGCGTTTCGTCGTTATATGACTTCCTCAAATGCCGTTTAAGTGATTAAAAGGGGTTTGTGGAAGTCCGATGTTTAAAAAGCCAAGTAGGCTCCTCCTGCACAGCGTTTCAGCAAGAAAGGACCAAGAATGCAAGCCGGTCCCTACAGGTGTATTTCGTTGCCATCTTGGAGTAGGTATCCCATATCGTAGCGTTCTATAGTAGTATGTTTTTCTCTCTTTTGGATATTGTTTCTAGTGAACTTCCATTAAATAATGGGAAATGGGTCCCATTAAATAATGGGAAATGGGTCCATGACTCGTTGGTAAACTGTTGCGCTGTGCATTTAAAGACTGATCCTCGGTGCTTGATTTGCAGCCTTTTCGTCAGCCGTATAGTTGCCATTGCGTGTCTTCTATTCCTGAGAGCGCCGATTTTGTAATCTACGCTCTTCATGTAGTCATGATCCAATATTTTGGCAGGTTTATCAGACTGGCTATGACGGTTTCTGCAGTTCACAATTAATGTCCCCACAATTGCCACTTAACTGCTGAACTCTTTTCATGACCGGTGCTTCCTTCGTGCAAGTGGCATGCACGTGACAATATATACCAACAAGGAGTCCCTACTTCCAGGAACAACAGGAGCACTCACAGGTTCTGCAATCCTTTTATTTCACCCAGCATGACGCGTTTCGTCGTTATATGACTTTCTCAAATGCCGTTTAAGTGATTAAAAGGGGTTTGTGGAAGTCCGATGTTTAAAAAGCCACGTAGGCTTCTCCTGCACAGCGTTTCAGCAAGAAAGGACCAAGAATGCAAGCCGGTCCCTACAGGTGTATTTCGTTGCCATCTTGGAGTAGGTATCCCATATCGTAGCTTTCTATAGTAGTATGTTTTTCTCTCTTTTGGATATTGTTTCTAGTGAACTTCCATTAAATAATGGGAAATGGGTCCATGACTCATTGGTAAACTGTTGTGCTGTGCATTTAAAGACTGAGCCTCGGTGCTTGATTTACAGCCTTTTCGTCAGCCGTATAGTTGCCATTGCGTGTCTTCTATTCCTGAGAGCGCCGATTTTGTAATCTACGCTCTTCATGTAGTCATGATCCAATATTTTGGCAGGTTTATCAGACTGGCTACGACGGTTTCTGCAGTTCACAATTAATGTCCCCACAATTGCCACTTAACTGCTGAACTCTTTTCATGACGGGTGCTTCCTTCGTGCAAGTGGCATGCACGTGACAATATATACCAACAAGGAGTCCCTACTTCCAGGAACAACAGGAGCACTCACAGGTTCTGCAATCCTTTTATTTCACCCAGCATGACGCGTTTCGTCGTTTTTTGACTTTCTCAAATGCCGTTTAAGTGATTAAAAGGGGTTTGTGGAAGTCCGATGTTTAAAAAGCCACATAGGCTCCTCCTGCACAGCGTTTCAGCAAGAAAGGACCAAGAATGCAAGCCGGTCCCTACAGGTGTATTTCGTTGCCATCTTGGAGTAGGTATCCCATATCGTAGCGTTCTATAGTAGTATGTTTTTCTCTCTTTTGGATATTGTTTCTAGTGAACTTCCATTAAATAATGGGAAATGGGTCCATGACTCGTTGGTAAACTGTTGTGCTGTGCATTTAAAGACTGAGCCTCGGTGCTTGATTTACAGCCTTTTCGTCAGCCGTATAGTTGCCATTGCGTGTCTTCTATTCCTGAGAGCGCCGTATTGTAATCTACGCTCTTCATGTAGTCATGATCCAATATTTTGGCAGGTTTATCAGACTGGCTACGACGGTTTCTGCAGTTTATAATTAATGACTTCCACAAACCCCTTTTAATCACTTAAACGGCATTTGAGAAAGTCATATAACAACGAAACGCGTCATGTTGGGTGAAATAAAAGGATTGCAGAACCTGTGAGTGCTCCTGTTGTTCCTGGAAGTAGGGACTCCTTGTCCCATAAGAGGGATGAGTTATTATATATTGGGGCTCCTTAAAACAAAGCAGCAACAATATAGTTTTCTGAATAATGTAGTTAGTGCTTGGTGCTCATAGTGCTCAAAAGCATTGTAAACGGCTGGTGTATTGTGTTGTTAAAAGTAGCTAAAATCATAGGTTACTCCCCTATTTCCCCTCCTGAGACCGCCCCACACTTCCTTTGCCTAAACTACAATTAATCCCATACCAGGCTCAGCAACGCTCCCCCTGGAACATAGCAGGGTGGGAGCTTGGCTCTCTCGCTTTCACCCTGCCTTGTCATTGGGTTGCTTCGGTCTCTCAGCAGGGTTTCTCTTGTTGCTGCATCAACCGCCTACCTCAAGGCCCTTGCTCCACCTCCCTACTGTCACCTCATCCTTCTGCTGGTGCGCGTTTGGCAGATCTCTCTCCATATCTGTCTTCCACAGGAGATGAAGTCCGTCCTCAATTTCTCCTGTCGGGAACTTAATCACCAGCACTGGGATTAGTCCTTCATTTATTTTATGGGCATTTCTTTGACTCCTATGGCCGGTACCTTGTTCACCTAGGGGTGAGTGTGTGCTGGTAAACTCCGCTTCACCGGCGGTTGGCAGAGTTTTTGTTGAAGTCTGTGAACATTGCCAGCAGAGCAGAGTTTACCACCCATCCCTAGTTAGGAAGTGAACAATTTTCATGGGCAAGATGTGGGTCAGTTATAAAGGGGTTACACAATAATGGAAGTTTATTTCCAAGCTGCTTTTATAAGCAGCAGAGTGCTTTTTAGTGATTGCTTATTATAACGCCATAAACACTACCCAGGCTGCATATCCTCATGTACATGCCTTATCACAGTTAATCCCCAACATTGTAACTAATATGGCTGTACTGGGGGCAACACAATGAATAGCTGATCTGGCGGAGTGCAGAGCGAAGTGCCTCTTTTATGTGCATGCAGTTCCTTCATGTGGGAGACTGAGCTCCACCCAGCACCTTTTAAACTGCCGGTTCATGTTTCTAAAAGAGTGAACCCCCTTATTGTAATGATTGTTTAACATGAAAAGATCAAAAGATTGTAATTGCAGCCGGTAGTGCCCTTCACCTTACCCTTTCCCCTGACCGGTGCATAGAGGATCTCTGGGTATGACTGAAGCCCTAGATTTCCGGAAAAGAGCACATAGCATTGCAAGGACAAGCCTGAAAATGTCAGTCCTACTTCCGGTGTAGTGCTTCACAGCCCAGCTTGAAACTGGAGGTAAAGCCATGGTCCCCGCACCTAAGTCTGACTCCATCTTTGCCAATCATATCATGGGCTAGGATGGGGTGATTAGGTTTACTGACCCCACGCAACCTTTGACAATTTGGACAAAGCTGAAGTTAAAGGAGGAGGATCCAGCTAGATAACTGCCCCTCGAAGGTCTGATAAAAACATCCGGCAAAATAACCTAAGCCTATTAGGCCAAGGTGTCTCCACTCAGCCTTTTTTTTCTGTCTGTTTCATTAAGCATGGGGAGGCCTAGCACACCAATTGGTGCTGCATGCATTGTTTATTAATAGTCAAGCCTTTGCAGGCCTACTGCTCCCTCCTCCCACTTCAGCTGCTATTGCCTGAGGTTGTGCCTCAAGAAGGAAGCGACACCATGGGATGGAGTGCTGATATGCCTAGATTAATTAATCCTAGGTGGGGCAAATTGCGATAAAGGGAGAGTTCTTGCATAGACATCATTAGCCCATTAATCGTTAACATTAAAGAAAGGCTTGAGACACTGATCTAGTTTGAAGATTTCAGCAATAAGTTATTGTTGGAAATTAAGGTTTCTGGTTGTAGAGAATACCCCCTGTCCAAGAAGAAATCACAATCTTATTCAGGGTACGTTAGATACACAAGCTAAATTAACCTGTTCTCACCCTTTGGTAGCTTGGGACAGAGCAGTCAGACTTAACTTAAGGGCAATATGTAAATTATTTGTGCAACACTTAAATTAGAGTAACACAGTAAAAACACCACAAAATTACTCCACACCTTTTTTTGAACAATGGGGAATATTTATCTGTGTAAAATAAGACCAAAACGACAACAATCCAATAACAGTGCTTAGTTTATTTTTTTATTTTATTTATTTAAAAGGTGTTATATAGTGCTGGCTGAACCAAAGAGTATCAGAGCGCTTTACAGGATTTGGTAATACAGAATAACAATATAACTTTAGTACATTGAGGTAATGAAGCAGGGCAATTAGAACATTTGAGAACTTTATTATTTTATTTTTTATTGGGTAAATAAAATAGGAAGGCCTAAGTCAAATGACAGATCGGAGATAGTAGAACTGGAAGAAAGTAAAGATTAGATAGTGTGTGAGAAGGGGGGCAGGCGAGAGAGTGAAGGACAATTGTGGAGGGTGAGGGGTAAGGGTAAAGCAGGTGGCAGAAGGTGGGTATTATTCGAAAGATAAAGAAGGGGGGCTGGGGAGGTGGTCGAGAGATGAATGAAAGGAAAGGGGTGGGGGACGGGGGTGATACTCTAAGTAAAGGGGGCCAATATTGACAATGTAAGGGGGATTAAATTAGTAGGCAGTGACAATATATTAAGTACCCCAGTATTTATTGAGAATGAGCAGCTTGAGGTCTTTTTTGAAGCATGGGTAGGAGGGGTTGCAACGTAGATCTTCAGGAAGGGCATTCTAAACGGAGGGCGCATTTCCAGAGAAAGAGCGAGACTGTGTTGATTTCTTTTTTAACAAAGGAGGGACAAGGACAAGAGCGTTAGTGTTCCTCATTGTTCTAGTACAGCCCGCTTTGTGGAGTTTGTCAGAGAGGTAAGATGGGGTAGTCTGATGGAGGGCTTTGTGCGTTATGCAGGCGATCTTGTAGGTGGATCTGCCTTCGATCGGAAGCCATTAAAGGTTTTTAAGAACGGGGAAGATGTGATCAAAACGCTTACAGCCAGTAATAAGCCTGGCAGCAAGGTTAAGAACAGATTTGATAGGGGCTAGGTGGAATTTAGGAGTTCTAGCAAGAGTGGCGTTACCGTAATCAATTCTGGACAGGACCAATGATTGTACAACTGATTTAAAGTCATCAGCAGGAATAAAGAGTTTAATTTTTTTAAGATGGTGTAGTGTGAAGAGAGCACCTTTGGCCGAATTTTTTATGTGGGGAGTAAGTCTGAGGCTCTGGTCAACGCTGATGCTGAGGGATTTGACCGAGTTAGAGATGTCGAGAGAGCAGTTGAGAGCTTTGATGTCAGGGATCCAGTGTTGAATAGGGAGCGAGTTGTTCTTAGGAGAGAATAGAATGATTTCTGTTTTTTTAGGGTTTAGTTTGAGGTGGTTGTGATGGAACCACAATTGAATCTTAGTCAAGGCATCATTAAGATGTAAGACGTCATCATGGGATTTGATCCTGTAGTAAAGTTGGGTGTCATCGGCATAGAGGTGGTAACTGATTTTCGCTTGTTTAAGAATAAGGGTGAGGGGTTCCATGAAGAGCTTGAATAGAGTGGGAGAGAGAATAGAGTCCTGTGGGACGCCCAAGGTGACTGGTGAAGGTTTAGAAAGGCAATCGCTGACTTTAATTTGTTGGGTTCTATGTTGGAAATAGGCGGTGAACCACTTGAGAACAGCACGTTCAAAACCAAAACGGTCTTTGAGAATATTGAGTAAAGCGACATGGTTAACGGTATGAAAGGCAGCAGAGAGGTCTAGAAGAATGAGAAGGGAGGATTTATCCTTGTCTAGGGAGCGTTGGATGTCATCAATAATGTTGAGCATTGCTGTTTCGGTGCTACAGCCCTTTCTAAAACCTGATTGTAAAGAGTCCAAGAGGTTGAATGAGTCGATGTGTTTGTCCAACTGGAGCAGGGTGAATTTTTCCAGGGCCTTAGATAAGAAAGGAAGGTTCAAAATAGGGTGTAGGTAATTTAAGTCATTTGGGTCGGCCGTAGCATTTTTGATGCTGGGGGTAATTTGCCTAGCTGGAGGGACGCAGGGACACTACCAGTGGCAAGGGAGGAGTTGTTGATATTGGTCCAATATGGTGCGATGATGTGTTTTAGGTCTTGTACAAGATAGGCCGGGAGGGCATCTCTGGTATGTGAGGATGGTTTAAGCTTGATGATGTTGAGGACATCCCGTTCTGAAACTGGGTAAAAATTATTCCTGGATGCATTGTTTTTTAGCTGGGCGACGGTGAAGTAAGGTTCAGAGGGGGTGACAGTGAGGGGGAGTTGGATGGAATCAGGGGGAGGGATAGGAGAGGAAGGAGACACGTAGGGAATGTTATGTAGGGGAGGTTAGCTATGTGGTGGGGAAGTTAAGATGAAGGATTGATCAATCTTAGGGATTTTATCAGAAAAGAAGCTAGCAATTTCTTCACATCTCTCAACCGTAGCCAGTAGTTTGAGGGGGGGCTGAGGTAGTTTGGTTTTTGACAATGTTAAATAGTTCCCTGGGTCGATTTCTTGCCCGGTCAAGTTGTGAACGGAGGAAGGAAGCTTTTTCATTAAAGATGTGTTTTTTGTAGTTAGCCCTTGCGGCTCTGAGGAGGACAAGATTCGAGGGGGAAGGCTGTTGCCTCCAAGTGCGTTCCGTCTGCCTGAGAGCTCGTCTCTCATTGATAAGGTCGGTATTGAACCAGGATTTGGAGGGTTATGTTTTTGTAATTTTAATTTGGCTGAGGCAATTTGGTCAAGGACTTCAATGATAGAATTGTTGTAATGTTCTGTAAGGCAGTGGCACTTTGGGAGAGAGGGGTAAGCCCTAGACGAGCTTTTATTTTAGTCTCCAGCTCGCCTGGAGGAATAAGGTGAGGATTTATGGTCACCTTCTTTTGTTTAATGGTGTTAGTGGGAGGGGGGCACAGAGCTATTGATCGTGAAGAGGATGAGATGGTGGTTGGACCAGTCAATGGGGATAATGTGGGAAAGAGAAGCCAGATCATTGCTAGTGATAATAGCGTCAAGGGTAGCACCTTTGGAGTGTGTTGGAGAATGACAGAGTTGTTTTAAGTCACTGATGTCAAGTAAATCATTGATGAGATTAACCGAGGGGTCGTCATTTTTGTTCCAGTGGAGGTTAAAGTCCCAGAGGAAGAGGTTTCTAGATTTGGAAATCGATGATTGTATAAGAAGATCGGACAACTCTTTGGCAAAGGAAAGAGGGTCGCCAGTGGGGTGGTAGATATTATGAAGGCAGATAGGGCGGGAACCCTGGACTGTAAGTTCAGCACCAAGGTATTCAAAAGTGGTGAGCTTAGGGTGGTGGACAGGTGAGAGTTGAGGTTCTTCTTTATAAATTATAGCGAGGCCCCCTCCAATTTTATCAAGTCTGTCTTTTCTGAGGATGGAGTAACCAGGGGGAGAGAGCAAGTCAAGGATTGATGAGGAGTGGGAATTGAGCCAGGTTTCTGTCAAAAAGGCGATGTCAATGCTTTCACTGAGGATGGTTTCAGCGATTTCTGTTGCATGACATGATGCCGATCGGCAGTTGACAAGCATGCAGTTGAGGGGTTTAGGGTTGTTTGGTTTTGTGGAGGAACAGGAGTGGATAGTAGTGAGTTGCTGAGGGGATCTGGGTGAGACTGGGGAGGACGGGATCCTACTTGTTCCCAGGATCACTGGGATAGATGAATGAGGTGGAGGAGAGTTTGTTTTCGAGGTGGTAGACTTTATTGAGGTCAGGGAGGTCGTGGGAGGGAAGATGGCTCAGGAGGAGGGGTGGGCTGAATGAACTATTACTGACTGGCAGTCTGGATGGAGAATTGTCGTTAAGGGAAACATTCCCTTGGTTATAGAGTGCAGGGTACGTTTGTGTGGGGTCTAAGGGATAGGTGTGATAGGAAGGGTTCTTTGTTGAGAGGGAGTTGATGTCATTTCTGAGAGAAGAGAGTTATAATACAAGGGTTGAGAGGTGGAGTTCTATATTGAGGAGTGATTGGGAAAGAAATGAGATAGGAAAGGGGGCTAGGAGATCGGGTGGGAGGGGGGAATGGTCCATGCTGGTCGGGGTGGAGGTCTAGGGTGTGGACAAGGTGGGAAACCAGGTGGAGGAAAGAGAGGGGTGTTAATGTTGTAGGGTAGAGGTGGGGTTGAAGGGTGTAAGAGGGCATTCCCAGGAGTTGAGTGGGTGTCATGAGAGGAAAAGGGGACATGGGAGAGTTGTTGGGGGCTGCTAGTTAGATAATGAGGGGGTGGTTAACAGGAGAAGGGATTGGAGTTATTAGTGGAGCCATTGGGGGATCAAGGGGAGGTGTTACATGAGTAGGGGGGAGGCTTTGTGTGGCTGAGGGCGTTGTAGTAGGGTTACTAAGAGGGAAGGAGATTGGAGTTAATTGAGGAGCCGTTGGAGGATCGGGCGGGGGTAGCAGAGGAGGGTGGGTTTGGGAGGCAGAGGGAGTAGTGAGAAAATCAGGGGGAGGGGGATGCTGATGAAGTCGTGGGGAAGTACATCTGAGAATCGGGTTTTCATTTATGATTGGTGAGTCAGGGAATGGCTGAGTAGGGGTCAGGGTGTGAGGGGACAGAAAGGCATGTTGCGTTTGGGAGGTTAGTGGTAGGTGTAGGTAGTAGGTTTTGGGATAAGGAGCTGAAGTGGTATTCAAAAATGGTGAGGTGTTTTTCGGAGGCTTGAATAAGGATATTTCCTGATTTGAATATAGAGATGTCGATTTTGCCAGGAAATGTGGAGGAAAGAGTGGTGGAAAGTTTCAGACCATAAGGAATTTTGCAGGAAATCGTGATAGGAAGGTATTGGAGAAAAATGCTTTTCCATTTAGAAGGACGTTTGGTGAAGAAAATGTAGTTAGTTTTTATAATGGAGGTTAGGCTAAGGTAGTTGTCATGTTATATGTTTTCTTGGTGGCATATTAGAAGTTTGTGTTTAAAGTTTTTGTTGCCGTTTTTGGAAAGGTTTGAGGGGTAAAGGATGGACCAAGAGTTAGGGCCATGCCTAGTGATGGGTGAGTCTAGCGTCATGAGAGTATGGTTGAGGGGAGACATGATGGATCTACTATAGTGGTCAGGGGGAGAGGGGAAGATGAGCGTGAGGTAGATTGGGGTGGGGCACAGTGGGGAAGGAGAATAGGAGAGCGGGGGTGGTGGAATGCCAGTGAAAGGTAATATCTCCAAGTGATAGTGGGGGCCGTGCAATGTGGTAGTTAGAGTGAGAGGCGTTAGGGGGGTGTGGGGGGGGGAGATGGGAGAGGGGGAGATTCCAGAGGAAGTGGCAGTAGACAGGGTCAATATTAAGAGAAAGGGGAGAATGGAAGGTAGGATCAGTAGGGAGGAAAAATAGTAGAGTGAAGTGGAGATAAGGAAAAAAGGGGGCAGACTGAGAATGAGGGGGATAATAATGATAAAGAAATCCGAGAAACAATAGGAATAGACGAAGCAGTGAAGAGCAAGAAGGTGGGAGTATAAGTGCAGCTGTACGTCTTTTTCAATTATATTCTATATAAAATTCATAAAAATAAAAATATAAAATTTCACATAACAACCAAAAAAGATAAAGTGAGGTAGACCATTATGAGTTAAAAAAGAAAAAAAGATAAATAATAAGAATTAATACCAAATAAAAAGATAAAAATGAGGTAGACAATTATGGATGCAGATATAGCAGTGATGAATAACAATTAGCACCATTCACGGTAAGTTACAAATAGCATAGACAATCAAAAAAAATTAAAAACAGAATAAAATGGCAGAATGAGGTAAGTCGATGAGAATGAGCATACTGTTACAAATTGCATTAGGTATGTTTAGGGGTAGATAGCATATTGGATTAATAGTGGACAATTGGGGAGGTGGGCTGGATTATGGAAGCTTCTCAAGTATAGTTAGCGATATGATTAAATAATACAGACTCATGGAGGTATGGAACAGGTAATTAACATGGAGGAGGGCGGAGTGAGTATCTATTGGGGGGTATGGATGAAAAGACTTAGACTAAAAAATAAACAAAATGGTGGGCATATTCAGATAGTTAAATCTCCAGGTTCACTCCCTTTCGAGACTGACTCCCTTTCAAGATGGCCACCGTAGAAGTGAAGTGAAGAGAGTCCTTTTTTTTTACACATTTGTTTGAGCATCAGGATCAGGGTGGAAGAAGGACAAAATGGCAACTAATTCTTAGCCAACCAGTCAAAATGGCACCCAAGTTTCCTGATCACTTTCCAGTTCTTTGTCGCTGTAAACAAATCAAGGCCGTCAGACAGCCACTAAAAGGGGCTATTGCGATCCACATAGCCCAGACTCTGTGCCAATATCTTTGCCCATCTCCCCTTCAATTTAAAAGTCTTGTCTGCGGTGGAAGCCAGTTAGAAGTGCATACCATGACCAACAGACTCTGGTTCAAGCAGTTGTCACACCATGAAGGGCACTCTCACACATGCTGTCTCACTGCAGGCGAAGAGCTTCACCGGGGTGATCCGGTCAGTGAATAGATCGTGATGGGAGCGGGGGGCAGGAAGGTTCCGAGGATGTGCGCAATGGCAGTAGTCGGTAGGGGCGGGAAGGCTCCAGTCAGCAGCGGCAGGCAGGCGGGGGAAAATCCATTGGGTATGCCGAAGGGAGAGGGAGGGGTTCATGAGGAAGCAAGTGGAGGATTAAGTGGCATTTTAAGTAGCAGTAGGTGGGCTGCCTTGAGACAAGCAACTCAAAAAGTGACACCATGTGTGAGGTCCGTATGGCTCAATCCGAGCCCGCAGGCCAGAGAGGCTTTGGGATTTTGCCAGAGTCACCCGGCGAAAGAAGAGGGGCTGAGTTGCGGGACCACTCCGTAGGGGCCAGTTCTTGGCACCAACAAAGGGGCTCGCTCCTTTCCCACGGGCAGGAGAGTCTTTGGTGTATATGGCGAGTACTTAGGGGGGCTGCAGGACAACTCCAGGGGGTTCGCTCACGGCGCCACCAGGCTAGAGGGGCTAGATCCAGGCCTGCAGTCCTGAGAAGTTAACTGAATTGCACAGCGGGGAAAGAAAAGACAGATTCAAGAAGGCTCAGACTCACTGGAGTCAGTTGATGGAGCAGAGCTGCAGTACCGCTCTGGGGGGCTTGATTCTCAGCACCACCCGGCCGGAGGGGTTTAATCTTAGCCCACGGGCCGGCAAGGCTTAACGTTAGCACTGCGGGCAGGCTCCGGTGCACCATGGCGCCACCCAGTCGGAGGGGCTCGATCCTGGCCCACGGACCGGAGAGGTTTACTGTTTGTTCTGCGGGCAGGCTCCGGAGTTTATTGGCGCCACCCGGCCGGAGTGGCTCGATCCTGGCCCACGGGCCGGAGAGGCTTACTGTTTGTACTGCGGGCAGGCTCCGGAGTTTATCGGCGCCACCGGGCCGGAGGGGCTCAATCCTGGCCCACGGGCCGGAGAGGCTTACTGGATGCACTGCAGGACCCCGAGCGCCGTCCCGAACGTGGGCGGAAGGAGGAAGGAAACAGCTCACCCAGCAGCAGGGGCAACAGGGCACCAAAGTCAATAGCACTAAAATGTTACTTTAGCTTGCTCTAGACCAGGGTAAATCGGAGTGCAGGCCGGCTACAGGAAGACCTATGCAGCGTCCGCTGAAAAAGAAGCCTCGGGTGGAGGAAGCATTGGGTCGAAGATTCATGCATCAATTCCAATTCACGCATTCCGGTGGATGCGTCAAAGTTGAGCCTTGCAGTGATGTCTTTGGATCGATGATGCATTGTCGTCAAACCTTGCAGTCAGGTTAATGTGTCCTCATCGAGCCACGCAGGGTTGTCCTCAGATTGGCTCTTCGTCAGTGGGCACGGCATGTGTTCCCATCGGCGCAGCTGTGATTTAAAATAAAATATTACTGAGTTTTATATAGCGCGAACTTGACCCTAATCGGGTATCAGAGCGCTTTACATAGCACCAGTTGCATTACATGAGGACAAATTCATTTTTGTTAGGCACCGGGAGATTAAGTGATTTGCCCAGAATCACAGGATGTTCAGCGTCATTGTCGAGACTCAAACCCAGTTCCCCAGATTCGAGGTCGACCGCCGTAGCAGTTAGGCCAACTCCTCTCTCCAGATGTGTCGATGTTTACAGAACCAACCTCTGAGGTCCAGGACTGGAGGGGGCACCTCTGGCAAGGGTAGGACTCACAGATGACCCACAACACCAGCTAAATTGCAAGAAGCCTTTTATGACAGTGAGACTTCAGAAAACAGGAGGTAGGCCAGCAAACCCTTGTAGAAACTTGGGCTCACGGATGTAGAGAGCAGGTCCAGTTCCTCTTACTCCCAGGCAATAAGCAGTTGGCAGTAGCCAGGCAGTTAGCAAAGTGGCAGTCCCTCTTGCAGCACAGCAGCTCGTTTACCAGGTAGAAATTCCTTGGTTCCAGCAAAGTACTGATTTGGTTATGTCAGAGTTCCTGTACTTATACCGAAATGTGCCTTTGAAGTGAGGCAAACTTCATGGAGGCCTTTGAAGATCACAAGGTCCCTGCCTTTCCTGCCCTTTCTCCAGACTCACTACAGGGGGGTATGCAGCTCTTTGTGTGGGTATAGGCACAACCCTATTCAGGTGCAAGTGTCAGCTCCTCCCTTCCAATCAACCTCTGTAAGGCCCATCAGCCTGGTGATGGGCCATCGGAATGCAAATGTCACAGTCCTTCTCCCTTTCTGTGACTGTCTAGAGGGAATGCACAACGCCCAGCTGCAACCCAACCCAGACGTGTATTCAGAGATAGGCAGAGGCGCTGAATGGTGAAAGTAAGAAAATGCCAGCTTTCTAAAAGTAGCATTTTCAGACATACAATTTGAAAACTGGCTTCACCATAAGTTGTGATTTTAAATTGTGACTTCGGAGACACCAAATTCCAAATCTCTAACTTTTCCGAATTGGAAATTACACTTAAAAGATGTTTTAGGGCAATCTCAATGTAAACTTATGGGAGAGATAGGCCTTGCAGTAATGAAATAAAATGTTGCAGGTTTTCACAACCAGGAAACATAACGCGCAAAAGTACATGTCCTACCTTTTAAATATACTGCACCCTGCCCATAGGGCTGCCTAGTGCCTTCCTTAGGGGTGATGTATATGTAACATAAGGGAAGATTTCTGCCTGGCAGTTAGGTTAACTTGCCAGGTTGAAATGGCAGTTTAAAACTGCACACACAGGCTCTGGAGTGGCAGGCCTAAGCCATGTTTGAAGGGCTACTGAGTGGGTGTCGCAATGAGTGCCGCAAGCCCACTAGTAGCATTTAATTACAGGCCTTGGGCACATATAGTGCACTTTACTAGAGACTTATGAGCACATTAAATATGCCAATTGTGGATAAGCCAATTTTATCATGTTGTGAGTACAGAGCATATGCACATTAGCACTGGTTAGCAGTGGCAATGTGCCCAGAATCCTACAGCCAACAAAAAGAATGGCAGCAAAACAGGATCTCAGAAGGCAAAATGTCAGGGGAAACCATGCCAAGGATGCCAGGTCTAACAGTAATGATTACAGAAAGCGCAAATTAGTTAATTTAATGTATTAGCATATTCAGATTATAAGGAAGGAATATAACCATTGACATCACTAAGTAACCAGCATAAAGTCTGGCTCTACGGAAAAATTAACTAAAATCAAGCTCTCTCCCAAATAACATCTTTTTATAAAGTTTTTAAACAATAGAAACACATAGATCCATAGCATGTGTTAGAGATGGCTTTTCTGGTTGGCTAGGGTATGCACCTAAACCAGGCAGAACCCACCACTCTGGTCAGGGCAAGTAAAGTACACACCAAAGATAAGATGTGCTCACCCTCTGATAGCTTGGCACAGAGCAGTCAGGATTATCATCAGAGGCAATGTGTAAAGTGATTGCACAATACACCAGTAACACGACAAACACACCACAAAAGATACTCCACACAGGATTTTATAAAAATATAACATTTATTTTACATAAATCATAGACCTAAACAACATGAATCATTAAAACTGTGCATATATGCAGATCATTAGCCAGTAATCGCTATCCAGACTATGCAAACATAAGGATGCAATACATTGAAACATCAGGCCATAAAATGCAACAGGTTATAGAAACGGTACATGCATCACCACATGAGTGCAGGAACACCAATCAGGCACATGAATTACTATGGCAACCAGAGGTACATGTACCACTAAATGACATCATGAACACCAGTAATGCAGATATAATGAAACACTACATGTAGCATCCGCAACCATAAGCCCATGTGGACACAGAAACCATTACAATCCTATTAGCTAGGTTACAGTATTAGCCCTGGTGCAATGATTACAAAGTAGGTATGAAACGCAGGACGTAGGAGCACCTGCACGCCCACCATAAATAATATGGTGGCAGATTCCTGAAGCAATGAGACGGTGGCCTCCATTAAGGACTCACTCCGTAATGCCCATTCTAGCAGAACTGTATGGCACATCAAGGGGGCAGCTCCACAATGCTGACTCCGCAGGAAGACCTTTCTTGGCCCCCCTGCATGCAGGTAGTGAACATCGGCTGCCACCGAGCATGCAGTGCAGTCGCTGCCACTAACGCAGTGTTCCTTGTCAACATGGGTCAGGACGCCCGCAAAGGGATTCTAGCCTTTCCTGCACTCCTGGCACTGCTCCAGAAGGGGGTGGGGCTGCACCCAGCTGACATAGTAGGTGCCTCCTTCTAGCCTTGGCAACGCATCCAGGGGTATGAGAGCTGCGCTGGGAGCCACTGCGACACTTGAAGGCCCAAAAGTCCTTTGGGGAAGCTTAGGTAAGCTCTCACTATGCAAATTCGCTAGGGAACCTAAAGGCAAGAGCCCATGCCTCAGGTTCTGGTGGGTGGAATAAAGCGCTCAACATGCGCTACTTTGAGAAACCAGGAGCATGTCACAATGCCCACCACACTGAAAAAAACTGAGGAGCGCTCACCACGTGCTATCCACTGGGGCAAAAGAGCATGAACAAGATAAAAGCCAGGAACAGGTTACAGCACTCACCATACACTGAGCTCCTGGGAGTGCAGTTAGGTGTTCACAGAGGACCAGGAAAGCTGGCAGGCAGGCCAGCCCAATCATGGCAAATATAAGGTGGCCGCCCCTTCTGCAACTCAGCAACCAGTGGTTACAATGGATGAGGAGCTTTCTGTCTGATCGCTCCCAGATTGTCAACCTAGGCCCGTATCACTCGGCCCCTATAGAATTGACCAAGGGAGTACCCCAGGACTCATGTCTGAGCCCTACATTATTCAACATCTATATTGCTCCCTTGGCCAATCTTCTGAGGACACATGGGTTCATTCCCATATCATATGCCGACGATACCCAGTTACTCTTTCCATTCGATAAATTCACCTCGGCGGTATGGCTAGCCTTCTCTAATGGGATGAGAGCCATATCACACTGGATGAAGAATAATTTCCTCCAGTGTAATGTGGGAAAAACAGAGATAATGCTCTTTGGAGAGTCCCCCCTCCTATGGCCGACCGACCTAGGTCCCCATCCCGCTCCCAAGTTTACAGTCACAAATCTGGGTATTCGTCTAGATCAAGCCCTCAGTCTGAAGGAGCACGCTGCTCAGACAGCTGCTTCCTGCTTTCATGTAATAGGCCTGCTCCACCGAGCTTTCCCCCTGCTTCCTGACTCCACCAGGAAAACCCTAGTCCAGGCACTGGTATTAAGTCGTCTGGACTACTGTAACGGCCTGCTGGTCTCTGCAAATGATGCCTCACTCAGCAGACTGCAGGTAGTTCAGAACACTGCGGCACGGTTGGTCCTTAATGCCCCCTCTAAGACCCTCTCTCGCCCTCTTCTCATGAAGCTGCATTGGCTCCCTATCCGCCAACGGGTCAAATTTAAAATCTGCTGCACCACTCATAATGCACTACTTAACTTGGGCCCATCCTATCTTTCCGAGAAATTCATGCCCTATATACCATCAAGATCCCTCCGCTCGAGTGCTAAACACCTTCTAGTGGTGCCTCGAGTAAGTATGGCAAGACTAGGAGGAAGAGCTCTTTCCCATCTTGGCCCTCGTTACTGGAACGATCTCCCCTTGTCCTTGAGACAGTGTCTAGTTCACTTGCAATTCAGGAAGTTGCTTAAGACCACCCTTTTCTGCACCTGTTAAACTCTGCTGGAGTTGCTTCACGCCCTCACAGTCCGCTCTAAGCGCAGAGATAACCCTTCGGGGGTCGATTCTAGCGCTATACAAACAAATAAATAAATAAAAAAATAAACAGACAAGCACAACTAAGCAAGTAGTCCATATCGCAGTTCCTTCTGGCAACACAGCAGTCCCTTGGCAATGTACACTTTACAGAGCCAGAAGTGTCTGGTTGCAAGTCCATGCAGTGTCTAAAAACATGGGGTCAGAGCCCCTGAACTAATACTCAAAATGTCTTTGATGTGGCGGTAACTTCAAAAGAAACCTTAAAAGTGCACAAAACCCACTTTTAACCCAGCTCTGGCTCCTGACATACAGTTGGGGGTAAAAGAGACCTTTTTGTGAAGGCAGGACACAGCCTATGCAAATGTAAGCGTGCCCCCCTTCCCTCTCTCCCAGCCCAGCCCAGGAAGAGAATTTGGTATGCAGATGTAACCCTGTTAAATCCCCAACCTCCCAGTGAGATGGAAAGTAAGCACAGCCCCTAGCTGTCCCACTAACGTAGACAGGGATTGGAGTCAGGTTGCAAAGCATAAAGAGTCATAAGCACACAGAAATACCCACTGTCTAAAAGTGGAATTTCTTCAGTAATACACCAATAAGGATGATTTATCACCACTGTTTCAAACATACCAAACATGGCAAAGCTACTCCTTTCAAACCAGAAATTACCACGTAAAGACTTAAGGGAATACCCAATGTTAACTAATGAGAGGAGCAGCACTCACAGTAGTGGAAAACGAAATAGGGTGTTTGTCGCCACCAGGACACGCCACGCAATAAAGGCACTTGTCCTACCTCTTACCTACTATATACCCTGCCCATAGGGCTAGATAAGGCCTACCTTAGGGGTGACCTCTATGTAGTAAAAGGGTAGTTTCAGGCTTGGCAAGTAACTTCAAATGGCAAATCAATGTGGCAGTATATTGTGCATGTAGGCCCTGCAGTGGCAGGCCTGAGACAGGTTTGAAAGGCTACTTCTGTGGGTTGCGCAAGCAGAGCAGCAGGCCCACTAGTAGCATATAATTTATAGGCCCTGGGTGTATGTGGGATACCACTGTACTAGGGACTTACTGTTCAATTAAATATGCCAAACTGATGTAAGCCAATCATACCAAGTTTAAAGGAGAGAGCACATGCACTTTAGCACTGATCAACAGTGGTAAGGTGCCTAGAGTCCAACAACCAAGAAAAAGAGATCAGAAAAAATACAGGAGGAAAGCAAACCGTTTGGGAATAACCCTGCAAACAGGGCCAGGTGAATCAGCATGATATTATGTGGATGGAATGTACTAAAATGTTACTTTTTGTAGCGACCAATCATTAGTTTGCATAACACTAGCCATTTCCTTCTTCCAATTGATAATGATTGGTTAAACGTCTACACAATTTAACTACAGAGAGAAAATAAAATGAA
Source organism: Triturus cristatus (assembly GCF_964204655.1). Classification (NCBI taxonomy): domain Eukaryota; kingdom Metazoa; phylum Chordata; class Amphibia; order Caudata; family Salamandridae; genus Triturus; species Triturus cristatus. The sequence continues at coordinate 78,572,514 of NC_140588.1, forward strand.
AAATATTTGCACAATAAACATCTTCTACACATACATAGCAAGGGACATAGACTTGCACTGTTTAAAGATCTTTCAGTTAGCTAGGGAGCTAGAAAATTGTTATTTAATTATAACCAAACAAAGACCATAACTTACATTTGAATGTCAATGATTTTTTTAAACAGATTGAAAACATGAATCTGCGTGGCTCATGCCAAGGCAACTACATATTCACGCTGCATGAAGTGCAGCCTAATGATGCTAACTAAATAACTAAAGCAAACCTAAATTAAGCATTGTTATTTTTAATATGAAAATACACTTCTACAATGGTCACCACTGGAGCCATCACCGGGAGCTAACTAGTCGTAAATGGGGGTAGTTAGACTGAGACTATTATAGTAGTTCTTGGGTGAGTGTGCTAGAGTACCTACATGGGGCAACAGCTCCAGCATGAAGAGACAAAGGCATCTTTTCACACATGGAGGTCCTTGGAAAGCCCTCCTTGTCTGAAAAGCTGATTGTGCCTCTCTGTGCAGGAACCAAAGCTGTGGGAATATGTGGTGTCTCGTCCCTCCAGGTCGGAGGGGCGAGACAGCACAAGTGAAGTTTGTGAAACATGGTAGTACACATGTGACTCTATTTAAGCCATAGCCTTTAAACCCAGTTTTTTCATCCATGCATATTTTGTGTACACCTGCTCACCTTATTTATAATGTATACTTGTACAGGGAGGAGCACACATGTGTGGGCATGGCAGGCATGTTTCATAATCAGCCTGTTGCAAGGCAGGAGTCATCAGCATAGTGCCTAAGCCATCATGACATGTAGCCAATACATGAAGTGGAACAGGCAAAATCAGTTCTAACTCTGTAGCACTGGCCTCAGAAGCGCAATAGTATCAATGCCCGATGATACTTTCCCATTTAAACACATACTAGATGGACCAGAGTTGCCACAGGTTTGCACACATTGTCTACCGACAGGTTGCAACAGGAAGGTAGAACACAGAGGTAAGTAGAAAACAATCCTACACATTCTTCAGCACCTTTGATAAATTGCAGGCCCTTGATGTGGGACCTGAAAATGACAATCAATAATATTGTTTAAAAAGTTTCAGTAATGACCTAGTTTGTGCTCATGACTCCTTCAGCTGTGGAGTAGGAGGTAAGTATGTGGCTTAATAAAGTGGATGATGGGTGGTATACTTCTAGTAATAATAACACTTTGCTTTGATGTCGTGCTTCAAAAGCCACTTCTGTCACTTCTAATTGCTGTAAATAAGAAATTACAAGTTTCCAGTTTATTCCCACTCAGAAAATGTTCTTCTATCTACGCTGAAAAACAGACTTAACATAGGAGAAAATCCTCTGCAGTGCAAAATGCTTCATTCAAATATTCTGGGTACTCCTAAAAGGTAAAAAGGTATGCATTTTACATTTCCTCCTGAAAACAACAATACAACAGGTTGAATGAAAGATCAGGAATCTTCTATTGATAATTCTGTGACTGACATTGTGTGAGGTGATGGTGCTGCTGTTATTTTGTAAACCTATTCTCTGTTTTCAAGCATGGGTTATGCATGTTGTGGAAGGGAAAACTCCTTTGGAACTTCTGGCAAATTCTCTCATAGGTTGTGTTCCTGAAAAGGCAATACAAGTCTGTATATGGGATTTACAAAGCAAGTGGATATTTGCAGCGCCTTGCATTACTTTGTAAAATAAATGCAACACCAATCGCAGCGACTTGCTCTACGTTGTGTTATATTTTGTTGTGGTAGGCATTCCATGAGTGGATCATGGGCGTTCTCGTGCATCCACCCCTGGAATTTGACCAATCCCAGATTTACTAAAGACAGTAAACCTGGGATTGCACCAAAATGGTGTACTTATCACAGAGAGGCGTAACAAGGAGAACTTTATTCACTTATCCGCACTACTTCCTCTACCCATAGAAATAGGACCTTGCCTCTTAGAATTGTTTTTGTGCACAAAGGTATTTCTTCCGGCACAAAGACAATTCTCCTCCAACGCAGGAACCCTTGCTGCATGGCACAAAGGTGTCTGCGTTGGAGTCAGGCAGCATACAGTGTGACAGTGCTAGGAGAGAGCCGAAGTGTGCCATATCTTAGTAGATAAGTTGCATTACTGCTCTCTCCCTTTCACATAACACAACTCAGCAAGTTGCCTTGCTATGTTGCGTGAAATATTAGTAGATATTCCCATAGATGTGACACTTCCTGTAATGTGTTCTTCCAAGATTTACATGAAGGCATTGAAAAACAGTCGGAACAACCCGACCTCAGCCACGTGTGTTCCGACATCACAAGCATAACCATGCTTGCCATAACCTCACTTATGCCTTAACCACGCATATGTGTGGTTAAGGCAGTGCACTGTCTAGCTGTTGGCTGCTGCTGGGTAGAAGCAGGAAGACCTCGCCAGGAAGAGAGCCGGAGGACGGTTTGAGGTAAGTGGGGCTGGAGGAGGAGGGGTAGCTTTCAGGGTTGGGGGGTCAGAGTGGTTTTCAAGGCTTAGGGGAAGGATGAATAGTTTTTAGGGCTCAGGAGGGGTCGTCAGTTTTTTTAATTAGGGGTTAGGGTTTTAGGTCTCAGGGGAGGGGAATGGGTAGTTGGGGTAGTTTTTAGGATTTAGGGGAGGGCGGGGTAGTTTTTAGGGTTTGGAAGTCGGGTAGGTTTTTAAATTAGGGGTTAGGGTTTTAGGCTTAAGGGCAGTGGAAGGGGTTGGTGTTGTTTTTGGGACACCACGGGGCAGGAGGGGGTTGGGGTAGATTATGTTAAGAGTTAGTGACAGCATGGGAGGCGGGGGGGTCGAGATAGTGTATTATAAGGGGCAGGGGTTTTAGGCCTCATGGCAGGGGGAATGGGTAGTTGGGGCATTTTTTAGGGCTTAGGGGAGGGCAGGGTAGTTTTTAGGGGTTGGGGTAGTGATTTAAATTAGGGGTTAGGGTTCTAGGCTTAAGGGCAGTGGAGGGGGTTGGGGTAGTTTAGGGATAGCTAGGAGGGGGTCGGTGTGGTGTATGTTTAGTGTTTGGGACAGTGCAGGGGTGGCTGGGCAGTGAGAGGTGAATAGGTAGTTTTCAGGCAAGGTTTTTGGGCCTCAGGTCAGGGGGGTAGATAGGTTTTGAAACTAAGGGCAGGGGCATGGGGATCAGAGTGGTTGTGACCTTAGCCATGCATACCCCTTTACCATTCATGCCTTTACCACACAATTGCGCAGTAAAGGCATGCGTGGTAAAATAATGCTTGGTTAAGACGCATTTGTGTTTCGGGCTGTGTGATAGAGGCATGCATGGTTTATCCATGCGTTCCTCTGTCATACAACTGAAGGCATTTCATCATAACTATTGATAAAGCTTTTTTAACATTTTCGCATATCCTATCTTACTTAAGAGAGCATCTTAAGACTGGTGTAAGCTTTCTGATCCCATGATCTCTATGAAATTCATTAACAGCATTGCTATATGAGCCTGTAAAACTTGTCTAGCTTTCATGTCTCTGACCTGTGATTGTGAAGTCTGTATATTTTGGATTCTTCACCCTGCTTAATCCATGTAGAGTCTCGGTGGTAAGACATGACAGAGAATCTACGTGATTGGTCTCGATTTTCTCCACTACCTTTAAGACATAATAATATTCTAGAAGATTGTGATGGAAATTATTTTTTAAAAATCCGGTTTCCACCATGAGGCCCAAAACCGGAAGAGGCAATGCTTGCTGAGTACAATACACAAGAGCTAAAATATTTCATTAGTGCCCCTTCTGAAAAGGTGCATTTCAATTTATGTCACAATTTGTAAACAAAATAAATACACCCTTCGACCCTTTTTTTCAATATTTCCTGGTGGGGGCATTCTCATTCATCTACAAATGACTCTGGGGTCGCTTGCTTCATTCAGTTCGAGAAAGCCATTTTCGCCCTGTCACTTTCAAAGTTCACCAGTCGCCACTGTGTATAACTTAGAATGTATCTGAGTTCATCACAAAAAGCAGTCAGCACAAGTCAAAAACAGGGAGCAGATATTGCGTCTGTCTGTTCCAGGCGTGTGCTGTCTAAGGTGCATACATTAACATGGAGAACTTGTGAATCAAATGCATTAATTTTAGACACCTCAAAAACAAAATAAAACGTAAGTAAACAGGTGATTGGCTTTGCGCTCAGCCAGCGAATCATTTCAGGATAAGGTCCTGGTGTGAATGCATTTGCCTTTGAAAGGGAGAAACAGAAACACTGGCCTCTGTCCTCCTTCGTGGCACAAGAAAATAACTCTGGGGCATATCAACAACAACCGGCGATAATTATCTCTAAGCGCACTTAGCGCTAGGATAATTATCGCCGGCTAGCGTGAATTTTTATCGCTGAGATAGCGTGCTATTAGCAACGCTTATCTCAATAGCGATAAAAATCCTCACGCTAACAGGCTAACGTGAGATTATCGCTGGAAACCCAGGGATAATCTCACGTTACCTTGTTGATAGGGACAGGCAAACTTAGCCATGATATCCTTCTTCCATAGGATATCATGGCTAAGTCTGAAAAATACCAGACGTAAAAAAGCAGCGTTAACCGCGGTTAGCGCTGCTTTTTTTGTCTCTAACAGGGTTAGCGACATTCTTGATAATAGGAGAAATGTCGCTTAGCGACATTTCTCCTATTATTTTATCTGGAACGCCCCCTTTGCATCTCATTAGAGATGCAAGGGGAAGCGTAGAGTAAAAGGGTGCTAACATGCAAATTTGCATGTTAGCACCCTGTTGTTGATAGGGCGCTAGTTTTATCTCTCCTTTTTTGGCTTTTAAAGCCAAAAAAGCAGAGATAAAGCCCTTGTTGATATGCCCCATATTTCGTTGTGTACTTAGGGCAAATGTAATTATTCCGCGACATTGTAGTTAATTGGGTACAATATGGGGGTGACCGAATGAGCTATTACTCTTTTAATCCTTCTGCGCCATGCAAGCACCTTTTGCTCAGCTGACGAGGCTAACTGCGGAGGTGGATAGATGCAGTTTGCACAGTGATGCAGCAAAAATGTTGCAAATGATTTCCACAGATCCTGACAGGACCGGTGAGTCGTTCTAAAGTTGTACATGCAACAAAACCTGTAAGCAATATTTAGAGCAATATTTTCTGAATGTAAGGATAGGTCAACTGCATCTTGTTTCCAATATGCCCTGCTTGTTTTCTATGCAACAATTCCAAAGAGCAAAAAGTGAACACACAAGTGCCAATCACCCAAACTCACAATGAGCAAAAAAAAAAAAAAAGTCACGTAGTGTTGAAACACTTGAAACATAGCAACTGTGCAACGGTACAACAACTGACATAAACGACAGGTCGCTGCCTCGCTTCCAAACCATGCACCAAGCACAAATGAGTGTATCCAAGTGTGGCGGAAAATGAAAAGAGATAGTCAATGAAGCAACTAAATATCCAATTAATGTGTGTGTACAAACTGCTTATCCCCCGAGGCGAAGAAGACAACTGTAAAGGTCAATTATTGCGGTTAGTATTTCTAAACGGGGAAATGTCAAGCGTGATGCTGGGAAAGATGCTCATCGAGCTATTCTGAGTGTGACCAGCAGGCATGCACTAAACTATTAGCAAGAAGGTACCATAGGATAATCACTGCCATTGCTGCTGTCTAGGTGACGTACATATATCATGAATTAAAAGGTTTTAACTGACATCATACCTGGTCTCATTTACAGCTCCCCAGGTATATGGCCCTGTACCTACATCAAACACCTCAGTTCCACATCTCTGCAGGCTGATTTAGTATCTTTGGCACTCTTGATAGATGTGATGTTTGGCCCTTCTTGCTTTATTATTGCAGGGCTCATTTATGGGAAGGTCACGCAGAGCAGCACAGAAAGTCACCTTGATGCACTGCACTGCATGGCAGGGAAAGGGCAGGAATATGTCCTACTTAAGGCAATATGGCACATTCTTGTTCTTTGCCTTGCACTGGCACCCTTTTGCATGCAGGATTGTTTTTGAGCAGAAAGGCCACCTTCCTGGGAAGCATATTCCTCTTCCTGTCTGTGCTGCAAAATGCAGCACACATAGAGAGAGGAAGAAATTAACAGAAATACAGATATTTCTCCTTGTTAAACCTCCTCAGGGAAGGTGTACGATTTTGGCACATCCCCAGGTTTACAAGTTTTTGTAAATCTGGGTATGCATCCAAATCTATGGAGTTGCATGGTAACACCCATGCAACGCTCAGGGAATGCATTCCCAGGGCAGAGTAGCACAATGCAGCCATTTGTGCTGCATTGCGTTACCTCAGATTTTTAGAGCCAATCCGAGATACCCGATGTGGCTTTGCATGGCTTCAAAAATCTGTCTTAAGGTTTGCGTCGCTCTTGCATCACATTGCATGGTGGAAAAAATAAGCAAATGAAGCAAAATTTTACAGAGGGAAGCATCTCTCTCTATTGAAAGAAAATGGAATAAAATGTGAATTCATTTCAAAGGAAATGATGAAAAAGGTGTACAAATCTTAGATTTCCTAGTTCGCGTGTCGGTGAAGAATTTGACTTCTGCACTTCCCTTATGGTTCTGAGTGGTGTGAAATGAGAATACTACTGGGTTTTCCCCCCAAACACCTTTCCGACCAGGAAAAGATGTTGGTAATTGGTCGAATCTGTTCATGTTAAATGGATCTGCATGTTATTCCCCATTGTGACCATGATGAAACTACTCAGACTTAAAACCACAAGGAATGGTAACAGATTTACTCATGGAGATTTTGACGACAGGTAATTCTGTGGAACTTAGCCTCAGCAGTGGTGGCTCCTCATCTAAGGCAGAAGAGTGTCTCCTCTTTGCTTTTGAGCAGTGTAAGGAAAGGAAAAATAAAATGATAACTCTAAGTTATTATCATTTTATCTTTCCCTTGCTGCAGAAACTTTGCGGGTGGGGGTGCTGCTCTGCTGACAGAGCTGGGGAGGGGAGGAGCGGTTTACACTCCTTAAGGTGCACATGAATGCTTGGCCGGCGCGAGCCAAACATTCGTGCGCACTTTGCCATTTCTCCACACAGGCTGCATTACAGCTTGGGTGGAGACATGCCCAGGCCCCTAGTCCCCATCTGACTGCCAAACCATAGTGCTCAGACCAATCAAAACACAGCATTGCATCATTGTGATTGGCTCAGGGGTTTCAGGGTGCTTCCTGAGTGCTCTGTTCCTGATGACGGTGGAGAAAGCAGCGAGATGCAGCGAGACGCGTTAAAAAGATACATTTTCTTTTTCTTTAGCCCCTCCCGATCCCCCGATCCCCCTGCCTTCTGCACTCCCAACCCGATCTGTGCCAGCTGCCACTGAGACTGAGGCATTTAGGGCTACAATTCAAATGGCCCAGAATGTCGTATATTACATACCACAGCCTATAAATCCCAATGCCCAAAAGTGTGGTACATAGCAGGTGCAGAAAAGACATTCGAATCAGACTTTTCCCCATTAAAATCTCTAATTACATGCATAAATTGTGTTTTCTGTACAATATTCCTCAGGTCTTGGAACGTACCATGCGTTTATCTCCCAATATATTTTAGCCGGTTTGCCAAAATGTACCTTTGCTAAATTGAAGCATGCATTAGTTACTGCACTTTGCATTATCCCAATTCCTGTGATCGCTGTGCCTGAGACAGTATTCTGAATCACACAAATGGAGCAAAAAAGAAAGAAAGAGATTGCTTGGCCTTGATGATTCCACTCTGGGGTTTCCATTTAAACCCATTTATTCCAGAATAATTAGGAAAAAGGGTAGCAATGAAATGCAATTTGAAATAGGTAGATTTTTAAATTATTTTTTCTGATTGCAAGAAGGTTCGTGGAGCTGTGTTTGTGTTCCTGTAGGCTGTTCGATTGTGCGGCCTGTCACTGAAACACTTATCTCATTGGCTCTTGCAGTTTGCTTTAGGAATAAAAACGCTGCTTGTTGGATGGATTGTTACCATGCTTTGCAAAAGAAACTTTTTCTACAATTGTAGAAATAGCTTATCATAACATAACATGTATATTTGTAATCACCCATAGGAAACTTTGGTACTGAATAAAAGGTGTTTATTTTGTTCTTTACTAAGTGGTTCTCCTTTTATCAACCTCAGAAAGCTAAAAGGCTAAATGTGCCCACCTGAAGTGTAATCTGTCCCCAAGAGGTACATTGGGGACTCGTGTATTGAATGTAATAATGTATTGTACCATCCAGTGAGAGCACTTCCGGTCGTGAGCGTGCGTTCGAGCAGTCAAGCGAGGCAGGCTGTGCAGCCATGTTCGGTGGTGAGAGGCAGTGCCTGGCAGCTTCTGCCTTGAAAGTGTCAAAGGGCGCAGGGAGAGAAGAGACAGCGGCGGCTGGATCCGTTCAGAGGTAAGCATGAGTGGAGCAGTGCCGCGGAGCTGCTTATAGACCACAGACGGAGTATAGACTGAGCGCAAGGGCCATAGAGAGCCCTCGTTGAGTGAGAGCCCCGGATTCTCACGGTATGCGGCCCAGCCAGGTCTGGGTGCTGCTTGCGGGTTGCCTCGTAGCACCCTGCTCGGTATTCATCTCGCACCTGTGCAGTATCCAGAAACTCCTTCTTTACCTGTTCCTGAGCAAGCAGTGCCCCATAGATATTTGGGAGCTAGCCCTACATAGGGTGCACAGAAAAAGGTGTTGCAGGTACGGGATAGGCTGGCTGAGTGGTGCTCTATCAGCACCTGCAGCAAACTCAGCCAGGCTAATCTGGGCTAGCACCAAGAAGACCTGAATGCGGGCCGCTAGGCCAACAACCCTGCAATTAGGCCCAATTGCCCGACTTAGGTCTTAAAAATCACAGACCTATTGTCCCACATTCCCATAGGGACTGCCAAGGCACAAAAGCAAGTATCAGGTGAGCTTACAAAGAAAAACTACATCGAAAAACTAGAAGAGAAAGATGCGATCAGGAAGAATCGTGCATACGCCGGGCCAGAAAACCAATGACCCGAAACGAGCACCTAAGAAAAAGTTAAGAACAGAAAAACCATCAAACAGAAAAGAATACAGCCAAATGTCAAGGATTTCACTAATCTCACCAATAATAGCAATGTTTGGGAGATCAGGAAGTAGAAAAAAAAAAAAAGCTCAAGATTCCATTTTCTAAAAGATCCTGGTGCTACAATCTATGCAATGATAGGAGAGACATCAGGTCTTCAAACGCCACTGGCACCCCAGAAGATCAGTCATACCACCACCCTACAAGCAAATGTGATGGATCCCATACATAAGTTAGAGGTAAACGAACAACTGCAAACCTATGACCAAGGTTCAGGGACATCAAACCACCAGACGCCAAATGAAGAAATTGACACAACAGTTAACGGGAATTCAAAGCTAATAACTCTTACCACAAAAACACTCATCCTTGCAGCAGGAATAGCATCAGATCAAAGTTATATAAGCAAGAACACAACCAAGAGCAAGTCTAAAGCCCTCCTCGGCCCGCAAATTGGGCCTTCAGAAAACGAAGGAGAAGGTACGAACACATTCTTACGTATATATAATTACTTAAAATCTACACTATAGGATGCATGAATTGGACACAGTGTTCGCTGTACGCGTTTATGTGGGCTTTTGAACTTGTGTAGTGTGATTCTATTTGAGTTACGCCTCCACCTACAGTGTGTGCGTGTGAGACTTATACCAAGATATGTTGAGGACACCTTAAAATCATAAAGGGTGTGTTAGGGGATAAAGCATGCTGGTTCATGGATTACATTGCTGCAAATGAATGCTTTTCGCTTTAGACGTAACAGGTTTCTAAATTTGAAATCTGATACACTACGGACACTCAGCATGTTTAGACTTATGATTACGTAAAATTTTTAGATCCAGACAAGGATTACACGGTTAAGCTGAGCATTAAACAGGAGAGACGGAACCACATCTGTTGCATTAATGAACGAATATGTTTTATTACGGTGGGTGAACAACTCAACATAGACAATGGTTGAGTTTGTCAAATGGATACTACTCTATCTCTCTTGCTTTTTCTATTCTATATATGGGATAGATTGCAGATGCTCTTTGCTATGATAGATTAAAATCCACGTTGCATCGAATTTTAATGGATCATTTCCAGTGGCATATGAATAGGGGAGTTTAAGAAAGCTTTGGTGAACAAAATATTTTCAGAATATTTTGTGATGTATTTTGTTCTTTGTCAACTCTCTGAATTTTTGAGTAGGTGGGAAAGCACTAGTGGTGATTTTAACCTTTGGAGAAATTATGTGTGCTTTTTTCTCTTTGAGCCGTATAAAACATAGTAAATATAGAGACTTTATTGTAGATTCTCAAATACAACACGTTTCTTCTTCCGATGGTGTATAACTGAAAGGATTATAATATGTAGATTTGAGACTATGTATTTTACTGTGTCTGTATGTACATGTGTTTTTGTACTTTATGCGTATTTTCAAATGTGTTGACAGTCATGTTTGTCATGCTTACAGCCATGAAGAAGCCCACATTGTGGGCGAAATGCTTTGGCTGTGTGGAACTGTCTGTGCTACTTTGGAAGAAAGTGAATAAAAGAAATACAAGATAAAAGAACAAAGGGGCATATTAGCAAGACCGGCGATAAAATGATCGCTGTTTAAGCGGTAGGAAACTACCGCTAAAACAGCGATAATGGACTTGCTAATATGTGTTATAGAATTCCAATAGAAGCCCAGGTTAGATATGCAGGACATGCAGAGGCCAAGCATATAGAATCTCTGAGGGCTAAGGCAGGAAACCTTAAGTCCTCAAACCAATCTAGAAGACAAAAAATGCGTGAGAGGAAAGCTAGAAACAAAATTCTACAACTAGGAAAACACTAGGCACTTAACGTGTTTCCCATCTTCACCTTATTCTAGGGAGGGTAAAGCTAGGGAGGGCCTAATCAAACCCCTAATAACAGCAGATCTTACTCCAAATAGAAGTCTAGAGAATTTGACATACGTGACCGATAGCCTAAATGTGTATACTCAATGCAAGTTAGAGAACACTGCCCCCCCCCCCCCAGTTATGGATGACACAGTCCTCCAGGAGAAAGCTAACATGCATAAAGACCAGTGAGACCATTTGAAAAAGAAGCAAGGGCGACAATGTTAGGGGCAGTAAACAACAAAGAGAAGAGGTCAATAACAACAAACCAAAAAACTCAGGCATTTTTTGGAAGGAAGGTACAAACACCGACAACCTCCCCCACAATTATTATGTTTCTGGACTCGCACATGAAAGAAAAAGACCCCAAGGAAAGTGCAGACTTGAAACCTCAAATCATAATGTTGACAGAATCCCAAGCAGTTCAATTGGGGTTCACCAGCCATAGGGTACAGCAAAAACACAAAAACTGTGCGAAAAAAACCCGAATCACTTGGCCCTGACCTGAATGAAACAGACGACCAGAACAGGCTGCAACAGGCAGCCACACACTACTGACACCTCACCACACTAAACGTAAGAAAGGGTAGGCAGTCCCCACAAGGAAACTTCAGTTTTCACATTCAAATCCAGAATAATATGAGTTCAGTGGAAGGCAATCTTTCGGATAACCCCAGGATAAAAAGGTAAGATCCATTAACACAACAAATCTTACTAATACCACAGTATGAATCAAAAGGACATCAGGACACCTTGAATAGCGGTAATATCCTTAAACTGATGAGTGAAATTCCAGTGCTAAAACACATAAAATCTTCAAACCTCCTGGCGGTGCTATTGCTACCAGCTGGAAAACAAAAAACAATGAACTATCACTGACAACTTGGGAGTCAGAAGAATTACTTCATCTAAAATTCAAAGCCTGGGGTATAAAGCTATCCAAACTGGCAGCTCCATCTACCGTCGTCCCCTCACCGAATAACGGCTTCATAAAATCAAGCAAGGACCAATACTAACCTTAGAGTCGCCACAGGTCTATTCGGTCTTGCAGAATGCAAAAGGAAGATGTCAAATCGGCTCAATGAGGAGTCACCAATGCCTGAAAGCAAACTTAGGAGCACACCAAAATCAATGGAGTTGGCTCCCAGCTACTCTCAAAGCAAAAAGTGTGACTGACACAATGGAAGCAAAGCGGGCAAATTTCAGAATGGCAACCTCCACATACTTTCATGGAAAATAGCCGGAGCTAAAAAAACAGCTGGAAGAAGGCATGTCTCTACAGGATTGGGACGCATATGATATAATAGCCCTCCAAGAGACATGAACACTGGATGACCTACCCATGACCTACCCATAGCCGGCTTTTCACACTATAAATTAGCCACAGAAAAATCTGAGCATTATGGTTGCACCAAAGGTGGACTTGCAGTCTATGTATCCATCACTCTTAACATCAAATCAGAACTGCTCATCTCCCCAGATCCTAGTATTCAAGTAATTACATTTTCTGACCAGCTCACAGACAAATTGAGGACAGTGTTACTGATTAATTACTATGCTCACCCAAAGGCAAGTAAAAAAAAACCCATAATGCACTTCTTATCACCACTATCTCTGACATACGATGCTCCCATCCCTTCAGGAACATCATGTTGAAAGGAGACTTTAACTCCACTCTAATTTATACTCGAGATGAAGATGAAATGTTGGTAGTGGACAACAGATTCTGGAACATTAATCCCCCATATCAAATTAAGATATAGTCCAGACTATACAGGCCAACAACTGGTTAAGGCATTGGAGTACCAGGGTTTGCTGGTGGTAAATGGCAGATCAGTGGAAGAGAACCCACCTAAAAACACCTATCATGGACCAATGGCACGATCAATACCTGACTTTACAGTAGTCTCCCTACCCTTAATGGCATTCCGTACACAATTTTTTTATTGAATACACTACTTTGAGTGATCACTCGTATCAATATATATTTTTTACCTTTAAAGTACCCACATTTCATCCAATAACATCAATTGAGGGAAATATTAACTTGATTAACCTAAAATGTCTCAAATAGTCAAATGAAACCATTCCAGACCTGCAATCAACAATCAAAGAACTTCCAATGGCATCCGCAAAAGAGAACTCTAATATGATACAAGCCTGGTCCAATTTCCTGTGCAACTTGACTCTAGTAATGACCAGAACAAGAAATCAGGTTCCAAGAAACAAAACTCGCAAGGCAACAACAAGCAAAGCCCAAATGCTGAAACGTGAATTAAATAATGCAATCAGAAAAATGCACTCTACGGACCGGAATCAATCGGCTTAGGAGGCTTTTTTGCAACTGAGAAAAAAATACAAAAAGAAACAATGGGAAGATAAAGGAAATAGTTATGAGATATTTAGTGCCAAATTACTATTTAGTGAGAGGCAATCCAACTCGAGCAGCTTTTGGGAAACAATAAACCACTTGAAAGGCCAGCGAATGCCATAACCTCAATGTACAAGAACATGATTGGGCCAACTATATAACAAAGAGATTTAAAGAGAACACAGCTGACTGCAAAGTTCTTGGTTGATTCTATCCATCAAGAACGATCGACGACCAGTGGAATTAGCTCATCCTATTCAATTGAGGATATAACAAACATAATAAGCAAATCCAGAGGCGACGGAGCCACAGGGCCAAATGGCATGCAGCAAGCAACTTTTAAACTTTTAAACACAACTCATCTTTCTGGAGTAACTGGCTGGCTGAGCTCTTTAGAGAAGTAGAATTGCAAAATCAAATACCATTGAGCTGGCAAGGACCAGAATTTGAAAGTCGCACCCTACTAGGAGAACCTTTGTTCCTTATCTGCTGAAATGGAAGCTCTACACAGATCACTGATGCCAAAGGATTTATGCTTTTAGGGTACATATGATGACTTAACACATTTGACTTAAAAAACTAAATTGTTATTTTTTCTTTTATACAGAATAGCAAATGAACGAAATCAGTGAAGCTATACATTCATTATGTTAATTAAACAAGCCACCCACCTGAAGCAATTATGGGCTAAAGACCTTGAAATCCTACTGGACCAAAGTGTGTATTTTGGACCTTTTTTGTTTTTTTTTTACTAAATAGTAGTTAATCTTGCTAAATTATGCTAGATTAGAGATGTAACTTCTTGTGTTTTTACCTGACATTTCAGGACTTCATAATGCAAAATGAAGATCATCAATCAATCAATCAATCAAAGGCCATTTATGTTCTCGCCCTAGTGAAGCAGACTAGAAAGATTGAGGCTTGAGCTTCTATTCCCCTGACTTGAAGAGCCAGGTTTCTAACGCTTTTCTGAACTTGAGCTCTGAATTCTGAATGTGTAAGTGATAAGGCAAGGCATTCTAAAGTTTGGCGGTCCTAACAGTGAGGACCTGCTTCCCTGCCTCATTTTAGCAAAGCGAGGGGCTTTAAGGAGACGCTGATGATTAGATCTTAATGTACGCTCCTGGCGGTAAAGGCTGAGCCTCAGCTTGAGGGCCCTTGCCCTGGATGGCTCGAAAGGCAAGGGTAAGGGCCTTGAATTCAATCTTCCTGGCTATGGGGAGCCAATGGAGCTGTTTAAGGTGGGAGGAGATGTGCTTGCACATATTGACCTTGTGGATGAGCCTACCAGCAGCATTCTGCACTGTCTGACGCCTGTGGATCAGGAAACCAGGCAGTCCCAGGTAGATGCAGTTGGCATAGTCAAGTTGGGATGTAACTAAACCGTGAACCGTGATCCTGCAGCTCTCTTCAGGCAGGAAGCCTAAAGATTTTCTGATAGATAACATTTTTCCAAAGCAAGCCGCAGAAATGTTATTTCTAGTCTGCTTTTGCTTTCAAATTATTCTCACAGTTGTTTAATATGCAGCATAAATGTAAGCTTTTAAAGCAATTTCCACTTTCAAAACATTTCCACAATGGAAAGGTCGCTTTTGTGACAACATGTCCATACTAAATTGAACATTCTTTAAGAATCCTTTTTTGAAATATTAAACCCTTCTGCCAATTTGGTGAGAGAATTTATTCCATCCCTTTAAATAACTGTTTAACCTGATGGTGGGTGGGTTGTCTCCAGACGGTACTGCAAGAGTCTGAAAGAAATGTTAGGAACACCAGGTTGATCCATAAGATAGTGTGGACACAGATGAGTGGAACCACACTTCCTTGCATGATGTCCTTCCAAGATTTAGAAATTTGCAAAA
The DNA here is from genome assembly GCF_964204655.1 of Triturus cristatus. NCBI lineage: Eukaryota > Metazoa > Chordata > Amphibia > Caudata > Salamandridae > Triturus > Triturus cristatus. The sequence continues at coordinate 78,587,638 of NC_140588.1, forward strand.
AGAGATTTTCCCCTTATAATTGTTGATTTAATTTTGGGAACAAGACCTAATGTCTAAATATATCTGCCAGTGTCCAGGAAGATGTAAAGATATGATCATCCAAACATAAATCAACATAATATCACAATAGATTCTTTACTTAACAGTGGTCTTCTCAAATTTGGTGTTGTTAGAGAGCCCAACCTCTCTCCTTTGGGATTGGTTTCTGAAATCTCAAAGCTCTGTGAGGCCTCTGCTAGCCCCATACAAAGACTGATGTACACAAGAGTGTGGGTCTGAATTACTTAGGTGGAACATACAGAGGAATTGATCTGCAAAGACATAATCATTTTTAAAAACTAATATATATAGTATACCATAGCCCAAACAAAGACAACCACAGCTTCAAAAGCTTAACAGATAAATGGAATAAAGAATTAAAGCTAAGATAATGCATTCTTTCAAATCCGGGCTACATTTAACCCATATATTCTATGCTTGAAGATTCCCATTGAAGTTCCAATGCAGAAAAAAACGTAAGTTAGAGGAATTACATCTGTAACCTGAAACTTGCCCAACTGTTTTGCCAAATGCTAAATTACTCAGGGCTCTGACCAAGTCATTTGTTTAAATGGTCACATAATCATTCACCATTGCTCCTACGCTGTCCCGAAGATCGTCTGGCCCAGCAGTTTAATCAAGTAGTATAGAAAATCCACCCTTTTGGATCTTCTTTGGACTTGATTCAAGCTAAACTTTTAAAACTGATTTAGGGCAGAATATATGGGGAATGGTAATGGCTTTGTTCATGCCCTACTGAACCAAACAACTGTTATATTTTTGTTAAAGAAACCGTAACACGATCCATAAGGATCTAGGTAAATAACAAAGTACAGATCAGCTCACTTCTTTTCAAAAATTCGAAAAATGTGGAATTAAACTGATTCCAAAATGTTGTAGAATATGAAAGCCCTTTACACACATCTCAGGAAGTTTTATTCCCTAACATGAGTATGGAAATGATCATCTGTGTCAGACCTCATTAATTTAAATTGCTGTGCTTAATCCATAAATCAGGCTATGTAAATAGGCCTTCTTCCCATCTATCTGTTTATAGAAGCATAGGGTATTAGATTTGAAACCATGAATACGTTAAAGAGGAAATTCAAATGAATAAAAACAGGGATATTTAAAATTAATTGCAGCAAAAAAATAATTGGCAGAACAGAGAATGAGGTGTGAGTAGTAGTGAGAGGTAATTGAAACATGACTTGGAGAAATAGCGTTGTGAGCTAGGATAAAGGTTTATATAGTCGTTATTGCTGAACCTTCGCTTCTGCAGTGTATCCATATGGCGATATTGTGATGTTTCTCTTTTTTATATTAGCAATATAACCTCTTTAAACGATCTCTTACTTTTCTGTAACTCTGATCAATCAGCAAATTTGCAGAGATTTTAATCTGGGAGTAGATTTGTTTTTTACCTTTTGAAGAGCATTGGAGGGTTATCTTTTTCTATAAGATCTATGGGGTTCCCAAAGCTCCTCCATTATTCTGAGTAACATTTTTATGAAACTTTTGTTTGTTTTGTTGAATCCTCTTTTTAGTTCGAATTAAAGCAAGGTTGTGTCTTAAATGGGTCAAGTATGGCAGTTCCGATGTTTTAGGAAGCTTAGGGCATGATTTCCTCTGCTGAAAGCGCAACAGTCTGTTTTTTAATATCATGTATTTGTTAAGAGTGATTGTATCATAATCTTTCTGAATTCATTCATTAAAGTTCTCCTCAGCATCTGCATGATTAGAAACTTCTTCTGGCCAGATTGTAGGCTAATTTTAGGATGCAGCCCAGTTTTAGTGGTTAACATATCATACGTGTCAACCGGCTGCAGTTGATGGGGTCAACGTACATAGAACTACTTTTTGGGGGCAGTAGGTAGAAATGGAGCGTGTGACTACTGAACCATTCTCTCTACAACTAGGCAAGTTCCATAAAATATGAGTGAATGAAAAGATCCATAGAATGAATGATTCACTATATGTGTTTGGCCATTGTGCAAGTTTACATTTTTATTTTTGAAGAGAAGGCGATATATTTTACTATGGATGAGTCTGGCTTGTCTACGGGTATGCTAAAAATTCCTAACATTTTCAGATGATTGATCACCTTCTAAAGACTGACCCGACTGCCCCCAGTGTAGACATTCATTTTGCATTCACTGAACGTAGGAAACTACAGACAAATCATATCCTAGAGATCCTTACTACAGTTATTCTTCTGAACATATGAAGGCGCATTACTGTTTGGGAGAGGCTAGCTGTGAAAATCATTTACAAAATGCAAGGTAGGCATTGTGTACAATTTGCTCCTGTCTCGCAATGCTTAATCTTTTAACAGCATTGCTTAAGTGGCTCCACAGCATACTAAACTTTCACAATTTAAAGCAAATTAAGCTTTATGACAAGAACGCAAAGACACACAGATGATGGACAGAATGCAGAGCAAATCAAACATTCACCCCTAGTCAATAGATCTGGCTTAAATTCATCTTTCTTTTGCTCAACACACCACCCCAGTTTAGACCCAGCCATCTGCAAATCAGTCTTGACCCTGCACCTCATGGTAACAGTCCATTCCGAACTGCAAAGCCAGGTCCTCCCTGGAACAGAAACAAGCATCCTGGGACTATTTTCGGGTATCACCCCTCATCAGCCAGGCTAGCTTGAATCTAGTGGCACAGTGAGTACAGGACCCTTGTTTGCAGATACCTGGCGCTCTTAGGGCGAGGAAGCAATAGACACGCAGATGATGGACAGAATGAAGAGCAAATCAAACATTCACCCCCAGTCAAGAAATCTGGGTTAAATCCATCATTCTTTTGCTCACCATGCCTCTCCAGTTTAGACCTGGCCATATGCAAATCACTCTTGACCCTGTGCCGCATGGGAACAGTCCAGCCCGAACTGCCAAGCCAGGTCCTCCCTGGACCAGAAACAAGCATCCTGTCTCTCCATGCTTAATTTTTGAGTGACATTGCTTTAGTAGCCCCAGAGCATACTAAACTTTCACAATTTAAAGCAAAGAAAGCTTTATGTCACAAGTGAGCCCATATATAGTTTTTACTGTTTGGGCTTTATTCTGAAAAATGTGCTAATTTTTCATTCTTTGTAATGTGCAAAAAAACTTCTATTTTGCACTTTGTAGAACTCTGCGTGATGTTTGAGCAGATCCTGTTTCACTTACAGGTCTTTCTGCTCGAAACAGTCTCCTAAGGTCCCTCAAGTAACTGTAATATGCGAAGCACTTCTTATGCTTATAAACCACGTAAGATGCTGAGTCGAATCGTTTAAGAAACTTTAAACAATTTCACATACATTTCCATTATTTTGGGAAGGATGCTATGGGGATATGCAAATATGTGAATTATGCATGTAATAAGACCCAAGACCCTAGACTCCATTATCTACCCTAAAGGCCTTTAAAAGACTAATGGAAGCGTTTTTAAAAATGTAAGTTTGTAAAGACACTAATAAGAAAGACTTTTCACACCTCAAAAACATTAAAAAGCCACAATGTAAGCCATTACATTTCTATCAAAAGTAAAGCAGTGTGTGTTCGCTTTGTACACTTTAATCCACACTGTTAAATCCAACACATTTAAAAATAAAATTCATACATGTTGCAAAGACACCAGCTTTCCACAAAAAGACCATGCCTGCTCGCTTTGCTATTTATAGGTGTGTTGGTAGATTTGTATTCTACTAGTGCATCTAAAAAACCCAAATGCATATTTAATAGTTGTACAGGATTATTGCTGAAAATGTAATGCATAAATATAAAGCCTAGATGTGATCAAAGGAAATCTGCTGAACAGACACCCCAGCCTCAAGGAACAACTGTGCCGCTGAATTATAAATACGTATATTTTTGTCCATCATTTTAACGTTCCCTTCTGGATCGCAGCTCAATCAATCTAAAGACGCAATGGTTCAGAACCCGTCTGCTTAATTCAGCAGTTGTCAATATGTTGCCATTTGTAAAACAAGCATTGCTACCAGCATATGCCTGTCATGTTAGACCTGCTGGCTTCATCGCGCCCATAACAGTTAACAGTTGTCATGGTTGAAGACGTACTGCTTCTCTGACTGCGCTTTTCTCCGGCATGGACGGGAAGCCCTGTGGCGCGTCTCTGCTTGTTCCCTGCCTAAGCCGTCAATACTCATTACGCAGTCACTCTTTTTAAGATATCTCCTCGCTTTGGATTCGTAACTGAGCTTACAGTGCTGCCGCGTGTTTCTCATTGATCGGGTACTCAATAGCCATTACGCAGTCGCGCGCCGATTACGCGGCTGTCAAGGAGAATGGCGCAGCTAGTTCCTGGTTTTCACCTGGAGAAGTCAAGTCATCAATAAATGTTATGTATCAAACCCATGACAAGACGTGGTCACATCAGAAATAACAGCTCGGCTTCCGAGAGGTCTGGCGGTCTGAACTGATACAGTACGGCAGCAGCAAAGTAATGTTACCTCGTTCACAGAAGGCAGTTAAGTGCAATTTTTACATTCCCTGCAGAACAGCCCCAGCAGGGCAGGCTCGTAAAAGCTTTCAATGCTCACAGAACAAGTACAGGTAAGGCGTACGTGATATGAAGGTCTCCGAGCAGGGGCGTAGGAGACACTAAAATTCTGGGGGGGACAGGGACAACATTGTGCACTTTCCAGTGACCCTATACAAATCACCGCCCGTTAAACAAATACAGTCGCATACTTTCGAAGTGAAATATTGAGAAAAGCAGGCACGTAGTCACAGTTTGCATGTATGCTTTATTGTTATTTACATTCATATAGTAATGAGACCAACTGTTTAAAAACAAGCATTTGCAATGCAATAGGTCTCGCAACTGCGAGATTTGGAGCTATTGGTATTGTAAATGACAATGCCTTTAATTTATTCACAAGCATCAGGCATCAGACATCCACAAGCATCAGACATCAGGCATAAGACATCCACAGGCATAAGACATCCACAAGCATCAGACATTAGTCATGAGACATCAGGCATCAGAAATCCACAAGCATCAGACATCAGTCATCAGGCATCAGACATCCACAAGCATCAGCCATCAGGAATCAGACATCCACAAGCATCAGGCATCAGTCATCAGACATCCACAAGCATCAAACATCAGGCATCAGACATCCACAAGCATCAGGCATAAGACATCCAGAAGCATCAGACATCAGTCATGAGACATCAGGCATCAGACATCCACAAGCATCAGACATCAGGCATCAGACATCCACAAGCATCAAACATCAGGCATCACACATCCACAAGCATCAGACATCAGGAATCAGACATCAGGTATCACACATCAGACATCAGGCATGAGACATCAGGCATCAGACATCCATAAGTATCAGACATCTACAAGCATCAGACATTAGACATCAGGCATCAGACATCCACAAGCATCAGACATCCACAAGCATCAGGCATCATGCATCAGACATCCACAAGTATCAGACATCTACAAGCATCAGACATTAGACATCAGACATCAGGCATCAGACATCCACAAGCATCAGGCATCCACAAGCATCAGGCATCCACAAGCATCAGACATCAGGCGTCAGACATCAGGCGTCAGACATCAGGTGTCAGACATCAGGTGTCAGACTTCCACAGGCATCAGACATCAGGCATCAGACAGCCACAAGCATCAGACATCCACAAGCATCAGACATCAGGAATCAAACATCCACAAGCATCAGACATCCACAAGCATCAGACATCATGCATCAGTTATAAAGGTCTGAAAGATACTTCATATCGACACACTTATGCTTACTGAAGATTCACTGTGTGTTGTGTGAGACCTGGTAGAAAATGAACTGAAGAATACACCTGTAACTGGGCCAAGGCTAATATTCAATCTATTGTGTACTGTCAGTAAGTTAAGGCAGAGTGGAACATTTAAGTCACATCTTTGGCAGTCTGCCACAACTGGCCAGGAAGAATTCAAAGAGAGAGGAGGTGAAGCCGACGGGAACTCAACGCCCAGCTTCTGCAGCAGACCTAAACTTTTTTAATCCATGCCGGGAGATAGCGAGCTGCCTGCCCAGGGTCGAAGTTTGTTAAGAGGTGGAGCCAGGGGTACGCTTTGTGAGTTCTTTCGAGCCTTCAATAAGTGATGCAATTGATTAATTTAATGGTTTTCACTGCTTGACCTCAGAAGGATAAAAGTCAGAGTCATCAGAGCTGGTAACAGAGATTTGAGGAGTCACATTGGTATAACGTAGGAGTGGGAAGTAAGCACGCACCACCTCTCTTGGTGCACGCCTTCCCCAAGCGCTTTTAAAATGTTTGAGCTCGGTTGGCATGCGGTAGAGAGATTTCTTGCCAGCCTATCACGTCCGACAAGCCATCAGGGCTGGGGCAAGCAGCCATGAGTCAGGCTTTCCTGAATGGAGGAGTGTATCTGGGCCTTCATGCGCTGTCTCAGGCGAGACCTAAAAAGCCAGACGAAGGGTATGGATGGGGGAGGGAGTGGGAACAATGGAGGAAGCGTTTGCAGTTTGTTTAATTAACCCAGCACCCGCTTCGGTCGGCGTCCGTGCAGGGGGGGGGGGCATATTTACTACATATAATGGCCTTAAATAGTCAAATATTTTTGTTCAAAAATGTAAATGTATTCAATATAAATAAAACCGCATATATGACCGCAAAACTCTTCCATGTGTGTTTTTTTTTTTGTTTAATCTGGTTCCGACCTGCGCCTTGGGGAGGTTTACGGCTCCTTGCTCTTTCTCCTCCCCTCGTTCATGGCTGGTCTCCGAGCCTGAAAGTAGTTAAGACCAGGGGCAGCGCCGTATGTGCTGCAGAGGCACAGCGGGCGGAGTAATGGAGGGTGAAAGTTGGCCCAATCTGGAAAGTAAAGAAAAACGAAAACAAACAAACCTTGTTCAAATCATGATGCGCTGTGTTGGAGTTTACCGCGCTTCATGCTTTGGACAGCCCGGTGCTAACAATGTTTGTTTATTTTAGTACAGTCTTTCTAAAATAAACAAGCTTACTAGCACCCTGCTGTCCAAAACATGAAGCGCAGTGTCAGAGAATCGGGTGCCGAAGGAGCGACGTGGACTACTGCTGCAGAGGCGGTGTGCGCTGTGAGGGAGGCACATTGCTTCAACAAACTAGAGAAAAATAAAGTACCATGAAGAGCGATGTCGGAGACGCGGGTGCATATATGAAGTGAGAAAAAGTGTGCAATTCTGGAAAAAAAATGCTTTACCTACACGATGGCCCCTCGCATCGCATGCCGCTTCTTCTCAGCTTTGGAAGCGGTGAAATATAAGACGTGACCACTGGTTATAAACAAGCAGCATGCGGTGCCCGCCCATCGCGCACACCGGCACTTGAGAATGGCGGTGGAAAATAAACAAGGAAGTAGTCCCTACACGAATAGATAATGCCTAGCAGTGGAACGAAACTGTAGTTAGTCGGTGCTGCTTCCTGCTAAAGGGAAGCAAAACGGAAGTGCCGCATGGGATCGTAAGCCAATGACAAGCCCGCTAACAAAATAAATGCCCGAGTTAACGAATGGCAATGGGCAGGAGAAACTACCGGCAATAGGCGGAGTTTCACCCAATATTCAGAATTACTTAATGCCTCGTAGAGGCAGCGCATGCGCTGCCCTTTGCGAGACCTAAAAACATATATATGAATCTTGCATCTTAATGCACAAAGCAAACAAAGGCCGCTCGCTGACTTAGGGTGGGGGCGTCGTGTTTGCAAGTGGATTATGGTTTGAAAAGTACCTGCTGCTGCATTCCTGGTCTCCAGCAATTTTCAGGCAACAATAAAAATGTGAAGATAACTTTGGTGATTAATGTTCTTTTTTTGAGAGAGATCGAAGGCTTGTCTAGTGAAAGCTTTAATTCAAAAGGTCAGTGAGTTACTGCTTTTGTCTGAGATATTCTTTTGGTATTTGAAGTTTATAAGTTAAAATCCTAACATTGAACAGTGAGCTATTAACCGTCATCAAAGAGCTGCATAAAAACTTCAATGTATAGATTAGAATGTTATGATTTTTCCCCAGTCTTTCCCTATCCTAATGTTGGAAAATGGGTTCATTAGGACAGAAATCAATTCTGATTATTGAAGAGAACCCCCCAACCATGGTGTTATGTTTTACATTCTGAGTTTGTGTTTCTCTAGTGTTGCAAAGCCGCCCTAGGCACTCCCCAACTTTTTGCTGACTGGTACTGGTGGTACCTGACTGACTGACCCTGGCCTCTGCCTAAACAGCCAGTGCTATTCTGAAAGAGGCACTTAAAAATACAGTGAAAACACCTACATACACTAGGGTGCACTATGGGTTAGGGTACCCCTATGATGGGCATGACCTCTCCTATAAGGCCCTAGTACATAATAGGGCAGGGGGATTAGAACTACTTTTAAGTCCCTAGAATATAATAAGGCATGGCAGTTTAGAGGCCAGCAGCCCTTTCTGCGCTTGCATGTGTGCACTGCTGAATCCTGATGTCAGTTTAAAAGTAGCCCTATGTTATAGGGCTGCTTTTAAAATGCAAATTGTGCCCAAACTCGACTTTTGGGTTTGGGGAACTTACAAATTGATCAATTACAATGTTGGGGCAAAATTAAGTGGAAAAATGTTTTCCACTTAACTATGGCTGTATCATATTTGCCACATAATACATCATCTGCTGCATAATCTAACGATTTCCTCCAAAACAATTTTGTAGCTCAAACGGATCCCAAATTACTAAAAGAAGTGTGACTTGTGTTGGTGCGAAGTTTAGGGCCCTTTGCAAAAGTTAGTAAAGAAAACAATTCCTAAGAAAACAATTGGTCCCAGACACTCCTAATGACACTCAAATTAATACCTGTAGGAGAGTGTAGTATGCAATCAATTCATACAACCGAAAATGTATAATGTAAAGGCACATTCAACAGGGAAATCTCATAGATTAGAGGCCAACCAAAGTCAATTAAATTGCAAACATCAATTTATTTCCCGCTGAATCATATTCATAAAATGCAAACTTAGGGGCTGACTACGATGGCAGGCGGACTTCAGTACCACCGCCATCGAATCAGGGAATGGGACCGCTGGCCTTCAAGGTGGAGGCCCCACGATAGGCATTACAATGCGACTGCCACTACGGTGTTCGCAGTGCCTATCTTTTACATTGCAGCAGGTGCTGCTGGCTGCATCATCCGCCGCAAAGTAAAAAAAAAAGGAACATGTTAAATATATCGGTGCCTGCCACATGGTGCAGTGATATGTTGTGGGGCATCATAGATGCCCCCCAGGACCCATGTCTGGGGGCCAGGGGTAAAGGGGCCTGCTACGGGCCCCCAATGTCCCTTTCGCCAGCATTTCCATGGCAGGTGAACCGCCATTGATAAGCTGGCGGGTAAGGGACATCGTAATCCCTGCTGCGGTGCATGGTAGGTACCACCAGCATTGTAGGAACCACAAGCCCCTCCACCACACCGGCGGGCTCAAGAAGCCTGTCGGGTGCGTGGTGGTTGGTCTTTCCGACCGCCAGGTAACCACCCGCCATTGTAATATGGCGGGCTGTGATGCAGTCACCAATGGCGGTGGGACCGCCACCGACGGGGTGACGTGCGGTCCCACTGCCATTATAATCACCCCCTAAGTTTGGTGTGCATGCAAATCCTACATTGCCAACCCCTGGCAAGTTGCACTGCTAGTGCTGGAAAAAGGCCAATGGAGGTACCAATGGGTGAGGTGGACTGGCCTCAAGGGTCTTATGACCTCAGTGACAGATTCACTGTCGATCTAGGATGTGCTTCTTCATATGCCTGCCCGTAAGACTGGAAGTGAACTGCAGTATGGATTGTGGTGGACAGGTCCACCTGCGGGTGCTAAGACATCTGGGCTTCTAAGGTCTATCGGGCCTTCTAAGGTGTAGCATCGGAATAAGCTCTGTCAGGAGTGTGGTATGGTGAACTGGTCATGAAGGTCTGAACATGGTTCTCCAGTTCCAAATTCAGCAGCTTTGGCCAGAGTGCCACATTCTCTCCCACACTGAACACCATACTGCTCCACTGAGAGAAACTCGCACTGCCTTCAGCACAACTCAATTGTGCTGCGACTAAATTCAAATTATGCACTAGACAACAGTAAAATGCTGCCTGAAAAAAATGAATAACACCCTGGAAAAAGCAAACACTCATAGGGAATGCAAGAAGAATAAGCAAAGCATGGGAACTGTAATCAGAAAAAACATGGTTACCTTAACGGTTTTAAACTCATTATTCAGAAAACAGTAAGTGATTTTGCCTGAAAAGTTCAAGACATGGCTACAGGACCAGGAAGGGACCCCTTTCAATGTCCATTGCTTATATCCTTTCAAAATGTATGCAGTTTGGTTTAAAAAAGACCACATCCCCAAACACAGAGCCGCATTTTATAAGCAAAAATAATTAAAAAGTTGAAAACGATCATATTAAACGTTTCCACACTACCCATCAATCAGGTATTGCAGTCCCTTTAGGAATGGCGCCCTTACCCACCCTGGGAAAACAATGTTGTTCAAAGAAAGAAGATAAAAAGAAAGTAGCGCTTTCACTGGCAAACTCTGTAAAGTGGCGCTAATGTGTGTGGGTGTAAATAACAGTCTGGCCTGTCTGCTGTCCACTCTGTATTGCTTTATTTAGGTATTTAACTATTTTTTCTCTCCATTCCGAGGTTTTTCTTTTCAATAGAAAACGGTCAGAAAATGAGGACATTTTCAGCCAAAGTGTTCAGCCTTTTTTGGATCAATTTCACAGGGGAACAAATAAAGAAAAAGAGAGGCAAGAGAGAGTACCTTAAGAGCTGCCTCTTGAAATCAGCACGTAAGCAGGAGCGAGACAGAGACAGAAAGAGATGGAGGAATAAAGAGAGGAGGGAGCCGCCAGAGGCAGATCAGGAGTAGTGGACACGGTCCTTGCCATGAAGTAAAAGAGACAGCGTTTATTTTTTCTCCGTTCTCTGCCCTTCCCAGAACGGCTGAGCCTTCCTGCAGCATAACAAAAGGCAGAGGGCGGGTGGCCTCTGACTCCAGGCAGGTCAAGTGCAGGGCCATTAGGTAGCGCTTTCGCGTGCTAATGGCCCTGCGATAACAGAAGGGAGAGGGGAAATTCCTTTGTCCCCTCGTCCCCCCGACCCTTGTCCCCCGTGTCCCCCCCACTCCAAAATCTGGGGGGGATATATCCCCCGCGTCCCCCACACTTCCTACGCCCATGTCTCCGAGGGATCTCTGCTGAACTCACTCGGAGAAATGTATTGACAGATGAGTTAGTGAATATGCAAAATAGGACAGTTCTCACGTAGGATATTTTACACCTCAGCATTTGATGGACAGGCTGCTGTTGTTTAAAGACATCCGGTTTGTGTTGAATCTTTGGATTTCCTGTTATTTTGAAGTAATCATTACAATTGCAGAAATAGCTCCTCTACATAGCTTACATTTTCAATAGGTGTAGAATGTTTTTATTTGACAAGAAATTTTGATTCTATTTGATGAATCTGCAGAAAACATCCCCAAAATTATAATTCACTTTGTTTGCCACCACTACCTGTCATGTATCACCAGTTTTTTTGCCACAGCTTGTGCCCTATCCCCTGCATTTTAACTACATACTGATGACCCCGTACCAATTATGGGTACTAGGTGCAGGTGTGGCCTTCATAAAACATCTCTTGTCCCTTACACTGTCCCTATCCACATGGGTAGACCTTAAGTTGAGTCTAGTTTTCACAGAATCCATTATTGGTGTGACTATTTTGAAAATGTCTGGGCTCACTATATGTCCTATTGATAACTATGTGAAGAAGTTGAAGCGTGAACGCACTCCAAACTCGGACGCACTGCGCCAGCAGCGTATCACAAATACACCAAATTACTCCAATTTTAATCCAATTTATTCCAGTTAATTCAAGTTTTCATCTCAATTCATCATGTTACATGGTAGACGATAGTATCTGTTGAAAATGTAAAACACACGGGAGTGCACTTGTCTTAACTCTTGGTGTATGATATAACTCTGTCCTGAAACAAGTGGCACCCATGATTACCGGAGATGATATTATGTTACAATGTTACATGAAGTGGACAATATAACCACTATCTATCCTTCCGCAACGGCAGTTTAAGAAATATGATGACAGTAAGTTGGACTTTGCTGTGTTTAATAATGTCTTAGTAATATCAGTAACATCTTGTGTAATTCCATATTTGACAAGCATTGGAGTTTGATTTCGATTTTTTAATTGATGTTGGATGTACACAACTAAGGGAGGGCGGGGTATACAAGTGAAAAGTTTAAATAAGAGTTTAATGCAAATTAAGAACGTCCAGCACATTTCAAATCCATGAAATTAACGTTGGTTGATATATTGCACTATGAGAGTTGTAATTGTGTGAGTAGCGAGGTGTAACGGCTAGTTCAACGTCATTGGTTAACAAAGAGGGAAGGAGCACGTAGAGAACCAGTTTATAAATGAGGACGTTAGAAGTTAAAGTAACGTTGGATTGTGAAAACGAGAGATCGCAATTACAAAGATCAGAAGGTATGAAGGGAGGATGGTTCTAGAAGGCTGCTCGCATTTGAAAGTTTAGATCATGGGGGTGTAAAAACGGGGTGTTGCAATTAAAATGTGTAACTATTGAAAAGGGGTTAAACAATTCGAGCTTAACTTGAGGCAAGTCTTGTGTAAACGAGAGGTCGGAGCGCATTGCAACGTGCATAGCGGGAAAATGTCAATTAGAAAGTTGGGGTAATTTGATATGAAGTATTGTTGAAAGGCATAATTTAGTCAGGACATATAATCCAATGGTCATGTTTTTTAAACTTTTAGTTAAACCCTGAAGAAGGGCTATGAGATAAGCCCGAAATGCATTTGGAAAAGGACTACTAATGATATGATTAATGTATGGGGCATGCGACAGAAAGAAGCCTGTGGCACATCTGCCGTTATAGAAGCTAATCATACTATCGTCTACCATGTAAAATGATGAATTGAGATGAAAACTTGGATTACCTGGAATAAATTGGATTAAAATTGGAGTAATTTGGTGTATTTGTGATACGCTGCTGGTGCAGTGCTTCTGAGTTTGGAGTGCGTTCACACTTCAACTTCTTCACGTTTCGTAAGCACGTGGCTCCAGGGCGGGCCACGGTCGGGCTGCACGCAACTACTTTTGAATTATGGATGAATCCGTTAAAAATTTAAAACACACGGGAGTGCACTTGTCTTAACTCTTGGGCTATTGATAACTATCTCACACAATTTGATCATCTCCCGATCCTGGCCCTTCTCTATGCAGATGATGCCGTGCTCATGGCCTGTACCCAACTTTGACTGCAGCATCTATTCACTAATTTTGTTACTTGCATCCAGGATTTAGGCTTATTAGTTAATTTAAGTAAAAGTTTTATACTGAATTGTGGGAGAAGTCCCCGAAGTGCTGTGATATAATGATTGGTGGCACAAAGATCTGTTTTACCTCAACCTTTTCTTATCTGGGCATCTTATTTGATAAGGAGAGCTCATGGAAGCGCATTATCAATGCTGAGAAGCTGAATTTTCTGAAAAATATGTAGCTTTGACCAGTTGTCTGAGGAAACTTGTCAAGAAGCCCCCTACAGTGTTGCTATTGACTTATAAAGGTAAGTGTCCACTCACTTATTATGGGACAAGAGTGTGGGGGCATACCAACTGCCAAAACTTACTTATTTAGGCTCCTTATCTCTGTACCCAACAGCATCTCCTTATTCATATGTCACTCTGAATTAGGGGTCTCCTTTGAAGCAGACACAGCTAAGATCTGGACAATTTTACTCTTGCACAAGATACAGTCATCTTAGCATACCAGACTAAATCGTGAAATTATTAGGGACTGTCTTAAATTCCCTTTTACCCTCCAAAACCCTTGGATGAAATACATTAAAATATTTTCTGGAGATATAGGTCATCCAGAATATTCCAGACTATTTTGGTCATCCTGAGTCCTTGGAATGTATTAGTAGAAAGGAACTAAAGTGGAATGTCTGTCATTGCTTGAGGTCTTAAGACTGCCCACAGAACTGTTGAAGCCTATTGTACTGAAAAATCTAATGACGCTGGCTACGTATGACATGCAACCTTATCTCAAACGTGTACATAATGCCCAAAATAGGTTTATTCTAACTCATTTTAGAATGGATATAAGGATAAATTTGATCATCTGACAAGCTTTCCTAATTTCAGTGACTAGTGTTTGACCTTAGTCAATTGTCCCTCTGACTAGGTGTCAACCCAAAGTACTTTGCACATTGTTTTCTTCTGCAAATTTTATAACGCCCAAAGGAAGCATTTAATATTTATGCTGCTGAGGTATCACCATTTTGTACAATGTCAGCCTGCATATTTGTTTTTACAAACCTTACCCCCACTTTACATTTGTGGCACTATGTCAAGTTTTGTATCTGCTGTGATTAATTGCAGAAATACTCTAAACGTTTGTAACTCTGGTCTTGAGAAGTAGTTTACTTCTTATCTGCTCTTACTATTGGCATCTGACGATCGTAATTTGACTTTTGTACATATGTTTTTAACTATTTCAATTTTAGATGATGGTTTTATGTATTGTATTTTATGCTTATATGATTTTTTAAGGAGAAATCGAATAAAGATTACTTAACATGACATGATAAGTATCAAATCAGTAAAATCCTTTAAAAGATAAGACTGGGGAATGGCCAGGGAGGCGGCCAGGCAAGATGCAACCACCCTGAGTGCCGCACAATAAACCTGATAACCAACCCAAAATAATATATTTGCTATCATGGAGTGAAACAGCCAGAAAGCGAATGACAACCCCTGGTCAGCAGCACCAACTGGTCAAGAGGCTGGGAAGCCTGAAAATCAGAGCCAAGTGAGCTGCAACTTGAAAGCCGGCAATCCCGCAGTGGAACCAACAAAATGGTCACCGAAGCCACAGCAAAGCAGCTGCAGGGCCTGTAGAGCCCCACAAGGGATCCAGCACATACATCAATCTTATGCGACCCCCATCCAATCCTACCATACGACCAGCACCATTGAGGTTAGAGGGGGCCCCTGGCAGAGATCCAGAGGAACCGCCGACCACTGAGCACAAAAGGCCTGAGACCAAATGGGTTGTCTTGAGAAAACTGCCTGCCTGAGACTGAAATAGATCAAAGGACATGCACAGTGACTGGGGGAACTCCAGGTGGGGCGCAACCCTGAAAACAAATTCTTGCTGGGCTGCAAAGCCGTGTGAGGCCTAGCATCTCAAGGGTAGCTAGGTGATCATTGAGGGGCGAACTTGCGCAGACCTCATCCATGCCTTCCCTGAGGCCAGCTTCATTGAGGTGAGAGAGTGCACCCGATAGATCTGCCAAACATCAGCTCAAAGTGCCTGAATTCACATAGGCTGATGTGAGCAAGTCACCTCCCCCACAAACCCAGAGCAGATCACAGAGCACGCCCAGTGCCTGAAGGGGACCTTGGGTGGAATGCACCACCAGCCCCAAAAAAATGGTTTTAATCTGGGCCATGGGGCCATGCCAAGCCAGGTACCTGAGGAGAACCAAGAATCCTGCTGGCGGTGGCCCGAGTGGCAATCACAATCCACAAAGGTGATCGTTGCCTGGAGTTGAAGAGCAACAACTTCCAATATAACAAAGCCACAAGCAGTAGACATACAAATAAATGAACTGCCCACAGTAGAGAAAAGAGACTGGTGCCCCCCAGGAGAAAAATTATGAGGGCAGGGGTGCTCTTTTGCGAACAACCCTATAACTGGCAATAGAGAGATACCTGGTGTTAGCCCCAGAGCACACACTGAACAAGAAAAAAGTGGGCTGAAAGGGGATATCTGAACCAGCCCTCACACAATCTGAAGGTCAGCAACAACTTGCCCCTACCCATGGCGAGGCCCCCTTCGAATGGCTCGCATCAGAGAGACAGCCCCAGAGCTGACCCTCATTACATCCTCAGAAATGAAGCCCTCTCAGAACCTCTTGAATAAAGGACCAGCTCCAGAAACCAGGCCTGCAACAGACCTCAATATCCAAAGCCACCATGGGTCCAGGCTCCTAGGCACCAGCCACTAAAGAAGATATCCCACACACTACTCACGGAGTTCTGCGAAGACATCACTTCTCTCAGACAAGATTTCAGTAGAGCTCTGTCTGTCCTCACCCATCTTTATGCCATATTTAGTCACATTTGGACCAAATAGAACCCACTGTGACAGATCAAACCCAGAACAATAATGATCGCACTTCATTGACATAAATACTGACATGTAAACAAAGCTCACTGTTGCACACACTTGATGACCTAGAGAACCGATATTGCCACAACAATATTTGTATCTGATGCATTGCAGCAACAGTCTTAACCATAGATCTTGAGGTGTGTGTCCAAGCCCTCTTTTTGCATCTACTCCAGCTCCCAAATGATGCTCCTGTCCACCTAGATCCTACAAGCAGGGTTTATTCAGCTTACCAACAACAATATAATCTGGCCGCCAGCAGCTCCCCTGAGGTCACTACCTTCAAACGATCGAGAATATCCTAACAGCAGCTCGCCAACAAGAATCTTTAACGTTCCGATGAGACTCTATCTCACACTTTCAGGATGTCTCAGCCCAAACACTGTGAAAACTAAAAGACTTGTGAGAAATCACAGAACGTTTTCAGAAAGAAAAGGTACCCTATCGCTTGAGCTACCTATTCACATACGAAGACAAGAGCCAGGTGGTGACATACCTGCAGGAGATGCAAGAGATTCTTGCCCCTTCCTCCCCATTTGCAACAGGATCGAACCCATATTGAACACACTTGACAGATAAAGGAGGAGGCTGGCACTTCCATGCACAACGCTCGTCACATAAAGCAGCTCAAACTCTTTGCTGGAAAAAAGACAAAAAATACTGCCTATCTTCCTCTGGGGAAGAGCCCTGAAGAACCCTGAAGCGAGACAACCAGAGGCACATGAATACATGAATACAGCTTGCACATGGCTGGTCCCACTATGCGCTGGTAATGGCCTTTTAACCACTTCACGGATGGGGAGGACTTTTTGGTGTCCAATGAGGAGCCCGACCCTTATTCCTTTCGTTCCAATGTCTAATTGCATATTCTCTCAATGATTTCACAGTTTCACCCACCAATCCTACCCCTCATTCAGGCTTTACACTGCTCCCTTTTATCTTCCCAGGATCCCCTGGCCTGTACAACCAAACAAACCTGTCCTTTTTTTCACATGGGACACACACTATCCTTATCCACAAGAGACATACAACGGCCAACTGACACAGCTATCACATTGCATGTTCAGATAATCCACCTCTGATAGCAGTCCTCTGAGTCCCACTCTCACATATGTCACTAATTACAAACAGCTTTTTCACAATGAGTGTCCACACAACACCACCATGACACAGCTGAACATTGTCTCGATTAACATACAGGGCCTCACCTCACCGATTAAGGGATGAGCGTTGCTTCGGTTGTTCAAAAACAAAAAGGTTGATGTGACACTACCACAGGATACGCACCTATTAAAGGCTGAAGTCAGATGATTCTAATCCTATTGGTACCCCACACAATTCCACATTAATTACACATGTAAAACCAGAGGAGTAGCCATACTGCTTGATAGAGATCTTACCTTCCAAGGCAAAAATCCATATTAGGATCATGAAGGCTGGCAAGTGGGTATCCGAGGCAACTTAGCTTCAACCCCACTTATTATAATATCTCTGTACGACAGCAACAAGAACAGAGAAAACTTTTTTTCCAATATTTTTCCAAGGATTGTCCATTTCGCCTCCTGCAAAATAATAATCCGAGGAGATTATAATATGGTGTGCGATCCTTCATCAGTCTGCTTTCATTCAGGTTATGCCGACAATCAACCACCACTTTCCCTGCACCAAGGCATCATAGACCTCAACCTGGTGGATGTGTGACACTACACTACCACCACCCTGGTAAGCGGGATTACAGATTGTACTCATAGGTACATAAGACCTATTACCGCATTTACTACTTCCTAACCTCTCGAAGTTACTTGCCCAGCATGATTTACTTGTCTATTGACACCAATTCATTCTCCAACCATGCATCTATCTGGCTCAGAGTAACCCCCTAAGTCCACTCTCACCTTCAGGGATCCCAAAAGAGACACGATTGAAAACTACTTCATGGGAAACTACACTGGTGAGGTTAACCCCTCTGTTTTGTGTAATGTGGCTGAAGCAGTAGTCACAGGAGACCTAATCTCTCACACAGCCACATTTAAATGTCCGACCAAACAAACAAAAGCAGACATGGAGCAATAGCTCTCCCGGGCTGAGCTCAGACACAAACAAGGGGGATCCAGGAGAACCATGAAAGACCGTAGAATTAGGGGTGAATTAGAACACTTACAAATAAAGGATGCAAGAACAAAACGTGTATATTAACCAAACCTATTGCGAAAATGGTGTCAAAGCAGACAGGCTCTTAACCTATAAACTCTGACAGGTAGTAACGAGAAACCACATAAAAACTCTAAACTCTGAAGATAGCTAGCCAGTTACGGAGACTGCAGAGATCCAGGCTGTCTTTCACCACTACTATTCCACCCTATTTTAACTATAGAAGCTCGATGCACTATCCCAAGATGAGTATCCTAGAAACATCATACCCCAGAACAAAAAAAATATTTCCATTCCTCAGAAGACAAAATCTCCACTGATGAGGTACACAGGATGATAAAACGTTTTCCCTCAAGGTAATCCCCAGGGCCTGACGGATTATGGCTTCTTTCTAAAAAGCATACTCCTCTCAAATTGTCACACACCCTGGCAAAGGTGTTCAACCCCTTCTTGGCAACAGGGCAAGCGACAGATACAATAAGGGATGCTCACCTTGTTCTCCTCCTCAAGCCAGACAAAGATCCATTAACTTGCGCATAATACAGACCAATAGCTCTCCTGTTGAAAAATGGCCCTCTATGCAGGTTTACCCCTCAAACCTTTTTCCTTCCTCCTCCTCTTTTTCTGAGCTCATTTTGTTGGCTTTAGGACTTGAGCTCTGCTAACAAGTGCTAAAGTGCATGTGCTCTGTCCTCTAAACATGGTAGCATTGACTCATACCCAATTGGCATATTTAATTTACTTATAAATCTTTAGTAAAGTGCACTTCATGTGCCCAGGGCCTGTAAATTAAATGCGACTAGTGGGCCTGCAGCACTGATTGTGTCGCCCACTTAAGTAGTCCCTTAACCATGTCTCAGGTCTGCCACTGCAGAGCCAGTGTGTGCAGTTTTGAACTGCCATGTCAACCTGGCAGGTTAATCCTCTTGCCAGGCCTAAACCTTCTTTTTAATACATAAACATTACCCCTAAGGTAGGACTTGGGCATCCCAAGGGCAGGGTGCAATGTATTAAAAAAGTATGACATGTACTTTTGCATTTTAGTTCCTATATCCCTGATAGGCTCTGCGCATTGGAATAATATACACTATAGATTTGACATAGGACTGAGGTCAGTATGTCTCTATCAAGTACATTAAACTTAATTACTTGTGTGTGCAGTTTTGAACTGCCATGTTAACCTGGCAGGTTAATCCTCTTGCCAGGCCTAAACCTTTTTAATGCATATACATTAGCCCTAAGGTAGGCCTTGGGCATCCCAAGGGCAGGGTGCAATGTATTAAAAAAGTATGACATGTACTTTTACATATTAGTTCCTATATCCCTGATAGGCTCTGCGCATTGGAATAATATACACTATAGATTTGACATAGGACTGAGGTCAGTATGTCTCTATCAAGTACATTAAACTTAATTACTTGTGTGTGCCAGCTAACTCAGAGGTCACTAGAAACTTCTCAAATATACAAGAAGGAATTAGTTTCTGACAACCGCATAAACATGACAACTTTGTTTCCCTTAGAATCAGAACAATCTCAGAATTGTGGAAACAATAGATAACAGTTTCCCCCCAGTCAATCGTGCATGCTTCATTTCTACAGAGTTGCAGAGAAATAGAGAGACGGGCGTTTCAACAAAAAGGGTTTATTGAACAGTCTTATTTCTCATGCAAGAGATATGAACTGCTACAATCGTGAGACAGGCTGTGAAGTACAATAGGTACAGAGTTAGCGGTAAGATAAAATAATACTGCAATACCATGGTTTGTAGCTATGACATATATTAATTAAAATACATACATAAATAACACAGGCTAAAATGTGAATACTCATCTGATGCTTCTAAATAGTTCTACCCCAGTGTACCTAACCTAAGTGTAGTACGAGGTAAGAAGTAGGTGCGTTTTTCTAAAGTATAGCTAGCTATAGCTATAGTTTTAGTTTTGCCAAGAGTTGCCAAAAGTTTCTCTAAGTTCTAGTCTGCTCCATACCTTGGAATGTGCGAGGTTGGAATCTCTTTCCAAAACTCGATATCTAACACCCCGCAAGGGGAGTCAGAAACACTGGAGCTGGATTCTCTGCAAGGAGGATTACAGCGTCTGGTCAGTGCATCAGGCTGGAACTCGATCTCCTTCCGAACTTGCCGTGGCGAACCGCAAGTAGGCAGTCGAGCTGGACCGTGCCGGAACTGTGGTTTGCCAGGGCAAGTGCAGGTATATTTATACCTTGAAGGTGTTTAGGAATGCCTGCATTGACGTAAAATTCGGGCATCGGAACGTCATGAATGAGCCCCTAAGGAACAGATGTTCATTCATAATAAATGAGTTCTTGGAGAAATCAATATTCAAGCAAGGGAAATTCCTAAAGGCTTAAGAGTCTGGTTTTCCAAGAACTCGTTGTGACGTGGATGGACGGATGTAGGAGACCATGCCTGTATCTGGTTAGCATGGACAATGCCTAAATAAGGGCTGGATTTTCTATGCTTAAATAAGGGCAATATGAATTGTACCTATATAAGGGCATAAATCAGGAAACCTATACACGGAATCTAAAGCTACACACAACAGTCCTGGTAGTGAAAAATGCTTACATTCATTTTTCACTACTGCAATGCATATCTCTCCCATTGGATAACATTGGGATTAACTAATTACATTTTATAAGTGTAATTTCCAATTAGGAAGAGCTAAGATCTCCAAGTCTGGTGTTTATGGAAACACAATTTAAAGGCACAACTTATGATGAAGTCAGATTTTAAATTGCAATTGTGAAAATGTTACTTTTAGAAAGTTGCCATTTTCTACTTTAGCCATTTAGTGCCTGCTGCCTGTCTATGTTCAGTCTTGGTTAGGTGACAGCTGGGCTTTGTGTATTACTTCTGGACAGCCACACACAAAGAGAACTTAGAATTGAATAGATGTTTTTTACTGGGTGGATGGGAGGGAGGAGATGGGCATAGCCTCATATTTACACATGAATTGGCTGTGTCCTGTCCACAAAAAGGACTGCATACCCACCTGTGGTGAGTATGGAGCCAGGGCAGGAAGTGAGGACCACTATGCACTCCAAAGACCCTTCTTTGAAATCTCCCTCACTTCAAAGGCACAGCTGGGTATAAGTAGTGAACCTATGGCGCCATGACTTCAGTACACTTCTGGACCTGTGACCACTCTGCCAGGAAGAAGAACTTCTTGGCTGCTAAAGGTCTGCCACTATGCTGGACTGCTGTTTGCTGGACTCTTGCCTTACTGTGTTGCCCTGCTGCTCTCTCTTATCTAGTTGGGAAGGACTGGACCTGCATCACTTGAACATAAAGTGACTCCAAAGGCTTGCTGGCTTGCTTCTTGATCTGAAGTCTCAGGGATACCAAAGACATCCAGCCCACCTACTCCAACTCTTGGACTATACTGCTGATGAGTCTGTCCTGCCAAGTGGTGCCACCCCAGTCCTTGACCCTTGGAAGTGGGCCTAGGTGTTTGCTCCAGCAGAACAAACGCATCCTCTGCTGCAAGAAGCATAAGTGATTTATCGCAGCTGTTGCTGGCACAGGATCTGTGCATCGCACTCGAGTCAGCGCATCGCCTCCAGAACTGCCGCTTTAGATTTATTGCATGGAGAATATTGACACATCCCCTCCTCATCATGGAAAAAACCTGTTGCATCGCCTTTGGAACCACTGCATCTCAGAACTGATGCATCGAATACAGAGCCTTTGCATCGCTGCACTGCCTAGAAGAAGCCGACGCATCACCCCAGCTGCGTGGGCAACACCGACACACCCCTCAGCTTTTGTTAAGCAGGCCTAAGTGGGTTCCTGTATCTGGCCCATGCTCTGTTGCAGTCAGTCTGAACTCCTGACTTTGTCCTGGTCCAGTGGCCCAATTGTACTGCTTCTAAGCACTATCTGGCACATGCATCAAAGCTTTTGGCGATCGCAAACGGTGCGAATCGCAAAAATCGTCCGTTTGCGATCGCAAAATTAGGTTTTGCGATGCATCAAGGGTCAATTGCGAGTTCTCAAATTGCGATTGCATTTAAGGAATCACATTTTGCGATTCCTTAAATGCAATGCAAGAACCACTTTGAAGTAGCGATTTCGCTACTAGTTGTAATTTGCAAAAACTTTGAAAAATGCACTAAAGTGCATTTTTCAAAGTTGCAGGTTACACACACACATGTCATTGGGACATGTGTGTGCGCAACATTTGTGCACAGATCAATTTCAGGGGTGCAACAGGGTGTCCTTTTGACACCCTTGCACCCTTGAAATTGCATGAGCAATTTCCCATTCATTCCGAGGGGCCTACAGGCCCATAGGAATGAATAGGAAACTATTCCTTATTTGCAACTTGCTATTTGCGAGTCGCAAATAAGGAATGTGTAGGAATCGCTATTATTAAAGCGATTGCTACATGCATAGGATTTTGCAAGTCCTTAATTGCGAATCCTTAATATTCACAATTAAGGACTCGCACAATCCTAGCATGATGCATGCCACCGTATATTTCTATTTAAGATTTTACCTCCACTTGATTTCTATCATTTTGATCTTGCTTTATTATTAAATTAGGTTATATTTTTTCCAAACCGGTGTGGATAATTTTTGTGTGGTGTTGTTAGAAATGGGCCTCTCTAGTTGGCAGTGGCTTGCACCCTGTCCAAGTATGGACCTTCCCTTCTGGTCAGGTTAAGGGATTTTCACACCCAAAATAGCCCCTTGGCAGCTTGTCACGACCAGTCAGGCTTATCTCAGAGGCAATGTGTAAAGTATTTATACATAAACACAAAATAACACAGTCAAAACACTGCAAATGGACACCACACCAGCTTGGAAAAATTACACATCTTCATCTAAGTAAAACAAGACCAAAACAACAAAAATCCAACATACAGAACTCAAGATATCCCATTTAAAACTTTTAAAATAGATCAGCTCATATAAAACTATAGATGCATCACTTTTAGCACAAAATACTTGGGATGCATCAAAATCAAAGATGAAAACAGACCCAAGAGAGATGAGGCACCAGAAAGCAAAGCGATGTGTCGGTTCTCTAAATGCAGTGAAGGTGATGTGTCAGTTCCTTAAATGCAGGGAACATGATGCAATGGTTCCTTACTCCCAGGGGAGATGATGGGCCGGTACCTTACTGGGAGAGGCGGTAACTTGTTGGTTTCTTACTGCACGGGGAAGTGATGTGTTGGTTTCTTACAGCACAGGGAGTTGATGCGTTGTTTCTCCAGACATGTGGCCTCGGTTCCTTACTGGAGCTCAGCATCGAAGTTGACTTGGCACACAGGTGCAATGTGTTGAAAATTAGGTCGCGCTGGGGTCAATGCAGCGTCAGTGAATCTGATGCTGCAGTGATTCTCCCAGCTGCGAACAGGTACTGATTTGATCCTTCCGCCTCGGCGTTGCAATGGGTTGGTTTTGCGACCACACAGCCAGCTTGCAGAGGTAAAAACAGTTGCAGAAGTTTGCTGCATGGATTTTTCTCTTCTTTCTGCAGCTAAGCCACCTCCAAGGGCCCAGAACTGCAATTGACACCTCTTAGCAGGTCAGATCACCCAGCAGAGGAGTCCAGGAGAGGCAGGTGAAGTCTTTGATGGCCCTGAGATTTCCAACAAGAGGCGAGCACACGCAAGCCCTTGGAGAATCTTGATAAGCAGGATACAAAAGCAAAGTCCAGACATTGTACTTCTCCAAGTCAAAAGTAGAAAGCAGTAGGTCAGCACAACACAGCAACAAACAGAGTGTCAGTGCCCCTCCTACAGCTTCTCCAGTTCTTATTCTTGGCAGAATCTTGTCATTACTGAAGTGTTCTAAAAATGTAAGGATATAGGTCCAATACTTACACCCCCTTTGGACTTTGAAGGAGGTATACTTCAAGGGATTGTGTTTTTAGTGCACAGGTCCTGCCTTGCCCTGTCCTGGCTCCAGATACACTACAGGGGGAGTGGAGACAGCATTGTGAGAGGAAAGACACATTCCTAGTCAGGTGTCAGGGACAACTCCTCCCACCACTCTAGCTCAGGAAGGTCCATCAGTCTGGTGATGGGAAATGAGGATATGCAGGGCACACCTCAGCTACCTTTGTATCACTATCAAGAGTGAATGCACAAAAAGCTTAACTGTCAGTCTGAACCAGAAGTCAGTTCCACAGGCAGACAGATGCACAGGATGGTAAAACAAGAAAATGCCCACTTTCTAAAAGTGGCATTTTCAAACACACAATTTGAAAACCACCTTCACATACAGGTGAATTTTTAAATGCTGAGATCAGGGAACCCAAGCTCCAAACCTCATCCTCTTCCCAAATGAAAGTTACTCTTGTAAAGAGTTTCAAGGCAACTCCAATGATATCTAATGGGAGAGATAGTCCTTGCAATAGAGAAATATGAAATTAGCTGTATTTCACTATCAGGTGGTATACAACCCACCAGCAAATGTCCTGCCTTTCACATACAGTGCACACTCCCCATGGGGCTACCTAGAGCCTACCTTAGGGGTGCCCAGCATGTACATTGAAACTGCATTTGCAGACTCGGCAGTGGCAAGCCTGAGACATGTTTACAGAGCTACTCATGTAGGGAGAGGTGTGACCCAGCGGCCAGGGTGGCTGACTCCGGAGCACAGTGCTCACGGTACGATTCCCGGCAGCAATTCGGCTCAGCACCATGTGAATCTGGGCAATAGCTCACTTAATCTCCCCGAAGGTCCCAAGCACCTTGAGACCCTTAGGGTTGAGTAGTTCATGCTTTACAAATACCGGATTTAGATTTAGATTTGGGTGACGCAACCAGTGCTGCAGGCCCACTAGCAGCATGTGATTCACAGGCCCTGGACACCCACAGTGCAGTTTACTAGGGACTTACCAGTAAATCAAATATGCCAATCATGGATAATAAATCATAATCACAATTTACACAGAGAGCATATGCACTTTAGCACTGATTAGTAGTGGTATAGTGCCCAGAGTCCTAGAGCCAACAAAAACAGGACAGAAAAAATAAGAGGAAGAAGGCAAAAGGTTTGGGGATAACCCTGCAAAAAGGGCCTGGTCCAGCAGATATTTTAACTGTTTGAAGTGTTGCACAAATACTTTACACATTGCCTCTTAAGTTAAGCCTACCTGCTCAGTGCTAAGCTACCAGATGATTAGCGCAGGATAATTTAGGGTGTGCTGTGACTTATCCTGACTAGGATTGTGGTTTATGCTTGGACAGGGTACATACCTATGCCAACCAGAAACCTAATTTCTAACACCTCCTTAATTGTGACATCAAATGTTTCACATCTATACTGGTGGAGCGCCTTCACCACCTATGGTCCCCCTTATTTCCCCATACCAATCAGGCTTCATTCAAAATTGCCAGGCCAGCGATAATACCCGCTCGCAGTCACCTTAATGGAAGTGTCAAAGGCAAAAACACCCAATGGCTCTTTTCTTTCTTGCCACAAAGAAAGCTTTCAACACGGTAGACCGGTCATACCTGTCCAACCTATTCGACAGGAGCCATATAGGCCCAAAAGGGAAAACATGGATATTGGCAAACTATCAGTTACCACCCACTAGAGTTAAGATTAATGTGGAATATACAGAAGGGATCCCCTATCTAGGGGAACGAAACAAAGATACGTTTCTCCCCACTGATATTCCCCCTAACCATGGACACATTTGTAGCTAATGTTACCAGTAATCCCATCATCCACAGCCTGAGGGTGGGAGATAAGGAGCATAAGGTGGCCCTATTTGTGGATGACATCCTCTGTTTTGTGACCAAACCTGATCAAACAAGTGCGGCCCTCCTGACAGAGCTGGAGCGCTTTACACAGGTATTGGGCTTCAAAATTAATTATTCCAAATCACAAGGCATGGGGTGGCAGACCTATTTAAATTAATGCGTGCCTTTCTCTAACGAGACAGTTTCAAATAGACCCGGATATCCATCAGATACTTGGGAATTGACCTGCCAACCCACACAGAGGTACCATATGACAGCAACATCCCACCTTTACTCACTGCACTCTTTAAAGACTTTACAGATGGGGCAAACTTGAGATTTTCTAGATGGGAAGGCTAAAGTGAACTATATGCCTCAACTGCTCTATACCTTACAAACAATCCCTGTCACTTATACCAGATTGGCACAGAAACAAACCAGACAAAAGATGTTAGATTTTGTATGGCAGGGCAAATCACCAAGAGTCGTGTTCACGACTCTTTCATGACCCACAGAAGAAGGAGGTCTGGGTTTCATTGATGTTGTCACTTATGTCAGTGCAGCACAGAGCTTGGACTGGAATTACAACCCTGACCATAAGCCATGGATGCAAGTCAAACCGGTATCCTCTTACATCCCGCTCAACAATTTGCTAAGGCACCGATACTCAAATCAAACAGAATCCCAAACCCTTCTTCATGCGATGAAGAATCTATTAAATCACTGAAATTGGATCCGCCACAAAAAGGTCTTTACTGCCTACCTCTTACATCATTGCTCAACAACCTTGACTACCTCCCCTGAAGGTCAGATTCAGGATTTTGCAAGTGGAACCAAGGGAATCCCCACACTTAAAAAATATTTTTTGACTATGGCGACTTACAACCACAGAATGTATTTGTCCGAAGGTTTGAGTTGGATAGAAGAGATCACTGTAGACTAACACAAGCTCTTATCTGGGTGGGAGGGAGACACCTCCAAGATAAGCTGTGCAGAGAGGAGACCTAGATAGGATCTCTTTATTGCAACAGTGTGACATGCAAAGGCATCTCATGGTTCTACAAATACATTCTAGAACTTCATCCTCGCAAGACATACACCTATAAGACCAAAATGGAGTGCCATCTAGAGACTGACATCTCTGAAATCGTGGAACATCATTTGGCAGAGGGTTGTTAAGCCCTTCATGTGTGTGCACCACAAAGAGAACACTTACACACTACTTACACAATGGTACCTCAACCCTACATGACTACACAAGATGATCAGCAGCTCAGGCTTTTGTTAAAAGTGGTGTGGGGAGAGTGGTACTGTCCTACACACATGCTGGCTACAACCCGACATCCAAACATTCTGGCAGGACATACTAGCACTCATATGTGCTATAACAAATACCACTTTTCTACACGAGCCATTGGTGATGATACTGGGATATCTTGGGGATCAGGGCCCTTACCTTATGACCACCTCAATCGGAAAACTGATTACCCACCTGTTGGCCACTAGCCTAAGCGGTACAAATGTGAAAATCACAGAGCCACCCTACAATCAACATATGGTGGGGGAAGGTATGGACTAAATATGCAATAGAGAAACATTCAACTATAATTCACAATCAAATGTATACATTTGACATGACATGGTGCCAGTTTATGACATAATTCAAAACAAAAAGCAGAGTAGGGGCACTGCCATGGTGAGGTCTCAGGCTCTATGTAGTTCATGCATCTGTAATATACCTTGTTTGGATGATGCCAAGCGAGGGGATGATGATGGCTAACTAATAACTCTTTTGCAAAAATGACTCAATAGGATGATTTAGGCTACTGCCAACTTTGTTAATGTAAGAAGGTAAATAAGTTAATGTCAATGTCTCTCTTGAATTGGGACAAAAATACATGTGCAGAAATGTCTCTCCCCAGGTATCCCCCTACCCTGATGTTAACCCCAAGCATAAAACTGGTAAAAAATAAAAGACAGAACTGACTTGATTAGGGCAAGAATGCAAAGTCAATCAAATTTAAGGATGCATCATTCGACATTTCCTGAAATAAAGTGTAGAACAAACCTGATAGGCTGCACCTCCTTCATCATTCCATTGTGTGCAGGGTAACCATAAGATAATGGAAGAGAAATTACTATTTAAAATCTCACTGAAATATCATAACTTTCCACTGAGCTTTATGAGATTTCTGTAGAACTCAAAGGCCAACCCCGTGAACATTAACCAGTTGTAAACCTTGAGAGACAGTCACATCACACTTCTTCACCAAAGCTGATAAACTAAACTCCAAACTCTTCTCTCAGGCATGTTGTGAACTTTCCTCTGATTTCCCAATGACATGACCAGGCATCCCAAGAGAAACCTAGGACTGTGAACCCAGAGGATTCCATGATTCTTTTATTTGTACCACTCTCATGGTCCTCCGATGGACCTTGTTTTGTGCCGAGAGGGGTCGGATATAAAATATCCAAATAGTCATCCAGTGAGGACCAGGAATTGGATAGCTGGACTACAAACTAAAAATCTGATTCGTGTAAATTACTGTCAGAACAATGCTATAAAGGCATAGTATTATCACTACAAGCCCACATCTCCTGAAGAAGCAAAGGCAAGCCAAATTCATACACACCAAGAGCTCAGATAAAGCTATACAGAATAATAGCATTAGTATTTGATGCTCTGAGTTCTCTCTAATATTATCTCTCCTGATCATTAGTAAACTCAATTTAAGAATGCATATCCATTTGGATGGAAATAAATTGTGATAGCTGAGTCAAGATGGTTTTTTAGTCTAGTTTATAAAGACTTGAAGAAAGACAAATACATCAGTACATTTGCATTAGGATATTAGACAAGAAGGAAGAGACCACTAAGCACATGTAGTGTATGTGTCAGTTCGGAAAGGAAGCCAGGGAAGTTCCACAAAGTCCCATGATTAGTTTGTGTCAGCAGAACTTCGAAAGTAAAGAGGTAGCCAGCAGCCCATCTGCCACCATCCGGGGCAACTGTCAGTTAAATCAGGCTATATTATATTCTTAAGGGTGTGACACCTCCTGGAATCACCTCATCTGATCAGACCACTCAGTTCATTGTCAGTCCCTATCGGATGAGTAGCAGGCGACATAGACAAGACCCACAATGTAGAGAAATAGGTGGGACAATTGCAGAGTCCTTAAGCAATCCAATATGTGAAAAGTCTGCACAATGCGCCTTTAGCAAAAGCACATAAATGAGTTCAAGTGGACAGTTTCCCAGGCAGATCTTCCTGACTGTAATGCAACATTTTGCAAAGTATCTTGTACAGTACATGAGAACTCAGGAAAAAAAACACTGTTTAAAGTTATTGGTCATATTAAGACATTTTCTCATGAGCTGTGAATTCAGCAAGTTAAGAAGCTTCACATATACAATCAGGCCCACATTAATTTGAGCTAATAACCTAAAATATATTTAAATAATAAGCATACATTCATAGGGAATATAAAGACGTCATGATTCTGTTATAACTCTGATGCACTTGAAATCATTCAGTATGGTACAAATAGCATGTGTCAGTATGGTACACTACTACTTTTCGAATGTACCAACATGTAAATATATTTTAAAACATAAATTCTGAATATTTATTTAGGTGTATAATAATAATACAGATATGGAATGCAATCTTTGAAAGTTTCACTGATGCATCGTTAATTAGGAATGTGGTACATCTACTTTTCATTTTGTCATTTGGGTACACACATTTACTCACACAAAAGACACATTTTAGTAAAATTCACCATCATAAACAGGTTTAATCATAATATCTGATTACTTCTCATTAGTTATACACACATATAAATGATAATAAAGACTGTTTAGAGGCAAACTCCATAATGTGGGAGTTTACCATTTACACACTTCTAGCACGCGTTAATGAAATACAGTACTTTGTCAATTAGTAAATCACAGTCTATATTATGTACACAAATTATATCATGTAGCCTAAATCCTTTTTGGCATGCCTTTCTGATGCAGTAATTAAAAACTCTTGTCATGTTTTCTTGAACATGTAGTTGATACATGTTCATTATTTTCTCTCAGAAGTGTCATAATTAGTCTCACATGTTATTAAAAGTTTCAATGTAAATCCCTTTCCAAAAAACTGCCAGTACAAGGCCTTCCAGGAAGAAGACACAATGTCCCTGAACTGTGATCAAAGGACCTGTCACATTACCAGACAAGAGTCGCATAGTGCTAGAAAGCAGGCACTCGGCTCTTCGAAATCATTGGTGTGGCCTCTGCATTGAAATTATTTATATATTTTATTTATTTTATTCATAAAGTTTTATATAGCGCAAACTTGACTCTAGAAGGGTATCAGAGCGCTTTACAAATGGTTCAATAAGTAGAAAATAGATAACCAAGAAACATATACGCTGACATTATCCGTTGCAAACCAAGAGTGAGACAGTGAGTTATACACCAGGACTCAGACAGCATGTGCAACCCTGGTTGGAGAACTGCATCATATCAGTATCCAGAGAAAGAGTCAGTGGGTTTAGTTCAGAGATTTGTTCATTAAAAGCAGTTTTACTTCTTTTTTGAATGAAGTGATTGAAGAGATCAGTCTGATTGCAGGGGGCAGGGAGTTCCAGATTCTAGGGGCCAATCCGGAGAAGGCTTGGTTATAGGTTTTTATTCTCCGAAATTTTTGAGGTTTCAACAGTAAGGTGATGGTGTTTCTGGATGATCTGCCACTGCAGGACAGTTCCAGTTTGTCAGCTTGGTACTTTAGTGTGTTGAAGTGTAGGGCTTTGTGGGTCATGAAAGCAATTTTCATCTGAATACTTGCCTCATAAGGGATCCAGTTTAGTGCCTTTAGATCTGGAGTGATGTGGTTGTACCTTTTCGATCCAGTGACGAGCCTTGCATCAGAGTTAAGGGATGCCCTTAACTCTTAATTGTGCACCTTCTCTAAAAGGTGTAATTATTCCGCTTCCCACATTTTTTCTTATGTTGAGCAGTTTTGTGTGTACTTGTGTGTATGTTGCACTGGGCACCTTGTAAACTTCCAACAGCTCTTGCCTTACCTGATTACCATGGAGTCTGTATCTTAGTTTTGTTTTGCATTGCACCAATATTCTCTTCCGTGCAAGGTCACAAAGCCATGTATGAGTTACTATATTACTACTTCACATAATCTTACGCGCTTTTGTGAATTGGCACCAGCACATAGAAAATTGCAATATTCACGGAATATTCAGATACAATTAGTACAGACTGGAATTAATGTGCTTTCTTTGTACCTTTACTGTTGGAGCGATTGGCATTTATGAGTGTGCGGGGCAGTATATTTTTAGTACTAATTCACATACTCAGAAATGCCTTTGAGAATTGTTCCTTCCATGTGTTCTTTGCAAAAGCATATGCAAATATTGAGTAGAAGCACAAGTGCCTCAAAGGTTGTGAAATGACGCCCAAGAAACCAGAACAAAACAATGACAGTTTTTTCCGTATTTCTATACAATTAACGTAGCAGTTTTACAATATTGAGTATATATTGTACAACTTTTTACTGATGCGAACATACACAACTATTATATTTGAAGAGACTTATATTAAAGCTCTACATTAACATACACTTTATTAAAAATATATTAGCCATTCTGTCCAACAGAACTGTGGGCCCGATTCACAGAACTAACTTAAGACAAAATCCTAAACTTACTACCATTTTGGTATTCACAGAAGGCACTTACTCATTTTGGTATTCACAGAAGGCACTTACTCATTTCGGTATTCACAGAAGTTAGGACTCCTAACTTTAGGACTCCTAAATGCCTCCTGTGAATACCGAAAGTCTTAAAATTAGGATTTTTCTCAATTTAGTAGTAGTAAAGTTAGGAGTCCTAACTTTAGGACTCCTAAACTGAGAAAAATCCTAATTTTAACACTTTCGGTATTCACAGAAGGCATTTAGGAGTCCCAAAGTTAGGACTCCTAACTTCTGTGAATGCCGAAGTGAGTAAGTGTCTTCTGTGAATACCAAAATGAGTAAGTGCCTTCTGTGAATACAAAAATGGTAGTAAGTTTAGGATTTTATCTTAACCTCTTGAGTGCCCATGACGAGATGGTCTCGTCATGGGCCGCGGTTGCGCTGTGCCCATGACGAGACTATCTCGTCATGAACCCTGCCCGCTAATGAAAGGGCCGGCACAGGGCGGGGAACGGGCGGGGCACTCAAGGGGTTAAGTTAGTTCTGTGAATCGGGCCCATTATCTTTACCACAGGTCACACCAAGACAAAAGCATCCTCTGTGCAACACATTACTGCTGCTGGGGATTTTAAATCAGGCTCAAACCAGGCAATTAAACGGGAAGTTGTGGGAAGGTCCTTCTAAAGACATTTGGAAGTTTCAACCCCCCCCCCCTTCCCTGTATGAAGCTGAATTTGAAGAAACGAGTAGGGGTGAAAACCATAGTGTGAAGCCATACTGCACGGTTTTCCAAAAGCATGCCATCAGTTCACACAGCAAGAGGGAAACCATGGGTCCCACATTTACATTCAAAGTGACACCATAACATTCTCCAGACTAATGAAACTTGGGGGCAGAT
Organism: Triturus cristatus; assembly: GCF_964204655.1. NCBI lineage: Eukaryota > Metazoa > Chordata > Amphibia > Caudata > Salamandridae > Triturus > Triturus cristatus. The sequence goes on from NC_140588.1 coordinate 78,620,412, forward strand.
TTACAAGCCCCTTGCGCCACATTTGCGTCACTTTCCCCATGTTAAAAGTGACGCAAGGGGCTTGTAAGTCTGCCCCTCGGTTTGTACACTGCTCCAACTAATACTTTTTCACCTCGGGATGAGCAGTTATCTATGAGGAGGTTATATTTAGCCAAATTTCTTTCTTCCCTGCACCACTGATGCCACTTCACGCTTGATCGCCCCTGGTCTCTAATTTTCAAGAAAATGTGCGTTCAATGATTTTCTCTGGGCCATAGGAGAGCCATTGGCCAAACTCTATAGAAATCCAACTAGAAGAATGTCTGTAAAAAGAGCATCCGTACGTGGGTAACATACAAATGCATTTGCTACATAACTCTGCTGCTCAGTATGCCTGCATACACATGTGGAATACACATGTTCATCAGTGTTCACACGCTAATGATGAACATTTGAATGTGGCCGTTAATTCTGTTTGGACAGCTACATAATGCGAGGAATATTGTTTTTCCGAATAATTCAAATTTGCAGGATTACTTTCATGGAGGAAATAGTGCATTTTCTTTGCATTTGAAGCGTCTTTAATTTCTTTAGTTTTAAAGTTATGAGTGGAGTTGGGTTATTTCCCTGGGCTCAGGTCAAATCCAGGGCTAAAATAGGCAGACATTCCACTAGCCATATTTCAGTAATAAAGAAGTTCCTCAGTAGCAGCTAACATTTTCATGATACTTTTCCATTCTTCTACCATTCAGAAATCGTCTCGACAGGCACTAGTCCCACTACAGCACACATATCAGAGGCCTTCCACTGTTTCTAGGAGTGCTTTTGAGAGAGGCAGAATTGTAAATGGGAGAGTCTGTCCTTTCCTGTTGCATCACTACAATTACCATTGCTGCCTGGGTGCTTCTTCACCCCTTTCCTTGGGAATGAATGGCAACAATTTATTTTTGTGGCTTTCCCTTTTTTTTGTTGAGCAAGTCAAGAAAGAGCCCTAACCTGTCCCGTGTGGGTATGGGAAAGATAGGGGCTAAGAGGAGTCAGGCCCTTTAAAAGAGGGGCCATTCCTCCACTGCCACTGAGCAGTATTCTTGTTCAAGGATTGCTGTCATATAGCAGTGCCCATAAAAGGCTACCTCCCCTTTCAAAAGGTGTATTTTGTATCTGTCTCAGTGACCATGGTGTCTCAATGTTGGCCCATTTGTGCAGAAAGGTAAAAAGATACCCTTCTATCTAGTTGGCTTCCCTCAACCATTGTGGATGACTAATGGGTCATGGAAACACTATTTTGTTCTGGAGAAATCCAAGGCCTATGTCACTTGGTCTATCAACTCATTAAAGTTCCCTGATCCCAGTGGAAAATATTCATGTTCAAGGATAACTGCAGGACCACAAACAAGGCACAGACACTTCACACTAGACCAGAGAAGGGCAAAAGCTACCACTGAGCACAAGACCCAATTGTGCTATGGCCTCTGAGTGATAAACTGTTTTTCCACGGTGCCTGAGAAGGCAAAACGGAGTATGTCCTCCAATCTCACCCCTTTGGTCTGTAGAGTCCACTATGCAGTAGGGCGCTGTTTCCGTCTTTCTGAGCTAAACAAGAGAACCTAAATTGCAATAACTCTGGCACAGCGGCAGAAAGGTGGGGCACGTAGCAACCCTTAAGAACATGTAAGCAGGGGAAGCCACTAGATGGAAGATAGCAGTGGCCCTATCAAAAGGATTCTTACTTGAAAACCAGAGCAGGACCAAGAAACCCAACCACAAACCCTTCACATTTTTCGCCACCACTTGTCTAAGCACAGGAATCAACATTATCCAATCCCCAACTAAAAACAGTCTATCCCTTTTCCCTGGTATTTGATTTCTAAGGGTTATTGTTCCCTAATCTGACCCAAAGGTAAACTAAAACCCACTGGAGGACAGGGACCTTTTAACACCAGAGGATGTTAAAGATGGTGGAAAAAGAAACAACCCAAGCATTTCAAGTACTTAAATATTTACAAATATCTTAATGTCTGATACCTTTAATCATAATGTACTTCCTCATTGCAAATGACTAATCTTTTTAATGAAAATTTAACTGGCGTATGGTTCTAAATATCTCTTTCTGATTCTGCTTGGTAAAAAGTGGTATTTTCAGCAGCTCATATTGTGAACACAGTAAGAACACAACACAAACCTCCAGGGCGTAATTTAAAACATAGTTGGCATGGGCGATATAAAACGTTCCACCTTTTATTGTAAGATGTGTATGAATGTAGGATTCTGTCTTGCCAAGATAACATTATAAATGTTATGCACAAACAAATTAATTCTGGGCTGAATCACAAATGAATTTTCACCGCACATAAAAGCTGAACATGTATGCACAAATGGCTTGTTTTATCAGGGAAAATAAGTCAAAGAAAGTGGCGCTTGCATGTGTTAATTCATTTACACATGCATTTTACCACCAATGGTGTACTGCTATGCGCTGAATCCCTGGGAGTGTCAGCAGGGACCAGAGAAACTGAACAGAGAAAGGGACCAGTAAATATTAAGTGTGATATAGCTCCTTTGAAGCCTTCAGATTTCTCAGACCTGATGGTGGTTGACTTAGACTTTCAGTCTGTTGAAGTTTTCCTTCATAACTGCCGCTCGAAAGAGAAACATGCAATGGAAATGTTCGACCTGCTGAGCTCTTACATATGATGCCCTGTTTCTAACTGAATTCCCACCTGATAATCCACATATATGTCTGGCAGGTTATAACATCTTGTATGGCCCTCGCTTTCAGAAGTGCGGGGTAAGTGTTCCAGTCATGCTCAGAACCAAGTTCTAGGTTAATGAACTTAAGATTACAGTTTTCTGCTGCAGAGATTCAGAGATTTTCCATCTCTTCCCCAAGTGTCTGTTTTGCTAAATTGGATAATTCGCTGTTATCCACTTAGGCCTTTGAGAAACTTTGCTGATGCTCTGACTGTCCTTTTGCTGCACTAATTTCCAATACAATGTCTATAGTATTGGGAAATGTCAGTATTTGGGCAGAATGGCTTTCCAATGCTCAGGCTTTAAAATGTCTCACATCTATGCAGGCTTTAGAGTTGTGTCAATCAGGGACATAGGCAACTCATGGAAGCAGACACATGCTGGACCTGATATTTAGACCAGGAGGTAGAGTGGAGTGTCAGGACATTTTACTGCAGGTCTGTCTGATCAATTCTTCATCGATTTCAACATTTTGCACGGTAGGAATGATGGACGGCGTCACTATAGATCTAAAGTAGCCCTCTTGATGCATCCTTGAGCAAATCTCTCTATCCTAAAACTGGTCAACTTCTTTAGATCAATTAAAGAAGACAATAACACTGGTTTCATAATAGAGGAGTGTGAGGGCTATGTGCAGTGGGTCAACTTCGCCCATTAGGTGCTTCTGCAATAGAAACATTTTTTTTACTAGGCTTATCATATCTTCTGTCCCCTGGTACCTCACTTCCTTAAATTAAGGTAAGTGTGCCTGTAAGAGGTTTGAAAAGGTGTGGTTCTTAGACTACTCCTTTGAAGCTACAGTAGAATTGAAAGCCACTCTTAGATCCTGTAGAAAACTGGCAAATTTGAAAAAGGAGACGTTTTTGGAAATAAGATTGTGGATGCTCAGAACTCCTCCAAAGAAATATTTTTGATTTTCAAGTCTATCTAAAAAACAAAATTCTTCATAATCATGTGAGCATTCACAAAAACTGGTATACAAACTATAAAATATCTTTGAGAACAAAAAGGCGCCAGCTGATTGCCGGTTGCCTCAGACAGTTGAACACCTCATAGGCATATACCCAAGCATGGGACAATTGGACCAGTTCTTGATAGAATAATTCAAAAGATTTACCATTGCTATTAAGTCTGGCTCTCCCTTAGATCCAATTCTTCCCAGGATTTAGACAGAGATTTTCTCAAAAGTAGCTGCGCTGCTTTTGGCGGTTGGCAACAGCTCTTTAATTAATTCATGTGTTCCTGAAAGAAACGTTGATTATTTCTTTGCTAAAAGAAACCTGATGCTGATCATTTGGACCTTTAAAATTTTAGAGCAGGTTTGCTTCGACCATTTCTCATAACTTTTCTGGAAAAACATGTAAATAATCTAAATAGTGACTTTTTGGAGCAACACCAGATCCATGAACTCTTGTAGTCCAGGTTTTGACTGGGGTTTAGTACTGAAACATCTCTGGTGTTGGTGCTTGATGACCTTCAAATGTCAGCAGAAAAAGGGCACCTAGTTGCCCTGGCTTTATTGGATCTATCTGCCACATTTGATATGGTCTCACATCTGATATCGCTGACCAGACTGGCAGAAGCTGGAAAGGAGGGTCTGTGCTGCAATGGTGTAACTCCTACTTAAAAGACAGGTGTCACACAGTATATCTACCACCTTACCAGTCAGAGTTCAAGACATTTAACCAGGGTGATACCCAGGGGTCAGCACTTAGCCCTACCTTTTAAAATCTTTACATCCATCTCCTTGCCAAAGTTGTTGTACCTCTTAGGGTGAAATTCATGCTTTATGATGATGATACTCAGCTGCTCATCACTGTAGGTCAATTGATCACTGTACCTTTTGAGATATTTCATCAGTGTATGCCTGCAGTCACCGCTTGGCTGTTGAGAAAGCACATTGAAAGGCAATGCTGATAAAACAGAGGTGCTGTGGATCAGGGACAACTTTATCATCTGTCCTTTTCCACCAGATTTCTGTCCTTTGACTTGGGCTAATCCTCTCTTCCCTGCTGATGCAGTTAAGAATCTTGCCTTTTTGTTGGATGAAAAGCTGACTCTTGGAATAAAGGTTAACTATCATTATTATACCTGTTTCCTTTTGCTGCGGGTGCTGATAACATTTCTCCCTCTTCTCCATTGTGCGGTGCACCCAGTAGTGGTTCAGGAGACTATTCTTAGTTGCCTGAATCGTTGCAATGCTCTTTACAGGGTGTGCCTGTAGGTTGCTGAATAGACTTTAGACAATTCCGAATGCTGTGGCGAGACTCGCTCAGGGTCTGCCCTGGATTTCTTCCACTTCTGTTGCTTTAGACACCATTCATTAGTTACCTGTGAGTAGTTTCCAATTTTTGTGTCTTGGTCACAGACTACTAGATGGGTCTGGACCTGAGTATCTTAAAAAAGAAATGTAGCTTCTTTGTTTGTGGTTGTAATTTAAGATCCACTGATGCCTCCCAATTGGTGGTCCTGATATTGAAGCTGGCTCGGTTCTAGGGGATATCTTTTTGTATAGCAGCTGCAATGATGTGGAACGTGCTGAACATGGTTTAAACTGGTTCGTAGGTCTCTAACATATAATGGGTGACATTACGAGTTCAGCGGTCCGTGGACCATTGTAGTCACAGTCTGACCAGCGTGAGCTCGGCGGTCCAAGCGCTGTTATATGAGATGGTCAGATTGCCTTTGCCAAGACCGTGGCTGAACTGCCAACACCGACATCACAGCATCAGGGTCACAGTCAGGGAAAAGCAGCTGTCATAGGGAGGTATTAATGAGTCTCACCGCCGTCCGTATTACTAGTTGGCTTTCTGTCTTCAGGTTGGTGGAATCAAAGGATTTGGGGTGCATACTCACCCCTTCCTTGTTCTTCCAGGCAGAGTTCGACATGGATCCTTTTCTCTAGGTACCCCATTTTCAGCAGCATCTTTATCCCGAGGAATGCAACTCTGTTTGCCACGACCTAAAGGTAAGTCTTTTATGTACCATATACTTATTGCCTGGACGACACATATAGAGCCAGAGTCTGGCAATGTGTAGGTGGTATTTTTCCACATATATCATGCGTAAGTGTGCATTCGATACATATGCAGTCAAAATGCTCACACAGGCATAAATATATATGGAAAGCTAATGGCCACTGCAGCAAGACCTCCGCAAGACCACCACAACCACACCACGGGTGCCGCAGTCAACTCGTAATATGGTAGTCGCCAGCGCTGTGGGCTACTGCCAGCTGTGGATGCAGTGTTCAGGCGGTCAGACTGCCAAACTTGTAATCAGGCCCAATATCATCTCATCAGCAGACAATGAAACTAGAATCATACATGATGCAAATCTAAGAGCGGAATTTGCATGGTGTTGTTTCAATTAAGCAGCAAATGGTTCCAGTGGCAGTTCAAATAAGGGGATAATGGGGATAATAAGCATACCTGCCTGTTGCCTCTGTAAATATCTATGGGTGGGGATAGGAGGCTTTGGACTATGTGTCTCACTCTTGGCTTTGTAAATAAAAGCTTGATATTTTCGATAAATGGTGACAGTATTCCCATAAATATATATGACCATTCCAGTGATTAATAGGCTTTTATGAGAGAGACTCAGCAGTTGAGGTGGAGATCTATACCCAGAAAAGTTTGTGACTTGACCCCAAGGAGTACAAAACATGAAAAAGAAAAAAAAATACACAATGATGATCTTTCTGGGTGGGTTATAATTAGGGCTCCTGGTTTTATGTTATTTATTTTTTTGACATTTCCGTCTGTATTTATCCATATTTTTTTTGTAAACTTTATCTGTATTTATTCATATTTATTATGGGTTTTGTGGGACAAATAAAGATGAAACTGGTATATTTCCACATTTATTTAACCAATATATATTCAGTCATGATTGAATGCCTGCCTGGTTTCAGTGATATGAACACCCGCAGAATATAAATCAATGCACTTACATGAAAATATGCACATTTCAGTATCAGCATTGTGCATATCTATTCCTTTCTTTTTTAACCACCATACCTATCAATCCACACAATTATTGGCCTGGCAGAAATGGAAAAGTGTAATAGAATCATTCAAAAAGGACCCAATTTCCATTTTTTATCCATATTTGAAAATAAATAACGACAAAATAAATGGTTCTGTATTTATCTGTAAAAATCAATAAAACGGAAAACAGGGAGGCTTAGTTATAATGGTAGAATGTGAATTGAATGATATTTGTGTTCTGCTTTAAAATACATTACTGTGCTAAGTGCTGTGGTCTTTGTATGTGCTTTTTTCCTCTGATTAGTGCATGCAGGAAAAATGCACAGGCAAAAACAATGCAGACCCTGTGCAGCAAAACTGATCATAACTGTTTTCCCAAGTTAATCCCCAATGCACCACATTGGAGACCAGTGCCAAAAACAACCCAACAGCGTGTGCTATCAGTGTTATTTTCGGCTCTTTTTTCACAAACGACGTACTCACAATGAGGTCATTAATGCCATTAAAAAATCGATCACCTTTATATTCATGCTTTTATTTATCACCTATGTTTTGCATTTACAAAACTGTTTAAGTGTGAGCCTATTCTTAAAAACTCAAAAAATGGAACTGTTTGTTAACATAATTAACCATGGTAGACCGCATTGGTGCACTCAAAACATGATACTGTTGCAGAACTGGGGCTAGTGCTTGTTGCTCCATAATACCACTTGGTGTATGCAGGAAGCACGTGTTGGAAGTGCAAATTTAAATCATTATCTCGCACTCAGACACTCAAAGGATGTGGTTGTACCACCAGATGCCCTTTCCATTTCTAACAGTCTAAATATGTCTCTCACAAGAGTTGTGTTGTTGGATAGGATAGGATAGGATATATGTTTGTAAATCGCTCGGATGCCGAGGTGTCTTGGCGCTGGTGTAAATGGAAGTGTTGCAGCCTGTATCACGAGCCTATGTTAAGGCGAACAGTTGGGAAAATAATGTTGAAATATCATAAATTGTATTACAATTAAAGAAGTGTGGGTGCATTTTTTTTATTTAAAAAAGACTATAGTTATAATATAAAAGTGCAGAATTAACGTGCACGATTTGATGAAAAGAAAAATGGATTTAAAAGCATAAATTGTAGTAGGTAATCATATTTACTCGTACTAGACCTTAAATGGCTGAAGCAACATTGCTTGTCAAGCTGAACTGGCTAGAAATGCTTAATTCGCATAAATTGTTTATTTCCTGAACTTTCCATGCACATAGTTTTCATAAAAAATAAATAGTTGCATAAATGTTTTCACTGAATTCTGCAAAATGTGTCTGCTTGCACAAAGACCACGGTTCACTCACGATTAAGGTTTTGTGGGTTAGTAAGGTAAGGATTAACGTACATATTGAAATGCAGCATTTCTAAAGAAAATTCATGATTGTATGCTAAATAATTTCTTTTTTGTTAATACAGATGTTTCAACTTCTACATAGACCATTTTTAGCAAAGTACAACCTTGAAATCGAGGACCGTTAGAAATGTAGTTTATACAAGGGTAAGTAGTCTCGAATTGGAGAATGACATGTATGAATTTAGAATTAAAACAACTTAACAAACTTAGACATCGCAGTCTGTGGACTCTTGTAATCCTGTGAGAAGAAGAGGAGTAAATGTTAATATTGCACTTCCGTTCTGGGATGTGTCCGCCTTGGGCACTCCAAAGGTCCTATATATATTGGTTCTTCAGCTTGTGAATGAAAGAGAACAAGTTAAATTTTTTTGAAAAATGAATTCATGTATTTAATTCTTCGTACATTGTATTTTCGTTTTCAAATCGCTTTATACTTGATAGTGTATGGACTATTAATCCATCCAATGCATTTAGTTTTTTTTTAAACCCTTCGTCAGGGATTAGTCCTAGGATAAACGTAAAAATTACCATGAGGAATGTTCTTGTTTTGTGTCTAAAAAATATATTTATTAGAGTGTACTGTGTGACCAAGCTGTTAGTAATGTGCCTTCAAAATTAACGTGAAAATCGTTTGCACTATGTCTGCGTTTATTCATTGAGTGAGACGCATGTTGGTTAACTTATAGTTTTTGTTAATAAAGTTTTTGAATGTTAGTGGTATGCTCACGAAAAAATGGGAATGATAAGGCGTGCTAGTTAACCAGTGGATTAGTATGTTTTGAAAGCATTTCTGGGGTGAGAAAAGAAAACGTAACGTGGTTGTTAGCTAATTGTAACCCCAGTGTTTTTTAAGCGAAAGAAAAAAGACGTTCGCGGTTAGGTTTTCCATAAGTACAAAGACTGATATGCCGAGTGCAATAGCTTCGAACCATTCGTTCCAAAAGTTTAGTGAGCAGTTTGTGAACGCAGAAATAAAGGCGAGTGAAAAAGGTCCGTGAGCGATTCTTCGTAAATATTCAACGGGACTAAATAAAAGAGCAGTAGGGTAATGTTTGCGATTAACTTTTTCCTAAAAGCCAGCGAGCTGTTAATAACAACGTAACTTTCAACCCTCACTATGTGGCGGTCATCATTCGTGTTGTTTAGTCGGTGCTGGTTATGTGGCGGGCTCAATGTGATTTAAATCTATGGTGGTAACAGAAAAAGGACTGGGTTTGTGGACCATTCTTGGAGTGTAGGGTAAATCAAAAAAGGACTAAGAATAAGGGAGGTGTTGGGGCGGCCATCTTAAAGTGTACTGGAAAAAAGCACTAGGCATTCTTAAACATAGTTAAATCATGGATACATACCAATCTGAAAGTATGCTAGAAAAAACACTAAGCATTCTTAGATAAAATTAAATCGTGAATACATAGCAATCACAGGACATTTCATAAATAACATGATAGCTCGATTTGTTTGTTCATCCCAAATGGATGTGTGCTATTCAGTCTTTTTATCCAGTAGTTTTCACGTTGGAGTAAGTATTTTTTGTTATCGCGACCTTCTTGTTTCTGTACTACTTCCAGGATTAAGAATTTCAGTTGGCTGATGTTGTGGTTGTTTGAGAGAAAATGGTTTGAAACGGTTGACTTGAGGTTCTTGGTGTGTATGTTTGATTTGTGTTCATTGATTCTTATTTAAATCTTTCTCTAGGTTTTACCTACGTAAACAATGCCACATGGGCATTTTAACAAGTAGATTACGTTCATTGTGTCACATGTGGCTGTGACTCTAAGTTTGATGCTTTGACCTTTTCTTGGGTGTGTTATGTCCGCTCCAGGAATAATGCTATTACAATTATTGCAGTTGTGGCAAGCGGAGGTTCCTTTGAATCTTTGGGTGTCATCTGTCCTTTTTTGCTTTAACATTTCTCCCTGGTTCTTGTTTCTGGTATAAGCGAAAGTCGGTACATTTTTTAATAAGTCCTTGAAGTCTGGTTCTAAAGTTAGTATTGGCCAATGGCGCTTGATGATCCGTCTTAATTTTGGGCTAGCCGTGGAATATTTAGACACCATTACTATCCGATCCTGTTTTACTGTCATTGATCTTTGTAATAGGTCTTGTCTGTTTTTACATCTTGATTCAGCATCCTTTAGTATTTTTTTGGGGTAGCCCCTCTGTTCAAAACGTTCCATAATTTCTTTTAGTCTGATGGTTGTTATTTGTGGGTTTGAGACGATTCGTTTGGCACGTAACATTTGTGAGTAGGGTAGATTTTGTTTTGTAACTCCTGATGGAAGCTGGCATAGTGTAATGTGTTGTTTCGATCGGTGGGTTTCCTGTAGATATCGGTTGTAAATGTGTTGTTAACTAAAGTTATTTGAACATCCAAAAATGTGATTTGTGTGTGTTGTACATCATATGTAAATTGTATTCTTTCATTGATGTGGTTCAAGTTGTTTAATGCTTCAGTTAGTGTGGATTCTGGACCATTCCATATGACGAATATGTCGTCAATGTATCTTAAAAAGAGTTTGCTGTATCTATTCCATGGGTTCTTGGTTAGGATATGGTCTTGTTCAAATTTATCCATTCTGACCGACGCCGCCATCTTTTGGGACAGACGCGGTCTAGCTGTTTTTTCACGCTTGCTTCAAAACGGGACGTTGCGCGAGTGCGCCTAAGGCAAGCCCGTCTGCGCCCGTCAGCGTCCCAGAGGCGGCCGGCTTTGGACATATCGTCGGTTCGTCTAAGGGGCGATTACCATTTATTACATATGAAAGGGAATTTTTATTCAGTATCGGCAGACGTATGAACTGCAAGCCCCACTCTTCCTCGGCTTTGAGTGTGGAGGCTGTCCCTTGCAAAGACTGCAATTGGTTGGCATCTCATGCCTATGGGTCACAGGGTGAAACTCCGACTCCAGCGATGAACAAAATGCACATGGAAGGGGGTGGCCTGCATCTTTCAGCGTCACTGCTTAATATTCGCTCAGTCAAAAAACATGTGCTCCAACTTCAGGAACTATTAGAGGACTCTAGTCCTGACATGATGTTTCTAACTGAAACATGGCTTACCAAGGCTTCTAACCCTACCATTGCCAGGGCGATCCCCTCAGGCTATCAGATCCTGAGGAAAGATCTGGGTAAAGGGAGGGGTGGGGGGCTGGCCCTTATTTACAAAAGCACCTTCAGTTGCGTCCCGCTAGCTCTCTCCGAGATTGAGGGGGCTGAGTCCATGGGTTTTCTTCTAACCATCTCGGCCCATCAGTCTATCGCCGGGGTGGTTATTTATCGTCCACCTGGGCCGGCTGGGAAGTTTCTGGAGGCGATTAGCCACTTTATCTCCCCTTTAGCTGCTAAATATAGTCACTGCTTGGTCCTTGGTGATTTCAACCTACACATGGACAATTTGTTAGCACTGGAGGTGCTCAAACTGTAAGAATCCCTCGATATATTACATCTGACCCCTTTTGTACACCTACCCACTCATGACAAGGGCCATATTCTAGATCAGATTTTTTTCTTCGACTCCAATAGATGTTGAAGTCCCTCTTCCCCTTACCTGGTCGGACCACTGTTTGGTATATTTTAGACTCCCTAAGAGTCTCAATCGGTCCCGTCCACAGGTAAATGTCCGCGCCAGTAGTTTCAGGCCTTTTAACCAAATCACTCCGGAGGCCATACAAAGCGCTTTGCAATCCCACCCCATTCCATTCTGTGGGACTCTCAAAAATGATGTGCATTCCTTGGAACAATGTCTATCCCTTAGAGCCTTAGAATTCGCCCCCCCTACCCCGAGAGCGACAAAAACGATTCATGATTCCGCTCCCTGGTATACTGAAGCGCTTAGGAAAAGTAAAACCGCCTGTAAACACCTAGAAAGGATATGGCGAGCAAATTACACTGCCCTGGACAAATTGACTTATAAAACAGCTTTAAGAGATCACTACCGGAAAGTTCATGAGGGAAAGAGACTTTTCTTTTCAACAAAAATCGACCAGGCCGTCAATAAAAGTAGAGAACTTTATAACATTGTTAAAAATTTCTCCTCTCCCGCAGTTATTAGACGCCTGTTTGTGCCATCTAGTAAATGGACTAACATGATGGCTTCTTTCTTTTATGATAAAATTAAAAAGATTCAGAATTCATTTGAAATACAGACGCCGGACTTAACTTCAGACCTAGATTTTTCCAGTGCTGCTGTAAGCTCTGAATTCTCCCTTTTGCAGTTTCCTGCTATCTCCATGGTCCAATCACTAACTATTATGAAGTCCTTGAAATCGGGCTCACCGGCCGACCCCTGTCCTGCCAGGGTTCTGTCGGTAATTGCCGAGGCTATTAATCCTATAGTGAATCGGATTTTAAATAACGCCTTGCTGGAAGGATACATGCCTCTTTGCTAGAAACATGCCAGAATTCTCCCCTTGCTAAAAAAAAACACGTCGGATCCTGAGGAAGCCGGTAACTACTGTCCCATATCATTGCTTCCTTTTTTTGCAAAGGTCTTGGAGAAATTTGTTATCTCTATTCTCACGGAATATATTGAGACTAATCATCTCTTGCACCCTAGTCAGTCTGGTTTTAGGGCTACTTTCAGTACTGAAACAGCCCTTTTAGAAATATTCGAGACCATTAAAGCCACGCTTGACAGGAAAGGCAACGCGGTGTTGGTCCTTTTGGACCTCTCCGCGGCTTTTGACACTGTGCCCCGTAACAGACTGGTGCAAAGATTTGCCGAGGGGGGCGTAGGCAGCGTGGCACTGAGCTGGATTAGGTCCTTTCTCAGTAATCGTCTTCAAACCTTATGGTCCCCTCCGTTTGCCGCGGCTATTTCACCCTTGAATGTCGGGGACCCGCAGGGCTCTATTCTGAGCCCTACTGTGTTCAATATTTACATGACCCCCATTGCTCGCCTCGCTGAACAACTCGGCCAAAGATTGTATCGTATGCAGACGATACTCAGCTGCTGTTCACCTGTGCGAAGGGTGCCGAGTTTGATGGCCATGTAATAAATACTTGTCTTTCAGAAGTCTTTTCGTGGCTGAAGGATAATCAAATGAAATGTAATCCTGACAAATCCTAGATTATCTTCTTCGGCCAGCATCCCTGCGAGACCTGGCATAACTGGTGGCCACGGGATCTGTCCCCCCCGAGTCGTCAGTGACCGTGGTTAAGAATCTCGGAGTCAGGATGGACTCCTCGTTTTCTATGAAATCCCAGATCCAGTCTGTAGCAGGGACCTGCTTCGGGATTTTAAGAATGATGAAGAACATCTTACCTCTGCTTTCTGTCTCTCACTGAAGAATCATAGTCCAAGCTTTGGTTACCTCGCGTTTGGACTATGCAAATTCTTTGTATTTGGGTCTTCCCAGTTATTTGATCTCCTGTTTGCAGGTGATTCAAAATGCGGCCGCTAGGGCCATATTCCTGGTCGCCCCCAGTACTCGGACTCCCCTCTCTTGTCCTCCTTGCATTGGCTGCCGGTCCAAAAGAGAATTTATTTTAAAGCCCTGATTCTTGTGTTTAAAGCTTTTAATCAGATTGGAGCTCCTTACTTAAGACATAGGTTCCCCCGCTATGCCCCTCAACGTACTTTGAGATCCTCCTCCCAACTCCTGACTTTTGTGCCGAAAATTGCACTTGCGCGCGTCGGAGGCCGCTCTTTTCAGGCAGTCGCCTCCGGCCTATGGAACAACCTCCCCCTGCCTCTCTGTCAGGCCCAGGATCTGCTTTCCTTTAGAAAAATGCTCAAGACATGGCTATTCCAACTTTAAATTGGCTCAACTAGCATGTGTCGCTTGGTATCTGTGTTTTTCTTCTGTTGCTCGGGTTCATGTTCTTTTTCAGCGCCGGGACACTCCTGGGAGTAACCGCGCGCTCTACAAATACCCGACACAACATAACATAGCTGATTCGCATACGCCGGTGCGGCGCAATTGCCCATGGATGTACCCGTTGTCTGTAGGAACCATTTATTATTCCAAGTGAAATAACTTTGAAACAAGGTGAAGTGTAATAGTTCCATTAGGAAAACTTGCATTTCTAGGTTTATGTCAGAATTCAAAAGGGCTTGTTCGACGGCCTCTATTCCTAGTTCATGCGGTATTGAGGTGTACAATGACTTGACGTCTATGGTACACATGAGTATTGTTTCTCCTTTGTCCCTCTTAGTGTCATACAGTTTGTTTAGGAAGTCCGTAGTGTCCTTCACAAATGTTTGCATTTTGAACACCAAGGGTTGTAAGTATAGATCAATGAATTGTCCAACAGTATCGTGTAGACTCCCTTTTGTAGATACTATTGGTCTGAATGGTGGATGTGTCAAATTCTTATGTATCTTAGGGCCTATGTAAATGGTTGGGCTTCTGGGGTGTTCTTTGATGAGAAATCTCTTAGTTCTGTCGTTAATTACTCCGTTGTCAAAGGCATGATTCATAAGTGTTTTCAACGTGATCTGAAAGCTGTCTGTAGGATTAGTGTTCAATTTAATGTAAGTGGCTTCGTCTGAAAGATGTTTGATAACTTCTGTTTCGTATTTGTCTTTGTTAAGTATGACTAGAGCTCCTCCCTTATCTGCTTTTTGGCATATGATGTTAGGATTGTTTGCAATGCTTTTGATAATACCAAGTTCTTTTTGTGTGAAGTTAGCTTTAGTTCTGTCGTAAGCTGGATTGAGTTTTGATAGATCTTGTTTGACTAGGTTTTCAAAGGTATCCAATGTCTTGTGGTTAATGGGTGCCATGTAAGTACTTGAAGGTGATAATCCTTTTAGTTGGTCCGGTCCAGTATTAGTTTGTGGTGTAAGAACGTTTTCAAAATAGTGACGTAATCTCAGTTTTCTCATGAGTTTAAAAAAACAGACTTCGAGTTCTAAATGTTTAGTGTTGGTGGTATGGACGTATGATGTGCCTTTCTGTAGTGTTTGTAGTTCAACTTTACTGAACTGTTGGTCATATATATTGATGACAAGGCTCATGTCGTGATCTGTTTCTTGCCCTTGTCTTTCTTGCCAGTTGTGACACTTCTTGTGTTTGGTGTTTCTTTTTCTTTGGCTCCTCCTGGGTCGCCTTTTTGTAGGTGGCTTTCCTCAAAAAAAGGTTGTCCTGATGTGGAAGCTTGTGTGGTTGTAGATATTGGAGTTTCTGTAGTTTCATTGGTTGGTGAGGTATTGGTTCTAGGTAGTCTGTGTGTAATGTCACTGTCCGAAGAAGATGTATCGGTATTTTGTGAATATGGTTTATTTTTTCTTCGTCTTGCATATATCTCAGCCCAACTGTAAACTTCTCCTAGTTTGTAATCTACCGTATCACGACGGAACTTGCGTATTTTTCTCTAGTTGATTTCCTGGGAGTGCTTGGTAAGTTGTTCATTGATTTCTTCTAGGATTTTAGACCATTCTTCAGTTGACATTGAGTTTGTAAGTTCGTTGGTGACGGTGACTATTTCCTTGGATAGCTCTTCTAAAATAGTGGCTAGTGCTTCTATAATTAGTAAGATTAAGTCTAAAGAGCATGTGTTGAGGATCGCGTACCAGCGGTCCTTAAATTTTGTGTGTTTTTGCAGAGAGATGGTTTTAGTGGTATTCTTAATCCTCGTGGTATACGTTGCGCCCGGTGGTACTTGATAAGGGTACTGGCGTGCAATCGCTGGTTTATCTCGATAAGTACAAGAGTTGTCGTATGTTTTGTTGTTTGCTACGGTTCATTGTTGCTTGTGATGTTTCCTCGTGGATTAATGCGTAAATCCTGGTTACTTCATCTTCCTTAAAGGCAAAGGTTTCGGCTCGTAGGTACATCATATTAGATATTTCATCATAAGCCATGTCTTCGGGGTGTGTGCTGCGTATTATTCAGATGAAACGCGGTATAATAGTGGGGTTGTTACTGGGTCCTTGGGGTTGTTGAGGTTGTAATACTTGTGTGTGCACCCAGGGTGGCGTCTTCATTCGTGACGTCGGTTTAACAAGTGTTAATATTTCAATTCCATTCTGGGATGTGTCCCCCTTGGGCACTCCAAAGGTCCTATATATATAGGTTCTTCAGTTTGTGAATGAAAGAGAACAAGTTACATTTTTGTGAAATATCAATTCAGGTATTTAATTCTTCATAAATTGTATTTTCGTTTTCAAATCGCTTTATACTTCATAGTGTACGGACTATTAATCCATCCAATGCATTTCGTTTTTTTTTAAACCCTTCGTCAGGAATTAGTCCTAGGATAAACGTAAAATTTACCATGAAGAATGTTCTTGTTTTGTGTCTAAAAAATATATTTATTAGAGTGTACTATGTGACAAAGCTGTTAGTAATGTGCCTTCAAAATTAACATGAAAATCGTTTGCACTATGTCTGCGTTTGTTCATTGAGTGAGACGCATGTTTGTTAACTTATAGTTTTTGTCAATAAAGTTTTTGAATGTTAGTGGTATGCTCGCGAAAAATGGGAATGATCAGGTGTGCTAGTTAACCAGTGGATTAGTATGTTTTGAAAGCGTTTCTGGGGTGAGAAAAGAAAACGTAACGTGGTTGTTATAGCTAATTGTAACCCCCGTGTTTTTTAAACGAAAGAAAAGAGACGTTCGCGGTTAGGTTTTCCATAAGAACATAGACTGATATGCCGAGTGCAATAGCTTCGAACCATTCGTTCCAAAAGTTTAGTGAGCAGTTTGTGAATGCAGAAATAAAGGCGAGTGAAGAAGGTCCGTGAGCGATTCTTCGTAAATATTCAACAGGACTAAATAAAAGAGCAGTAGGGTAATGTTCGCGATTAACCTTTTCCTAAAAGCCAGCGAGCTGTTAATAACAACGTAACTTTCATACCTCACTATGTGGCGGTCATCAATCGTGTTGTTTAGTCGGTGCTGGTTATGTGGCGTGCTCAATGTGATTTAAATCTATGGTGGTAACAGAAAAAGGACTGGGTTTGTGGACCATTCTTGGAGTGTAGGGAAAATCAAAAAAGGACTAAGAATAAGGGAGGTGTTGCGGCGGCCATCTTAAAGTGTACTGGAAAAAAGCACTAGGCATTCTTAAACATAGTTAAATTATGGATACATAGCAATCTGAAAGTATGCTAGAAAAAATACTAAGCATTCTTAGATAAAATTAAATCGTGAATACATAGCAATCACAGGACATTTTATAAATAACATGATAGTTCGATTTGTTTGTTCATCCCGAATGGATGTGTGCTATCCAGTCTTTTTATCCAGTAGTTTTCACGTTGGAGTAAGTATTTTTGGTTATCTTGACCTTCTTGTTTCTGTACCACTTCCAGGATTAAGAATTTCAGTTGGCTGACGTTGTGGTTGTTTGAGAGAAAATGGTTTGCCATGTAACAAGTAGATTACGTTCATTGTGTCACATATGGCTGTGACTCTAAGTTTGGTGTTTTGACCTTTTCTTGGGTGTGTTATGTTCGCTCCAGGAATAATGTTATTACAATTATTGCAGTTGTGGCAAGCGGAGGTTCCTTTGAATCTTTGGGCGTCATCTGTCTTTTTTTGCTTTAACATTTCTCCCAGGTTCTTGTTTCTGGTATAAGCGAAAGTCGGTACATTTTTTAATAAGTCCTTGAAGTCTGGTTCTAAAGTTAGTATTGGCCAATGGCGCTTGATGATCCGTCTTAAATTTGGGCTTGCTGTGGAATATTTAGACACCATCACTATCCGATCCTGTTATACTGTCATTGATCTTTGTAATAGGTCTTGTCTATTTTTTTGTTGACATCTTGATTCAGCATCCTTTAGTATTTTTTTGGGGGGTAGCCCCTATTTTCAAAACGTTCAATAATTTATTTTAGTCTGATGGTTGTTATTTGTATGTTTGAGACGATTTGTTTGACACGTAACATTTGTGAGTAGGGTAGATGTTTTTTTTAGTGACTCCTGATGGAAGCTGGCATAGTGTAATGTGTTGTTTCGATCGGTGGGTTTCCTGTAGATATCGGTTGTGAATGTGTTGTTAACTAAAGTTATTTGAACATCCAAAAATGTGATTTGTGTGTGTTGTACATCATATGTAAATTGTATTCTTTCATTGATGTGGTTCAAGTTGTTTAATGCTTCAGTTAGTGTGGATTCTGGACCATTCCATATGACAAATATGTCGTCAATGTATCTTAAAAAGAGTTTGCTGTATCTATTCCATGGGTTCTTGGTTAGGATATGGTCTTGTTCAAATTTATCCATGAACACACAAGTATTACAACCTCAACAACCCCAAGGACCCAGTAACAAAAACGTAGTAGCGCGTATTTCAACCCCACTAAGAAGAGGAGTAAACACATTTCCATGAGAGCATCGAAAGATGATTGTATGAGAGAAATAACAAGAAACAACATGGGGATTGCAACTAAACTTTTGTCTGTTTTATAAACGTGCATGTTCCTAGAGTAAGTTACCACTTCCACTTGCCATAATCACACTCTATCCAGACCATATTGCTGATTGCGCATGCTACTGCTGCTGCTGATTCGTATCCATATACCCATTCCAGCCTGCTTGAGACTCTGCTGTGTTTCTTAAACGTCTATGGGAAGTTCCGTTTTGATTGATTATTGACTTGATTTATGAGTTTTTTTGCAAGTAGTCTCGCTCTCTCTGACTAGAACCCTTCATGGATTCTGAGTGACACCTATTTCTTTCCTGATTCCTAGACTGGGGATTCTTTCTTTTAGGGAGCACGCTTAACGCATTTTATTATGAATAATCGATTAACCATATTGATTATTGATTTTGGTTCATATTTGAAGAATGAAACAGATATGAATTAAATTATAACCTTTGAATAAAGATGATCTACTAAAAGATCTAAATAATAAAACCCTTTGACTCATCCCAAACTTGTGTTTTTGACTGAAAGTAGATTACAATTGTTATTATAATTTATGTGATGTTCAGTTCCTGATCTTCTCTAAAACAAAGGCAAATATCCTTTTAAACATTGATCACAAAGCGGGAATTAACCCATGTGATGGTAAACCGAGAAATTTAAAATGCTGAACTGATTCCCGCTCTATTAAATTTGGGAGCAGAGGGACTGTTTGTGTTATAAGAAGAGAAACTATAAATAAGTACCCCAAGGTGGAGTAATGCCCGAGTTCCATAGTCCAAAGCCCAGAATTTGAAGACTGCCGAGGTGCAGTTTCGAAGGTGGTTGCAGTATTGAATGTGTGATCATCAATAGGGTTATGCGTGGTGTATTGTAATTATTGTTGTGTTTTAGCTGTGAGGTATTGGAGTACTAGGTTGGATGAATTAATGATGTGTATGTGCTTATTGTGAAGAAGTTGATGAGATTACTAGACTTCCAAGTACTCTAAGATCTCAGGAGATTGGGAAAAGTGTAGAATACACTTTATGGTTTTCTTGTGTACTGAGATCTGTGTTGTAGGTCATGAAGTACCACCGGCTACATAGTAGAGATAGGGATTATAACAATGTTTAGTGAATTTACTAATATTGATTGGCGATGTAAGAACCTAATTGTGAAAAAGGTGAAGCTACATTGTTTAGGGTGATTTCCCGCTGGTCGAGGCTTTATTTGCAAGTGTGAAAAATCTTTCTGTGTGGGAATGTAGAAGGGCATAAAACCCTTAATATTCATATTCTAGAATTGTTTTTGATTTTCTTTAGTGGAGCAGACAAAGATTGCTTATTTACGTTTGCTTAAAGTAGGAGAAATGTGTGTATGATAGAAATTATAAAGTAGGGTGAACCGCTGCAAGGAGTGAGAGCATATGTCTTAGAGTGCCACACTGAGATTGGTTGGTTGGTGTACTGTTGTGCTGTTATTGGTTGATGATGACACAGAGTGCCATGGTGTGATAGGTTAATTGTTGTGTGAATGCTGAGCTGACTTTAGGATTAATGAGTCTTCTTGTATTAAACAATTGGAGATTTGAATTTATTTGATTGTTATTTGTTGAATAAATTCAAAATCATGAAATGTTTAAAAGAATTTAAGAATAATATGAGAGGTGATTTAACAATTCCAGTACACAAAGGTGAAGAGACACCTCCAGAGGGTGCACCAGCACATTATATGATGGCAAAAATGGGGTTGCGTCCATATTTGGGTCTTTTTTAACTGTGCAAAATTCATGAAAATGTGGGTCTTTTGATTTTTCAATATATAGCACTTTTGGATCATGAATAATTGGGAGTTTGAGAGAAGAGCTATAATAGATGTAGCTACCACCTAGACCCTCACAATACGAAGCATCAAATGTTTGGGAGAAAGCAGCACACGATAAGGCCAGAGATAAATTCCAGCGTAAAACTAAAAGAGCAGTGAGCAATTATGCATAGCTTGAAGAAATGGCAGAGAATAAAAAGACAGAAAGTCAGGTTACTGCTACACCAGAAACAGAGAAGGAAAGACCTCTAAATGTCCCAAGGTCAAAAGTAGAGCTAGGTGAAATAATCAGAGGATGTTTAGATCTTGAGAATGTGAATCAGTACCAACAAGAAGAGCTGATATATTTGTGCAAAGAAATTACAAAATGTGCAGCAGTTGCTCATCATAGACTAACTGATTTATCCCGAAAACATGAAGTCGATCATTCAAAAAGTGTCCAATTGCAGAAAAGTTTCAAGGTAAAATTGGATGATGAATCTATTGAGACAATGCATTCTTTAGAAATGTGATAAAAATGACTGAACTATTAAAATGCATTTGTAGGTGGAGTGATTTTGAGATATTAGAGAGCAAATGGGCAATAAAGCATTAGAAAAAAAGAAACAATTAGAGACAGTTGAAGAAAATGATAAACCATATAAAGAAGGGGCTTCAGCTTTTCCTTTGAGAGATATACCAGGTGGAGGGAATGTTCATGCACCATGAAGGAGAGGTGATCTTTCAGCACTTACAAATATTTTCAGAAATTGAGAGATACATCTGTACAGTGGTACATACAAGTTGACAGATTTATAAAAATGTTAAAAGTGCTGAGTTTTGATTTGAATACATCCTTTGATATTGTAGTGCTGAGTGATTTGTGGGCAGAGTGTAAACTTGCTATGCCAGGTGCAGAGCCTACAAGAGATGCTTTAACGAATGCACCATCTCCCATAATTATGGAGAAATATGATGCTGTGATTTAATTTAAGAAAGGCAAGGTTCCTCCAAAGGAAATTGATTGGGTAAGGATTAAAAGAACCTCACAGGAGCCTGAACAATGAGTGCATGATTACCATTAGTGGTTGCTTCAGATTTTCCAACACCACGGTGGATGGCAAGATCATGAACAGAGTGATATGGAATTTTTTGTGTCTCAGTTTGTTCTTGGGTTAAGACTATAGATCGGTATGTATATACAACAGAGAGTTATCTACTGGCAGGCAAAATCATTGGATGAGATCCTGAGCTATGCAAAATATTGTAGTGACGAACAAGAGATGAAACAGAAAAAGCTTATGGAGAGGTTCATGTTAGCCCAGACAAGGTTTGTGCAGAAAGGTTTTTAGAATCAGTAATTTGAAGGAAACCAGAGTGACATGCAAGGTATTGATTTGCAAGCAGGAATGCAAGGTGTTCAAGGAGGATTTGGTTTTATACAGGGTAGAGGTGTTACAATTGATCCAAATTCAGGTGTAGATGTTGCAGTGTTGACATCCCTTTGTCACCTTTGTAATAAGACTGGGCATTGGAAGAGGGAGTGTAGACTGAATCTAGATAGAATGAGCAGAAATAATCACAAGCAAGGAGGAAATCAGATGGAGATGCAGACTGTATAACTTCAGCAAATGCAAGTGCCAACTCGTAAACGGGTTCCAAGGATGCAGGTTGCGCAAGCCTGAAGGTCCAGCAGAATATGGGAAACCCTAGATTTAACATGAATCAGATGCCCAAAGCAAATTTAAACCCATATCAGAACAGAAATCAAAATCCATTTCAACAGTACTCTATGCTTCAACAATTCCCAATGACAATGTTTGAGGGAGGAGGAAAATTGCATGCTTGGATCAGTCTTGGAGGTAGACTAGAGTGCACCATTTGTAGAAGGATAAGTTAATGGCTACCGAGTGTCATTTTTGAATGGCACAGGAGCTACCCGCTCCACTGTTAGAACAGCAGACATTCCAGATCTATACCTCTCAGGAAAGAAGTTCTAAGTTGTAGCAGTTTTCAATAAATAGATAACAAATCCAGTTTCAAAAAATGTTCCTGTAAAAAGAGGTTCATTTGAGGGAAAGCATTAGTTCATTGTTTGTGATTTAAGTCCTGTAAACCTGCTAGGGAGAGATTTATTGTGGACGTTAAATTGCACTATTTACTGTGCATGGGAAGGTGTTGAATTTCAAACACATGATGTTGAATTTAAAATGGCCCGACAAGAAACAGCTGTAGGATTATATCCAGTGAGAATAGCTAAAGAGTTGCCTCCTGATTTAAAAGAGGCAGTGAACCCAGAAGGATGAGACTTTACAGGGAAAGATATCTGACTGATTAAAGGTATATAACCTGCCAGAGTAGCAATAAAGCCTAATGCTGTGTATCCGAAAACACCACCATACAATTTGATGCCAGAAATGATTGTAGAAATAACACCCATAATTGAAGACATACTGAGGAAATGGATTTTAAAAGAAAATGTTGGAAGTCCTTGCAACTCTCCGATTATGGGTTTGCCAAATCCTGATGCCAAATATTGAATTGTTTAGGATCTGTGAAAGATCAGCAGCATTAGTGTTCTATGTTGTCCCATTGTATCAAATCCAGCCGTCATATTTTTTCAGATTCCATGCACTGCGGAGTGGTTCATTGTTGTGAACTTGTGCCAGGCCTTCTTTTCCATTCCTTTGCATGAGGACAGCCAGTTCCTTTTCTCTTTTATATTTTGACCAAGGACTTTGGCATGGTGGCGAGTTCCACAAGAGTATACATGGAGCTGGTCCATTTTTAAACTGATCTTGAAAACGAATCTTGAATGTCCACAGATGCCTTCCAGATCAGTTCTCATGCAGGACATCGATGACCTACTTATGACATCAGATACATGAGAAGCTTACAGACAGGATACGGTTGCCCTGTTAAATCACCTGGCTGACAATGGATATCAACTGTCTCCAGGTAAACTGTAATACTGTCAAAAAGAAGTCCATTACTTGAGACATACAATTGAGAAAGGAGGAAGAACAGTGTCACAAGAGAGAATAAAGACTATTTCAGATGAATCCATCTAGAACACAGAGCAAAGTTCAAATGATTTTGGGGATAGTCGGCGGCAAATGTAGAGTGGATGCCAAACCTTTCCCTAGTGGCTAAGCATTTACCGAAGCTGAAACACAAAGATGTGCTTGATCTGCTTCCATGGGACAATAATTGCTTGAAAGCTTTCCTCAAGCTGAGAGAAAGTCTCTGTCATACCTCAGCACTAGGAATGCCTGATTACAGTAACATGTTTACATTGTTTTGCAGTGCAAGGGAGGGTTGGGCTCTCACAGTGCTTACTCAGATGCCTGGAGATGCACAAAGACATGTGGCTTATTTCTCTACTACATTTGACCTTGTAGCTACAGAACTCTCTGGCTGCCTTGAATCGGTAGCAGAGGTTGATGTCAGTATAGAAAGTAGTGAGAACATAGTGATGGGACATCTTTTAACTCTTATGGTCTCTCATTCCATATCATTCCATAAAGGTATTGTTCACCGAACGAAAACCCAGTACATGATAAACAGCAGACTTGCAAAGTACAAGCAGCAGATCCTTGCTTCTGAAAATATAATATTAAAGAGATATCAAGTTTAAAATGTGTCAAATATATTGCCTATAATTGAGAATTTCACTGTAGATGAAATTGAGCATGATTATCTGGATGTCACTGACTTATGCACTAAACTAAGGCCAGATGTAAAAGATGAACCTTTAAACAAGCTTGATTCTGTAATTTTTGTTGATGGTCCATATCTGAGAAACAATGATGGCACCATGAGAGCAGCTTACGATGTCAGTACAATTCAAGAAATTGTGGAATATTGATGGCTTTGAGGTATTACTTCAGCGCAAGTTGCAGAATTAATTGCCCTTAACAGAGCTTGCAGTCTAACAGCCCAATTTAGACTGACTATATATACAGATTGTCAGTGTGGCTTTTGTGTTGTTCATGATTCTGGACTGTTATGATCACAAAGAGGTTTATGACCTCTTCTAAGTCTCCCATCTGCAATGTGGACCATGCATGAAACTGCTGAATTATTGCAATTACCAACAGAAGTGGCGGTGGTTAAATGTGCAGCTCACAGAAGTGGCAAGGGTTATGTCACAGTTGGAAGCAGACATGCAGACTAAGTTGCACAGTATTATGCCCTTCTGGCTTGCATATTTGATGGGACTCACATAAATGAATGCGAAGAAGACACTGTCTTTTTGATGTTGTTGTCAGTAGCTGATACATGGGAAGCTCAAGAGATTGCAGAAAAATGTTTCAGAAGCAGAAAAGCAGGGCTGGATCAGAGCAGTATGTGAGAAAAATACAAATGACATTTGGACATCAGCTTGAGAAAGGCCAGTTTTGCCCGACAGCTTGTTGTTCCCCATGACGCAACATTTCCATGGCCAAACAGTTCTAGGAAGAGATGAGATGGTGAGAATATTCAGACAGAATTGGTTTAACACCAGATATAGGATGCCTGCGGAAGAATTGTGCCACTGATGTATGACATGTCAACAGGTGAATGTAGAAAAGAGTACCCCAGTAACACTAAGTCACATAGGGAGATCAGTTGGTCCCTTCAACAGAATGCAAATGGACTTTATCAAGAAGCCTGTTTGTAATGGTTTCTCATACATCCTGGTTATTGTGTGCATTTTCTCTTGATTGGTAGAAGCCTACCCAACATGGCAAACTGCCAGTATCACTGTAGCAAGACTGCTATTGAGAACGTTGATAACTAGGTATGGATTATCAGTTTCTCTAGACTCAGATCATGGAACGAATTTCAACACTGAGGTCCTAAGGATGATTTGTACCGGGTTGTATGACGTTACAATGAATGCTTTTCCCTGCATGCCGTTACAATGCCAATTTTTACCCCGACTTGCTGTTGGGGGTGTGCTGGATGTTGGAATAGCATAATTTACTATTCCAACTCCAGTGTGTGCAACAGTAGGGAAGGTGTTGGAGTTAAATCCAACACCGTATACCCCCCTGCAACAAACCATTTGTGTTGTAACGGCATGTGGGGTAAAAGCATGAATTATAACGCATGTGTTGTAACGGCTGTTTCCCTTTTTACAGCATAATAGATTGAGCAGAGATTATACTGTAGTTATCAACGAGAAGCCTCTGGCATTGTTGAACAGCTTCAACACTTACACCTCTGATATGTACACACACACACACAACAGATGAGGAAAGAATGAAAGCATCATTCGTGAATTATAAGCAAGAGGATCTCCCAACAAATGTTTATTCTAGATTAGTTCAAAAATACACACAAGCTTTAGATGCAAATAACTGCTGTCTGCACAAAATTACCTTCACCGACTGCAGAACAAGTTACTGATTACCATTTACCTTTATCATACACAATCACATATAGCACATTGCTTAGCTTAGCTTATCGGCAATACACTTTGAATATTTTAATTCAAATTATGACTTGGTTCTTTAAAGAGTTCCATTACAGAAGAACATGAATTTACACCCACAGGCAATAGAAATGGACACAACTTGGTATTACTTTAGACCATTCATACCTATAGATAGTGCAAAGGTTCACAAATAAATGTGACCTATTTAATGAGACCCTTAGAGAAGGTATTCACTAGGACATTAAAGGGAAGAAACACAAACATTTCACACAGCAAGAATATGGAGGAAGATGTTTTGAACAATGTTTGCAAAAAGGAAGAAGACAAATTTAAAAAGAAAATGGTTTACATGAGATTAAAATTGGATAGGAGACACAGGGGTAAAATATGTGTTTAGATAAGAAAGAAACCAGTTTAGAAATACACATGTGGAAATTAGCAGTTGTGAACACACCTTTGAAATTATGGGAGGTACATGGCAAATTTTACATGGAAATGAAACAGTCATTCCAGGAGTTTATTTAGTTTGTGGACAACATGCTTATTTTTAGTTAACCGCTGTTTGGGATGGTATTTGTTATTTAGCTTTGCTGTTTCATTATATGTATTATGTATATAGTATAGATACTTAAACAATGACACCATCACACAGACATGCACGTAGCACTAATGATTTAACACAGTTAGTGGAAGATATTTTTGGAGCAATCATACCACCAGTAGGGGTTATATTAAATGATGAAAAGATTAGAAAGCTTTCAACAGTTGTGGACTAATTGGCAACCAATTCTCCTGGAGCTTTATTAGTTGTAAATATAGATTTATTGGCTAATAGATCAATGGTTTTACAAAATCAACTAGCATTAGATATTTTACTTGAAGAGAAAGGCAGAGTCTACAAGATGCAGAAAGCTCAGCATTGCTGTTCATATATGTCTGATCAAAGTAAGAAAATACAAGAATTTGCATAAAACATTTCTGACATGAAATAAAAATTAGAAGCATTAAAAACATCTTGCATTTTAGAAGATTGTGTCAAAGGAATATGCACAGTTAGCAGATGGTTTGCTACTGCTGGAGGAGGAATGGTGAAGGCAATGGAGCTTATTTAAAAGCCCATTGCGCCACACATGTGTCACCTTTTTAATGCACCAGAGGCGCAGTGTGCCAGTCCATATTTACAAGGCGAAGTAGTCATTCTGTGGGGTTTTTCCTGGCCTTATAAATATGGCCTCCTTTCATGCATTACTCTGCGCGAAAGGAGCGTTCAATGGGTGTTGCTGTGGTTGCTCCCATGCAACATCCATGGAACCTGATGCATTCCCAGATTTAAAAGGTTTTGTAAACCTGGGAATGCGTAAAATGTCTAGGTCTTCCCAGGAGAGGCCTAAGGAGGCACAACGAGGAGTAATACTTTTATTTCTCCTCGTTTTTACTTTATCTATGTGTGGTGCAGATGCGTGCAGAATACAGCACACAAAGAAAAATGAAAACTCATTTTGTGATTGTTTTTGTGCATGAAGGTGTCCCTTCTTGCATAAAAACAATCACCCCTACAATGCAGACACCATTGCACCATGGCACATGGGTGACTGCTTTGGCACATAGAAGACCACTGTGTGCTAATGCAGGGGAATATGGCAGGAATGCCCCATATATTGTAAATACAGGGCATTCATGCCTTTCATTTTGAAGCATGGCAGCACAGCAGGAAGGCTTGCTGTGCTGCTGTGCATAAGAATATTGTAAATGAGGTACTATATTTGCACCAATAATATTAGTAGGTTTTTGTTTATTAACACTGTTTTCTTTTCACAAAAGATGTAGATATTATTTTAATAAGAGAAAGAAAAGAGCAAGACAAAAACAGATAAAGAAGGAATTAGAGTTAAATGATCACATCCATCAAGAATACAAAAGGAATCCTAAAGTTTAAAAAGAAAGAGAAAAGACTCAACTGAGGATGAGAGTGATGTCTAATGATTCATTTGTGAAAACAAATGTGATGTTAGATAACCATCAGATAGAGGAATTTGAGGGTGCACTTTGATAATTAAAAAAAATATATAGTTGTAATAAACATGCAGAATTAACATGCAAGCTGTAATGAAAAAATACATTTAAACACAAAAATTGTACTCTATTTACATGTAGTAGACCTCAAATGGCTAATGCAACATTGCCTGGCAAGCTGATTTAGCTAGAAATGCTAAATTCGCACACAATGTTTATTTTCTGCCCTTTCCATGAACGTGTTTTTCAAAATAAATAAATAATTGCATAAATGTTTTCACTGAACTCAGCAAAATGTTACTACTTACACAAAGGCCACTGTTTTACTCATGATTAAAGTTTTGTCATTTCTTGACGCAATGATGAAGTTACATATTTAAATTCAGCATTTCTAAAGAAAGTTAATGACTATGTGCTAAATAAATAAAAAATCTGTGTATACAGATGGTTCAACTTCTACATAGACCATTGTTAGAAAGGTACAAACTTGATGTATTAGAAGGTTAGAAATGTAGTTCATACGCAAGAAAGTAGTCTTGAATGGGAGAATGACTTACATGAACTTAGAATTGATAAACCTGGCAGCAAACTTAAACATCACTGTCTGTGGACTGTTATATTCCTGTGAGGAGAAGAGGAGTAAGTGTCAAGTTGTGCGTCTTCTTCTCTGAACTTGCACAGGAACAGAAGTCACTCTTTTCCCAACTCCCTCTCAGGCACTCTCTGGAGATGATACTAAATCTTATCTCCAAAAGACTCCCAAGGGGAAGGGGGAATTGGATAAAATAACAAATAAAGAAAAGGCTATCCAAGAATTCCAGCTTCCAGTTTCTTCCTCTTGTTCTGGTCTTGTTCCCAGTGACTGGTGTAGAGGAAAACCTAAGGAAACTAAACACACAAGAATTATTACACCCTATTCTACCTCACTCTGTTCTACTTTTTTCTTTCAATTCTAATGTCTTCTACCTACCCAATTTTTCTGAATACTGAGCCGCTCTCCTATTTCTTGTAATTTAAATCCTTTTCTCTGTTTGTTCTGTGTTACACTCAGGCTGGTTACCTAAGTTTCCTGAACGCTAGCTCCTTATTATATTAACTCTCTTCTGAAGTTTTTATTTATTAATAGTCCAATTAGTAATTGTCTCTTCTTTCTTTTTAGGAATATCTGGATTGTTCACTCAAGGTAAGTCTTAATAATTTACACAAGCAATTTATAACGAGCGTCTTCTATTAGCATTCTCAATATCTTTTTTAAATTATTTGACTCATGACTTGTAGCATTCTAACACTGTGAAAAACTTAGCTGATGGGAAAGTCTTCTCTTACTGATAAAACTGCTATTGCTGATGATTCTTCCACTCTTTTATCACTGTAAATAACGGAGGAGGTACAGTGGAGGAGTCCGACTGACTGGGAACTCCCACGAAGATTTCCTTGTCACGAAGCAGAAGTGCGCAGGCTCAAAGTCGAGACAGTGAAAGGGATTCCCTAGACCCGACGGGCACTAGGACAAGTGTGGACACCGAAACGCACTAACCAACGCTGGAATTAAAACACATAACACTTCAAGAAGGTACTGAACCCGGGGAAAACCTCAGTGAAGTGCGCGCCGTCCAAGGTTCCAAGAGCTTAGGAGACAACAACTAGACCCCAGAGATGGTCGAAAGACCGGCGGCCATCTTGGAATTCTTAACATGCCAAAGCTGATTCCAAGAGCATATCTCCAATCCATTACCTTTTCCTCTACAGGATTTTTTGCCTAGCAAGGTACAGATGTATGTTACAGAATGGCCTGGGGTTCTGACAGTACCCCCCCCCCCAATAAAGGAGATCCTTCCAGTCATGGTTTTGTTGGAGATCTCTGATGAAAAGAGTTTACCAGTCTTGGAGCATGAACAACTTATTCCAGCTCCCATGAACGCTCCTTTGGACCGTAACCCTTCCAGTCCACTAAATAATATAGTTTCCTTTTAACCTTTTTTGAATCTAAGATTTCTTTTACTTCAAATTCTAGTCCAGATTCTAATTGGATGGGTTTAGGAGGCAATTTTCTTATTAACGCAGGAGATGTCTTTTTTAACAATGAATAAATAAAAAAAAGGGAGGCACCCTTTAAAATCCAATCAGGGACAGGGAAAGTGCAAACGGGAATTCTAAAACAAGTCCCTACTAAAAATTAGTTTGTTACTACAAGGCTATAATCTGTTGGTGTTTTAAAAGTGATACACAAGGCCACTACAATTGGGTCATATCAGTGGGTCAGAAGAACAGCATGTGAACATCAAAAATGATAAAATATGTCAATGCAACGGATTCATATGTTCACATGTTGTTTTTCTGACCCACTGATATGACCCAATTGTATTGCTTTTAAAACACCAACAGATTATAGCCTTGTAGTCACAAACTCATTTTTGGTAGGGACTTATTTTAGAATTCCAGTTTATTAACAATGAAACATGAAATGTTGGATGAATTTCAAGTTTGTTGGATAATTTTAACCGATAAACTACTGGATTAATTATTTTTCTACTTGATAAGGCCCAATAAACCTGGGTTGGAAATTTCAATTTCTTTTTAGTCTAAGATTTTTTGTACTTAACCAAACTCTATCCCCTACTTGTAAAGGAGGACCTTCTCTCCTCTTTTTATCTGCATAACTTTTGTATTTCTTTTTTGCTTGTTCTAAATTGTTTGATGCAGTTCGATGGACTTGAGTTAAATGTGACACTAAATCTTTGACTGCAGGAACAGAAACTTCAGTTTGCTTTACAGTTGAATTGGGGTGCCTACCATAATTTAGATAAAATGTAGAAAATCCTGTTGATACATTTTTGGCATTATTTTGGGCAAACTTTGCAGCCCACGAGTATTCGGGCCAGTCTCCATCTTGATTTAGCAGGAATAATCTTAAATACTGTTCTAATTCCTGGTTCACTCTCTCTGTTTGCCCATCTGTTTCTGGGTGATAGCTGGTTGAATATCTGGTCTCTATTCCTAAGCCTTCTACAAATGCCTTCCAAAAATGGGACAAGAATTGTGACCCCAGATCTGAAACTATAACCTTCGGAATTCCATGGATTCTCACTAATTGTGTGCTGAAGTGAATAGCTAGTTGCTTAGCAGTGGGGACCCCCTTGAGCGCTGGAAGGTGTGCCATCTTTGTGAATGCATCTACAGATACTAGAATTGTGTTGAACCCTTGGCTGGAGGGTAAATCTATAATCAAGTCTAGAGTGATGTTGTGCCAAGGAAAGGGAGGGGTTGGCATTGGTTGAAATAACCCCTTAGGTGCCTGTCGTTCAGATTTTCCCTGAGCGCAGATTTCACAGGTTTTAACATATTTTTCTATGTCCTTGCTCATTTGTGGCCACCAGTAACTTCTTTTCACCAGATCTTCAGTTTTTGATTCTCCATTATGTCCTGCCAGAGGATTATCATGACACTCATGCATTGATTGGTCTTGTAGTTCCTTGGTTGGAAGGTACAATGCTCCTTTATGGAAAGGTAATTGGATTACAATCTCTCTGTCAGGGTCCTGTTTAGCACATTCCTGCATTTCTTCTCGGCTTAAGTCTTGAGTTACTTGTTCCCTCACATCATCGCATGTAGTAGCACTTATTATCTTTGATTCTGGGATTATCTTGTGAGTTTCCATCTGACCTTTTTGATTTTCAGTGCCCAATCGGGACAAGGCATCTGCCTTTCCATTTTGAGCCCCTGGTCTGTAAGTGATCACAAAATCATAGTCAGCAAAATACAGGGACCATCTGAGTTGTTGTGGAGTCAAAGTCCTTGCCGATTTTAAAAACTTCAGATTTCGGTGGTCAGTGAAAACTGTGACTGTATGTCTGGCTCCCATGAGATAGTGTTGCCACTCCTTAAAAGCATCTTTGATGGGCTAACAACTCCATATTCAGTTAGTGTGTAGTTCACTTCGGCACTGGTTAGCTTTCTAGATCGATAGGCAACTTGATGGAGTTGGCCAGTTTCTTTAGGCCTCTGAGATAGTACTCCCACCACGGCTTGATCTGAGTCATCTGTCTCTACATAAAATGGTTCTGAAGGATTCTCATGTAACAGGATAGGAGCAGACCAGAAATCTCTTTTCAAGGCCTGAAAAAACTTCTTCCGCTTCTTCCGTCCATTGGAAAGGAATTCCTTTCTTCAGTAACCATGTAAGAAGAATTATTTTTCGTGAAAATCCACAAATAAACCTTCTATAAAAGTTCACAAAACCTATAAAGCTTTGAACCTCTTTTACACTTGAGGGAGACTTCCAGGTTATCACCGCTTGGATCTTTCATCCATCCATGTTTATCCGCATTGGGGAGAGAACAAAACCCAAAAACTCTACTTGAGAAACGTTGAAAGCACATTTTTCCAGTTTTACTAACAACTTGTTTTCTCTGAGTTTTTGCAGTACTTTCCGCACCTGGTCTTGATGGTCATTCTTGTTGGCTGAATGAATTATAATAGCGTTGATATATACGATTATGCATTGATCAATGAATTCACTGAGGACATCATTAATAAAATGTTGAAAGGCAGCCAGCGCATTACACAGCCCATACGGCATCACCTGAAACTTGAACAGGCCAAATCTGAAACTGAGTGATTAGCCCTTGTCTTCGCATCGAAATACGTGCACTTCATAAAACCAGCGAACACATGCCAAGATCATTTGGTAATTAAGTGGCGTTTTGGACTATGTTCATTAATATTAAGGACTCCTTGAGACATCGTGACCACAATACATGAATTTTTTGTTTGGGATAGGCCGTTTTTTCACATACCTTGCCTCGGGCGGATTGTGCCCTTCAGCTGTTATTTCTTCAAATAAATTTGTTATTCACCACAAAATAGTTGAATATCCAAGAGCCCTGATGAAGTTCCCTTTTTGGCACTATTGGGAAGGAAACGTGTTGGCTGTGTGCCAGTTTTAAAGACTGATCGAATAAAGGAAATCATTTTGGAAATACTGCTTACGTGTCTGACTTTGCTACGAGTGCACCTTCCGCTTTCTCTTAAAAATCTTTGGCTGTGATTTGCACCTCTGGACGACGGGTGCAGGAAGCGTCTTTGCACCATCCCTCAATTGACTGTACATGTGGATTGGTCGAGCTGGACCTTGGTCTGTCGTTTGCTCTTTGTTTGCTAGGCCAAATCTAGTTGTAAAAGCTGTTTTTCATTCATCGCCTTCTCTCACTCTGATTAAATGGTCTGGCCCTCGTAAATCAAGTTTGGTATACATCTGTGCTCCGTTAACCTGGTCTAATAAGACGGAAATAGAGGTAGAGGATATTGATTCTTTTTTGTTATTCTGTTGATTGCACAATAATCGATGCAAGTTCTCAGATCTCCCTCCTTTTTGGGCACGTAAAACAGAGGTGATAATACAGGTGACTGGGAAGGTCGGATAAAATCGCTTGCCAGGTATTTGTCCAAATATTCCTACAGGTGTTAATGTTCTTTTTCAGTCAGTGCGTAGACCCGACTGCAGGGCATGTTGGATCCCGGTTCTACCTCTAACTTGCAGTCATAAACACGATGAGGTGGCAATTGTTCCACTTCCTTTTTGTAAAATACATCTTCAAAATCCTGATATTCTGGAGGTATTTCCTTAGAATCGATGATGCACATGGAAGCACCTGTGGTACACAATGTATTTGCAGGATTAGATCTTCTGAAAACTCCTGCTTCTCCAAAACAATTTCTATGGCAATAATCAGAGTCCATTACTATGGTCCGGGCACTCCAGTCAATAGTTGGGTTATGCTCAATGAGCCATGGTAACCCCAAGATGAGTTGAAATTGAGGTGCATCTATTAAATTAAATTGAATCATTTCTCTATGTCCTTCCTTAGAAATAATTTCCACTTGCTCCGTGTGGCTCACAAAAGGCCCAGATGAAAGGTTTGTCCTGTCTATGGCTCGCACCGGTTCACTTTTGGATTTTGGTATAGCTCTCAATCCCACCTTGACTGCGAATTTTAAGTCGCAAAAATTTCCGGTGACTCCCGAGTCTATGATCACCAAAACTTCAGTCAGGGTTACTTGTCGAACTTTTATCATGATGGACAGTATCATGTGCGGTGATGACGACTGCAAGGTATGTGCCACTCGATGTTCATTTGGAGTTGTTTTCTGATTAGCATCCACTGGTCTGACTCCCCCTACTGGTAGTGCTGCAAGTTTTCCTTCGGCTTAAAGGGGGTTTTAGGTTTCTTCGGGCAACCCCTTACGAAGTGGCCACTTGATCC
Source organism: Triturus cristatus (assembly GCF_964204655.1). Taxonomy (NCBI): domain Eukaryota; kingdom Metazoa; phylum Chordata; class Amphibia; order Caudata; family Salamandridae; genus Triturus; species Triturus cristatus. Next base: position 78,654,319 of record NC_140588.1, read on the forward strand.
GCAGTATAAGCACAGATTGTTAGCCTTCCTTTTATCCTTCTCCTCTTTAGTCAGTGGGCCTCTTACTGTTCCTGTTTGCATGGGTTCCGTGCCTGATTTCCTTTTTGTAGTTTTGCTGTTCACCATTCTGACTCTATCAAATCGTGGACCGGTTGGTTTGAACTCACGTCTCCATTCTCCTCTTCTTTCGCCTTGAAAATCGATCTCCAGAACTAGATTCACCAGTGCCAAGATTTCTGTGGAACGGTTTGGAATCTGAGCTAGAACATCTTTTAACTCGTCTTTTAGGCCTCAATAAAAAACTGCTGCCCTTTTACTCTCCAGCCAATTGGTCTCTACCACAAGTTCATTGAACTGCGCCAAATATGCTACGAGGTCTCTGTTTCCTTGTCGTAACTCAAGTTACTCATTATCTACTGATTCTTCGTCGATCGAATATTCAAAGAAATTATTTTTTAAACTCTTCATAGTCATGCAATATTGCATCATCCTGAGCTACTAATGGCATTGACCACAATGCTGCATCACCACTAAGATACGATAAGATGAATGCCACCCTAGATTGCGTATCAGGAAAAATTGAAGGACGGCACATGAAATGTAACAAGCATTGGGTGAGGAAAACCTGTGTTTTTTTTGGATCTTTGCTAAAACATTCTGGAGGGGCTAATGGTATAGCTGGGGACAACGAGTGCACCACTTGCGTAGTTAATCTATTTGACTCTTGGGAGAAAGAGCCTAATGTTTCCTTTCCAGAACTACATTGTTGTCCCATTCATGAAGCTAACTCTGCTGTTTCTTTTCTACAGCTTATCATTTCCTGCCCTACATTTTGATTTTCTGCTGTTGGTGGGGTGAATTAGACCCTCCTGTGGAGGTCACGGGCCACACAAACACTGATTATCTCTAAAAATTATGAACACGGATGTGAAACAAAGGTCTTACGTTGAAGTGGCACTTTTATTAATCAAATCATTAACACAGCAGAGAATATATTCTCATCAATTCATTAGCTCCAGAAAGACTGTTCAAAACTACAATTGTAATCAGCCAGAAATAGCAATACAAGAATGCATGTTTATGACGCTGAAGTGCCTAGAAGGCAAACTCTTAAATGAGAAAATTAACCATGCAAGAATTTACAATTTCAAAGTACATTTAAAGGCAATGAAAGGGTGAGATTTCATGGTCCTGGGGCACTGCACCAAGGCAGCTTAATTTGAGGGGGTGCTTCTGCAAAATTATGACAAAATAGATGTGTAAACGATAGAGAAAAATAGCTTTCTGATTTATATGAAAGAAGAACCATTTCTAAAATTTAATGATGAGCCTGGGAGTCTTAGCAAAGTCTTGGCATTTAAAGACACATTTCTGGAGTGAAGGACAAACTCGTGCAATGCAAATATATTTTAAATCAATGGAAATACTTTCAAAATGCAACATACACTTGCCTGCAATGCTAGGAATGCCCACTTTAAGTTAGGAGGAACACCCACTATTGCTTTGAAATTGCAATAATGTTTTAGAATAAGGGCAATACAGAGGAGAGAGAAAGAGACAATTTCAAAGTACAATAAGACATTAGAGCTTCAGCCAAAGATGCTTAGATAGAGGGCTGAAGGAGACCACACAGGCGTTAGCGACCCAAGGGGTCACTGCAGCGGGGTAGTCCGTCGAATAGACTAAGGAGCAGATCTTTATAGTCTTTCAATGATGAACTATTGACCACAAAATGACTACATTATTAGGTGCCTTTGACCTATAGGAGATGATGCATTTTGGTCACTTCTGGGAAATATTAAAGAAAATAGAAGTGCCACCCACGCTACAAAAAGTTTCTCAAAAGGTCACAGGATGTTTGACCATGAATCATAATGAAATTGAACATCTATTGAACATGATTTGCGTCACTTCAGGGAAACTCTTATAGGAAAGCGGAACATATAGGAAGTTATAGGTTGCATGTCTTAGTTACATTAAAGCTAGCAACAGATACAGTAATATGAAAGATGACAGATTGCCAGTGACCCCACCATCAGGTATTGCGAGATGTCTCTTTTAGCTCGGGAAGTTCCCTATTCTTGCGGTATTGCTGTTCTTGCGGTAACTACGTAGGTGTAAGAGAAGAAGAGCACATCGAGGGAGCGGGGGCCCCGGGGGAGCTGGGCCTCGCCGAGTAGATGTTGTGTGAAAGAGACACTTTGGGGCCTATTCATAGAAAGGGAACAGCTGGGACAGTTTGGTCAACGTAACAGATTCCTTTTATGCTAGCTGGTAGGGGCTTATCAGGGTCTCATACCTCAGGTGTGGACAGAATTGGCCTGGGGTACTATATGATAAAAAATAGACTCTGCTTCATTCCCTCCTCTTGTTCATTTTTTGAACTAAATTCTTACATTTAGTGTTGTCCTATTGTAGTTACTTCTACAACTTCTATAAGTGCTCAATTATTCACATCCCCTGTTCTATCCTTGCTCTCCCCGTGCTAATTCTGCTATTCTCTGAGGTGCAACTGCTATGGACATGGTGTGCAGGCTGAAAAGCATATCGCTCATTAGTAAACAGCCCACATATTTAGAGACAGGTATGACATTGTAACACATGCTGTTTTCTGGGTCTGTAGGCCAGTGTGTGCAAATATAACATCCTGCCCTGTCCACTGTCCCCCTGTCCCATCTTTATCAATGGCTATTTATTCAATTTGTGTCATATCTCAGGTATAGCACTGTCGTCATAATATACTATAAAGAGCGTAGTCATTATAATGGCAATAATGGGGGTCAATACTGCTAGTAGCACCTATTGTCATATTTTCTCATTGTTCTGAAAGTCTTGAGGCATTGTTCCAATCGTTAGTATGTGTGGCTAGTGTGACTAGTTGGAAGAATGTCTCATCTTCTGCTGTACTTTTACTGTTTTCAAACGTTTTGCTGAGGAATTATGCAGAGCTTCAGTGATCATATCTTTAAACAGAAAAAGTAACCGTTGGCGCCTGTCTTCAAGTAATTTGAGAGGTTTTGAAGCACTTCTATTACTTAGGCACTTTCAAAAATGAAGAAAACAAAGTGATGGTAAACGTGTCTTGTTGTCACAACTTGTAGACTGAGGGGTTGGGGCATTTGACGTTCCAGACGTTTTTAGTTGATGTACCGTTGGGGTCCGCTTACACTCTCTTCCTTTCTCTGCTGTGTAGCACGTGCAACCCTTCAGGATGGGCTTGGGATACCATTCCCACTTGGTAGTTTATGTGTAGCTCCTAGCCCCTTTCACAATCCCTCAATCACATGTGAGATGAACGCCGGTCATTTGTCAGAACCCAAAAGCAAAGGTACTTAAAAGCGCTGTATGAACTCTTTCAGGAGGCATTTGGCAATCATTTGTACATTGCAGTTCTTGGATTGGTATGCCCCAGTCCATTTGCTGAATGTGCACACAATAACCAACACGTACTTGTAGTTTGAGTAGGGTGCTATGTTGAAGAAGTCCATTTCATGTGGGTAAGAGAAGTGGCCTGGGGCAGTGGAAGTACCCTTTCCAATTTAACCTTAGAACCAGCATTTAGAAAAACAGTCTGATCATCCCATCAAATCCTACAAGTGATAAACCGTGAAAAAGACGGGCCATGGGAGCAAGCATTATCGTTGGTAAACATATCTTTCAATTTGGGCCTATCCATATTCCCTCTTCTGTTTGCCTTCATCCTCCCCTTTTTCTTTCTTTCTTTTCTTCCACCCCTTCTAATAATATACTTAGGGACATAGAACATATCATCATCCTTTATCTTTATATCATGGTATCATGTGCAGTAGAAGCAATTTGAACCATTGTGTACTCACAACCAGTTAATGCTATTTCTTTTATACGTCTGCATCAATACATTATTTACCTCTTGATACATAGTCCTTGGAGGAGGTGTGTGCAGCACATTCTACAATTGAAATACCCTTTAATAGCAACAGGTCTTGCAATATTTGTGCTATTAATAATGCATGCTGTAAGCAAAAGCAAAAGAAGAATTAAAACATTGTACTATAGCTTGTCCCAACAGCAAACATAGTTGGAAATCTCTGTCACAGTAACACCTTTGGGAATCAAAATACTCATAGTTGTCAAACTGTGCAAATCCTTTAAACCTTGAAATCTAATTGCATACACCCTTAAAGACTGCACCTGTATACTAAAAGACATATTTAAATCTGTAAACGTTGTATCCTTAGAACATTATAATACGAAGCACTGTTATTCAATGCACACTGTGCTTCTGTATTGGCATATACTCATATTCTCATTACTAAACCTCAATACATAAATTTAATCTTATGATATATTATCCATCCTTTGTAGTCCCTGGTGAAGGCACTGCATTAGAATGCATTTTAGCACATTCCACCTTACAATCTTATTTGTTACAACAATATTCTCTTCAACTCTGAAGAACCTAGAAATGAAAAACATTAATATGCATACACATTATTTCTCTTAAATAGACATATAAAATAGTACTCCTTGTGCCATTTAAGTAGGCAAAACCCTTCAAGAATGCAATATACCTAGTGCCATTCTATATATATCTGCTTGTGAAGATGTTATATGTTAGGTGGCGGTTAGAACATTGGAAAATTTGTGAGTGAAAAGAGGGTGATCCATGGGCAATAAACTATTTTTGCTTTCTATTATTTATTTATTTATTTATTTCCCTCAATTGTCGCGCTTATATTGCCTATTTTATTTTTAAGCAATCCGTTCAGGCATTGCTGAACGTTGTTGCAGCTTTAATATCATAATGGACACATGGCTTTCTGCCTATAAATGACATTTAAGGCATCTAGGTGTACTCCTCAGTTATATTTTATTCTTATTTATATTTTATTTCTAACCTGACAAGAGGTGATGAAGACAATAATATTGAGCTTATCTATGCAAACATACTGAAGACAGGAAATCCAGTACACTTCTTGGGGACGCAGGGAAGAACTAAAAAAAAAACAATGTTGTAAAAACCTCGATACATCAATTAACACCGAAAGCCGAAAGCGAACGAAGAACCAAAACATTGTATTCTTAACAGATCCCAGGAGATGGGAGATAGGAGGAAACTCATAGTGGTTGAACTGCGAAATATATGCAACCACCTCTAAAGTCTGCAAATGTACTTTTAAAAGGCCTTTTTAAATCTACACATTTTATTCTGACAATATTGACATACTGAGCATTACTTACTTCATGCATACTGTTCTTTAACATATTCCACAACATACCCAGTCACTAAACTGCAGAACGTGGAACCTAAAACACTTAATTTAATCTTGGCTGCCCCCTTTACCGAATCGTGTGACCCAAGGCAATTTATTTCTCTTTACACAGCTCTCTGTGTTCCAAAGGTATACATATATATTTTTACATGAACTCCCTCAATCTCCTGTTCGTCACTAACCACAGGAAGTCTCTTTCCTGCCTGGCTCAACGCCCAGAATCTGTGGTCGGCCAGGAGTGCTACTTCCAGCAGCAGCCCAAGAGAAAGCCTATTAATTCTTTGTTACCTCGTAACATCTAAAAACATGTGTTGTGTTTAATTGTATGCTATGCTGAAAAAATTATTTTATGAATTATAGTTGGTCATCTAAATAGAGAGATATTCATAAGCATTTGAAACTGAAAGTATTTCCTTTTCTGCCAAGAAACTATATTACTTATATTGATGGAATTTTCAGTCTTCTAACATTGTGGGCCATAGAACATTATTGTGTAAAGATCTATTTTCAATAAGGAAGGAGATATTTGTATGTTACCAGCAAGGCACTTTACTCATTTTTACAATCTTTGTTCATTGTGCTTTTGTGTCAATAATTTAGATGTTGTGGGGAATGCTGAATAGAATGAGGGTCCAAAAATATCAAAGGGAATAGCTCCATTTTACCTGGTATTACATCTTCTATGATTGGGCTCTGGGTGGTAAGGGATGGCAGTCGCTGAGGAGATGTTGTGAGAGAGAGACACTTTGGGGCCTATTCATAGAAAGAGAACAGCTGGCACAGTTTGGTCAACTTAAGTTTCCTTTTATGCTAGCCGGTGGGGCTTATCAGGGTCTCATGCCTCAGGTGTGGGCAGAATTGGCCTGGGGTACTATATGATAAAAAATAGACTCTGCTTCACTTCTCTAACGGCAACTAACTCTTTTTGAATTGCGTCTAGGACCGCCCCTAATGTTTGCAAACACATTTCTTTGGCCTTTTCTGTTCGGGTGCAAGTTTTAAAACGTGGGCACTTCACTCTGTCAAGGTGGTGTGTTTTCTTCTCTGAACTTGCACAGGAACACAGAAGTAGCTCTTTTCCCAACTCCCTCTCAGGCACTTTCTGGAGACGGTACTAAATATTATCTCCAAAAGACTCCCAAGGGGGAAAGAGGGAATTGGATAAAATAACAAATAAAGAAGAGGCCATCCAGGAATACTAGCTTCCAATTTCTTCCGCTTGTTCTGGTCTTGTTCCCAGTGACTGGTGTAGAGGAAAACCTAAGGGAACTAAACACACAAGAATTATTACACACTTTTCTACCTCACTCTGTTCTACTTTTTTCTTTCAATTCTAATGTCTTCTACCTACCCAATTTTCCTGAATACTGAGCCTCTCTCCTATTTCTTGTAATTTAATTCCTTTTTCTCTGATATAATTCACTGTCTGTTCTGTGTTAGGCTCAGGCTGGTTACTCTGTAAGAATTAAACACAAGGTGTATTTCAATTAGGCCTGGGCGTAGTTCGCGAAGTAGCACTTCGCGAAGCTACGCAAAGTGAAGTTCGCACTACGCGAGCTACGCGTAGCACTTCGCGAACTGCGTAGTACCTTGTTCGCACTGTGCCAGATGTCGTTTTCAATGATTGCACAGTGCGGACAAGCAACCAGCACTGTGCAATCATTGAAAATGGCATCTTGCACAGTGCGAGCTGTAGTTTTCTGCTGCTCGAGTAGATTTTTACTCGAGCTTCAGCTTTCTCAACGCGAACTGGTAGTTTCTCATCGCGAGCGGTCGCGAGCATACGCGACCACTTGCAATGAGAAACCTGACCTCCTCGCGTTGGGAATCTCGCCGGGAGGTTTATTTTCCATGCTCGCGATCGCCAACTTGCAGTTGCTGATCGCGAACAAGGAAAAAGTCTCGCCGGGATGTCATTTTGCTTGCTCGCGGTCGCCAACTTGACGTTGAGGCCCGCGAGCAAGCAAAAAATGACCGCAGCACTACGCAACACTACGCTACGCGTGTTCGCACTGTGCTACGTGCAGTTCGCGTAGTGCGAAGTAGCGCGAACTTCGCAAACTACGCGAGCGTAGGGTAGTGCTTTGCCCAGGCTTAATTTCAATTATTGTTAATCTCTACTTTTGAATTATATTTTCTAAACTTTTCCTATGAAAGATACCTACCTAAGTTTCCTGAACACTTGCTTCTTATTATGTTAACTCTCTTCTGAATGTTTTATTTATTAATAGTCCAAGTAGTAATTTTCTCTTCTTTCTTTTTAGGAATTTCTGGATTGTTCACTCAAGGTAAGTCTTAACTATTTACACAAGCAATTTATAATGAGCGTCTTCTATTAGCATTCTAAATATCTTTTTAAGATCATTTGACTCATGACTTGTAGCATTCTAGCACTCTGAAAAACTTAGCTGAGGGGAAAGTCTTCTCTTCTTGATGAAACAGCTATTACCAATGATTCTTCCACTCTTCTATCACTGGAAATAATGGAGGAGGTACAGGGGAGGAGTCCGACTGACTGGGAACTCTCACGAAGATTTCCTTGTCACGAAGCAGAAGTGCGCAGGCTCGAAGTCGAGACACGCAAAGGGATTCCCTAGACCCGATGGGCACTAGGACGAGTGTAGAAACCAAAACGCACTAACCGACACTGCAATTAGGGAAACTTTCACTAAAACATGGAACACTTCAAGTAGGTACAGAACACGGGGAAAACCTCACTGAAGTGCGCAATTTTCTGGCAGCGCTCGCCCAACAAGGCTCCAAGAGTTTAGGAGACAACAACTAGATCACAGAGACGGCCATCTTGGAATTCTTAACATGCCAAAGCGGATTCCAAGAGTGGCTCTCCAATCGGTCACCTTTTCACGCAGTGCCCTGTAAGCAGCGGAGTGCATTAGGGTTATGCCGTTCGTTGTGATTTTCAGTGCCTGGTGTTTGTCTCGCACTGGAAAATCATTGCAAACAGCACCATACGCAGGACAAGAAGGCGCAGTTTACTTTTTACTTCTTGGGTACATTTCTAAATGCAAACTGAAGGTATCTCAATGTGAGCGGTCGCAAGCAGATGCAAACATTTGCATTGAGCAATCCGACTGCCTGTGTTGATGAATCTTGCCGGGGGGGGTGGGGTTAGTTTCCTCTCTTGCCCTTGCCAACTAGATGTTGACAAGCACAAGCGAGGAAAAATCTCACTGGGACGTTTATTTTTCCCGCTCGCCGAATTGATGGTGGCGAGCTCGAGCGAGGAATAAACCTCCACGAGCTTCCCGTAACGCGGAGTGCAGAAAGCTACACAAGTGGAGCGGAGCTCACCACCTTAGGCACCTTGATGATTAAGTGCTGGTGGTTAAGAAACAGTAAATACCCATTATCCCTTTCTTTACTATTACGTGTAACTGAGAGATGTATGCAAATTGGCTGAATCCAAGTGGCTGGGCAAGATTTTTACAAGAGAAAGAAACTCTTGGCTATGAAGTTCACTTTGTTTACTCAGTTTTAACAATTGTGTATTAATAACCATGTTAACGATTATTATCTATCACAGGCATCTTTTCTTTAAGGATGAAAGGCCTATTATTTACAGACAGGTTGCATAATCTCCTGAGATGATCTGTGTTAAACCTGGCAACCTTGGCATGGTTTCCCCAGATGTTTTGCCTTCTGACCTACTGTTTTGGTGATTTCATTTTTGCTGGCTTTAGTATTCTGGGCATTTTACCACTGCTAACCAGTGCTAAAGTGTATATGCTTAGTGCTCAAAACACGGTATCATTGGTTTACGCACAATTGGCATATTTAATTACTTATAAGTCTCTAGTAGAGTGCATTATATGTGCTAAGGGCCTGTAAATTTAATGATACTAGTGAGCCTGCAGCACTGATGGTGCCACCCACTGCAGTAGCTTTTAAACATGAGTAGGCCTTCCACTGCAGAGCCTGTGCATGCAGTGCAAACTGCCATTTCCACATAGCAAGTTATCCCACTTGCCATGCCTAAACCTTCCCTTTTCTTACATATATGTCACCCCTAGGGTAGGCCCTAGGCAGTCCTATGGTCAGGTTGCAATGCATTTGAATGGTAGGACATGGACTTTCGAGTTTTACATGTCCTAGTAGTGAAAACCTGCTAAATTCATTTTTCACTACTGCAAGGTCGATCTCTCATATAGGTTAACATTGGGATTGCCTTAAAAAATGTTTTAAGTGTAATTTTCAATTGGGAAAAGAAAGAGATTTTTAGTATTGTGTGTTTGTACTTATAACGGAAAATCACAATTACGGTGATGTCAGATTTCAAACTGTTAGTCTGAAAATGGCAGTTTTACAAAGTTGACATTACTGTAACCATTCTGTGCTTCTAGTCTCTCTCAGAGTACACGTCTGGGTTGGGTTACAACTGGGTTTTGTGTATTCCCTCTAGACAGACACACAAAGGGAGAATGGGTGTGACATTTGCATCCTGATGGCCAATCACCAGGCTGATGGACCCTCCTAAGGTAGGGAGAACGGGTATGACATTTGCACCCATCACTAGGCTGATAGACCTTCCTGAGGTAGAGTGGGATGAATGAGCTAACACTTGCACCTGAATAGGGAAGTACATGTCCCCACACAAAAACCTACATACCCCCTGTAGTGAGGCTGGAGCCAGGACAGGAAAGGCAGGGACCTTGTGATCTTCAAAGGCCTCTTTAATGTCTATCCATTTCAAAGGCACATTTAGGTATAAGTACTAAACTCTGACACCACCAAATCAGAACTTTGTGGAACCAAGGACATTCTGCCTGGAAGAAGAACTGCTGTGCTGTAGGAGGGACTACCACTTTGCTACCTGCATTGCTGTGTTGGCCTCCTGCCTGCTGATTACTGTGCTGTAGGAGGGACTGCCATTTTGCTACCTGTGCTGCTGTGTTGGCCTGCTGCCTGCTGCTTCTTGCAACTTGCAACTCTTGCAACTCTGCTGGTGCTGCTGGACTCTGCCATCTGTGAGTCCTAACCTTGCCTGAAGTGCACCCTCCAGTCCTGGGCCTCACGAATGGGTTCAGCTGATGCTTCTGCCAAAATATATGCATCAAAGCAAAACCAAGGGGGATGATGGACGGAGTGTTGAATAATGCAAGCACTCACCCCCAGTCACCCTCCATGCCACTGGAATCAAGCTATCCTGGCTGAAGAGGGGTGAAACCCCGAAACCGGTCCTAGGATGCTTGTTTCCAGTCCAGGGAGGACCTGGTTTGGCAGTTCGGGGTGGACTGTACCCATGAGGCACAGGGTCAAGACTGATTTGCATATGGCTGGGTTCAAACTGGAACAGCATGGTGAGCAAAAAAATGATGGATTTAGGCCCAGATCGCTGTACAGGGGTGAATGTATGACATTGTTCTGCATTCTGTCCATCAACTGTTGTTTTTGCAAAATATATGCCTTGTCACCACTGTGCTGATCAGAACTGATGCAGTGCCCTCTGATGCAGTGCCGATCTGAGGACATCCCTGTGTGGCTTGATGATGACGCATTGACCTGACTGCGAGGTTTGATAACAATGCATCACAGATCCGAGGTCTCAACTACGAGGCTCGAAAACAACACAGCACAGATCTGAGGATACCGATGCTGGTTCAACTTTGATGCATTGAGCCGACTGAGTGAATTGAAACTGACACATCGAGTCTCCAACATCGACACTTGCTCCATACAGAGGTACTTGTTCAGCGGTCCCTGCAAGAGTCCTATATCCGGATCCCCTTTATCGCTGTCGGCCTGAACTTTGGATTTATCACATTCTAGCGCAACCTCAAGCAACGGTTTTGTTCTATTGACTTCTAAGCCCTTTTTTGGAATTTAATCTTTAAAAGTTAGGTCTCGACTTCTACGGATTTGATTTTTGTCATTTTGTTCTTGATTTACTCAGATGAATATTATCTATGTTTCTATACTAGTGAGGCTTCTTTTTTGTGGGGTTTTCACTGTAATTTAAGTGTTGCCTAAATACTTTACATATTGCTTCTTACGTTAAGCCTGACTGCTGTGTGCAAAGCTACTAGAGGGTGAGCACAGGTTAATTTAGGTGGTATATCTGATTTACCCTGACTAGAAGTTGACATTGACAAAACACAATATTCAGACAAAATACAGGTGCATTAATTTGCCAGCACCAAAGTATCAAATCACCACAACATCACATACCTTGCATCAATTTCAAAACGAAAACAAGAAAAAAACAACAGACAGAGAAAATATTATGACTTTGTCAAAAATAACTCAGCCTACTCCTAGACCATGTTATCCTGTGACCAGGGGAAGCCCTGAGCGATACACAGGACTAAGTGAGCCCGATAGTCTGTCAATATCAGTTCCAGGACAAAGAAAATGAAAATTTTCTCACAGAGAAAAGGAATAACTCAAAGAAACATAGGCCCGTCTTGGCCAACCACAAGCTACACCTGATCTCCCAGATCCGAATAGTTTCCTAAGGTCCAAATTTCACCCTGTTTCACATCCAGGGGTTTAGCATACCATCTGTGTCACGCCCAGCAGTCCAAGCGAGCAACATGTCTCACTTCTTTCAGATAGCAACAGCGTTTAAGAGATCTGTAGTATGAGTAAACCCTTTTTAGATTAAAAAATAGGATTGAGGTGTCGGTCCTGTATAACATCCAGGGCCCATGCTTACCATCTGTTTCACGCCCAGTGATCCAAGCGGTGAGACCTCAACCCTGTATCACACCCAGGGGACGAGCATACAATCTGTATCACACCCAGCAGTCCAAGTAACAACCAATATTCACCCTTCCTATTGTGCTGACTGTTGAAAAAAGGTGGCCTCCGCAGGAACCCTCGGAGGCCGCCTTGCTCAGTTCGGGCACATAAGATAGGTAATATGCCTGGTTTCTGTCAGTGGCATGGTGCGCAGGTTACATTTTTAAACTGTTTCACAGTTTGCCATACACCAAATGCTGGGTACTAAGGATCAGATGTGGTCTCTTGTCCTCTAACGGCGGCTCCAGGATGGACCTCCACCTCGTGGATTCAGCAGAATTTCCAATCAATTGGAGCATCTGCTCACCCTCCTTGCTGCACAGATGTGAATCTGTCCTGGTGGGGAAGTCCCGATCCTTCGGTTGCAGTCGGGCTCGTGATAACAATCTCTCCTATGTGGCTCGCCACAAGGTTGTATGAATATCAGCTTACGTTGGAAAAATCAAACGGCGTTTGGCAAAACTGGACTTGTTGGTTTAATCAAACAATTTGGGTTGGGCCACAGTTACAGAAGCTGGTCTGAGGACTGTCTCAAAGTATAATCAATCTGATCGAGTTTTTATTCAGTTTTTAGGTATCATTCTGGCGATCCTTGTCTGATAAAAGAATGTGGCCCTTGTCTGTGGAGTTGTAAATAAGGCCCCTGATAAGAAAGGCAGTTGGACCTCGACCTTGCATGGAAGCAATGTGGGCAAGTGTGTAATTGTTAGAGTCGGGGATCTCTGGTTGGCGCAAGGTTGCCCTTGTGTCAAGCAGGAACCCTCTCCTCCACGTCAGGGCGCAGGATAACCCCTCGCGAATGACCCTTGCTCACCCTCTAGGTGCGTGGCGTGAGCAGCCAAGGCGATTCCTCAGGCGTTGTTGGTTAAGCACTTACAATCGTACACACAGTAAATACATCAATCCCCCCAGAAACGGACACCAGACTTGGATATATATAAAAATACGATTCTTTATGTAAAAATAAGGTATATATATCTCAACAGACTTATCACAAGACCAATAACGTTTTCGCTAGGCCACCAGGTTATACAGCAGGCAAATGTTCTGGGTTCGTAGTTTCAAATGGATACTTTGTAGTCTCTTTACTTGTAGTTCCAGTACTCACAGAGATCGACTCCTGCGAACGGGGAAATAAGGCGTTGCGGGCCCCGAGCCCGATACTGGAACTTCTTTCGTGATGTGGAGAGTCGGCACAGGTCGGTGCGACTCTCAGCTTGGGAAGTGTTCTTGGGTCCTCAATCAGCAGGTGTGGGCAAGTAGGCAGGCGCGGCCCGCGACCCTTTAGCACGGCGGTGCAGGAGGGTCTCCACAGCGGGGGCGGCGCGGCCTGAGATGTCCGAGGATAGCGAAGCGGGGTCACAGGGCACAGTCAGTGCAGCTGGATGACCCGGCGTAGATCACAGTCGTCGGACGGCTTCCGGCAGGAGGGGTGATAGCGCGTTCAGCGCACTCCAATGGCAGGCGGTGACAGGGGTGCAGGCGGCCTGGCCCGGGGGCAGAGAGCGGCTCCGGACGGAGCGGGGCTCTCACGGGATTGCGGCAGGCGAGCTCCTGAGTGTCACGGCCCTAGGAGGGGCGATGAGGGGTGCAGTCTCTTTTCCGGCGGGATGCACACACGGCTCGAATTGGAGGACGAGCAAGAAGCACAGAGAACCCACTGTTCCTGGGGTTCAGTTCAGGGGGCAAGCTCAGATCAAGCCCTTGGAGAATGTTCAAGCACAAAGTAGCAAAGTCTTTTCAGTAAGTCTCTTCCTCTCCTCTCTCAGCAAGGCAAGCAGTAGGCCCGCTCCTCCGGCGTCTTCTTCTCCTTCTAGTCGGGCAGAGGTTCTTTGTGGTAAACAGGATTCTGATTTCTTAGGAGCCAGGCTCCTACTTTTATACCATGGTTCTTTTGTTCTTTAGCGCCAGGGGGCCTGGGCCTGGCTCAGTCCAGTTCTGGAGCACTTTGTTATGGTGACTCTGCTCTTTCCTTTCAGCAGCAGGGCAGAGACATCAGCCGCCCACAGGGGGTGGCGCCGGCTTTGTGGTGGCAGAGCACAGGTCTATTCAAGAGTCAAGGTGTACTCCTCCCACCCATCCAGGTGTAATCTCTCTACCCACCACCTGGCAGCCAACCTGTCTCTGGGGATCCCCCCACCCTGCTCCTTACTGTTGCTGGGCAGAACACACACACACACAGCAGAGGCGAACTGAGATGGTCAGGTCAGTAAATACTAACTTTCTAAAAGTAGTATTTACAAACCCAGGATATTAAAATAAACTTGACTACAAGAAGTATTTTATTATTCTGAGTTCAGGCATACCAAACTTGACACTCTACCATGCTCTCTGAGTCCACTGGGGTCACAGCGTTGGCGTGATCCCAGCAGCCCATTCTGGCCTATGGAGAGCAGGTAGCCTTCAATAGTGAAGAACGGAAAGGGCTGTAATTCACTACTAAGACATGCCACACACACCAGGGCATGTCTTACCTTATGCCTACAATGCACCCTGCCCTTGGGCCTACCAGAGGGGTGGCTAATATGTAGGTAAGGGAAGGTTTAGGGACTGGCAAGTGGGGGCACTTGCGCAGTCAGCGCGACGGTCCCGGACCACGCACAGGGTCTGCGGTGGCAGACCCTAGACACATTTTACACGGCCGCTTTCTGTGGGTGGCGCAACCAGCGCTGCAAGCCCACCAGCAGCATTGGCATTCACAAGCCCTGGCACCCCTGGTGCACTTTACTGGGGACTGACAGTGAATCCAATAAACCAATCGTGAACATCAATTTACAGGTACATTTTATCTAGGGAGCACTTGCACTGCGGCACGGATTAGCCGTGGCGCAGTGCCCTGAGCAGACAACACCAGCAAAACAGTCGAGGCACACCATCAAAAAGTGGAAGGGAAACTCACGCCAAGGTGCCAGGTCTAACACGTGTCCCCTCCAGCTGAAATGTGGGGAGAACTACCCTTGCCCAGGGGGTTCCTCGTCACTAAGGCGGAAATACCTGGACAGACCATCAGCGTTGGCGTGATCTGTACCAGGACGGTGTTCCACCGTGAAGTCCATACCCTGTAGGGAGATGGACCACCTCAACAGCTTCGGGTTTTCACCCCTCATTTGCATCAACCATCTGAGGGGCCTGTGGTCCGTCTGAACCCGGAAGTGAGACCCAAACAAGTAGGGTCTTAGCTTCTTCAGCGCCCAGACCACAGCGAATGCTTCTCGCTCAATTGCACTCCACCTACTTTCCCGTGGAAGTAACCTCCTACTGATGAAGGCTACGGGTTGGTCCCAGCCCTCCTCAGTCATCTGTGAGAGAACAGCCCCTACACCATGCTCTGAAGCGTCTGTCTGTACTAGGAATTCCTTGGAGAAGTCAGGGGCCAAGAGCACGGGCGCCGTGCACATGGCAGTCTTCAGGGTGTCGAAAGCTTTCTGACAGGTGTCAGTCCAAATCACGTTCCTGGGCTGCTTCTTCGAAGTCAGCTCTGTCAAGGGGGCAACGATCGTTCCATAGCCCTTGACAAACCTCCTGTAGTACCCAGTGAGCCCCAGGAAGGCCCTCACTGCGGTCTGCGTCTTGGGGGGTTCCCAAGCCAGGATGGTTTCAATTTTGGGTTGCAAGGGTGCCACCTTGCCACTCCCCACTTGGTGTCCCAAGTACACCACGGAACCCTGCCCGATCTGGCACTTGCTTGCCTTGATCGTGAGGCCTGCTCGGCGCAGCGCCATCAACACTTCCCAGAGGTGGCGCAGGTGTTCAGGCCAGGTGGCACTGAACACTGCGATGTCATCCAGGTAGGCGGCACTGAACGCATCCAGCCCAACCAGTACCTGGTTGACCAACCTCTGAAAGGTGGCAGGGGCATTCTTCATCCCAAATGGCATGACTCGGAACTGGAAGTGCCCATCTGGTGTAGAGAATGCGGACCTCTCTTTGGCCCCATCGGTCAAGGCGATCTGCCAGTACCCAGACGTTAAATCAAACGTACTGAGGAACCGGGCAGCCCCCAGCCGATCAATGAGCTCATCAGCTCTGGGGATGGGGTGCGCGTCAGTCTTCGTGACTGAATTGAGTCCTCTGTAGTCCACACAGAACCGGAGTTCAGGTGTGGCTCCCGGCGCAGCAGCTTTGGGGACCAAGACCACGGGGCTGGACCAAGGACTGCTGGAGGACTCAACCACCCCTAGCGCAAGCATTTTGGAGACCTCCTCCTTAATGCAAGCTCTGACCCTGTCAGTTACCCTGTAAGCCTTGTGCTTTACAGGTAAGCTGTCTCCTGTGTCCACATCATGGACGCACCAATCTGTGACACCAGGAACCAGGGAGAATCGGTCGGAAAACTGTCCCAGCAAGTGGCGGCAGTCTTCCTGTTGTTCGGGCGTCAGGGTGGGTGAGAGGTTAACTCCATCCACTGACCCAACTTTCTCAGAGGCCACTAAGAGGTCAGGAAGAGGCTCGGTCTCCTCTTCCATTCCATCATCAGTGGCCAGCAGCATGCCCACTTCGGTCCTCTCTAAGTGGGGCTTAAGGCGGTTAACATGTAGGACCCTCAAAGGGTTCCTGGGAGTCTGCATGTCCACCAAGTAGGTGATAGGACTTTTGCGCTCCACAACCTCAAATGGACCGGTCCACTTATCCTGAAGTGCACACGGCTCCACTGGGGCCAAGACCCACACCTTTTGTCCAGGTTGAAGCTCTACCAGAATGGCATTCCGGTCGTACCACCGCTTCATCTCCTCCTGGCTGGCTTCCAGATTTGCCTCAGCAAGGTGCCTGAAACGCCGAGTCTGGTTTCGGAAGGCCAGCATGTAACTATATACATTCTGGGGAGGTTTCCTGGGAGATTGCTCCCAGCCTTCCTTTACCAAACTCAGAGGTCCTCTTACCGGGTGACCATACAGAAGCTCAAAGGGGCTGAACCCTAGAGACTTCTGTGGCACCTCTCGGTAAGCGAAGAGCAGGCATGGCAAGAGGACGTCCCACTTACGCCTCATTGGACCGTCCAGGCCCATGATCATGCCTTTGAGGGTTCGGTTGAATCTCTCAACCAACCCATTTCCTTGGGGATGGTAAGGAGTGGTGAACTTGTAAGTTACCCCACACTCCTTCCACAGGGATTTCATATATGTGGATATGAAATTGGTCCCCCTGTCGCTCACCACCTCTAGAGGGAATCCCACTCGGGAGAAAATCCCCATCAGTGCCCGTCCCACCACGGGGGCCGTCACTGTCCTCAGAGGGATGGCTTCAGGGTACCGGGTGGCATGGTCCACCAAGACCAGGATGAACCTGTTGCCCATGGCTGTCTTGGGGTCCAGAGGCCCCACAATATCAATACCCACTCGTTGGAATGGCGTACCGACCACAGGGAAAGGTTGTAGAGGAGCCTTATGCTTCCCTCCGCTCTTACCACTTGCCTGGCAAGTCTGACAGGTTCTGCAGTAGGAATCTGAATTCTTATGCATTTGGGGCCAGTAAAAGTGGGTGACAAGCCTGTCATAGGTCTTGTCCATCCCCAAATGTCCTGCTAACGGCACATCATGAGCCAGCCCCAGTAGGAAGGTTCTGAACTTCTGGGGTACCACCAGCACACGGGCTGACCCAGGTTCAGCAGCCTTAGGCTCGGAATACAGGAGGTCACTCTCCCAGTACACGTAGTGTGTTTTGGCCTGAACACCATTGGCCTGGTCTGCAGCCTGTTGCCGCATACCCACGAGAGAAGGGCATTCTTTCTGCTCCCTGCAGAATTCCTCCCTGGAGGGACCTCCTTCTTGCTGCCAATGGGTCAGCTCAGGCAGGTCTCCCAGTTCGGCAATCTGTTCCCCGGTAGGCTCCAGAGCATCCCCCTCAGGGTCTACTTCCTCCTGGGCCGTGGGAACTTCGGGGGCCGGTTTCCCGCGCCTCCTGCGCCTTCTCCCTAAGGCCGGTTTCTGGACCTCTCCCTCAGGCTCCAGGACCCTCTCAACACCCCTACTGGCTGCCATGGACCGGGTGGTCACGCACGCCCAGTCGGGCAGACCCACCATCCTCAGATGCGTGGTCTTCTCCACCTTTTCCCAAGGGGAGCTCTCCAGGTCGTTCCCTAGCAGACAATCTACAGGCATGTCAGTTCTCACAGCGACTTGTAGAGTACCAGAGACCTCCCCCCACTCAAAGGGAACTTGAGCCATTGGACAACGACTCTCTACGTTGTC
The DNA here is from genome assembly GCF_964204655.1 of Triturus cristatus. Taxonomy (NCBI): domain Eukaryota; kingdom Metazoa; phylum Chordata; class Amphibia; order Caudata; family Salamandridae; genus Triturus; species Triturus cristatus. The sequence continues at coordinate 78,672,518 of NC_140588.1, forward strand.
AGCATTGACAACCCTACAGTAGGCACTGGGTACAATCTGCTCTTGAGACACCAGGTGTTGCCTCACCGAGGTCACGCTGGCTCCTGTATCTCTAAGAGCCTCAACCTTCTTTCCATTGATGGTCACCACCTGCCCATATTTCTTAGTGTTAGAGGGCAGGTAGGTTACAGGGACCATCTCACTGTCTCCTAGCGAGACTAGGGTCATCTGCCCGGGACCCCCACCCTCCTGGACTGCTACTTCCTCCCCAAAGTTAACACTAGCTACTTGCCGGGGTGGAGCACCAGTGGGTGCGGTCTTACCAAACAGGCGACACTTAGGATCAGAGGCAATGTGACCCGGATCACCACACTTATAACAATTGAAGGGCCCCTTTGGAACAGGTCTACCTGTCGGGGCCCCGTTCTGCTGCGGGGGTGGGGGAGGCTGAGAACCCTTCTGCTGGTTCCCTTGGGAATTACTTTGGGGGCCTTTTTGGAACCCCTTCTGTTTACCCTTGTCCCCCCCACTCTTCTGCTGGGGACCCTGCCCACCTTTGGCGGAGTCTCCCACTTGACCCTTGTGGACCCTGGTGCTGAGCCAGCGGTCCGCCTCCTCAGCAAGCTTCCTCGGGTTGGACAGCTTGCTATCAATCAGGTGCTGGCGTAGCTCAGGAAAACATTGACTGGACAAGTGCTCCCATGCAATTAAATCAAGCAGCCCTTGATAATCATTCACTTTGCTACCCTTCACCCAACCATCCAGCGCTCTGCAGAAAAAGGTCACATACTCCACATACGTACTCTCAGGGATCTTCTTCGTCTCCCTGAACCGCTGTCTATATAGCTCCGGAGTTAACCCATACCTGGTCATTAAAGCTTCCTTCATATGGGGGTATGAGGTTTGGAGATCTAAGGGTAAATCTAACAGTGTGTCACGCCCTTCAGCAAGGAACCTTCCCCACAACCCCGCTCCCCAGTCTTTCTCAGGGACCCGGTGTGAGGACATGGCCACCTCGTAGGCCCTAAACCACTGCCCTATGTCATCCTTTCTGAAATACTCCTTTACTACATCTTTGGGGATGTACACCTTGGACTCTACCTGCGCTGGTGGAGTGCTGCCACCAGAAGGAGCGGTGTCCAAACTTTTCGCCTTCAGCTCCAACTCCTTCAATCTGATATCATGATCCATTTGGCGTTGTTGTGCCTCCAGGGCCAACTTCTGCTTTTCCATTTCCATTTGTCCTGCCAACTTTGCCATCTCCATTGCATGCGCCCTGTCTGCTGCCCTGTCTGCCAGCTCCTCTGGCGACCGGACTCTGCTGGGCTCCTCAAGGTTGTCGGGTGGAACGATGTCCCCCGCATTCCGTGGGTCTCGTGACTCCTTCCAGGCTCTCAGCGCCTTGGCGTACTGGGTTCTCCTCTTGAATCCAGCATGGGGGACTCGGAATTTTACACTGTAGCCTTTCAATTGCTCTATCGTGTAGCCTTCCAGTCTCTCCCAATCCACCTCATCGATTCCAGAAATCACAGAGAGTGCTCTCCCAGCGGAGTGTGAGCCAGGCATGGTTGCAGTAATGGCAGATGTCTCAACAAAGTTCAACAAAAAAAACCTGTGGCTGCGTTATTTGGTCTGCTCTCACTATCTGGTGATTAATAATTCACTGTATGCAAATTACAAGTGCAAATCCGAAATCCCAACCGCTGCCAACAATGTTAGAGTCGGGGATCTCTGGTTGGCGCAAGGTTGCCCTTGTGTCAAGCAGGAACCCTCTCCTCCACGTCAGGGCGCAGGATAACCCCTCGCGAATGACCCTTGCTCACCCTCTAGGTGCGTGGCGTGAGCAGCCAAGGCGATTCCTCAGGCGTTGTTGGTTAAGCACTTACAATCGTACACACAGTAAATACATCAATCCCCCCAGAAACGGACACCAGACTTGGATATATATAAAAATACGATTCTTTATGTAAAAATAAGGTATATATATCTCAACAGACTTATCACAAGACCAATAACGTTTTCGCTAGGCCACCAGGTTATACAGCAGGCAAATGTTCTGGGTTCGTAGTTTCAAATGGATACTTTGTAGTCTCTTTACTTGTAGTTCCAGTACTCACAGAGATCGACTCCTGCGAACGGGGAAATAAGGCGTTGCGGGCCCCGAGCCCGATACTGGAACTTCTTTCGTGATGTGGAGAGTCGGCACAGGTCGGTGCGACTCTCAGCTTGGGAAGTGTTCTTGGGTCCTCAATCAGCAGGTGTGGGCAAGTAGGCAGGCGCGGCCCGCGACCCTTTAGCACGGCGGTGCAGGAGGGTCTCCACAGCGGGGGCGGCGCGGCCTGAGATGTCCGAGGATAGCGAAGCGGGGTCACAGGGCACAGTCAGTGCAGCTGGATGACCCGGCGTAGATCACAGTCGTCGGACGGCTTCCGGCAGGAGGGGTGATAGCGCGTTCAGCGCACTCCAATGGCAGGCGGTGACAGGGGTGCAGGCGGCCTGGCCCGGGGGCAGAGAGCGGCTCCGGACGGAGCGGGGCTCTCACGGGATTGCGGCAGGCGAGCTCCTGAGTGTCACGGCCCTAGGAGGGGCGATGAGGGGTGCAGTCTCTTTTCCGGCGGGATGCACACACGGCTCGAATTGGAGGACGAGCAAGAAGCACAGAGAACCCACTGTTCCTGGGGTTCAGTTCAGGGGGCAAGCTCAGATCAAGCCCTTGGAGAATGTTCAAGCACAAAGTAGCAAAGTCTTTTCAGTAAGTCTCTTCCTCTCCTCTCTCAGCAAGGCAAGCAGTAGGCCCGCTCCTCCGGCGTCTTCTTCTCCTTCTAGTCGGGCAGAGGTTCTTTGTGGTAAACAGGATTCTGATTTCTTAGGAGCCAGGCTCCTACTTTTATACCATGGTTCTTTTGTTCTTTAGCGCCAGGGGGCCTGGGCCTGGCTCAGTCCAGTTCTGGAGCACTTTGTTATAGTGACTCTGCTCTTTCCTTTCAGCAGCAGGGCAGAGACATCAGCCGCCCCACAGGGGGTGGCGCCGGCTTTGTGGTGGCAGAGCACAGGTCTATTCAAGAGTCAAGGTGTACTCCTCCCACCCATCCAGGTGTAATCTCTCTACCCACCACCTGGCAGCCAACCTGTCTCTGGGGATCCCCCCACCCTGCTCCTTACTGTTGCTGGGCAGAACACACACACACACAGCAGAGGCGGACTGAGATGGTCAGGTCAGTAAATACTAACTTTCTAAAAGTAGTATTTACAAACCCAGGATATTAAAATAAACTTGACTACAAGAAGTATTTTATTATTCTGAGTTCAGGCATACCAAACTTGACACTCTACCATGCTCTCTGAGTCCACTGGGGTCACAGCGTTGGCGTGATCCCAGCAGCCCATTCTGGCCTATGGAGAGCAGGTAGCCTTCAATAGTGAAGAACGGAAAGGGCTGTAATTCACTACTAAGACATGCCACACACACCAGGGCATGTCTTACCTTATGCCTACAATGCACCCTGCCCTTGGGCCTACCAGAGGGGTGGCTAATATGTAGGTAAGGGAAGGTTTAGGGACTGGCAAGTGGGGGCACTTGCGCAGTCAGCGCGACGTCCCGGACCACGCACAGGGTCTGCGGTGGCAGACCCTAGACACATTTTACACGGCCGCTTTCTGTGGGTGGCGCAACCAGCGCTGCAAGCCCACCAGCAGCATTGGCATTCACAAGCCCTGGCACCCCTGGTGCACTTTACTGGGGACTGACAGTGAATCCAATAAACCAATCGTGAACATCAATTTACAGGTACATTTTATCTAGGGAGCACTTGCACTGCGGCACGGATTAGCCGTGGCGCAGTGCCCTGAGCGGACAACACCAGCAAAACAGTCGAGGCACACCATCAAAAAGTGGAAGGGAAACTCACGCCAAGGTGCCAGGTCTAACAGTAATGTATCCAGATGTCAGGAATGAGGGGTGCATGATCAATGCTTGTACTGTGTGTGCTGTGTCCTGACTGGCTGTGTGTTCCTAACTCCATGCAGTCTCTGACTTTATTGTGTTTTGGGAATGCGCGCACCCCTCTGGCCATGTGTGCTTTATTTATGGCCAACTTGCCTGGACCATAGTGGCGTGGCTGCGCTTATCTGGGTATGGACCTGTATTTCCTGGTCAAGCAGCTACATGCCACCCCACCTGTAACCTGTCAGTTAGTTATCTCGGCTGTAGACTGCAGAGCTTGACTGACAACACATTAATGAGTCGGGGTTGATGGGGAGTTCATGACAGCTGAATTTAATAATAGTGTTGCGATTTCATTTGTATATGTGAATGTATCATTATAAGCATAGGCATCGATTTTATCAATATCAACAATGGCTTCGGTGCAGGCAACGGCGATGCGTTGATATCATAGAGAAATGCACCAATTCCGATCAACGATTTAATATTGATGCATTGGTTTCTTGGGTTGCAACACCAAACACTCACTTCCAAGAGCCCAGGACTGGGTTTAGCACAACGTAGCAGAGCAGGACTCAGAGCAGAGGAGACCAGGTGCTGGTAGCAAGATGCAGGGGAAGTCTTTGATATCCCAGAAACTCAGAAACAGGAGGCCAGCCCTAAAAGCCCTTGCAAAGTCTTTAGAGATGCAGGATGTAAGGACTCAAGTCCTGTTGTCTCACTCACAGGCAAAAAGCAGTAGTCAGCAGGCCAACACAGCAAAGCAAGTATCAAAGTAGTAGTCCCACCTGGCAGCACAATAGCTCTTTTTACTGGTAGAATGTCCTCATTTCCAGAAGTGTTCTGAGTATATGGTGTCAGAAGTCCAATACTTATACCCATTTTAGCCTTTGAAGTAGGAAGTCTTCGTAGTACACAAGACCCTGCCCATCCTGCCACGGCTTCAGACTCACTGAAGGGAGTATATAACACTTTGTGTTGAGACAGGGACAGCTGTATTCAGGTGCAAGTGTCAGCTACTCCCTCTCAATCAGCTCAGGAAGACCCATCAACCTGCTGGTGGTTCATCAAATTGTGAGTGTTTGAAAGATATAATGTGTTGGATGAGCGCAAATTTTCTGAAAATAAACACGGATAAAACCGAGGTCTTAGAATTTGGTAAAGGACCATCGTTATGGAACACCAACTGGTGGCCCACGGAGGCGGGAGTCTGTCCTACCCCCGTCACTAAGGTTAAAAATCTAGGGGTGAGCTTAGATGGACAGCTTAATCTATCCTCCCATGTTAACCAACTAACTTCCTCCTGCTTCTTCCTCTTAAAAACTTTGAGGAAAATATTCCCGTTTATAGCGCCTGAGCTTCAAAAGACAGTTGTAGTTGCATTGTTCTTATCTAAACTGGATTATTGCAATACTCTTTTTGTGGGAATTGACAAAGCACAGGAGAGGAAGCTACAATCACTGCAAAACGCAGCGGCTAGACTACTCATAAATATATTCCCAAGGGTCGTTCCACCTCCGAGGCCATTAGAGCACTACATTGGCTCCCTGTCCATCACAGAGCCAATTTTAAAGCTCTTTGCCTAGTACATATGGCCCTCCATGGAGGCATCTCTGGGGAGGTGCGGAAACTCTTTACTAGGTATCTTCCTGTAAGAACTCTTACACACACTGCCACACACTGTCTTTTTGTGCGGCAAAACTTTGGAACCAGATGCCATCCATTTTGCGTTGCCAATCGAATCGGATGAGGTTCAGGAAGGAATTAAAAACTTGGCTATTTGCTAAAAATTAAAACACGTTTGCTCAGGTTCCAATTATCCATGTATCACAGTCAGCGCCAAGACGCCACGGCATTCTCTGCGCTTTCTAAATAACAATTCAAATCAAATCAAAGCACACCTCAGCTACCTTTGTGTGTGTTATTATCTAGAGGGAATGCACAAAGCCTAGCTGTCACCGAACCCAGACGTGTATTCTAGAGACAGACAGAAATCACTTAATAGTTTGAGTAAGAAAATGCCAACTTTCTCAAAGTAAAAACACAAGGGGTTTGGCCCTAGGGCGGCTGGGTAGGGCCAGAATAATTAAGTAACAAAGAGAGAACGCAACCGTCACTTTTCAATTGCTGAAATAAATTTAACAGACTAGGATCATTCACTTATTCAAATCTTCTTGAGCATTTGTTATCTTCTCTTATACATTTTTTTCGGTTTAATTCATTTTATTTGTGAAGCATGTCTATTCATCAGACACACCACCTTCACACTCATTTACATGTACTGAACAAACAATTTTGCTGAGACAATATATACATACACCTTACATAAAAATACATTCAAAATATGAGGGTGGTTTAAGGACATGACTCTTAATGGAGAAACCCTAGGGGTCAAGCAGGTCATCGCTCCATCTTTTGAGAAGTGAATGGTCATGTTAAGTTTGGCCATTAAGTCTCTTCCTAGGAGATTAGTCGGGGATGAGGGGTAATATAACAATTCCTATTTATGCAGCTGAGTCCCACATCCAACTCCAGGGATTTTGCGAAGGGGACCCTCATAACCGTACCCAAGAACCCCTGCATATCCAGAGTCTTGGGCTAGGGGAATCATCCCTTCTTTCAGACATGACTTGGTTGCTCCTGTGTCAATCAGGAAGCTATATGGAATATTATTCACTAGCACCGTTGCAATAGGTTTTTCCTCAGACTGATGAGTCATTGACAGCACATTACGTGTGAGGGCGGGGGTTTGTGTGTCATCCACCAGATGCAGGACCAACTCCTGCTGACCCCGTGGCTTAATTACCTCTGGGAGAAGAGGGATTGTGACCAGGTCCTACCTTTTGAGTAATTTGTACTACTTCCTTGGATCTTACTACTACAAGCTTTATCTCTTCTGAATCTCTGCAGCTGTACTCCCACTGGTGCTGTCGCCTTTCATGCTATAGCGGCTACAGTGGTTCTAACCAGGGCCACCTGCTCCCAGTTCAGGAATTTCATGGCAATGTCCCAGTTCAGACCCAACTTCTTTCAGCACTCTTTCTCTTTCCTTCTTCCTTTGGCTTGCCTTTTCTCCCAACCCACAAGGCATTGCTGCATGTAGGGGAATTTCCAGTTAGGATTTCCATATCTAATGCAATCATCCACTATAGCCATATCCTCTGGCTCAAAGGACCCGCCCCCAGGCTAGAACCGGTCAAATTGGTTCCTCTCCTCTGTCCAGAATGGGATTGTCAAGATCCTACCTTCTTTTTTCACTACTATCTCTCTTGGGGTCAACCTGTAGGACTGGGACCCCCGCTAGCTGTATCATTGTCAAGGACCACTACAAACCTCCCTGTCACTTGTGAGTGCTCGCATAAATCAGTGAGCCTGCATGTTCTCTGTGTCGGGCATGATGGACGGGAGTCAAACTTATGGGAGCCCATGCACTGGACTTGGGTTGCTCTGTGACACCTTGGACCTGCTGGTCTGTTATTCTCTTACGTCTGGGCCTAACTGCTTATTGTTCGATGGGAGCCCTGCCCACTCCTTCACTTCGCAAATGAGAGTATCCTAATGTGGGAAGAGCGGGTGAGAGCACTTCCATTCATGCATATGGTGGGGGAGGTGCTGTTGCCTTGTTTGCGATCTATAGTGCAGGACTGTCAATCTGGGCCTCCTCAAAGATGGCCCATAATTCTAATAATGCCTCTCTCTTTTCTTTCTTTTGAACTATGTATTTGTATTGTATGTATTTTCTGATGTGCCAAAGTATGTTTGTGTCAAAAGTTCCCTCCTTTGGCCAGGGAAATGTATGTGCCTTTGTGTGCCCTTCTTGGCAGCCCTCATTTTTTTAGGCTGCGAGGAGAACCAGATTTGCATATGTTTTAATGGTGTCTCCAGGAAAAGTTATACACAGGGTTTTACTGTTTCGAATTACATAACCATGAGCTTAGCGCTAAGTACAGATGCCCCAACAATTTAACATGAACATTTCATAAGCACACATAACAATGCATTTGAAGGGTTGGAACATAGAAAACGTGCAATTTGTCAATAAAAAGCAGTATCTGAACGATATTGACTGCGAGCCTCAATCATGGTTGGTGAGAAATAGCCATATCTTCATATGAAGTATTGAGAATCTACAAAAACACAACACTTAGGACAAAACATAGTTTGCAGTAATTTAACAGCACCACAACATCGCACATATACCTTAAAACAACAATCGCACCCTGTATAACTCCCAGGGGTCCAAGCGACCAACACCTAAAAAAGTAACAGAGAAAGAATTATGACTTTTTCAAACAAAATTCTTTAGCCCACTCCGAGTGCATGCTATCCTGTGACCAGGGTAAGCTCTGCACAGTACACATGACCAAGTGAGCTCGATAGTCTGTCACTATCAGCTCTGGGACAAAGACAATAGCAATAGTTAGTGGAAAAGGAGGAATAACTAGAGAACCAAAGATCCCTCTTGGCCTAACACAAGTTACACCTAATCTTCCAGGTCCAAATCTTATTTCCCAAATGTCCGAATTGCACCCTGTATCACACCCAGGGGCTAAGTATACCATCTGCGTCATGCCCAGTGATCAAAGCACGCCCAGCATAAAAAATGCAACATCTGTGTTACGCCCAGCGGACCAAGTGACCAACACCTCTCACTACTTTCAGATACCAATGACGTTGGAAAACCGATGGCACTGAGAACCCTTTTAGACTAAATAATAAGATTAAGGTGTCAACTCTGACAATAAATACGATAAATACTCAACTTTACTAACTTGCTGACAAATGAAAAAAGGTGACTTCCTCGGAATGACCTCCGAGGGCGCTTTGAGACTACTCACCTGGGATATTTAAATTAGGTATTAAGCCAGATTTCTGTCAGTGGTTGGGTAATCAGTTTATTTTTTTATGCTTCTCCCTGGTTTGCCATATGCCACATACTTTACTAAGGTTCCGATGTAGTTTCTTACCCTCTGTGACAGCTGCTTCAGGAAGGTCCTTTGATCCACAGAGTCAGCAGAACGTCCAATCAATTGTGTTGTCTGCTCACCATCCTTGATATGCAAACGAGAATCCGTCAAGGTGGAGTTCCCTTCATTTGGCTGCAGTCAGGTTCGAGGTACCAATCAGCTTCTGGTCTGATTTGAGGTCCCAATCAACTCCTGGCTGGCTCACCAAAATGTAGCTTGAACATGAAATAACTTGAAAAAAGAAGAGACAAGAGGCAAACGGCAAAACAGGAACAGTTTGTTTAATTAAACAATGCAGCCGGGATCACAGGCATAGCTTCTGAGGAATGTCTCAATTTAAAATCGTTTCTAACACAGACTTTTATGCAATTCATTGAATGTAATAACATTTTTCCGACGATCTTTCATAGGTTAGGAATGTGTACCTCCCTCTTTGGAGCCATAACCTAAGGTATTGGATGAGGAATCCAGGTTGGCCTCGACCTTGCACAGATTCAATGTGCCCTATGGGTAATGTCCAGATGTCTGGCATGGGGAACATGTGATCACTGTGTGTACTGTATGTGATGTGTCTTTGATTAGCTAAGTGTTCTTAACTTCATGTGGCATCTGACTTTATGGCTTTTTGGGAAGGCACGCACCTCTCCAGCAAAGTGTGCTTTATTGAGACCAATCTCCTTGGGGTTGACGCAGTGATCAGAACTTGCCAATAAAGATGCAATTTTATACATGAATGTATCATTATTCATATTGACATCTACTTTTTCAATATTAATACTAGGACATGTAAAACTTAAAAAGTATATGTCCTACCTTTTAAATACATTTCACCCTGTCCATAGGCTGTACTGGGCCTACTCTAGGGGAGACCTAAGAAATGAAAGGTTTAGGCCTGACAAGTAGGTTATCTTCTTAATTTGAAATGGCAGTTTAAAACTGCATACATGGGCTCTGCAGTGGCAAACCTGAGACATATTTGGAGGGATACTCATGCGGGTGGCACAGTTAGTGCTGCAGGGCCACTAGTAGCATTTGATTTACAGGCCCCGGGCATATGTATTTCACTGTAATAGGGATTTATCAATAAATAAAATATGCCAATCATGGAGAAACCAAATACCATTACATTTTGGACACATAGCACATGCATCTTAGCACTGGTCAGCAGTGAGAAAGTTCACAGTCCTAAAGTCAGCAAAACTGAAGTTCAGCACACAGTCAATGACAGGAGGGCAGAAGGCAAAACGTCAGGCGAAACCTTGCCAAAAATGCCAGGTCCAACAAATATATACATGGCTCAGAGCAAAATATAGTAATTCAAAGTGAAAGCATCCACTGGCTGAAGTGGGCTAGTCCATTGAGGTATGGCTTGTGCTGTGGTAGGAGGGGTCATTATTTGAGTGTCATTTGAACAGACCAATAGTAAGTGAGTGTTGATTGAGAGCCTCTACATATGTATGTATTTTTGTGCACTAGTTTTGGTAAACCTGAACCTTGCAAGACAGTTAAAGCTTCCTTAGGCCAGACCTAAAAACACAGGATTCAAAGGCCAACCCCCAACCTCAAACTGAAGTCATTGTCCCTATTTGGAAACTGGAAAATGTGGAGCTTCTTGTTACCCATCTAAGCCGAGTTGTACTTTCATTTGTGCACAGAATAGCCTTTCTCACATCTGTGATTCACATCAATAATACGGACAGTGTTGAGGAAGAGGGATGTGGATGTGGTAGTACCTGATATTTTGTCAATAGTAGAACTAAAATACGTTTTTCTGGCCATTATTTCATTTTTACATCATCCAATTGAGGGACCTTCAGAGCCAGAAGTAGTCTTGGCTGCTCCTTTGCTGCTGTATGCATATAATTGTACTCTTCCATCTCTGCAGGTGCTCGACAAACAAATGTAGCATGTGCGCAGTGCTGTCGTAAAGCTGCAGATTTGTGGACTTGGCCTTCATGGCAGGGTGGACTGTGCAAGCACGTTTAGAAAGATGTTATTGCATACATGTGCTTTAACGTCATTTCCAAATATTTAAAGAACTATATACATTGTGTTAAAGTATACGGAGAATGAGAGTAACTGCAAATACCGTGTTATCTTACCTCCTTTCTCTAATAGAGTGTACTTCTCTTTACTCCATTCTGTGTCTCATCTCCCTTCCATGGCTTTCAAATGTTCCCTAGTAAGTCTCCCATATTCTCAATGTGTCTGATCTTTTTATCATTTCATCTTCCCCAAAGTATCTTACCTACCACCTTCCACATCTTTCAACGTTAACATTATCTTTCTTCAATATTATTCTCACTTACCCTTTATTTCTCTGATCTTCTTCCAATACGTAACTAATTTTTCCATAATATTTCTCAAATGTGACTGCAGTTTTTCTCATCTTACCAGAAAACATCTCACATCTCAGAAAAAATCACTTTTGTTTGCCGAATGCATCTCTCACCTACCACAGTGTGTGTTGTCTTCATTCTTGACCTATCTATTTACTTGGATGAGCCTTTTAAAGGAAAACATTATATAAAGCAACATTGCGACAAATAATACTATAAATACTACAAGTAACACTAACAAATATAAGGATACGAATACTTTATTGTTTTATAGTGCTTTATATCAGATATCTCATTTAGGTAGCGTGCTATGATTACTGAATGTGATGATACTTAGTTTACCACACTGACAAGAATGAAGTTATAGCTTAACTTTGTCAAGCTTCAAATAAATGACCTGCAGATCACAAATGGTGTTAGTGGTGAGTGTTATCTCACTGAGCCATCTTGTCATAGGTACATAGGGAAGAAGTTATAGTGATCAAAAAAATTAATTGTTGATCGCTTAAAATCCTTACAAATCTTTAAAAATGGTTTATAAATACACTTAAATCATCACAATGATGTTGGAAGCAAAGGTGATTGCAAATGTAGTCAGTAGTTTACCTGGTACTGTGAGTGCTAGGTGATTGTTCTAGCTCTTATGAATACACGGTGTCATATTTAGGCAACAGAATCTAAGATCCCTAGAAATGAGGATCAATAGCTCAATCTATCACAGCAGACACAAAATATGTAGATTCAGGGACTCCATCCCAGGGCCTGGGATGATGAAGGCTTACCCTTGTTGATTTGTGACAGTGATGGTGCCGATACTTGGTCCTGGTATCTTCTTGCTGGTCTTGGACAGCTGGGCTGGCAGCTGGGCTCGGGTGAACCCTGAGGAAATTTCCTCCCAAACATTATCTTCCTGTAAGATGGTACTTGACTTTCTCCTCTAGGAACAGGTGACTTTCACTAGACAATGGCAGCCCAGATCTTCATGCAAACATATAGGCCGTCCGTTCCTTTTCTGGTCAAGCAGCAAGGTAGTTCCATAGCCATTAATAGCTTAGACCAGAGCCAGCCACTGGAAGTATGTGGCAGCGAGGGCGAAATCTTACTTCAGAGTTGACTAAATTATGTGACAAGAAAAGTCAATTTATGCTGTGCAATGCAGCACATCTTGTGATACTATCACTTCATAGTCTTTTTTACACTTTGTACCACTGCCAGGGCATGTGTTGCACCTCATTAGTACCAGTTTAACACCTAAATATAGCAATAAGCCAGAAAGGTGGCCAGCCATCCTTTGCAGAGGCCCTACACTGTGCTGAGACATGCTCCACTGCAATTTTAGTAGCTTTTGATCCGTTTGAGCTAGAAACAAAATTGTTTATTTTTTTGTTAAAATCTGCCATTTAAGCAGCAGATGATGGATTATGAGACACATGTGACAAATCCATAACTATGCAAAAGCACAGCGGCCACACAATCACATAATTCCAGTGACCCTATCTTAGCTCCAGGCTAAATGGAGAATGGCAACGAAGCATGGGTTCTGCTCCTGATCATCGATTCTTCTACTTTCATTCTGCTGGTGCATATGACTTCCTTGCTTTAGAGTCAAGTGGTGAACACAGTACTGGCTATGGAGAAGGGGATGTAAAGCTCAAAAGGTCTTCTGACAACTCTTCTCTGTCTAAGAGCACCAATTGATGGGCTTCCTTCTCTGCTCTCCCTTCTGAGACCAGTTTCGAATGGTTCAGGTAGATATGGATTAGCTCTGTATGGGCAGTCATTTCAGGGGATGCTGGTTATAGGCAGGAAATGGAGGGTAGGAGGTTTCACTCAGGCAGGAGCAGCTAATTTTCAAAAAGACTCATCTATAACTGGTTTGGGCAATAGGACAAGTGTACCAGCAGGCTGCAATGCCTGAGAGGTACACTGGAAGCACTGGCCAAAAGAGATTAACATCATGTTCATTACAAATACGCAGAGTTCAATCCACTCTTGTACTCATCTAACCAGACACTCCTGTAAATCCACAAATACACTTGCAACACTAGCACTGGTATACATGTTGGAGACATGGTAATGGTCAAGTTCCCCAGTCATGTGAGACTGACCAGACCTTTTATAGCGAGAGCTCTTAGACATTGAACACCCAGGCACCAGTCACTAGAACCTATGCAACGTCACTGTCATACTCAGATAGGCGTGTGCAGAGGATAAGAACTACTTTCACAAAAATCATTTTGGTTGTTTGACCCCTGGCATCAGTTCCCGGCTCTCAATTTGACAAAAAATAACACTTAAAAAACGTCCCTCCATGGGATTTGCAACATTGGCTGGAATCATGCAAAGCTGTATGGCATAGTTTCAAAAAACAATCTAGAGGGTTTTCAGTCCAACAAGGAGTCTTCAGGTATGCACAGTGCAGGAACGACATTGAGTCGAAACATTTGTGGGCTTTAGAGGGTCTTACAACAAACCAAGTATGGCCCAATGTTTACCACAGAGGAGTGTTCCTACAGCAGAATTCCATGAAAACAGGTTTGGAGCATCTTGACCATTCTGCTAGAGGCAAATCCCAAACGATGGTGACAGGCCTATTGTCAAATCCATAATTTTAGAGGCTGAGTGTGACTCTCTCTAGAGTCCAATTAATGACACTTGCTTCTGCAGCTATGGTGCAAACAACTACATTTTTCTACCCCAAATGTATTTAATTCATGCCGGGCACTGGGAGGATTTTTAGGACACCTTCACTAGAACTGGTGCCCATTATGGTACCGAAGCCTGCTTTGGAAGATTCTTCTGCTACGAAGTACTAAAAGTATAAATAGGTGTTGGAGGAGAGAGAGAAATGTATGATTTGATACAGGTATTGGTACCATTACTTTCAAACACTGTCCCTGAGGGTATTCCAAGCATTGCACCTCAACTTTCTCTGTTATTAGAGTCTGTTTTTCATCCTTTGTTGCATCTCCTTTCTGAGGCAATGCATATTCACCACTCAAAAGAAGCATTATATGTAAGCCTGGGCAAAGCACTACGCTACGCTCGCGTAGTTTGCGAAGTTCGCGCTACTTCGCACTACGCGAACTGCACGTAGCACAGTGCGAACACGCGTAGCGTAGTGTTGCGTAGTGCTGCGGTCATTTTTTGCTTGCTCGCGGTCCTCAACGTCAAGTTGGCGACCGCGAGCAAGCAAAATGACATCCCGGCGAGACTTTTTCCTTGTTCGCGATCAGCAACTTTAAGATGGTGATTGCGAGCATGGAAAATAAACCTCCGGCGAGATTCCCAACGCGAGGAGGTCAGGTTTCTCATTGCGAGTGGTTGCGTATGCTCGCGACTGCTCGCGATAAGAAACTTCCAGTTCGCGTTGAGAAAGCTGAAGCTCGAGTAAAAATCTACTCGAGCAGCAGAAAACTACAGCTCGCACTGTGCAAGATGCCATTTTCAATGATTGCACAGTGCCGGTTGCTTGTCCGCACTGTGCAATCATTGAAAACGACATCTGGCACAGTGCGAACAAGGTACTACGCAGTTCGCGAAGTGCTACGCGTAGCTCGTGTAGTGCGAACTTCACTTTGCCTAGCTTCGTGAAGTGCTACTTCACGAACTATGCCCAGGCCTAATTATATGCAATATGTGGAAATTCTGTAGAACCATGTCAATTGTGTGGCACGTTTGTGAGAGAGATCTGGCCTTCTTTTTAGTTTTCTCCTGAGGATTTCGGGTTTACCTGAAATTTGGATAGTCAGCACTTCTTTGACTAAGATTCTCGCCCTACCTCTAGCTACAATCTTGTTTTGCTTATCCTTAGGAGAAACAAGCAATTGCTCATCCCTTGTTTGTTTAACATTTGCTGAAACATGATTTACTGCTTTGATGACCCTCATGCAGCTTGATATAGCTCTTCCAGTTCTAAAGTGAAGAGCTTTTCCTTCAAATACTTCATCCTGAGGGTTACGTGCTCTGGGTGGACACACAACATATTCTCCTCTGTTTTTTTATGTCCTTTTCAGTCAGTTGATCTCTTTTCATCTCCATGGTAAACCTGAAGACCACATACATATTATACCCTTGTGCCTATTAAACCATTCATCCCAATAGGTTGCTTTAGTCTTGCTCCTGGAATGCCTCCACATAACCTATTCTCATCTGTCTTGAGCTGTGCCTTTCAGTGGTTTGTTCCTCTGGGGTTCATGTGTGGACCAATAGTGCATATTCTGTGTGCTCTTATAAAGCCACATGTTCAGGGTGCAACGGCAAGATAGCCCATTGAAGTTCACGACTCACATTTCACCAGAACTTCAATGTTTACTCTTATTTCCTAGAGCTAGACATGATTAAGGCAATATAAACAGAAACCAATGCCAAATTAGGCTGGTCGACACTCCTTTTGACCATCCCTTCCTTCAAAGACACTTATAACAGTGAAAACTTTTTCACAGCTAAGACATATAAGATAAAGAAATGGATTCCTCATATGCTGACAATTCTGGAGAGCAATAAAATAACTGTTTCTTCTCACTTGCACTTATTCATACTCTTTTCTTCAGGTTCTCATGCAGTTGCTGCGCCATATTTAGAGCATTCCTCTGAACCCCACTCATCTCACCTCACACCAGCTATACAAATCTAACTACTCCAAAAACCTATGACAATGCACTGTGAAAAGGGCAGCCAGGTACCCAATGTGAATCAGAGCACTTCATGGCCTTGTTAGGGGTAGGATGCAAAGTATGCATTGTACAGTAGACTATATGTTAGTAGTATCGAAATATTGCTGCATGTTAAACATTCACTAGTTGCTAACAGACACAGCCATGGCCAATAAAAAAAGGTGTGCTCTTTTACAAAATGATATATGGAAGCTCTTTATATATGTCTAGTTGCAGGTTACCATGGGACCAAGTGCAAGCAAAGTGCAAACAAAGTAAGGGTGACATCTCAGTCTACATCTGCTATATGCATATGCATAATCCTAAACAAAAGCCTTACCAAATCCATTAGATTTGGCCCTTGTAAAGTACATGCACACAAAGCCATAACATACATGTGCCCCTCACTCAAACTTACACCTTCATTTTGCACCCACACGGAAATATGACACACTTTGCACTCACAAAGACACCACTTTCAATTGAATACTACTTACTATGTACTCATAAAAGACAATGTTAATCTTGCATTCATTCAGGCACACCACTCACAACGCACTCACAAAACATGGATGGCTATCCTGTACTCACGCAAACACATTGCTCACACACATGTCACTTTAAGGAGCAGAATTTGGACAGATGGTGGCATAGGATCCACAGGTTGAGTATCTGGTGCATAGGTCCACTAGAGCAGTCCAAAGCCTTTGGAGTGAGCTACACTGACGCCTGAATGGCCACTGAGGCCATCCAATCTCCCATCAGCTCCACTTGGTCCTGCACTGAAACTATGCAAGTCGATCTTGCTGCAATTGTGCAAGGAAAGAGACTTGTCATAAAAAATAAAAACACCCACTTGCCTTTTGGGAAAGTAGGTGAATGCAAGAGTGAGTAAATCGGTGGGTGAATGCAACCATGAGTCAATGGATGAGTGACTGAGAGCATGCTTGATCACTGACTGAGTGACAAAACTCGTCCAACATTGAAGAGGCACATTGAGGTATGAGCGTTTTGGAATGTTTACTGTATTTGACAAAGCTACATAATGATAATTTTTTTAAGGAAGTGTTAACGCATTAAACTTAGAATTAACAAATATACTATGGGGCAGATCTTTGTTCCCTGGCGCATCAATGCAAATCAGCATGGATGCGCCAGGGAAGATGCGTCACGCAAGTTTGCCCTTGCGCCACCGCAGATGCGCCGCATTTACAATGCGGTGCATCGTGGCGCAAGGACAAGCAGATGCGTGACGTATCTGCCGGCGTAAGGTTGGCGCAGTGCTGAAGTTGTGTCGCAAGTGCGACGCAACTTCAGAGCTGTTCCAACCTACCCCATACCTAACATGGTGCGTCAAGCCTTACGTCTGCTTCAAGCAGGCGCAGGGTTTTGACGCATCAGCGTTGGGAAAGTGACTCAGTGAAATCTTATAGATTTCACTGACTCACTTTTCAGGGGCGTTCCTGCGACGGAACGCCCCCCCTGCGTGGAAACGCCCACATGAAACCTGACACAGGTTTCATGTGGCGCAGGGCTTTACACCGTGACGCATCTCCATAGATGCGTCACGATGTAAATAGGGCGCAACGTGGCGCAGGGTTTTACGCCGCCGCTGCGTCACAAAAGTGATGCAACGGCGGCGTAAAAGTGGCGCAACTCCAACATAGATCTGACCCTATGTTTTCAGCTAATTGTATTCCATAGCTAATTTAGCAACGGGCGTTGTAATTCGAGACGCTTACTGAACTTCCTCTCTGAGGTCAGAAGAAAATTTGCAGCTGTATTGGAAAATGACTGATTTACTTCCTTGTTGTTTGCTTTTTAATTAGCGTGTGCTTACACAGACAGAATGTTAACAGCCATCAATTATCCATTAATGAATACGGTTTAAAGGAAAACAATGCTTGTCTGATATATGGGAATCTGCTTGAACCGTCATTTACGGACAGGGTCGCTTTAGGCAAAGTCATGTAAACTTACGAATGTCTATTCCTAAATTCAGAGAAGTAAACTTCTTTTTATTAAAAAATAGCTGACACAAATTAAAATTAATTAACTGCCGAGGTGGATTTGTGATGGTTAATACCGATGTACTTTGCTGTTTCTTCCAACATTCTCTAATAAACAGAAATAAACTAACTTTTATTTTTTAATTGTGCTTTAGTTTGAACTAAATGAAATAAATCATGTATTCCTTTAATGTCTGTCTATGATAGATGGTACCTAATCAATCATTTTAACGCCTTCTTTCACAGATTCCAATGAAAGAGTAGAAATGTTCTCAAATGTTTCCCTAGGTAGAGTCCTTTAAAACAAAAAGGAGCAACAAGACCTCTTCCAGGTTACTGTCAGACAAGAGACATTCAGATGGACGCAGATTTTGAGATAGATACAAATGCTTATGGTTTAATGACAAACAAACCAACCATTTGGCATGCAGATAACAAGTGAAACACAACGCATATGCTGCGTTATTCTTTTTAAATTTTATTTGAGACTTTTATTAAGCTCTGCATGTTACCATGCAGTAGCCCCAGACTGCTTTTTAGGTCGAGCCTAGCGGTAGCGTGCATGCGCTGCTCGCTCTGCGAGGCATGCTGTATTAGGGTATGCACTAGCAGCCCCGCCCAGTCTCCGCCCATATTTGTCATTGGGTTTATGTCATTGTCCTTCTTAAATGGTGGCTTTCTATTTGTAAATGGGCTTGTTAGTCCCGCCTTGGTACCTCCTTGTCTTCATTTGTTGCCCCCAGAACGACTGAACCTTTTACTTGGCTTGTTACAGGGCCCCGTTTATCTAGGGGTTGAGCACTATTTTTGGCTTTGGCACTGATGGGGACAATGGCGGCTGCTTTTTTGGCTATTTGCATAATGAGCGAGGCACCCGCTTTAGGGACACCGTGATCATTTTAAATTTAAATTTTATTTAACTTTCATGTTAGCGCAGCGTCCACTTCTGGGATACTGGGCTCTGTTAATTTTTCTTTTTTTTACTTTCATAGTAAGCGTGGTGCCTGCTTCAGGGACACAACGCTCTTTTTGTTTATTTATTTTTTAACCTGAAAACTGAGCTCGGGGCCCGTTTCAAGGACACCACGTTGAATGTTAAACTTTTTTAAAAAACGAGCGCGGTGTCCTTGAAGCAACTCCGTGCTCAGTTTTAAACTTAAACAGCCATTTGCTATGCAATAGGCCTCATATTTACGTAAGTTTAAGCTCTTGGCATTGTAAATGACAATGCCTTTTATTTATGTTTTAAAAAACAAAATGAAAATAATAGACATTGTCATTTACAATGCCAATAGCTTAAACTCGCGTAAATTCAAGACCTCTTGCATTGCAAATGCTTGTTGCTAGGAATGTATGAAGGAAAGAGACAAGGTCTAGCATCATGACGATAATATGCTTCCACTGGTCAGTTTATGGGAGAAATCCATGTCTTAGGGAAGTCACAAGTATGCTGCGGACCCTCAAACTGGGAATAAAGAACTTGACTCTCAGGTGGAGCAGTATAAGGCTAACAACCGTGTGGGGGAGCGCCATCCGGATAGAAATTTCATTCGCTCCTCCAGAGGATTGCCATCAGGGGGTGCACTGAGAGTGTGCCACCTTTTAGATGGTGCACTGTCAGTGCGCCTCCTAAGGGCTTCTTTGCCTCTGCGCCTGCATCTGTAATACGGCAAAGGGAATTCCTCATTTGCAGATAACGCTGGCGCTTTTATGTGCGCTAACACTATCAGTATTACAAAAGGAGCCGCTCAAGCACCTGCAGACCCATCTGTAATACCAAAGTGCCTAGGGGGCATGCAAAAAAATGGACTTTATGCAATACGGCCCTTAGTACCAATGAGGGGGCCCAACTGCACATCAGTTCTCATAGGTAAAAGAGTTAGGACAAGATAGAATTGTTTTATATTATAGTGGGTCCCCCTGAATATCAAGCCAACCAGTACATAGAAATAAACCTTACAACCCAGATTTTCAATGCTCTGATTAATTTTTAATTTCAGGATCCAACTTGTTAGTGTAAGTTGTGTTTACAAAACTGGGCAATGTTGTATTCCCATTATTTTGTATCACTTGTGTGACAAGAAATCTGCATTGCGCCAAGCTGCATGGCAACGTTTTAAGTTGTCCTCTTGTCACCAATAAGACCCTGGACCCATCTGACTTTTACCTTCTTTTTGCTGAGCCAGACAAGGAGCGTCCCCGCCTGGTCCTCAACCTCATATCGTTGGTGTAACATTGTCATACTCTGCTTTTTGGCGTTATCTTGCGCTAAGTCATGGTACTCTAATCATAGGGCCTCTGTCAGGAGACTAGGGAGTCTGGCCGGCTAATGGACTGTCCCTCTAAGTGGAGGATTTTACACTTTATTTTTTCCAGCTACTTCTTCGGGAATATTGAATTTTGAGCCTTTTTGTGCAGCACCCTTTTATAGGACGCCCACACTACAGCTCCAGAGAGGACTGTACTTTATTTTCTAAAAAGAAAAGTTCAATGTCAACCTGAAGGCCCCTAAGCACCTTCCCATCTCGCAGGTCCCAGACATTAAGTTGCCACCCTGTGTTTGGACAGTTGGGCCATGCTCCAAGTCGCACCAGGAGTGGGGACTGGTAAGACAGACCCTGCACTAAGTAGTCGGTCTACCCTATCTCACCCACCTCATCAGTAGGCACAAATATGTAGTCCTATCGGGAGTATACTTTGTGTGTTCCTAAAAAGTATGAGTATTGTCTGTTGTGTAGATGTTGACAGCGCCATATGTCAGCAAGCCCCAACGTGTAGGTGAAGCATGCCAACGAGGTAGTGTGCGCATGCTCCCATGCGTCTCAGATCCATCAAGTGGTGCCTACATTACATCTTTAAAATCCCCTCCCATGACATGAAGGGATGAGGGCATCTCTAAGAGAATGTTTACCACTTGGTCAAGGAGGGCGACTGTAGCCGAGGCAGTGCATACAAGCATATCAAGGTGACCTCCCGTCTACCCCACATCCCCCTTACTTGTACATATTGACCCAGGAGGCCTGATCATCTGCATGTCACTTCAAAAGGAGAGTAATTTTTAACCAATATTGCCACACCCTGCAAGCCGGAAGTGTAGGTGTGGTGCCTAGAAATCTACACTGAGTACCTTGTAGATGCATCAACTGAAACACTACTATTTCAGGTTGTAAGTATTTAATATATTGTGCCACCAGCTCCCACTTGATCTTATCCCCTAGTTCACTTGGTGTTCCACGTCAGTACCGTAAGGATAGGAGACTTGACTGTAGGTGTCATACCCATAGTGTAATCTTGTGGATGATCTGAAGGATGTGTGGAAAGCTCATGTAACTCACTTGGTGGCTTGTGTGTCTGTGTCCTCCAAAAATCTGCACAACCAACAAAATAAAAATAAAAAATAAACTCCCCTCTGCCTAACCCACCCCCCTAACTCCCAAGGCCTTCCTGCATTACTTAGCTGCTTCATTGTCAATCAGCTGTGCGCAAGAGGAGAAGAAGAGGTCTGCAGCCGACCCCCTAATACTATTTAGTGCCCAAATACTGCACCACTTAAAACATTAGCGGGAACAGCAATGGAGAGAAAAGCCAATGAGTGACAACCCACAGTTGTCAAAGGAAGGAGTGAGAATAGTCTCAATACAAACTCAATCCTCCGTAGGGTGTCGGGGGCCTGCTGTATGTTCATTTTTCCAGTCCCCGGCTCACTGTTGCCATTTCAGGGGTTTGGCTGTTCTGGATATTAGACTTGCGCCTGTGGTGGCTGCTGTTGTGACTCTGCATCTTGCTCCAACACTGAAATTTCAGCTGTGAGGGGATGTCAATTTTCAGCCTTGAAGGCAAAGCCCGCGATTGGTCAGAATCCCTGTCCCTTTTGGAAGATTGACTATGTTTGTCCTCTGTGTCTATCGAAAGTCCCCTTTTCCGAACGGTCCTCCTCGGTGGGTAAGGGGTTCCCTTGCTCCGTCAATGTGATCTGTAGCCTCTTCTTCATCTCGGCTGCTGGTTGTCCGTAGGTCTGGCACCCAACCTCTGAGGCAATTGTCTTACAGTTCATGGTACCTTCTGCAAGTGCAAGATCGGCTGCTCCTATATCCACTCCCAGGCTTCATCCAGTGATTGAAAGAAATGGGGCTTACCTTGATAAAGGACATTTAGCTTTGCTGGAAACAGCAACATGTATTGCAGTTTGAGGGCTCCTAGTTTTACTTTTACAGAGTCAAACGTACGGCGCTGGAGTTGGACCTCACATCTATAGTCACGAAATACCATCATTTTTGAGTTCTCCTACTTGATCTCCCCCTTGCGACATACCTCTCATGGATTAAGTCCCTGTCCAGGAAGTTATGGAACTTTGCTATGATGGGCCCTGGTGAGGCCCCTGGGGGTGGCCTGCTACTCAACGCCTTGTGCGCACTTTCTATTACAAAGCAAGCAGAAAATAGGTTGGATGGAAGTGGGTTCTTCACCCAGTTTGCCAGGAACACAGGCACATTGGTGCCTTCCGCACCCTCCAGAAAGTCAACGAAGTGGAGGTCATTTCTACATGGTCAATTTTCAGAATCTTCAAAACACCGGAGTACATCCTTATTTGTGCTGGAGAGTTCTCCTACCCCTTTCTGGAGGTCCTGTATTTTGTCCTCCACCTCAGAGAGTCTAATCTCTGTCTCTGTTGCCCTTTCCAAGACATTGGCCAGATCTTGGAACATCGGGACACCTCCAAGCATACCCACCCTATCTTGTCCTCCAGCACCTCTCTCAACAACATAATCACTTGCAATAATGTGGTATTACTCAGCAGAGGCTGTAGGCCCTCCTCAGTGTCTACCTGAGTGTCGATGATTTTGGTGTAGCTGTCCCTCTTTACTTGGCAAGTGTGTTTAGTGTCTTTGTTTTTCACCATAACATTAGGCAATCAGCAGATAAGTTGGTGATGGGGCAAGGATCCAGTGACCTTCTGCAGGTCAACACAAGAATACCCAAGTTGGATGAAAAGCGAGAGCGGGCGGCCATTAGGGCCGGGAGGGAGGGAGGAAAGATTGGTGGTGCAGCTTACCGGTTTTGAGGTTGAACTGCAGCTACCCACTGTGTCTCTGAATAGTTACTGGGCATTTTGCATTATACTGGTCTGGATCACTACACATGCCTGTAACTGTCCCCCACCTCAAAGCACACAAAGCTGGCCATCTAGTGGAGCAAGTGAATATCTTCTTAATGACCCAGCAAGTCCAAATCCAGGCCGTGGCATCTATTTGTGCAGTCTCACTGACATCCGATGTGCATACCTGCCCAAACTGTTTCCGAAGTAGGTGAGGTGGTGGAATGCAGGAGTCTGGAGGGACCTACCCCAGTAAATGAATAATCAGTCCAATGTTCACTGGGCAGCAAGACAGGGGTCTCTTTGCCTGGGGCAATCCGGATGACCTGCAGCTGCCAGCGTCCCCACTTCTTATCCACTGCATGTGCTTTGGACCACCACCCAGTCATCAGTTTGCCCCCGCACTGCTTACCACAGATCCTCAAAATGCATGCAATGTTTCCCTATGATGTCACTCGGTGGCGTCCGTTTCAGTGACCAGCACAGGCCTCAAACCTAGGTGCACCGAAAGCCACTACCTCACAGCCTTCCCACAGGCTCACAGGCTCCTGCCGTGTCTTATGCCTGCATGTAGGGGCCCAGACCCCGCCCATTCAACACAGCACCACGCTGGGCTTGAGAAACCAAAAAGCCAGCAGCACCTTTTTTGATGTCCTTAGTAGCCCTCCAGCTTGTTGGGGGTTTCCGTTGTGTCTACGTGTGCAGGCATTCATTAATGCCCGCAGCTTGCTGCTCGTCCAGGGCCCCTATCAGCACCAGCCTCACTTCCGGGTCCATCCACTCATTGCTGCCGTATATAGGGGATCCAGAGTCTCTTCACTGCCCCAAAGATCCTCTTTGTTCTTGACCCCCTTCCTCCCAAGGGACACCCTCTGAATCCTTGCCTAGATAACGTGACCCTAGCGGACAGTGCAGGCTTGCGACCCCTCCTCCATACAGGTAACCATTGAGGCACTCACCTCTTCACTTAGCAGTGGCCAACAGCAGTTCAGCTCATGCTCTGCTCTCTGGAACCTGTCCGCACTATCGCTTGGCTCCTCTGCCCTGTCTGCCACACCAGGCCTCGGCTGCACGGCCCCTGTCACCTGCGCAGCTCACCAGCACAACCAGAGGCCCATACTCTGGGGGAGGGGGAAGCCTGTTTAGCGTCATGGAACCCAGTTCCAGTCCAGGATTGTCCAGGTATTCCATCACTGCAGGGCCCCCCGAAGCTGTTGGTACAGAAAGCCAGCAGACGGGCTCAGAATATTTTCAGCCAGTGTGTGCTGCCATTTTGTGTTATGCCAGCCGACTGTGATTTCGTTTCCCCCACATCCGATTTTCAGCAGGGTAGAGGGCCAGAAGTCACTGGACAGCAGCTCAGTGATTTGTCACCAGTATGCAGATCACCAAGGTTGTAGTGGATGTCCCCTAGTTTGGCAGGATTGCTTTTGGATTAATTATCTTTGGCCGTAGCTCACAAAGAGTTTCACTATGAGGCCATGTTGTTGGCCACGCCAATAATCTCTACTTTTACCAGCAGACACCTAAACAGTGAGGTTTCCTTGTATTATATGCTAGCTCCCCCCCCAGGTCTGGTAAATAGTGACGTTTTCTTGCTATTTGCATGCCCATTGGCCAAACAGTTCATAGTTTCTGTACATAATTTTTGCTATTTAGCCAGTATCTGTGTAAATAGTGAGATTTCACTACTATTTGCAAGACTGCTGCCAAATAGTAAGTAATCTCTACCATTTAACCAGTGGCAGGGTAAATAGGTGCCACCAAATCAGCAAGATGAATCAGAAGATTATTGATGCTATAGTTGTGGATTCACCCAGTAAGCCTTGAGGTAAAACTGTGACTAGAGTCTACAAGTGAATCTACTCCAGCTTGAATACAGATGCAGAGACTGGGAATGAAATTGCAGTGCTCATTTGCATATTTTGAGGATATGAGGAAGCAAGAGCTTGTCTGCTTGCCCACCAACTGTCAGTCAGTGAGACAATAGCACTGAAAAGAGAGCAGAACGACGGAAAGTAAAGAAAAGGATAACAGAGGCAGCAAAAAAGTTTCCATTGCACTAGCTGTTGAATATCTCTCTGCTTCCCCTCGTCAAAGTGTGCATTCCAAAAATGCTGTTTATACATTTACTTTCTATATGATTGATCTCCAAAACCAGAGACATTCGTTATATATTTTGCAGGGCGACCTCAGACTTACTCATAACTAGAAAGAAACACAATGCACTCAAATATATATCACTCTATTCTAGATCAAGTTATGTCTTCAAAGCTAAATGCGTTTAGCCTGATGCTATTTCTAATATGTCTTGTGAAATCCATGGATGCTCTACTTCATATCAGTATTTAAATACACTGATTTTTATTTTAAACAGATTTTTTGGGGTTTTCAAAACAGTCATACAAAAATAATAGACTTCTGATTACAATTATAATGAGTCAAATCCTTTTGCATAGGAGTCCATTGCTTCCTGTTGTGGAATGGAAATTGCTTTGGTTGTCCTATCCCCATCCCCAGAAACCCCCCTATGTAATGGTAAAACAGTATAATAAAGCTTAAGTGGTCCATGGAGTTCACAACCATTAGTCCCTGTATTCCCTGGTCAACATTAACCCACCAATAACTAACCCCCCACCCTCCCCTCCACCAGGCGTGCCACATATAATGAACCTCGTATCTTTGTACACCAGCGTTGTTCTCTGCTTTTTGCTCTGCTGTCTGCCATAGTGGGTCTACATCAGCTTAATTTAGGGTATGGGGTTCAATCTGCATTGCCGGGATCCTCCTCTATTAGGCTGTCATCCCTCTCCTCGTCCGGGTGCTTTAGAAGCTCCACCAATGCTATCCATGCCCTGGCTGTTTCCAGTGTATTCACTCCCTGTCCTTTTTGCTATTTACAATCTGACTGCTCCCTCGGATTCTGCCCATGTAACCAATTATTTTTGCCATCTGAGTATGTTAGGGCTCCATGTTGCTTTCCAATGCCTGGTGTTCTCCCTTTTAGTCAATACCAACCCCAGATCCAAAATGTATCTCATCACCTTGTTCTTGGCTGTGTCGGTGAACCCCCCGGTGTTACTACAATATCTCTATCAGTCACACTCGTCAATACTGCAGCCATTCCCACCCAGAACCCCCCCAAGTTTGGGCAGTCCCAGAACATATGCAGGAATTCTGCCCCTTCCATACTGCAACACGGGCAGGTAGCTTTTTCCGTGTCGAAGTATTTATTAATCTTGCCCGGAGTGAGATACGCTCTGTGTAAAATGTAGAAATCTACTAACTGGAACTTAGCGTTCCTGGTGCTCTTCCATGCCCTCTCCACTAGCTCCCCACATGCTTTTTAGGGTATTTGCTCACCCAGATCTGCCTCTCATTTTTGGTGCAAAGCAGTCAGGGGTAATAATGTTTGATGTATTATGCATCTATAGAGGCATGTGACCACCTTTAAGGTGCCTGCCGCTGTTACCACATATTGACACCCCCCCGAAGTCTGGGGTTCTGTGAGTCCCTCCCGCCAGTGCCTCTGTATGGCCACCGTGAGAGCTGAATATAGTAGAAAGTCTCCCCCTGGTAGATCATCTGTTTCCCGGAGAACATTAAACAGGATCATAGTGTTCTCTTCATATAAATCTCCTATCCTGGCTATTCCCATCTCCTCCCAGGATCCAATCTCTGCCGGACTCCCCCATGTGGCAATGCCTCACACATAGTCAATGGGATTTTGGGTGCATTAGGACGCCCACTCCGTGCTCGTCACAGGGCTATTCCAGCATTTTTGGACTGTTTTTAATTCATAGGGCACGGCGTGTCCTCATTTGGGGAGTGTCAGCAGCACCCGAGATAGCAGTCATAGGCTTGGCGTATCATCTCCCTGGTAGTCCATCCCCCTGAGTCACCCAGCCACCCACTTTGTGAACCATTGCAACCTGCCACTTGGTAATAACCCTCGAAATCAGGTACAGCTAATCCTCCCTCTGCTCTTGGTCTCATAAGGGTGTTGAGCGCCACCCTTCGCCTGCCCGTTCCCCATAAGAACCCCGAGATTTGCCTCCAGTAGCTCCTCTTGTTTGTCTTCCCTTTCAGGCCTTTCAGGCCTTACCTTCTCAATCTCAGTCGTTGCCCCACCAGCTGTTTGTCTTGTGAGAGGACCTTCCGTGTCCCCAATGTTTCTGAAATAATGCGCCCCCTAATGACTGATTTAAAAGCGGTCCATTCTATAAGGGGATTTGTTGCTGTGTTGGCGTTCTCTAAAATGTATTGCCCTATTGCAGTGCCCACTGTAGCGTGGAAGACCTGGTCTTCCAGTGCTTCTGGCCTCAAGCACCAGACGGGTATTTTGGGTCTCTCACGGGTCCACACCAGGCTCAATAGTACAGGGTTATGATCAGAGACTATTCTGGGGAGATATTCGCTAGTCCACACTTTCTCATGTACATCCCGGGGCACAATATGGGATCTAATCAAACATGGAGCTCATGCATCGCAGAGAAAAAGGTGTAGTCCCTCTCCCCAGGGTGTTGACCACTCCAGGAATCTATCTGCCCCATCGCTGTTGCCACTGTTGGCACGTCTCCGCTAGTTTATGCATGGGAGCATCAAGGAGTGGAGGATGAGAGCAGTCCAGCCCAATGTCAGTAATACAATTAAAGTAGGGCAGAACCAGTCAGTACTGGGGCAAGAATGCCAGAGAGTTGGGCCAGAAATGCGGGTTGTTCCGTGTTAGGAGCACATAAGCTCCCAAGTGCTATATCTCTGCCATCTAGTTGTCCAGAAACTACCACAAATCTCCCCCTCGGGGTCTATTATCTGTCACGTGCACTGAAAGGGCACCCCCACCCTCACCCAGATCAGGGCTCCCCTGGCTGACTAGCTGGTATAAAACACTTGTCCCTTCCACTGAAGTTGGATCGCAGCCCCTTCTTTTGCCAGCAAGTGGGTCTCTGGCAGTAGCACAATTTTCAACCCCCTGATCAGGTATGAATGTATTCTGTGGTGGCATAGCATCCTGGGACCTATTGCATCCTGGGATACCAGATGGGCCGGCTTCAAGCTCCGCATCCTCGAAATCCAGGTAGTCCTCAACAGAGAGTCCATGCTACGGGGGTGGAGAATGGCTCTGCAGGTTGATGTTGTCGTCCTCTGCAGTCAGTTGTTGTTCACCTGTGGGACAGAGGGGAAATGGCCATTGATGTGCACCCCTCAAGCTTAGTGTTCGATGTATCTTATTTGCAGGTTATGCAACACACAGTTAACTATTTTGCACATGTATGTCTGCACAGTAATGTGCATCATGACATAATGTGGAGGTACATACATTACTTGTCCATGGTGTGACATGTCAATGGATACCATGCTCCACGTGAAGATTTTGTGATTACGATGGAAGGTTGTCATCTGACAACTGGCAGCAATACAACTTGATGTGAAGCATCTTTGCTGATTACTCTGCCTGGCAGGCATTACATCTGCGCATGAATTAGCCATTGTCATCTCATGCATACCTGAGTCATGTCGTCCTGTGCTTTGATTTATTTGTTTAACAGACCATGCTTGTTTTGTTTTCATATGGTCCTTCAAGATCAGCCCCCATAGAAGTTAGAGATAGCATTCAGTGCTGTACATGTTTGTGCCATGATTTGCTCCAACATAGGATTTGGTGAGTCACACTTCTGTTTCTGTGACGGTTACATACACTTAGCTGTCTGCACACTGAATAATTGATATTGTATCTGTGTAAATGGTGGGATGTGAGGGCTTGTGTTGTCATATGGCTCCATGCTTTTTGAGAGGAATGGTGGGGTGCATGCACTGTATACTTACCTGTTCGGTTGTCACATTGGAGTGGACTTTCTGGCACATGCTTCTGGGTGTGTGTTTGAGTGCTCCATCCTGCTCAGGGGTGGGACAGGGGTGCCTGGTGGGAGTTGTCATGC
Organism: Triturus cristatus; assembly: GCF_964204655.1. Classification (NCBI taxonomy): domain Eukaryota; kingdom Metazoa; phylum Chordata; class Amphibia; order Caudata; family Salamandridae; genus Triturus; species Triturus cristatus. The sequence continues at coordinate 78,701,444 of NC_140588.1, forward strand.
AGGCCTCCCACCCCCAAACAGCCCTCCCTGGGAAGATAGCTACCTACCTGTTAGATGAAGGTGAACAATGCAATGGCTGACACATGCTTCTTGGTGGAAGGGAGTGCTCCATCCTGCTCAGGGATGGGACAGGGGTGCCGGTTGGGAGCTGTAGTGCATGCCTCCTACCCCCAAACAGCCCTCCCTGGGAAGATGGCTACCTACCTGTTAGATGAAGGTGAACAATGCAATGGCTGACACATGCTTCTTGGTGGAAGGGAGTGCTCCATCCTGGTCAGGGGTGGGACAGGGGCGCCTGTTGGGAGTTGTAGTGCATGCCTCCTACCCCCAAACAGCCCTCCCTGGGAGATGGCTACCTACCTGTTAGGTGAAGCTGAACAATGATATGGCTGACACATGCTTCTTGGTGGGAGGGAGTGCTCTATCCTGCTCAGGGGTGGGACAAGGGGGTCACCTGGTGGGAGTTGTAGTGCTGCCTTGCCACCCCAAACACCCCTCCATGTGAAAATGGCTACCTACCTGTTAGGTGAAGCTGAACAATGTAATGGCTGACACATGCTTCTTGGTGGGAGGGAGTGCTCTATCCTGCTCAGGGGTGGGACAGGAGGGCCTGGTGGGAGTTGTAGTGCAGGCCTCCCACCCCCAAACAACCTTCCCTGGGAAGATGGCTACCCACCTGTTAGTTGAAGGTGAATAATACAATGGCTGCCAATGCTTCTGGGTGGGGGGAGTGCTATATCCTGCTCAGGGTTGGGACAGGGGGGCCTGGTGGGATTTGTAGTGCAGGCCTCCCACCCCCAAACAGCACTCCATGGGAAGAAGGCTACCTACCTGTTAGGTGAAGCTGAACAATGCAATGGTTGACACATGCTTCTTGGTGGGAGGGAGTGCTCCATCCCGCTCAGGGGTGATATAGGGCTGCCTGGTGGGAGTTATAGTGCTGCCTTGCCACCCCCAAACACCCCTCCATGTGAAAATGGCTACCTACCTGTTAGGTGAAGCTGAGCAATGCAATGGCTGACACATACTTCTTGGTGGGAGGGAGTGCTCCATCCTGCTCAGGGGTGGGACAGGGCTTCCTGGTGGGAGTTGTAGTACATGCCTCCCGCCCCCAAACAGCCATTCCTGGGAAGATGTTTACCTACCTATAAGTATGGTTGTTGTAATACAATGGTTGCCACATGGTTCTGGGGGGGGAGTGCTCCATCCTGCTCAAGGGTGGGACAGGAGGGCCTGTTGGGAGTTGTAGTGCAGGCCTCCCAACCCCAAAGAGCCCTCCCTGGGAAGATGGCTACCTACCTGTTAGATGAAGGTGAACAATGCAATGGCTGACACATGCTTCTTGATGGGAGGGAGTGCTCCATCCTGCTCAGGGGTGGGACAGGGCTGCCTGGTGGGAGTTGTAGTGCTGGCTGCCTGTAACATACAACCCTGGGAATGTTGCAGGCTTCCTTTGGGGTGATTTAGATGGAGTGGATGTTACATCTGTGAGACCTGTGTTGGGTATTGTGGTGCATATGAATGGAATTGGGCCTAGGAGGTGTAGCTTTGTAGTTGTGTAAGACAGTACATGGCAGTGTAATGGTTTACATTTGTTTGTCCTTACCAGCCTGCACTCCCCCGGCTATTCCTGTGAGACTCTCTGGATGCAGTATGGCAAGCACCCTCTCCTTCCTAGCAGTGAATATTTTTGGTGGGATGCGAGGGCCACCACCAGTCTTCTGAGTCAGCTCATGGTTCTTGTTTTCTTCTGTTTCACAACCCTCTTCAGGTCATGCCACCGCTTCATGATTTCATGCTTGGAGCGCGGGGTGTTCCCTACTGCATTGACCTTGTTGACTATCCTTTCCCACATTTGTGCTCTTGTGGCTGATGGTGTCTATTGGACCAGGGTACCACACAATTGTGGTTTTACTCTAATTATCTCATCTAACATGACTGACAACTCACTCTCTGTGAATTTGGGCATTTTCTGTGATGCCATGGTGTGTGATGTGCTAATGTTTTGAGTAGCAGTTGTGAGGGTGGTGGGGTGATGTAGGTGGTGTGTGTGTGTGTGTTGTTGTGCTGGTGAGATGTGTGGCATTTTGCCTAGCCAATGTGCTGCAGGGTTTGGTTACTTCAGTGGTGGAGTAGTGCAAAGGATTCTGGTCATGGAAGGGGCTGGTTTTATACTCAGCTATGTGGATGTGTCAAAATGGAGTATTGCTGTCAGGTGTGTTGTGTGGGTTGTCCTGGGATTTGAATTTTTGAAGTTGCTATGGGAGTGTGTCATTGGGGTGTGTTAGGTGTTTTTAGGGGCTGAGCTAGTGTGCTGTGCGCACTTGGTGGCCTTGTTGTGTGTTTTTTTTGTTGACCTCCATATTTGTCACGGAGCGTCCGCAGCAGTGGCTATGCTACAGCCCTTCCGCCGGCTCTCCCATTCATCACTGTTTGCGACTGTGGCGGTCGGAAACAGTGAAACGTCCCACTGTCACATCGGGTGAATCCTCATTTTAGGTGCGGTCGCTCCGCTGGCCTGGCGGCGGTTTAGTGTGTTTCCGCTGCAAATCCGACCTCTGCGTGTGGATTTTCACCAGCTCCGCCCGCTACGGGCGGTGTTTCGTGGCCTCTTTCTGCCGTGGTTGGATTTTTTTGGCGGTTGTTCCTAATCGGACTGCCGGTTTTGCCGCGGTACCGGCGGACGGTTGAATTCCTCTACTATGGTGGTCGGGGTGGTTTTCCGACCGCCATCCTAATAGACCCCCACATTTTTACTTGCATTTGAATTTAGTTAGGTGGTAGGTAGTGTGTCTAGTGTTAGGTGGTTGTGTTTTTGGTGTGTTTTAGATTTTAGTTACATTTTTGCGTAATATATCAATAGTTACTGTTTGAGGCTAGTGAAGAGAGGTTAGAATATGTACAGAAATATGTGCCTGCGGTGTTTTAAAGTGTTTGTAAATGTATTTAATTATAGTGTATGTGTATGTTTTTGTGGATGGATATGTTTTTTAACTTTTTTACAGGTTTTCCTTTTTCAAAGTCGCGTTTTAGTATTTTAAACTAATATTTATTTAATATTTATTTAACACTTTCTTAATTTTTCGGGTTTTCCTGGAGCGTTTTAAAAAAATATATAATTTTTTTTTTTAATGTTTTTTCATGGTTTAATCGAGTTGGATTTATCAACCCAGGATTATTTTTGAAACAGTAGGATTTTTGCTTTTTTTTGGGTTAATTTTTATATTAATTTGGATTGAGAGATACCTGGATGGATTGACAATAATTGGAATATATTTTCTTCAGCTACACAAACGGTAAGTAATTTAATTATTTAATGTGGGAGGGAAATGTTGAAAAAATATTTTTAATATGTGTTATATTTTGTCAAATTTAATTAAGATGTCATTATATATTTATATTATTAAATTAAATATATATGACAAATTATTTAGATTTTACAAAATTTAGAAATAGTATATGTATAAATACAGTTTGTGTTTTGCAGAAAACTATTATTAATTACTGCACATTAATATTTTAAAGTATGTTTTTAGCTCCTAGTGATAGGTATTATAGGCCTCTTGTGCTTGGGTATAGTTTTACCTGACTTTGTAGTAATTCAAACATTCATTTCGTTTGTTTGGTGAGTTTTGGGCCTATTTGGGTCACAGATTGTTCCAGTCTGAGTTGCTGATAGCTTTGTTCTTTTTGGAGAGCTTGGGGTAGTTTGTGTAGGGTAGGTGTCCCTCTGCCTGTTGTTGCTTGGAAGGCATTATGCAATCCTTCAACAGCATTTTTGGTTTTAGCTTGTTTGTTTAGTGTGCTGAGGTACACATTCCACCATGAAATGTGGAATTTAGGTAGTCCTCCGTGCCCTGATCTATGGAGTCTTCCCACTTAGGTATCTTCAAAGTGATCTATAAGTGGGCTTAGTTTTTCTTCATTTCTTTTGCAGTAGGGGCTTTCTATTAAGAAGTTATAGTGTTCTGCTACCTCAGTTACTGGGACATAGGCCAGTGCTATAAGTTTTTTTACTTGGTATGCAAAAGCACTGTCAGTTGCATATTCAACACTAAGGAGCCGATTCCGATCTCGCTGGGAGAAGGCTCCGTTCAACTTGGATCTGGAGGGATTTCTGACCGACTCGTGCTCCAGGACTCTGAGTGCTCAAGTACGATGCGAACAAGCGCTGGCGGACACGGGGTCGCTCGGAGCCCCATTGAAGTCAATGGGAGCCTGTTGTACGATGTGTACAAAGGCTCCTATTGACCAAAAAGGTACGTTGCGCACAAGGGTGCCCCCTGTAGTGGGGACGCGTCAGTGCTACCCGCACCGTACATGCATGTGTAGGGTGGACCCTTGGGGTGATGGGGGTCCAGCGCGGACCCCCCAAATCCGCTTCCTGGAGCGTTTACATGTCGGAGGCTCCGACTCGATCTGGCTGTCCAAATCGTGCATCGTACTAGCTCGGTCGGAAACCGCCTCCAAGGCACGGCATGGTTTGCTTACAGACAAGACGTACTGAGCAGTTCGGACCCGGAAACGATTCGGTCGTCGATTTCGTGGTTCTCGCATCGTACTTGTTCGCTCATACAGCTGTACGAGTGGGTCAGAAAACACACATACGGCTCATACTTTTTCTGGCAGGATCTCGTTCGGAGCCCTTCTGAGCGAGAACGGAATCGGAATTGTCTCCTTAGGGTTGACTTTTGCAGGTGTCTCCATAGACATTGGTTAAAATGGTAATAGCAACCCTGGATTGCTGTATGTGGGTAGCATTTAAGTATAGAATTAATCATGGCTTGTTCAAAATCAATAAATATTTTCTGAGGAAATAAATATTTGTTTCTTGTTTTATTTTTTTTAGGATTTCAAGGTAGGTAGAATATTGTTTATTGGGGATTAGGGTATAGATAAAGGGAATATTAGTATTTTGATACAGACCATGGATTGTGTACAACTGACAAAATGGTTTGGGACAAATTTTGAAAGTCCCATCCATCATCCATGTGTCGCATTGTAATTTGAGTAAATTGTTTGCAGTAGCAAACATAATGATTCTTTTTTCTTTGCATTTATTATCAAATAGTACAAATGGTTCATTATTGTGGGTTATACTTAGTTCAGGGGGAATATCTACCTCTTGAAAGGTTTTAGGGGCACGTGTGGTAGTTGTAGTGGCTTTCCTTTGTCTAGCTATTGTTTTTTTTAAAGACTCAATAGAAGGTAATTGGCTAGATGCATGTTGGGGTACTGTTAGTAACTGTTGTTTTAGTATTTATGTGGTAAGTCTACCTGTACTAGTGCTAGCTTCTTTTATTGATTCAAGAGCCTCTCTTACTTCAATCTCAGTTACATTTGGGGGGTGGTTATGCTCTTTTACAGATACAACAGTGGTTTCTTGTGTTATAGCTCTTCCATAACATTTGTTTGAATAATATTTGCTATATTTCCAAAACACTTTTAAACCAGTTTGTTTTTCTTTTGTATATACATACCCCTTTTAGCATAATAACATCTTCCCTTTTTGAGACATTATAAATTGTGCGCCTTCAGTCATGGTGGTCTTTTTAGTGCTAAGGAAAATATATATAAAAATTAATAAAAAGAATACAGTATATTTTTTTAATGCATATATATACATTGCTTTGAATAAACTTACAATGTTGATATTGATGTAAATAAAAATGCTGTTGCAATTTTCTCAAGCTTGTATTTTGGATTTATTGAAGATGTTTCTGTTGGTAGGAAAACATATAATTTTAATATTTGAGTTGTATTGTGTTGTAGGTGGTGGGGACATTGTGAAAAAGTGAGCCTTTGGGTGGGTATTTTAGGGATTTGTTTAATACAAAAATATCATACACTTACTTTCTTTGTAACTTTATTGTTGACGCTGCTGTAGTATTTTTTGGCTGCTTTAAAAGATATCTGTAGAGGAGATATAAATTTAAGAGAGAGATATTCGTGAATTATGTTTTATATATATTTTTTGATGAAGACTAGAAGTAGTGTTATATTTTAAATGCAGTTTTACTTACTTAGTGCAGTTCCAAAGCTTTCTTCTGTAATGAAAATCTGCATTCTGGAAGCAATCCGGCAGAGTTTACCCTTTTTTATACTTGCAGGTTTGAAGTGTAAATTAAATATACTTTTTTGTTGTTTATATAGTGTTTATTCGATTGATAGTTTTATGTTATTGGTGTATTTTATTAGTGTGAGGTTTTCATCTGTTGTTATTAATTGTTTTTTGGGGTTTGGCAGTTGGTTTCCCTATATGGCAAACGCTAATTAAGTTGTTAGTTCTAACTTTTTTTTTTTTCTGATTTCGTTAGTTAAGTGTGTTTTACATTGCTTTTAATGTTAAATGGTGCATGCATTATATTTAATAAAATTTTACATATTATTTATTAGTGTATTTTGCTAATATTTTATGCTTTTATATGTTTATATATTATAAAAAGATCATATTATATTTATAATGTGTGTAGTCAATGTTTATAGTGTAAAAATACATTTTGGTGTAAAGATATGTTCATTTTAGTAATTTTTAAATAGTCGATATTTGTATGAAAACGATAATTTTACTGTCTATATTTTTTATTTCGATATTTCGTACATTTTGTATATTTTTAAACAAATGTCGAGATTTTATGTTACAATATTTGTGTATTCGATAATGTTTGAAACGATAATTTTGTTGATGATAATACGGTGTCGATATTTATTTATTTTTTAAATATGTATTGCTTGTTGATAATAGTGTTATCGATATTTTAGTGCTGATATTTTGGTATGTCGATATTTGGTCTGTCGATATTATGTCAGTGATTCACTTCCTGTACATATTTCTTTCAGTGTACACACACTTCCAGACATACCTGCTCTCTCCTTGAGCACAGGGAACTAAAACACCATATACGACATAATGCCAAAATTTGGAAGCTAGAAAGAGGGACGTTTAAAAAAAAGAAAAAAAACATCTGAGGAATTTATTTGATTTGCATTGATTTGGAGGCAATTTTAGGGAGGAGACAGCAAACATAAAGCTGTATGTGGTTTAAAAAATTGTGAGTCACCCTGCTGAGAAGTGTGTTGGCGCGTATAACATGGGTAGAATGAAAGTGCATGCAAATATTCTTCAAGCGCAGAAACACTTTGGCAATGGGGCCTACATGCATGGGGTGCTATCTTGCACTGTAAGTTGGATAAAAAAGTTTGACAAGGTACTCTAAAAAAAGGCATGGGCAAAGAAGTGTAACTAGGAATATTTTATTAGAGGCGCCGCATTAGTAATATGAAACAACCTCCGTATATGATTAGAATACCTTCATCAGCTTCATCCCAATTATTTTCAGGGAGAAAAATGCAAGTACTCCAGAGACAGGGCTTACATCCCCCTACCCTCCAAAAAAAGTAAAAGTGGGGAGCCACGGGTAATGGCCAATGGGCAAAGGGAGCCGGGGACCGAAAAAGTTTGGGAACCACTGTGCTAGATATATATTAAAAAGGCTTGGAGCCAATACACACCCCTGTTTTAATCCTTTGTTTGTGTAGACGTTATTCGTTACACTCTTACCGTCTCCAATTTTGACCTGGGCCCAAGTTCCTGTGTATAACTCTTTGATTGCCTTTAAAAAGCTATTTGGCACGCCCCATGCAGCCATTGTTTTCCACAAATCCTCCCTTGGCACTCGATCGAAGGCAGACTTGAGGTCTACAAAGCAGGCAAATAATTGTGTTTTTTTTGTTTTGGCCTTTTCTGCTAACAGTGTCAAAGCTGTTAGATTTGTTAAATTTCCCATTCCTGCCCTAAACCCTGTTTGTAGTCGAGGTAAAATGTTGTTTACTTCTAGCCACGATTTCAGGTGCTGAAGAAGACAGGCTGCATATAGCTTCAGCTCCAGATCTGTTAATGCTATAAGTCTAAAGCTTGTTGGTATTGACGTGTTTTCCTCTTATATATATGGTCTGGAAAATGCTGCCTTTCATGGAATCCGGAATGGAGTTTGTGATATATAGCTCGTTGAATAATGGGGTAAAGTATTCTGCCCAATAAGGCGGATTTCCTTTAAAAAGAGTGTTGGGTCAACCATTCAGCCCTGCTACTCCCTCTGAATTTAAAAAGAAATCAAAGAACCAGGTTTTTTTTTCCAGTTGGTCTATTTCCATGGCCGGTGTGAAGTTCTCAAAGCTGTTTGTTATATTCTTTTTGTCCCTTTTATCGTTTGGTGATGTTACCAAGCATGTTGATGCTTGGCATGTATTCGTTTTACTATCACTCACCATGTGGTCTTGCGTTCCTTTTGATGCTGTTTCGGCGTATATTTCCCACACAGGTTTTTCCTACGTGGCTGCGTTTATACCCGAGTTTTGATCTTGTGCGTGGCCTAAGGACAGGCCATTAATCAATTGCCAAAATTGCTTACTGTTCCGTTGTTGGCTTGCCAGGAGCAATTTATTCCACAGATCTGCTTGATATCTTATTTTTGCTTCCCAGCAGTTTTTCTTGAACTGATTTCTTAGTTTCCAGAATCTGTTTTTATCACTTCTTTTCCCTTGCTTAGTCTGTTTCTTTAGAATTCTGCTTTCTCCAAAAATTTTCATTTTTTCTTTTTTCAGTTTTTTGGTGAACCATATTTGCTTTTTTGGTCTTTTGTTTTGTTTTCTGTTCGGATTGATCCAACATGTCTACTTTTTTATTGTGATTTTTTCTAGTAATGTGCTTGTTAATCGTTCCAATGCTATTTTTAAACCCCCTTCTTTTGTTTGTTGTTTTCCCTCCCTGTTTTGTTTATTTTCTATTGTGTCAGGTGTACCAGCATGCTTATATACCTCCTTCAGTCTCTTTTCTATCCCTTTTACCCTCCCTTCAAGCTTTTTCGATTAAATGTTAAACGGGGGCCGCATGTTTACTGCCATGTACAGTAGTAGCTCTGCAGGTGTAAATGTACAACTTTTCTATGTGAATTGCAATCTGAAATAGTGTGAAATAGTAGTATCGTTACACCACTCTTCCGAAGGTTAGCATGCCGCTGCAAAATCAAGAGAGACTGATTTGACTGATAGTTTCTATTGCTGAAAATTGTAACCCATTTGACTTGCGACTCCTATGATTTATTGTGAGTAAGACATAACATGGACATTCTTTTAATTGAGAAAAGGATGAAAAGTTAAAACCTTGAGATTCCATTGTCACACAAAAATGGTTAATGTTTTGGCCTTGAAGAAGTGACCTTGATGAAGTGAAACACATGTTGGGCAGTTTTTAGTTTACAATAAAGATAAAAGATTTAAACTTATAGCAATAAATTCTGCTTCCTTTTTGAATAATTACTCTGTCTTTAGACCTCAAACCATGTCGGTCTTTGCATTATTTTTTTGTGGCAGCTGAGGGTAAGCCTTTGAGGTCGATCCTGTCTGTTCACAAGGACCTCCTTGGTCACTTCTTTGGATTAGTAGTGTATTGGCCATATGGAAGCTACGGCAAAGTCTGACTTATGAAAGCCACATAATGCTATCCATTTGCAAGCCCTTTTTTCAGTTCCCCTGGCCTTTAATTTGAATACTGCAGTTTGCATTAATTTGGAAACAAAAAGCTTTGACATGACATGTCCCTCCAATAGTGTTTCCTTTGCCACATTTCTCTTGTCTCAGAAATGAACACTTATAATGCAAACCAGGCAGCTTGTCAAACGTTTGTCAATTAAAGATCAATGTCTTCAGATTTAAGTATAGCATTGAAGACCTATGAAAATGTAAGTTTGCCCTTAAGTTGAAGAGCACATGAATAAAAGATGACCCTCTTCGTTAAGCGATAAATGTTACCTTGAATGAACCTTCTCCTTTTAAAAACTCTGTCACTTGCTCATTTTCAATGATAATAGACACACAGTTTCAGGTCTGTATGAGCTAAACGTTAGGAAACAATGGCTTCTTATACATCGATATTTGTATTTGCCTTAATCTTGCTTCAATTTATATTTGTGGATCGCTAAATGGTGACTGTATGTAATACTAATTACTATCAAATAGTGAGGTGGCAAATAAATAAAATTGCTTTGTCTGTTGCCTCACATCACTTATGACAACAAGTTAATACAGCAAACCAAGAATTGTAAGTGAGGCCATTTGGAACAATCATTGCAAGAAATCAAAGAACCAGGGGTCTGATGTCCTGTTATCAGGTCGTAAATTGTGACCATTAACTTATTTTACAAACTAATAGGCCAGTTCTCAGAAAAGGAAACCTGAGTGTTTTTTCAAGGTGTCCTAGCAAATTAGTATTAATTAGGTAGGCCATTAGCAAGGTCAGAAAGTGCAACTGATTCTGATTGGCTACAATGATAGGGGTGGTGGCCTGCACAGGTCAGCAGACCACCTGTCTGTGATTGCTTTTAACTAAAACTTCCCTTTTGCGAAAAGATTATCTTCTCAACTTGGGAATTGTCACTTTTCAATGGTTTGCAAAAGAATCACGGCCATAAACTTGATAAATTTGTTACTGTGTCGCAGTTTGGAAAGGATGCCGGCAACAGGCCAGTTCCAAATTGCAATTCGCTAGCAATTCAGGAACTCATTTCAGGAATCGGTAAAAGTTTAGAATTGTATTCACACATAAGAAAATCCCTATTTTGTGGTTCCAAACACTCCAATTCTGTACTCACAGTCACAAATAGGGTAGTACATATGGCCCCAGCCCATCCTCTGTCCATTCTCTTTCTTTCTGGCTTCTAGCAAGCAGATCTATAAATATCTTATGCTATGTGCATCAAATGTGGGGGATGCTCCTTTCTGTTATCCTAGCCTAAAGGATTGCTCTGTTAATGCTGCTGTGATAGCACACTCAGACTACTTCAATGCTTTTATGTAGGTGACCCCTTTAAGACCAATAGTACACTTCACAGTGCCCATTACCAGGATGACCTTATCATCTTTAAAATACATTGTTGTGACAACTTCATGCTATGCCAAGAGATTCTTCTGGCTCACTCTCCAACTGTAATTAGACAGTTGCATTCAGTTCTGTAAACATACTTTATAATATATTTTATTTTGCATGTTACTACACCAATCCATTGCAGTGTGACAATCAGAGAACCACAAATAGCACTGTTAGAAATAGGGGTCTCTAGTTGGCAATGGTTTTCACATTTGCCCAAGTGGAGACCATTGCTTCTGGTCATGGTAAGGGAGTTACACCCTTAGACAACCCCTGCTCACCCCCTTGCTAGCTTGGCAGAACAGGCAGGCTTATCTCAGAGGCAATGTGTAAAGCATTTGTGCACAGCTACAGTAATACAGGGAGAACACTACAAATGGACACCACACCAGTTTAGAAAAACAGGTAATCTTTATCTTAACCAAAGAAGACCAAAATGAAAAAAATCCAACTTACAATAATCAAAATATGCACTTTGAAAGAATAACCTTACAAATGCAGTTCCTTGAAGTTGGTAGCTCTGTCCGGTGCTACTGCGGTGCTGAAAACCAAATCCAACAGTTTCGATTGACCATGTTGGTGCGTACCGGCATCGGTGTTAGAAGAATTGTAAACAGTATCTTTGGTTCCGGCCAACCACGTCGGTGCAGGCCGGCTGTGGCAACTGTTGTGGATGCGATGTGAAGTGGATATGTGTGGCGTGCGGTGCCCTCAGGTCGCGGTGCAGGCAGCAGGTTGTGACGGTCTTCCAGCTGGATCGATGAGACGGGCGGCAGTGTGAAGTGGATTGGTGCTCACTGCGGTGCTGTCAGGTCACGATGCAGGCGGCGGTGCCGGTCGATGAGAGCTGGCATCGGTGGGCCCAGACTATGGTGTGGGACGGGTCTGTGCATCGTGTGACTTACGAGTGGTGCCCACAAACCATGGTGCAGGCAGTGATGTCATCTAGCAGCATTTTTGTCTGTGAGACCAGGGTGGCAGAATGAACCGAGGTTGTGAAGAGTGTGGTGCCCACAGGTCGCAATGCAAGCAGCGGCTTGGTGACAACAGTTGTTGTTGTCGGTGAGACCAGGGTTGCGGTGTGGAGCAGCGGTGCCCTCTGCAGTGTCTTCAGATCTGTGAGAACTGGAACACACAGTCCCAGAGGCAGTACCCTGAGGAAGGTGAAGTCTTTGATGTTCCTGAGACTTCTCAAACAGGGGGTGAGCTCTACTTCATGCCCTTGGAGAAACTCAGTAGAAAAAGATACAGAAAGTTCAGTCGAGTACTTTCTCTGCCTATGACAGAAGCACCTACTGCAGGCCAACACAACAAAGCCCACAGCAAAGTGGTAGTCTCTCCTCACAGGTTCCCCAGCTCTTCTTATTGGCAGGTTCCTTGATCCAAGCGAGATTGAAGGTTCTGGGGTCTGGGCCCCAACATTTATACCACATTTTCCTTTGTTCTCTTGTGGCAAGAGTCTCTTAACTTAGTCCAAACAAGTTCTGGACTCGCTGGTCCATTTTCCTGGCAGGAGGTGGAGACAGCATTGTGCACAGAAGACAGGGCCCATTCAAGTGCAAGGTAATCTCCTCCCAATACTCTAAATGCAGCCCAGGTTTATTCATCCCAGCTCTGAGTCATCCAGGAAAGGCAGGACACACCTCAACCCCCCAGTGGCTGTTTGCAGTGAATGCACATCCCAAGCCCCTGTCACACCAAAAACCAGACAGTCAATACACAACTCAGCAGAGGCACATAGGATGGTTAAGGAAGAAAATGCCTACTTTCTAAAAGCTTTGCTGTGCGACAGTGGGAGCGCAAGAGGAGTGCTCTTTATTTAATACTTTCTAAAAGTGGCATTTTCCAACCCAAAATTTAAAAACCATCTTTACTAAAAGATGTTATTGAAATCTGAGTTTCGAGAACCTATACTCCATCTTTTTATCTTGCCCCCATGGTAAGTTATACTTGTCAAATTTTACAAAGTATCTCCTATGTTAACATATGGGACAAATAGTCTTTCAATAGTGAGAAACTAAATACACAGTATTTCACTATCAGGACATGTCACACATCCAGTACATGTCCTACCTTTCACATACACTGCACTCTGTCCATGGGGTAACTTGGGCCTACCTTAGGGGTGTCTCGCATGTAAGAAGAGGGAAAATTAGGGCCTGGCAACTGGGTGCACATGCCAGCTCGATATGGAGGTAAAAACTGATCACAGACACTGCAGTGGCAGGTCTGAGAACCGTTTGAAAGGCTGCTTGTGTGGGTGGCACAACCGTGCTGCAGGCCCACTAGCAGCATTTGATTTACAGGCCCTGGGCACACACAGTGCACTGTACTAGGGTATTGCCAGTAAATTAAATAATTCAACATACAAAAACGAACTGGGGGTCAATAAAGAAGCACAATGGGAAATATACACACTAATTGAAGGATATCAATTCTATCACCCTAGGCATTCAGAGCAGAGCAAGGATTACCATCAAAACGCTTTAGGTGGTAGAGCTAAAGTGTCAAGCTCAGATGATCAATGTTATCATTTGGTCATCCGCCAAAACCAGAAGAACAATCCTTTGATCATAAGGAATTGCTTCTAAAATGCCTTACCAACCCGAGGCAGACAATAGATACAGAAAAGTGTATTTAGTGATGAAAAAATCTAATGTGATGTAGTGCAAAGAACAACAAAGTTAAAAAGGTTATGTGGAAAGACTAGAAACTCTAGGCAGTATATCTCTCCTCACACCTAGTAAAAATGAAGAACAAAAAATGCAGTAATCCTTAGTAGCTGCTATTAAATCATAGCAGTAAACACAGTGACTGCTAACAAAGGGTCGACATGTTTCAGCCTAACTGGTAATTGCCCACGGCTTTCTTCAGGACCTATACTCTTGTAGCTACTGCATATCTATAAAACTCTTATTGCATAAGAGCAAAAAGTGAATTAAAACCATACAACCTCGCTTGATGCGAAACCTTCAATCACGGGGTGCAATCATCACCTATGGAGATATAAATCAATTACCATACTCTGTGCTTGAAAAATAGTGAAACACACAAACAACGAGGTATGCCCACTCAAACAGCAAATCTTTGCTTACCCTGCATGATCAAGGTTCAAACCTCACCTCCCTGGAACCTTTCTCAGGTAAAGATGGGGCCCCGCTCTGCGGGAAAAAAAGAAAGAAGGCAGAGCATGAATCACGCAGAAACAATGCTAACGACAATGCCCCAAGTGCTTATTCGTTTAGCATAGACAAATGTATCCAGTATGTCTGAATGCATACTGACACATATCTCAACTCTTAAAAAAGAAAGCGCTAGTTCTCGGTCAGGAAAGTCTAAAAAGCTAAAAAGCTGGCAGTATTCGTAGCTACGATATATAATGTGAATCGATGTAGACAAGGTGATAATCAATCCACATCATTTTCTACAGGCAATGGCACAGACTCAAATTTTGATGTGCATATTGCCCCAATCGGAGTGTCAATCAAGGAGAACAAGAGAAGCGTTATCTTGAAAAGCACTGACTGGTGCATTATCAAGAGAACCACTGCCTATTGCGCTACCCGGGCACAACTACTAGGAGAGTTAGCTGCTACAGTTTGTAAATGGCAGAGTGAAAGCTATCTCCACATAACAGGAGGGGATAGACCTGCCACGAAAAGCGCTTTCTTTTTTAAGAGTTGAGATATGTGTCAGTATGCATTCAGACATACTGGATACATTTGTCTATGCTAAACGAATAAGCACTTGGGGCATTTTCGTTAGCATTGTTTCTGTGTGATTCATGCTCTGCCTTCTTTCTTTTTTTCCCGCAGAGCGGGGCCCCATCTTTACCTGAGAAAGGTTCCAGGGAGGTGAGGTTTGAACATTGATGATGCAGGGTAAGCAAAGATTTGCTGTTTGAGTGGGCATACCTCGTTGTTTGTGTGTTTCACTATTTTTCAAGCACAGAGTATGGTAATTGATTTATATCTCCATAGGTGATGATTGCACCCCGTGATTGAAGGTTTCGCATCAAGCGAGGTTGTATGGTTTTAATTCACTTTTTGCTCTTATGCAATAAGAGTTTTATGGATATGCAGTAGCTACAAGAGTATAGGTCCTGAAGAAAGCCGTGGGCAATTACCAGTTAGGCTGAAACATGTCGACCCTTTGTTAGCAGTCACTGTGTTTACTGCTATGATTTAATAGCAGCTACTAAGGATAACTGCATTTTTTGTTTTTCATTTTTACTAGGTGTGAGGAGAGATATACTGCCTAGAGTTTCTAGTCTTTCCACATAACCTTTTTAACTTTGTTTTTCTTTGCACTGCATCACATTAGATTTTTTCATCACTAAATACACTTTTCTGTATCTATTGTCTGCCTCGGGTTGGTAAGGCATTTTTTGAGAGCACAAGAGCTTGCCATAGAAGCAATTCCTTATGATCAAAGGATTGTTCTTCTGGGTTTGGCGGATGAACAAATGATAACATTGATCATCTGAGCTTGACACTTTAGCTCTACCACCGAAAGTGTTTTGATGGTAATCCTTGCTCTGCTCTGAATGCCTAGGGTGATCGAATTGATATCCTTCAATTAGTGTGTATATTTCCCATTGTGCTTCTTTATTGACCCCCAGTTCGTTTTTGTATGTTGAATGATTTTGCAGTAGGGAATTAGGACTCGGGCTGGTCATTAAATATAGTTTCCCTTAGACCCTGTTTGTTCACCGGTTTATTGAAGTAAATTAAATAAGCCAATCATGGAAACACCAATCCATAAACACAATTTTCATAGGGGGCTCTTGCACTTGGTACTGATCAGCAGTGGGAAAGTGCCCAAAGCATCTAGATCAGCAAAAACGAAGTCCAGAATGCCACAAAAATACAAGCAGCAGAGGCAAAAAGGACAGGGGAAACCATGCCAAGGATGCCAGGTCTATCAGGGATCACCTGCTGATAAAACACAATCCTCGAACTTGGAAAAATGCAAGTAACTAGGAAAGTAGTCGTTGTCGAAAGTGCGCATAAAAACAATAGGCCCACGTTAAAATAACTGTTAAAAAGTATGAGTTAGGAGGAGTTGCGCGGAGCGGCGATTCAAGATGGCCGCCGGGTGACGAGCTCCGTGAGAACGAAGCCGATCCGAGCGTGAAGGCTGCTCTTGCATGCAACGGAGCTATGTTTGCAGGATGGAATTCGCAATAGGAAACTACAGAGTCGGACTTGGCAAGTTTTATTGACCAAAATGCGGTCTTCTTGTCCTTTTAATTGCGCATTTTCTGCTTCCCTCAGATGGCGGCCGCCATTTTGTTTTTTCTACAGCGTTTTTTTTCTATCCTTCTGCTGCCACTGAGTTCTTTGACCAGCTCCCTATTGTTCTTCAACGGTGTCACTGTGGCTGCTGCGTTGGTTCATATTATGTCATCTTTTTGCGCAAAAAATTGTTAGTGGTGGAACTCCTTTGCTACCTCTGTCGATTCCTTGGATTATATTCTTCAACAGCTAATGTAAGAGAAGCCAGGACTGTTTACCTCAAGCGTCGTGTCTCCAGCCTTCTTCAATATTACGACACACCCTCATTTTTTTTTTTTTTTTTTTTTGGGTCAATTTTGACTGTTGGTACTGCTGGTTCCTTTTTCTTTTGCCACTTTCTTCGCTTTTTTCTTCAGTTGTGCTTTCAACGTCCCAGTATCCTTCGCTGCGTTGTCTCCTGGAACTTCCGTCTTCGGCTGCGCTTCCTCTTGCTATTGACTAACCAATATCACCGCTGTCATGCCTGCATTCCTCCATTTGTTATTTGTGTCGTAGTTGGTTGAGATACCATCAATATGGAGGGTGCACACTCAACTAAACCTCATGGTGGCTCCACTGGGGGTAGGAAGGACTCAGGTAACCCTTCTGTCAAGCCTACTAAAAAAGACCCGCCTTCCCCAAATAAGTCTCCGCTGCCTCTCACTCTTGAAGACATTATGGAGGAGTTACGCCTTATTCGTCCTTTCATGACAGACACTGTTGCTACACTTCAGAGGTTAGATGAAAATTGGTCTAGTTTGGATACGAGACTTTCTGAGGTGGAACAGAGGATCAGTGACGCCCAGAATGTTGTCACTAAGGTTGACGCTCTTACCAAAGAGGTTGGCCAGCTCAAGAAGGTTGCGGAGGATTTGGAAAATCGCAATAGGCGCAACAACCTGCGCATTTATGGTATTCCGGAAGGTTCGGAAGGGTCGGATATGATCCAATTCCTAAAGTCTCAGGTTCTTCAAATTGTTGGCCTCCCGAAATCCTCTGACTTCAACATACAACGTGCTCATCGTCTGGGACCTAGGAATACATCTTCTGCATCTAAACCTCGGGGAATTATTGCATATTTCCTCCTTTATTCAGACCTTATGTCCATCCTCCAGGCTGCTAAGCAGCACAAGCAAATGATTTGGTCGGGGCACAAGGTCTTCTTCACTCAGGATGTTTCCAAGCCTACGGCCTCCCGTCGCAAGGAATTTTTGGACCTCAGGCCTGCCTTGAGATCTATGAATGCACGCTATGGTCTAATCCACCCTTGCTTTTTCAAGGTGACTTATAAGGAGAGAACTTTTAGTTTTGAGGATCCTGCCGATTTGCGGAAGTTTATACATACTCACAAGGGAGAGCTTATGGAATTGAGCAAACCTTAGTTGTATTTTTTTTTTTTTTTGGGGTATTTGACCATTGTGTTTGTTCTAAAACTGTTTTGTTATAAGTCATGCAGTTTGTGCGCTTCTTTGGCTCACTCCTGGTTTTTCCTCTTGTTTTGCAGGAATTCCCTATGTGGTGTTCTTGTCAAGGTCATCCTCTGTCCCATCCTGCTGTATACAGTGTTTATCCCCTCCCGTTGCTGTTTCTTTCCCTAGATGTTTGGTAAGTCCCTTCACTTGTCTTATTTGATACTACCAGTTCTAGTTTTATATAATATAGTCTTTCGTCTTTCATTTTTTTAAATTTTTTTTATTTATCTGTTTATTAGTCTGTTTCGCAGTATGTTCTCTTATGTGCTCCTCTCGGTGCGGCTGTCTTGTTCTTCGCCGCCCCCCTCTCACAGTAATGTTTTTTGTTCAACCGTTTTCTGTGGCTAAAGTCTGCTGGCTTTTTGTCACCCTCCTTTGGATGCCTTCTGGGGGTTTATGTACCCCTGCACCCTCCTCGCTATCCTTCCCCTTTTCCTCTTCGCTCCTTCCCCTTTTTGCTGCGTATCCTCCCTTTTCTCACTCCTTTTTATCCCTGTCATCTCTACTCTTTTGGCAACCTCTCCACTCTTTGATACACTCCACATTTTCTTTTTTTTCTTTCCAATCATGGTACTTCTTTCAGTATCCTATTTATTTAACTTCCATTTTCAGTCTGCTTTTCATTCTCTATCCTGTCTTAACTTCCATACTCTTTTCTGCTTATCTTTACTTTATTTCCAAAAATGAATAGTTTTCGTGTTATTTCTTGGAATGTTAAAGGCATTCGCAACCCTGTCAAAAAACAACGTGTACTATCTCATTTAGCAAGGTTGAAATGTCATGTTGCACTGTTGCAAGAAACCCACCTTAATTCTCAAGATTTGTCTTCACTGCGTAGACAATGGGTTGGGGAGGCGTTCTGTTCCCCAGCAGTCAATAGTAAAAATGGTGTTCTTATTTTGTTTCATAAGTCATTATCTGTTCAGTTGCACAGTGAGCTCCATGATACGTGTGGTAGATGGCTATTTTTAGATGTTACTGTTAATAATACACAATTTTCCTTTTGTAATGTTTATGGCCCTAATGGTGTTGATTTATCCTTTTGGAGGGATTTTTCGAAGCTTCTATCCTCTCATGCAAGCGATAATTTGGTGGTGGGTGGTGACTGTAACCAACTAATGGATCCATTTTTAGATCGTAAATCACACACCAGATATGTTCCCAATAAGATGCAAAAGTCCTTTTTTAATGCTATTTCCTCTAGAGGCCTTATTGATTCATGGAGACTTTCTCATCCAGATACTTTAGAATTTTCCTTTTTTTCTCCAGTACACTCCTCACATTCCCGTATAGATTATCTTTTTCTCACACAGCATTTATTCCAATTTATGATTAACTCGGAAATTGGCTCAATTCTTATATCTGACCATGCTCCGGTTATTATTGATATGGACTTTCCCTCACCTACTCCCATTTCCAAGCGTTGGCGCTTTAATAATTCGCTCCTCCTAGACTCACAGTTTGTTGAGCAGTTTATTTCTTTTGCAAAGGAATTTTTTATAAAAAATCTCCATTCTACTCCTCATTTTCACTCCATTTGGGATTCCTTCAAAGCTGCTGCTAGAGGTTTTATTATTGCTTTTGTCTCTCGGAAAAGGAAAACGGCTTTATCAAAGTCGGCCCAAATTCTTAAACAAATTAAGGGCCTGGAGCATCTCTATTTTACCACCAACTCCTCAGAATCACTCTCTTCCCTCATCAAAGCAAAAATGCAATATAATAAACACTCTTGGGATTCTGCTTGTAATAATCTTCTCAATTTTCATTCCAAAATGTACAGGGGACGCAATAAGGCTGGTAAGTCTCGTGCTACTTATCTTAAAATTAAAAAACAAAAGTCTAAAATAATAACTATTACTGACTCACAAGGGACTCATCAGTATACTGATGATAAAATTCTTGATTGTTTTGTTCAATATTACTCCACACTTTATACGCCCGAATCCGCTCCCTCGCCTTCTCAAATTGACTCCTTCTTTCAGTCTCTCCCGAAGCCCTCGGATAGCTTTGCGGATCTCTCCTCCCTGGACGCTCCTCTCTCAGAGAAAGAATTACTTAATGCTATTACTCTTCTTCACAAAGATAAAACTTCGGGCCCCGATGGTTTTACGGTTCGTTTTTTTCTCCACTTTAAGGACATCCTACTACCTCATTTATTTTCTTTGATTAACTCCTTTGTTGCTCAGGGAAAGTCCCAGGGCTCTTTCACTCAGGCTATGTTATGCTTAATCCCTAAAAAAGATAAAGACCCCTCCCTTTGCAAAAACTATCAACCTATTTCTTTAATAAATACTGATTGTAAAATTTACGCTAAAGTTTTGGCCTCTCGTATCAATAAAGTTATTCCTGATCTCACTAACATTTATCAATCCGGGTTTGTTAAAGGTAGATCCATTACTGACAATTCTAGAACTTTTCTTAACATTATTCATTTGGCCTCCAAAATGGATTCTCCAATCGCTGCCATTACTTTAGATGCTGAGAAAGCGTTTGATAGAGTCTGTTGGGATTTTATGTTTGGTGCTTTGCGGTGGCATGGCTTTAGTCCTACCATCATTCATTATGTTAAATTGTTATATTCTGCTCCCTCTACTTCCATTTGGGTTAACGGGTCCCAATCCCCTTACTTTTCTCTGCATAGAGGCACCAGACAAGGTTGTCCTCTCTCTCCTCTTTTTTTTATTCTTGCGTTAGAACCCTTTTTGGAAAAAATTCGTCGTTCACCATCCTATACAGGTTTCATATTTCACAACATTGACATTAAGTTTACGGCCTATGCTGATGACATTTTGCTTTACATTTCTAACCCATCTACTTCTTTACCCTCACTCTTCTCCTTGTTACAAGAATATTCTTTGGTTTCTGGATATAAACTCAATATAGATAAGTCTGAGGTTCTACCACTTAATACATTTTGCCTTCCTCATATGTTTCAGGGTTCAGGCTTTGAATGGAACTCTGGTAATATTAAATGTTTAGGAATTCTTTATGCTAGCACTATTAGAGACACTATTAAGCTCAATCAGAAGGATATAGTTAAAAATCTCTCTTCTCTTATAGAACGTTGGTCCCCCCTTTTCTTATCCTGGTGGGGGAGGCTGGCCACCATTAAAATGATGCTTCTTCCCATTGTCAACTTTTACCTTTCAATGCTTCCAATTTCCCTTCCACTCTATTTTTTTAAAACCATAAACTGTATTTTTACCTCATTTTTATGGAATAAACGTAAGGTGAGGATTTCTCTCTCCCGTCTTCAGCAACCCAAAGATTTGGGTGGAGTTAACTTCCCCAACATTACTCGTTTTCATTCGGCTTTTACTTTGAAACAAATTTGGCCGTTTCTTTCTGACTTGTCTGACCCCCCTCTAACAGCCTGGAGCGCTATAGAACTTGCGCAGCTTTCGCCCTTCTCATTTGCTGTGGCTGCTCGGCTGTCTCATCCTCCGCAACGTTTTCTCACTCCTATCTTCAGACACTCTAAAGCACTTGCTCTTTCTGTCTTCCGCTCTTCTCTCTCGCAGTTGGAATTTCATTCCCTAATCCCAATTTGGTATAACAAATTCGTTAAGATTAATCACAAAGCGCTCTTTTGGAAAGAATGGATTGATAAAGGCATTATTACTTTTGACTCTTTACTCAGCAATAACTCCCTGTGTGACTTCTCTGACATTTGTGCCTCTTTTCACGTTTCCAACGCCCACTCTTCTCAGTATCCCTTGCTTAAAACTTCTTTAGATCACTTTATCTCTCATGGTGCTTCACTCTCTACTGCGGACTCAACCACTTTCCCTCTACAAGACTTCTCTATTCCTCTTAAAGCTGCTGCCATCTACAAATTGCTCTCCCTTTCTCCTGCCGAAAGAACCAAGTCCAAACTTGAACTTTCCTGGGAAATGGATCTAGCTCATGAGTTTTCCCTTCAGGTTTGGAACTCCTTATGGTCAAAATTGCACACTGCTTCGCGTTCTGCAAGCACCACTCAGACTTTGTATTTTTTTTACAACAAACTTTTTTTTACTCCCTCTGATTTGTTTCGTTTCAAATTAATTGATTCTAAAAAATGTTGGTCCTGCCCCTCTGACAACAGTGACTTTTTTCATATGTTCTTTCACTGCCCGTTGGTTAAATCCCTCTGGTCCCGTATTTGGTCTAAATTGAATGAAATCTTAGCCACTGACCACACTTTTGAGATTGTCCATATCTTTCTGGGTGGTATCGCTCCTATATGGAATGTTTCTAGCAATGTACGTAAATTTATAGATTTGTATATAGCCATTTCTTTACAGATTATCACGACTAATTGGAAAGATACTTCTAAGATCTCGTACAATGCATGGTGGAACCTATTGTGCCATCACCACCGGCTGGATCGTGCTTTTGCCACCACTGCTCCTCTTTTGATCAAAAAAGACTTGTTATGGTTGCCATTAACTAATTTTCTCTCCCAATCTGCCCCTTAAACAGCTGTTTTATTTATTTATTTATTATTTTTTTTTTCTCTTCCTTGGTCATTGTTCTCATACCGCTTCTTCTACTTCATATATGCATTTAATAACTTACTGTAATTATATGATGCTTATTCTGTACATTGTTTGCATTTCCCCCCTCCCCTCCTCTTCCTTCTCCTCTCCTCTCTTCTCTACCCTCCCTGCCCTTTAATCAAAATTTTTTAAAATGCTTTTTCACTAAGTATATTCCCTATTTTTCTATTGGCATTTGCTAAATTGTATAATTTGGATTTTATTATTGTACTATTGCATTGCCTTTGTTTTACTCTGTACTGATGTTTTACTTGGTTTATGATGCTTAATAAAGCTTTCTAAACTTAAAAAGTATGAGTTAGATAGTGTATGCTAGTATGGTGAACTATACATTTGTGTATGAGAAAAAAAGTGTATCTTTATTAAAAAAATTGCCGGTTGTGAACTCCAGATCAACCCTAACTCGCGAATACGTAGTCAGGCAAGCACTGAGACCTAGGACATTAATTGATAGGTCACAGGTGGGATGGTGAGTTGCCAGCAGACAAACGCATGAACAGGAAACCTTAGATCAATCCTACAGATAGGTGTAGCGACATTACAATGGTCAAGGGCAATTGGCCCCAATAAAGCATACATGGCTGGAGGGGATACGCGTGCTCCTAAAACACCATAACATCAGATGCCACATGAGTTAGGAATATATAGCAAATTAGGAAACATCACACACAGTGATACCATGCTCCCCATGCCGGACATCTGGACACGTTACCCACTGGCCACATTGTATACACGCATGGTCAAGGCCCACCTATATTTTCCATTAGACAATTAATTTATGACTTCAATAGGCAGCAACCTACATTCCTCACATTATATGGATCTCCAGAAACCTTTATTACCTTTAATGAACTGAATAAAAAAAGGCCACAGACCGATTGTAAATTGAGACCGTCCTCAGAACCTGCGCCTATAACTGTTTTCCCGACCGATATGATTGATTCAACAAACTGTACCTGTTTTGCCAAAGGCCTCTTGTCTCTTGTTTTTTCAAGGTATTCATACCCATGTAACATTCTACATGTGATGTGGGCCTGGGTGAGGGTGTAACAAGAGTCAGGAGGGAGCCATAAAAAGAAAAGTCTGACTATGCTACATATGGGCCTAGTCAGGTGGGCAAACCAGAGTAGGTACATGTTACAACATATCATTATTACTACCTTGTGAGGTTCAACATGAGCCATAGCTCTCAAATACAGGTAGGCATGTTAGTCAATTGCACATTATAACAAATGTTGGTGGTGTTGGCATCTCCTGTATGATTTGGGTGTTATGAGTGTGTGAGAGTAAATTCAGTCCCTTGGCCTAAATGATGATTGCCAGAGAAGTCATGTGCAGGTACAAGTGAGCAGGCTGAGTGAAGAGATTTGTAATATTCTGAAGACGACCAACTTGGGTAAGGACGAAATGGGGTGAGAGTCGGAGGTTGCATATTTCTGAGTGTGACAGTGCCTAGCCCCCTCAGAAATGGTTTACAGTGCCTACTTATCTGGACTCTGGAGATGACTGTGTATAGGAGGAAATTACAGGATTACATGCAAATGAGTAAACCATGGTGCGTACATGCCCTTACCTATTCCTGCAGTTTCGCAAGGTTGCTTGTTGTCTAGAGTTGTATGGATGTGTGTCAAATATGAACCCATGGCCAAATAAATGCACACATTTAATGCAAGACAGCACTGCAAGGCAGATTGGCATGGTGTACTTTGTGAAAGTTAGAGTGCTGGACCAAATTTAATAGATGACCAAACTGATATCACTTTGTCAGATGCTGTGGGCTAAGTAATGGCTAGTAGGAATGCAGGCACCCTGGTGACATGGTGCAATGTTCTCAGTAGTAGTGTCAATAAGTGAACCGTAAATCAATATATTCATTATAAAAATAAAAAAATTAACCAACATGGTAAATGTAGGCCTTACCTACACTCACTCTTTCAGGCACGGCAGGCGAGCAAGCTGCGTAACTGCATTGCAATGTGTGGTATGACACAAAAAGGACCCCTTGTCACACAGTGGTTGTGTGAACAATGTAAAGATATTGCCATGTGAAAGGCAACAACAGTGTAACTTGGCCTCATTTGCTTTCAGTAACATATTTTCTACACATCAATGTGTAACATAAAGTTAATGAAAATAAAATCTATTTGTCACCCAAATTACTTACTTACTTACTTACTCAAAGATAATCATTAACATATTCCAATTTAATTGCAGAAGGACAAATAACACCTTCTGTCCAGCAGCCTGTCCTGGATGACCAACCTGTTGGTGATGCATTCCTGCCCCCATGGATGATAAGCAAAAGACACACAATTGATGGACGGAATGCAGAACAAATCAAAACATTCACCCCCAGTCAAGAGATCTGGGTTAAATCCATCATTCTTTTGCTCACTATGCCCCCCAGTTTAGACCTGGCCATATGCAAATCAGTCTTGACCCTGTGCCTCATGGGAACAGTCCAGCCCGAACAGCCAAGCCAGGTCCTCCCTGGACCGGAAACAAGCATCCTAGTACCGGTTTCGGGGTTTCACCACTCTTCAGCCAGGATAGCTTGATTCCAGTGGCACAGTGAGCCCAGGACCCACGTCTGGGCATACCTGGTGCACTTAGGGTGAGAAAGCAAAAGACACACAGTTGATGGATGGAATGCAGAACGAATCAAAACATTCACCCCCAGTCAAGAGATCTGGGTTAAATCCATCATTCTTTTGCTCACCATACCCCCCCCCAGTTTAGACCTGGCAATATGCAAATCAGTCTTGACCCTGTGCCTCATGGGAACAGTCCAGCCCGAACTGCCAAGCCAGGTCCTCCCTGGACCGGGGAACAAACATCTTAGGACCGGTTTCAGGGTTTCACCCCTCTTCAGCCAGGATAGCTTGGTTCCAGTGGCATAGTGAGCCCAGGCTCACGTCTGGGCATACCTGGCGCACTTGGGGCGAGAAAGCAAAAGGCACACAATTGATGGACGGAATGCAGAACACATCAAACATTCACCCCCAGTCAAGAGATCTGGGTTAAATCCATCATTCTTTTGCTCACCATGCCCCCTCCGTTTAAACCTGACCATAGGCAAATCAGTCTTGACCCTGTGCCTCATGGGAACAGTCCATCCCAAACTGCCAAGCCAGGTCTTTCCTGGACCGGACACAAGCATCCTAGGACCGGTACCGGGGTTTCACCCCTCTTCAGCCAGGATAGCTTGATTCCAGTGGTACAGTGAGCCCAGGACCCACATCTGGGCATACCTGGCGCACCTAGGGCGAGAAAGCAAAAGACACACAATTGATGGACGGAATGCAGAACAAATCAAAACATTCACCCCAGTCAAGAGATCTGGGTTAAATGGATGATGACACCTTCCAGTAACTCCTGGACTCCATAGAATCTCCTTCTCCTGTCATGGACAGGGATGATTGCAGTGCAGAGTCTCTAGAGGAACTGCCACCCACAGGACATGCTCCATAGTCCAGTCCAAGCCCAGCTGCTGACTCCAAGGCCCCCCAAGTTGTCTTCCAACAGTAAGTGATAGGAATCCAGCAGCTTATGATTGATGGGGAGCGGGGGGGTGATCATTACAGGCACCCTAGAAAGAACCCTTAGGTGCTTCAGTCCAAATAAGGATACATCTGAGGCATTAAAGGCAGATACCCTTGGCTCCATAGTATGGATGAGTCCCTAGCAGACACTGCTAGTGTCATGAGGCAGAGGAAAGAACAACAGGCCTCAACATCTGACAACGGTGAGGTTGCCACCAAGCTGGGGACCATCATTAAGATCATGTCATCCATGGAGCGGAAGTTGGACTCCTCCATAGCAATAATGGGTGCCCTCAATAGCAACGTTTTCACACTGTTGAGAAGCCATCAGACCCTTGTCAGTACAGGCAGAGACAAATTCTGGCAGGTACAGGGAGCCCCATATTCTGCCCCAGATGTGTGTGTGCCCCAGATGCCTCACATACAAACACCACCAACTGCAGGGGAGGCACAGCACCCATCAGGGGACAACCAGTTTCTGCTGGAGAAATGCCAGGTAATATTTGTCTGTACCACCTGACCAGTTTCCCAGTAGTCCTGTGTCTATCATCATCCCACCTTCTATTTCATACAGTAATGTTCCTTTTTGTTTGTGCACCTGTTTATCATATCCACTTGTGGACTGTTGAAGAGGCCTACCTTCCCTAAAGGCAATTTGTGCATCCTCACTGAAATTCTCCTCACCTCTATGTGTGTCTTGACATGTCTCCCAAATGGACTCGGTCTGGACATCCTTTGCTCACTTTCAGTGTTGTTGCCCCAAACACTGCTAAAATGCTCA
Source organism: Triturus cristatus (assembly GCF_964204655.1). Classification (NCBI taxonomy): domain Eukaryota; kingdom Metazoa; phylum Chordata; class Amphibia; order Caudata; family Salamandridae; genus Triturus; species Triturus cristatus. Next base: position 78,727,980 of record NC_140588.1, read on the forward strand.
TGCTGAGCCGCCCACATATTTAAATAAATTCACTCCTATAAACCAGAGTGTTGTATGTCTGATGCAGAAAGGACTAACTATACCATAGTGGGTGTGTATTATCAGAACCCACTTCTTAAGTATTTAATGGAGAGTGAACTAAAGTCACTAGAACCAGCTCTCATTGGATGTGCACCAACAACTAGTATATTCACTGCAATATAAAAATGAGGAATGTGTTGTCTTCCAATGGAAGGTTAGAGTGTGACAATAAGGTGCAGTTACATGACTGAAACACAGTGGAAAGCCATACTAAGCACACACATGCCTACCTGATAAAAATGAGGTTTGTGAGGCATGTGAGCCAATAAAGGCTGTCCTACTCATCCACATCAATCTAGCTCAGTAAACATGACAATGTGATCAAACACATATGACAGCTTCAATTCTCTCACTGAAAAGATCCTAAAGTACATATATCATCATGGATGCACTAATAATAGGCAGAAACTCATGCCCATACTCCTTCATAATTAGCATTATACCTGTGCCACGCAAGGATGTACTAGGGCAGTCCTATACCTTGGATATCAGTATGCAAGAAATGCAAGGGATTATTGTTGGGTTTCAAGGTCAATTGATGAATGGTGTATAAAGCTACAGTGGGATAGATAGGGTAAATGTGTTCATCTGCCACTGAGAGGTTTCACATGTTTTGAGGGTGTCTATAACCACACATGGCATCTGTTGTACAAAGTAAACACATAGGGCCCGATTCACAGAACTAACTTAAGAAAAAATCCTAAACTTACTACCATTTTGGTATTCACAGAAGGCACTTACTCATTTCGGTATTCACAGAAGTTAGGAGTCCTAACTAACCCCGGGTGTAGTACTCCGCTTCGCCCACGGAGTGCACGTAGCGCTGCCTGCTTCGCAGTTTTCGAAGTAGGCGTAGCAGACAGCGCTACGCACATGCCAGGGGGAAGCAGAGCTGCCTGCCGCCCGCCACCCGCCTCCAGCCCGCCCTCCTTTTAAAATAATGTAAACTATAATAGAAAAATTAAATATAATGCCTTACCTGCAGCGCGGCATCCCGGGGCTCCCTCTTCCTCGTTGCCGATAACTTGTTTTCACAAATGCACATGTGCGGACGCCCGTGCATGCGCATTTCTTGCAAGAAATGCGCATGAGCGGGCGTCCGCGCATGCGCATTTGTGAAAAGAAGTTGTCACCGAGGAAGAGGGAGCCCCGGAGACGCCGCGCTGCAGGTAAGTCTTTATATTTAATTTTTTTTATCATAGTTTACATTATTTTAAAAGGAGGGCGGGCGGGAGGCGGGCGGTGCATAGTGGGGCTACGTGGAGCGCGCGAGTGTGCGTAGATTTGGGCACACTACGTGCTGCTCCACGTAGCCCCACTACGCCCACTACGCCCAGGGTTAGTCCTAACTGTAGGACTCCTAAATGCCTTCTGTGAATACCGAAAGTCTTAAAGTTAGGATTTTTCTCAGTTTAGGAGTAGTAACGTTAGATGCTATGTGGCTTGCTCCATGGTTTTGCAGCACTGTCCACTTCACTTTTGGCTGGCCCATTCTTATCCTCCTTTGCTGCTGACCTATGGTATGTGTATGTGGCAGAGTGTCAGTGTGGGTTGTCTGAGGGTGACTTGACAGGCTGTGTGAACAGTTCAGTGGATGTTCATATGCAGTGTGAGTCTTCATTTTGGAATCATGCTCAGTTTTCTTCACATGAGTGGAAGGTAGGTGTGAGGAGGAGAGTTGTCCAGCCCCTGAGGTTCTGTGCAGGGTGTTTCTCTTCCCCCCACCTTCCAAAACAGTCTCCTTTGCCCTTTGGTGTGTGAGGTGCAGGGTCTGGGTACACCTGGCAGAGGAATTCTGCATGGGGGCACAGGAGGAGCACACAGCATGTTCCAAAATGGGTGTGGCAAGCATAGTGTGTGCAGGGTGGAGGTGGAGCCCTGTGAATCTTTGTGGACTGCCCGTTCCTGGCACCGGCCCTGCCTACTACATTGTTTGCAGGTTTTCCCATGTCTTCACCACTGCGGTGATGTGACCGGAACATTGCAGTGATTTCGCGGTTGATGGCTGACTCGGATGTGGAGGGGTGATTTTCTTACAGGTAGGACATGTGTGGGTACACTTGGGGATGTGTTCCTGACCCCATCCGAGTGTTTGATGTGGACAGGAACCATATATCAGCCCAGGAGTTGTGTGTTGTGGGCGTGTGCAGAGTTGTGTGATTTTGTACCTGCGACATTGTCCGTGACGGTCCATTATTTGCTGGTAGTGGATGAGGTACAGCACCGGAAAGGCTTGAAGAGCTGGATTCTTTGCGGTCCAGACCTGGTGGAGGGGAACGGGAGTCTTGTTTCGCGCTCCGCTGTTGTGCGTCCGCCGTCTCAGGGTGGGTGGTTTCTCCGCTGCAGTCTGATGGGCTGTTTTGGGCATCGTGATTTGTACCGCGGACAGGACGTCATTCCGCACGGTGATGGGTCTCTAATGGCTCCCTCCGCCGCGGTGGCGGGTGCAAATATCTGGGGGTTCACGTTGCTCCGCGGCGGACGGAAAATGGGCTATGTTTGCCCATTGTAATATGGTGGGCGAGAAGACCACTGCTGCTGTACGGAAAAGGTCATTTTCCGCCACTGCCAGATCCGCGGTTGTGCCTCCGCCCGCCATTCTAATGAGCCCCTAAGTTACTATTAATTATTTATTAATTGCTTATTAATTATTAATAATTAATTAATTGGTAAACATTATGTTAATTGTGTAATGCTTTTTAGGAGCAGGTAGTGAGGTTTATAGGGGAAAAGGGTGGGAAGTAATTTATTTATAATTAATTAATAATTATCTGTTAAGTAATGCTAATTAAATAATTAAAATAATTGTGTAATTAATTTTAGATTTGATTTGTGAGGTTTATAGTGGTAAAGGGTGGGAAGTAATATCTTTTAAATTAATTAATAAGTTGTTAATTGATATTAATGTATTAATGTTAAATTAGTTATGGAAATTGTGTAATGATATTTAGGTGTGGGTTGTGGTGTTTATTGGTTTAGAGGGTGGAAAGTTATTTATGTTTAAATAATTAATAATGAGTTTAGCATTAACATTAATTTATCAATTCATAAATATTTATGGTAATTGTTTATATTTTTGTGTGTGTGGGTTTCGGTTTTATAGGGGTAACGTTTGGGGAGTAAAGTAATTTATATTTGTTTTATTTTGTTTTTTAATCAATTATATTTCTTTAATTGATAATTAATTATGTTAATCATGGAGATCCATTTTTTTAATTTAGATGTGTGTTGTGAATTGTGTGGTGTTATAGGGTAGGAAATAAAAAAGATTACATAATTTCTATTAAAAATAGTTATTTGTTTGTAAATTATTTTTAAATGTTTAGACAAGTAATTGTCAGATCTTATTAACAATATATGTTTTTATCTTTTGTAATTTTTTTTATATTTTTATACATGTATTCTTTTTTTGTTTTTTAAAATCCTTTGTGTTGCAGTTGATATTTTGTTTGTTTTTAATTTTCAACTGCCTCCTATGGGAATATACATTTTTACCACTCTGCTATCCAACACTTTCCCAACTGTTGCACTCACTGGAGTGGGAATAGTAATATTTACCCCTCCGCTATCCAACACTTTCCCTACCGATGCACTCAATGAAGCGCCAAATTTAAGTTTAAAGAGTATTAAATATTTTAATGTTTTCATTTATATTATAATGTTTTTTAATTAGATTTTATGTTATAGGTGTATATATATATAGATATATATTACCTACTGGCGGTCGCCAGTAGGTAGTTATAGTTAGGACCACGTTTCCATAGGAAATCCGCAACATTCTATTTTGAATAACTTTGGCGCCGGTCGACGAATCCTCGCGCATTTTTCAAAATAGGTGGGGCGCTACGCTCCGCTCCTACCCTGAAAGTCTCGGGGGGATTCGTCAAGCGGGGGCTGAGATAAAAGGGGGGTCCCAAAACGCGTTTTTCCCATGCATTTTTCCATAGGACCTTTAGACACAGCTACAGCCCGAACGGCTGAACAGAATTACTTGAAATTTGGCAGAGAGGTAGCCATAAGATCAAGGAAGTGCCTTTTGCAGGTCTGGTGTAAATCTGTTCAGTATTTCCGGAGAAAATAGCATTTAAATGCATATATATATCTATATGCGCGCAGGGTGCGCGCACCGTGCGAGCACCCTAACGTGCGCGAGCGTAATTCTGATTGGTGGTTACATGTTAGTCAACGCTCGAATCGGTCGAAATCAGGAAGTGTCGGCCGCCATTTTGTTTGTTTTCAGTGCGAGAGTGAAAAAGGAAGGTGGCGAACGTGAAAAGGGGGCAGGGTAGAGAGTTCCTGACCCCCTAGCCTTTGTCAGGGGGTCCCTGAAGGACCCCGAAGGCAAAAAAAAAATTTTTTTTTTTTAAAAATCGCGGGGGTGCGCGCACCCTGAAAAACACACAATTTTTTTTTTTTTTTTTACAAAAAAAAAATAATAATTCGCAGGGTGAAACCCCCCCCAAAAAAATAAATAATTTTTAATACGTAGTTTATTGTAAAATAAATATATAAAAAAAATAATACATAAATAAATTAGCATTTAAAAAACCGTACAAATTCACTGAAAAAACCATAGGTTTCACACACGTTATAGTTAGGAATTAGCATTTAAAAAACCTTGCAAATTCACTTAAAAAACCATAGGTTTCACACATGTTATAGTTAGCTGGACATTTTACTCATAAAAAACCAATGAAATTCCCCCGTTATAGTTAGTGCAGGCAACTATAACTCACGCGACCGCAATCCTCTGCTGATGCTAATACTGTATTTAGACACTTATTTGCCCATGTCTTCTTCCATTAAATTTTAGCTATACATATATTACAAATATTTTTTTTTCATAAAGACACATATGTCATCAGCAGAGGATTGCGGTCGCGTGAGTTATAGTTGCTTGCACTAACTATAACGGGGGAATTTCATTGTTTTTTTATGAGTAAAATGTCCAGCTAACTATAACATGTGTGAAACCTATGGTTTTTTCAGTGAATTTGCAAGGTTTTTTAAATGCTAATTCCTAACTATAACGTGTGTGAAACCTATGTTTTTTTTAGTGAATTTGTACGTTTTTTTAAATGCTAAGTTACTTTACGCTGCTCGTGGCGTGCGCGCCCACTTCACGCAGTTCGTTCCGTGCGCTCACGGTGCGCGTAGCGCACCGCGTGCCCACGTTACGCTGGATGGGCCATGTACGCACGATGCGCTTCGCGCACCGTCCGCACACGGAGGACATATTATGCGCTTCGTTGTGAAAGGTTATCAATTACATGTTCCATTGATATATATGCCATGCACAAAAAGTTCCCTGCGGGCACCTTTTGCACACGGGGTGGGGAAAATGTGGATAATTTTTTTTTTTAATTATTTTTGACCATACGCATACGGTAAGCGCAATCGGCGTTTTTAAAAAAAAAAAAAATAATTGCATTTTTGGCCTTGGGGGTTCTTTTGAGACACCTTAACCAAGGCTAGGTGGTTAGGAGATGTCTAGCCTGCCCTTTTACATGTTATCAAACTTTGTTTTTCCTCCCCCCCTCAGAGTGCGAGAGAGAAAATGGCGGCCGGCACTTCCTGGTTTCGACCGATTCGAATGTTTACTAAGATCTAACAGCCAATCAGAATCGCGCTCGCGCACGGCACCGTACGCGTACGGTAAGCTTACCGTAAGCGCACGGTAAGCGCACGGAGCGCTGTCACAGATATATATATTGATTTAAATGGTATTTTCTCTGGAACTACTGAACAGATTTACACCAGACCTACAAAAGGCACTTCCTTGACCTGTAGACTACCTCTCTGCCAAATTTCAAGTAACTCTGTTCAGCCGTTCGGGCTGTAGCTGTGTCTAAAGGTCCTATGGAAAAATGCATGGGGAAAACGCGTTTTGGGACCCCCCTTTTTTCTCAGCCCCCGCTTGACGAATCCCCCCGAGACTTTCAGGGTAGGAGCGGAGCGGAGCGCCCCATTAGTTTTGAAAATTTCGCGAGGATTCGTCGACCGGCGCGAAAGTTATTCCAAATAGAATGTTGCGGATTTCCTATGGAAACAGGGTCCTAACTATAACTATCTACTGGCGACCGCCAGTAGATAATATATATATATATATTTGTACATTTTTACATATTTATAAAATGTAAAAATACATTAAAATGAATAGTTTATTTTTTATTTTAAAGTAAATATATACATATATCACATTTTATATATGTATGTTTACATTTTTTTAAATAAATGTGTTTCTAATATTTATTAAAATGTATATTAAATCCAAATAATTTTATATAAGTTCATTTTATTATTTATTATATTTAACATTATTTTTTACATATATACAAAATCGATATTTTGTACATCGATATTTTTACATCAATATTTTTTGTTGTTTATATTTTCATACTTACCATTATAAATATAGGATGTCAATTTTTTTACATCAATATTTATGACTCAATATTTGTGTATGGGGATATTTTTGGGGTCGATATTCTATCAGTGAACCATGGAATTGTAATCACAATAAGATTACAACCATATCATACAGAACGATGAGTTACACTCATCATGTGCTGATTTCAAATAGGACCCATTGTCCAGAAATCGAAACAATGTGTTTTGAGATTGCATCATGCAAGTGGGCTGAGACTTGCTCAACAACATAAGTGAAAGTGGTTAAGGAGAAGCAGTCCAGGTATTGTGCCTTTGCATTGCATACCCCATCGGTAGTTACAGAAGGCAGCACACATTGCTGACTTCACTTACTAAGGGCCTTATTATGATTTTGGCGGTCCCATGGACCACCATACCAGGATTAGCAGTCCGAGTGTGGCTAGCTCGGAGGTTGGACCGCAATATTACGGATTGGGAACGCCTTTGCGAAAACTATGGTTGAACTGCTGAGACTGCCAGCAGACTGCTGACCAACGGGTTCGCAGTCGGGGATGGGCAGCTGCCATAGGGCGGCACAGGGGAACAGCACCACAGTGCCTATAATGAGTTGCCTTTTCCACGTGCTGACTGTAGCAGTCTGACCGCCTACTTCAAAGTGGCGGTGACAAAGGACTTGGAATGTATACTCACCCCTTTCTTTTTCTTTCAGGTAGATTCCAACAGAGATGCCTTTCTTCAGGTCCCCTTCATAGCAGGATCTTCACCCCGTGAAATATGACCCCTTATGCCCATATATGGACTGAACCCCAGCAATGGGTAGACTGTATTTTCCCACATGTATCATACAAATGTGTGCATCCAACACATATGCAGTTGAAATGCACACACAGGCATCAATATATTTAGAAAAAGTACTCACCAACTTCAAGATGTTCGCAGCCACACCAATGTCAAGTCGTAGTATTGTGATCTTTAGATCACCAGCACCAGGGGATACTGGCAGGGGTTGACACTGATCTCCAGTGGTCAGACCGCCAAACTCGTAATAAGGCCCTAAGTGTCAGGGAGCCAATACATGGATTGGGGGTTGTCATTTATATCCTACAGTATATGAATGGGGTATATTTCAACAATTTGCCCTCAGGTAAATGTACTGCAATGTGACATAGGTTCTGGTTCACACCTGTAGCAAAAACACATGTTGAGTCTTACTTAAACATGTTCCTGTACACACATAATTCCAGGACTGCATTAGTCTGCACACATTATATATTACACAATGCATCTCAGTAGTGTGTGCATGCATGCTGGAGTACTCATCTGATCAAGACGTTTCTGGCATATAATGCAGGGACCCGTGCACCATGATGCAGTTTGAAAACGTTGGTTCCATCCAGTCCCACTTAGCCCACCTGTTTGTGCAATCCTGCATGTCAACATCTACACAGTGCAGCAATTTCACTGTTTATATTGCATTGGATGAAAGTCTTCCAGAAATGGAACATAAGGGATTAACGGGCATGGGTTTGCCATTTACAGGCTATACGAAAGTAGAATATTATGTGGTATGGCTGTGAGACCTTAATATAAAATATTATCATAATGACTCAAAGATGATCCTTGAATTCAACAACAATAACCCTTAGCTCAGTCGTGGCAGTTTGGCAGAGAGCAGTCAGGCATTACTGGAAGAACATGTGTTAAGCATTTTACAGCACTATTATCATGCATAAGCAATTGACACAACTGCAAAGAAATCTGACAAATAGAAAATAGAACTTCTTTTCATATAAATTTAGACACGAAAATGAACTTTATATCATACATATAACTAGAGTTATGATTTTTCAAAGCAATCTATCAATCAATGAGGGTTTGTAATGCGCGGCTACTCACCCGTGAGGGTCTCAAGGCGCTGTGGGGCAGGCGCAGCGGATCAGACTAAGTTCCGAGTTCATCCGAAGAGCCAGGTCTTGAGGTCCTTCCTGAACTGCGTCAGCAAGGGTGATGTCCTCAGGTGGATAGACAGGCAATTCCATGCCTTGGAGAAAAGGTAGGATAAGGACATTCTTCCTGTTGTGGTCTTGTGGATTTGTGGGATGGTAGCCAGGGAAAGCTGGGCGGTGCAGAGGTATCTGTTAGGTACTTGTGGTGAGGTGATGATTCAGGTTTTCGGGTCCGGTATTGTGAAGGACCTTGTATGTGTGGTTAAGGAGTTTGAAGGTTATTCTTCTGTTGATTGGGAGCCAGTAGAAGTCACAGAGGTGTTGAGTGATGTGGCTGTGATGGGGGATGTTGAGGATTAGTCTTGCTGCAGTGTTCTGGACATTCTGGAGTCTTCAGAGGAGTTTCTGGGTGACGCCGGCATAGAGTGTTGCCTTAGTCAAGTCTGCTGCTGATGAGAGTATGGGTGACTGTTTTTCTGGATTCAGTGAGGATCCTTCTGAAGGTATTTCGAAGCAGGCGGAGTGTGTTGAAGCAGGCTGATGAGACGGTGTTTATCTGGTGGTCCATTGTGAGCTCCAGTCCAGTACAATGCCGAGGTTTCATGTGTGGTTCATGGGGGTAGGAGGACTTCCTAGAGCAGAGGGCCTCCAGGAGACATTCCAAGCAGAGTGGGAGGCTCCCAGGATGAGGACTTCTGTCTTGTCTGAGTTGAGCTGTCCTTCATCCAGGTGGCGAGTTGAGCTGTCCTTCATCCAGGCCGCGACAGCTTTCGATCCTTTGTGGACGTTGTTCCTGGCGACAGTGGGTTCTTTGGTGAGGGAGAGGATCAGCTGGGTCATCAGCATAGGAGAAGATGTTGAGCCTGTGGTTCCTGATGATGGCTGCGAGGGGGGCCATGCAGACACTGAAGAGGGTGGGGCTGAAGGAGGAACCCTGGGGTACTCCGCAGCTAATCTCTGTCAATTTTGAGAGGTACGTGGGAGTCTAACCTGTTGTGTTCTGCCAGGGAGGAAGGAGCGGATCCAGTTGAGGACCTTGTCTTGGATACTAGTGTTATGGAGTCTTGTGGGTAGGGTGCGGAGGGATACAGTGTCGAAGGCCACAGAGTGGTCCAGTATGAAGAGGGCTGTGGTTTCACCTCGTCAAAAAAGGAGCGGATGTCGCTGGGGGTGGCGAGGAGGACGGTCTCAGTGCTATGATTCCTTCGGAATCTGGTTTGGGAGATGTCCAAGATGTGGTTGTTTCGACAAAGTTGGCGAGCTGGGCGGTGATAGCTTTTTTGATGACTTTGGCTGGAAAGGGGAGCAGGGAGATGGGCCTGAGGTTCATGAGGTCAGTTGGGTGCTCGGAGGGTATTTTCGGTAGGGGGTTGATCTCTGCGTGTTTCTAGTCACTGGGGAAGATATCCGTCTCGGGGGAGCAGTTGATGTTTTGGAATAGCTTGGGTGTGATGGCGGAGACAGCTCTGTGGAAGATGTGGTGCGGGCAGGGGCCCAAAGGTGCTCCGGAATGGATGCTTTTCATGGTCTTTATGGTGTCAGTTGTGGTGGTTGCTGGCATGGTGGAATGGTCCTGGGTGTCAAAGTTGTCATAGATAGTCTTGATCTTGTGGTGGAAGAAGGTGCTGAGTCTGTTGCAGAGGTCACGGGAGGTGTGGGACATCTACGGCCTCGCTGTTGGGTCCTTGATGATGCTTAAGAGTTCTTCCTTGTGGTTTTGATGAGGTGGTGGTGTGTGGTGGTGGCTGCTTTGAAGGCGGTATGCGTTTCTGTGGTTTTGTTGTTTCTCCATTTCTTCTTGAGCAATCTACAGGTGCATCTGGACTCTTGAAGCATGTGGATGAACAAGCTTGCTTTCTTGACATGTTGTTTGCCAGTGGCGTTCTTGAGGGGACCAGGGGGGTCGGCTCTGTTTGAGATCCAGTAGTGGATGTTGCATGCTATGGTGATGATGTCCTAGGATGTCGGTGGTGATGTGTCATTGTTGAAGGTGGTGAGTTGATTTTCTGTAACTCTGTTCCAGCTTCTGCCTGGTAAAAGTGGGCGTGCTGGTGTGCAGTTGGTTTGTTGAAAGAGAAGAGGATGCTGTGGTGGTCGGTCCAGAGGAGTTCAGAGGTGTGGCTGTAGGAGATGCTGTTTCATGCGGCGATGATGGGGTTGATTGTGTGCCCTGCTGTGTGTATGGGAGAGGTGACTAGCTGTTTTAAGTCCTAAATTGGCAATATTCTCAAGGAGGAAGGGATTGTTCTGTTTGTCCAGGTGGAAGTTGAGGTCTCTGAGTAGGATTTAGTTGCTGGATGCGAGGGCCTGGGGTGTGATGAGGTCAACAATGGCGTCGGTGAAAGAGGCGCAGGGGTGATTTCGGATTGGTTTGGATCTGGAAGTGTTGGTGTTCCATGTGGTTCGTCTGAGTAGGTGGTCAGGCAGAGGGAGCGTTTTTGGACGGTGGTGATGCCTCCTCCTGGCCAGATGGGACAGTCCTTGCGGATGATCTTGTAGCCGTCAGGGATGGCGGTTGCAATGTCTGGTGCTCAGCGGGAGTTCATCCAGGTTTTCATCAGGAAGTCGATTTGGAGCGAGGCGGTATTGAGGAGGTCCCAGATCTCTGTGGCATGTTTGTGGAGGGATCTCACATTGAGGATGCACTTGAGAAGCTTGGGTGCTGTGAGGGTCAGTAGTTTGGGTCAGGGAGCCTGGGTACTGAGGGGGCAGTGAAGTCAAGAGAGCAGGGGCCGAGTGTTGGTTGGCATCAAGCGCTGGTAGTTGTTGTTGCGTCTGGGTTTGAGATCATGGAGGATGCTGGCTTTATAGTGGTGGCAGGTTGTAAGACCATGGTCCTTGGCACCGGGTGCGGTCGAGTCACGGATGGGCACTGACTGGCTTGCCTTTGGTGCTCTTTGGCTCTTAAGTAGTGTGGGGGGAGGGCAGGTCAGCTGGGAGGCAGGACAAGTAAAAATGGCGTGCTGGAGGGGTCGTGAGGGTCAGCAGTGGGGAGAAGCAGGAAAGTGCATTAGGGCAAGAAAAAATGCCACAAGGAAATAAAACTGAGAAAAAGGAATGAAGAGAATAAAAAGGCACAAAAGTAGAAGGGAAGGAAAAGAGAGAGCAAAGAAAAGACAGAATCAGCAGAGGGAGAGAAGGCAGAACAGGAGAAGAGCAGAATGCTCTCCACCTGGACCACCAAGGATGAGACGCAGGCAGGAGTCTCCGAGTGGAGGAGGGCTTCGAACATCTGACCCAGAAGGGTCAGAGCGCACTCAGGGGGTAGATACTTAGTGGTGGAGCTGCAAGGGGGAAAGCAGTGACACTGACCAGGCATTAGATTAAAATAAAGCATTAAATACTGCAGACATTTAACATTGTGGTCAAGGGGAAATTCTGCTATTGACAAAAGATCACTTAGGGGTTGAGTTCCTTTCTATCCTTTCTATCATTGCTGGGCAGAGTTCTTTGGGGTCCGAGGATGAAGGTACAACAGCTGGTTCACTTTTACCTTGCTTAGTTGAGTCCGGGTGCAATGGTTGCTTCGGATTGTCATTCACTCAGTCGGTCTCACCAAGGCTGCTTTTTCCATAGGGACGACGCCGCCAAGAAAAAAATACAAGTGCATCAGAGTGGGGTCATTGCTGAAGTCGGTCACTGTCAACAAGTCTTGGTTGCAGTAATAGTAATCCAAAGGAACTTCTGCGACTGGAGCTCCAAGGAAGAGCAGTAGCAGCTTGAAACCTCATTGAGAGAAGGTCTACTACTCCTAGAGTGCACTGCACCACTTTCCTTTGGGTGGTATTTTGGCAAGCCCAGTGGCCAGCACTGCAGTTTGCCTGGTATTGGTTTCACCAATATAGGGGAGTCTGAGACTGCTTCTGGCACCCACAGGGGTCCCTCTTCTAGGGAGTATTCAGTTTTGGCCATGGACAGTGGTCACTCATGCAGTTTGAAGCAGTGCTGCCACAGGGATCCAGTATCCCTCTTGTCCTTTGTGGCCGGGGCAAAGTCTTGTGGCAGCTAGGGCGAGGAACCCGGGCCAGCCAGCCAAAGTACATGTCAGCTGGGGTAATGAGATGGGCAACCTCTAAGGTCGTCACCTGGGTGTATGCCAGCCATTTCTTGGTTCAAGATTCATGTCAGGCAAGTTGTTCAACTCCAGACTTGACATATTTAGGTGGTACCATAAGGCAACTATCAACCCGGGTATGCCTGGGTACTAGTCCCATGTTATCCTATGAAGTGCCTATCACTTATTGTGCACTTTATTGGTAAAGTAACTATAGAGACATATAAGCTTGCACTTGCATGTCTACACTTCTAATATTCTGCACCCTGCCTCCTGTGAACAAGAGGCCTGCTCTATGGATGACTTACATATGCTAAAAGCAGTGCTTTGACTTTGTCACACTTGGTGGGGACAAAGTCATAATGGAACAGTGAACACTGTTCCTACTGTCTGAAATGGCAGGTCATTCATTTACTAGGGTCGTTCAAGGTGGCACAACCAGTGCTGCAAGCCTGGAGTGCCCCTTTACCAACCATACAGTGCGTACCACAGGTACCACTTACAAGGGACTTATAAGGGAGGTAAGGTCTTGGTAATTGGTGATGCCAATTACACATGTCACTATAGGGCAAAGAACACTAGCACTGTGACTTGGTTAGCAGGCTTCAGAGCACTATCAGAGTCAAAAACCAGCATCTAGCAGTTCAAATGGCGGCGGGGGGGGCATTTGCAAAAAGTCCAGTTTCCTGTAAAGGTCAATACATTTGCAGAGTAGTGCATTTGTCCAGATAGGCGCGACAAAACAATTAGACTAAATCCATGCAGTGAGGCCCGCTGGCACACCACAGTATTCACAGCAATTGCAATTGCACACTGAAATGGTGTTGCAGGAGAGCTCAAAAGTATGAAGCATGTATGAGAATAGAATGTTGCATGTTGATGGAACATATGTGACATTTTAACAAACGGTGTGGGTGAGACCTTGATATCATGATACCTATCTGTTCATACTTGGTAACTGTGTCTGTATATTAATATTGCACATCATCAGCACCTGTGTCATACACAAATGTGGACATATGCAACAGAAACCTGCCCAGACAAGCGTAGCAATAGACATTTGACTCTGCTGCTAGTTATGTAAAAACATAAATCATTTGGTTCATGCCATTTGTTGTACTACCTACTTTGTTTGTTTTGAGCACATGCAGACTATGCAGCAGATGATGGTTACTGTGCCAAAAGCATCATGACTATAGATGCGCTAACATAAACACAAATGTAAAGATGCTTAGATTCTGTGGATCTGCTTACATACACCCTACATTTGCAATGAAACTCCTCCTTGTTCATTACAAATGAATCTGTGGGCAGATTCTATAGTGTTGCCACAGTGACTGCAAAATGGTGGTAGGTTACTATGACCTACCAGAAGACATCACGTTACAATTCACATAGATCACACACAGACATCCAAATGCTACATAAATGTACTTATGACACTTACTGGTAGCATTGGGGTCCTGGAAGCTGTCCACCTCACCATAGGTGAATGGGAAATGTCCAGCTAGAAGACAAGAAATTGGACGTTGCAAAATAGTGCAGTTACATATGGTTATGGTTAAATTCATATTTTACCACTATGTCATCCCATTATTTCAGATATACCCAACAGCTTTGACACACACATCTAAATAGTACAATAATATGTGATACAGCTGTTCATCTTGAAGGCCTGGGCTGGCTGGATGATGAAGGTCTGAGGTACTCATCATCACATGTCTGAAACATGTCTCAGGTATGTGATGCATTCAGTAACGCTGCCCAGCATCATGTCAGACTCCATTGTACAATGACACATGGGTGACATCATTGATCGTTGGCAGAATGAAGTATTGCTTTGCTGATAAAGGACTGGTAGACATCATATGTGACATGGTAAAAGCCATGTAAGTCTTTAATGGCACTGTTGCACAGAGTGCTGACTAGTGGAAATTCTTGGTAACTTCCAACTTTGTGCAAAGATGCATGCCTTGTCAGCAGGTATTTGGTTTTAGTGTTGCCCAGTAAAACCCACTGTAATGCACATGTACATTTTAAAAATATATATTAATCTGAATACATGTGGAGCACAACACAGCACACATGGGACATTTTACAGAAATGGAGTTCTGACACATATCTCCTGTTTAGCCATCAACAGTCGTGCTCTATCAATTTTGGAACGATAGGAAAATACTTGGCATGGGTGTGTCACATTATACATATGGAATCTGTTTACTCTGCACCAACATTTTCCAAACAATTGTTACGAGGTCCCCACATACTACTCTATCTCTAAATAATATGCAAACACCTTGGGTGAATTCATTTATTTATCAACTTATAAAAACCTAGTAAATTTGGAATTTGGCCAGTGTCTCTGCTAAAACTTGCAAATGTTTTGGGAATAACACCTCTCAGTATTAGAACTGCAAATTTAGGAAACATGCGTCCACCTTAAGCTTAGATATTATACACCTTTCAAAGTTATCCCGTGGGGTTGGTAAGCCAGTTAATAAATACTGATCAATGATTGCAATTTGTTCATAAAACATGTTTCATAAAGACATAGGATATTCAAGATAGTAAGCCCCTAACTTACAAATATTAAGGGGCATATTTATCAAAATGTAATGCAGTGCAGTGCAGCAAGCCACCTTGCTGCACTGTGTGACAGGCATAGGGCAGGAATGCACTGTATTTACATAATACAGTGCCTTCCAGTCTTTTCCCAGTGCTGGCTCTCAATGTGCTGCCTAGCACTGATGCAGGGACCTTTGCACCATGGTGCAAGGGTGCCTGCATTGTAAGCAGGATTGCTTTTGTGCAGGAAGGTTTACCTTCCTGCACAAAAGCAATTCCTTCAGTCACTTTTCTCTTTCTATGTGTGCTACAGAATGCAGCACACATGGAAAGAATAAGGAAGGAGGAGAAATAAAGATATTTCTCCTCCTTTCACCTCCCCTGGGGATGCAAAGCAGTTTCAACGCATTCGCAGACCTACCAGTTATGGTAAATATGGGAATGCACCAAAATCCATGGGTGTTGTGGGGCAGACTTATGCAATGTAACAATTTGCTCTGCGTTGCATTACTCTGTATTTATCAAGCCACTCAGGACCATGCAAGGGGACCTTGTGTGGCTTGATAATTCTAACTTATGAGGTGCATAGCTCCTGCGCCCCGTTGCGTACCGCAATGAGGATGCAAATCATTGAAACATATGGCCCTATATTCACAAAATGTGGGTGCAAATGGTGCACCGACTTGTAGTGAATGCGGGGCCTTTTTGGGACCCCTTCAAACATAAAATTCAATATTGGTTTTTAAACACAGTTTGCTCTTCCGAAAAAGTTTTTGAAATTACAAAAATGTGTTTAATACATCAGAATAAGTGCTTTAGAGATTAGAAACCCTGTAGTTCAGTGTTTGCGACCACTAAATTCTTTGTTGAAACACACTTTCACTCCTTGGTTAAGACCCAGTAGAGGCCCCGTACCTCATTATTGTGTCAAAAATATCATATTTTATATTCTTGAGATAATATTATGAAGTCAGACATATCGCAGGATTTTATATTACAGTGAAGAATATATTTTTCATCTATTTTATACCCTTGTATTTAACAATGAGTTTTAACATATATTTGTAAATAATACAATTTAAGTATCTTGATTGTAAATTTTGTTTTTAATAACTTTGGGTAAAAATGTCCTAATTGTACTGTGTATAAAGTATATAATTCTGTCCGTGTGGTCTTGAGCACATTGGAAAAACAGGCAGGAAGTTCAGGATCCGATACGGAGAACATAAACCGTCCATCAGGACTAAAAATATCCAGCAGCCCTAGTTCAGCACTACTGGGAAAAAGGTCACTTAGAAAGCCAATTAAAATGGCTTATCTTGGAAAAACTCAAGTCCACCCAACTTCAAGCTATCACAGACACCCGTAAAGACATAGAAACATATTGGATTTTCCTTCTTAATACTGTGAAGAAAGGGCTAACTGAAGAAATAATATGGGGCATTACCTGATCCATTTATCTTTCATGTGAAGTCTTGCTGTGTCTTTTTAATTCTGACAATGGTAGGGAAACTATATTATAAGTTCGTGTTTCCATACCATTCATCTTGCAGGTATAATACCAGTGGTTTTCCACATATGGACAGCATGATATGACATAAACATTTAGATATGTAGAAAAAGCAAATAGCATATAGACCTAATTTTTTGCCATACAGGAGGATGACAGTGTAGTTCCACCTTTGTGTTTGCTTTGTTGGCCCTAAGCTGGCTGGGTATGCCCAAGCGTGGGTCCCTTGCTCACTTTGTCACTGGATTCACGCTAGCCTGGCTGATGAGGGGTGTTACCCCGAAACCCGTCCCAGTGTCACAGTAGAGCTTTTCCTTGAGACTCCGTCTGTAAAATTGAAGTCAAAATCCTTTAGTGGGTCAAGCCGCCAGGCTGTATCTGATGGTGTATTCCATGTGGCCAGGTACCTTATCTCTCAGGGCCCACTGATTTGCTGTTGCGGAGAAGCTCCAAGTGGGAGAAACCTCTTCCTTCAAAAGAATTATGGGTGGATAGAATGGGTTTGTGCATTCCGGTTATCCAGAGAACTGGAAATCCAAAAACCTTGTAAGTCCCAACTTTTCCGAGGTGGTATGACAAGTGCAGTTAGACACAGCCTAGGTTTCCAGGACCTGAGGAACAGAATTTGGGAGTCAAGACTCACTCCAGAAGAGGCTATCAGCAGCTTCCAAGGTAGGTCCAGTTGTTATTGGTCAGCTGGGCAGTTGAAGGAAAAGTACTCTTGCAGCTTGCTGTGGCCCTGTAGCTACACAGGTCAGTGAACTGACACTTGGAGTATACTTTTTTGTCCTGTTTACAAGGGGAAGCAGGTCCAATCTACATGGCTCTGCTCTGGGTACAGAGATCAGGTCCATTCTTCTTCTACAGGTCCATAAAGTGTGATAAAAGGGTGTCTGGAGGTTCCATATTTATACCTGGTACCAGCTAGTGTATTGCTCCTAATGGCTCCCAAAGCGAATGGGAAAAAGTTCCTAGGGGTAACTCTACCCACTTTTGAAACTGTTCCTCTTTGCCCTTCTGTAAACAATACCACAGTGTCTCCTCACTCTCAAAATCCAAGATGGATACATCTTTTTCTCAGAGCCTGTGTGCACTGCCCACCCAGATGTATGGCCAGGGAAATAAACACTCTCCTTCTCTGAGGTCACCCTACACCAGTTCCGGGGCCAGCCTGATAAAAAGGACAAAGCTGGGGCCTCCCCAGGTGTCACCAAACATTTGCCTGTTACGGGAGAAACCCCTTCAAAGTAAATTAAGTTCTTGGGCCAACCCCACTGGCATTTCTCCCAGGGGAAGTGAAAAACACCCCCTCATTCCCAAGCCATTGTACCTGCCCTATGATCATTTTTCATACCATTCATCAAGGCTGATTCCTAGCTGTGCCACTGCTTATGAAAGAATGCAAATTAGCCCCAAGCAGCATCAAGCAGGGAAAATGTAAATTCCTAAAATATAGCTTTCCCTAATATTCATTAAAAACACAATTGCACACCATTGAGTTGGGATTTTAATAACTAATAAAAAATAGTTGTTACATCATTTTTATAGATGGACCCTAACTGGAGATACCAACATTTATTTTTTACTATCACTTCCCCGTGTTTCACTATGGGATAGCAAGAGCCTTCTTATAGTGAAAATAGCTTTTGGTGCTAGTCACTTTAAGGGCATGTTAACTTAATATTTCTACTATCCTACTTTTATATACCATGCACACTGCCTTGTGGGCTACACGGCCTACACAGGGGTGACTTTTTGATATTTCAAAGAAATGTTTTTACCTAACAAAAAAACATTATGTTGAATGAATGCACTGTAGGTTTTACAGTGCAGCAGTCAGGAATACACAGCGTAGGCCCGACTCCATGTTTGCCCTGCCACTGTGGTTGATGGCACTATAGGTACTGCGGTCCTCTAGTGCCATTACATTTCCGGACCCTGTGTTCACTTTCTACACCATATTGGGCTTGATTCCGATCTCGCTAGGAAAGCCCTCCGTACAACTCAGATCTGGAGGTCTTTCCAAGCGAAATGTACTTCGGGGGTCCGAACGAGCGAGTACAATGCAGCTGTATGATAACGGACTTCACTCACACTCTCATTGAACTCTATGGGAGCCTGTGTACAGACGCGCACACAGACTCCCGTAGCAAAAAGGGGTGGGTGGGGAAAAGCGTATCCCCTGTGGCACCCCATGGTGCCCACCTCACTGTGCATGCCTGAATTGGGGTGACCCATGGACACCCCCGTGACAGATTCAGAGTGCCCCGGGGAAGGGGGACCTGCTACGACCCCTGAAGTATGCTAATCAAGGCAAAGCAGCTGTACGATTTGTGCATCGTACTCGCTTGGTCTTCGGCTCTATAGCGTGGCATGATTCGGCTACGAACGAGTCGTATGGGTCCCAGAAACGATTTGGTCAGGACGTACGCGATCATTGCATCATACTTGGTCGTTCAGAACTGTTACGATTTGGTCGTAATCAAGGGCTACTAATCGGATCCGGGAAAGCCAGATCTGATTGGGAGGCCTTACGAATGACATAGGAATCAGGCCCATAGTAGGGACAACCAGCAAGTTAAATGTTCCAATGAGGAATAAGCCAAATTAACCATATCTAAGAGAGGGCACAGGCACTCTACTAGCAGGGGTAAATTGCACAGAGTTGTAAAGCCAGCAAAGCAAATATGGGAAAAACCTAGCGGGACGCCACACAAAATATGGTCATTTCCTACAATGATTATTAAAAGGAAGCATAATTGTTTTGAATGAATGTAGGGTATTTTACGCAAATACCTTTTTATGTGGCAACAGTTGGCTGTTTTAGAATAGTAAACATAACCAAATGATTCTTGTTTCTGGTGCAACCCCATTGTCAAGACTCTCTATATTAAGAGAGATGTCAATCTTCACTTTTTAGTCTACATCAAGCATTCTGGGACTTGTAGTTTCTCTTTTAAGATTGACAGTATGACTGAAAAATTGCAGCATGCAAAGCGCTCTTGTAGTTTAAAAGGGAAGACTGACTGGCTTGGTAACACTAAAGGTGCTGTGTGGCAATGAATAGTACAATGGTCAAGAACCCACAGAGAATCCAGACAGTGGAACACCTGCAGCGCAAGCTTCAATTTAACACATAAAAGTTACTGTCAGAGTTTATAGTTATAGACATAGGTGTATTAGGCGGTTGTTTCAGGTGCCAAGTGAAGGGCATACAAATTCAAGGGAAATATCCTTAGCCTCAATATGTTATTTGGTTTTAGGTGGTGGATACTCCCTTTACTTGGTCTGGTTAGTGGCCTGCTGCCAATCTAGTGTGCTGCTGGTTACAGCTCATTCTCTCTTTAATCTAAAGCAACTATGTATTTACCATTATGAAAGAAATTGAAATGTTTAAGTAACAAGACATTTCCATATTGTTTAAGTGAACACAATATTTTTTTCTAACAATGGTTACTAATCTTTGTGTTTTCCAATATCTTTTTATATGGGGATGGCAAACAAAATTGCTCATGCATTGTTATAGCTAGGGGTGGGCGGAATTTGCGTAATCGCGTTACGCAAATCTCCGCGAAACGGTAAAAAATCTCCGCGAACATGCAGAAATTCCGCGAACACGCGGAATTGCTTGTTCGCGATACTTTTTTCCTGTTCGCGATCGCTGTTTGCGTGCTCGGGGTGAAATATCTCGCGAACACGCATATTGAGAACGCGAACAAGCAAAAAATTTCGCGAAGTTGCGGAACGTAGTTTTTTCTCAATTTCGCGTTCTCCGCGGAATGCGAAATTGCCCAAATTTCGCAAATTCCGCGAACGGAACGGAATTTATCGCCCAGGCCTAGTTATAGCTTAGTCCCCACTTTTCAAAGGTTTCCTTTAAGCCACTGACCAGTTTAAATGGTCTTTTATTTGTTTGACTCTTACAGTTTTGGTGTTCATTTTTGATATAACTCCACAGCTTTCACATCTGGTTCCTTTGGAGTATACCAAATATAATGGCCCGTATAGCTTATAATATTTGGTATCCCTGATTTTTCTAGAGATTGAACTTTCCAGGATACAATTTGACATGGCCTTATGTTGTCTCTACGAGCACATTACTTTTTCCACCAAATAGAATACTTGTTTAATTTTCAAATAGCTTTTCCCAAAAGGGATACCACATATTACAGCTCATGCATTTCTGTAAAATCTGGTATCCCCTACTTTTTAAGGATTACTTTTTAGCCACTGACCAACTCAAGGTGCTTTTTATTTGATAGCAGACAACAGTAATTTTTCACATTTTTGATTTCATTCCACAAGCTTTCACATCAGCTTCCTTTGGAGATACCAAATATAATGCCTCATAAGTGCTATTATTTGGTATCCCCTTAGGTTTCTCTGATTAGAGCTTACCAGGATTCTATCTGACATGGCCTTCTGTTGGCTGGGTGAACACAGTATATATCTGCCAATAGCACCATTCCCTGTGTTTTCCAACACCTTTTACAGTGGGATACCACATATTACGGCTCCTGTGTTGCTGTGATTTCTGGTATCCCCTACTTTTGAAGGTTTGCCTTTTAGCCTCAGACTAATTCAAGTTTCCTTGTACATCATTCCTCAAGATTTTACATCCAGTACCCTTAGGGAATAGCAAATATAATAGCCGACACGGCCTATAAGATTTGGTATCCCATGTGTTACTCTGGTTGGAACTTACAAGAAGTTAAGTTGACATGGTTTTATTTTGGATTGGTGAGCACACCTTTGCTATTCCAAATAGCACCTTACTTTTTGATTCCCAACATCGTAATGGGCCCCTTAGTAAAAAAAAATAAAGAAATTTCAAACTAATAAATAAGGGCCTGATTATTAATTTGGCAGTGTTGCAGTGGGCCACCATGCCAGATCCCACTGCAACACAACCAAACCCAAATTCAGATGGCTTGCTGTATTATGATTGGAATCCAGGTCAGACGGTCCTGCTTTGGTGGTCCCACAGTGGTGCCTTTTAAAGGCTCGTATCTGAACTGTGGAAAGGCAGCACCGTGGGAGAACCAGAGCACATTCCTGACCAGCATGGACCGTGCAGTTCATGCCGTGCAGGAAAAGGTGGTGCATACCTACAGAGGGGGCACAGGAGGCCCAGATGCAACAGGGGGCACATTGTGGTTCCCCTTTGTTTCCTCACAGCCACCCTTTTCATGGCAGGCTTACTGCCATGAAAACTGTTCCACTGAGGAAACTTTAAATATGCTTATGGGTGCTGCAGTTGCACTGCCAGCATATTACAGCCTCACACTGCTGCACCACTGATGTGGGATCAGGGATCTCCGGCAATTGCAGTGGTCCTGTGGTAGTTCCACCGCCGTAATTGAAATACGCCAAGTGGACAGACAGTCTATCAGTCCAGGGAACCACACCACAGGTTTTGCAGTCAATGGACCGCCCAACTCGTAATTGAGCCCTAAATGCTTTGAATTAATATTTTGAAATAACACATAAATACATTTATAATATGTTAATATATTTTTACAAATGAACACAATATACATACAATAACTGCACATGTCCTCAAAAGTTACATTATTTTAAATACCTCTCGAAAGTGTAAAACAACACTAAAATAATATTTATATTGTGTATTAAATTAATTATTTTAAAACAATGTAAAAATTCAGTCACAAAAACAACAATTTAAAATTTTATTTCCACATTTATAATGAAACAAGATACAATTTTAATCTAAAACATTATGGGCCTTATTTAGATGTCAGCTAAACTGGTCCCGCCGTCACGTTTTTGGCATTCTTCCAACCTGCCGAGATGGCAGTCAGCCTGCTGTATTTAGAAGTTGGATGGCCCATAGATGGAACACCACCAGAGTCTGCAGACTCTGCCAGGAATTCTCAATCATGTTGATGACCGAATAGGCAGAAGAGGCTGTTGTTGGGACTTTAGCTCAGATTCCCGTCTTCGCCTTCCCGATTATGATGAGCCTTTCCGCTATGGCAACTGTGGCAGGAATCCCTCCTATTTCGTGTTGGTGAAATTAATGGAAATGAGGTAAAAAGGTACCTTTTTTCCTGCTTCCCACTTATGTTTCCTTCTTGTACCCCATCACCCAAGTCCCTCCTTTGATGCACCTAGTCCACCTCAACACAAAACGACTCCTTTGTTGCCAAGATCTATGGTAAGCTAATTGTACAATTGTCCTATGCATTGTATATTGACAATTGCTCTAGCCTCGTGTACTCCTGCATCGCTGTTACATGCAACATTTTTCTTAGCTGTAATGCACTACTGTTCATTTTCCTACTCATCAAGGTAAAATCAATACACCTTCATTGACCTAAAAAAAATATTGCTTTTGTTGTGGTTGTGGGTGTTGTGCTTGTGATGCCTGTGGGTGTGCACTCAATAGTGTGTGCCTGCTGTTTGTGTGGCATTGCAATATGTACCAAAAAGGGTCATATCACATTACCTACATATACATTATGACACATTCACAACATGTATGTTTAGTAAGATAATGATGAGTAGTACTTGCCTGTCTCAACACCATCATGGCCTCACTCCATCAGGACCCTACCGCCAGGACACCGCCAGCACAGAAGGTACAGCTAAATCTGATTGGTACAAACCCGCCAGCATGGCAGTGACCGAGTACTGTTGGCCAGCAGAGAAGACTGCCGCCCCAGCGGTCTTCTCTCCATTGCTGCAACATCGAACTAAATGCGGTGGGCAGACTGCCATCAGCTTGGTGGAGTACTTGGAATCGCTGCTGCAGCAGGACAAATGTAGTCGGGCCAAGATCTAAGGGTCAGATGTATGAGCCTTTTTTGTGGCTGCAAACAGGAGATCCTCCCATTTTCAGCCGCAAATAAAGGTAGTGGCATGTAAAAATGCTATTTTGCGACTCACTGACACGCAAAATAGCATTTACGACTCTCGCTATTAGGAAGGGGCGTCTCTTCCTAATAGTGAGTCACCATGCCATGTACTATTGTTTTGCAACCTCATTTGCTGCTGCAAACCATCACAGTTTACTACCTACTTCAAGTAGGTGGTAAACCACTCGCAAACGGGAAGGGGTCTCCAGGGGACCCCTTTCCCTATGTGAGTATGTGAGAAAATATTTTTTAGGAGCAGACAGTGGTCCCACAGTGGTCCTGCAGTGGTCCCAGGGACCACTGCCTGCCGTTAAAAAAATGAAACTGAAATGTTTCATTTTTCTTTTTTAAATGCATCTTGTTTTCCTTTAAGGAGGACGGGTTGCAGTTAAAAAGAACTGCTTTATTAAAAAGCAGTCACAGACATGGTGGTCTGCTGACCCCAGCATGCCACCATTCCTGTGAGTGCTAGCCATTCCCAATGGGGTCGCAAATTGCGACTGCCTCATGAATATTAATCAGGCATGCAATTTTCGACCCCATTGGGAATCGCAAACTGTGTCTGAGACACTGTTGTACATTCACATTTGGGAGTCGCAAATTGAGAGTCGTAATTTGACGCAATTTGCGACTTGAAAATGTGAATGTTTGTACATCTGGCCCCACATCAGGTCCTAAATCAAATATAAATATAAAAATATATAATAAAAAATTATTCCCACTCTATTCCTCTATAAATGTAACATCCCACCACTAAAAGTCCTTTTAAACACCCTTGGTTGTAAAGAAACATTTTTAAATACATGAATACATTTTTAAAAATATTTAACAAACCCATATTTAAAATTTTCAAATCAACTTTAAAAATAAATACACATTAATAAAAAGTACAATTTATAAAGCAAGCTAATTGATTAGTTCCTTAAATATTCAAATTAAAATTTAAATAATGCATAGATAAATTAATGCACTTTAGGATTTTTCGTCAAACTTGGCACAAACTATACATACAACTTAACATAAGTATAAAAGTAATTCTATAGATTCAAAATGCATTTAAAAATACACAGAATTGTCCTAAATAATTCTTACTTGAATTTGAATTATTTAACATAATTTAAACATAAGCAAACACAACAAGAACAATTTAAAATACAAAATTGCAATAAAAACTAAAATTCACATTTCTATAGAAAATATCGAAAATGTATGATTAAACAAACATGTTTTTATAATCTCTCTACACTTTTTCACTCAGTACCCAACCTCCCTTGGCTAACAACTTTATTAAATATATATTCCTATTAATGGAATCAACAACTTAAATGTACTTAAATTTAAAATAAAATTTAATAAATATTACAATTATTGATATATACATAAATAAATCCTATTTTAAAATCAATACCATAAAAAAAACTGCACAATTCTCCAACAACACATTTCTTAAAAAACGACATCATCTGCAATGATATTTTACAACAATGTATTTTTTTTTTATTGATGAAGTACAATTCCAGCAGCTGATTGCATAAATACATTACAAAAGGAAAATGTCATTAGTTATCCATCAATACATAAATACAAATATTCATAAGATCGAGGTTGAATGGAAAAAGGACATACACAAATTAATTCACTCCCAGCGTTATAAAAAAACCCCAAAAAACAGCGGCTTATTTAAACAAAGATACACAAGTCTCAAACGGCCCCCAAATTCTTTTCCCTTTAGCCTTTCCCCTTTTGCCCTTATGTTCATAGAGAGCTGTCTCTAGATTATGGATATGCAAAAAACGCCCCTTCCATTGTTGAAAGGATGGGGGCAGGGGATTAAGCAATGCTGAAGCTACACATAGCCTTAAAACTGACATAGCAATAATAATTACGCCTTCCTCCCCAGCCCCATTATCTGATTCACCTGTGCTAATAACATAAGCTGAGGTGACAGAGATATGTTAGTTTTAGGTACATCGCAAAAAAAACATGCCATCTCCTGGCCCACTGATTCAAGGTTAGGGCAGGTGGAAAACATGTGGACCAGATCAGCACTGGGTGCCTGACATCTAAAACAACGGGTCCCCTCGTCCCCACCCCAGTTGACATTTTTTTCTTGTGTTATAAATAAGTAAAAAGGTGCTTTATAATGTTGTGCTTGTAAACTTGCTGAACACAAAATTGACCCCCCAACTCAAGCCATTTTTGGAAAGCCAGAGTCCGACATCTCAAGCCTCCTCTGCCACTTCACTTCATGCTTGTCCAAGTGGTCCAGGACCTCCTCTATCAAACCGCCATATAATTGCGAGATTAATGGGGTTGTACCATTTGTTCATATTTCAATTAGGGGGATCTGCTTAAAGTCTGCCGCGCCACCAGCCTTCCTCAAAAGAAAATCCTTCAGCTATAGATATTAAAAAATATCCAGAGGACCAATGTTGATTCTAACCCTGACAACTTCAAAGGACGTAATATGATCCCCAGCCAAGAGATCCCCAATCCTACCAAAACCCTCTCTTTCCCACCTAGCTAAACAGACATCCTGAAAGATCCTAGGAAACTGATCGCTCCTGGGCAGAGGGGTGTGCCTGCTGTATCTACCTGCCTCCAGTTTTTTGTGAACACATGACCTGTTCCGAAAAGCAATAATCGGGATCCTAAACCGAGTTCTTTTGAAGGAACTCGGCTCAAAGAATTTCAATAATAAGTCGCCAGTGGTTGCCCCAATCAGAAGTTCGAAAATTGACGGGACATACCCTCATGCGTCTCCCTCCCTAGACTTGTTGTTAAATAAGAGACAATATTATTGAAGCGCTGTCGCTAAGTAGAATAATTTTAAATTCGGAAGCCCCCAAACCCCCCTTTCACTGGGTAGGCACAGAAAAATATTGGCCCTTCTGGTTCTCCCATAAGACCAGATAAATCTAGCCACCAAGCTATCCATTAATTTAAACAAGTCATTATATATCTCTAGGGGTACTGAGCAGAAAACATATAATAGCTTTGGCAACACAATCATCTTACCAAGGTTACACCTCCCCATTATTGAGAGTTTAAGGTTATCCCAGCGACTAAAATTCTTCTTAACTTTTTCCAAAATAGGGGATACGTTTAAATTGACTATAGTGTCTACCCTTGCTGTGATTTTTACTCCCAAATATAATGCTTTGTCGACAATCATGCTCTCAGTGGCTGAAGTAAATCTGTTTATCAGGACCTGAGTTTTAACCTTGTTCAGTGAGAACTCTGATTGATTCACAAATTCTTCAGCTATCATTTCAAGAGATCGCAGAGCCCTATCAGGATCAGCTGTTATTATTGCCACATCATCAGCGTAGGCCAGCATCTGTTTGTCCCAGCCCTGGACGCTAGCAGGGAGGATGTCCAGGGACGCTTCCACCCGCCTAAGAAAGGGATCTATGTACAGTGTAAATAACAAAGGGGAAGAGGGACAACCCTGTCTTGTTCACCTTTCAATTGAGAAAGGCTCTGACTCACTTCCCATGACTTGCAGATGAGCAGTGGGGTAGTATTGCATTATTGAAGGATGTTCCCAGACCATTAACCTCCATAATCGTCCAGAGATAGTCCCACAAATCCTTGTTGAAAGCCTTCTCTGCATCAAGCAAGAAGGCCCCCGTCAGCTTCGCAAGGACCTGTGTGGCCTCAAATAATGAAATCACTCACCACACATGATCCACAGTTCCCCCACACTGGATGAAGCAATGCTGTTGAGGTGAGACCAGGCACTGTTTTACATTGCTTAGCCGACTCACAAAGATCTTTAAATATGACTTTACATCGCTGTATAAACGAGGAATTGGCCTATAAGAGCCCAGGGCTGTGGGATCCTTTCCTTTCTTTCAAAATATAAATATATTGGCCGTACCCAAGGAGCCTGGGGGGAATGCGTCCTCCCGCGCGGTGCCTGCCACATTGTGCATGCAAATGCAGGGGGTACCTTGGGCACCCCCATGTGCCCCTCCCAACATCCTGGGAGCCTGCAACAGGCCCCCAACTGCAAAATCCGCATGCCTTTCCGTGGCAGCCACCACGGAAAGGCTGATCCCCGCATGCATAGTAATATGGATGGCGGTGTCTAACAGACACCGCCACCATATTCAAACCTTTTCCACCCAGTCGACTCATCGACCGGGCGGAAAAGCGGCGGACGGTCTTCCCGTCCACCACGGTACCCCCACCAACATAATCAGGTGTGGAGTAAATTGCATGCAGGCGGTGGATAATGGCAGGCGGATCGCCACTGCCATACGGGCGGTGGCGATCCGCCTGACATTATAATAGACCCCTAAGTTTTTGGTATAATTATTTGATTTGTCCCTGTCCTCTCTTTTGTTTAGCCAAGCTGAACCCCACGGTTTCACCACTTACTGCCACCTTGAAAGCAACCCAGCCCATTCCAGGAGACGCACTGCCCTTGTTGATGATAAAAAAATCCATAATCCAACCCTTCATATGGTTCAAATAATCAGGATCAGACGGAAGTGCTCTCTCGAATGACCACTTTCTAGCCACCCTTCTTACTCAGTCAAGTGGAAATAGGGTTGTGATTGGCCATTACTCTGAGCAAGAGTTCCACCTGAGCCCCCTTAAGTAAGACCGGTGATACCATGGCAAACCTGCCATGAGGGGCTGAGTAATAAGTATATCCCAGCTCAGAGGCTTTCAGCAAAGGCCAACCATTAATTAAACCTACATCTCTCAAGAGATTTTTCAATGATCTTGAAGTTTGCAGCTTGCGCCCACCACTAGAGACTCTGCTACCCCAAGGCCTGGCTCTAGATCCAGTTAATTTTAGATCCCCACAGACTACATATGGTGCTGGCCAAGAAGGCAATTCCATAGCTAAAAAGTTCAAGAAGCCAGGATCATCTAAAATTGTGGCATACAGTGTAAAAGCACCGTTGCCAGCTTTGCACTCCATTATTGCCCATCTGCCCATCTTGTCCGCTGCCTTACGACCTGGTATAACAGCGTTCCTTCTAACTTAAATAGATACACCCTTAGGCCTAACATCCTGGGTTGTATAACATATTGCCTTCAGACCTAGAGAGTTCAGCACAGCACTATCACCATGTGCTATGTGAGTCTCCAGAAGGCAATAAATATATGCTCTTAAATATTTAAGATCTTCTTGCAGCCTTCTTCCATTAGATCTATCATTAAGCCTACGGATATTAATAGCGGCAATATGGATCTTAGCCATCCCTCCAGAAGATTGTTTTAGCCACCCGCAATGTCCCCCAAGGACTGATAGAATTCCTATAATGCCAAGACACAATCCTCCACCCGATCTTGTATTTACACCCTAGCCTGTCCAAAAATGCAACCAAAGAGTCCAACCTACTAAAAGTACCTTGCTGCAATTTAGATACCACTTCAGCCCACCCTATTCCCAACACCTTTCGCCCACAGCCCCCCAAAAGCAACCTCCCACACTTGACCACCACCCCTCCCTCCCTCCCCCCAACAGGGAAAGCAGCCAGACCGCTCAGGTCTCGGTGACGGAGACAGCACAGAACACTGGGGGCTCCCACTCCTAATCCCTCCTCCACACCCCCACATACCAATGTGAAAAACCGTAAGAGATACTACCAGTGAGACCCTAAGCCCCCATATACAAAAAAACCTGACAATAATACTGACAAGAGACTCAGCTATGTTTAGCCTGCCTCGCAATTGTCCTGAACTAACAGCACATAAACTATATATTACTTCTATCTGCCAAAACCTGCTCAAGATAGTCTCTTGCTTGTATTTCATAGGTACATTTCTATAGCCCCTCTGACTCTTGTCTTCAGCCTAGCTGGGGTAAAAAAAAAAAGCCTTAAAGCATCCATCTTGATAAGGCTTAATGACTTGCTGTAGATGGCACCTATGTTTTACAGTTAATTGACAGAAGTCAGGGTGCACAAAAAAGGAGGGCTCTCTGTATTTCCTTCTTACCTCTGGTCGAAACTTCTCAAAAAAAGCTTGGCGTAACAGGAAATTTGTGAAAAAGACTAAGATGGTCCTTGGCTGTCTCTGACCTCTGCTGGCCTCTGTGGGTCTGTGGCATAGTAACGAGAACCGGTGAACCCTCTGAACTTCCCGTTACCCAATCCTTCCCCACAAGCTCGGGAAAGGCTTCCTTAAGAAGGTCCAGCATAAAGGATCGAATATCATCCCCTTCCAAGTCTTACTCGATCCCCAGAAATTGAAGATTGTTCCATCTCTGGCGGTTTTCCAAATCCTCCATTTTCCAAATGGCATCAGTCATTTGAGCATTATGGGACTTGGACTGTTCTTTGACAGCAGCCAGCTCCGTTTCCAAGATGGTTGTTCTCTCCTCTATACAGTTAAGCCGCTCGCCAATCTCAGAACATGCCTTCCTGACGTTCTGAACTGCACCTTCCAGTTTTTTGTGGCCTGCCTGGTTTTTTTCCCATCTGAACAGGCCTCAGCACGGTGCTCCTTCATAGACTCTAAGATCAGGGCCAGCACGGGTTTCATAGTTACTGCCCCTACAGCCTGCAAAGCACCCAGAGGAGTCTCTTCCTGGGCGGGCGGGCGCTAACTCTGATGTTCCCAATATTTTCGTATGGGAGTAGTCCCATTTCAGTCCGATGCCGATGGTGGACTTCTCCCTGTTCTTTCGTGAGTATGTGTTGCCCTTACCGCCCCTCTGCTGCCTTTGGCGTTTAAAGCCTGTCTCAGGTGCTTCAAGAGTGCTAGAGCCTGATGCTGAAGAGCTGTACCCAACTTCACTTTGACTGGAGCCAGAGTCTGCCGAGCGAGAGCCATCCGTGAGTGAAAATAATTTATCAGCCCCATAGGATGTTTTATCAGCTGGAGCTAGACCGTTAGTTTCTGTATTACAGCCCAGATTGCTCATAACACCACCGGAGTCAAAGATTGAAAGTTATACATAACTCGATGCTGGGGCTTCCTGGTTCACCTCTCTGGGACTGCTAACGTCCTTTCCTTGCTCACCAATGTCTCATAGTGTGTGTAGCCCTAATTCTGATGATGAAGAGCTCCCATCAGCTGCCGCCTCTCCTGCCACCTCGATCTTCTCCTGCTGTGCCAAAGATATCCCAGGCTGGTCATCTGGAGGTTGACAAGTTGGGCCCTCACTCTGGCCCAACTTGTCAACCTCCTGGAGTGCTCCCTGAGCTGGATGGACCACACTTCCGTCCTTAACCCTAAAAAAGGCAGTGATAGCTGCCTGCGGTGGGACCATTGATGGAACACGGCTGTCTTTTCTGTGCCCCAAACCCCCCTCCTCAGAGACTTGTGTCGCACCCTGTTTTTTTACTACAGCTGGAATGCGGTCCGGCAGATTCCTCCTCCCAGCCCCTATACTCTCCAGCTATTTTTTTACAGCTCGAGATTGGCTCGGCTTACCTGTTCTCTCATCATTATGGACAGTGGGAGAGTCTTGTCTTAGACCATACACCTGTAGAGCAGCCCATGAGGACGCCATCTTATGTTGTCTGGCAGCTTTGGGAGACATAGTGCAGACCGCCAGGGAAGTTAACCCCCAAAGAGAGCATCTCGCTGTCATCAGGGCTCTTCTGGAGTGTCCTGTAGGAAGACCCACCCACCTGCTAAAGACACAGTTCAGGAACCGTGTAACCCACCCTGCCAGAACCATCAGCGCTCTGGTGTATTGTCTCCATGTTTCAGCCATGCTTGGCTCCACAAACATGCCATGCTAGAGGCTGCTGCAAATTCGTCTACTTTGCAGGGGCTTCAAGGAGTCAGCATGCCATCAGGCGCCGAAAACACCAGGCGAGGCAAGTCACTCCCAGCGAGCACCGAGGTGAAGATCTGGCTCCGCCCCCTCACAGCAGTCTCTCCGCAGTGCACAAAGCTGTAGATGAGCGGAATGCCGGCACCGCAGGTTCCTAGACCGCACCCACATGTGGAAATCCACCGAGCCTCAGAGAAATCACCACGGCATTGGGCACACGAACTTAGTTGACAGGTAAGGTCTCCTGAACGGAAGTGGAGGGGGCCGGGGTAGGAGCTCCACCTCAGTACCCCTATGCGCCCATCATCTAACTTTCCACCCATAACATCACAATATTTTAGTAACAATATTTTTATATGGCTATATTTAAATTTCAATATTCTGTCCGAACACTCTCCTAGCACAACATCCTATTGGTTAGAACATTAAATAATTGCCTTCAAGTGAAATGTCTGTTAATTATATGATAAAGTCTACCAATGCCCTTTTAAAGCAGTACCCATTTCTAGTGCATGTATGCTGACTCGTAGTGATGCTGTTTGGGGTATTTTTGTATAGATAGACTCAATGTCCACTGTATTGCCTGGATATAAAATACACAAAATCCTCCACACTTTTGATCAAATCTGTGCTATTATGTGCATACAGTAGGGTACATGTTCTAAGGGTTTAATGAAGATATCTACATACCTGTATATAAGAAGAATTGGTTCTGTAAGGAAATGTGAAATTTCTTTTAGATCATTTATATCCTGGTAAACTAGGAAATACCAATGAATGACACATGTTTATATTGACGAACGCAAGAAAATACTTGATATTGACACAAAAATAAACGTCCTTAGTCAGATATATAAATTTTTCATATATCGTAGCGGAACACAAATGTTACGTATCAAAAAACACAGGAATGTTATGCGACATGAATAAAATAAATTAGTGCCGTACAAAAGTGTGCTTCACATATAACATAATGTAAGACTCATGACAATTTACAGAAAACACAGAGATATTCAATTGGGTGTCCATATAAAATTCTTCAATGTACTAAACCATATTTCCTCATTTCTTGTTGATAGGCATGTGAGATAATGCTACAGAACACCAATTCTTATCGTCGATGTTTCGACCCTGTCCACCAAGTGTGTTCATAAAAACATCATAACCGGTGTCCCTCAAAACTAGAGAGAGAATACAGCCTGGTCAAGATAGTCAGAAAAAGTAAAGTTAACTTACTTTGGAATTGCACCAACAATGCAATACAATATAGAAAAGAACTCAGCTAAATTGTATTAAATTTGTGAAATAGATAGAAAATCCACAGACAGACAGCCAAGTCATCCACATGTTCCAACAGAAACACAGATTTATAATCTCTCCCTTAGGGACCTGGGGAAAATGTGGTAAAGGCTAGGATAACAGAGGCACTGACTCAGAATAGTGTGAATTGTGACTTCAGAACTTCATAAAACCACTATAACCCTTCTCTAAGATTGGTTCAAAACAGAAGCCACACGTGTGAAATTTGTAACTTAATCCTTCTTGAGATGAATGAAGAGTGTAACAATTGTCAGTCCCATTGAGAATATAGGTGTGGACCCCAGGAGAAGAAAATGAGGGAAAGCAGGAGGGGCGCAGTGGTAAGTTAAGAACCAAGTTGGCAACCAAGCATGAAATTCAGAAGCAGGTAAGTTCAGGCTGTGGCAGTGTGAAGAAATGCAGTGAAGTTCTGTGGGGAAAGGAAGGTAAGAGGGAAAGGGAACTGGGCAAGGGACAGTGAATGAAGTATGTGGAACTGAAGATCACTTGATGAATTGACAAACCATCAGAAGGCCAAAACAACAAGGGATGTTCTCAGACACCTACCCATTGCATGTATGGTATTTACATACTGCTTCTGTTTTTTTTGCCCTGGGTGTCCCAACCTTTGGATGTGAAGTGTAACTTCAAACATACTATCACAGTTTCTGTGATCCTGTTCTCTATAACATTCATGCCACTCATCACTGGCAATTAAGTAAAGCCATAGACCCAGGTTCAGAATTTAATAACACTCTAACACTCCCTTTGGAGACAACTATGAGTGTTCTCTTTCAATTCCTGAAAGACATGACACACTTCTATTTTCGGGTTATCTTCTTTTTTGTAATTATCGCCTCTTTAGTCTTTGCCATTTTTCTGAAGATTTTCCTTTTGCAAGTAGTCAGGCTGCTCGATTTTAATGTTTGGTGCAGTTACATGACATTGCCGCAATGTCGCAAACTGCAAGTAGAGTTTACGTAGGGAGAAACAGAGACTGAGGACCACACAAACTAACATTACCCCCAGGTCCCTTATGTCCTCGTCCCATTCATTACAAAGTGGAGATAACCATCTCCTGACAGAAAAAAACAAGAGGAATGCTGGGACCCTAATACTGCCCCTCCCACCGGGAGTACATAAGCAGTACTTACCCAGCATCCCGCCTGTTCTTTTTTTCTGTCTGTTGACAGAATGGACTTTACTGTGCTGGTGCTGCTCCTGCTGGGCTGGAGTGGCGGTGCTTCTCTTCTCCCCCCGCCCGGCTGCCTGGCTGTGCGGGC
This sequence comes from Triturus cristatus, assembly GCF_964204655.1. Classification (NCBI taxonomy): domain Eukaryota; kingdom Metazoa; phylum Chordata; class Amphibia; order Caudata; family Salamandridae; genus Triturus; species Triturus cristatus. The sequence continues at coordinate 78,761,736 of NC_140588.1, forward strand.
GCGGGGTTTCCTCGGCTGTCTCCTGGCCTGCCGGGCTTGCTGGGAGTCAGTCGCTGTTGGAGCCGGTGTCCGGCTTGCTCTGCATGGCCTACCGGCTCTTTGCGGCTGGGGCTGGAGTTCCCGGTTTCTTCCAGGTCACGGGCTCGTCTTCCCAAGCTTGGCCGGGTGAGACGTGTCACGCTGGATGGGATCCTGCCGGTCTCCTGGTGTGATGGCGATTGGAGTGGGGGCCTTGTTCCTGGGGTTGGCCCCCACTCCGGGTGAGTACCGCTTGCCAGTTTCCTTACTTCCCTGCCTATTTCTTTCCTCTCCTGGTAGTTTGGCTGCGGGGCTTCTGATGCCCGGGAAGGCGCAGTTTGTGCTGCTTTCTTGTCAGTTTCGCTCCACTTCTTGATACGTTGTGTGCTTTGTGGTGCATACACCTGTGCTTTTCGTTCATGTGGGGCGTGGTTTCCATGCTATGTGGGGCCCAACCAGCTTCTTGTACTATCTGTGCACTGGCGGTGGGGGCCTGGTTGACTGGTGGCCCCCGCTTCCACTTGGGGGCTTTCTTCCCCGAAATTGTCCTTCTGGGAATTGCCCAGTTGAGCTACGGAGCCTCCTGGCGCTGACGGGGTTGTTCCCAGATCCTCCTGCGTGCGAGGCTTGCGCTCTGCCACTGAGCTGCGTACCCGCTTCTACAACGCCTCTTTCCGAGGGAGTGCTTGGTTCTGCTGCAGGGGGCTGGGCGTCTGTCTTTGGTGCTGGGGTGCCTGGTTCGAGTCTCGGGTGCCTCGGTGCTGTGGCTCGCCGTTGGTGCTCTCTTCCCGGGCGTGTCCTTTGGGGGTGTTCCTTGGGGTTCCTGTGGCCCGTCTGTCGGGCCCCTGATGGTGCGGGCAGTCGGGCGATGTTCTCGCCCGGTGTGGGGTTTTGGCCCTTTGGGGTGCTGACTCTGGTGCCTTCCGTTGCTTTTTTATCGGCGGCATCGGGCTTCCCTGGTTGTGGCGCTCCGTAGCGGAGCAGAGTGCCCTGTTTTCTCTGCTGTTGGGGTCCTTCTCCGTTGTCCAGTCCTCCCTTGTTTCCTGCAGGAGGGGGGGGGTTGGTTTCACCATTTTGTGGCACGACTATGTCGCACTCGGCTCTCGGGCCTTGTGGGTGCTTCGTTTTGGGGGCTCCGAGAGCTGTGTGCTGCGCTGGGTCCTGGTGATGTGTACTCTGCTGCTCTCTTTGGCGGCTGTGGTTCATGGGGGTGCCGGTTTTGTTCCGGGGCCTCTTGCCTGCTTCCTTGCGTTCTGCCCCCGGCTGCTCTGTGGCTCGGGGTTGCCTCTCGTATCCTCGGGTGCGGCCTGTTTGGGTGCGCTTCTGGTCCTCCTTGCTCTGGGCTCCTCTGCAGCCTCCTGCACCCGGCGGGTGGTGGGACGGTGTTCCTGCTCCTTTGGCGGCTGCGTGGGGGGGTCCTGTTGGATCCCCTGGGTTCCTGTTGGCCTGCCGGGGTCTGTCCCGCTTTCTTTGCTGCCCCGTTTTTCTTTGCTCCCCTGTGCATCCCTGCTTCTCGGGGGTCGCGGGTGTGGGTGTTGTGGCCTGGCATTGGGTGTGCTGGGTCCGTCTGTGTGCTCGCCCTTTCTTGGGGGGCCTTGCCTCCGCTGCGGGAGGCCTGTTTGGTTGTGGCTTCTGCTCCGCTTGGGTGTGCTGGGTGTTCACCTCCACTTCCTGGCTTGTGCGTGGTTGGTCGGAGGTGGTGCACGGGGGCTCATGGTTCCTGGCTTTGATTCTCCCATCCCTTGGGCTGTGCCTGGTTCCCCTTGGGGGTTCCTGGGGTCGTGCCTGGTGCTCTCTGCGCCGCTCTGCCCCCTCTGCCTGCGGGTCTGGTTGGCATTTTTGTTTTTCCGGCTTCCGTCCTGTTCTGTGGGTTGGCCTCTCTGGGATCCAGGGTTGCTTGTGCTGCCTCATGTGCGGCTGTTCTGTTCTCCTTTGCTCTGGCCTGGGGCTTCAGGTGTTTGTCCCGGGGCCTTCTGTGTGCTTGGGTTGCTTCGGGGGTCTGGCTGGTTGGTGCTGTCTCCAACTGCTTGCCTCTTCCTTGCTGGGTGCTTCTGTCTTTGGTTGCTCCTACCCTGGCACTCTCTGTGCTTGCCTTTGGCTTGCTTCGGTGTTCCTGGTCGCCCCTCCTGGTTCTGCTGACGTTCCTGCTCTCGTCTGGTCTTTGGGGTTCCATTCGGTCGGGCCTAGTTTGTTCCTGGTTGGTGCTGCCTGGGGGTGCCTGGTGTGGGCTTCTCCGGCTGCTGTGGTTGGGCTCCTGCTCTTTCTTTCCTTTGCACCTCCCCTGGGTTTTGTTTCCGGTGGCAGTTCACCTTTGGTCCCTGGGGTTCGTTACGCTGCTGTTTGGGCCTGGCTGTCTTTCGCTGCTGCTGTGTCCTTGGCTTGGTGCCTGTTTCCCCTCTTCTGTTCTGCGGTTCTCCTAGCTGGTGGTCCGTCTGAGCTCTGGGTGCGTTTGCTCCCTGGGTGGTCCTGGTCTCATCTGGCTCTCCTCGTGGGTGCCTGACTGGGTGTCTGTTGGGGCTTTCCCGCACTGCTGGTTTGTGGGCGCCTGTTGGTCGCCTTTTTTGGCTCTGCCTCCTTGCCTGTGCTCTCTTTGGGTGTCCTGGCGGGGTGCTATGCGGGTTTGTGGCCGAGTCCTAGTGGGTCATTCTGGATCTGCTCCGGCCGGAGGTTTTCTTCCATGGCTTGGTTCGCCTTTGCTTGGGTGTCTATTTTTCTGCCTGGTCCTGGGGTTTCCGCTAGTTGCTGTTTGACTTCCGGTTTCCCCTTTGCCCTGGTTCTCCTTCTTCGTTGGCTTCCTCCTGGGTTGCGGTTTCCCTGTTCCGGCCTGGGTTGCGGTTTCCCTGTTCCGGCCTGGGTGGGGTTCCTGGTGTTCAGTGCTTCTGGGTTGGCGTGTCCTGGGTTGCCTCCTGTTGCTCCGGGTCTGCCGGCTTCCTGCTGGTTTGGGGTGGCCTGGGGCTGTGCCTCCTTGGCTTGTTGGCTGTGCTGTCGCTTTTCGGCCGGCTTTGGGGTGTTTTGCTGGGCGTTCCTGGTTCTGGTGTCCTGGCTCGCTCCTGTCTTCCCTTGCTTCCCCGGGCTCTGTTCCCGGTGTGTGTCTGTTTGGGTGCCCGCCCCCCCTTCTCTGGTTGGGGTACGGTTCTGTGGTGTTTCTCTTTCCTCTGTGGGATCCGCCCTCCACTTGGTGAATGGGCTATGCTGACCGCTGCCTCAGGCCTACTCCACTGTCAGGTAGGTCACACATTTGAAACTGAGTCTTGATTACACCATGGCAGTGAACACCATTTAAGGAATAGGACAAGTCACTATACTCACTTCGATGTGGTGTCAACAAGTCTATGCATGGCATCACAACCACACGTGTCTGTGGCCGTATGCGGACTACTGCCCTCGGCCTACGCTGCACACGAGTGGGTCACAGATTTGGAACTAAACATCGGTTATTCAAAAGGCAGAATACATGTCATCACAAGTACGGAGAGGTGTCACGTTGCATTCCGGAGGTGATCATCGTTACGGAGGTGATCGAACACTACCGACAACTGCCCTTGTATCACTAACTCTGTGCCTCGCCAGCCAACGATAAGTGGCTGTGGGCCACTGCTGACCGCTGCCTCCGGCCTACACTGTGGTCCAGTAGGTCACAGCAATGGCTGAGTTCATATCAGCGTACCGGCATCATCACAGACAGCATCCCCTCTCAGCCCCGATGCCACTAAGTCTGTTCCCCGACCATCATGGACACTCTCTGGTCAAACTTTGGTGGCGTCTGAGTCTGTGGACTAGGGGGCAGTTTTCATCCTCATGTAGCTGATACCTAATTGGTGGTGGCAACAAGGCTGTCGCATTCAACTCCTCCATTTGCTGCTTCCAGAAAAAATCAAACCTTTCAGCGTCATGCCCTGGAGGACACCTTCCACTGTCCCCCGACACCCTCCGCATCTTACACCTCGGACATTGATGGTGACCCGCTCAGGTCGCATGGCCCATCTGACTGCACCGCAAGTCACCGTCCCGTGGCTGGGTGCCTGTGTCGGCCGCTGTGCATCCGGGCCCACTAACTCTGTGCTGGTCAGGACCGGGATCCCTTCTTATGAGATATTGGATGGCCCCTGAAACATTGGCCTTGGGGTCATCAACGCCATTTCTCTGTGGCCCTGAGCTGTACTCAGCCTCCGGGCTCAACAGCGTCCCACCAGGGCTCACACACCAAATCGAGTCCTGACCGGCCCGGACGTGGCATCACCACAGGAGGTACACGACACCACCGCAAGGACCACCTCCAACAGCCATCTGCCAGAGTCAAAACGGTGGTCGTGACAGACTTACAGAGTTGCTCAGACTTGTCGTGGATGCCATCATCAGCCTGATACACTGCTCAGCACTCCAGGTGCCAGTGACTCAGTGCACCGCAAGAGGTTGCCCAACTATGTCACCTCAAACAGTGTGGGGGCCCTGAGATGTTGATGGGGAAGATGATGCAGGTATGACACACCCCACTGCATCTGCATCAGGTGTCTGTCGGAGGGACACAATCTGAGACATTTTCTTCACATGGGCGCGCTCATCTGTAGTGTCCCATCCCCAGTGCACTGCAACTCACGGACACTTCTGTTTGCATGTTGGCTGTCCTCTGGACTTTCTCCGACTACCCCCATGTTGCTCAGCAGTTGCCTCTTTTATGCATGGGTTTTCTGTTCCCGTTGCACTGGTGTCTAATGTTCAAGTGGCTGCCATCACCAGACATTCCGTGCGGGATGGCTTACACTCACCAGCACAGGCATCACTGTACATGTGGCCCTGCCAATAAGGTGGCCGGACGCATGTGCCCGTAGCCAGTTCAACATGATATCTGCGTGTGTCCCTGTGGTCTTGTTGTATGCATGAGGGCCCTGGGCCCGATGCCATTACATTGTGCTGTGTATATCGGATGCAGACGTGTCACCGCAGGCAGCGGGTCGGAGCTTGGACATGTAGCTTTGTCGTCACCCACTCAGTTCGTAAGGGGAGTGGCCAGAGCCATCATACGCAGAGCCAACATGGGTGTGTGACTGCAATTTGAGCGCCCCTGCCCGTGGTTCTGTACTGTGAATGTGCAACTGCATGTGTCTCTATGGCAGTGTGGGTCTCCTTAGTGGGGTGTTGGTGGCCCCTGAAGGGTGATGGACACCTACGTATGTGTCCTGGTTTGCATTCCATGGGTCCAGCCCCCACCCACACCTGTTGTGCCTCCTCCTTTTGGAATGCAGTAACATGGTATTGGGGTGCAATGTGTGGGTGGGTGAAGTGTCGTGAGCCAGCTGTGCTTGCGGGTGCTGCCTGCTGTGTGTGCTGTTGCCGGCTGCATGTTCTCCTCTGAGCAGCTTGGCTGTCCGGGTCCTGGTCGGGGGGTTGCGTGGGATATCCATGTGCTGTTGTAGGGCGTCGGTGTCTACGATGTGGTGATCCTCTCCGGCATCACTGAGTTGTATTCTGTGCTCTGCTGAAGGTGTTTTGTGCCCCTCTGCGATGTGAAGGGGAGGTGCGTATTGACTTTGCGTTGATATATATGTTGGTGCATTGTGCAGGTTTGCATGCAGACTGTATAGCAATGTACATTGTGACTGTTTGGGGCTTCTGGATTCTACTGTGGGACAGTCTACATGACGGATGTGATGTTGTATGCATACCATTTTTCAGTTTCCGGCTCCGTCAGATGTAGTAGGCATGTTTCTGTGCATGTGCGGAGGCAGTTGTGACCTCTGTTCTGCAGTATCGGCTATGCGCGTTGTTCCTCGTTGTCATCAATGTGGCTGTGCTGTTCGTGCTATGTGTGTGTTCTGCAGTGTGCCACGGGGATCGCGCCCATGAACCTGGGTGATTGTGGGTGTGCAGTGTGCTACATTTCATTGTGCATGTATGCCATTATACCCACTCCCCCCGTCCCCCCCAGTCCCTGTTCATTGGACTCTCTGTTGATGTTGATGTTGTGTCAGGTCCTCTCGAGCTGTGTCCGTACTGCCTACTCCTTGCACCGTCTACACATTGATGAATGTGGGCTGGGTTTCCTTCAGCTCCTCTGGTGGCACTGGACTGCCACCTCCTGTAGCCGTTGCTGCCTTCCTGTTGGCAGCGGGTTTGTGCCTGGTTTAGGTAGTCACGCCATGCCGGCCCCTCTTCGCCTCCTGGATTGGGCTCCTGGGCACTCCGACTGCAATCCAGGTGGTCCGCTAGTGGGTCAGTTGCTAGTAGTGTTCTGTCACCTCCGTTACGCTGGTCTTGTTTTCCTGCTGTCTGCACCCCGTCTTCCTCTCCCTCTTCTCCTTGGCCTTCACCGACCCCATTGTTCCTTGCTGGTAGTCTGTGGAGGTTGTGGGGTTCGAGTTGGCCCCTGCTTTGTGTCAGGGTGCATCCATGTTGCTACGTGCTTTGGATTGTTTTTGGTGTATTTTTTCTGTGGTTTTTATGGTGCATTGTTCCACCAGACGCGTGGGATTTGCTGGCCTGTGGCTGGTTTTTGCTACTTTTTGTATCACGGTTGGCCTCATCTCATGTTTTTTTGCATTCGCGTATCGCATTTATGCGGCGTGGCATTGATTTTCACACGGAGATTTGGGGGGTTATCTGGTGACTATCGCATGGTACCGCCTTGTTGTGAATTCCACGTTGACACAGGGTTATTTTATTTTCCGGCGATGGGCTGCGATATTGAAAGTTGTGTTACGCTACTCTTGTGGTAGTTATCACACATTCTTGTCAATATACCCCTAAGTGTTGTTTTAGTTGTTTTTCAATCCTCCCAATAGGTTAGACTAGTTTTGTTTTTAATAAAATTTGGAAGAAAAGTTTAGTGTTTTACCAGTCTCTAACATGAGGGCTGGTCTTCACACCCACCCCACACCCGTCCAAAACAGGCGTCACTGGTCAGCTTACCCGCCAATAACACTAAGAGCCCGAGTGCACGTGCTTGTGGCCAGTTCTAAGCACTATACCTAATTGTCTGTGTCATACTTATTTACAAAGTATGTGGGCCTAGAACCCATGACTTTACATGATGTACCTGTTAATTCTTTCCGTCTACCACAGTCTACTTTATTACTTTCTTAAGTAAATTTTGTGAGCCTGTACTACCATGGGGTTACCTTTGTGTCCTGCCCTACTTTCGAACTCAAGGCCACTGTGGTACAAAAGTAGGTGCCGGGACCCTCCCATGGGCTGTGGCAAGAATCCATGAAGTGGGGCAGCGCTTCGTCTTACACCTTTTCATCTTGGTAGTGATGGTGTAATTGGGTTCCCTTCTATTTTCCACTTCTGCCTTATGTGTCAATTGCCGTTGTACGTGAGGTTAAATCTGGAGATTGGCCTCTGGAGTCCTGGCAGCGGTTTGCTTGGCACCTTCTTGGTTAAGGGTTTGTGCGCGCAGAAAAATCTCTTCAGGCAGGGTCTGTTCCTCATCTCTTAGTCCCTTCACTCTTTCTTTATCATTTCTTCTCAATAGTCTTGTTTCCCTTTTTGCTGTTCTGTCATCTTCCATCCCTACCAGTGACGGCACAAATAGGAAGACAGGATGGTGTTGTGGCACCTCCGTCGGGAAATCAGGTATGTTTTTGTAACAATCCTTTAGTGTCTAGTTTATGATCTAATATATTTAAATTCTACAGTTTCATTGATTTTGTTCATCTTAACTTAATCCTTCACAATCAGATTATCCAGAGTTGTAGAAAATCCTCCGACATTATGGGACCTATTTAGAGTTTGACATGCAGGATCTTTGTCAAAATGTGAAATCTACTGTATTACAAGTGTCAGACTTTAATACACTTTTAATGCAGCCGACTGGTCACGTTTATGAGAGAGTAGCTAATCTGTCAAACTTTTAAAAAGGCCTATGTGTTACAAATGCTCTTTTCTGACCCTAGGTAAATACAACTGCTATTTCCTGTTCATAAATTCTCAGTAAATGTGAATTTTATCTCCTTAATTCCCTGGTCTGCAGTTGAAAATAGGGTTTAGTTTATGGGATTTCACTACATAATTTGAAGTTTCAATTCTAGAGTTGTTGGCTGTATTTCAGTGAATTTAATAATTTGAAATATCAGTGAGTACCCAGGATTATATAACGTATTGTAACTGCAATGTAGCCAAATGTATTTATCATCAGCGTAGACTGTGCTTCAAGACTTAAAAAAGGGGGAACAACCTTTACAACGCAACTTTTACAACGCACTACACTTACAACGCATTTTTTACAACGCAACATCCACTACAACGCATTCCATTACAAAGCATGACACTACAACGCATTTTTAAAAACTACCTTTACAACGCATTCCATTACATCGCATACTACCTTTACAACGCATACCATTACAACGCATAATATTACACTACACTATCCAACACTTACCCTACTGTTGCACCCCCTGGAGTTAGAATAGTAATTTTTACCCCTATACTATCCAACACTTACCCTACTGTTGCACCCCCTGGAGTTAGAATAGTAATTTTTACCCCTATACTATCCAACACTTACCCTACTGTTGCACCCCCTGGAGTTAGAATAGTAATTTTTACCCCTATACTATCCAACACTTTCCCTACTGTTGCACCCCCTGGAGTTAGAATAGTAATTTTTACCCCTATACTATCCAACACTTACCCTACTGTTGCACCCCCTGGAGTTAGAATAGCAATTTTTACCCCTATACTATCCAACACTTACCCTACTGTTGCACCCCCTGGAGTTAGATTAGTAATTTTTACCCCTATACTATCCAACACTTACCCTACTGTTGCACCCCCTGGAGTTAGAATAGTAATTTTTACCCCTATACTATCCAACACTTACCCTACCCTACTGTTGCACCCCCTGGAGTTAGAATAGTAATTTTTACCCCTATACTATCCAATACTTACCTTAAATGCAATTTAATATTATGCGTTGTAATGGTATGCGTTGTAAAGGTAGTATGCGATGTAATGGAATGCGTTGTAAAGGTAGTTTTTAAAAATGCGTTGTAGTGTCATGCTATGTAATGGAATGCGTTGTAGTGGATTTTGCGTTGTAAAAAATGCGTTGTAAGTGCATGCGTTGTAAAAGTGTGCGTTGTAACGACATACATCCTTAAAAAAGAAATGTACATCAGAGTTTGCCTTTATTGACTCCTATATTTTATAAAGCAGTAACACTTGGCCAACTTACTACTTAGGAACGTTTGAGAGTATCTGTTTAATATAAAATGAATGAAAAGATGAAAGTTATAAAATGTGAAACTTTCCAATTTGTCAGAGCAGAACAATTTTGAAACAAGTATAGGAATGTTGTCTAGCACATTAGAACCAGAATAAGAAACACAATGTGAAGACAACATAAAGGCATTCTTAAATACTTTATAGAAGGGCACTCAGAAGGAATCATGAAACAGTCATCAATATGGTAGTTTTGTTCTCTCATACACTTTCGGAGATTTTACTTCTCATGCTTATATTTTATTTTTCAGAATTGGACTACTTATACTTTGTTTGGAATAAATAATACAAAATAAATCCACATGCATAGTTCCTGTTGCTGGCAATAGGCACTGCAACATGTGCATTACCTTATTTATCTGCAGCGTGGAAATGCTGGGTGGTTGTTATTTAGTGGACCCGCACTAACTCTGAAATTTTCCCTCACAGAAATGTGCAGAAATGTCATGATTTTCGCCAAAGTGTGATATTTGCAAGATATTTTGCATTACAGAACATGACAGGCTCCATACAAGCCACACTACTGTAGGTTTACCTGCGTTTTTAGATTCATAAATTCCCAGGGTGCATATTGTCCCCTCACGTCTGACTTAGATCTGGATAGTACAACAATTCACCCAGCTAAGTGAGAGGAAATTGGGATTCTACCCCTCTCTGCCAACCCATATGTCAAAACTACATAAAAAAGCATACAAGCCATCTCTTACTTGCCACTGAGATGAGGATGCTCCCCACAGAGGCAGAAAGACTGCGGAGGCTTTTGGGGTGGGGAATAGGCCAACTGCATGGGCAGGCTACCCACTGCATATTCATCTCCTAAAAAATTATCCTTGTGGCCCCCGCTCCTCAAGGGACAGACTCGGGGTAAACCCTCTCAATCTGCCCTCTGAGGGGATCAGAAACATTGCTAGACCCATTTTGGGGGCATGTTCAGTCCCATCATGAGTTACTCCATCCCTTTTTAAAAATTTCTTTTTGGACTCATTAGATTTTTTTGTCCAAACATGGGGGGCAGGAAGACTGTTGGTCCTAATCTGGGGTGGGGGCATGCCCACTGTTAGAAATGGGGGTCGCTTATCGGCAGAGGTATTCACCTTTGTCCAAGTAGGGACCATTGCTTCTAGTCAGGGTACGGGAGTTACACCCTTTAGATAACCCCTACTCACCCCCTTGGTAGCTTGACACCAGTAGACAGGCTTATCCCAAAGGCAATGTGTAAAATATGTGTACTCAAAACACAGGGTAACACAGTGAAAACACCACAAATGGACACACCAGTTTAGAAAGATAAAGTTTCTTTATCTAAACTAAACAGGACCAAAACAACAAAAGTCCAAAATACATGTATTGAAATTACAACTTTAGAACAGTTATTTCGAAAATAGTACTTGCAGAAACAAATAGCTCCATCTGGGGCTATTACGACGTCATGACAGGCAAAAATCCAAAGTACGGCACTGACTGCGAGGTGCGCAGCATTGGGCATGGAGTCACATGGACCCCCAAACAACAGCACCTTGGAAATTGAAGTCTATGGACGACGCATGGCATCGTGGAGGTGAGGCGTCAGTGCCGAGGTCAAGGCGGTTTTCTGGTTGCCACAGGGGAGGCGAGGCATCAAGTCCGGTGGGAGGAGATGCATCGAGTCCAGGACAGAGGAAGTCAGGTGGCGTCGGAGCAGGTGCATTCTACTAGCTCGGCCCCTCTGAGCATGTGCAAGGCTCTGGAAGATGGAGAAAGCAAATGACTAGCACATAGCTAACTAAAATGGCTGCCAAGTGAAAAATGGCTTTCAGCTCATGCTAGCAGATCCCTGTAATCTTTAACAGGTGGGGAGGCGTTGGTTCTGGTGAGGCGATGTGTAGTCAAAGAGTTTGCAAAGTCACTCTCGTCGCTGATTGATTCCGCAATAATAGGATTCAGGCATTGGCGGTGACGTCATTAGTGCAAGCGCTGGCATCCGGAAGGCCGATAACACCAGGCTTCGGCAGGCGTTGAAGGGCATCAGAGCTGTGGTGCAGGCGGGCGGTGTTTCGTGCACTTCATGAACTGTGCCTGCAGCATCAGTGCAGGTTGTGGCATCACTGGCGTTGGTACTGACAGCGTTAGAGTTGATCTTCTTACTTTGTAGCACCAACCACACAATTTTCAGGGCCCAGGAGCTGGAATTGGTGCCCAGTTGAATGCAGGAGTCTACAGAGGAGTCCAGGTGCTGGTCAGTGGGTTGCAGGTGAAGTCTTTGAATCCCTGAGACCTCAGAATAGGAGGCCAGTACACACAGTCCCTTGGAGATTCTTCTGCAAGCAGGTTCACAGCAAAGTTCCAGTCATTGTCCTCTCCGTGGCAGAAGGTGCAAATGCAGGCCAACCCAGCAAAGTACGTAGTAATGGTCCAGAGTCCAGAAGGCGTTCTAACTCTCTGGAGTTTAATGTCCAATACTTATACCCCATTTTCTCTTTGTAGTAAGGGTCTCTGAGCTCAGTCCAAACCAGTTCTGTCCTCTCTGGTGCAGCATCACTACAGGAGGTTGAGACATCATTGTGCAGAGGAGGCACTGCCTATTCAGGTGCTAGGGAAACCACGTTCACCACTATAAATGCTGTCAAGGTCTTTTCAGTCCAACTTTCAGTTACCCTGAAAGGCCGGACATACGTGAACCCCCCTTTTGGCTGTCCGCAGTGAATGCACATACCCAGACACTGTCACTCCAAAACCAGACAGTCAATGCACAAAACAGCAGAGGCACACAGAATGGTTAAATGAGAAAATGCCAAATTTCTAAAAGTGGCATTTTCAAAAACACAATTTAAAAACTGTCTTCTTAAGAAGATGTGTTATTAAATTTTGAGTTCAGAAAGCCTGAACTCCACTTCTCTGTCTTGTAAATTGAAATACGTATTTGTAAAGCACAAACGACTCACCCTTACAGGTCTCCAGGCACTAGGGACCATCGTGGAAATTAAGCGAGCTATTGCCCAGAGTCACATGGTGCTGAGCTGAGCTGCCCTGCCGCCAGAGCTGGGGATTGAACTGTGAACCCTGTGCTCCGAAATCAGCTGCCCTGGCCGCTGCACCAAGTCTAACACCCACACCCACTGTCTTGACAGGCTGACCCACCTCTTTTTCTCTCCTTTTTATCTCATGATTAGTTAGTTTTCTGCCCTATGGGGGTAGATTATTAGTAAACCACTCACCACTAGGCCTGCTCTGGGATGAAAAATAGATTGTTATTCAGGTGAGCCACCCCTCCTTTTTTTGTATTACTCTTTCCGATGTCCAGTGGGCTAAAACACCCCAATCTGCTCCTCAGGGAGGCAGAAAGATTAATGGGGTCATTTTGGAATGCAGGCATGACCCAGTGCTAGGATTAGTTACCACCCCATTTTTTAAAATTACTTTTTAAAGGTGTCTATTAGCTTTCTCCCACAGGGAGGGGGAGAAACACTCCTCCAATTTTTTGAATTGGAGAGCAGTTGCACTTACCTCAGGGCCTCAACCCCTCCTTTCTTGTGCTAATGGGTGGATCCATGATTGGGGAAGAGGGTCATTATCCCCCAACAACGGTATGCTGCAATCCCCAAATGTAGTAGTGCTGTCTGCTTTTATGTTTTTTTACAGTGCTGCTCTTCACACAGTCTTGGGTTGCAAGATAAGTTTTTTCTTCATTTCCTGAGCTTGAACTAGAAGTGTAGAAAAGTGGATTAATATTTGGCATGGACACCTTTCTACCTCATAGGATAAGTCAACCACCTGCTAATTTGGTACACAAACTTAAATAAAACAAACCTATGCTCTATCCCTGGTAAAGTGACACAAAGCAGTCAGGCTTAAATCAAAGGCAGTGTGTGATTTATTTAAGCAGTGCATAAATGGCAGAGACGCTCCACAGTCAACTTTAAACTAGAGAAAGGGATTATGAGTAAAATTAGACCAAAATAACAAAATTTCAATGAGGGGAACCTGAGATAGGATTTTTATTTTAAATGAAAGTAAAAATATCTGCAAACAAATAAAGCGTTAAATGTAAGTCAATTGTGGTAGACCAGGACCAGAGTGCAATTTCAGGCTGATTGTGATGGAACCCACATCAGACACACCAAATAGAATCGTCCTGGTAAAAGTCTTGAAGTAAAAGTTCTATAAACCCTACTTCATAAAGTGTCCTAGTCACTTCCTTACAGGATATTTATGAAATTCTTTATCATTTCTAATGCAGACTAAGATTTTTCCACTTTTTGTGAAGAAAAATCCTTTACTTCTTGTAAATAGAGACTAGGCCGGATGTAAAGGAGAGGAGGCTTAATTTGTTTCTCAATGTTGTCTTTTATTCAAAGCATTGTGATATTAATCTACGTAAATGTAAATGAAAATCTCCTCAAGGAGAGATTTCCATCTTCTCCTTTTCTCCTTCTAGGTCTTCAGGTGTGGCTGGATTCCCCGGATTCTCAGCAGAAAAAAGAAACGAGCGATAAGTAACATTGCAGTGATAATACCTAGAAGTCTCCGTCACCAACACCTCTGGTGGTTATGTCGGAAAAGAAGTTTCCCCATGAAGACAACAAAAGGTTTTAGTGTGACTCCAGTTCCATTCACTATATATAAAAGATTAGAAGTGCCCTTTCTGTATGTTCTCTTCTTTCCTCCCTTCCACGTAGGAGGAAATAATAGAATCAGAAGAGAAAAGAAAAATAAATTATATATATTTCTTATCTTGGGACTGTTCAGGAAAGTTTACTCAGGGTGGTCTTTTTACGCAATAGCCATTTTCAGGTATTGGTTTTAATTCCTTCTGGTGAGGATACAATAGGGATTTCAAATTCCTTTTTGTTATATATGTCTGTCTAATGTCTTCTGGGACTTGTAGTCCTCATTGTGTAGGCACACTTTTCCTATAAGCTTGAGTTTCCTTTCTGGCTCAGGCTTTTGACTAGAATAAGCATACACAGTGTGAAAACACCCTCCACCAACACCGCTGTGCCCGGTATTCTTCCCATTCCCTCCTCCCTATCATGATATTCAGAATGTGGCCCGTGTACTCACCCGCTCAACCGCAACTCTCTAGAGTTGCAGCTGCTAGTCATTGTCCTCCAGGGCTATCCACCATTACTCTGAGCTCGACTCGACGTCCTTCTCCAGATGTGGTCCGTTGAGGTTCTCCGGGTCAGCGGCTTCCGCAGTGGTCTTCCCTGGAGTTGGGCACTCCCTCCAATCAGTAGGATAATTCCGGACCCTCCTTTCTTCTGAAGGTTCATTTGGTCCTCAAGGAGTCTCACATCTGTGTCTCTGCTCCCCTCTTCGGGGGTCCGCACTTCCCTTTTCTTTTTGCAGTCATCCTCCCATTGGTTAGCTCCATGGGCCTGTTTAAGGAGACAGGCCACTTTTAATGATTTGTCTTTTTGTTTAACGTTCCTACTCTTTCTTTTCCCAGGTCCTGTAGTGTTGAGTAAATTAAGTGACAGGACAGCAAGGTGGAGGACCTGCAGGAGAGAAACCACATGTATGTAAAAACTCACATCTCCCTTCCTTTACTTTCTTGGTACCAAGAAAACTCTCATGGGGATATCGGGATAGGTATTCTGCATTGGTTTGCTGACTGCCGTTATGATGGAGGGTTTGAAAGCAAAATGACCCAGGTCACGATGGTTGTTATTTTTATACAATGCCATCCATTCTAACAGGGCATGGTCAGTAAAGAGGGTAAACCTGTGGCCCTATAATGAATATTGTACGGTATTAATGGCCCATTTGATGGCTAAATCTTCTTTTTCAATAGATGCATAATGTCTTTCCCTGGGGAAGAGTTTTCTACTGATATAGGTCATAGGGTGTTTTTTCCCCCTATTTGTCCTGTTGGGATAGTAAAACCCATAGCCCTGTATCTGAAGCACCAGTTTGAACTATAAAAGGTTTGTAATAGTTGGGGGTGGTGAGAACCAGTTTGGACACCAATGCCTGTTTGAGGGAATTGAAATCATTGATCAGGTTAGGTGAAGGGTATCTTAACTCGCTTTGGTCTTGCAAGATTTTCGTAGAAGGTCAGCCAAAGAGGTAGCCACTTGAAAAAAAAGAGGTATGAAACATCTATAATAACCTAGTAATTATCTTTTTGTTTCAGTCATCGTAATCTTTGAAATTGCCACAACCTTTTCATCTTGTGGCCTTATGTGTCCACCTCCTAGGAAATATCCCAGGTATTTAAAAGATTCAGCAGCTAACTAACTTTTCTTGGGATTAACTTTTAACCCATGTAAGTTTAAGGTGTCCAAGAGTGCCTGCAGATGCTCTATATGTTGGCTCCAAGTACAGTTGTATCTCATGATTTCATCAATATGCGCCATGGAACATATAGCATGAGGTTGTAGAACCCTGTTCATAAGTTGGTAGAATGTGGTGGGAGTGCCAGACAGCAGCAAAGGGTAATACTTTAAATTGGTACAGTCTTTCATGGCGTTTAAAAAGCTGTTTTTTCTTTGTCTTGGGTTCGGAGAGGTCCCTGCCAATATTATTTAAGAAAATTGATGGTATTGATGTATTGAGTTTCTCCCAATTGTTCCACCATCTCATCTACCCTGGGAAGATGGTATGTGTTGAACCGTGAGATTTTGTTTACTTCTCTGAAATCTATGCAGAAGACGGAGCCACCCAGTTTTGACACTAACACAATCAGGGAACTCATCTGGTGGAAGGCTCAATAACCCCCATCTCTAACATTTGTTGTACCTCTGTTTTTATAACCTCTCTACGATTTTCCAGTATAAGGTAGGGTTTTCGTCTTACCAGTTTTCCGAGTGGGGTATGAATAGCATGTTCAACTGTGGCAGTCCTGCCTGGGGTAATAGAGAAGACCTTGGCATGGAGTTGTATGTGCTTTATCAATTCTTGTCTAAGGGAGGGGGTTAAATCTGGATCCATACTATTTAGGAAGAGAGGATCGTATTCAAAGGTCCTTCCCATTTCTTGAGGAAATTTATAAGGCATATTTGACAGGATTTTCTACAGGAATCTAGTTCAATTTGATAGGTGACTGAGGTCACTTTAGCTAACACTTTGTGAGGTCCCTGCCACTGCACCAGTAGTTTATGATCTGATGTTGGCATCATAATCAAGACATGGTGTCCCACAGCAAACTCCATCTTTTTGGCTTTTTTGTCCTTCTGACATTTTTTGTTGAGTTTGGGCCTGTTGCAGGTTTTCCTTCACCATAGTGACATCTGACCTCGATGTGTCTGGAACCTTGCTACATACTCTGGCAAGGATTTAGTGCCATCCTCTTCATTTTCCCATTTTTCTTTTGCCATGTCTAACAGAGACCTAGGTTGGGATCCGTACAGGAGTTCAAACGGTGATCATCTTGAACTCCTCTGGACTTTGCTTTCTTACAGCAAACAAGGCTAAGAGGAGCACTTCCCAATATCTCATTTTGAGATTTAAAGTATTTTTCAAAGTAGCATTATATCACGCAACCAAACTGTCAGTTTGGGGGTGATAGGCTGCTGTGCATATATGAGTAACACCCAGTTTGGAAAGAGAGGGTCCCGTAATCCATCAACATTTTCTTTTGGAAACCCACCCTAGCAAAGCTGTCTAACATGGCTTTGGCCACATTTATATTATTAGGATTACGCAGAGCAATTGCTTCAGGAAAATGCGTGGCATAGTCGACAAGTACACCTAACAATATCCACTCCTAGATGGTAATAGAGGGCCTATTATGTCAATCCCCACTCAGGTAAATGGTACATCTATTATGGGAAATGGCATCAGGGGTATTTTGGTTGGTTTATATCCATTAAACCTTTGGCAGGTAGGATATTCTTTGCATTATACTTGTACTTATTAAAAAACTCCTGGGCAGTAGAGTTTATCTAAAATAGCTCGTTCATTCTTCCCCCACAAAATGTCTTCCCAGAAGGCGACTGTGGGTCAAGAGCAAAACCTTATCCCTAAAAGGGGTGGGGATACATAATTGGGCAGGATCCGTACGGCCACCTTTTCTATACAACAACCCATTATGTACGTAGAATTAGTGACTTACATTTGTCAGATCTTCCTGATCGGCCGCTACATGCCAGGCCTCATAGAAGGAGGATCCTCCTTTTGAGCTGCCCTAAAATTACAGTTATTATCCCAGACAAAATGTTCCACCTGCGTAGAAAAGACCTTTAAAGGCATTCATCCTTTTTCTCTGTTTGCCAGGTGCCCATTCGTAGTTGTCCACTTGAGAGAAAGGAGTCAACCAAACTTCTCACTCCTTCCAGGTTTCTTGCACCAAAGAATTGAGATGAGGATAATAATTACCTATGATCATAGGTTCCGGTAGTTTGGGTATGAGACCCACTTTGAAGGGACCAACGGGTAGATTTCTGTGTTGTAGGTGTATTTCTGCTACAGGGTATCTTTAACTGTCCCCATGTATACACCGAATATTCACTGTTTCATGTGCCATAAGAGGAGGATGGCGTAAGACTTGGGACTGTTTCACACTTTGCAGAGATCTGGTGTCTATCAAGGTAGTAACTGGTACATCGTTGACAGACACTTCACAATGGTAAGGAGGATGTTTCGCCGCAGCACTATTATGTAGGACTCAAGTCATTCCTATCTCCATGGGCTCCTCTTTTCGAGAACAGAATTGCACTATATGTCCAAACCCGCCACATTGGAAACATTTTGGTCAAGGCATAGGAGCCTTTAAGAGAGGACAAGGCAAAAAAGTCACAAGTTTGGGTTTTTCTGCGGAGCAGGAGGAGGATAACGAACGAGCACTGAACTTGGCATTCTCCAGTTTGACTCATCCCTCCATTTTTGTAGTTCCTGAGCTTGACTATAGGCGCTAGCTATTTCAACAGCTCGTTCTAGAGTCAGATGGGTACGCTATCTTACTGTTTTCTGTATGGGAGGATGAAGGGAGGTGAGATATTGCTCCACGTATATGTTTTCCATTATGTCCTCCTTATATGCTGTAAGGGGTGTGATGTCCACAGTAATAAGAAGTAGCATGGATTCTTTCAGCTAGGTTTCTGTCAAGAAAATGGCATCTGGGCTATTGGCTTTTATAAAATCTGAAATATCTAATGGATGTTTGGGGAGGGATCTTGCATTAATAAGGAGGAATTTAAAATTGTTGGCTTAGGCTGGCCTGTCAGAATTTTCACTAGGAAAAGATGTGATGAGTTTGTCTTGGGGCAGTGGCAAATTCTTCTGCAAATATGCCGCTTTACTCCTAATTAAACATTTTATGGTCAATTGATTGTCACTTACTGTCAGGTTGAAGTTGTGGGTGTGTGTGTGTGAGTAAATTAGCCTTTCTAAGGAACATCAATCAGAACAATCAGGAGGGGTGGCACTTAGCGCAGTCCAGGTGCAGTCAGGTGCATAAGGGCTTACCTGTGGTGTGACTTCAGTTGGGACATGTAGACGCACCACTTTCATTGTCCTCTGTCCTGACGGGAGGTGTGGCCAGCATAGTCTAGAGCGCTAAGACCCCCCAGCAGATCCTGTATGTGAGGTCATGTTCCTTTTTCTCAAACACTACCAAGAAAATGATAAAAGTTACATCTAAGGTGATCAACTATTTTAGTCCTCTGCCCTGGCAGTGGTGTGGCCAGCTAAGTGCTAAGTCAGCATGAAAGCACTAAAATAGAGGGGAGTAAAGGAAAAACCAACCTGGATCCCTGTAAATCACATGTGTAAGGGAAATATATGTGAGTGAGTATATTGATTTACCTATATATAATTGCTCTCACAATAGTGTAGTAGTCGACATTTTGGTAGGACAATAGTTTTCTCCTTGATATTCCGGAGCTCAACAAATCCTGCTTTCCAGCTGCCACTTCAGAGGAATGGCCACCCAATAATTAAGGCATTAGGAGGAGCCTCCTATGGTCTGCAAAGTGAGACATATGCTTCTAAATCTGAAACACCTTTCAGCATGGAGAATGGAGGTTAAGGATAATTAAGACCTGGCATTTTTCCAGAGCTGGATTAAAAGAGTGTAGTAGTTTAACTCCACCCTATGTTGCTGATTGGGCTAATCCAGTGTCTGATACTAGAGGCAAATCCCCTACATCATACCTGGAGGAATTATTGGTTCACATGCAGAAATCAGTCTTTTTGCACCAATTTCAGAATGTTGTATTCCCTTCCTGAGGGATCAACATAGGATCAATTTATAATCTTCTGGTAATACTGGGACCTGTGATTACCAATGCTCCATGTATCTGCAGTGACGTGTGTGGTACTACCACATAAGAATACAGGATGCTCATAATTATGCTTTGATTGGTATTTTCCTCTTCAGAATGCCTTGGTCAAGTTTTGATTGAGACAGATGAGATTTCCTTTGAAACTCAGGAGACTGGGATAGCTGGAATGGACTGATAAGTGACAAAAGAGATCGGCCCAATAGAGAAAATCATTCACTATTTTTTATTTTTGGTGTTTGATCACTAGTATACTATTTATCCTAAGGGAAGTTAGGAAACATTCTTTTCTGAAAAAGTTGAAACGGAAACCCTTTGAATTTTATGAGGGTTCACTAATCTATCCATCACAGGCAGGTTTGTTTACCCTTCGAATAGCGTACTTCATCATTGAAATGGTAAGCATTAGCATGGAACTGAAGAGGAATGAAGACCTTTTTGCTTCATTTTTACTTCATTCACTGAATACTTCCTGCCTCTCAGAGATGATTAGTTATGTAATGTCTTGCTGTGTTGGAGCTTCTGCTTCTAACATTCAGCTTCAGCTAATTATCCGCTGCCAAAGGCTCCTGTGATTTTACAGCGCAGAATTTCCTCTTGTCAAAATCGGATTTGGCTCTACAACACCCAGAAAAATGGCTGTAAAATACCAACCTAATCGGAATGAGGTGGAGAAGAATTCCATGAGGTAATTCCACTCCATCTGACTCCTAGTGAAGGCTTTAGTAGTAAAAATGAGGAACAGCAAAATAAACCAAATAGAGGAATACAAGACTAGTAATGTGGGCAGATAGCTGTAAGAAAGTGGGTTATTAATTAGGGTGGATTTGATTCCACCATGAAGAATAGCATCATAACCTTGCCGGGGTAAAACACAATTTAAATAATTTAAACCTGGGCTCAACTAACTGGTACCTATGGCACAGAGCAGACAGTATAACGTAGGGAAATGTGTAAAGTATTTAGCAGTAACTAAATAATTAGGAAGTCATAACACAACACAATAAAAATTCCATAAACTATTTATGAAAATAGAGAAAAGGTTAGAGAGTGACATTATGCCAAAATGATAAAAATTCTGTAAGATGAATCATAAATATGAATTTTAAAGATTTAAAGCAAAAAAGGTGGAAAGAAAGTGTAAAGCATCAATCAGTAGTCACTCTTCACGGTTGAGTTACACCTAGGTGGGATTTTTGTGCTAAGGTGATTAAGGCAGCCAAAGTCTAACTTGTTTAAAGTTTAATAAAAATCTGACTAAACATTAAAAGTAGTCTTTGAATTATTCCTGAAGCTTGTTCCAAACAGGAGAGAGCAGAGTTATAAAACGGGGCTGATTTATATTTAGGCAGATGGGCTGTGGTTCTGCTATGGGTGCTGAGCAAATTACTCTAAACCCATGGTGGAGAGGACACCCACCTCAATTATAAATGACCACCAAGAAAGGCGGTAATTTATGAGGGCATTGGCATCAACTGCTTTTACTGTTCACTACAGGGCTGCATTGGAAGGAGGCTACCTTGTAGCAAACAGTGTTCTTTTTTTTTCAGAAAGAAAATCCGCAATCTAGATTATTATTTTTTTATAGAAAAAACAATGCTCCCTTACTCTGGAAGGCTACTCTGATGGCAGGTGGGCATTATAATCGTTTTACCTGGTGGTAAAATAAAGTAAAAAATGACAACATTTCTGCTCATCTAAGGGCCTCATTATGATGTCGGTCGGAATGGTTTCTGACTTACCGATTAGGATGTTTCCGACTCCCATTGATTTCAATGGAAGCCTGTGTTCCGACTGACTACGCAGGCTCCCATTGAAAAGAGGGGTTGGGAAAATCGTGCACCCTGTGGCATGCACCCCATGGTGCGTACCACACTGTGCATGGTATTGAAGAGGGGTTCCATGGGTACCCCCACGAGCCCCATTTGGATGGCTCCGGGTGTAAGGGGGCCAGTTAGTGGCCTCTAAAGTCAGATTCCGTTAGCCAATCCATGTCAGAACAACCGATTCTGAAAGGCTGTATGAATCAATCATCATAATATGTTGGTTGGAAACGCTGTCCCTAGACCTTTACGAGTCGGCTCCGCATGACTCGGTTACTTCGAATGCCGTTTGGAACTGATTTGGAAAGTCAGAACGTTTACGACCATCGTAATTGGTCAGTCGGAAGGCTTTCCAATTCGGTCGGAAAGAAAAGTTTCTAATCGGATTTGGAAGAACTAAATGCCATCCGGAGCCTTTCCCACCGACATGGTAATCGGCCCCTGAATTGGGTGGCCGCACATATAGCCATTTCTTTGATGGCCCTTACTACCCAGGGCCATCAGAGAAGCTTGGCCATGCCACAGATAGAGTAGTCATCGCAATTTAAGGTCCAATTAAATTTGGGGGGGGGGGGGCAGACCACTATTTTGGAGGGGAGTGAATTACTTTGGCATTGCAATAGAGTACCCTCTCCATCAATACATAAATCAGGCTCTGAACTTTGTTTTTTCGTATAGGAATAGTTACAGTCCTTCAGAGTGAAAATAACTTTTTGGGGCTAGTCACTATAGGTAAATGTCAACAATAAATTCTTGCAAGTTACACTTTTAAATACTATGCAGCCTATCTTGTAGGCTACATGAACCTACTTAGGGGTGAATTATTTCATGTTTAAAAGTTAGGGATTTTCTTGTTAAAAATGGCTATTTTGACGGGTTCACATGCAGGTTTAAAACCTGCAGGAGACAGACTTCACAGGTAGGCCTGAAGGCATGTGTTCTTAGTCAATCCAGTAGAAGGCACTATAAGAGTTGCAATTCACAAGTGACATTTAACTTGTCATGCCATTGGTGTATTTTCCTGCACAACATACTATTGCCTTACTGAAATGGTAAATATGACAATTTAACATTAGCTAGTTTTACCATGTTTTAGTGGCCACAACACACACACACTGGGCCCTGGGCGTCATTGCCCCAGTGTGAAGAGTTCAAAAATCAGCAATACCAATAAAGAAAAAATGGGGTTGACCATGCAAAAAGAGGCACTGTGTCACAATAGGTAATTAATAGTGTATATGACTAATGAAATGCATATATTGTCAATTATGATTTTAACACAGAAGTACATATACCAATGCTTTGGTTACCTGTTTTTATATATCATATATTGTTTATTGATAGACACGAACAAATAATAAAATAGAAACATTGAAAGTACCAACAATAAATCCACACATTCTTCAAAACACTTGTTATAGCTTTCCTGTATGCAGTTCAAGGTAAATGAACGTTTATTATTCACCTGCAAGCCCTAAGACTATTGCTGATTATTGTACAAGGAATGATGTCTCAGCCTGGGAAAATTAACATACTAACTCTGAATGCATTTTCCACCATGTGAATATATATTTAAGTGATGGCATTTGCTTGTAATGGCTTTTAAACAAATGTGTTGTACTCTAGTTGACTCACTCTGAAATGGGGTGATGTGTTTCAGTAAATGATGTAGGTGCTACAATTGCTTTTGAAAGGCTAAGACAAACTAATTTATGTATGAATGGAAATGCTCCAAGTGGTAAATGAGCTTAAGTGAATTCAATATTTTATTCCACACTAATGTTATGTTTGCAAAAACATAAGATCACTGCCATGGGCGTTGATGTCTAGTAATGCATCTTGGTCATTGACCATATTTTCAAAGGTGGTACAGCTTTCACATCTTTAAAATTTTATCTGCCGTTTTGATGCAGGGGGCCCTGAAATTTTAGATGCCACAAAATTGACCTCAATCAAATTGCCCAGATTCACTGGATCACAGATGACATTGAACCTCAATTTCATACGACAATGTCTCTCTGCGTTAAGGATTTGCAGACATCTAATCGAGTAGCAAACACAGGTTCACTTCCGACACGGTATTTGCGTTGATTGTCAATTTCTTTGTAATTTGTAATGGGAGTGCCTCACAGTAGCCTTGCTCCCTTTCCCAACTTGCTGACAGGCATTTCCCCAACTACAACTGCAGTGCAATTTAATTTGGCACAGCAGTGCAGATGGAAAAACGTTTGTCGGCAAGAACAATGTTGGCCAAAGTTCTCATTCCTCAGCTAAGGCACCTCCCAAAACATCAAAATCAGGAAAATACAACCAAATTAACAGTGGAATGAAATTGAATGTGCCCACTCAATAACAGAGTTCTAGTTCAATTGAAAAAGTTATAGGATTATATTATGGAATTCACAAATGAAGTGGGACAGAGTCAATGCCATAAAGGCTTTTAATGGAATTTACATAAAGAATGCAAAAATCTGAAATTATTCCAAATCCCAAATATGCACCAAAATCGGGAAAGAAACGAAGAGCAATCCTAGTAGAATAGGAACATCTTCTCTCCAAAATTTTTCATACATTATTTTCACATATGAAATTACAGAATCTGCAGGCTTAGTGTGGCATGAGCAAATTAGAGAACATAAAAAATAAATGCCACATTGCTTTAACACTCAAGAACTATCCCACTACATTAAGGATTATTCAGCACCCTCCATGCTAATGTCATCCAGAGATGGTAGTAAAAATCTAATCACATGAACAATAATCTGTTATATGAATGAAAAGGCACAGTGAATCTGTGAAGAACCTTGGTAATGTATCAGGTTGTGACTGAAAGTTCATCATGAACAGTAACAGTGAAAATAAACCAATACATCTAAGATTGACCGCATACTGCAGAGTTTACAAGAAAAGATATGGGCAGAGGGGAACGAAACATGAGTGGCAGGGTTGGCTTCCATCTAGGAAAAGATGGCATTTAGTCTAATCTGTTTAGAAGAATCACACCTCTACACATCATAAAAAATTGTTTCAAAAGACACAGTACTATCTATATCAGTGTCTATATGTGAATATGAATGTGAAAATGTATTCTGCACATTGTTAATGATGGCCAAAATTATGAACACATAAGAATCTTCCACAGTAGTACATGCACTGCTTGCATGTCTTTAAAAGTCACTGTGAGAATTTTGCAGTGTGGTGCGTATCCTCAAAGTGGTTGGTGGCACAGTGCAAAGGTGTGCGCCTGCATTTATGATGCATCTGAACCACATACACTTACTTCGGAAAATAGCCTAGTTAGTGAATGAACTACAGACAGCAGAGCTCGGAAACAGGGAAAAGCAACCATTGCCTCCTGTTTCAGAGTACCGCATGTCAGCTGCTGTGAAATCCTCCCTCTCTAGCTATACTACGGAAGGATGCATGAGGGCCCACATTAAAACATTTTCATACAATGCAGCACAGCACACACATTTGTTGTGCTGCATTGCACAAGAGGGAAACATTGCATAGAGCCATTTACACCAAGATTGGCGAGTTGGTCGCGACATTCCTTGCATTGGCATGCAAACTGAATCCTTTACATGACTTACAGCAATGCACATTTGAACAGCGATAACTGTGCACTGTCTAGCAAAGGTTGTTTACTGAAAGGGTACCCTCCAATACAAATACCTATGCTTAGACATACCCATAACATATCCACACACAGGATGTGGGCTCTGCAATTCAGTACATATGTATCGTGTTGTTTCTGGAGCTATTAACACATTTCCACTTGCTTAAGACTGCTTCAAGTAGAGGCTGGTTTTGAAACAAAGCCTGTTCTGCTGTCCTAGTAGATCCTTTGCATCAAAACCTCTAGGTATTGCATTGATCCACCCCAGTAACATTTATTTCGTACAAAGCAACACAAACCAGTGCAAAGAATATCAAAGCATGAAAACAGGGTTTGTGCAGTGAAAAATGTACATTTCCAGCACAAAACCCTGTTGTATAGTAAATAATAGGGGCTACTTTTCAGCACTTTACATCATGTTGACTCATGCTAGCATTGGATCAAATCTTTAGTATCCAGGCCATGGTCTCTAATCTTAGTGCAACAGCCCAGGAACCTCATATATTGGCTGTACTGTATGCTTACCTGCTATCTGATCACAACAATTATATTAACGTTAATCAGCAATTTGGTTCTATAATTGATTATGTTGCTTCTTTCCACAGAGATTGTGCCTGTAAGTGTCATTTGAGAATGTGCCCTCTGACCAATGACTGCTCCTTTCACTGTACACTTATTGATGCAAAAATGTTCCCACATGAATATGCCCTTGCTGTTACGCAAGACAGGCTGAGGGCATCACACATGGTATGTGCCATTTAGGAGCTACATATATTACAATCATTGTGGGAAAATATTGTAGGTGGAGGTGGCAGCGAAAAATCTCTTAATGGTATGGGGCAAACAAAGCACGTTTAGCTTCATCTAGCAAGATTCAAGGGTTCCCCTCTTGAAAAATGTTTGAAAACATGGGATCAAATAGTGCATTTTAGAGAATAATTTGAACATAGATCTACTAAAAAGCAGTAGGGCACTTATCGTTGGTGGCTCTTCAAGACAGTCATTTGGGCACTGAGCTACCACTTGTGGGACAATGTGGGACATTTTCCATGGTCAAAACTGGATGTGACAGCTTCTTTGTTGAGAGAAGTGTGGGAATGCAGAGTAGTAAAACATACAAGATTATCAATTGAATTGTGTGGTATATTTGCCTTCTATGGCAATGTGCAAGAAAGAACACATTTTGCAGAATACCCTATGAATCACTTAATAGTGTAAGAATCTCCACGTTCAGAGCTGTACAAGTAACTATTATTCCTAAGCTCTGTATCTTGGGCACATTTAAAAATTACATAGCTTTTCCTTCATACCAATATTTCATTCATTAGATTTTATACCACGTTAATTGCAGATGCGTCTGTACAGAATTAAAAAGTATAATATGCTGCAATTCAGTTATTGGCTCTTGGTATTGCGTGTTTTGGACAACTCCAAACTTATATAAATATATATATAACTCTCTATCACAAGAAGGGTCTAATGGACATAGCATTACATTACTTATGTAAATCAGATATCAGTGAAACAATTAAAGGTGAAAATATAGTCAAGAATTGCTTTGTTTCCTTGTGAGAAAGTAGATTATTAGTTGGGTTAGATCAAAGCTCACCACAGTTAATAACATCACTATCCTTGTTAGGTCCAGTAAAGGTTTCAGTAATTTACCTGAGCTCAACCCTTGGTAGCTGGGGTGAGAGCATAAAGGCTCAGCTTTAGATAATGTGTACAGCTGTCAGATCTGTCCAGAAACAATCCTATGCTTCTTAGGAATGGCACAATGCTAAGAATGGACCCACCTCCAAGCACCACTGCATTCCTAAATGAAGCTCACAGAAGACCCCTGAGATGACAGGTGAGCGAAAGAAGGTCTGAAATGACAAATGTAAGAAGGATAAGCATAGAATGTGTATATCCAAAATACAACAATCATCTTAAATGTATGTATGTGTAATGACACTGATTTCTTCAATAATATGTGTTGAAAATCTTTCCTTCCGAAAGGAAATAGACTTCTAAGAACAAGATCCTTATATATCTTCAGGAGATGTAGATAGAATAAAGCCTTGATACATTTTTTCTGTTTCTAAGATTATCCTCTCATGAAGAAAAAATACACAGAGCTTGAACCTTATCGCTAATAATATGTCTTATGATATCTTCTCACAATTGAATAAGCTTTCATCAGCATACAAATATTCTTTTCACGACTGCACTTACTTCAGCGCATGCATTCATTAAGACTTTGAGACTCAAAACAACTGCGCTTTTCCTCAGAACAAAATGCTTCAATAATACTGATATAGTTCACCTGAATTGTGATTTCCTAAGTGCTTGTTAAATAATGTCAATGATACTTTGATCTGAGTTCATATATGCCAATGGAACTGGATTGCTTTCAAAGATA
Source organism: Triturus cristatus (assembly GCF_964204655.1). NCBI lineage: Eukaryota > Metazoa > Chordata > Amphibia > Caudata > Salamandridae > Triturus > Triturus cristatus. The sequence goes on from NC_140588.1 coordinate 78,789,024, forward strand.
GTTTTAGTTAAATAATATATCGTGCACTTCCCTGGAGCTTTGAACAAGCACGTCTTATTTTTCTCGAAAGAGTTAATTGTCATTTCAAAGTCTTATCAACATTTGAAAATGAAAGCAACTAACTGGGTTCAAATGACAAATCCACATTCTTTGAGCACATGGTGAATCGTATTCTGTCTCAGAAGAGTAAGTCTTGAAAGAAAAAATCCTGATTCAGATCTTGGCACATCTGGCCCTGCTGTTACTTTTCAGTTGCTTTCTCAGTCTGCCTACTAGGCGGTTCCGCCGCTCAGTTTAGATGCTGGGGGTATATGGATGGTGGCCTGTCTGATTTCCACCATCTCTGCAAGAATTTTCCTTCCACATCAAAGGCGCCATAGGCAAAAGCAGCTGCTGGAGGGAGTTCAGCCAATATTTCTGCCAGGCCAATAACGATGTCCCTTCCTGTGGCGGGTAATCCTCCACAACCGAGTTGGTGAGTTTTTATCCACTTCCGTTTCCATCATAAACGTGATCACGGAAGTTCTTCCTTTGCTGCTGTTACTTGACCATGAAGCAAATCAACCCAGTTGTCGCCAGGAGAAAAGTTAAGCTCCTTTTTTACTTGTTTTGAATTGTCTGTTTACATGTGCTCTGGACTCATGCATTCTAACATTTTTCTTACAAGACTTTTTTTTTTCTAATGTGTCATGCATATGTGTGTAATGTTGTTGTTTAAGAAAGTTAAAGAAAGACACCTGTATGCATCTTTTTTTCCTCAAATTTGGTTCAAGCTTCCTTACGTGATAATGGACACTTACACAAAACTTGACATTAATCAAAATTCATAAAGTGTTCTTCACGTGAGCTAAATTATTTTTCCTAAACTATCAAATTATAAACATGGGCATTACTCATTATTTAATGATATAGATTTAATATAATTTTGTAATTGCACTAGACAAGGAAAAAGTTTTTTTTAATAAAATGTAAAATCAATGTTAGTTTTAAACTTAAATCATGTTATTTATTTTTTTAAGCACCCTTTCCCCTTGTCTAGTGCATTTTCTTCTCTTTGGTAAGGTCTAATGCACATGTGATTTTTTCCCTTATTAAGTTAAAATAAACACACCTGTTTTAACACTTTTTTTTTTTTTTTTTTAAATCTTTTTATTAGATATTTTAACATTTTATATACAGGGCACAGTACGTTGTTGCAAAAGAAAAACAGAGAAGAGTAAAAATAACGGCAGAGAGACATCCAGTAAACAATGAGTACAATAGGACAAGAGAGAAATACATTCATTGATTGCAATACCTACTATCCCCCGCTCTAACGAGATACAAACTGTACAGCTTCTAGGCAACAAGGAAAGCAAAGCGAAACAAAAATTAGCAGGCCTATTTAATTCATTAATCTAAATTAGAAGTTCCCTTCTTTCCATCTAGTGATAGGATCCCAGATTATCCTGCCCAATTTCCTCCCTTTTTTGCCTTTCCTAGCATATATCTCCTTCTCGAGGTGATACACATAGAGTAATTTAGCAAGCCATTGATGATATGTGGGCGGTAAAGGATTAAGCCAAGCAGTGGCTAAGCACAATCTAAAAACTGCAACCGCTACAAACAAAAACTCTCCCCCTGACTGCATCCCTCCTTCCTCCTCATTTATGCCTAACAAAATAATTGGGGGGGTTAACGAAAAGGCATTCATTCCGAAAACAGTCCTTATGAAGTTCCCAACGTCTTTCTTCAGCATATCTAAGTGCGGGCACGTAGCAAACACATGCTCTAAGTCTGCTACATCGCTTCCACATCTAAAACATTTTGTTCCTAGAGTTCCTCCCCATTGGGCTATTTTGAATGGGGTATAGTACAAACGATATAACGTTTTATAGTGCTGTGCCTGCAATGATGCAGAGCATAGGAGCCTGTGCCCCTCTTCCAGGGAAAATTCAAAACAACCCTGACTAACACTCAGACTATCCTTCCACTTGTCACTCCACTTTACTAAATCATCCTGCTTTCCCTTCATTAATTCGTAATAGAATCGTTTAATCGAACAATCTTTCCCTAGCCGAATCACTTCCATTACCGAGTCCTTATCAAACCCCGAAGATCCACCTATTTTATTCATCAAAAAACTCCTAATTTGCAAAAACTTAAAAAAATGATTATTTTGCAAATTGTACCTATTCTGGATTTCGAAGTATTGACAAATACCTGAGTCTCCCATAACATCCCCTATGCTCCTCACCCCCTTAGCTACCCACTCTGTAAACACCGAGTCCGCGAAGATCTCTTCAGGAAAATTAGGATTATCATTGAGTCTAGTATAACGGTTGAACCTTCCCAAGCCTGCCCTTTTCCGAAATGCTTTCCAGACTACAAATGCTGCCATGAGAGTCTTAAATTTTGTGCGCTTATAGTAGCTGGGCTCCGTGAATTTTAATAACACATTTTCAGCCTCCATGCCCAGAACCAAACCGTATATTGCAACCGTACCTAGATCACTACCCCCTTCAGCCTCAGCACCCCCCACCAGCCCTAACATGTTTTGGAACGTTGTGGCCCAATAATACAATTTCAGGTCGGGCACTGCCCACCCTCCCCTTTCCTTTGGCAATGTCATAAATCTAAGTGCCCTTCTTGTATTCCCTTTCCCCCAAATAAATCTATTAAGCATATGTTCTATCTTTTTAAACCACCTAGCATCAAACAATAGGGGGATTGCCCTGAATAAATATAAGAATTTAGGGAGAATTAGCATTTTGATTATATTTGTCCTCCCCACTAAGCTCAGGTGCAAGTTCTCCAGTCTGTCCAGGTCTTTTTCTATTTTACCCATTAATGGAGCAATATTCATTTCCACTAAGGAGTCCAAATCAGCCGAGATCAGAATACCTAAATATGTACCTGAATGAGTGACACGATTATCAGAACAGATCGCAAAACGATTTTTAATTATTTGTGTTTTTCCCACATTCAACTTATATCCCGAAATAAAGCCAAATTTTATGGCCTCAAGTTCAATTTGATTAATAGACTCCGTTGGTAATGGTGTAATCACTGCCACATCATCAGCATAAGCTAAGACTTTACACTGTCCAGTTAAAGTAGGGAGAGCGCCGACCAATCCACATGCCTCAATTCGGCGAATAAATGGGTCCATGTAGATGGCAAACAACAGTGGCGAGCAGGGGCACCCCTGCCTAGTTCCACGACTTATTTGAAATTGGCTTGTACAACCTGCATTGACCCGAATGAAAGCAACAGGATTCAGGTACAAGGCTTTAATTGATTTGATGAATCCCTGTTTTACACCGGCCCTTTCCAAAGCCCCCCATAGATAGCCCCAGGAGACCCGATCAAATGCCTTTTCCGCATCCAAGAGCATAACAGCCATCGGGTCTCCTGCAACTTCCATGGCATCAAATAACGTGATCACTTTACGAATATGGTGAGTTGTCCCCCTTTCTGGGATAAAACCATGCTGCATTCTACTCACAATATCCGTAATCACTCCTGCAAGCCTTGTAGCCAACACCTTAGAGAACACTTTTGCGTCGGAATTCATTAAAGTGATAGGTCTGTAAGACCCAGGCTCCTCCGGAGGTTTCCCTTTTTTAAGTATTAATACGATTGCCGCACCCCCCCATGAAGCAGGGATTGAGGATCCTGTTTGCGCCTGCTGCATTGTGTCAGTTATAACCTCCTTTAGTGCCCCCCAAAAGACCCGATAAAATTCTACAGGGATTTGATCCGGGCCTGCTGCCTTGCCTGCCGGCAATTTCCAGACTGCCTCTTTTATGTCTTCTAATTGCAACATCCCCTCTAAGCGCTCCGACGCATCCTCCTCTAATGCTGCCCCCGGCAGCCCTTCAAAGTACTCATTAAAAGCCCGGTTGTCAAATTCCCCGAGATCCTCGGTATATAACTTTTCATAAAAACTCCTAAATACGTCCCGAATTTCCTCTGGATCTGTATGTAACCTACCCACAGCGTCCCTTATCTCCCTTATTGTTCCAACAGACTCCTGTTGTCTTGCCCGCACAGCAAGGTGCCTACCTACGGCTTCACTGCACTCATAACACTTCTCCCTTTTTGCTGTGAGCAACTCTGCTGCTTTAATAGCCACGTCCCTTTCAGCCTTGCCTTTCACTTTCAGTAGCTCATTCCATGCGTTATCGACTTGGATACCGTTCCGGAGACAGACTTCTAGTTCCGCCTCAGCCAGAACCAGCTTTCCCCTTACCTCCTCACCCCTCAAGCGTTCTTGTTTCCGTTTATAAGAACTAAAACTCATTGTCTCGCCTCGAATTCCTGCCTTAAAGGCATCCCAGACCACTCCCGCTGTCGCGCTGCCTCTGTTAATCAGAAAGAAACCTTTAATCCATCTGGCCATGTGCTCTACATAGGCCTCATTTTTTAACAATCTCCTCTCGAACGTCCAATTACTACACTGTCTCTCACTTGTTTTATTTGGTTTATTTACAAAAGTAAGTATTAATGGGTTGTGGTCGCTGAATAGCCTTGGTAATTTATCTATCTGCACATTCGTCGCGTCTGAGCTAGGGATCAGAAAGTAATCCAACCTAACACACACTTGATGCGGGGCCGAATAGTACGTGTACCCCTTGTCGACAACCCGTTTTATCCCCCAAACATCTATTAAGGCACTATTAACGATTAGATTTTCCAATGCCCGGCTCACTCTTTTCTTTCTTCCTTTATATTTACCAAAAGAACCTTGCCCTAGCCCATCTGCCCCATTAATATTAAAATCTCCTGCTATAATAACTCTAGGGGCCCAGGTAGCCATCTCCACATCCAAAAATTGAAAAATTTCCGGGTCATCTTCCGTTGACCCGTAGACCGATATAAGTGTAGTCCATACCCCATCCAAGAGACACTCTACCATGGCCCACCTTCCCCACTGATCCCGCGCTTTCTTCCTTACCACGATAGTCCTATTTCTAGCAAGAATAGCGACACCTCTCTTCTTCACCCCCTGTTTGGAACTCACCAATAAGTGGAAACCCAGCTGGTTCAACAAATATACCTGCGTATCCATTATATGTGTCTCCTGTGCAAAAACCAAATCAACATTCATTTGCCTTAGAGCAATGGAGATTCTCATTCTTTTTTGTGCATCATTTAATCCACACACATTCCACGTTACGCACCTGAAACCCATAAGAACCCATAAATATCGTTGCTCAGAACCTCTCCCCTTTCTTTCTTTTTCCTTAAATTATCTTTTATTGCATCCTGACTTGCCTCCCTTAGAACAACATCCCTCTGTACCCAAACACCCGCTTTTTCCAAGTTACCTGAGCCTACTAACCCTGGTACCACCTTCCTTACCCTCTCATTAAATCCTCCTTGCCCGTTTTGCCTCACTTTCTCTAACTCCACCTGTCCAATACGTACCGTGCCCTGTCCCCCCCTGAGTGCCCCAACCCACTCTCTCCTCCCCCCCTCCCCCCCCCCCCCTTACCGGCAATTAGGTCGATCCCGACCTAAGTGTGACGGCCGGCCCTCCATGGAAACACCCCCAGCCTGCCCGTGCCCATGCCTCTTAAATCTTCATTTTGCTGATGCGATTAGCCACGTTGTTGTAACCAAATCTAATCTTCCCCCCATTCCTTTTTGTTTCATTTCTTTCTGCTCTTCACACAATTACAATACTGTAAATAGATAACACTATGTTAGGCGTTCTGTATTTCTAATAGCTACAACTCGATCATTTTGCCTGCTTTGTTCCCTTTCCCCTCTTCGCCCCTTCTCTTCCTTCAGAAAAGTTAAGTATTCCTGTGCCACAATTTCCGAGTAGAACACTCTAGTCTGTCCATTGACGATAACCCTGAGACGTGATGGGAACATCAAATACGCTTCACACCCAATGTTCTGGAACGGTGTAATAAGTTGCCTCATTTGCCATCTTCTCTCCACTGTTTTAGGACAAAAATCTGGGCGAGCAAAGAAAGAAATATCTTTATATGTTCGCTTCTTCATTGGCTTAGCTTTCGTAATTATCTCTTCCCTCAGCAGGTAGCTCCCAACATAGACCAATATGGCTCTCGATTTGGCTCCTGAATTGTTCTTCCTCTGAACCAGCGGGAATCTATGTGCACGCTGTACCTCCTTGTCCCAGTCCCAATTACCCAGCTCTGGGAATGCACCTTTCAACAGCTCCACCACGAACACCCTCATATCTCCTTCTTCTCTTCCTTCTTCCACGCCAAGGATTCTTACATTATTTCGCCTCTGCCTATTCTCGAGATCTTCTAGCTTCCAGAGGACATCCAAAGCTGTCTTCTCCTGCTTTTGTCTGAACTCTTGCAGCATCACTACCTCCTCCTCCACCTTGCACGTTCTCTCTTCAACCTCATCAAGTCTTTTAGCCGCTTCTTCATACAACTTGTCAACTTTACAAAGTGAAGACTGGATTCTTTTATTCGCGTGCTTTGCCCTTTTGCTCTCCTGACGAGCCTCACCCTGAATCTGTTTCAAAGTTGTGAATAACAGCTCAAACTTATCTGTATCTGTATGCCCCTCAATTTGTCCTGTTTTAACACTTAAAAATAAAAATTCCAATTCTTTCTTGGTGTAAGTGTCCACTATCATGATGCGTGCTTGCACTAACATTTTAATGTCCATCACATATATTTGTGTTGCTAATGTTTGGACTTTGCAAATATGTCATTTAAAAAAACTAAGTATTTCACTTTTTCATCATTAACATTTTTAATAATCAAGTAAATGCAAATGAATAATAATGTTAGGACAAACTCTGACAAATTTTGTTTTTTGATTTATAAATGAGATACTTCTCTCATAAATTTTTATGAAAAAAAGAAAAAGAAGAAAGAACAAAAGGCTTTCCCCCACTAACACCCTATGACTTTGTTGTCCATAACTTGCCTTCTAAATATTGTCCAAAGGGTCACCTACCTCTTCAGGAAGAGACATTCATTGGGCACAGAGTAAGCACTTCAGGGATTTTTCTGGGGAGGGGTGAGATTTGGTTTGGTAAAGGTTAAGGACAGATAAGAGACACATTCGTAAATGAGGAGTAAAGGTAGGAGGTGTGGCACAGGAGTGGCTTTTGGAGGCAGAGGGAGCTTGTGTGGGTGATGTGCTTGTGTCAGTTTGGCAGTTGCATGTAGGTCTGGTGTTTGTTCTATATGTTCGGAAGTGAATTTTTGGCTGGTGTCTGATATTCTGGTGAGTGTGTGAATTTGCTTTTGGTTGGTGTTGTTTTGTGTGTAGGTGTGCTTTTATGTGAGTGTGTTGGTTTTGATGAGTGTGTTGTTGTGGTGATTTGTGTAGTTGTGGTGGTTGTGGGTGCGTTGGTGGTTGTGGATGTGATGGTGTTTATGGTGGGTGTGGGTGTGGTGGTTGTGGTTGTGGTGCTTGTGGGTGTGGTGGTGGTTGTGGTAGTTGTGGGTGTGGTGGTGGTTGTGGTAATTGTGGGTGTGGTGGTGGTTGCGGTGTGGGTGTTGGTGGTTGTGGTAGGTGTGGGTGTGGTAGTGGTGTGATAGTTGTGGGTAGGATGGTGGATGTGGGTGATGTGCTTGTGGTTCTTGTGGGTGTAGTTTCAATAGTATGTTGTTTGTATTTGTTTGTTTGTGTATATATATATGTGTGATTGTGTCACTTGTGTATGTTGGAGTAGGTGTCTGCAACAATGTGAGTGTGCTTGGGATTAAAGTAGGAGTTTGGATTTGGGTTGAGGAGGGGACCTGAGTTAGGGGCAGAAGGTTGAAGTGATTGGGAGGCTGGGTTGAGTAAAGAGGCTGCCATTATGGCAAGCAATCGCTGCATGCCAGACATTGAACTGTGAATGGCATCCAGAAATGCAACCATTTGTTGCATTTGGCCCGTAGCCTCTGGATGCCATTCACTATCGCAATCTGGCCTAAGAAATGCTATGTAATAGGTCAATAGTCTCCTCACTCAGTATAGCCGGGGTGACAGGGGCAGAGGGGGAGATACCTGTGGCAAAGGAGACCCCAACCGTTTAGGGCTTTAGGTTTGGTGAACTGGGGGAAGCAAGAGGGAGGGTGGGGATGTGTATCAGGGTGGTGGACAAGGATGAGGTTGTAACAGTTTTAGAAGCATCCACCACCGCGAGGGACTGCTCACTTGTGGGGGCCTCCTATGAAGAAGACGAGGTGGTGGTCTCCGTTCCAGTTTCATCACCCTCCATGCCACTATGTCCATCGGTATCTGATGTTTCACCTCCCAAAACACAGTGGCCAGCTGCTTCTCTGCCTTCTTGGCCAATGTCTCCTTCACCTGCTCTTGAAGAAGCTGTAAAGAGTTTTATAATAGTTTTACTGTATCTATGTACATTTAACTGATCATAAAGTATTTTTCTTAAAACATTATGTACATTTTTATATTTCACCTGCTTCAAGGCTTTTAAACTTTGGTTTATTTTTATCTTTATTACCTGCATGCAAAGAACATCTTCAGGACCCATTTGGTAACAGTTTTGTAATTCTCTATTATTGCTCCTATCTTCTTTTTGATCATTTTTCTTAACCATTTTCAATTCTTTTCCAGGAATTGTTTTACACCTCTGGGCAGTTCTGATTTGTTATTTTGAATTGTGAACTTGTGAAAATGTAATATAAAACAAATCTCCTTTTATAAATTGTGGGCCAGATGTACGCCAATTTTATTTTGCGCCTCGCAATTTGTGACTAATTGCGAGTCGCAAAATAAAATGTACAATAGTGTGTTTAACACTGTTCGTGATTCCCAATAGGGTCGCAAATTGCGAGGCTCATTAATTTTAATGAGCCTCTCGCAATTTGTGAGCCCATTGGGAATGACAGGCCCACCCAGGGATGGTGGCCTGCTGGGCTCAGCAGACCACCATGACTGGAACTGCTTTTAAATAAAGCAGTTTAAAAAAAAAATGCATCCTGTTTTCCTTAAAGGAAAATGGGATGCATACAAAAAAAAAAGAAACATTTTCGTTTAATTGTTTAAGGGCAGGCAGTGGTCCCTCCTGCGACCACTGCCTGACCTTAAAACATTTTTTTGCATGCATTTGAAAAGGAGAAGGTGGTCCCCTGGGGACCCACTCCCATTTGTGAATACATTACCACCTACTTCAAGTAGGTGGTAATTGCGAGTTGTGGTCGGAAAACATTAGTACATGGTTTTTAGACTCGCTATTTGGAAGGGAACGCCCCTTCCAAATAGTGAGTCGCAAAACCTATTTAGCGAGTCACAAATAATTGCGACTTGCTAAATTGGCTTTGTACATGGCCCATAATGTTTTTGCATGCCCAAACGGGTTTGCAAACCCGTTTGCACATGCAGAAATTGGTTGTACATCTGGCCCTGTGTGTACAAGACCAAAAAAGCTGCATTTGTTATTGGTTTGAAAATTCAAATATGAATCAATATGTGTAAAAATATATACTGTAATGTTGTACCAATATTTGTATAAACTGAAAGCTTGTATTTTTTTGGATTGGGCATTTCACAATGGAAAAACTTGCTCCAATTAACTTAAGTCTTTTTCAATTGTAAAAATGAATATTATTGATTCAGTACTTAAGCTGTTTAATAATGTATTACGCCCCATGTATTTACTTATGCTGTTAAAGAAATCTCCCAAATAATTTTTTTGGTTTTAAATTACTTCTACAGCATAAGTAAATACATAGGTCTTGATACATGTTTAATCCACTTTAGTACACAAATAATTTTTTTTACACATTACTCAAAAATATCCTAATTAATTGTTAGTTTGTTTTACAATTGTGTAAAAATAAATTCTGGCTTTGTACAGCATTGCTGAACATTGTTAAATACTTTGCTTCATATATATTTTTAAAATTAAAAAAACAAAATGCAATTTATAATTTAAAAAATATAACTTTGATGCATTTCAAATATTCCCAATTGAGTAATTTCTTGTGCCTGATTTTGAGTTTTGCAGATGGGATACTCCAACACATAAGTTAGGGATGCCATCCATCAAATTCCAAGTACATTTTAAAATATTGCCCTTGGGATAGGTTGGACAAGATATCTATTTCATTTGTGACGGAGCATTCCATCTGTAAAAGACCCTTTAAGTATTCTATTTTTTATCATCCGGACACAACAAAGGACATAAAATCAATGTGCTTTGGTATGAGCTACTCTGTCACTAATGTGTTTACATTCCTGTATGGATACAAATAATTTAAAAAATATATGTTTCAGTGATGTTTCATTTTTTGTTTTAATGAAACATAATTTTGAGAAATCAATCACAAGCATTTGTAAAAATAAAACAGCACAACATTTTGTTTTTCCAAAAAATATTAATTTTGTAGTATCATTTTGAGTAAACGTATCCCTTGTTACCCCCTTATTTAACTAATCCAGGCCGGTGACATCATCTAGGCTGAGTTATTTGTTGGATTATAAAAATCAAGGACTGTTAGAAATGGGGGTTCTGCATGGCTAGGATAAACACCTAGGCCAGACAGAACCCACCACTCTAGTCAGGGCAAGTAAGTTACACACCAAAGATAACCTGTGCTCATCCCCTGTAGTTTGGCACAGAGCAGTCAGGCTTGTCCCTAGAGGCAATGTGTAAAGCGTATGCGCAACACAGGCACACCAGTGACACAATGTATACACCACAAAAGAGACATCACACAGTAGGGTATGAAATATCCTTTGTAATATGCATAAAATGACATTAGTCCATACTCACATAAATCACTGTGCCCCTAGGCACTTGTCAAAACTCACATAGAGCATAACATCACTTTGCCACTTGACCAATTGTCCTAACATAACAAGCTGGATGCTAAATGAACATCTTATAGGCAGCATACATTATAAAAACCGCAGGCATGACATCATTTGACACCATCCCTCCATACATAATATACCTTCTAAAGGAATGCCCGTTTTCATGAAAAATACAAAGAATGCATGAAATAACTCACAACATCAGGGCGTAACTGTCGGTCATATTATAAGCAAATCAACACTGCTTGGCATCAAATGCAATCCTGAGTCAATACGCCGTACGCTGCTACAATAAGAACCTACATGACCCACATTAGAATGTCAGGGCCTGAGTTGCAGCATGAAAACAGGTGAATTGCCACAACCATGAATACTGCCCAGTAGTTTAGCTGAGAGGTAAAAAAAAAAGGGTGAATCACCACACATGGTGAACAGTACCCAACAGTATCATCCTGACCCCGGGTGCTGCCCAGATGCACTCCTATTAGGGGGCATGTGATAGTTAGGGCACCAGCAAAAGCTCAGGGACCTCTGCGTGCCTTCTGTTGCGAATATGGCAATCCCAAAAATGGTAGAACCGGGGTCTTTCTCCTTTAAGGGAGTATGCTTCTGAAGGATATGCCAGCCTCCTCCGCTTCCAAAATGGAGAGGCCGGTATGCCGCATACTGATTTCCCCCTCTTCTTCCCCCAAGTATCCTTGGCGCAGTCGGGGAGGGGTTAAGAACAATCTTGCGACTTGGCCTCATGGGCTGGGGGAGGCTTCATGGGTGTGGCTGCCGGGCAGGGGCCTTCTGTCGTGGATCCTGTCTGGCCTTGAATGTCAGGCTTTCCCCAGCCCTACAGTACCTTCTTGCTTCACGAGGATGCTGCATAGGCTTTCCATGACCCGCGCTCCCCAGGCACTCTCTCCTCACGGCAGATAGAGCAGTTATTCCTTCCCAGAGAACCCGCTCGGCTCCTCGCTCATCAACAGCCTCAGGGAAACCCCTTGCAACCAGATCTACGCACCATGAAAGGGCACCAAAGTGGATGTCTGCTTGTGTCCCGGGGGGGAACCTTAGGGGGTGCGCTCGATCTGAGGGCCGGTAATAAGGAAGCAAGGCCGTTTTTAGCACTCGGTATCCACAGCTTTTGAGCGGGCAGGGAGGCAAAATGCTTTCCATGCACTGGTCCCACCAGTCAGGGCAGGCCCAGGGAGATCGCGGGGGCGCATAGGCAAGGGTGCAGGGTGACCAACACACCGGGTCTTGGAAAACTGAAGAGGCAGTCCTTCTTTAGCAGGTCAGCACATCCCAGTCTAGCCCAAGTGATGGTTCCTCTGACAGCCCCAATCGCCCTCTGGTGCAATCTGATAGCTCTTCTTGGCAGGGCAAAGGTCAGCAGGCATCAGGAAAGCACAACAAAGCAGGGAAGCAGTTCCTTGGAACAGTCAGCACAACGAGGTGGGGCCATCCTTTTAGCGCAGCAGCCTTTATGCCAGCAGAGCTTCTTCCGGGTCCCATAGGGTAATCCAAAAGTGTGAGGCCAGAGCCCCTGTCTAGAAGATAGGGGAAGGATCCAGCAAGGTCTGGTTAGGCCCCGGAGTTTCCCTCCACCATTGCACTGGTTCCAGACATCAGTACGGGGTAAACAAACCCTTTGTGTGATGGCAGGACAGAACCCATACACATGTTAAGTATTAATGCCTCTCACTCTCCCAGCCCAGGTAGACCATTAAAAATACAGATGCAACCCTGTTACACCCAGCCCTTCCTGTGTGATGGCTGTCTGGAAAGTATACACAAGCTGAGCTGTCACTCTGCTCTAGATGTGGATTGGAGTCAGGCTGCAAAGTAAAGCACAGAGAAATGCCCACTTTCTAAAAGTGGCATGTCTAAAATAGTAATGAAAAATCCACCAACACCAACAAGAGTAATATCTCACTATCATTCCAAACATACCAAACATGGCAGTGCTATTCCTTTCAGATCGTGAATTACCACTGAAAGATATATTAGGGAATTCCCAATGCAAACTATAAGAGGAGCAGGCCTCACAGCAGTGAGAAACCAAATAGTCTGTTTTGTCACTACCAGAACATGCCAGACAACAAAGGCGCATGTCCCATCTTTTACCTACACAGCACCCTGCCCATAGGGCTAGCTAGGGCCTACCTTAGGGATGAGTTAAATGTAGTAAAAGAGGAGATTCAGACGTGGCAACCATTTTAAATGCCACGTCACTGCGACAGTAAACTACGCAGGCAGGCCCTGCAGTGGCGGAGGCCTGAGACAGGTTTGAAAAGGCTGCTTCTGTGGGTGCCGCAAGCAGCTCTGCAGGCCCACTAGTAGTATTTAATTTACAGGCCCTCTGTATATGGGATACCACTGCACAAGTGACTTACATGTACATTAAATATGCCAAATAGTTGTAAGCCAATTATATCAAGTTTACAACAGAGAGCACATGCACTTTAGCACTGATGAGCAGTGGTAAAGGGCCAAAAATCATAAAACCAACAAGGACAGGTCAGAAAAAATACAGGTGGAAGGCAAAAGGTTTGGGGATAACCCTGCAAAAATGGCCAGGTCCAACAGGAAAGTTATAGTTAGGCTGACATTTCACTCATACAAAACCAGAAAAATTCAGCGGTTATAGTTAGCTGAGCTAACTATAAGTCGCGCCCCTGCAATGCACTACTGATGACGTCACATATTACATCACTCATGACATGGTCAGTGACATCACTGATGACATCTCAAATGACATCACTGATGACTTCACTAATGACATCATCCAGTAACTGTGAGTGTTTCTAAAAAGTTTAAGAATGTTATATATATATACGCCAAGGTGTATTCGAAGAATGAGTGTGTGTATGAGTGTCTGTTTGGAAGATTTAGTGGTGCGTGACTGACTGTATAAGCGAGTGATTAAACATGCCCTAGTGAATGTATGGGTGAGTGACTAATCTGTGTGATTGTGTCACTCAATCATAGCCTTTGTAAAGCGCACTACTTACCCATGAGGGTCTCAAGGCGCCGGGGGTAGGAGGTGCTGCTACTGCTCAAAAAGCCGGGTCTTGAGGAGTCTTTTGAAGGTCAGCAGGTCTTGGGTCTGCCGTAGGTGGATGGGGAGGGTGTTCCAGGTCATGGCGGCGAGGTGGGAGAATGATCTGCCACCGAAGGTCGCTCTTCGGATGCGGGAGACTGTGGCGAGGGTGAGGTCGGCAGAACGGAGCTGGCGGGTGGGGGTGTAGAAGCTGAGTCGTCTGTTGAGGTACACTGGTCTGGTGTTGTGGAGTGCCTTGTGTGCTTGGGTGAGGAGCTTGAAGATGATCCTCTTGTTGACGGGGAGCCAGTGCAGGTCTCTCAGTTGGGGTGTGATGTGGCTGCGGCAAAGGAAGTCGAGGATCAGGCGTGCAGAGGCATTCTGGATGCGTAGAAGCCGTTTCAGGAGTTTAGCCGAGGCTCCTGGATAGAGGGCATTTCCGTAGTCCAACCTGCTGCTGACGAGGGCCTGGGTGACCGTTCTTCTTGTTTTGGTGGGGATCCACTTGTAGATCTTGCGGAGCATGCGGAGGGTGTTGAAGCAGGAGGAAGAGATGGCGTTGACCTGCTTAGTCATGGAGAGTGTGGAGTCGAGGATGACCCCTAGGTTGCGTGCGTGGTCGGTGGGTGTTGTAGCTGTTTTCAGTGCGGTTTGCCACCATGAGTCGTCCCAGGCCGAAGGGGTGGGTCCGAGGATGAGGACCTCCATCTTGTCCGAGTTCAACTTCAGTCGGCTGTTCCTCATCCATTCGGCGATGGCCGTCATTCCTTCGTGGAGGTTGGTTTTGGCGGTGTGGGGGTCCTTGTTGTGGGAGAGGATCAGCTGGGTGTCATCAGCATAAGAGAGGATGTTGAGGTCATGCAGTCGGGCGACGTGGGCGAGCAGTGCCATGTAGATGTTAAACAGCATTGGGATGAGCCCTGGGGTACGCCGCAGATGATCTTGGTGGCTTCGGAGTGGAAGGGGGGGGAGGCGGACGCTCTGTGTTCTGCCAGAGAGGAAGGAGGTGGTCCAGTCCAGGGCGTCATGGAGGCATGTGTGCGGTGGCAGACCATGTCGAAGGCGGCTGATAGGTCCAGGAGGATGAGGGCCGCGGTTTCTCCGTTGTATAGCATGGTCCTGATGTCATCGGTGGCAGCGATGAGGGCAGTTTCGGTGATGTGGTTGCTGCGGAACCCAGACTGGGACGGGTCCAGGATGCTGTTCTCCTCGAGGTAGCGGGTCAGTTGTTTGTTGATGGTCTTCTCGATGACCTTCGCCGGGAACGGGAGCAGGGAGATGGGCCGGAAGTTCTTGAGGTCCTTGGGGTCCGCCTTGGGTTTCTTGAGTAAGGCGTTGATCTCAGTGTGCTTCCAGCTCTCTGGAAAGGGAGCTGTCTCAAAGGAAATGTTGACGGCTTTCTGGAGATGGGGTGCGATGGCGTTGCTGGCTTTGTTGAAGATGTGGTGAGGGCATGGGTCTGACGGAGATCCGGTTTGGATGGTGTTCATGATCTTGATTGTGTCGTCGTTATTGATGTTGGTCCAGGAGAGCAGGCGGTTGGTGTGGAGGGTGGTCGTGGGGGCGGAGGTCTCAGTGGTAGTCGGGCGGTCATGGCATTGAAGCTGTTGTGGAAGTCTGCGATCTTGCAATGGAAGAAGGTGGCCAGCGTGTCGCACAGGTCCTGCGAGTGTGGGATGTCATTGGGTTTGGAGCTGGGGTTGGAGAGTTCCTTCACGATGTTGAAGAGCTCTTTGCTGTTGTGTGCGTTGTTGTCTAGGCGGTCTTTGAAGGAGGCTCTTTTGGCGGCTCTGATGAGGTAATGGTGTTTGAGGGTGGCATTCTTGTGGGCTTCGTAGCTGTCCAGTGTTCGTTCCTGGAGCCAGTTCTTCTCTAGCTTCTGGCAGGTTTGCTTGGAGGCCTGGAAGTCTTCAGTGAACCAGCTGGCTTTCTTGCTGGTGTGGCTGTTGGAGGGTTTTTTGAACGGGGCGAGGGTGTTGGCGCAGTCATCAATCCACTGTCTGAGGTTGCGGGTAGCTGTGTCGGGGTCAGTGGGGTCGGCGGGGGGCTCTGGGCGAGGGTGGTGGTTAGCTGGTTTTTGGCTGACTTTGCTCCAGCAGCTTGAGGCATCTGTTGGGTGCGGTGGTGCATGGTGGGTTTCCGGAAGGTGAAGTGGATGCAGTGATATTCGGTCCAGTGGAGTTCGGTGGTGTGGTTGAAGGAGACGTGGGGGCTTGCGGAGAAGATGGGGTTGAGTGTGTGGCCGGCAGAGTGGGTGGGTGTTGTGACTAGTTTTCTGAGTCCGAGGTTGGCTAGGTTGTCGTTGTTGTTCTCGAGGTGGAAGTTCAGGTCCCCGAGTAGGATGTAGTCTGTGGAGGCGAGGGCGTGTGTGCTGACGAAGTCAATGATGGAGTCGCTGAACTGTGGTCGGGGTCCGGGGGGTCTGTAGATGAGGGTTCCTCTGAGGGTGGTGTTGGGGTCGGCGTGGATCTGGAAGTGCAGGTGTTCGGCGGTGCTGATGGTGTTGTCGGTGTTGGTCGAGACTCTGAGAGTGTTCCTGTGGACGATGGTGATTCCTCCTCCTACTCTGTTGGTGTGGTCCCTGCGGGTGATCTTGTAGCCTTCCGGGATGGCTATGGTGATCTCGGGTGCCGAGGAGGGGTTCAGCCAGGTCTCCATCAGGAAGGCGAGGTCTGGGGTGGTTGAGTCGAGTACGTCCCAGAGTTCAACGGCGTGTTTGCGTGTGGAGCGGGTGTTGAGAAGAATGCATCTAAGGTAGTTGGGTTCTTTCCTGGTCGGAGGGTTGGCGGGCCTGATGCTGGTGAAGCTGCTGTTCCGGCAGGAGAAGGGTCCTTGAGTGCTCTTCGGGGTGGCCAGAGAGCAGGTGCGTGAGCGTCCGGCGTTGAGTGCGAGGAGGGTGCTGGAGTCGTAGCGGTGCCGGGTATTGTGGCGGTCGCGGGGGTCAGGGGTACTGGCGCTGGGTGCGGTCCAGGCGCAGATGGGTGCAGACAGGCTTGCCTTAGGCGCACCAGTGGCGCGGCTGCTGCATGCCTCCATATAAGGGGAGCAGGGAGGGAGAAGCAGCTGGGAGGTGGGAGCGGGGCGGCGAATGGGCAAACAGGGGAGCGAGGCCATAGGGACGCAGCGGCGGGAAAAATGGGTGGAGGATGGCGGGGGAACAGAAGCCAAACAGGGCACAGAAAATGGCAGGAGGGAGAAAAAGTAAATCAGGCAATGCAAAACAGGCGAGTTCAACCGAGGCAAAAGACAAGTACCACCAAATCAGTACAGCAGCGTGGGGAGCGACCTGCCTGAGAGCAGGGTCAAAGGTCACTCCCCATCAGTTTGTCAGTTGGTGTGTAAGTGGCTGCATGGGTTGGTGAGTACATACATGAGTGTCTATATGGTTATTGATTGGTTATCTGTGTACCTGTATAGGTGCCTGAGTGTCTGTATAGGTGGGTGAGGGTGTGTGTAACTCCTTGCATGGATGTATGAGTAGGTATATGGGATCATGAGTGCATCTGTGTGGGTGAGTGAGTGTGCGTATGGCTGTGTTGGTGAGTGATTGGATATCTCAGTGGTATATGAGTGAGTAACTGCATGTGTGAAAGGCAGAATATGTGAGTGTTGGATTATATAAGTGACTGTATGTGTGAGTGGGTGATTGTGAGAGTGATTGTATGGATGAGTGCATGCTTGTGTCAGTGACTGTATGGAGAGTAAGCATTTGTTAGTATCTGTATGAGTAGTGAGTGTGTGTGTTTCTGTATGAGTAGGCTTTCCTGTTTTCAGTTTCTATTTTTGGTAAATTCTGATGGTTTTTTTCCAGTGCTTTCAAGTGATTTCAGTACGTTAAAAAAACAGTGGTTATCAGTGGTTACACGTTTTCTCGCAATTAAAAACAACAAAAACAGTGTTTTTCCGGTGTTATGGAATGTTTTGCTTTCAATATTGCTTGCTTTCTGCACTGATAGTGCATGGTATATAGACAGTGTGCGTATGGTGTATATGAGGTCCAAATAGATTTTTGAAAATTAAAATTATTATAGTACACCATACAATACTTCTTCAATGAGTCTGTGGTCATGCGCACTCTCTCTTTCCTTCCCATGTAAACTTCTGTGAAAAGACCCTTTCAACATTGGCACTTGAGAAGGGCAACGCCAAAACAGCCAGTACACAATTTAACTCTGGCCACTGACATAGCTTTCCATGCCAATACTGGTGCACTTGAAGATTGCGATACTCAGGGCAGGTTCTGCAACAATTGCATTGAGCTGGGCGCTTATGCCCTCAGAGTTATTGAAGCGATCAAAAATGAAGCTGCACTTTAGAAACTACAGAGGAAATTCCCCTTTACGAAGGGATCTAGAACTTGTTCAGAGTACCACCGTGAGGTTTCATTGACTTCAAATGCCATTGGTGGTGAAGGGACATTTCTATGCATCACTGTAAGCCATTTCTCATACATTGTAAAATAAAAGTTCCTGAATTGGTCTTTAACATTACTTTGCTTACCAAGTGGCAAGCACTCTAACATGGAACATGTTGCAGTGCCAAAGTCACTAAAGGTGTCGCCCAGCCTACTCTCAAGGAGATGTTTCACATCTACACCAATTATGCTGAACACTTGGCAGACAAGGGTGTTTTTAGACTCTATTTTGTTTATTATGTCCACTACAGCAGTTATGTTTTCCTGTAAAAATCTAAGAATGCAGTAGAGTGTACTTTTTTCCACATCACTATCAATATGCAAACAAAGATCCTCACATTTCTTGCCTTTGGCATCAACCCTCAGCAAAAATACTGTGAATGGTTTCCACATGGATAATATAGCATTCATAGCCCCTTGGACTGAGAACCATCAGCTAAGGGACACAGTTGGGATGACTCTTTCTTTGATGCCACACAAAGGACTAAAGGATAAATATTTGCGTTTTAGTTCCTGTGCATAAGAAAACAGTGCATCAGAATGGACTAAAAAGTCAATAGCATTCCTTAATAACTATGAAGATTGTAAAGATGCTTTCAGCATACCATCTAAAAAGTGGCAAGGATCTCTTACAGGGAAGCACATCAGCTCAGGTATCAATTTTGACAGGTCATCACACAAACTTTTCATATACATAGCTGAATCACTGCAAATATCACAATACAATATCACTCCAATCTTTGTTAAACTTGTAAAGAACCTTTTTTGCAGAGCTTTCCAAGTGACACTACGTTCCATGTTTTCGAAAGGTCTGGTATCACCACTATCTGAGATGCTTGGTGATAGCGCTCTTTTCACATATACTTGTCACTATACCTTGCATTGAAGTTTTAAAGCCTGAGGTGTTGGCAATTCACCTACTCTCAATACTGACTCACTAGAAACTGGGGGCTGATGTATTAAGCATTTTTACCCCTTCTCTGTGGGTAAATGTGATGACACATATTAGAAAAGATTCTTTTGAAACCAGCCATTTTACCTATCAGTGAAAGAATCAAATGCAACCAAAATATTAAATATGATTTTGATATATCCTGATTCTCTACAGTTTATAAATAATTAAACAAGACCTAAAACATGCTTCTAAACCCTGCATCTTTAGACCAAAGACCACAAAACTGAAAAAAGCAAAAGGAAGAAGAAATAATATTAGCCGAGTCTTTCTTATTGCTAGCTTGTATAACAAAGATACATTGTATTTGCCCCTTCAGGAAGAAAAAAATGACTCTTTCACTCTTTTTTCCTTTCTTTGAATGGCATTTAGTTTGTGGTTGTGCAGGTGTTTTTTCAGTGTTTATATGTTTTCACTGGTAAGGGCTATTTCTCTTTCAGTGGGGTTTTATCAGTTATTATAGGTATAAACCTAAAACCGGACAGCCTATGTATGAGTAAGTGGCTGTGTGATTGAGTGTTTGGGTGTGTGAGTAGCTCTATGGGTGACTGACGGTATATGAGTAGCTGTATTGGTGTATGAGTGGATATCTCAGAGGCTGTATTGGTGAGTGACTGGCTGTATGTTTGCCTGTATGGGTGAGGGAGTGTATGTGTATGTAGACCTATGAATCAGTGAGTGGATATGTATATACTGGTATTGGTGTGTCAATGGTTTAAAGAAAAGTGATGAAAGAAACAAGAGAGTTGCAGAAAGAAACACGAGAGGTGCATAAAAAGCAAGAGGAGTGCATAAAGAGGCAAGTGAGGTGCAGAAATAGGCAAGAGAAATACAGAAATAGGCAAGAGAGGTGCATAAAGAGGCAAGTGAGGTGCAGAAACTGGCAAGAGGGGTACAGAAAGAGGCAAGAGAAGTGCAGAAAGAAGCAACAGAATGGGAAGAAGGAGGCAAGATAATTTCAGAAAGAGGAAAGAGAGTTGCAGAAACAAGCAAGAGAGGTGCAGAAAGAGGAAAGAGGGGTGCAGAAAGAGGCAGGAGAGTGCAGAAAGAGGGAAGATGGATACAGAAAGAGGCAATATGGTACAGAAAGAGGTAAGAAAAGTGCAGAAAGAGGCAAGAGGGGTGCAAAAAGAGGCAAGTGATGTGCAGAAACAGTCAAGAGGGGTGTAGAATGAGGTAAGAGAAGTGCAGAAAGAAGCAACTGAGGTGCAGAAGGAGGCAAGAGAATTGCAGAAAGAGACACTAGAGTTGCAGAAACAGGCAAGAGAGGTACAGAAAGGCTGCCACAGTACTCAGAACTTTCCATCACAGAAATGTGAGGAAAATGTGGGTTTGTTTACAAAGTTTGAGGTTAGCAAGTGAATCTGGGTAGCAGAACCTGGTGAAAGCCACACATGTCACCCTATCCTGGAATCCCCTTGCTGTCTAGTTTTCAAAAATTTACAGGTTTGCTAGGTTTCCCTGGGTACAAACACCACAGCTAGGCACACTGCAAAAAAGGGTCAGTTTTCACTGGAAAACAATGATGTGCTGATGTTGCGTTTTGGGCCGTGTCCAGCCACTGGCACTATGCTTACCCACACAGGTGAGGCACCATTTCTATCAGGAGACTTAGTGGAACACAGAGTAGTAGAACACGCATTATTAGCAATTGAATTTCTATGTATTTCTCCCTTCCAAATGTAAGACAGTGTGTAAAAAAGAATTCATTGTCAAAAATGCCCTCTAATTCACATGCTGGTCTAGGTATCCACATATATGAAGTTGTGCAAAAAATAAACTGTTTCTAAACTCCATATGTTGTTCCCATTTCGGAAATACATCGTATTCCTGATATCTATTTTTCACTCTTTATATTGTAGCAAGTGAATTGCTCCATACCCGATAAACAATGAAAAGCTACAGCATTGAAAAACACACCAAAAAAGGGGTTGTCAAACACACAGCACACACTAAAGTTGTATCATTTAAATGTGTTTAAAAACACACACCATATTGTTTCCATGTAAATGAAAATAAACAGAAACTTCACTTCACCACTACACTTCACTCACGAACTAAAAGAGGCATCGTAGCCCGTGTTTAAATAAAAATAATTTAGTCTTTTTTACATTTTCAGATAAAACATGTACCTGTTCGTATGGTAAGCTACACAGCTTGATGTACAGGGACAGGACCTCATTAGGCAGCATCACCAGCTTATCTGTTAAGAAGTTTGGGGGCCTTGTCTCCTGTTTTGCCTGGCATTGTAGCACCAAGAGGTAGGAAACAGCAGCAACAGTTGAGGAGGTGTTCTTGGTGGCACTGTTAGGAGGCAAGTGAGCTTTTTTTGATGCAGTGTTGTGTAGTTCCTACAAATCTATATAGGATCTGTGCGGTTAGACAACTCAAACTAAGGGGTTGGTGTTCAGACTGATTCCAGACACCCCCAAAAGATGTGTTAGCCTTTAGACCTACTAGCTCACAGTGCCACCATAAGCCCCCTAACCTTACCAAGGGGAGAATAGTTTCTGGCAACTATCGAACATGACAACCCTTGATCCTTCAGGGATTGTGGAAACAGTACATAACTTTTCAATCAGTCACTTGTTCACTTGGTCTCAGAGAGATACACAGAATAAATGATATGGACTTTTTCTATAAGCATTTATTGAACCAGTGTCATTCTAGTATAAAACATGTTTGCTGCGACAATATTAGACAGAAACTGCTGTATAAGATTACAAGCTCCAACAGAGCAAATAAAAGGTAGAATTCTACCATGGTGCTAAAACAGTGAACATATGAAGGCATATAGACATTACAGTAATCAAGCGTACTCCTGAGATGCAAACCCTATCTAAGTGTAGCTAAGTGTACCTAGCATGTATGTAGGTGTAAAACCTAGAATGCCCTAGAAAAAAGCCAGCCCCATTACCTGATGGGAAAGAACAAAGGTCCCCATCTTGGTCTCGAGTTGGACACCCCGCAAGGGATGCCAGACCACTGCGTGCTGGAGTTTCTGCATTCAGCGTATGATGTCAGCATGGAAGCTTCTCCTCTAAATGTCTTGTGTTCGGTATGGGTCTTTTATACCGTAAAGATAGCCTTGTGGTTTCTTATACAATCCATATGTTGTTTGTACAATTATGCAAATGAGCCTAGAACAATACCTGTAATTATGCAAAGCAATTCTTTCACCCTTGGCTGCAGATGACCATGGCTTTTACGCAGAGTGTGTTCATGCTGTGATGTACGTGATGCGCAGTGGACTTTTCTAAGAATCTTCATGCATAATAAATGAGGCTAGTTTTTGAGAAACTGATCGATATTTATTCAGTAAATAACTGGGTAAAAAGTCAGTGCTAGAACCGGTATGCAGTGCAAGGTAGGAAAAATGTTGTGTAGCTATCTAGGCCTAGATTGGGGTACATTGGCATTCATAACTGCAATGTTAATCTACACTGCATGCAAGATTGCCAACAGAAATGGAAACATCCATTGACTTTCGTGCGTTGCTTTCACACATTTTAGCCTATGGCTGATTCCGACATGGAGATCATGCCCATTACCCCGTCAGCTTACGCTGACTTCGGTTGAATTACAAATGTCATTTGAGCAAGGCCAGGATTCCATCATTTTAGATGGTTAAATAGTGTGTTTGTGAATGTTAAGTGCATCACCACCACTCACAATTGTGGCAAGTTTGTATACATATACAAAACGATGTTATTCATTTATTTTGCCCAAAATGGATTATATAGCGCTTTACAGTGGTTAAATGCGATAGTTGCACTGGTTTATTTATACTTCCATTGACAGAATTTTAGATTAATTTGTTTTAAAAAGTGTATCATTTAGACATTTGTTCTTTAGGAAAAGATAGACGTGTCAAAAATGTGCTTTAAAAACAATCACAAATATAAGTGTAAAATTAGGTAAAAAAATAATTTTTGAAAGCTAAATGAAATTTGTGCTTTATTTTGAAAATATGGTTGGAAATTTTATAGTAATTATTTAAATTTAAAATGCAGTCATATAAGTCCAGGGAGAGTGAAAAAACGATGGCCCCGATTTATGAGACTAAT
The DNA here is from genome assembly GCF_964204655.1 of Triturus cristatus. NCBI lineage: Eukaryota > Metazoa > Chordata > Amphibia > Caudata > Salamandridae > Triturus > Triturus cristatus. Next base: position 78,812,243 of record NC_140588.1, read on the forward strand.
TCCAGACCTTGCCACCATGGAAGAACAGCATATAATAAAACAATTCAGATTCAACTGGTAAACTATTATTGATCTATTTAATCCACTGGAACCAGACCTATTGCCTCTTAATAGGAATCTTACAGCAATAATACCAACAGTGAAAATAATGGCAATACTCCATTTTGTGGCCACAGGATCATTTCAATACATTGTTGAAGTACCAGGTGAAACGTCACAACGGACTTTCAGTGGTGGGCTGCAAGAAGTTTCTTTCTTCAAAGATGAGACACGTCAACAGCTTCGTACAGCTTCCATGAAATTAGGATTTAGGGAGATTTTTATGCTTTGAGTCGCCTACCGCATGTGGTTGGAACAACTGATGGCACACATATTGACTTAGTACCCCCACACAACAGAGAACATGTCTACCGCAATCTGAAAAACTTCCATTCAATCAATGTGCAAGCTGTTTGCTAATAAGATTTGTACATCACAAGCATGTGTGCCCATTTTCCTGGATCAACAGATTATTCCTTTGTACTACGGACAGCACCATACACCTGAAAATGCCTCAACCTGGATGTGAGATGGAATAGCTTGTTGGAAAGTAAAATCTGTTAATATATTGTTTAGTTAATTTCAAGTTTAATGATTGAAAATAGTATTACATTTTTTGGCTCATTTTTTTTTCTCCATGTAGGAAATTCAGCCTATCCTAACCGACAACGGTTGTTAGCACTGCTGAGGAATCCAACACTGCCAGGGAAAGTCCCATTCAATTAGGCCCAAGGAAGAACACAGAGGTCCTTGAAGGGGGTTTTGGGCTCCTAAAGGCCAAATTTCGATGTCTGGATAAGACTGGTGGCGCCCTTCTTTACTCACCCAATACATTTTGCAAAATAACCATGGCATGCTGCATGTTACATAACATAGCCCTGCAACAGGACATCCAGTACATTGCAGAGGAAGGAAACCACAATGAGCCACCAAGTGAGAATGCTGAAATGCAAAATGAAGATGATTTTGGTGAAAATGAAGGATTAGACTTATGTCAAGTGGTATTAACAACTTCTTCACATGAGTGTAATTATATATTTACATATTATTACATTCAATTTTAAACTAACTTTTAATCTAATGAGTATAAAAGTGTATTGTAGACATTGTGTAAAAAAGACAAGTTAAGGAAAATCCAGGGGAAAGATGTTTGTTGATCAACGTTATAACATATTGACTACTGTGTTTATTTACATTGTTTACCTTTGCTTGTTATGAAAAAAATTGTCCTCAAAATTAGTCATTTGCAATGCATCTAATTTGTAATGAAATAAATAGATACATTTTTATTGTTTTAATCAGTTTTAGGTTCCTTTGCCATGTCATCTTTATTTTGATATTTTAAAATTGTCTCATTTGCAGTTTTATTCTGCCCTTGTGAAGCACAAAGAGAACATGGGTTGAACCTTTGAAAGACACACAGACACTTTGTGTGTACACACCTTGTAGGAAGACAACATGCTCAGTGATTGAATTGACATTTTAAAGATTGCATTAGACTTGTTTTTAATGTTTTAAAAAAATATGAAAAACAATTCTTTATTCCAATTTAATATAATATTACTTTTTGATTTGTGGTTTTTGTTCTTTTTGTCATTGAAAAAAATTTTGAAAAGTTGTACCTACATTCAATTTATTTATGAATAAACAATCAGTTTAATTTTAACTTTTTAAAATGAATGATGGAGCAAAGAAATTGAACAAATTTAGAAAAGAAATACAATATCAGTCTTTGTATTCGTAATGTTTGATTTAATTAAACAAAACAAATTAAAAATATTAAAAGTTGAAAACTAAAAAACCAAACGACAAAATAAAATGCTATCATGGTCAATGAAACTATTATTGAAGAGTCAACATTTTTTGAAATCCAATGTACAAAATAAAGCTGGCATCAAAAAGGCTAGTAAGTCCAGAAAATAGTCCACAGAGTGATTTCCAGTCACACACTGGAGTAAATTAGGATCTGTTTCTCTTGCTGGTGGAAGTCTTGCCATCCTCTCCTGCTGATCCATATTAACGTTCCCTTCTGAGGGAGACTGGTGGATACACAAATGCAGAGACTGAGGTGGTTGCAGGTGTTTCTTCTAATGGCAAGGACTCCCTTTCTGTGGCTGATGCAGCTGTAGCAGGCCCAGATGTTGTTGGATCACAGAAAGGAGAAGATGTTTCTAAAAAAGCCCTGCAGCACCCCAGTCAGGGAACTCAAATTAGAGTTGAGAATTTCCATCGGAAAATTGTGCTTTCTCTGCAACAGCTTCATCTCCTGGAGCTCTGTAAGGACCTGGCCCATCATGTCTTGGGACTCATTGAGGGATCCCAAGCTCTCATCAGTGGTGGTCCGGGTCACAAAGAACCCAGTGGCCTCAATTTGCTGGCCTACAGATTCCCTATCAGAAGTCTACCCCCACTACCCTGTGTGCTTAGTCCAGAGTGCCCCATTCCACTGGGTCCTGGCTGAACTGAAGGTGGTGGTGGTGGTGGGGTGTTGGACCAACAGCAGCCAGGTCTGTGGGGCACACAATTGGTGTGATGTTCTTTTAGACACAGGAAGTGAAGTTATCTAGAGGCTGTGTTGTGGTAACAGCTGAGGTGGGAGATGTAGGTGTGAGACAAGTGAGACTAACTGGAGCTGTCTGCCTGTTCAGACCAGATGGACCAGCCTGCTCCTCATCATCTGGACATGCAGGAGAGGATTGTTCGCTGAAGGCTTGTTCCTGGTCTGGAGTGGAGTTATTATCAGTAGCAGTGGCAGATAGTTGTCCACGTACTCTGGGTGTTGGACATATTATAAATTACAAAAAAACATTTTTAAAAGTCTGGATTATACATCAAATGGGTTTGAAGCAAAAAAACAAGAAACCTACGAGGAAAAAGAAAATTAATATGATTACTATACCTTTCAGTAGTATTATATTAAATTACGAGCACAGTTTACATTACACACAAAACTACTTACAAATATCAGGTGTTTGGAAAGAAATAAAAAAATTGAAAGTATACATAGAATATACCAAACATTCAACACAACAAAATAGAGAGGAGCAATGTGAAATAAAACATTCCAGAGCCAAGGAGGATAAAACTACTTAAAAACATAAATAGCTTTAGTCATCTTATAAGCATTGCAAAGTACATTTATTTAAAAATCAACTCATATTCAGCATTCAAAAAACCTACATTAACATTTTTAAATCAACATAGTTTCATTTGTGAAAAAAATCACATCAACTCAATAAAATAACAAGAAAATTACGCATTCAAAATTAAGCAAAAAAACATTTCAAAACATAGAATACAATAGAGATTGGTAAATACATAAAACGTTAACTTATGTGAAAATTTAATGAAAAGAGAGAATTACCAAAATATCATTGCAATATTATTTTAACAAAACCAAACCAAGGATTCATGGTAGCTGAAGTCAATTCAATTAAAGAAGGATAAGAACAAGAATCTTTTGTTGCTTTAACAAAATAAAAATAATGGGATGGAGAATACAAATTATCAGGGAACAAACAGAACATACAACATAAATGTTTGTTATGTCAAAGTCCTTCATTGGTCTTTTATGTTACATCTCGGGATGCCATATATGCCTTAGATCAATAGTGAAGATTCAGTCAGTTATTGTAAGGTCCAATAAGATTGCATCCCGCTCTTCTTATGTGTTCAGACAAATAGATACAGACTGGTACTTGAAGATCCATTTACGTTACAGTCTATTGAGCGGCATTTGATTGTTACCGCGTCTTGGTTGGGGTTTTAAAATATCAATTAATTGCCACAAGTAATTGTTTTCAGTATGTCCATTTCTCAGGAAGTGCTCAACCAGTGGAGCAGTTGTGACTTTACAGTGAATCCTGCTTTTGTGTTGTAATATCCTCTCCTTTATCTTATGTGTGGTTTGACCTGTATAGGCTAAGTCACATGGGCAGCCTATACAGTAGATGACATAGCATTAATTACAGTTCGATAAGAAACTTAAATTTTGCTGAACATTTCCATATTCAACGACTTTTGGGTTAGTGGTTGAGGTGCAGACCATGCAAATCACGCATTTGTAGTGTCCTAAAACAGGAGGAGGAAGTTGGGGTGAATAATGTTGTCAATACGTTACTTGGTTGTCTTTGATGTTGCGGTCTCTCCTGAAAGAGAATAACGGTGGTTCTAGGGACATATTGGAGAGTACATTCCAATGTTTTTTTATGCTTTTTGTCAGTTTGTTATTGATATGGCAAAACGTGGTGATGCATGCAATCTTTGTCATAGGTGTAGTTGTATATTGCTGTGTGAATACCATGCGCATTAAAGTGAGCATTTCACAAGGCCTCTTGGGTATCCACTTTCTTGGAGTTTCTTTGCAAGAATTTCAGCTTTCCTGAAGAAATCTTTCATGAATTTACAGTTGCACTGAATGTGCAAAAACTGGCGTTGGGTAGGCCATCGCTTAAAGCTCAAGGGTGAGAGCTGGAGTATTGGAGTAGTGTGTTCCTCTCTATGGTTTTGAGGAACAATTTAGTGTATAGTTGATCCCCCAACATTTTGAGTGTGACATCTAAATAGTCAATTTGGGTGTTAATGTAATGTTTCATGAATTTGAGGTCTGGTTGACAATTGTTCAGCCAGAGGCTGAGGTAAGTTCTTTTCTACTACCTGACCATATAAACAACACAACTTTAATGTAGCTCTTCCATAGGCATATTTTAGCAAGAAAAGGATAGTTGTGATTCAGGATGTGTACTGTCTCCATTTTATCCACAAATAGTTTTGAAAAATACGGGGTGAAGACAGCGTCTATAGAAGTACCCTTTGTTGTCTGTTGACCTTTCCTTCAAAGAGAAAATAGTTTCTAGTAAGAGGTATTTCCAACTGAGAGATGGTGAATTTCATGGGTACTGGGTGAGGGGCAGGTCTCGGATTTAGATGGTTCTTAATCACCTCAATGCCACCCTGTTGTGATAAATTGGTATACAGAGATTCTATTTCCAATCTTAGCAGAATCTCTCAATGGTCAAAATGTTCAGCTTTAATCAAGTTAATAAAGAGGGTTGTATCTTTTAGATAGGTGGTGGTATTGTTACCAAGTGTTTGATAAAGAAATTATTAAATCTACCATGGGTCCAAAATGGAGCCACCCCCTGATAGTATTTGTCTGCCTGGGGGGTGATTCAAGGCTTGTGTGAATGTTATATTCACAGAAAATACTCTAACGGACCTAAAGAGAGATCCAAAAAGGTTAAAGGAAGGAGGGAAATGAAAACTCCTAAAATAAAGGTTGTGCCTAATACAACCGTGGTCGTGGGGGAGATAAGTATTTCTTTAGGTTACCCTCACACACCCTAGTGGTGTCATGCTTCATCATCGGGTCACCCAGACCCCTAGAAGTCCGGGTGGGCTCGACCACAGTGTTGGGAGTGCTTTTAATATGTTTAAGACAGAGGGGGTTAACTAGATAAAATACCACAGGCAGATCCCCAGTTTCCCTTTATTTTTGGGTCTGTCTGGGTAGTTAAAATAGATAAAATGGGTCTTATAGGAGTGTTATGGTCCTAGGACCCTAGTGCCGACATGTTTCAGTCCAAAAAGGGGCCAAAAAAATGGTCCAGGACTTTCTTCAGGGCAAGGATGTAACTCCCCTATGTGAGTGAAATTACTGGGATGGGGTGTCCCTATCCTGTCAGTATGGTGAGGGCAGAGTAGCTGCTCCACGTGATACTATGTAAGAGTGGATGTGTGTCAACTGCCAGGCTCCATCTGGAAAGGAAATAGAGACAAACAACATATAAAAATATCAGCGGTATGATTGCCGCCGTGTTCATTTCCCCTTTCGCGGTATAGTGATAACCGCAAGTGGACATGCGTGTATTTGTGCGCATGCTTTCAATAGGAGGAGTGTCCTCCTCTTGTGCCACTCAAGATCACTGTAACACATCGTTGTATATGTGACAGGCATTCTGTGCGAGTGGCGATTTGATTCGCATCCTAGCGATAACAGCGTGATGTCTGTATTTGAAAATACCGTGCACAAGGTGTCTCCAGTCTCTAGTGCACACAGAACGTAAATGATCCAGGTGATTCCAAAACCTATCTACGGGTGTGTTTAAAACTACATAGGTGAAATATAAAGAAATACACAGGCATACAACACACTCATTCATACTTAGTTTACAGTTATACATTACCCAATTCGGGGAGGTTGACTGTATCTCACAGGACCAGAGAGTCAGAATGGGCGGTCCTGGGGGGAACCGTGGAGAGAACGTGTGTCAACGAGCAGACTTAGTAGATCTGCCAGAATGTGGATCCGAATGGGGTAGGTAATGGCGAGTGCTAGTCACGTAATGGTGAAGGTAGACATCGCGCTTTTCAGAGTACTTACTTATTTGAGATCGGTCGCCCTGCCTGCTACCTGTTTGGTTCTGGTCCTCGGCTTTCGCAAGTTCGTTGAATAGGTGTCGCGTATAAGTATCATAAAAGCGCGCCAGGACATCGGGCTAATTAAGACCACGCCCCTCGGGTACAGGAAATGACGTGAAACGTCACGACGTGCAGCGGGACTGGAATGAAGGGAATTGTAGTTTCTTAGTTAGGCACTGCAGTTTTTCCGTTGCGGGCTCGTAATAGCTCATTACGGGGACTATCAATGTTCTACGAGTACATAATTGTAAGTGCTCGTGTGTATGCAGAAACAGCGGTATTGTGGATGAGGGAGGTGTGATGAACAATGGTTAATGTGCAATCGCGGTTAAATGTAGATAGCCTACTGTGTCAAGGTGTGCAGTACATAATGTACATGGTACTAGATAGAGGTCCATTGACCAGGGGACAGACTGCAAAATGCTGGTTATTTAATTTCTTCAAAAACCACGGTGGGAGGCAAGGTAGGGATAGGATTATTTGATGTTAAATGTTAAATAGGATTATTCAATTGTAAACGTGTGTAGATGCTACTGTGGAAACCGTCTGTTCTGGGTGTAAGAGTACCACTGTAATGATGTATAAGACGTGTTGCCACACTGGTGGTACTCGTTATCAATCCAGTGTCTCAGTGATGGGTCGATAGAACATTAGGATATCAATAGGAGCCCATAGATTTTATGTCTTCAACTCAAGGTCTGGTGTTGAGCATTGGAAAAGCGGGGATGTCATTTGTTCAGCTGGCTCCATGGTATAGAGTCATTGAGTCCCTCTTCATGCGTTCTCAGACGATACACCCAGCGTTGTTCCCTCTCCAGGAGTCTTTTCTGTAGATTTCTGGTACCATTGATCTTCTCAATGATTGTCCATCGTATGTCTGTGTCTTTATGTTGTTTTTCCATGAAATGTGCTGTTAGTCTGGTAGCTGTGATCATACGTCTGATAGTGCTCCTATGTTCACTTATCCGGATTTTTATTTTACGGCTGGTCATGCCTATGTAAGTCAAATCACATGGACACTTGATAAGGTAGATGACTGCCTCTGAGTTGCAGTTTGTATGTGATCGTTGTTCCCAAGGGGTACGTAGGCCAAGTTCTAGAGTTTTGCTGTGTCTGGTGAATTCACAGGCTACACAGGACCCACATGGATAATGCCCGGTTACTGGCGGTGTATTCCATAATGTTGTTTGGACGTCAACCATAGTACCATATGTGTCTGTGTGGATTAGAGTATCTCTCAGACTACGGTTTTTTTTAAAAGAGAACATGGGTTTTTCATACGAGAGTTTGTTGGAGGTAAGAATGGGCCATCTTTTATTTATAATCTTCTTTACATCATTTGAAGATGAATTGAATGTGGTAACACAAATCATATTCTGGGGTTGTTGTCTTTCTTGAGTTTCAAGCAAGGCCTCTCTGGGAGTGTTCCGTGCTCTTTTTTTGGCTTGTTCAATGATTTTGATTGGGTAACTTCTTTCTTTAAGTTTGTCTGTGAGTATTTCTGCTTCTTTTCTGTAATCTCGGAGTTCGGAGCAATTTCTACGTATGCGTAGGAATTGTCCTACCGGAAGATTCTCCCTGAGAGATCGTGGATGGGCGCTGTCGAATCTCAACAGGCTGTTTCTGTCAGTCGGTTTAGTGTATAGCGAGCTGCTCAGTGTGCCATTTTTTGCAATGATATTGATATCCAAAAATGGAATTGTTTCTCTGTCTTTATTGATGGTAAATCGTAAGTGAGGATTAAGACCGTTAATCCATAGAGTGAAGTTTGAAAGACTCTGAGTGTCGCCTCACCATACCATGAAGATATCATCGATATAACGATACCATTTATAGATGTTATTGGTGTATGGGTTTGCATTCCAAATGTGTTGGTTCTCAAAATGGCTCATGTATAGGCATGCTATACTAGGAGCGAAGGTGCTCCGCATAGAAGTTCCATGGATTTGCCAATACAACTGGGTTTCAAATTTAAAGAAGTTTTCCGTTAATGCCAGTCTCATTAAAGTGATGATCCATTCCTTAGGTGCAGACCATTGCCAGTCCTCATTTTCCAGGAGTTGTTCAATGACCTCGATGCTTTCAGTCTGGGCTATACTAGTATATAGCGCTTCTACATCTAGACTTACTAGGAAGCAATTCATTGGGTCATATTCAATGTCGGTCAGAAGATTCAGGAGATGTTTTGTATCCTGTACTTACGATGTTATTTGTTTCACCAGGGGGCGCAAAAACCAGTCAGTATACTGGGAGAGTGGTTCGAGGATCGAGCCAATTCCTGAGACTATAGGTCTCCCTGGAGGAGGTGACTTCCCCTTGTGGATCTTGGGGATGGTATAGAATAGCGGAATTCTAGGTTCCTCTTGATTCAAAAACTTGTGTTCTTTTTTAGTAATCCATTCCTTCCCAAGTGCATCTGATGTTAGAGTTGATATAGTTGTCTTGAGTTTCTTTGTGGGATCTCGGTTGATTTTTCTGTAGAATTTTGTGTCAGCCAAAAGAGTGAGACATGCTGTCTTGTAGGCCGATGAACTTTGAATGACTGTTGCACCCCCTTTGTCAGCGGGTTTGATTATTATTTCTGTACGATTTTTCAATTTTGTCAAGGCCGTGCGTTCTTTGTTACTCAGGTTGTTAAAAGTATTCACTCTGGGTTGTAGTTGGAAGAAGACAAGGAAGAAGTCATCAACGATGGAGAGTATACTGATTTGAGACTAAAATCAACCTTCTATCCACCCTCGAATATGATGCCCCCAGAGGTACTAGCTTTCGAAGAAGCAGTTGCCAAAGAAGTAGAAGAACTACAACCCAGAGTGAATACTTTTAACAACCTGAGTAACAAAGAACGCACGGCCTTGACAAAATTGAAAAATTGTACAGAAATAATAATCAAACCCGCTGACAAAGGGGGTGCAACAGTCATTCAAAGTTCATCGGCCTACAAGACAGCATGGCTCACTCTTTTGGCTGACACAAAATTCTACAGAAAAATCAACCGAGATCCCACAAAGAAACTCAAGACAACTATATCAACTCTAACATCAGATGCACTGGGGAAGGAATGGATTACTAAAAAAGAACACAAGTTTTTGAATCAAGAGGAACCTAGAATTCCGCTATTCTATACCATCCCCAAGATCCACAAGGGGAAGTCACCTCCTCCAGGGAGACCTATAGTCTCAGGAATTGGCTCGATCCTCGAACCACTCTCCCAGTATACTGACTGGTTTTTGCGCCCCCTGGTGAAACAAATAACATCGTATGTACAGGATACAAAACATCTCCTGAATCTTCTGACCGACATTGAATATGACCCAATGAATTGCTTCCTAGTAAGTCTAGATGTAGAAGCGCTATATACTAGTATACCCCAGACTGAAAGCATCGAGGTCATTGAACAACTCCTGGAAAATGAGGACTGGCAATGGTCTGCACCTAAGGAATGGATCATCACTTTAATGAGACTGGCATTAACGGAAAACTTCTTTAAATTTGAAACCCAGTTGTATTGGCAAATCCATGGAACTTCTATGGGGAGCACCTTCGCTCCTAGTATAGCATGCCTATACATGAGCCATTTTGAGAACCAACACATTTGGAATGCAAACCCATACACCAATAACATCTATAAATGGTATCGTTATATCGATGATATCTTCATGGTATGGCGAGGCGACACTCAGAGTCTTTCAAACTTCACTCTATGGATTAACGGTCTTAATCCTCACTTACGATTTACCATCAATAAAGACAGAGAAACAATTCCATTTTTGGATATCAATATCATTGCAAAAAATGGCACACTGAGCAGCTCGCTATACACTAAACCGACTGACAGAAACAGCCTGTTGAGATTCGACAGCGCCCATCCACGATCTCTCAGGGAGAATCTTCCGGTAGGACAATTCCTACGCATACGTAGAAATTGCTCCGAACTCCGAGATTACAGAAAAGAAGCAGAAATACTCACAGACAAACTTAAAAGAAGTTACCCAATCAAAATCATTGAACAAGCCAAAAAAAGAGCACGGAACACTCCCAGAGAGGCCTTGACTGAAACTCAAGAAAGACAACAACCCCAGAATATGATTTGTGTTACCACATTCAATTCATCTTCAAATGATGTAAAGAAGATTATAAATAAAAGATGGCCCATTCTTACCTCCAACAAACTCTCGTATGAAAAACCCATGTTCTCTTTTAAAAAAAACCGTAGTCTGAGAGATACTCTAATCCACACAGACACATATGGTACTGTGGTTGACGTCCAAACAACATTATGGAATACACCGCCAGTAACCGGGCATTATCCATGTGGGTCCTGTGTAGCCTGTGAATTCACCAGACACAGCAAAACTCTAGAACTTGGCCTACGTACCCCTTGGGAACAACGATCACATACAAACTGCAACTCAGAGGCAGTCATCTACCTTATCAAGTGTCCATGTGATTTGACTTACATAGGCATGACCAGCCGTAAAATAAAAATCCGGATAAGTGAACATAGGAGCACTATCAGACGTATGATCACAGCTACCAGACTAACAGCACATTTCATGGAAAAACAACATAAAGACACAGACATACGATGGACAATCATTGAGAAGATCAATGGTACCAGAAATCTACAGAAAAGACTCCTGGAGAGGGAACAACGCTGGGTGTATCGTCTGAGAACGCATGAAGAGGGACTCAATGACTCTATACCATGGAGCCAGCTGAACAAATGACATCCCCGCTTTTCCAATGCTCAACACCAGACCTTGAGTTGAAGACATAAAATCTATGGGCTCCTATTGATATCCTAATGTTCTATCGACCCATCACTGAGACACTGGATTGATAACGAGTACCACCAGTGTGGCAACACGTCTTATACATCATTACAGTGGTACTCTTACACCCAGAACAGACGGTTTCCACAGTAGCATCTACACACGTTTACAATTGAATAATCCTATTTAACATTTAACATCAAATAATCCTATCCCTACCTTGCCTCCCACCGTGGTTTTTGAAGAAATTAAATAACCAGCATTTTGCAGTCTGTCCCCTGGTCAATGGACCTCTATCTAGTACCATGTACATTATGTACTGCACACCTTGACACAGTAGGCTATCTACATTTAACCGCGATTGCACATTAACCATTGTTCATCACACCTCCCTCATCCACAATACCGCTGTTTCTGCATACACACGAGCACTTACAATTATGTACTCGTAGAACATTGATAGTCCCCGTAATGAGCTATTACGAGCCCGCAACGGAAAAACTGCAGTGCCTAACTAAGAAACTACAATTCCCTTCATTCCAGTCCCGCTGCACGTCGTGACGTTTCACGTCATTTCCTGTACCCGAGGGGCGTGGTCTTAATTAGCCCGATGTCCTGGCGCGCTTTTATGATACTTATACGCGACACCTATTCAACGAACTTGCGAAAGCCGAGGACCAGAACCAAACAGGTAGCAGGCAGGGCGACCGATCTCAAATAAGTAAGTACTCTGAAAAGCGCGATGTCTACCTTCACCATTACGTGACTAGCACTCGCCATTACCTACCCCATTCGGATCCACATACTGGCAGATCTACTAAGTCTGCTCGTTGACACACGTTCTCTCCACGGTTCCCCCCAGGACCGCCCATTCTGACTCTCTGGTCATGTGAGATACAGTCAACCTCCCCGAATTGGGTAATGTATAACTGTAAACTAAGTATGAATGAGTGTGTTGTATGCCTGTGTATTTCTTTATATTTCACCTATGTAGTTTTAAACACACCCGTAGATAGGTTTTGGAATCACCTGGATCATTTACGTTCTGTGTGCACTAGAGACTGGAGACACCTTGTGCACGCTATTTTCAAATACAGACATCACGCTGTTATCGCTAGGATGCGAATCAAATCGCCACTCGCACAGAATGCCTGTCACATATACAACGATGTGTTACAGTGATCTTGAGTGGCACAAGAGGAGGACACTCCTCCTAATGAAAGCATGCGCACAAATACACGCATGTCCACTTGCGGTTATCACTATACCGCGAAAGGGGAAATGAACACGGCGGCAATCATAGCGCTGATATTTTTATATGTTGTTTGTCTCTATTTCCTTTCCAGATGGAGCCTGGCAGTTGACACACATCCACTCTTACATAGTATCACGTGGAGCAGCTACTCTGCCCTCACCATACTGACAGGATAGGGACACCCCATCCCAGTAATTTCACTCACATAGGGGAGTTACATCCTTGCCCTGAAGAAAGTCCTGGACCATTTTTTTGGCCCCTTTTTGGACTGAAACATGTCGGCACTAGGGTCCTAGGACCATAACACTCCTATAAGACCCATTTTATCTATTTTAACTACCCAGACAGACCCAAAAATAAAGGGAAACTGGGGATCTGCCTGTGGTATTTTATCTAGTTAACCCCCTCTGTCTTAAACATATTAAAGCACTCCCAACACTGTGGTCGAGCCCACCCGGACTTCTAGGGGTCTGGGTGACCCGATGATGAAGCATGACACCACTAGGGTGTGTGAGGGTAACCTAAAGAAATACTTATCTCCCCCACGACCACGGTTGTATTAGGCACAACCTTTATTTTAGGAGTTTTCATTTCCCTCCTTCCTTTAACCTTTTTGGATCTCTCTTTAGGTCCGTTAGAGTACTTTCTGTGAATATAGTTTGTAGGGAGGATATACTCTATACAATCCTGCCTCTCTTACCCTTTAAGTCATTGGGATTTCCCAGTGCCTTGTTGTGTTATAGTTGTGTGAATGTTATGCAAAGTGTAAGGAATTGGGGTATGTGGGTTCTTATTGTTGAGAACATGATATTCACTGTAGCTGATTAACCATTTCTCTTGCGCTTTCTTAATGATTGTTTGGATCATGCTTTGTATTTCAGGTAAGGTATTCTTGGTAAGCAGTTCGTAGTGGTGATTGTTACTTAGTTGGCAGATTATCTCATTGTCATAGTTAGTTTCATCCTGAATGACTATGCCTCCACCTTTGTCACTTGGCTTGATCATTATGTCATTGTTAGCCTTAACCCTTCTGATCTTTCTTTTCATCAAGGCTGATGTTGTAAGATATAAACTGGTGTTGGCCTCTAAGATTCTCAAAGTTTTCAAGTACAAGCTGTTCAAATGTCAAGATTTCAGGTGGCATCATGTTTGTGAGTTGTTGAAAACAGGATTTTTGCCAGAATCCTGTGGTGTCTAAGGCCTGATTATGATGGTGGTGGGACCACTACCGTCAGGCCGCCATGGTGGTCCTTCTGCCATCCAGCCCATTGGATCCGACCGCCTCATTAGGGTGCAGGCGGTCGGAGCTCAGCTGGTGTGGGGAGAGACTGCTGCGTCCTCCAGGTTCAAGAATCCCATCAGCGCGGCAGTCAGACTCCTATTCCCTACAACGGGGCAGTGCCTGCTCAGACCCCACCATAGGGATTAGGATGTCCCTTTCCGCCGGACCTTTTGATGGTGGTTATGCCTAGTCACAAACTCACTCAAAGACATATGCACCCACTCTTACATGCACTCAGAGACTTCTGCACCCACTTATGGACCTACTGAGTGACTCATGCATCCAGTCACAGACCCACTTGGGGACCTACACAACCATTCACATAAAGCAGTGAATAATTAATACACACTGTCATAGAGATATTGAGAGACTGATAAATATTTTTATAGAGTTGTTTAGATAGTGATTTATCTAGTGTGATGGTTAGAATGAAATATAAACTTATCGTTTTTGAATGTGGTTGTGGCAATTGAATTCCTGCTTTTGCTTTGCATTTTCATGACATATCTGATGTGATTGTGGGTACCGACATCCTCGCAACTGACTACTGGCATTACTGCAAAAAATGGAATATAGGTCTTAGAGATGGTTTTTATAGTAACTCACTAGAAAAACTTGTCTTTAGAGAATACAGTAATAAACCCCGTAAAATACTGTAATATGTATGCATATGTATGTTTTATACTTTCTGAAAATGGCGCGATCGTCGCAGTTAACGTCGTCATCACAACGCCCTGAATAACCACAAAAACGGAAAATGGGTTTTAAAAATGGGTTTTAAAGAAACTTAGCACAAAAACATGAGTTGAAACATGTTTTTTAAAGAACCATGTATGTAGTAATATGTGTAGTGATATATTTAGAATAGATATTCTTTCAGTTATTATTTTTGCATGTCTGCTTTTGTTTTGCGATTTAGCGACGTATTTGCAACCATCATGACTTCGTTGTGAAGATTCCCAACACGTAAAATAAAGGATCTTTAGAAAACAATAACAATATTTTGAGTACTATGGTGGCTCTGACAAGAGGTGTTGTGTTGATCGTGTGTATATAACAGCTCACGTATGACCGGATGCAGAGTTTCAGGTTATTAGAAAGGTTAATTAGAAACACCCTGTTGCCTTTATCTGTAAGTCCACTCCATCATTTCTATAAATTCCATGTATGTCAAAACGCAGGTTGTTGTTATATATTGAGCCAATGTTATGGTCTCTTCTGAATGCATACACAAGTTTATTAACATGTTTCCTTGATTTGTCAATCTGTGGGCAGAATTGATTTGACCACTTCCATTTCAGTCCTTGGCATATATTAGGGTACACCAAACAGTGTGAAGGAAAAGTGACATCAGTTCTGCAAAGGTATATTTCATTCGAATTTCCAGCCCTACCCCAGGCAATGTGCCTAGGTCATTGCCACCACAGTCCAAATCAAGAGGTGAGAAGCTCTGCAATTCACAATGTTTTTTTTACTAAAGCCAGCAACTGATGAAACTTTAACCCTCTCTGGCCAAACCAGGTGATCTCCAAATTTGGCAAACCCAAGTTCCTGTACATCCCTCTCTTTTTTGCAGCCTCTTTAGCCCAATAGACATAGCTGTGGTCAACAATCCACACTCTAAGCTTTTTGAAGTGAAGAAGCAATAGAAGTCAGGAGACGGCTTGAGCTGAATGAAGTAGTTTTCCAAATGAAAAGCAGTTAAAATGGAGGTGTTTTTTAAAAGTAAATTCAAAAGATATATTTTATTGGATGCTGTCAGAATGTAAGTGAATAAAATTAGGTAGTGTGTTGAATGCATTAGCATGAAGTCCTATTATTGGCTGTTGTTTAAAAAAGAAATATATAGATATGCTTTTGAATCTGTGGAATAAACCTCACCTGCTGAATCCCATTTGGAAGTAGCATTTTTCTTCTAGAATGTGCTGTGAACTTGGGACGTACTGGTTCCACTGGTTTGCTGGATACGCTGAGCTAAGAGTGTATTGGGGTGGAAGGGTGTTAAAGAGACAGAACATTTTTTTTAAAGTTGAGAAGTTATGACACATTTTAAGTAATGATAAACTTAAATGTCCAATTGAGGATTATGTAATAAACTGTTGTGCAGTATTTAAATAAAAAAACTGGATGTAAATATCTGTCTGGACTCCCAGTTTTTTTTCGCGATTAGCCTGCGATGTTTGCAAAAACATTGCGAACACACATAGATAGGCATCTCTTTTTTAAAGGGACGGAAAGGGTTAACAGATACCAACCATTCCCAAGTGGAGCTAGTGTAGTCTAAAATGAGACATGATTTAATTTGTTGTCTTTCTCATGATCACAAAGTGTAAAGTTGACGAGGTATCCTTTTATGGTTGCTTTGTATGAGTGTGAAGTACCATACTTGTGCTTAGTTTTTACAAATCCTAACAGTGTCAAAACTATCCACAAAGAGCTAAAACAACAATATAGTCTACAAACTGAATTCACTGGTATGTACATACATTTTTTATTCTTTGTAAAAATTACATTAAATATGAAGATGTATATGGGAGTTTGTTAAAAAAAGAGTATTACAGTGATATGAAAAATATGTCAGATAAACTATCTATTAAAGGGTATGTGTTTAAGTGGTTAGTGGTGAATGTTTAGGAAAGTAAGAAAAAAATGAAATAGTGCCTCTTTATTACATTGAGCAATGAACAACTAAGAATACTTTGTATGTCTAAACATCATGTGCAGAATACATACATCTGTTATTTGCATTTTGGCAGTTGTAGTGTTGTCACAAATAAAAGCTCAGAACATTGTGTCTGCCTTTATATGAATTAGAAAAAAACTATTCTTGTTAGGTATGTATTGGGAAGTGTTTGTCAATGTATTTGGAAGTGTTTGTCAATGTGGTTTTTAACTTATGTGACTGCTTTGCATATGCTTAGATGGTGAGATAAATGTCTTGTGTTTGTGCATAGTTATATATACGGTGGGACTTTTGAATTTTGTTAACGAGGCAGAGAGGTATTCTTTGAAATATGGCTTGAGGGTGTACATATATTAAGAAATCATATATGTGTAAATGGTGATATATGTTCAGTAAGGCTGAATAAGGTGAGAGTAGTGTTTTTCTTTAAACATGGCTTATTTAAAATTGAGAAGGATTAATAGTGAAGAATGCCTCAAGAGTTCGTGTGCTAGCTTCATTTGGAGTGAAACTTTTGTTTGAGAAATGCTGAATATATGTTTTAGAAGCAGAAGAAGCATTTGAGAAATCATGTAAGTATGCCATTCACAAAAGGGTTTGTGCTTTGAAATATTTTAAATGTTGTTTTCCATTTTAAATACTTACTGATGGATGTGTAAGCTCAGTAACAAAGCAATGTATGTGCCTATAGAGCATGTCTGCAATTATATATCAAGTGTGATATTTAGACTTCACTCACACATAGCTCAGTAGAAATTAATATATACAGTAAAACAAGAAGTTTGATACTGACAGGAGGATATAACCAATGAGTCAGAGATATAGTCACAATTGTTATGTATCTAACAGTAATGAAGGTACTTTCACAGTCAGTCAGGCAGTATTCAGGCAGTCATGTAATCACCCAGCCACTAGTCAGGCAGTCATGATAATGCTTTTTTACTCTTCTTTTTTGTTTTGTGTCTGGCAGCCTCCTACCCAGTGCTCGGCCTCCTCCCCACCACTCCCCAGTGGGATTCTCCATGAAATCAGTGATTCACTATCCATGGAGTTATTCAATTGCCTAGACATTACAGGTGTACTCTTGCAATCAGGCAGGCAGAAATTATGTAGTCATTGAACTATGCAGGCACTACCTACACATTCATCTAATCACCCAGCCACTAACCATTTACTTATGCAATTAACAAGGTTGTAATTATGTAATTATCATAACTCTTGCGCAGAACTTATGCAGTGATCTAAACACTCACTTACAACCCATGCACTCATTGAAATACTGAGGCACACGCATGCACTCAGGCAAACACTCAGGCACTACTCATGCACTCATCTAAGTATGGAGAGAGTACCATTGTAGTAAATCTATCATCCATCTAATACCTATGCAATCATTTAGGTACTGAGCAATACTCTTGCACTAATACAATCAACCCAGCAGTACACTTACTTTCATCCAGTCTCTCAAGCTTTAACAATGGAGTCATGCAATCACTCAGACACTAGTCATTCACTCATCTAAACAATTCACACACTACTGATGAACTCATTGAATTATCCAAGCACTACCTATGTAGTTATCTAAACACCCAGGTACTACATGTTCACTTATCCAAAAACACATGGGCAGCAGCATGTAGTCATTCAATCACTGAAACACTACTCATACACTCTTTCAATTTGCTAGGTGCTATGCATGTACTTAAACAATCATGTATATCTATAAATCACCTATATTCTATCTATGCACTCTTGCAATCATCTAGGCACTAGAGTTGCACTAATTTAATCATCCAACCACTATCTGTGCATGTATTGAATTATTGAGCCATTTGTAATGCACTTATTTAATCATTCAGGTACTACTCAGGCAGTCATCCAAACACCCACATAGTAGTAATGTACTCATGCAAACACACAGGCAGTAACTATACAGATATGGAATGACCCATGGAGTTCTCATGTACTCAGGAAATCATCCAGGCACTACCTGTATCCTCAAATAATCATTTAGGCACTTCCTATGCACCAATTCAATCATCCAGGGAGTATTCATGTATTCAACCACAAACACATGTTTTTACAAGTTTTACTGAGGAATATGTAGTCTTTTAGAATCATCTGCTTAATTATATATGCAAGCTGTGACACACTCTTTGCATGTACTTGGAAAAATTAGTGAGCTATATGCGTTGATGGAGATTAATGGGCAGATTGTTATATGCACTGTTTACAACATTTGAATCTGATATATTTAAGTTGTACAGTACTGAGATACTAAATACACCAGTGACACAGTGGCAGAGAGGCATGCAAATAGCTATTATGATGTGTTTTCAGATTTACAGTGTTAAGACACTGTATGTACTTGTACACTTGGGGCTAAATTTAAAAGCAAGTCATGCAGCGCTGAGCTGCAAGCCATTTGGATGCACCGTGCTGCATTACTTTTAAAGCACAGGGATGCGTCATATTGATCACAATATGATGGATCCCTATGCTCGCCCCTGTGTTGGTGCATAGCTGGCTGCCATAAGCCAATGAGGCACCCTTGCACCATGGTGCAAGGGCGCTATGTAGTGGGGATGATTGTTTTTGTGCAGGAAGGGACATCTTCCCGTACAAAAACAATCACTCAAGGTATTTTCCTCTTTCTATGTGTGCTGCAGAATGCAGCATGCACAGGAAGAGGAGAGAATTAGGGGAAATAAAAGTATTTCTTGTTGTTGCGTCTCCCTACACCTTCCCTTAGAAGATGTAGGATTGTGACGCGTTCCCAGGTTTATGATTTGTTGTAAATTTGGTAACGTGGCAGAATCCATGGGTGTGCGTGGGAACACCCACAGCAACACTTATGGCACACTCCTTTCTCACAAAGTGCTACATGAAAAGGGCCCGTAGTCATAAGGCCATGAAAAGCCATGCAGAGTGGCTTTAAGTGGCCTTGTTAATATGGAGCACCACATTACTCTGCCGGTGTGGCAAAAGAAAGTGGCACAGTGACAGTGCATGGGGCTTGTAAATACACCAGCTTGGCTTGATGTTCATTTTAAAATTTACTACAGCAGGGATATACTGTTCTTTCACCATGTATAAGTGAGAAGTGAGATATGATGCAGCTATGTTGTACAACAGGATGCTAAAATGTTAAAAGGTAACTAGTAAATAAAGTTTTGTGTTTTCTTTGGGTTTGTTATATTAGAGTAAGCGCATGTAGTAATATATCTAAGTTCATCTGTAGTTTTAAAATTGCAACTTAACATGAAAACTGTTTTTGTATTATGTGTAAGTCAGTAGTAAAGTAGTTGGTTGATTGTCTAGGGTGAAATATACTTGCTTTTTTTTACAGAGCAATATCAACATTACACACAGTTAGAATGCCTACAAAGTATGGTCGAAAAAGCAACAGAAGCAACTACAGTATTTTTGTAGAAATGAACTACAAAAGGGGCAAAATGCAGAAAAAGTGGTGACTGAAAAATAACTACTCGTAAAAGGACAAACTCATTTCTTAAAAATATATGTGCACATTTGCACAGATTACAAAATAAAGACAATGGGCCTCATTTATGAAAAGTGACGCATCACTGCGTGAAAACAGCGATGCGTCACTTTTCATTGCGCCCTTCTTGCGACATGCTGGATGTGTCATATTTACAATATGACGCATCATGTCGCAAAGAGTCACAGATACGTCAGTATTTCTGCCGTATCTGTACGCTCAAAAATGACGTATTGCTGGAGTGTGTCACAAAAGTGACGCAACTTCAGCAATGGGTCATTACACATTAGCAAGTCCCATTTTAAATGTGTCTGCATCAGTCTTACGCCTGCCATGAGGCAGGCGTAAGATATTGACGCATTTTCTTCCTAGAAGTGGCTCAGTGAAATCTTATAGATTTCACTGCATCACTTCTACGACCCTTTCTTGCGTCAGAACGCCCCCCCTGCATACATTATACCTGGCGCAGGTATAATGTGGCAAATTTGACGCAACATGGTGCATCTTTTATGCCGCTGGTGCATCACAAATAAGTGACGCACCGGCGGCGTAAAAGTGACGCAAGGGCTCATAAATAAGCCCCAATTAAATTATGGCTATGAGAAAAAATAAGAGAGAACAAAGTGTACATTGCAAGAACAGAAAAGATTGTAACAGTGATGGACAACCTTAACCAGGAGACAAAAGCAGTTTAAAGGAATCAGAAACAGGATGTTTCGTAGTTGAGTGGTTGTAAATCTACTGAAAAATTTGAAAAAGTATAGAGGAAGGAGAGATGCATTGCAACAGAACGAATAGGTTGAGAGAGTAGTTGATAAGGCCTTTTCTTTGAAGAGGAAGCTTTTCATTTCGATTCCAAATAGAATGAAGATTGTTGACAAAATAGTGTTGCGCATGAGGAGACAAAACCAAAAGAAAAGATTTTTGAATAGGAGTAACTTTTGTACTGTTTTTAATGGAGAATGTATACATGCTTCTAGTACAGAGCCTTTCTTTAATGAAGAAAGCTATCTCCAGGATAACAGATTAGTTCATGATATTGATGAAAGAGGACAATGTTATGAAATGAAGAATGGCAGTCCTATAGGAAAAGAGGTGATGGTTCCTAGAAATGTACAAGAATTTATTGCAAAAGAGGTACAAGGAAGGCATAGTCAGACCCCTGTATACAAATTGAATGGTAGTAGTGTTTGTAGTATTAGACAGCAATCCATTGATATATTAAGAAAATACATATGTATATTTCCAAAGCGAAGTTTAAAACACAAAGAAAGTACTTTACAAAGTTTGAATCCTTGCAAGCTGAGAAAGAATACAAATTTGTAGGGACACTCACTAGCTTGATTATCAAAGAAAGTGTGCCAAAGCACCTTTCATCATTTTAGGATGTTACACGTACACCACTCAACAGTGGGAACTTTAGTTAGGAGGCTGTACTATGTGAAAACTCTTGCTTTATGTTTAGGAGAAATAAATAGGGCACTTTTGCACAGTACTGTGGTAGAGGTAGAAAAGGTTTGTGATGATGTGAAGTTTTGTTTCTTTGATCCAGAACAGGACTGTAAGGATATTGATGTGTTAATAACAGGAGGAGGTGCAGAACAGGACACAGGTACTACAGTTGATAGTTTTAAAGAAGAGATTACAACATTTAAGACAGTATGTTCTGAAAAACTAGAGTATGTTTGTATATGTTGTTGATGCACTCACTACAAGAATCAAACATGACTGTTGACTTATATTTAAAAAGTGAAAAAGAGAATAATGATAATTGGCAAATGTTTGTACTGTACTCATTTGTAGAAGAATGCTTGGATTTGTCCACATGACAAGTTATATGTAAGCACTTCTACAATAAATTAGAGGATAATAAAATGCCTGCTAGAGCTTTGTATATTATCTTGAAACTGGTTCCCATTCCATAAGCACTTCAAGGTTTAAATATTTATGAGTCCATTCTTAACCAAACTATACATCCATTTCAGACTACAGTCCATATGGAGCCAAAAACAGGCAAGTTAACCCCAACAGAGCCTGCAAAAAGGTCTAAAAGGTAGAGTAGTGTACTTGCCATTAGATAGCAAGAAAAACATTGAAATGGTAGGGCTAGATAGAGATTTAGAGAAAGGGCTAGTAATTGTAAATGGTGTGCCTACCAAGAACAAGAATATATGGCAGCAGTTAGTAGATGTTACCAAAGTTAAAAAAGCAACTTATATCTAGTACAAAACAATGTTTACTATAGAAATGTGGAAAACCTGCAAGATATCACACATATGGAGGATCAGACATTTCCATCAAGAGGTCAGATTAAGAAGGTGGATCAGTCCAGAACAGAAGAAATTTATGAACATTATAGCATCTAAACCTTGCATTATAAAGATGTCATTGGTGATGCAATTGAGCTGTGTAAATACCTGCAGCTGAGTATAGATATAGTAGACTATTCATTTAATGTCATTCTCATCATGTCCACACCTTTGGAAATGTTCCACCAGTGGTGTATTTGCCACCTTGCATCTAATTCAACTCCTGTGTTGGCAAATTCTGATGTGTGTTTTTTGCGTGGTTTGCCCTACATAAATCGTTTTGCAAGGACACATAATCACATAAATAACATTGTGGATATTGTAGTTAGAAAATTCTGTTAACATTTTTTTCACATTGTTGTGAAAAAAATCTTTTGTTTCAATTGTGTATTCACACACATTGCATTCTCCACATTTGAAATGTACGACCAAAGGCGTGGATCCCCACAGGTCATGCAATGTTAAATTTGTCTTAGTAGGAGGAAGGTATGCCCTAACTAAGTGCTCTTTTATGTTCTTGCATTTTTTTAAAGCAGAAAGTGGTGTTCAATGATTAATCCGTCTTTATTTAGAAACTAGTGCAACGCCAAATGACCACTTTCATTGAGCAAAGCGGAGTTTTACATGATACACAATCAGGCTTTAGGGCAGGTTTCAGCATAGAGACCGCCCTCCTTGAGGTAGCCGAATCGATAAGATGGTCGCTGGATTCAGGAGCTTCATCCTTACTGGTGCTCCTAGATCTGTCAGCGGCTTTCGATACCGTGGATCACTCCATACTGGTCAAGAGACTACATGGTGCAGGATTTGGAGGAAGGGCTCTGGCTTGGTTGTCTTCCTTCCTGAGCGGACGCACGCAGAGGGTCGCCCTCAAGCCATTTGAGTCTTCCCCACTTCCACTATGGTGTGGAGTCCCTCAGGGCTCCGCCTTGAGCCCATTGCTATTCAACCTCTATCTGGCTCCGCTCTTCTCATTGATCAACAACTGGGGTGTGAAAGCGATTTCCTACGCCGACGACACCCAGCTGTTCTTCTCTTTTAAGGAGCAGTCCGCTGAGACTTTTAAGAACTTCAAAGGTTGCCTGCGTGACATAGCCATTTGGATGAATGCTAATAAATTAAAGCTTAACGCAGGAAAGCCCGAAGTCATGTTCTTCGGTGTGGGCTGTGTCCCCGATGCGGATCTTTGGTGGCCAGAGGAAATGGGTCCTTCACCCTCCCCCGCTAATTGCATTCGCAACTTGGGAGTAAGGTGGAAGTCTGATCTTTCTCTCCTGGCCCAAATTCAGCAGGTCTCTGCAACCTGTTTCAGAAAACTAAAAAACTTATGGAAAATTCTGCACCTCCTTCCGGAAGATTGCAGGAAAATAGTAGTCCATGCCACAGTCACATCCCGGCTGGACTACGCAAATGGCCTTTATCTAGGTCTCCCCAAATACGCCATCCATCGTCTCCAGCTGGTTCAGAATGCGGCTGCGAGACTGGTTCGTCAGATCCCTTTCCGACACCATGTCTCTCCGCACCTCCGGTTGCTCCACTGGCTACCGGTCGAGAAAAGAATTGTTTTTAAGGCAATGACCCTGGCCTATAGGGCCTTGCACGGCAATTGCCCACGCTACCTGAAGGACAGATTATGCCCCTACAAGCAGATTCGGGCGTTACGCTCCATCTCCCTTAACCTGCTACACTCCTCTCGTTTCAGAAAATCACGTCTGGGTGGCAGATCCTTCACGGTCAATACTGTCATACTGTGGAACCATCTGCCTAGCCAGTTACGGCTGGCAATTTCAGAATCCTGTTTTCGTAAAGCCCTGAAAACATGGCTCTTCGACTCAGCTTAAGGGCTTAGGAGGCCGGTCTTTCTCACATTTGTCTTTCTCACCTTTGTAGGTCAATCAAGCTTCCTCTACTGCTACAGCGCCGGGACACCCCTGTTTGGGGTAGCTGTCGTGCTCTATAAGCTTCAGTATTAATATTATTATTATTATTTAGGGTATACTAAAAATATGCATCAGAGTTTGCCAACACAGGAGTCAAATAAGATGCAAGGTGGCAACTGCACCACTGGTGGAACATTTCTAAAGGTGTGAGGAAAGTACCCTTGGTCCCTTACGATCTTTGGGTTTCCTTTGTGTGCATATACCTGGTTTATGTACTCTGGGCACTTTACCACTGCTGATCAGTGTTAAAGTGCAAGTGCTCCCTCTGTGAATTGTAATTCTGATCGGTTATCCATGATTGACATATTTGATTTGCTGGCAAGTCCCTAGTAAAGTGAATTATAGGTGCCCAGGACCTGTAAATCAAATACTACTAGTGGGTGTGCAGAACTGGTTGTGCCACTCAAATGAGTAGCCCTGTGAACATATATCAGACCTGCCATTGTTGTGTCTGTGAATGCTGTTTTAAACTGCCATGTTGACCTGGCAAGTGCACCCACTTGCCAGGCCCCAACCTTCCCTGTTAAATGTAAGGCACCCCTAAGTTAGGCCCAAGGTGCCCCCATTGGCAGGGTGCGGTGTATGTGAAAGGTTAAACATGTATTGGTGTGGTTTAGATGACCTGATAGTGAAATACTGCCAATTTTGTTTTTTACTATTCCAAGGACTAGCTCTCCCACAGGTTATCATTGAAGCTGCCTTGTACCATTTTACAAGTGCAACTTTCAACTGGGAACAGCTAGAGATTCGGGATTTGGGGTCTCTGAGCTCAGAATTAAAAAGCGCATCTTTTAGTAAAGGTGTTTTTTAATTTGTGTGTTTGAAAGTGTCATTTTTAGAAATTGAGCATTTCCTTGTTTAACCATCCTGTGCCTCTGCCTGCCTGTGGAATCAGTGTATGATTTAGACTGAAAGGGGACTGTTTGTGTATTCACTCTAGACAGTCAGACAAAGGGAGATGAAGTGTTCCCCGCATATCCTGATGGCCCATCACCAGGCTGATGGACCTTCCTGAGCTAGAGTGATGGGAGAAGCTGCCACCTGCAACTGAATGGGGCTGTGCCTGCCCTCTCACAATACTGTCTCCACCCCTCAGAGCATGTCTGGAACCAAGAGCAGGCAGGACAAGAACATGTGCACTACAAAGACAATCCTTTGAAGAATGCCTAGTTCAAAGAGCAAAAGGGGTCTAAAACCCCAGACTTTTATAACATTTCTGGATCTAGAGGAACGTCTGCCAAGGAGAAGAGCTGAAGAGGATTTGTACAGATTGTACAGGATTTTGCCTTGATGCGATGTCTCCTCCAGCCATTTGCCCAAAATGTAACGTTCCCCTTAATACATGGCAGGCCACAATCCTGAAACATGAATACTGCATGTTTTTATTAAACTGCAGATCCCTGCCAAAACATAAGGTGGAAATCTCTCTCCTACTGGAAGAGCGCATGCCGGACGCAGTGTTTCTCACTGAAACATGGTTGGCGTTAGATTCCGACCCTGCTGTCGTAACATCCCTCCCCTCTGGCTTTCAAATCATTCGACAAGATCGTTCGGAGGGCAGAGGGGGTGGGTTAGCAATTATATTTAAAGAACAATATCTTTGCAGACTCATTCCAGAAACTATCCCAGACTGTGAGAGCCTAGCCTTTTCGCTGGAGTTCTCTCCCAACCACTGTTTTTCGGGCACTTTGATATATCGCCCACCTGGCCCCTCTAAACAATTTAATAACCTCCTACCTTCAATTGTAGCACCACGCATTAGCGCAGCTGCTAACTACACTGTGTTAGGCGATCTCAATTTTCACTTTGATTCACCGCTGGATCCTACGGCTACTTTACTAGTCGATGACCTGGCCGCGCTTCAACTTATCCAACGAGTAAAAACATCGACTCATGTAAAAGGACACCTGTTAGATCCAGTGTTCAGTAACTGTGTGAATTTTGTGGTTGAGCCTCCGCTCCCCCTCCCATGGACTGACCATTCCCTGGTGCCCTTTACTTGGTTTACCCAGAAACCTATTCCGGTAACACCGATGATAAGACACGCGAGATCGTGGACGCGGATACCAGTAGATG
The DNA here is from genome assembly GCF_964204655.1 of Triturus cristatus. Classification (NCBI taxonomy): domain Eukaryota; kingdom Metazoa; phylum Chordata; class Amphibia; order Caudata; family Salamandridae; genus Triturus; species Triturus cristatus. Next base: position 78,838,524 of record NC_140588.1, read on the forward strand.
AATGGAAAAATGAACTTACGAAAGTACTTCCCTCTAATAATGAGGATCCATGTCTGGCTAACCAGGCCTATGAGAACTGGATCTGGCATTCTCTCGATACCATCCTTCCCCTTAAGAACTTAACGGTAAAACGTCCCCATAAAACAGCACCTTGGTACTCGGAGGCCCTCAGGGACAAAAAGCGCCAATGCCGGAAAATTGAAAGGAAATGGCGTCTAGACTATTCCATGGAGAAAAAAACCCTATATCGAGAAGAAATAAAAGCCTACAAAAAGGAAGTAAAAGCTGTTCAAGCGGTTTACTTTGCTGACAAGATCCGAGCTGCAAAATCTAAACCCAGGGAAATCTTCCAAATTCTACAACAACTTACAAAGCCTCCTCTCCCCAGCAGATATGAGGAAAAATCTGCTTCCCAATGTAATGACCTGGCGGAATTCTTTTCAGCCAAAGTTAATAATATATACGCTTCTTTTCCCTGCACTACCACTCCTCTGACAGGTCAGGATAAAACCAGGGGGACAGCCGATGCTCTAAGCTCGTCACCTACGCTTGACCACTTTCCTTGCATGGATCTCGAGGTTGTAGAGACCATGGCTCGGAAAGTAAAATCTGGTTCGCCAACTGACCCGGCACCCCCAGAAGCAATGTTGTTAGCGTCTCAGGTTGTTTTACCCATCATCAAAAATCTCCTGAATGCTTCCATCACTTCTGGCACCGTCCCTCCTGCCTGGAAACGGGCGATGGTCCGAGCACTGATAAAGAAGCCAAATCTGGACCCACTGGACTTTGGCAATTATCGCCCTATTTCCCTGCTACCCTGGGTGACTAAAATAGTGGAGAAGTATGTCAATCTCCAGCTGGTCAGCTTTCTTGAAGATAACCAGCTGCTAGATACCACTCAGACAGGGTTCAGACCTAAGCATGGAACAGAGTCCGCCCTCCTCATGGTCATCGAGGAGTCCAGGAAAATTCTTGACCAGGGAGGATCAGTGGCAGTGATCCTCCTTGATCTCAGCGCAGCGTTCGACACGGTCAGTCATAACACCTTACTGAACCGTCTTTCGAATGCTGGCATTGTGGACAAGGCCTGGCTCTGGTTAAAATCTTTTATGAGCAACAGGTCATTCCGAGTGTTCGACGGACAGACAGTGTCCTCCAGCATGCCCCTGAAGTGTGGAGTCCCCCAGGGCTCCTCTTTAAGCCCCGCGCTTTTTAATATCTATATGAGGCCACTGGCTAAGGTAGTTCGTCCGTATGGAGTCAAGATCATATCCTATGCGGACGACACCCAGTTGGTGGTCTCATTAGCGCAGGAGGCTCAGCAACCACTTCTAGGTGGACTAATAAAATGCTTGGAGGAGGTAAAGGCCTGGATGACTCTGTCATCATTAAAGCTTAATGGTGACAAAACAGAGCTTATGCTCCTGGGCCCGGCTGATCCCACCTTTTTAACTCACTATGGCCCACCTGTCTAGGCCCCCCCCCCGGCCCCGAAGGATAACATCAAAAGCCTAGGGGTATGGCTGGACAGAAGGCTGTCACTTAACACCCAGGCCACAAAGCTCTCAGCCACCTGTTTTGGATTGCTCAGGACACTGAAGAAAGTCCTCCCTTTGCTCCCAATGGAGGCAAAGCAAACGGCTGTACAGGGCCTGATACAGTCACACCTAGACTCTAACAACGCCCTCTACTTAGGTACTCCAGAGTTCACCCTAAAGAGGCTACAGCTGGTACAAAACTGTGCTGCTCGTACTTTGCTACAGATCCCACGCAGACTGCCAGTTAGAGCGGCACTGACTAGCCTGTATTGGCTCCCAGTGCGTAAGAGAGTCACCTTTAAGGCAATGTGTATTGCTCACCAGGCCTTCTGGGACTCGGGACCATTAATCACTCGTAGTCTAGTAAACCAGTATCGTCCAGGCAGAGATCTTCGATCTAGCCAGGCTTTTATGGCAACAGTCCCTAGAATTAAAAGGACAAGATTGGGTGGAAGGACGTTTGCCTTCAACGCCACCAAGATCTGGAACTCCCTCCCCTTTCATTTGAGATCCAACCCTGACCTCGCCTCTTTCCGTAAACAACTAAAAACACACCTGTTCAATTCCTCTCAATAATCCTAGTTCGCCTTCCCTACCGGTCTACAACCTCACCTACCCTATCATCTGGTTCCTTTTTAGCCCTTGGACGCCTCAGGGCAGCAATTCGCGCTGTTATAAATTCACTTTCATTCATTCATTCATTCATTCATTCATTCATTCATTCATTCATTCATTCAAGAGCTGTGAGGAGGAGTACTGCCCCTTTGCTTCTCTGTTGCTTTGCTGGGTTGGCCTGCAGTTGCTGCTTCTGCTTTGGGAGGAAAAGGACTGGGTCATTGGTGTGTATCTTGATTGTGAGGTTTCTCCAAGTGCTTCTATGTGCTTGCTTCCCACAAGCAAGTTTATGGACAGCAAAGACCTCACCTGCAGCATCCCTGAACTCCACTGCTAGGAGTTCTGACCTACCTTGTGGTGCCAAATCCAGTTCTGGGCCATCGGAGGTTGTTCCTGCTGCAGAGACCTTCTGAAACCAACAAAAGCAATGTGCAGGGAGAAATATATACACACCGCCGCAGTGCAGCTGAAAAAATTGATGCAGGATCTGTCAGTGGGCGAAGAACCCACTGCAGACTGAGTTCAGTTCACAATGTTTCTGAAGTCAAAGGCCCCAGCACTATCTCTCAATCAGGCTCTGCTGTGCGACTGAAATATTTGACGCATCGTGGGACCAAGGCTGAAGAAATCAACACAGCAACTGGTTGCCGCCACTGCATAGACCTCCGGCGTATCGAGATTTCCACGCATCACATCTGTGCAACGTGTTTTTGCGACGCATCTCCTGCAGACAAGAACCGTCTAGGATTTTGATGCCTCGCTTCCCCATACAGTCCGGATTGGACACAACACTTCTCCTGCGATCAGCAGAACTGACACATCGCCTCCCCAAGTACTCAGGAACCAGTGCATCGCTGCACTTTTCCAATGCTTTCCTCCTCTGCAGCTGATTTGCCTTGTGGATTTTGATGAATTTGAGGTCATTAGTGTAAAATCACTGCATTCATAGAGTTCTATTGACAGCATGTCTTGAAACCTTTTAAAAGTCCTATTTTGCATTGTGTATGTGGGATTTTTGTCATTTTGGTGTTGTTTGGTTTAGATAAAGATACTTTAATTTCTCTAAACTGGTGTGGTGTCCCTTCGTAGTGTTTTTGCCAGGTTACTATGTGTGTTATGTACAAATACTTTACACATTGGCTCTGAGCTATGTTTAACTGCTCGTGCCAAGCTACCAAGGGGGTGAGCAGGGGTTATCTTTGGTGTGTAATCCCCTTATCCTGACTGGAAGGAAGGGTCCCTACTTGCACATGGTGCATATCACTGCCAACTAGAGACTCCCATCTCTAACAGTTAATATAACCCGTTTTGATCTAACTTAATTGGATGTCACAGTGCAAATCTAGTTACACTCAAAACAATGACAGATTCATATTTGAATAGGCCTACTGAAGCAGACAGGACAAGACCCTGAACAGTTACGTTTCGACAAACGAAGCCTTCAGAGTTCACCAAGAACAACTCAATAACAAAGTATTTGAGTTCTGCACAGCCTGCTGCATGTGGAGACAGGGTGATACAAAAACAGGGAATTTCAGAAATACAAAATGGAGTAGAGCATAGTTTAGGCCTTGTCTGCCCAATTCCATGAAAACACAGTTATGTACAGTGCAGCCTTCTCGTTTTCTGAGTAAAACATTCATGCCATTAAGCAAACATTGTTGATTAGGCAGAAATATCTTTATCATAGTGGCAAATAAAAGTGATTATGCCGTGGGTCAGTTGGGCTTATTATGTTTTCTGTTCAGTGCCAAAATACTGCACAAACATCCTTCTGTGTTATTTTGATGAGATATGAAATTGCACTGAAAGCTATGAGTTATTGACACTTCTTTTTCTTATATCAGAAACCTCGACATGGCATGTTGGAGTATGACGATTTTTCATATAGTTGAAAAGTGTTGAGATGAAGCATGCAGAGGAAGGGTATTACTACTTAGTTTAAGTTTGATTAGACAATTGTGTGGTACAGTAAAACCATTGCAATAAATATACTAGATAATATACGTTTACATAGTAAGTTAAAAAATTCATTGATAAAATCTTTCAATTCAATATTTTAAAATATGACAGATAAAAAGAAATCAGATAGTCGCATATTTGAAGTTAGGGATGCTATTGCACAAGAACATTTCAATTCGTATATCTGCCAACGAACGATCAATCTGTCCCTGACGGCCTAAAAGTTAATATAACCATTTAAGAGTAACTTATACATTTACATGGTAAAACATGAATTCATGGTGAAACACACTTAAATTCAATTGGTAAAATCTTTAGTGTCAATATAATGTATTTCTAATAGTAAGAGGCAAGTGGGGGATCGCAATTTTAAGGCTAAAAGAACATAAAAGGGAAGCATTTCAGTTCATTAATTATCCTTAGGGGATTCGGTAAAAGTCAATGGGTCTGCCCCTAATAGTGTATTGGGAACTCTATATTGTTCCTAGAGGATGATATGACTTTTGAATTGTTTCTTATATCAACTGTACTTGACGATTTACGTGTTCTTTAGTCTTTGATCCACTTTTAGCAGAAATTTGACAAAACAGCAATTTAACTGAGGGTCCCCTGGGTCAAAACACGCTAAGGTTGCCTGTCTTCTTGTTTGTATTCCTCTTTGGGTTAAAGCCATCTTTAACAGTTGTTTTCTTTTTGCCGTTACAGTGTTACAGGAGCAAACCAAATGCAACATGTCCTCCCTGCAACTCCCACAGAGGCGACAAGTGACAGGTAGATTACCACGTAGCCAAGGTGCCATGTGTTTGTTGACTGGCAATGACCCCAGCCGGTATCTTAAAACTGCTGCTTAATAAAAACGAGGTAACCAGTGGCAAAATAGTCTTGTAGTGCGATAGACTTGTAATTGTCTACTGTCATCCACCCATGTGCCCTTTGTGCTAATAAGGCTTTATCTCCTGTAGCTGATTGAATTTTAAGAGACTTCTTTACCAAATGCTTAACAATTTATTAGATATGTTTTATCTGTTATCTCGCTTATGTGAATTGAACGGGTAATATATGTGGAAAATGTAACTTCTTGTGGAAGATGGTCCATGCTGGATCTATCCTTAATTTGGAATGAGAAAACGTGTTGAAATATAGTCAGGGAAACAAATGTATAGTCCAAACATGAACTAGTATTATTAGAATGAAATGTAGCATTAGGCGGGTTATCTGTTTGAAACCTACCATTTAGGGCTCTAAGAGATAGATGTTCAAGGTCATCCAGAAGTTGGGAACTAGTTTTCGCCCATTTCCATAGTGTGTTGCTGCTCTGGTCCGATATTTCCTAAAATGCAGATTGGGAGATTAATAGATCACTCGCAGAAGAACCCATTAAGTATAGATTGAAATCTCCGGATATTATAGAATGGGTCGTACTCTCCATCTCCAACAATCTCGATAGTTTATGCACTAACTTTTTACTACCATTAAGTTTGTTTTTAGGGTGAATGTAAGTTTTGATCAAAATAACTCTGTCGTAACATCTTTGATTTTTATAGTACATTTGGTTGCAATCATTCCAATGGCCTTAAAGTCTGGCTCCAGTAGCTATCTAGATAAATGTTGCCAGCCCACCTGAGGGATGCCCATGTTTTTCTTGTTTTATAGCTGGTGTGAAGAAGCCTATGTATCCTTGTATAAAGACAGGTTCCACTAGCCATGTTCTGGTGGCTAGTGGACCCTGTCCTTATACAAGGATACATAGGCTTCTTCACACCACGCAGCGGTCTGGTGTTAAGCCCTTTTTGGTTCATTTGATCTGGATTTTGTCATGGTGAAATGGGAGTAAGTATTACTGTCCTGACTATATCTCTAATGGCTATTATTAGGGTGTGTACTGCTCTGGGTCCATGGGCCACCATACTGCGATCTGTAATCCTCAGTCTGTAGCAAAGGACCGTGCTTTCACAGTGCACTTCTGTTTAATTGTAGTTGCACACCCTATCGACAGTTGTGGTCCTTCACAGTTTACCCTTGTGACTTATTCCTTCTACCTATCAATAGCCCTCCTGCATAGAAAAACAATATGGACCACCATCTCGGTGAGATATATCCTGCACAGGGATACCACATCCCTGGATGAGCATGCCCTGCTTAGGCAAATGTTAGTGCATGAGAAGTAGTATTTCCTTTATTTTTCTGGATAATTTCACATGCAAATGAGGGATCCACTATTTTAATATGTCTGTCAGGGTTACACACAGGCACTTTAGATATTACAGAAAGAGTGCAGCAAACGGCAGCTGAACTGCTGATATCAATGAACGTATAGCATACGTGTAATATTTCTTACAAAGCAATGCTCTCGTCGTCATCCATAATACTACTGAACAAGGCTCTCACTATACAATATGCAGAAAAAGAACATTGTAACTCCACAGCAGCCTAACCAACTGATACTACTGTCACAGTAATTTTCGGTATTGCTGCACATTTATGATTTTTCACCTATTGAATGGAAATAACCTCAGGAATTGGTTTTTGCATATGGATTTTGACAGTTTTCCTATATTCCATTCCATGTTCCCTTGATATCTTCTGCCAGGTTTTAACCTGCAAAGTATTCCCAGAGAAAGTATTGGAAGTGTGGGTTCTAATGCACAGATTGCAATCCAATATCAGCAAGGAAAGACCCCTTTTTCCATTGAAATTATATCCTCTTGCTCTTCTCGTCCATCCCAATACTTACTTCGTTAGGCAAATGTACTCGTTATGCTCCTTCCGCAGTTATTAAAAGCTGTCTTCTTTTTCCATTCAAGGTACCGAGAATATCCCCCAAAAAACCCTAACCTTCCACAATACTTTTTGTTCCGTCTTGCGCCTTAGCCCTTCTGAAGAGTTTTGAGGCTGTCTTCTGTGTGAGTGTGGGAGGGGGTCGTAATGGGGGGAGGTGTGGGTGGTTGTGTTAGGGACGTCTAATTTCCAGATGCTGTGGTCTCTATAAAGCACCATGCTCCGTAGGTAGGTGGCAGCTATTTTGCCTCTGGCTTGTTGCTGCAAGGTGTCAAGTACCAATTCCAAACTGTAGCTTCCACAGGAGCCGATGTGTATTCCTCAATTCCCGACTACCCTAGCTGCGAGTTTCGATGCTCACAACTAGGAGAGAGGGGGAAAGGGGAGTTGGAATGGGAAAGAGAGACTGCACTGCTTCGTCTTCTTCTGACTGGATTCGAATCTTCTTGGAGTTGAACCCTGTAACGACAATGTCATGTAACCACAGTAGTTTACTTTCTCCTTACTATTACTTCCCATACCACTCTTATGTTACCTGTCATCCCACAGTGATTTGCCGCTCTCTTGATAATGCTGATCGATACTTCTGATCTAGCTCTATTCTACTCTGGTTAGGTGTTTGTGCTGCCTTGTCGAATTCTGTAAGACAAACTACATGTAATTTCTGTCACCTAATAATCCCGACCTCCCTTATTCCTTGGTTACCTTTCTTACACCTGAACCATGGGTTTGATAAATTCCTTCTGTACTTGTTCTTTATTGTCCTAACTGCCTGCTGTTAGTAGAACAGTTCTGGTACCTTCTTTTCTTCTTGTATTTCAGCAAGAAATCAAGGGCGAGTGGAGGTAAGTACAATTATATATATATAATTATATCTACATAGCTTTCTATTGTACAGTCTTGTTCTTTGATCTATTTATTCTTTTTCTCTCAAAGTTAGGCAAATATCAGTATGCAAATTGTCAATTGCCTTCTTGACGAATAGTTCTTCAGAGTCTCTAATATCCAATCCTATGCAGAAATTGTATCCCTATAATAAGAGAATTCTGTTGCCTTCATAACTAATTCTCCCAAAAAGTTATGCAGAATAGTATATTCAGTTTTATCAAAGAATTATTGCGCCACTACAAGCATAACACTCTAGTGTGACTTAGCTGTCCATCTTCTCACTGCCAGAGCCCAAAAATCTTCGAGTCTTCTCAGAAAAACAGCGCTCTCACTAAACGCTGCCTTTTCTCACAGGAATACAGTTGAAGTGCGCAACGGTGCTCGCGAGCGGGCGCTATCACAGCTGCGGTCGTTCACGAGTAAAAGACTAGACCGATAACCTCTACATTGGTCAAGCGCGGCCATCTTGGAATTCCGCGACTGTGTTCCTAAAAGAATTCGCAACAATAGGGAAACCAGAGTCAGGGGAAGGACTCGGCGCAGCCTCCCATAAAGGAGATGAGTGTACTGAGGTTTGTTTTGGCGTCTGTCTTGCCTAGATGCCCATCTAACTCTTTCACTCCTGACACAAGGGGTACTGCAAGGTTTTTTCATTCATGTGCATTGTGTCTAGTTTCCCCTAACGGTAGAATCCTGGTCGAGACAGATGAGGCAAGGCTGCCAACTCTGGGATGTCTGTTCTATTCCTGGTTTCTGCACTTCGCTGAATAGTAAATTATTAGGGGCAAATCATTTAATTTCCCTGGGGACGGTTTGACTTAGTGCTGGAACCCTGGGGATAATGACTCTTAACTGAGTTTGTGTGGCTGCTCTCAGCACCGCAAAGCAGTTTTGTGGGTTGATGTTTTGCTTATATTGAAATGGCTGCTTGTTCGCTATTATTCACCCCCTGCCACCGCATTTTCCTCAAGGCTGCATGTTTATTTTCTATTTCCAGTCGATTGAATTCTCCAAGTAGGAGGACGCTTTATCCAGGATGCATTATGGTAATAGCAGTCTGCTCAGTTATACGTACCTTTTGCAGATAGTTTGTTTTCTCATCTTTTTTTCCAAATCAAACTAGTCTCTCTGAGAAGTGTCCTAGCTCTGGCTTCTCTCCTGCTGTAGGCATTCAAGCATTCATTTCTGTTGAATTGTGAAGGCTATTTTGACGGCTGCTTTGGTGCCCGTTTGGGAGTTAACTGATTTTTTTAGTATCTCTGGCATTGTGTTAGCCTAATATGTTAGGCCCCCTATTCTTTTTGCCATTCCAACTTGGCTTTAGCTGATTGAGGATGGCAATAAAATGGAAATTTGTATCTACATGGGGTATCTATTAGGAGTGCAAAGTAACTGCTTGTGGTATGCATTCGTATAATAATCAGTGTTATTAGTGAAAGTAGAAGATGTTAGAGGAAATGGGAACCAAGCAACATGTTTGTGAAATTAACACTGTTCAATGTGAAGTTTAAAAAACGATTTATAGAATTGTACTGAATACATATAAACGATGCAACACACTTATATAGGTCTCATTAGAGATGTGACGCATTGACATATTAAATGTATTTTGAATGTTTCTTGGGCCAATGATGTAGTTAAAGTAGACATATTAATATACTTTAATGAACGATTCTACTGACCACGGAGAGGATGTGGCATATTGGGTAGAGCGGTTGACTCCAAAGCTAGGGCGCTGTTTTTGAATCTTGGCAGGGATGCTCAACATCCTGTTATTCTGGGTAAATCCCTTAATTGCCCTGTGCCTTACAAACTGAATGTGTCGGTCTGTAAGGCAACTGGTGCTCGTGTAAAGCGCTCTGATAACTTTGGGTCGAGTTTGTGCTATATAAAACTCCTCCCAAAAAAATGCTAATTGTTTCATGGAAATGCTAAACGTAAATTACATGGTAAATTCATTATTTTAGCTTAAGTAGTAGACCTGAATCCACAGTACATTTTGTATATTCTTGTTTCTAAATTAATGCTTAGATTCCGTTGACTCTTGTAGAATGTTACTTGTTCCCATGCTTTGTATTGCACATGGACAAACACTCGTTAGTGAAGAATGAGGGTATTGTTTTCATTAGATAGTTGGGGATTGAAGGAATTACAACTAATTTGGCCTGGTGAAGATAAGGCGGAGGGCTGTGCGTTCACACAGGAGAAATAGAAGAGACCAAGGACGATGGTTGCAGAGGGACGTACATGGAGAAGGCCGTGAAAGGAATCAACGTCAAGGAAATGTTGGTGGCTGAATCTACTGCAGAGTACTTGTGAGAAATTATGGGATATTTGCTGAATACAATTTTGTGTTTATGATGTACTGTAGAGAGGGACAAATACCCCTTTACTTTTTGCCTTTCTGACTGAGAGCACCTGAGTGCTAGCTTGCTTTTTTCCTTATTTTGGCTTCATGCTGCTGACCCATCTGATGGTGGAGTGACGTCTTTGGAAGACCCTAACCACTTACACCTTTTCTCTATCGAACCTCTTGGCTAAAAGCTAATTTAGGGATGTCAAGTTTAGAGTTACAGTAGGAATAGATAGAATTGAATGCTTTACTACAATGAAGTGCCGATGGAGGGGAACCTTAACTTTTGCTTTCTGATTTCATGCATAATCATCATAGAACATGTTGTTCATTTCTTGCCACAACGAGTTAATCTCTTCAGGAGATTTGGATTTCTTCTGTTTCCTCTGTATTTTTATACTCTCGAGCTGAGTTTCGTGTATGTCCAACTATCTTTGAATTTGTAATATGTTTTTGACTAACCTTCATTTGGTTGTTGATGTGAGTTATTGTGTAGCCGTATATTGAGATACAAAATATGCTAAATTGAGTTATGAAATGTTGTTCCCATTTACACTTTCATGCTGCTAAAAAGAACCATCGAAGGATCGACACTGAAGAAGAACTAAACAAATGGGCCCAGGCCCTTTCAATGGGAAAGCACTCCAGAAGTCACAGCACATCTTCCCGAACCCTGCGAGATTCCTTCATGGTTTTAAGACAAGATGTTCCCATTTCTCTCCTGTTCTGGGAAGAGACTTACAAGACATGGTCAAATGATTGCCTGATGCCACTGGAGTCAAGCTATCTTGGCTGATGACGGCTGATAGCCAGAAACCGGTCCTAGGATGCTTGATTCCGGTCCAGGGAAGACATGGCTTGGCAGTTCGGGCTGGACTGTTCCCATGAGGCACAGGGTCAAGACTGATTTGCATATGGCCATGTCTAAACTGGGGTGGTGTAGTGGGCAAAAGAACGATGGATTTAACCCAGATCTCTTGACTGGGGGAGAATGTATGCATTGTCAGCATTCCGTCCATCATTTGTTTGTTGTAACGCTTTTCGCCCTAAGTGGGATGGGTATTCCCAGACGTGGGACCCGTGCTCACTAAGCCACTGGAGTCAAGCTATCCTGGCTGATGACGGCTGATAGCCAGAAACCGGTCCTAGGATGCTTGATTCCGGTCCAGGGAAGACATGGCTTGGCAGTTCGGGCTGGACTGTTCCCATGAGGCACAGGGTCAAGACTGATTTGCATATGGCCATGTCTAAACTGGGGTGGTGTAGTGGGCAAAAGAACGATGGATTTAACCCAGATCTCTTGCATGAGGGAGAATGTATGCATTGTCAGCATTCCGTCCATCAGTGGTTTGTTGTAACGCTTTTCGCCCTAAGTGGGATGGGTATTCCCAGACGTGGGACCCGTGCTCACTACGCCACTGGAGTCAAGCTATCCTGGCTGATGACGGCTGATAGCCAGAAACCGGTCCTAGGATGCTTGATTCCGGTCCAGGGAAGACATGGCTTGGCAGTTCGGGCTGGACTGTTCCCATGAGGCACAGGGTCAAGACTGATTTGCATATGGCCATGTCTAAACTGGGGTGGTGTAGTGGGCAAAAGAACGATGGATTTAACCCAGATCTCTTGACTGGGGGAGAATGTATGCATTGTCAGCATTCCGTCCATCATTTGTTTGTTGTAACGCTTTTCGCCCTAAGTGGGATGGGTATTCCCAGACGTGGGACCCGTGCTCACTACGCCACTAGAGTCAAGCTATCCTGGCTGATGACGGCTGATAGCCAGAAACCGGTCCTAGGATGCATGATTCCGGTCCAGGGAAGACATGGCTTGGCAGTTCGGACTGGACTGTTCCCATGAGGCACAGGGTCAAGACTGATTTGCATATGGCCATGTCTAAACTGGGGTGGTGTAGTGGGCAAAAGAACAATGGATTTAACCCAGATCTCTTGACTGGGGGAGAATGTATGCATTGTCAGCATTCCGTCCATCATTCGTTTGTTGTAACGCTTGATGCCTACAACCGACATCCCAAGTCTTTTTTCCCTTTTCAGGATTCTCTACCTTCTTCAGATGTACCAGCTTTTTCAGACTCTTCTCAATCATCCTATTTATCTTGGGCCTTCCCTTAATATGACGAGAAGGACTCTCCCTTTCTTGGAGACCCCTCTGTTCCAAGGGTAACATTTATCCATAAAAGATGATTTGAAACAGTTTATTTCCCACCTTAACTCCACTTTACAGCTGGCAGCGGATGAAGAGGAACCTACCACAAGTGGTGATTGGTTTTGGTAGTTCCAGTGACCTACTTTTCCTAATGTTCTGGTGATTCCAGCAATACAGAATGTCCTGTGATAGAATGGAGGGACCCTGACAGAGTCTCTGTTCCCTGAGTCATGGGTATCCGTTAATTAAAGGGGAGACTGAATTGTCTCATACTCTGGGTATTGATCCTCTACTAGCAAAGATAGCTAGTAAACCCCTCTCTGTTGATAGAGGACTTTGTATTATCTAACTCGTTTGACAAGAAGGTTGGGGGAGCTTTTAAGAGGTTACATCCATGCTGGTTTGAGTTTTCCACTACAGTTGGAGATTTATGCAGTATATTCTTCTCAGTCCTTAGTAAAGGACTTTTCTCAGTTGCTTGGCAGAATGGAGATTTAAGCTCGAAATCTCTCCGATATTTTGGTTGATAATTTGAAAGCCCCAGCCATGGCCTTACCTGGTGCAGTTGCTGCTTGAAGACATGTTCACTTGAGGAATTGGATGGTGGAAGAAAGGCAGAAGAGTTATTTGCCAAAGATGCCATTCTCTGGAGATGGGCTTTTTGGAGACCTACTGTAGGAGATATTACATAAGTCTTTAAACAGCCAGAAGCATTCTCAACCCTGTCACAGGAAAGAGAGCTCTTAAAAGGTGCATAAGGAAAAGTCTGACTATTCCAAGAGGATAGGTTCCTATTTCTCTTAAAACAGACCTCAATTCCGGGCCTGGCATAATCATCTTCTTCTACATCTTGTCGGTCAGGGAACGCAGCAAACCCCAAGAAGGGATTCTGACTATGCCCAGATTCCTATAGGAGATTGTCTGTTTATTCTTTCACTAGATCTGGAACAATCTCATTACAGACAAATGGATACAACAAGTAGTTTCCAAAAGCTATTTCATTGAGTGTCTAAGAATTTTCAGGAACCTTTTTTTTCTTTAGAATCCATGGCCGTAGACCAAAAAGAAGAGACAATCTCTCCAGGACAGCTTTTCTAAAAAACACAATGCACCCTGTTACCACCTCAGAGTGTACCCTGGGGTGTGATTCCAGGGTTTTGTTTGATACAGAAGGCTTCAAAAGATTATCAAATGACCATAGACTTCAGCTTTCAAAATAGATTCAACCCTTCAACTCCATTCAAGATGAGCATGCTTCAGAGAGTCATTCCTTTTATGTTCAAAGGGGAATATCACACAAGGATATATCTCAGGATGCCTACTTACATATAAACATAGCCCTACCACAACATTAGTTTCTCAGGTATGCAGTGGGTACCCACCACTGTCAATTTCAGGTTCCGTCCTTCGGACTCAAGAGCTCCCCAAGAATATTTACTACGGTTCTAGCCCCAGTAGTAGACCATCTTCATGCACAGGGCGCCATAGTGGTTCCTTACCTGGACAAACAGCTGATTCTGTCCTCCGTCCTCAACGTGTCTGTTATACATGAATCCTTCACATTACAGTCACTGCAGGACTTTGGGTTTTTGATCAACAGGTCCAAATTCCTTCTCAGTCTTCTCAAAAGTTATAATATATCGGTGCATTTGTCAACATGACCTCAAAGCCGTGTCCTTCTCTCCGAAACCAGAAGGTTCAAGGTCTAGATCGTGTTGCAAATCTTAATCCTAAGAGAATAGACATCAGTGAGAGAGTGGTTGCAAGTTCAAGAGACTATGGTAAATGTCATAGATCACTCTTTCCACTGATTTTTTCTGTTGGCTTATGAGTATTATGGATGGCACTTGCTTCACCTTTTTATTTTTCTTCTCTTCCTTTTGTCAGGTGGAAGTGCTGAATATAATACCATGGCCCAGATTTCACCTAGGCCAGTCGGTGTTGCACAGTCTGGACCATTGGCTTCCACTTCAGTAGTACTACGAGGCCTGGATTTTGGTCACTCCCTCAATCAGAGAGAGCATTCTCTGGTGAGCCCTACTTGACACTTTAGACACTGGGACACCAATCCAGTGATCCTCCATACAGATGCAAGAAGGTTGAGTTAGGGGGCAGTGTAAATTACCGGACTACTCAAGGTCTTTGGCTTCCATTAGAGCAGGGGAGATCCTCCAACGTGATGGAGCTATCAGCTATTTGTATAGGGATGCCATTCTTTTCTTATCACCTAAGAGGAAGAGCTTTTGTTGCTTGAAACGACAACACAGTGGATATGTCACACCTGAACCACCAGTTTGGCATGGGCTCCAAGTCCTTTAATTGAATAATAAAACAGATTTCTTCCCAGGCAGAACACAACCACCTTAGCCTCTGAACCATTTATATCTAGAGCTCTCTGAACACAACAGCAGACTCCGTCAGCAGAGTATTCCATCTTCCCAGAATTAGGAATAGATGCCTTGATGACTCCTTGATCCCTTCCATCTTATCTCTCTAATTCCAAGGTCCTAGCAAGGATTGAGAGGGAACCAGTGGCCGAGACCTTGGTTTCCTCTGTTAAGACACCTGCAGATAGAACCACATTGGATGCTTCCAATAAGTCTGTCTCCCCTATGTTATTTTCTTCTACCCCCTCAGATTGTGGCTCATCTAATAGTATTGGTCTGGAGGTTGTGAGGGAGTAATACATGAAGAGGTAAATTTCCCTTGCTATTTCCACCTCCCAGCAGGCTTCTAGATGGCATCCACCAACAATACTTACACTCACTATTAGGCTTCTTTTGACATTTCGTGTAGAGATAGAAATCTTTCTCCTACTGCAACTGATAGCCTCAATATTCTCCAGTTCCTACAGGAAGGGTTTTACAAGGGGTTGTCTGTTACCACTCTCAGATTACAGTGGGCAGCTAACTGGGCATTCAGGTCGCCCTTGAATGACTGAACTTCCATGAAGCCTATCATTTCTACATTTTTAAAAGACATTGAGTTCATAATACTTTTCCACTTTGCAATTTACTATTGGTATTCTCTGAACTTCAAGGTTGCTTTTGAACTTTAAAGGTTGTATTTTTTTGTATCTATTACCAGCGCTAGGTGTTTGGGGGGGCAAGGTGCTATGGTTTGTCGCCATCCCTACTTGAAGGTATTTGAGGATCGTATTGTTCTCTCCCTTCATTCCATGTTCTGTCCTAAGGTTACCTTTAGTTACCATAGCAATCAGTAGATAATTCTCCCTGCTCTGCAACAGCTTTAGAATGATACTCTTATCTACCCATTGGTTGTGTTAAGAGCAGTTCTGATCTATCTGTGCAGATCTGCTGAATACTGAATGTATCACTCTTTTGATCAATTTTGGACCAATTAGGAAAGTAATAAACCTTCATTGGCCTCCTTAGCTAGGAGGGTTAGGCAGGTCATTTATTCAGCCTATCAAGATTGTGGGAAATAAATCACAGAGGTCAATATTACCCATTCAACTAGAGGTATGGTACCATTATGGGGTGAAAATGCAGGTGTGTCATAATTGACTTTGTAAGGCTGCAACCTGGTTCTCCATGCCAACATTCATTTTGCATTACACATTAAATGTAACCAACAATTCAGACTTGGCATTTGGTTCATAGGTTTTGTTGAAATCTATGTTCTCTTAAAAATGTGTTCATGTTGCGATAAGAATCCTTGATTTAAGGATATTTATGTTGTGTTTGGACAAAAATAAACCCTTCCATTGAGACTCCTGTGTCATTTCTGTTCTCTGAGGAGGTGAGAACGTTGATTGGGCAGACTTCATGCAGTAAGTAGTGGGACAAGTCAGAGGAAGAGGAGATAAAGCTTGAATCGCTTACCAGTTATCTTCATTACTCCGATTCTCCCTTATTCATCCCAATACTTATGACCCATTGAACCATGGTAGTCATGTGCTGAGGATGAAACTGTTCTGTCCTCTGCACACAACCAGGAAATCTCTCTGCTGCTTACAGCAGAGGGGCTTTCTTTTTTATATTTCAGCTCTGAGAGCTGGAGAAGAGTTTCCCAAGCCACTGAGTCATTTTTTTTCAATGTAATGACAAAGCATGGTGCTCTGACATCATCACACTGAAAATGAAACTGAAATGACCCGATCGGCTCATTTGACTTTCACTGCTTTAGTGTTTGGGGGGCTATCTCAGCCCCCCCTAGCACTGATATACATGGGGGAGGTATCATTGGAAAGGGGAGAATCTCCACTGTTCAATGGTGCCCTTCTCTAGCAGATCCCTGCTTGGCGATCGCTACAGGAGGGTGATTCCCAAGCAGGGATCTACCACTAGACACCAGGGAGAAAGGAGTGGCCCCGTGGGCAAGGGCATTTGCTTCCCCCCCCCCACCAAATTTCGATGTGCATATTCAGTCTTTCTAGGGGCAGATGGGGACAATAGCACACTAGGAACCTGGATTTTCTTTTCAATACTTAGGGGTGGAGGCTGTCCAAAATGACCATGCCAATGTCATCATCCCCAAACACAAAAGGGACAGTCTTTCTGCCCTCCCTGGCAGGCAGAAAGCCCACTAGACACCAGGATTATTTTTTATGAAAGAGGGGTGGGGGCTGCCCACAATATGCAAAGACCATGCCCCACCCAAAATAAACTGCAACTAAAGTCTTTTTGCAACCTGGGGGGCATATAAGCGCATTAGTCCCCGATCTGCCCCCCAGGGGGCAGAAAGCCCAGTAGGCACCAGGTTTTCTTTTCAAATATGTAGGGGTGGGGGCTGGCCAAAATGGCAATGCCAATGCCTCTACCCCTCCCAAACACACATGGGACAGTCTTTATGCCCCACTGGGTAGCAAAGGGGGTTATTACCGCCAGTGACAACAGGTATTTCTTTTTTATGAAGGAAGAGTGGGGGCTGCTCACAATGGCCATGGCCATGCCCCCACCCCACATAAATGGGGACCCAAGTCTTTTTGCCTCTCATAGGGGGAAGTTGGGGAAATTACCTCGATCTTCCCCTAAGGGGGTCAGAAAGTCTACTAGGCACCAGGGATTTTTTTTGGGTGGGGGATGCCAAGTATGGGAATGCCAATGTCCCCACCCACCCAAAAAATGGACACAGTCTATCTGCCCCCCCCCCGGGACATATGGGGTTTATACACCCCGATCTACCAACCGGGGGGCTGAAAGCTCACTAGGCACCAAGGGCAATGTTGCTCTTAGTGAAGGGTGGGGGTTACACAGAATGGACATGCCAATGCTTCTCCCTAAAACAAATGGGTGGAGCTTCTGCCCCTCTTTGTGGCGCATATCAGGGAATAGCCCCTTTCTGCCCCCTACGGGGCAGAAAGCACTCTCGGCGCCAGGGAATATTTTTGCTTTGTGCCGGGGTGGTGACTGCCCTGAATAGGCATGCCCCTTTTCCCCATAAAAAAAAATTGACTTCAGAGCAACAGCCTCCGATCTGCCCCCCCGGGGGGAAGAAAGCTTACTAGACACCAGAGACTATGTTTACTTTGTGTAGGGGTGGGGGCTGACAACAATAGGAATGCCAATGCCCCACCCACCAAAAAATAGGGCACATTCTTTCTGCCCCTAGGAAGAGAAGATGGTGGTTATTAGAACAGAAAGGCCACTAGGTACCAGGGATGTATCTATGGGCATGTCAGGGAACGGCCGCATAGCCAAGGGTCATACACTTTTTTTATAGGCACACATTTTAGCAGTTTCTTACCTCCTTGGGGGCAGATCAGTGATATTCTTAGGTTCACAAAACCACTGGATACCAGGGAAAGTTTCTGTGTGTGAACTGGAGTACAGGCTGACTGTCTGCATGTACTGGCATTTGGCTGGCTGGGTGTGTATTGGCATTTTGCTGGTGGTATGGTAGGACTTGTGCTTGACTGGCAGTGTGTGTGGAGAAGCATTTCAAGGTTGTGCATGTAGACTGGCACATGCCGAGTGTTGTGTGTGGACTGGCATCTGACTGTGTGTGTGTGAACTGCGGCTTGGCTGGCGGTGTGCATAAATGGCACTTGATTTGCAGAGCGTGTGGACTGTTGCTTGGCTAGCAGTGTGGTTTGAGTGGATCGCCCAAGTTTTCTTACCCATAATCATCTGCAAAATCTCCAATTAAGCTAAAAAATCACATTTTCCTCAGATTTCTGTGTGGGAAAGTTGAAAGATCACTGCATAGGCACAAATTTCCTACCACCCACATTCCCCTCGATCTACTGATAAAAATAATACCTCACTTGTGTGGGTGCCCAAAGTAGAGTTAGCCTAAAAAAGTATTAAAAAAAAAAAGCTGCCCATATGGATACGCTTTGGTACCCCTTCTATCCCTCCATGTTTTTGGCCCTTCCCTGTCACAGGCAATTGGCCCACCCACACAAGTGAGGTAGCATTTTTATCTGGAGACCTTGGGGAACGCTGGGTGACAGGAAATGTGTGCAGTCCTCGTGATCCCAGAGCTTTCCCACACAGAAATGTGTGGTAAATGTGAAATTTTTAGCTAAGTTTGAGGTTTGCAGTGGTTTTCAGATAAGAAAACATCGGGGATCCATTCAAGCTACAGCTGCCTGGACTCCTCCGGGTGTCTAGTTTTCAGAACTGCCTGAATTTGGTAGGTTTCCCTAGATGTGAATTCCCTTAATCTCTACACATTTTCATTTTTGTCATTTCCCTGTCACAGGCACTTGGCCCACCCACCCAAGTGTGGTATCATTTTACTCAGGAGACAGAGGGTCAATAGGAAATTTGTCCCGGCGCAATGATCCTGCACAGAAATGTGAGGCAAATGTGATTTGTGTGCTAAATATGAGGTTTGCAGGGTATTCTGGGCAAGAAAACATTGGGGGATCCACGCAAGCCACACCTCCCTGGACTCCACTGGTTGTCTAGTTTTCAGAAATGCCTGGGTTTGGTAGGTTTCCTGTTACAACGTGTTTCCTTTTTAACCTTATTTGAAAATGTTATTTTCTACTCTTTAAATACACTTGGTATGCTCCTCTACACCCACCCCTGTTCGGATCTTGGTTGGCCCCGGGGATTCCTGAGAGGCAACCTTAGAATGTTGGGAGATGAGTGAAATTCTGGTGGAGAGAGGAGTTGGAAGAATAAAGCTTGTTCTTACCTTTGAAGACTTTGTCTTTCTATCACTGGCGACGATCTGTGTAAGGGGACAGATGTATCCTGCTCCTCCCCTTCTGCTTGATACTCCACCAACTGCTCTGGAAGGTGTTTTCACTGAAGGACAGCGAGACTTCAAGAAAACGGGTACTCTCCACTCGTGATCCTTCATTTAGAATTTGTGGGTGACGAGAGACTTCAAGTACAGGCGAATTGTATCACTTGTGATTCATCTTTTTGAAGAATTTGGTGAGGTGAAATTTATTATATTTGTGGAACTGCTGGCGTGTTAGGGCTAATGCCTTTATCTTCATACTAAACGAACTAGTTGAGACTTTGTCTGGCAAAAGTATATCCGTCACTTCTGCAGCAATATAACTGTGCTTCAAACAGCATGTCCCGTTTTACATGTCTCTCCTCAAATTCAACGGTATCATTCAACCGGGTTATCGGCTCTTCGACTCTGCCAAGGTTAGCGTTCTCCTGTGCTGGTTTCCTCGTTGTGGGCGCCGCATGTAACGACGTATCGTTGCCCCGACTCCTGTGGGGTTGCGGCATAGAACTTCCTATTTCCATGACTGGGCCAGCGAATTGTTCCCTCTCACAATTCAGTTTTGGCGTGTTGTGCGAGTCTTCAAGCTTGATTGACTTTGGGACCTGGAGCGTCTCTGTGCCTTCGCCGCAACCTGCCTCACCGGATCAACTTCCTCTGTCAGGAACGCTCACGGTGCTCCAGCCTCGTTAAGCCGATTTCCTCTCGCTTGCGCTGCGAGCGCCCCAGCCACTTCGGGCCCACCCACAAATTAAATATTTCTTTCCCGATCAGATATACGCACTCCACAGCGTGTCCATATTTATTTCATGGTGACACGCACACCTTCAAAATAATTTACATTTTAAAATCACAGCGTGTCTCATTATTTCACGGTGACACGCACACCTTCGGTATTTACAATTTAATCGGAGATACGCACTCCACAGCGTGTCTATATTATTTCACGGTGACATGCACACCTTCACTAATAACTGAGCAAATTAAAATATAGTGCAAGTTACTTCATCATAGGCTCATTTTAGGCCTATTTGTGTGTCTAACGTTTCGTTCGTGACACACACCTTCAAATATTCCATTCCACGACCTATATTATCACTTCTAGTAAATACTCTATGGTGACACACTGTTTGGTTTATGGGACATGCACACCAGTATTGTGTGTCATTGAATTTTGGAATTGTATTCTTAAATGTGATTTGGCACATAACTCTGCTTCATTTACAGGTCTTGATGTAATAAGTTCTCGCAATTCAAATCATTTTGTACATATTTATGCTGCATTGGAATTCTGGTGTACACACTATACTGTTGAGCATCCTCTTTTCGTTGAACAATTGTAGGTAGATTGCAAATTAACCAAGGGCACTATTTGTGTCATGGCAGCCGCAAGCATGTCACAGCCAACGCCATTTTTGAATGAGTTCGGTGAACCCAACGTTCCATGGGAAGATTGGGAAAAAATATTTGAATCATATCTTGTCGCCATCGGAGGAGAAAAATTCAGTGCTTTCAGGAAACAGCACATATTACTACATAACCTGGGTTCCAATGGAAGGAAAGTGTTTGAGTCATTACCGGAACCAGAACTTGAGGAAGATGAGGATGATGTATACGATACCACCTTGGTAAAACTACGCAATCATTTTGGGGACAAGGTTAACATAGTACTGGAAAGACACAAGTTCTTTAGCCGTTCTCAAGGCAAACAAGAAAGCGTATCTACTTATGTTGCTGTTCTTAGAGGTCTCAGCAAACTATGCGACTTCCGTGATCTCAATGACTCATTAATTAGAGACCAATTAGTACGTTGTACTAACAGTAAAGAAATTCAGAGGAAATTATTAGAGAAACAACCCGATCTACAGGAGGCAATAAAAATTGCAAAATCCATTGAGCACACAGCAATTTGCATAAAAGAGATAAATTCCTTAGAAACCAATGACAAAGTAGCTGAAATAACAAATCTGGAAGAAGAGACAGAGGTATGCAAAATTAAGAATGAACCTTCAAAAAATAAGAACGACAATTGGCGCAGTCAAAAATTAGATTCAGAAAATTCAAAATTAAAATGTTAGCGATGTGGAAGTAACAATCATTTGGCGAACAACCCTAATTGTCAAGCCAAGTCTGCTTGGTGCAGAAAATGCAATAAAAAAGGGCACCTAGCAAGAGTTTGCGGATGCTTCCCGAAGAAGATGGGGGGAAATCGGCCCATTGAAAATAAAGCACAAGTCAAGAAAATTATTCTACAAATTAACGAAGTTGCAATGAGTCAAAACTATCCTGAATGTGATGTCTCCATTGAGGGAAAAAGTGTCAAAATTTTGCAGACTCTTGTTCTCCATTCACTCTTCTGAACTTCTCGGACTTTAAATCCATCTTAAGGGAAGAAACAAATAAACTTTGAAAGGCAGAAATAGCCCCAAGTGGTTACAACAGAGACCCTATACCAATGAAGGGGATGTTCAAGACTCTAATTTCTTTTAAAAACCGTTCCTCTGTTGGCAAGGTTTATGTTGTAGAGAATGGGTCAAACTTATTAGGATGGCAACATCAAAAAGAACTAGGAATAAAATTAGACCCAAACAATCCGGAACAAGTCTTGATAGTAAAACCTACAAATGGCAGTGAGCACATCGTAAATGAGTTTCCAGAAGTTTTTTCAGAAAATTTAGGCTTACTTAAAGACTTTCAACACAAAATCCAGTTAAAACAAAATGCCAAACCAGTAATTCACAAAACTAGACCCATTCCCCATCTTATGTGGGAGCCTTTAAAAAAAGAGTTAACTAGATTAGAAAAACTTAACATTATACAACCCGTTAATTGTTCCGAATGGGTTGCCCCTATTGTCATTGCTAAGAAAAGTCATAGCCAAGATATCCGTATGTGCATCGATGTACGCGACCTAAACATACTGGTAGAAAGGCACCCTTTACCCCACATCCATGAGATGCTAAGTACCATGGGTGAGGCCACTCATTTCAGTGTCTTGGATATCTCCATGGCGTACCATCAAGTGGAGCTGCATCCGGACTCCAGGGAGCTCACAACCTTCACTACACCCATGGGTACCTTCATGTTCTGTTGCATGCCTTTTGGATTGGCTTCGGCCGCAGGGGTATTTCAGAAAATTATGCATCACGTCTTAAAGGATGTACCCAAGACATTGTGTTTCCAAGATGATGTCTTAATCTATGGTGCCAACATGAATGAACATAATGATATCCTAAGACAAGTCCTTTCTAAATTCAGAGATGCAGGACTCACACTTAAAAAAGAAAAATGTCAATTAGGTGTGGAATCTGTAGAATACTTGGGACATTGTATTTCTAAGGAAGGATTTAAACCTAAACATTGTCTCGTTGAAGCGGTAAGAGATGCCCCTGCACCTACCAATAAAGATGAACTCAAGTCATTTCTGGGGTTGGTAGAATATATGGCGAAATATGTAGATCACTTCTCTGACTTAACAGCCAATCTCAGGGAGCTCACAAAAAAACCACACTCATTTCAAATGGTCAGACGATCATCAGAGGTCTTTTTCAAAATTAAAAGAGGGCATACTTTCGGCTCCATATTTGTGTAATTTTGAACACAACCGCAAAACTTTTCTCACTACTGACGCGAGCGGGAAGTGTTTAGGAGCCACCCTCTCACAAATTATTGATGGCAAAGAAAGAATTGTTGCATTTGCCTCCCGCTCTCTTACCAAAGCAGAAATGAACTATTCGGTGGTGGAGAGAGAGGCACTGGCCTGTTTTTGGGGAGTGAAACATTTTAAATTTTTTCTGTGGGGTATTCAATTTTGCTTGCGTACAGACCATAAACCTCTAATTTTCATGTTTAATCCAAAAAATAATTCCTGTAACACTCCCCACATAGCTAAATGGTTACTGGGATTGGAGGGTTTCTGTTTCACAGTCAAATATGTTCCTGGTGTATAAAATTCTGCAGCAGATTATCTATCTAGAAGTCCCGTTCAGAAGGAAGAACAATTTGAAACTCTAGAGTACCCCATCTTTCAACTCAATCTCGATACCATCACTTCACAAGAATGGTTAGAGTGCATGAACACGGATAACACCATGACGCAAATCATTTCCTACACCTTACATGGTTGACCCACTTCTTCTGACCAAGTAAATGCAGATATAAAAAAGTTCTGGGAGGTACGCTATGAACTCAACATAGATCAAGGAATCTTATTCAGGAACAACAAAATAATACCACCTGAAACTCTCAGAAACAAAATAATTGACCTTGTTCATGAGGGCCACTTGGGCAAAAGCTTGACTAAAGCTAGATTACGTGAAAGTTATTGGTTCCCCAAAATGGACTCGATGGTAGAAGCAAAAGTAAAAAATTGCCTTACATGTGCTAACAGTGACAAGTCTAAAATAACCAGAAAATCCCCCATCTCCCCTATATCAGTAGCAGATAAACCATGGGAGAAAATTGCATTAGACATCATGGGTCCCTTCAAACTCAAAGGGGTGGTAAAACAGTTCGCACTAGTTTTGGTTGACTATCATTCACATTGGACCGTAGTCAAAATGGTCAACCAAATAACAACTGTATCTGTCATCCAGTTTCTGAAAGATACTTTTGTTTTAGAAGGCATACCATCTTCCATTATCACTGATAATGGGGTCCAATTTACATCCCATGCAATGACAGAATTTCTCAGTAGACTGAATATATCCCATTTGAGAACACCCCTCTACTGCCCGAGAGCAAATGGGTTGGTGGAAAGAATGAACCGCATGGTCAAAGGTTGCATACAATTAGCGGAGGTCAACAGGATCCCCACCGAACAAGCATTGCAAGAAATGTTGTGGGCTTATCACACCACCCCAAATTTAATTACAGGCATTTCCCCTTTTCCGGCTTTAAGAGGAAGAAAACCTTGTAAAAAATGTTTTCCAAACTGGTTGGGAGGGGGGTCCCATGTCACAAAAGATATGCAAACGTTCAAGGGCAAAATAGTCACACACCAAACCGAATATAAAACTCGCTATGATATTAAACATAAAACCAAAATACCCCAATGGAAAGTGGGGGACTGGGTTTGTGTTAAGAATTCAAGAGTAAGTAGTCCTGAAACGAAGTTTTCTAAACCTATGCGAATAACAGCAGTAAGAAGAAACACAGCCATATTGGACAATGACCAAATGTGGAGTATGGATAGACTAGTCAAATCTCAACACACACATGACCAATCCATTGATGACAGAATGGAGTCACAAAACCGATACTCAAATGACTTACCTGTCACACAAAGAAACCGTAAGATTCCGGATTGGCATAAAGACTTTGTTATGTACAAATAATTCTCAATTATGTTCTGGAAGTTGTGTTATAACATATTTTATTATTTGTGTAAGGGGGAAGATGTGTTACAACGTGTTTCCTTTTTAACCTTATTTGAAAATGTTATTTTCTACTCTTTAAATACACTTGGTATGCTCCTCTACACCCACCCCTGTTCGGATCTTGGTTGGCCCCAGGGGTTCCTGAGAGGCAACCTTAGAATGTTGGGAGATGAGTGAAATTCTGGTGGAGAGAGGAGTTGGAAGAATAAAGCTTGTTCTTACCTTTGAAGACTTCGTCTTTCTATCATTTCCCTAGATGGCTCCCAAGACCGGGACCAAAAACGCAGGTATCACCCTTGGGAAACTAGGTTGTTTTTGTGATGTATAATGTATTTTGTGATATATAATATATATGATGTCTCCACAATACGTTTTGAGCCCTTCCCTGTCACAGGCACTTGATCCACCCATATAAGTGAGGTACCATTTTTATCTACAGACCTTGGATAATGCTGGATGGTAGGAAATTTGTGTTAGCCTGGTGATCCCACAACTTTCTACCACAGTAATGTGAGGAAAATGTGATTTATTTAGCAAAATTTGAGGTTTGCGGGGGATTCTGGATAAGAAAGCTTTGGGGTATCCACGCAAGCCACACCTCCCTTAAATTCCCCGGGTGTCTAGTTTACAGAAATGTCTGAGTATGGTAGGTTTTCCTAAATAGCTGCGGAGCTCATGAACAAAAACGTAGGTTACTCCCTTCCAAAACCTAGTTGTTTTGTGATCTATAATTTTGGTGTCTCCACAGTACTTTTGTGTCCATTTCGTGTTGCCGTCACTAGACCTACCCACACAAGTGAGTACCATTTTTATCAGGAGCCCTGGAAAAAAGCTGGGTGGTAAGACATTTGTGTCAGCCCGGTGATCCCGCAATTTTCCCACACAGAAATGTGAGAAAGATTTCCTGTTGTGGGCCCTAGGACTACCCATACACATGAAGTACCATTTTTATCAGGGGACTTGGGGGAATGCTGGGTGCATGAATGTTGTGGCTCCTGACATATTCCAGAACTTTCCATCACAAAAATGTGAGAAAAATATGTTTTTTAGACACATTTTGAGGTTTGCAAGGGATTCTAGGTTACGGAACCCTGGTGAGAGCCACTCAAGTCACCCCATCCTGGATTTACCTGGGTGTCTAGTTTTCAAACAATTACAGATTTTCTAGGTTTCCCTTGGTGACAGCTGAGCTAGGGCCCAAAGTCCACAGCTAGGCACATTTGAAAAAAAGCGCATGTACAAATGACTGTCTTTTTCAACTCAATTTCAATATAGCTTTTTTCATCTGTTACTTTCTATAGGAAAACCTTGAAGGAGCTACACAAATGACCGCTTGCTGAATTCAGAATGTTATCTACTTTTCAGAAATGTATATCTGTCTGGGATCCATTAGAGGTTTACCATCCATTTCTACCACTAACTTGAGGGAAATTGAAAGCACAAAAAATAGGAAAAATAGGCTATGTCCCAGTAAAATGTCAAAACTGTGTAGTACAAGCATTTGCAATACAATCGGTCTCGCCTTTGGGACCTTATATGTATTTAGCTATGCAGCACATTATCCTGGGTGCTGAAACATCTACTGTTCTTTAACATAGAGGGAATGTAAGCACCAAACTGAGTGACACGCCAGGTATGGGAACACATGGAGAGAAATATTGCCTTTCAGCAGAGAATGGTGTAGTCCAAAGCTCTGCTTTTAGGATAAAATCAGGGCCTTCGGTGCTCATATCACTGAAAATATATAATTTAAAAAAATATTATTATCTACGGGTGCTTGTGGAAGACAATTTCTATGGACTGGAATCTAGAGAATGCTAAAGTGATTCTGGTATTTTAATGACCTCTGCTTGTTATTTTATATCAAGAAAGTTAAATAGAGGCAATTGCCAGAAAAATAAAAAGAAAGTCCCTCAGCAGAAAGCAATTCTGGTATTTTACTGACCTCTACTAGTCGTTATCTATCAAAACAGTTAAATAGAGGCAGTTGAACACGCAGAAAGCAATTCTGGTATTTTACTGACCTCTACTGGTCGTTTTCTATCAAGACAGTTAAATAGAGGCAGTTGAACAAAAAAAAAGTCCCTAAGCAAAAGCAGACAAGTCCTAGGACTGATCTCCAGAGCCCACAAAGTACATACACTTATAAGTATGTACTAAAGTATATATAAGAGGTCTCGAGTGCTCGACCTAAATAGTGGTTTTCATACAAAAGTCTGCCTGTTCCTGAAAGCTGAGAAGAAGGGGATTTTATCACTACAAACCCTTCGTTGATACCAACTGCACGGAAAAAAAGACGCTTTCTTCTGCAGCACTTATTTCCCATTTTTCAACAAAAACCCAAAATTGACCTGTGTTTTGGCTAATTATCAGTCCCCCCCAGGGGAATCCAGAAACCCTGGGTACATTTCGAATTCGCCGGATGTTGGAAAAAAAAGAAGCAAATTTGCTGTGGATGCCTTATATGGACAAAAAGTTACGGGGGCCTAAGAGCGAACTACCCCAAATACCCAAAAAGAGGCTTAGCACAGGGGTTAGAAAGGCCTAGCAGCGAAAGACGGTTAAAGACTCTGGAAGGGGCATGATGAGCGGATACATTACCTCATTAAGTAAGTATTGGTACGAGTAAGGAAGGATCGGAATAATAAGAATTTGAATCAAGTAATCCAAGCATTACTTTTAAACTCCTGAGGAGGCCCTAAAAAGTAGGCGATGCCCTTCACAGCATCAAGTGAGGAGTTCTTGCAGAATCATTTCCTCTGCAGCAATTTTTTACAGGACATTGTAAATCCTTACTCCGGGTCAGTGGTTCATAAACGCAAAGTAAGACAGCTAGCAGCCTTAGAGTACCACCACTATGAAGGGCCACATCGAAAGGAACAATCAGAAAAAATAGTTTACAATTCGGGCACAAGGAGTACTGCAACGATAAAATGCTATTTCTGTCTAAACTGCCCAAAACCCTCGCACTATTCCTGGCATTAGTATAGATATTGGCCAAAAATATTAACATTTCCACTACATGTTTTTAGTCTTTTACAGATAATTGGCATTCTCTCTAATGCCTCCTTGAAAGGGGACGCGTCTTTCCTGCTGTGTTCGTACTTTTTTCTACTAGAAACAGGCCATCCAAGATTTCTATTCAGCTACCTGTTTCATGACTTCTTCTAAAGGACAATCTCATTACCAGCAGAACGCATTCTCATACTTGTTTTCAACTGCGAACATCAGTAAGTGGCTGTTGGGAGATAACGGAACATACCAACTGATAGCGCAGTCCGAATTCATGGCTTTCTGCGGAATGAATTGAATCTCCTGCCGATGTGAATGGACATTAAATCTCTGGAGAAACTGTTTACAAATACGCAATGAAACTTTATCTATCTCTGTAGCGGAAAATGCATTACGACAATGGATAGCGGTTCAATAAAATATAGGTTTCTACTTCACAGCCAGGGCCCGGATATGCCCGGGAGGAGATGCCGAATTAAACCTTGCACGCGCGTGAGGTTCACTGGAGCCGGATGCTTCATCATACTGTTTTTCTTCTCCCAGTGAAGTTCTTTATGCACTTTCTCATTGCTTTCTATCCGCAAAGTGCCATTTGGGAGTTCCAAAATAGAAATAGCGTGCCAATTACATACCTACGGGGCACAAATGGATTTCCTGCTGTTTTGATCTTTTTCCACCTGCTTAGGTCTGAGTGGTGCAGCAGGTGCAGTGGCACCAGGCACAAACTGTGATATTTTGCATCCGGAATCCAATGGGGTTCCTAATGTCTTCTTCCGGGATCAGTGAGATCTGGTGCTTAATTTTTGCAGGTGGTGTGCGCCAGCACTGGTCCTTGAGACAGGGTTATTCTTCATTTTTTGACCCTGACCAAACGAGAAAAGGTGGAGACGGATGGAGGAAGAGAATACTCGGAACCCAGTGACATAGGTGGAGACTAGAGATAAATGATCTTGCGAGAGTGAGATAAAAAGACTGGGGGCCTCATTTATGAAAAGTGTTGCATCGCTGCGTGATAACAGTGATACAAAACCTTTCAGTGCGCCCTCCTTGCGACACCATGGATGTGCCAAAAAGTGACGCAACAGCTGTGCAAAGGGCCCATAAATAAGCCTGTGGAAATGTAGGGTGGTGGAAGAAAGAGGCAACCTGTTTTTCGGCAGCCGTGACATTAGCAGCTTTAACGGCGGGTTAAAAAACTTGAGTTCAAATATATATATATATATTTAACTAATGAAGTACCCGTAAGAACCATTGCTTGAGTCTGTGGTAGCACGTTTGATTGAGCAAATAACATTACCGCCCTAAGCCTGCTATTGTTTGATGTCCATGTAAGAGTCTCTCCTTCATTCTTAGGATACTGATCACAGGCATGCGACTGCTTCTGTCTCCAGTGACTTAGGGGACAACCTCTTTTTCAGTGAACAATCTGAATTATGCAAATTAAAGGAAGGACATATTGTTTAGTCATAGTTATTTAAACTTGAGCCACATGAGTAAATGTTGCAAATATTTTATTTACGTACTGACACACATTATACACACTTGCACATTTCCTCCTCTCTTCCTATTTTGATTTTTTTTTGTATCATTCCCCATTCCTTGAGCCATATGTTGCTACTGGTGATTACTACAGGTTGTTACGTTACCGCTTTAATTTGCTATGCCCTTGCAGCCACCCTCTATTGCTTGCTAAAGGTTGGTCATTTCATATTCTCAATAGTTATGTATTGTCATCTATTGATCTAGTCTTTATTTAATGATTATTCAACCAATTGAGTACTTTATGCATTTGAGTTTAAAATAAGAGTAAAATTGGATGAAAAAGCACAGGATCCGTAGCAGTCTGGTAGTGAATTATACAAGGGTAAATGACATCTAAAAAAACAATTGGGTAGCAGCAGTATAGCAATCACACATCCTAATATATATAAGGGCTCTTGAGCCCTTGCAACACTTTTGCGCCACCGGTGCGTCACTTTTTGTGACACACCGGGGGCGTTAAATATGCACCGTGTTGCGCCCTATTTACAAAGTGACGCATGTAGGCAGATGCGTCACTTTGTAAACCCCTGCGCCACATTATACCTGGGTCAGGTATGATGTATGCAGGGTGGATGTTCCCGCATCCGAGCCTCATAGAAGTGGCGCACTGAAATCTATAAGATTTCAGTGCACCACTTCTAGGGCGCTACTGCGTCAATATCTTACACCTGCCTCATGGCAGGCAAAAGACTGATGCAGGCCTTTTCACATTGGGCTCACCCCTTGTGAAGGAACATAGCTGGAGTTGTGTCATGCTTCCGACACAACTCCAGCAATGCATCAGTTTTGCGCCAGCAGATACATCAGTAATACTGATATATCTGTCATTCCTTGTGACATAATGCGTCATACATTAAATATGACACATTCATCATGTCGCAGGGAGGGCACACTGAGCAGTGACGCATCAATGTTTTCCCGCAGCGATGCGTCACCTCTCATAAATAAGGCCCATAGTTCTAGGGTCTGGTACCAAAAATGACTCATTGTATGTAACAGTGCGGACATGGTATTTACTCCCTGCTACCAACAAGTGTGAATGGATCATGAACCCTAATGTTTATGATTTGTAAATTATAAATGTTGAGACCGAAGCACAAGAATAAGTGTCATGTAAGTAAATATATTGTGAGAAATAAACACCCCAATCATGGGTGATAAGTGGGGACAGCCAGGTACTGTGCCTGCATTAGTAGAATGTGTGTTCCAAAAAAGTTGCTTCTTTGTGTTATTGTCCAACGGTCACAGTAATCTGACCAGGAGCAAATCAAACACAATATTTAATATTATTGTCTCACCTTTCAATACAGTGGGTATGGTTTGAAGGCTTATGTTTGTTTTTAGTGTCTGTTGGTGCACAAAAATACAACATATCGAAAGGAATAAAGATAAAATTGGTAAAGTTCATAAAAACGGAAATACAATGTGTAATTAATCTCATATATTGTGAAGATAACGAGGAAGAGAAAAAGGATAAAAATATTATTTTGAATAATTATTTACCCTTACCACGTTTGGCTACAAGATTTGCTTTGGAATAAACAATTAAATAGAACAAAAAGGGGTGCCGATGCTGCACTGACTTTAAGGAGAAATTTTGTCAAATGAATAGATTAAATCAAATCCATTTAAACCATTTAATGGCTGTTTTTAATCAGAAAATATATTTATGCAAATTTTTTAATTTTTGCACGGTAGAATTTAGAACATTTAAACAATATCAGTGAAAATTAAGACAATACATCAAAAAACATTTCAAATATTTACAAAACATTACATAGACACATCCATACCGTCATACCACTGGCATACCTCAAACATTCAGACAATAAAACAACATAGATTTGATACTTCTATATACACAATAAGTCCATAAGTGAGAGTCAATTGCAATCTTTCTAAAACATATATTTTAGATCTGTTTTGGCAGTTTTTTTAGAAGCTGAAGGCGAAGACAAGTCAACGTGGGTCAACGCGTTTCGAATCCCTTCACCGGGGATTCTCATCAGGACCAAAATTATCAAAAAATGACGAAGAAAAAACTCTAATTGGATGGTGGAAGGACTTTACAACCAGGATAGTCAAATGTGCGTATAGTCTTCTAAACACGTCTTGGGCCCCTTAAAATCATCAGGGTAATCTAAAGATGCTTGAGTGCGAGGTTAAGGGTCGAGGAAAAAATCGGCGGCCGCAATCTGGTAATTCGTGCTATTCCCGCGTCCTTGGAGCCGACGTGAACCGTGCACCTGGATCGATCCAGGTGCACGGTTCACGTCGGCTCCTTCCACCATCCAATTAGAGTTTTTTCTTCGTCATTTTTTGAAAATTTTGGTCCTGATGAGAATCCCCGGTGAAGGGATTCGAAACGCGTTGACCCACGTTGACTTGTCTTCGCCTTCAGCTTCTAAAAAAACTGCCAAAACAGATCTAAAATATATGTTTTAGAAAGATTGCAATTGACTCTCACTTATGGACTTATTGTGTATATAGAAGTATCAAATCTATGTTGTTTTATTGTCTGAATGTTTGAGGTATGCCAGTGGTATGACGGTATGGATGTGTCTATGTAATGTTTTGTAAATATTTGAAATGTTTTTTGATGTATTGTCTTAATTTTCACTGATATTGTTTAAATGTTCTAAATTCTACCGTGCAAAAATTAAAAAATTTGCATAAATATATTTTCTGATTAAAAACAGCCATTAAATGGTTTAAATGGATTTGATTTAATCTATTCATTTGACAAAATTTCTCCTTAAAGTCAGTGCAGCATCGGCACCCCTTTTTGTTCTATTTAATACTTTTGACTTGGCCCTGCTGCCTTTGAGTCAAAACCCAAGTTTGTCTTGCTTGGAATAAACAATGTCAAAAAAAGTAAAACAAATTATCAAAATATGGATGCAGCAAAATCAAGTGTGCCAAACTTTCGTTTTTTATATTCTAAATAAATGATAAATGCCTCACATTAACTGAAATCCTATTACCTTATCAATGACCAAAGTGTGTTTCTCTTTCTCTGTGTTTCTAGTAAATTTGTACTTCATATTATGTGTGTGTTAATTTATTCATTACGTCTGAGGAAAAGTTCTGAAACATTTTTATAATTTACTGGTTTCTTTGTAAATGGTGAGACAGTAGTCTCCTAGTCTCAGAAGAGACCTGGGATAAAGATTTCTAGCTGATCCTTTCTCCGTTTGCATCATCTTCTTTGGAAAATGCTGAGATATGGAGGAGATGAAGAGAAATGCAAAAGAAACATCCTCTGTCAGGGGCCATTTTTGTAGAGGTATCTGGAGTGTCGGTACAGTACATGGTCATTACTGCTTGCCTGGGTATATTTGCTCACAATGTAGGGTTTAGAGAATTCATCTTTACATGGCTATGATATAAACATTTGGTTAACAATGCACACATACATACATACATACACACAGTCATTCAGGCAGGTAATGGAAGTTAATATGAACTCTGATGTCTGACTCCTCTGTAGTTCCTACCCATTTCCTGCTGCATCTGGAAAATTAGGCATGCATGTACCTTGTCCCTAGTAATTCAGAGGGATGCTACCCTCCTTTCGTCTAATCTGAGCACACCGAGTGACAGAGGGGACTGAAGACATGCATGCAGCCTGCCTCTTGGAGGCCTGGCTGGGCTCAAGGAAGCAAAGGAGCTCTGATCTGGATTTTCAGGGCAGCCTGGCCGTCTGGTCAACCTAGTGGAAAGCATGGTGTGCCACCAAATGGCCAGGCTCAGGAGGCCCTGCGGCCCGGATGCTTGGAGCCCCTGCTGGGCCTCAGGCACGGGCTGCGAGGAGGACCCTGACAAAGCTCCGACCCGGGGCCCGTAGGCACCATATCACACAGGCAAAGCGGGCAGGACTCCCCGGCCTGATGGATCCCCGTCCTGGGTCCTTGGCTGTGTGGCAGGCTGAGAGCGGAGTCCGGGGCTGGAGGGACCGCCTGGGGCCTGGTGGGGCCCTTGACCCCAGCCGGAGCTCCTGGACCCGGCCATGCAGGAAAAGGCCCCCTTGGCCTGGAAAAATGATAATAACACGTGGTCTACCACTTGTGTTCTGTGGTAAATATTTTATTATCGGGACTGAATTTAATACGGAATCTAAATAAAACAGCTCAGTGAAATAAGAGGCAGAATCCGTGGTATAAGAGGTTTCTGAATGGGCTTTATTCAAAATGGCCGACTCGAGTCGCGGCCTTCATGTTCCGTCACCACGGGGGTTCAGGAAGTGAAGTACAATATTTTATTGACAGTCAGTCATTTTTATAGAATGTACATTACAATGAAACAAATGCAGAAGGCGTAACAATTGATAAGAAAAGTGACAATTTACATGCGTAACCAAAAATGGGCGTAATGAGGAGTAAAAAGAAACATAATTGGTTATGAGGTTATATGATGTCATATATAGGTGGATCTATAAGATAATACTTGGCATAGATGCGCGCGCAGCTGCATGACGTGTGATTGACGTGCAGCTAGGGGGTGACGGGGACTTGACATTTAGCTCTACATGTGGAGACAAGAAGTCTGGGGGGTCACGTCAACCTAATCCCAAATCATATCTAACATCCTATGTTTAAAGAACTATGTTATCCACAAAGGAAGGACTCTCGGACAGAATCTATTCTATACTGACTGTGTGTGCGTGTACAAGCGTCTAAGTGTCTATATGAGATGCAAGGGGCAGAAACTTTCCATGGTAACAGGGCTATGAATTACTTGCATGAGGACAGAGAGGC
Source organism: Triturus cristatus (assembly GCF_964204655.1). Lineage (NCBI taxonomy): Eukaryota > Metazoa > Chordata > Amphibia > Caudata > Salamandridae > Triturus > Triturus cristatus. The sequence goes on from NC_140588.1 coordinate 78,872,668, forward strand.
CGGCCCCTTTGCTCGGTAGCTGAAGGAAATGTTTACCTAAACTACTAGACAGGAATGCATCGGCTGAGGAGCGAAGTAGATAATTCGAAGGTGAAATACGGTTTCTTGGCAGGCAGGCGAAACCGGCCGAGGCAGGCACCGTTAGCCGCACAGGGAGTGGGACAAAGTTCATGGATACAGATGCGAGCTCAAGCTGAAGCTGTCAGAGGCAGAGAACAAGGAAAGGCTTGATGGCAGAATCAGGGCCTACTCGCCTGAACTGCAAAATGGAGTAACTGAGCCATATAAAGTCGGTGGCCTTTCATACTTAGGAATCGAATATCCAGCCCATTCATGGCGGATCTGACAGAGGACATGTTGACGGTGGACGCACATGTGTTTGCGTCTTAGAAACTGGAACTGGAGGGAACATACATGTACTTGTAACATGCACATAGAACCGTTGGGGTCCAAGATAGGGGACATAACTGATCATGAAAATCCATTTTCCACATTCCCTCCTTGTCCCCTACTTGCCCATCAAGAGACATCAATCTTCATTAATCCATCGATTAGTTCATGGAGCATCATTTCTTCTTCTTTCTTCTTCCGGGATCTTGAGTGAAAACCTTGATGTGGAATACACGATGTGGCACACAGGCCACAAATCGCTGGTCCACATTGCAGGCATAAGCAGCAACTGAATAGTATAAGAAGGCCAATACCTAGGAAGGATAGAACTCTCCATCCCCAGGCTGATATCACACTCCAAAACCACCCGGACCAAGTCCAAGTGCCTGGACTCTCGTGTATCTGGCTCACAATCTTATGAAGGCGGGTTATAGCTTTATATACAGATGGCGAATTTTCTGGTATGAATACGCAGCAGCTTGATCCGATGACCCTACAAGCTCCGCCCCTATCGGCCAGGATGACGTCAAGGACAAGACGATTTTGAAGAACAACAATCCTCATCGCAGATTGCTCCTCTGTCAAGTTGCCTAGGGCGGCCATAGTTTCATTCACTACAGCTTCAAGGGTTCTAGTTAATCTACGTATCAGCTTACTATTAGTAACAGTACCTATATAGGGAAAGATGCCTTTATTAAAATCTACATACTTGTCCCATGCTGTCTCAGTGTAATCGACAATTGGGAGATCTCTCCGCTCTCTATTGTGTACTAAATGAATATTTCTGTAATAATCAGGAGGAGCTAGGAAAACAGGTGGCAGAAGGAATGCAATGTAGCAGGTACCATCCCAATCCAGAGGTAAACGCATATATGCAGTCTGACCACATACAAAGTAGGAATGGCGAGAAGCTCTAAATGAAGATTTGCCTTGATCACTGAATTCTACTATAGTAGTGCATATACTATGGCCCATATGTATGGAACCACTTTTTCTTACACATAATTCACCCTTTACTGGGAATACTGACATGGTGGGCAAAATTAGTTCAACTTCGGATTCGACATTCAGAATCATGAGATTAGGTGTAAAATTACCTAATCCATATACTTCATTTTCTAGATCAGTTCCTGTTCTTTTGGGGCGACCCTCCTTGTCAGGGTAGCAGACCTTGAGTAAAACTAGGTTCAGGTTTCCCCATACCCAATGATCTTGGTAAACTGCTGTGTCTGAGTCTATGGAATTGATTAAACTAAACCATGCTCCACAGGAGCCATTATGTGTAAATGGATGTGGAAAGAAAGGCAAAACTCCCTTAAAATTCTGATAGGGAGGGAGTCGGCCACACACCCAACAATTAGTGGCATTACTAGTCTGATGGGAATGATGCAACATACTAATGAAAGTATTATTGCGCAGCGCAAGTCTATAGGACAATTCATGCGGGGGTAGGTCACTAAAAGAATGTTCATCAGTTGTATTAAAAACATGTTTAGAAATAGGATAATATATATGCAACAATATACTTGCAGTGATTATTATAAAACTCAAGAAAAACAAAATTAATAACGTCACTATACAGTGGCTACGCAGTAATTTACAATACGCATGTCGTTTCAACATTTTTCGCGATTTTCCATGATTCAGGTCTAAGGGATACATGTCGGAGACAGATTCAACCGCTTCACCTTGGAGAGGACTTAAACAATCAAATCGTCCGACGGTTTGGGCCTAAGTTTTAATTTATAGAGTTCTTTACTGGTAGCCTCAGCCAAAGGTAGTTTTGAGTCAATAGGTGAGGACACACGAGGTGGGCTGTTTACATCTGAAGGAAGTCCATGAAATTTCTTGATATGACTTGAATGCACCCATCCTTTCCTGCCCTCGATCTTCACGGCTGTCCTTGTGGTCAGCAAGACCAACTTGGGTGTCTTCCACCTGGGCTCCAGCTGAGTCTTTCGGTCGAAATTTCTCACAAGCACAAGGTCCCCCGGAACTACGTCATGGGGTTTCACCTCAGTATTGTCGGGAAAGGCTGCAGCTACCTGTGAACGACAAGATTGTAGTGCAGACATCAAGGAAGCCAAGTAATCTGTCAGCATATTACAGTCAACATCAGTTATTTTACGTGGTATAGGCGTCCCCCACATATTCGGTGGTCTTCCAAAGATCACCTCATAAGGGGATAGCCCTGTTCGAGAGTGTGCTACCATTCTCATGTAAAAGAGTGCAACTGGTAAGGCTACTACCCAATCAACCCCTTTTTCCCTACATATTTTGGACAATCTGATTTTCAGAGTTTGATTATGTCGTTCCACGAGACCTGCTGCCTCGGGGTGTCGGACACAATGAAACTTCCACTGATATCCTAGCAAGAGTGAAACATGTTTCATCAGTTCGGATGAGAAGGGCTGGCCGTTATCTGAATAGACAACACGTGGTAACCCGTACCGTGGGAAGAATTCTCGAACTAGCTGTTTGGCAGTAGTCGGGGCAGTGTAATCTGATACTGGGTAGGCTTCGGTCCAACGGGAGAGAGCACAGACAACTACGAGAACATATTTGAATCCTCGACATCGTTCCATCTGGATATAATCCATCTGGAGGACTTCAAAAGGGTGATCAGGAGGCTGAAATCCACCCTGTTCTACGGGGATGCTTTTTCCTGGGTTAAACTGACAACATATCATACAGGTACGGACTTTTTGCTTAGCTGCTGCTCGTAAATGTTTGTTGAACCAAATGTGTTGAATGCTGTCTAGCATAGCTTTCTCCCCTAAATGTGCCGGACTATGAATTGTAGTTATGATAGCCTGGACCATAGAATCAGGAAGGAACCATACAGATTTCTCCTTCGTCATCCATCCCTGGTCCGTTTGGATCCCTCCTAATTCCGTCCATTTCTTTATTTCGTCTGCGGTAGCATGTGTCTGTATGTCAATTATGTCAAGTGCGGGATCCTTAATCGTCATACAATGTGTTGGTGTCGGGACTATTGGCTTTGTCATGTCGGATGTGTGAGTCTGAGCAGTCTGTTTAGCTGTTCTGTCAGCTAAATCATTGCCTTGAGAAATGATATCAGTGACTTTCGTATGCGCTTTGCATTTCATAATCGATATAGCAGTGGGCAGATGAATTGCGTCTAACAGAGCATGAATGAGGGACCCGTGCTGAATGTGGGTGCCATGAGAAGTTAAATAACCTCTCTCTCGCCAAAGCACCCCGAAGTCATGTACAACTCCGAATGCATAACGTGAATCAGTGTATATGTTAACTTTCTTACTTGTGGCTTGAATACAGGCTTGTGTCAGAGCAATAAGTTCTGCTGCTTGAGCTGACAAAGTATCTATACAGTTTGTTTCGATGACTTCAGTATCTGTCGTGACTGCATACGCGGCCACTAAATCTCCTGTACCTGTCCTCATACATGATCCATCTAAATACAACGTCAGGTCTGGATCTAACAATGGAACGTCTGTCAAGTCTTGTCTGGGTTTCGTTGTTATTGTAATAACTTCAACACAATCATGAGCTAGTGGGTCTGTTCCTATTACAGGTAAAAGTGTGGCAGGATTCAATGTATTACAACGTCGGATTTCTATATGTGGCTGAAACAATGTCAGTTCATACCCTGTAAGTCTTGCTATGGTCAAGTGTTGTGTTTGCGTTCGGTTCACAAGAACCTCTACTGCGTGTGGTACTTGTACTGTCAACGGATGTCCTAACACTATGGCATCGCTTTGTCTTATTGCTAAAGCTGTTGCTGCCACTGATTTCAGGCATGCAGGCAAAGCCTGAGCTACGGGATCTAATGTACTGGAGAAATAAGCACATGGCTTGCGTGATCCTGCTTGTTCCTGAGTGAGCACTGACAAAGCAGTACCTTCACGTTCTGTAACAAAAAGTGTGAAATGTTTATAGTAACATGGTGTCGCTAAAACAGGTGCTTGACATAGAGCTTTCTTCAAGCTTTCAAAAGCTAGTGTATGTTCCTGAGTCCAAGGGAGGACAGCCGATGTGGCCGCCTCCTGTGTTGTCAACTGAATGAGTGGTTTTGCTAGAAATGCATACTGAGGGATCCACTGCCTGCAATATGAAGTGAGGCCTATGAAAGCCCGCACCTCCTTTTGTGTCTTGGGTATTGGCATGTTAGCTATTAACTGAATGCGATCGGGTGTGAGCTGCCTTCCCTCCTTGGACAGCGAGTGACCAAGATAAACAACTCGCTGTACACAGAATTGCAGCTTAGAAGGTGATATCTTGTGCCCCTTTTCGGCTAGAAATTGTAAAACCGTCAGTGATGCTTTTTCACATTCTGGTTCGCTTCGGGCGGTGATCAGCAGATCATCGACATATTGAAGCAAGGCGGTGTTAACTGGCATGTGTATACTGTCAAGTTCTCGTTTCAGTGCTTGGCTATAGATGCTGGGGCTTTCTGTGAATCCTTGAGGAGCGCGGGTGAATTTAAAGCTTCGTCCATTTAAACTAAATCCGAACAGATATTGGCTCTCCGGATCTATTGGGACACTGAAAAAGGCATTCTTGAGATCAATTACTGTAAAGAATGTAGCTTGTGAATCAATGGCTGTCAGTAATGATGAGATATCGGGGACCACAGGAAACTGTGGCACAATGCATTTGTTTAGTTCGCGCAGATCAATAACCAGTCGATATACTGGCGGGGCCTTCGGATCAGTTCGTTTAAGAATCGGAATTATCGGGGAATTACATACATTGGAGTCGGTTTCCACAACCACTCCTTGGGCAATGAGCTCATCAATGATTTTCAGTAAAGCCACTACAGCATCTGGTGGTAACTTGTATTGTCGCATTCGTGGCAGTACCACTCCTGCCTTCAGTGTGACTCGATATGGTGTAATGTTCATGCAACCAACATCAGTAGGGCCTTGTGCCCATAAATGTGCGGGTAAAGTCTGTAATCGGTGATCCATGTCTCTGGATACATAGTGACCTTTGAAATCTCGTAAAAACAATCTTACTCCTTCCGGAGAACAACATATAATAGCCCCTAGAGCTTTCAATGTCTTTATACCTAACAAGTTTTCTGGGCATGATTTGGTAAGCAATAAATCTGTAGTTCGTGTCAAGGGACCAATCGTAAGTGGAAGTGGCTGTGATACTTCATTAACAATAGGTTTTCCTGAAAAACCAAGGGAAACATTTTGAGAGCCTGAGAGGGGTGCCCCTGGAACTTCACTACGTTTTATTGTTGTTCGACTTGCCCCTGTATCAAGTAAGAATTTTCTGTCTTGACCTAATAATTCACTATGCACATAAGGTCCTTCTTGATCTACTGGGATTTCAATAAGGGGTAAGTCAACTTCCCTCTCTAGGCTTTTTCATGCGTAACGCTGATACTCAGGATATTCATACTGTGCGGTCTGATACATTTGTCGTGTTGTTGTTTGTGTGGCAGCAACAGGCAACGGTGGTGCAGCTGGCACAAACTGTATTGGTTGTTGTGCGGCTGGCATGGCCTGTGCATGCTGCGGAGCTCCTTGTTCATTCTGATCTTGTCTGAGTGGCCGTGGTCTTTCTTTTGCGATACCTACAGCGATATTACGCTTCAGGACTGGACAATCGTGTACATAATGGCCTGGCTGTTTACAATAATTGCATGTCCCTTTTACAGGAACTGCTGAATCTCCGGAATGTGTCACACCCTTTTTGTGACCATCCGCTGGTACTGTCTGGGAAACTAGCATTTTCATTTTAGTGTCCTTCATACGTCTTTGTTCGTGTTCTTGTTCATCTCTAATTCTATTGTGATGATACTGTAACATTTGCAACATTTGTGACGGAGTGTTACCCTGCCATGTACTCTCGAATTTCAATACTCTATTCTTCACTTGAGGCAAGGAATTTTCCACTAATTTTGTCACGAATAAATGTGGATATGACTCACTATTTGCTTTTATCCCACTATTTATACCAAAACATTTTTCAAATCGGGCATAGAAATCACTAGTGTCTTCATCTTGTTTCTGTTTACAGGCTGAGATTGCACCCCAATCTTCCTTTTTCGTAGCTAATAAACGTGGCAGTACCTGTACTAGCAAACCTGGTAGTGCTTTAACTTTATCCCCAAGCCCTGAACCTGCAGTTCGACCTCTTTCTTCGGTTTCTAATGCTGTCCAGTCTATCTTTTGGTCCCCCACTTCCCACTCTTTTTCCTTAAGTTTTTCATAAATGCCAGCAGGCATTAGCACCTTTAATATCGTCATAATGTCAGGATAGGTATACTCTCCCATCAGTAACATGTCTTTAATTTCTCGGTGGAAACCCGCTGGGTCCTTGTCGTGACTGGGTACCACCTTTTTCATTTCCAACAATTCCATTTTAGATATGGGTGTATATACAAATACACGGTGAAACTGATTATCCTCGCCTTTTATTGGGTGCACTTCTCGTAAAGGATTCTGTCTATCCATGTAATACGGCATTCTTTCCTTGTGAGGCAGCGAGAAAGGATATGGGCTTACAAAAAGAATGTACTGCTTTCTGGATACGAGTATTTCTTTGATTAACTTATTACCTGAACCTTTCCATCTATTCGTGAGTAATTCAGTTAATATGTCAGGTAAAGGACCAGGATCGTAATGTTGGTTCATATATAATATAAGAAGTTGCTGAATCATGTAAATTCCAGCTAAACGCTGTTCATCTGGACTGAGGTTCAAAAACGTGTGTGCTACTGTGTCATCACCATATTTTCCGGGACTATCAATCCAATGAACGGCTGACCTAGCTAATTCTTGCTCATCCATAGAATCGAGGAGGTGGTAACCCCTTCGTTCTCGGAGTATTTTGTCAGCAGCTTGAAACGAATGTTCGGGAGACTTCAGATTTATGATGGGTGTCGGATAAGTTCTGTTATTATCTGGACATATCGAATGAATCGGATCAGTAAAACATCTAGTATTATTGCAGGACCTTCCTCTACCTACATAGGCTATGGTATCTGACTGTCTTACGGGATCCCCTGATTCGGGCCCCTCGTTTTGTTCAAACTCGTCTGTCTCCAATCTCTCTTCATGTATACGTTCTATTTCTTTCCTTATTTTTCGACACATGGCTACTATACTTCCTTGTTTATCATGTCTTCCGTCTGATATATTCTGACTCCATCTCGTAAGAGTTTGCATTATTTCCGGGTCCACCCCCGGTCGGTCTTGATTTCTGATCACACAATTTACGAGAAAACGTAGCAATTCCCCCTGTATCTCCACTTTCTGATATTCCATAGCTCTGTTAATGCATTCAGGATCTCTCCCTGTTTGGACAAAATGATATATGTTATCCAGGTGCATAGCCATTCCTGGTAGCTTCCCTAAAAACCCTGCAGCTCTTCTGATACGTAATGATGCCATGACCATTTCATCCTCTTTGCCGGGCACCGGGTCATATCTACAATCTACTAAAAGGTCCTTAAGCATGCGAGTATTTATAAGTTTGGGCGTACGTGTATGTACTGGTTCTTGAAAAGTAAGTTTACTTATTCGGGGTGGCGTAGAATAAATGCTAGTAGCACCTCCGGTAGCCCCATCTGGGGTACTGGGCGCGAAAGGATTCGTTGAATGTGCTACAGCAACTACAGGTGTGGACACAACTGTAGAATCGGCTGCGGAGACAGATGCGGAAACAGATGCGCTTGCCGAAGCTTGTGTCGGAGTTTGTTGTTGCACAGAGACAGTTACCTGATCTTGACGTTGAGCCCCCCCAGCAGACGGTCTATGTGGTGCGGGGTTAGCATACTCGGGAGCTGCGTCATCTAAATACGAGGAAAGAAAAACATCTTCTGCGGTTCTGGGATGTCCTTTAGGATGTACTTTTATTGGAAACAATGGGGGTGGCAAGTCTTTTGGTATCTCCGTAGTAGCCTTAGGTAATCCTTCGGCCAGAAGGGGATACATACCTTTCATAAGGGCATTTCTTTGCCTATCGGCTTGCTCTGCTTTTACTCGTGTACCCTCTTCAATCAATAAACTTTCTCGGACTTTATTTGCACTTTCTTTGTTTCTCTCTTCCTGTCTTAGCGCTTTCTCGGTACGTCTATGCGATTCTTTACGCCATAACTCAACAGCGTCTTTCTGTGACTGTCTAGCTTTCCTCTTCCACAACTCTTTTTCTACTTTCATAATACATTCTGCATCCCAGGTCCCAGCTACGGGCCATCTCTGACTTTCCGGTAATTCTTTGGTGTAGTCCACCCATAAATCAAGAAATAATATGGCATCTAAGCCATGTTTGTGATACATGAAGTGCCCTGGAGTGTCCCTAGGAGGAATAGGAACTGCTTCTTCAAGTACCCCTTTTCTCGTAGTGATCTGTCTTAACTTCGAAAAGAGCGGCATATTGACAACTGATCTGATACTTGAACTTGAACACACTTAGTACAAAAAGTACAACAATGAACAATCATTCATACCACAATATGCAAGACGTTTAACACTTTAAACATTAAACATTAAACATTTTTAACCTTAAAAATGACCAACAATGATGATCGTCTGCATAACTAATCACCAAGCAGAATTCTTGACAATAACTAGATACTTCGGAATACTTGATATACTGCTAAACAGTACAGATACACTGCTAAAACAGTGCAGACCGGATTTGTGTACCCAAATCCGTCTTGACCGGCACAACCTAAGTGCACGTCAGAACGCCTCCCCAGCAATGGTACTCACCGGGTAGCTCGGAACGGAAGGCCTCGAAATGGGACTGGACTGGACTCGACACTGCGGACATCGAACTCTCTGGACGTCGGGACTTCGAAATCTGGTGGGCCTCTGTATACCTCGGATCTTGCTCTCTCTCTGCTAGGCTCTGGTCGGGATACTTCGCACTTCTCACCGCCTCGTCTGGGTTGATCGCAGCCTCAGTCGCCCCCGCTTGACCGGAGGGAACTACAGGAAATCCTGCTGGTACGCGTTATGGTCCGTCCAGCTGTGGCAGGAGACCGGGCCTGCAACGCACCACCGGCGCGTGAGATGAGAAAGTGTCCCTATTCGGGCGCCAATCATGTGGTAAATATTTTATTACCGGGACTGAATTTAATACGGAATCTAAATAAAACAGCTCAGTGAAATAAGAGGCAGAATCCGTGGTATAAGAGGTTTCTGAATGGGCTTTATTCAAAATGGCCGACTCGAGTCGCGGCCTTCATGTTCCGTCACCACGGGGGTTCAGGAAGTGAAGTACAATATTTTATTGACAGTCAGTCATTTTTATAGAATGTACATTACAATGAAACAAATGCAGAAGGCGTAACAATTGATAAGAAAAGTGACAATTTACATGCGTAACCAAAAATGGGCGTAATGAGGAGTAAAAAGAAACATAATTGGTTATGAGGTTATATGATGTCATATATAGGTGGATCTATAAGATAATACTTGGCATAGATGCGCGCGCAGCTGCATGACGTGTGATTGACGTGCAGCTAGGGGGTGACGGGGACTTGACATTTAGCTCTACATGTGGAGACAAGAAGTCTGGGGGGTCACGTCAACCTAATCCCAAATCATATCTAACATCCTATGTTTAAAGAACTATGTTATCCACAAAGGAAGGACTCTCGGACAGAATCTATTCTATACTGACTGTGTGTGCGTGTACAAGCGTCTAAGTGTCTATATGAGATACAAGGGGCAGAAACTTTCCATGGTAACAGGGCTATGAATTACTTGCATGAGGACAGAGAGGCCGGCCCCTTTGCTCGGTAGCTGAAGGAAATGTTTACCTAAACTACTAGACAGGAATGCATCGGCTGAGGAGCGAAGTAGATAATTCGAAGGTGAAATACGGTTTCTTGGCAGGCAGGCGAAACCGGCCGAGGCAGGCACCGTTAGCCGCACAGGGAGTGGGACAAAGTTCATGGATACAGATGCGAGCTCAAGCTGAAGCTGTCAGAGGCAGAGAACAAGGAAAGGCTTGATGGCAGAATCAGGGCCTACTCGCCTGAACTGCAAAATGGAGTAATTGAGCCATATAAAGTCGGTGGCCTTTCATACTTAGGAATCGAATATCCAGCCCATTCATGGCGGATCTGACAGAGGACATGTTGACGGTGGACGCACATGTGTTTGCGTCTTAGAAACTGGAACTGGAGGGAACATACATGTACTTGTAACATGCACATAGAACCGTTGGGGTCCAAGATAGGGGACATAACTGATCATGAAAATCCATTTTCCACAGTTCCCCTAGATTTTGGACCCTAACTGAGCTAGAACACAGGTAAACCTAGCCAAACTAGGGCTCTCCACGGTGGGCTAACTTGTGTGGGTCTCACCATGTTTTATTATCCAGAATCCCTTGCAAACCTCAAACTTTGACTATAAAAAGCAAATTTTCTCCACATTTCTCTGATGGAATGATCTGGAATCTGCAGGGAGCCACAAACTTCCTTCCACCCGGCATTCCCTCAGGTGTCCTAATACAAATTGCTGGGGAACACTCTTCCCTGCTCCCAAGGCTGAAAAATAAAAAAATCAAATCTCACTTCTGTAAACAGTGGAGGGATTTCCTGGACGTGTGCAAAGGACATAACAGTTACGTCCTCTGCACACGGCCACCATGGTGAAGTACGTCCTTAGCACAGAAAGGGCTAGGAACTGACAAAATTCTACCGAAATCAGCCGCACACTATTATATCTACTAGATTCTAGTCTATCAAATGAGGCAAGGAGTTCAGCGCTGTTAAGTGACAAGTGGAATCTTTTTTGTTTCAGACACAATTTAAGGTACACATTATTGTTTAGATATTGATTTAAAGACAGTAACAGTCTTGGTAAGATAAAGTACAACACGATGATGTCCCTTTTGGATCCCACTTTTTATATAAGCTTTCATTTTAGAAAGTAAGGCTAAAAGTATGAATTAAAACGAAAAAACTGGTCTCATTCTAGTAGGAGTGCAAATATTCTAAGTGTTTCTGACACAGAATGAACAACAGCTTGATGCCTGATCTCAGACTTCTTTTATTTAAGGAGTAATTTTTTTTGTAAACTAAAAAGGGAAAGGGCATTTGTTTTTAAGGCTTACATGCATGAGGCATTTAGCAGTATCTGTTGTGTCTATTGTAGAGAATGCTCCACCCAGATATTCCTTTTATCGTTAAAAAAATGTAAATATTGTTTAATGGCAAGTGTTGAAGCAGCAAAAATGAACTTTGCATCTACAAGTAGTATGGTGGTTTATTATAATTTTGCTCGGGATTGATAACTATTAATAAGCCATTACAAGGTTCTACTCTTTGCTCTTTCTTGCAAGTGAAGCGCGAAGAAAGTCCTGACACTTATAACATTTCATTGACCACCACCATCACAGAATTCTATAAAATTGTGGAGTTTAAAATTAAGGGAATTTAAACTGCAATCTGAGCTCAAACAAGCAAATATTCTAAGGATTTCAAGCATCTCGTGACAGAGTTTAAATGTTTGAACCTTGTTGTATCGTGAGATTCAACTGGTTTCTTGATTGGATTTAATTCGAACCGACATTTTTTGGAACAGATTTACGCCTCTTCACCTCCCATAACACGAATGCTATATACTGAGAAACATTTTGAAAATGTGCTAAATGCAGGTTTTTGGAACTTGTCAAATTGTGTCAAGAAAATCGTTGCTCTTTTATGACGATTTGCAAGTGGTAGGTGTGGAAACATGCACAGATTGTATCACTTTACCTGCAGCAGTTGTGGGTATGTGATATAGATGAAATCTCAGTGCTTCCATTAATGACAAGCATTTGCAATGCATCGCTCTCGCCTTTGGGACCTTATATGTATTTAGCAATGCAGCACATTAGCCTGGGTGCTGAAACATCTGTTGGGGCATATTAACAAGGTCCATATCGCTGCTTTTCTGGCTTTGAAAGCCAGAGAAGCGGCCATATTTACATCGCACTATCAACAAGCTCGCGCTAAGCCTTGTTAGCGCTAGTTTCCATGAGTTTGCTCCCGTTTTATCGCCCTGCATGCCTTCGCTAATGACATGCAAAGTAGGCGTTCCGGAGCAAAACTACATGGAAATAGTCGCTAAAAAGGCTTTGCAGTATTAACAAGCCTGCAGCAGACCCGCTTAGCGACAAGATTAATAGCGCTAAGCCCCCTTATCGCAGGATTTTAACTCTTGCTTAAAAGATGACTAAGCCATCTACATAATGGGAGGTGGATTGCAGGGTTAAGGTCACTGGGGCGTATCAGCAAGGATTTCATGAACTCCCACATTTTAACTCTGGTTTCCAAGCGATAATGGTGCTTTTCACCGCTATTGCTGGATTTCATATCGCCTCGGAGCAAAGCGTTGATGATAAGGCGCTATCTCGGTGTTGAAATCCAGCAATAGCCAGCGATAAAAGAAATAGCGCTGAGCGCAACTTGCGATGTTTATTGCAAGTTGTTGTTGATATGCCCCTACTATTCTTTAATATGGAGGGAAAGTAAGCACCAAACTGCATGACACGCCAGGTATGGGAACACATGTAGAGAAATATTGCCTTTAAACACTCAAGAACTTAGATTCTGCATATTTGCAGCAGAAAAGTGTGAGATAAATTTTTAATACTGCTGTTTCTTCATTTTTTATACTTTTGCCTTCTAAAAAACGATCTTGCAATGCAATCGATATCATGTTATAATAAAGATTTTGATTGCTTTAATGATATTGCATATGTTTCATGCTTATTTATCATAATCAACATGAAATTTATTTCAGGTGTCAAAGAGACACTGAAATAATGTAAATGTCACATTTAAGCAATTTGAAACCTTGGCAGCTGTGTAGAGCCTGACTATACAGGGACATCTAGTAATGACCTGAGGTACTGCACCCTCACACCTATAACGGGGATATGCAGCCAGAGCCTTAAAACTCATTAGACCCTCGGAACAGGAATAAATCCTTTTTGCAGTGACACGTTTTATAGCAATTCGAAAAGAGAGGAGCAGCACTTTATACAGCTAATTTATAAAGAGAGCTAAGTCCCATTACAAGATAGTAGTAAAGGAAATGGCATCTGCAGGAAGCACAATACACTGTGGAAAATTTGCATTCCCACAATCCTTTACTACACAGCAGCCACGGTTTAATTCTCGCATGATTATATTTTTTAAGAGTATATCATGTGATAATTTTGTTTTCAACTTTGTTCTTTATTTATGTTTGAGAATGTTTAAGGTGCATTTCTACCCCCGTAATATTGGTGTGATCTAAGTTTTATCAGTAAATTTCTTGTATCACTAAAGTTTTTGTTAATGGCAACCTTTTTCCCTCCGTTCACTGTACTCCATGTGATAGTGAAGGGGGAGATACTGTGTTAAATGTTTGAAGGATTCCTGCAGGGATCCGATAATCAGCTTGCGCGCTGCCTTCCGTTTCGAGCATCCACATTATAGGGGTGTGATTGTCAAATAACCTGCAAATAAAGTCCAAGGTGTGTAACTACAGGATATGCGTGCACACGAAACCAGGAAAGCAAGATAAGAGCGGCTTTGAAAAGGGCCTCGAGCACCGATGTCTGAAACCAAATGTGCCCGCACTGGGGTCTGCGTCCAAGACCTGACCATGCGCCATAGGCAGCATGCGCAGTTGTTTCTTTTTCTGGGGCTCCTTCTGGTTGCTTGCATACAAGCACCGTGAGCACAAGGACCACCCTCAGAGGGCTAAAAATAGAACATCTATGTCGTTTTAACAAAGGCCGGCTTTAGACTTCAGCGACAGGGGTGACCTAGGATACTACCAAGGCTCCACATAGGCATCTAGGGTGTGAACTGCGTCTGTGTAGAGAGGAGAAAACGAACACCGCTCTGACTTTGGAGCTGTTATCCAAGCTTCGAGCCTCAGGGTCCACTCCACATCCTGTGATCCTGGGCAAATCACTTCATCTTCCCATGCCTACTAAAAGCCACCTCTTCTAACAACGGCAGGCATTTCAGCGTGTAAGGAGATGCGCGCAGCTTTCTTGCCCTTTATTTATGTCTATGCCGTTTAAGTTCGCCAAATGAGTGGATCTGTGTATGTGGGCACTGCACCCTGTAGACTGTGGACATGCCACCAAAAGGGAAAAGTATTGCAAATGTCACTTATAAGCAATTTGAAACCTTGGCAGCTGTGTAGAGCCTGACTATACAGGGATATCTAGTAATGACCTGAGGTACTGCACCCTCAAACATCTAACAGGGATATCCAAGCACAGCCTTAAAACTCATTGGCCCCTCGGAACAGGAATTCATCCTTTTTGCAGCGACACGTTTTATAGCAATTCGAAAAGAGAGGAGCAGCACTTTATGAGGCTAATTAATAAAGAGAGCTAAGTCCCATTACAAGATAGTAGTACAGGAAGTGGCATCTGCAGGAAGCACAATACTCCTTGCAAAATTTGCATTCCCACAATCCTTTACTACACAGCGGCCACAATTTCATTCTCGCATGATTACATTCTTTAGGAGTATATCATGTGATAATTTTGTTTTCTGCTTTGTTCATTATTTATATTTGAGAATGTTTAAGGTGCATTTATACCCCCGTAACATTGGTGTGATCTAAGTTTTATTTTTAAGTTTTTTGTACCGACAACATTATTTTTTTCTTTGTTCACTGTACTTCGTGTGAAAGTGCACGGGGAAATACTGTATTAAATATTTGGAGGATTCCTGTGGGGATCCAATAATCAGCTTGTGCACTGCCTTCCATTTAAAGACGGCCAGGAAGAGAGCAGTCATCGCATGCGCACCCGCGCTCCCCCTTTCATTCTCAGAAGCTGTGACCTTTGACCGTCAGCGCCAGAAGAAAGTGCGAAGTAAAGGGGCCAGTAGCCTTGGAATAATACAAATGACGACATGATCGTCATGAGGAGGGACTAACAAGCCTTAAACCACACGGAAGGCAGCATTAGCAACCTAAGCCAATGAAAAAGATGGGCGGAGAGTGGGCGAAGCTTCCATGAAGCTTCCACACTATAGTGTATACTGAATGTCTCGAAAAGAAAACGCAAGCGCTGCCTAGGCGAGACCTAAAAAAAGGTATTTTGAGTTAGGTTGTGTGAAATTATGCACCTTTTTCTCCCAAATAAAGTATACATAATTGTTTGCAACGATTGTGCATATTATGTGAATTACGCTTGTGCAGTGCCGGTCTGAAAAATATTTGTGAGAAATGAACATACACATAAAAGTCTGCTCAATGTAGCTTCCATATAGTTTCAAAAAATCACAGATGCAGATTTATTGTGTTTTTAGTGAAACACAGCTGTCAGGTAGTTTGTGTTTGCCAAGCGGAAGAAAGCACAGTGGAGTAATATTTATTGAAAATAGACTGCTGCTCACTACACTGACACTGGCAGACTTACTGCCTATCTAGCCCAAAGCACAAACATTGCACCTTTATACAGGTGTGTGTGTGTGCTGCCTAGTATAGAATCATACCCCTTCCAGTACAACATCCTATGTATAGACACATTCCTAAACATCCCACACATTGTATGTGTGTTGAAAAGAGCATCACACATGCAAAGTGTGGAATGTATAGAGAAATTCAAAAAAATGTCCATGTCCACTTCAAGGAGGTGTCATTTTTAATATAAAGCTATTACTGGCTATATTGGTAAATAGGGTATTACATAATACACTATGGGTGAATGTCCTGATCTTTCAAAGTTATATCCAAGTAATTCATCCTTAACACAAAGTCATACAAAGCAGTGCAAAGCACTATTTGTTCTCAGGAAAGGGAAAAGTAAATATCCTTGCACGTGTTTACATCATTTTCCATTACTTTTCTTGATTTTGCTCCAGTGCATATCATTAGTAAATGTGGCTTATGATGTGAATTTTCGCAGCCCAAGTGGCCAAGAGCAACTTATAGTTTTACAGTTCATACAAAATGTTTTCTCCCTGGACTAGATTCTAAGGAGAAAAATAGTCTGCACTGATTTAGGTCAAGCCTATGGGCAGCACGCATGTGCTGCTCACTCTGCGAGGCATGCTGTTTTGGAGTGTGCTCTTGAAGCCCCGCCCACTCCCCACCCATACTTGTCATTGGCTTATGTCATTGCCCTTTGTAAATGCTGGCTTCTGATTCATACATAGGCTTGTTAGTCCCACCTTAGTACCGCCTTGTCTTCACTTGTAACCTCTCACAAGGACTGGTCCATTTACTTTGGTTGTTAAATGGTACACTTTATATAGTGGTGAGCACTATTTTCATTAATGCTCTTCCCCCATTCCACCCATGGCATCAGAGCAACCGCCCGCGTTGTTATAAATTGTAATATATTTTATTCAAATTACATCGCGGTCTGCTTTATAGCGGGCGCACTTATTTAATTATTTAATATACGGCGTGGTCCGTAATCACTTTAGCGGCAGCGCCTACTTAATTATATAATTACAAGCGCATGCCGCTTTCACTTTAGCGGTTGCGCTACAGATCTTTTGAAATTACTTTTTAAAAAAAACTTTGGGTTGAAGCACCATACGCACTTTCACTATGATGATGTCCACACCCCTTTGTTTAGACGCTTCTCACAGTAAACTGAATAGTCTAGCAGCATCTAAAAAACGGTGCGTGGCCACTATTATAGTGGTCTCGCATTTGCGAGAGTTTGAGCTATTGCAATTAAAAACAACAATGCAGCCATCTACAAAAACTTACCAAACCCACACATTTCTGAAAACTAGACACCCATGGGAGCCCAGGGATGTGTGGCTTGTGTGGAGCCCTCAACATTTTCCTACCCAGAATCCCCCTCAAACGTCAAATTAGATATAATAAATTCAAATTTTCCCTCCATTTCTGAATGAGATCAACGTGCTAGCATAAATGTCCTACCACACAGCTTTCCCCTTGGTCTCCAGAGAAAAATGATAGCTCACTTGTGTGGGTGTCCAATGCAGAATCGACTAAAAAAGTATTTTTAAACAAATATAGCACTTAGAGTTTGCTGTGCAATCCCCTCACTCCCTATGTTTGTGGCCCTTCCCAGTCATAGGCCCTTGGCCCACCCACACAAGTGAGGTATCATTTTACTTCGGAGACTGAGGGCAAGGCTGAGTGGTAGAACATTTGAAATGGTGCGGTGATTACCGCCAGAAATGTGAGGAACATTTAATTGTTTAGCTAAATCTGAGGTTTGCAGAGGATTCTGGGTGGAAAAATATTGGGGGATCCACACAAGCCATACCTCCTTGAACTCCCTCGGGTATCTAGTTTTCAGAAATGTGTGGGTTTGGTAGGTTTCCCTAGATGGCAGCTGAGCCCAGGACCAAATATTGCTGGTGCCCCCCTCAGAAAGTCAAACTTTATTCTCAAATGTCTGAGAAAGATACTGTGAAGGTTGAGCAAATGTCTCATTGTAGCTTCTGGAACACATTTCCGTAACATCTGCGAAAAAATCATGAGAGAAAATAGTTTTCACCAACACATAGTTTATCATATCTCAGCTATGGAAAGCATTGTTCACAAAGTTAAAACACCTAAGAATACACCACATCTCCTAAAATGACTATGTTAGCCGCAACAAATCATTTATATTGCAACTAAAATTGTCATTATCTTTTATATGTGCTCCTTTTTGTGACCTTTCATTCCATACATAGTATTCTAATGGGGCCCTTGAGCCCGAGTCATGTAGTGGTTACCATAACTTGTTGCTCATATTGCAGCCAGTCAATCAAGGGAGGCTTCCTTTGGACCCCCCAATTCAACTTGTGGTCAAGGTGTACTCACCCTGCACTCATATATTATACATTATTTAATTCATTTTCAGGACACTCAGACCATGTTCCTGAGTCCTGTATTGGCTGTCACAACATATTGTTCTGGTTGTGATTAGCCAATCACGATTAACTAGTCTCACACCAACAGTCAAGATCTACCTATTGTTTTAAGTCCTTTATGATAATCCAAAGCACTTTTTCAAACAGAATTTTCTGGATAACGTCTAAATGGTTTCACACAAAATAACAAAAACCACACTTTCTGTGTAAAGTTCTAACTTTCTTCCAAATTTGTTGTAATTCCTTTCAACCATTTTGTTTCTACATCGCTACCCAAAACATCCACAGGAAATTACCATGAGAACTCAACGTTTTTGGACCCACCCCGTTTTTTTTCCTCTACATTGTGTAGTTATAGATAGGACCAGGTTTCCATAGGAAATTGATTTTTATTGGTGTATTAATTAATTTGATGCAGTTTGGCGAATCCTCACAAAAAAGAATAAAGGTTAATCCAACTCAGCTCCTTCCTGGAAAGTTTTGGGGTGACACAGCCAAAACAGCTGAAAGAAATTACACCACATTTAGCACAAAGCTAGATCTTGATCCAGTATGCATGCTTTTTGTGATTTGGTGTAAATCCGTTCAGTAGTTCAAAACACAAGATCTTATAGGCTGGCCACAATCTGAACATAATGCTGTGCCTGCCATTTTATGACTCAGGGTCTTGGTCCCTGTGTCGTGTTAAACAAAATAAATGAGGAATCAGGTGGCAGGGTAGAGGGTACTCTGACCCCTGGTGCTTGTGGGGGTCAAAAATATTTTTCGTTCTGGCATCACAGTACTGTGAAACTACCACAACACCCAGCGTGGACCCTTAGTGAAAATCTGGAGAATTACAGCAGTACTGTGGTGCTGCAAAAAAAGAATAGTGGGGGTCCTGGGTCACTGCACGACCATGGGGATTGGACACCCAGATGGGGCTGTGTGCCACAGGTGGATTAGGGCCTTGTCTATGCACGGTGCAGAATTGTCCACACATGGAAATGGTACGTGCCACCTCATCAGCAATGTATAGCTTCCACAAATCAAACATTTCAATGTATTTGCAACATGTGATTACCACAATGCAACATACCATGCTGGTAATGCATCGTGAGGTATGAACTTACATTCTTTTTTGCCAGGATCAACCAAAACATTAATATCCCTTCAATCAGCAATCAATTAGGGAATTCTAAAATACCCCAACACCTGTACTTTTATGTGACTTTACATGTTTATTTATGAGAGATACATACTAATATTGTGAAAGAAAACACAGTATAAAACATTTATACAGTATGGGATTTCACATAAATAACGTCTTCTCTTCAAATACTGATGCACAATATTTCTAGTCTCTTCTGAATTATTTAGAGTGTAATCAATACACAGCCCCACTAAGAACATAGAACTGAAAGCCCCATTTTTTGGGCTACAGGGTTACAGCGACACCATTGATACTGTGCACATGTCAAGGTTAATATTTATTTGTTGCGCTCTTCAGTGTAACCCACAATAAACAGCATGTGTGATGCCCTATTATTCTCAACTCCAGGAGTCATTCTGCCTCAAGTCAATATTGATCGTATCTGGAAAAAAAGAATAAATCCCATTTTCGAAACCTCTTGCCATTGTTGATGTATGTAAAAAAAATAAAAGAAGACTGCAGACGTGGGGGTCTACACTTCATTGTGATACAACAATGTCGATAGTCTTTTTTGTGCGGTAGCTTTCAATTTGATCCTTGGCTTGTCTAACTACGCACTTCTTGCAATCCCCAGGCTTGCCACTGCTGTTGTTACCTCTGTCTTTCTGCCAATCGATAAGGATTCTTACTGGCGGATTGTGCATTCATATATTGCCTCTCATGGTCCAGAAGTTCTGAGCTCCATCTATGTCTGCCCGAAAACCAGAAATTGTAGGAAATGTAATTTTGCGCATTGGCTACCTTTGGTTCAATCAATTTCTTTAAAATGTTGCTTTTTGCTGTTTTTGATTTTTCATTACATCTTTCCTTACTTTCTGGACTTACAAACGTTGTAGTACTCATTAGGGAATTCTTAGGAATCTAAGGCCTCATTTATGTCAATGTCATGCAGTGCAGCGAAGCAAAACACCTTGCTGTGCTGCACTGCATGACAGGGAACGGGCAGGAATGCACCGTATTTAAGTCAATACTGTGCATTCCTGTCCTTTTGGAATCCTAGCGCCAATGCAGGCACTTGTGCACCATGGTGCAAGGTTGTCTGTGTTGCATGCAGGATTGTTTTTGTGCAGGAAGAAGTTCCTTTTTGCAAAAAAAAACAATCCCGGGAGGCACATTCCTCTAGCTATGTGTGCTACAGAAGACAGCACACATAGAAAGAGGAAAGAACATGGAGGAATAGAGATAATTCTCCTTGTTACGCCTCCCCTGGGAAGGTGCAAGTTGTTGGCGCAGCCCTTGGTGTACAAGTTCTTGTAAATTAGGGAGTGCGTAATAATCCATGGGAGTTGCTTGGGAACACTCATTCAAAACCCATGGAATGCCTACCCAGGACAGAGTTGCACAACAAAGTGATTTGCGCTTCATTGCAATTTTTTTTAATCCACTGAGAGCCATGCAAATTGGCTTTGCGTGGCTTCAAAAATCTGTCTTAGATCTTTGTATAATGCATGTACTATGCTGCCTGGTGCAAACATGACGCAACCCTCACATAAATGAGGCCCTTTTAACTTTATCTGGGCCCAGCCCCTCTTCGACTTCATTTCTTAACAGATTGTGTCCCATTCTAACCTGTTTTACCAGTTACACTGATTGGAATGCTGCCAGTTCATGGTGCTTTCTAATTTTTACACAGTTTGATTTTAGAATTCCTAAAGAATGTAATTTTCCAGGTAGATTATACTGCGGTGTGTGGTCACAATCAAGGGTAATTTCTATTGGAAAAGTGTTTTTGTTTGTCTTTCCTTGTGTTTTTATTGTATTATGTTTCTTCTCTATTTATGCTCAGTGTGACTGTTTGTGTTACATCTTTGGTGACTGGCGTTTCAAGCAGAAAATGTATTTCATTCCAAGTTGATTGTATTATTTCTGTATGTTTTTAAAAGTAAATTATTTCTCATTTATTCGTGCTTGAGCAACCTCTTGATGTTTGCAACAGAAAAGGTCTAAATTGATTGCTGCTTATTAGTTTTATCAAATATGATGCCAAAATTAACAGAAGCATTTACGTCACCTCCTTGACAAAAGGGGCTCAGACAGTGCTCTAGGAAATAGATTTATTTTTTAAAGAATTTATTCAAGGCAGTGGAGAAAGGTAAATTTGCTCCTCTGCTTTGCATGATAGGGTGTATTTCTGCTTGCTCCCTGAGCTGGTGCACAACGTCAATGCATCCAGCATGGTGCAAGATGCCTGCACTATGGGCAGGATTGTTTTTGTGCAGGATGCGACACCTTCCTTAAAAAAGTAATATTTTGTGAAAATTCCTCGTTCTGTGTGTGCTGCAAAACACACGCGGGAAGAGGAAGTATGAGGAGAAATAAAAATGTTTAAAGAAATAAAGATATTTCTCCTAGTCACACTCGGGTAGGTGCATTATTTTGGCACAAATCCAGATTTACATATTTTTGTAAATCTTGATTTGCATAAAAATATGTGTGGATGTATGGTACCTCCTACCCATGTAACATCTACCTGATGTTAAGTAACACAGGGCATAACTATTCACTGTGCTGCGTTAATTTGTATTTACTAAACCATGCAAAGACACACAAAGGATATATGACTGTGACACAAAAGTGACACAACCCCAATGCAAAATGATAGCAAATCTGCCCCTAGGTTTAGTTGTTCCACTCTCGAAGGTGAATTTGTGCTTTGCTCAAGAAAATATACAGTTCTGGCAGAAAGCTCATTTTTTATTTCAGCAGACTCCTCCTATATGCCTGAAAAGGTCGATTCTACTTTTGCCAAGAAAATACAGCTCATGTTTTTAAACAGTATAGCAATGTTCAACGTAGGGTTATTGTTGCAACTTTCTACTACACAATGAATACAGCCTATTGCTCATCAATGTGGCTGTCGATATCAAGTACCATGCACCTGAATACTATAGACTTCCACAGAAGCAGATGACAATTTCTCCAATCCCCTACTCCACTAAAAGCGAATGATTATTTTCACAAACTATCTCATACCTGAACTTAAGCAGTGATTAGCCTCTCTCTTATATATTTAGTTGCTGGTGTTTAATAACATATTAATTCTCTGCATTACTCTTCAGACTCTCTTGTCCTTGTAGTTCTTTGTTACAGGTGGCATAGGATTGAGTGGGCGGTAAGTATAATATATATATATATATATATATATATATATATATATATATATATATATATATATATATATATATATATATATATATATATTACCTACTGGCGGTCGCCAGTAGGTAGTTATAGTTAGGACCCTCTTACCATAGGAAATCCGCAACATTCTATTTTGAATAACTTTGGCGCCGGTCGACGAATCCTCGCGAAATTTTCAAAATAGGTGGGGCGTTGAGCTCCGCTCCTACCCTGAAAGTCTCGGGGGGATTCGTCAAGCGGGGGCTGAGATAAAAGGGGGGTCCCAAAACGCGTTTTTCCCATGCATTTTTCCATAGGACCTTTAGACAGAGCTACAGCCCGAACGGCTGAACAGAATTAAATGAAATTTGGCAGAGAGGTAGTCCTCAGGTCAAGGAAGTGCCTTTTGTAGGTTTGGTGTAAATCTGTTCAGTAGATTCTGAGAAAATAGCCTTTAAATCAATATATATATCTGAGCCAGCTTACGGTGCGCTTACGGTGCGCTTACCGTACGCGTACGGTGACGTGCGCGAGCGCGATTCTGATTGGCTCTTAGATCTTAGTAAACATTAGAATCGGTCGAAACCAGGAAGCGGCGGCCGCCATTTTCTCTCTCGCACTCTGAGTGGAGCAGCAAAAATGAAACCAAAAAATGTCTAAAGGGGCAGTATATTGAGATCATAACCACCCAGCATTGATATAGGTGTCCCCAAAAAACCCACCAAGGCAAAAAAAAAAATTAATATTTTTTTCGAAAAATCGCCGATTATGCTTACCGTACGCGTACGGTTAAAATTTTTATAAAAAAAAAAAATATCCACACTCTCCCCACCCCGTGTGCAAATGGTGCCCGAAGGGCAACATTTGGGCATGACATATAATTAATGTGAAATCAATGAAGAATACAGTTCACAACGATGCGCATAATATGTCCCCCATGTGCGCACGGTGCGCGAAGCGCATCGTGCGTACATGGCCCATCCCGCATAACGTGCGTGCACGGCACTAACTGCGTAAAGTGGGCGCACCGCGTGCTCACTGTGCGCGCACGGAACGAACTGCGTTAACTGGGCGCGCACGCCACGAATGGCGTAAAGTAACTTAGCATTTAAAAAACCGTACAAATTCACAGAAAAAAACATAGGTTTCACACACGTAATAGTTAGGAATTAGCATTTAAAAAACCTTGCAAATTCACTGAAAAAACCATAGGTTTCACACAAGTTATAGTTAGCTGTACATTTCACTCGTAAAAAACCAATGAAATTCCCCCGTTATAGTTAGTGCAGGCAACTATAACTCACGCGACCGCAATCTTCTGCTGATGACATATGTGTCTTTATGAAAAAAAAATATTTGTAATATATGTATAGCTAAAATTTAATGGAAGAAGACATGGGCAAATAAGTGTCTAAATACAGTATTAGCATCAGCAGAGGATTGCGGTCGCGTGAGTTATAGTTGCCTGCACTAACTATAACGGGGGAATTACATTGGTTTTTTACAAGTGAAATGTACAGCTAACTATAACTTGTGTGAAACCTATGGTTTTTTCAGTGAATTTGCAAGGTTTTTTAAATGCTAATTCCTAACTATAACGTGTGTGAAACCTATGGTTTTTTCTGTGAATATATATATATATATTCACTGAAAAAACCATAGGTTTCACACATGTTATAGTTAGCTGGACATTTCACTCGTAAAAAACCAATGAAATTCCCCCGTTATAGTTAGTGCAGGCAACTATAACTCACGCGACCGCAATCCTCTGCTGATGATGTTAAATACTACATCACTGATGACATATGTGTCTTTATGAAAAATAAATATTTGTAATATATGTATAGCTAAAGATACAAGTACAGTATTAGCATCAACAGAGGATTGCGGTCGCGTGAGTTATAGTTGCCTGCACTAACTATAACGGGGGAATTTCATTGGTTTTTTACGAGTGAAATGTCCAGCTAACTATAACATGTGTGAAACCTATGGTTTTTTCAGTGAATTTGCAAGGTTTTTTAAATGCTGATTCCTAACTATAACGTGTGTGAAACCTATGGTTTTTTCAGTGAATTTGTACGGTTTTTTAAATGCAAATTTTTTTTTGAGATTTTTGGTAAACCTATGTATAAAATAATATATGTACTATATCCTGCATTATGGAATGGTTAATTTTTTTTTTTATGCATTTTTTTCCGTGCGCGTACGTTAAGCTGACGCTACGCGCTCCGTACGTCATAAGTATGGTACGCTTACGTGATACGATGCGCGTACGGTAAGCTGACGCTGCGCGCTCCGTACGTCATAAGTACAGTGCACTTACGTGATACGTACGTGACGTATGCGTACACGCATGCGCGTTGCGCGGAAGCAACGTCGCGGTTACGCAGGGGCGTGTAATGCGCATGCGCGAGTGCGTCTTACGTACGCGCTCCGTAAGCGCTCCGTAAGCGTCACGTTTGCGCATGCGTACTTGTTTACGAGCGCGTACCGTAAGCTTACGGAGCACGCACGGTAGGTCATGTGATCCACAAAGAACACTTCTCATTGGTTGAAACTACTTTCAGTTCCAGAAACTTCCCACACCACACCCATTCCCCTCATTACTGCTTGAGATCCCCTAGGAGAAGGAGCTGAATTGACATTGAGATACAATGGCAGAGCAGCAGACCTCTTCTGAGAGTGAGCCTAGCAGCACCATCATCAGACAGAGAAGGAGGAAAGAAAAGGATTCTTTTGTGTGGGAGTATTTTACTTTTCCAGAGGGGCAGGAAAAGGTCAATGCTCCATTGGTCACTTGCACACTTTGTGACCGTGTTTTATCTAGAGGAGATCCAAGGAAGAAGTATTCCTTTGAAAATCACTCTATGATGAGACACATTAGGGATAAACATCCCAGGACCTTTGCTCGACATACTGAAGAAAACTCTTCAGTAAGTCACCGGAGCCCAACCTCAGAAGCTCAGCCGAGTACATCATCGGCAGCTCAGCTGAGCCCTTCCTCTGAGTTGGGAGCATCACCTTCTTCTGCTCCTCTGGACATTAACCCTCGATTTTGGAGGGTTTCAATGAGGTGTACAACGTGTTGTGGTCTTATTGTTTTTGGGGAGACCAGTGTTTCCCTTATTAACAATAAGATAGACCAGCACGTTTGTAGACGCTCATAATATTCCCATTCTTTCTTTCCTCCATCCCTGTATTAACCCAACGGCTCTTTTAAGAGCCAACCTTACCTCACAATTTTTTTATTTTTTTTTAAGCTTTCCTTTTTGAAAAGTTTTTTTTGCCGTGCGTGCACAGTACGCGTAATGGTTACGCGAAGTTCGCGGAATTTTTCCTCGCGGAATTTCTCAGTTTACGCCGTGCGCGTACGCTACGCGCATTCGGCGATTTTTCGAAAAAAAATTAAAATAATTTTTGCCCTTGGGGGTCCTTCTGGGACCCCGTGACAAAGGCTAGGGGGTCAGGAACTGACCACCCTGCCCCCTTTTCACGTTCTCCACCTTTGTTTTTAACCCCCTCAGACTGCGAGAGACAAAATGGCGGCCGACACTTCCTGGTTTCGACCGATTCAAATGTTTACTGAGATCTAACAACCAATCAGAATCGCGCTCGTACACGGCGGCGTGCGCGTACCGTAAGCTTACGGTACGCGCTCGGAGCGCGCCTATAGATATATATATTGATTTAAATGCTATTTTCTCAGGAAATACTGAACAGATTTACACGAGACCTTCAAAAGGCACATCCCTGACCTGACGGCTACCTCTCTGCCAAATTTCAAGTAATTCTGTTCAGCTGTTCGGGCTGTAGCTCGGACTAAAGGTCCTATGGAAAAATGCATGGGGAAAACGCGTTTTGGGACCCCCCCTTTTTCTCAGCCCCCCGCTTGACGAATCCCCCTGAGACTTTCAGGGTAAGAGCGGAGCGGAGCGCCCCACCTATTTTGAGAATTTCGCGAGGATTCGTCAATCGGCGCCAAAGTTATTCCAAATAGAATGTTGCGGATTTCCTATGGAAACACGGTCCTAACTATAACTATCTACTGGCGACCGCCAGTAGATAATATACACATATACATACATACATATTGCTACGTACTAATTATGGGAACTGTAGGTGAATAGTCTGCCACTTCTGCCACTTCTATTCGGAAAGTCTTTAGAAATCTTTATGCAGAGTTACTACTGAATTCCTCTTGAAAGAGAAAAGTCTCTTCTTGTAATTAAGTACCAAAACTGAAGCGCTAAAAGTCTGGCATATTCAGCCCACACTCTATACTCCTGTTAGGCTTCACAGGAAATAGGTGAACTTTGGGCAAAAGGAAATAAGTAGCGCTATTACTAGGAAATACAACTGCTTAAAAAGTCTCAGCAAAATCAAATTGAGCTGCTGTCTTGCCGGTAATACAAATAAGGTCTGCGTATGAGTGGAGCTGAGCGCTAGTAATATTCTCTTGTCAAATTAATGAACCAAGACTTCTCAAAGTAATTAGTTCAAGAACTTACTTCCTGAGAGAGCTCCAGGTCATAGAACTAACTTAGGACAAAATCCTAAACTTACTACCATTTTGGTATTCACAGAATGCACTTACTACTTCTGGTATAAACAGAATGCACTTTCTACTTTTGGCATTCACAGAATGAACTTACTACTTTTGGCATTCACAGAATGGACTTACGACTACTAACTTTACGTCCGCATTCATGCCGGAATTTCTGCTCCCGGAGCGAGAATTCCACACCCAGAGCTGGAATTCCGCTCCCGGGCCGGAATCTCCACCTACGGCCCGGAATCTCCAATTCTGGGCCGTAATACATAAACTGTGGCTGTTGATCATTTTAGCCAAGGGTAAACACCTGTCCAAGTGCCTACCATCCCCCAACATGCATCAGCTGACACACTGCAGCCAATCCTAGCCCTGCAGCATGTACAAATGCAGAGCAGACACGCACAAACCCTTTCAACATGTCACTGAATGTGTTTGTTGCACTGCCCCTTGTCATGAGACAAAACTACTTGAGGAGGGGGAGGAAAGCAGGGAGGATCTTCAGACAGAGGATCAACCTATTTGGAATGTCCAGCCAAGATGTAAGGGCCAGGTACCGTTTCCCCCCAGTAGTCATCTTGGATATGGTATGTGAGTGGGAGCATGAACTTGACTCTGTGACCTGCTGCTCACATGCAATACCAGCATATCTCAAGATCCTTTCTGCTCTCCATTTCTTTGCCATTTCTGTGGGTCTTTCCAAAGGGTCTCCAGTGACCATGTGGGCATTTCCCAGGCAAACCAGTCGCGGTGCCTGCATCAGGTACTGAGATGCATCACTGCTAGTGCCCACAACCACATACAAATGCCAAATACACTGGCCATGAGACAAAGTGCAGCACGAGATTTCTATCTCATTGCACAATTCCCACATGTGCTGGGTGCAATTGATTGTACCCATGTGGCCCTTCAGCCACCCGCCGCATTTGCACACATCTTCTGCAACAGACACCGATGGTATTCCATCAATGTGCAAGCTGCCTGTGATGCCAGTGGGAGGTTCCTTAATGTGCATTCAGTGTTCCCAGGCAGTACCCATGACAGCTTCTTATTCTGCATGTCACCTCTTGCCCGGCGGATGACTGCGGGAGAATTTGGCAACATGTGGCTACTGGGTAAGTACCAAGCACTAAAAATGAGGGATATGTGTTATTGAAATGTCTGAATGCCCCCCAACATTAACCATTGTTCAAAAAGAATCATAAAGCTACATAAATGGCCCAACAGACAGTGCATTTACTAAAGTATAGATCATGTCCTGTGCAAATCAAAGAGGGAAATGTAACCAACTCCCCTTTCTTCACTCCTCAGGCGACGCTGGGTATGCACTCTCCCCACATCTCCTCACCCCTCACAGGCGTGCAAACACTGTACCTCAGCTTAGGTACAATAGGGCACACATACGGACTCGAGCCATCATAGAGCGCACTTTTGGTTTGTGATTCAGATGTCTTGACCGTACAAGGGGGGTGCTGCTGTACTCCCCAGAAGTTGTGTGCAAGATCATATTATCCTGTTATGTTTTGCACAACATTGCTTTAACACATGGCTTGCACATACCTCTGTACCCTCGGCTAGCTCTGAGTCTGGGAAACCGGGCCATTGCACATAACCGAGGTCAGGGCATGCAAGTCCGTGATCTGCTCGTTGCCACGTTTTCCACATGAGCAACCTGTAGTGTCATGGACAAAAGGTGGTTTGCTGTCTGTTGTCAATGATGAAACTTGGATATACACGACTGTGTCAATAGATTCCATCCTGAGACGACTTTGCAAGCCACACTAACTGCATGTAAATCACAGCTGCTGACAGTAGTCAAAAGGTGGAGCGTGCCTCAGGTCATGTGCCCATGTCAGCGATCAGTGTAGTGGATGTCCCTAAAAACAACTATTCATGCAGATGACAAATGATACATGTCCTGAGAGACCTACCTGGACCTTATGAGGATGGGTCACTTAATCACAAAAGGCAATAACCAGTGCATACTCAGGCCTGTGTCCTCAACAGATTTGACTCCCCTATAAAAGATGTGCCCAGAACATGAATGATGATGTCATGAGTGAATCAGGCACCATGTGTCTGTGATATATCCACACTGCTCCACCCCAATGTTAAGTAACACATCACACAACTCTGGTAATGAGCACTTAATATGGACTACATGTACCATATTGCAAAGTAGGAGAAAATGAAACTGGGGTTTGATGTTGTGTCAGCCCCCCCGTCCATGCAGAAATGTCATTAAATGGTCTGTTCCCCCCTTTTGTTACATATTCATGATTCTCACCTGCACTGTCATTTCAGTTTTTTCCACAACAGAACAGAAGGATGGCAGTGGATTTGATTTCTGATTGTGGATGGATCAGGATGAATACAAAATGGCTGCCAACTATTTCTTGTGATGTATTTCCTGCCTCCCACTTCCTGTAAAACATTTCCTGTATGAAATAATGTGTTCCGGTTCATTTTCGGAGTTTACGGCCTGAAAACGTAAGTTCCAATTTTGGAGCGTAATGCGCGTGTGCGGACCCGCCGCTCCAAAACCGGAAACTACATTTACGGGCCGTAATCTCCGAAAATGAACCGGAACACATTATTTCATACAGGTAATGTTATACAGGAAGTGGGAGACAGGAATTACAACACAGGAAGTTGTTGACAGCCATTTTGTGTTCATTCTGAGTCATCCTCTATCACAGATCAGATCCTCCGACATCCTGCTGCTCTCATCTTACTAATGTGCCCCAAAATGGCTGAGGGTTATGAAGAGAAAGCACCCCCTTTCACTGAAAGGGAATTAGACATCTTAGCTGAGGGGTGCTGTCCAAATCTCCTCAACTATATGGGGACCCAGAACACCAGCTGAGCAATGCAGCCAGGTCCAGGCTATGGGCCAACATCGGGAAGCACTGCAGTGCAGTGGGAGTCCACACCAGGAGTGCTAGGGTATGCCGCAAGCGCTGGGAGGACCTAAAACGCTGGTCCCAGCACAAGGCTGAGGAGCTGTTGGGACTGTCTTCCCAGCACCATGTGCATCGTTCTCGCCTCTCCCCACTGTACAGAAGGGTCCTGCGAGCAGCTTGGCTGACCCTCAATGCTCAGCTGGAGGAGCATGAGTAGCAGGGACCTGGTAAGTGCATCATATGCAATATGTGTCTGCAAGTATGATGTGAGTGAAACAGTGGTGTACCATTGTGTATCCCATGCCTCCATTCACTGATTCCGTGTCCATGCAGCAGTCACCAAGATTAAAAAGGCACACTGTGGCATATGGACTGTACAGGGCAGAGTGCATTTTGGGAGTTGTAGTTTCTTCATGACAACTGGGTAAATGAGCCACGCGTGTGCATTCATATTGAAATCTGCTCTGCCAGCACCACTACCACTGAACCAAGGAAATCATAACTGAAGTGTGCATTGGATGAGCAATGGTACAGACACTGTCCAGTGTGCGCATGGCAGGCCAAAGGGTATTGGATGCTGTGACTTGCATTGCATTTGTAGAGTTTGGGTTCCAATTGAGATAAATCATCATGTGCCATGGAGTCAAGACAGACTTTGAGATCCTTGCATCACTCTTAAGTGCTTCTAAATTTGCAAGGTGTGTCCACTGACGGACGTCTCACCCTCAGTGGCCTGTATGACATTTCACATGTACAGGTAGCTGTCACAATGACTCACCACTGTTCACTGGTGTACTGCACTACCTTATCAGTCACCAAAGCCAATATGTGGCACTGGATTGTCAGATGATGTGTGGGGACAGCAAAAGGCTAGACTCACAATGTAGCTAAAGAAATAGCCAAGACCCTATGTGGAGGTGTGTCCCACATTCGGCATTTGTCTTGTCCCTTACAATGCTACAAAGCAGATGACACATGTCCAGACGTTAAATAGCTGCAACTCCATATCAATGGCCAAATTCGAATAAATCTGCACTCTTCATGTTCTCCTTTGGTGGACTGGTTTTGGAACCTGCACATGTAGCAGTGACAGGGCACACAGATCCCAAGAATGCCAAGGTTGGGGGTTGGCCAATACAGTTGTGTAAGCCACAAACATTCATGTGAGATGTCCCTGTCAGACTCAATTCAGTAAATGACAGTGAACATACACGTAGTGTAAGTTCATAAACACTGACAACTGGCACAGCTGGCCAAATGGAAGAACAGCAGGACCAGGTCCGGAGTGGGAGGCCTTCAGTGCGCCGGGGGCTATACCCTCTTTCCACCAGCGAGGAAGAAGAGGATGAGGAGGGACCCTCAACATCAGGAGGCAAGCGGATTGCACCCACCCAGACTGACAAGGAACACAACTCTGGTGCTACATCCCGGGTGGAGGCTGTGGACATTGAAGGTGGGAGGGGAAGAACCTCTGCCCATGATGCGGTGGAGAGCTAATCTCCCCCAGACTCTTCACCTGTGGGTCCTGAAGAGGTGTCCCCAGGGCAGGCCAATACCCAATCTTGGCCTGCCATCAGCCCCTCCCTACCTCT
Source organism: Triturus cristatus (assembly GCF_964204655.1). NCBI lineage: Eukaryota > Metazoa > Chordata > Amphibia > Caudata > Salamandridae > Triturus > Triturus cristatus. The sequence goes on from NC_140588.1 coordinate 78,904,220, forward strand.
AGAGTCCCCCATTCCATCGGGGGCTCCAGCTGCATCCCCTGCAACCAGTCCCCCTCCTTGTAGCTGCCAGCTCGACCACAACATTGGCTACAGATCTGAGGCACCACATCCCTCCTGTCCCCCCCAGGCCCCTCCCGGTGTTGTTCCTCCTGTGGCTGTGCCAGGGGACTTGAGGTGGATGTGTGAGGGTCAGCCAGACATGTCCGCTTGCATCATGCTACAAGTGTGTCTGGAGATACTCATGATGCGAGAGGACATTGTCCGATCTCTGGCCACCTCACCACCAGCATCAATTCCATGGCCACAGCCATGTCGTCTGTTGTCTCCCAAATCCCTTCCCATATCACCGTCAATGTCTCCCCCTGTCCGTTGCCCCACACTGTTCCGTACTCCTTGTGTGTCACAAACCCATGTGGTGACTGTTCCTGCACCAGCCAGCCGTGTGCTGGATCGGACACTGAGGATCTGGAAATTGTGGTAGTAGAGGACGACCAGAAGGACACTTTACTTTTTGACTGAGAAGTCGTCCTGAACAATTATTTCATTTTCCCTTTGTAAATAGCCGGGTTTCCCTGACGCTCCCTGACGTGTTATATTTTTGTTGCCCCACCCCAATCCAAGTTCCCTTCTCCATCGGCATTAAGATCATCATTTGTTTTCCTTTCTCCCTTCCAAACGGACAGTTGTTCTTCTGTTCATACATAAATATCTTTGAGGAATTCTACTTACTTTAACTTGTTTGACTTCATTTTGAATGTCTGGTCCAGAATATGGACACATATTTGGTGAGTCATCTGCTATGCACATAATGGCTTGTTGCAATGATGGGTTACACTTGTAACTGTGTCACACACACACATACCTCCTCACATCTCAAGGCCACCTACATCATTATACAGGACATGATACACAACAGAATCTTACTATTGTAGATCTTTATTTTTTCTATACACATATTCACGTGGTCAATTTGTCTTGGGGTTCTTGTCACTGGTGATCATGCTTGCCACATCGCAATTTTGGAGGCGATGATCGCTGTGAGGGGTCAGGTCAGGCTTGTCCCTACGTGTAGGTGGATGTTGTCCATGTGCCTGTACAGGGTGATCTACATGTGCAGGGGCAGATGGTGTATGCACATTTGGTGTTTCTGCCTGGACATGGGCTGGTTTGTGCACGTGGTGGGAGTGCCTGTACAGGGGTTGGTGGTGGTTGTGCAGGTGGTGGCAGTGCCTGTACAGGGGTTGGTGGTAGTTGTTCAGGTGGTGGCAGTGCCTGTACAGGGGTTGGTGGTGGTTGTGCAGGTGGTTGCAGTGCCTGTAAAGGGGTTGGTGGTGGTGGTGTAGGTGGCGGGAGTGCCTGTACAGGGGTTGGTGGTGGTGGTGCAGGTGGCGCGAGTGCCTGTACAGGGGTTGCTGGTGGTTGTGCAGGTGGTGGGAGTACCTGTTCTGGGCGCCGGTGTGGATGTGTACCTTTGCTGTGGTTCTGTGCAGTTGGTGGTACAGGTGTGTGGATTTGCTGTCCTGCAGGCAGATATGATGGCTCCCCTCTAGGGGTGGGCGGACTTTCGCAAATTATCGCTAAAATTTTAAAAATCTCCGCAAATAAGCGGAAATATCGCGAAGATGCGGAAGTTTTTTTCCAGCATGTTCGCGAGATTTTCTGCATGGTTGCGGGTCGCCAACTTACCCATGTGGTTGCTTGCGGGCACGGCCATCTTGTTTTCAGTTGTCTCGCGGTGCATGATCGCGAGAAAAAAGACGTGATCGCACGACGCATGACGTCACTGCGGACGCGAACTGTCGCAAATGGCTAAAACAATACAACATCTCATGGAGAACGCGACCGGATCGGGAAAACTTGTCGGCGAACACAGGGATTCAGGTAAGGCGATCGCGCGCGAGAATGTATTATTTTACAGTGCGAGCAAGAACGCGGAAATGCCAAATTATCGCAAATTCCGTGAACGGAACAGAAATTTTGCCCAGGCCTACTCCCCTCCCTGCGTTGACCGTGAAGGGAGTCTTTGGATCACTTTCAGCATGCCCTCCATCATCTTCATGGCCAAGGCATGGTGTCTTGCACTCTCTTCCCTTTATATGGATATCATGTCTCTCATATTCCTGGACATGTCCTGCCAAGTTCTATCCATCCTATCCAAAACTTGTCTCAGCCTGTCCACCACCTGAGGGAATTGGGCCATGTCCACCAGGGACTTAGACATGTCTGACAGGGTAGCCCCTACGGCACGAATGTCCTGCCTCACATCTGTCTGCTGTTGGAAGAAGTCCTGCTCCCACTGGCCACCATAGCCAGGTGCAGGCCCTCTCTGCAGGTGTCTGCCATGGATGGGACGAGCAGGTCCAACAGCAGGGGAGGTGGTGGCAGGTGGAAGCCTGTGGGCAGGAGAATGGTGCCCAGGGGATACCTGCACCACAACAGGGCTGGTACTTCCCTCAGATGGTGGAGAGGATGGCAGGGAAACACTGTATAGGGAAGAGCGGGTAGGGTAACCAGCATGTCGGTCCTGGACATGAGGGATGTGAGGGAGTGATGTCTGTGTTGGGATGCATGGGAGCTATGGCTAGTTTGCTCCATGCTGGGGACAGGCAATAATTTGTTTGGGAGGAGGCTGACGAACGTTGCTTGGCGGAGGATGTGATGCCGTGACTGATTTTGGCAATCTGGCAAGATAGCTCTCATTGGCATCAGAATCGTCATCCCCGACATAACTGCTTGGAGGATCAGGGGATTCTCCCCTCTGATTCCCCGTCGGCCATCACTGGTCGTAGGTCTGTCATCCTCATCCTCAGCATCCCCTGGAACACAGAGGTTGCAACCGCATTAATGATTGACCTGGTATTACATGTGGTGCAACACAAGGGTTGTTTTAACTGTGCTTTGCATCAACAGATGAGGATCATGTGACCTGGTTAGGGTACCACCACAAATGACAGCTCACACCATAGCACTGAGGTGTTACACTGAGATCTACATGATACATGCAAACTCACCAGCTCCAGCCACAACTTTCTGTCCCTTCACGTTCCACCCTGTTGTCACCTGCTGAACCTGTCTACTCATAGATGTTGTAGACATATCTGTCCCCGATCCAGCATCTGTAGAGGGAAGTGACAACAGTCTCAATGATCTGCATCACTAATTGACAGACAGGCACATGACACTCCTGATTTGTATTTCACTTTGTAAACAACAACTGCTGATTCCATGCAGAAGGGGATCTTGATCTCTGTCATGGCTTAGTAATCTAAGCTAGTGACACACCTCATGCCAGAATTACCTGAAGGACAGGTGTACCAGGTTTTCATTGCTGCAGCCAGGATGTCATCATTCCCCGGGATGTTGTCCGCTGCAGTGGTGTCATCCTGTCAGCAGCTGTGATAAGACATACATGTTCATATTTTAGTACAACAGATGGTAGCTATGAGCCAACATGTCATTCTCAATAACCAGTTGTGGATAATCCAGGACAATGTGCAGCATGCTTACCTCATGGACTTTACATGTGGGCACCTGCTCACATGCACCATTTGCCAGCTGTTACCTCCACGCAGCACTGACATCAATAAGATGACACATCAACAGACACACCTCATGCCAGAACTATCTGAAGGACAGGTACGTGAGGGTTTCACTGCTGCAGCCAGGATGTCATGCATTCCCCGGGATGGTGTCCACTGCAGTGGTGTCATCCTGTCAGCAGCTGTGATGAGACATACATGCCCATATTTTAGTACAACAGATGGTTGCTATGAGCCAACATGTCATTCTCAATAACCAGTTGCGGATAATCCAGGACAATGTGCAGCATGTTTACCTCATGGACTTTACATGTGGGCATTTGTCAGCTGTTACCTCCACGCAGCACTGACATCAATGAGATGACACATCAACAGACAAACTTGTATGAGAAGGTTACTGATATTTCAAGGAAGGGGATAAATGACCCAGACTCCTCCGCATTACTCTGATTTCACCTTTACCATTAAAACTGACATTTTTCATGAGTGTAATGTTATCTGTTGACAAGTCAGAAAGGAGTTCATGTGTGAGATGCGCAGTAGTCAGGGACATGATGTTGCTCATTTGTGCTTCCCTACCCAATGAGGTCACACAGCTCATTTTTGAATGAGAGAACACAGATTTCTTATGTCCATCCTTTGAGTGTCCTTTCTTTGCATACTCCATTTCCAACATCATGGTACTATTTAGCTGACAACGGATGGTGTCTTGTACAGCAGACATCCAAACCTCATATGTCAAACACTCACCTAAACATGTGAATATGGTAGAAGAGGAGGCAAGCAGAATGCAACATTTGGTTATGATCACATATTGCGGATAAGCTGAGAAGCTTTGATGCTTTCCGCCTGCACTGGATAAGCGTGTTGCTCTTCAGCCAAGTTATTTTGCAGGTGTAACTGCATGAAGATTCACCTTAGCAGCCCCTACACCCATCTCAAAGGTACACAACTGGCATCAGTGTGGGCATCATCCATACCAATTTCATTATAATTTAACCATATATATTTTGCTAGGGATTTTTCCTATCATTGAATTGCAAGCCTGTTGTGTTTTGGTCACTTCATATGACACATTGTTCTATTGTATGTCCATTCTGCACTCACTTGGCATACATTTTGTGTCATCCTTTCATTAGCCACCATGGTCTGATCTGGCATGTGTTCAAATGCCATATGTGAGCATTTTGTGATGCAGGACAACAGTGTTGTATAACACATACAACATACGATGGAGTTGAAAGGCACATTTGATGAGCATTCAGCCTGAATTATTCTTGGGTTTACTTACCTTGGCCCAGCACCAGAACAGTGTGTGGTCCCTGAACAGATGTCACAGCCAACCTTGTAGCAGAAGTCAGTGTGTGTCTTTGATTCTGGGGGGACCTCATTGTACCTACAATGATAAGTGTGTTTTGCAACTTTACATTTCTGCAGCCACATGTGATGCACTCAATTTCTGGCACAAAGGATGAGCACAAGCAGTTGTGGGCACCACCGTTGCAGAAGTGTGTTATACTTAATATCATGAGTGATCCCACATATAACTTAGAATGGGCCCACTACCTAGATGCAACCTATATCACAATGACATGACTACGAATCCTGAGGTAAGGTCCATTATCGTGGTTTGTTGATGGCCAACAAAAAAGCCAGCCAATGTAAGAAGTACATGACCAGCTGTGTGGACTGGGCAATGTAATGTATATTGGAAACATTTGAAGTTGGACAGTGGATGCATTGTCAATACTACTGACACTGGTATCTCACTTCTTGTTCATCATTACCATATTTGTGCAAATTGGATTTCTTGATTAGGTCTACAGACACTATTACAATATTGTGGGGACACCCTTTTGACTAGTTGTGGCACTCGATTACAGGACTGGACTCCCAGGTCTGGGACTGTTGGTGAAATACATGTTATGTTCCACAATTACAAAGGTATGATGAGCCAAGACATGTTATATTTTGTCTTTCGCTGTTCACAAATGTCATTTGCTAAAGGTGAATGTCCATTGACAACTCCAATAGTAATTAAGCTATTTTTTCATCTATGGTTGATTTTCATATGTGGGCATTAATGTCCCTCTGTCGTCTCCTGACAATGTGTACATTTTGACCATCTCGTGGCCAGTTTGACTTACCAGTTAGTGAGGGTGGTATGCCTTTCTCTGTACGATGTCGATTCCTCCCAGTAGATGCAGGGACCTCTGCTACTGCAGTTGTCTGTGCTCTGGCTGAATGTGTCAATGGGTGAGAAGGGAGAAAAGTAACCAAATGGGAAATGTGCTTGTGGAACTTTTCAGGGATTTCCCCATATCTTCTGCATGCTAACAGTGTTGTGAAGTACTGCCGCAGACGGGGCAGGTAGGAGCAGTGGTGCGTTGGGGATGTAATGGCGTGGCAGAGTGGGAAATGAACAACAGAATATGTGTATGACATATTTTGATCTGATGATTCTCTCACCTTCTGCTTTGTGATTTAGGCTGGCACAGGGTGATTTACTTTTTGGATAATTTGTGGCAGGTTTACAAGCCCCATGAAAAACATTTACACCGCCGTTGCGTCAATTCTGTGACACAGCGGTGGTGTAATACATGCGAAACATTTCGACTTATTCACCACGTGACGCACCTATAGGGATGCGTCACGTTGTGAAGCCCCGTACAACATTAAACCTGCGGCAGCTTTGATGTAGGCAGGGTGGGCGTTCCTTTGGGATATGCCTCGTATAAGTGATGCAGTGAAGTCTACAAGATTTCACAGAGTCACTTTTCAGAGGCCGCTGTGCCGCAACCTTACGCCTGCTTGAAGCAGACATAAAGAGTGGCACAGCACGTTAGGTATGGGCGGTCCATGGACATTGCTGGAGTTGCGTCACACTTGCGACACGACTCCAGCAAAGCACCCCCTAATGCCATCAGATGCAACACACATCTGTCTATCCCTGCGCCACAGTGCACCGCATTGTAAATGCGACGCATCCGTGGTGGCGCAAGGGTTGAATTGCGTGTCGCATTGTTACTGGCGCATCCCTGCTAATATTTGTCGATTGCTACTTAGCAGGGTTGTGTACATGCGGCAGCAGTACTGTGCCCATGTTTTCAAAAGTGGGGGAGGGATTTGCCATTTCTAATGCAAAGGATTCTGGGACCTGTGGTGCTACATACAGAGGGTGACACATGAGTCTCTGACTGACTATATTTTTATATACACTTTGGACATCTTCCTTACTCACAATGACAGTGCAACACAGACAATCTTTTCATGCACTTTTTCTTTTCATTCCATTTACCTGGTACCACGTAGCGGACGTCACTAACAGACAGCCCATGGACCAAGTGGGGGTGTATTGTGGTAAGGATATCCTCCTCCAGTGGGGTGAGATGGATGCGGGGTCCAGAGTATGCAGCAGGGAGGATCCTGTTTAATTCGATTCTGGAGTACTTCTCCTTCACCCTCTGCCTTTCATCCTGCCACTTCTTCTTGATGTCCTGGACTGTGCCCCTCTCTTCCCCCAATGCTGTGACAGCAGTGGCTAATTGCTGCCATAGGGCTGCCTTCTGTGTGTCACTGGTGCAGTAGGGTGGGAGTCCATATAGGCGTTTGTGGTGCCTCACTATATACTCCACAAGCATGGTGGTCTCCTCTACAGTGAAGTTCTTCTTCCTCCTCATTAGTTCCATTTTTCTCAGTGTTGTGAACACGAACTCTCTGTGGTCAAACCTGTTCCTTCAATGTGTGCTGCTTTTATATGTTTTGTGGTGCTGGTCAATTAATGTTAATTGGCTTCAGCTGGAGCGTGGTGGGGGATGGTAGGCACTTGCAACATCATGGCAAAATGGAGCTATTGGCTGGGATTGGCTGCAGTGTGTTAGCTGATCCATGGTGGGGGATGGTAGGCATTTGGGCAGGTGTTTTACCCTTGGCTAAAATGATCAATGGCCACAGTTCGTGTATTCCGGCCCGGAATCAGAGATTCCGGCCCGTAGGCGGAGATTTTGGCCCGGTAGCGGAATTCCGGCTCTGGGTGCGGAATTCCCGTTCTGGGAGCGGAAATTTCTGCCCGAGTGCGGACGTAAGCTTAGTAGTAAGCCCATTCTGTGAATACCAAAAGTAGTAAGTTCATTCTGTGAATGCCAAAAGTAGTAAGTGCTTTCTGTGAATACCAGAAGTAGTAAGTGCATTCTGTGAATACGAAAATGGTAGTAAGTTTACGATTTTGTCTTAAGTTAGTTCTGTGAATCGGGGCCAGAGAGAGGAATTAACCACCCTCTACTCACTGAACTGAAGGACTGTAAGGAACTGAAGATTTAATGTCTTCCGGGATGCTTCTGTAGAATCTATGCTGAAGTGCTGAAAACTCCTCAGGGTACACAAACTGAATTAAACGCGCTGCCGGACACCAGAGCAATACATTTTTAAGCGGCGAACGAGCACGAAGTAAATACGCTCCGTTCGCCCTGAATTGACGGTTGAAGTGCACCGCACCTCAGGTGCGAGCGCGCGAAGTATCAGAACCTTCCTGATTTGCCCAACACTAGAACACCAACCTCCAGACCCCGCCATCTTGGGGAACCAAGCACTAGTGAAAATGAATTAAAAGAAGAATCAGCGAAGCCGATTCCAAGGGTAGCAAAGCACCTTCTTACACCTAACACGAAATTTGGGACTGGTTAAATTCCTCTTCAGGACAGTCTTGACAGTACCCCCCACCAAAACCCCTCCTCTCCTCTCCTTGGGTTTATGTGGATGAGCTCTATGGAAAGCTTGATTCAATCTGGGAGCATGAATATTCAAATTGGGTTCCCAAGATCTGTCTTCAGGACTGAAACCCTTCCAATCAACCAAACAGAAAACCTCTCATCTCTTAATATTGGAATCTAGAATATGTCTGACTTCAAACTCTTCTCCTGACAGACACTGAATGGGAGCTAGTGGTTGTTCCTTCCGCAAATTTATAGGATTTCTTTTGAGTAATGAAACATGGAACACTGGATGAATCTTAACCTTTGAAGGAAGGCTGATTCTAACACTGACTGGATTCACCATTTTGTCAACCTCATAGGGTTCCACAAATCTAGGTTGGAATTTTCCATTTCCTTTTAATTTCATATTCCTAGTGCAAATCCAAACCTTATCACCTGGTTCATAAACTGGGTTCTATCTTCTCTTCTTGTCAGCCTGCTTCTTGTGAGAAATCTTAGCTTTCTCTAAATTTTGTTTAGCTGTTAGAAAAGCCTTCTGCAAATCTACCATTACCTCCTCTACTGCGGGTACCTCACTCACTGTTTTACCCACCATTTTGTTTGGGTGCCTGCCTGCATTTAGAAAGAATGGGGAGTAACCAGTGGATGAGTGAACAGCGTTATTATACGCAAATTCAGCAGCCCAAATTAAGTCTGGCCAGTCACCTTCATGATCCATCAAATAAAGGCGGAGATATTGTTCCAACTCTTGATTGACCGTTTCAGTCTGTCCATCAGTTTCTGGATGGAAGCTGGAAGACAATCGAGAAACCACTCCTAATCTTCCCAAAACGGCCCTCCAAAACTGGGAAATGAATTGAGGCTCCCGATCTGAGATTACCACCTTAGGGATGCCATGAGACTTCACTATGTGCTGCGTGAATAATGAGGCCAGTTGGGCAGAATTTGGAAGTGAATTTAATGGGACAAAATGACTCATCTTGGAAAAATGATCTACCAAGACCCAAATGGTGGAATATCCCTGACTGGAGGGGAGATCTTCAATGAAATCCATAGAAACAGTATGCCATGGATATGGGGCTACAGGCAAAGGCATGAGTAAACCTTGCAGGGCTTGTCGATTGGTCTTTCCTTTAATACACTGTTCACAAGAGGCCACAAACTGTCTCACCTGAGCCTCTAAATCGGGCCACCAAAAGTCTTGTTTGATCAGTTCCAAAGTCTTCTTCACTCCCTTGTGGCCTGCCAACAGATCATCATGACTGTGCTTCAAAATTTCTAGACGCAAATCCTTGTCAGGTACATAAAGATTTCCGTGGTGGTAAGGTCTGCTATTTTTTATTTCTCTTCCAGCTTCTTCATTCATCCAAACCATCATGTCTTCATTGGAAAGCGACCCCTTTATTTTGTTCTCCACTTCAGAATACAAAATGGTGCTAATGATTTTTTTCTTCTGGACTGATGTGACATACTCTACTCTTTTCTTCTAGTACTTCAACATTCAAATAAGATAAAGCATCTGCCTTTCCGTTTGCAGAACCAGGTTTATAGGTCAAGACAAACTGGTAATCAGCAAAAAATATAAACCATCTCAACTGTCGTGGAGTGAGAGAGCGTGCAGGCTTCAAAAATTGCTAATTTCGGTTGTAAGTAAAAACAGTGACCATGTGTTTAGCACCTAATAAATAATGCTTCCAATCTTGAAAAGCATCCTTCACTGCAAGTAATTCTTTGTCTGCAATGGTGTAGTTAATTTCAGCTGCAGACAATTTTCTAGACCGATAGGCCACTGGATGGAGCTGCCCAGTTTTCTTGTTTCTTTGAGACAAAATTCCTCCAATTGCCAAATTTGGAGCATCGGCTTCCACGAAGAATGGTTACTCAGGGTTTGGATGCTGCAAAATAGGGGCGGTAGTGAAAGTTCTTTTAAATCTTGAAATGCCTTTTCCGTTTCCAAACCCCACAAAAACTTCTCTTTCTTCTTTAGGAGTCGAGCAATGGGGGCCACCTTTTCTAAAAAGTTGAAGATAAAACGCCTATAAAAATTGGCGAACCCAAGGAAACTTTGAATTTCTTTCACATTACATAAAGGTGGCCAATCCTTGATTGCCTTTACCTTAGACTCATCCATTGATACACCTTTGGGAGACAACACGAAGCCCAAGAATTCCACACGATCGGTGTGAAATATACACTTCTCCAATTTCACAAATAGTTGGTGGTCAGGTAATTTCTGTAAGATTGCTCGCACATGCAGTACATGTTCTTTTAAACTGGATGAAAAGATGAGTATGTCATCTATGTAGACCACTGCAAAGCGAACAAAAAATTCACATATGACAACGTTGACAAAATGGTGGAAGGCAGCAGGGGCGTTTCACAGGCCAAAGGGCATGACCCGATATTTGAGTAACCCAGCGAGTTCAAAATGCAGTCTTCCATTCTTCTCCTTCAGCCATTCTCACCAGGTGATAAGCCCCCCTTAAATTGAATTTGGTATAAACCTTGGCCTCCTTCACTTGATCCAAAAGCTCTGAAATTAGCGGCAATGGATAATGATTCTTCTTGGTTACAGCATTCAGAACACGATAATCTACGCAAGCCCTAAGTTATCCATCTTTCTCCGGAATGAAGAAGAGCGGGGAAGAAACTGGAGACTGTGAAGGCCGAATTAACCCATTCGCCAAATATTGATCTAAATACTCCTTAAGGTGGGTGTTCTCAGTTTCAGAGAGAGCATAAATTAAACTGCAGGGTAATGAGGCTCCAGGTTCTGTCTCAATCTTGCAATCATACTCCTGATGGGGCGGTAACTTCTGGGCCTCCTGTTCATCGAACACTGCCTTCAAATCTTGATATTCCATTGGAATTTCTGGAGTTTCGACAGCACACATCACCAATGAAGTTTCCGCCAATAGAGAGGATTGATTAGGCTGCAAATCAGATTTCCTTGAAGGAAAACAATGTTCCTTGCAATATTCGGAATTCATTTCAATTGTCCTTTTGGCCCAATCAATTTGAAGATTGTGCGCAGTCAACCACGGAAGTCCTAAAATCAACTGGAATTGAGGGGCATCAATAAGACTGAATTTTAAATAACTTTGGTGCGACCATGGACCAATTACTAATAATTCTTCTGTATCAAAAACAATTGGTCTGGAAGACAAGTTAGTACCGTTGACTGCGTTTACCGATTCAGGCTTGTCTTTCTTCTGAAATTGTATACCCAAAGACTGAGCAAACTTGATGTCGCAAAAATTTCCAAGCGCCCCAGAATCTACCATGACAGAGATCCCATCCACCTCTGAGGTACCAAACTTAATCACACTGGAAATAATTAGATGAGGGGCTGCTGATTGTAAAGTGTTTGCTACCAATTGAGAATTTGGAGTTGTCTTATCAGAAGCTCCCACCAGAGCAACTCCTCTTACTGATGGGGCTGGTCTTTTACGCATGTACTGATCTTGGCCTTCTTTGGGCACTCCTTGACAAAATGCCCGCAAGTTCCACAGTACTTGCACAGCTTGCCACTTATGTGCTTCTCTCTCTCCTCCTTGGTAAGAGGGCCTCGCACTGAACCAATTTCCATGGGTTCCTCTCCGGCACTTGTCTCGCTGGGCTTAAAGGTTCAGGTTTTATTCTGTCAAAATGTGGAGGAAATTGATTAACCTCTTTATGACGTTGACTCTTCCGTTCATTCTGCTGTTGGTCAATCTGAAGCACCAAATCAATTAACTCAGAAACTTCGGTAGGTCTCCTAGGAATCTGAGCCAAATCATCTTTAAGTTCATTTTTAAGGCATCTATAGAAGATTGCAGCACTCTTTGCTTCAGGCCATTGAGTTTCAACAATTAATTTATTAAACTGAGCTAAGTAGGCCACCAACTCACGATTCCCTTGTGTGAGATCTAAAAGTTCATTGTCAGTAGTCTGTGAGATGGACCTTCGATCGAATATTCTTAGAAAATCAGCTTTAAATTCTTCAAAATTGTAAAGTATGGGGTCATTGCTATTCACCAAAGGTATAGACCACGCCGCTGCATCTCCACTCAGGTAAGACAGTACAAAGGCCGCCTTGGACTGATCCTCTTTAAAAATAATGGGTTTAAATAAAAAGTGTAAGGAACATTGGGTAAAAAACACTTGGGCCTTGTGGGGGTCATCATTAAATCTCTCTGGGGCAGCTAACGGAATGGTGGGACACATTGCATGTATGACTTGTGTAGTCAATTCTGTAGCTGAAGGTGAAGGGGAAAAAACTAGCGGTTTATGCACTTTGTGCATAGGATTTGACCCAGAAACAAAGTCATCAAAACGCTGCCTGAAAAAGCTATTTTCCTTACTAGATTCTCTAACCTCCTCCCGCAGATTCTTATTATCTTCCATGATCTCACTAAGCTGCTTTTGTAGCCGATCTAAGACTGCTGCTAAAGCCTTGAGATCTAATCCCTCCGCCATTCTGCCCAGGTGGAAGTAGCGTTTTGGCACTTCAATCTATCAAGTACGACGCACCTCAACACTATAGACTTCAAAAGGAGCAGATGACAATTTCTCTAACCCCCTACTCCACTAAAAGCGAATGATTATTTTCACTTCCAGCATAGTGGTGGAAAGGGGAATGGGACAAAAGAGAGACTCCACTGCTGTGCCTCTTCCTCTAGGAATTCTTGCTAGTCTTCTTGGCACCTATATTACAAAATTACAACATTAGTACACCCTTAACTAGCCCTGATCTAAATGCTCTCAGTAAGGTATTTAACAGACTATCTCATACCTGAACTTAAGCAGCGATTAGCCTCTCTCTTATATATTTAGTTGCCAGTGTTTAATAACATATTCATTCTCTGCATTACTCTTCAGACTCTCTTTTCCCTGTAGTTCTTTGTTGCATGTGGCATACGATGGAATGTGCGGTAAGTATAATATATATATATATTATATATATATATATATATATGTACTGCTACCTTCTAATTAAGGCAACTGTAGGTGACTAGTCTACCACTTCTATTCGGAAAGTCTTTATAAATCTTTATGCAGAGTTACTACTGAATTCCTCTTGAAAGAGGAAAGTCTCTTCTTGTAATTAGGTACCAAAACTGAAGCGCTAAAAGTCTGGCATATTCAGCTCACACTCTATACTCCTGTTAGGCTTAACAGGAAAGAAATGAACTCCGGGCAAAAGGAAATAAGTAGCTCTATTACTAGAAAATACAACTGCTTGAAAAGACTCAGCAAAATCACAGTGAGCTGCTGTCTTGCCGGTAATACAAATAAGGCCTGCGTATGAGCAGAGCTGAGCGTTAGTAATATTCTCTTGTCAAATTAATGAGCCAAGACTGCTCAAAGAAATTAGTTCAAGAACTTACTTCCTGAGAGAGAGAGGAATTAACCACCCTCTACTCACTGAACCGAAGGACTGTAAGGAACTGAAGATTTTATGTCTTCCGGGATGCTTATGTAGAATCTGTGCTGACGCGCTGAAAACTCCTCCGGGTACACAAACTGAATTAAATGCACTGCTGGAATTAAATGCACTGCTGGACACCAGAGCAATACATTTTCAAGCGGTGAACGAGCGCGAAGTAAATACGCTCTGTTCGCCCTGAATTGACAGCTGAAGTGCGCCGCACCTCAGGTGCGACCGCGTTAAGTATCAGAACCTTCCTGATTTGCCCAACACTAGAACGCCTACCTCCAGAGCCCGCCATCTTGGGGAACCAAGCACTAGCAAAAATGAATTAAAAGGAGAATCAGCGAAGTCGATTCCAAGGGTAGCAAAGCACCTTCTTACACCTTACATGAAATTTGGGACTGGTTAAATTCCTCTTCAGGACAGTCTTGACAGTCGATGCCTACTCTTAAAAGAGATTCTTCCAAAAGAACAATATTTTATGCACTCTAGAACTTTGTATTTTTGGCTCATATTTTGGAGTCCATTGGCATACCTTAAACTATCTTAACCATAAGTCTATGTACCTATGTTGGTTAATTTTAAGCTACTGTTGGAAATGGCCCTTTTTGCAGCATTATCCCCAAACTTTTTGCTTTTTCCTCCTATTTTTTCCTGAACTGTCTTTGTTGGTTTTAGCACTCTGGGCACTTTGCCAATGCTGATCAGTGCTAAAGTGCATATGCTCTCTATGTAACTTGTATTATGGATTGGTGTTTCCATGATTGACATATTTGATTCACTGGTAAGCCCCTAGTAAAGTGCCCTGAGGGTGCCAGGGCCTGTAAATCAAATGCTACTACAGGGCCTGCAGCACTGATTGTGCCAATCACATGAGTAGCCCTGAAAAGGTATCTCAGACCTGTCACTGCAGGGTCTGCGCGCAGTTTGCAACTGCCATGTCGACTTGGCAAATGCACCCACTTGCCAGACCCTGAACTTCCCTTGTCTTACATGTGAGTTACCCCTAAGGTAGGCCCAAGGTACTCCTGTGGGCAGGGTGCAGTGTATGTGAAAGGTAGGACATGCCCTGATGTGTGTGGCATGTCCTGATAGTAAAATACTGCCAATTTAGTTTTTCACTATTGTAAGGCTATCTGCCCCATAGGATAGAATGGGAGTTTATTTATAACATCTTATAAATATAACTTTCCATTGGGACAAGATGGGAGAATAAAGTTTACTATGCCTGAAATCAGAATGTTAAAATGCATCTTTTAGTGAGGGTGATTTTTTTTTAAAATACCACTTTTAGAAAGTGGGTACTTTTTTGCTTAGCCATCCAGTGTGCCTCTGCTAGGATGTGTATTGACTGTATGGCTTTGGAGTTACAGGGGCTGGGGAGGAGCAGTGTCTCCAGAGAGTCTGATAAGTCAGGGCTGGGCTGAATAGACCTGGGTTGCACTTAGAGTAGGGGGAGGAGAATTCCTTTCACCAGAATGAGCCAGGTCTGCCTTCCACAATGCTGTCTCCACCTCCTGGCAGGAAGCTGGGCCAGAGAGGACAGAACTGGTTTGGACTAAGCACAGACGCTCTCTACCTGAGAGAATAAAGGATTTTGAGGTATAAGTACTGGGGCCCAGACCCCAGAACTTTGTACTCGCTGGAATCAAGGAACCTGCCAAGAAGAAGAGTTGGAAGAGCTGCTTCTGCCTTGGGCAGTGAATGACTGGACTGAACTTTCTTTAGTATCTCCAAGGGCTTGAATCGGAACTTGCCTCCTGTTCTGACATCTCAGGGACTGCAAAGACTTCACCAACCTCTGGTTACTGCTTCTGGAACCACAGTTTCTGTTGCCACAGAGAAGGGGAACTCAACCGACTCCGTCGCTGGCTCTGTGTCCTGACAGCACCGCAGAAGGCCCCCATCTGCATCTTGCACTGCAACCCTGGTCTCACTGACGATGACTGATGCTGCCGCCACCGAGCCGCTATTTGCACCGTGACCTGTGGACACCACACACTGCACTCCGCACTGCCTCTCTTCACTTTGCCATCCTGGTCTCACCGACACCGTTGCTGCTGCGGACTTTAACAGCCATGACCACATCGTGGCTGGGGGCACTGCTTGTGATTTTCATGATGCACTGCCTTGTCCCACACAGCCGTCGGGCCCGACCAATTCCAGCCCTACCTAACTGGCTCTGTCACTTGCACCGCAACCTGCCAGCACCGCATCGAGCACCACCTCGCCCTGCACTGTAAGGCTTGGTCTAACTGACGCCGTCTGGGCGATCGTCACTGAGCCTCTGCCTGCACCACATCGGAGGGTACCACATCCTGCACCGCTTCCATTTTGCAATGGTTGCCACGACCGGCTCACACCAACGTGCCCACTTCAATGAGAAAGGTACTGTTACTGAGTCTGTCCCCACTTTCGCTAACCTGTGCCAATGCGGTCGGATGGAACTGTTAGACTCTGTTGTTTCCAGCATCGCGGTAGCAATGGAAGGAGCTACCGACTCATACAAACTGTGTGTTTTAAGTATTCTTGCAAAGTATACATGGTGAAGCACTGCATTGTGGATTTATATCATTTTGGTCTTGTTCTAATTATATAAAATATTGGATATTTTTCTAAACTGGTGTGGTGTTCTTTTGCAGTGCTTTCACTGTATTACTGGTGGTTATGTGCAAATGCTTTACACACTGCCTCTGATATAAGTCAGACTGCAGGAGGTGAGCAGGGGCTATTCCAGTAGTGTATCCCCCTTATCCTGACTAGAGGGAAGGGTCCCTACTTGGACAAAGGTGAAAACCATTGCCAGCTTGAGACCCCCATTTCTAACAGATACCTATTGCTGAGCAAGAACAGCTCTCATCAAAATATGGCAAATGTGCATCTGTCGGTTTTTGAATGAGTTTCACTGCAGCTGGCTCATGTATATGCACAAATACATGTTTTATCTTTGGATTTGGAAAAAATATTTCTTAAACTGTCACAGATGTTTTACAGTGTGCCTAATAATTCCTGGACTCAAGTAAAGAGAAAGCACTTCCTCCTGCATCTGTAGTAGTTTAATTGGATGAGCCTTTCCAGACAGCTTGACGTTATTAAAAAAAATGCATTTAAAAAGTATACATGCTGCTTTGAGATTTAGGAATCTGATGGGCTTGTGGGATTGCTGCTTTTCTTAATGAGCTAAAGAATGTTGAGCAAGTTTGCTTTGCTTTCTGTATTTCTGTCTTTAAGAGCAATGCCATGGATCTATCTTCAGATCACCTATGTGCTGTGGTTATTAGATACAACAACATCCTCTTTTTCCCTGTTCCACCATTGGCTGGGAGGAGCCCATCAGAGCCCTTTCCTGAACAAGTGCATGTACTGCAGTTAGCACAGCTTACAAATAAAGAGCAGTGAATGCTACCTCTCCATGTTTCTGTGCTATGATCTTTGTATATAGCTGTTTTTGTGTAGCTCAGCTCTTATTACACCTATGAATAACTCTGAAGTGCTTGTCTACATGGTTAGCTGTAGTGTGTGTGGTGGAAGGGTGTTGTCTTTATTTTGATACTTTGTGGTGAATGTTTCCCATGCCATGCATGTGAACCACAAAATGCCATTATTGTTTTATCGACGCAGTGCTTAGCCGTAGGATGGATGAAGAAGTGGAAGAGACAGTCTAGTTTATGACTAGCAGTAATGTCAGCCTTGAAGAGCAATGCTGGTCTCTCAACAGTATTTCTTATGAATATAGATGGAAGAAGGTGGATTATTTGGGGAAGTTGGTTGCCTGTATCAAGGGAAAATACTCCTAACTTACCATGGTGAACTCCGTAAGTAAATGTTAGTAATTTAACCTGCGCTTGAAGCCCTGGTAGCTAATCCACAGGGCAGACAGGCTTATTTTAGGATAGTGTGTAAAATATTTATGCAAAACCAAAACAGTAATAAACTCAAACCACTAAACAATAAAAAAAAATCTAAAAAGAATCCGACACATAGGGCACATTTTCATAAACGGAATGACACCAAAACAGCAATAACCCTATAAAGGGAACTGGAGATATACATTTGTAAAGTATTTAGTAATAATAGCACCAAAAAGCACAAAGGGACAATGATAATCAATGGAAGTAGACCAGGATCAAAGTGCAATTTCAAGCCGACCACAATGGAGCGCATGTTCTTGCACCAAGCATGATCGTCCGAGTCGTACAGGTCAAAGATTTTACCAACTAATTTAGTATTTTTTATGCAGATCAAAATCATCCAGCTGGGCGAACCTGTATCTGAAGAAGATGCATTGAAATCGGACACCTTTGTTGAGAGGTCTGAATGATGCTCTAGATGTCTTGAAACTTTCAAAAAATGTTTCTAAGTCTCAACTTTTCTGTGTTTCTAATGTAGCAAATTTGGGGCAACTTGTAAGGCTCCCAGAGCCTCAGGGACATCACTTAGGGCACAAAACACATAAAAATATGGTGGCTTATGCAACGCTATTTTTATCAATGCTATGGTATAAATTACTGATACCTAAAGTACCAAGGGGCAGATTTATGTTTCCTGGCGCATCTCTGCAAATCAGCAGGGATGCGCCAGGAAAGATGTGTCACGCATGTTTACCCTTGTGCCACCACAGATACGCCACATTTACAATGCAGCGCATCGTGGTGCAAGGATAAACAGATGCGTGACGCATCTGATGGCGTAAGGGCGGCGCATTGCTGGAGTCGTGTCGCAAGCACGACGCAACTCCAGCAATGTTTAGGGGCTGCCCATACCTAACATGCTGCGTCATGCCTTACGCCTGCTTCAAGCAGGCGCAAGGTTTTGACGCAGCAGCGTCGGAAAAGTGACTGAGTGAAATCTTGTAGATTTCACTGCGTCACTTTTCCGAGGCTTTTTCCGATGGAACGCCCACCCTGCATACATTAAACCTGATGCAGGTTTAATGTGGCGCAGGGCTTTACACCGTGACAAATCTCCATAGATGCGTCACGATGTAAATGGGGTGCAACGTGGCGCAGGGTTTACGCCGCCGCTGCGTCACAAAAGTGACGCAACGGCGGCATCAAAGTGGCGCAAGTCTAACATAAATCTGCCCCCAAAATTCTGGCATGGATAGTGGTAAGCCCACGATGAGAATTAAGACCATTCTTATTGGAAGAGGAAGCCTCACTAACATAATATAACCCGCTTCATCATAGGTAATCTCTCCCCACCCTGGTAGGGCAATATCACCAGGGTGCATATCCTAGTAACCCAGATGGAGGGAGTTCTCAAATAAGATAATTTCCTAGACAAAAGAGGGGGATCCCGATAAAGTTAAAAATACCTAGAGGTAACTGTGTTTTCACCATTGTTAGTGGTGACCTCTTGTACATCTAAACCCAACTAGGCGATGGAATAAGAGCACAATGGTTCATGCCATCGTCTCATTGTCAACATGTTTCTGCCCTATTCTAAGTCGCCTATATCCGTTGGGGGCAGTCGTCAGTGCTAAGGATCCTAAAGACCTAGATTGATAAATAGTCAAGAGTAAAAAGTTAAAACCATGTACTAGAAGGACCAGAGTGATTCCATTCTGGTCTTTTGCTAGTAAACCTAGACCGATACAAACACAGAAATCGGGTATTCTATCAGGCAGGTATAGCCAAATATAGGTAAATGTTACATGCTTAGGTCAAGGACCTTATGTGTAGGTCACACGTTAAAAGATACTGCAAAACACAGAACACAGATGAACACACATGGTAAAGTGACAAAGTGACAAAGAAACGTGTACAACGGCTTGATTGGTCCCAAATCTTACCCTCCAGTCTGGGGAGGGACAATGTCCTATGTAGTCACACTAGAATTTAATCTGAGACAATCATCAGTACTTATCAACAATACTCTCTTGCCTGTATATCTCAGTCTGCAATTTCATAGGTCACATATAAAGCTACCTTGGTGCAGTGGGTTTCAAAAAGAGGAAAAAAGGTGATATTACAATCTGCCACACTATAGCAGGGTACTGCCCCTACATAAAATAAAGCTAAAAATGGCTAAAGTAGATGTCCACTATGGGGAGGAAACAAAGGTTAAAGGAACCATATGTGGAAAAAGAAGTGTTGTAATGCCCAATAGCAGTAACCGACGTTGGGAGTTATTTCCTAGGTACTCACGTCATCAAGAGGTACGCCGTGCAGGAGCACATATTCTCCATCCTCACCCAGCTGCAGGTACAACTGCAAAGATGGCAGGGATAGGTTGATTAATTCGCCTCCCCTGGCTGCCCCATTGCAGTATGGGGACTAGACTTAACATGTGCATGGCGGGGAGGGGGGGGGGTCAATAATGCTATTCCACATACAGCAAAAGGAATTTTGCTTTTACATGATTTAACTAGTATGGTGTCAGCACCTAAAAACGGAGGTCGGATTAGGTTGGCATTGCGGGGTGAGATATCCCGCCATGGCAGAATACGCTGTGGTTTTTGGTGCAAATCTAATCACCCAAAACATGAGAAATGTAGTACTGTTGGGCCTTAGTCGTAAGCTAAAAGACTCCCTTACGACAATGTAAAACTCAGGCCTTGTACCAGAAAATCTCTCTAAGGCATTCCCACTGTGCAGATCATCATAACTGCGTGAGTGCGGACGTGGGGCCACTGCGGACCATGGAAAGTGTAGTCCCATGTACGTACGACAGGGGCTCCGAATAGGGATCAGTGTCAAGGTTTGCAGCATGGGCGGCTATGCGCTGGAGGGGCTCTGTGAATACTGCAGTGATCCAAGTTATCTTGCACAATCAGCTGCCAAGCTTGAAAGCTATTGCATGAGGTTGTCTTATTGTGCTCATATCTTTAAGTTGTAAGAAGAGCTGGACAGTGCACTCATTTAAAAATACCTAAAGTGGATAGATGGATGGCCACTCGGTGGGCCTATAGAGGGGGTATTATAGGTTGTTGCACCAAGGATTGGGTAAACAGCATGTAATTAGGGTAACTGAATGTAGTTCATTGTTATCCTTGCTGCAAATGCACATGCCCCATAAGATAAAGAAAAAAGGAAACAACCACCATGTACAAGGCAAATGTACATTAAGGCAATGTATATGTTACTTGCCAAACAGCTATTCCGCTGTCGGTGAAGATGAGATGTTAGGGTGACATAAATACAAGTATATTGTGCTCACAGTAATACAATCTGGTACCAAAGAGGTCCTAGTGGTACAGATGAGTCCTTAGGTCACAGTGACCACAAGTCATGTGATGGGGTCATGTAAGGGGGTCCCCATTATCAATATCTACAAAATGATTGTTTTGGGGACTTCCACTTCCCCAGGGAATTTCATCACTAAGCCCATGGATGTCAGAACAGAGTTTGTATATCCATCTCCGTTCAAAGAGGAGATGTGGTTAATTCATGCCTTTCTTATTTTGTTTCAGGTTTTCAAAAAACCCCAGCAAAGCCATGGGTGTCACACCCTTCCAGGACCTCTGCAACAAACTTGGCTCCTACTTACATCTGAAAATAAAGTCCCTCTAAACAACTTCAATGAACAGACACCAGACACAGAAACCACTCCTTCCTCCAGCAACAACAGCCAGCCTACCATCTTCGCCTGGATCCCGGTCACCACCGAAGACACCTCCACGACCATGAAAAGCACTCACTCAGGAGCCCCCATGGACCCTACCCCCACACATCTTTCACAGAGCCGCCACCACTATAGCTCCTGAGCTAAGACGCACCATCAGCGCCACCTTCAAATCCGGAACTTTCACCGACGACTGGAAACATTTAGAGGTCAAGCTCCTCCTCAAGAAGCCCTCTACAGACCCGACAGACCTCAAAAACAACCGACCCATCTCTATCATGCCTTTTGTGACCAAAGTCACAGAGAAGCTTGTGAACAGTCAACAAACTTCATCGAAGATAACTTCATCCTCGACACTTCCCAATCCAGATTCCGCATCAACCACAGCACTGAGACCACCCTCCTCAAAGCCACAGACAGCATCCTCATTCTCCTCGAGCAGGGCTACACTGCGGCCCTCTTCCTACTGGACCCCTCTGTGGCCTTCGACCCCCTCTCCCATCGCACTCTCACCGCCAGACTACACGACGCCGGCATACAGGAAACTGCCCTCGACTGGATCCGCTCCTTCCTCAACGGCCGAACCCAAAGAATCAGACTCCCGCCCTTCCTCTCTGAACCCACAGAGATCAACAGCAGAGTACCCCAAGGATCGTTGCTCATCCTCACGCTTTTCAACATCTACATGGCCCCCCTCGTTACCGTCGTCAGACAACTTGGACTCAGCATAGTATCCTATGTCAACAACACCAAGCTCATCCTCTCCCTCACGAAGGTTTCCCACACCATCAGACTTAGCTTCCAGGAAGGAATGAAATATATGTTGCATCCTGGATGAGCAGCAGCTGTCTGAAGCTCAGCTCGGAGAAGAGAGAAGTCCTCGTCCTCGGTCCCACCCCCTCAGCATAGGCCAACACCTGGTGGCCCACCCCCCTGGCAACCCCCTACTCCCATGGACCACACCCAGAACCTCGGCATCATACTCAACTCCTCCCTCACCATGACCTGACAGATCAACACCGTTTCCTCCACTTGCTTCGACACCCTCTGCTTCCTTCGCAAGACCTTCAAATGGATCCCCCGATTCCAGAAAGACCGTCACCCATGCACTCATAACAATCAGACTGGACTACGGAAACGCCCTCTTCACCGGAATCAACAAATCCCTGCTCCGCAAACTCCAGACCATCCAGAACACCTCGCCCAGACTTGTCCTCGGCATCCCATGACATAAACACATCCCCTAGCACCTACAAGACCTCCACTAGCACCCCGTTGAGAAGAGAGTAACCTTCAAGCTACTCACTGATACTTACAAATCCCTCCAAAA
Source organism: Triturus cristatus (assembly GCF_964204655.1). Lineage (NCBI taxonomy): Eukaryota > Metazoa > Chordata > Amphibia > Caudata > Salamandridae > Triturus > Triturus cristatus. The sequence goes on from NC_140588.1 coordinate 78,926,780, forward strand.
CACCGGACCACAATACCTCAACAAAAGAGTCCCCCTTCCATGTACCCAAGAGAGACCTCTGCTCCGCCGACCTCGCCCTTGCCGAAACCCAGTGCATCCACACATTCAGAATGGGTGGAAGAGCCTTTTCCTATATCGCGGCAAAGACCTGGAACGAGCTCCTGATCATCATCAGACGCTCCCCCACTCTGCACACCTTCAGGAAGAGCCACAAGACCTGGCTCTTTGGCTGACTCAGAGCTGCACTCCCTCACCCCCAAGCGCCTTGAGACCTTCACAGGTGAGTAGCGCATTTCACAAATCCCTGATTGTTTGATGCATCATTGTAAATCACTGTCACAGTGTTCTTTCTGAATGTAGTATTGCGTCAATTTTCTGGAATCCAGTTTACAATGTATGGTGCTGCAGTGTTCCGTCATTCTTGTTTTTCTGCTTCTTGATATCATCCCTACACACAGGAGATTACTAGGGCATCTTATGATAAAAACTACATTTTTGAAATTGCAGTTCGAAAGTCCTTTCAACTTCCATGGGGGTCTGAACTCCAAATCTGCCCCCTTCATCTTTTTTGGGGAAGGGCATGCACTGCAACTGCTGCAATGAGAGTGCCCAACTGGTGTGATCCACAGTATTGCCTGCCTATTATCCATAAGAAGTTTCCTTGGGCAAGTGTTTAGGTATATGTCTTTTATGTTGTTTGGCCCATTTGAAAGAGTACATTGGTTTGTTGAGACCAATGCCTCCTAACATCAGACTCCCACAATTCTTACTGATGTTTTTCTGCAATTCATTAGATAAGGGATTAACGGTTACAGGGGATGTCCAGGGAGTGTTGACACCCGTATTGAACCGGACGGACTTACCATACAGCAGTTGTTCCAGGAAGTGGTGCTGCACCTGTTCCCTGTGCCACATTCTACAGAGCACCCATCCAACTCCTGTGACGTGGTATGTCCAGGGAGTGGTGGTAGCTACATTGAACCCAGAGAGACTTCGTGTCCTATACTACAATTGGTCCAGGAAGCGGGGTGGCACAAGTTTTCCCAGTACTGCCCCTATATAGCGCTCAGCCACCTCCTGTGGCACGAGAGGCACACATGCCATGCCCAGTCAAATCCCGGGACAATGGTGAGCCTGCCCTGCACCTGTCAGTGCCAGGAAGAGGCAGTGTTGGGCCACCCCCTTTGCTCTGTACTCCAACTATCTCCTGCACTCCAAAGAGGGATTCTCTTATTCAGTCAAGGTAGACCCACAAGGACCATTTTTCTTCTCAATCTATATCACTTGTTTCCCCTTGGGATTCTGGTATTTGTGGCATTGTTATTGCCCCACGACTGATCAAAAAATAAGTATAATAGAGACCTGTGAGGGGGTGTGCCTACCCAAGCTGTTGATGTATCCTTTTCAATGTGGGTTTGCCTTGCACAAAAGTTTAACCCTTTGAAAGTGTGTGTGGGGCTCACCGCTTCCAGCTGCATTCTATTATAGCCTTCCTCCTTTCCTTTCCATCTCTGGAGTACTGGTATCGCCTATTACTGGAGGAGGTGTGTTGCAATTCAAGCTTTACTGCCTTTGGGGAGTGAGTGAGCACCATGGCAACTGTTATGTTTAGCCCCCCAAAATAAATGTTGCTTTGCTGTGAACTGAACCAATGATTCCTCTTCAATGGGCAAGCTGAAAACAACTGAAACTCTGCTAGGGAACCAGGAGAAGAGCTCAGAGCTAACAACTAGTGAGAAACCAAATACAACGCTAGAGGATATCGACTACCTTCTGGAGGCAGGATGAAGCCAGGATGAAACCCTTCTCGTGGGTAAAAAAGAGAATGCTTGAGCCAGGGGAAGGAGGGTTGTTAAATTGCTTCTATATTCGGAAATAAAGCGAAGAGCATACCATCTAGAGCAAACAAGAGCCCAGTTGGCTCAAAGGATGTATTGTCTGAGCCGCCACATTGACCCTAACCCCAAAGTAACCGTGACCACACTAGTGGAATCAACTAGTACATGTGTAAATAGATATGCTGTCCTTGCAGACCAACAACTGTGTGCTGACTTGGATGACGGACTAGGCGCTGAGTGGCTTAGGAACAAAGCGACAGACTGCTTTGCTGTGGACCTCGGCACAGGGCTTTATGACAATTTGAATATTTCAGATATTGTCACGTTGCTCAAAAGTTTTCAAAACAAGGTATATAACCTAAACAAGCAGGTTGTAGCCTTGTCAGAATTAGTTGGGAAACTAAAGCATCCTGAAATGGCCCCCATGATCTAAGATCTCTCCCAAATTTACCCACTAGCACATACACAACACTAATTACCAACAAAAGTAGGTGGAGAAATAGTAGTGACAAAACTATGCACCTAAACGTCCCTGGATTGTAGCATGTGCACCCCCTGATTTCGAAACTCCTTCCATCTAAAATTCAGCAAAGGTTACCCCCCTCTACCCTTAGCATGCCAAGGGCTGCACTTATTGGCCCTGTGGTGCCAGATATGACTGATGCTGAGTATTCATTTAGTCCCTTCTCCCAGGGAACCAACTTAAGGGTTAATAGAGGGGGGGGGGGGCATGCGGACAGATAGGGTAGCCGGGTAGTGTTTTTATGACAAAGGTCCCCAGGTTGATCCCGGGTGGATGGAAAGGACATGGACACACTAGCAAACAAATGTATCCACAATATAAGGTCAGTGCACCATTGCTATTCTTTAATTTTCCCAGATATTTTATATGCCAAACGTTTTCATGATTTATCAGCACAAGAGGAGGCCTTTGATTGCATTGAGGTTTGAGTGAAGCATATCCAGATGGCAGAAGAGTTTATAGATCTGGAGTTGCGTAAAAATGCCCTGATTGGCTCCCACATTTGCTTCAAACTTAGTCACCCACGTCCTTCACTGTTTCTATCTATTTCCCAACTCCCAGCTTCAACCCATGTTTTGGGGACATCTATGGTGGATTGATTCAGCAGTAATAGTGATCACATAACTGCGGGTGGAGGGGAACCTCCTGCTATTGATGGGGCAAAATTGCCAAATATACCCCTAGAGGGTGGGGTTTTGCCCTGCAGATCTTCACTAGTGGTAACCTTTATCCCACCAGGGCTAACCCAACCAATGAACCAAAACATCTTAAACATCTTATCCTCGAAAGTGGCGGGTGTTAGGTCTATGCTGGGTGATCCTGAATTGGGCTCAATTATAGGTCAGTTTGTAGTATGTTTTCTCCAAGAAACATGATGCCTTGAACCTGTTCATAGGATGGGCTATGTTTGTCCCAGCTAGTCATAACTGGAAAGGTCTCCCCTTTGATGGCCTCCTAGTCAGGATATGAATTTCATTAAATGTTAAGTTGTTGTGATCCCTTGATGTCACCTCTCCTGATATTCAAGGTATAACCATCACATTTACCGACAACGGCATGTTTTACTTGTACAATCTGTACAATCGCGGGATTTGACGGAGAGTTGAAACACCTACACTGAATGCATTTATGGCTTTTGACTTGGTTCCCCACCAGAAACTCTCGGAGGTACTGGAGTCGAAAAAGGTTCCTCTCTGTTGAATGTCCTTGTGCACCTGGATCAGTATACTTATGCTGAGGTATGCTGGGAACCTCAGGACGATCTAACAGAACTTATTGGAATTCACAAGGCCATTTGGCAGGGATGTCTATTAGCCCCCGCTTTATTTTGCCTCTACCATAACAATATGGTAGATTACCTTGATGACTGTGAAAATGACGCACCTATGGTTGCAGGTCTAAAGGGTCTCTTGATTCCATTTGGAGATTACACCTTGCTGGCCTGCAGAACTTGGTGAATAGTTTTGCTTCTTTTTGTGCTGACCATGGGTTGGTAAATAACCATGCAAAAACTACATTTATGAATATCAATCCCCACAGGTCTTTTAGGGGTTCAATCATTCTCAATGGAAATAGCCTTGACAGGGTAACCTAATTTGATTACCTTGGATAAGAATTACTCAGAATATGTTATGGCTCCCTCAAGTTAAGAAAAGCAGTATCAATTTATGCCACAATGTGTCTGGTATTCTGAGGCTGTATCAAACCTCAAAAGAGACACATTTCACCAGCATTAATGATGTATAGCACCAAGGCAGAGGGTAACGCCCTTTACGGTGCAGTATTATGGGGCTCATCTGGCTTGATCGTGCTGGGGGTAGCAGAAAATAACTTTTTGAGGTCCCTGCTCAGCCTTCCCAAAAGCACGCCTTTGCTTCCCCAAGGTGGGACATGGGCGTACGTTATCACTTGTAAGGCCCAGTTACAGCCTCTTTCGTATTGGTGTAAACTTAAGCATACCCTGGCTCTTGATGAATACTACAACGCTTTTAGGGACATAGCTGAAGCAGATACGAACTGTAGAATAAAGTGGGTATGTTACACTAATGACTTGCTGCCTCAATTGAGGATAGAGGACTACTGGTGTGACAATGAGATTCGTTCTGACCTCTCACACTTACTGGGCTTAATTACACTTAATGTTCTATCACATTTCATTTTCGTTTTCCCAGGCTATGAATGTCCAAGGAAGTGTTGACTCCTCCCAATTTGGCGACTCCTTGGGGTTAGACAAGGCTCAGTGGCACTTCGGCTGCTGCAATTGGAGACTAAAGAATTCATAGTATGTTCAGCTGTTAAATATCTATGCTGGAGTTGGAGTGTTGGAGCCAGACTACTGGCGCAGTAGTGGCAAGGTGGATAGTTTTGGATTTAAGATATTCATCGATTAGGTGTTGCCCATGCAGGAGGGATTATCTGCCACAGTTTTTCTGTACATTCCTTAGTATAGCGACTCAAGAATACTCATAACACCTCCACACCTCCACATGTGTTAACAGTTTTTCACGCTAGTTATGACACCCTCTTTGTAAAGGGCTGGTGGGATCTCTTACCATATTCGGCTGCCAGCATGATGGCATATACTCGTTTTTTATCTATAGAGATTTTATTATGTATTACAGATGTTTGTACATTGTCACGATTAATGATTTTAACTTTATTGATCATTTGATTGCATTGTATCAATTTTGTACTGCTTTGCTTGCTTTGTGCACTTTTATGTATTTTTTTTTTTTAATGAATAAAGTATTTTGATGATGATCACCATTCAAAATTGACAACCAGATCAGTCTATCCTGGATGGGACTTTTAAAAGGAGATATATTAGCTCCCTCTTCTGGGCTCTTTTGATGAGGTAGGGGGGATATTTCATTTCTGTCAGTTTTTTTGTGAGTCTCTCAGCATGGGCCTTGTAGTCATTTGTGTTGGAACAGTTAAAGCTCAGACATAAAAATGTACCCACTAGAATGAGGATCATAGCTCTCGAAGCAGAGCAAGTTGCTCTTATCTATCTTCTTATAGTAGACCTCTGTTCTGGATGAACCCTTGTTGGCAGATACTAGTAGGTCTAAAAAGGCTAGTGCTGACCCACCACTGGTGATTGCAGATATAAGAAAAGAGTTTAGTGCCTTTATCCATTGTGAGGAAGACAAGGCATCTTCCTTACTTCTTTTCCAGATTATGAGCATTTATGTCATTTATGTAATGCTTCCAGAATTTGATGTTTTCCCTAAATGGTTTGGCGGTGTGGAGCACATACTCTGATTTAAAGGAGTGCACGTCCAGATGGAATGCTAGGCCAGAGGTGAAGGTGCTTCCCATTGATGTCCTATATACTTGCAGACAAATTTCTCCTTCGTACTCAAAGCACTACAGAATCAATGCTAGGTGTGCCTTATCAAGTTTGAATTCAAGTGGTGTCATAGACTTCCATGCTGTCTCAGTTAGGATTTTATCTATATCCTCAAGGGTTGCATCTTTCAGGATGTTACGAGAGTAACTCAATGTCTAGGATGATGAGTATCTCTCTTTCCTTATCAAAGGGTATGTCCTTGATCAGGTTTAAAATGCCCTTGGTGTCTTTGAGGAAGGTTGGCATTTCTTTTACAAGGGTCTCAAAAATACATCACAAATTATGAAAGAGGTTTGAGTGTAGACCTTATCCCCAGTACTATGGGTTTCCTGGGGGAAATGTAGATTGTTCTTGCGTACCTTTGGAAGCACGTAAAAGTAAGGTACTTTCGGTTCTTTTTAAATAAGGAAATCAGACTCATGCTTAGTTATTTTCTGATTGTCTGTTCTCTTGGTTACCAGTAAAGATGTCTCTTCCTGTACTTCAGAAGTTGGGTTCCTTAAGAGACGCTTGTAGTAGTGAGTATCATTGAGGAATCTAAGGCATTCTGCCTTGTACATGGTCTGTGAGAGGATCACGATCACCCCAACCTTATCGGCTGGTTTAATCACTATTGACTCCTTAAGTCTAATTGGTCGCACACTGCTCCAACTACCAGGCGTGTTACCCCAATGAAAAGTGATCCCTGAGGTCAGCGTCGGCGAGTACGCCTATGCCCGAGTCATGAATGCAAGTATGAGTAGCATATGCCATCCCTGGACACGTGTTTCGAGGTAGTTGCCTCTCGTCAGCAGGGAGTAGGAAAGTGTGTGGGGTTGCTGTGTAAGCTGCTAAAATCGTTATCAGGTAAATACCTCTCGTAGCGCGCAGGGCATACACCATGAGCCCGTCGGCTCCACCGGCTCAAGGGAGCCTGAAAATAAACTTAAGTCTAATTGGTCGCACACTGCTCCACCTACCAGGCGTGTTACCCCAATGAAAAGTGATCCCTGAGGTCAGCGTCGGCGAGTATGCCTATGCCCGAGTCATGAATGCAAGTATGAGTAGCGTATGCCATCCCTGGACACGTGTTTCGAGGTAGTTGCCTCTCGTCAGCAGGGAGTAGGAAAGTGTGTGGGGTTGCTGTGTAAGCTGCTAAAATCGTTATCAGGTAAATACCTCTCGTAGCGCGCTGGGCGTACACCATGAGCCCGTCGGCTCCACCGGCTCAAGGGAGCCTGAAAATAAACTTAAGTCTAATTGGTCGCACACTGCTCCACCTACCAGGCGTGTTACCCCAATGAAAAGTGATCCCTGAGGTCAGCGTCGGCGAGTACGCCTATGCCCGAGTCATGAATGCAAGTATGAGTAGCGTATGCCATCCCTGGACACGTGTTTCGAGGTAGTTGCCTCTCGTCAGCAGGGAGTAGGAAAGTGTGTGGGGTTGCTGTGTAAGCTGCTAAAATCGTTATCAGGTAAATACCTCTTGTAGCGCGCAGGGCGTACACCATGAGCCCGTCGGCTCCACCGGCTCAAGGGAGCCTGAAAATAAAATTAAGTCTAATTGGTCGCACACTGCTCCACCTACCAGACGTGTTACCCCAATGAAAAGTGATCCCTGAGGTCAGCGTCGGCGAGTACGCCTATGCCCGAGTCATGAATGCAAGTATGAGTAGCGTATGCCATCCCTGGACACGTGTTTCGAGGTAGTTGCCTCTCGTCAGCAGGGAGTAGGAAAGTGTGTGGGGTTGCTGTGTAAGCTGCTAAAATCGTTATCAGGTAAATACCTCTCGTAGCGCGCAGGGCATGTATTTTAAGGCCATGATTTCCTCCTTTAAGGTGTTACAAAAATGTTTATGATGGTCATTGTTTTGTGTGTCAATGTCGCTGTTCACCACCTTTTTGAAATGCCAACACTTTTGGTGTCATGCCGAATGTAGTAGGTTGAAGGTAGATTTTGGACGCAGTCCAGTATTGGTGTCAGTCTGTTCTTCACAGGGTTTTATTTAAAGAACACTTTAAGTCTCACTTTTCGAAGGAACTCAGTGAGTTCCAACTTCAGTTTGAAGAAATTTACCTAAAGGATGGGTACAAATCCCAAACCTTTGTTGGGTACTTTCTTTTCTGTGACCGAGAGGATACGTTCATTATAATTGATAGTGATGTCCTCATGCTTGTTCAGGACCTGCTTGAGCTCTAGGTTGGTTCCTTCTTGGGTTTGGTTCCTTGTTGTGTTACCTCACCATGACACTAAACTGCCTTTCTCTTGCCTGTTGCCTCTGCCTCTCCCTCATCCTCTGACTGATTGGGCTAGAAATAGGGCATGTTCTGTGGATGCATGAATGAGGGTAAAAATAATAATTATCCACATTTGTAAAGCGCGAACAATCACCCGTAAGGGTCTCTAGGCGCTGGGGCCGTTGGGAGGATTAAGCAAGCTATTGCCCAGAGTCACATGCTGCTGGGCTAATCTGCCGCCGGCACTGGGATCAAACCGTGATCCCCAGATTCCGGAGTCAGTCACCCTTGCTGCAGCGCCACACCTCTTCCTTGACCAAAGTTAGAGGGTGGACCAAAGTTAGATGGTGGACTGAAGTTAGCGTGCCACTGCCAAATGTTTTCACCTTGCGCAGGACAACCAAATGGTGCTTGAGTGGGGAAGAAAGCTGTACAGTTCCATCTTCTCCCTCTTCTCTGTTGTGTCCCTGTTTGGTACTCCTTTTTCGAGTCCAAAGAGAAACTGCTTCCAGAGGAAGAGTCTGAAGTTGTAGCAGGTTTTGCCACATAATCCTCCTTTGAGTATGGATAAACCGACTTTGAAATCTTGGACTGTGAAGGAAATTCCTTATACTCAGTTATAGTTTTATTGACTTCCTCAAGTTTCTTCTTGAACAGCACTGCAGTGAGACCTGCTTTTAGGTTGTTCTTGCTTGTCTTAATTTGATTCAACAGGACATCTGATAGCTTCTTGGCCATTTTTATCATTAGGACAAGCCTGTCTTGGGTGTACTTCCAAGCAATAAGTGCCCAATCTCTTCTAAATTCTTTGTCATCTAGGAAAATACTAGGCTACTTTGTGATTATTAGCCCTTTTGGGGCTGCATTGCCACATAGGTACTCTGACAGGATGGCCCATGGAGTAAAAGTTTTACTTGGGACCTTTTGATTTTTATTAGTGTATCCCAATCACCCAGCTGGGCGATTGTTTGTGTCAAGGTAGTATCTCTTTAGAGAGAGGATTCCGCCAAAATAGACAATACATCCTCGTTGTCAAATGATAAACTCTCTATTGCAATGTACAAGTTAGCACATAGTAGATAAAATCAGTGCTCAGAATTGTGTTAGTGGAAACCTCTATCAGCATAAATTTCTGTACTAACAACTCAAAACACAAAAGCAGAGGGGAAGTGTACACCACCACATGTCCTCCTAAAGTAAAGACCCAAAACACATAAAGGTATGGTGGCTTCTGCAACCCTATGTTTATTTGTGTTATGGTACAAATCAAATTATCAAGACTCTGGTGTGGATAGGGGTAAGCCCAAGATGAGAAGAACGAGCAATCTTATTGTAAGAGGAAGCCTCACTCATATATTGTGACATGCTTCATCATAGCAGCCTTCCCCCACCGTGTCAGGGGAATACCACCAGGGCGGACTTGACCTCCTAGTAAATCCGATGGAGGGAGTTCTTCCATAAGATAATTTCCTGGACAAAATAGGGATATCCAGATATAGTTAAAAGTACGTAGAGGTAACGAGTTTTCACCTTTATTAGTGGTGACCTTGGGGGCATCTAAAACCAACTACGTGATGGAATGGGAGCACCATAATTCAGACAATCGTCTAATGGCCAACATGTTTCTGCCCTATTCCAAGTTGCCTATATCGGTCAGGGGCATTTGTCAGGGCTAAGGATTCCTAAAGATCTAGACTAACTAATAATCAATAGTAAAAAGTGAAAACCATGCCCTAGTCAGGGCTAAGGATTCCTAAAGATCTAGACTAACTAATAATCAATAGTAAAAAGTGAAAACCATGCCCTAGAAGGACCAGAGTAAATCCTACCTGGTCTTAGTGCTAGTACACCTACACCAATACACAAAAAAAAGTGGATTTTTTTATCAGTCAGGTATTTCTAAATAGAGGCACATGGTACATGCAGAGGGCAAGGACCTTGCATGGGGGTCACACGTGAAAAGACACTAAAAACATAAAACACATGTACAGGGGGCCACCAACAAGGTCAAGTCATGGACCAGTTGGTACTGGTCAACTGATCAATTTAGGAGAAAGGCATTTTGCAGCTTGTTGTGTCCTGTCCCTGTAGCCACACAGGTGGTCTTCCAACAGATTCTTGAAGTCCATTTCTTTGTCCTCGGTACAAGAAGGAGCTGTTCCAGTCCTTAGGGCTCCTCTCAGGTAACAGAAAGCAGGACCCAGTCCTCCTCTGATATCCTGCCGGTCCATTAAGTGTTCTGAGAAGGGTTCTATGGGGGGTGTCACGTTTATGGATTGGGCTAGCCAGTGGTTTGGGGTGACTCCTGGCTCTGACCTAACCAATGGGGTAAATGTGGCCAAGGTACCCTACCTACTTTTTAGGCAGTTCCTGTTTGTCCTACCACAAACAGTGCCACAGTAGGCCTTACTCCTAAAATCAAAAGTGGAAGAACCATTTTCCCTTGTTTAGAGCACTTGTATCCAGCCATATGTGTGGCCAGGGAAATAAGCAGTCCCCTCATCTTTGCCCAATCCAAAGTTGTTCTGAGGGCACTTCCCTGTTTTTGTATTTGCGGTCAGCCTGGGTAGTTTGGGCCTGAGAAACAAATATTTTCCCCCTCCAGGGTCTCTACCCTTTACTAAACGATAAATGGGTAGGTTTCACCTCAGAATTTCTGGTAAATGACGTTCCTGGCCCTTCCATATGTCCCACACCTATCTGCCATGACACCAGGTCTAAGCTGCTGTTCTACTCTGGGAGCAGTTTTGAGACCTCATTAACGTCAAGCACCGGATGGCCAGCTGCTGGCATGGTAATGCAAATCAGACTGCACGAGTTTCAGGCATGGAAAAAAGTAACTTTCTACAAGTTAATTTTACTAAATATTTATTAAAAATCTAAATTACACTCTAAATGTTATCTTTAAAAAATATGAAAAATTTCTTTGAATGACTACTCTCGTTACAGAGTAAAGTTCATTTGCATTTTGCCACTTTCTCGGATCCAGCTTCAGGTCTGCTAGTGAAAATAGCTTTTGTAGACTAGTCACTGGAGGAACATGAAAACCTCAATTTTGCATATGTTCCACTTTTAAATCTCCGACACCCTACCTCACGGGCAACACAGTTTCCTTAGGGGTAACTTAATAATATTTAAAAGCAGGATTTCACGCCTGTCAAAAAGTGTTATTTTGACAGATTTGACAGCAAGTGGTTTAGGATAATGCAGTCAGGCCACACATGGCAGGCCTTGAAACAAATTTTACAGGCTAACAGTGTAGATGGCACAATAGGAGCTGCAGTCCACAAGTGGCAGTTAACTTTGAAGCCCTGAGCACATTTTCTAAACCATATACTAGGGACCTTTCTGTAACATTTCTTAAAAATCCAACTTCACTATTGAATTAAATTGTTAATAACTATCAAAACAGTTGTTTGATTATTCTTCCCACTAGTCTCATTCCCAAGATACAGTGTGAGGATTTTAATCCTTACTCTGGTTTTATATATAGGACATGTGGGTACCCTTCCTTCGAGTCAGGGTAAGGGAGTTACACAACCAAGATAACCCCTGCTCACCCCTTTGATAGCTTGGCATGAGCAGCCCGGCTTATCTCGAGGCAATGTGTAAAGTGTTTGTACATAACACACACAGTAACAGTGAAAACACAACAAACGGAAATCACACCAGTTTAGAAAAATAAAGCACCTTTTGCTAAACCAAACAAGACCAAAATGACAGAAATACATCATACAGAAGTCAGATTTTGACTTTTTCAAAGTTTCAAGCAATTTTGTCCATAGAACTCTATGGATGCGGTGACTTTACACAAAGTACCTGAGGTGCATCAAAATCCACAAAGAAAAACAGCTGCAGAGAAAGTTATCATCAGAAAAACCCACTGATGCGTCTATTCCTGAGTCCTTGGGAAGGTGATGTATCAGTTCTGCTGCACGCAGGAGAAGTGTTGGGTTGAATCTGGAGTGTAAGAGGAAGTGATGCGTCGAAATCCAAGATGGTTCTTGTCTGTGGATGATGTAGTGGAAAATTTGGCACACAGGTGGAAATCCGTACGCACTGGAGGTCGATGCAGAGGCAGCAAACAGGAGCTGCATCGATTTCTTCAGCCACGGTCCCACGATGTGTCGATGCTTTCAGCTGCATAGCAGACCCTGCGTCGGAGTCATTGCGGTGGTCTCAGAATTCGAAGACATGGTGTCTGGAACTCGGGCTATGGTGGTTTCTTTATGCAACAGGTAGTCGCTGCGTCGATTTCTTCAGGCAGCGGTAGACACCTTTTCCGCATGGCAGTGCTGCGTCAGAAAAACAGGCGATGGACGGACGAAGCGTCAATTTTCAAGATCTTTGTTAGCTTTTTGCAGCAGGAACAGCCTCCAAAGGCCCAGAACTGGGATTGGCCACACATCGCAAGTCAGAATTCCCAGCAGCGGAGTTCAGACACAAGCCCTTGGGAAACCTTAACAAGCAGGATACAAAGCAAAGTCCAGCTCTTTTCCTCTCTAAAACAGAAGCAGCAACTGCAGGCCAAACCAGCAAAGCAACACACAGCTAAGGGGCAATACTCCTCCTCACAGCTCTTCAGCTCTTATCCTTGGAAGAGTCTCCTCTGGATCCAGAAGTGTTCTCAAAGTCTAGGGTTTTAGGTCCAATACTTATAAACCTGTTGGCTTTTTAAGTAGGTATTCTTCAAAGGATTGTCTTTGTAGTGCAAATGTTCTTGTCCTGCCTGGTCTTGGCTCCAGACACACTCCAGTGGGTGGAAACAGCATTGTGAGAGTTCAAACACAGCCCTTTTCAGGAGTATGTGACAACTCCTCCCACCACTTTAGCTCAGGAAGGCTGGTGATGGGCCATCAGGGTATGCAGGGTGTACCTCAACTCCCTTTGTGTGACTGTCTAGAGTGAATGCATAAACAGGCCCCTGTCAGTTTAAACCAGACATTAATTCCACACGCAGGCAGGGGCACAAGATAGTTAAACAAGAAAAATGTGCACTTTCTAAAAGTGTCACTTTCGAGCACACAATTTAAAAACCATCTTTACTCTAAGATTCATTTTTTAATTCTGAGCTCAGAGAGTCCAAACTTTATATCTCTAGCTGTCCTCAATTGGTGGTTTCACTTGTAATGTGTTTCAAGGCAGCTCCAATGGTAATCCATGGGAGTGCTGGTCCTTGCAATAGTGAAAAACTAAATTGGCAGTATTTTACCAGAAGGACATGTAAAACACACCAGTACATGTCCTACCTTTCACATACGCTGCACTGCAAATGCACTGCACATGGGGTTACTTTGGGCCTACGTTACGGGTGCCTTACATGTGGTAAACGGGCATAATAGGGCAGGTCGGCATGGAGTTTAAAACTGCACTCACAGACACTGCAATGGCAGGCCTAAGGCAAGTTTAAAGGGAAACTCGTGTGGGTGGCACAACCAGTGATGCAGGACCACTGGTAGCATTTGATTTATAGGCCCAGGGCACACATAGTGCACTTTACTAGGGACTTACAAGTAAAAAAAATATGCCAATCATTGATAACCAATCAGAATTACCATTTACACAGGACGAACTTGTACTTTAACACTTACCTGCAGTAGTAAAGTGCCCAGAGTACATAAACCAGCAAAAACGAAGTCCAGCATAACATCAAAAATACAGTAGTTAGAGGCAAAAATATTGGAGAAACCACACCAAGGATGCTAGGTCTAACAGGACAACTAGGTTTGTCACTGTGAAAAATAACTTTCGGGTGATAGTTGCTGTAAGACATGTGTATATTTAATTTCTACTTATCCTACTTTAAATTCTGTGCATCCTGACATTGTGGGCTACAAGACCTACATAGAGGTGATTTAATAATATTTTAAAGGAAGGTTATGACCTGTCTAAAGGATAAATTGCAGTTTTTACCATGGTACAGTCAGGCTACACAGGGTAGGCCTAAAGGTGTGTTTGCATTGCCGCTGAAGTGGATGGCACAATAGGTGGCATTTTATTTCCAGGCCGTGGGAACACTTTGAACCATGTTGTAGTGTATAATAGGCAAGCTGAACATGTCAAACAGGGAAAAGGCAATTTCACCATGTTTAAAGGAAGTCATTATCGAGCCTGTTTGAACTACAATTGGCCTTCTGACTGCTGAGTAGTATGGTATTCGTATTAGTATTAGTATGGGCCAGGAGTGTTATACATTATTTGACATTATTATTTAAAAGCCAGGCTAAACACAGGTCAGATCCTCATATAGTCTAAAGACTGTAGACTAGGGGTGAGATTAACTGGCATAATTATCTCTGGTCTAATTATTCGTAATTACCTCAAACAAAGCAAACACAAGTAGATGATGGACGGAGTGCTGAAACTTTTCAGACACTCACCCCCAGTCACAGATCTGGGTAGCGTCTGAAAAGTTTCAGTGCTCCACGGAGTGCTGAAACTTTTCAGACACTCATCCCTAGTCAGAGATCTGGGTAGTGTCTGAAAAGTTTCAGCGCTCCGTCCATCATCTCTTTGTGTTGGCTTTATTCACCTTAAGTTGGTAGGGTATGCCCAAACGTTGGTCCCTTGCTCACTTTGCACTGGATTCAAGCTAGCCTGGCTGATGAGGGGTGTTACCCCGAAACCAGTACCAGAATGCTTGTTTCCGCTTCAGGGAAGAACTGGTTTGGCAGTTCGGGCTGGACTGCTCCCATGAGGTACAGGGTCAAGACTGATTTGAATATAGCTAGGTCTGAACTGAAGTGGCGAAGTGAGCTAAAGAATGTTGATGGATTCAACCCAAATAGTTGACTGGGGGTGAGTGTCTGAAAGTTCAGTGCTCCGTGCAAAACCCTTAAATTCATTTTTCACCATTGCAAGGACGATATATTTTATAGGTTAACATTGGGATTACCTTATTACATTTTATAAGTGTATTTTCCAAATTGAAAGATACATCTAATTCAAGTTTGGTGTCTCTGAAAGCACAATTTTAAAACACAATTTATGGCAAAGTCAGATTTTGCATTGCAAATCTGAAAATGTCCCATTTAGAAAGTTGAAATTTTCTTAATTTAGCCCTTTGGTGCCTGCTGCCTGTCGCTGTTCATATGTTTGGGGTAAATGACAGCTGGGCTTTGTGTATTCCCCTTAGACAGCCACATGCAATGGGAGCTTAGGTGTGACCTGTTGGGCCATCCTGGCTGGATGGGAGGGAGAAGCTGGGCACAACCTAATTTACATCTGAATTGACTGTGCCCTGTCCACACACAAATGGCTGCATAACCACCTTTAGTAAGTCTGAAACTACGGCAGGGAGGACAGGGACTCTGTGTACTTCAAAGGTATGTCTTTGAAGTCTCCCCCGCTTCAAAGGCACCACTAGGTATAAGTAATGGACCTGTGACACTACCACTTCAGTGCATCTCTGGACCTTTGGATACTGTTCCAGGAAAAAGGACTTCTATGCTGCTGAAAGGACGACCACTCTGCTGAACTGCTACTCTGAAGGAGCTGTTGCCTTGCTGTGCTGACCTGCTGCCTGCTGCCCTCTTGTCTGTGGAAAAAGAACTGGACCTGGAGTCCATCTTGAACCCAGGACCCTAGAGTGACACAAAAGGCTAGTCTGCTGGCCTCCTGATCTGAGCCTTAGGGACATAACAGGCTCGCCACAGCTCCTGGATCCGTCTTCAATGAGCTAAGAGGCGCCTTTCAAGTCCTGGTTCCTTGGAAGTTACTTTTAGGCTCTTAAAGTCAAACTTGTGGGCTCTTTTTGAATCCCAAGAGACCTGTTTGCTTCAGAACAGCGCTGCTCACACAGAAAATCAGTGTGAGCTGCTGCAAGTATCGTTTGGTGGCATGGAACGCAACCCTTGAGGCTCAAGCCCACCCGTCCACGACGCCTGATCTGCTTTTCGTGCAATGCCGACCACTGCCATTGATGCTCTCCTTGCTCCGAGCAACCTGCTTCTACACAAACTGGACTCTTGGCACAGAACTTGAGAAGGTAAAACTTTAGCTGAACTAATCTGGGACTGTATCCGACCTGCACTCCATCAAGGTCCTCCTGAACTTTTGTATTTGATCCGGTCCAGTGCCACTAGATATCCCTAGTTGGTCCTTTATGCTTTAAAGTGCTATTTTACTGTTTATTCTTTAAAAAGTCATAACTTCAATTTTACTTATTAGATGTTAGTCATTTTTGTTTTGTTTGATTTATAAAATAGAGCTCTATTTTTTCTAACCTGCTGTGGAGTCTTTTTGTGTGGTGTTGTCACTGTTTTACTGTTTCACTTGTTGCACAAGTAATTTACAGCGGCCTCTTATGTTAATTTTGACTGCTCTGTGCCAAGCTACCAGAGGATGAGCACAGGCTAATTTAGGGTGTGTTGTGCCATACCATGACTGTCAACCAGGAACCCAATTTCTAACTGCGTCATTATGTGAGAGGCGTCATCTAGCATGTAGCAATATTTTCTTATCTCAAAATTCACCCTTGCATCCAAAATGGACCAAAGGAAGCACTTCCACTAACAACGGTAGTCAGCAGCCTCTCACTCTTTCTCAGTTCGTTGTTCCTATGCCCTTGTATAATTTCAGTAATTTCACATCAAAAGAGTAATGTGTAAGTACTGAAATTACTCTGATTACTCTGGCTTAATTAAAATTTCACCCAGTCCTACCCTAGACCACAAATTGTATTTTAAGCAATGATTATTATTCCATATCCTACCCAAGGGTTATGAGACAATTTAGTAATCTTGGAAATAGCCATGTTTTGAACTCTCTTTTGAAATATAAATTGTCTTAAATGCTTTGTATTTTGGCTTTCAGTGAGGTAAAGTGCCTAGTGGCTCGTATTACAAAAGTGGTGCCTCATAGGGATTTCTATAATAATGTGGAATGATGTATGTGGTGAAAATCTAGAGCACAGTGCCCTATTTTGTTTGTATTCATTGAAATGAACATGAATGTATTGTGTCTTTTTCGCTTGGGAGGTATGGTAGAAGAAGCAAAGTGCTTTAAACATTGCTTGTCTACCCGTGTTTATCTCACGGAGTGATTGCTGGACTGGAGTTATGTTTTCTCTTAGGTTGAAACTGACTCGGAGCCCTGTGGCAGTATTTTGAATTAGTTGTAGTTTGTGTTAGATGAAACATGGTGCACCAAGGTATAGGCTTGTAGGACTGAGGCCTTTTTGGCTAATTCCCTAAACGTTTTGCTTTCCCCCTAGACCTTTTTTCTGACATGGTGTTACCAACTTAGATGCTTTGGACACTTTGTCACAGCTGATCAGTGTCAAAGTGCAAGTGCTCCCTGTATAAAGTATAATGGTAATTGGTTGTCCATGATTGGTATGTTTGTCTTACTAGTAAAGTCCCTAGTCAAGTGCACTATGTGTGCCAGGGCTGGTAATGCACATGCTACTGGTGGGCCTGTAGCACTACTTGTGTCACCCACACAAGTAGCTTTAAAAAGGGAGCTCAGGCCTGCCATTGCAGTGCCCGCGCGCAGTTTGTTAAACTGCCATGTTGCTATGCACATCAGACACCCCTATGGTAGGTCTAGGGTACCCCCTGGGCAGGGTGCAGTGCATGTGAAAGGTAGGACATGTACTAAGGTGTGTGCCATGTCTTGACAGTGAAATAATCTCCATTTCGTTTTTCACTGTTAAAAGGCCATCTTGCCCATAGGACAGAATGGGGAGGCTGTGTAATATGTTTTCCAGCCTATCTTCCCAAAGGCTTAAGATGGAATGGTGAAGTTTAGTATGCCTGAACTCACAATGTAATAACACATCTTTTTATGAAGGTGGTTTTTGCATTATGTGTTTAGAAGCCACTCTTTTAGAAGTGGCTGGGTTTTTGTGCTCTAACATTTCTGTGTGTCTCTGCCTGGCTGTGGATTGACTGTCTGGATTTGAAAGCGATAGGATCTGGGGAATGTCTTGACCCAGGGGAGGAGGTGAGGCAGCAACAGGCTGACCTGCATCTGGAGAGTAGGCTGATGAGAAGTCCCTAGAGGTGAAGAGGCCTGGGTTGCTGCTATAAAACAATTGTCCCATCTCCTGCTGAGTGATTGAGAATCCAGACCCCAACTAATCAAATGAAGAAAGGTGCTACTGAGAGGGAGGCACCCAGAACTGTTTTGAACAGGGGTCAGTGCCCCCTGAATACAAAGACTTCAAAGCCATTGAGGGGTATAACTGTGAGAGCTGAAGCCCCTGAACTTTGGAGATTGGCTTGATCAAGTGTGAACAAGACTGGAGCTACTTTGGGGTCAAGAGGACCTTTGTCAACGGAGAAAGTACTGTAGAGACTGAAGGATAGGACTGACCCTTGCTGTGTGTTCTGGGGCTGGCCTGCAGTTTGATGTTTTAAGTAAGGCATGGCTAAAGGGACTTTGCTGTGTGCTGTGTCCGCCTGTTTGAAAGGACTTTGCTGTGTGCTGTGTGCTGTGTCCTGAAGTAACTTATCCTCAAGGGCCCGAGGTGAGCTGGTTTCCTGTTGTGGAAACACAGGAACACAAACGTTTCCATGAGAGTCTCAGTGGTGCTGTGTGTGCATGCTTGTAAGGCATGCCTTGTGACCGTGGGCACCTGGAGTCCAAGCAAGGATCAGCGAGACGGTGTGCATGTTCTTTGTGCAGCCTGAACCCCTTTGTGAGGATTGTCCAGTGATCATGTGCACTGGAATCAAAGTGAGTCTCATCAACGGTGTGTGCGTGCGCGTTGTGCACCGTGAGATCTTCGTGAGGATTTGCCTTGTTATCGTGTGCACCGGAATCCAAGTGAGTCTCATTGCCGCTGTGTGCCGGTACGTTGTGCACCATGAGACCTTCGTGAGGATTTGCCTTGTTATCGTGTGCACCGGAGATAAAATGAGTCTCAGCGACGGTGTGCGCATGATCTTCGTGCAGCCTGAGACTTTCGTGTGGAGTGCCCCGTGATCGTGCACCCAAAGCTCAAGGAAGCCTCAGCGACATTGTGTGCGTGTGCCCTGTGGCAGACTGAAATCTTCGTAACTGTAGCGGCCTGGACCGGCAGCCCCGGAGGAGCTGAGTCGCTGGCCCGGGCCCGCCATTGCCAATTCACAAAGATTGCATTGGAGTCCCAGCCGCTGGACGAGGAGAGGAGAGTGTGTTTGCGCCCCCCAGGTAACGTGTGTCGACTCCTGGGGCGGGGCACGGGCTTGGAGGGAGAAGCTCTCGGCCTCTCTCTCGGTCCAGCAGCGCGAGCCTCTGCTTCAGCTCATATCGTGGCCCGTATTGCCAAGGGAGTGGCAGTGCAGGGGCCGGAGTGCGGAGCTGCACTTTTTGATTACATCGTACCCATGTTGGGGGCAACTGTTGAGAGGCTGACTGCAAGCCAGAAGGAGAGGCGGAGAGACTGCCTAAGCACAGTGATCAGTGTCTGAGTGTATTACGCATTATTCCATTTCTGCATAACGGAGTACCCGACTGTCTTATTACACATTGCAAAACCAAAGGAAATGATGGACGGAGTGTTGAATATTGCAAGCACTCACCCCCAGTCAACTAATCTGGGTTTAATCCATCACCGTTCTTTAGCCCACTCTGCCACCCCAGTTCAGACATGGCCATATGCAAATCAGTCTGACCCTGTGCCTCATGGGAACAGTCCAGCCCGAACTGCCAAGCCATGTCTTCCCTGGACCGGAAACAAGCTTCCTAGGACCGGTTTCTGGCATTTCAGCCGTCTTCAGCCAGGCTTGCTTGAATCCAGTGGCAAAGTGAGCAAGGGACTCACGTCTGAGCATACCATGCCAACTTATGGCGAACAAAGCAAAACCAAAGGAAATGATGGACGGAGTGTTGAACATTGCAAGCACTCACCCCCAGTCAACTGATCTGGGTTTAATCCAAGCTTGTTTCCGGTCCAGGGAAGACATGGCTTGGCAGTTCGGGCTGGACTGTTCCCATGAGGCACAGGGTCAGACTGATTTGTATATGGCCATGTCTGAACTGGGGAGGCAGAGTGGGCTAAAGAACGGTGATGGATTAAACCCAGATCAGTTGACTTGGGGGTGAGTGTTTGCAATGTTCAACACTCCGTCCATCATTTCCTTTGGTTTTGCTTTGTTCGCCATAAGTTGGCAGGGTATGCTCAGACGTGAGTCCCTTGCTCACTTTGCCACTGGATTCAAGCAAGCCTGGCTGAAGACAGCTGAAATGCCAGAAACCGGTCCTAGGAAGCTTGTTTCCGGTCCAGGGAAGACATGGCTTGGCAGTTCGGGCTGGACTGTTCCCATGAGGCACAGGGTCAGACTGATTTGCATATGGCCATGTCTGAACTGGGGTGGCAGAGTGGGCTAAAGAACGGTGATGGATTAAACCCAGATCAGTTGACTGGGGGTGAGTGCTTGCAATGTTCAACACTCCGTCCATCATTTCCTTTGGTTTTGCTTTGTTCGCCATAAGTTGGCAGGGTATGCTCAGACATGAGTCCCTTGCTCACTTTGCCACTGGATTCAATCAAGCCTGGCTGAAGACAGCTGAAATGCCAGAAACCGGTCCTAGGAAGCTTGTTTCCGGTCCAGGGAAGACATGGCTTGGCAGTTCGGGCTGGACTGTTCCCATGAGGCACAGGGTCAGACTGATTTGCATATGGCCATGTCTGAACTGGGGTGGCAGAGTGGGCTAAAGAACGGTGATGGATTAAACCCAGATCAGTTGACTGGGGGTGAGTGCTTGCAATGTTCAACACTCCGTCCATCATTTCCTTTGGTTTTGCTTTGTTTGCCATAAGTTGGCAGGGTATGCTCAGACGTGAGTCCCTTGCTCACTTTGCCACTGGATTCAAGCAAGCCTGGCTGAAGACGGCTGAAATGACAGAAACCGGTCCTAGGAAGCTTGTTTCCGGTCCAGGGAAGACATGGCTTAGCAGTTCGGGCTGGACTGTTCCCATGAGGCACTGGGTCAGACTGATTTGCATATGGCCATGTCTGAACTGGGGTGGCAGAGTGGGTTAAAGAACGGTGATGGATTAAACCCAGATCAGTTGACTGGGGGTGAGTGCTTGCAATATTCAACACTCCGTCCATCATTTCCTTTGGTTTTGCTTTGTTTGCCATAAGTTGGCAGGGTATGCTCAGACGTGAGTCCCTTGCTCACTTTGCCACTGGAATCAAGCAAGCCTGGCTGAAGACGGCTGAAATGCCAGAAACCGGTCCTAGGAAGCTTGTTTCCGGTCCAGGGAAGACATGGCTTGGCAGTTCGGGCTGGACTGTTCCCATGAGGCACAGGGTCAGACTCATTTGCATATGGCCATGACTGAACTGGGGTGGCAGAGTGGGCTAAAGAACGGTGATGGATTAAACCCAGATCAGTTGACTGGGGGTGAGTGCTTGCAATGTTGAACACTCCGTCCATCATTTCCTTTGGTTTTGCCTTATTACACATTGCATCATTTGTGCATAACGGAGTACCTGATTAGAGTATTATGTATTTCATTATTCCTGCATAACGAACTACCTGATTAGTGTATAACGCATGGCATTATATCTGCATAACAAACTACCTGATTGTCATATGACGCATTGCATTGTTTCTGCATAACAAACTACCTGATTAGCGTATTGTGCATTGCATTATTCCTGCCTAACGAATTACCTGATTTGTTTATTACGCATTGCCTTATTTCTGCATAACGATGTACCTGGTGGTTGTATTACGCATTGCATTATTTTTACCTTGCAGAGTGCCTGACTGTTGCATTACGCATTGCATTCTTTTTACATTGCAGAGTGTCTGATTGCTGCGTTACAACTTACAGTATTTTTACTTTGTAATAGTGCCTGATTCTAGCATTACGAACTGTATAACATGATATTAGGATTACAGGCGAATGTTTAGCAGTGCTCATTAATACTGCCAGAACTTACAA
Organism: Triturus cristatus; assembly: GCF_964204655.1. Lineage (NCBI taxonomy): Eukaryota > Metazoa > Chordata > Amphibia > Caudata > Salamandridae > Triturus > Triturus cristatus. Next base: position 78,948,595 of record NC_140588.1, read on the forward strand.
AGGCTGGCTGGCCTAACAACCGGGCAGGAGAAATAGTACACAACCTCATATGGTGGATTTATATTGTGTGGTCTTATCGTATATCTTTTTATATAAAGTTTATACTCGTTTTTATAAAACTCGTGTGGAGTCTAATTGTGGTGTCATCATTGTGTTGTTGTGAGCGTGATTGCAAATATTTTGCACATTTGCCTTGAAGATAAGCCTGGCTGCTCGTGCCAAGCTACCAAGGGGGTGAGTGGGGCTATCTCAGAAGGTGACCTCCCGTTCCCTAACGTTGGAACGCGGGTCCCTACTTGGCCTAAGGTACCTACCTCAGTCAAACAGGGATCCTGGGCCTAACAAGGCTGATCACATAGTAAAGCTTGGAGAGTAAGAGGATAGCTTTTAAGTTTTGTTGGTAAATAATATGGGAAGATGTGTCATTGTGATTCCATTGTGAAATGTCTGCTCTTTGTGACCTTGGTGATATGTGATCTAAAGGATGGTTGTGATCCAATAGTTATTCCTAGGTCACTCACCTCTCTTGGTGTCATTGGAGGAGCCTCAAGTTCTTTGTGTAATATCGCGGTAAACTTGTGTTTTTCCCATTGTTCACTGATCATGATATCTGTTTTGGAGCATTGAGCTGTAGGTGGTAGCTCATCAACCATCCATTTATGGCACAAAGGTAGTCATCAAGGTTTGAGTTTTAGAATTGTCCAGGTCATCTAGGTTTAGAATAAGGTGGGCTTCAGTTGCATATTTACAGTCAATGAGGCTGAACAAAACAATCAGATCTTGTAAGAGGGTTAGGTAGTACTTGAAAAATAGAAAGGCCCCCGAGGAATGCCACAGAGTTGAAGGGTTGATATAAAGCTAAAAAGTATACCAAGCTTTGTCTATATTTGAGGTGAAATGGAATCCATTTTAGATTATTTACACATAGTTAAAGATAAAGGATTTTTTGTAGTAGAGTGCAGTGCAGACTCTGCCAAATGCTGCTGAAAGATCCAGAAAGAGTAGGAGTGGCACTCCATTCTTATTCACTGTGATTTTTAGGTCATCTCACATAGATATTAGTACTGACTCTTTGCCTCTATACGGTCTGAATATGGTTCGTTCATCTACCATCAAATCATTCTTCTCTGTAAACTTGAGTAAAAACTGCTCTTTCATATATTTTACCTAAGAATGGGCCATTAGGAAATTCCTGTACTTGTGTCAGATGTGTACACAATTTCGTTTTGTCAAGTGCTCTAATGTAGGAAATGTTCTGCTAAGTGTTGATAGAATCTAGATTCACGGACTTGTTGAGTAAGCTTCTAGCTGCTTCGCTTCCACCTTTCGCCTTTGCAGGTTATGTGAAGGATATCTTTAACAGCACTTCAGGCACTGACACTATAAATTAGCACTGTGCAGGCACACCAGTGGCTTGCTCAAAATGACCTCCAGCTCCACTGTCACCAAGAAAGCATCACATTATATTACATTCTCTCTCTTGATGGCATAAAGAGGTTCTAAAGGTACAGCAATAGCAAGCCACATCTCTATGTCCTAAAAATAAACAAACACCTATACCCTCCACCAGCACACGGACTCTTGGTATGCCATAGTTCTCTCAGAGAAAAAAATATCCTAGTACCTGCTACTGTAAAAGCCTCAGAATTATTCTTTGATTTCACCTCTTAGCCACCCAGCAGACTGAGGATATTTTAATAACTGCATTCAGTTTGGAGGAAGGTCTGCAGTGATGGTGAGGTGTAGAGGGTTCTTGTCACAGGTATGGTAGCGTGCCCAGGTTTTTTTTATGAACACCAGTATTGTAAAATCCCTCAGCTTTCCTGTGACATTGCTATGGTTGCAGTGTGCTTGTGAGGGACATTTCCATGTCTTATGTGTGAAATGTTGTCATGAACTGAGCTAAACAATAGGGTCTGTGGTTTAGGGATAATAATAAATATTAAATGGCTTTTACATATCTAAGTGCTCTATCAATTCCAGTATTTACGTTCAAAACAATTTCTTCTGTCTGTCCTGTAATCCTTCCCAGTCTCATCGCATACCACCTCTTCATCAGTCATGCTCTCTCCCTCCATAACAGCCTCATCTACTTTTCTTGTTTGCTTATTCCTTGTGTTTTCTACTCGATCTGAGGGAGAGGTGTGGCGCAGTGGGCAGAGCGGCTGACTCTGCAGCACGGTGCTCACGGTTCAGTGGCCAGCGGCAGCTCAGCTTCATGTGACTCTGGGCAACAGCTCCCTTAATCTTCCCAACGGCCCCAACTCCCTGAAACCCTTAAGGGGTGATATGTTCGTGCTTTACAAATATGAATGAATGAATTAATCCTTGCTCAAGTAATCACTCTCCTACACATTGTCCAGTAATCTCTCCTCTATTCCTCTTAGATACTCTGTTCACCATTCCTACTCAGTTACACTCTACTCCGCCCTGCCAAAGTAAGCTTTGCATCCTGAAGTAACCACTCCTCCATTATTTCAAATGTCACTGCACCCTCCTTCATTGCCCTAAAGCACTCTCTATTCACCACCCCTCAGAGCATACTTAACTACTAAATATTGTTGGATGTATGACGTTACAATGCATGCTATTGCAACGCATACCATTACAACGCATTTTTTACAACGCAAATACTACTACAACACATTACTTTACAACGAACACTTTTACAACGCAAAACCTATTAAAATACTTAAAAGTGCTGTTACAACGAAATCTATTACAACGCATACCATTACAACGCGATTTTTTTATTTTTTTATTTAAAAGTACAATAAAATCTGTCACGGGATGCAGGGAAATTAGGGGTTTTAGGGTGGGGAAGTGTATTAAAATGTGGAGAAAAACTGTACGTAAATCTACTGAGATGCATTACCAAATTAATACTCGAGTATTAAAATTAATACTCAAAATCCCCCCTAAAATTCCGTTTTCACACATTTCAAAGTTTTACACAAAGAACGAAAGATTTAACAACAGTACATACACATTTTTATCATGATTACATCGGAAAGTAAGTAAACACAGTAAAACAGAAGACACATACACATAGGCGCCATTTTATCCATCTCACTTGTAAAACTTGTCCTACAACACTTTCTATGAAAACAATACCAAAAGACATGTTCCAAAATGGATGCCAAAACGGAGCAAATGAATGAAAACAATACATTTTTAAATGCTTTTTTAAATTATCATTTTCCACAGTAAAATAAAGTATAAAAAAAACACAACGAACGCACTTTTTAAAAAAATTAATAGTGACACTGTGTAAAACTTATAAATACCAGGAAGACACCATTTTGCAATCAGTTGATTATCAACTACCAGAGAGACCAGACGTCAAAACCTGACCCTCTGTCACCTCCACTGCGACCTCCTCAGAGAGAGCACTGAATTTGATCGGAAAAGCATTATTAGTTTGCAACTACTAGTAAGTCAGTAAAATATTTTTACACCTTGCTTTAGCGTAAAATATGTTTGCTTTCCATACAAAATATGTATTTAAATTTTTTATATTAACTTTTAAAATGTACTGTTTCTAATTTGTTATCACTAAAAATATATACCAACTTAAAACAACTACTTTCTTTTTCAAAAACAGAAACTTCCTATATTTTGAAAATCAAGAATTGGTGTACCTAATTTTGCATCACCTCCACGTAATCGACTCACCTTTACTATTGTGAAGGTAAATGTTATTTAATTGTAATTATTTTACTTTAAAAATATATTTTTAGCATTAGCTAAAGTGTTGTATGGCAAAGGTGATTTTTTTTTTTTTTACTCATTCACACTACATCATAAACGAAATTATACCATGGTGCAGGGGTAACAATTACTAATATGACTTCAGTTAGGTACTACATTTGAAAAAGCGTTTCATGTTACTGGGGTAACTATTAGTATTCTAAGTCCCAGAATGTTCAGCAGTAGAGTAATTGAGTGATAGTGTAGGTGTATCCATTATTACTCTTATTTTAAAATGCATTCAATGTGTATTATGTTTTGCTTTACCAATTGTTACTCATACTCATTTGTCAAATATCATATTTTCCAAAAATTGGTTATTTTGTTTTAACCAACGTTGGCTAAGTAACATTAATTTATAAAACTTTTTTTTATTTCCAGAGTAAATCGGTTACAAGTTTCAGGATTAATTAAATTTAAAAAATAACTTTATCCTGCAGCCAGCATTACCAAAAAGGCACGAGAACAAACAACAACTGAAAAAGGTATTTTAAATTTTCAGTGTTATAATTTCCACAATTTAATAGTCATTCCTTTTGCTATTGTTACTCCAGTAAAGTGCAGAAATAGGATAACTGATGGATAGTGTAGGGGTACAATTAACTATTCCAACTCCAGGAAGGTGCAGCAGTAGGGAAAGTGTTGGATGGTGTAGGGGTACATTTCTCTATTCTAACTCCAGGAAGGTGCAGTAGTTAGGAAAGTGTTATGTAGTATTAGTTATATTCTATGTCATAATTTAAAAAAGTAAATCAGAATTTGCATTTTTCAACAACGTTAAGTTATTTTATTTTCTCTTTTTTTTCCAAAGACAATTGTTTGTTTCGTTGCTGAAAGATTCAGTCCATCACATACGTGACAACTCCAGCCAACAGGCCAATTCCACTTAAGAAGCCTCACCACGAAAAGCAATTTCAAAAAAACAAGGTATTGTTATACACCATTGTTTTTAAACCTTCAATATGTTAGACTAACCATTTATTTTTTAATGTAAATATAATCCCAAAATAATTAAAAAAAGAGTTGCAGTTTGAAGATTTTTTTTTCATAACTCCAGGTTGGTGCAGCGGTAGGGAAAGTGTTGGATGGAGTAGAGGTGCAATTTACTATTCTAACTCCAGGAAGGTGCAGCAGTAGGGAAAGTGTTGGATGGTGTAGGGGTGCAATTTACTATTCCAACTCCAGGAAGGTGCAGCAGTAAGGAAAGTGTTGGATGGTGTAGGGGTGCAATTTTCTATTCCAACTCCAGGAAGGTGCAACAGTAGGGAAAGTGTTGGATGGTGTAGGGGTCCCATTTTCTATTCTAACTCCAAGAAGGTGCAGCAGTAGGGAAAGTGTTATGTACTATAAGTTAAATTGAATATCATTTTTGCAAAAAGTTATTGTAAATTCGCATTTCTCTACAACGTTCAGTTTTCTCATTTTATCCTTTTAACACTTTTGCAGACAATTGTTTTTGTTTTACGATTCCAACCAACACATAAGTGTCTACTCCAGCCTGCAGGCCATTCCCACTTCAGAAGCCTCACCAAGGAAACCAATTCCAAAAAAACAAGGTATTTTTATACAACATTATATTTAAACCATCAATTAGTTTAACAAACAATTTTCTTTTTCTTTAAATAATATTCCCAAAATGTATAACATAAAGTTTTCTGATTGAAGATTTTTTTTTTTTAATCCTGGAAGGTGCAGCAGTAGGGAAAGTGTTGGATGGTGTAGGGGTGCAATTTACTATTCCAACTCCAGGAAGGTGCAGCAGTAGGGAAAGTGTTGGATGGTGTAGGGGTGCAATTTACTATTCCTACTCCAGGAAGGTACAGCAGTAGGGAAAGTGTTGGATGGTGTAGGGGTGCAATTTACTATTCCAACTCCAGGAAGGTGCAGCAGTAGGGAAAGTGTTGGATGGTGTAGGGGTGCAATTTACTATTGCTACTCCAGGAAGGTGCAGCAGTAGGGAAAGTGTTGGATGGTGTAGGGGTGCAATTTTCTATTCCAACTCTAGGAAGGTGCAACAGTAGGGAAAGTGTTGGATGGTGTAGGGGTCCCATTTTCTATTCTAACTCCAAGAAGGTGCAGCAGTAGGGAAAGTGTTATGTACTATAAGTTAAATTGAATATCATTTTTGCAAAAAGTTATTGTAAATTCGCATTTCTCTACAACGTTCAGTTTTCTCATTTGATCCTTTTAACACTTTTGCAGACAATTGTTTTTGTTTTACGATTCCAACCAACACATAAGTGTCTACTCCAGCCTGCAGGCCATTCCCACTTCAGAAGCCTCACCAAGGAAACCAATTCCAAAAAAACAAGGTATTTTTATACAACATTATATTTAAACCATCAATTAGTTTAACAAACAATTTTCTTTTTTTTTTAATAATATTCCCAAAATGTATAACATAAAGTTTTCTGATTAAAGATTTTTTTTTTTTAATCCTGGAAGGTGCAGCAGTAGGGAAAGTGTTGGATGGTGTAGGGGTGCAATTTACTATTCCAACTCCAGGAAGGTGCAGCAGTAGGGAAAGTGTTGGATGGTGTAGGGGTGCAATTTACTATTCCTACTCCAGGAAGGTGCAGCAGTAGGGAAAGTGTTGGATGGTGTAGGGGTGCAATTTACTATTCCAACTCCAGGAAGGTGCAGCAGTAGGGAAAGTGTTGGATGGTGTAGGGGTGCAATTTACTATTCCTACTCCAGGAAGGTGCAGCAGTAGGGAAAGTGTTGGATGGTGTAGGGGTGCAATTTACTATTCCAACTCCAGGAAGGTGCAGCAGTAGGGAAAGTGTTGGATGGTGTAGGGGTGCAATTTACTATTCCTACTCCAGGAAGGTGCAGCAGTAGGGAAAGTGTTGGATGTTGTTGGGGTGCAATTTACTATTCCTACTCCAGGAAGGTGCAGCAGTAGGGAAAGTGTTGGATGGTGTAGGGGTGCAATTTAATATTCCAACTCCAGGAAGGTGCAGCAGTAGGGAAAGTGTTGGATGGTGTAGGGGTGCAATTTACTATTCCAACTCCAGGAAGGTGCAGCAGTAGGGAAAGTGTTGGATGGTGTAGGGGTGCAATTTACTATTCCTACTCCAGGAAGGTGCAGCAGTAGGGAAAGTGTTGGATGGTGTAGGGGTGCAATTTACTATTCCAACTCCAGGAAGGTGCAGCAGTAGGGAAAGTGTTGGATGGTGTAGGGGTAAAAATTACTATTCCAACTCCAGGAAGGTGCAGCAGTAAGGAAAGTGTTGGATGGTGTAGGTGTAATAATTACTATTCCTACTCCAGGAAGGTGCAGCAGTAGGGAAAGTGTTGGATGGTGTAGGGGTGCAATTTACTATTCCAACTCCAGGAAGGTGCAGCAGTAGGGAAAGTGTTGGATGGTGTAGGGGTGCAATTTACTATTCCAACTCCAGGAAGGTGCAGCAGTAGGGAAAGTGTTGGATGGTGTAGGGGTGCAATTTACTATTCCAACTCCAGGAAGGTGCAGCAGTAGGGAAAGTGTGGGAAGGTGTAAGTGTTACATTTTAGGTATTTCATTTACTTTTTCAGGCTAATTTGTTTTTCTTCTCTTCTCTTTTCAGATAATGTCTAGTCTTGAAGCTGCGAAGTACATTAAATCCAGGAAGGGAAACAATTTATTAAACCATGGAGGATACATATATAGTAAGGAAAGAATAAGTTTAACTAGAAATCATTGGAGGTGAGTGCAATACTACACTACCCATTGCAGTGGCAGAGCGGTTACTGTTGATAATTTAGTTGTGAAAACCACAGAACATAACCACTCTGCCTCTGCAATGGAGGTAGAAATTAGAGAAACAGTGAACGAAATGAAAGCTATTGCAAGCACCTCCAATGATTCTACAGGATCAATTTTAAGAGAGGTTGCACAGCATGTCCCCAGTCATGTTGCTAGTAACATGCCTATAATTCCTAATTTGAGAAGAATTATTCAAAGACAAAAGCAGGCAAGTAACATTCAATTATCTACACCACATTCTTTCTCTGACATTAGAATTCCACATGATCTTTCTATTTCTTTTTCTGATGAACCTTTCCTTCTGCATGACAACGAAAACCCTCAGAAACGAATTCTCATTTTTAGTACCCCACGTAACCTTGCTAAGTTAGAAAGTAGTGAAATTTGGATGATGGATGGGACGTTTAAAAGTACACCCCATCCTTTCACTCAAATTTACACTATACATGCCAAAATTAACAATAGTGTAATTCCATTAGTATATAGTTTGCTACCTGATAAGACTTCTGCAACATACACTGAACTTTTATCAGTGATTAAAAGTAAAACATCTCAAAGTCCTAGGAAAATAATCATTGATTTTGAATTGAGCATGATCAATGTGATCACTAAAACGTACACGGATACCCAAATTCAGGGATGTTTTTTTCATTTTTCCCAGGCATTTTGGCGTAAATTACAAAAAACATCCCTAGTTGCAGAATATTCTCGTGATAGCAAACTACAATTTGAACTTAAAAAATTAACAGCACTTTGTTTTGTTGCTCCCGATAGTGTGGATGAGTACTACACTGCAATTATAGAATCTGTTTATTATACGAGTAACGAAGAAAAATTGGCACCCATTCTAAATTATTTCGAAGACACATGGATTGGACACCTAAGCAGATCGGGTCGCAGGAGGAAGCCACGATTCCATGTGGAGTGGTGGAACTGCTACACGAGTTGTTTAGAGGGAGAAGCAAAAACAAACAATGCCATTGAGGGATGGCATAACTCCTTCAACCACACAATTGGCAAACCTCATCCAAACTTCTACTCTTTTTTGGAAACTTTGAAGAAGGAGCAAAGTTTTCAAGAAATGAGAATAGCCCAAACACTTGCAGGTAGTCTAAACCCACGAGTAACTGTCAAAACAAGGGAAATGTCTGAGAGACTATTGGCTATTGTACAACAATTTTCGTTGTGTGTGGCTATAGACTACCTGGAAAATCTTTCTAACATTCTTTCTTTCTAAAATTAGTTTTTTACTTACTTTCTTGCTTTGCTTCAAATTTAAATATTTTGCAAATTACAATTGGCATACAATGTTTTTTCTAAAAAAGTTTTCAAACAAACAAGGTGCCAATTCCGATCCGGTAAAAACCGGGTACGAACCGTCGGACGGAGCCTTTTCTCCGTCCGACTCGTACCCGGTGCGAAATCCATCCGAAAATGCAAGTACGATTCATACGGAAACACCATTTCCGTATGAATCGCACAAAACACCGACCGAACAGAAACTAAACACAATTCCGATCCTGAAAGGCGCCGACCTGACGTCGGTACGCATCCAGCCTACGTTTCACGAACCAGGAAGTACGATTCGAACCGACGTCATCCCGCACGGAAAATATTTACCGGCTGCCAAAAACTGCCGGGAAATCAGGACGACACACGCAAGGAGCAGCTGGACACGACGAACAGACATGGACCCGAACCTACGTGCCATCCCTGCCCTCCTAGCAGTCCACCTGGCGTACAGGAACCGACGCAGACGCCGCAGAAGGTCAGCACAACAACCAGGGGCAAAGGGGGGGGCAGGGGCAGGACACACAACACCAACACATGGTACCAAATCACACATGGCCTGGACATACCTGACCATCAGGGCCTGGTCACTTCCAGGGGGTGGGGGCGAGGCCAGCAACGCAAGCGTCCGCCACAACCGAAGTGGATGGTCACGGGAACCGGTACGTACCCTACCCAGGCCGCAAGAGCGTGGGTACGGAACGTACCACGCGTCCCCCTACGTCACTCCAACAATGGCGGTACGGCCCGTACCCACGTCAGAAATGCCTTGGTACGGCTCGTACCAGCATTGCTGGGGTCATGTAGGGGTACGCGTGGTACGACCCGTAGCCAAGCCCCCAAGGCCTGTGTACGGTGCGGACCCCACGGCACCGCAACAATGGGGGGACGCACCGTACCCACCCACCAAAGGCATGGGTACGGCCCATACCCAGGCACGCAGAGCGTGGGTAGGGGTATGTACGGACCGTACCCCCACCCGTGGAAGTACGGCCCGTACCCCCACCCGTGCATGTACGCCCTGAACCCCCACCCGTGTATGTACGCACCCAAGCACCACCCGTGTATGTACGCCCGAACCCCCACCCGTGTATGTACGCCCCGAACCCCCACCCGTGTATGTACGCCCCGAACCCCCACCCGTGTATGTACGCACCCAACCACCACCCGTGTATGTACGCCCCGAACCCCCACCCGTGTATGTACGCACCGAACCCCCACCCGTGTATGTACGCCCCGAACCCCCACCCGTGTATGTACGCACCCAACCACCACCCGTGTATGTACGCACCGAACCCCCACCCCAGCAGTGTATCTACGCACCGAACCCCCACCCCAGCAGTGTATGTACGCACCGAACCCCCACCCGTGTATGTACGCACCGAACCCCCACCCCACCCTGGTATGTACGCACTGAACCCCCACCCCAGCACTGTATGTACGCACCAAACCACCACCCGTGTATGTACGCACCGAACCCCCACCCGTGTATGTACGCCCCGAACCCCCACCCGTGTATGTACGCACCGAAACCCCACCCGTGTATGTACGCCCCGAACCCCCACCCGTGTATGCACGCACCCAACCACCACCCGTGTATGTACGCACCGAACCCCCACCCCAGCAGTGTATCTATGCACCGAACCCCCACCCGTGTATGTACGCACCGAACCCCCACCCCAGCAGTGTATCTACGCACCGAACCCCCACCCCAGCAGTGTATCTACGCACCGAACACCCCCCCAGCCGTGTATGTACGCACCGAACCCCCACCCGTGTATGTACGCACCGAACCCCCACCCCACCCTGGTATGTACGCACCGAACCCCCACCCCAGCACTGTATGTACGCACCAAACCACCACCCGTGTATGTACGCACCGAACCCCCACCCGTGTATGTACGCCCCGAACCCCCACCCGTGTATGTACGCACCGAAACCCCACCCGTGTATGTACGCACCGAACACCCACCTGTGTATGTACGCACCCAACCACCACCCGTGTATGTACGCACCGAACCCCCACCCCAGCAGTGTATCTACGCACCGAACCCCCACCCCAGCAGTGTATGTACACACCGAACCCCCACCCGTGTATGTACGCACCGAACCCCCACCCCACCCTGGTATGTACGCACCGAACCCCCACCCCAGCACTGTATGTACGCACCAAACCACCACCCGTGTATGTACGCACCGAACCCCCACCCGTGTATGTACGCCCCGAACCCCCACCCATGTATGTATGCACCGAAACCCCACCCGTGTATGTACGCCCCGAACCCCCACCCGTGTATGTACGCACCCAACCACCACCCGTGTATGTACGCACCGAATCCCCACCCCAGCAGTGTATCTACGCACCGAACCCCCACCCGTGTATGTACGCACCGAACCCCCACCCCAGCAGTGTATCTACGCACCGAACCCCCACCCCAGCAGTGTATCTATGCACCGAACACCCCCCAGCCGTGTATGTACGCACCGAACCCCCACCCGTGTATGTACGCACCGAACCCCCACCCCACCCTGGTATGTACGCACCGAACCCCCACCCCAGCACTGTATGTACGCACCAAACCACCACCCGTGTATGTACGCACCGAACCCCCACCCATGTACGTACGCCCCGAACCCCCACCCGTGTATGTACGCACCGAAACCCCACCCGTGTATGTACGCACCGAACCCCCACCCGTGTATGTACGCCCTGAACCCCCACCCGTGTATGTACGCACCCAACCACCACCCGTGTATGTACGCACCGAACCCCCACCCCAGCAGTGTATCTACGCACCGAACCCCCACCCCAGCAGTGTATGTACGCACCGAACCCCCACCCGTGTATGTACGCACAGAACCCCCACCCGTGTATGTACGCCCCGAACCCCCACCCGTGTATGTACGCACCGAAACCCCACCCCAGCACTGTATGTACGCACCGAACCCCCACCCGTGTATGTACGCACCGAACCTGCAATAAGAATGGTGTGTGCCAAACACCCCCAGCAGTGCCCAGACATAGGAGGGGTGGGTGCAGAGTCCTCCCAGCAGTGCCCAGACACAGGAGGGGTGGGTGCAGAGTCCTCCCAGCAGTGCCCAGACACAGGAGGGGTGGGTGCAGAGTCCTCCCAGCAGTGCCCAGACACAGGAGGGGTGGGTGCAGAGTCCTCCCAGCAGTGCCCAGACACAGGAGGGGTTGGTGCAGAGTCCTCCCAGCAGTGCCCAGACATAGTACAAGATACCCCATCAACAAGTTCAGTGACCAACAAGGGTGATACCCCAGATGCAGGCGGAGCCATCGCTGAGCCAGCATGGCTATATTGAACGGCAACCCTCACATCCAGGAAATGTAGACACAGCACAGCATTTGGGAGACACCCTGCAGGGAAAATGGCCTGCTCCACAGAGGATGGAACACACCTTGGGACAATGTCACCATACAGTGAGAGCAAACATGACCAAATACCATTGGCAGAGACCTTTGTGATGGCACGCAGATGGCAGGGTACACCCCATGAGCAGCACACTCCAACATTTCACAGACCCCTAACACATTATCACCACCCCAACTCAGGGAGCACCAGCACCAACAGCAAGTCCAGGAAAGCATCAGTGTGCAAAACCAAAAGAAAATGCTTTATTCAGCAGGAAAATATCTCTGAGAAAATGTCCACTATGTACAAGGGCCATGGGCCAGCCCAGCAGCAAAGTCCGGGGGGGGGTACACATCGGGACGTGTGTCCCCTAGCTTGCCTGCACAGTTCACAAGTCCATTTCATCCACAGAAGAGGGGGCATCAGGGGGGAGGGTGGAAACAGGCACCGCAGGGACAGGAGGGGAAAGGGTAGGTGTTGTGGGTGCAGGGAGGGATGATTCTGCCACAGGGGGGGTGCCAGCGCCAAAGGTGGAGGACAGAATGGCGCTGCACACGTCGGCAAGTTCCCCCAGCGACTCCCCCGCACCCAATCCAACCACAGGCCCCAAGGAGGGGGGGGGGGGCAAAGGGATGGGTCGCAGCGCCACTGGGGGAGGGTGTGGACAGGGTGGGGGACTCAACTCCCCTGGCCGGGTCCCGCCTCCACCGCTTGCGGGGTGGTGTCATCCTGGGGCTGGGGGGCACACTCGCAGTGGATGATGCTGTCACCGACTGTTGGCCAGGAGAGCTAAGGGGAGTGGATTTGGAGGGAGTGGGTTGTGTGGAATGCGGACTCCCACTGTGGCTGTGTGTTCTACGTTTCCCCCCCGACCCAGTGGGTGTGCCTTCCTCACCCTGTGTGTGCGTGACAGGAGGTGTGCGCTTCGACTTCCCTGGTGGTGTGGTGCCTGTGTCTGTTGGGGTGCGTGCACGCTGACGTCTGGATGTGCGTGTGACAGGCACGGGAGTGGGAATTGTGGATGGGGCAGGGGTAGGGGGGGTACGCAGCGCTGCAGGAGATCCAGTGCTGCAGTCAGTGTGGAGTCTATGGACCTCAGCAACTGCCGTTGGTCAGACTGCGCAGCCGACATGCCCTCCATGTATGCCTCCATCTGGGTCAGCACCTGGGTGTGGGCATGGAGGACATTTAGCATCGCAGTCTAACCAACCTGCAACTGCCTCAGGATGTCCACAGACTCCGCACTCACCGCAGCAGTGGTGACAGGGGCAGGGGGTGCGGTGCCTGGCAGGAAGGAGACATGTGGGGACCGAGCACGGAGGGAAGGGCCACGAGCATGTGGGAAGCCGGTGATGGAACCTGAGGTGGCGGGGGGATGTGGAGGGCTGCCATCAGCTGGGGGGGCAGACTCCGCCACCTCTTGGAGCTCAGCCTCGGACCCGTCTGCGTCATAGTCTGTGTTGGCAGTCGACAGGTCCTCTGCCTCACTCCCTTCGGCCTCCATGCCACTCCATGTGCCAGACAGGACAGCACTGCTGGCACTGGTGCTCAATCCCTCCTCCCAGTCCGTGCTAGTGTCTCCTTCCGTGTCCCCCGGCGATGCTGTGGGCAAGGTGAAGAGACAGGAGATAATCAGACACCTGTACACATATGTCACATGAGTCAAATATACATAGGTCACATTGCATAGCCTGAAAAGCAACAGGAGTAACACCTACAAAACAATGTACACATGTAGGCCATGGAACACACAGTTTTTCGACCCACCATGCCACTGAGACACAATGGAGAGCATGACACAACAGCAAATCACTGCACCTGAAATTTTACAGAGGAGCCAGCCTCTGGGGACAAATGTGCACAGCACCTGCACCACACTGCGTCGTCAAAAAGGGATGAGCATGAATGATATACATTTACTCTTGCCGCATGCTGCAAAGGCAATACATGAAACCAGGCCAAACATGACTGGGTCACTGCACCTTGAGCGTATGTCCAGTCAAACATCACACACAGGCTAAACCCAGCAAGGAGGATGAAGCTCCTGACATGTAGGCCTTGTACGCACAAACCACCCACACCTGAGACAATCTCATTGAGACGGAGAAAGTATGTACACCTCTTACTCTGGGATGAAAACACATGGCCTCCACTAATTAATGACTGTACACACACAGCCCCTGCTGGGCGTGTCCACACATCATTGACAGGCAAACATCATCAGATTGTCTCAACAACACACACAGGTAATGCCCACTGTGAGTATGCACAAGCAAAATGGGTCCCCCTGTACAGTGGACACATGTAGCAACCTGTAGGTCCTAACAGTTGAGCCCAGGGTACAATGCCACCCTACCCAACCCATGGCGAAGACACAGTGAATGGCCATATTGTTGGATGACGCACATGATACCTAGGAAGAGGTGCCCCAGGGCACAGTAGTGCCCACACTCCTCCATGGTCCAGGATGGACATGACTGCAAAATAAGCAACCGTCCCTGCACTGAGCAGGCCTCCCACTCAGGCACATCATGTCAGAGGGCACACAATTGGACATGCATGCTGGAAGGCTGTACAGTTTGGAGACACACCCCTATGTCGTGATTCACAATCAGTGCCAAGTGACATGGACACCACAATGACTGAAATTGGCCATGGCACACGTAAGGTCCCCATACCTGTGGCACATCACCCCCACACATGATGCTGATGGCATAGGGCACCTGCATGAACTGCCTGCCTAAATAACCTTGTGCAAGAGTGGCTACAGACAGACCAGGGAACACATGGCAAGGAGGGGAAGGGAGGGAGTGAGAACAGCACTGTGCTACTTTGTTGAGAAGTTGACGCACTGCACAATCAAACCCTGGCAGTGTATCCATGCAACTGCACACTTACATTGGCTGGGGACACACAACTGACACACATGTACCTACCCCCTTCCTGCTGCTGCTTCTCCTGTAGGCGCCTGTCCATATCGGGGAAGACCACCGCCAGCACACGCTTCTGGATGTGGGTCAGACGACGGCGCCCACGGTTCTTACGGCTCACAGGTGAGTCCCCCAGCAAGACCCGTGCAATCCTCCTCGTCCAGCACCGGATGTCCTGCCAGCGTTTCCTCACCTGAGACAGGCTCCGCCTCCGACCCTCTGTACCCCTCATGGCACTGACGGCTTCACTCCAGATCTCCCCCTTGGCAATGGCGCCTACCTGTGAGGATGCAAAAGTGAGAATACATTAATCCACATGAGCAGAGACACAGAGACACACATATAGAACAATCCCCTTTATGAACAGGCCATGGTATGCATGCAACTAATTGCACCTTTGTCATAGGGACATTATCCACTGTGGAAGGCCAAATGCACTACGTGCCATTGAAAGTACACGGGTGGCATGAGGGGTACCACACACTCACTGACCAGGGATCACACTGTGCCTCACAGGCTACACCAGGATTATGTACAGCACCTCACAGCAGTCACCTGCCCCAGCACACTGATGCTACCTCAGCAGAGTACACAGACACACACAGGTACAGGACAATCACATGGCATTGCCAACTGGGGGTACACACCTCACTCTGCCCATGTGCCAGTAGACGGGGGTGTCACAGGTGTGGGGCTGGCTCAGCACGGCATGCACACAGCACTGCTCCCTGCTCACATTGGATGGCCAGGCTACATCCATCCCTCATGCTGCTTGTGTGCAACACTCCCATATGCACTCACCCACATGACAGGGGACTTACACACACACCAATGTGCAGGGGACGAACACCACCTTTGGACACTCACAGCACAGGTACACTGAACAAACACACATCCATGGGTACTGACACCTGTCACACTGGGGGGAACACAGGATCACATCAGGACTGTGGAAACAACATCCCCAGGAGGAGTATGCATGCAGAATGTGGCATGCACCGTGCATTCATTGTCACAGTAGGCACTATGCAAGTGAGGAGTGCACCCAGGAAACACAGCATGCTCTGCATGGGTGACATGAGGCCTTCCACACCCTGGGACCCACTCCAAACAACAGTGCATGTCTGTCACACATGGATACAATGGCAGAAGTCACTGGCACACAAAAGGGGCACAGTCTAAGCTAGTGGAGTCTGCACTCACCTGAACCCCTGGTCGACCATACAGGCTCTGGAACTGTGGGAGGATCACATCTATCAGGGCAAGGTTCTCCTCCTGGGTGAATGGCTGTGACCTCTCCACAGTCCTGGACATGGTGCCAGAGGAATCACTATCAGCAGCAGCGGTCATGGATGAATGGATGTGCAGGCAAGTGCTCTCTCATGGGACCTGGTTGCCTTATATATGCCTGGCTGGCCTGTTCATGTACAGGAGTACAGATTGATTGGTCAGTCACATTTGCATCCTACGTTTCATCCAATCCCTTCAAACCTACCCCAGTGTGTGCCTTTGCATGGTTTCAGTTTTGATGATGATGTCAAGTCATCATCCACATTGCAACACTGTAGATTCTTTCAAACTGACTTCTGCTGGGCACCTGGTGCTCAAATTCAAAAATCTAACTCAGTCTCCATGGCAACCATCATGCATTTAGGCCCTTATACTTGTCCCTCATGTGTCCTCTATGTGTTTTCATACATATACACACAGGTACGGTGCGTTCCACGCCCTAGGGCACCCCCCAAGCAGTGATACGGACCGTACACGCGCTTGTACGGCCCGGATCACAATATGGGCAGCCATACACATGTCATGTGTAATATTCCGTGTACCTGGCATCAGGGGACAGGTGCAGGTGTCCGTGACTGGGACATGCAAGTGACTCATGGCTCCACTAGTGTGTACGACATGCACACATGTCAAAGGAGTGCAGGGGATGTGTGGTACAATGCGCACCATCACACACGACATGTGTACACAGCTCATTGTACATGTGCTTTGCCCACACCTCAGGGGTAAAGTGCCACATCACATCCTGACACACCTGTGTCACACACATGTGGTATTGCACAGACAATGCATTGGTGTCCACCCTTGGCAATATCTGACCGCTCCATTCCTGTCTGTGTGTCGCCTGTCACCACTGACAGTTGTGAAACGCACCGTACATACGCTCGGAGTGCGTGTATAGGGTCCCTGGGCCAATATTGCCGCTGGCGTATGCGTACGCCACAGTAGTACGAACTCTACAAGCGCTTGTACGGTCCGGATCACAATATGGGCGCTGGCGTATGCGTACGCCACAGTAGTACGAACTGTACAAGCGCTTGTACGGTCCGGATCACAATATGGGCGCTGGCGTATGCGTACGCCACAGTAGTACGAACTGTAAAAGCGCTTGTACGGTCCGGATCACAATATGGGCGCTGGCGTATGCGTACGCCACAGTAGTACGAACTGTACACGCGCTTGTACGGTCCGTACTACTGTGGCGTACGCATTCGCCAGCGCCCATATTGTGATCCGGACCGAACAAGCGCGTGTACAGTTCGTACTACTGTGGCGTACGCATACGCCAGCGCCCATATTGTGATCCGGACCGTACAAGCGCTTTTACAGTTCGTACTACTGTGGCGTACGCATACGCCAGCGCCCATATTGTGATCCGGACCGTACAAGCGCTTGTACAGTTCGTACTACTGTGGCGTACGCATATGCCAGCACCCATATTGTGATCCGGACCGTACAAGCGCTTGTACAGTTCGTACTACTGTGGCGTACGCATACGCCAGCGGCAATATTGGCCCAGGGACCCTATACACGCACTCCGAGCGTATGTACGGTGCGTTTCACAACTGTCAGTGGTGACAGGCGGCACACAGACAGGAATGGAGCGGTCAGATATTGCCAAGGGTGGACACCAATGCATTGTCTGTGCAATACCACATGTGTGTGACACAGGTGTGTCAGGATGTGATGTGGCACTTTACCCCTGAGGTGTGGGCAAAGCACATGTACAATGAGCTGTGTACACATGTCGTGTGTGATGGTGCGCATTGTACCACACATCCCCTGCACTCCTTTGACATGTGTGCATGTCGTACACACTAGTGGAGCCATGAGTCACTTGCATGTCCCAGTCACGGACACCTGCACCTGTCCCCTGATGCCAGGTACACGGAATATTACACATGACATGTGTATGGCTGCGTTGCACGCTGCAACCATGTCATGTGTGTGGCATGTGTTTCCATGATTTTGCTGTAGGTGTGTGGTCCAATGCATCAGCAGTTGCTGCTGCCAACATGTGTCTATGTGTAGATGTGTTTTAAAGAACAAGGGTACCCCTTATGCGAACCTGGGGTGATACAATGTGGAAAAGAACAATGGTTCGAGTTGGCCTGAGAAGGTCCGGTGAAATGAAAAAGCCCTTAGGAGGGCGAAATGATTTAGTATAGGTTCAAGGACTCACATTTGGAGAGTGATACTTAATATAGAGGAACAAGGGACAGGGGAGGTCAGTGTATGACACTTATTTATTGAATAAAGATTGAATTCAAAGTGCTCACATATTTAGTGACAAGAAAGCGTGACATGCAGGTGAGGGTGGAGACTTTAAAAGAGAGCATCGCATTGGCAACAATTGAGAACCATTTTAAATTAAATTAGTACAAAATAGGTTTGAGTTGCATAGGGTCGACGGCGTTTCGAACTCAGTTATTTGAGTTCATCATCAGGACAAAATGTGAGCATATGAACTTGAGTATATGAGCGGTAAGGTGACCGGATAGTCGTCAGTGAAAAACGTGTTCGTCGCGGGAGTGGACGTCTTGATTTGAAACCATTAGTTGGAGTAATAAAATGGGTCCAGACTTCTCAATAAATGGAAGCGCGGAGTCAGTGCCGAAACATATTCAAGCAGGTATCAGGAGGAAGTTACTTGAGTTAGGATTGTAATCATGCCTACTCAGCGAGTTGAGGCGAGTTTGCGGTGCCGAGGAAATTAATTTAATCCATGCGGCACTCGGTGCAATCAATGGGGGTCACGGGGAGTGGAGCGAATCCTGTGTGCGTGTGGTTACGCGCGGCGACTGCCGCATGGATTAAATTAATTTCCTCGGCACCGCAAACTCGCCTCAACTCGCTGAGTAGGCATGATTACAATCCTAACTCAAGTAACTTCCTCCTGATACCTGCTTGAATATGTTTCGGCACTGACTCCGCGCTTCCATTTATTGAGAAGTCTGGACCCATTTTATTACTCCAACTAATGGTTTCAAATCAAGACGTCCACTCCCGCGACGAACACGTTTTTCACTGACGACTATCCGGTCACCTTACCGCTCATATACTCAAGTTCATATGCTCACATTTTGTCCTGATGATGAACTCAAATAACTGAGTTCGAAACGCCATCGACCCTATGCAACTCGAACCTATTTTGTACTAATTTAATTTAAAATGGTTCTCAATTGTTGCCAATGCGATGTTCTCTTTTAAAGTCTCCACCCTCACCTGCATGTCACGCTTTCTTGTCACTAAATATGTGAGCACTTTGAATTCAATCTTTATTCAATAAATAAGTGTCATACACTGACCTCCCCTGTCCCTTGTTCCTCTATATTAAGTATCACTCTCCAAATGTGAGTCCTTGAACCTATACTAAATCATTTCGCCCTCCTAAGGGCTTTTTCATTTCACCGGACCTTCTCAGGCCAACTCGAACCATTGTTCTTTTCCACACTCTATGTGTAGATGGCCATGGCACACTGTTCCGCACACCAGCCCACATATGTGATTTGCCATGAGGTGTGTATGTATGCAACTACACAGAGTATCAACACGAGTACATATCCACATGCTCTCTATGTATGTTCTGTCTCGACATGTACTCCTCCAAGGCAATGTGTGTGGCCTGTAGTATTCCTATAACATGTGACCAGTGCATATCGCATCCAACAACCTGTCTGTACCATACGCATACTACTTCTGCACATGTGTGGATGTCTGTGAATCCTGTGATGCGTGTGCATGTTCACTTACACTGGCCCACAGCTAGTCTCATGCCATGTCATCGTGATCTTGCCCCCCTCCGTTAGTGGCTGTCCCTTGGTAGGAGTGTCACCTGACTGGCGTACGTGTCCAGGAAATGTGGCACAGACCTGACTCAGAATGTGGCATATGTGTATTGGCTGTGTAACATGTGCTCAGTGCATTGACAATGTCGTTGTACAGTGCTCACTCTTCGGTGTTCCTTCCATTTCACTGCAGGGCTCCGCCTCTCCCTCGACGTATGCCAGACATGGCTGCCCTGCATGAACGGGACTGTATACGCCGCTACAGATTCAGCCAACGGTTGATTGATGAGTTGACTGGCCGGCTGGAAGCACAACTCCTCCCGCGCCACAGGTATCCCAGTGCACTGACACCCAAGTTGAAGGTGATGGCAGCCCTACATTTCCTTGCCACGGGTACGTTCCAACATACCATTGCTGATGTCGGGGGCATGTCCCAGACGATGTTCAGCCGTGTTCTGCATGATTTCTTAGAGGCCATGTTGGTTCACCTGGATGAGTACATTAAATTCCCAATTCGTGAGCAGTTGACAGATGTCAAGCGTGAGTTCTATGCCCTGGGAGGGATGCCCCATGTCATTGGGTCCATAGATGGGACACATGTTGCGTTGGTACCACCACAGGCACAGGAGGTGGTGTATAGGAATCGCAAACATTATCACTCCATTAATGCCCTTGTGGTGTGTCTGTCCAACATGGTGATTTCACATGTCTGTGTTCGCTTTCCAGGATCAGCACACGATGCCTTCATCATGAGGCGTAGCAGGCTGCCTGAAATGATGCTGCAGCTGCGGAACGAGCGAGCATGTATTGTTGGTGGGTAGACTCTGGCAGTTCAGTGTTTGGCGTCATCTTCCAATCTCACTGCCTGTGCTGACACACTTCTGTCCATGATGTTTCCTTGTAGGGGACGCTGGCTATCCCAACATGCCATGGCTGATGACGCCTGTCCGCAACCCCAGCACGGCTGCCGAGCACCGCTACAACAACGCACATGGGTGGACCAGGAGAGTCATTGAGAGGACGTTTGGACTTCTGAAGAGCCGATTCCGGTGCCTCCACAAGACCGGCGGAGCACTCCCATATGCCCCGGTGAAGGTGTGCAAGATCATCATCGTCTGCTGCATGCTGCACAACATGGCAGTGGAGGAAGCTGTTCCACTCATACTGGATCAAGATGACCAGGACCATCCACCCGTGGAGGATGAAGGCCTTGGTGACGGGGCAAGTGATGTGGAGGAGGAGGAGGCTGTGGAGGACATGCGGAGTCGGCTCATACGCAACTTCTTTGCTTAGTGGTGAGTTCCAGTGTCTGAGTGTGCACGCATTGGGCCGTGTGTGGCATGTGTTGCAATGTGTGTGTCCATCTGCATGTCTGCCAAGTGAGTCAGTGGTGTGTATTGAAGTGTCACTCGAGTGATGGCGCAATGGAAGGATGTTGTCTGAGGGTCATCATTGTCACCTGTCATGTTGACAACATGATACGTGTTGAGTACATGCTTGCGGATGTGCTCCTTTGGGCTGACTCCTTGTGTGTCTCTCTTCCACAGGTCCATGGGCATGCTGTCTGCTGGTGGCATTGTTGTGCTCCTGCTACTCCTCATGAACACAGCAACATGTGCTGATTCTGCGTCACATGCACGGGCAAGTTTTGAAATCTCCTTAGGGTAAGGGATGCCTCACGGCGTTTTGGGTGTGTGAATTGTTTGTAGTCTGTGTGCACTTCTCCGGTTCATGTGTGTTCCATTTGCATACATGTGGATCCTACATGGGGAACATGACATGGGGCAGGCTTCACCTGGAGCCATGGTCAGACTTGGTGACTGTCATGTGGCAGGGGATTGGGGATTGTGATGAGGCCATCATTGTGTGTAACACTGACCTCGGAAACATACAGGTTGCACCGGGTTGACATGGTGTGTGATTGCCCCATCAGGGCCTCAATGGTGTATAGCGGCCTCTCCGTGGCAGCAGGGGGTGTTTAGCTGTTATCCGTCACTTGTGTGCCAGTTCAATGGAATACCAGCATCTGTGTTGCAATGGGGGGTGCCAGTGTTGCTCCCACATGTTCATCCACATGACCTGTGTATGTGTTGACAGAGTATCATTGTCATTCCAACACACATGACTAATAAATGTGTCCCTCTGTCTCCAAGGTGCCTCTTCCCTGTCAATGGTGGCCTGTTGCCACTGTGCGTGCGGCTATCTGGCATAGTTTTCAGAGGTGGTGCATATGTGTCTATGTGTAGAGTGACAAGATGCTAGGGGTTTGTCAGGGAGTGGGAACTGTATTATGCACAAGATGCACAGTTCCATCCACCTCAAGGCAAGAGAGACCATCCCCCAGGGCAACTACAACATCCGTGTCGAATCCTACCCTGCAGTCTACGGACATGTGCCTTACGACTCCCATGATACTTGTCCATATCCGGAGTGCATCTGCACAGCTCTGCTACTGCATCGGGCAACCAGGCCACATCAACGTCCAAACGGGATGGGGGGAATGTTTCACAGCCAGCTGCAGGATGACCTTCTCGATCCACGCCCACACTCATGATGCAGCCCACAACCCCAACACAACCATGTGGCACTGTGATCCAAAACTCCATTCTGGCATCTCCATGCATCCAACCTTGGGCTAGCCACCATTCTCAACATCCGCCTGACGCAAGCATGCAGGACATTGTAGGGACACATGTCTAGACATACCTGGGAGCGGCAAGCCAGGTCACTCCACATGATCCCTGACCTCTGCGCATGACTGTTGCTCCCCTGAATGTGTCTGTAGCCACAGTTGTGCGGGAACCACTCAGCTGGTTGGGCCCAGCACAGGTGAGTATGGTACTCCATGTCTGTATCAGATGATACATTGGGACCCATGTGTGTCCTGGGCAAGACTGCGACCCCACGGTTTGGATGGTTGGAGTTAATTCTGAGATCAGGCATGCTTTGACTTTACGACACACACATGTATTGTAATAATGCAGAATCACGGCATCATCTTGTAAGTGTGAATAATTTATTTGTGGTGGGGTACGGGTTTGTGGGGATGACAAGAGGTGCACAGCGGGAGTGTAGAATCCAAAGTTCACTGGGGGAGTTGGTATCCTTGCCGTAGCAAAATGTCAGAGTCCATGCCACAGTCTTCGTCAACATAGGTCAGACAGTGACCAGCAAGTCCATGTGGCAGAGAATGTCATGTGCTGCTATTGGGCCAGAGGGCCAGGTGCCAGGCCAGGTGACCTGGGAGATGGTGATGTTCTGCTGACTCTCACAGTCTTTTTCGTGGACGACCCACCTTCCTGCGGGGACCCTCGGAAGCAGTCCGTGACGATGTCTGTGACGCTCCGTCGGATGAATCCTCCTCCTCCTGATCCCTCCCTGTGTCTGGTAATGGCCTTCGCCTGGTGCCACAGGGAGGGTTGCCCAAGTTGTCGGCAATCCGACGGAGTACACCGGTCATTTGGGTTTGCACCGCCACGAGCTCAGCCTGTCTATCCTCCATCCTTCCTTGGTGTTGCAGTTGACAGGCATGTTGCTGGGCCTGCAGGGTCTTCATCTCCTGGAGGGTCCCCTTGATGTCATTGAGGGTGGACGCAATCTGGTCCATGCCCCTGGTGTCACGCCGGTATGTATCCAGGATGTTGCTGACCTGGGACACTACCGGGTCCTGAGCTGCCTGGTCAGGTTCGCGCCTCCGCCGTCCTCCACTCCCGCCACCCCTGCCCACGTGCACCTGGCCTGCCGTTGTGGGTGCATCGGGTCTCCGGGACCCCTGAGGGATGGCATCTGCGTTGCCGCCTGCCTCCTCCTGGGTGCCCGGAGGACCGTGTCCCTCCTGGGCAGACTGGCTGGGTGGTCGTGTGCGGGCAGGGCTCCTGGACGTCTCCTGGGATGTGGCAGGAATGGGGGTGGTGGTTGGCACAGTTGTACCTGACGCAGGTGCTGCAGGTGGTTGGACACCAGAGGGGCCAGGTTGGTCTGGGTCATCCACGGAGTGGTGAGAGTCATCGCTGGCGGTGGGGTCCTCATCCCGCGGAGCCTGGTCCTGTGAGACTTCCCCCCCAGTGTTGGGGGGTGTTCGTCGACGTTGACCTGTGTGTGAGAGAGACAATGTTAGCAGTGTCACATGTGGCATCCATGTTTCATGCATTTCTGATTTGGCACTCTTCCTCTGGGTAGTTGGATCTGTCTTGCATTCCTCTCACAGTGCACTTGTGCATGGGTATGTCCCTTGGCCACAGCTGTCAGGGCTTTACGCATGTGTGAGACACAATCTTAGTTGATGCATCTATTTGGGTACACAGTCAGCAGTGTGGTGTGCGGGCGTAGCGAGCCATGCAGAGGCGCCTTACGTGTTGCACTGTACGTGGCCAAATGGTGTTTTGCCAAGGCAATTTGATGTTGCAGGTAGGGGACTGAAGCATTTGTGACAGGGTTCTTACCGACACAGTGGGTGGGTATACTGGGTGTGTGGTTAGGTCTGTGACTGCAGCACGGATGGACTCGTGCACAGATTGACACATGGACCGGTCTTCATCTACGGAAGGGGGGGTTTGAGGCACTGCCAGACCTGGTCTGCATGCACACAGTCCACCGGCTGACGAGTGGACATGGCCACACCACCCAAGGGTGATTTAGTCTCCCTGTGTCTCCCTTCCTCCCTCCCTCTGTCACCCTCCTCCCTCTGTCAGTCTCCCTCTGTCACCCTACTCCCTCCCTCTGTCTGTCTCCCTGTGTCCCCCTCTGTCTCCTTCCCTCTCATTCCCCCTCTCCCTCCCTCTCTTTGTCACTCTCTGTCACCTCAGGCCAGCTTCCTGGGCACACACAGTTAGCCGGTCTTTGAATGGCCATTGGCTTGTTCATGTGAGTTAGTCCCTGTTCTCCGGGCACCCATTGGGCAGTGTGTCTGAGTGTAGGCTGCTGCTGTGGCGGTGTGTGCTGAGACTCTATCAGAGCGATGCATCTTCATTGTCTGCTGTAATGTGCAAATTGTGCCTTCAGACCCATGTCATCCTGCATGGCAGCCACCATTTGCAGGCAAGACAGTACTGTGTGGGTACACACAGTTTGTATGGCTGTGCCCTGGGCCATATGGGCTGAGGGCATTGTTGTGTGCTTGTGAGTTGCTCAATGTTAGTTTTGATGCCCCCACTCCCAGCATCGACCACATCCTGTGTTGTGTTGGTGTTTTGTGTGGCCTGTGACTTGGCATGGCCCTGATTGATGCATGGGGCATGGAGGCGCTAGTGGCATGTGTGTGTTTGTGGAGTGTTGTTGTGTCCGGTGGTGGCTTGGGGGGGTGGCATGCATGATTGATTGTGTATGGCATCCCCCCCATGTGAGGTGAGTTGTTTGTGTACTCACCAGGGTCTGGGAGTCCAGGCAGTCCGTGTAGTCCCTCCACTGCCAGCGTGGACATCACCTTCTCCTCCCAGGGATGGTATTGTACCGGTCTGGGGGGCGGCCCTCCTCCAGTGATGTTCCCCTGGTTGTGATTGTCAGTCATCTTCCTCTTGACCGTCCTCCGCAGATCGTACCACCTGGATTGGCACTCGTGCCTGGTCCTTCTGGTGGTCCCAACAGCATTCACAGAATCGACAATCCTCTGCCACATGGCCGTTTTTCCGGATATGCTGGTCTGTCTGACCAATGTCCCAAAGAGCTGTGGCTCGACTCTGAGGATTTCGTCGAAAAGGATCTCCAGCTCCTCCTTTGTGAACTTTGGATTCTTGGTGGTGGACATGGCGTGGGGTGTGGGTGTGGATGGTTGTGGGGGTGTGGGTGTGGATGGTTGTGGGGGTGTGGGTGTGGATGGTTGTGGGTGTGTGGGTGTGGTAGTGGAGGTGTGTGTGTGAATGTGATAAGGGGGTGTTTGTGTAGGTGGTTGTGTGAAGGTATGCAAGTGTGAGGTTCAAGTATGGTGGTGTGGGTCGTCTGTGGGCTCTGGCAGCAGTGGGTCTGTTGCAAAGGCTCATGGTTTGTGTGTGTGGTCCATTTTTATTGGTCCATTTGTGGGTGTGGCTGTGTTTGAAATTTGTGTGGGTGTGTTATGAGGAGTGATTGAGTTTTGGGCCTCTGTTTGGCAGTTTGGCAGTTGCAGGTCAGTGTATGTGATGTTTGTGGGGTTGTTGGGCATGTTTGGTGGTGTGGGGAAACTCTAATTGACTCTCCTTGTGTAAATATGGTTTGTCCTGGTTCAGTACGTGTGTTTTTGGCGTCAGTACGGTCCGTACATGCACTGGTGGGGGTACGGTCCGTACATTCCCTGGTGGAGTGTGGGTACGGCCGTACATACACGGCTGGGGGGGTTCGGTCCGTTCATACACGGTTGGGGGTTTGGTGCGTACATACACGGGTGGGGGTTTGGTGCGTACATACACGGGTGGTGGTTTGGTGCGTACATACAGTGCTGGGGTGGGGGTTTGGTGCGTACATACACGGCTGGGGGGGTGTTCGGTGCGTACATACACGGCTGGGGGGTTGTTTGGTGCGTAGATACACTGCTGGGGTGGGGGTTCGGTGCGTAGATACACTGCTGGGGTGGGGGTTCGGTGCGTACATACACGGGTGGGGGTTCGGTGCGTAGATACACTACTGGGGTGGGGGTTCGGTGCGTACATACACGGGTGGTGGTTGGGTGCGTACATACACGGGTGGGGGTTCGGGGCGTACATACACGGGTGGGGTTTCGGTGCGTACATACACGGGTGGGGGTTCGGGGCGTACATACACGGGTGGGGGTTTGGTGCGTACATACACGGGTGGTGGTTTGGTGCGTACATACAGTGCTGGGGTGGGGGTTTGGTGCGTACATACACGGCTGGGGGGGTGTTCGGTGCGTACATACACGGCTGGGGGGGTGTTCGGTGCGTAGATACACTGCTGGGGTGGGGGTTCGGTGCGTAGATACACTGCTGGGGTGGGGGTTCGGTGCGTACATACACGGGTGGGGGTTCGGTGCGTAGATACACTGCTGGGGTGGGGGTTCGGTGCGTACATACACGGGTGGTGGTTGGGTGCATACATACACGGGTGGGGGTTCGGGCGTACATACACGGGTGGGGTTTCGGTGCGTACATACACGGGTGGGGGTTCGGGCGTACATACACTGGTGGGGGTTCGGTGCGTACATACACGGGTGGTGGTTTGGTGCGTACATACAGTGCTGGGGTGGGGGTTCGGTGCGTACATACCAGGGTGGGGTGGGGGTTCGGTGCGTACATACACTGCTGGGGTGGGGGTTCGGTGCGTAGATACACTGCTGGGGTGGGGGTTCGGTGCGTACATACACGGGTGGTGGTTGGGTGCGTACATACACGGGTGGGGGTTCGGGGCGTACATACACGGGTGGGGTTTCGGTGCGTACATACACGGGTGGGGGTTCGGGGCGTACATACACGGGTGGGGGTTCGGTGCGTACATACACGGGTGGTGGTTTGGTGCGTACATACAGTGCTGGGGTGGGGGTTCGGTGCGTACATACCAGGGTGGGGTGGGGGTTCGGTGCGTACATACACGGGTGGGGGCTCGGTGCGTACATACACTGCTGGGGTGGGGGTTCGGTGCGTAGATACACTGCTGGGGTGGGGGTTCGGTGCGTACATACACGGGTGGTGGTTGGGTGCGTACATACATGGGTGGGGGTTCGGGGCGTACATACACGGGTGGTGGTTCGGTGCGTACATACACGGCTGGGGGGGGTTCAGTGCGTACATACACGGCTGGGGGGGGTTCGGTCTGTTCATTCACGGGTGGGGGTTTGGTGCGTACATACACGGGTGGGGGTTCGGTGCGTACATACACGGGTGGGGGTTCGGTGCGTACATACACGGCTGGGGGGGGTGTTCGGTGCGTACATACACTGCTGGGGTGGGGGGTTCGGTGCGTAGATACACTGCTGGGGTGGGGGTTCGGTGCGTACATACACGGCTGGGGGGGGTTCGGTCCGTTCATACACGGGTGGGGGTTTGGTGCGTACATACACGGGTGGGGGTTCGGGGGCGTACATACACGGGTGGGGGTTTGGTGCGTACATACACGGGTGGGGGTTCGGGGCGTACATACGCGGGCGGGGGGGTGGTGGGGTGTTCGGCGCGTATGCGGGCACATGTCTCCATGGTTGCTATGAGAGTTCGGTTTGGACGGTGTTTTTTGCGTACGGTTGTGAAATGGGGAGGACGGGAGGGATCGTACTTGCGCTGTCGGACTTTATTTTTCCGCACGGTGGGTTTTTCGACCGGGGACGTGTCGGTGACTTTTCCCGACCCGAGGACGTGTGGGGAAATCTTCCCAATGCGATTCGTATGGACTTTTTTCCGTTCGAATCGTACTTGGCAGTTTGTACGCTACTTTGACGATTCGGACGGGAAAAAATCCGGATACGAGTCGGACGGGGAATTTTTTTACAGGATCGGAATTGGCACCCAAGTCGGGTCCTTTTTTTTTTGTTTCAAATCTTCATTTCTAGCAAAACTACCAATGTCATCAAATCAATTTTTCAACAACCGAACGCCTTTAGTTTAATTACAGAAAACTTCGTTTTTTATTTCCGACCTAAAAAATCACCAAAACTCAAACCAATCTAAATTGTACATGTCAAGCCATAATCCAAAATGCACATTGCTGCATAAACACCAATTTGTATTCAATCATTAAGTACCAAAATTTACGAGTACGCTATTTTTTTTCTCTTAGAAATGAAGAACAAAATCACTTTATTTAGTTCCGAAGTTAAGAAATAAACTTTGTGAACAGTAACTTTAAATTTTTTAACAGTTACATACATTTTTTAAATAAACCAATAACTTTTCGCGACCCGACATAGGCATACATTAATGACATTATTGTGGACATGTTTAAAAACATTTAAAACATCAATTAGTTTTCCCGCAACCTCTCCTTATTCTTTCCTTACTATATATGTATCACTATTAAAGGTTTAATCTATAATTTAAAGTGAAAATATTTCCTACCTGGACGCAGA
This sequence comes from Triturus cristatus, assembly GCF_964204655.1. Classification (NCBI taxonomy): domain Eukaryota; kingdom Metazoa; phylum Chordata; class Amphibia; order Caudata; family Salamandridae; genus Triturus; species Triturus cristatus. The sequence goes on from NC_140588.1 coordinate 78,977,751, forward strand.
TCAGCTTCCTGCTGCTTCCTCCTCCGATGCTCTTCAAAATGGCGCATTACGTCGACGCTCACGTCATTACGTCATCGCGTGCTTCAATATTTATAACGGACTACTTTATTTAACTAATCTGTAAATAAATGTTTAAAAATGTAAATAAAATATTTATATATTTTCTAAAAAATGTTCCTTGCTTTGCAAAAATAAATAAAAATATGGTTTATTTTTTATGTTTTTTTCAATAAAGAAATATTTTGAAAACATTATTTGTTTACTGTTATTATTTTATAAATTGTAATTTATTCTTTGAAAATGTAACTTTTTTAATGTAAATTTACTAAATGTGTTCCTTACCTCGACTCTTTTTTCTTTTTCCTTCAAAACTTGCTCTTTCTTCTCTTTCTGATCCTTCTTTTCTTGTTCCGCGGGTTGTATATTCTGAAGCTGCCAAAATAAATGAAGGACAAATAAGCTCATAGACTTCAATGCAAAAGCGTGGGAATTTTTTTTTAAAGTAAGTTTATTTTTTCCTGCTCTATTATCTTTAGGTATTATTATTTCTGAAATGCATTTCTAATTACTCTTTTAATATTAAAAATATTTTTACTTTTTTATCTTTTTTTTTAACATTTCTCTAATTATTTATTATAATACTCCAAAAGTACTCTTCCTTTTTTTTACAAACATTAAACTTTATATAAGAAGCTTACAAATACTCTAGTATTAATCATTCTTAATACTAATTTTTATTTTTTAATTTATTGTTATTAATTTTAAATAATTGGTCTAGTATTAATATTTAATAATAATCGTTATTTATCTTTTAATTACATATTTTATTTAAATTAAAATTACTCAATTATTAATTTCTCATAATACAATTCTTTTATTATTAATATTATTTTTTATAAAATTTACTTAAAAAATACTCTTTAATTTTTTAAAAATACTCAAGTATAATTCTTTCATAAGACTAATTTTTAAATAAATTTTTAAATATATTTTTTAAGAAAGCTCTAGTAAAAATATTTAATAATAAATCTTTTTTTCAATTATTAACATATTGTAATTAAAATAAAAATACTCAATTATTATTTTGTCATAAGCCAAATCATTTAATTTTTAAAACTATATTTATTTAATTAAACTTTAATAATACTCTTTCATATTACAAAAATACTCATTTTTAAATCTTATATTTTTATATTTAAATTAAAATATACTCTTTGTATTTTGAAAAATACTCAAGTATTAATTTAACTTAAAAAATACTCTTTTATATTAGAAAAATACTCAAGTATTAATATTTTGTTAAACTACTCACATTTTTAAATTTATTTTTTTTAAAAAAACATTAAATTAAACAATATATATTTATTTAAGTTAAAATCCAAAAATTAAAAAATGCGTTGTAATAGTATATGCGTTGTAAAAGTACTTACCATATAACATCATGCGTTGTAAATGCATGCGTTGTAAATGCATGCGTTGTAAAGGCTTTTTCAAAGAATGCGTTGTAATGGTATATGCGTTGTAAAAGTACTTACCATATAATAGCATGCGTTGTAAATGCATGCGTTGTAAAAGCTTTTGCGTTGTGAAAAATGCGTTGTAAAAGCATAGCATTGTAAAAGTTGCGTTGTAAAGGTAGTTCCCCAATATTGTTACGTGTACACATTCTACGTGTCCGTGCTGTTTTGACAACAGCACTGTGCATGCTAGTGTTTTTCAGCGTGTGTTTGATTTAAGTATTAAACTTAAAGCTGCTCTTCCTAGATTGCAACTTTCTATTTTTTTGTCCTCATACCACCTTTGTATGCAAAATAGTAGCCTGTTAACCAGTCAGTACCTCTCCAGGCTATTGCAATACTTCAATAACTCCTGCGCTCGTGCCTTTCCAGTCTCCTGGCTGCACAGACCGCGCAGGTGTAATCATTGGACAGTAGGGGTTACACAATTATGTCTCCATCCCAGATCTGGAAGGCCACCCAAATTTTGGAGTATGATTGTGTATTGGACTCCAGATCAATATCCATTTTCGTCGTTCTTCTTACTGCTCGTAACCAGTCTATCCCTTGTGGTGGGGAGGGTTCAGTCCATTTCTTGCAGATTTCTCGCCTAGCAAGAAGGATTAAATAGAATAGCAAAGCCTGTTTGTCCCCAATAATGTCATTACATGGCGGATCTGTTACCCCGAGCATTACTAATAAGAGTTTAACTTCGATGTTTGTATCTAGAATTTCGTTAGTTATCCTACCAACCTCAGACCAATACTCTTCTAAAAGAGGGAATTCAATAAACATATGCTTATCATTAGCACTGACCAATCCGCACCTACGACATTTGGGGGGAATATCAGTTGCAAACTTTGCTAACTTTTGTGGAGTCCAATATAGTCTATTTGCCGTAAAAAATGATTTCTCTTCAAGTTTGCTGGTTTAACTGTTTTGTAAAGCAACTTGAAAGAGAGATGCCAAACTTTTTGTGGATCAGGAATCTGCATCGCCTCGTCCCAGATTTTATAGGGTGCTTTGATTTTTTCCTCCTCGGAGGTCAATAGTTTATGCTACCATCCAGTTATTTCCTTCTTTACTATATTTTCGTTCTTTAATTTTATTTCAAACTCCCGGAGACTTTTTGTTTCCAGTCTATTCGCTTCCCCCCAAGACTTCAGCTGAAGAAATTTGAACCAGGACAAAGATCCCCCTGTCTTACTCCTTATAACTTCCCATGGGACCTCTTCATTCATCACTATCAGGTCCCGCCAGACCTCTATTCCTGCCCTCCTCAGTGGGACGCTCAATTGGTCCTGCAAAAATTCAGGCGTACCGGGTGAGTCCCATATTGGGGCCTCCCCTGAATATTAACCAATTCCTAACATATTCCTAATCTTAACCCACAAAGTCAAAGCTGCCTTCAGCATTTTTAATTTGAATTTTTTTTTAATTTCTGTGCGCCAAACTTGAACAAAAATCCTTTCCCTCCCCACTCTTTAATCATTTCTTCACACAACCCACCCCACACCAGGTGCCCTGTTGTATGTAGTAAGATCCTACAGTTTTTGAACTGGAATGCCATGCAGTTTTTTCCAAGACATACGTGCTCCCCTATCTGCCCAAACAAAACTGCTCAGTTTACCCTGTACTCTATCTATTAGCCTACTCGGGAAAGATAGAGGTATACAATTAAAAAGAAGGAGTTTCGGGAGAATAACCATTTTGATCAAATTAACCCTTCCGTATATCGTCAGAGGAAGATTTTTCCACCTTTCCAAAATTTTTACAATTTCCCTTGCAATTCTTTCCAATTTATATTGCGGAACATTCTGCACTTCAATGAGGATGTTAATATCTAGATATCTGATTTCTGTCTGTACACTCCCTTTCCAATCCGGGGTGTTCCAACACATAATCCCAGTTTTGTCTCTGTTTACCAAGTACCCAGACAAGGCCCCAAACTCATCCGCCAATTGCTCAACTCTTGGGATCGTTATAACCGGATCTGATGTAAATATGAGTAAATCGTCCGCGTATAATGAGATTTTTTTCTCAAACATTCCTATACGAAAAGCCTTCACCTGGGTATCTTGATGGAGTGCCTGGGCAAATGGCTCAATATATAAATTGAATAACAGGGGAGAAATTGGGCAGCCCTGTCTTGAACCTCTAGTAATCTCAAAACTTTTAGTAAGGACTCCATTTAGAAGAATTCTAGATGTAGAGTTGTTATATAGTGTTTTTAATGTAGCTATAAAGTGGGGTCCGAGCCCCAAATGCTCTAGAACTGCCCATAAGTATCCCCAACAGACGCGATCGAACGCCTTAGCAGCGTCCAACGCGACCACCGCCAAGGGGACAGATCTTTCTGTCGCTATATTGATACATCCTATTAGATGTTGGGTTAACTCGCACAATTGCCTTCCAGGGATAAACCCCTTCTGGTCCTCATGTATTAATTGAGGGATTACTCTGGATAGTCTCCCTGCCAAAATGCTGACAAAGATCTTATAGTCAGCATTTAGCAGGGAGATTGGCCTATAAGATTCTGCTTTAGTGGGATTCTTAGCAGGTTTCAAAATTAAAACCACAGAATCTTCATGCCATGAATCTGGAGCCTGAACTTCCCCTCCATATATCTGATTAAATAGCTTCTCCCAGACAGGTAATATTTTATCGGCTATATTTTTATATAATTCTGCCGGGAGAGCATCTAGCCCCACTGCCTTCCCATTCTTAGATTTTTTTATTACTCCTTTTATCTCTTCTTTCGTGATTGGGGCTTCTAACATATCTTTCCCCTCTTTACTCAGTGACGGGAGATCGAGTGTACTAAGCCAGCATCTGGACTTTAGAAGGTTAACAGTAATATTTTCCGTATATAACTGTGAAAATATTGTGACTATATGCTCCTGTATAGAATCCCAGCTGTTCATCTTTTCTCCTTTTTCGCTTTTTAACTCTTTTATATCATTTCTTGACCTTTCCACTCTCGCTTTCCATGCAAGCAAGGCTCCGGCTTTCTCCCCGTATTCAAATTCGTTTATATTCGCCGCTTGCCATCTAGCTTTACACTTTTGATCTATTTTCAGTTTAAATTCCAATTGTACCTCATGCAACCTTTCTTCGGTCCTCGCTTTTTCTTCCTCTGAACTCATAGAATGTAAGGCCTCTTCTAAAATCCCAATCTCCTTTTCACTGCTCTCTAATTCTATACGTGCTTTCTGATTTTCTGATGAGTTTAGGCTTTTTAAAATTCCTCTTATATACGCTTTAAAGGCATCCCAAACAATATACGAGGGGGCAGTGTCTTGGTTGTTAGCGAAATATTCCCTCGCTACTTCCTTTAAGGCTTTCTTCACCCCCTCTTCTAATAGTAATGCCCGTCTTAAAGTCCATCTCCTGAGTGGTTGTGGGCTCTGGGCTTGTACAGTTACCATTACTGGTGAATGGTCTGAAATGTGGCCAGGGAGATGTTCAATCTTCTTAATATTTGCTGAAAATGATCTTTCAGCTAGAAAATAGTCAAGTCTTGAAAAGTGGTGGTGTTTTTTTACTATGGTATGTGTAGCCCCTTGTCTTACCCTTCAAATGCCTCCATACATCTACTAGATTAAAATCAGATATCATATTTTTCAGAGCACTCCTCATTCCAGGGACAGATACGTTCTCTCTTTTTGTAGACCTACCTAACACAGGGTCGAATAACACATTAAAATCACCACCTAGAATTACGGGAACTGAAGTTTCTGCCATCCTCAGTTCTAAATCAACAATATATTGTGAATTATCCTCATTAGGGCCATAGTAACCGATACATAAGAAAACCATATCAGCCCACCTGACTTGGGCTAGGGCCCACCTGCCTGAACTATCTGTACTTGACTCTCTCATTTTTATTCCACAACCGCTCTAAATCAGAATGGCCACACCCTTACAACAAAATGATTGATCTGAGGCGACAAAATTTAGCAGCCAACTGCATTTCCTGAACAATTCCTTAACTCTCATTTGCCAAGAGATGCGTCTCCTGTAGCATCATTACCTGTGCCTGGCTGTTCTTTAGATACTCAAATATTCGCCTCTGTCTAAGTTTAGATATCATACCATTCACGTTCCAGGTAAGAATTGCAATACTGGGGACATTAATCAAACTCATCTTCCTTGATAGATTTTTTTCCTGGTTTCAGTCTTATTCTAAAAAAGTGACCCTGTATACATGGTGTTGAGAACTTTTTTTCTCCTTTTTTTCCAATTGCTCCCCACCCGTGCTCCCCAACCACCCCCCTCCCCTCCACTACTGTGCCCCCCCCGAGGAACCCTCCCTACGTTAATAGGCATAACAATGCCTATGGACGGACAGTACAGAGGAATTAACACACAACTTATTTATACATTGTTAAAATGCTGGAGAGCTAGAAAGTTATTTCTTATTTTGACGCGTTCTCATTACACATTCTGCTTATTAATGCCTCAACATCTTCCACTGAGCGATAGTTATACATTTTGTTATTCCAGATTATACAGAGCATAGCGGGAAATTTTAACTGGACTTTCGCTCCCAGCCTTCTAAGCTTTTCCATCTTCCCGCCTAACTCCCACTGTTTTTGTTCTGTAGCCCTGCATACGTCGGACCTTGCCAGGAAGGAAAAACCATTAACCAGGTATGGGCCATTTTTTAAGGCTCTATTTAATATCTCCTCCTTGATGTTATAGGAAAGAAAATTTACCAGAATCTTTCTGGGTTTAGTTTTCTGCGGATTACGGCGAAACGGCTCTCTGTGCGCCCTCTGTATTTCACTCTCAAGATTAATCTCCGCCTTATACTTCAGAATCGTTTCTCGAAGCAGGCCGATAATAAAGGCCTTCATGTCTGCCCCTTCGTTTTCAGGAATATTTAAAAATCTTATGTTATTCCTTCGAGAATGATTCTCAATTCTCTCGATATCATCTCTTAGCATCGGGTTTTGTTTCCCCAAATTAGAGATCTCAGTTGTGTTTTTTACAACATCCTGTCTAACAGCGCTGACTTCTTCCTCCAGAATTTTTATGCGAATCATGACCTCATCCAATTTCTGGGCCAGTAGTGAGCAGGATGCTTGTATACTTATTTGGTTAACTTCTGACACCTCAAAGCGCTCTTTGATATCTTTCTTCAGCTCCAATAAAATATTAGCCAGTGAGGCCTCTGTCTCTAATGCTCTTCCTTCTGGAGTATTTGTACCATCTGGATTATCCTCTTTTGATTCTGGGGTTGATTCTGGGGTTGGCACAAACGATTGTATTGGTAATAGCACTTCCGACTCTTCAACCGCTGTTACTGATTGAAATTGTTATTGTTATTATATCCTGATGTGAGACCCTATTCTCCCCTCCTAAAACACTAGAAGGACCTTTTCCTGCAGCGACTTCAATATCATTGACTTTTGGCAAATTAGCTTCACACACCCTTATATCTTTAGGTATGCACTCTTCAGGATAAGAACTTGCGCTCGCCGCTTTATCCTTCTGCATATTTGGGAGTACACGAAAAAAAGATTTAAGTGACGGAGTCACTTTTACTCTTGCAGTTGGAAGGGAGGATTTCCTTATATTCCTTCCCTCTGTGGTTTTTCTAACGGTCTCCCTGGTCCCTTTTGTTTGAAGGGACCCCCCCTGTCGCCCTCTTTTTGCTTTAGTTACAGTCTTTTGCCCTTGTGGTAAATCAAGCAGAGTATCCGGAAAAGTGGGAAGAAAACTCTTACCTCCGATGTTTCTGGTCCTCAGCGTGTACCTAGAGGGTGCCTCACCTTCCTTAGGGGTCTCTCTCTCCATATGCAGGGTACTTCCTCCCCTCTCTCTTAGGCCACACGTCTGCAGCACCGACTCTCTACTCGAGCCTTTCCTCTCACCGCCCAGCTGTTACTAACATTGATTGGGAGTGACGCTTCGGGGGTGGAGAAACGAAACGAATTGGGAACTGTATTTTATTGTTGCCTGATTGTTGAAGTTGACCCACTTGCTTTTTAACTTGCTTTTAAAACTTTATTGCTGCTGACTGCATCTTGCACAAAAACGCTTGCAAAACTGCATCTTTTTGCACACTCGAGCCTACCATAACCAGCGCTTTTTACTGTGGGTAGCGTTCTAGTCTTTCTGTGCCGACGCCTACTTAAGCGTCACCCTGAAGCGACCGCGCACTAACTAACATTGATTTGGAGTGACGCTTCGGGGGTGGAGAAACGAAACGAATTGGGAACTGTATTTTATTGTTTCCTGATTGTTGAAGTTGACCCACTTGCTTTTTAACTTGCTTTTAAAACTTTATTGCTGCTGACTGCATCTTGCACAAAAACGCTTGCAAAACTGCATCTTTTTGCACACTCGAGCCTACCATAACCAGCGCTTTTTACTGTGGGTAGCGTTCTAGTCTTTCTGTGCCGACGCCTACTTAAGCGTCACCCTGAAGCGACCGCGCACTAACTAACATTGATTGGGAGTGACGCTTCGGGGGTGGAGAAACGAAACGAATTGGGAACTGTATTTTATTGTTGCCTGATTGTTGAAGTTGACCCACTTGCTTTTTAACTTGCTTTTAAAACTTTATTGCTGCTGACTGCATCTTGCACAAAAACGCTTGCAAAACTGCATCTTTTTGCACACTCGAGCCTACCATAACCAGCGCTTTTTACTGTGGGTAGCGTTCTAGTCTTTCTGTGCCGACGCCTACTTAAGCGTCACCCTGAAGCGACCGCGCACTAACTAACATTGATTGGGAGTGACGCTTCGGGGGTGGAGAAACGAAACGAATTGGGAACTGTATTTTATTGTTTCCTGATTGTTGAAGTTGACCCACTTGCTTTTTAACTTGCTTTTAAAACTTTATTGCTGCTGACTGCATCTTGCACAAAAACGCTTGCAAAACTGCATCTTTTTGCACACTCGAGCCTACCATAACCAGCGCTTTTTACTGTGGGTAGCGTTCTAGTCTTTCTGTGCCGACGCCTACTTAAGCGTCACCCTGAAGCGACCGCGCACTAACTAACATTGATTGGGAGTGACGCTTCGGGGGTGGAGAAACGAAACGAATTGGGAACTGTATTTTATTGTTGCCTGATTGTTGAAGTTGACCCACTTGCTTTTTAACTTGCTTTTAAAACTTTATTGCTGCTGACTGCATCTTGCACAAAAACGCTTGCAAAACTGCATCTTTTTGCACACTCGAGCCTACCATAACCAGCGCTTTTTACTGTGGGTAGCGTTCTAGTCTTTCTGTGCCGACGCCTACTTAAGCGTCACCCTGAAGCGACCGCGCAGCGGGCGCGCGCAGCGGGCGCGCCAAAGGCAAGCCCGTCTGCACCCGTCCGCGACCAGACGCGGCCCAGGGCCCGTCCCCCTGGCCATTCCATCTCAGACCAGTGTGGGATGATAGCATATACGAGGCAGGCGTTATTACATCTGCGCAAGGTACTGCCGTCTGAATGCGCACACACGCTGCACATGGAGCAATGGCCTCTGAAGTGTGAGGGTTGCGGCTATGCTATTCTCAGAGATCAAGAGATGTGTAAGGAAGGTAACGAACTTTCTGCCTTTCTGCTGAACTGTCGATCACTGAAACGGCATAGCTTGAATATATATGACATGCTGATAGATGACAACCCTGATTTGGTATTCCTGACAGAAACATGGTTGGATGAGCAATCCCTCCCTGACATTATTGAGGCCCTTCCATCAGGCTATAACATTCTTCAAATTAATAGAGGGAGTCAGAGGGGGGGATAGCTATTGTCCATAAAATCGAGCTGATATGCACTCTCGAACCGACTGTCATTAATAGTTGTGAAGCTGGACTTTTTTCCATCTCGATGAGCCCTAATTGCACTATTAAGGGCTACCTTATCTATCGCCCTCCTGGTGTGGCGACCGAGTTCATTGAGAGCCTCTTGGAGGCTCTAACGCAATCTGCTTTACGCCATAACAAATTTATGATTGTAGGAGACCTTAATGTGCATTTGAATGATGTCAATTGCAGAGAGGCTGTAACCCTGATTAAATCGCTGAGAGATCTTATGTTTCTGTTGGCCGATAACAGTGCCACCCAACAAGCAGGGCATTTGTTGGACCCAATCTTTGTAAACTGGGAAGATATAAGCGTATCTACCCCAATTAAGATTCTGTGGTCAGATCATTATTTGATCCCTTTTAAACTCAGAAGACCGCCTAATAGAGGATCCTTACAGAAACCCCCTGCTATTAGGCGTAGAGACTGGAGGAATTTTAGTCACGATGTCTTTAGTCAAGCCCTAGGACTGGAATCCCCAAAGCTCAGCGACAACTTGATTGAGGCATGTAGGATGTATGATGAATGGGTTGAGAGTGCATTGAATAAAGTTGCCCCTTGGACTCAGAAAGCCATGGCTCGGAGCACGAAATCCGCCCCATGGTTTACTACTGAGCTGCGAGCCGCTAAAGCCAAATGTAAGACTCTTGAGCGTAGATGGAGAGTAGAATACGCCCCTTCACTACGGGAAGTCTACAAGAGTGAATTAAAGTTTTATCATAGACAGATTAGGAAATCTAAAAGAGACTACTATAGTAAGAGGATTGACTGCTCAGAGAACACATCTAAAGAGCTATTTATGATTTTGAAGGAACTCTCTGCCCCGCTAGCAAGTTCAGGGGAAGTCCCACCCTCGACAGAGTCATGCAATAAGATTGCAGATTTCTTTATAGGGAAGGTAGAAAAGATCTACGCATCTTTTCAGACTATTACAGAACCTACATATTCGCCTAACTCTAACTGCGAAAAACAGGCTATGAACAAACTTAGGAAGTTTGTGGTCCCCCAAATAGAGGAGCTAATTAATATCTTATCGGACATTCACTCTGGCTCTCCCTTAGATGCAGTCCCAGCGAGGATTCTTCGCAGTCATCTTCCCCAGGTAGCGGAGCACATACGTAACATGGCCACGCTTTCCTTCCAAGAATGTCTAGTTCCGGACAGCTGGAAATTGGCCCAAGTTGTCCCGATAAAAAAGAAAGCCCATATTAGCATAAATCAACTAGACAACCTTAGACCTATCTCGCTCCTCCCTTACTGTGCGAAGGTAGTTGAGAAATTGGTTAACCGACAACTGGTGAGCTTTGTGGAGGAAAATAAGCTCCTCCACTCGTCTCAGTCGGGATTTAGAGCCAAACATTCGACAGAGACCGCTCTCCTTCTCTCTACGGAACTGCTGCGGTGTCAGGCGGATGAGGGTCACACGACCGCACTGGTCCTATTGGACTTAAGTGCGGCGTTTGACACCGTATCACATTCCGTATTACTGGACCGCCTGAGCGAGAAGGGCATAACCGGGCCTGCCCATGAGTGGTTGATTTCCTTTCCTAAAAACAGGAGATTTCAAGTGCATTGTCCCCCATGTAAATCCAGTATAAGATGTCTTAGACAAGGGGTTCCACAGGGCTCGATTTTGAGCCCCACGTTATTCAATCTGTACATGGAACCCCTTGCCAAACTGGTGGAGTCATATGGTGTTGCCATAGTCTCTTATGCAGACGATACACAACTGGTGATCAATCTGTCTCGTGATCCAGTTGTGGAGGCTGAGAAATTCTTGGCTTGCCTGGTGGCACTTGATGGGTGGATGAAGCAGAACTATCTCCGCCTCAAAGGTAATAAGACGGAAGTTCTTATTGTTGGCCCTTGTCCTTCCATCTGGACATCTGCCTGGTGGCCCATAGAACTGGGCTCTGTCCCTGTCCCAGTAGACACAGTCAAAAACCTCGGCATACTCCTTGATTCCAATCTAGCGTACACAAATCATGTGGGCAATGTTGCTGGTAAATGCTATGGCATTTTGAAGGTCCTGAGGAAAATCCTGGACCTACTGCCTCCTAGTACCAGAAAAACAATGGTACATGCCTTGGTTACCTCCCATTTAGACTATGGGAATTCCCTCCTATGTGGACTCAGTAAAAAAGGTCTAATGCAGCTGCAACGCGTCCAAAATGCAGCTGCCAGGCTCGTCCTGAGTCTCCCTAGGAGGGCCTCTGGGAAACAGGCATTGCGTTCCCTGCATTGGCTTCCGATAAAGGAACAAATTAAATTTAAAACGATGTGCATTACCCATCGCATAGCTCATATAAAAGCACCTTCATATCTTCAGGATTTGCTTCCTATTTATCGTCCTTCACGCCCTCTTAGGTCGATGGGCAGTATGTTATTAGTAGTTCCTAGGATTCACAGAGCAAGGATGGGAGGACGCTCCTTCAGACACCTTGCCAGTAAAGGATGGAATGACCTACCCATCGAATTGAGGATGGAACCGTCCAAAATTAGGTTCAGACAAAGGTTGAAAACCCATCTTTTCCCCATGACATACTCAGTATAGTTTTCCCTGGCCCTAGTGCTCCTCCTCCGTGAGCCACGCTCGTGAGATGTTAGTGGGATTGTCAGCGCGGGGACGCACTGTTCCTTGTGCAACCATGCGCTTAATAAATGCCATTAATAATAATACTGTTGCAGGGAAACCCTGCTTGTTCTGCCTCTGCCCCCAAAGCCGGCCCATCAGATCCGCCGGAGGCTCCCTGCTGCATCTCCCTAGCGCGACAGCTGCGCTTCGCGCTGCACTCCCCGGCGTCTTCCTGGCTCCGAAACAAGCTCCGTGAGCATTGTCTGGTAAGTGCCTTTTTTTTTTCCCTTTACCGAGGGTTAAGCAATCAAAATTTGGTTTCCCGCTATGTTCCGCCTCACCGTAGCGCCGTTTCTTGCTGCTCGCTCACTCTTGATACGCTAGCTCTCGAGCGAATGCAAAGTCCTTCGGACCGCCGCCTACGGCCGCTAGCGTCTAGCTAGTGACCGCCATGTTCCTCCTGTCCCTGCTGGGAAGCCGATTGCAACTTTCTGTACCGTAAAATACCAGAGCGGTGCTTAGCATAAGGATGTCATTGAGAGAGGCTTCACTTCAAAGGTGGTTTCTGAGTGTATTTCTATGACTCCAAAGAAGCCACATTTCATGAACCAGACAAAATTTCAGTATTAGAAAAAATCAAATGTAAGAAAGAAGTCTGCAGACTCGGTCTAGAAAAAAAAAGTACCTGACTTCTCTCTATCTTGGGTTGCCTCTGCCCCGCAATCTGTGCATTCACCCTCCTGTGCTGTGCATTCCACCGTTGTGCTGGATGGCTTGCATTAGTCTCTGCTAGGCAAATTGCACAGGTAGTAGGTGCTTACTTGGCTTCAGTGCATGAAGCTGCATTTCACAACAGACATCCAGAAGAGGAAAGGCAGCCAGCTGAAATGCATTCTATGATTGTCTGCATGGCTGTAGGCCGCCTGCTTGATGGACTACGATGGTACACAGGACACTTCACAGTGCATGAGTAGAGGACAGGGAGACACACATGGGTGCTAAGAGGAGACAGCATGGTAGATGCAGGCTGTCACTAGCACGGGACACCAATAAGTCCCATTGTTTTTCCGTTACAGTGAAGGAGGAGCTGCACATCCATACCAACTAATCACAATTGGGGGCCCTTACAGGGGGACTGAACTAGCATTGCAGTGATTAAACATCGCTCCTGGGGCTGCGTTCTATTAATACTGAGAAAATTATACAGTTTATAATAATGTGCAGAATTAATGTGCAGGATTTAATGAAAAATAATATGTGTTTAAATGCAAAAATGGTAGCAGGCAACCATATTTACTCATACTAGGCCTTAACCCCTTGCATGCTTATGACGAGCCAAGCTCGTCATGAGGAACAGTGGAGCTGTGCTCATGACGAGCTGGGCTCGTCATTACGGCTGCGCTCCACCCACGCGCGATTGATTCCCCGCCTGTGCGGGAGAATCAATCAGTGGGAGGAGTCGTGACTGTGACTCATGACAAGCTGGGCTCATCACGAGCACTGCGGCGATGCGCGCACCCCCCCCACGCCGTGGGGGAATTACCCCCGCGGCGAATGGGTTAAAATGACTGAAGCAACATTGTCTAACATGCTGACATGACTAGAAAATGCTTAGTGTGTATAAAATGTTTATTTCCTGACCTTTCCATGAACATACTTTTCATAATGAATAATAGTTGCGTAAATGTTTTCATCTAATTCTGTAAATGTTTCTACTTGCACAATGGTTTGCTACTAATACATAACTAAATCTGTTATTTAGAAAGATAGATATGAAGATTCCCTCATGCGAATGTAGTTTTGAATGTGAAAATGATATAAGAAACCGCTAGATGATAGGAAATAGTTGAAAAACAGAGAACTGCTATGCAGAGTCCTTGTATTTTCTGTGAGAAGAGAAAGAGTGATCCTGTTCCCATGAGAGCATTGCAAGATGATTGGCTGGCTGAAGAAGGAAGACCGTAAGCTCCAAAAATGATAACATGTGTTGTTTATATTTGTGCTTATTACTAGAGTACGTTGCTGACTTCCATTTATCCATTTTACCTGGACCCTTATGCCACGCTGCTCCAAAGCTCTACTGAGTTTCTTGAACCTCTCCTTATGAGATGTTCTGCTTTCTTGATTTTTGATTTATATAGCTGACTTGTGATGCTAAAGCTTTATGATTATTTTTCTCTTGCGAACTAGAACTATTTATGGATTCTGACTGACACCATTTTCTCTCCATTCCTAGAACAGAGATGCCTTCCTTTATGGAAAGCACTTTAATGCATTTATTCTGATTGACTAATATTTATTTTATTATTTCTGTTCATATATTGATTTTCGCAATTAATACAATTAAAGTGCGACTTTCAAAAAAGACGAATTACTAAAAGATTAATAAATAAAACCTTTTAAATCATAACAAACACACATTATTGACTGAAAAATTAATTAGTGATTGTGATTGCAATTTTCTGTGATGTACAGCTCTTCATCGATCTTCCCTAAACAATGGCAAAGAGCCATTGGACCTGGAGAGACCCGAGAAAAGTGGGGATTAGCCCAGGTGATTGTAAAGCGGTGATTCTTAATTTAAACTAAATCCTTGCGCCAGCACTCCTGGTTGCTTATTTCTGCCAGCAAGAGGTTACCGGAGTCAAACTGGAAGTCAAGGCTCAGGCTGGCATAGAAAGTTGAATGCTTTAAGTCCATCAGTCCAAATTGTCTGCCAAATATGCGATTTTACAGAGTTGCAATAATCTGAATATTTTGCGTTAGTCTAACAGCAGATGCGTGGCACTTATCAGGGCTGCTCCTACTCCTACTCCCCTCACATTAAACCATCTTTCTGAAGAGGGTCGAGCTCACTCTGCACACTCACACAGTCAGTTCAAAACGGGTTGATATTAAACCTTTTAATGAATGCTTTTTTTTCAGTGAAACAGCTAATTTTCAGATGTACTGCCTGTCCTTTCTACTAGTCACGTTTTTAGCTTGTGTGCAATTGCAATCAGTAGTAAATGAGGATTTTCTATTATTTTATTCGATCGTTATAAAATGTCATTGCCACATTTATAGTGATCGTACTCATACCATACGCTGATCCTCTTCCTGAAATGAATGGAGAAAGCATCCTCGATTCAGTTCGAGTAATTCCTTCTTTTGTAAAGCAAGCCAAAAACAGAAGCACGTGCCGCTGTAATTCATTTTTAGGTCGAGCATGACAGCTGAAAACATTCAGTAATCACTAAAAGGGCTTTAATCCAGCCTGCTACTCACCATAGGCTGAGTCCAGCAGCGTTCTTTTTTGCTGTCTCCTGGTTGGTTACCACACCGAATACATCACTTCCGTTTGTAGTTCAGCAGCACGGCTGAACTACAGATTAATTTCCATTAATTAGTGGACCTCCGCTCTCATACAGGTACTATTTATTGTATGTTTTAATTTTTTTTGTTTAATTTAAATTAGTAGTGTGCACGACAGGAGATTACGTGAATTGCCAAATCTTTGTTTGGTCTGTGGATAGCATGCTACAAAATAACAGCTTTAGGCCTGAACACAAATTAAGTCTGTTTTCTACGGCTCGCCTTGCTATGTCAATAGGTTTATTTGTGTTCATTTTAAGTACGCTTCATAATTGCCTCCTTCTGTCTCTCCCGACCGCCTGAACCCCTCCCACAACAGGCGCACCTGGCTCCTACCTAATCCCGAGTGAACAAGCCAAGCAGCTTTGTGGTGTCATTTTGTGATACATCCAGGATTGCAAAGCAAACAGTCGGGTAACATCATTAAAAGGCTACACTTGCATGTTTTTACGTAGTCTTCCACTTTGAATGTCGGCACATTGCTTTTGTTTCTCAAGACCTATAGTGCCAATATCGGCAACAGTTGTCCCAAAACACATAAGTACATAAGTAAGACACACGACACTGTATTGTGAGTGGAGAAATATTGCTGCAGGTTTATTAGCATAAACAATATGCAAAACATGGTGGGTTATCTTACGGGCGATCCCAGGGCAGGCCAGCCCCTGCGCCGCCTGCCCGTCTGATAAGCCTAGAGTCACCATGGCAACGCCAACTGGTGTATAACAACTATTGGGAGGGTCCACCCCTCCCATCTGTGGACCACCAGTCCACTTGCTTCCCACGCCCCCCCGTGATGGGTGGGCGGAGCATACATGGAAGCCCCCGGTTGCTCAGACCCACAACCGCCTGTCGGCTAACGGGCGCCGTCGTTCTTCCAGGGGACACACTAAACATCCCTGGGTATCCTGGCTTAGCACCCCACGATGCTGCTGCATGATGTACCCCATGGTATGTGCAGACCCTGCATCGCCCTGTAACTCCTCCTGCAACACAAAGTAACATTTGTTAGAAGACCTAGCCCCCCATTGTCCCTCCGGACGCCGGGTAAGCGGAGGGGCGGGCAAGGCGAACGAGCGGACAAGAGGGCGAGGAGGGGGCGGGGACAGAATATATACCCCTGTCTCTTTCAAAAAAGATGAATTACTAAAAGATTGATAAATAAAACCTTTTAAATCATAACAAACACTCATTATTGACTGAAAAATTAATTAGTGATTGTGATTGCAATTTTCTGTGATGTACAGGTCTTGATCGATCTTCTCTAAACAATGGCAAAGAGCCATTGGACCTGGAGAGACCCGAGAAAAGTGGGGATTAGCCCAGGTGATTGTAAAGCGGTGATTCTTAATTTAAACTAAATCCCTGCGCCAGCACTCCTGGTTGCTTATTTCTGCCAGCAAGAGGTTACCTGAGTCAAACTGGAAGTCAAGGCTCAGGCTGGCATAGAAAGTTGAATGCTTTAAGTCCATCAGTCCAAATTGCCTGCCATATATGCGATTTTACAGAGTTGCGATAATCTGAATATTTTGCGTTAGTCTAACAGCAGATGCGTGGCACTTATCAGGGCTGCTCCTACTCCTACTCCCCTCACATTAAACCATCTTTCTGAAGAGGGTCGAGTTCACTCTACACACTCACACAGTCAGTTCAAAACGGGTTGATATTAAACCTTTCTAATGAATGCTTTCTTTCAGTGAGACTGCTGATTTTCAGATGTACTGCCT
The DNA here is from genome assembly GCF_964204655.1 of Triturus cristatus. Lineage (NCBI taxonomy): Eukaryota > Metazoa > Chordata > Amphibia > Caudata > Salamandridae > Triturus > Triturus cristatus. The sequence continues at coordinate 78,994,710 of NC_140588.1, forward strand.
GTCCTTTCACTAGTCACGTGTTTAGCTTGTGTGCAAGTACAATCAGTAGTAAATGAGGATTTTCTAATATTTTATTCGATCGTTTTAAAATGTCATTGCCACGTTTATAGTGATCGTACTTGTACCATACGCTGATCCTCTTCCTGAAATGAATGGAGAAAGCATCCTCGAGTAATTCCTTCTTTTGTAAAGCAAGCCAAAAACAGAAGCAAGTGCCGTTGTAATTCATTTTTAGGTCGAGCATGACAGCTGAAAACATTCAGTAATCACTAAAAGGGCTTTAATCCAGCCTGCTACTCACCATAGGCTGAGTCCAGCAGCGTTCTTTTTTGCTGTCTCCTGGTTGGTTACCACACCGAATACATCACTTCCGTTTAAAGTTCAGCAGCACTGCTGAACTACAGATTAATTTCCATTAATTAGTATACCTCCGCTTTCATACAGGTACTATTTATTGTATGTTTTAATTTTTTTTGTTTAATTTAAATTAGTAGTGTGCGCGACAGGAGATTACGTGAATTGCCAAATCTTTGCCTGGTCTGTGGATAGCATGCTACAAAATAACAGCTTTGGGCCTGAACACAAATTAAGTCTGTTTTCTACGGCTCGCCTTGCTATGTCAATAGGTTTATTTGTGTTCATTTTAAGTACGCTTCATAATTGCCTCCTTCTGTCTCTCCCGACCGCCTGAACCCCTCCCACAACAGGCGCACCTGGCTCCTACCTAATCCCGAGTGAACAAGCCAAGCAGCTTTGTGGTGTCATTTTGTGATACATCCAGGATTGCAAAGCAAACAGTCGGGTAACATCATTAAAAGGCTACACTTGCATGTTTTTACGTAGTCTTCCACTTTGAATGTCGGCACATTGCTTTTGTTTCTCAAGACCTATAGTGCCAATATCGGCAACAGTTGTCCCAAAACACATAAGTACATAAGTAAGACACACGACACTGTATTGTGAGTGGAGAAATATTGCTGCAGGTTTATTAGCATAACCAATATGCAAAACATGGTGGGTTATCTTACGGGCGATCCCAGGGCAGGCCAGCCCCTGCGCCGCCTGCCCGTCTGATAAGCCTAGAGTCACCATGGCAACGCCAACTGGTGTATAACAACTATTGGGAGGGTCCACCCCTCCCATCTGTGGACCACCAGTCCACTTGCTTCCCACGCCCCCCCGTGATGGGTGGGCGGAGCATACATGGAAGCCCCCGGTTGCTCAGACCCACAACCGCCTGTGGGCTAACGGGCGCCGTCGTTCTTCCAGGGGACACACTAAACATCCCTGGGTATCCTGGCTTAGCACCCCACGATGCTGCTGCATGATGTACCCCATGGTATGTGCAGACCCTGCATCGCCCTGTAACTCCTCCTGCAACACAAAGTAACATTTGTTAGAAGACCTAGCCCCCCATTGTCCCTCCGGACGCCGGGTAAGCGGAGGGGCGGGCAAGGCGAACGAGCGGACAAGAGGGCGAGGAGGGGGCGGGGACAGAATATATACCCCTGTCTCTTTCAAAAAAGATGAATTACTAAAAGATTGATAAATAAAACCTTTTAAATCATAACAAACACTCATTATTGACTGAAAAATTAATTAGTGATTGTGATTGCAATTTTCTGTGATGTACAGGTCTTGATCGATCTTCTCTAAACAATGGCAAAGAGCCATTGGACCTGGAGAGACCCGAGAAAAGTGGGGATTAGCCCAGGTGATTGTAAAGCGGTGATTCTTAATTTAAACTAAATCCCTGCGCCAGCACTCCTGGTTGCTTATTTCTGCCAGCAAGAGGTTACCTGAGTCAAACTGGAAGTCAAGGCTCAGGCTGGCATAGAAAGTTGAATGCTTTAAGTCCATCAGTCCAAATTGCCTGCCATATATGCGATTTTACAGAGTTGCGATAATCTGAATATTTTGCGTTAGTCTAACAGCAGATGCGTGGCACTTATCAGGGCTGCTCCTACTCCTACTCCCCTCACATTAAACCATCTTTCTGAAGAGGGTCGAGTTCACTCTACACACTCACACAGTCAGTTCAAAACGGGTTGATATTAAACCTTTCTAATGAATGCTTTCTTTCAGTGAGACTGCTGATTTTCAGATGTACTGCCTGTCCTTTCACTAGTCACGTGTTTAGCTTGTGTGCAAGTACAATCAGTAGTAAATAAGGATTTTCTAATATTTTATTCGATCGTTTTAAAATGTCATTGCCACGTTTATAGTGATCGTACTTGTACCATACGCTGATCCTCTTCCTGAAATGAATGGAGAAAGCATCCTCGAGTAATTCCTTCTTTTGTAAAGCAAGCCAAAAACAGAAGCAAGTGCCGTTGTAATTCATTTTTAGGTCGAGCATGACAGCTGAAAACATTCAGTAATCACTAAAAGGGCTTTAATCCAGCCTGCTACTCACCATAGGCTGAGTCCAGCAGCGTTCTTTTTTGCTGTCTCCTGGTTGGTTACCACACCGAATACATCACTTCCGTTTAAAGTTCAGCAGCACTGCTGAACTACAGATTAATTTCCATTAATTAGTATACCTCCGCTTTCATACAGGTACTATTTATTGTATGTTTTAATTTTTTTTGTTTAATTTAAATTAGTAGTGTGCGCGACAGGAGATTACGTGAATTGCCAAATCTTTGCCTGGTCTGTGGATAGCATGCTACAAAATAACAGCTTTGGGCCTGAACACAAATTAAGTCTGTTTTCTACGGCTCGCCTTGCTATGTCAATAGGTTTATTTGTGTTCATTTTAAGTACGCTTCATAATTGCCTCCTTCTGTCTCTCCCGACCGCCTGAACCCCTCCCACAACAGGCGCACCTGGCTCCTACCTAATCCCGAGTGAACAAGCCAAGCAGCTTTGTGGTGTCATTTTGTGATACATCCAGGATTGCAAAGCAAACAGTCGGGTAACATCATTAAAAGGCTACACTTGCATGTTTTTACGTAGTCTTCCACTTTGAATGTCGGCACATTGCTTTTGTTTCTCAAGACCTATAGTGCCAATATCGGCAACAGTTGTCCCAAAACACATAAGTACATAAGTAAGACACACGACACTGTATTGTGAGTGGAGAAATATTGCTGCAGGTTTATTAGCATAAACAATATGCAAAACATGGTGGGTTATCTTACGGGCGATCCCAGGGCAGGCCAGCCCCTGCGCCGCCTGCCCGTCTGATAAGCCTAGAGTCACCATGGCAACGCCAACTGGTGTATAACAACTATAGGGAGGGTCCACCCCTCCCATCTGTGGACCACCAGTCCACTTGCTTCCCAAGCCCCCCCGTGATGGGTGGGTGGAGCATACATGGCAGCCCCCGGTTGCTCAGACCCACAACCGCCTGTCGGCTAACGGGGCGCCGTCGTTCTTCCAGGGGACACGCTAAACATCCCTGGGTATCATGGCTTAGCACCCCACGATGCTGCTGCATGATGTACCTCTTGGTATGTGCAGACCCTGGATCGCCCTGTAACTCCTCCACAGCCATGGGAGTGGCCACTGTCACTACCAGGGCCCCCCACCAAGGTATCCTTATTATTTGCAACCCGCAGCTGCCAGTGCTTCCCCTAGATCCAGTAAAAATAAATCGGCCCTCCCCCCCGCCCATGGTACGCCGACCACAGGGCCCCGTCTCCTGGTACTGCCCAGGGACAGGGCCGGGGCGAGAGGGAAGTAACCGGCATAACTCACCGAGAATGAAGAGCGACACGACGGAGCACGACGAACTGCTGACAAGGCGATCGAGCGGACAAGAGGGCGAGGAGGGGGCGGGGACAGAATATATACCCCTGTCTCCTCCCCGCCTCCGCCGGAAGCAGCCCTCTGCTGGGGTCTCCCCCGGAGTAGCCCAGGGACTCGACCTCCCACCCCCTGTGCCTTCCTGTGGCACTAAGGCGGCCGCCCTCTAAGGGGCGGGCCGCTGCGCAACCCCCCCCCGGTCAGCCTTACATTACATAGCAATTCCTTAATTACAATTTTCCGAAATCGAAACTTTGTAGTGCGTGGACTGTGAGCGCATGCGTCTTCCCCGAGACAACAGTTAGTGTATTACGTGAGTGCAACAATTATGTACAAAGCCTTTAACATTTTCCATGGATGAGCGCTTTCGGCCTCTTGCAGCAACCTTCCTCCACCGAGTACATTGCAGACCGGACCGGAGATATTCGAGAACCAGAGCTGCACAATGCTCCTTTCAGATGATTGCAGTATAATATTTGATTGTCTTTCTCGTTCGTGCTGAGATTGATTTCATTCCAAGGTGTATTTCCAAGCATACTTTACTATGTGGGAAGCGGAGTGATCAGGTGTGCGCTGCGTGAAACCTGATCTCTTTGTTACAGTAAACCACTGAAATATTCACCAGGATATTTGCAAAGTGAATGCGGGTATTCAGTCACTTCTGCATTCATTCAGATTCATTGGTGCCCCATCACCTATATGGCAATAGCAGGGTTCAAATATACTTGAAATATAAACAAGCATTGGCATAGCCAATAGGTCTCGCCTTTGGGACCTTATTAGTATTTAGTTATGAAGCACAATATCCTTACTGCAACAACATTAACTGTTGCATGGTTAAACACTTATAAGGTCCCAAAGGCGAGACCTATTGGCTATGCCAATGCTTGTTAATGAATAGACACCAACCTTCGAAAGGATTGTATTCACTTTCGATGTTGGAGCTGTGCGCAAATGCTGATGAATGTTCTTGAACGGCAACACCAATAACATACATGCCGGCATCTAAAATTAGATGTTATTTATGCTGGTGTTGTTTTCTATCTTCGGTTACTTTAGTAAACTTCTCTACTTCTTAGTTTCTCAATTAAAAAACCATGGGGCTTATCACTAAGGGCTGGCGATATAATTATTGCCGCTTTAGCGTCCGTTTTTGGGCGAAAAGCGGCGATAATTATATAGCAATATCATCAAGGACACGCTAGCGCTTTTCCTTGATGTAGAGCCCGTTTTTTCACAGCCTCGCCTCGCATCGCTAATGAGATGCAAAGAAGGCGTGGCTGTGAAAACAACACATGTTAATATCGTGAAGGCAGCTTCGCGATATTAACAAGGAGGTGCAGCGATAATAAAAATCGCGCTACCTCGGCCTTAGCTCAGGAATTTAACGCCTGTTAAATTCCTGACTAAGGCATACTTTTAATGGGAGATGGATTATGCTGATAGGACCACAGGGTCCTATCAGCAATGTTATCGCTGTATTCAATGGAACATCGCTGGAAAACCAGCGATGTTCCATTGAAAACACCGCTATCGCTGAAATATTATTGCCATAGCGCTATGCGTTGTAAATATAGCGTTATCATGGCGATAATATTCAGCGATAATATTTCTATCACTATGTACGGCCAGCGATAATTATCTCTGCCCATTGATAATATGCCCCAAAATGCCCGCCAGGCAGGTCGGACCTGCTCCGTGATTACTTCCTCACTTTGGAACGCCCTACCATGGTCCCTTCGTCTAACTGAATGGCAGATTGTATTTGCCAAACGACTTAAGACCTTTCTCTTTAATGGAGACCCTGGAGAATTTTAGTTTATTTGAAGCCACGGAGTCTTCGGAAGTGGGCCTGCGGAATTATAATGCTGATTCAGCCACTAATTCAATCATTCATTTATTCAGCCATCCATTCATTTATGGGGGAGCACTTGGCACTTTGGTAATGTGAAGTTAAACTCACCTGTTCTTTCTATTGTGCTCAATTTCTTGAAATGCAATCTTATTCATCGTCACATTTTATTATTTGTCACACAGGCAGCTACTCCGATGTAGCAACGATATAAATGTTTTGTATCAATGTAAATAATTGCCAGCCCTAGGATCAACGTTTCCCGCTTTACGCCATGTCTATACCTTGAATTTGTCAGCGAGATGCGACAGTAACATATGGGTTTCTTGACAAACAGAATATGAATACCAGATTCAGAGTAAATGAAAAGGGCAAGGCATTTGTCAATCTCCCTGAGTCTTGTCCAAGGCAGGATTGAAAAATAATGAAAAAGTGAAAGGTATGTGGTATTGTTTGTATGTCACTTTTTGAGTTATGTGAAGCTTGCTTGCTGGTAGCAGAGCCACTTTTAAATTGCATTCTCCAACTCTGGCTATCAGTCAGGTCACCCGTTTGTGTATTCTAGACATTTTCAGAGCGTTTAAAGCAATACTTCATGTAATAAATTGTGAAAAAATCTTAGCTGAGACGAAAACGTTTGGACCTACGTTCACAAAGAAGTTGGACTCGCATTTTGAAATATGGTGTTGCCTATCATTGGACCGATTGCAGAAGTAAGCACGTTGCTGCCACAAGGCCGAATTTTGTAAAGACATAATGGTTTATGTAAAGAAATCTATTTTTGAATCTACAGCAAAAAATATTTTGCTAATGAACCAATTCACAAATTAAATGTGTTCGTGGCCAGAATATGCGTGCGTGCACATTCCTTTGTGCCCCCACAATTGCTCCAGAGTGAAAAGTATCCTGCTATCCCTAAAATACAGAGTATTTCTTTTTTTTGTGCAGTTTTATGTTAAGTGAACAAGGCCTGAGGGCTTTGGAGCGCTTTATACGAGCACCAGACCACATTACGCAAGGTCAGATTCATTTTTATTTTGTTCAGGCATGGAGAGATTAAGTGATTTGCGAAGAATCACAGGGTGTTGAGCCTACGGAGGGGCTCAAACCTATTTCCCCAACTCTAAAGTCGGCAGCCCTGGGCCGTTAGGCCACATCTCCTCGTGCAGCAATGTAGAAAGGTCTGTGCCCGGGGTAGATTCCATTCTCATATGGCAGTCTTGTCTTGACACTGGGTTGGCACAAGGGAATGTGCAAAGCTGACAGGAGACAGCTATACACTTTCTACTATTGGAGACCTGTGTAGAGGGAAGAGGTGTGGCGCAGCGGCCAGGGTGACTGACTCCGAAATCTGGGGATCACGGTTCAGATTAGCCCAGCACCATGTGACTCTGGGCAATACCTTGCTTAATCTTCCCGACGGCCCCCAGCGCCTAGAGACCCTTACGGGTGATTGTTTGCGCTTTACAAATGTGGATTATTATTATTATTATGTAGTCCTCTACTTATGACAATGATGAACATGAAGTATATAAGTATATTTAAAGTAGAAGAGCATTAAACAGTGCAGGGCTGCTGAAGAATTGTCCCATGTAGTGTTGCAGACAGCTGAACTCTACTGCTCATTAGTGCACCTCACTATGGCCAGATTTACTAAATATTCATGCAGCGCCAGGGAGCCTAGCAGGGAAGTTGCTGCTCTGTGGTGCATACAAGAGAGAGAGCAGAAATGCGCCATATTACTAAGATACGGCATGCTCCTGCTCTCTCCATGCACAGCCTAGTGCTAATGCAGGCACCCTTGTGCCACTATGTACGGTTATGTGTGCAGCATACATGCAAACAGATAAAAACAAGGAAAAATAAAGATATTTCTCCTTCTTACACCAGCCTTCGGTAGGTGCACCATTTTGGTGTAAACTCATGTTTGCAAGTCTTTGTAAATATGGATTTGCGTCAAAATGCACAGGAAAGCCCATGCCCCATGCATGTAATTACTATCTGATGCAAACCACGCAAATCGGTCTTTGCATGATGCAAGAAATTGAGTTGTTAGTTGACGGGGGTGTGAGCCCTGGTCAAACAACAGCCACAATTCCATGCAGAGTGAACCACAAAAAGTCACTAATTTATCCTGTGCCTAACCCTGGGTAGCTTGGCACAAAATGCAGTCAAGCTTAACTTAGAGCAATGTGTGAATCATGCATGCAGCACACAAACAGTAATAAAGTGAAAACATAACACAAGAAAAATCCCAAACCAATTTGGAAAAATAGAGTAAATTTTAACAGATTAATTAACACTATAATGACCAAAAATCAATTATGGAACTGGAGTTATGAATTTCTAAAGTTTAAGGTTCAAAATACAGCCTAAAAGATCAAACCACAGACATTAGTCACAGCAGACCTGGTCAAAGTTGAAGCTTTAGGCCGACTGCAATAAAGTCTGGTTTGGATGCAAGAAGTGGATTGCGACCGGTCAGCGCTTACCTTCGCATTTAGAAAAAAAATCTGCAGAAAAATGTTTTAGAAGGTAAAATTTAGTGGGACAAAGCTGCAGTAGGTGTCCGATGAAGGAGCGTAATCATTAGACGACCTTGGGTCAAAGATGCGGCAAAGGTTTCTACGTTCTGATTTAGTCGATGAAATGGAAGTAGAAGGCTATAGCCGAAGATGATTCCACAAGGTTGAATACCCCTTGGTGAAGGACCGGTGAAACAAATTTGCTGCAGTAGAGAAGAATGTTGGAGAAGCTGCAATATCAATCCGAATGGCGATGCACCTGGGGCAGATAGGCAAGCAGGTTGTTTCTCAGAGTACTTTGTGGCCAACTTATGTCTAACTCCTTAGCTTTGGAAAATGGCCATTTGGGCAACTTTAGCACCATAACCAAGGGTCCAGAATTGATGGGACTCCTCTTGGAGTCATTTCTGGTAGTATCTGATGCAGGTGTAGGTGCAGGGCTCAACAGCAGGGCTGATCTGCCAGAGTTCAAGGCAGGCTCAAGGCAGCAAAGCAGTCCTACCAGGTACAGTAGCAGTCTGGCAGAGTGAGCAGCAGATCACAGCAGCAGGGTGTCCTCTGTGAGTCCTTCCACAGGTCCAGTAGTGAAATGAAGAGTGGGTCTGAAGGTCTTATTTTTATACCCTGGTGCACTTTCTCTGTGAGGTGGCAGAAGCTTCTGGAACAGTTTGTTGAAGTGCACAGACTTTCTTGACTCCCCTCCCCTGGCTCCAAGCTGGGTGCAGTGACAAAATAGGTCTCTTAAGCCCTTTGTGCGGAGGCAGAGCACAAGCTATTCAGGTGTAAGTATGGCTGTGCTTAGCTCCCCCCATCCTGCCATCAGATGGCCAATTCAGGTGCACCTTATCCCTCTATTATATTACTGTCTGGGAGGAATTCTCAAAGTCTAATCGTCAGTTACATCCAGTCATTTGACCCAGGCCAGGCTACAGGCACAAAAGAAAGGGCTAAGGGCAGGGAAATAGCATCCTCCTAAAAGCAGCATTTTTTAAATTGTAAAAAGAAATCCTAATTTAGCATTAAAGAGAGTTTATCATTATAATTTCAGAGGTACCAAACATGATATATTTTCCTGCTCTCAATTAGAAATTACAGCTTAATAAATTCAATAAGGAATCCCCAATGTTATCCTATGGGAGGGGTAGGCCCCACAGTAGTGAAAAAAAGAATTTGGGAATTTTTAACTACCAGGACATGTAAAAGTACATGTCTAACCTCTTAATTACACATCACGCTGTCCTATGGGCAACCTAGGGCCAATCGTATGGGTGATTTGTATGTAATAAAAGGGGAGTTTAAGACTTGGCAAGTGGATTCAAAGGCAAAGTCGACATGGCAGTGTGACACTGCATTCAGGCTGCAATGGCAGGCCTGGGACATATTTTAAAGAGCTATTTAAGTGGGTGGCACAATAAGTGCTGCAGTCCACTAGTAGCATTTAATTTACAGGCCCCATGTATATGGTATATGTTGTACTTCAATGAAAACACGTGAGGCATCAGGACAAGGTAAGCACGAACTTTATTCCTGTCATCCACTCTCCAGAACACCGGCAGCGGTGCCAACGTTCTACTGTCACCTCCAGCGGGCCGTACCAAGTGGGCACAGACGGAGGGGGTGTGCGGACCATACCAACAGCAACTGAAACATAGATTACAACACATCTCCCTTTATATAGGAAACAAGGTTTCTACCACAACTTAACACATTGCACTGACATTTGTCTTACGACTGAAATGATGCAGCTAATCTGTCCTTACTCCATGTCTGACCATTATCTAAGCGAACAACGTTCTTCCCTTCCCATTGCACCTTTTGGTGTGCCTGGTACTTGCTCAACCCTGGTTGTACATGTGTGGGCTTCTTAACAGCTACAGTGGAACCCTTGCTGTACTCTTGAGTTTTGACCGCATGACTCTGATCATACCACCTCTTGTACTTCCTTTGGTGTTGGGATCTCAGCTGCTTACTCTCGCCCTGGTCTACGTTCACTTTATTACCACCCCTCAACCAGTGTGGGACCAGTTTGGTACACGGTTCCCTTCCTCTCAAGATGACAAAAGGAGACACCCCCGTGACCAAATTCGGGGTAGTATGGTACGCACATAGGCACTCCCTTAAAGAGTCTTCCACATTGAACCCACTGGAAATGGCCAATTGAATGTGCTCCTTGATGAATCTGTTTGTCCTTTCCACCAACCCATTGGCTCTCGGGCAATAAAGCGCAGTTCTCTCATGCTTTACATTCAACTCATCCAGAAAGGTGGTCATAGCTTCTGAGGTAAACTGCACTCCATTGTCCGTAACCAACGTTGCAGGAATACCTTCGTAGACAAAAACACTCATCAAAAATGTGATAAGGTTACTCGTGGTAGTCTGTGATGTAAACTTTAAATGTACCCAATGGGACGTGTAGTCAACTAACACAAACATAAATCTTTTCTGGGTACCTAGAACCTCCATCGGACCAATTATGTCTACTGCCAATTTGGTCCAAGGAACCTCTGGCACCTCTACTGGGGATAATGGGGTTTTGCGTGTAACCTTGCTCTTATCGCTACTAGCACAACTATTACACTCCTTCACTTTAAGTTCGATCATGGAGTCCATCCTTGGGAACCAGAAATCGTTCCTGACTTTGTTTTTGGTGAGGCTCCTCCCCAAGTGACCCTCGTGGGCCAGGTCAATTATCTTGTCTCTCAAATTACAAGGAGGAACAGCTCTGTTTCCCCGATGTATCATGTCAGACATCAATGTCAGTTCAAATCTCACTTCCCAGTAATCTTTGGCCTCCTCTGGGACCTGTGACCGATGTTCAGGCCAGCCATTAATGATTAACTTTGAGGATGCCCATCTCCTTGTCCCCCTTTACACCTTCATCCCACTCTTCCTTAGACAACGAGGAGAGATGCAAGGACAAAATGGGGGCATCCAATTGATCTTCTTTAGCATCTTCCAAAAGTGGTGATCTTGACAGATAGTCAGCAATTACATTTTTTGGACCTGGTAGATATTCTACCTTGAAGCAATAGTTTTGTAACCCCAACACCCATTTAGCTATGCGTGGGGAATTGTTGTGCGCATTTTTTGGCGAAAACATGAAGGTCAGAGGCTTGTGGTCAGTATGAATGACAAATTGTATTCCCCACAGGAAAAACTTGAAATGGTTCACAGCCCAGAAGCATGCCAATGCCTCCCTCTCAATGACGGAGTAGTTCTTTTCCGCTGAGTTGAGTGATCTAGATGCGAACGCAATAATAGTGACTCGTCCCTGATCTTGTTGGGAAAGCATTGCTCCTAACCCTTTGTTGGAAGCATCCGTGGTCAGGATAGTTTTCTTGCTTGGGTCGAATGTACCCAGTGCAGGGGATTTCAATATGCTCACTTTTATATCCTTTACTGCCCTGCTGTGTTTTTCCTCCCACACAAACTCTTTTTCTTTTTTTAACAGATCACGCAACTCATCACACATCTCTGCAAAATTCCATACATACTTAGACATGTATTCCGCTAGTCCTAAAAAGGATTTAAGTTCTTCCTTATTAGTAGGGTTGTGGGCATCCATAACTGCTTGAATCAAACTGTATTTAGGTTTAAACCCCTCTTTCGAAATAGTATGGCCCAAGTAGTCAACTGAGTCCACTTTTATCTTACATTTGTCTAGTTTCACAGTCAATCCTGCCTTGGTCAACCTTTGACAAACAGTGTTAAGAACAGCATCGTGTTCTTCTTCCGTAGCCCCATACATCAAAATATCGTCTTGGAAACACAACGTGTTCTTGATACCCTCCAACACTTGTTGCATCACCTTCTGGAAAATGGATGCCGCCGAGGCTAGACCAAACGGCATCCTAACAAACATGTAGGCCCCAAACGGCGAGGAGAACGCCGTAAGCGGTCTCGACTCGGGATGAAGCTCTACTTGGTGGTAGGCCATTGACAAATCGATGACTGAGAAGAAACTCCCTTTACCCATCGTGCTCATCATTTCGTTTATGTTGGGCAGAGGAAACCGCTCTACCCAGATGTTGTCATTCAAACTGCGTAAGTCCACACAAACTCGGATCCCCTTATCGTTGGCTTTAGACGCAATAACCAGGGGAGCCAACCATTCTGAAGCATCAATGGGTTGTATAACCCCTATATCACATAGCTTGTCCAGTTCGTTTTTCAGAACTTCTCTGAGGCGCAATGGTACAGGGCGCGCCCTATGGACTACTGGTTTAGCACCTTTCTTCACTTTGATCTTGTGCTGGAAATCTTTCAATTTCCCTAACTTTTCAGTGAATAAATCAGGAAAGGTATTTTGTAGATGATGGGATTCCTTGTTCTCAGGGATGTCTACCAGGATGACTTGATCCCTATTGTTGGGGTCTAGAATTATACCTAGGGCTTTTTGGTGCTGCCACCCTAGCAGATTCGCACCTTTTTCGACCACATACACCTTGCCCACCATGGATCTACCTTTAAACTCTATTTGGCCACTCAACATCCCCACCAGGGGAATGGGGTCTCTGGTGTACCCCTACTCTCCTAGGGACGTCTGAGTACATAAAAAATGGTATTCAGATGTATGTCATTAAAACCATGTTTAGGGGAGTGAGCACAAACACATTAGCAGTGGTAATGTACACAGAGCCCGAAAACCAACAAAAGCAAATTTAGCAAAAAGTGGAAGGAAAAAGGCAAATTGTTTGGGGGTGACCCTACAGTGACGAAGTGGTCATCCAACACATGGCTTTGTAAATTCTGAAATATGTGTTGAGAAATGGCTACAGTTAAAAGAGGCATATCCTTGATATAAACTGTTAGCAAATCTGGACTGTCATTGCTAAACCTAGTTTATTAGAAGAATTGCAACTCAGTGAATTGACTTATTTTGAATGTTTAAAGTCCCTTTCTATGATTGATGTGGGTGAAGTGGCAGCAGCCAGCTGACCTCATCAAGTCCCATTACCTTACCCAAACGGCTAGTGGGCATTTATCCATATCAGTGTAGTGGGATGCTCCTTATTTACCATGTATGTACAACGGGTGAGATATATTTCCACAGATGTCATGATACCTGTTTTTGGATTGTTTGGTAAATCCTATATACTCATTATTTCTCATCTAAGAAGGATCTACATACTGTTAAGGGTTCATGATATGAGAAATTATTTGCTGTTCACCAAAATTCCTACTGGGTAGTCCTGGCAAGAAACAATTGCAAAACTTTGACTTTGTCCTTCCACGCTTTGTTGCTCATTTGCATAGAGGTTTTAGCTGCAAGTCTAAGTATAAAACTTCAATCAACTAATCAAAGTATGTGTAAGCAAGACTATTATGCTTTTTAACAGATCTTCTTGTGACATCAGTGGAGAAGTGTGGCTCAATGGTTAGAGCGGCAGACCCTGATGCAGAGGTCTGGCCCGGGACCAGGGTTCAATTCCCCGCCTCGGCGGGTCTTGGGCTCAAAAATTCCACGGACCTGATAATTCTCGCCTCGGTGCCTATTCCAATCATGGAGTCCCACTCTGCAACTCTGGGCAATAGCTTGCTTAATCTCCACAACAGCCCCCACAACGCTAAAGGATGCCTGGCCTCCACCTTGGGGGTGCCCAGGAGTGGACGCCTCACAGGGAAAGCCAGGATGGGTTCGACAGCGGTATTTGTACAAGCGCCTTGAGACCCTTGCGGGTGAGTAGTGCGCTATACAAGTATCAATTTACAATCAGCATGTCTAGCTGTGCAGGCAGTGTAGCAGCAGTAGAGGTGGTGGTGGGTGGCCAACGGCTGGCAACAGAGAAAATGACATGATGGGGATGACTATATTTGAGGCCTATTCCCTAACTATTTCCCTGTGGATTGAAGACATTGTCTCCAGCTTCTATGGATAAGTTATATTTATGGCAGTGTTAAGCTATGACAACTTGTGCTGGACAATTTTTAGGTGTGTGGCCATGAAAGTTAAGGCAGCAACTCTGTAGCAATCAACTACAGGTGTGGCAAGGGATTTTAGCAGGTAATTGTGTTTACATAAACATAAGGAGCTGCCTAGGTAGTACACACAGGTACTCTTTGCTTCCATCAGTGCCCAGCCCAACCATCCAATGCATATCCTAACATTCACAGCAGAACCTCCCAATTTGAACATTCCACAACTGGCATTGAGCTCAGATTCTAGACAGAATACAACACATCTTCCCTTCCCAATGAAATATCCCATCATGGCTTCTCAGCACAGAAGACCATGCAACAATACATTCACCCCCCAACACAACAGATAACAAAACAACCAACATACTGATGGAGCAAGGACTCGTTTAAAAGGAGACTTGCTCGGAAGTAATTCCCTCAAATTACACTTAACTCCATAATAAATGTGTTTTGTAAATACTAATTTGCACTACATTTTCATACATTTGAATCTAGGGGAAGCTTACCTACGTGTTTTACTAACAAATAACCAAAGTGTCTCTAAAATGGCTGCTAAACGCGGATTCTGCATTGCGCATGTGTCTACTGCATCTACGTAGTATGACGTGCTGTCGCTTGGAGGGAAATCTTTGCAGCTGCGCAATTGTTCCTAAAATGGCCGTTTGAAACCCACATGATAATGCGCATGCTTTGCTGAAACGAAACTGTAATTTTACTAAAATGCTAATGCGAAAGATTATTATAAGTAAATGGGATTGGAGTAGAGATAGGTGGTATACAGTGAAATCATTTACTTTTTATTTTAACATTATTTTTCTTTGACCTCTCTATTAGCTCATATTTGGGCTTCTGAGGGGAGCTGAAGCTGATGTACCATGTGATTAGTTCTCATGCGCAGCAACGACATACCGGGATCCGCGATGCAAAGCCTTGAATGCCATCCAGAATAAAACAGCAACATGTCCTGGGAACAAGCATGATGTCCTGTGAACAGAACCAAATTGTATACATTGTATTAATTAAAATGTAAATAGGGGTGGGAAATAAAGCTTGGGAAAGTAAATTAAGGGGTGGAAACATTGAACAATGAGCGTTAAGAAATATTAAAACTTAGCATGGTGTGATGATCATCTCCCCTTGCTTGTCCAATCAGAATTAGGCGTTTCATGAACATTTAAACATTTGGGGGTGGTGGTTACCATTAGAAGTGTATAATTGAGGTAGCTTAGTTAGTTAGATTGTGAGCTTGTGCTGCGGAGATGCTGAGAGACTGAGATGCTGTCCGAAGATTGAGCAGATCCAATATCGCGGAAGAATCGAGGAGGGAATTAGGCAAAGAGCTAGAAGAAGATTCTGGAAGAATTGAGGAGGAAGAGGGTATCAAAGAGGGGTGCGACGCAGGCGTCGGATCTAGAAGAGGTCAGCTATCCTGCCCTGAATCCTGTCTTGAATTCTTTGGTCTCCTGACCTGTCCCGGGGGACTTTTTCCATCTCCTAGGCCAAGGGGTTGGTTTCCACACCATTCTAGGTAACTAAAATTCTGTGTAGTATGTCATTGTACTGCTCTCTCTGTTTTTCTCCTTTTTGAGGTACTGTCATTATTATAACTTAGTTTAAAGTTTCTGAATAATCTGATTTTCCTTCCTTGAAAGAAAACGGTGTTAGAACTGTACTTTATATTTCTGGGTTCACATGAAATTTATAATATAAACATTTAAAACTCTCTTGAGTCTGTGGTCATTTAAAGTATTTACTTTGATGGTATTTACACCTAAACTGCTAACAACTAGGTCCATTGATCAGAGGAAATTATAGTCTGACGGAAGGAATGGTAAGAATTGGTGAGGTAAATTTGTCTCGCTGGTATTAGCACACTAAATTGATCTGAGCGGAGCTGACTAGCTTATATATAAATGGTTATGGGCCCAGGTGAGTATGTGGATTGTGTAAATCTTTAGCTGGTAACCCTCCGCTCCATCAGTTTTTCTGGAAGCAGAGCTATGGTTAGTTTTAGTTAGGTAGGTGTAAATATTAAGTTTGAATTTATGTATTAACACACCCGTTTTTGTATCTTGTTCTGTGTTGTCTGGAAATTCCCGGGAATAGTGAATAGTGGGTGGTAAATGGAAGCCACACTGCAGTAAGGTTACTAGTTTGTAAAAGGTCGCGCTGAAAAGCTATGCAGGGCTGACAGTGCTGAGTTAGGGATTAATTTGTACAAAAGTGAGAGTGACTGATAGCAAAGAGTTCGCTCGTGAAACTTTGGTCTTATATCACCTAGAAAGGGTAATTCCGAAGGAGTAGCAGGTTCATCAAAGCTTGAATGAAGAGTAAGCGTAAAGTTTTACTCGTAGTGTATGAAGAGTAAGCGGAATAGCTTTACTCGCAGCAAATGTAAAATCGAATTTCAGATTTTTTTAGCAAAAGCAAACAGAGTAGCGAATGTTTTGTGTTGTCATTTAATGAATTTTACATGAAAATTGTATGAAAATAAGTAATTTGTGTTACCTTGTAAAGGAGGGGTAAGTTGCGAGCGCCGCACTGACGTCACAGATGGCCGCGCTGGGATTGGTTAGAACAGCGGGTGTGTGACTGACGTGAAAAATTGTGAAGGAGGGGTCAGTAGTAAGGCGTGATACTGAGGTCACTGAGAGCCGCGCTAGCATTGGCTAAATGCATGGCGTGAGACAGAATCTGATTGGTTAGAAGAATGGAAGCCGCGCTGGTATTGGTCGAATTATTAAAGTAAAAGCAGACATTTGATTAGTTGAAAATAGAAGCCATAATAATAATTGATAGTGGGTCTTGCATGTGGAGACACAATTCGACTTTAATAGGGAATCGCCCACTTCAGATCAACAAAAATAAGATAGAGGCTGCCACCCTCCGTCTTAGCTGTTTTCCAGAAGAGCAACCGTAGCCTGAATATCTGGTCCACAGTTGGGGTACTTGATCTGAAGCCGGCTTGGTAGGGGCTCAGGATTCCTTCCTCCTCTATCCAACTTTGGATACGATCAAAAAGGACCCTGCCCATCAGTTTTTGTGGAATATCAATAAGACTGATGGGTCTGTAATTTGACGGTAAGAGTGGACAACCTTTTTTGTGAATGGGAACAATCTCGGCCCCACACCAGGAATCTGGCGGGGCCATACCCCTCATGATGGCATTAAATAAAGCACATAAATAGGGAGTCCAAATTTTTGGTTCCATATGAAAAAGCTCCCCTGGAAGTTTATCTAGGCCGGGGGCTTTATTAGGGGGTAGTCTGCTAATAGCATTCCAAACTTCAGTCAAAGTAATATCGCACAATCCTTCTGGGTAAGGATCATGCAAAGAATCCAAAAAGGCTATATTGGCACCCACCAATTCCTCCCCAGCATAGAGGGCCTCAAAATGTCTCTCCCAGGCTTCTGGCGGTATATTGGGCTCCCGGGCCGATTGTCCTTCCTTGTTTCCCACACTTACTAGAGCCCAAAAGGATTTCAAATCTCTATCCTTCAGGGCTATCCTAAGTGCCTCCCACTTCTCGGTTTCCCAATTTTTCTTTTCCCTTTTTAGGGTCCCTTTGTATATTGCCCGGAGACATTTAATTCAGATTTTATCCTTAGCCTTGACTGCAGCTATTCGGTCCTTCTTTGCTTTGCGGCAGGTGGCATTAAACCAGGAGTTGGTGTCATATTTGGCTCCTGTGCGTGTTGCAGTTGGGTAGACTATCTCAATCAGCCTAGCAACTAGCTGCTCGTGAATCTCAGCTGCCCTCTTCTGGGTCCCATAACAGACCTCCATCTGGCCTAATTCCCCCATTTCCTCTATCAGAGGTATCGCCAGCTCATATACTTTAGCCAACTTTGTTGCCGATTGTTGTATATGGCACCACCTAACCCTTCGTCTTTTGTCTGAGAGCAACAGTTGGTTATCCCCCACGCTAGGCGGAGATAGAGGGATAGAGATGCCCATGCGCTCTGGGTTCAAGGACAGTACCAGAGCATTGTGGTCACTATCCTGTCTCTCAAGTACCTGAAAGTCAAGGACCTTGTCCCAGGATTTAGTTTCCACTAAGATATAATCGATCAAAGATGATTGGCCTTCCCTATTGAATGTATGCTGGGCCGGTTGGTCAGATTTTGTTCTCCCATTACAGGCCCTGAGGGAGTGTGCCAGAGTCAATGAGTAGAGTTGGATGGCCAGCGGTGTCCAGATTTTTATGGGGGTAATTTGAGGTTCGGGTATAGACCAGTGACGGTCTTCTTCTGAGGGCTCACCTAAATTCAGATCAGTGAGTGGCTCAAACTGGCAGTTGAAGTTGCCCCCTACAATCAACATCGTATCAGGGTCTAGAGTTGATAGAAAACATCCCAGATTGTCTAAGACCACAGATTCCTGTCTATAACTTACAGGTCTGGAATATATGGTAATGAGAGCTAGTTTGAGCTTAGTGGGAAATGTCACAAAACACATAAAATATCATTCGTTGGCAAAGTTATCAACTCAGCATGCGCCCCAGTATGCGTGCCCAACCATATAATTAGGGCGCCCGACGGTCTACCCCTTCCACTGGAGGTGGCCAGAATGTTAAACGATGCAAATCCCATCCTATGATATTCCTCCGTGGCCCAAGTCTCCTGAAAGAAGCAGATGTCATGGTTATCTATAAAACCTCCCCAGTCTGAGCAGGATAATTTGTTTTTAACACCTGCTAGATTCCAAGATAAAATCTTCAGACTATCCCCTACTTTACTGGACAATTCCTGCACTTTAATTATGGGGGAGCATAAAGCTCCAAGGGGATTATTGCCTGTCTGGCTAACATCCTGGGTCTTTATCCGGAGATCTGAAGATGGAACTATCAGATCAATTGCTTGCTGTGTCCCCAAGCACAATGGGTTGGCCTTTGATAGTCCATCCTTCCCCACACCATGTGCTCCGATGTTCCTAGTTGTGTTTTGAGTCCGGCCCCTACAATCTTCCACTAAAATCTTGGCTGGATTATCTTTGAACAGGTCCCCCTGCCTTGATGGTAAGATGGTATAGGCGGTCTCATTTTTCCCCATATCAGAACCTATGTTAGTTTTTGCGGTGATTGAATTATTGTCTGTGGATGAGTGGTGGTTTCTAAACCTGCAACCACCACCCCCATAGACTGTTGCATATAAATCACCCGCACAATCCCCATTACCGTTTGTGGGAGTTTGTCAATCTACCAGATCAAGGGGGCTATGTCTATTACTTACAGGGATATTGAAGCGTGATGTAGTAGTATCGCTATCCCAGCCACCTTGCTATGATTCCCCTGGGTGGGTCCTTAATTCCCATTTTTTGTGTATCAAGCTCATCCTCTCTTCAAAAGTGCCCTGTGGGTAGAAATAGCTGAGTGGTAGAGTCTGGTTTTTTTGCTTATCGACAGAGTAGACCATCCTAAGATATGCTGAACCGTTCGACTGTCCCTAAAGTTAATCAGAATACAATCCCCCTGGATATCTTTCTGCCGCTGGCCTACCCAGCTGACCCTACGCACGTGGATAATTTCACTGTGCACCCCGGGTGGAAGGGGTCTGTTGTTATTTAACCAATGTTATACTTTATTTCTTAGTTCTATGTATGTCTCCACCCGACTAGTCTGTAGACTAGGTACTCCAGCTAATACCACCACATACGAAGAGGAGGTTGGTGGCAGATCTATGCATGGGAGACAGGATTCAGTTAAATGAAACTGATGTCCATTTCTTTTTTTGGCACCCTCATTTGGGAGCCTATGATCCTTCTCCCAATTGGGTATACCCGCAGGATGTTTAGCAGGGCCCTTTTCTTTATTTGCATCTTCACCATTTGGTGAGTCACTAGCTCCCATTAGTGGGGTAGATGGTCCAGACCTGTCGGAATGAGGGTGGGGAAAGATAGATGGATTAACCGAAACAGTCATTGCTTTAGTTGGCTGCTCAGGTACTACCCTTGGGGCCATATCTTTAGCACACTGGACCCCTTGAAGACTGGATGGTAGTTTAGTGCCCCAGGAATCTACTAGTGATGATAGTGAGTTAATTTTACTCATCACTTTGTCTAGACTATTTGAAATTGCAAGGTCTATATAAGTTTTGAGATCGTTTACCATCTCTATAACCCAATCAGGAGAATTCCTTCCATCCTTGTTACTTAAGTCGGATGTACAATCATTGGTGGAGCTCCCAGATGATACGACCGGGATTCTGCATGAACATTTTTTGCCTGTGTTAGTTTTGCTTTTCTTTTGACTCTTTTTTATCTTAGGTGTATTATTTTCAATATCTCCCCCCTGATCTCCCCCTTGCTTTGATGTTATCGCTGCTTTGCCCAGAGTTGCCATTACATGGGAATTATATATGTCATCTGGTTGTTGGATTTCCCTAGGTGTGCCTGTTTCCGGGGCTACCGAAATGGAGGGTAATGTTGGCGTTATCGATAGGAGTCTCTCTGTTCGTGAGATTTCATTAGTTACTGCACCAATGGCCTGCTGCAACATTTTATCTATGGCAGTGTGCTTTTCCATTGGGGTGCGGGGTTGCGTTTTCTGTCTAGTACTAATTCTATAAGATGTAAGAGTATGTTTTCCCATATCCTAGTTTGCAAGGGGAGCACCTGCTTTCTCCCACTGGGACGGGAATTGGTGTACTAGCTTGGCACAACTTAAGGCTCTATTGATGTTAAACCAATGGTGATACCAAGCAACCTCAAAAGTGGGGGCCCCCTGGGAGATAATATTAAATCATTCGCAGTTCCAGGGACGTGTCGATACAGGGCGCTCACCGCAATGCCTTACTTGTGAAACCCAAGAGTGGAGAGTTAGAAGATAGGCCCAGCCCAGCCTCCTCCGGCCTGTGACGGGCAAGGACGGGCCTGCCCTTGGCCCAGGCTTTGCCTGGCGCGCGCACGCGCGCGTCCCGCGAAGAGGGTGCGGCAAGGCGCTTTGTAGTCGGGCTGCGCATCAGCTGGTATCTCCCAAGGAATTCTGGGGCCTGGAGTCCTCTTCCCAGGACGATGGTAGGTTAGGCAACAAAGTTCTGGCTCCCGGTGCGGCACCCGTGAAGCGGGTGTGGCAAGACGCTTTGTAGTCGGGCTGTGCGTCAGCTGGTATCTCCCAAGGAATTCTGGGGCCTGGAGTCCTCTTCCCAGGACGATGGTAGGTTAGGCAACAAAGTTCTGGCTCCCGCAGCGGCACCCGCGAAGCGGGTGCGGCAAGACGCTTTGTAGTCGGGCTGCGCGTCAGCTGGTATCTCCCAAGGAATTTTGGGGCCTGGAGGCCTCTTCCCAGGACGATGGTAGGTTAGGCAACAAAGTTCTGGCTCCCGCAGTGGCACCCGCGAAGCGGGTGCGGCAAGGCGCTTTGTAGTTGGGCTGCGCATCAGCTGGTATCTCCCAAGGAATTCTGGGGCCTGGAGTCCTCTTCCCAGGACGATGGTAGGTTAGGCAACAAAGTTCTGGCTCCCGGTGCGGCACCCGTGAAGCAGGTGTGGCAAGACGCTTTGTAGTCGGGCTGTGCGTCAGCTGGTATCTCCCAAGGAATTCTGGGGCCTGGAGTCCTCTTCCCAGGATGATGGTAGGTTAGGCAACAAAGTTCTGGCTCCCGCAGCGGCACCCGCGAAGCGGGTGCGGCAAGGCGCTTTGTAGTCGGGCTGCGCGTCAGCTGGTATCTCCCAAGGAATTCTGGGGCCTGGAGTCCTCTTCCCAGGACGATGGTAGGTTAGGTAACAAAGTTCTGGCTCCCGCTGCGACACCCGTGAAGCGGGTGCGGCAAGGCGCTTTGTAGTCGGGCTGCGCGTCAGCTGGTATCTCCCAAGGAATTCTGGGGCCTGGAGTCCTCTTGCCAGGAGGATGGTAGGTTAGGCAACAAAGTTCTGGCTCCCACAGCGGCACCCCGGATTTCAAGGAGGAAGTGGTAAGAAAAATTCTGTAATATCACAATTTCTTTTGCAGGATAATTATTTTCAGGATAGTGATCAATGAAGGTGCCTGAGAGGGGAGGAAAAGGAGTGCGTACTTGGCACATCCTTACCGGTAGATCAGTCAGGTCCATATATTGATGGTAAAGTAGAAGGAAATGATATTACCTTTTTATTGGACTCTGGTGCTACCCGTTCTACTGTGAGAACAGCAGACATTCCAAACCTACCCCTCTCGGGAGATTCAATCCCGGTAGTGGGCGTCTCTAACAAACAGATTAGAACTGCTATTACAGTACCAATGGAGGTACGAATTGGCAATTTCAAGGAGATGCACAAATTCATGGTGTGTGACTCCAGTCTTGTAAATTTATTTGGTAGAGATCCACTGTGCAAGATGAACTGCACAATATTTTGCACACTGGACGGTGTTGCAACCCCAGATGAAGACAGAGTATATAAAATTATGTTAGCTAAACAAGGCTCAGAGGTAGATGAGATGTATTATATGATGACAAAAGACGATTTACCAGATGAAGTAAAATCAACAGTAAATCCAGAGGTGTAGGAATTCACAGGAAAAGAAGTAGGATTAATGGCAAATGTAGATCCAGTAAAAGTAACAGTAAAAGAAGGTGCAGTTTATCCAAACACTCGACAATATAAAATGAGTCCCGAAGATAAAGCTGGTGTTTCAGCAGAAATTGATTGAGTGGTTGAACAAGGCATTTTAAAAGAAATAATGAGCAGTCAATGCAATTCACCTATAATTGGCATTAAGAAACCTAATGGAAAATATAGGGTGGTGCAAGATTTACGAAAGATTAACAAGATTGTTGTACCATAATGCCCTGTGGTGCCTAACCCAGCAGTAATTTTGTACCAGATACAGTGGAAAGCAGGATGGTTTACTGTAATTGATTTATGTCACGCTTTCTTTTCCATCCCGCTGCATCCTGATAGCCAATATTTGTTTTCTTTCAAATTTGAGGAGCTTGTTTATGTTTGGAATCGTGTTCCTCAAGGATATACTGAAAGTTCTTAAATGTTTAATCAAATTTGGAAAAAGTGCCTTAAAACTTTAGTGTTGCCTAGAAAGTCAGTCCTGGTGGAGTATATTGATGACCTATTGGTCGCTTCATAAACAAGAGATGACTGTGTTACTGATTAAATTGCCTTGTTGAACCATTTGGCTGATGGGGGACATAAAGTATCCCCAGAAAAATTACAGTTTTGCAGAACCAGAGTCAAATATTTTGGACACCAAATAGAACATGGAGTGAGGAGAGTGACTCCTGAATGAGTAGAAATAATAAGATAGATAAAATTGCCTGAAACCCAGAGAGAAATAAGAATATTCCTTGGAGTTGTTGATTACTGTAGGCAGTGGATTGTAGGGTTTTCCTTGCTAGCCAAACCCCTGATACAGATGACCAAGAAACAAGCAAAAGATCCAATAGAGTGGGATGATGAAAGTATGGAAGCCTATGTAAAATTAAGAAAATGTCTATGTGAAGCTTCTGGTTTAGGTATGCCAGATTACTCGAAAGAATTTGCACTATTTTGTTGTGAAAGGAATAGTTGTGCACTTTCAGTTTTAACTCAGAGACATGGCTTGATGCGACGTCCAGTGGCATATGTTTCCGCTACTTCGGACACTGTAGCCTCTGCTTTACCTGGTTGTTTAAAAGTAGTAACTGCCAAGTGCGCAAGTTTAGAACAAAGCAAGTCAATTGTGATGGGACATCCAGTAAAGGTACATGTTCCACATTCAGTTGAGATTCTGTTGACAAGAGCTCGAACTCAGTATCTTACCCCTAGTTTGATGACTAAGTATGAAACAATCATATTAGATGCTGAAAATGTGACAATAGTCAGGTGTATCATTTTAAATCCAGCCACTTTGTTGCCAGATGTAAATGGAGAGAAAGTAAGAGATGAAGTCAAGCATGTCTGTTTGGACGTGACTGAACTTTGCACCAAACCCCGACCAGATATAAAGAAAGAACCCTTGAAAAATGCTGAACATGAACTATTTGTAGATGGCTCATGTATGCGCCTGGAGGGGGGGAGGACTAAGTGCTGCTTACGCTGTGTGTACATTGGCTGGAATAGTCGAAGCATCCTATTTACCAGGAGTCAATTCTGCACAAGTAGCCGAATTGGTGGCTTCAATTAAAGCATGCAAAATTGGGAAAAATTGGAAATTAACCATATTTACTGATAGCCAGTATGTTTACGGGGTTGTGCATGATTTTGGCTAGCTCTGGATGCAGAGAGATTTCTTGACTTTTTCAGGATCCCCGATTACAAACTGAAATTTCGTAAAAGAATTGCTTGAAGGAATACAATTGCCAAAGGAAGTGGCAGTGGTCAAGTGTGCCGCACATCAGTCAGGAAATGACTATGTGACAGCTGGAAATAGGTATGCTGACCAGGTTGCCCAACACTGTGCAAAATATAAAATGGCAGTAAATAAAAATATTGAGACATGTGGAATCAGCTGGCAACTTATGCTACTCTCAACATGGGAGGAAGTAAAACAATTACAAGAGGAGGTAGACTTGAAATGAAAGGAAGAATGGGTGAAAGAAGGATGCAACAGAAGGTCCCAAGACAAAGTGTGGGTTTACCAAGCTGGCAGGCCAGTAATGCCAAACTGTATGCTTTCTCAATTTGCTAGGATGTACCACAGTGACACTCACGTAGGCAGGGATGCCATGATCAGACTTTTTAAACAGGATTGGTATAATTCAAGGTTTAGGAGTGTAGCAGAGAGTCTATGCCAGAGGTGCTTAATTTGTCAACAAATGAATCAAGGTAAAAAGACAGTGGTCAGTACAGGAAACATTGGAAAAGCAGAAGGTCCTTTTATAAGGCTACAATTAGATTTTATTCAATTACCACCTTGCAGAGGTTTGAAGTACATACTTGTCATAGTTTGTTTATTCTCACGGTGGGTGGAGGCATACCCTACTAGAAGAAATGACAGTATAACAGTTGCCAAACTATTGTTGTGAGAACTGATTCCACGGTTTGGTTTTCCAGTAGCATTGGAATCAGATAGAGGGTCTCATTTTAATAATGAAGTAATTCGACTAATCTGTGAAGCATTTAAAATTGAACAAAAATTGCACTGTGCATACCGCCCAGAGGCTTCTGGAGTGGTAGAACAACTGAATGGCACAATAAAAGCAAGACTGGGAAAGGTATGTGCATCCACCCCACTGGAATGGCCTGATGATTTACCTCTTGTTCTGATGTGGCTCAGAAGCATTCCTGACAGGAATACGGGGTTGAGTCCCCATGAAATACTCATGGGAAGAGCAATGAGGCAGGCATGTATACCAGGACACAAACTGTTGAATATATCTGATGACTTGGTATTGGAATATTGCACAGAACTGGCTGACCTAGTGCGTTCTATCTCTCACCAGGTTGGAGAAGACGCAGTTGCCAGGCAGCCGAATCAGCCCATGATCTGAATCCTGGTGATTGGGTGGTGGTGAAGGAACATACTCGAGAGTCGTGCCTAGTACCTAGGTGGAGAAAACCACATCAGGTTATATTGGTTACAACCACAGCAGTGAAATGTGCAGGCTTGCCTAATTGGATTCATGCAAGCCATACTAAGAGAGTACCAGCACCAGACACAGAAGGT
The DNA here is from genome assembly GCF_964204655.1 of Triturus cristatus. Classification (NCBI taxonomy): domain Eukaryota; kingdom Metazoa; phylum Chordata; class Amphibia; order Caudata; family Salamandridae; genus Triturus; species Triturus cristatus. Next base: position 79,020,331 of record NC_140588.1, read on the forward strand.
CCCCAATTGACTCAATCAGTTGAGGCTGCAGAAGGTTGTACAGCTGAAGGATCTAGAATATCAGATCCTGAAGTAGCTGACCAAGAACAACCGAGCACAAGTCAGGATGACTGGACACCAGTGGTTGACATACCTGAAGTACTTGTGAGAACCAGAAGCCAAACCATGTTAGAAAGACAGGAGAATAGTGAAGACCAGATAGGTATAGAAGAAAAGGCTCAGGAAGGTGAAAGTACAATTGTTGGAGAACCTGAGCAGGAACAGACAAGGAAAAAACAATCTACTCAGACAGAAGTGGACGAAACAAATCACAAGTCTGGGGAGGGACAGATAGGTCTAGAAGAACATGTTCAGGGGGCAAAAAGCCAAAGTGCAGTAAGACCTGAGCAGGACCAGAGCGGAAAAGAAGAACAAGTTCAGGTATAAGAAGAGAAAACCGAAATAAAATCTGAACAGGGTCCAGCTAGGGAAGAAGAACACATCCAGGCAGAAAAGGACATTGCAAAAACAAACAATGGACCGGGCCAGACAGAGAGGGTTTCTGAAAACAAAAAAGATCAAATTGTGCCACAACTTAATGAAAATAAAAGAACACTCAAAGACAGTGACAGTGCAGTACAAGCAAAAAGGGTCAGAAGAGGTGATAGCTGGCCAAGTGTTGTGAAAAGGTTAAAGTTTCATTTCAAAACAGTTAATCAAGAACCTGACCAAGTAAACAACATTTCTAGTCAGTCTGGGCCATCTGCTGAAAGGCCCAGACGACGAAGTCAAAGATTAAAAGTATTGAACAATAAGTTCAAAGGTCCTGAATGGACCTATGTAATTCTTGAAGATTTCGAGAATTTAGATTTAAATGAAGAAAGTGATGAAGAAATAAATGCAGAACAGATTGCCGAAGAAGTGAGACCAACTTGAAATTTCCCCAAGAAATTATATTTCAAAATTTAATCTGAATTAAACAAGAGAAATCTTCTTAGCCCAAAATTGCTGATGATAGGGGTTCCGGAAAACCGAAGCAAAATTGTGTACAAAAATGTTGTAAAATATGTATATGTAGTATATTTTTAGTGCTCATAATTTGGTTAGTTCTGACAGTAGTCATTCCTTATTTGATGGTTACAAAAGAAAAGAATAACACAAGTACGCATGAAAGGGTAGATAACATTAAAGGAGATAGAGTAGAATTAAATTCACCGAATGAGTCTAAGACTGAAAGAGGTAGAGTAGTTTTAGGAGCACCAGATCAGTTAGATGTACACCACACTGTGCCAAATAATGACACTGCTTTGAATGTTTTCAGAAATTCATTAGTGCATTATGTAGACACTATGGAAGTGAGTGATTGTTATGTATGTATGAAATTACCAGCATCAGTAGCAGAAGGCGTAACATACCACCATATTCCTTTAACCTATGGTATTTCTTGTAGCGTTTAGCACGTTTGTTTTATAGAACAGGAAAGTTACAGTATTATTATTCTAATGTAGATGTGATTTTTCTTGAGGTTCCTATGCGAAAAAGCATAAACCCAGTTCTTAGTACTAAGGATGCACAGTTTATGGGAGAATATTTTCTAACTATGAAAACAATAGATATAGCTGAAGCACACAAGCACAATTTAACATGTAAATTACTTGAAGAAGAAAATATATTTTTTAATTTAGTTGAGCAAAGGAGACAGGACTTCCAAAGAAAGGCTTCTGAACTGAAACCTCAGATACCTCAATGGGCTGAGAAAGAAAATATGTACACAACTGGCAAGACTCATGCTGCTATGTCCCTGGACTTTGAAAAGAAAGGGAAGAAGTGCCTCCATAGATTAAAGACTAACTATAACAATGTATTTATTGGTTCCAATGAGTGTGAACATAATGTTCTAGTAATTGGGGGATGGGGACTGAAAGGTGGAACAAATCCAGTATTTCCTGGAATTTATTATGTATGTGGAGACAAAGCATATTTTAGGCTTCCGGGTCATTGGTACGGGAGTAGCTATTTTGAAATAGTATTCCCAAAGGTGTACCACATGAAAAGAATCACTGGAAGCAATGAAAACGCTAAGGAACTAACATGTATGAAGAGAGCTAGTTTTTCAGAAATAGTAGGTGATATATTTAGTGCATTGATACCTTCAGTGGGAGTAATTTTAAACTCACATAGGATTTGTCAATTATCTACAGTGGTTGATCGTCTATCGACTGATACTGCTGGAGGGTTCTTGATGAATAATACAGAGATGGTTGAGATTAGATCTATGGTTTTGCAAAATCGACTTGCTCTTGATATATTATTGGCAAAAGAGGGCGGAGTCTGTAAAATGCTGAAAGCGCAACATTGTTGCACTTACATTCCTGACAAAAGCGTCAAAATTGGAGGATATTTTAAAAATATTACAAAATTGGAGGAAGATTTGAAACCACTGGAAGTTGACAGTGTATTGAAGAAATTAACAAATAGTATTACAACCATAGGCAGTTGGTTTTCTCACTTAGGTAATAGTCTTATAGGTCAAATAATATTACCAGTATTAGGAATAACACTATTCGTTTTAGCAGTAATGACATGGTTCAAGTGTTGCAAGAAAAGAAAGAGATATACAGTGAACGAAAAAGGAAAGAAGAGAAAATACAATGAAATACAGTTAGAAGAAATGAAAGGGGATCTATACAAAAAGATGAAGAATTTACAAATTAACAACAAAAAAGAAAGAAAAGAAAGGATTGAAAAGATTGAAGAGGGAATCGAGATGTGCTAAAGTTGGCATCTGATTTGGTAGTGGGAAATTATTGATGGCAATAAATGCCATCAGAGAGGGGATTGATGGAGCAAGGACTCGTATAAAAGGAGACTTGCTCTGAAGGAATTTCCCTCAAATAACACTTAACTCCGTAATAAATGTGTTTTGTAAATACTAATTTGCACTACATGTTCGTACATTTGAATCTAGGGGAAGCTTACCTACGTGTTTTACTAGCAAATAACCAGAGTGTCTCTAAAATGGCTGCTAAACGCGGGATTCTGCATTGCGCATGCGTCTACTGCATCTACGTAGTATGAGGTGCTGTCGCTTGGAGGGAAATCTTTGCAGCTGCTCAGTTGTTCCTAAAATGGCTGCTTGAAACCCACATGATAATGTGTATGCTTTGCTGAAACTAAACTATGCAATTTTACTAAAATGCTAATGCGAAAGATTATTATAAGTAAATGGGAATTGAGTAGAGATAGGTGGTATACAGTGAAATCATTTATTTTTGATTTTAATATTCTTTCTCTTTGACCTCTCTATTAGTTCGTATTTGGGCCTCTGAGGGGAGCTGAAGCTGATGTACCATGTGATAAATTCACATACGCAGTAACGACAAACTGGGATCCGCGATGCAAAGCCTTGAATGCCATCCAAAATAAAACAGCAACATGTCCTGGGAACAAGCATGATGTCCTGTGAAAGGAACCGAATTGTATACATTGTATTAATTACAAGTGAATATGGGTGGGAAATAAAGCTTGGGAAAGTAAATTAAGGGCTGGAAACATTGAACAATGAGCTTTAAGAAATATTAAAACTTAGCATGGTGTGATGATCCTCTCCCCTTGCTTGTCCAATCAGAATTAGGCGTTTCATGAACATTGAAACATTTGGGGGTGGTGGTTACCATTAGAAGAGTATAATTGAGATAGTTAGATTGCGAGCTCGTGCTGCAGAGATGCTGAGAGACTGAGATGCTGTCCGAAGATTGAGCAGATCCTAAAGCAGAACCGAACTTCAGAACTTAGAACCAAAGCTAAATTAGAAGAAGATTGCTGAAGAATCGAGGAGGGAATCAGGCAAAGAGCTAGAAGAAGATTGCGGAAGAATCGAGGAGGAAGAGAGTATCAGAGAGGGGTGCGACGCAGGCGTCAGATCTAGAAGAGGTCACCTATCCTGTCCTGAATCCTGTCTTGAATTCTTTGGTCTCCTGACCTGTCCCTGGGGACCCTTTCCAGCTCCTAGGCCAAGGGGTTGGTTTCCACACCATTCTAGGTAACTATAATTTTGTGTAGTATGTCATTGTACTCCTCTCTCTGTTTTTCTCCTTTTTGAGGTACTGTCATTATTATAACTTAGTTTAAAGTTTCTGAATAATCTGATTTTCCTTCCTTGAAAGAAAACAATGTTCGAACTGTACTTTACATTTCTGGGTTCACATGAAATTTATTATATAAACATTTAAAACTCTCTCGAGTCTGTGGTCATTTAAAGTATATACATTAATGGTATTTATACCTAAACTGCTAACAACTAGGTCCATTGATCAGAGGAAATTATATTCTGACGGAAGGAATGGTAAGAATTGGTGAGGTAAATTCATCTTGCAGGTATTAGCACGCTAAATTGATCCAAGCGGAGCTAACTAGCTTATGTATGAATGGTTATGGGCCCAGGTGAGTATGTGGATTGTGTAAATCTTTAGCTGGTAACCCTCCGCTCCATCAATACCACCACACCCAAATATTATAATTCAGAACCACGCAGAACCCTCAAGGTGAATGCAATGGTAAACTCCACTTCCCCCTTCTTTTGTGAGAGCACTGCTGCCAATGCCACCTTGCTGTCATCAGCCATGATGAAACACAGTATGGAAGGATGGACCAGTTTGAGAGATTTACTTTCACCCGCTGAGACTTAATCCAAGTAATGATTTCTTAACATGCCTCATCCCAATTTAATTTTGAACCTTTCCTGAGCAGACTACTGATGGATCTTATCTTGGATGCATACTCAGGAATGAACCATGAGTATAATTCATCCAGCCCTAAAAAAACCTTAACTCCACACCTATTAACAGGAGGAGGTGCTTCTATAATAGACTTTTTTCAACCCCAGGCCGGGCTTCATGCTTTATTTGGCAAACAAATGTCTCAAATACTCAACCTCACCACAAAAAATAGTATATTTCACTCTCTTGATTATAACTCCATGGTTTTTGGAGATTTTGAGAACTTTTTCCAGTATGACGTTGTGTGCAACTCTGGGGCACATTTATAATAGAAGTGGTGGAGCGCGGCGTTAGCATGCTTGGCTTAACGACCCACTCCGCCGCTTCTGAAACGCATGGCTGCACCATATTTACAAAAGTAGGATGAAGACCTGCGTTCCCTCCTGCGCTGGTGCAAATTGTTTTTGCTTAGCATCAACGCAGGCACCCTTGCACCATAGTGCAAGGGTGTCTGCGTGGTAGGGGAGGATTGTTTATGTGCAGGAAGGAGTGCCTTCCTGTACATAAACAATCTTTACTTTTTTGTAACTTCTAGGTGTGCTGCTTAATGCAGCAAACATCGAAGTTGCAAAACATAATTTTTTTTATGATTGTTTATGTGCAGGAAGGGACACCTTCCTGTACATAAACAATCCATGGCGTTTTGCTGTTTCCATGTGTGCTGCACAACGCAGCACAGATGAAATCAGTAAAAACGAGGAGCAATTTAATAGTTCTCCCTGTTGCGTAAGGTAAAACATGGTTTTTCCTGTTCTAAATTTTGGCGCTCACCCATATTTATGCCCCCCTTGTAAATATGGCGCAGTGTCAAAATCAATGGGGGTTGCGTTGGAACACCCACGGCAACACCTATTGCATATCCCTTTCACGCTAAGTATAGCATGAAAGGGTGCCTTATTTACAAGCCAGCGTTAAGCCACGTTAAGTGGTTTAACACTGCCTTGTAAATAAGGTGAAGCTCCTATCGCCACCACAATGTTGTGAAAAGTGACGTTGTGGTGGCGATAGGGGCTTGTAAATAAACCCCAACCTTTTTTGCAAAAATCAGCACTTCGTGCACTTCTTTCAAGAAGTTGTACAGAATTCTTTGAAATACCGATGCTGCTGAGGCGAGCCCAAATGGCATACAGCAATACTGGCATGTACCTATGGGGGAGATAAAAGTCATAAAGTGTCTCTACTCTGGGTTCAAATCTATTTGGCGATCTGTAAAAGCAAGATTGAGTTTGGAAAATAAACTTGCCCCTGCAGCGTGAGCAAATGTAAATTAATATCGGTTAACAGGTGTGAGTTAACTTAAATTTCCTTATTTAGTGACCATGGATCTCACAAACACATAATTGGCTACTCTGTTGTGTGCTACTACTAATTGGGAGAACCACAGCAATAACTCAGTAGGTTTGATGATCCCCTGTTACCACAGTGATTTTTGCTATTTCTTAAGATCATCTCTAACACTGAACAGAACCCCACATACTTTGTGCTTTAAAGGGACATCTCCTTTCTTGACATTCTGTTTAAAGACCTTGATTTCCCCCAAGGTATCTGAAAGAACTTCAGTCAACTTGCAGTTCTACTCCTCAGCAATGTCATCACATTCCACCACAAGCATTTGTTCTTTATCACCGGAAGGTTCAACACCTTTATAGCAACATGCCTTTATCCCTCAATTTGACTGCCCTTGAATTCAAGCACATAAACTATGTACCTTAAGAGTTCAAATGTTCACCCTTCATAGGAAATAGGTAAATGGCCAGGTGGAAATAATATTCTGTCACCAGAGTGTCCTTAGATAATCTTTGGGGAATTATAGTGATTCTTGCTCCAGAATCAATTAGGAGTTTTGAAGTTGTATCACCTACACTAATGCCAACAATAGGATTGACACATAATGAAGGATCTCCAGAAACAGGACCGCCCTAATGGTATGGGTGTCATAAGAACAGGAATCTTCACCCACCCACACTGAACACAAGATAATTCAACTCTTCAACATCAGACTGAGAATCTGTCTGACAAACAGACTATGTCACACACACTACAGACCTGAAAGTATTATTATTCTTCTTCAGCCAAACCTTAGGAAAATGTCCTGACTTTTTGCATTAATTACAGGTGACATTTTTAGGTGGACAAGGTTTACCATTTTTAACATCTGGAGGGTTGTCACAGCAGAAACACATATTAGATTTGGGTGGTTCTAGTTTGAAAGCAGAAGATTTGTTACCACTATTTTTCCTGTGAGTCTTGGACATTTTCCAAGAAGATTTGCAGATTTGACCACATTCACTGACTCTAATGGTTTCTCCACAAGTTCTTTTACTGAAATTTGGAATATCTCTATATTCTTTGCTGTTTTGATGGCTTCATCAAAGGATGGGTTTCCCATGGATAATAGTTTCTGGGAGAGCTGTTTATCTTTGCACTGCCAAACAAACTGGTTTCTAATCAACTGATTCGTGAAATTTGGAAACTAACCTTCAGAGACAAGGATACAAAGTGATGTGATGTAGGTGTCCATGTCTTCTTTGATTTTCTGTTTACATTTGAAAAACTAGTTTCTGAGAACAATTAAACTGGGTTGTTTATCAAATCTCATTTAGAGTTTTTTGACCGCCACTTGATACTCATTGAGCACTTCACCTTCATCCAATACTAAGTCAGGTAAATTCTTGAATGTGGATCTCTCCTCAAGGACTAGTGAGTGTAAAAGCAGACATGTTTCCTTTCTGCTCTGAATCTGGAGGTGCCATTTACTCCTAAATATATCTCAAATGCATCAAAGCAAACTGACCACCTGATTGGTGGATATCAAGGAGAGTCTTGAAATGATAGCGATGGAGCAACTGATTTCATACTGAATACAAGAAACTCAAAGTAGATATGTTGCCCAATACAGAGGAACCAGAAGAAATGTGTACTACCTAATATTATTCATGTCACGTTGGGTAACAAAACACATTATAAATGGAGCAAAGAGAGAATAAAACAAAATTGCAAATAAGTATTCTAGATACAGGAGAGAAACCACAAATAAATTAGCAGTGTAAACATTCAAAATACCATATAACAAACTTTAGTATAATAGATAAGCAGCTGACATACATAAGTGTGCCTGTCACTGTGGTAATGTTCTTGACATATATAAGTGTGCCCGTCACCATGATAATGTTCCTAAAGTCACAAGCAAAATGACACTTTTGACTGACAGTAAATTAATTAGTGTGCTTGTTACTGTCAAAAGGGTACTCAATTGAAAAATGTGATGCCAAAAACAAGCAGTAGATACAATAAGTGTGCTGTCACTGTTTGAAAATAATGATCTTTACTCTCCAAGTATGGTGGCAGAAACGACCTCCAAACAACTGCATGTTTTCTCTGAAATACTCGGAAACTGCAGGTGCGAAGAACTGCTGGTGAATGGCAGCCATGAAATATTCATAAATAGAGTGCACAAGGTAAAAAAAAAAACTTCAAAATGGTGGCCACAATCCTTTGTGCTATGTTTGTTTAGTCTTTCATGAGACCCATACAAGTGCGGCCATCTACACTACTTCTAAGATGGCAGGCATGACATGGAGTGGTTAGCATTAATTGCCCTTATAATCCAGCTCATGAGCAGCTAAAATACACAGCTCTGGACTGTAGAGGGGTCTGCAAGTCAAACCTGGAAATCAAACAGGACTCCGCCTGAAATACCGATGAAGCGCTCTTCCAATGCAGACAGTACTGTACTCGAGGAGGTGCCATGCCCCGCCCCATAGGATGATGAACTTGAAAAACGCAGCACAGGATCCTCAATCCAATGGTAGAGACGTACAGGGAGCCGCTACTGCACCATCAACAACTGTATATCACTTAGCTCTGTATTCACAATATACATCGTCTGGGGAAGCTCATTAAATGAAGTGGCCAGCAGGGCCTGTTATGCACCTCCATTTATCCCCAATAAATCAAAGCAGTCGAGTACAGGTGCAGTAAGGGATTTTACCAGGTAAGTTCATTACTATACACATAATGAACTGACTAAGTAGTATTCACAGGTTCTCTTTGCTTCTCTCAGTGCCCAACCCAACCACAAAATTGAAATCCCAGCATTTCCAGCAGAACCTGGCAAGTAGAACATTCCACCACAGGCATTGAGCTCAGATTCTAGACAGAATTCAACATACTCATATCTGGCTGTGTGACAGTGACATGTTGTGATCACAGTCCTAGTTGCAGCCCTGCCACAGGAGACAGTGCTGCTTCATCTTTTGGTTGCAATGATCAGACACAGATACTCTAAAAAGCAAAGTTAGAAGGCATCAGCATTAGTATAGCTTGTTTGTACTCAGGCTGTGTGTGGGTGACATATGTGTGATATGTGCCTATTGTCAGGAATGCCTTATCCAAGTACAAGGTTAAGTGGTATTTTTCCAGTCAGGGCTCCAAACTTAAAAGATTTCCTTTGACTCACCTTTCTGGCAGCATTTCATCACCATGCAGGGGCTCTCGCAGAAGCAGTGGAGGCAAGGCTAAGTACGTTTGAAGCGGTTTTCCAAGGTGGTGGTTTGCCAATCTGAAAACCTCAGTTTAGCGCTCTAGTGATTTTAGGTTTGACGGGAAGTGTGCTTCCTACGGGCTCGTGCGCCTGTTGGTCAGCGCACTTCAACTGTCTATTTAGATGAAGAAGCAGTGTCTCCAGTTGGCGCAGGGAAATTCCAGTCAGGAATTCATTGCACAGTTTCAGCGCTCATTCGAACAGTGGTTAGCAGTTCAGTCTGCATATTTCAGGAAGTTCCTCCCTCAATTTTCAAGCGTACGCCCAGTTTCTTTAGGTATTGTGAAACGGCATTTCTCTTGCACCGAACTCTGAGGAGGGAATTTGTTGTTGTTGGCAGCAGTAGGCAGGTGAAGACGACACCAGTAAGTGTATAAACTCTGTTCTTATCGTCAATTTCCAGTTTCGATATTTGGATGTGAATTCAGAGACTATTTAACTATCGATTTCAGACAAAGACTATTAGGCATTTGAATTCAGATAGAGACACCTCTACATGGAATACACTCATGGAACCTGGCTCTGATTTTAGTAAATACTCGTCGGAGACTTCAATTCCTTGAACAGTTAACTATAAGTGGATATATATATATATATTACCTACTGGCGGTCGCCAGTAGGTAGTTATAGTTAGGACCCTGTTTCCATAGGAAATCCGCAACATTCTATTTGGAATAACTTTGGCGCCGGTCGACGAATCCTCGCGAAACTTTCAAAATAGGTGGGGCGCTACGCTCCGCTCCTACCCTGAAAGTCTCGGGGGGATTCGTCAAGCAGGGGCCGAGAAAAAAGGGGGGTCCCAAAACGCGTTTTCCCCATGCATTTTTCCATAGGACCTTTAGACACAGCTACAGCCCGAACGGCTGAACAGAATTACTTGAAATTTGGCAGAGAGGTAGCCATAAGGTCAAGGAAGTGCCTTTTGCAGGTCTGGTGTAAATCTGTTCAGTATTTCCTGAGAAAATAGCATTTAAAAGCATATATATATGTGGGCGGAGCCTAACCACACATCTCATCCTGAGATCTGATTGGCTGTCAGCACTTCATCCAAGAAGTGTTGGCAGCCATCTTGGGACCAATATATATGATAGCACCTCATTAAAAAGCATTGCAGTTAATAGAAGGTTTTAAGACTTTAGTTACATTATAAATCATTTGTTGATGGTACCATACTCATTTTAGGAATTGTGGTATGTTCTAAGGTGATTTCACCATGTGAAAAAGCCTTCTGCTGGGATATCATGATTGAGAGAAAAATATTTTCTCATGCTTTTACCACAGAGGTTTGGAAGGTGATCTATAGGCTAAACTGAGAGCTTATTTTCTGTAAATTCACATTATCTTTCTCAGTCATGTGAGAATGAAGTCTGACATTCTCAGTAAAACATGTACATCCAACAAGGGCAGAGACTGTCAGTTGATTCCTTTGTGTTCTACTGCAGCTTCCCAGAGTGTTCCAAAGAACTACTAGAGCGCTAACAGTCCTACTTATGATAAACGTATGGCACACCTGAAGCCATCTTGTTTGGATTAAAGTGGTAACTCTTAAAACATTTAATTTAAAAAGGAACAAAATGAGGGGGTTCATTTTTCCATAAAAAGTATGATTAGTGCTGCAGAAAGAAAAATTAGAGCACATTTTGAGTGACTTCTCAAATCCTCTTCTATTTCATTAAAAAATTCTGACATGCAGACTGAAACATGCACTTTCAATACCAGCAGCAGTTTTCCCTGGTGAGCAGTAGCTTTACTACAGTGATCTAATGAGCAAAAAGAGTGCTAACATTCTGAATTTATGGCAAATGTGTGACACATCTGAATGCCTTCTTGATGGAATCAAAGTAAAAAACTGAAAGTATTTCCTACTGAGGAGACTGCAGTAAATGAGGAAATTAGGAAACTTCATAACAAATAAGTCTCCCAAGATGGCCACCAGAGACAAAAGAGCCCAAATGTAGCCCAAATATCACCCAGATGTAGCCCAAGTATAGCCCAATGACAGAATGTCCCAGAATGTTCTTAAAAACAACTAGAGCGCTTACTGTCTTCATTATGACAAAAGTAAGGCACACCTGAAGCCATCTTGATTGGAATAAACTGGTAACACTTAAAACATTTTATTTAAAAAGGAACACAATGAGGAGGTTCATTTTGCCATAGAAATTATGATTAATGCTGAAGAAAGAAAATGAGGGCACATTTTGAGTGACTTCTCAAATCCTCTTCTATTTCATTAAAAAATTCTGACATTCAGACTGAAACATGCACTTTTAATACCAGGAGCAGACTTCCATGGTGCAGTAGTTTTACTACAGTGATCTAATGAGCAACTAGAGTGCTAACATTCAGAATTTATGGCAAATGTGTGACATATCTGAATACCTTCATGATGGAATCAAAGTAAAAAACTGAAAGCATTTCCTACTGAGGAGACTGCAGTACATGAGGAAATTAGGAAACTTCATAACAAATAAATCTCCCAAGATGGCCACCGGAGACAAAAGAGCCCAAATGTAGCCCAAAATCACCCAGATGTAGCCCAAATATAGCCCAATGACAGAAGTGTGCAAAACACGTATTATTTTGTGTTTTTGGAGTGTTATATAGTGCAGACTTGTCAGGTATTGGAGTGCTTTACATGAGCATTGGTTACATCACACAAGAACAAATTCATTTTGGTTGTAGACATGGGGAGACTAAGTGATTTGACCAGAATCACAGAATGTCGAGCTGAAGCAGAAACTTCAACCTGGTTCCCCAGTTGCAAAGTCTGCAGTTCTGGAAGTAACACCACATCCTCTCCCCTAAGTGCAACATTTAATCAAGTGGTCAACTGGATAAAAAAACATAAAGATAACAAATAATTTAAAAGTGCTTTGTCGCTATTTGAAAACTCAGAAAATATGTCCTTATTTTAGTCTTTTAGAGCACTAACCATAATTTTGATGCCAATAAGACCCTCTCATATATGTAATTTCTAAAGGAAATGCTCTAGGTATTACAGTTTTGATTACATCAAGATGATGTCAGGCGTTCCACACTTTTGTAATAAATATAGAATGTTAGCAATCTAGTTGTTCATTAGGATACTGTTGAGAGGCAGAGGCCAGGGGCACGGACTCTGAAAATTGAAGGCAGGTAGGAGGGTGCAAAGGCAACAATTTAACCACACTGAGCAGGCAGGAAGGGCCGTGGAAGCACAACAGACTATGGAGGGCAGTGGAAAGGGGGGCAGGGGCAACAAACCAACAATACAGGACTTGCAAGAGAGGCTGTTGGAGGGAAGATCTATTACGGGTCAAGGAAGCTAGGGGCGGTCCCCAGATCCCCGGGAGCCACCACAGAACTGAGCAGGAGAGTGAGTCAGGGACAAAAGGGGCACCTTAATTTGAGCCGGGGTGCCTAGGAACGCTTGCTCCAAAAATGAAGAAAACAGACATATGAGACATGGAATTGGAGGCAGAATACAATGGCAGTTTAATGAGAAGATGCAACTTCAAAGAAACCGCAGAATAGAGACATAAAGTACAAAATACAGAATCCAGATAATCATACAGCTGTCATAATATTCTCTGTATCTCAATTAATGTACTGACAGAGAGAGAGAGAAAACACATCTATAAATGCATCATGAGAAACAAGTTACACCAAGGAAAATGTTACCTAGGAACACTCACGTTTACTCTTAGTGCAAGCATTCCTGCAATTACAATACAAAATCTTTTAAATGCAAAAGTAAAGAGAACAATGGTTAAACATAACGTGACATTTCATATAGGTAAAATAGAATAAGATACTTCAAGCAAAGCAGAGCAAGACATTTTAAGCAAAGGAAGACAAGAGCTCCCAGCTCTTGGGGAAAACCTGCACTGCCTGTTAACCTACATACAGACGGCGAGGTAGTCCGTCGATATCTGTGGGTGCTCCCTTTTTATATCATTTTGTGGGCTCCTTTGCACGCTACATCTACCTACGTATGCTACCCAAAAGCTTCGTCTGCAGATTTTACCAGACATTTCGTCATTTACCCACTTAATGCTGACAATGGACTGGGTGAAAAGGTCAGTCTCTCAGGCCAATCGCTTATCGTAAGTTCCATAGAGCAAGCAGAAAATAATGGGTATTGTACGGGAATTCAATATATTCATGTATAAAATCTCCTCAGTTCTCCTAACTTGACGCTCTGCGGTTGCCACTTCCTTAAAAGCGGGAAACCTGCCCAGGAAGCAAGTACCAGTCCAGGATGCAGCCTACTGTATGTCGACAGCTTCAGGGGGATGTTGAACTTTGATACCGAGCACGGAGCACTCGGGTAGGGTGGGGGCTACTAGTTTGGATCAGAAGGCCTCGCAGACCTGCCTTCAGACTGCTATACAATAAAATTGCAGAGCTATGGTCAATTTAACAAAGAGGCCTACATATTGAACAGAAGGGCCTACACAGGGGTTTTATGCTGGCTGAGTGGTAAGGATGTCTCAGGATAATTATATAGCAACACAGGACCCGCTGGTCAATTTAATACGGCCTACAAATGCAGCTGGCAGGGCAAGGACAAGGGTCTCATACTTCAGGTGTGGACAGAACGGGCCAGGGGCCCCCTGTGATACAAAATCTACCCTCCTTCAAGGCTGTGGCAATGTAATAGACTATTGTGGGCAGAAGGAAGAGGCAATGGTAGTACAACCATACATGCCAACAGACCCGATTCAGCCAGGAAACGTCCAATGTTTTTAAGCTCAAATGGGCTTTATTTGATCTGTCTCCTGTCTACAATATCCTCTTTTTCAATGTAACTCAAAGGGGAAAATCAATACCCCAGTTTTTTTTTCAAAATCTCCCTCTTACCAAGTTCAAAATGTTCGCAAGTATGGTACATTGGATCATGGAAGGAAATGGGATAGGGACATGGACTTGGATAACAGAGGACAGGAGGGACATGGAGAGGTGCACCAAACTGACCCTGCAGGGCAGGCATCAGGGTTTGCAGCAGCACAATACACCACACAGGGCATGCAGGACGGGAGTGCAGCACAACAATCCATAGAAAGCAAGAGGGAGGGGACAGGACCATGCACATGGACAACAGAGAACAGAGGGGCAAGAAGCAATGGTAGCTAGCTGACCATAATAGACAGACAGGAGAGAAAGCTGCAGCATAACAGACCATAAAGGGCAGGAGGGACGGATCAGGGGCATTACAATGGAACAGACAAGCCAGGAGGGAGGGAGTAGGGCTGGGGGCAAGGGGGCAGGGCAGGAGCAGCAAGATAGCCATGGAGGTCAGGCAGGATGGGCACTAGAAGCAAGACACACCATGAAGAGCAACAGTGAGACTGTGATGGCATACACACAGACCATGGAGGGAAGGTGGGAGGGGGTCAGGGGCAGCTAACTGACCACACAGGGAAGGTGGGAGGGGCCATGGCAGCACAGAAGACCATGCATGGCAAGTGGGAGGGTTAGTGGCAGCACAATGGCTATGATGGGCAAGAAGGAGGGTGGAGGGGCATGCACAAAGGACGATGGAGGATAGAAGGGAGGGTCAGGACCTGTGCACAGACAAGAAAGTTCAGGGGAAGGGACCTCACAACAGACCACACGGGGCAGGCAGGAGGAGCAGTTGCAGCACAACAGACCAGGGAGGGCAGAAGGGTGTGGCAGTACAATGGACCATGTAGGACAGGAGGAAGAGGATAGGGGCATGGCATGTGGACAGGCAGGGTGGAGGTGGCAGGGACAGGTTACAGTCATCTGACAATGCTAGGCAGGTGATAGGGGAGTGGCAGCTCAACAGAACACTCAGAGTAGATAGGAGTGGCAGGTCCATGGGACATGGTGGGCAAAAAGGATGGAGCAGGGGCATGCACAAAGACATCGGAGGGCAGGGGGAAGGAGAATAGGGGCAGCAAGCTAAGCACAGAGTTTAAGCAGGAGGTCAATGATGGGGCATAGAATTGGGCAATGGAGGGCAGGAGGAGTGGACTGGTACATCATACTAAATTGAGGGCAGTGGCAGCACATCAGACCATGCATGGCAGGAGGGAGGAGGCTAGTCCATGGATTCACACAACAGAGGATAGGGAGGAAGGGGATGGGGCAGCAAGCTAACTGTTCAGAGAAGGAGGGTATTAGGAACTTTATTGTTTTTAAAACATTGTGTCTGTGCGAACTACTTAAAATATGAACAAGTGTGCAGCATAATCTCACTTTTATTCAGGAAGAAGAGGACGTTTGTGACTGTGACTCCGGGCTCACTTGGCAGAAACACCCCCTGACCCTCCACCCCCTATCGCAAAATGTAATGCCCGTGAAAAGGGTAGGTGAACACAGTGTTATATAGAACATAGTCCTGAGAGCACGATTGAAAATGAAAACTAGATATAGTGTATGGTATAAACTATGCACCAAAAAGTGTGATATAAGATGAACCGGGCGTGAAATATAATATGCAATACATTGTGCGCAATGACAGATTCATTGGAGAGCGCGAGATAGCACAGGCACTAGCGCGTGCTATGCGATATGCGCCTTGGAGTGTAATATGCACAGGGCAGTGTTGTGTAACCTAACTAGTCTCTAAAGTTGTAATATAAAATATGTGCTGGGGAGTGTAACGTTGCATATGCACTGTGACAAAGATATGGATCCCAGATTGTAATATGTATGGCATAGCACTGTGCGTTATAACATAGGCATCGAGAAAGGCACGTTAGATGGGGCAATATAACCCGTGCGAAGACAAGTGTGGCATGACATATTCACGGGGTGGTGTTACAGTGCACATGGGCTAGAGAGTGTCATAGCATATGCACTAGCTAGTGGAATACAACACAGAGGTGTGTGGCACTCGGCAGGCAATGGTGGGTGTAACACAGCATTGGGCTCTGTCAGGAGCACGCTGTGACTCTCAAGTGATGTTCGTCCCCTTTCCAGAGAGTAAAATAAAAAGTATTACACATCCGGCAGTGGATGTGTGTTTTATTAACCGTGAGGGGGGTTTCTTGCATAGTTTTGGTCGAATTTTTGTCGAATCCCCTTTGAATGGCTTGGTGTGCATGTGTATTAAATGTGCCCATCAATAGCTACCCATGTTTGTATAAATAAACGACAAGGGTGTCTACCAGGATTAGGCACGGTAGGGCATCAGACATGTCAGAGCTTCACTAGTGGTGTAAATACATTCCACGTGGATTCATTGCATGCATAGTCGCCTTTTAATGAATATCATGCAAATCGTCATGGTGATAGGTACGTACGGTTTGTCCAGCATGTCCTAGGTGTGTCTATAAATATATATTTTTTAAAAATAATAAAAAACAGTGGCCGGCCCTGGGGATTGGGGTCAAAAAAATATAATTAGGAGACTGGCCCTGGGGGATGGGGTCATCAGGGCCAATAAATTAGAATAAGAAGGGGAACCAAACAGCCCCCCTTCTTAAAAAACTAAAATAAATAAAAGACTGGCATCGTGCCGGAGGCCATGCCCCCTCCGTGCAGCACTCTGCAAACGCGCCCCCAACAGGCATCTCCAGTATGCGCCAGGGAGCTGCGCTGCAGCCAGGTGTTCTGAGGCCAAGCCCCTTTTTACACCTCTCTGCAACGCAGCTCTGTGGCGCTTACTGGAGGTACCTAGTGGTCTAGTTTGACCCTAGGGACCCTTAGGATTCAGGGGGACTTAATCTCTCAACTTAGAACAGCCACAGGGCGCGTTTACACAGTGGTGAAGGGAGGGGACGGGGCCTGAGGTGACATGTGCAAACACGCACTATGGCACGTTTTAAATTGGGGATATAATTTCCCTTCAATACTGAGGGCCCCTGGGGGCTAACTAGCCCACCAAGTGCTTCCAGTAAGCGCCACTGAGCTGCATTGCAGAGAGGTGGTCCAGGCCGTGCCACTTTTTACACCTCTCTGCAACGCAGCTCTGTGGCACTTACTGGAGGTACCTAGTGGGCTAGTTGGACCCTAGGGACCCTCAGGATTCAAATGAACTTAATCTCCCAACTAAAAATGGACACAGGGCGTGTTTACACAGTGGTGAAGGGAGGGGACGGGCCTGAGTTAACGTGTGCAAAAACGCCCTGTGGCCTGTTTTAAGAGGTAGTTTTAATCCCCATGCCCTATTATACACTAGGGGCTTACAGAGGAGGTCATGCTAATCACAGGGGGACCCCAACGCATAATGTTCCCTAGTGTATGTAGGTGTTTTCACTGTATTCTAAGTGTCTTTTAACATAGCACTGGCTCTAGGACTGGTTAGTCAGACTCAGTTACCACCAGTATCCGTCTGAAAAAGTTGAGGGTACAGGATGATTTTGCAACAAGGCTTCTTTCTGCTCTTCTTTTTGTTCTTTCTGCACGTTATCCTTCTTCCTGCACTTATCTTCGTATTTGAGGACTTCTGTTGCTTCTTTCTGCACTTCTTTTGTTTCTTTCTGTGCATTTTTTCTTCTTTCTTCACATGTCCTATCTCTGTAGGCATAGTTAGAAATTAGCATTTAAAAAACCTTTGAAATTCACAGAAAAAACCATAGGTTTCAGGCACGTTATAGTTAGGAATTAGCATTTAAAAAACCTCAGAAATTCACTGAAAAAACCATAGGTTTCAGGGGTGTTATAGTTAGCTGGACTTTTCACTTGTACAAAACCATTGAAATTCCCCCGTTATAGTTAGTTCAGCTAACTATAACTCGCGCGCCCGCAATGCACTGCTGATGACGTCACATATTACATCACTCATGACATGGTCAGTGACATCACTCATGACATCACTGATGACATCTCAAATGACATCACTGATGACATCACTGATGACATCATCCTTGTGATAGAGTGGCAGACCTCCTCTCACCCTAATATAACCTTTGATACACACATTCAAAAATAGAGACTAAAATTTTCAAAACAATGGACATACCAATACCAGTTACAACAACCTCTTCAGTAATTCTAAGATCCACATACACATCCACTCATTCACCAACAGTCCTATACAGTCACTCATACATGTACTCACTCATCATATGTACTCATACACCTATACATCCTGTTACACAATGCCACTCATCCATAGAGTTACTCACACACATAGTCACTCATGCTAATAAAGAATCAAACATACATTTACTTGCATATACAGTTATACACACACCACCATACTTACTTCTACGGAAACTTACACATACTTAGTCTTTTAAACAATCACTTATAGAAACACATACTTATTCATACAGGAACTCTTTCAATCTCTCACTCTCACATATACTCACATATATACACCAATAGTCACATATACTAGTTTAAAACATATGTAGTTACTCATAAAGACACTATTGAGACAGTCATTCACTCACTAACACACCCATACACACACTCATCCACCCATACAGTCCTGCACACATGCTGTGTTCAACACATACAAACAGTGAGTCACTCATTCATGCACTTATGCACTACGTAATACCCCCCACCGAACCATGCAGACACTCAGACTGATACTCAAAAATCCAACTAATAACCTATATAGACACCCATGTAGCTACTCACCAACCCATGCAGCCACTTATACACAAAGTGAGAGACTGATACAGATATTTACATATTTAAACATTACTCACTAAGCCATGTATTCACTATGATACACTTAATCAGTCAGTTACACAATCAATTTTTCAAAAACAAATCATCCATTTAGACACTTATATACCCATTTATTCTTCCATCGACCTTGAGATATACATATATAAAACATATTTAATTTTCAGAAAAACACACATTCACTGGATGATGTCATCAGTGATGTCATCAGTGATGTCATGTGAGATGTCATCAGTGATGTCATGAGTGATTTCACTGACCATGTCATGAGTGATGTAATATGTGACGTCATCAGCAGTGCATTGCGGGCGCGCGAGTTATAGTTAGCTGAACTAACTATAACGGGGGAATTTCAATGGTTTTGTACAAGTGAAAAGTCCAGCTAACTATAACACCCCTGAAACCTATGGTTTTTTCAGTGAATATATATATATATATATATATATATTCACAGAAAAAACCATAGGTTTCAGGCACGTTATAGTTAGGAATTAGCATTTAAAAAACCTCAGAAATTCACTGAAAAAACCATAGGTTTCAGGGGTGTTATAGTTAGCTGGACTTTTCACTTGTACAAAACCATTGAAATTCCCCCGTTATAGTTAGTTCAGCTAACTATAACTCGCGCGCCCGCAATGCACTGCTGATGACGTCACATATTACATCACTCATGACATGGTCAGTGACATCACTCATGACATCACTGATGACATCTCAAATGACATCACTGATGACATCACTGATGACATCATCCTTGTGATAGAGTGGCAGACCTCCTCTCACCCTAATATAACCTTTGATACACAGATTCAAAAATAGAGACTAAAATTTTCAAAACAATGGACATACCAATACCAGTTACAACAACCTCTTCAGTAATTCTAAGATCCACATACACATCCACTCATTCACCAACAGTCCTATACAGTCACTCATACATGTACTCACTCATCATATGTACTCATACACCTATACATCCTGTTACACAATGCCACTCATCCATAGAGTTACTCACACACATAGTCACTCATGCTAATAAAGAATCAAACATACATTTACTTGCATATACAGTTATACACACACCACCATACTTACTTCTACGGAAACTTACACATACTTAGTCTTTTAAACAATCACCTATAGAAACACATACTTATTCATACAGGAACTCTTTCAATCTCTCACTCTCACATATACTCACATATATACACCAATAGTCACATATACTAGTTTAAAACATATGTAGTTACTCATAAAGACACTATTGAGACAGTCATTCACTCACTAACACACCCATACACACACTCATCCACCCATACAGTCCTGCACACATGCTGTGTTCAACACATACAAACAGTGAGTCACTCATTCATGCACCTATGCACTACGTAATACCCCCCACCGAACCATGCAGACACTCAGACTGATACTCAAAAAACCAACTAATAACCTATATAGACACCCATGTAGCTACTCACCAACCCATGCAGCCACTTATACACAAAGTGAGAGACTGATACAGATATTTACATATTTAAACATTACTTACTAAGCCATGTATTCACTATGATACACTTAATCAGTCAGTTACACAATCAATTTTTCAAAAACAAATCATCCATTTAGACACTTATATATCCATTTATTCTTCCATCGACCTTGAGATATACATATATAAAACATATTTAATTTTCAGAAAAACACACATTCACTGGATGATGTCATCAGTGATGTCATCAGTGATGTCATTAGAGATGTCATCAGTGATGTCATGAGTGATGTCACTGACCATGTCATGAGTGATGTAATATGTGACGTCATCAGCAGTGCATTGCGGGCGCGCGAGTTATAGTTAGCTGAACTAACTATAACGGGGGAATTTCAATGGTTTTGTACAAGTGAAAAGTCCAGGTAACTATAACACCCCTGAAACCTATGGTTTTTTCAGTGAATTTCTGAGGTTTTTTAAATGCTAATTCCTAACTATAACGTGCCTGAAACCTATGGTTTTTTCTGTGAATTTCAAAGGTTTTTTAAATGCTAATTTCTAACTATGCCTACAGAGATAGGACATGTGAAGAAAGAAGAAAAAATGCACAGAAAGAAACAAAAGAAGTGCAGAAAGAAGCAACAGAAGTCCTCAAATACGAAGATAAGTGCAGGAAGAAGGATAACGTGCAGAAAGAACAAAAAGAAGAGCAGAAAGAAGCCTTGTTGCAAAATCATCCTGTACCCTCAACTTTTTCAGACGGATACTGGTGGTAACTGAGTCTGACTAACCAGTCCTAGAGCCAGTGCTATGTTAAAAGACACTTAGAATACAGTGAAAACACCTACATACACTAGGGAACATTATGCGTTGGGGTCCCCCTGTGATTAGCATGACCTCCTCTGTAAGCCCCTAGTGTATAATAGGGCATGGGGATTAAAACTACCTCTTAAAACAGGCCACAGGGCGTTTTTGCACACGTTAACTCAGGCCCGTCCCCTCCCTTCACCACTGTGTAAACACGCCCTGTGTCCATTTTTAGTTGGGAGATTAAGTTCATTTGAATCCTGAGGGTCCCTAGGGTCCAACTAGCCCACTAGGTACCTCCAGTAAGTGCCACAGAGCTGCGTTGCAGAGAGGTGTAAAAAGTGGCACGGCCTGGACCACCTCTCTGCAATGCAGCTCAGTGGCGCTTACTGGAAGCACTTGGTGGGCTAGTTAGCCCCCAGGGGCCCTCAGTATTGAAGGGAAATTATATCCCCAATTTAAAACGTGCCATAGTGCGTGTATGCACATGTCACCTCAGGCCCCGTCCCCTCCCTTCACCACTGTGTAAACGCGCCCTGTGGCTGTTCTAAGTTGAGAGATTAAGTCCCCCTGAATCCTAAGGGTCCCTAGGGTCAAACTAGACCACTAGGTACCTCCAGTAAGCGCCACAGAGCTGCGTTGCAGAGAGGTGTAAAAAGGGGCTTGGCCTCAGAACACCTGGCTGCAGCGCAGCTCCCTGGCGCATACTGGAGATGCCTGTTGGGGGCGCGTTTGCAGAGTGCTGCACGGAGGGGGCATGGCCTCCGGCACGATGCCAGTCTTTTATTTATTTTAGTTTTTTAAGAAGGGGGGCTGTTTGGTTCCCCTTCTTATTCTAATTTATTGGCCCTGATGACCCCATCCCCCAGGGCCAGTCTCCTAATTATATTTTTTTGACCCCAATCCCCAGGGCCGGCCACTGTTTTTTATTATTTTTAAAAAATATATATTTATAGACACACCTAGGACATGCTGGACAAACCGTACGTACCTATCACCATGACGATTTGCGTGATATTCATTAAAAGGCGACTATGCATGCAATGAATCCACGTGGAATGTATTTACACCACTAGTGAAGCTCTGACATGTCTGATGCCCTACCGTGCCTAATCCTGGTAGACACCCTTGTCGTTTATTTATACAAACATGGGTAGCTATTGATGGGCACATTTAATACACATGCACACCAAGCCATTCAAAGGGGATTCGACAAAAATTCGACCAAAACTATGCAAGAAACCCCCCTCACGGTTAATAAAACACACATCCACTGCCGGATGTGTAATACTTTTTATTTTACTCTCTGGAAAGGGGACGAACATCACTTGAGAGTCACAGCGTGCTCCTGACAGAGCCCAATGCTGTGTTACACCCACCATTGCCTGCCGAGTGCCACACACCTCTGTGTTGTATTCCACTAGCTAGTGCATATGCTATGACACTCTCTAGCCCATGTGCACTGTAACACCACCCCGTGAATATGTCATGCCACACTTGTCTTCGCACGGGTTATATTGCCCCATCTAACGTGCCTTTCTCGATGCCTATGTTATAACGCACAGTGCTATGCCATACATATTACAATCTGGGATCCATATCTTTGTCACAGTGCATATGCAACGTTACACTCCCCAGCACATATTTTATATTACAACTTTAGAGACTAGTTAGGTTACATAACACTGCCCTGTGCATATTACACTCCAAGGCGCATATCGCATAGCACGCGCTAGTGCCTGTGCTATCTCGCGCTCTCCAATGAATCTGTCATTGCGCACAATGTATTGCATATTATATTTCACGCCCGGTTCATCTTATATCACACTTTTTGGTGCATAGTTTATACCATACACTATATCTAGTTTTCATTTTCAATCGTGCTCTCAGGACTATGTTCTATATAACACTGTGTTCACCTACCCTTTTCACGGGCATTACATTTTGCGATAGGGGGTGGAGGGTCAGGGGGTGTTTCTGCCAAGTGAGCCCGGAGTCACAGTCACAAACGTCCTCTTCTTCCTGAATAAAAGTGAGATTATGCTGCATACTTGTTCATATTTTAAGTAGTTCGCACAGACACAATGTTTTAAAAACAATAAAGTTCCTAATACCCTCCTTCTCTGAACAGTTAGCTTGCTGCCCCATCCCCTTCCTCCCTATCCTCTGTTGTGTGAATCCATGGACTAGCCTCCTCCCTCCTGCCATGCATGGTCTGATGTGCTGCCACTGCCCTCAATTTAGTATGATGTACCAGTCCACTCCTCCTGCCCTCCATTGCCCAATTCTATGCCCCATCATTGACCTCCTGCTTAAACTCTGTGCTTAGCTTGCTGCCCCTATTCTCCTTCCCCCTGCCCTCCGATGTCTTTGTGCATGCCCCTGCTCCCTCCTTTTTGCCCACCATGTCCCATGGACCTGCCACTCCTATCTACTCTGAGTGTTCTGTTGAGCTGCCACTCCCCTATCACCTGCCTAGCATTGTCAGATGACTGTAACCTGTCCCTGCCACCTCCACCCTGCCTGTCCACATGCCATGCCCCTATCCTCTTCCTCCTGTCCTACATGGTCCATTGTACTGCCACACCCTTCTGCCCTCCCTGGTCTGTTGTGCTGCAACTGCTCCTCCTGCCTGCCCCGTGTGGTCTGTTGTGAGGTCCCTTCCCCTGAACTTTCTTGTCTGTGCACAGGTCCTGACCCTCCCTTCTATCCTCCATCGTCCTTTGTGCATGCCCCTCCACCCTCCTTCTTGCCCATCATAGCCATTGTGCTGCCACTAACCCTCCCACTTGCCATGCATGGTCTTCTGTGCTGCCATGGCCCCTCCCACCTTCCCTGTGTGGTCAGTTAGCTGCCCCTGACCCCCTCCCACCTTCCCTCCATGGTCTGTGTGTATGCCATCACAGTCTCACTGTTGCTCTTCATGGTGTGTCTTGCTTCTAGTGCCCATCCTGCCTGACCTCCATGGCTATCTTGCTGCTCCTGCCCTGCCCCCTTGCCCCCAGCCCTACTCCCTCCCTCCTGGCTTGTCTGTTCCATTGTAATGCCCCTGATCCGTCCCTCCTGCCCTTTATGGTCTGTTATGCTGCAGCTTTCTCTCCTGTCTGTCTATTATGGTCAGCTAGCTACCATTGCCTCTTGCCCCTCTGTTCTCTGTTGTCCATGTGCATGGTCCTGTCCCCTCCCTCTTGCTTTCTATGGATTGTTGTGCTGCACTCCCGTCCTGCATGCCCTGTGTGGTGTATTGTGCTGCTGCAAACCCTGATGCCTGCCCTTCAGGGTCAGTTTGGTGCACCTCTCCATGTCCCTCCTGTCCTCTGTTATCCAAGTCCATGTCCCTATCCCATTTCCTTCCATGATCCAATGTACCATACTTGCGAACATTTTGAACTTGGTAAGAGGGAGATTTTGAAAAAAAACTGGGGTATTGATTTTCCCCTTTGAGTTACATTGAAAAAGAGGATATTGTAGACAGGAGACAGATCAAATAAAGCCCATTTGAGCTTAAAAACATTGGACGTTTCCTGGCTGAATCGGGTCTGTTGGCATGTATGGTTGTACTACCATTGCCTCTTCCTTCTGCCCACAATGGTCTATTACATTGCCACAGCCTTGAAGGAGGGTAGATTTTGTATCACAGGGGGCCCCTGACCCGTTCTGTCCACACCTGAAGTATGAGACCCTTGTCCTTGCCCTGCCAGCTGCATTTGTAGGCCGTATTAAATTGACCAGCGGGTCCTGTGTTGCTATATAATTATCCTGAGACATCCTTACCACTCAGCCAGCATAAAACCCCTGTGTAGGCCCTTCTGTTCAATATGTAGGCCTCTTTGTTAAATTGACCATAGCTCTGCAATTTTAGTGTATAGCAGTCTGAAGGCAGGTCTGCGAGGCCTTCTGATCCAAACTAGTAGCCCCCACCCTACCCGAGGGCTCCCTGCTCGGTATCAAAGTTCAACATTCCCCTGAAGCTGTCGACATACAGTAGGCTGCATCCTGGACTGGTACTTGCTTCCTGGGCAGGTTTCCCGCTTTTAAGGAAGTGGCAACCGCGAGCGTCAAGTTAGGAGAACTGAGGAGATTTTATACATGAATATATTGAATTCCCGTACAATACCCATTATTTTCTGCTTGCTCTATGGAACTTACGATAAGCGATTGGCCTGAGAGACTGACCTTTTCACCCAGTCCATTGTCAGCATTAAGTGGGTAAATGACGAAATGTCTGGTAAAATCTGCAGACGAAGCTTTTGGGTAGCATACGTAGGTAGATGTAGCGTGCAAAGGAGCCCACAAAATGATATAAAAAGGGAGCACCCACAGATATCGACGGACTACCTCGCCGTCTGTATGTAGGTTAACAGGCAGTGCAGGTTTTCCCCAAGAGCTGGGAGCTCTTGTCTTCCTTTGCTTAAAATGTCTTGCTCTGCTTTGCTTGAAGTATCTTATTCTATTTTACCTATATGAAATGTCATGTTATGTTTAACCATTGTTCTCTTTACTTTTGCATTTAAAAGATTTTGTATTGTAATTGCAGGAATGCTTGCTCTAAGAGTAAACGTGAGTGTTCCTAGGTAACATTTTCCTTGGTGTAACTTGTTTCTCATGATGCATTTATAGATGTGTTTTCTCTCTCTCTCTGTCAGTACATTAATTGAGATACAGAGAATATTATGACAGCTGTATGATTATCTGGATTCTGTATTTTGTACTTTATGTCTCTATTCTGCGGTTTCTTTGAAGTTGCATCTTCTCATTAAACTGCCATTGTATTCTGCCTCCAATTCCATGTCTCATATGTCTGTTTTCTTCATTTTTGAAGCAAGCGTTCCTAGGCACCCCGGCTCAAATTAAGGTGCCCCTTTTGTCCCTGACTCACTCTCCTGCTCAGTTCTGTGGTGGCTCCCGGGGATCTGGGGACCGCCCCTAGCTTCCTTGACTCGTAATAGATCTTCCCTCCAACAGCCTCTCTTGCAAGTCCTGTATTGTTGGTTTGTTGCCCCTGCCCCCCTTTCCACTGCCCTCCATAGTCTGTTGTGCTTCCACGGCCCTTCCTGCCTGCTCAGTGTGGTTAAATTGTTGCCTTTGCACCCTCCTACCTGCCTTCAATTTTCAGAGTCCGTGCCCCTGGCCTCTGCCTCTCAACAGTATCCTAATGAACAACTAGATTGCTAACATTCTATATTTATTACAAAAGTGTGGAACGCCTGACATCATCTTGATGTAATCAAAACTGTAATACCTAGAGCATTTCCTTTAGAAATTACATATATGAGAGGGTCTTATTGGCATCAAAATTGTGGTTAGTGCTCTAAAAGACTAAAATAAGGACATATTTTCTGAGTTTTCAAATAGCGACAAAGCACTTTTAAATTATTTGTTATCTTTATGTTTTTTTATCCAGTTGACCACTTGATTAAATGTTGCACTTAGGGGAGAGGATGAGGTGTTACTTCCAGAACTGCAGACTTTGCAACTGGGGAACCAGGTTGAAGTTTCTGCTTCAGCTCGACATTCTGTGATTCTGGTCAAATCACTTAGTCTCCCCATGTCTACAACCAAAATGAATTTGTTCTTGTGTGATGTAACCAATGCTCATGTAAAGCACTCCAATACCTGACAAGTCTGCACTATATAACACTCCAAAAACACAAAATAATAAGTGTTTTGCACACTTCTGTCATTGGGCTATATTTGGGCTACATCTGGGTGATTTTGGGCTACATTTGGGCTCTTTTGTCTCCGGTGGCCATCTTGGGAGATTTATTTGTTATGAAGTTTCCTAATTTCCTCATGTACTGCAGTCTCCTCAGTAGGAAATGCTTTCAGTTTTTTACTTTGATTCCATCATGAAGGTATTCAGATATGTCACACATTTGCCATACATTCTGAATGTTAGCACTCTAGTTGCTCATTAGATCACTGTAGTAAAACTACTGCACCATGGAAGTCTGCTCCTGGTATTAAAAGTGCATGTTTCAGTCTGCATGTCAGAATTTTTTAATGAAATAGAAGAGGATTTGAGAAGTCACTCAAAATGTGCCCTCATTTTCTTTCTTCAGCATTAATCATAATTTCTATGGCAAAATGAACCTCCTCATTGTGTTGCTTTTTAAATTAAATGTTTTAAGTGTTACCAGTTTATTCCAATCAAGATGGCTTCAGGTGTGCCATACTTTTGTCATAATGAAGACAGTAAGCGCTCTAGTTGTTTTTAAGAACATTCTGGGACATTCTGTCATTGGGCTATACTTGGGCTACATCTGGGTGATATTTGGGCTACATTTGGGCTCTTTTGTCTCTGGTGGCCATCTTGGGAGACTTATTTGTTATGAAGTTTCCTAATTTCCTCATTTACTGCAGTCTGCTCAGTAGGAAATACTTTCAGTTTTTTACTTTGATTCCATCAAGAAGGCATTCAGATGTGTCACACATTTGCCATAAATTCAGAATGTTAGCACTCTTTTTGCTCATTAGATCACTGTAGTAAAGCTACTGCTCACCAGGGAAAACTGCTGCTGGTATTGAAAGTGCATGTTTCAGTCTGCATGTCAGAATTTTTTAATGAAATAGAAGAGGATTTGAGAAGTCACTCAAAATGTGCCCTAATTTTTCTTTCTGCAGCACTAATCATACTTTTTATGGAAAAATGAACCCCCTCACTTTGTTCCTTTTTAAATTAAATGTTTTAAGAGTTACCACTTTAATCCAAGCAAGATGGCTTCAGGTGTGCCATACGTTTATCATAAGTAGGACTGTTAGCGCTCTAGTAGTTCTTTGGAACACTCTGGGAAGCTGCAGTAGAACACAAAGGAATCAACTGACAGTCTCTGCCCTTGTTGGATGTACATGTTTTACTGAGAATGTCAGACTTCATTCTCACATGACTGAGAAAGATAATGTGAATTTACAGAAAATAAGCTCTCAGTTTAGCTTATAGATCACCTTCCAAACCTCTGTGGTAAAAGCATGAGAAAATATTTTTCTCTCAATCATGATATCCCAGCAGAAGGCTTTTTCACATGGTGAAATCACCTTAGAACATACCACAATTCCTAAAATGAGTATGGTACCATCAACAAATGATTTATAATGTAACTAAAGTCTTAAAACCTTCTATTAACTGCAATGCTTTTTAATGAGGTGCTATCATGTATATTGGTCCCAAGATGGCTGCCAACACTTCTTGGATGAAGTGCTGACAGCCAATCAGATCTCAGGATGAGATGTGTGGTTAGGCTCCGCCCACATATATATATGCTTTTAAATGCTATTTTCTCAGGAAATACTGAACAGATTTACACCAGACCTGCAAAAGGCACTTCCTTGACCTTATGGCTACCTCGCTGCCAAATTTCAAGTAATTCTGTTCAGCCGTTCGGGCTGTAGCTGTGTCTAAAGGTCCTATGGAAAAATGCATGGAGAAAATGCGTTTTGGGACCCCCCTTTTTTCTCGGCCCCTGCTTGACGAATCCCCCCGAGACTTTCAGGGTAGGAGCGGAGCGTAGCGCCCCACCTATTTTGAAAGTTTCGCGAGGATTCGTCGACCGGCGCCAAAGTTATTCCAAATAGAATGTTGCGGATTTCCTATCGAAACAGGGTCCTAACTATAACTACCTACTGGCGACCGCCAGTAGGTAATATATATATATATATATATATATATATATATATATATATATATATATATATACATGTGTATACTTACCAGCAGCAGGGCTCAGCAGCCTACTCCATCAACATTTAAGAAGTAAAAGAAAAGACGCAATACCACAGTATTGTACAGGTACTAGATACTATTGGGGAGCATTAAAGTGATTAACCCTGGAGAGTGGAGGGTACAGGTAGGAGTTAGTAACCCTGTGCTTGTATTTACAGATGCTTGAGAAGACCCTCGCCAGGCATCCAGTGAGGAGGTGGCATAGCTGTGGCAGTCTCCCTATTTTCTCAGTCCCCAACCCCTTTCCCCCTCTTTACTGTTCGTGGACGAGACTAGTCCGTAGACAGTGGAGTTTGGGATTTGGGCTAAAATCTTCTGCTCCTGTGGAAGCCCAGTTCTCAGGTTAGTGGTACTTGACACCTATATCTGCAGAGGCACAAAAGTTTAGAGTCAGATGCTAGTTGTGATACAGAGCTTGTTTAATGTTGGGATTCCTTGGCACAGTCATGCCAACAGCAGTTCTAGGTGCATGCTGGAGAGGACAGGCTCATTGAAGAATGAGATATGGTGTATGAATCTGGGCCCATCCCTAGATAGAGCCTTTGCCACCTTCCTCCTTCCAATGTGTCTTACACTCACCCTTTCTTGCAATGACATTTATTTATATCCCTGCAGCATCTACTGCCACTATTAAAGACTTACCACTGCCTTCTCTGCACAACTGAATGTGTATTGAGGTAGCCCATGCAGTTTCCTGTAGTGATCCGCTACATCTTCAATGATCCTTTTAGTACATCCCCTACAAAATAAACTACAGTTAATGTCTCCTCCTCAATCACGCTCTTATTCCTCCTGTCTGGGATTGTCTAAATCGGGGAGGTACTATGTGTTGTCTGCCTCTATATCATCTCGCAGTGCAAGAGGAAGACAGAAGAGCCCAGAGTGTGGGATGCATTTAGGTGCTTCCAGTGTCAATGTTTGTCTAGTATTTGATTTTCCTTCAGTTATGGCTATTTTCCTATTGTTTTTAATTTGCATTTCTGTATTTTATGACGGGAGAACTACACTGCTCTGGCCCATGCTGACAAAATGCCCAAGTTTAGGTCAAGCTGAAGCCTGGATAGACGTAGGTACAAAGGATACATCTTGTCCTATGCAGTGGCGTAACTAACTTCAGGTGGCTCCCCTACAAAGTGCATGAAGGCCCCCCCCCGGACTCAATCAGGAGCTCGAAAGCCAGGGAACTGTGCTGAGAGGGCCCACTGGAGATCACACCATTTCTAAGATTATTCTGTATATTTAGCTGACCGGTAGAAAATTACTGTGCTAACTAAATCACATAATTCCATCATCTCCCATCGAATAGTTTGTGTTCTCACTCTGTGGACCCAAAAGTGTAATTTGCTGAGGAAAGGAGGCCAGTTAATCCGTGTCTCACTTTTTGGTTGATGATTCGAGGACCAGAAATAACTTTGCACAGCCCGATGGGGAATATGGGATGCAACTTTCACAAAACGCTGCAGAATAAATTTCATATCCTTACTGAAGTCTTGTGGCAGATAGGCCCTCAGGTCAAAGGTTTCTACAAGATCTAAAAGATGAGGCTTCACCACTGTAAACAAAACACTTTCACTAATTCTAAATAAAGCTGCTCAACTGCACATTTGGCAGAACAGCAATGCCTCTGATTTATGGTGATGCTCACACAGTGCCGCTCTCTAACAGAGCCCCTCTAAGCTCTCATTTCTTCTCACAGTTCTGCCATTTAAAATGACTAGTCCTTTCAAAAGTCATTTCTCCAACCTGATGTCATTCGGAGAACATCAATAGAGTGCCAGAGATTCATCCAACATTGCGTTTTTCCTTGTAGGACTTAGCCTTAGAAGGTGCTCGAACATTCTATACGTTTTCAAATTGCCAGTGTGTTGCTGTAAATGAACTAATAATCATAATAATAATGATAACAATTACAGTCATAATAATAATAATAGTATTGTTTTCGTCCCTCTATTATCCCAAGATTGTTGTTTCGCCTCGTTCCCTTGTGCATGTGTAAATTACAAAAAACACTTTTGTTCTTCCCTTACCGGTGTCTCAAACACCTAATTAATGGTTTTCAATTTAATACTACTTTTTCAGCTCAACCGGGGTCGTATCAGGAATGTTTGTGCTCACGAAGGGAACAGCAGTTCATTGGTTATGGCATACATCTAATTCGGATTTCTCAGAGTTAGTGTATGAGTTGTAGGTAGCACTGCTCGGAAACAATGAGCAGTGGTTGCCGCTCTGTTTGTAAGATGTGCTGTCTGCAGCTTATGCAATTATTGAGAGAAATCTTTCTTAATCCATAGTTGCACTATCAATACACACTCCCAATCCTCACCCTTTTCAGGTAGGCCTCTCATTCACTGCCACAAAGAAATAGATTCCTCTATTTAGCCACTGAAGTTTTCATTTGCAATTGATGTGGTTTAGATTGTAAGTCATCTAATCACTAGTTTGGGATGTCATCACCAGCTCTAAGGTTAGTAAGTAATTTCTTAGTAGTTCAATTTTATAAATAGAATTTGCTTAATTGCAGCTATTGGTTAACTTTACTGTGGCTGTTTTGCATTTTCACAAGGGGTACACCACACACAAATTAGTTCCCTTCATGCCAAGGATGGTATTAAATGTGTGTGCATGTCCACAATGGCACTCACAAATGGCAATATTTGATCGTTTTTTGAATAACTTTACTACATAATAGACTTTCAGATTACCACCCTTATGTATTTAATAAAAACAGTGAAAAAGACAAAACAAGTGTTGGCCAAGCAACAGTTGTCAGTCAGTGCAAAACCTACTGGGTTTCCCAATGCTTATTTATTACTCCAATTACTTCTGGAATAGAGAGATCTTTTTAAATAGCATTTAATTTTTGTGGTTTTTATAAATGTTTTCAAAATTATGAATACATTATACGACAGCCATTGGACATATTAAGCACAAGGCTTAAAGCCTGAATCATAAAAGAACTGCCCTAAAAGTCTGAACTTTTCTCCTGTAGTATTACCTCTACATTTGGCTCCAGCTCTGACTTTCATTATAGTTTCATACAACCACTGGAATACTTCACTGGAATACTTCACGCACACATTTCTAGTAGACATACACATATCCAGAAGTTTTGTGCAGTTGAGAATTCTGGATGTGCAATTCATTTTTGGACTTTTGCTCTTTACATTATTTTTTCTCCAAAGGAAATATGTATTTTCCCCGTCAAGAAATCCTTTAATCATGTTCCCCAGTGGCATAACAAGCATACCATGGGCCATTCTAAAATGGGTTTCCCCCAGTTTTGTAATTGAAACCCACCAAAATGTAAGTGCAGCAGGTCCCTCACACCCCTTACACCCCTAGGACTAGGTGGTACTGCACCTGGTGCCCTAATGATCACTATGCATCTGATGCTGCCATTAGGTATCCAAGTGTTTCCTCACCATCTCCATTCTGTAAGAACACTTACTCTTGCTTTTGACAGGGCCAAAATTGCAAGAATTTCCAGGTTATGAAATTACCCGAAATTGTTGTATGATTACCCTCAGATGTATGAGTTTGTGATTTTTCAATTGATGCTGCAGAGTGCCCCTCTGATGAATGCCAGAGTTCTAACAATTATCATGTCTAAACTTAGACTTCAGGTCTAAACTTACACTTCAGGTCTAAAGTTAGACTTCAGGTCTAATCTTACACTTCAGGTTCAAGTCTAAACCTAAACGTCAGATCTAAGTTTACCGTAGAGAATCAGGCTCATAGTATATACATTATAAGTTGCCAAAGGAATATCGCTCATCATGTATAGATTTCACAATTTCATGCACCATATATTTTGGCATTTTTGTCCAAGAGTACCAAGTAATTGGGATATTATCAGATTATGAACTTTCTCATATGGATCTAGTAATCCACAGATATAGTATCTGTTGATATTCACACAAGTTACCCACCATGTGTTAAGCTTTGGTGTCAAGTTTTGAGATGTGTCCTGATAGCTAAATGGTTCTGTGGTGCTAGAAAATTGCTGGTGCACCTGAAGAATGCCACACTCTTCTTCACTGTGTTGGGAGATGTGACTTTGTGATCTGGGCTTGAATGTTACTTTAAGAGCAGCACCAACTCTGGTTTGTGTATGGTTGACCTCCAGTTGTAATTGCACAGCCAAGGTACAATTTGATAGCATGCAATCCACCAAGATTAATTAATAGTGGTTCAGACTAATTAGGGAAATATAAATCCATCAATTTCTGGCTTTTTAAATACTAGGATGGAGAGCAAACCTGTTTGGTTGTTGGGTATGTAAGATGCCCCTCCTCACATTGCAGAGTGAGCCGAGCATGAATAAACTCACCCTAAAATATATTTTAAGTTTATTTGAACTCTTTCATCAATCAGCATTTTGTGTAGAGAAATAGACAAACAAATAATTTAAAGCAGATCACTGTTATAAAATTAAATGAAGTCAAAAGAAGAGAGTGACTGATCTACAATTGTGAAATAGTACATTGAGCAACAACCATCTGCTGTCAAGAGAGAGAGCTTACTATCATTAATTTTAAATGCGGGACTAGCAGGAAATATTTGGAAAAAGGATGCATTGAAAGAAGGCATGGTAGTAAAAGTACACAGACTTATTACCAAATTGAGTGGGAGGGTGAAATAGCTTCAATGCAGGGTTTAAAACTCAGAACTCTGTCAAAGGGGATCCAACATTATTTCCAATAGTGGTGACGTGTTTCTTTGTTCTCTATGAATCCACGGGGACTTTGGGAGATTCTGATGACTGTTTCCCATGATAAATGCAGTGTTTGCCTGGTGCACGTTTGGAAATTCTGATTCTCTACCATTTTCAGGTCTGAAGCCATGACCATTCCTTAGTTAACCTTGCACTCAGCCATGGCAGTAATTTATTAAGAAGTGCCTCATGCGACTCTCTTGTTGAAGTTTTCTTAACATTTGTGATAATGAAACTCTGATTGACCATGAAAAGTTTCCAAATGTTTTTGTATCTAATAGTCAATATTGATCTCTTCTCTCTGACTTGTGTGATGCTTATGAACTTTTCTACTGTTGACTATCTTTCAATGTTTGCCACCCGGAGCATTTATGTGTGATTGATTACACCTTTGTCACTGCTAACATGAGGAATAACATTATTTTGATGCTCCATATAGGTCAATTAATTTAGTGATCATTATAATCCCCTGTATTTGAAAATTGTTTTACCCCAGTAAGTCTTTCAATACAATGTATATCACGCTCTATAAGGGCACTCTTATCAAACATGGAAAAAGACAGAATTGGGACATGGTAAATCAAGATAATCTACTAATAAATCTATTTCTGCATCCAAATATTGACATAGAACAGTGCCTCTGGGAAGATAATAACCTAATTTGTTTTTTGAATACCTTTTCCAAGATGTGTGCAACTGTAAATGGTCTCCTGAGTGTTAAGAGTGGGAGTCCATTTTCTTTTTGAAAATGTATAAATGGTTCAATAGCTCTTGTTCTAAGCCCTCTTTCGAATGACCTTTAGCTTTGAAATGGACCCCTAGATATTTAAGCGTCAGTTGCATTGTGCAAAAAGGGAGACAAAATGGTAATAGGACTATAGGAGCAAGGAAACTAGATACTCGAGAAAAAGTTTGGAGTGATTAATGAACAACCAGTTTGTTTAATACTACATTTTATTTTCGGAAATTGGTTAAAGCCCCTTATTGTAATCATGTTAATGCCATAAAGCATGATATCCTCATTTCTGCCAAAAGTTGGCTTGCCGCTTTAGTGAGATCTATTCCTCAAACTTGGCATCAGCTGAGCTAATTGTGGACAAGAGGTGGAGAATCTCCATTGATGAACAGGTGGTTATGACATCCCTAGATGATAGCCCTTCCTTTAAAGCCCCGGGTCCTGAGGGGTTCTGTTTTAAAACAATGGAGCACTTTGGGGCCTTATCATTCCTAACATACTAAATGCAACCAGTAATTCTGTTTTACCTAAACGCTGATTGGAGTCATTTATTATTCAAAAAAGGGAGATAAAGAGGACACAAGATGTTACCACGCTATTTCTTTGATATACTTAGTTGCAAAACTTGCTGGTTGATTATTTTGGAGAGAGTACTCGCATCACTGACAGAACAGAATGTCTTGGCTGAGGAGGTGATGAATATACTAAACTGTCCTATAGGTCACATTTGCTATTGAAGATCAGATCAGGTTTGGAGCCCTACTTGTCTATTGTTTCTGCACACTATGACCAATGGTTATTACTTACGATGAGGTTGAGCTCCATATATATTCTCTCGTTTTTTCCTATGGGCTAGCCAACATTTGGTTCAACTAATCAACGACCCTGTGATAAGTTATCTATGCAAACACAGTTTTGATTTTGTACCTTTTTGGAATTTTTATAAATCCTCTTTCTGTGTGAAGTACTTAGCCCCTTTGTTGAGATCAAGTGGTTTTAATTGATGTAGCATCAATAAGACCCTCATGCGAGGGAGTGAGAGGGAAATGAGCTGTCACAAATTATTCCCTCCCAGTAATAATGTAAGAACACCTGCAGACTGATAAAGGCACCCAGGGAATGGAACTGCCCTCAATGGGTCAAATGGTTGGCCTCTTGTTGCTGCTCGATGGTCATAAAATGCAGAAGATCTCTTGACTCTACGACACGTTTAAAAAATGGGGGGGACAAACTGGAAGTCGAACAAAAACCTCCCTATCCAATACCTTTTCTACTCCCCAGCAGGATTGGTCGACAAAAAATACCTTCTCAGTATTAAAGGGAGCCAGGAGCAGCACCCCCAGAGCACATGCCTCAGACATAAAGGCACCACACTCTAACTCAAATTCAAGGGAATCATGTCATGCCACCTCAGATACATCGCAAAACTGGAGGCTAATTCAGCGTAAAATCATCACGGACCAAACAAACTGAAAAAGGGGAGCAGCTCACGATCGACACTGGTTGAGATCAGGGAAACCAGTACATGCATCTGGAACATCAATGGCCTAGCCGGCAAAAGTGAGGACCTGGAGTTTCTGCAATACTTAAAATCATTCGACTTGATATTGCTCCAAGAGGTCTGGAAGGATAAGGCCTTTGAGCTTCAAGGCTACACCTCCCGCTGTGTCCTGGCAACAAAGGGTTCCGACTTCGGCCATTGATCGGGGGGCTTAATGATCTTGGCATCTATAACAACAATAGGAGAAATCATGCCAATAGAGGCTCAAATAGCATCTCCGAGTGTTATGCAGGCAGGAAAGATAGAACTTGAGCTACATAACGTACGCCAAGAAATTATAATAATTAATGCCTACATTCATCCCAAACAAAAATTGAAAGCGGCCAAGGGACTGCTAGAAGCAACAAAAAAGATAATGGACAAGGAGGATACTGCTTGCACAATCCTTGCAGGTGACTTTAATATGTATCTTTTTAGTGCCGGAACAGATGATGCCCATGACCAAGACCTAAGTGCTGCATGGGAAATACCAAAACAGGGCTCTCCAAATATTAAAAAGTCTACAAGATGCTCAAAATACCTGTTACGGCAACTTGAACATCTTAACTTAGAGCATTGAACGGGCCCTTTAAGGGGGACAATCCACCTGCTGCAACGTTTCAGTCAACAAAATAATCCTCCCACCTTGACTTTACATTACATCCTTAAATATGCTTGGCAAAGTAGCAACATTCAGGATAGGCACTAAGGAATACAGCGATCACCTGCCTCAAGAAATGACAATAAAAGCAACACAGCTCTCAAGATCGAGCAATACACAGGGGTTAACATCAAAGGGGCTTCAAACCTCAAGCAGTTGCGCTGCAACCCTAGCAACATCAATGCAGTATCGCTTGCGGCAAAAAACATTATATACCCAAGGGGCAGGTCTGTCAACAAAACCAATTGAAGCATGGCAAAGCTTCACAGCAACAGTTGGTGACAAACCTTTGAAAGGGACAGTGGCAAGGCCGAGCCAATCAGAGGGATCATTACCAAGATTACCAGGGTGAACACCCTAAATATCGATTCAGAAATATCGACTGCCCAGAATATTGAATTTAAAATATAGAGTGGATAGAATATCGAATTATCAAAATATAGATAGGTCAGAATATCGAAATTGGGGTATGAAATATTGATTCCCATAATATAGAATTTAAAAATATAGAATTCCATAATATCGAATTCTAAAATACAGATTACCATAATATCGAATTAAAAAATATAGATATCTATAATATCGAAAAAAAAATTAGTGTTATGTATGGTAGTATATGTGTTAAAATCATGTATTATTTTTATAATGTATGTTTAATTTTTTTAAACTAATGAATGTTATGTAATTTAATTTTTGCGTAATTTAATTCCGTAGCGGGTTGTGAGTTTATAGTGGAATAGGGTGGGAAGTAATTTAATTATGGTTAATTAAATATTAATTATATTTATATGTTTTGATAATTAATTGATAATTAATTATTAATAGGTAATTAATTTTTATTAATTGGTAATTAATTTATATTAATTGATTAATTGATAATTATGTTAATTGTATTTTTTATTATTAGGAGCGGGATGTGGGTTTGTAGGGGAATTGGGTGGGAAGTAATTTAATTGTAATAAAGTAAATATAATTCTTTTTTATTTATGTGTATTGATAATGAATTGATAATTAATTATTAATTGGCAATTAATTTGTATTAATGGGTAAATAATTTGTATGTATTGATAACTAGTTTCTATTAATTGCAAATAAGTTTTATTAATTGATTAAATGATAATAATGTTAATTGTATTTTTTATTAATTGGAGTGGGCTGTGGGATTATAGGGGAATTGGGTGGGAAGTAAATTAATTGTAATAAAGTAAATATTCTTTTTTTTATTTATGTGTATTGATAGTTGATAATTAATTATTAATTGGTAATTAATTTGTATTAATTGGTAATTAATTTGTATGAATTGCTAATTAATTTTGATTAATAGCTAAATAATTTTTATTAATTGATTAACTGATAATAATGTTAATTGTATTTTTTATTATTGGGCACCAGTGGTTTGAACATTTCTCTGGTTTATACTCATTGGGGGAAGATTCTTTCCTGTCGACCGAGGGCCCAACCCGGGAGCCTATCGCCTCCCCAGGGGGGGGGGGGGGCTGATTTTAGCCTTAGTGAGATCCACTTGGCTTTAAAAATGATAGCTCCGGGTAAGGCAGCTGGACCCGATGGCCTCCCCGGGGACCTTCTTCTCCATGACAGAGAGCCCTGGGCCAAGTTTATTTTATTAACCCTGAACAATATCGCAATGGGTTACTCTGTACCAGACTCCTGGAAGGGGGCATAGGTGGTGGCTATTTATAAAAAAGGTGATAGAGAGGACCCTGCCAACTGCAGGCCTATCAGCCTGATTGATGTGATCCAAAAAGTGGTTGGCAGGGTCCTCCTAACCAGGATTAGGGCCTGGATCGATGAAGCTGGCATCTTGTCACATTTTCAGGCAGGTTTCAGGCAGGGAGTGGGAACCATTGACCAGGTTTTTCGATTTTGTACCATATATTGGAAATCTGTGACCATCGAAAAGGGCAGCCTCTACTTGGCGTTTATCGATCTCAAGACAGCTTTTGACTTGGTACCTCGTCCAAAGCTGTGGCAAGTTTTGGCTGATTTTGGCATCCCCCCCTTATTCTGGACCTTCTTATACGGCTCCATGAAGACAATTTTGCTAGAGTCAGGTGGGGCCTTCAGGGACAGATGACTGAGAGAATAGCAGTAGGGAGAGGGGTCCGACAGGGCTGTGTTTTAGCGCCGACCCTATTTTCCCTCTTTATTAATGGGGTGGTTGACCATTTGAGGGTTGATGGGGTCGACGCGCCAACCCTGAACGGGGAAAAAACACCCTCCCTGCTGTTCGCAGACGACACGCTGCTGATCTCCAAGAGCCCTATGGGCCTCCAAAAACTCCTGACCCGCTTCACCGACTTTTGCAATATTAGGGGCCTTAAAATCAACACCGCCAAGACCAAGTTAATGGCCATGTCCCCTTCCAAGAGCTTTAAGAATAACATCAGGGTGGACAATTCTAATTTAGAGCTGGTCACAGCCTTTGACTATCTTGGTGTGAGGGTCAACAATAAGCTGAATTGGGCCCCACACCTCTCTAAAATGCTCCTGTGCCATAAACGCACAGCAGGAGCCATAGTGAGACACCAGAGGCTGTCTTACAGCCGCCCAATTGCTGCAGCTACAGAGGTCTACCAGGGGAAGGCTTTATCTGCATCCCTCTATGGGGCGGAACTATGGGGATTCGACAATCTCACAGACTTGACCAAATCGGAAAACAAATTTTTTAGAGACATAGTTTTGCTCCCTCAGTCCACTCCCTCAGCCCCCCTCCGCTGCGACCTTGGCAGACACCCCATAAGCGACGTGGCTAGACTACGCCCTCTACTATACTGGGTTAGGCTAAGAAGGTCCCCGGACCTAGGCCAGTACGCATCTGCCCTGGACGATACTCTTCTACTTGGTGCTTGCTTTAAGATTTCCTGGGTATCTAATTTATACAAATTGGTGGCAGCGTTCGGCCTGTGCGAGTTCTGGGAGAACCAGAGCCCCCCCTCCAAAGCTATTGTAAAAATTTTTTACTGGGCCTGGGTTAATGCTGCTACTCTGAGGTCCCAAAGAGGTATTCTTAGTGAGAAATTCCTAGATATCAAACCTATACCCAGACTGGAGGCCTTTTTGGACCTGATTGAGTCCCCAAGCGATAGGTCACTATACCTCAAGCTTAGATATGGCACTCTACCACTACACGAGTTCCAGACAGGGTGGAGTGGTAAGCAGGGTGCTGCTAAGGGCTGCCCGGGATGTGCTTCCCCTACGGAATCTATTGCCCACTTTTTGTTTGCCTGTCGGGCCTACAGTCAGGTTAGATCTAGATGGCTGAAACCCATTTGCTTAAACTTGGGCTGCAGGTCAGCCAGGGTGGCCCTGCGCATTCTAACCTATGAGACGGCAGTCCCTAGTGTCATCTGCGGGACTGCCAAGTTCTTGGGGGGGGCCTGGAGGATTAGACAGAGGCTACTCAAGAAGTGTCAGCCTTTGTGTCGAGTCCAAACGTCCACTGACACAGCCTTAGCCCTTAGCACTACCTGAATTAGTCTATTGCTGCTGTATTTGCCTCCTTTTTATATTGTACTGATTGTAGATTACCTCTCTCTTTGGGGCTTACAAACTATTTTGATACAGATATTGTTAAAACTTTTTCTCGTTTTTATCTATTTTAACCATTGTTTTTACAATGTTTTATACTTTTATGATATTTTATATATCGAATATAGTTTTTTGACTGACTGATTATTGGGAGTGGGTTGTGGGTTTATAGGGGAATTGGGTGAGAAGTAAATTAATTGTAATAAAGGACATAATAATTTTTATTTATATGTATTGATAATTAATTGATAATTAATTATTAATTGGCAATTAATTTTTATTAATTGGTAATTAATTTTTTTCAATGGTAATTAATTGTTATTATTGGTAATTATTTTTAATTAACTTTTTATTGGTATTGATAATTAATGTAATCTTATTTTAAAATTAAATCATTACTTTCCCTACTTTTGCACTCTCAGGAGTGGGAATAGTATTTTTTACCCTCCCGCTATCCAACTCTTTCCCTACTGTTGCACTCACTGGAGTGGGAATAGTAATTTTTACCCTCCTGCTATCCAACGCTTTCCCTACTGTTACACTCTTTGGAGTGGGAATAGTAATTTTTACCCCTACTCTATCCAGCGTTTTCCCTACTCTTGCATTCACTGGAGTGGGAATAATAATTTTTACCCCTACGCTATCCAACGCTTTCCCTACTGTTGCACTCACTGGAGTGGGAATAGTAATTTTTCCCTTCTTGCTATCCAACGCTTTCCCTACTGTTGCACTCTCTGGAGTGGGAATAGTAAATTTTATCCTCCCGCTATCCAACGCTGTCCCTACTGTTGCACTCTTTGGAGTGGGAATAGTAATTTTTACCCCTACGCTATCCATCGTTTTCCCTACTGTTGCACTCACTGGAGTTGGAATAGTAATTTTTACCCCTACGCTATCCAACGCTTTCCCTACTGTTGCACTCATTGGAGTGGGAATAGTAATTTTTCTCTTCCTGCTATCCAATGCTTTCTGTACTGTTGCACTCTCTGGAGTGGGAATAGTAATTTTTACCCCTAAGCTATCCAATGCTTTCCCTACTGTTGGAGTCACTGGAGTGGGAATAGTAATTTTTCCCTTCCCGCTATCCAACAATTTCCCTACTGTTGCACTCTCTGGAGTGGGAATAGTAATTTTAACTATCCCGCTATCCAATGCTTTCCCTACTGTTGCACTCTTTGGAGTGGGAATAGCAATCTTTACCCCTACACTATCCAACGTTTTCCCTACTGTTGCACTCACTGGAGTGGGAATAGTAATTTTTACCCCTACGCTATCCAACGCTTTCCCTACTGTTGCACTCACTGGAGTGGGAATAGTAATTTTTCCATTCCCACTATCCAACGCTTTCCCTACTGTTGCACTCTCTGGAGTGGGAATAGTAATTTTTACCCTCCCGCTATCCAACGCTTTCCCTACTGTTGCACTCTCTGGAGTGGGAATAGTAATTTTTACCCCTACGCTATCCAACGCTTTCCCTACTGTTGCACTCACTGGAGTGGGAATAGTAATTTTTACCCCTACGCTATCCAACGTTTTCCCTACTGTTGCACTCACTGGAGTGGGAATTGTAATTTTTACGCTCTCACTATCCAAAAAAATCTCTACTTTTTTTACATTACTTTTATTATGTTTACATTTTAAGCTTTTTTATATTATATTATGTATGTTTTATTTAATTGTTTGTAATATTTAATTACTTTTATAATATTTTTAATACATTCTAAAAATTCGATATTTTAGCTAACTATATTTTAACATTCTATATTTTGGAATCAATATCTTAGTACTTACCCGTTTGTAGATAGGGAGTCGATATTCTGTCCTTCTATATTTTGGCGTCGATATTTTGGGCATTCTATATTATGTCCCTCGATATTTAGTCACTGAACCGATTACCAGCCAGTCCAGAATCAAAAATTCTAAAACAGACCATAAATCAAACATTGAGACAGATACGTAAAAATGCAATAAATCAGGAATTGCAAATCACTCTCAGGATAGTGAAGGCACTGTTAAAGAGGAAGAAATGGGAAAAGAAAAAATCAAAAAACGATGAATTATGGACCAAGCTGCTCCATGAAGGAAAACCAAAAAACAGCCCCAGGTTCTGGCATATAATTAAAAGAATCAGGAATCCAAATTATCCCGGTATAAACTCTAATATAATGGAGGAAGCATGAACAGGATACCTTTTCACACATTTTAACAGCTCAGCTGCGGATAAAGATAGGACTGTCAAGGAAAAGGGGTTCACAACAGAGCACAGCGGGGATACCAACAGGGAAAAAACTAGCAACAGATACATGACAGTCATGCCACAAGACCCAGACGGAACTGTGATACCCTCTTGGGAGGGCGAACTGGTACCAGGCTTAAATTATCGTGCTCCTGCCAAATTTGAATATCATTATCCTACACCAACCAACATTAAGAGGCAAATAGACAGGGGCAGACCAAGAGGAGCCCCCAGTCCAAACGGCATCCCACCAATGCTGTATAAAGCCGACGCAGAATTTTCGAGTGCAGCACTAACACCAGTCTTCAAAGACATAAGGGATACCACACTATTACCGGAGTCCTGGTTAGGCTCAATAATAAGCCCAATTTTCAAACAGGACAATAGGAAACTCCCAAATAACTATCGGCTTATCGCCCTCATTGATGTGGAAGCAAAGTATTTCGCTGCAACCATACTGGAGGAGTTAACAGCATGAGCATTTGATAACTCCATTATCCCAATCAACCAAACAGATTTCTGTAGGGACCAAGGGACCACCACAAACCTCATGGCACTGACCTCATTAATGGATGCAGCAAAAGAGGCCAAATCCCCCTTATTCCTCTGTTTCATCGATTACACTGCCGTGTTCGACTGTGTCAAATGCCTCAAGCTCTGGCAGAAACTTGAAAATTAGGGAATACCTAAATTGCTTCTGGACCCGCTAAAACTACTGCACTCAAACACCTGGATCAAAGTCAAACTAGGAGCTGGAACGCACCTTTCTTAACAAATTCTGACTACAAAAGAGCTAAAGCAAGGTTGTGTTCTAGCCCCGCTTTTATTCAATCTTTTCCTTGAAGACCTGCAAGGAGAACTCGACAAATGTTCTTCTCATGCCACGAAATTGGGAAAAATACCACTGTCAAATTTGCTGTACACGGACGATCTGGCACTGATAAACCGGACCCCTATCGGCCTGCAACATCTTTTAAACGTAACCCACGCCTTCTCAGAAAGGAATTCCCCCCAACTAAACTTATAAAAAAACAAGATCATGGCAGTAAACTATTTAAAAAAGAAAAAGATCAGCTGGCATCTAAACAGACAAGGGTTGGACTCGGTAACCAACTATAAATACTTGGGAATACTTATGGACCACTAAAACACGTTCAAACCCCAACTGGATTCCCAGCGGGGAAGGGAAGGGCGACATACCTGGCGATAAAATCAATAAAGGACAAACTGCCTGATTTAACGCTTGATCCCTTGATGCAGGTTCTGCGTGCAAAGCTGCAGCCGACTCTTACGTATGGGAGTGAATCCCTTCAAGGAAAGGATGCCGTAATACTGGACCCCAGCAAAAATAAGGCTGGAATTTGACCTTCAAAAATAAACACTGGAAAGAAGGGGTGCGTACGTAATCAGCTGGTACAAGATTCGCAGCCCGGAGGTTGGATCCTTAAGATCCAATCTCTGGGAAGAGCTACTCTGCCACAGAAAGTCCTCAGCCACGGACTACTTGTTCAACTCCCTTAAAGTACTGGGACTGTCAGATCTCTGGGGCACCTCTACAGCCCTTTCGTCCTTTAAAAAAATTGTGAAAAAATCAACACGAATAATATCCGCCATTGAGGACAAGGAGGCACTCGCCAAAAGAGCACATGTCTGGATAACGCTTAGTGACTACAGAACATTGAAACCACAATCTTATCTTAAAACTAGAGTCAAAATAAAGACGAAAGAAACGTTTTTAAAACTACGCCTCTGAGTAATCCTGATTACCCCTCACTTGCCACCTTGGGAAAGGAAAGACAGCCCGCAGCTCTGTCGCTTATGTGGAGTCGACAAGGAAGACATTTATATTGTCTGCATTTTCCCCAGTCTAAAGGATATCAGGCATAGCCTGTTACACCCATCTTTTAAGCAGCACAGCATTCGAACCTGCAGGCAGGCAGTCAAACTGTGCTTTAATCCAGTTGAGACAAAACTAAACTGCCAGCTCACAAAGTTCTTCGACTTAGTAACAAAAAGGCACAAGAGCATGCTGCTCGTGGACCAACAAATATAACCTGAGCAGGGCCTTGCCTGACGGCAGCTTCAAACACCCGAGGATACATCTTTGGATTTTCGGAGTCTAAGTAATAATGGCACAACATGGAAAAGAACAGCCTGCCCTTAAACCAACAACGTCAGCACTAACTCCACCTGGGAAGACTTGCAAAAAACGCTAATATTCTTTTGATTAGTACAACTGCAAACAAATTCAAAGAGCGAGGTTTATGTCATCCACGACAAGGATTAGACAGAGAAGCACGAGCACTTTAAAAACTAGTCCACCGAAGGAACTCTGTCTAACTTTTTGGGTCATGAGACATCAGCACTTTACGAACTATCGACAAACTCAGATCCAAACAGTGTAATCTTATACAATGCATAAGGAAGGCCTC
Source organism: Triturus cristatus (assembly GCF_964204655.1). Lineage (NCBI taxonomy): Eukaryota > Metazoa > Chordata > Amphibia > Caudata > Salamandridae > Triturus > Triturus cristatus. The sequence continues at coordinate 79,065,112 of NC_140588.1, forward strand.
CAAACTTTACCTCGATTCTGTAAGCTGCTGCCCAGACTAGATGAATTATAAACTGTTTATGGCTCCAGAAGTACAAGTATTTAGCAATCAACTTTGACTAAGAAAAAACTTCAAACTGTTTGTCTGACCTTGATGCATTTGCACTTTATTACCCACAGATTATTACAACTTGAACAGAGTAATTTTTTTAAAGAAGTTGTTCAATTGAATTTTATTATTGTTTGTCTTGTAAAGGTTTTAATTAATCATGTACAATACATTTATTACTTACTTACTCTTGACTCTAAGGGGCATATTCACAAGAACGTGTGCTAAACATCACCAAAAAATGCTAAAGCAACTTTACACATCGCAGCCTATCGTGAAAAAATAACCCCGTGTCAACGTGGAATTCACAAAAAGGCGGTACCATGCGATGGTCTGCCGAAACCGCGGTCAATGTCCGCGATACAACCACCTCAACGGAGATAAAAACACAAACCACAAAACAAAAAAATGTGCGTTGAGCCCATTCGCGATGAGGAAAGCAGGGATAAGCACCGCCAGGCCCGCGACACACAAGGCAGGTGGGAATAAGCACAACAAAAGCCTGAAAAAGAAAGACAAACCAAACAGAAAACAACAGCCAAGCACAATGGAGGCAACCCGAGCCAGTATACAACCCCACAAGCCCCATTGGCAACAAAACATTGTACATGGCAAGCCATCTTGGACAAGGTGAATGCAGCCTGAGAGCGGAGGAGGATAATGGAAAAAAAACAGAACATCCGGAATGATGCGAAATGCACAAACAAGCAGAAACAAGCCAACAACAAGAAGAACACCAGGAGTTGGATGACATGGAGGAAATGGTGTCCACCACATCAGTCTGGAGATGGAAGCAGGACTTGGGGACCGGAAACTGCCCAAAACAACAGACACAACAGCAACAGGGAGAGGAACCAGCAGGGACTGGGGGGACGGGGGGAGATGGGCATATTGGCACACATGCACAGTTAAGCACAGCACAACTGCAGACAAACCATGCCCAAAAGTAACAACACCAACCAAGAGCACAAGTCACACAACCCGGCAATATCACACCACTGAACAAGCACAGGAGTGAAAACCACACTGCCTGAAAGGGAGAAGGGTGAGCCAAATCAGGGCTGAAGAGACATCTCACACACAATGCAGCACACATACACAGGAAGCAGAGCACCCCAACATCGAACACAATGGGGTACAAACACCAACATTTGCACAACCAAACACAGGACACAAGTGCACCAGCCTGTGGCCTGTAAACAGCCATACGCATGTGGCAAAATATGAAACAGGGACATGATAATGCACAAGTACAAACCCACAGTCCTGATGGGGTAGCAATGCACGGATGGCAGGGAGCCAGAGAGTCTGTGACACACACATTGGCATACAAATCAAGACACAACACAGTTGGAGACAAGTGAAAGTGCGGAAACTTTATCAACAAGTGTGTGTCAGTACGGCCAAGAGAAGTGCCACAATATGCAGACCAATTCCACAGCATGACTGAATGAGGAACATAGGAAAGTGCCCATGTCCACCTCGGGGGAGTCCATCACCAACACAAGTCAGTGCCAACCTGCGTTGGTTGTCCGCACCTGGATCATGAGTCCAGGCCAATGCAGCCATGTCCACTGTCATCTTGGGACATGTGACCAGATTCCCAACATGCAACCAGGCGTCGGGACACGTGCAATGGGTCACATCCAGTTGTGGCTGCAGGTACCTTGTCACTTGTCCATGAACGCGAGTGCAGCAGCGTAGGCCAACATCTCCAATGAGCGATGGTTGTCCCCACATCTGACATCTCGTTGGCGTAATCCATCAGCTGTCCGGGATAGATGTGCTGACTCCAACCACTGGACCCAATGTGCACCAAAGCCTAATCGGGTAGTGGCTCAATGTCCTCACTGCACACAACAACTTGCGCAATCTCCCAGGTCCAGTATCCAGCCTGTATGCCAAACATCCATGCATGCCATAAACGGGCATCACAGTGACACTCCTGGCCGTGGTCAAACAGGGGGCGCACACACACGTCGTAAACCATTACGTTGGAGAGGCAGACATCCATTGACCACTCGAATATGCACGAGCGACAATGCACCACAGGCTGAACGCAGGTGACGTCCGCAAGGCGGAAGCTCAGCCGGTAACTAATCCGCAGCACTGCCAACAGCAGTGCCCCCAGTACATGCAGCAAACGTGCACGGTACAGCTCCACGTGACTGGAGTCGAGCATGTGTCCGGGATGGTCTGCCATTGAGTCAGTGGCTCTGCTTGAAGCAGCACTGGCTTGCCCTGCACCAGTCCTGTGGATGAAATGGCACAGCTCGATGCAATGAGCAGTGTTTATGGGCAACGGGTGCAGGCCTGGGGTGGGGTGGGAGTACGTGTGAAGGTCTTTTTATCCACGCCAACTACGACCAAGGACTTATGCGTGTGGGATCTGTACACATTGGTCTCACGTCGGGCAGTGCGTAGTGTGGGAGTCACAAGCAAATTTTATCGTATCTGTCAAGGGGTGCTGCCACATGCAAGTTCCTGCTCGGAGCTGCAGATGTGCTACCGCCTGATAGTTCAGACAAAGGACCTTTCATCAGTAACACAGGACTTCTAACTTTAGGACTCCTAAATGCCTTCTGTGAATACCGAAAGTCTTAAAGTTAGGATTTTTCTCAGATTAGGAGTAGTAAGGTTAGGACTCCTAACTTTAGGACTCCTAAATGCCTTCTGTGAATACCGAAAGTCTTAAAGTTAGGATTTTTCTCAGTTTAGAAGTAGTGAAGTTAGACTCCTAACTTCACTACTCCTAAACTGAGAAAAATCCTAACTTTAAGACTTTCGGTATTCACAGAAGGCATTTAGGAGTCCTAAAGTTAGGAGTCCTAACTTTACTACTCCTAAACTGAGAAAATCCTAACTTTAAGACTTTCGGTATTCACAGAAGGCCTTTAGGAGTCCTAAAGTTAGGACTCCTAACTTCTGTGAATACCGAAATTAGTAAGTGCCTTCTGTGAATACCAAAATGAGTAAGTGTCTTCTGTGACTACCAAAATGGTAGTAAGTTTAGGATTTTGTCTTAAGTTAGTTCTGTGAATCAGGCCTTTCCTGCCCAAGGCCAGGTCCGAGCCACGCCCTGCTCCGCCTGCCGAATCAGCACACCCCTGCACTGACCTGACATACGCCGAACCAGCACACACCGCTTGTGCATGCAGGGGGGTGCGTGCGAAGCTATATGTCCAGGGTCATTGCCAACGCTGAGGTGACATGGTAGAGTCGGCTGAAGACAGCACACTGTGATGATGCAGGGCCCGTGCCCATCATGCTGACACAATGAACAATGACCACACGGACACACTTGCTCAGATGGTGTGAATGGCTACGGGCACGTGTGCATGGCCACATTTATTAGCAGGCACACATACCGAGTGACACCTGTGTTGGATGTGTGTGGGGTGTGTGCACACCAGCCGGAAAGGGCTGCCTGGTGCAGTCAGAAATCGACAACAGTGTACATCGTGAAGGACACAACCATGACTTGTGCTGCACAGAGCGTTCACTGTTGTGGACTCTACCATTCATGATTCACGACTAAGTGCTGGATGTGGGACCTACTGGTCCACAGGGTAGGCCTGAGCCCTCATCCACGTGTCGCCAGCTTGCGTTGAACAGGGTTAGTGGTACCACATGTCATCGGCTTGCGTTGAACAGGGTTAGTGGCACCATGTGTTGCCGGCTTGTGTTGAACAGGGTTAGTGGCACCACGTGTTGCCAGCTTGTGTTGAACAGGGTTAGTGGCACCACATGTCGCCGGCTTGCGTTGAACAGGGTTAGTGGCACCACGTGTCGCAGGCCTGGGATATGGAATTATGCCTCACTGATCGAAGGGAGTCTGGTGCTGTGGCCGCTGCCAAGGTCTTGGGGTCACTGCCATTCAGGACTCAGGACACAGTTCCACATGTGGGACCTACTGGGCCGAAGAGGATACCGGTGGAGTATGTCAATGAGAAAGGAGTGATGCGGGTCAGCGTCAGGGAGGCCAGCGATGGTCTGCGGAGGCTGCAGTGGTCGCGGGACTGGTGCTTGGAGCTTGCACCGGTACGTGGTGGGCCCTCTTTGATACACGACGGTGTAGGCAGGTGAGCGGGGCCTCGTTGATGCACTGGGGCAGGCATGATGGGTCTTGGGACCAGCGGCCCAGGGTGCAGCAGGCGCACAGGGACGCAAGCCCCGCCCCGCTCGGCACAGGACTCGTGGCAGGCTGAGAGGCACCGCCCCTGCAGGTGCATTGTCCATTCCGAATGAGAACCACGAAAAGTGTGACAGGCTTTTTGTTCACACCCTACACAGGCCTGGCATACGCAGGTCCAACTCATTATGCACGCGCATGTAGGGGTGGACATAATGTGCGACATTTCCATGTTCTGCCCCACAACCTGTGAGGACATGGTAGCGCCCACTGGCCACTACACTCCATGCACCAGCAGTTGATCTCCACATGGCCATTTCCGTGGATTGCACTCTGTGGTCTGTCCGGCACCTCCACGCCACACCTGGCATTGGGTAGATTCACATTCCTTAGTCACTTGCCGCTCTCGCACATGCCTGCTCCATGCCTCTCCTCACATCCTGCTATTGTGTGTTTGGTGCCATGCCGTGGCTGGGTTGTGGGCATGGCAAGGCCAGATTCCCAATGAAGTTGTGTTGTCGTGTCTGTTCGGTTGGCATATTGTGTGTCATGTTGAATGTAGTTGTGCTGCGTGACCATTGGCAGAGTCGTGAGTTGCATGACTGTGGGCTGGAGGTGTGTGGTGTGTTTATTTTGGACTTACCAACAGGCCCTGCATTTCCATGTGTGCCATCCTGGGAGCGCTGGGTGATGATGGACTGTCGAGAGATGTGAGTTTCATGCACTCTGCCTGGGGAGTTGGCAATGACATTGTTGTGGAGTCCCGGGCAGTCCACTATTGCCTCCACATTCATGGTATGCGTGTGCTTTCTCTTGTGGTAGTTGTGTGCAGTGTGGGCAGGGGGCACGAGGGGTACATGTGTGCAGTTGATTATCCCTGACATATGAGGGAATCCAGCTATGGCGTAGGAGCCTTCCTTGGTCTCCAGCTGCTCCTGCGCAGTGTGGGTGACGTGGGGGTGCTGGGGTCCTCTGGCATTGTTTCTGGGCGGCAGGTGTGTTTCAGGAGGGTCCGCTGTCTTTGTGTACACTGCCTCTGTGGTGTTCCCGGGGGGGTGGGGTGGGGTGGGGTGGGACGGGTCCTGGGGTGGTGGTGGGCCTGGGGTGGTTGCAGTGGGTGTTGTGGCCCTCATGGGTATCCACATTGCATGATCATTGTCTCCATGGCATCTGTGGGTCTTCCGGTGTGGCTCTTGGCTGGGCCTTCTTTTATGCTGCAGGTAGTTATCCTGCTTAACACCAGCAAAAGGCAGGAGTTAATTCCATGCTGCTACCGTGGCTTATCACCTGTTTTTGGTTTGCATCGCAGATCTGGCAGGTCATTGTGAAAGTGGTGTCGTGATTTTTTCGTGTGCTTTTGCACGGGAACGCCTACTCTGCATCTCATTAGTGTTAGTTGGTCGTGTCCACCGTGGAGATACATTTTGGGGCAGTTATCGCGGGAATACTGGCGATGTCTGCAGTTTGCACCGGCTTGTGAATGGGGTGTTAAATCTATCTCCACTTTTGATGCGTTAAGGTGGAGATAAATCGGAGATAAGTCCTTGTGAATATACCCCTAAGAGGGTGAAGTTGAAAGCTGTGGACTGGACCATGCAGCAACCCTGGTTGGTGAAACACCTGGTACTTAGATGCATGTCTGGAGGACCCAAGTATTGTATAAGTGATTAGAAGTAACTTTTCTAGAAATTCAACATTTTTGGGACTTAGGTGTAGATGTACAAGGCATTTTTGTATTCACAAGTGTCCCAATTCTCAGAATCGAGCTGTTTGCGGGCAAAAAAATTTGTTTTCCTATGTACAAAGCCCGAATCGCAATTTGAGTTTTGTGATTCGGTATTTAGAAGGGGAATGTTGAGGGCTTCCTTCCTAATACTTGATTGCAGTGTTATGTATAAATGTTTTGTGACTGAAATGTGCTCACAAAACATTCACAATTTACTGACAACTCAAATTGGTGGTAACCTATTTACAAAAATATTTTTAGGAGCAGTCAGTGGTACAAGAGACCATTGCCTACTCTTAAGAAATTAAACTTCAACGTTTCATTTTTTACTTATTAAACACATCCTTTTTTCCTTTAAGGAAAATGGACTGCATTCTTATTAAACACATCCTGTTTTCCTTTAAGGAAAATGGACTGCATTTAAAAATAAGATTGCTTTATTTGAAAGCAATCACAGACATGGTGGCCTGCTAATCCCATTAGGCGACCATCGCTGTGATGGCAGTGAATCCCAGTGGGTCAGAAATTGCGACCTACCTCATTAATATTTATGAGGTAGGTCTATTTATGACCCACTAAGAAATGCTAATGAAACTCAAAAGAGTTTCATAAATGAGGAATAGCGATTTCCTATTTGTGGTTAAAAAAATCACAATCAGATAATCACTATTCCTATTTTTGTACATCTGACCCTTAGTCATTCGTTCACTTAGGGCGAACTAGGATAAGTTACTGAGACTTCCCCACAGAGCACATTTCCTCAACAGGCTAGATATCCAGAACAAGAACCTGCTACTCATTTAACCATACAATATTTGCATGAACTGGGGGCGGGTTGCCACCTTACCAGATGATTTGCAGAATCCCTCAGAACCCACACTGTGCCAAAAATACTTTCCTTACGGACGCAATGGGGCACAGACTTACAGAGGCCCACCACAGATCGGGAATGAGAGCACATACTTGGAACCCCCATACGGGTCCCCAGTAATGATAGATTTAGGCTTATTCAATTTTATATAATGCGTAGGGCCTATCTGACGCTGGGAAAAATAAACAGACACTTTATCCATGCAGACGCCAGATGTCCAAGGTGTGGCGAGGCAGGGGCAGACTTGCTGCATGTGTTGTGGTCATGTACAACTATTCAAGAATATTGGTGGGTGGTCATCAGGCGCTTAGTCCAGTGCACAGAACGAACATTGGATTGGACATGGGAAACGTGCATACTAGGACTGTACCAAAGGCCAAAAAAATACAAAGTGACGTCTAGATACATAGATCTGGACCTAATAGTGGCTAAGCGGTTATTTACGTACGCATTGCTGGAAGTCTCTCGACCCTCCAGCAGCGAAGGCCTGGTATCAATCCCTGTTCTGCTGGGTGTAGGCGGAAAGCATAGCACTTCACCACGAAGATGTGATGTGCTGCGTAGGCATGGGATGCAATCTTATCAGACTTCCACACGGCACTCGGAGACTTTAACAGACATGACTGAGAGCGATGCAGAGCAGACAGTAGCACAGACTGCATGCAATTAGGCCCTACAAGACGCACTGACAAGGAACCTGGGCATAGTACGACAGGTGCAGTCACACCTACATACTATACGAGTGAAAGTTGGGAGGCCGGGACGATTCAAAGACATATGACAACACTGGACAGGGTACTGGAAGAGATGTACAAACATAATATAGATCATGATCCAAGTGGAAGCGAATGTTAAGTTATATAATATCACTGTTATGTTGATTATAGTTAAGTTCTGACTGCTAAGATGTTACGCCAACCGATTGCACACTGGGCTTGAAATATAATGTAACTGGCCATGAAGCAACACATTGCAAATTGCGTATTGATTTGTAAGGACTCACTCTGTTCGCTATACTGTGTTGCAGATATATCAGATGTAACGAAAAAAGCTTATAAACTATAATATAAACAAAGTTAAACAAAAAAACAGTCAAGATATCCAGATTAGCTCTCCAATGAGCTTTTTACTCAAAATAAAGTGTTCAGTGGGACTTTGTGGTAAAGGTATCCATTTGACATTGTGGAGTTCTGCATGGCCACATCTTACAGGCTTGCCACACTGGAGGATTCTCAAAGTCAAAAGAGGTAAAACCTTGACTCAAGTTAGGTGGTAAATCTACCCCAGTGGCAAAGCTAGCTTGTTAATAAAACTAAAGGGTTGAATGGGACACGTCTGGGTTCAAGGGTCCTTTACCAGCTCAAAATACTGTATGCTTCACTGGAGGACTTTAGGAACTAAACAGTCTTCCACATGCCAAGATAAATATTCTGACAGGAGTAACTCTTAACTTACAAGACCTCTGCACCTTTGTGGCTAGCCTGAAGTTGAAGTCTGAAGTTGTACCTAGATCCAGGACAACTATGAATTTTGATTTGTCATTGGCACCTTGTGTTTTCATGGCACTGTTGTCCTTAAAAACTTGTAACATTTGTTTTACAGATTCTTCGCAAACACTTTAAATAATTTTGCTCTCTTTCTGCTGCTGAAAGTTTGTGTTACCTATTTAAATACCTTTGAACAATGTATTAATCCGTGTTTTTGACTGTAATGCTTGTGACACTGAAACCATGGTTTGAGTCCAGGCTATTTTAGAATTGGACTGTAATCCAACAGGAATATGCTTATTAAGTTGATAGGGGTACCCAGCTCAAAATTAATAAACCAATTTCAGACTGTGATACCTGTTTTCTGTAATGCATAGGGTTATAGAGATTCCAGAAATGAGTGCTAGAGTCTAAGATTTGGTGGGTGGAAATAGACCACTACCTATAAATTGTGTCAAGTGTATTACGTATTATGCCACAGTGCCAATGTTCACATCTTTACATTTTGAATGCCTCTAAACTGGCTGAAGTGATAATACTCACAACTTGGAAAGACATTCACCAACATGGCTTTAGATATTGGTGGACAAATATTAATCAAGTAGCTCTTACTGAAATAAATATATGTTGTAAACACAGAAGTAGCACTGATTTTTAGGTGATTTGAGCCCTGTCATGTTTTAGTTTAATGTTGTATAAACATTGATCCAACAATGTTTGTTAAGATCACAATAATACGACTTTATTAGCACCGCTGTGTTTGTTAGAATAAAAAAATAAAAAAGTACAAATAAAAATAAAGTATTAGCCACATTTGGAATCATATTAAAAGCAAATCTTAATCATGTTTATTGCCTTTGCTTCATCTATCTGTTCTTTGAAAGTGTATAATAAGATGAGAGGTGTTTCAGTGACTATGTTACAGAACCTGGAACCAGAAGGTCTGCACATATCACTTTATCATGTTTGCCTCCATTCTTTTGCTAGATGCTGAAACTGGTATGGATTCTTTAAAGGTACTATTCAAATAGATTAATTCATTTTTGTTTTCTTAAGCCAGGCCAGAAAAGAAAGTTTTTGTTGTTTCAACTGCATGCTGACTAATGTTATTCTAATGCCATTGTAGAGGAGTTTTGAGTTGTTGTACTGCCAGGATAATATCTGCATGGCGTTTTTCAAACATGCCATTATTTTGTTTCAGACAGAACACATTGTTGAAGATTTGAACTCAGAATGCTGCCAGTATTTTGCAAGTTGAAAATGTGCTTGATCATCAAAACACCATAGACTGCAAAGATTTAGGAGCTCATTATGATGTCGGTCAGAAAGCCTCCGACTGACACCGGCTCTGACTCGGGACCGACCGACTTGCGGACGGTGGGACCGACCGACTTGCGGTTTGCGGTTCCGACCGCCGGATTACGATGTGACTGAACACTGTTCGGTTGGATTCCTTTTGTTTCTTATGGGAGCTTGTGTTATGCCCGAGAACTGGCCGTAACACAGGCTCCTATGGGGAAATGGTGTGTGTGTGTAAAACCCTGCACCCTGAAACAGGCACCCCATGGTGCCTGCCACACTGTGCAGGGTTTTACATGGGGACTGCATACGTACCCCCTCGGCCACTAACCGTAGGTAGCGGGAGCTAGGAGGCCCTGCCAGGGGCCCCAAAAGTCACTTTCTGACAGCCTTTCCATGTCAGAAAGGTTAGCACGGAAAGGCTGTTGGAAACTGATATCGCAACCCCGATGACGGAAACGCTGTCCATAGAGGGTTAAGGTGCAGTTGTAACTGACAGCAATACTCCGCGGGTCGGTTGGAACAGAGTCGGAATGATGTTCTGACCGCGAATATCGTAATTGGGCGGTCAGACTGTAAACCAACCGAGTCGGTCGGAAGGGCTCCGACACGGTTGGAAAGCTTCCGACTGTCGGGCGGAAGCTTTCCACTAAAGTTTCTCAAATCTGAATCTTAAAATATGTCACTCAAGAGCCTTATTGAATCCTTCAATTATCTTAAAATTAGATATTTCAATAAAAGAGTAAGTGGCCACAAGGATCAAGATCTGAATATTTTACATTATCTTCAAGTTCTTTCTCCAATATAATATATCAGAAGAACTTCACTGGCCATATAATTATCCACTGCATTATCTCCTGTGAGCAATTGGATTTATTGCATCTTATGAAGATTTAGCACACAGACATACATTTATATAAACAGTCCTTATGGACATTATAACATAATTCTTGAGTAGCTTAGAATGATGAATATGCATATGTTCTTGATAATGACATGGGGATTTCTGTAAATTCAATAAAAGAAATATATTGATTATCAAATTAATGCTGTTATTTTTCCAGAATAACTATGCTTATGTTTTAACATATGATTTTGTTATTTAGTCAGACAAAATGCTCTGAAAGTGTTAGTCTATGAATAATTCAAATAGGAGGTATTGGCTGTTTGTCAGCATTTTCTGGTGTATACCAAGCTAGTGGAGAATTGAGCTGGAGAACCTCGTTTACTCTGAAGGATATTGGTAATAGCTTTATGTTGAATAACAACTTTCTTTTATTCACTGCGATATAGAGGTATTAAAGCACATATTTTCAGTTTTGAATGTTTATTTTCCATCCTGACATCATTCAGAATTCTCCTACCAGAATATTGATAATAGGAATAGGAGACATGTGCCAGTCAAGAGAAACAGAGAGCCACCTGCATAGATCTGAGCCTTATTTCGAAAACTGTCACACATAAGAGCTTTTTTGTTTGTACATGGTCAAATCATACCCATTAAGGGCTCAGTGTATTGACCAAATACGAGTGGGGACCATCCTCTCATACACCAAATCTAACATCTGTTATGTGGAGAAGACAGCAGTAGTTCATTTACATTGCTTTTGTGGATTTCATAGATTGAGATGGTAACTTTATCTCCCATTATAACTAGCCAAAAGTGATTCCACAGCAACCAGTTGAAAGTGTTCTGATACAGCCCTATCTGTGCCCACTTGCATACCACTGTTCCTCCGATGGAACTTTTAATTCCGATTGAGAGGTGATGGGAGTTAGCATTCACATTCAATTACATTTCAATTAACAGTGCAACCCATTTGGCTACACAAGGAGGAATGGGAAATGGTAGCCAATCAAATTCAAACTACTCATAAGACAATGCTGTAGAGGTTCAGAATAACAACTGGAATTCCCAGTTGCCTAAAGAATTGGAGGCAAATTGTATTAAACATACAAACAATTCTGTGACCGCAATACAGAATAGTAGCATCAAAATCTGGTGCTCACAAATGACTCTAAGACTCTCTCTCTTTTACATTGTTAATCTGAAATGTCAAAGTCCAGAGGGTAGTTCAAAACAAAGGACTCATAAATCAGGGAATTTCTATGAAGGAAGTTAGGTCAGGACAGAAGGAAATCATGTAGGGAAGCAGTAGCATCTCAGAAGCTCAGTCAAGAGTTTTATATGGGTCAAGGATAAGTGTTAGCCTAAGCCACACCCAAGCAAAAATCAAAAGTAGAACATTGAGGTATAAAACCTCTCAAAGTCCATTCAGGTAGTAGGGAATGAGGGAAGGTGTCTGCAAGGAATCTGCAAAAGAGATCCACAGGGGCAAAATGGTAGGAAGGGATCTGTAAAGCACCTGTCTAAAAGGTCCAAGGGGAACAGTATATTATAACATGCAAAGTCCACTAGGCAATACCCCCTTGATCACACCATCAGGGGTCCATTGTCCTTGTCAAATTACAAAGTTACACCCTGAAACATTGATGGTTTATCCCATGCTGGACAAGAGAATAACAACTCTTTCTTAGATACACATGGATTGTAACATTAGTTAAACAGCCCATTCAGTTAGCGATCTGTTTCTCCACGTACCTTCGTTAAGGTCTTCTTCTCAGGCTCTTTCCCCTACCTCTAGTACAGTAATGTATCTGTTCTAAACAAAAAATGCATGTGAATACCTGAAAGAAATGTTGTATTAACAGAAAAAGGAGAATAATATTTTATGAAATGCAGCATGCGAAATATAGGCCGACACTGTTAGGACAAGTTAAACATAAATTCAGTGGTGCACATTTAAACATAAATGAATATAAATTTCGAATACAAGTTTTTGAATTCATACTATGTGTAACATACAGCAAATCATAAATTAAGTCAGTGTAAGTAAGACTAAGAACTACAATTTATATGTAAGCGAGTTACATTAAAGCACACATTACATAAACCTAATTGTTTTAATCAAGATCACATTCTACATATATGAGGATAGTTTTAATCACAGTTTCAAGTCAATAAAGGTTAATCAAACGCTATAGCACACATTTAGAAAAGTAGGGATTCTTCCTCAGAGTAGGTACATTATTTTTAAAACAAGGATGGTTTTATATTAATCAAACTTCATAAAACCATCAGTGTAAGTATGACTAAGAACTACAATTTATATGTATAGGTGTAACATTAATGCACACATTACATGAACCTTATTGTTTCAATTAATATCAAATTCTACATATATGAGGATAGTTTTAATCACAATTTCAAGTCAACATAGGTTAAGCACATGCTATAGTACCTATTTAGGATAGGTGGGTCTCTTGCTCAGAGAAAGTACATTATTTATTAAACTAGGATCATTTTCTATTAATCAAACTTCCTGAAAACATCCTAATCGCATGGTAAAACGCAAACTTGTTAGTAGGTTCCCTAATTATACGATAAATGCACTCTTTAATGGTAATTTAACTGAAGAAATTTCAGAAATCATTGAGTCAATTAAGAAACATGCTAAGTGCATGTTCATATTATTTATCTGCTGACATTTTCGGTCATACTTTGTGACGTGTAAGGAGTGGGCAACTTTATGCTGCACCGATCTCCCCTCTGATGGCGAATCATGCCGTCACATCAATGTCTTATCAGATGGACAGGTTCAAATCTGGTTGTTTTCATCATCTTTCTTCTGGAATCTTCCAGAAAGTTTATGTTACCATAGTATTTGCTCTGTCTATCCTTCAGGTCCATCTCTGCTCTCCTTCCGTTCACTCCCTTTCTTGCTTGAGCACGTTTGTATATCTTAAAGATTACAATCAAGAAAAATCCACAAAGAATAATTATCACTATGGACCACCACGGTCCCACCAAGCATATTACGAGTTTCGCCTCCTCCAGGGTTTACATGGAGGTTCTTCCTCCATGGAAATCTTGGAGTAGAGGAAGCGAAGGGGACCATATAGGGCTCCCCTGTGCCTCAAAAGCATGTGCATGCACACATGGGGGCATAGCATGTGCCCCCTGTGTGCATGCACCTAGGTTCCTGTACAGCATGGACTTTTGAGTCCATGCCGTGCAGGAATCTTGTCTTGTAGCATGGTCCCATTGCAGTGCTTTTTTGAATGGCACCGCCACCTTTAAAAGAGACACTGCCATGCTGCCCAACTCCCAGACTACTTGTAAGTCATATTCTGGCATGTGGGCGGGGTGACCTTTGACAGAGCGCTGGCAAACAGCTGCACCACCGTTTCCAATGAAATGTCGTAATCGACCCGTAGGGGTTTTAGAATGCTCCCAACAAGTCCATTACCAAGGTTTCCAAACCCCCTGCCTATAGCGGAAATCCATTCTCTATTGCTTCCCAAGCACATGTTGCTGTTAACCCTTTCAAATGTTTCTTTAAGTCGGTAATGTTACAAATGTATTTCTGTAGTAACCACAGAGGCAGTGGTTAATGAATAAGGTCCTTTATTCATAAGGATACAGGTACACGCCAGTAGGGCAACCTCCAGCTTCATCAACTGGCAGCATTCACAGAATCCCTCAGTGATGTCATTCTATGACATCACCGAGTTCTACAGTGAGAGATTGAATGCTCCACACATCTCCCCCCTTTATAAAGAATTTACAATAAAACGTCAATAACTATACATGTTAAAATTCATAACAATAACAAAACATTCACAAATCATAAAAAATACAAGAATATGATAATTCACAAGAATTTGGCACATCAATTTTGCACAAGTTGCCTATGCTCCTCATTTTTCCATCATCAAGAGTTACCACTGAGTTCATTACTTTTATCACCCTTTGTGGTTTGGAAAATTTACTTTCTCCTTTTTTTACCAAGCCCATTCTTTTAGTAATCACCCAGTCACCAATTGCAATCTTAATATCTTTCACTCCTTTTCTCTTGTTATAATCATCTTTATTTCTTTCTTGAGACTCTCTAACTCTTTCTGCAATTCATTCTCTATCTACCCAAACCTGATCTTTCTTTTGCAACCACACAGGAGATTCTTTGGTTGCCGGTTCTCTTACCTTTAAAGCCACAAAAGATGAAACACCTGTGACAGAGTGAGGAGTCACTCTGTGTGTCCACACCTTTTTATTTAATTCTTCTCTCCACCTTTATCCATTACTCAATGATAATTGAATGTTGTCCATTATGATACGATTGACTCGCTCAACCAACCCGTTGCCTGTGGCCTGAATAGCGCCACCCTTTCATGCTTAATACCTAGATTTGAAAGAAACTTCGCCATTACCGTGGAAACAAGTTGAACTCCATTATCCGTAACTAAACACTTAGGTAGTCCCTCTTCCAAAAATGTGTTTCTTAAAAATTCAATAACAACTTCAGACGTAATATGTTCTATAGGTTTTACTACAAACCACTTACTATGGTAATCAACTAAAACTATCAGAAATCTGCTCCTTACACCTAATCTGTTAATAGGACCCAAGAAATCTATTACTAGCTCCTCCCAGGGTCGATTAGGAACATCAAGAGACCCAAGAGGAGGTTGACGAATTACTCTACATTTATCGCTATTACAACATGCTTGACATTCTTTTACAATCACTTCTACTTCCCTGTCCATTTCAGGCCACCAAAAACTCTGTCTTAGCCTTCTTTTACACATTCTTCTACCCAAGTGTCCTTCGTGTACCAATTTGACTAACTTTCCTCTCAATATCCTAGGAGGAACCACACGGTTGCATCTTAAAACTTTGTTCATTTGAATACTTAACTGGTCTTTTACCTTTAGATATTTCTTTAATTCTTCATTCAGAGTAATTTCATTGTTCCAACCATCACGTATAACATTTTTAAGCTCCATGTATTCTTCATCACTATCTAAGGCTTCATTCCACTCTTCTTGTTTCAAGGCCAAATCTAAATCATTAATACTGCACAAAGATTCCACCTCAGATACCAAGAAAGAATCCTCTTCTTCACCCTCAACTGGCATACACGACAAACAATCAGCTATGACATTCTTTTTACCTCTTACAAATTCAATTGAGAAATTGTAATCCATAATTGATAATAGCCATCGAGATATTCGTGGGGTCACACCACCTTCAAGACCTTTTCCACCTTTAAAAATGTGCACCAAAGGTTTGTGATCTGTTTTGAGAACAAATGGCAAACCCCACAAATAGAATTTAAAATGATTTATTGCCCAACAACAACCCAAAGCTTCCTTTTCTATAGCAGAGTAAGATCTCTCTGCTCCCTGATAACGTTGTGATGCAAACCCAATCACGCTTTCACCCTCCGCTGATCTTTGAGTTAATACAGCACCTAATCCTATATTACTAGCATCAGTTGTCAAAATTGTTTTCTTAGTCACATCAAAATGGGCTAAAGTAGGAACACTAACTAATGATGATTTAATTTTCTCGAATGCTGTTCTACATGAAACATCCCAGTCAAATGATACACCTTTCTTTAACAACATCCTCATAGGTTCCACAATGTCTGAGAACCCTGATATAAATTTTGAGCAGTACTCAGCTAACCCAAGGAATGATTATAACAAGTCTTTATCAGTTGGCTGCGGGGTATCTACAATTGCTTTTATTATGCTTTTCTTAGGTTTAATTGCATCAGCAGAGATCTCATGGCCTAAATAGTTTACTTTTTCTTTCCTCAGTTGACATTTTTCTTTCTTTAAACCTCATTGTGGGATTGTTTTTGGAAAAACTGAAGTTAAAGTATTAGCAGATTCAGGTAGCTTGTTTACATTGATTTCCAAGGAAGTTTACCTAAAAGATTTAAAGAAAAGTTTAAATGAATTACAACGTTCAGATATAAGTGCTGTGGGGTATGGTGGAAAAAGAATAAACATTATGGAATGCTAATCCATTGTGCTTTGCACGCGTGGGTTCGTATCCCATCCTCGTCGCCATAAAAACTTCAGGTCTTTACTCTCATCTGGAATGTAAGTACAACATTGCTGAACTTTTAGGATCCGGCATATTCCACCCTCTTTTGTCATAAAGATGTCTAAAGCAAATCACTTCTGTAAAACTATTGATCGGATTGGAACCATTTCTGTATCTATTACTAAGAATGCTCAAGCAGCACTAGTGGACAACTTGTCAACTACAGTAGCGAGTTTTCTAAGCTTGTGTGAGTTGAGTATCACTCCTACAAATGGTATTAGAGAACCAGAAATGTCTCCTACAACTTCACTAGCACTTGCACCTCTTTTGGTTCTCACATGTTGTTCCCTTGTCGAATCATCAGTTTGTCCCACATGATAAATCTTTGGAAAAAATACTCTCATGTAACATGTTACATACCATCTCTTGGGTACCCTGATTCCCACAAATGCAATAAACTTCAGGAAAAAAACTGTATCTGTAACATCTAGGTATAACCCCCATTTTCCAATAACTTTAAATGTATGGTCCATTCATGAGCCCCTACAAGGTTTGTATCAGTTGTGGATTTCCTAATGAATAGGCATAATCTCCATCTATGTTGCCAATCTGATGCTAATGCTGCCATGTTGATGTTGCCTACTAAACTGTGTTCGCTTTCCTCTTTAGCCCATTGTGGCACTTTTGAATGATTGGTTGCTTTAGCTTAAATGTCTTTCCTTCTGTCTTCTACTGAATCTATGAATTTCTTTTCTACATCTCCTAAAACACATGTCAGATTATGTCTGTGTGCATAAGCAGTGTCTAGTGTCATAGTGGGTCTAAAGAAATATACCACTCTCTCAGTGTTTTTTTAAATTATGTTGTCTATTCAAGTGCTTCAGCACAGGAAATACTGAAAAAACCAAGCCATGATTCGAGTAATAGTATTGAAAATGACCCTTTCAATGAAATAGGCTCAGCAATAAACTTACTACAGGTAACTCCATATGTCAAGGGAAGATGGTTATACATTATCCCCTCAACAACATACTCAAGTAATTGCACACACAGTACCTCAGTCAGTCTCCACATATATGAAGAGTTGGGCCTAGGGTATATATGTGACCAACTAGCACTTGCACCCGTGCTAACATGGATCAGGGTATAGAGTAATACGGTGCTTGATCTTAACTGTACAATTATAGAGGATTGTCTGACCTTAGACAGGGCCCTTCACATCCCATGGATTAAATGCATCAACAATGTCACTCTTAAATTGGGCCGCTATGACTTATTTGAACATCCACATGACATTTTAACAAGGGATTTGTCTTGGGCAAAGAAACACTTTATCCACATAACTGACTCAGAAAGGGAGGTGCATGAACTCTCTAAACCTACGGTTCGGTCCTGCATTATGTTAAAAACTTGACCCTCGATGAAGCCTTGTCTGATCATAGACACGCATTCTCATCATCAATTCCTATTGACCAGATTCAGAATCAGTCTTCTGCATTGGTCTCTGGCGGTCCCATTAGGTAGACATAATGTAGAAGATAGAGGACCCTGTTCATGTGATGATTTTTCACCCAAAGATACTCTGCATTTTATCCTTTGTTTGTGATTAATGCAGAGCCTGGCGGTATTGGTAAATACTGCCTTTATTTAATGGCCAACTTTTTGAGCAAGTGAAACCAGCTGAGGTCTCTTTACAAATGTTGACAAGCCCTCTCATTTGTTTTAATGTAGCTAGTTCCTGATAGGGGCTCTCAGGATCAGGGAGAGGCTGCCTGGTTGAAGTGATGATTTTATGTTATGAACACTGTCTATGAATTTGTACTTGTTCTTAACAAATTCTTATTTTAATGTGTATCTGTTTTTATGTTTTAGAGCTTTTAAATAACTTCTTTTAGCACTTTAACATCTTAGATGGCATGTTGACCCTTTTTTAGCCCTGGTTTTATTTGCTTTTAGAGAGAAATTGCCCTTGTGTCCCAGGGTGCCTTGTGAGAATTTATAAATCTTTTTATTTTTATTGGCTCATTGTTTTAATATGTACTGTCTATATATGTATTGTTTACTTTTATAGCTCTTTAGAGCCAAATAAAGTTTATTGACTTTACTTGCATACACATTTAACAATCCCTATCATCCGTAGTGTCAAAATATTCATAAAGCAGCTTTGTAACTCATTCTCATCTATTGCGGATCAACAATTGTCAGTAGGAAGGGGTGGTTGAGGGGGACATGTAGACTTGGACTGTTCTACCTGTAAATGATAGGGTAAATTCCAAATTATAAGTAAAGCAACTAGTACCATTGTCACAACAGCAAATTCTCATGCACATATGCATTTGCATCTAATAGTGTTTGTGCTAGACTCCATGAGTTCTTTAGTGACAGACCGTTTAACTAGATGATTGCAGCACAGCTCCTTCAGTTCGTATTTACTTGCGCAGATAGCAAAGTACAGTTCAAATTTCTCTTTGAGCAAAATAAGTACAATGATCTTTGTGAGACTTCCTTAGTCCTACTCCATGTTCTTCTAAGAGACAAACTTAGGATCCTTCCCCAACTTGGGCTTTAGTGCTCTTCTTTGTAGACTGGGCAAAGGTATAAAGTTCTGTCTCTAATTAATGCACAGTTCAAATTCCCTAATGATCACTTCCAAAATAAATTGACTCAGTCTGTTTAGTGGCAGTGCAGTTTCAAAACTCAGTTCAGCCACAAAGTTCAGTGCAACGACGCTCAATTGACTGCTAAATTATTATAGCAAAAGGTGAAAAATGCTCTTTCCCAGCAACTAACAGCTATGTAAGTTAGGCCTGGTAAGGAGTACCTGCAACAGGACACTCTAGCTCTCTTTGATCTCCTTACTGTTGGCTCTTCTTCGTCACTGTCACTCAGGCCAAAACCTTCAGAATCATCTCGGATAATGTGTGGTACACGTACTTCAGAGAGACAGCATCTCCCTCTCTCCTGCCTTTTTGGCCTCAAGTCTCCCGGTACAACTCGCACTACTGCTGCACTAAGACGTTCGCCAGGGTCTGAATCTGACACAGTCAACACTACTGGATGAGTTCCTCCTGTATCGACTCAACTGTTGACTCTCTTTGACCCCCACTCAGACCAAAACAGTGCTGTCCCAGTAACCTGCTGATCTCCAATAACTTGACTAACCTGCTCCCCCTGTCTCACTGTAACCAACGTCACATCAGAAATAGGTGCTGTTATATCATCAAGGGGACACCATACTCGGCGAGTATGGGCAGCATATACCCAGTTGGGGGAGACCTCAGTGCTTCATAGCTGTCATGGTAACCAGAATCACCTGGTAGGGGCCACACCACCCAGGCTCCAAGCATGACTTCTGTACGTGCTTCTTCATCATTACCTAGTCACTGGGACAGAGTTCATGGCAGCGCTCCTGTTGAGACAGGGCTGTAACCTCTCCAACCTGGTGAGACATAGAACGTTCCACATCATCCATTCACTTGCAATAATCAAGAATCATGTCATCTGTATTGTTCACATTCATAGGCACAGTTAGCAGTCTCATGTCCCTCCCCATGATGATTTCATGGGGTGACAGTCTGGTTCTCATATCTGGAGCACTGTGTAGTCTATTCAACACAAGAGGCAAAGCATCAGGCCCCTTCTGAGATGTTGAAGCACACAGGTTAGCCAAACTGGATTTCAAAGCACTGGTTAGTTAATCCACAATTCCAGAAGCCTCTGGTCTGTAACTGCAGTGGAGTCTCTGTTCAAATTGCAATCCTGTACATAACATCTTCAGGACCTCATTGTTAAAATGAGTTACTCGGTCTGACTCCAAAGAATTCAGAAAACCAAAATGCAGTATAAACGTCCTCAAAAACAGTTTGGCCACTGTGAGACTATCATTTCTCCAATTTGGGTGAGCTTCCATCCACTGTGAAAAGATGCACACAATCACTAGGACATATCCCAGTCCATTGAAAATGAGCATATCAAAGAAGTCTAATTGCATCCTGTTGAAGGGTCCTCCTTATCTCCACATGAGACTTAGGGCCTAATTATAAGTCTGACGGTCCTCTGACCACCAGACTCGCGATGGGGCGGCAGTGGCAGTCTTATGACTGTCACATTATGGCCTTGGTGGTTGTGCCGCCATGGAACTGCCGACTCCCTGCCGGTGCATGGTGGTCCAGAGCCATCCATATGCTTGATGGGACCACCCTGGTCCCACCAAGCGTATTACGATTTTCCTCTCTGCCAGGGTTTTCCTGGGTGTTCTTCCTCCATGAAAACCCTGGTAGAGAGGAAACAAAGGGGGCTCTACAGGGCCCCCTTGTGCCGCACACCTTGTGGATGCACACAAGGGGGCATAACATGTGCCCTCCTGTGTGCATGCACAGAAGTTCCAGCACGGCATGAACTATTCAGTCCATACCGTGCTGGACTTGTTTTTAATGTTCCTGCACAAATCCACCATTCTGAACCTGATTTCCATCAACCATGTTACCAGCATTAAACCTATAATTGTGTTTCCAATGCCCCAATTTACCACAAACATGGCATGGGTTGGTTTTCTTCAAAGTTGGCACATCAACACCTGTTTTAGGATCAATCGGGACACCTTGCCTTCTACCCTGCGAATGAAATGCTTGTTGTTTAAACCCATTAACAACTTGCATTATAGGAACACCCTTTTGATACATATTTCGTTCTCCGACTGTGATGTCTTGCATCTCGAGGATACTGTGCTAGCCTTATATCGGCTGCAGCTTTGATTTTGGGCATGTAACCTAAGAGACATTGAAGGTATACAGATGGGTTGACCGTTAAAACAAAAGTGACCCAAGATACTGCCCTTTATGTTATCCTATATGGTGACAAAACTCTTTTGATGTATAAGAACCACACTTTGTGACCTATTCAAGCCGTGGGATCTTCGGTATATATTTCTAATGACACGTTCCCTTCATGATAAGGAACCTGTACATCCCGGCTAATATCTAACTATAATATGGATCATCCCTGACGAAAGTCTCTATATACATCCTCGCAGCCAATTGTGAATCCTCATTGGACTATTTTTGATATCCTACAAATTCACATCTTCTTGCTTCCCCATTATTAAGAGGAAGTCGGTGTGTATCCTTAATATGAAATAACCCCTTTTTAGATGGGGAACGACTTATTCATAACGGATCTGGTTATTGACTGGCTCCTTTCTTCATGAGATTGATTTTTTCTCTAAATACTCAGCGCCCTGAAGAAGTCCGCTTCAAGGGCGAAACGCGTCGGCTGTGCCGTTGTGAACAGTGATGCTCATGACTTTGTTTTAAAAAGCCATTGATTTTGGAATAAAAGGAAATTTGGAAGAACATTTGTGTTGGAAATAGACATTATAATTGCTCTTCCTTGATATTGATGTGTGGTGCACTTGTACTTATGTTTTAAATTGTTAGGTCCCTAATGGGACTTGCATTGTGACAGTGGGTGCGATCCAGTTGCACACAGACCCCAGTAAGTACAGAGGGGTTAAAATAGTAGAGGGATAGCAGTTCAGGTGCTGTCGAATAGAGGGTTCCACTGTTAGGTGCGTTCTTGGTTACCCTTTTGATACTTTAACTGCATAGGACCAGCATTCTCAACAAACAGCTGATTCTGACCTCGCTGAGCAGCCTTTATTTGGGCTATCATTAATTTCTCTTTTAATGTCTTGTGTTTCATCTCCAATTTATCGCTGCAATACTTTGCGTATCTCAAAATGTCATCAATGGGCTTACTCTGTCAACAAACCAAATGTGTCTGAATCATAGATCTAACCTCAGACTTCAATCCATATATGAACCTGTAAACAAAATGTCCCATATTCATTGCCCCAATAGTCTCAGTCCCACTGAACTGTTTCAATGCCTGCAACAATCTCCCATAGTAATATTGTTTTGGCACTTAGTTTTTTTTGCTCATTCTGTCAATTTTGACCCAATCGATCTCTCTAGGAGAGATTTTCGATTTCAGAAAGGTAATCACCTGATTGTATTTCTTCATTACCAGTGGTGACGGCGTATGTGATTGAGGATGTCTCATTAGCTTTGCTTCAGGTCAATCCAAAGCAGTTTTGCATTCGACCCACAGATCACCTGGAACCACAATTTCTAAATCTTTCCAGAACACTTTTGATATTTTCTCAAATTGATCAACCTATCTGTACCATTCCACTCTCTCAATTTCAGCAAATAATTCATGAAGGATGCAAGATCTGAACTGCTCTATGATATATGGACATAGCAGGCACTACTTTCATGGAAAGCATGTGTGCGTCCTCATCTTACTCCTCTGCTCCAGACAGAGGAATCTGTAACATGATTTTCTTTGGTTCCCTTTTCTTTGACCATCTACCTTCCTATTTATTTAATTCACTTTAATTTCAAACATAGGCAATTAATTCCTTCATCTGTAATTTAATTCAAGATGGACACATTTGCAAGATCTCTGTCACCAAAGCATAACATGTAACTTCTTTGAAGGGCTTTGGATTTCTGTATATCAAGTACATTTATATTAGTGTTATGTATTTTAGTATGAAATTTATATGTATATGTTTAACATTTTTTGTAATGTTTTTGATTTTTTTTTAAATATATGTATTAAATGTTTAGAAATTAGTATCTTATTTTATGTTTTAGTATCAGAGCGGGTTGTAGGTTTATGGGGAAATAGGGTGGGAAGTCATTTAAGTATAAGTATTAATATTTTTTATTTATTTTTATTGATTATTCATATATTGGTAACTAATTATTAATTGGTAATTAATGTTTATTAATTGATTAATTTATAATTATATTCATTTTAATTAATTTAATATTACCTTTTTATTTATTGTTATTATTAATTAATTTATTGTTAATTATTTATTAATTGTTAATTCATTTTTATTAATTGACTAATTGATAATTAAATTAATTGTGTTATTTGTTATGTGTAGCGGGTTGTGGGTTTATATGGAAATAGGGTGGGAAGTAATTTATTATAATTAGGTAAATTTTAAGTTTTATTACTTGGTATTGATTATTAATGTATTGTTATTTAATTATTAATTATTAATAATTTTTTAATTGATAATTTAATTAATTGTGTTATTTTTTATGTGTAGTGGGTTGTGCGTTTATAGGGGAATAGGGTGTGAAGTAATTTAATGTTATTTAAGTAAATATTTTTTTGATTTTATTGGTATTTATTATTAATTTGTTTGTTAATTAATTATTAATATGTTATTTATACCGGTCCCGTACATCAGAAAGAACTAGACTGACTTAACGGAGCCACGGGGAGGCAGTATCCTGGAGAGGCAGTGATCTTGACAGTGTGAATACGGCATAGCCGATCTGAATCCTGAGGGACCCTGTCATGTGAGGCAGGATACTTTCCAACCAACAATAATTACTTTTTCTCTTTTTCTTACCTAGTGTTTGAGTATAGACACTCCTTCCCACCCCGTTCAGAGGCTCATGGGGTATTTTCCCTTTTAAAAAAAAGTATGTGCTTCTACTTATTTTCACTATTGCTACTAAATATTTTATGGCTATACTGATGTTGCTATTTAGCTGCATTTATCACCCAGGACTCGCAATCAGCGGTCTTTCAAAATAGAGTGTGTGTTTGATGTTAAGTGTGTGTTTGTTCTTTGTATTGTCCTTTTTCCGCCAGCAATATACAACACCGGTTCATCACACGGATAGTGATAGTGGCTATATATCACAATGTCTATCACTTTTTTTTACAGGTCTCCACATATTGTGAAGGATGATATGTATATTATGTTTTTAATGTCTTGTTTTCTCTTCCAGATTTATTTAATAGCATACCTATTGGGGTATTGTATACAGTACATGCTTATTTATTGACATGTACTTCACGTAGTATCATCTACTTGTATATACACTTCTTATACTTACCTTTGAAATATATATTAGAGTGTAGAAGGGATCCTTTTGGTCCTGACGAAGAAGCCAGGGGAGGGCTTCGAAACATGTTGACGACATAGGAGTAACTGCTCATTATAGGACTGTATCTCCACCTCATTCCCCACTTTTAATAACACCAGCCCAACGGAATATTAAAGTTTTTTTCTTCCCAATGGGCCAGGTGTTTTTTAACTCGTAATCACTCCTTCACACACTCCTGATCCTACCACTCACATTCCTACACTACACATCATTTTGTTTAAAAGAAATCAGTGCTCCCGCGTAGTTGCAGGTTGTAGCACGCCCCGTCCCGCAGCGAGGCGGGAAGACCCCTATGATGAAGCATGACACCAAGGGCCCTTTTGGTGTGTGAGGGGTATATTAAAAAAACTGTGTGCTTCCCACCACTGTAGGAAAGACACTTAATCTGGGAGAACACGGTTATACATCCATTCTGGGGTGGATCCTTTTTGTTTCTAATATACTGACTTGAGGAGGACGTATCCACCCCGTTTTGCTTTTGGAGCAATACCTATTTCACTCCCTATATTGATTGTTTACATGTGTTGGTACTCAGCCAGAGATATCACAGTGAGGCAGACCCCTCCCCATCCCCCTCCATGTTGATATTGCAGTATCCAAGCCAGGGGCCCCGTACCTTTCAAAATTTCTTGGGGCAACACCCGCTTTATACGTTGCTTTCTCACCCACTATATATAGGTCCATTCCTGCTTTCCACTCCTTGAGGGTAGGTGGTTCAGGTGCTCCCCAATGTCTGGGCACATCCCTCTTTACCACCACAAGGTCCCAGTTACTAAAGATGAGTGTACTTCTGGGCACATCGACCTCTGTGGGTATCCCCAGCAGGATGAATTTATAATCTATGGGCAGGCGTGCTCCTACTATTTTATTGAGTTCCTCTACTATCATAGCCCAATATGTGCTGATCACGGGGCAGGACCACATTTTGTGCATAAAGGATACATTCTCTTCTCCATATCTTAGGCAGTTAGGTATAGCTGCCCTGCCAAAGCGGTGCAGACGGGCTTTGTTATAGTACATCCTGTGCAGGACTTTACTTTGGATTAATCTTAAGCAGGACTTTATTGCTACCTTCCTTGTGTGCACCAGGGTTGCTTCGCAATCTGTGTTATGTAACTCACCCACTGCACCTTCCCATATCTCCTTTTTTTTTTTTTAGGGTGTCTGGGACAT
Source organism: Triturus cristatus (assembly GCF_964204655.1). NCBI lineage: Eukaryota > Metazoa > Chordata > Amphibia > Caudata > Salamandridae > Triturus > Triturus cristatus. The sequence goes on from NC_140588.1 coordinate 79,090,764, forward strand.
AGTTAAGGATTGTCTTGTATGTCCTGGAGACCACTTTCCCACTGATCTCACCGAAGAGAAGCTGTTCCTCCAGTGGTTAATACTAACTTCTCTGCCTGCCAGGCGTGCTCTATTTGGTGATATTTTAAATATTGGGTTGCATGCATGTGGTATTACTGTTGTAGGGAGTCAAAGGAGATTAAAGCACCATCCTCTATGAAGTCTCCCAGCTTAGAGATCCTGATTGTGTCCCATTGTCCAAAGCCTTCCATTTTTTTAAAAATTCCTGCATATGTGCCTCCACACATAGGGGTACCTCCCTTGTCAGTTTTTTATTCCAGTTAATCATCTTCTCAACCCATTTCCAAGTGTCGATGGTCATCCTAGACTCCGCCAGTAGGTTTCTCGACCCTTTCCCTCCATATAAGTTATGTAGGTATAGGTGAGTCGAAACGTGGTCCTTTCCAAACACATACGCTGGGTGATCCTCAGGCATGTACCCCCAATCATTGATCACTATAATGTGTGCCGCCAAATCATATGCCCTTGCATTGGGGAGTGAAATTCCCCCATTATATTGATTTCTCTGTACTGTCCCTAGTTCCACTTTGGGAGGCCCCCATCCTAAAACAGTGTCCGGACTTTGCTGTCTATTTTGGTAAATACATCTTCCTGGATATTGCAGTATGTATTTTGGAGTATGCATAAGAGTTTCAAGAGTATGGATATTTTATACATGGCTGCCTGCCCCAATTGCATCAAATTGAGTTTTCTCCCCCTCTTGACGTTCCTTTGGAACTCTGCTTTCACCCTCCGAATAATATGATCTACGCTAACTTCTTTGTTGGAGGTTATGAAGACATCTCAGGTATTTAAATCCCTACTTATCCACCCATAACTGTCAAAGGTGCCTTCCGTTGGATACAGACTTGTCTTGTCTCAGTTGATGCGGCATCCGGCATGAGCTCCATAGTTGTCAAATATATGTAAAATAGTAGGTAATGTATCATTTGGCTTGATAACATAAAGTAGGATATCATCTGCGTACAATGATATCCGTTCATCGCTAAGTTCCCCTTCCTTTACCCGGAAGCCAGATAAATGTGGGTGTGCTCTGATTATGCAGGCTAAGGGCTCCAACACTGGAGCAAATAAGAAAGGTGACAGGGGGCATCCCTGCCTCATAACTCTCTCTATGGGAAATATAGTGGATAACTCACCTTTCACCCTAGTTCTTGCGACTGGGTTTTTGTATAGTAGAGCTATTTAGGCATTGAATTTAGAGCCAAACCCGAACTTTATCAACACCTGTTTTAGGAAAGGCCAGTGAATGGCATCAAATGCCTTTTCTGCATTCAAGACCGGATTATGTGGGATTCCTTCCTAGTTCAAACTACCTCAAGTCAGTTGTAGAGTTGGCGCAGGTTGAGCCTAGATGACCTTTTGGGCATGAAGCCCGATTGACCTGGGTGTATTAAGTTACTAATCACTGGTATAAGTCTGGTCGCTAATATAGTAGCCGGAATTTTCAATGTTGAAGAGGGCGATCGGGAGGTAAGAACTACACTTCAATGTTGCCCTGTCTGGTTTATGAATCACTGTTATGGTATCACTACGGAGGCCTAACAGGAGTTTTCCTCTTTCCTTAGCTTCAATGAACATCTTGAACAGGCGGGGACCTAGGAGTCCGGTGTTTGTTTTAAAAAGTTCTGCCTGTATAGAATTCAGGCCTGGGGTTTTCCACATCTTTAAGTTGCCGATGACTGCCAATACTTCTGATAGGCCTACTTCTTCTTCTAAGGTATGTATGTCTTTGTCCGACAGAGTTGGGGTTGATATCTCCGTCAGGTACGTATCTATTTGGGTGGCATCTGCCAGGGGCTGGACCTTATAGATAGTCACATAGTATCTTGCAAATTCATTCAGAATCTATTGGGGTGTAACACAGGAAACCTCATCTTCTCTTTTAATCTTAGTCACCTATCTAGCCGCTGTCTCCTTCGTACCCAGCCAGGCCAGCAGCTGACCCGCATTATCCCTGTGTCATACAAACACATGGCTTGGATCAGAATGTCCTACTGGGCCATTTTTCAAGTTGGTTAGCTTCTTTTCTAGGCTCTATATATCCTGCTCCTAAGTTTTTCTCTCTGTGGGCAAGGATATTCTAGACCCTATCCTTAAATACCACTTTATAGGCCTCCCAGAGGGTTAGGGCGGACATCACTGAGTATTTGTTTTCATTAAAATAGAGCTCTGTATCTACTCAGATTTCCCTAGCCACCTGCTGGGTTCTCAGTTTCCCCTCACTCTTCCCTGCCACCCACACTGATCCGCCCACTCACTAACTTGGCAACCTCATCACGGATCAGGCCAGAGAGGTCTGTAGCACCCCCTCCCACTTGTAAGCCACCCTCTACAACTTCAATTGGTCTCCCCGATGGTCCCCAAACTGTCAAACTGTGGCCTCAGAGGGAAAAGAATTTAGAGAGTTAAAGAGAAAAGCAACAAATAAAAGTGCTTTACCATCCACCTTCTCGCATAAAGTTAGGTACCTTTCGGCGGGGAGGCTCCCTGTGTCTCACCAATTGCCTCTCTGGTGCTCTGCTCAAATTATGCCGCCCAACAGTGATCTCCCTTGCCACGTGTCAAGTGTGTTATGGGGTCCAGAATTACCTTGACTCGGGCCTCTGTCTCCAAGTTTGTTATTTCATCCATTAGCAGGTGGTTGTCATCAGACTCTGCTGAGTATTCATGGTCTGTCTGTTCTGATGTTGCATTGTTCTGAGACTTGACCCCTTTGTTCTTCTTGGATTGTCTCCAGGCCTGGGCTCTGTCTGTGTCGGTCGAGAACCTGGGCCCGAGGTTCACCTTTTTTGCGGGAGGGGGTTCTTCACTCGGTGCCTGTTCCATGTACTTCCTCTGCGGTCTCCCCTGATCTCTGAGTTTTGAGCTTTACCCCTTCTTGTGTTGGCCTCAGTTGCATTTCTTGAGTATTTCTATTTCTGTGCCAGATAGGGCGCTCCTCCAGCCAGGCCCATATCTCTTCCAGAGTCTGAAAAAAGAATGTCTCGGCCTCGAAGATGATCTTGCATTTTAGCTGAAAACAGCAACATATATTGTATGTTTAGTGCTCTCGGTCTCTGTTCAAAAGTACGCCTTTGTTTTTTGCACTTCTCTAGAAGTGTCTCGGGCACCATGATTTTGTACTGGTCATGGCGAACCTCCTTAAGTCTCCGTAACTCTCTCAATAACATGTCTTGATCTTGATAGTTCAGGAAACAAGCAATGACGGGTCTAGTTGAAGCACCCAGTGGGGGGTTTGGATTTAGGGCTCTATGGGCTCTTTCAATAACAAGGCATGTGGAGAAATGTGCCAGTGGTAGGGAGTCTTGTAGCCAGCCCTCTAGGAAGGCCCCAATATTCGGGCCTTCTATTCCTTCTGCAAATCCCACAAAGCATAGGTTATGCCTTTTTGCTCTATTTTCAGCATCGTCCACTCTCCATGCCACATCCTTGTTGTTCTTAGTTCAGTAAATTCCTGGGTGAGGTCTTTGGATGAGTCTTCCATTTCCGATAATCTAGTTTCCGCATGCATCACTCCCTCTGCAAGGTTGCAAAGGTATTGTCGCAATAGAGAGACCTCTGATCGTACCTTTCTTATTTTACCCTCCAGGGTCTCTATTGAGTTGTTGATTGCCTGGAGGAGCACTGCATTGTCTGGTATGCCTGCTAGCACTTCGTCGTGTCCTGCCGTGGGGCCCATCACCTTCTTGTATTTTTACATTCTCCCCTGTCTTGGTGGTGTGAGGGTCCTTGTCCTTAGCCATAGTGTCTTAATGGCCAAAGTTTTGCCCGCTTTTTGTAGATAAGCAGTACTGAACATTGCCCACCCCTGTCTAAAGGAAGGCGCATTCGGTCACCCAGTCAGCTTCCCCACAGGTGAGTCTAATCGATATTCCCCTAAGTCTACCACCGAAGTAGTCCCATGGCCTCAGCTGTAGTGTGAAAGTCCACTCTATTGCCTTTATCATTCCTTCTAGGGCTATATAATATCGGCAGTTGCAGGGGTATCAGATGATGGTCTGTCCCCTTGCCCAAGCAGGATTGGCAAGTGGGGGGCAGCAATGACAATGGGGCGAGGTGTGTCTATCTCCCAAGACATCATCACCGGCCGCCTTCTGTGCTCCTGATCACCACCTGGAGAAACCCATCTAGTGTCAAGGGACCACTTTATTATTATTATTATTATTAATCATTTGTAAAGCACGACAGCTACCCCGGCGCTAGCATCCAAAGAGGGGGGGGGGAGGACCCAAAGAGGGGGGGGGGGGACTTGTAGTCCTCTTTTCTTTTTTTCCCCATGTAATGTTTCTTGTTTGATTTGTCCCGGTACTCAGGGCTCAGACACACTCTACCCTGCAGGGGTCTCCACCAGGTGTCCAGGAGGGACACCTCCGTGACACAACAGCTTGGGGGCACAGGAGCAGCCTAGAAGTCTAAGTGAAGCGCCGGGTCACACCCGATGGCGGTTTCCTTATATTGGTATTCGGCACTGGACGCCATAATACCATGCCTCTGGCCCTTTCTTCGAACTCCTTTGCCGCAGGTCACGGCCTCTCCTCAAATCCCAGCTGGCACTGTCCAGGCCATGGGCATCTATGCCAGTGGCACGGGATCTAGTCCTTCCGACTTTACCTGTGACCCCGGGGATCTGCCGTTTTCACCAGCTGCGCCACCAGCAGCAGTCCCCAGCACTGTCAGGGGCCGTGCTCCATGCCACGCCCGACTGTTCCTCACAGGCCTTCCCCATGGCTCAGGGCAGGACACTTCAGTCTCGGGCCAGCAGCGGGGGAGTGGGGGAAGTCGTCGAGCGCCTGGGGCCCAGCGTCTATGGCCATGATACTCAAAGCAGAAAAAAGAGAGAATTCCCTTGATTCTACAATTTGTAGATCATAAAGAACTATGTCAGAAAAGTCTATATAAGAATTATTTTATTTAGAAAGATATTTTTCTCACTGTTTAAAACAAATAAAATCACAAAACATTTCATAATACTTCAAGTAAAATTATTAAAAAAACATCCTACAGTACATATCAATCCAATCTAATTATCGTTGAACAACATAACACAATTATGAACAGCATAATATGGAGACAGACACAAATGTAAGATCCAATTACTCTTCTTTACAATTGCACATCACATTAGACTCAGAATCCCAGCTTCTTATACATTGATAAATCAGTATTTGGTTTGTCTGTATTGGTCCTTTGATTGTGCTTATCCACAGCGTCGACGCGTTTCGATGGCTTTAAACTGATAATTAGGCCTGGGCGGTAAATTCCGTTCCGTTCGCGGAATTTGCGGAATTTGGGTAATTTCGCGTTCCGCGACTTCGCGAAATTTTTTGCTTGTTCGCGTTCTCAATATGCGTGTTCGAGAGATATTTCACCCCGAGCACGCAAACGGCGATCGCGAACAGGAAAAAAGTATCGCGAACAAGCAATTCCGCGTGTTCGCGGAATTTCTGCGTGTTCGCGGAGATTTTTTACCGTTTCGCGGAGATTTGCGTAACGCGGTTACGCAAATTCCGCCCACCCCTACTGATAATGCCATCTTTATCAAGACAACATAATTCTGTCTCCCACCATAATTAGTATTATTCCTAAAAGCAAATGGATATAATTATTAATCCAAATAATACATATAGTTGCTAATTACGACAATCTCATAGCTAATATACTGTCCACTGAGTATTAATTATCCTGTTATCTTTCTCCAGTAGTTCACCCAAACAGATCTTCCCTCCACCCGACGGGGGTAAGGAACAATTGTGCATTGACTCCCCATTTAAAATTTGGGTAGTACGACCCCTTACATGGTTCCTATATAGTGAAGCTTGCTGTTTAAAATCATAGGAATTCCTTGATGGCTGTTATTCTAATCTGCCACCTTGTTCCCGTTATTGAATGCTCTAATATTGGCCCTTTCCTCAATTAACTTGTATTTATTGGGGCAATTTCCAATACACAAGGCAAATAAACCTAGAGTTGCAGTTTTTTGTTTTGTGTCGTTATTTATTTCGTAGTTTTTAGTAATCTATGTAAACCAGAGACCCATCTGTTTTTGTCTTGATTAAAATGCTTGCTCACCTTCGGATGGGGTGAAGTTTGTGCGTACTCCTGGCTCTCTTATTCGCTTAATAGTACGGCAGGTTATGGCAATCTCACGTCCTTCTACCTTCGTTATTTAATTGGTAGCGTATTCCACCTTATCTAAATCGAGGAAGAGGGGATGTGCATATTAACTAAAGAGTATAGTCCCCTGTTATTATTAGTTGTATTCGTGACGGAAACCTGTATAGCTGGTATCATTCCTGTAGTTACCTTTTGATCGTTATAGGAGACTTATTCTCTCTATTTATCATTCTTCCTTGGATTTGATAAGAAGTTCCCGCACAATGAGGCTTACGTTCCTCTTCTTTGTTACAGCGGGTCTAATGACAAAAAATGTTGTATATATAAGTATCTTATAGGCAAGAGGACACACTATCCTAGGCTTGTATCTATATAAAAGCCTCTTTTCCTTTACCTTTGTTTCACTGTCTGTCCTCCGTCGTGTGGGTGTTCGGATCAGAGCAAAATCACTGTCCTTTTCCCGAGCTTCCTATTTAGCTACTGTCTCTAGCTTTCTAATTGATTCACCCTCATCACGTGGTACGGGTTTTAGTACCATCTTTCTATACTTCTCGAGGATTGGTTGCCAGAATCACATGGTCTGGTTTTATTCCTGCACTTTTTTTCTAACTTTATTGTTCCTGCCACATCTTGTAATTCTATATCAGGGAGCCTGGATTCAATGCATATCTCATTTATATCTCATATATTCACTACGTTATGCGTGCACGTATTGCGCATGTTTTCGTGCCTTCGAATCCACCGTCTTTGCATTATTGACCTAAAAGTTAAAGGGGGACCATCAGAAAGCGCTTATGTATGCTACTTCTCAATTCTTCTTCGTGTGTATATTAATTTAATTTAATCCCTCCACAATATTAACAATTATTATCGTTGTTATCATAATGCATGTCAGTTTAAGCGCTCAATGGGTAATACCCCAAAATCGTTTTTCTCCTGCTATTCTGAATCTTATCTACGATACCCTATTCTATTTAATATTAAAAACTTCCTATTTATTCACCAAGGCGACTGTTACATTGTATCTTCCAGATAGAGTGGATGTTGTTATTCCTCTGCTTATTCTGGCAGTATAAGCTTCATCCAGTCTTCTCTGGAATTCAAACCTCTTTCCACTGTATTTAGGTAACATATATACCATTGTTCTCTTTTCTTTCTTATTTGATCGGGATTTCCTCCTCTTCTGTTAATCACAATTTTTTCCAACACAAACCACTTAAAGTCATTACAGTCATGATTTGTATTCTCAAAATGGTCAACTAAAGGGGCATTTTCCTTTCTAGTTCTAATTGCAGACTTGTGTTCTAAAAGGCGTATGCGGAGTTCTCTGCTCGTTTCCCCTACATAGCCCAACCCACATGGGCAAATTAGAAGATAAACAATATTTTTGCTGCGACAATTGTTTAATGTGGTTACAGTCAGATTCTTCCCAGCAAAAGTTGTACTTTTTCCTTCCAGACATTGCACGCAACTCGAGCAAGTCCCGCATTTGTGATTGCCCTTGGCTTTCTCGCCTTTCAGTGTACTTTGTTTTTCCACTATTGTTGTATATGTTTTCACAAGTGCATTTCTAATGGTTTTGTTGCGTCTAAATGAAAAGAGTGGTTTATTTAACTGAACATCAGTGCCATAATTTAAAGTTTTCCAGTTTCTGTTTACTATATTTTTAATTTGGTTACTTATGCTTGAAAACTGTGTCACAAATACCACTTTTTCTGTGGATGTGTTCCTTTTTTCTTTTTTCGAATCTAATAAGAAATCCCTGTCGTAAAACCTAGCTCTTTTCAAGGAGTTTTTGATTAGTTTGTTGAGATAATCTCTAGCCTGTAGTTTGGTTTTCATGATCTCCGCATGATGGTAGAAATCTGCAATACTTGTACAGTTTCTTCGCAGTCTAAGAAATTCCCCAAAGGGTATATTATCTTTTTGTGAGTGAGGGTGATTACTTGTATATTGTAAGGGCGTGTTCTTGTCAGTGGATTTGGTGTAAAGTTCTACCTGCAATTCGTTATTTACATTTTTGATTTTGATATCCAAGAAATCCACACTGACATCACTGTAGTGAGCTGTGAATTTCAAATTGGGGTCCCCCAAATGTATCCAATCCAGAAATTCTGTTAGATCCGAGCTGGCACCATTCCATATAAAGATAATATCATCTATGAAACAGTGCCAGCACGTGATGTTTTAAAAAAATGGGGCAACCTCATTAAAAATGTTGCGGCGTTCAAACTCTCCCACATAGAGGCAGGCCAGACTTGGAGCACATGTGGCTCCCATGCTGGTCTCTTTAGTTTGTAAATACAATTCATCTTTAAATAAAAACATATTGTTTTTCAATACCATCTTGATACAGGCCACTATGAAACCTTTATCACCTCCATTGAGATTTTCATTATCTAAAATTGTGGAGATTACCTCTATAGTATTGTCCTGGGGGATATTAGTATAGAGGGCTTCAATATCCAGGGTGACCAGAATTTGGGTCACCCTGTTAAAGCCCTGACCCTCAAAGATAGAAATTGCATGGGCTGTGTCTTTCAGATATGACCTTTGCTTTTGTACTATTGGTCTGATGAAAAAGTCCACATATCTGCTTAATGGTTCTAATGCTGATCCAATACTGCTTACAATTGGCCGCATTGGTGAATCTAAAACATTTTTGTGGATTTTCGGTAATCCATAAATGGCTGGGATTACTGGATGTGAATTCATTAGAAACCTGTATTCATTGTCGCAGATCAAACCTTCCTCTTTCCCTCTATTAAGGAGAACTTCCACTTCTTTTTTTAAAATCTCTATTCTAGTGAACTTTATTTGCTGATAATGTTCTTTTACATTCAGCAATTTTCTCATTCTGTCTTCATAATCTGATGCATTAAAAATTACTACTCTACCACCCTTATCGGCGGGTTTTATTATGATTTCATTACAATTCTGTAAGGTCTTAAGGGTTTTTCTTTGGTCAATAGACATATTATTGTAATGATTATTATGTACTGTTTTGTTCATATTTTTGATTTCCATTTCTACTACTTTTTCGAAAACCTCAACATTCTTGTCTATCTGAGCTAAATTAGGTGTAAAAGTCGATTTTGGTTTAAAGCCAGATACATTTGGCGGGGGTACATATGCTTTGTTCTCAAAGAATCTATTGAATCTTATTTTTCGAAAGAATTTTTTAAGATCGCTTTCTAACTCAAACATGTCATGTTTCGTGCTGGGTGCAAAACTAAAACCTCTCTGTAGTACATCCTGCTCGTCTTTGCTTAAAAGTCTCTGGGATAGATTTATTATGGGGAGTTCATTTACCTCCAATATTGTTTGTTCCTCGTGGTGAGGTATTCTTGTCCTCCATTCTGAGGTGGATGGTTTCTCTGGGGTTCCTGTCAGTTGTACCCCCTGTAACCCCTTCGTCCCTGATTTTGGCGTCTCCCTAAAAAATTCTCTCGTTCAAACGGGGGTATTCCTCTATTTCCTTGTATCCCTACTTCTTCGTCATCACTACTAGAGCCTGAGGTCTCTGAGAATGTGATTCGTTTATTACCTTCTCTAGAGTACAGTGGTCTCTGCAATTGTGGTCTCTCCCATTTCTGATCTCTTTTATTCTCAAAGTAATCTTTGTTGGTGTATGGATAAACTCCCTCTACACTATACCTCTCTATGTCCTTTCTCAGTTTCTTCGTTTTCTTATTGGTTAAATATTCCCTGTAACTGTGAGTTTCTATTGCTAATTCTTCCATTTTCTTTTTTGCTTCTTCTAAGGCTGAACTTTGTTTTAATTGTACTTCTAAGTCCTCTATTCCCCGCTTCTCTAATTCTATCAGTTCTTGTGCTGTTTCTATAATTAAAATAAGCCAATCCCGACTACATCGGTTGGCTATATGCGTCCATGTCTCAATAAATTTGGGGTTTTCTACAAAAAGACCAGGTTCATTTCTAACCTGTAGTCCTATTGGGATAACTCCTGCTTTTAGGTACTCTATTAAAAATTCGGCATGGAGTTCTGTTCGGATTAATTTCTTTTTAAGGTTTAAAATTTTTACCAGTTGTTCATGGCTTGTATTATTAAAGCTCTTTGAGTTTCCACTGCGGGGATTCTGGTTTATTAATTTATTGAATTGATCCTCCGAAAACCCAAATGTTTTCAATTTGTCCATGGCTTTGTTATTGAGTGCCCCCTGAGTCTAATAAACCAGTGTGGCAGCTCGGGAAAAGGACAGTGATTTTGCTCTGATCCGAACACCCAAACGACGGAGGACAGACAGTGAAACAAAGGTAAGGGAAAAGAGGCTTTTATATAGATACAAGCCTAGGATAGTGTGTCCTCTTGCCTATAAGATACTTATATATACAACATTTTTTGTCATTAGACCCGCTGTAACAAAGAAGAGGAACGTAAGCCTCATGGTGCGGGAACTTCTTATCAAATCCAAGGAAGAATGATAAATAAAGAGAATAAGTCTCCTATAATTTATCAAAAGGTAACTACAGGAATGATACCAGCTATACAGGTTTTCGTCACGAATACAACTAATAATAACAGGGGACTATACTCTTTAGTTAATATGCACATCCCCTCTTCCTCCATTTAGATAAGGTGGAATACGCTACCAATTAAATAACGAAGGTAGAAGGACGTGAGATTGCCATAACCTGCTGTACTATTAAGCGAATAAGAGAGCCAGGAGTACGCATAAACTTCACCCCATCCGAAGGTGAGCAAGCATTTTAATCAAGACAAAAACAGATGGGTCTCTGGTTTACATAGATTACTAAAAACTACGAAATAAATAACGACACAAAACAAAAAACTGCAACTCTAGGTTTATTTGCCTTGTGTATTGGAAATTGCCCCAATAAATACAAGTTAATTGAGGAAAGGGCCAATATTAGAGCATTCAATAACGGGAACAAGGTGGCAGATTAGAATAACAGCCATCAAGGAATTCCTATGATTTTAAACAGCAAGCTTCACTATATAGGAACCATGTAAGGGGCCGTACTACCCAAATTTTAAATGGGGAGTCAACGCACAATTGTTCCTTACCCCCGTCGGGTGGAGGGAAGATCTGTTTGGGTGAACTACTGGAGAAAGATAACAGGATCATTAATACTCAGTGGACAGTATATTAGCTATGAGATTGTTGTAATTAGCAACTATATGTATTATTTGGATTAATAATTATATCCATTTGCTTTTAGGAATAATACTAATTATGGTGGGAGACAGAATTATGTTGTCTTGATAAAGATGGCATTATCAGTTTAAAGCCATCGAAACGCGTCAACGCTGTGGATAAGCACAATCAAAGGACCAATACAGACAAACCAAATACTGATTTATCAATGTATAAGAAGCTGGGATTCTGAGTCTAATGTGATGTGCAATTGTAAAGAAGAGTAATTGGATCTTACATTTGTGTCTGACTCCATATTATGCTGGTCATAATTGTGTTATGTTGTTCAACGATAATTAGATTGGATTGATATGTACTGTAGGATGTTTTTTTAATAATTTTACTTGAAGTATTATGAAATGTTTTGTGATTTTATTTGTTTTAAACAGTGAGAAAAATATCTTTCTAAATAAAATAATTCTTATATAGACTTTTCTGACATAGTACTTTATGCTCTACAAATTGTAGAATCAAGGGAATTCTCTCTTTTTTCTGGTTAAAAGTACCTTATTTCCCTTGAGTTTTAAGGGGCCCCTCTCACTTTTTTACTTACATGATACTCTAAGTACAGCCCGGGGGCAGCATGCGGCACTCCTGACCTTGACATGTGGCCACCTGAGCAGCAGCAGCACTCCAGTGCTGTTAACTCGACTCAGCACTAACATTAAAATAATGCTAAATATACAGCAAACACTTAATTCAGAGTTAATTGCAATTTAATAAAAGGAAGTAATCAGGCTCTTAACTTTATGAACACCATCATTATTAAAAACAGCAAAAATGTAAAAATACAATAGTCTTTTTCCAAATTTAAAAAGTGAATTTTATTGACTTGTAGAACAATTTCACCTTAATAAATAAAGTTGTAGCAGTGCATTCAGAAGCAATTTTTTAAAGTGGTTTTCATCCATGAATTTAGAAAGGTTCATGCTCCCCCCCAAACCTCCCACACCCCCTCCACCCTGACATTGGTGATTACATCCAAGTACAGGAGATGATTTGGTACAGCACACATGCTGAAGTTATGTATTTTGAGGTACTCATATATTTGATAATGAAGAAAAAGGAGGGAAATTGAAATAAAACTATTGCCCGGTGTCATACAGTTTGGTCAAGTGGAGAAGCCAGGATTCATCCCAGGTTTTCTGGTTTCACATTGAGCAATTGAGTTCAGCCACTAGATATAAATGCTTTGCTTCCACTACCACTCCACCCACTTTTCACCCCCCTCCTCCCGCTGGCATTAATGCGGCCCTCAGTCGCACCAAAGGCCAGACTTTGGGGCACCCGGAAAAATGTTTGTGAGTACCCATGGTCTAGGGCAACCCAGAGTTCACTTCTCCCCTGTGGCGTGTCTCCCCTGCTTTCACCGACAGCCGTGGCTGGGTCTCTCTTTACCCTCCAAGCTCGGTCTCACCTTCCGCTAGTAAAGTGACACCCGTCATGATCGAAGGGACCTGGGCAGCATCAAAGATACTCAGCAGATTGTCTCATCATTGTTCAGACATCAGAGGCAAGTTCACTTTTCAATTAGTCATGACTAGGGCAGAATAATAGTAGGATATCAATTAATCGCCATCTTTTTGGTCATGCCCCTCTGAAGATTTCATTTTTGATAAAATATACATTATTCAAAAATGATTTTTCGTGGAACCCAGGAAATGATTTTGACCCACAATTCTCTTGTTCAGTGATCACAACCAATACAAGTGAGGCTCTCTAAGATGTGTTCAACTTATCCCAGTGCGGCTCTAAACCAACAAACCTATGTCAGCATAGTCCACTGTGATGTCAATCTCACTCTTTGCAGCAGCTCGCCCTCCTTTACAATTTCTCTTGAGCGCATTCTCAAGGCAATCCTGTGCAAAACAATGCAAAAAATGACAACAGCGAACTCTGTCTACTCCACTAAAGAAATTAAAGATTATTCATACACACAAGAGGCAATTCAGAACAACATTTCCTGAACTATTCTAACAATCCCTTCAAGTGAAACCTTGACCAGCGAGATCTCACTCGGATTGACACAGTTACTCCGTATGCACTGATATCAACTATACCAGCCACATCTCACAATCACACAAAGATAAATTCCCTAGCTCAATAATGCTGTTGACGATGTCTCTCGACAATCCCTACCACACAGCAGACAACTACACCCAGTGCTATCTACACTGTTACTTGACTTTACATCTCCTATCTATCCCGGGATCTTAGGCCATGATGAACCCAGTACCCACTACAACCTCTCTGCATTAAGCACCACATTCACATGTCAACTTAAACGATCTAAACATGACATCACACTGCCACTTCAAATAATCGCAATATAAGTATAAACAACTGCAATGCGGAACCCTTTTAATACTCTCACTCCTCCACTGTTACAAGTTGTTTCTGAACTACTCGATCTTCATCAATCCTTCAATCGAACAATGGGATTTTGGGTTTGGACTGGGAGAAGGCTAGGCTTTATCACTTTTTAATTCGCCCACAAACAAGCACTGGACAATCAAAAGTTTGCAAACTTTTTCAAAGTTTGTAAAAGTTAGTTTGGCTACTCCGGCCTGGGTTGGGCAACCAAATCCAACAGGAAGTATGGGGGTAGATTTGGACAGATACCTGGCCACAAGAGTGTTTTCCAGTTCCAAACTTTACAGTGTGACTGTCATAGACTTTAATGGATTGTCCTAACTTTACTACTCCTAAACTGAGAAAAATCCTAACTTTAAAACTTTCGGTATTCACAGAAGGGATTTAGGAGTCCTAAAGTTAGGAGTCCTAACTTTACTGCTTCTAAACTGAGAAATATCCTAACTTTAAGACTTTCAGTATTCACAGAAGGCATGTAGGAGTCCTAAAGTTAGGACTCCTAACTCCTGTGAATACCAAAATGAGTAAGTGCCTTCTGTGAATACCAAAATGAGTAAGTGCCTTCTGTGAATACCAAAATGGTAGTACGTTTATGATTTTGTCTTAAGTTAGTTCTGTGAATTGGGTCGCAGTGTCAAAGAATATTGACGCTTGAGCCATTCAGGGAAAAACAACATGCACTCTACACTGATGTAAGAGGCAAATGTTCAGCCCCAATCAGCCATTTGTTATAGTTCATGTCAGCCATATAGTAGATTGCCCACATTCATCAGCCATTGCTTGATTGCACTGTTAGTCACAGCAAGTGGCATTTTGCTTGTTCACTGTGATGTACTTTGGTGGAATAGTTGTACTATGCGCACAAAGTACAACCATCAGGCAAAGTCCATTCTTTGTCAATCTCACAGTCTGTTGATTTGCAGTTCTTTACAGTGCCCAGCAACAGTAGGTCAGAACCAATCACAAGAAGCTAGTAGTGCATACCACCGGCATGGTGCAGGGTGGTGGTGCTCAAGTGTCCTGTGACAGAGACAGTGGGGAGTTTCCAGGCATAAGAAGTGCAGGAACAGATCAGAGGTAAACACCTCATGTCATCTATATATGGTATGGTAACCGTGTGTCTGTTGCCGGACTAGCACACTAATGCATGTTGCAAGAAGTGTCCTTGAGCAAGTCTTGTATTACAAGCTGTCTAGTTTAGCCGGATACATATGATTATGCAAGATCATTCTATTCTGCACATACTATTCAGGCCTTGTCATCAATGAACATCACAAAATGTGACCAAGAAAAGAATGATTCGACAAAGAACAAAACACAGTTCCACAATAGGACAATCACTGCTTGGACCGAGGCTCACATATTTGCAAATACATGATAATATCTGAAAGGTGACCACCCACGACAGGCAAATGCATACTGTGCTCAGACTGTTATCCAAAAACATAAGGAAGTATCAATCACAGGTCCAGGTAATCATGAAGCTATACAACTCTACTGCCATTCCAAAGCACAGATTGCACATAGGTTACTGGAAGGTCCATTGTGCACCAGCTTTACGTTATATATTTTTTAAAGTGATCAGTTGTCTTAGTAGGGTGTCCTGGGGAACTACGGGGAGGGCAGCCTGTAAAGGGAGCTAATGATCACCAGACCAATATGCGTAGCTTTGGAGCTTTGGTTCCATGTTTACCATTCACTTACATATAAGGCAAATTACTTTTAAAACATTACCCAGAAAAGAAGTGGATCAAACTGCTGGGGAAAGGTTCACAAGCCCTCTTTCATCAGAAGTTCTTTTAGATCCATTGTTAAAAGTATTTTGATCATAAAGGGCAAATGACTCCATATGTCATTCTAGTACGGACTTTTGTTGGCTGTCATTGCACCGACATTGTGACAGTGGTATGCAAGTACGGTAGTTTCCAGGTGGCTCTGCGTGCATTAGGCAGAACCTAAATGTTTACCAGAAGCTTAAAGGGGCCCATCGGGAAAGGGAGAAAAAATATATTACCCAGTTCTGTATCACTAACAATTACCAACAGTGGGCCACCTAGAATGTTGCTTAGTTTGATGATGTTTTGCTTGGGTTTTGAAGTATATTGCAGCATCACTAACCAGTCAGCTCATTTAATATCAGAATGAATGGCAAATCATATCTGAATGGCAAACCAGATTAGATGACTTTAGCATGAGGCTTCTATTCCTGATGCTTTGGCAACCCTAAGATAAATGCGAGTTGGTTCATGCATTTACAATTTTCAGTTTAGTTTGATTTTTTATGTATCTACACATTGGTACATAGTTTGTCTAATTGTGGATTTCTTTTAAAGCTTTTTTTCCTATACTTGAGGCCAACCAGAAACTATCCTCAGAAAGCTGCAAGGTTGGTGCAGGTTTATCATTCAATGAATACATGTAATTGCGATATGTATCATAATGCAGTAACACCTCCAAATGTTAGGGCTGATCCACAAAATCATTAATGACTTTGGGAAGTAGTACTACAGGGGGGCACTTTTATGTACTCAGACAGTACTTTCTGAATCTACAAGTGCCAAGATGGGGCAGACCTTTTGATTTTTACAAACTAAACGTGAATATTCACTGAAAATTCCCATTTTATTCTGATTTTAGATGTTTTGGGGCCAATTCACAAAGACGTGTAAGAGTACGTAAAAGGGCACTGCAGGAGTACTACTTTTAAAACCCCCAAAAGCCTTTTTGAATAGACCCCTTTATTTCAATACATCAGAAAGCCCTGCGTTTAACAGAGTGATGATGCATCATGGCTCAGTGGTGCAGACAACATAGATGACATCTAACTCTACATTCCAACGGCGAGAGGCCCACCGGTTGTAAGGCAACTCTCAGAACTTACACAGAGAATAAGGTTAAAAGTCACTACGTTGCAGCAAAGTTAAAGGTTTAAGTCTATTTGCTGTCTCTATCCTATGAGATGCTACAGAGGCATGTTATATCATTATAGGTGTTTGATTATTCGCTTAATAAGAACATTTCAAGACTTATCATACTCTAGTATCTAAAAGTGCCTTGTTTCTTACATGTTAAAATTCCTGCACTAAAGATAGCGCCCATGTAAAATGAAATCAAGCGAAGCACACTATTTTTGGCAGGAACAGAACATTTTGTAGTCTGTATTCCATGCCCATATGTAGCAATTTACTGCAATATTTTTTTTAAACATTTTTTTAATTGTCTTACATTACGTGATTGGAATTGCGGGCATATTTATCGGCACCATCTGATAAACTCCAATTGTATGTCCTTGTAAAAGAGTACACAATACAAATGTGTAACACTAAACATGGCTTATGTCAGTACTAGCATTGAAATCACTGAATTGAGCTAAACCAAAATGGGTTGTCTATATTGCACACAATGTAGTCATACTAAATTCTCACATGATTTCTTGGGACTTCATTTAAATGAGGTGGCACATATAGCACCTTTGAAGGAGTTATATCGAAGTTGTGCTTCCAAATGAATGAGGATGTACGTCCGTACGGTAGATGCAAATTGAGTACCAGTTAGCTGTCTAACCTATTTGCCTTCTCCTTGGAGTTCTCGGTACCATTGAAGTTTCTGCTCATATGCATATCTGAAATAGATCAGTCCACCTGTTCAATGCACTTGTCACAAGAGATCATATTAATGCCTTGTTCTTGTTAAGACACATCTCTAGTCGCTAGAACAAAGGAACAATCTCTTGGTTGTTCTCGCTTATTTCTCTCATTGTGGATTTCTGTCTATTTAGTTTATTCTAAAGAAGTTGACAAATCCCTGTTTACTTAATTTGAGTCACGGATCCACTTTCCTTTGAAGTTTTCTTCATCAGGGTATGATAAAAGACTGTGAGTAAAAATATGTTATTTTAAATCGCTTACATTTGAATACCAAAGTAATTTGTGTGAATAAGTGATGCATTCCATAGCAATAGAGTTCAGGGGTTGTGCTTTCTGCCAAGCATTGTTTATTGAACTGGAATCGGACCCCTCCAGTAAAAAACACATGCTTAAATACTTTTCCAACTTTTTAAAATTTGCTCCACTGTTATGTCTACTTCGTGGAGGCTCAGTTTTTTTTAAAGAAAATCCCTGTTTATAAATGATTGCAGATAGGTATTTGCAACAGAACCCATGGTGGTAGCATAGGGACACCCATGTACCACTTATAGTATGCACCGTTGACGCAAAGTGACACACAGTATCACATAGCTCTACTTTAGGTAACTTTCCAATGTAAATCCCACCACATTACTTTCCACCAGCTTGACATCACTTCTGTGAAGCAAACCTGTCGCAAAGTGTTAGTGGATCTGAGCCTAAATATTCTGATGAGTCAATCTGGGCCCAAATTCACTCTTGAAACTTTAGTAAAACTTTATTGCACTCTCTCTCATAGAAATCCACATAGCGACACAAATAAAAAGAGCAACTTTTCTCAGGGTAATGTCAAAGAGACACAGGAGAGTGTTGTGACATCTGCATACCCGGTTTCCCTTAACCAATGTGGGCCTAAGAAGCAAAAGTCTGTCTTTGTGCCTGACAAGGCAAATTATAAACTCAGATGTGCACCCATTCCCTCCCTTGTAACTCCCCCATCAGGTTAAGATCTCTGACCCATCACATGACCTGCAGTGTTTACCTGAGTGTACATTGATATACTGCACCACCTGTTGGATATGTACCCATGTTTTACGCATGTTCTGCTATGATAAAACAATAAAGAAATCTAAAAAAAAAGATCTCTCACCCATCATCACAATCAGGCACATGCATGAAGCTATAAAAAATTTGCAATAATTGTGAATCGCTAAATTATGCCATTTGTGATCGCAAAGTACCCTGAAGCAATGCATGAACGCAGATATATCGAAATCCAATGTTCTAGCAAAACTAAAGATTCGCATTTTAATCTGAGAATAAATTTGCGAATCTTTATTTGCGTCTACCAAATAGCGATTCGCAAATAAAGAATCGCAAATAAATGCATGAAAAATCGCAATTGGCGATTTCACTAAAAATCGCAAAATTGCAAGTGCAAAATAGGAGGGATTACAACCAGGTGGTAATAATTAGTGGGAAAGTCAACAGAAACTTAGTTAAACACACACAGATTGAGCCTGAACATTTCACAATGGCAGCAATTAACCTGATGGCGAGGAGGATGAGGCTCCACGCAGAAGGAGGAGAATCCAGGAGCGCATATTCAGAGTCCGCATTACTTTGCTAGGACAGAAAGAAGATGAGATATACGACAAGTATAGGCTCAATGCAGATATGATCCATGATTTAATCAATGAACTGGATCCCATTCTGCAGCAATAGACTCGTAGGACCAATGCCATACCCACACAAGTGCAGGTCCTATGTTGTCTGCACCCACTGGCGTTAGGCAGTTTTCAGAGGGTCATAGCTGGAGGTGTGTCTCAAAGTGCACTTTCCAGAATCTTCATGATGAAATAGATCAACTCACATATTAGTTTCCCCACAACCACACATGACCTCACCAAGACTAAGCAGGAATTTTACCAGATAGCCCGCTTCCCACAAGTTTTAGGTTGCAATGATTGCACCCATGTGGCAATATGTCCCCCTGCAGGAAATGAATACATATTTAGGAATATAAAATGTTTTCATTCCCTTAACATACAGGTAGTATGCAATGCCAAAAACATAATAACTGACATTGTGGCGCAATACCCAGAGAGTGCACATGATTCCTATATATTTCGCCAGGGTGGCATACACACCCGTCTTCTCAGGGGTGAATTTGGAGAGGGACATCTGCTTGGTAAACATGTGTTATTAATGCTTACAGACATTGCACGTATGCAAATGTAATACTGCCACTGACCCTTTGCTTACTTCCATGTAGGTGACAGCCCATACGCCTTGCGTAATTACATGGTGACAATGGTATAATGCTGCGCATATATCGACCAGGAACATCATAGAGCACACGTTTGAGCTGTTGAGGAGGCGCTTCAGATGCCTCCATAAAACCGGTGGTGCATTACAATACAACCCTGAACAATGCTGCAAGAGATTAGCAGCATGTGCCATTCTACACAATATTGCCACAAGGGGAGGCATAGCAATAGAGGTGTCCGAAAGTGACTCGGAGGATGACAACCAGCAAGGGCCCCACCGCCGTGCAGCAGATGGGGCAAGCGCAGCAGAAGGGCGCAGGAGACTAATGGAAATAACACAACATTACTTCTGAGGTGAGTAATAATGAGACAAAACACAGATATTGCAGGCAAAGTATGTTTATCTTGAATAATAATGACTTGAGTGTTGAAGCACACATCTTAAGTGCCCAGTAGCACAGGAATAGAAGTAATGTACATAAATGTCTTTAAATCAAATCATGATTTGAAAGTCAGTCAAAACTGTTGTCTCCGTCAATGGTTACTTTACCATATCTGTATGACAGTGTACATGGCAGTCTAGCGCTTCCTCCCACGCACTCCCAGACGCCTTTCATTTGCTGCATCTTCATCCCTCATGTTAGCAGCGGAAGGGGTACTGCTGCGTGTCTTGCGCCTTACTGCAGTGGTAACAGGCATAGACAGGCTGCTCATGCTTGAGGCCTCCTCACTATCCTCTTCCGGTGTGACAATGTTTGACTCAATTTTCGCAGCATGCATCATTTCCACAGCATTTGTCACCTGGCCCAGTGCCTTTGCCACATCCCCACTCCAATGGGACATCTCTGTTTGCATGGTCACAGACCTACATGCCAGCA
The DNA here is from genome assembly GCF_964204655.1 of Triturus cristatus. Classification (NCBI taxonomy): domain Eukaryota; kingdom Metazoa; phylum Chordata; class Amphibia; order Caudata; family Salamandridae; genus Triturus; species Triturus cristatus. The sequence goes on from NC_140588.1 coordinate 79,111,268, forward strand.
GTGCAGTGGTTGTGGCCACCCTATTATTGGATTTTGCATACACGTTCAGGCGCTGCATCAGTTGGCGATGGTGTCTCGTCTGTGACACATGTCCCTCCTGCATCACCCTGGTCAGTTCTTTCATGCAATCTGTCAGTGCTGCAATTTTGGCCGCCATCTTCCCTATTTGTGCCTGCACTAAATGTGTGTTTTTCGCCTGCAGGCGCTGCACCCGGAGCATCTGTCCCTAAAGACCAACCCAGGCATCATTAAGATGGTCCTCCAGCTGTGTGATTAGTGACCTCGCTATACGCCGCCGACCACGGACAGTGCTACTGTGGATCTGTATTTGAGGAGTCGGCGTGGGTGTCTCCTGCGCCTGGCTAGCCACTGGTGTTACATGTGCCTCGTCCTCAGATTCCATTGTCACCAGTGGTGCGACAGTTGCCCTGCATGTGGTAGGGGCACGTGATTGATTTTGTGGCACCACAGGTGTGTCCGTTGCTTCCACTGCGCTAGTTTCCTGTGTGTCGAGGTTGTCACTGTCCTCTGCATCTTCACGTTCTGCATCTGTGATGTTAAACAGTGCAAAACAGCATTAATTTCTGTTAGTGATGTTATGGCACAGAAATCATTATTGCCGTAAAAATAAATGTTTATCTGTTACACTATATGGAGTTACTTTAATCCTATTTGTGTGTTTGCCATATTACCTGCCTGACCTGTCTTCATCTCCAATAATGCACTTTGAATTTTAAGCAAAATGTGCACTGGATTTTCATTATGGACACTGTGGAAATATGGATTTTTATGATCAGTTATGTCCCCTATCTTGGACCCCAACGGTTTCATGTATGGATCACAAGTACATGTATGTTCCCTCCAGTTCCAGTTATGAAGACGCAAACACATGTGCGTCCACCGTCAACATGTCCTCTTTCAGATCCGCCATGAATGGGCCGGATATTCTATTCCTAAGTATGAAAGGCCACCGGCTTTATATGGTTCATTTATCCCATTTTACAGTCCAGGCGAGTAGGCCCTGATTCTGCCATTAAGCCTTTTCCTGCCTTCTGCCTCTGAAAGCTCCAGTCTGAGCTCGCATCTGTGTCCATGAACTTTGTCCTACTCCCTGCGCGGCTAACGGTGCCTGACTCCAGCCTGTTGCCTGCCAAAAACTGTATTTTACCTTCGAGATTATCTGCTCCGCTCCCCATCCAATGCATTCCTGTCTAGTAGTTTAAGTAAACATTCTTCCAGCTACCGAGCAAAGGGCCCGGCTTCTCTGTCTTTATGCAAGTAATTCATAGCCCTGTTACTATGGAAGATTTCTGCCCTCGCATCTAGTGTAGACACTTAGACGCTTGTACACGCACTCACAGTCAGTATACAATAGATTTTGTTCGAAAGACCTTTCTTTTTGGATAACATAGTTCTTTAAACATAGGATGTTAGATATGATTTGGGATTAGGTTGACTTGATCCCCCAGACTTCTGTCTCCACATGTAGAGCTAAATGTCAAGTCCCCTTCACCCCCTAGTTGCACGTCAATCACACGTCATGCTGCTGCGCGCGCATCTCTGCCAAGTATTTCTGCTGACTTTGCGAAATTCTTTCATGGTGCCACCTACTTGTGACATCATACCTAATGACGTTCTTTAAGTTACGCCTAGTTATACCCACTTTAGTTACGCATGTATGTTTTATCTTTGTTATCAATTGTTACGCCTCCTGCATCTGTTTCACTGTAATGCCTATTGTATAAAAATGATTACCTGTCAATAAAGTATGGTCCTTCACTTCCTGAACCTTCGTGGTGATGGAATATGGAGTCCATCAATTCGAATTGATTTTGGAATAAAGCCCGTTCCAAACCTCTAATACCACGGATTCTGCCTCTTATTTTACTGAGCTATTATTATAGATTTTTCCGCATCAAATTAAGTTCCTGTAATTAAATTATTTACCACATATATGGCGCCCGAATAGGGACACTTTCTCATCTCACGCGCCGGCGGTGCGTTGCAGGCCCGGTCTCCTGCCACAGCTGGACGGACAACAACGCGTACCCACAGGATTTCCTGTATCTCCCTCCTGCCGAGCGGGGGTAACTGAGGCTGCGATCAACACCCAGACGAGGCGGTGAGAAGTGCGAAGTATCCCGACCAGAGCCTAGCTGAGAGAGCAAGATCCGAGGTATACAGAGGCCCACCAGTTTCCGAGGTTCCGAAGTTTCGAGTCGAGTCCAGTCCGGTCCAAGTCCAGTTCAGTTCAGTTCCGAGGCCTTCCGTTCCGAGCTACCCGGTGAGTACCATTGTCGGGGAGGCGTTCTGACGTGCACATAGTTTGTGCCGGTCAAGACGGGTTTGGGTACACAAATCCGGTCTGCACTGTTTCAGCAGTGTATCTGTACTGTTTAGCAGTATATCAAGTATGTCTAGTATATAATTCAGAATTACCTAGTTAGTGCCGAGTATTATGCTTAGTGACTAGTTCCCTAAATGGCCATCATTGTTGTTCATTAAATGTTAAATGTTAAAATGTTTTAAATACGTTCTGCATATTGTGGTGTGAATGACTGTTCATTATTGTGTTTTGTTGTATTAAACGTGTTCAAAATTAGGTATCAGATCAGTTCTCAATATGCCGCTCTTTTCGAAATTAAGACAGATAAAAACTATAAAAGGGGTACTCGAAGAAGCTGTTCCCATTCCTCCTAGGGACACTCCAGGGTACTTCATGTATCATAAACATGGCCTAGACGCCATATTATTTCTTGATTTATGGGTAGACTACACCAAGGAATTACCAGAAAGTCAGAGGTGGCCCGCAGCTGGGACCTGGGATGCAGATTGCATCATGAAAGTAGAGGAAGAATTATGGAAAAAGAAAGCTAGACAGTCACAGAAAGATGCCATTGAATTATGGCGTAAAGAATCATATAGACGTACAGAAAAAGCGCTCAGACAGGAAGAGAAAAGTAAGGAGAATTCAAATAAAGTTCGAGAAAATCTATTAATTGAAGAAGGTACTCGAGTAATATCAGAACAAATAGACAGACAAAGAAATGCCCTTATGAATGGTATGTATCCTCTTCTGGCCGAAGGGTTACCTAAGGCTACTCCGGAGATACCAAAAGACTTGCCACCCCCATTATTTCCGATAAAAGTACATCCCAAAGGGCATCCCAGAACCGCAGAAGATGTTTTTCTTTCCTCTTATTTAGACGACGCAGCTCCCGAGTATGCTAATACTGCGCCACATAGACCGCCTGCCGAGGGGGTTCAACGCCAAGACCCTCCTCCGTCTGTACCTCCGCAACAGCAAACTCCGACACAAGTTCCGGCAAGCACATCTGTTTCTACATCTGTATCCACACCTATGGTTGCTATATCACGTTCAACGAATCCTTTCACATCCAGCACCCCAGGTGGTGCTACAGGAGGTACATCAAACATTTTTTCCACGCCACCCAGAGTAAATAAACTTTCCTTTCAAGAATTAGCCCACCAACGTACGCCCAAACTAGTAACTCCCGACACGCTTAAGGAACTTTTAATAGATTGTAGATATGACCCTGTGCCCGGAAAAGGGGACGAAATGCTGCTGGCATCATTACGTATCCGACGAGCTGCAATATATTTAGGGAGGCTACCAGGAATGACTACACATTTAGAAAATATATATCACTTTGTCCAGTCAGGACGAGATTCTGAGAGTATTAACAGAGCCATGGAATACCAGAAAGTGGAGATACAGGGGGAACTGTTACGTTTCCTCATAAACTGTGTGATCAGAAATCAAGACCGACCAGGGGTAAATCCGGAAGAAATGCAAATTCTTACCACATGGAGTAGGAATATATCAGAGGGGAGACATGATAAACGATCATGTATAGTAGCTATGTGCCGCAAGATCCGCAAAGAAGTAGAACGAATACACGAAGAAAGATTAGCAGTAGACGAGCCTGAACAAACCGAGGAGGAGGAAGAATTAGAACTGCCTACAGGACAGTTAGAAACCATGGCCTATGTAGGTAGAGGAAGATCTTGCAATAATACTAGATGCTTTACTGATCCGATACGTCCGATACGTCCAGATAATAGCAGAAATTTCCAAACTCCTATAATAAATATAAGGTCCCCCGAACATTCGTTCCAAGCCGCTGACAAATTACTCCGAGAACGAAGGGGTTATCATGTACTCGATTCTATGGACGAACAAGAATTAGCCAGGTCAGCCGTTCATTGGGTTGATAGTCCCGGAAAATATAGTGATGATACATTAGCGCACACGTTTTTGAACCTCGCCACAGATGAACAGCGTTTAGCTGGTATCTATATGATTCAACAACTCCTTATATTATATAAAAGCCAACACTCCGATCCTGGCCCCTTACCTGATATATTGACTGAATTACTCACGAATAAATGGAGAGGTTCAGGTACTGAGTTAATTAGAGAAATACTAGAATCCAGAAAGCAGTACATTCTTTTTGTATGCCCCGAACATGTCTCACTGCCCATCAAGGAAAGAACGACGTATTATATGGATAGACAGAATCCCTTACGCGAAGTCCACCCGATAAAAGGTGAGGACAATCAGTTTAAACGTGTGTTTGTATACACACCCATATCTAAAATAGAACTATTAGAAATGAAGAAAGTGGTACCCAGTCATGACAAAGACCCAGCGGGTTTCCACCGTGAAATTAAAGACATGTTGCTCATGGGAGAATATACCTATCCCGACATTATGACAATATTGAAGGTATTAATGCCTGCGGGCATTTACGAAAAACTCAAGGAAAAGGATTGGGAGGTGGGAGACCAAAAGATAGATTGGACAGCATTAGAAAACGAAGAAAAAGCTCGAGGTCCAGGTTCAGGGCTTGGGGAAAAGACCAAAACACTACCAGGTTTACTAGTACAGGTACTGCCACGTTTATTAACTACGAAAAAGGAAGACTGGGGTGCAATCTCAGCCTGTAAACAAAAACACGATGAGGACACTAGTGATTTCTATTCCCGATTTGAAAAATGTTTTGGTATAAATAGTGGAATAAAAGCAAGTAGCGAGTCGTATCCACATCTGTTTGTGACAAAATTAGTTGAAAATTCCTTGCCCCAAGTTAAGAATAGAGTATTGAAATTCGAGAGTACATGGCAAGGTAACACTCCGTCACAAATGTTACAAATGCTACAGTACCATCACAATAGAATTAGAGAGGAACAAGAACATGAACAAAGACGCATGAAAGACACGAAAATGAAAATGCTAGTTTCCCAGACAGTTCCAGCTGACGGTCATAAAAAGGGTATGACACAGTCCAGTGTTTCAGCAGGTCCTGTAAAAGGGACATGCAACTATTGTAAACAGCCAGGTCATTATGTACACGATTGTCCAGTTTTAAAACATAATATCGCCATAGGTAACACAAAAGAAAGACCACGACCACTTAGACAGGATCAGAACCAACAAGGAGCCCCGCAGCATGCACAGTCCATGCCAGCTCCACAACAGTCTATGCCAGCTCCACCACCGCAGCCTATTGCTGCCACACAAACAACGACACAACAGATGTACCAGACCGCACAGTATGACTATCCTGATTATCAACGATACTCATGAAACAGCCTAGAGAGGGAAGTTGGCTTACCCCTTATCGAGGTCCCTGTAGATCAAGAAGGACCTTATGTACACAGTGAACTATTAGGCCAAGATAGAAAATTTTTACTTGATACAGGGGCAAGCCGAACAACCATAAAACGTAGTGAAGTTCCAGGGGCACCCCTCTCAGGCTCACAGAATATTTCCCTTGGCTTTTCAGGAAAACCTATCATTAACGAAGTATCACAGCCTCTTCCACTTACGATTGGTCCCTTGACACGAACTACAGATTTATTGCTTACTAAATCATGTCCAGAAAACCTGTTAGGTATAAAAACATTGAAAGCCCTAGGAGCTATAATATGTTGTTCTCCGGAAGGAGTAAGATTGTTTTTACGTGATTTCAAAGGGCACTATGTGTCCCGAGACATGGATGACCGACTGCAGACTTTACCCACACATTTATGGGCACAAGGCCCTACAGATGTTGGTTGCATGAACATTACACCATATCGAGTCACACTAAAGGCAGGAGTGGTACTACCACGAATGCGACAATACAAGTTACCCCCAGATGCTGTAGTGGCTTTACTGCAAATCATTGACGAGCTTATTACCCAAGGAGTGGTTGTGGAAACCGACTCCAATGTATGTAATTCACCGATAATTCCGATTCTTAAACGAACTGATCCAAAAGCCCCGCCAGTATATCGATTGGTTATTGATCTGCGCGAATTAAATAAATGTATTGTACCACAATACCCCGTAGTCCCAGACATTTCTTCATTACTGACAGCCATTGATTCCGAAGCAACATTCTTTACTGTAATTGATCTCAAGAATGCCTTTTTCAGCGTCCCAATAGATCCGGAAAGCCAATACTTGTTCGGATTTAGTTTAAATGGACGAAGCTTTAAATTCACACGCGCACCTCAAGGATTCACAGAAAGCCCCAGCATCTATAGCCAAGCACTGAAACGAGAACTTGACAGTATCCACATGCCAGTCAACACTGCCCTGCTTCAATATGTCGATGATCTGCTGATCACCGCTAGAAGCGAACCTGAATGTGAAAAAGCCTCACTGACGGTTTTACAATTTTTGGCTGAAAAGGGGCACAAGGTGTCCCCTTCTAAGCTGCAATTCTGTGTCCAGCGAGTTGTTTACCTTGGGCACTCGCTGTCCAAGGAGGGAAGGCAGCTTACACCAGATCGTATCCAGTTAATTGCTAACATGCCAATACCCAAGACACAAAAGGAGGTGCGGGCTTTTATAGGCCTCACTTCATATTGTAGGCAGTGGATCCCTCAGTATGCATTTCTAGCAAAACCACTCATCCAGTTGACAACACAGGAGGCAGCCACATCGACTGTTCTCCCTTGGACTCAGGAACATACACAAGCTTTTGAAAGCTTTATGTCAAGCACCTGTTTTAGCAACACCATGTTATAATAAACAGTTTACACTCTTTGTTACAGAACGCGAAGGTACTGCCTTGTCAGTACTCACACAGGAACAAGCAGGATCACACAAACCATGTGCTTATTTCTCTAGTACATTAGATCCCGTAGCTCAGGCTCTGCCTGCGTGCCTGAAATCAGTGGCAGCGACAGCTTTAGCAATCCGACAAAGCGATGCCATAGTGTTAGGACATCCATTGACAGTACAAGTACCACACGCAGTAGAGGTTCTCTTGAACCGAACGCAAACACAACACTTGACTATAGCACGACTCACCGGTTACGAATTAACATTGTTTCAGCCACACATAGAAATCAGACGTTGTAGTACATTGAATCCTGCCACACTGTTACCAGTAAACGGAACAGACCCACTAGTACATGATTGTATTGAAGTTATCACTATCACGACGAAACCCAGACAAGACTTGACAGATATCCCTTTATCAGATTCGGACCTAACATTGTATGTAGATGGGTCATGTATGAGAACAAGTACAGGAGAGTTAGTAGCCGCTTACGCAGTCACAACAGACACTGAAGTCATTGAAACAAATCGCATAAATACCTTGTCCGCTCAAGCAGCAGAGCTCATCGCTCTGACACAAGCCTGTATTCAAGCTACGAATAAAAAAGTCAACATATACACTGATTCACGTTATGCATTCGGAGTTGTACATGACTTCGGCGTGCTGTGGCGAGAGAGAGGTTATTTAACTTCTCACGGTGCTCACATTCAGCACGGACCCCTCATTCATGCCTTATTAGATGCAATACATCTACCCACTGCAATATCAATTATGAAATGTAAAGCTCATACGAAAGTTACTGATATCATTTCCCAAGGCAATGATCTAGCTGACAGAACAGCTAAACAGACTGCTCAAACTCACACACCCGACATGACAAAGACAATAGTTCCGACACCAACACATTGCATGATGGTTAAGGATCCCGCTCTTGACGTAATTGACATACAGACACATGCTACACCAGAGGAAATAAAGAAATGGACTGAATTAGGAGGGATCCAAACGGATCAAGGATGGATGACGAAGGAAAAATCTGTATGGTTCCTTCCTGATTCAATGGTCCAAGTTATCATTAATACTGTACATAGTCCAGCCCACCTAGGAGAAAAAGCTATGCTAGACAGCATTCAACACATTTGAATGTGTATATGTGGTAAATAATTTAATTACCGGAACTTAATTTGATGCGGAAAATTAATAATAATAGCTCAGAAAAATAAGAGGCAGAATCCGTGGTATTAGAGGTTCGGAACGGGCTTTATTCCAAAATCAATTCGAATTGATGGACTCCATATTCCATCACCACGAAGGTTCAGGAAGTGAAGGACCATACTTTATTGACAGGTAATCATTTTTATACAATAGGCATTACAGTGAAACAGATGCAGGAGGCGTAACAATTGATAACAAAGATAAAACATACATGCGTAACTAAAGTGGGTGTAACTAGGCGTAACTTAAAGAACGTCATTAGGTATGATGTCACAAGTAGGTGGCACCATGAAAGAATTTCGCAATGTCAGCAGAAATACTTGGCAGAGATGCGCGCGCAGCAGCATGACGTGTGATTGACGTGCAACTAGGGGGTGAAGGGGACTTGACATTTAGCTCTACATGTGGAGACAGAAGTCTGGGGGGTCAAGTCAACCTAATCCCAAATCATATCTAACATCCTATGTTTAAAGAACTATGTTATCCAAAAAGAAAGGTCTTTCGAACAAAATCTATTCTATACTGACTGTGAGTGCGTGTACAAGCGTCTAAGTGTCTACACTAGATGCGAGGGCAGAAATCTTCCATAGTAACAGGGCTATGAATTACTTGCATAAAGACAGAGAAGCCGGGCATTTTGCTCGGTAGCTGGAAGAATGTTTACTTAAACTACTAGACAGGAATGCATTGGATAGGGAGCGGAGCAGATAATCTCGAAGGTGAAATACGGTTTTTGGCAAGCAGACAGGTTGAGTCAGGCACCGTTAGCCGCGCAGGGAGTAGGACAAAGTTCATGGATACAGATGCGAGCTCAGACTGGAGCTTTCAGAGGCAGAAGGCAGGAAAAGGCTTAATGGCAGAATCAGGGCCTACTCGCCTGGACTGTAAAATGGGATAAATGAACCATATAAAGCCGGTGGCCTTTCATACTTAGGAATAGAATATCCGGCCCATTCATGGCGGATCTGAAAGAGGACATGTTGACGGTGGACGCACATGTGTTTGCGTCTTCATAACTGGAACTGGAGGGAACATACATGTACTTGTGATTTATACATGAAACCGTTGGGGTCCAAGATAGGGGACATAACTGATCATAAAAATCCATATTTCCACATTCCCTCCTTGTCCCCTACTTGCCCTTAAGAGATATCAATCTTCATCAATCCGTTGATTTGTTCATATAGCATCATTTGTTCTTCTTTCTTCTTCCGGGATGAATGAAATCTTGATGGTGGAATACACGATGTGGCACACAGACCACAAATCGCTGGTCCACATTGTAGGCATAAGCAGCAACTGAATAGTATGAGAAAGCCAATACCTAGGAAGGATAGGACCCTCCATCCAAAGGTTGACAATACACTCCAAAACCAACCGGACCAAGTCCAGGTGCCTGGATTCTGGTGTATCTGGCTTACAATCTTATGAAGGCGAGTTATGGCTTTATATACAGACGGCGAATTTTCTGGTATGAAAATGCAACAGCTTGATCCGATGACCCTACAAGCTCCGCCCCTATCGGCCAGGATGACGTCAAGGACAAGACGATTTTGAAGCACAACAATCCGCATAGCAGACTGCTCTTCTGTTAAATTGCCTAAGGCGGAAATAGTTTCGTTCACTACTGCTTCAAGGGTTCTGGTTAATCTACGTATCAGCTTACTATTGGTAACTGTACCTATATAGGGAAAGAGACCTTTATTGAAATCTGTGTATTTTTCCCATGCTGTCTCAGTGTAATCGACGATTGGGAGATCTCTCCGTTCTCTATTGTGTACTAAATGAGTATTTCTGTGATAATCAGGAGGAGCTAGGAAAACAGGTGGCAAAAGGAATCCGATGTAGCAGGTACCATCCCAATCTAGAGGCAAACGTATATATGCAGTCTGACCACATATGAAGTAGGAATGGCGAGAAGCTCTAAATGTAGATTTGCCTTGATCACTGAATTCTATTACAGTGGTGCATCTACTATGGCCCATATGTATGGAACCATTCTTTCTTACACATAATTCACCTTTAACTGGAAATACTGACATAGCGGGCAAAATTGGTGCAGCTTCGGATTCAACATTCAGGATCATGAGATTAAGCGTGAAATTCCCTAATCCATATACCTCATTTTCTAGATCAGTTCCTGTTCTTTTGGGAAGTCCCTCCTTGTTAGGGTAACAGACTTTGAGTAAAACTAAGTTCAGGTTTCCCCATACCCAGTTGTCTTGATCAACTGCAGAATTCGAATCTAGGGAATTAATTAAACTAAACCATGCTCCACAGGAGCCATTGTGTGTGAACGGATATGGAAAGAGAGGCAGAATTCCTTCATAGTTCTGATAGGGAGGGAGTCGGCCACATATCCAACAATTTGTAGCATTGCTAACCTGATGGGAATGATGTAACATACTAATGAAAGTGTTATTGCGCAGCGCAAATCTATAGGACAACTCATGCGGGGGTAATTCACTAAAGGAATGTTCGGCAGTAACATTGTAAACATGTTTAGAAATAGGATAATATATGTGCAACAATATACTTGCAGCGATTATTAAAAGACTTAAGAAAAACAAAATTAATAACGTCACTGTGCAATGACTACGCAGTGATTTACAGTACGCATGTTGTTTCAATCGCATTTTTCGGTTTCTTTCTCTATTCAGGTCTAGAGGATACATGTCAGAGACAAATTCGACCGATTCACCTTGGAGAGGACTTAAACAATCAAATTGTCTGACTTGTTAGACCTTAGTTTTAGTTTATATTGTTCCTTGTCATTCAGTTCAACCAAAGGAAGCTTTGAGTCAATCGGTGAAGACACGCGAGGTGTATCGTTTACATCTGATTGTAGTCCATGAAATTTCTTGATATGACTTGAATGTATCCAGCCTTTGCGACCTTCGATCTTCACGGCTGTCCTCATGGTTAACAGTACGAGTTGAGGCGATTTCCACCTAGGATCCAGCTGAGACTTCCGGTCAAAGTTCCTCACTAACACCAGGTCCCCGGGAATTACGTCATGGGGTTTCACCTCGGTGTTATCGGGAAAGGCTGCAGCTACCTGTGAACGACAAGATTGTAGTGCAGACATCAAGGAAGCCAGGTAATCTGTCAGCATATTACAGTCAACATCAGTTATTTTGCGTGGTATAGGCGTCCCCCACATATTTGGTGGTCTACCGAAGATCACCTCATAAGGGGATAGCCCTGTTCGAGAGTGCGCTACCATTCTCATGTAAAAGAGTGCAACTGGTAAGGCTACTACCCAGTCGACACCTTTCTCTCTACATATTTTGGACAATCTAATTTTCAGAGTTTGATTATGTCGTTCCACGAGACCTGCTGCCTCGGGGTGTCGGACACAGTGAAATCTCCACTGATAGCCTAACAAAAGTGAAACGTGTTTCATTAGTTCGGAGGAGAACGGCTGGCCGTTATCTGAGTAGACAACACGTGGTAAACCGTACCGTGGGAAGAATTCTCGAACCAACTGTTTGGCAGTAGTCGGGGCAGTGTAATCTGAAACCGGGTATGCCTCTGTCCAACGGGAAAGAGCACAGACAACTACGAGGACATATTTGAATCCTCGACATCGTTCCATCTGGATATAATCCATCTGGAGGACTTCAAAAGGGTGATCAGGAGGCTGAAATCCACCTTGTTCTACGGGAATGCTTTTACCTGGGTTAAACTGACAACAGATCATACAGGTACGAACTTTTTGTTTAGCTGCTGCTCGTAAATGTTTGTTGAACCAAATGTGTTGAATGCTGTCTAGCATAGCTTTTTCTCCTAGGTGGGCTGGACTATGTACAGTATTAATGATAACTTGGACCATTGAATCAGGAAGGAACCATACAGATTTTTCCTTCGTCATCCATCCTTGATCCGTTTGGATCCCTCCTAATTCAGTCCATTTCTTTATTTCCTCTGGTGTAGCATGTGTCTGTATGTCAATTACGTCAAGAGCGGGATCCTTAACCATCATGCAATGTGTTGGTGTCGGAACTATTGTCTTTGTCATGTCGGGTGTGTGAGTTTGAGCAGTCTGTTTAGCTGTTCTGTCAGCTAGATCATTGCCTTGGGAAATGATATTAGTAACTTTCGTATGAGCTTTACATTTCATAATTGATATTGCAGTGGGTAGATGTATTGCATCTAATAAGGCATGAATGAGGGGTCCGTGCTGAATGTGGGCACCGTGAGAAGTTAAATAACCTCTCTCTCGCCACAGCACGCCGAAGTCATGTACAGCTCCGAATGCATAACGTGAATCAGTGTATATGTTGACTTTTTTATTTGTGGCTTGAATACAGGCTTGTGTCAGAGCGATAAGCTCTGCTGCTTGAGCGGACAAGGTATTTATGCGATTTGTTTCAATGACTTCAGTGTCTGTTGTGACTGCGTAAGCGGCCACTAGCTCTCCTGTATTTGTTCTCATACATGAACCATCTACATACAACGTCAGGTCTGGGTCTGACAATGGGACGTCTGTCAAGTCTTGTCTAGGTTTCGTCGTGATAGTAATAACTTCAATACAATCATGTGCTAGAGGGTCTGTTCCGTTTACTGGTAACAGTGTGGCACGATTCAATGTACTACAACGTCTGATTTCTATGTGTGGCTGAAACAATGTTAGTTCGTAACCAGTGAGTCTTGCTATAGTCAAGTGTTGTGTTTGTGTGCGGTTCAAGAGAACCTCTACTGCATGTGGTACTTGTACTGTCAATTGGTGTCCTAACACTATGGCATCGCTTTGTCGGATTGCTAAAGCTGTCGCTGCCACTGATTTCAGGCACGCAGGCAGAGCCTGAGCTACGGGATCTAATGTACTAGAAAAATAAGCACATGGTCTGTGTGATCCTGCTTGTTCCTGTGTGAGTACTGACAAGGCAGTACCTTCGCGTTCTGTAACAAAGAGTGTAAACTGTTTATTGTAACATGGTGTTGCTAAAACAGGTGCTTGACATAAAGCTTTCTTTAGGCTTTCAAAAGCTTGTGTATGTTCCTGAGTCCAAGGGAGGACAGTCGATGTGGCTGCCTCCTGTGTTGTCAACTGAATGAGTGGTTTTGCTAGAAATGCATACTGAGGGATCCACTGCCTACAATATGAAGTGAGGCCTATAAAAGCCCGCACCTCCTTTTGTGTCTTGGGTATTGGCATGTTAGCAATTAACTGGATACGATCTGGTGTAAGCTGCCTTCCCTCCTTGGACAGCGAGTGCCCAAGGTAAACAACTCGCTGGACACAGAATTGCAGCTTAGAAGGGGACACCTTGTGCCCCTTTTCAGCCAAAAATTGTAAAACCGTCAGTGAGGCTTTTTCACATTCAGGTTCGCTTCTAGCGGTGATCAGCAGATCATCGACATATTGAAGCAGGGCAGTGTTGACTGGCATGTGGATACTGTCAAGTTCTCGTTTCAGTGCTTGGCTATAGATGCTGGGGCTTTCTGTGAATCCTTGAGGTGCGCGTGTGAATTTAAAGCTTCGTCCATTTAAACTAAATCCGAACAAGTATTGGCTTTCCGGATCTATTGGGACGCTGAAAAAGGCATTCTTGAGATCAATTACAGTAAAGAATGTTGCTTCGGAATCAATGGCTGTCAGTAATGAAGAAATGTCTGGGACTACGGGGTATTGTGGTACAATACATTTATTTAATTCGCGCAGATCAATAACCAATCGATATACTGGCGGGGCTTTTGGATCAGTTCGTTTAAGAATCGGAATTATCGGTGAATTACATACATTGGAGTCGGTTTCCACAACCACTCCTTGGGTAATAAGCTCGTCAATGATTTGCAGTAAAGCCACTACAGCATCTGGGGGTAACTTGTATTGTCGCATTCGTGGTAGTACCACTCCTGCCTTTAGTGTGACTCGATATGGTGTAATGTTCATGCAACCAACATCTGTAGGGCCTTGTGCCCATAAATGTGTGGGTAAAGTCTGCAGTCGGTCATCCATGTCTCGGGACACATAGTGCCCTTTGAAATCACGTAAAAACAATCTTACTCCTTCCGGAGAACAACATATTATAGCTCCTAGGGCTTTCAATGTTTTTATACCTAACAGGTTTTCTGGACATGATTTAGTAAGCAATAAATCTGTAGTTCGTGTCAAGGGACCAATCGTAAGTGGAAGAGGCTGTGATACTTCGTTAATGATAGGTTTTCCTGAAAAGCCAAGGGAAATATTCTGTGAGCCTGAGAGGGGTGCCCCTGGAACTTCACTACGTTTTATGGTTGTTCGGCTTGCCCCTGTATCAAGTAAAAATTTTCTATCTTGGCCTAATAGTTCACTGTGTACATAAGGTCCTTCTTGATCTACAGGGACCTCGATAAGGGGTAAGCCAACTTCCCTCTCTAGGCTGTTTCATGAGTATCGTTGATAATCAGGATAGTCATACTGTGCGGTCTGGTACATCTGTTGTGTCGTTGTTTGTGTGGCAGCAATAGGCTGCGGTGGTGGAGCTGGCATAGACTGTTGTGGAGCTGGCATGGACTGTGCATGCTGCGGGGCTCCTTGTTGGTTCTGATCCTGTCTAAGTGGTCGTGGTCTTTCTTTTGTGTTACCTATGGCGATATTATGTTTTAAAACTGGACAATCGTGTACATAATGACCTGGCTGTTTACAATAGTTGCATGTCCCTTTTACAGGACCTGCTGAAACACTGGACTGTGTCATACCCTTTTTATGACCGTCAGCTGGAACTGTCTGGGAAACTAGCATTTTCATTTTCGTGTCTTTCATGCGTCTTTGTTCATGTTCTTGTTCCTCTCTAATTCTATTGTGATGGTACTGTAGCATTTGTAACATTTGTGACGGAGTGTTACCTTGCCATGTACTCTCGAATTTCAATACTCTATTCTTAACTTGGGGCAAGGAATTTTCAACTAATTTTGTCACAAACAGATGTGGATACGACTCGCTACTTGCTTTTATTCCACTATTTATACCAAAACATTTTTCAAATCGGGAATAGAAATCACTAGTGTCCTCATCGTGTTTTTGTTTACAGGCTGAGATTGCACCCCAGTCTTCCTTTTTCGTAGTTAATAAACGTGGCAGTACCTGTACTAGTAAACCTGGTAGTGTTTTGGTCTTTTCCCCAAGCCCTGAACCTGGACCTCGAGCTTTTTCTTCGTTTTCTAATGCTGTCCAATCTATCTTTTGGTCTCCCACCTCCCAATCCTTTTCCTTGAGTTTTTCGTAAATGCCCGCAGGCATTAATACCTTCAATATTGTCATAATGTCGGGATAGGTATATTCTCCCATGAGCAACATGTCTTTAATTTCACGGTGGAAACCCGCTGGGTCTTTGTCATGACTGGGTACCACTTTCTTCATTTCTAATAGTTCTATTTTAGATATAGGTGTATATACAAATACGCGTTTAAACTGATTGTCCTCACCTTTTATCGGGTGTACTTCGCGTAAGGGATTCTGTCTATCCATATAATACGTCGTTCTTTCCTTGATGGGCAGTGAGACATGTTCGGGACATACAAAAAGAATGTACTGCTTTCTGGATTCTAGTATTTCTCTAATTAACTCAGTACCTGAACCTCTCCATTTATTCGTGAGTAATTCAGTCAATATATCAGGTAAGGGGCCAGGATCGGAGTGTTGGCTTTTATATAATATAAGTAGTTGTTGAATCATATAGATACCAGCTAAACGCTGTTCATCTGTGGCGAGGTTCAAAAACGTGTGCGCTAATGTATCATCACTATATTTTCCGGTACTATCAACCCAATGAACGGCTGACCTGGCTAATTCTTGTTCGTCCATAGAATCGAGTACATGATAACCCCTTCGTTCTCGGAGTACTTTGTCAGCTGCTTGGAACGAATGTTCGGGGGACCTTATATTTATTATAGGGGTTTGGAAATTTCTGCTATTATCTGGACGTATCGGACGTTTCGGATCAGTAAAGCATCTAGTATTATTGCAAGATCTTCCTCTACCTACATAGGCCATTGTTTCTAACTGTCCTGTGGGCAGTTCTAATTCTTCCTCCTCCTCGGTTTGTTCAGGCTCGTCTACTGCTAATCTTTCTTCGTGTATTCGTTCTACTTCTTTGCGGATCTTGCGGCACATAGCTACTATACATGATCGTTTATCATATCTCCCCTCTGATATATTCCGACTCCATGTGGTAAGAATTTGCATTTCTTCCGGATTTACCCCTGGTCGGTCTTGATTTCTGATCACACAGTTTATGAGGAAACGTAACAGTTCCCCCTGTATCTCCACTTTCTGGTATTCCATGGCTCTGTTAATACTCTCAGAATCTCGTCCTGACTGGACAAAGTGATATATATTTTCTAAATGTGTAGTCATTCCTGGTAGCCTCCCTAAATATATTGCAGCTCGTCGGATACGTAATGATGCCAGCAGCATTTCGTCCCCTTTTCCGGGCACAGGGTCATATCTACAATCTATTAGAAGTTCCTTGAGCGTGTCGGGAGTTACTAGTTTGGGCGTACGTTTGTGGGCTAATTCTTGAAAGGAAAGTTTATTTACTCTGGGTGGCGTGGAAAAAATGTTTGATGTACCTCCTGTAGCACCACCTGGGGTGCTGGATGTGAAAGGATTCGTTGAACGTGATATAGCAACCGTAGGTGTGGATACAGATGTAGAAACAGATGTGCTTGCCGGAACTTGTGTCGGAGTTTGCTGTTGCGGAGGTACAGACGGAGGAGGGTCTTGGCGTTGAACCCCCTCGGCAGGCGGTCTATGTGGCGCAGTATTAGCATACTCGGGAGCTGCGTCGTCTAAATAAGAGGAAAGAAAAACATCTTCTGCGGTTCTGGGATGCCCTTTGGGATGTACTTTTATCGGAAATAATGGGGGTGGCAAGTCTTTTGGTATCTCCGGAGTAGCCTTAGGTAACCCTTCGGCCAGAAGAGGATACATACCATTCATAAGGGCATTTCTTTGTCTGTCTATTTGTTCTGATATTACTCGAGTACCTTCTTCAATTAATAGATTTTCTCGAACTTTATTTGAATTCTCCTTACTTTTCTCTTCCTGTCTGAGCGCTTTTTCTGTACGTCTATATGATTCTTTACGCCATAATTCAATGGCATCTTTCTGTGACTGTCTAGCTTTCTTTTTCCATAATTCTTCCTCTACTTTCATGATGCAATCTGCATCCCAGGTCCCAGCTGCGGGCCACCTCTGACTTTCTGGTAATTCCTTGGTGTAGTCTACCCATAAATCAAGAAATAATATGGCGTCTAGGCCATGTTTATGATACATGAAGTACCCTGGAGTGTCCCTAGGAGGAATGGGAACAGCTTCTTCGAGTACCCCTTTTCTAGTTTTTATCTGTCTTAATTTCGAAAAGAGCGGCATATTGAGAACTGATCTGATACCTAATTTTGAACACTTTTAATACAACAAGACCCAATAATGAACAGTCATTCACACCACAATATACAGAACGTATTTAAAAACATTTTAACATTTAACATTTAATGAACAACAATGATGGCCATTTAGGGAACTAGTCACTAAGCATAATACTCGGCACTAACTAGGTAATTCTGAATTATATACTAGACATACTTGATATACTGCTAAACAGTACAGATACACTGCTGAAACAGTGCAGACCGGATTTGTGTACCCAAACCCGTCTTGACCGGCACAACCTATGTGCACGTCAGAACGCCTCCCCGACAATGGTACTCACCGGGTAGCTCGAAACGGAAGGCCTCGGAACTGAACTGAACTGGACTTGAACCGGACTGGACTCGACTCGAAACTTCGGAAACTTCGGAACCTGGTGGGCCTCTGTATACCTCGGATCTTGCTCTCTCAGCTAGGCTCTGGTCGGGATACTTCGCACTTCTCACCGCCTCGTCTGGGTGTTGATCGCAGCCTCAGTTACCCCCGCTCAGCAGGAGGGAGATACAGGAAATCCTGTTGGTACGCGTTGTTGTCCGTCCAGCTGTGACAGGAGACCGGGCCTGCAACGCACCTCCGGCGCGTGAGATGAGAAAGTGTCCCTGCTCGGGCGCCAAATCAGACGTTGTAGTACATTGAATCCTGCCACACTGTTACCAGTAAACGGAACAGACCCACTAGCACATGATTGTATTGAAGTTATCACTATCACGACGAAACCCAGACAAGACTTGACAGATATCCCTTTATCAGATTCGGACCTAACATTGTATGTAGATGGGTCATGTATGAGAACAAGTACAGGAGAGTTAGTAGCCGCTTACGCAGTCACAACAGACACTGAAGTCATTGAAACAAATCGCATAAATACCTTGTCCGCTCAAGCAGCAGAGCTCATCGCTCTGACACAAGCCTGTATTCAAGCTACGAATAAAAAAGTCAACATATACACTGATTCACGTTATGCATTCGGAGTTGTACATGACTTCGGCGTGCTGTGGCGAGAGAGAGGTTATTTAACTTCTCACGGTGCTCACATTCAGCACGGACCCCTCATTCATGCTTTATTAGATGCAATACATCTACCCACTGCAATATCAATTATGAAATGTAAAGCTCATACGAAAGTTACTGATATCATTTCCCAAGGCAATGATCTAGCTGACAGAACAGCTAAACAGACTGCTCAAACTCACACACCCGACATGACAAAGACAATAGTTCCGACACCAACACATTGCATGATGGTTAAGGATCCCGCTCTTGACGTAATTGACATACAGACACATGCTACACCAGAGGAAATAAAGAAATGGACTGAATTAGGAGGGATCCAAACGGATCAAGGATGGATGACGAAGGAAAAATCTGTATGGTTCCTTCCTGATTCAATGGTCCAAGTTATCATTAATACTGTACATAGTCCAGCCCACCTAGGAGAAAAAGCTATGCTAGACAGCATTCAACACATTTGGTTCAACAAACATTTACGAGCAGCAGCTAAACAAAAAGTTCGTACCTGTATGATCTGTTGTCAGTTTAACCCAGGTAAAAGCATTCCCGTAGAACAAGGTGGATTTCAGCCTCCTGATCACCCTTTTGAAGTCCTCCAGATGGATTATATCCAGATGGAACGATGTCGAGGATTCAAATATGTCCTCGTAGTTGTCTGTGCTCTTTCCCGTTGGACAGAGGCATACCCGGTTTCAGATTACACTGCCCCGACTACTGCCAAACAGTTGGTTCGAGAATTCTTCCCACGGTACGGTTTACCACGTGTTGTCTACTCAGATAACGGCCAGCCGTTCTCCTCCGAACTAATGAAACACGTTTCACTTTTGTTAGGCTATCAGTGGAGATTTCACTGTGTCCGACACCCCGAGGCAGCAGGTCTCGTAGAACGACATAATCAAACTCTGAAAATTAGATTGTCCAAAATATGTAGAGAGAAAGGTGTCGACTGGGTAGTAGCCTTACCAGTTGCACTCTTTTACATGAGAATGGTAGCGCACTCTCGAACAGGGCTATCCCCTTATGAGGTGATCTTCGGTAGACCACCAAATATGTGGGGGACGCCTATACCACGCAAAATAACTGATGTTGACTGTAATATGCTGACAGATTACCTGGCTTCCTTGATGTCTGCACTACAATCTTGTCGTTCACAGGTAGCTGCAGCCTTTCCCGATAACACCGAGGTGAAACCCCATGACGTAATTCCCGGGGACCTGGTGTTAGTGAGGAACTTTGACCGGAAGTCTCAGCTGGATCCTAGGTGGAAATCGCCTCAACTCGTACTGTTAACCACGAGGACAGCCGTGAAGATCGAAGGTCGCAAAGGCTGGATACATTCAAGTCATATCAAGAAATTTCATGGACTTCCGTCTGATGTAGACGATACACCTCGCGTGTCTTCACCGATTGACTCAAAGCTTCCTTTGGTTGAACTGAATGACAAGGAACAATATAAACTAAAACTAAGGTCTAACAAGTCAGACAATTTGATTGTTTAAGTCCTCTCCAAGGTGAATCGGTCGAATTTGTCTCTGACATGTATCCTCTAGACCTGAATAGAGAAAGTAACCGAAAAATGCGAGTGAAACAACATGCGTACTGTAAATCACTGCGTAGTCATTGCACAGTGACGTTATTAATTTTGTTTTTCTTAAGTCTTTTAATAATCGCTGCAAGTATATTGTTGCACATATATTATCCTATTTCTAAACATGTTTACAATGTTACTGCCGAACATTCCTTTAGTGAATTACCCCCGCATGAGTTGTCCTATAGATTTGCGCTGCGCAATAACACTTTTATTAGTATGTTACATCATTCCCATCAGGTTAGCAATGCTACAAATTGTTGGATATGTGGCCGACTCCCTCCCTATCAGAACTATAAAGGAATTCTGCCTCTCTTTCCATATCCGTTCACACACAATGGCTCCTGTGGAGCATGGTTTAGTTTAATTAATTCCCTAGATTCTAATTCTGCAGTTGATCAAGACAACTGGGTATGGGGAAACCTGAACTTAGTTTTACTCAAAGTCTGTTACCCTAACAAGGAGGGACTTCCCAAAAGAACAGGAACTGATCTAGAAAATGAAGTATATGGATTAGGGAATTTCACGCTTAATCTCATGATCCTGAATGTTGAATCTGAAGCTGCACCAATTTTGCCCGCTATGTCAGTATTTCCAGTTAAAGGTGAATTATGTGTAAGAAAGAATGGTTCCATACATATGGGCCATAGTAGATGCACCACTGTAATAGAATTCAGTGATCAAGGCAAATCTACATTTAGAGCTTCTCGCCATTCCTACTTCATATGTGGTCAGACTGCATATATACGTTTGCCTCTAGATTGGGATGGTACCTGCTACATCGGATTCCTTTTGCCACCTGTTTTCCTAGCTCCTCCTGATTATCACAGAAATACTCATTTAGTACACAATAGAGAACGGAGAGATCTCCCAATCGTCGATTACACTGAGACAGCATGGGAAAAATACACAGATTTCAATAAAGGTCTCTTTCCCTATATAGGTACAGTTACCAATAGTAAGCTGATACGTAGATTAACCAGAACCCTTGAAGCAGTAGTGAACGAAACTATTTCCGCCTTAGGCAATTTAACAGAAGAGCAGTCTGCTATGCGGATTGTTGTGCTTCAAAATCGTCTTGTCCTTGACGTCATCCTGGCCGATAGGGGTGGAGCTTGTAGGGTCATCGGATCAAGCTGTTGCATTTTCATACCAGAAAATTTGCCATCTGTATATAAAGCCATAACTCGCCTTCATAAGATTGTAAGCCAGATACACCAGAATCCAGGCACCTGGACTTGGTCCGGTTGGTTTTGGAGTGTATTGTCAACTTTTGGATGGAGGGTCCTATCCTTCCTAGGTATTGGCTTTCTCATACTATTCAGTTGCTGCTTATGCCTACAATGTGGACCAGCGATTTGTGGTCTGTGTGCCACATCGTGTATTCCACCATCAAGATTTCATTCATCCCGGAAGAAGAAAGAAGAACAAATGATGCTATATGAACAGATCAACGGATTGATGAAGATTGATATCTCTTAAGGGCAAGTAGAGGACAAGGAGGGAATGTGGAAATATGGATTTTTATGATCAGTTATGTCCCCTATCTTGGACCCCAACGGTTTCATGTATGGATCACAAGTACATGTATGTTCCCTCCAGTTCCAGTTATGAAGACGCAAACACATGTGCGTCCACCGTCAACATGTCCTCTTTCAGATCCGCCATGAATGGGCCGGATATTCTATTCCTAAGTATGAAAGGCCACCGGCTTTATATGGTTCATTTATCCCATTTTACAGTCCAGGCGAGTAGGCCCTGATTCTGCCATTAAGCCTTTTCCTGCCTTCTGCCTCTGAAAGCTCCAGTCTGAGCTCGCATCTGTGTCCATGAACTTTGTCCTACTCCCTGCGCGGCTAACGGTGCCTGACTCCAGCCTGTTGCCTGCCAAAAACTGTATTTCACCTTCGAGATTATCTGCTCCGCTCCCCATCCAATGCATTCCTGTCTAGTAGTTTAAGTAAACATTCTTCCAGCTACCGAGCAAAGGGCCCGGCTTCTCTGTCTTTATGCAAGTAATTCATAGCCCTGTTACTATGGAAGATTTCTGCCCTCGCATCTAGTGTAGACACTTAGACGCTTGTACACGCACTCACAGTCAGTATAGAATAGATTTTGTTCGAAAGACCTTTCTTTTTGGATAACATAGTTCTTTAAACATAGGATGTTAGATATGATTTGGGATTAGGTTGACTTGACCCCCCAGACTTCTGTCTCCACATGTAGAGCTAAATGTCAAGTCCCCTTCACCCCCTAGTTGCACGTCAATCACACGTCATGCTGCTGCGCGCGCATCTCTGCCAAGTATTTCTGCTGACTTTGCGAAATTCTTTCATGGTGCCACCTACTTGTGACATCATACCTAATGACGTTCTTTAAGTTACGCCTAGTTACACCCACTTTAGTTACGCATGTATGTTTTATCTTTGTTATCAATTGTTACGCCTCCTGCATCTGTTTCACTGTAATGCCTATTGTATAAAAATGATTACCTGTCAATAAAGTATGGTCCTTCACTTCCTGAACCTTCGTGGTGATGGAATATGGAGTCCATCAATTCGAATTGATTTTGGAATAAAGCCCGTTCCGAACCTCTAATACCACAGATTCTGCCTCTTATTTTACTGAGCTATTATTATAGATTTTTCCGCATCAAATTAAGTTCCGGTAATTAAATTATTTACCACAACACTTGTGCTGTACTGTGCTGATGAAATACCTTTCATATTTATGACAATGGTCACATGCATGCATCTTACCTTCAGATGTGTTTGCCGCTCCAGAGGTGTCTAGCTGCGTCACCCCTACAACAGCTTCAGGCTGGAGTGTCGACTCCACCATGTCTACCATGGGTGTGTTGGCAGTCTGCGTCGATGTTCCCCATCCTGTCTTCCTGGCTTCCCTAAGCCGGTTGGCATTGCGTTCCTTTGCACGACTGCACAAGTTGTACCATCTTTTTTTTAAATCGTCGATGGTATGGTGTATCACCCCAACGGCGTTCACTTTATTTTGGATCCGGATCCATTTAATTTTTCCTGCTCTGCCACTTTCAATGACAAATTTCCAAACAGCTTGTCATGGCTGTTTACCACACCCTCAATCAGTGTGTCTATTTCTTTATCAGAAAACTTATTTTTCTTCTTCCTGGCAGTTTGGCTGCTCTCTGCTGCTGCTGTATCCATTTTGTGAAGGAGTCAGTTGTTAGGTGCACAGCTGGTTTCAAGTGAATGTAACATCTTTCACGTAAATCTGGTCAGACAGCGCTTAGAGACCCCTGTGGTTATAACGCGCCATATAAATTAAATAAATAAATAAATAAATAAATATTTCAATGGTCAATTTCACTCCAGTTCAGCTCCTGCAGTCAGGTCCCTCATCTCGCTGTGACTGTGCACTGAATGAGGCTTGGTCTGCTGACTTCCTGGTAGTGATGTCATCAAGATGCATCAAATGTGCGACTCCGCTATTTGCGATTTCGCTATTTGTGAATTCGCAAATAGCGAGTTCGCAATTTGAGATCTCGCTAACTGCGATTGCGATTTATTGCGATTCGCAATTATATCGCAATTTTCATGATGCATCGATTTTTGCGATTCCTTATTTGCGATTCCTTATTTCTCGCAAATAAGGAAACGCACATTTTGACAGTGATGCATGTGCCTGTCAGTTCTGTAAATAATAAGTATTTCGAAAATGAGTGGTTTGGACCCAATAGGCTACCTTCACCAATCACAGTAGTCAATGAACATGTTACACCATTGCGAACATTCAGGGAGACCATCCCCTCAAAAGCTGTTCAAGTCAGATAAGCTTGCCTCAAAGATTGTGTCTTCTATGTCCCACATTTTGGACCATATAGCAAACTGGACTTTTAGAAAAATCTGAGTTTTGATGGATGCGCCTGGGCTATACCGAGTCTGAGCAGGGAACCCTCTAACCTTGGCAGAAATGAAAAAATAGGAAGCAGTCAGCTGTACATTAGAAGAAGAAACAACTTTGCCCAGTTTTGAAGCAGCCTGCTTCACAAACACAGAGATAAGTGAAACCCAACAGCCTGTCAAAGGGACCTGATAGGCCTGTACCGAAAAATGGAGACTAGTGCACATTGTTCTCTGAGGCACACAAGCTCCTCTCCATAAATAAAAAAGTCACAACACTCATACACTCAGCTATGCTGGAGCCCTTCCCTCATCCTGTCTTGGATTTTCATGTGCCTCCAGAGCATCACAAACATGCTGAGAGACAATCCTCTCAAAAGATAATAGAATACAAATAGTTTTTCTTTCAGGTTGCATAATGCTGAGTCTTGCACTACAGATAATTTTGCCATGAGCTTTAGGTATAGGCTTACAGACATCTGCTACACAGAGCCATACTAGTATTTCCACCTCTGATGCTATCCTCACAAGTACATTGCCGTCCCCATTTTAAAAAGAATTATGGTTAAGAACAATTAAAGGAGCCTTATAAATGGCTGACTATTAATACATGAATCATGATAAATTACCCCTTTATGAAATTGTATGTGTTAGCGGATGAGCTCTGGAATACGCACGCCATTGTGGTGGCCTTTATCACACTGATTTAAAACTGCATGAGATGAATATTAGTTCCCTTAATGGACAGCTAATTCCTGATATCCTGCTGCAGCCTACACAATAACCATTTTAGAACTGCTCCTCTTGAAGTTATTCTTTTGTTTCAGCACTCAGAATTTTTTTTGAGGCTTTGGGTATGAGTGATTTATGGGAGAAACCCTTGGGTGTTCCTTTTCCATCAAAAACCCTGTTGAAAGAAAAATATTGGGAGCTGATTAATGCTAGGATAAT
Organism: Triturus cristatus; assembly: GCF_964204655.1. Taxonomy (NCBI): domain Eukaryota; kingdom Metazoa; phylum Chordata; class Amphibia; order Caudata; family Salamandridae; genus Triturus; species Triturus cristatus. The sequence continues at coordinate 79,136,408 of NC_140588.1, forward strand.
GATTGATTGCAACACCTCCTCTCTAACAGATGGTTTCTTGAATATAAAATCAGCCCCAAGGCTGGAGTTCTTTTGGGACCTTGTTACGAAAGTACTAGATAGGAAGTTGTACTTCCAGATGCGGGTGGGATCATTGCCTGTGAATTCATTTACTACCCGGTGGTCTAGTAAAGATGATAACTTATGCCCATTATGTAAGTCTCGAGAAGAAACAATAGCCCATATGTTTTTTGCATGCCCTGCTTATTTATCCCCGAGGCGGGTGTGGCTGAGACCAATTTGCAAACTATTGGGCATCAGACAAAGTGGCGAGGCAAAAATTATCCTATGTACTAGTACAGCACCGGCTATTGTCGTGGCTGTGGCAACATTTTTAGGATGGGCGTGGATTATAAGAAATCATAGTAATCGAGAGTGATCTGTTAGTTGTTCCTGGTTGCGCATTCTGTAATTAACCCTGAGTATGTCTGTAGTAAGTTCTTTTTTTCTTTTTTTTTGTATAAATTTTAAAGTATGTTTTTTAACTCTACTTGTAAGTAAGCAATCTTTTTTATTGGTCTTTTATGTATTTATGAATTGTATATATGATGTATTGTTGCTATAGATCTTGTACTTGTCTTGTATTGCTTTTATGACATATGTCGAATAAAGCTGTTTGGATTAGTTTCAGCATCTTGTTTTAATAATTTGAAGAGTTTTGCTTTTGAGGCAAGTGCTGACACATTGCAGGATATGCAAACACAAAGTAGATGCTACTTTAATGTCAATCTTAAGTTGGCACCAATGATTAAAGTATGGGATATGTACATGTCAATAGCTTGAGGGCTTCTTCGTAAGCAGGCGTTCATGAAGATGAATAAGCTGTGCAAGGAAGAATGGAGGTTTGAACAGGATATTGGGGTGCTGAAACAAGAGCTTTTTGGTATCTATCTCAGAAAAGGAGATGTCTGTAATCAAGAAGAGGTTGTCGCAGAAGCACAAGGTATTTATTAAGATCATTGAGAGTAGGAGTACAGCAAAGTGGCATGCAAGTAAGGTGGCCCACTTTGAATATGGGGAGAGAAGTGGTAACCTTCTAATTTGGAAGGCAAAACCGGAAAGAGGACAAATTATGTAGAGGATTTGATATTAGATGAGGATGGTAAGGACTCAGAAGAAAAGGATAGAATTGAAGAGTGCTTCCTCAACTGGTTTGAGGACCTGTAGTCTGAAGCAGGAAGCTCTGGAAGTTTAGACATGAGAGAGTGGTTAGCCGGCTTAAGACTCTTAGTTCTATTATCTATAGGACAACAAGACCTTATGGGAGAAATTACTTAAGAAGAAATTATCTCACAAATTAACAAAACCTTTAGTAGGAGAGCAGCTGGCCCAGATGTACTACCAGGAAAATTCTATAAGTCTATGAAATAGATAATAGTCCCAGTAAGGAGCTGCTTAACACTGCTGGGGGGAGGATCAACTGTTCCTACATGCTGGAAAAAAGTAGTAATGACCCTACTTTTGAAACCTAACAAGAACACTAAGAATGTGTACTCTTAAAGGCTCATCTTCCTTCTTAATTAAGATTATTAGGTCCTTGCAGGGATTTTAGCTAGGAGACTCTCTTGGGTAATAAGTAGTTTAGTACAGCTAGATCAGAAGGGGTTTGTGCCTTGGAGACATCTGCATGATCTTACCCATGAATTGATATCATCTATTGGCATTGCCATTGTGAATTCTGAGCATCTGGCATTGTGACTAATGATGCAGGTAAGACCTTTGACAGGATGAGATGGGTGACATTATGGGAGGTCTTGGAGATCTTTAATCTTCCTTCTGGGTTAATTGAATCAGTTAAGGATGTATATGCAGCACCATCAGCTCGGATTCTGGTCAATGCAAGCCTGACAAGAACAATTTATATCAAGAGAGGGACCTGACAGGGCTATCCACTTTCGTCATTGCTATTTAACCTGAAAATAGAGCACTTAGCACAAGGAATCAGGATAGATGATGAGATTGTGCCTTTTGAGTCTGGGCATCACACCATTTAGGTCACTCTCAAGGCTGATGACATTATCCTGTACATGAGGGACCCATAGTAAACTGTGGGGCACATCGAGGATATTACTGATGTATTTGGGGCCTTCTTGGGTTTTGCCATAAATAAGCAGAATACAGAGGTAACGGTATGGAATTTAGACATCCTAGTAAAGCATTATTAGACAAAGATAAGATACCTGGTTATCAAATCATACATAAGGTAGAAGAGATGCTGCAACACATCCTTAGCAGGGAGAGGAAAGAGATCGAGGCGCAATTGTAAAGGTGGGAGCATCTACCATTAATGCTCTATGGCAGGGCACTTTTAGTTAAGATGATAATACCCTCTAAGTTAACATATCTGTTTGTAATTTCACCCTTCTGTTCCCCAAGGATGGTTTAGCACTTTGAGGACAAACTTCAAGACATTATGCCACTAATGAAGGAAGAATCTATGTGATACTGGGAGCTAGTCATGGCATATGAGGAGAAATGTAAAATACCTGACCATTTGTGGGTTGAATACCTGCCGTCGGAGAGTAAAAACCAAATAAATGGCAACCTTTGATGCATCTCCTTTACTATATAGTTAAATCGGCTCCACTCAGAAAAAAATCACATTTTCCGCTCCATAGAATCTACTTGACTTTGAGGAAGATGACAAAATTTGATATAGGTGCCACCCCATGCTGCAATAAGTGTGGGTAGGAAAAGGCTAATGACGAACACATGTCTATTTCTTGCCCCTGGCTGCTTAGCTTTTGGGGTAACTTAAGTAGAGTAGTCTCTGTGATTGCTGTCACCTATATAACGGTAAGCCCTGTCCTGATTTCTTTTTAAAAACTGATGCTCAGTATGTTTTGTCAGAAAAGATTACATTTTGTTTGATCTTGTTGACTAGGAGGGAGATTTGTGTAAACTTGCTGAAGGCGACTCCTCCTCTTCTGAGTAACAAGATAAAGGTGGTGGACAGAGCATGCAAATTGGATATGTACTGCAACATAAGTATGAGCGTGCAATAACTATGGGTGAAATACTAAGTGTGGCAAGATATCAATCCTGTTTTCTCTTTGTTCTATCATTAATTCAAATTTGCCAGCATTTGGAGGTGCACTCCTCAAGTGGGCTGTACTCATGTCAGAATGTCAATGGACACCACTCAGGTTGAGACCCATTGTGTCTGAAGGCATATGAGGACAAAAAAAAGACATCTTTGGCAATGTTAGTATGTGACTTTAAGCAGTTGAAAACTTATAGGTGGTGAAATTCTTAAGTTGTAACAATGTGATAGTAAATACATGTGAACAGCGGAAAACCACATGAGATCTAGGGCCTCATGTAGGTAGCGTACCAGTTACCACTTCTGAAATACCGAGCCGTACCGACTCGGTATTTAAGAAGTGGTAACTCGTATGTAGGTAATGAGTCGGTAATTTTTACCGATTCGTTACTAGTCGGTGATTACCGAATCGGTATTTACCGATTCGGTAATGAGGCATACCTTCCCATTGATGGGAAGGTATGCCTCATTACCGAATCGGTAAATACCGATTCGGTAATGGGGGGAACACATACAAGGGTGGCAGGGTGTCACATTGACACCCTGTTGCACCCCTGTTTCGGCCATGTGTGCACATGTGGCACACATACATGCCCTAAGGGCATGTATGTATGCCACATTGCACACAGCTACGCGCGTAAAAATGCATTTACACATACATTCATTATTTACCACCAACTATAAGTTGGTGGTAAATACCGACTCATAAACACACACACACACTCCCCCTACATCTCGATTTTGCTTTCGGAATTTACCGAATCGGTAAAATTACCGATTCGGAAAAGTTACCGATTCGGTAACATTACCGATTCGGTATTATTACTGAATCGGTAATTTTACCGATTCGGTAAATTCCGAAGGCAAAATATGTCCCCCTACATACCAATGGCCAAAATACCGGTCGGTAACGGTAAAATTACCGAAAATCGGCCGTTACCGACCGGTATTTGGCTACCTACATGAGGCCCCTAATGTTTTGCTAATGGAAAGGTGATGGACTAATTCAAGCAGGTATATGAGGAACTGCCCATACTAACTTCCAGCCTTTTGAAAGAATAGAAGACATCTGAGTCTCTTCAGTAATTATAAATAGAAAGATAAATCAAATGTTAATTAGTTTTCATAGGAATTAGAAAACAAAGAGGGAAAAAGCAAACGTCTGCTTTATTAGGAGAACAATCTAGCTTTCAATAGGGAAAGGAAAGTGGTAGGCTCTTGAGGAAAGAGTAGCAAAATCTGCATTGTTTGAGGCTAGATAAAAAGAGAAGTTATCAGGAATTAATTAAATTTAGTAGGTGATTTAGGGGTGGAACGAGGACAATCACAGCAACAAACATAATTGATGTGTTTTGCTTGCAAACTATGAATTGACAACAAATTTGGAAACATTTCAGTTGGTTGTTGTGAGAAATTAGGTAATTGGCTGAGGGGAGTGGAAGTCCTACTGAGGCAGCAAACACAATCCTTGCAGGCTAAACCACAAAATGTCACTAAATGAAGCTGTGATTGACCCTCGGGAAGCTAGGCAGAACAGCAGTCAAGCTTACAATAGGGGGAATGTGTAAAGTGTTTCCGTAGCACACAAGCAGTAATAAAGTGAAGAAAACAACACAAGAAAAATAGCACACAAATTTTGAAAAAAATAATAAATTATAATAAATACAGACCAGGACAAAGTCTCATGTTCAGTCTGACTGCGAAGAAGCGTGAGCCGGATACAAGACCAAACACGGCCTGATGGAAGGTGTACCTGCTTGTACTTGAAGTTGAGATGTGAGGTCCTGCATCGTTTTGGTGAGACCACTGATCAGGGGCGCGGAGGTGCTGCTATGAGAGGTTCTGGGTCAAGCTGTGTCACACTATGTTGGTTCTAATGAGGCTGTCAATCAGGAGCTGTGAGGCGCTGCAATGTATGGTCCTGTTTGGAGATGCGACTTTGGTTTTCAGGGAACCCTTAGTTAGACAAGGACGAGTACACTCTGATGCCAGCCAATGGTCCAGGGACTGATGGGTTCATCTTGATTATCAGGACTCAGTCCAGCAGAGGCCAGCAGCAGGACTGAGGCAGGTCTAGTTGGGTCTGGTCAGTTGGGCAGATGAGGGACAGGTCCCTGGAGCTTGTTGTGTCCTTGTAACTCACACCTAAGGCCAGCTAGCTAGTCTATTGAGTCCCTCTGGTGTCCCTCTGTTCAAGGGAATAGGTCAAATCTTCCTTCCCCAGGCAGCAGTGCAGTTGTTCCCGTAGCAGGGCAGCAGGGCAGTCCTTCCAATAGCAGATCAGCTTCTGAGTCCTCCACAGTTCCAGAGGTGATCTGAACAGTGGTTCTGGGGTCCAATATTTATACCTAGTCCCAAGCTTTGTGTGTGGGGGAACACCTTGTCCTACCTACACCTATGGTTCTGGGAAGTTCTTTCCTTCCCCTTTCAAGGCTTCAAACTGTCTGGGGTGACAACAGTCTGGTGTCAGGTTATTGTGTTTGCGCTGCAGGCCAAGCCCTTTAAAGTGCAGGTCAGCAGAGAACATTTTTTTTGTTATGGGCTTGATTTATGTTTCTGAAGAAGATCAAATACTGAATGGATTCATTATTGGAGGGATCACAATTTATGTGTGATATTTATTTTTATATGTACTGACAGATAGATCAGTGCATCTGGTTGTATTGTAATCACCCCCCAACAAAAAAAATCTCAGTAGTAACTAAGTTTATCTTTAGGAGAGAGGACATTATTAGAAGGCATGAGGCAGTTATTTACATTAAGAGATAAGTAGTAGATGAATATATGCACTAGATATGTATTGCTTGCATTTTTTTAAAGGAATAGCAAATTACATATCAGAACGCAGCTTGTTACACAGAGAAACAACTAAGGTATATCCTTTAACTGCTATGATTAGATGCAGGACTCCCACATCTAGATTCTAATAGCTGTACTGTCTGCGTTAGATACCCACTGCAACCTGAAGATATCAGTGTTCCAGCAGAAGTGATGAGTCAGGGTGGTGGCGCCCAGTTTCTTTGTTTTCTCCCTCATCCGATTTCTACTATTTGTCCCTATACAATTGTTGAACACTGTCACTGGTGGAGGTGGTGAGAGATCATAAAATGCATTGCTTCTGTTAAATTGCCGGTACAAGGTTCGTGCTTTCTGATAGGACAGACAAGGAAAAAGTGCAAACTGAATACCCATTAGTATCAGGAAGCATGCAACTAAAATGTATATCAACAATAAATATCCTTATCATATCTTGCTGAACTTGGAGTCGATCTCTGACTCATTCTGTTTCTCTGCAGCAGCAAAGCTGAAACTCTCATAAGGCATGTTATTGAGTATTTGTATAGTGCACAACTACTAGAAGTGTGACATCACCACACTTAACTTATCTGGTGGACCAGTATGTTTGGTTGGAGAGGTGTGTGGTTCTCAGTTGACCTGTGTGGAAAAAGTTGGGTTTGAGGCCCTTACAACTGAGCACGTTGCATCAAAGTGAATGGGGCACTGGGTGTATGCATGCATATATTTATAAGGACATGTGCAATATTTTATTCTAAATGAGTGAGTGAGGTATACCAAAAAGGAGATTGTGATTGTCCCTTTTGGTTAGACCTGTGATGGGGACCTGGAGGAGTAAGCATCTCAGTGTAGAGAACTATTGAATTCACCTGGAAGCAGTCAAAGCCCAGCCATTGGTAATTCTCTCACTCACAGACACTTCAAGAAAGTGTCTAGGGAGTAGAGGTTTTACCAGTTAAATCAATGGTATCCTTAATAAAGGGTTCATGGGGCTCACCCAGAAATGGGGGTGGGGTGGTGCAGTTTAAGAAACTCTTGACTTTAAGAGACCAGTGGAAATCCTAGTACTAAGAGGCCCAAAAAGGGAATACATCACCAGAAGACACCCTTCTTATTGGAAAGCCCTGGTTCAAACAAAACTGCTTTAAACTGGGTCCTGAAGAAAGACCAAAGTTATAGGATTGTATTAGATGTGATTCCAATAGTTAAAGTCATGGCTTGACAGAAAAATGAATACTGTTTAATTCTCCTTTACTGCCTAATAGCTGTAAAGAATTGAGTTATCAATTTAACTAGGTAGTGGTGCAACATCCTGTCCTATTTGTGCATTACAATTCCCATTGGATATAGAAAATTTGTGAATACTGCGAGGTAAAGGTTCAATCTCAGAACTGAAGATGGTAAACCAAGGTACAGAATCAAAAACACTGCTAAAGAAAAGGCCTCTCTTTAGTGTAAATATTTTAAAGGATCATAGTTTCATTTACCATCTCCTTCTAGACCTAGCTAATGTGTAGGAGTGTTCCCCATTCATCCACCTTTTGTGGTAAATAAAAATTCCTTTACCGGGACTGAATTTGATACATAATCTTAATAAAATAGCTCAGTAAAATGAGAGGCAGAATCCGTGATATTAGAGTTTCTGAATGGGCTTTATTCCAATAATCGATTATAATCGGATGCTTCAAGTTCCATCACCACGGGGTTCAGGAAGTGAAGTACATACTTTATTGACAAGAAGTGACTTTTATAGTACATACGTTATAATGAAGCAAATACAGTAGGCGTAATAATTGATAAGGAACTTGACGTGGTACCTGCGTAACCGAAAATGGGTGTTTACAAGGAGTAAAAAGACACATGATTGGTTATGATATCATGCATAGGTGGATCTATAAGATAATACTTGACATAGATGCGCGCGCAGCAGCATGACGTGTAATTGACGTGTAACTAGGGGGTGAAGGGAACTTGACATTAGCTCTACATGTGGAGACGAAAAGTCTGGGGGTCAGATCAACCTAATCCCAAATCATATCTAACATCCTATGTTTAAAGAACTATGTTATCCATAAAGAAGGACTCTCGGACAGAATCTATTCTATACTGACTGTGCGTGTGTGTACAAGCGTCTAAGTGTCTACACTGAATGCGAGGGGATGGGAATATTCCATGGTGACAGGGCTATGAATTACTTGCATGAGGGCAGAGAAGCCGGGCCTCTTACTTGGTAACTGGAAGAATGTTTACTTAAGCTACTAGGCAGGAATGCATCGGCTGAGGGGGAAGCAGATAATTCGAAGGTGAAATACAGCTCTTGGCAGAGAATAGGCTGATGTCAGGCTTCGTGAGCCGCGCAGAGAATGAGACAGAGTTCATGGTCACAGATGCAGGCTCAGACTGGAGCTTTCAGAGGCAGAAGGCAAAAGGAGTTTGATGACAGAATCAGGGCCTACTTGCCTTGGACTGTAAAATGGCATAAGTGAACCATATAAAGCCGGTGGCCTTTCATATTTAGGAATGGAATATCCGACATATTCATGGCGGATCTGACAGAGGACATGTTGACGGTGGACGCACATGTATTTGCGTCTTCATAACTGGAACTGGAGGGAACATACATGTACTTGTGACATGCTCATAGAACCGTTGGGGTCCAAGATAGGGGACATAACTGACCAGGAAAATCCACATTTCCACATTCCCTCCTTGTCCCCCTACTTGCCCTTCAAGAGATATCGATCTTCATCAATCCATCGATCTGTTCATATAGCATCATTTGTTCTTCTTTCTTCTTCCGGGATCTTGAATGAAATCTTGGTGGTGGAATACACGATGTGGCACACAGACCACAAATCGCTGGTCCACATTGTAGACATAGACAGCAACTGAATAGTATGAGAAAGCCAATACCTAGGAAGGATAAAACTCTCCATCCCCAGGCTGATATCACACTCCAAAACCAACTGGACCAAGTCCAAGTGCCTGGGTTCTGGTGTATCTGGTTTACAATCTTATGAAGGCGAGTGATGGCTTTATATACAGATGGCGAATTTTCTGGTATGAATACGCAGCAACTTGATCCGATGACCCTACAAGCTCCGCCCCTATCAGCCAGGATGACGTCAAGGACAAGACGATTTTGAAGCACAACAATCCGCATAGCAGACTGCTCTTCTGTTAAATTGCCTAAGGCGGAAATAGTCTCATTCACTACTGCTTCAAGGGTTCTGGTTAATCTACGTATCAGCTTACTATTAGTAACAGTACCTATATAGGGAAAGATGCCTTTATTAAAATCTACATACTTGTCCCATGCCGTTTCAGTGTAATCGACAATGGGGAGATCTCTCCGCTTTCTGTTGTGTACTAAATGAATATTTCTGTAGTAATCAGGAGGAGCTAGAAAAACAGGTGGCAAAAGGAATGCAATGTAGCAGGTACCATCCCAATCTGGAGGTAGACGCATATATGCAGTCTGACCACATATGAAGTAGGAGTGGCGAGAAGCTCTAAATGAAGATTTGCCTTGATCACGGAATTCTACTATAGTATTGCATTTACTATGGCCCATAGGTATGGAACCAACCTTTCTTACACACAATTCACCCTTCGCTGGGAATACTGACATGGTGGGCAAGACTAGTTCAACTTCGGATACGACATTTAGAATCATGAGATTAGGTGTAAAGTTACCTAATCCATATACTTCATTTTCTAGATCAGTTCCTGTTCTTTTGGGGCGACCCTCCTTGTCAGGGTAGCAGACCTTGAGTAAGACTAGGTTCAGGTTTCCCCATATCCAATGATCTTGGTAAACTGCTGTGTCTGAGTCTATGGAATTGATTAAACTAAACCATGCTCCACAGGAGCCATTATGTGTGAATGGATGTGGAAAGAAAGGCAGGACTCCTTCATAATTCTGATAGGGAGGGAGTCGGCCACACACCCAACAATTGGTGGCATTACTAGTCTGATGGGAATGATGTAACATACTAATGAATGTGTTATTGCGCAGCGCAAGTCTATAAGATAATTCATGCGGAGGTAAGTCACTAAAAGAATGTTCAGTAGTAACATTATAAACATGTCTAGAAATAGGGTAATATATGTGCAACAACATACTCGTAATAATTATTAAAAGACTCAATAAAAACAGAATTAATAATGTCCCCATACAGTAGCTACGCAGTGATTTACAATACGCCTGTCGTTTCAACATTTTCCGGGTATTTTCTCTACTCAGGTCCAAGGGATCCATGTCAGAGACAATTCAACCGCTTCACCTTGGAGAGGACTTAAACAATCAAATTGCTCGACTGTTTGGGCCTAAGCTTTAGTTTATAGTTCTTAGAGTCATTTTGTTCAACAAAGGGAAGTTCTGAATCAGTCTGTGAGGGAGTGCAGGGCACAATGTCTATATCCGAGGATAGTCCATGAAATTTCTTGACGTGGCTTGAATGAATCCAGCCCTTGCGGCCCTCGATCTTCACGGCTGTCCTCGTGGTCAACAGGACCAACTTGGGTGCTTTCCACCTGGGCTCCAGCTGGGTCTTTCGGTCGAAATTCCTCACAAACACCAAATCACCCGGAACAACGTCATGGGGTTTCACCTCGGTGTTGTCGGGAAAAGCTGCAGCTACCTGTGAACGACAAGATTGTAGTGCAGACATCAAGGAAGCCAAGTAATCTGTCAGCATATTACAGTCAACATCAGTTATTTTGCGAGGTATAGGCGTCCCCCACATATTCGGTGGTCTGCCGAAGATCACCTCATACGGGGATAGCCCTGTTCGAGAGTGTGCTACCATTCTCATGTAAAAGAGTGCAACGGGTAGCGCTACTACCCAGTCGACACCTTTTTCTCTGCATATTTTGGACATTCTGATTTTCAGGATCTGGTTATGTCTTTCTACGAGGCCTGCTGCCTCGGGGTGTCGGACACAGTGGAATTTCCACTGATATCCTAACAGAAGTGAAACGTGTCTCATTAATTCGGATGAGAACGGCTGGCCGTTATCTGAGTAAACAGCACGTGGTAAACCGTATCGTGGGAAGAATTCTCGAACCAACTGTTTGGCAGTAGTCGGGGCAGTGTAATCTGAAACCGGGTATGCCTCTGTCCAACGGGACAGAGCGCAGACAACTACAAGAACATATTTGAATCCTCGACATCGTTCCATCTGGATATAGTCCATCTGGAGTACTTCAAAAGGATGGTTAGGAGTATGAAATCCACCCTGTTCTACGGGAACGCTTTTTCCTGGGTTAAACTGACAACAGATCATACAGGTACGGACCTTTTGTTTTGCTGCTGCTCGTAAATGTTTATTGAACCAAATGTGTTGAATGCTGTCTAGCATAGCTTTTTCTCCTAGATGTGCTGGACTATGTATAGTGTTGATTATAATTTGGACCATTGAGTCAGGAAGGAACCATACAGACTTTTCCTTCATCATCCATCCTTGGTCCGTTTGGATCCCCCCTAATTCAGTCCATTTCTTTATTTCATCTGGTGTAGCATGTGTCTGTATGTCAATTACGTCAAGAGTAGGATCTTTAACTGTCATGCAATGTGTCGGGACTATTGTCTTTGTCACGTCGGGGATTTGAGTTTGAGCAGTCTGTTTAGCTGTTCTGTCGGCTAGATCATTGCCTTGAGAAATGATATCAGTAACCTTCGTATGAGCTTTACATTTCATGATTGATATTGCAGTGGGTAGATGTATTGCATCTAATAAGGCATGAATGAGGGGTCCGTGCTGAATGTGGGCACCGTGGGAAGTTAAATAACCTCTCTCTCGCCACAGCACGCCGAAGTCGTGTACAACTCCGAATGCATAACGTGAGTCAGTGTATATGTTGACTTTTTTATTCGTGGCTTGAATACAGGCTTGTGTCAGAGCGATGAGCTCTGCGGCTTGAGCTGACAAAGTATTTATACGATTAGTTTCAATGACTTCAGTATCTGTTGTGACTGCGTAAGCGGACACTAACTCTCCTGTACTTGTTCTCATGCATGAACCGTCTACATACAATGTCAGGTCTGGGTCTGATAATGGGACATCGGTTAAGTCTTGTCTGGGTTTCGTTGTTATCGTAATAACTTCAATACAGTCATGGGCTAGTGGGTCTGTTCCTATTACAGGTAGAAGTGTGGCAGGATTCAATGTGTTACAGCGTCTGATTTCTATATGTGGCTGAAACAATGTAAGTTCATATCCTGTAAGTCTTGCTATGGTCAAGTGTTGTGTTTGCGTTCTATTCACAAGAACCTCTACTGCGTGTGGTACTTGAACTGTCAATGGATGTCCCAACACTATAGCATCGCTTTGTCTGATTGCCAAAGCTGTCGCTGCCACTGATTTCAGGCATGCAGGCAAAGCCTGAGCTACGGGATCTAATGTACTAGAAAAATAAGCACATGGTTTGTGTGCTCCTGCTTGTTCCTGTGTGAGTACTGACAAGGCAGCACCTTCGCGTTCTGTAACAAAGAGTGTAAACTGTTTTCTGTAACATGGCGTTGCTAAAACGGGTGCTTGACATAAAGCTTTCTTTAAGCTTTCAAAAGCGTGTGTGTGTTCCTGAGTCCAAGGGAGAACAGTCGGTGTGGCTGCCTCCTGTGTGGTTAACTGAATGAGTGGTTTTGCTAGAAATACGTACTGAGGGATCCACTGCCTGCAATATGACGTGAGGCCTATGAAAGCTCGTACTTCCTTTTGTGTCTTGGGTATTGGCATGTTAGCTATTAACTGAATGCGGTCGGGTGTAAGCTGCCTTCCCTCCTTGGACAGCGAGTGTCCAAGGTAAACAACTCGCTGGACACAGAATTGCAGCTTAGAAGGGGACACCTTGTGCCCCTTTTCGGCTAGGAATTGTAAAACTGTCAGCGATGCTTTTTCACATTCAGGTTCGCTTCTTGCGGTGATCAGCAGATCATCGACGTATTGAAGCAGAGCGGTGTTAACTGGCATGTGGATACTGTCAAGTTCTCCTTTCAGTGCTTGGCTATAGATGCTGGGACTTTCTGTAAATCCTTGAGGTGCGCGTGAGAATTTAAAGCTACGCCCATTTAAACTGAATCCGAACAAATATTGACTTTCCGGATCTATTGGGACGCTGAAAAAGGCATTTTTGAGATCAATTACAGTAAAGAATGTTGCTTCGGAATCAATAGCTGTCAATAATGACGAGATATCTGGGACCACAGGGAATTGTGGCACAATGCATTTGTTTAACTCGCGCAGATCAATAACCAATCGATATACTGGCGGGGCTGTAGGATCTGTTCGTTTAAGAATCGGAATTATCGGTGAATTACATACATTGGAGTCTGTTTCTACAACTACTCCTTGGGCAATTAGCTCGTCAATGATTTGTAGTAAAGCCACTACAGCATCTGGTGGTAACTTGTATTGTCGCATTCGTGGTAGCACCACTCCTGCCTTGAGTGTGACTCGATATGGTGTAATATTCATGCAACCAACATCAGTAGGGCCTTGTGCCCATAGATGTGTAGGTAAAGTCTGTAGTCGGGGATCCATGTCTCTAGACACATAGTGACCTTTAAAATCACGTAAAAACAACCTTACTCCTTCCGGAGAACAACATATTATGGCTCCTAGGGCTTTCAGAGTTTTAATTCCTAACAGATTTTCTGGGCATGATTTAGTAAGCAATAAATCTGTAGTTCGTGTCAAAGGTCCTATCGTAAGTGGAAGAGGCTGTGATACTTCATTAACAATAGGTTTTCCTGAAAAACCAAGGGAGATATTCTGAGAGCCTGAGAGGGGTGCCCCTGGAACTTCACTACGTTTTATAGTTGTTCGACTTGCCCCTGTATCGAGTAAGAATTTTCTATCTTGACCTAATAATTCACTATGTACATAAGGTCCTTCTTGATCTACAGGAATCTCGATAAGGGGTAAGTCAACTTCCCTCTCTAGGCTAGTTCATGCGTAACGCTGATACTCAGGATATTCATACTGTGCAGTCTGATACATTTGTCGTGTTGTGGTCTGTGTGGCAGCAGCAGGCAACGGTGGTGCAGCTGGCACAAACTGTATTGGCTGTTGTGCGGCTGGCATGGCCTGGGCATGCTGCATAGCTCCTTGTTCATTCTGATCCTGTCTGAGTGGCCGTGGTCTTTCTTGTGTTTTACCTATGGCGATATTATGTTTTAAAACTGGACAATCGTGTACGTAATGACCTGGCTTCTTACAATAATTGCATGTCCCTTTTACCGGTCCTGCTGAATCGGAATGTGTCATACCCTTTTTATGTCCTTCAGCTGGTACTGTCTGGGCAACTAGCATTTTCATTTTTGTGTCTTTCATGCGTCTGTGTTCATGTTCCTGTTCCTCTTTAATTCTATTGTGATGGTACTGTAACATTTGTAACATTTGTGTTGGAGTGTTACCTTGCCAGGTACTCTCGAATTTTAATACTCTATTCTTTACCGGGGACAGAGCATTTTCTACTAATTTTGTTACAAACAGATGCGGGTATGATTCGCTACTTGCTTTTATGCCACTATTTATACCAAAACATTTTTCAAATCGGGCATAGTAATCACTAGTGTCTTCATCTTGCTTCTGTTTACAGGCTGAAATTGTACCCCAATCTTCCTTTTTCGTAGTTAATAAACGTGGCAGTACCTGTACTAGCAAACCTGGTAGTGCTTTAGTTTTATCCCCGAGTCCTGCTCCTGCAGTTCGGGCCTTTTCTTCCGCTTCTAACACTGACCATTCTATCTTTTGGTCTCCTACCTCCCACTCTTTTTCCTTGAGTTTCTCATAAATGCCAGCAGGCATCAACACCTTTAATATCGTCATAATGTCGGGATAGGTATACTCTCCCATGAGTAACATGTCTTTAATTTCTCGGTGAAAACCCGCTGGGTCTTTGTCATGACTAGGTACCACTTTCTTCATTTCTAACAGTTCTATTTTTGATATGGGCGTATATACAAATACGCGCCTAAACTCGTCGCCCTCGCCTTTTATTGGGTGTACTTCTCGTAAGGGATTCTGTCTATCCATGTGATACGTTGTTCTTTCCTTGCTGGGCAATGAGGTATGCTCTGAGCATAAAAAAAGAATATACTGTTTTCTTGACATTAGAATTTCTTTAATTAATTCAGTACCTGGACCTCTCCATTTATTTGTAAGCAATTCAGTCAATATGTCAGGTAACGGACCAGGGTCCGAATGCTGACTCCGATATAGTATAATGAGTTGTTGAATCATATAAATCCCAGCCAACCTCTGTTCATCTGGGGTGAGATTCAAAAATGTGCGTACTACTGTAGCATCACTATATTTTCCGGGACTGTCCACCCAGTGGACAGCTGCCCTGGCTAAATCTTGTTCATCCATAGAATCGAGAAAATGATAACCCCTTCGTTCTCGGAGTAGTTTGTCAGCAGTTTGGAACGAATGCTCGTTAGACCTTATATTAATTATAGGTATTTGGAAATTCCTGTTATTATCTGGACATATCGGACGTATTGAGTCAATATGACATCTAGTCTGATCCCTATGACAAGATCTTCCTCTACCTACATAGGCTATGGTGTCCAACTGTCCTGCGGGTGGTCCTGACCCTTCTTCCTCGCTTTGTTCGAACTCGTCGGTCTGTAATCTCTCTTCGTGTATCCGTTCTATTTCTTTACGGATCTTTCGGCACATGGCTATTATACAATTTTGCTTATCGTGTCTTCCTTCTGATATATTCTGGCTCCATTTTGTAAGAATATGCATTGCATCCGGGTCTACCCCCGGTCGGTCTTGATTTCTGATCACACAGTTTATGAGGAAACGTAGCAGTTCCCCTTGTATCTCTACTTTCTGGAATTCCATAGCTCTGTTAATACATTCTGGATCTCGCCCTGTTTGAACAAAATGATATATTTTATCTAGATGCGCAGTCATTCCTGGTAACCTCGCTAAATACCCTGCGGCTCGTCTGATACGTAATGATGCCAGGACCATTTCGTCCTCTTTACCGACCACCGGGTCATATCTACAATCTATAAGAAGTTCCTTAAGCGCACGTTCACTTACGAATTTGGGTGTACGTGAATGCGCTGACTCTTGAAAAACAAGTTTATTTATTCTAGGTGGCGTAAAAGTATTGCTAGCACCTCCCGTGGCCCCATCTGGGGCGTCGGGTGTGAAAGGATTCGTCGAACGTGACACAGCAACTATAGGTGTGGACACCACTGTAGAATCGACTGTGGAGACAGATGCGGAAACAGATGTGCTTGCCGAAGCTAGTGTTGGGACTTGCTGTTGCACAGGGACAGATACCTGATCCTGACGTTGAACCCCCCCGCCAGACGGTCTATGTGGTGCGGGGTTAGCATACTCGGGAGCTGCGTCATCTAGATATGAGGAAAGAAAAACATCTTCTGCGGTTCTGGGATGTCCTTTAGGATGTACCTTAATTGGAAATAATGGGGGTGGCAAGTCTTTTGGCATCTCTGGAGCAGCCTTAGGTAATCCTTCGGCTAGAAGAGGATACATACCATTCATAAGGGCATTTCTTTGTCTATCTACTGGTTCCGATTTCACTCGGATACCTTCCTCAATTAATAGATTTTCTTGAACTTTATTTGAACTTTCTTTACTCTTCTCTTCCTGTCTACGTGCTTTTTCTGTACGTCTTTGAGATTCTTTACGCCATAACTCAACAGCGTCTTTCTGTGACTGTCTGACTTTTCTCTTCCATAATTCTTCCTCGACTTTCATGATGCACTCTGCATCCCAGGTTCCCGCTGTGGGCCACCTCTGACTTTCCGGCAATCCCTTGGTATAATCTACCCATAAATCAAGAAATAATATGGCATCTAAGCCATGCTTCTGATACATAAAGTGCCCTGGAGTATCCCTAGGAGGAATAGGGACGGCTTCTTCAAGTACCCCTTTCCTAGTAGTGATCTGTCTTAATTTCGAAAAAAGCGGCATATTGACAACTGATCCGATACTTAATTTTGAACACACTTAATACAAAAAGCACACTAATGAACAACCATTCATACCACAATATGCAAGACGTTTAACACATTTAACATTAAAACATTAAACCTTTAACTGAAACAACAATGATGATCGTCTGCATAACTAAATCACCATGCTTAATTCTTGACACTTACTAGATACTTCGGAATACTTGATATACTGCTAAACAGTACAGATACACTGCTAAAACAGTGCAGACCGGATTTGTGTACCCAAACCCGTCTTGACCGGCACAACCTATGTGCACGTCAGAAATGCCTCCCCAGAAATGGTACTCACCGGGTAGCTTCGGAAACGGAAGGCCTCAGTAACTTGAACTTGAACCGGACTGGACTCGACTCGACTCGTCGGGAACTGGGCTAGACTTCGAACTGGTGGGTCTCGATATACCTCGGATCTTGCTCTCTCAGCTAGGCTCTGGTCGGGATACTTCGCACTTCTCACCGCCTCGTCTGGGTGTTGATCGTAGTCTCAGTCGCCCCCGCTTGACCGGAGGGAGATACAGGAAATCCTGCTGGTACGCGTAATTGTCCGTCCAGCTGTGGCAGGAGACCGGGCCTACAACTCACCGCCGGCGCGTGAGATGAGAAAGTGTCCCTATTCGGGCGCCATCATGTGGTAAATAAAAATTCCTTTACCGGGACTGAATTTGATACATAATCTTAATAAAATAGCTCAGTAAAATGAGAGGCAGAATCCGTGATATTAGAGTTTCTGAATGGGCTTTATTCCAATAATCGATTATAATCGGATGCTTCAAGTTCCATCACCACGGGGTTCAGGAAGTGAAGTACATACTTTATTGACAAGAAGTGACTTTTATAGTACATACGTTATAATGAAGCAAATACAGTAGGCGTAATAATTGATAAGGAACTTGACGTGGTACCTGCGTAACCGAAAATGGGTGTTTACAAGGAGTAAAAAGACACATGATTGGTTATGATATCATGCATAGGTGGATCTATAAGATAATACTTGACATAGATGCGCGCGCAGCAGCATGACGTGTAATTGACGTGTAACTAGGGGGTGAAGGGAACTTGACATTAGCTCTACATGTGGAGACGAAAAGTCTGGGGGTCAGATCAACCTAATCCCAAATCATATCTAACATCCTATGTTTAAAGAACTATGTTATCCATAAAGAAGGACTCTCGGACAGAATCTATTCTATACTGACTGTGCGTGTGTGTACAAGCGTCTAAGTGTCTACACTGAATGCGAGGGGATGGGAATATTCCATGGTGACAGGGCTATGAATTACTTGCATGAGGGCAGAGAAGCCGGGCCTCTTACTTGGTAACTGGAAGAATGTTTACTTAAGCTACTAGGCAGGAATGCATCGGCTGAGGGCGAAGCAGATAATTCGAAGGTGAAATACAGCTCTTGGCAGAGAATAGGCTGATGTCAGGCTTCGTGAGCCGCGCAGAGAATGAGACAGAGTTCATGGTCACAGATGCAGGCTCAGACTGGAGCTTTCAGAGGCAGAAGGCAAAAGGAGTTTGATGACAGAATCAGGGCCTACTTGCCTTGGACTGTAAAATGGCATAAGTGAACCATATAAAGCCGGTGGCCTTTCATATTTAGGAATGGAATATCCGACATATTCATGGCGGATCTGACAGAGGACATGTTGACGGTGGACGCACATGTATTTGCGTCTTCATAACTGGAACTGGAGGGAACATACATGTACTTGTGACATGCTCATAGAACCGTTGGGGTCCAAGATAGGGGACATAACTGACCAGGAAAATCCACATTTCCACACTTTGATGACAAATATTTTAGTTCGGAGTACCTTAAAGAAATGATGCAGGACTGTCTACCCATATTCCCTTCCTGATAATATTTAGTTTGAAACTCCACGCTTAGGAGGTAGATATTTTAGCCGCTTAAGTTTGGGACCAACTACCGCTGGATCTTAGGAAGCAGCCCTCAGAAGTGCTGTTTCATAGGAAACTCAAACCATGGTTCTTTAGGTCATTCCAGGTAGACTGGTGCTAAGATATTTTTCGGACAGGGGCCGACTCTACAGAGAGGAAGAATTCCTAGTGCTGGGACATTCCGTTGGAGTAACCAATTCATCTAATCTAATCTAATCTAATTGATGGATGGATGAATAAAGCATCTTGGCTAGTGCCAGTAATACCCCTGCATCCCAACTGCAGCTGTACGAATGTAGATGTCTGCAACAATTAGCAGTTACATTTCTCCTCGAGTCAAAAAACGGGTAAGCATGGAGAAGGGGGTTGAAACTTTATAGTTCCCTGCAAAATGTGCCCGATTGTAACCTCAGTAGAACTTTTAAGAGAGAGGATTGCAGCATGTTATCATGTGAATCAGCTGGACAGTTGCATTAGCAGGTGGAATTGCCATATGGGCTATGGGATCCATGTTCTTTTTTTTTTTAGAAAAGCAGTTTTTGAATCATATATGCTAGCTTTGTGTACCTCTAGGTTCAACAACAAATAAATGTTAATATATTTTAATATTTATCAATACATCTCATAGACATAAATTAAAAAGGTATGTACAGCCAGAATAAGGCTAAAAGTTTGATTTATACAGGGGAGTGGAGTAATAGGACCCTATGACTAATAGACAAAGAAATAGAGTGACTGACAAAGGAAACTAAAAATGAACATGCTCAGAAAAAAAGGAAACTATTTTCTAAAAAAAAATGAATTGGCAAAAACTGCATGCATCGACCCTTGCACAATACTTTTCTTTTAAAGGAATTAAGTAGGAATTAAAAATTCAACTGAAAAAGAACGATTTCCTTGAACATTGGTAACAAACTCCTAACAAGTGTTTACTGGATTTAAGAAAGAGAAACTTTCAAAAATATCACTTCATTTGCTGCAGAAACTGTGACCACTAAAGATTAGTTATCAAAATGCATATGGCTAGAAGACTGTTAACAGGTTCTAACTGGCAATAAAGTAAACTGGTATATATAAACAATATATGAATGGATAATCCAGAAATATAGTTATAATACTTATGATAATAAGTATGACTTGGTTTACAGTTGGACTGAAGATGGCCAGCAAAATAAACCACAAACCAAAAACGCAAAGGGAAACATTATCATGAGGAGTGGTGCAAATGAACTCAACAGTAATATTACTGAACCAGGCCCTAAGTACCCTGAACAAGGTCATATCTACCATACAGAAGAACTGAAATTTAATTTTAAGAGATGACACATTAGAGAAAGAATTAGGGAACACAAATGTTGACGAAATATAAAACCTTGAATTGATTCATAAAAGACAGCAAAAACTTAAAATCCTTAAGAAAGGTATCTTTTCTTTGCCTGAGGTATTTAAACTGTGTATATGTATAGGAAAAATATAATATAGCCATCTGTACATGAAGAAAAGAAGGAGTTTTGTTACATGTGATAGTTTGCACTGTGCATTTGTTATGTTAGGTTCCTATAAAAGTACTATGTTGCTATGACAGAAAGACCCACAGAAACGAACATTAGTCAAATATTCTAACTAATAATATAAAATCATTGGAAACTAGTCATTTCCAGGCAGGATGACACAATCTACATCAAATAAGATTTTTTGTTTTAGAAACTATATAGACACTAAAACAAAGAGGGAGCATATAGAAAAACATTTTATAAGGGAAAGCTTGGCACATAGGCTCTTTGGATTTGTTACACCCTAGGGGGGATAGTGAGAAGTAATACATAACAGAATTTCTTTAATAATTTCAGAATCAAAATGTAAAAGTTGATGGTGTACAATCAATAATAAGATGAAAATTGAAGAAACTTGTAAACCGCTGGTGTTGGAATGTTTTGCATGTATATATTTGAATTGTGCCAGTAAAAACATTTAAGACATTGTGGCAAAAATCTATACAAAAATGAATGTAAAACAGGTTTGGACAATTGAGAGATGACGGCATGACTTGGGCAAGGATAACTATAGGGAATAGACTCAACCCAGCAAGTCATTTATATGAAGTTCAGTATGAGAGAATCAACATTTGGGGGCGTGTGAAAACATTGAATCTGAGAGGCGCCTGCTTTTAATGTTTACAGAATGATGGACTTCTGATCCTTGGTAAATATGTTCTGAAATTGTTCATTTGTTAATTTTCTTCAACAGAATATATCTGGTGAAGATTCCTTGGAGAGTCAAAAAAAATGAATGCTATGAAATTGATGACAGTCAATGGATAAGACCAATGTTCCCTCTAATTATTCGTCCTCGTGAGCAACAACAGAATGTTTGCGTGCACACTTTTCCTGACTGTGAGCGCAACCGAAGAACACCTCTGCAGATGAACTAGGTACTGCTTAAAAGTAGGTATAGAGGAAGGTACCCGCCCTTTCAGAAATCTCCTTTTCCCATCCACCCTTGTTTTCAGTTTACTAAAGTGTGCATTTTATAGCATGTTTTCCCAAGTTAAACATGTTAGATTCAAGTACTGTTGAGATTGACCAGAACTTCATTCACAGACACTGTACACATCACTCTTCTTGAACAAAAAAGAATCATATGAAAGTCTGAAATATTCTTTGCTTTTCATACTTAAAAAAACTACACATCACTTCTAGACACAAATAAAATATGCCAAATGAGGAACGATGTTCTTGTGAAACAGTGCCACAGCAAAAATATCGCCCATCAGAACTTATATGCCAGCCTGGAAATTAACAATCTTGGAGCGAGTAACAGGATTTATAAATATGTCCCTCAAATACCTGTGACACAAAAAAGAAAGAACAGTAACGTCATACCATTTGTTGGTGTTAGGAACATGGCAAAACGTGTGCAAGAATATGTAAAGATGTTCTGTGGTTGCACCATACACATAGAGCAAGCACTACAGTGCCTATCGCCTGTCTACTAATCACTGTGCCACGGAATACTTGGCCATAGAAAACTCTGAACAGAACACATTGTTCATCTATTACTGGACCACTTAATATGTGCCATAAAAGGCCTGCAAATTACTGGGATGTACAATACCTGAACATGAGATACTAGGCCACACCAACACATTCATGCTTTCTCCCTCTCACTGTATTTCTCTTTTTTGCTCTCCTTAGTTCTCACTCTTCTCATACACTTTCCTGCCTTGTTACCTTCATATTCACTTGTTTTTTCAAAGGTTAGCGATCTATTTCTAATGCATTCCATAGTTTCTTTCTTTCAGTGCCCTCTTTTACTCCCACTTATTGACTTGCACACAGGCACCATTGTTGCTTGGACCTCTTCCTCGTTGCTTGGAATTTAAATCAGTGAGAGAGAGAGAAATACCCCGGATCGTGGACAAATTAAAATTTCCCAGAGGGCATAGCAAAGTTCACACATTCAGGCAGCAGCTCGATCTCAGAAGTGGGAAAAATGTGGTGTTTGATGTTTCATTTGATGTTTCCTACTTCTCATATTGAAGCAAAGCAAGATAAAATAAATCAAAATATAATCTACACGGAAAGACTTACCCAGGGCAGGCAGGGCAGTGCCAGCCTTGCTCCTGCACATACAACAGCCTTCAGAAGATTAACAAGCCCTTAGAAGTTGAACAGCTGCTCTGCTTTGTTTCCGTGTGCTGCAGAATTGGGTAAAAATCCCACTCCTACAGATCTCTCAACTCACCTGATAGACCTGGCATCTTTTGGAGTGATTTCCCCAGTCTTTTTATTCTGACATCTTGTTATTGGCTGTGTACTGACCTTCGTTTTTGCTGGTGTTAGGACTCTGGGCTCTTTACCAAATCTGACCAGTGGGAGAGTGCATGTGCTCTGTATCTAAAATGTAATGGCATTTGGTTTCTCCATCATTAGCATATTTTATTTACTAGTAAGTCCCTAGTACAGTGTGTAGTATCTTCATGTAATGTTATTAGTGTTCTCCTTTTACCTTTTAACTAGCTGCTCAGCCAGTGTGAGAGTTCTGTGTGGAATGTTGACATGAGTGGAATGTTTGGGTGCCTGGTGTGTATCTGAGACAGTTGAGAAGATGGGCTGAGCAGCTAGCAGGCTGCTCCTGGTGGGGCTGTACTATGGATGTTAAGAACTTAATAAATATCATAAAGACACCTCTCGACTATGTCTGCTGTGTCACCTCAACTCATGGAACCAGCTTACTACATATGGCGACGATTTGGAGACTTATCCATGTTTTACAAGGTGCCTCAAGGAAGCTCAAAGATGACAAACCTTGGATATTTTCCTTTTGGAAGAAAACAACAGAAACTAGAAGCAAAGAGAACTTTTGGAAAAAGTTGTTGTTGGAAAACGAGGCAGCATCTGTGAGGCCTGCTCAAATAACATGACTACATTTGTCCTTCACTGGGAACCAAACACCCAATTGTAGCGCCTGACTCTCAGAGGGTAGCGTTGCAAAACAGTCTGAGGCTTACTCAAGGGAGGTGGTGTGGGCTAGTAATCGCCATTTGCAGGTGCACAAAAACTAACACTCAAAAATTGATTGTCCAGTCTGTACTTTGCTTTATAAAAGTAAGAGTACATTTATTAAACACACACACTACTCAATACTATGCACAAATTTACAAATATACATAAGCTGTTGGAATTACTTTGTGCATAACATCTCCACCCCTCCCGCAGGGGGGTGGGGTCTAGTACCACCACTCCCATGTATGCACATCAACTTGCCCCCAATGCAGTTAGTTGAACATAACCTGGAGCGAGGGCCCTGCGCACTGGCACCATCCCAGTGGCGACCCACCCCATTACCTCAACAAGCATTAAAAAGGGGTAAACCTGCCTTGGTGACACATGACCCTGACTGAGCATCTCCTACTGACCAGAAAGTATGCACCTCTATATCTTAAGGGCTAGCAGTCTGGGGTCTTCACCTAAGCGCAGCAGCAAGAATCCATGTTTATGCACACTTTAGAATGACAGTACTCATCACCTTGGTTCATCATTTGAATGCATTGCAATTACAGCCCCTAAGGGCATCACAGATGAAATCACAGGATTGCGCATATACAGCCAGACATCCTAGCAGAACTGTCTGGCAACATAGCCCCACTTGGCTTATGACATCTCCTTATGCATGTGACTTACAGTCCCTTCAAAAGAAGTACTCCTGGCAACTACACTTCTCCTGCAGTGCGCCTCTTCACTTTAAAAGGAATCACAGGTAAAAGCATGGGATTATGTTAATAAACCCAGACCCCCTAGCAGGAAGGTCCAGCAACATAACTCCATTTAGCTTAACATCACCTTACACATGTACTTCACTTTACACATGAGACTTTCAGTCCACCTAAAAAGAAATAACCAATAGTAAATGCATTTCGGTGCAATTACACCACTTCAACTCCAGGAGATGCCCTTCTCCAGACATCCCCAACTCAGCCCTTCACTCCATGATGCACTTCATAGTACACCCTCAGCTGTAGAACATAAGTTCCAGCCTAGAAGGTGTTAAAGGCTGGCTGAGCCCTTGAGGGGGTTATTCTTTCAGATGCCCCATGAAACTTAGGGGTGGACTGTTCTTCTTTATGCTGGGGGAGACTGCGGTGCTCCTGCAGCCCCCCTGCATCCCTTTTCACACATGAGGGTGACCCCCTCCTCTGGGGGCCACCAGGCACCAAAATGGCAGATTTCTTCGTGCTGGGGGGGAGAAAAACTGCGCTCCTCCAGCAGCTCCCCCTTTTCACAAGTGAGGGTGACCCCCCTCCTCTGGGGGCCACAAAGCACCACAACAGCAGATTTCCAAATGCCTGGCGAGGCATTATGGGGCGCTTCATGCTCCTCTTTACCAGCCCCAGCCACTGGGAACACTCTCCTCTTCCCTCTGGGTCTCTGAGAGGGTAGATTCAGCAGTGTGCTGTCTTCACTGGCTCCCTGCACCAGCCTTTCGCCAGGCTTTCCTTCTGGGCCTCTCTTCTCCCTGTGCAGAGGCCCCTGCTTCTGTGCACCAGTCCTGGGCTCTTCTTCTGGTGCTGATAGGGTCCTGGGGGCAGTCAGGGGGTCTCTCCTTCCAACTGCCCATTGCGCCAGGCTCCAGCACCTTCAGCCTCAGCCGACCACACCCCAGAGAGCTTCTCTTCCTCTGCAAGCACGTTTTAAAAGTTGAGTCGGGGGCTGGCAGGAAGTCTCTGTTGGTCCTATCAAACAGCGACACATCACTTTCCTGCCCCTGCTCCCTCCTTCTTGTCCTGCCTCTGGGTTTGTTAAAAATGGCGTTGTCCAGTTTTTCTGCCACATGTCTCGGAAGCACCTTCCCCCCACGCAGCCTTCCCTCCTTGGTGCAGCCTGGTGCCTGGCACCTAGTGATGGATGAGTCTGTAGCCCCTCCCATCTTCTCTTCATGGAGAGGAGGCCCTCGCTTGTGGAAGAAAGGTCATCAATCCATCCAGCTGAGGTCAGCCCTCAGCCTGGGTCTGGTCATTGCTGGCTCAGAGAAATATGACAGTTCTGGATGACCCAAAAGCAGTACAAATATGACTTTGGACTCTGCAGAATACTTATTTTCAGATTCGCTACATTGGACTTAAGTGCGTGTCTGGAATCTGTAGGCCTAACGGAAGTTAATCTAGCCATGGGCCCCACATTCCTATTGGGGAATAATGAAGTGAAAACACAGTAAAACACACTGACTTTCCCTGGCATGTTTCTTTCCAGGGTATAGAGCCTATTCCACGTCACCACCCAATACTGCATAAGTCCTGCCACACCATTCCCTTTGTAGCTGCTCCTGGACTGCGCACGCTAGGAATCTCCCCTGCGCAGCCCGTACACATGTGCACACGCATGTACACACGTGTCTGCATGTAACCAGCCTGGTGTCCCTTACTCCAGCTGCTGCGCAGTGGCCTGGTCAAGCCAGGGGAACACCATTAAAATCCCCTTGCAGTCTCTTACATCCTGAGTTCACTGTGGGTGAGTCCCAACTTATGAGGCTCCCCCAGAGTAAAAGCTCAACAATTAGGTGCTCAAAAAGCGAAAAATCCGGGCGGCCCATAGTGTCAGAACCACCTTCTAACAGTAGTCTTTCAAAAATAAACACAAAGTCTGCGCAAGTAAGTTTCTTGGAGGAAATGTTACATAAGAGACAACTGAGGAAGTCTAATGTTAAAGAAAAAAAGACCTACATGGAAAAAATGATTTGTAGTAACAAGAAAGAAATGAAAATTGGAGTATCATGCCACGCAGCCCCACCAGTGTCCATTACACCGGACAGCCCCAGCAAAGACATGCTCTGCTCAAAGACTTCACTTTTCTTGGAGTTTCACTCAAAATTTTTGGGACATAGTGTACGTTCTCAACAACAAGTTTAATGCAGCTACTTTTTGTCAACATGAATGTGAGTGTGTGCCCTCTGATTTGACTTTGGCAGCTTTGGATTTGAGGAAAATGCTATTTTTAAACATGGTGTCTGTTCCTGCAGTGCACTATTCGAACTCTGTGCCCCTTCACGTGTTCAACTCTGCAGGAAGGTAGCTGCGGTATGTACATTTAACGTGTAATTGACTTTGGGAGCGGTGATTTTTTTCAACTTAAATGTTATCATGTCTGTTATCATTGGAAAAGTTGGTAGTTGGTGTTTTTAAAGTGTAAATGGCTTGTTCAAAGCAGCGCGTGTCTCACCTGCCTGTATGCCGCTTGAAGAAGTCAGTGTCTGTCATGTCGTCACGCACTTTCACATTGCGTGATCTACATCTTGCAGAGAAGTATACATGTACTGTGACGTATTCTGTACTGTGCAACTACGTTGTTTCAGCGTTCAGCCATTTTGACCTTCTGGCACAACGCAAGTCCCAGAGTTGTGTTGGGGACACAAGGTTCCTCTCGGACAATGAAACGAGCAACAATGGTTTCAAGGCGGAGGCAGGGTCTGATGGTCCATTTTCTCCGTGGGTGGTCAATAT
This sequence comes from Triturus cristatus, assembly GCF_964204655.1. Taxonomy (NCBI): domain Eukaryota; kingdom Metazoa; phylum Chordata; class Amphibia; order Caudata; family Salamandridae; genus Triturus; species Triturus cristatus. Next base: position 79,163,192 of record NC_140588.1, read on the forward strand.
TGGATATTTTCGCCGTAGTTGGAGCCTGTTTCATGGTAATGTAGAGGGCTCTGGTGTTGCTCACTCAGTCATTTTGACACTTCCATTTGAAAGTTTTTAGCATCAAGTCATGTATATTGAGCATGTCAGACACTGTTGACTTGTGTGTAGAGACTTGTGGATTCACCTTTTGGTTCGCGCAGTTGTCATCATTTGAAACAAGGTGACTTTTCAGAATTTGCGTTACTTTCAAACAGGCTGTATTCTCTCCAGTTTTTGGCATTGCAGATTACATGCTCTGCAGTCTAAACCGGTGCTCTATTTTGGAGTGTGCAATTTTATGCAATCTGGTTGAGAGGTCGCTCACCGGCGAGGGTCAACATTTTTATTATTTTGTTAATAAAATATGTATTTGTTTTTCTGAAAGTTGAATCTGTATAACAGATTGTGATGCCACATTTTGTCACATTTAATGCAATGTAGTTATGTTTCTTATGTATGTTAGTTAATTTGTGCTGCACATGGTCTTCTGTTGTGTGTTTAAGTCACACTGTCCTTCACATTTTTGTTTGTCGAAGTGGATTTAGTCCCATCTACGTGTTTGAGTTTGGGTGTCAGTCCCATTTACTCGGTGTATAGGGGGTATCAGTCCCACCTATGTTATTTGTAATGGGTATCAGTCCCATTTACTCAGTTTATAGGGGGTGTTAGTCCCACCTATGTTATTAGTAATGGGTGTTAGTCCCATTTACTCAGTTTAAAGGGGTGTTAGTCCCACCTTTGTTATTTGTAATGGGTTTACAGTCTGCTTTATGGCCTGTGTCCCATTTTGGCATGTTTTCTGGCTTGTGTTCCTGACATAACAATACCTACATGGGTGCAGTCCTCCCATAGTTTGGAGTACGTACATAGGTGTGGTCCACCCACAGTGTCTGTTTCTTATTTGTTGTCATACGTACATGGGTGTGGTCCACCCATAGTGTACTAGTTCTGGGGGTGTTTTCTCCCCATTTGTCTCGTCAATGTGTAGAGTACCCGTAGTCCTTTTCTACTGTCTTTCTCTCTGTTTTGTTTCACATGTATCTCATGTGGTGTTTTCTCACTTTCTTTTAGTGAGCTAAACGTTCCTTTTGTGTTTTATTAAAGGAGGAGGATGGTGATAGTTTGTATTTATCTTTTCACCCATCTTTCTTCCTTTGTGTAGTCTGTTTCCCTCTCGTGGTATGGTTTTTACCTTTTACCCCTGGGTTTTAGACTATTGATTACTTGTGTACATTTTGTGTATAGTTGTTAAAAACTTTTAGTATGGTTTGATTTATTTTCAAGTTAAAGAAAGAAGATAATGTAGTATCTTCATGTAATGTTATTAGTGTTCCCCTTTACCTTGTAACTAGCTGCTCAGCCAGTGTGAGAGTTCTGTGTGGTATTTTGACATGAGTGGAATGCTTGGGTGCCTAGGTGTGTGTGAGACAGTTGGGAAGATGGACTGAGCAGCTAGCAGGCTGCTCCTGGTGGGGCTGTACTATGGATGTTAAGAACTTAATAAATATCATAAAGACATCACTCGGCTACGTCTGCTGTGTCATCTCAACTCATGGAACCAGATTACTACACAGTGCACTACATGTGCCCAGGGCTTGTAAATCAAATGCTACTAGTGGGCCTGCAGCACTGATTTTGTCACCCACACGAGGAGCCTGTCAAACATTTCTCAGGCCTGCCACTGCAGAGCCTGTGTAAACAATGTTAAACTGCCACGTTGACCTGGCAAGTTCACCAACTTTCAAGGCCCAAACCTTCTCTTTTATTGTAGGTATGGCACCCATCAGGTAGGCTCTAGGTAGCCCTATGGGTAGGGTTCTGTGTATTTGAAAGGTAGGACATGTGCTTTTAAGTTTCTCCTGTTCTGGGAGTGAAAAACTGCTAAATTCGCTTTTCCCGTAGATTTGCACTGGAGCTGCCTTGTAACATTTCACACTGGTATTTTCCAATTGAGAGCTGATAAAAAATTGAAATTTGGTGTCTCTGGACTCATAATTTAAAACACATCTTTCAGTGAAGTTGTTTTTTTAAATTGCAGGTCTGAAAATGCCACTTTAAAAAGTTGATATATTCTTACTTTAACTATTTTTTGCCTTTGCCTGTCCATAGAATACATTTCTGATTTGGATCTCAGTTGGGCTTTGCAAACTCACCCTAGACAGTCACACACAAAGGGAGCTGAGATGTACCCGGCATATCCTGATGGCCCATCACCAGGCTGATGGGTCTTTCTGAGCTACAGTGGTTGTAGGAGTCAACACTTGCCCCTGAATAAGGCTGTTCCTGTCCCCACACGAAGAGCTGCATACCCACCTGTAGTGTGTAGTGCACAAGACCCTGCCCTTCCTGGCCCTGACTCAGGACAAAGACCTTTCTTGAAGTCTCCCTACTTCAAAGGCTAAATGGTATAAGTACTGGACATCTAACACCATATACTCAGAACAGTTATGGACAGTTCTGGACTGAGTACATTTAGCCAGAAAGAAGAGTTGTTGTACTGCCAGAAGGGGCTGTCACTTCATTGCTTGCTTTGCTGTGTTGGCCTGCTGTCTGCTGCTTCTTGCCTATGAGTGAGTGGACAGGTCTTTACTGTCTACATCCTGCTTTCTAAAGATTCCCCAAAGGCTTGAGTTAAGCTTGCCTCCTATTGGAAGCCTCAAGGCCTACAAACACTGCACCTGCATCATGCTACCAGCACCTGGGCTCCTCTGCAGTGAATCCTGACCTGCCACGCGGTACCAAACCCAGTCCTGGACCCTTGAAGGTGATTCTGGTGGTGCAACCAAAAGTCAACACACCTACCCTAAGCATCATTTCTGAACCAGCGCATTCCTGCAAAATCGATGCTTCACCCCTGCCTGCACTGAAGTCATGGTTCCCCTCGCTTGGTGTGTAACGCAACAACAGCAGCTTACAAGGCAAGCCCCGATGGTGCTGCAGCACCTCCAAAGTACCGCCACTGTGGGAATATCGAGCACCACTTCACAAAAACTGAGACGCTCCAGCTCCAACACAGTGACAGGGGCCTGGTGGTTCGACATCGATGCAGTGAAATCTACACACACTGTCATGGCTTCGAAGCATCTCTGACACCACATTGCCTTTAGTACATGAGCTCTTCCACGAGCAACCGATGCATCTCCTCCTCTGCACCTTGCATTGTTCCCGGGAGTTAGGGGCTCAATGACCCTGCACAGCCTCCAGAAACCAACACATCAATTTGCTACAGTCATGCCTCACCTCCTTTGCACAAGGCATCATACCTGAGCGCCAACATGCCAATGACCTGCAGAGCAATAAGAAACCGACGCATCAATTGCCTTCGCAATGCCTCACCTCCTCTGCGCATAGCACCGTCTTTGATTTTTTGATGCATTCACGGTCCTGTACCGGGGTCCGTGCGACTCCTGTAGCCGATCGGCGTTCCATTGTGGCCTGACTGAACTTGTGGATTTGTCTCGATCAAGTGCAACCACATTGCACCAGTTGGAGCTATTGTTTTCAAAGTGCTCTAACTGCATTTAATATTGAAGACTTCATACCTTAACTTGTGTATGTTGAATTTTTTTGTATTTTGGTCTCTGTGCCAAGCTTCTCAAGGGTGAGAACAGGTATACATAGTGTGTACTACACTTACCCTGACTAGAGTGTGGTCTTTACTCAGACAGGATGCAAACCACTGCCAACTAGAAAACCCGTTTCTAACATCATCGTTTTGCTCTGTTAGGAGAGGTGGTGCCTTTTGGTGGAGGAGGCAGCAGGGGGTGTTGCAGTATGGCCAGAGCTGCAGATTATGGAACTGGGAAAACAAAATGTAGTTTTGGAGGTGGCTCAACATCCTGTGATTCTAGGCAAATCACTCCATCTACCCATGACTAAAATGTGCCTATGACCTTGTGTATTGTAACTGGTGCTCATGCTATATGCACCTGCAAAAAGGAGGCAGACTTATCAAGGAATGAATACTAAATGTGCCCATCTGCCATCAAGGCTTTGGAGCCCCTCACCCTCCCCTGCTGATTTAGGGCCCAACTCCACTGCAGATGTTCACATTCCTCTCAGTGATCTCTTAAAATAAACGCCATGAAAGCTGAATTTAACAGCACATTGTCTGTGCTGCAGCTTGTCTTCACTGATATGCCCTTACAAACACAAGCTGCTCTGAGACACTTCTTTTGTACACAATGACTGTGTAGCAGATACCTCCAACCCCAATCTCCATTCACACAAAAAACGCTGGCTAGTGGATAGCATAGATAAACATCATCTCAGTCTCCGTGCCCTAAAACCTAGCATAACAGTAAAAAAAATCATATTGAATTAACTCTGCATCTCACTTCTCAGCTGAGAGAAAGGAGAAACTTCAAAGGCTGCACTGAAGCATTTTATGGCAGCCAGAATTCGAGGAGGTGCCTTCTGCATCACACTCAATGCGAAGAGAGGAAACACACTGTGTGCCCCTCCCACCCCACCTTTGGAGTGCAGCTTAGAGGGAACTATGGACAAGACTGAAAAAGATGAGACATTTTTCGGAGGTGAATCGGCTGTCACTTGATCCACGTTGCCAGTGAAGGAACGCCTCCAAGAGGTTGAGTATTGATTTATTAGTCGTCTGTGAAGAGACCTGCCCTTCTATGAGGCAGGTTTCTTCACAGTTCACAAATTAACTTTCAAGATGGCAGCCAACTCCCCTACCACACATGTGTTATTCTGTAACCAGCCCAGTGCCCTTTAACCCAACTGTGTCACAGCGGCTTTATCTTAAAAGTCAAGCACTGGTGGTAGAATTGCACAATCCTTTTTACCATGAAGTTACTGGGAGTGAGACTCAGGTAGGGAGACTTACCCACAATAATGGTCCAATAAACAGTTGATCCAAAGCTGAAACTCTTGGGGGACTAAATGGGCAGTACCATGTGCAACAGTTACCATAGACGGTTTGAGGCTACATATTCACTCTATTTGATAAGAAAATGGGTGCTCTTGATTCTGCAGCTGTAAAATAAAATATTTAGCACCTACTCTAAATCTGCGATGGTGAACATTTTTATCACTGTGTCATCGCTGTTTTTTGCTTTTGTAGCTGATTCCAAATGAAAATTCAAGCGAGATGCAGCAATTTGGCTGCAAGAGAAATACCTTAGTGATGGAAAGATGGAAATATCCCCTCTAGTACAGAGATGATGATGAATTCTGGATTGATTTTCATGCTCTAGAAAGCTGAAGATTGGGAAAGGTAACTGTATTGCCTTGCCCACTTGCGTAATCTAAACTTACGCACACCACTTACTTACACAGAAACTCCGACACTCCTCTGGAGGTAAAATGAGCTTTATTAGTATCGTAGACAAAAGCAATAAGTCACTGAAGCTAGTAAGTTCTTAGGCACCAAGTGAAATAATGAATACACCACACCATATATATACACAAATATGAGATCTGGAATATAGATATATAAACAGTTAATGTACAAAGCACCTAACCAGATGCGTCTGCACCGGAGTCTTCAACATCCCTGGCCAAGCACCGAAAACACCAAGTCGGGAACCCTGTAGAGACTTGGGCACAGGAAGTAATCTCTCCGGGCACCAAAGTCGTCCCGCGAGTGCGTCCACTCCAAGACTGAGTTCCTGAGCTCCACCTCACGGACACCGCTTTTTATAGTTAAATCAACACGTTCGAGAACCCTCTAGCAGGCGTTCTCGCCCATCCATCCATCATAGGTGCTGGCCGCATCTCTGCGTCGGACCCACCCATACAGACCTGGCCAGATTCTGCTTGGGTGCGCAGAGGCAAAAGACATTTCTTTCCCTATCTCCGGCCTTGGAGAGCCTTGCACAGCGCATCCTCCCTATGTCCTAGAGATAAGCATAGAATGCACAAAAACAGGCTCAAGGCACAAAATAACCTCACGGGGTATGTCTTGCACCAGCTCGTACTGGTTTACGTGAAAAACATGTTTGTTACTGCTGAAGTGTAACTACAGGTCAGAGCAGCACAAAATGGAAATGCAATACAACAAAATGGAAGACCAGAGCATCACACGGAATCGAGGTCAATATGCAGTTTAGCATGTGTAACGTGTAAAATGGCAAATGCAATACATTCCACCCCTTGACCCTCGATTCACCCATCATATCCCATTGGTCTAAATACTATGGATCTGGGACGAAGAAGGGAGAGAAGATTAGGAATACATTGAATACAACAGCATAATGAAATAGAAACACCAATAATCACTACGATAACTCCCAGGATATAACGAAGCTGTCCAAAATTAGGTAGCCACCCAAACAACCAATCCCACCATCCTTGATCAACATTTTGGGTAAGCCCTTTCACTAAATCTTTTAAAGCATTAATATGTGCATGGATAGACAGCTTTTCTCGTTCCTTGAACATCTAATAGCAAATCAGCTAGAGCGGCAGAAGTATGATTGAGATTCTTCGCAATTAAACAGGCAAGTTTAGCAATAGTTCTTGCATTATAAACGGACAGTCCTGGCACTCCTACAATGGAAATAGCCAAACTAGTATACTCTGTCCTAGAAAGCAAGTCAATGTTAGAATCACAATCCTCAGGTAATTGAACAGCAGCTCTCGGGGAGCGAATATGTGTGATAGACTGCATAGGAAAAAGCATAAGACTTAATCGTGATAAGGCACATGGTCCTCCAGTTATATTAGCTGGTATGTAAGTGTATGAAATATTGCCACACGAAAAAAGCCATCCCTTAGATAATTTCAAATGGTTAACATGGCTAGCGGCTAATACTGTATGATTACAGACCATATGATTGGTAACATTACTGCAAAAGCTATCATGTCGTGACTGACATAATGTTTGTTGATCAGTGCTCAATTGTGTGCTTTTCTCTAGTTTCAATTGGCCACACTTGCCAATTTTGGCAGGGTCACAAGTTAGTTGATAGCAAACGTCTCCAGTAGTGATGTTGTAGGTAACAATACTTGTCATGTTCCTCCAGAGATTATCTGTAACCTCCGGGCAAAAACGACAGTACTCATAAAGACTCAGATGTGTTTGAACATCAGTTTCCTCCACTACCCCTTCAAAGTTAGTTTGGTTGAAGATGTGGAGAAGCACACGTGCAGGGGTAGGTACGGCAACAAGACAAGTGGATATCATATCAGCTGTACTCTGAAGATTTCTCATACAGAAGTGGGAGGTGTTCAGCACATTCTCGGCCAAGTAGGTCCAGATGTTATCTGGTTGCTGCAACAATGCTGTCATCCGACTCGGGCGGTTGATCCCCTTCGGCATCCCCGGGCCCTCCCGGACCCCTCCGGACACGCCCAAACACAGACCACACAGCGCAAGCATCGCAGCGGCAAGCCATACTGTGATCTAGAAACAGAAAACAAACTGGTATAATCACTCTCGTAAATAAAAATTTTCAGCAGGTACATTTTCCCACTTTTCCTGTCCGGGTCTCATGATGACAAGGATATTATCCTTTCCTTTAGCGATTAATTATGCAGGTTCTGGAGGTTTGTTTGGGGACTCTACCCATACTTTCACCCCTGGGTTCTTGTCAGTAGATCCGAACCCGCCCTTTCCTCGCACAGTTAGAAGGGCTGGGGCTGTCCTCTTCATGACATTTCCTCCATAAACCGGCATGATCACCATTTGGGCAACTCGGTCACCGGGTTGCACAGATCATTGTCTCCACTGTTCAATAGCATAACTTTAATCTCCCCCTGGTAATCGGCATCGACCACCCCTCCCAAAACCTGGATGCCTTTAAGGGCAAGCCCAGATCGAGGAGCGATCAGTCCGAAATGCTCTGGGGGAATTTGACCTCTAACTCCTGTCTCAATCAAGGTAATGTCTCGTGGTTGCAGTCGATAGAATTTCAGGGCATGTAAATCAAGACCAGCAGCTTCTGGTGTGGCACGATATGGAGCTAAAGCTCCGGGAGCTGTCTCCCAGTACAAAATAGTTTTTGTGGCCACATGGGGCTTGATCTGCAAAGCTGGGGTCAACATGCACATCAAAGGAGTTTCTGCATTAGCAAGGGGTTGGTTGTTCAAAATTTGCAATGCATCAGACAAGTGATCCCTCCCCCCCTTCAATGACCCATCAGACAACTTTTTCAACTGCTCTTTCAACAAGCCATTCATTCTCTCAATCAAACCCGCTGCCTGTGGGTAGTAGGGTATGTGATAGATCCACTCAATGTTATGCTGCACACAAAAATCTTGCACCATCTTTCCTTTAAAGTGTGACCCATTGTCACTCTGGACCTGCAAAGGAATTCCGTAATGCAAAATCAACAAATTCAAAGTTTTCAGAGTGTTAGACTGGGTTGCTCTCTTACATGGAAAGGCGATGAGATAGCCAGAATAGGTATCCACCACCGTGCATACGTACTGACATCCTCGACTCATTGGCATTGGCCCGATGAAATCAATTTGACATATTTGCCCTGGCAACTTCCCTCTGCCTAGCTGGCCTCTCACTACCTGTGGAACTGGTCTGTGTTGGGTATGCTGACAAAAGGGACAGTGAATGATCGCAGTTTTAAACAAATCTAGGGGGATATGCATCCCTCTACTTTCTGCCCACCTGCTAGTGGCTCGCTCGCCCAAATGTCCGCTTTTCTGATGCGCCCATTTAGCCATGCCCACCAAGTCAGAATCTTGCGTCGCCACCTCAGCTTCACGAATCTTCGCTTCTTGGTCTGCAAAGGAATTGCACCAACGCTTTAGTGAGTCAGTCGGGCAATGAGCATCAACATGATAAACTGTGACTGTACTCTGGGACAACAATTCCCAAATCTCCTGCCACAACTCCTTTCCCCAAACCTCCCTATTGTGAATCATCCAACTATGAGCATGCCATGTGGGAAGCCAAGTGGCTAACCCATTGGCCGTAGACCATGAATCAGTATAAATGTGACATGTACCAGGGAGCTCTTGCTTTAAAACCTGGTAAACTGCGTACAATTCTGCAAACTGACTACTTCTTCCCTCTCCAGTAGTCGACAGCAACTTTTTGGTCACAGGATTGTATGACACCGCTTTCCAATGTCTCTTGGTCCCCACATATCTGGCTGAGCCATCTGTAAACCACACATGCTTTTTGTCCTCCGCGGACAACTCTGAGAAGGGCCCGCCCCATTTCACTGGGGACTCTCGCACTTTGGGTACATCCTGCAACATTTCTGCATCTGCTACTGGAGTTTGCGCCACTTGCTCATGCAGCACTGCGGTACCTTTAGGACCCACTCGTGCCCTGTCTTGTATGTACCATTTCCACTTTATGACGCTAGCCTCCTGTGCATGCCCAATCCTGTGTGTCTTGGGTGAGCTTATCACCCATTGCATGATAGGAATTTCAGGTCTCAAAAACACATTCTGTCCCAGGGTCAATTGCTCGCTATCCACCAGAGCCCAATAATATGCCAACAACTGCTTTTCGAAAGGAGTGTACCGCTCTCCAGCATCAGGTAGTTTCTTTGTCCAAAACCCTAGGGGCACCTTCTGTCTCCCCTGTTTTTGCCACAGGCTCCAGGTCGCATACTGATCCTGGACTGTTACATTCAAATCAATGCTTCCCTCTCGTATGGGCCATAGATCCAGGGCACGCTGTATAGCCTCCTTCGCTGACTCAAATGCCTGTTGCTGGGCCTCCCCCCACTCAAACTCATGCTTCTTCCGTGTAACCTTGTACAGAGGGGCCAAGATCTGACTCAAATGGGGAATGTGCTGTCTCCAAAAACCAAACAATCTAATGAAGCGCTGCGCCTCCTTCCTGTTTCGCGGCACTGCAAACTCCTTGATCTTTTGCCTTACTTGTGGCAGCACCTCTCTATGTCCCTGATGCCACTGAGTACCCAAAAACTTCACACTTTGGGAGGGTCCCTGCACCTTCTCTGGGTTAATCATCCACCCTTTGCTCTGCAAATGCTCTACAATTCTGTCTAGATGAGCCTGCACCTGTTCTTGGGACTCTCCTTGAATCAACACGTCATCAATATAATGACAAAGCTGTACTCCAGGAATAACTGACACCTCATCCAAATGCTCTGCCACCAACCTGTGACAGATTGTAGGGCTATGTAAGTACCCTTAGGGCAAAGATTGAAATGTGAATTGTGTACCAGACCACGAGAAGGAGAATTGCTCCTGGGACTCGGGGGCAATTGGAATCGTGAAAAAAGCATTGGCAATATCAAGTGCAGCATACCATGTCCCATTATGTTTCTGAATTTTCTCAATCAAAGTGATGGTGTCAGGGACCGCGGCCGTCAATGGGGGCGTATGCTTATTCAGCTCGCGGTAATCAACAGTCATACGCCAGCTTCCGTCCGGTTTGCGCATGGGCCACACAGGGTTATTCCACGCCGTGGTAACCGGTCTCACCACCCCCGCCTCCACCAAGTCCTGTATGGTTGCGGTAATCTCATCATGTCCCCCTGTGATCCGGTACTGCTTCATGTGAACCACTTTCGTTGCTTGGGGCACCTTCACTGGGGGAATCTTCAAGCGCCCCACCCTCACAGCAGCCACAGAGAGGTACTGCTTTGACTCAAACTGATGGCATCCGTCATCTAAATATAGGGTCATACCTTTCAAAATGTCAATACCAATAATGTACTCTGGAATGGGCACGATGAAGACAGTGTTTGCTCTCTTGGGAAGTCTGCCTATTTTCATCTGAATTACCGTTTGCACTGCTGGTGTCTCCTGTCCACCCAAACCCGTGATAGTGAAATACTGTCCTTTAAATTTTCGTGGATTGCCATGTATCAATGTGGCCTCCGCTCCAGTGTCTACTAAAGCTCGCACCTCCTGAACGTTTCTATTTTTCCAATAGATCTCAACCCTCACATGTGGTCTATTATCTTTGCGAGCCCATCCCTGCACCGGAGCTTGGCCCATTTCCTAATCTAACTTTCGCCTGCGCAGCTCTGCATCTGCCCGGCGCAGGTCCCGGCGCAGATCTGAATACAATGTCGGGTAATCCTTAGAGAACAACTCCTCTTCCCGGTCCCCATCTGAATCTGTGCAATCTCGGTCCCAGCCATTCTCTTTTGTCACCCTCACATGAGATTCCCTCTCTCTCTCCACACCTGCCTTGTCATGCTTCTCCTCAAGCTCTGCTTCCCTGCGACTTACTTTCTTGTTATCTTTTCTATTCACATGCCTACTCCCCTCCTTTTTATCCAGTCCTCACTTATGGTACATTTCCCACATGCTTTTGGTCTCGATACCATCAATTTCACTCCTCGACACCCCATCCTTTAACAGCGCCAAAAACATATCACGTCTGGTTACTCAGTTGTTATCAGTGCGGGACTCTGAGCGCGAAGCCCTGTCTGGCTTGTTCCATTCCCCAAGCTCTCCCAGCTCACGGACTGCCTCGACTACTTCTCCTATGGTATTACCACTTTGATTGATTAACAGAGTCATTATCACCGCTTTGTATGCGGGGGGGTGCCAAACGAATGATTTTGTTCCGCACGGACACAGTCATTCTCTGACCCATCAAATCATGCGCCTCACCTATAAGGATTGCCAACTTCATTCCCTCCTCCTTAATTCTCTGCGAGGCATCTCGTAGGGTAAACCATGGTTTCTCATTTGCAGGCCAATCTGAATCTGTGGGGTACTTATGACTACATCCCTGTGCGGCTAGCTGCAACAGGGTAATTTGGTCATCACTATTGTAATTCCAAAAATGTCCCTGCACAGTGGGATCAGTACTGAGAGTGCAAAATTTGGCAGCATCTCCACTGTCCAACATTACTCCAGAAGCGCCGTGATCATAGAGGCACACCATCCAAGTTAATAGTGCCTCACCAGGCTTCTGTCTAAATCTCTCTAAAACATCACTGATCTCCTGTTGAGTAAAATCCTCCAGACTATTTAACATAATTCCCTTCGGGTTATGTGGACCGGATTGAAGTTTCCGTCTTAGAATGGGCTGCACTTCCACTCTCTTATTATTATTTACCTCCTCCTCCCTTTCTCTCTGCAAAGGCTGCTCTCCTTCTGAGGAGAATTCTGATGATTCCCAGATGTTAGAGTCCCAGGTGGATGGATCAAAATCTAAGCCTGCTTTGGCAATCGCTAAATGGACTTTTCGCTTACTCACTCTACCCCTCCTTTTCTTGTATCTGTATTCCGCGACACAGACTGCAGCCCGTTCTGCTATAGTCTGATATGTTTCTAACTTGTCTTGTAATAGCTTATTTAGACAGGAAAGCATCGTAGACATATTCTTAGCTTCAACGAGTTGTTTTTCTAAGCTTAACTGTTCCTGCTGCAGAGATAAGCATTTGTCAAAAACTTGACGGTAGGCATGCAACAGAGCCCAACCTCGGCGGCTCACTGTATATCATTCTTTACCTTTTTCTATAGGAACTTTCCGTAAACAATTTAAAACATCTTCTGGCGTTGCTTCGCCCAAACAGTCAAACCAGCTCTCACTTAATCCTGTGCTTTTAGAATACTCACGCGCCAGCGCGGAGTACGACGTCGCCTCCCATCCAGGAATTTGCATGGGGGCAAAAGGAATTTCACTTGGTGCCAAGGAACCAAAACCACCTTTCGTCTTTTTAAACATGTTCCTCCCCACGTATTTTACGAATCCTGCCACCGACTACGCCAAAATGTATTGCCTTGCCCACTTGCGTAATCTAAACTTACGCACACCACTTACTTACACAGAAACTCCGACACTCCTCTGGAGGTAAAATGAGCTTTATTAGTATCGTAGACAAAGGCAATAAGTCACTGAAGCTAGTAAGTTCTTAGGCACCAAGTGAAATAATGAATACACCACACCATATATATACACAAATATGAGATCTGGAATATAGATATATAAACAGTTAATGTACAAAGCACCTAACCAGATGCGTCTGCACCGGAGTCTTCAACATCCCTGGCCAAGCACCGAAAACACCAAGTCGGGAACCCTGTAGAGACTGGGGCACAGGAAGTAATCTCTCCGGGCACCAAAGTCGTCCCACGAGTGCGTCCACTCCAAGACTGAGTTCCTGAGCTCCACCTCATGGACACAGCTTTTTATAGTTAAATCAACACGTTCGAGAACCCTCTAGCAGGCGTTCTCGCCCATCCATCCATCATATGTGCTGGCCGCATCTCTGCGTCAGACCCACCCATACAGACCTGGCCAGATTCTGCTTGGGTGCGCCGAGGCAAAAGACATTCCTTTCCCTATCTCCGGCCTTGGAGAGACTTGCACAGCGCATCCTCCCTATGTCCTAGAGATAAGCATAGAATGCACAAAAACAGGCTCAAGGCACAAAACAACCTCACGAGGTATGTCTTGCACCAGCTCGTACTGGTTTACGTGAAAAACATGTTTGTTACTGCTGAAGTGTAACTACAGGTCAGAGCAGCACAAAATGGAAATGCAATACAACAAAATGGAAGATCAGAGCGTCACATGGAATCGAGGTCAATATGCAGTTTAGCATGTGTAACGTGTAAAATGGCAAATGCAATACAGTAACTCATGTTGGTATTTCAGTATAGAGCCGTTTCCTCATCCTTTCCCTGCACATAGACGCAAGATCATATGTTTGCAGCTGCCATGGACCAACGTTTTTAAAATATTTCTCTGTGCATATCATTTTCATTCTAAATCCATCTTTGTACTGGGCCCATATGGAAAAATGTCTGTGGTTGTGAGGTGTGAGTCTCAGATTCACACAGTATATTTTTTGTGAATCTCTTTAATATTCATGGGAGCATTTATACACACAACAACTGTTCCCCAGCTGCTGTTCTCTTATGTCTTGTAACTGCTTCACCTTCCTCAAGAGTTTCCAGATGGCTCCCGTCTGTCCAAGGCTGCTTTAGTGTGCAGAGTGCTAAATGCGGTTGTTTTTTTGACAAATAGACCTGTGAGCTGTCCGCGCACCCTTGGCACACCTTTTTTTCCGTTGTCGTTCGCCTTAAAAAGCACTCTTTTTCCGTTATTGGAGATGGTTTGCTTTTTCTTACTTCCATATTTGCCTCTCTTCACTAGTCTTCATCAGTTTCATAAAAGTGCCTCATATTAGCATGCAAACATTAATCATATGTTATTCTTTGTATGGTAACATACATAATGCAGTAGGGCCATTAACTCCTTCAGTGCCCATGACGAGATGGTCTCGTCATGGAGCGCGGTTGCGCTGTGCCCATGACGAGACTATCTCGTCATGAACCCCGCCCGCTAATGAAAGGGCCGGCACAGGGCGGGGAAAGGGCGGGGCACTGAAGGGGTTAATGCCCTCTGCCATATTTTCGATGCCCACGCCAATATCACATCACACTTGTATGCGGGTAATGCATTAAGTTAGTTTCAGTGATATTTGTTTTATAAAATACTCACTATAGTGTCTGCGAGTAGAACACTTTTATTTCTGCGTCTTGAACAGATTTCTTCAGGTGCCCCCGTCGAGCTAAGTCAGATCTTCTAAAATACCCATTTCATAAATATTTGCTGTGATTAATTCTTGCAATATTTGTGCTTACTCCTGTTTTCTAGTCGTGGTCTAGAAGCAGGGTACTACTGTCTTACTAGTGGAACGCAGAGGAAGATAAGAACAGTGGAATAGTAAAATAAAAACATTCATAGGATTTTTTTTGCGAAGTGGGTTATTTATTATTTAGTGAGTATTCACTGAGAGGCCAAAGACTTGTATCATCACTGAAAGTAACCGATTTCAGTTCATGAACAGATTCTAGCTTTTCACTCATCTGCACGATGTGCCTACCATTACAAAAGCATGGCTAATAGATCTGATGAGCACTTAGGGCCACATGTAGGTAGGGTTTTTTCCAGTCGCAGAATCATCGGGCCATTTGAGACTGGAAAAATGCATTTTCGTATGTACCAAACCCATTTTGCGATCTGGTAACCTATAACCAAATTAAAAAATTGGTTCGCGAGTCAGTATTCGGAAGGGGAGTGTTAAGGGCATCTCTTCAAGAAAGAAGCTCGCAAGGGTATTGTTGGAAACGGAGGACTCTTGGTGGAAATGTCTTGCACCTTTGTCCAAGTAAGGACCCTTCGTCCTAGTGAGGGTAAGGGGGATACACTTCTAAAATAAGCCCTGATCACCCCCTAGGTAGCTTGGCATGAGCAGACAAGCTTATCTCAGAGGCAGCGTGTAAAGCATTTGTGTACACATACAGTAATACAGTGAAAACACTACAAATGGACACAATCTTTATCTAAAACAAAGAAGACCAAAATGACAAAAAACACAATACAGTAATCAAAATATGACTTTTGAAAGGCAGAAACAGTTCTGTCCTTAGCAAACTATAGTTGCGACAGTTTCAACACAAAGTACCTTGGGTCCCAAACAAAAACAGCTGTAGGAAAGGGGATGTGTTGGTTCCTTATGCCCAGGGAAAGTGATGCGTCAGTTCCGTACTTCAGGGAAGGTGATGCGTCAGTTTCTTACTGCCATACAGGGGAGGTGATACATCGCTTCCTTACTGTAGGGGAGGTGATGTGTCAGTTTCTTACCATGCCGGGAGGTGATGCGTCGGTTTCTTACTGTGGCCCCGGTGTTCTTGTAGACTGTGCGCTCCGGTGTGATGTATGAAGATCGAGGATGTGTCGGTTCTCAATTGCAGCAGCTCTGAGTTGGTTCTCAGACTTCGTAGATCGGTGCACTTGATGTGGCATGCGGAGATTTCTTGAGCCGCGGGCAGGCGCTGTGTCGGTTTTGTCAGTGACGCGTCAGAAACAGGTACGGATGCATCACGCTTCTTGTGCTTCCAGCGCCCAACAGCTGGAACAACCTCTAGAGGCCCAACACAGTCACAGGCACCTCTTGGCAGGTCAGAACTCCCAGCATGGAAGTTCATGGGTGCTGGTGGTGAAGTCTTTGTATCCCTGAGACTTCAAAAAAGGAAGCAAGCTCTACATCAAGCCCTTGAAGATCTCCCTCAAGCAGGAAACACAGCACACAGCACCCAGCTAAGTCTTTATCCTCTCCTTGGTAGAGAACAGCTACTTCAGGCCAACCCCAAACAGCACACAGCAAAGGAGCAGTAGTTCTCCTTCAGTTTCTCCAGCGTTTCTTCTTGGCAAAGGTTCCTCTTGAATTCCAAGTGTAATCTAAAGGTCTGAGTGTCTTGGCCTCACTTTTTTTTATAGCACATATACCTTTGTTCTCTGGTTGCAGAGAAGCTCTTTGCCCAGCCAAAAACAGTTCTATCCTTTCTGGTGCAGCTTCCTGGCAGGAGGTGGAGACAGCATTGTTCAAGGCAGACCAGGCCCATTCAGGTGTGAAAGAAATCTCCTCCCCCTACTCTGAATGCTGCCCAGGCCTATTCAGCCTAGACCTGACACACCCTGGAAAGCTAGACAGTCAATACACAAACCTAGCAGTGGCACACAGGATGGCTAAGCAAGAAAATACCACATACTAAAAGTGTTTTTTTCAAACACAGCAGGTAAAAAGCGTCCTCACTAAAAGATGCATCTTTATATTCTGAGTTCACGCATACTAAACTTTACCTTTCCATCTTGTCCCAATGAGAAGTTATATTCCCACAAAACTCACACTTGGGCTGTGATGCCATCCTACAAAACGTTGAAACCCCAACCGTACTTGTCAGAACATTTCTCAAATCACAAAAGGCGAAACTTGACCCTACTAAGGCTGGGATCATTCCCCTCTAAAGATCTCACTCCAAAATGGAAACGGACGTGGACGACAAAGGAATACCGCCTCTGCGGTCATGGACATGAGTCACTACTACATTTCCTATGTATTTGCCCTGCACTACAAGACACTCAGAAAACCCTCTTTCGGGAAACACTGAGGAGAGAACAAATAAGGACCTGTAGAGCAGCAGTTATAAAATGTCTCGGAGGCTCGTCAGTTCAACTGTCCTGCAAGGCAATAAAACTCTGGAACTTAGCGGCAAAAGAATTAGACAAGAACAAGTGCTGAACAGAACTTTATAACACAGAATCGCTTTGCTTTTCCTATTTATTTAAAATGTTGCTGCTTATACTCTCCAAGCACTTGCAGTCCAGTATATCCTGGAGAAGCAAGCAAGCCCCTGTATAGTTTTAAATGTATCCAGAAGCCTGCTGCCCCTTCACACAAATGAACCCCTACGTTTTTTTTTCTTATGCAATTTTAACTCGAACAATCCCTTTGATGCCTTGTGTACCCTGGTGGTTTGTTCCACCCATTTATGACTTTAAAGAAATCAAATAAAAGTATTTTCTATACTGTATATTTATAAGATGTTATAAATGAACACCCATTCTATCCAATGGAACAGATAGCCTTCCAATAGAAAAAAACAAAATTGGCAGTATTTCACCGTCAGGATTTGCCACACACATCAGGACATGTCCTACCTTTCACATACACTGCACCCTGCCCATAGGAGTACCTCAGGCCTACCTGAGGTGTGACTCACATGTAAGAACAGGGAAGGTTAGGGCCTGGAAAGTAGGTGAACTTGCGAGGTCGGCATGGCAGTACCAGACTGCACACAGACACTGCAATGACAGGTCTGAGACCCTTTTGCAAGGCTGCTTGGGTGGATGGCACAATCAATGCTGCAAGCCCACTAGCAGCATTTGGTGTACAGGCACTAGACACACACAGTGCACTGTTCTAGGGACTTAACAGGAAGCCAAATAAGCCAATTATGGAAACACTAATCCATGACAACAATTTGCAGAGGGAACACTTGCACTCTGGCACTACAGAGCAGTGGCAAAGTGCCCAAAGCATCAAGACCAGCAAAAACGGAGTCCACCACACAGTAAAAACACAAGAGGCAAAGGCAAAAATACAGGGGAAACCCATGCCAAGGATGCCAGGTCTAACAGGTATGTAAGAATGTTTTTCAACCGAAAATGCAGTCGTAAAACATTTACATTTTCCCACCAACTTCAAGTGGATGGTAACCCATTTGCAAATGGGAAGGAGTTCCCAGGGGGCTCCTTCTCCATTGTGAATGGACGCACAAACATTTTTTAGGGGCAGGCAGTGGTCCCACAGACTGAAACCCTTCATTTTTCTTTTTGAAATGCATCTCATTTTCCTTAAAGGAAAATGGGCTGCTTTAAAAAGAAAAAAAAGCTTTTAATTAAAAGCGAACGCAGACACGATGGTCTGCTGTCCCCACCAGGCCACCAGCTCCTGTGTTTTTACTGATTCCCAATGCATAGCAAATTGCCACCTACCTCATGAATATCAATGAAGTAGGTCAATTGCGACACCATTAGGAATCACTAAATATTCAAAGACACATTAGTACCTAGGTGTATGCTATTTCCTATTAACAAGTCGCAAAAATTCACTACTAGGAACTCGCAAAATGAAACCTACGTACATGTGGCCCCTTGTCTCCATTTTTATTTTATTTAAAAATGTTTACATGTTTTTATGCCTAGATAATTGATTTATTTAAATTTTAATTGCAAAAGTGACATACTTTTTTGATAAGGTGATGGTCCACTAAAAAAATCCTCTTTTTGTTTCATAATGCAACGAAAAATGGGAGAAGACTGGTAGGGAAGCAGGGACGGCTCCAAATTAAGCAATTTGGTCATGGGATTTGAGGGAGAGTACCTTCTAGTTATGGCGTCACACCTGCTAACTAAAATATATGTTGAGCTTTATACTGTAATTTCTATTTTCAGGTTTATTTTAAAACAATATGCATTCTAGGTCGGTATGTTCCGAAAAACAGAACCAGGCAAAGGAATATGTCATAAATGTCCCAGTAATTTGAGCAATTCATGAGATATGTCTCAAGGTAAAAGCCTAAGGGTTAGTCCCACCCCATGGGATCTTAGAATCTTGTGATTCTAGGTGATTTCAGATTTCATTTGGAAGCCCTTATGGATAGGGACACCTGAGTTTTAATTGGCTACATGTTAAACTTTGAGCGAGTTCAATTGATTCCTATCGCCACCCACTCAGCCGGCCATATCTGTGGCAGCTTTTTCAGTAATAACCCCACACTTTCATTTACCTCTGCCTTACCATCAACATGGTCAGACCACAAAACATTTATCTTTACCATGGAGCTACTGGATGAGACTACCGTAAAAAACAAAACATCTCACACTACTAAATCCCCACCGTGGCACAAAACTGAATGCAACAAATTGATAGCAAGCCTATCACAAACCCCTTCTAACTTGATGGAAGACATAGTCACATTAATAACTAACTACTCCACCTGGATTGTCAATGCTGTTGAGTAATTAGCTCCAATAAAAACCTACTATAATCACAGAAATAAACCATCCACCCCTTGATAATCTACCAAACTAAAACGACAAAAACAAAAATGCAGGAAACAAGAACAAATATGGAAGAACATATATAACTCTCAAAAGAGAGACGGATACAATGTATCGCAGAGTATAAAGCCTTGGTCATGTCTGAGAAATCTAACTAGTTTTCAGCCAAAATTAAATCTATAAAAGCTCGACCAGAGAGCTTCTTAGGACAGTCAACTCACTAACTAGTTTCAATAATGCAAACCCCTCTGGCATTAATCAAGCCTTCTGTGTCAAGTTGGCTGATTACTTACAGCACAAGGTAAATTAGGTTTGTAACCTATTTAATACTTCCTCACATATGATGGCATACAAATCCATGCCGGATAACTATATCTCAAGCCAAGCAATCCTCACAGTATTTCCTCTCTATCAATGGAGCTTGTAACTCAGTTAATTGAAGTCACTAAATCTGGGGCACCCAATTTCCTTTCCCACCCAAAATTTGGCATTTGGCCCAAGTACATTTGGAATACATTTGAGCGCACTTTTACCAATATTTTCAAAGCCAGACACTTTCCTACCATCTGGAAAAAGGTCTTAATCATACCTTTAATAAAGAAGCCCTCATTAAACCCCCTGGAAGTGTGTAGATATTGCCCTATCTCTCTACTCCCATTTCCAGCCAAAATAGCTAAGGAGGCAGTGAATGCAGAACTGTCATCTTTCTTTGTGACTAACTGGCTGCTTGATGCATCTCAGCATCATTTGAGAGGTGGTAATAGCACAGAATTAGCACCGATTATAGCTACTGAGGAAATCAGGGAGATAATTGACATTGGTGGCAAAGATGTCATCATTTGTTTAGATTTGTCAGAAGCTTTCGACACCGTCAACCATGAACCTCTGCTGGCCCTCTTGGAGAATATTGGAGTCAGTGACTTCGCCTTGACAATGTTGGGGTCCTTTCTAGTAGGACGAGACCAAGCAGTTTCCTTTTGCTTTTTTGGCTCTTAAGTCATTTTCTCTTCCATGTGGAGTCCCTCAGGCCTCCGCATAATGCCCTACTTTGTTTAATGTTTATGTTACCCCTTTGGCAAAGCTCATACTCTCTCTGGGTTCTCCATAGTTCCTATGCGAATGACACCCAGATAGTTGTCTCCATTTCCACTAACATGCTTGAGGTAGCCATACGTTTATGTAACTGTATGCAGGAGGTGGGTTTAGGAATGACCAAAAACTGTCTAAAACTCAACTCAGGGAAGACAGAGGTCCTCCTGTTTGGTCGTGACACCACATTCTGATCCTCCATGTGGTGGTCCCAGGACCTTGGTAAGCTTTCCTGCCGGGTCAGGAAAGCAAAAACTCCTGAAGTTTATTTTGAGACAAGCTTATTGTTACAGACCAAGTCAGTCCTGTCACTTCAACATACTTTTATCTGTTGGAAACTCTGAAGAAGATCTTCCCTTTTATCCCTTTTGAAATAAAGAAAACAGTCATTGTTGCCCTCCTACTATCTAGGATCTACTACTGCAATGCTTTATATATGAACCTACAAGAGCAACAGTTGCACAAACTTCAGATTTTACAAAACGCTGCAGCCCGGCTGCTATTAAACATCCTCACATTTTTGTTAGCCTATCAGACAATTGCTGATTTGCATTGGCTGCCAGTGAAGAAACTTTCACTTGTAAAGCTCTCTGTATAGTCTATAAAGCTCTGCGTGACTATGGACCAGAACACCTGAGGTCAAGGTTCTGTTGGTAAGCTCCCAACAGAACACTCTGCTCTGCCGCTTCCAAAAATATAAGGATCCAGAGGGTCAAAAAAGCACCCTGGGGTGTGAAGAGCTTCTCTCTAACCACAGGAAAAACATGGAACAAGCTATCCATACACTCAAAAACAGTCTAACAAATTCCTCTTTAGCAAAGGGCTTCAAACCTGGCTATTTGCTATCTAATGGCCCTACGAGCTCTCCTGCATCTGGGCATTTGCACGCTCTACAAACTGAACTAAAACATTTACCCCAAGCATGTGAGCCTCCATGCTCAAGAAAGGATGAACTGAAATTGATAATGCAGGAAGAGACAAAAGTAACATAACAAAAAAAAAGGACATAATACACCTTCCCTTCTTCAGAGAAATTGAGTAAAACAACATGTAAAAAAAAATCATGAGACCAATACAAATATCATCCACTCCAAGCAACACAACATACTATGGTGTAACCAATAAACCACCAGCACACACCCCACTGAAAACCAGACAAAGTAGATACAACACAAACTAGCTGAGCAAAATAAGTGAATCGATGAGGAAAGCCGCAACAACGACCATTGAACATGGCTTCCCAACCTTAATGATTGGTATACGGCTTGATGTAACAATCAGTTTGATCACTGAATGTGTGACATGCCATACCAACCAACCTGAGTGATGCACAGCTTAATAGAGCCGCCTGGAGTGGGTGAATCACAAGACTAAATGATCCAAACCACCATTGTGCGCCCTCTGACTTGCCCCAAAACACGCTCTGGCCACCACAACCCAACACACTTGGGGGCAGATTTATGTTGCACTTGCGCCACTTTTGCGCCGCCGTTGCATCACTTTTGTGACGCAGCAGCGGCGCAAATCCTGCGCCATGGTGCGGGGTATTTACAACGTGACGCATCTGGGAGATGGGTCACGTTGTAAAGCCCTGCGCCACATGTAGGCGTTCCAGGGCAGGTGGGGGCGTTCCGGCGCAGGAACGCCTCCTAAAAGTGACTGAGTGAAATCTACAAGATTTCACTCAGTCACTTTTGAGCCCATGCTGCGTCAAAACCCTGCGCCTGCTTGATGCAGGCGTAAGGATTGACGCAGCATTTTGCAGATAGGGCCCCCCAGAGCCTTGCTGGAGCTGCGTCGCGCTTGCGACGCAACTCCAGCAATGCGCCACTTTTACGGCACAGATGCGTGACGCATCTGTGCCGTTTTTGCCCCATGGTGCGCCGCATTATAAATGCGGCGCATTCATGATGGCGGAGCTGGGGCGCAAAATAACTGGCACATCCCTGCTGATATGCAGGGATGCGCCAGTTATTATAAATCTGCCCCTTGGTGCACAGCACCTTTAAACAGCGCTGGATATGTTAAGAACGCATTTGTCTTAGCATCCAGCTCTCCCATATTATAAGAATGAAGTTAGGAATACACTAATCCTCCTTGGATTTAGAAGAAGATGCCTGGCACTTTACTGGCCCTTCCTCAGAGGTCACCTAATAAACTGAGGAGTAGATTTGCCTGTCAAGACACATAGGGCAGACTGGTACTCCTGCCATCCGGGAGGAAGAGGAGAAAACAAGCGAGCCCAGTACTCTAATGTCCCCAGTGATTTGTGGCAGCATTTGTGCGATCCCGAACTGGGTAAAATAATACACAGTTTGCACGAAATTCTCCCTTTCACGGGGTGAAACACAGACTGGAGTGCACGATGCTCACTCGCTAATAATTAGCAATGTCAGGGGCAGGAATAATTAGCTGGTGCACGGTTTGCTCTCGCGCGCATCCACGACATCTAATTATCCCTAAAGAAGAGAGTGCCGCAGGAAACAGCCGACAGATGCAATGTGCTGGAACATTCCTGTTATCTCTTTAATTTACTATTATTCATCTGTTTGGTTGGATTAGTCCATCACGCCGTGTTCTTTTCCTTCTGGAAATGCAGAAACAGCTAATCTGGCTGACCTTGTATCTTACATATCACGCTCTCAGCACGTAGTATACTTTTTCGCTTTCAAGTTTCCCAGCAGCTAATTCTTTTGCTAACAATTGTCGGGATATATACATCAGTAAATCTGAATGTCTGAAGTAAGGGCCATTGCTTTTGTCACATAAAAGCAGCTTTGAAACAAATCTCCCTCCCACTCTTGCTGTCGGGTTAGAGAGGAAATTGATATTCTCCACAAGGCCTCGAGGAGGTCACAAACGGGTTAGCGGGCTTAGATGTATGGCTTCGAATACTGTTTAATACCAACGTTTGTGTGTGATTTGTGCAACTTTCAGCACATCCTATATCATTCCCTTCCTTAGTACAGTATTTTTGCCGAGTACCTTCCCAAGTGTGCTATTTCACCGAATAAATACACCATATATATTATTAATGCATTTTCAGATCGGTGCCCGTTCTAATTTTCTATGCGCTCGCTCAATAAAAGTTTGTGATACATCACAGCAATAAACAAGTCGCCAATCGCACTTTCCCAAGCATCTGTGTGCATTTTATTTGTCCTTGTGTTGCTGTTAAGAGAAATATAACAGTTTTGCCACAAACTGGGACAAATATACGTCAAAAAAGGATTCTAATGCTACAATATGGCTGCCTTTAAAAATATGCCTAAATGTCTAAGATAAAAAAATGCATGCTGTATCTGCATTTTTGGTACAGGCTGAAAGTTAACAGAAAGCGTCTTTCTTGCCAGGGGTCAGCAGAGAAGCCTGAAGAGGCCGTTGGAATGGCAAGCCTGGGTGCTTCCCCCTCGAATGGCCTTACGTCATGGCCGGACTGGGAACCAAAGCCGGCCCTGGCATACTGCTCGACCAGCCCCCAGCAGGAGGGAGGGGGGTGCGGTCGAGCAGTTTGCTGCGGCCGTGTACGGCCGTTTATTTTTATTTTTTTACCGGGGGCCGATATTGCCGGCCCCCGGTAACAAAAACGTCACCCAGGTGGCCCAAAACCGGCCCTCACCCTAGCGGCTCACCGGGGAAATTCCCGGTGCCCGCTATGGCCAGTCCGGCCCTGCCTTACGTATTGTGCATTGAACACTGGATGTGCAGCAGGCATCCGAATGGCAGCCTTTGGAGTTGGAGATGAAGGTGTACTTCTAAAGGCATCTTTAGAACACGCATTTGCAATGCAATCGGTCTCGCATTTATGAAAGTTAAAGCTATTGGCGTTATAAATGACAATGTTTTTACTTATGTTTTTTTGTTTGTAAGCATTTAACACTGCTGCTCTGTTAGTTGATCAATGAAATAATTTTATAGAAGACGCATATACTTGTCCTCAGATGAACTCCTTGCACAGATAAGCACTTTCCCTGACCACTTCTACAAACTAAGAAAAAAGCTTACATCAGCACAATGTTTAATCAGAGCAGAAGTAGGTAAAAAGCCGGACAAAAAAAAGGCATTAGTCATCATAAAGGCAATGATAACACTTGCAAAGCTTGCTCTTGGCAGGCGCCGCTTCATGAAGTAGCCATCTTTGGTTAAATATAAAGGAAGATTTCATAATTCTGCAAACAGCTGATTGTACAGCACAGTGCAGTACACCCCTCACACAAACACACTCACATGCGCACCTACCTTGCGGCAAATGAGCAAGCATCGGAAAAGCAATAACCCATTATCACAAGATCTTTCAAGATTTTGCAGCTTTTCTGTCACAACAAATAAGCAAAGGGCAGCTTCCACTAGCTAATGCCATCATCTCCCCCGGCTATTCACCACATGCTTGCTGTGCCCTGCCATGCTGGATTGGTTGGAACACACCTGAGGTAATATAAAGAGCGAACAGTGCCAGCGGCCATAATGTGTTGGGAAAACAACAGCCACAGCGTTTCAACAGTCCTGAAGCAGTCTGTCTTCTACGTTTCAGGTTTTGCAGCTGGAGTCCCTCTTTTATGTCAGCAGCCTAATAACGCTGTCAATAGAACACTATGGGGCATACCCAAATGACCCTCCCATACCTGGGCATAGACACATCTCATATATATAAAGAAAATCGGAATAGAGGTCTCAATCTCTTGTTTATTTTAGCACAAGAAACAGTAAATTATCTTGGCAAACTATTTTTTCTTTTATCAACAATTCAACGAATATTTTACAGACGCAGATATCTATTGGTGAACATCAGAGTACTTTACACATGATATATCCAAAACAATCACAAAGAAATTCATTACACAACAACCTATATATACAACTTCATACAACATATATACATCTTATATATACAACATTATATGTCACATATAAATTCCCCTAACCATTAATGCTAATATGTACACTTTTTATTCACAGTGATGCATTCCGAGGTAATTCTCTTGGCGTCTGAGGTATCAATCCTCTATCTTGATTTATTGTATGCGCCAGATAACACATTTTTTTTTTCTTTTTTTTTAGTCAACCCAATCTGTGGACTCCTCATAGATCAGTACTCCGGACGGACGCTGCCCCTCTCTTCCCACTGGAATCTGGACAATTGGAAGCACCTACCATAGTGCTTCCAGACGATGACTATTTGCCACTGGAGATAGAATAACACAGATTGGAGATTGTTAACACCTATTTTGATATAGAAGGATACTTTTCCCTACAAAAAGGAGAGAACAGAGTCACACAGGTGCCGCAGAAATGGTCTTACTCTGACAATTAACTATCGTGAATACACTTTGTTACCAGGACCATTGGGAACACTTTACGATAACAGCCCCTTCTTTTTTGACTCTTGGTACGGATTAACTTTAGGATTGACTCCAGTACTTTGGAAGACCTTAGAAGGCTGTTTGATCAGTTCGTATCGATACTTTTGGCTAAGGTGCTCGCACAGCAGAGGATGGACTTTTTTGCACCCATATTTTACTTCGATTTTGTTCTCAACTCTTTCTATTTATAAGCCTTGAAAAAGTTACTCTATGTAACGAAACACGTGTCGGCTGTTCCAGTGTACCTTTTGGAAATCTCTGACATATGTGAAAAAGACTACATGTTGACTTCATTTTGTGAATCTAATTTTGTGAATCTATGTACATATTACATTGTGAATACTCTATTCTGCAACTTTCAGAGTACAGGTCCTTGAAGAATGGTTTCAAATGAATGTAAATATAATGAATTAAACCGTATCATTTTTCGGACTTCTTTGTCTCCTCCTGGTCAGTTTATACGTAATTCTTGTTAATTTCTAGCGTTCCAGAAGGGGGTTAGCCAGGACGACTAAACGCATTATGTAATACACATTTGCATGCATCATTTGTAATTAATGAGACAGTAACCTTTAAACACTGTGAGTGCCGGGATAGTACCCAGTAGAAATTAATATAGCAACAACAAGTGCCCTTCCGCTTGGGCCTTGTTGGGGTTTGCATCCTTGGGTAGTGGGATGTGTCTTTCTATCCTGAAGGGCAGCTAAAATTAACTTGCAAACAAGGAAACAGATGTGCTACTGTTATTCCCTCCACTACCTATTTATCTTGTTGTATAGATCAGTATGTCGACGCGTTCGTGTTTCAGCCGCCAATTTTTTGGCTTCCTCAGGACGGGGATTACAATCTATCTACAATAATAATAAACATCATACATAAATAAACTATTCTGCTATTGTATGTTCTGTCCCTTATTTGCCCATGCAGTGCTCGGAAGGAATCTAAAATATACGTGAATCAAAAAGGAGAGCTTTATATACTGGGTGTACCTTAACAAACAATCGCGTCAAATCCGCACACTTACACCAGTGACACACCAAAACTGTGAGGTTCCTCAAAGGTGAATATATTCAATATATTCAAACCACATACATGTATCCATACGTGCTACAATTGTGGTCCACCCGATCTAAATGGCTACATTTTATCCCCCATTTATATGCCTACCCAGTACCTGTAAATAATCCGAGCGGGTCCCTCTTCAAGAGCAGCTATAAGTCAATTCTTCTATATCGATACCCTACAGTGTTACACTGTTAGATCTGGGGGTCTCTAGTTGGCAGGGTAGGTACCACTGTCCAAGTAGGGACCCTTGCTTCTAGTCAGGGAAAGGGGGATACACTGTTAAGATAACCCCTGCTCACCCTCTAGGTAGCTTGGCCTGAGCAGTCTAGGCTATCAAAGGCAATGTGTAAAGTATTTGTACCAACACTCACAGTAACACAGTGAAAACACTACAGATTTACTCCACACCAGTTTTAGAAAAATAAGGTATCTTTACTAAAAACTTCACAAGACCAAATATTACAGAAAAAACAACATACAATTAAAAAGGTTACTTTAAAAATAGTTCAAGAGTTTGCAGAAAGTACTCCAGGATGTCAAAATCAGTGTCCTGCACAATGCGACTCTCAATGCACAAAATGCGACATTTTCGTGCCCAACAGTACCTGTAGTTGCGATAAGGTTCCCAAAAGCTATAACAAGGAAGATGGCAAAGGCGATGCGATACTCCTGAGATCCTGGGGAGGCTTTGCAGCAGCCCTGCTTCACGCAGCAGAGGTGGATGCGCTGGCTCCGATCTGTAGGGGGAGGATGCGATGACTTTGGCCTTCGTTGCGTAGGTTTCTTGGGGGGAAGCTTCACGCACAGGTTCGATGCGACACTCTTCGATGTGGTGCGATGCGTGGCGCAGCGTTGCCTTCCGGCGCCGCAACTCTCGATGCGCCACGGAACGGGACTCTGCGTCGACGCACCCGATGACTGGAGACTTTTCACGCACCGGCAGTGGTGCGGCTCGCAAACTGGTCCTGCGACAACCCTCGCAATGGCCGGAATCTTCACGCTTCGGGACGATGCTCGACGCACTCGGCGATGCGGGGACCCTGCGTGTTGCGATGGTGCCGCGATGAAATTTTCCTCGCACTCTCGTCTTGCGACACGCAATCAGATGATGCGTTGGGTACCAGTCACTCTTGTTCACGCTTCTGCTTCCCAGCTTCCAAACACAGCAAAACGACCTCCTGAGGCCCCAAGACTGGGCAAGCACTCCAAGGCAGGTCAGAACTCTCTCAGCAGAGTTCCAGGGGAGCTGGTGGTGAAGTCCTTTTGTTCCTGGGACTTCTTAACAGGGAGCCAGCTCTTCTCAGGCCCTTGGAGATCAGAATCAAAAGAAGGGGACACAGCAAAGTCCTTCCCCTCTCCTTGGCAGCAAAGCAAAACAGCAAGCAGGAAGTCTTCTCCTCTTCAGTCCTTTACAGCTTTCTCCTTGGCAGAGGTTTCTTCTTAGTTCCAAAGTGATCTAAAGTTTTAGGTGTCTGGGGTCCTCTTCTTATACCCCTCCAAGTCTTTGTCTCTCTTTGTTTCAGTGGGGGGATTCCCCTGCTCAAACCGGTTCCTGGGTGTGCTCTGCTCTGGAGCACCTGGTTCCTTTCAGAGTGAGGGGCAGGGTCGTTAGACGCTCAGCAGGAGGTGGAGCCTTCTTTTTGCCAGCAGAGGCAGAGTCCTCAGCCTGGCCAGCAGGGGGTGGAGCCAGCTTTGTGTTGGCAGAGGCAGCCCTATTCAAACCAAGGGACTACTCCTCCCACCCATCTAAAGCAGATCTCCCTATTCACCCTGCTGCTGACTCATCCAGGCTCCTGGAGCCACCTAGCCCATCACATGACACCAGTAAGCCAACCAGCACACAGGCACACAGGAAGGTTAAACAGGAGAATAGCTACTTTCTAAAAAGTGCTATTCTCACACAGTGAATTTAAAAACCATCTTGCTAAAAAGATGTATAATTAAATTCTGAACACAGAGATACCAAACTTGGATTTTCTATCTTGCCCTTATGGGAAGATAGGCATGTAAACAGCCTTCCCCATTCTATCCTATGGGCAAGATAGCCTCTCAGCAGTGAAAAACGAAAATGGCTGTAATTCACTACCAGGGCATGTTACACACCTCAGTACATGCCCTACCTTTCAGATACACTGCACCCAGCCCAGGGGGGTACCTAGGGCCACCATAGGGATGCCTGACATGTACAGAAAGGGAAGGATAAGGCCTGGTCAGTGGGTGCACTGGCCAGGTCGACATGGCAGTCCTGGACTGCACATAGGCACTGCAAGCAGGCCTAAGACATCATTTTAGCGCTACTCCTGTGGGTGGCACAATCAGTGCTGCAGCCCACTAGTAGCATTTGAATCACCAGTCCTGGCACACTCAGTGCACTTTACTAGGGGCTAACAGGTGAAACAAATATACCAATCATGCATAACCAATCAATATAACAATTTACCAAGGGAGCACTTGCACTTTAACACTGAGCAGCAGTGGCAAAGTGCCCAAAGCATCTAAACCAGCAAAAACGAAATCCAGCATAGCAT
This sequence comes from Triturus cristatus, assembly GCF_964204655.1. Classification (NCBI taxonomy): domain Eukaryota; kingdom Metazoa; phylum Chordata; class Amphibia; order Caudata; family Salamandridae; genus Triturus; species Triturus cristatus. The sequence goes on from NC_140588.1 coordinate 79,192,537, forward strand.
CAAAAATACAGGAGGTAGAGGCAAAAAGTCAGGGGTAACCACGCCAAAGATGCCAGGTCTAACATACACACTGGTATTAATAGTGATTAATGACCACATCCTAACTCGTATTTCCTCACGGGTAGGGCACTACTTCTCAATTACCTCTGTGTTCTTACTAAAATTATGGGGCACCTGATGTTCATCCTTTAACTCTCAGCAACGTCTTCTACTGTAAAACAAACACAAATCTATCTATAGGAGACTGATCTCATTGAATAAGTGCACCACACCTAGTCTCCCAAACTTCGTAACAACATAGGGGTCGCATAGTCAACACTTACATAATTGTAGTTGCGGTGTCCCGTCAATAGCTCCGACGCTTCTTCCAAACGCTCAAATCCGCATGGACTGCTGCCCTTCCCGCGGATGTATAAACGTTCGCGTGCATCGAAGCGTAATACTCATAATGAAAATAAAAAGAGGACTACTCTCTGCTCTGCAATATAAATGCCGGACTACCAGGAACTAGCTATACATACTGGGGTCGCCCATGCGCGGCCGATTTGCGTCACACGTTCTCTCCTTCTGACTATAGACAGAGGACTACTCTCTATAAATCGTTTTATCCTAAACATTAAAGAACTTTTTTTATATATATATATACACGCCACCAGACAACTTCATAACACACAACTCCTTGATCAGATGTAATTCAAAGAGTACCAAAGGGTTTTTTATAAAACTTTATTGAAAAGGCTGGATGGTACTTCATCTACCCAACTATAGTCAGTTATATAAGTGCACCACTTCCCATATCTATTTTATTTCGTGTCACAACTACATTCTAAAAACAAGGAACCTACATAATGAAATCTGTAATCTGGTATTTAATACTTGCCACAAGCATAATACGAACGTAAAATGAAAATGAAAACAATACACAGGACGCACTAAGAGCGTGAGATTCTCATTGTGTGAATAAACAAATTCCCTTAGTGTTTATCCCGTGTAGGCGTGAGGGTAAATTATCCCACATCTAAAATTCAAACCTTGGCAAAGTCCAATGCACTGCATGATCAAACACGCGGGCTTACATTCTCACTTAGCCTCTTGACAATAATCACACTGTTCTTCAGCTCTATTTATGGACAGGAGGAACCAAGAACGAACACTGGGAAGAGGAGCCCATTGGTCTATCTACTCATTATTTCTGTGTATACTCTAGCGACCACATTAACATCCTCAGTTGTAACGTAATAGCTGGTGATTTACACGGCCTCTCAGTGTACACATCTTAGATCAAGGCCCATAGCTCGTCTCTCTCATTTGGACCCTCTGTCGCTGTGTGGTATCTTTCAATGAGTCGCGCTTCTATACGATTAAGTCTCATCTCCAATTCTCCCTTGTTATTCACCTTAATTACGGCAAGGACTGTCCACTCCATGTCATTCTCATTATGGGCAACTTCGACGTAGTGTTGTACAAGGGGAGCTCCCTGTGTTCTACATCTAATGCGAGATTTGTGTAGTAAAATTCGCAATTTCACCATCTGCGTGGTCTGCCCAATATACATTTTCCCACAGGGGCAGATCAAGGCATACACCACATTTTTGGTGTTGCAGTTCGAAAATGCTTGCATCACATGTTCCTTATTATTAATCATCAAAATTGGTATCACTCGTGCTTGCACACGCAACGCAAATTTTGCACCGGTAATGCCCTATTACTGCAGGTAAGCCAAGTAAAGTTCTTGTATCTTCTTTCATCATTGGCTCCTGCATGGCTCTCACCAGGTGCTGTCGCACGTTTTTGCCTTTCTTAAAAGCAAACAAGGGTTTAGGTATATTGAATTGATCAATTAACCTCCAATTTCTCAAAATTATATTTTTCACTTTGTTGGCTTTGGGATTGAATGTCAATACACATGTCATACATTCAGTCTTTTCATGCATTTTTGGTGTTAATAAATTCTCCCTAGGTGTAAACCATGCCCTTTTGAGTGCTGCTCGTACTAGTTTTTTTGGGTATCCTCTCGCACACAATTTACCCTGTAATTTATTTGCATTTTCAAAATAATCATCTTTATTGGAACAGTTACGTCGTATTCTTAAAAACTGTCCATAGGGCAGGTTTTCTTTCAAACTTCTTGGGTGCCCTGATGTAAATTCTAATAGGGTATTTCTGTCTGTTGGCTTTGTATAGAGACTCACTTCCAATTTCCCTTCATTATCCAAAATCCAGACATCGAGGAAACTAATTAGTGTATTACTGACATTCTTAGTAAATTTCAAGTCTGGTGTACATTCATTCAGCCAATTGTGAAATCTATCTAGTTCCTCCATGTTACCATTCCAAATAAGAAAAATGTCGTCAATAAAACACACCCACTTATCGATCTTATTATAAAAAGGTGTTGCTTCATTGAAGACAAATTGTTTCTCGAATTGGTCCATTTACTAGGTTCTCTATTTCAGGTGCAAAGCAACAACCCATGGCCTCGCCCTTTATTTGAAGGAACAATTCATTTTTGAACGTGAAAAAATTACTTTTCAAACAAATCCTTGCTTACTCTAATAGGAATTCTGTAGGAACCTGGTGTGGTCTGGTTCTTTGATTTAAAATAAGTTCCATACCTACGAGGGCCTCATCTTGCGGAATATTGGTGTAGAGGCTCTCAATATCAAACGAGACCAACAACTGCTGGTCTCCATTGAAAGCCAAATGTTCTATTTTTGAGATGAGGTCCATCGTATCTCTGACATATGCCCGTGTTGTGCTTACAAATGGTTTGAGGAAGGTGTCTATATACTTGGCTAGTGGTTCGAGTATCGATCCACATGAAGAAATAATGGGGCGGCCAGGGGGATTACTAACATTTTTATATACTTTCGGGAGTACATAAATCAGTGGTACTTTTTGTTTCGTCAAGTTGAGATATTCGTACTCTTTTTTACATAAGTAACCACTTTCCAAAGCTTTAGTTGTTAAATACAGAATTTTGGCTTTCAATGTCCCTGATGGGTTGTCAGAAACTTTACGATAATGTATAGAGTTGTTCAATTGCCTAATCACGCTGTCATCTGTTTTGAAACGTGGCCACCTGTTGCATTGGTATGAACAGCATTTTACCCTGGTTTGAAACGTGATATGCAGTGGCCGTTCTTTAGGTGCCTAGTACTTGACACTATATAACCAGAAATACACTGTATAGCACCTCTTGCATCGCCGTCTGCAGCTCTATGAAAAAGATGGTACACTGTGTGCTTCTTAAGCCTCAATTGCCCTCAATTGCCCTTAGATGCTGAGAGTTTCTAATCACTCCAAAACATGGTTTCTCACATGCATATTCATTTTACAGACATCACAAAGAAAACAAGTAACTCATGGCTAACAGATGACAAAATAAAAGGCATGCGGCCACCGTACTTAAAGATAAAGCTTGGCAGCAGTTGCACTGATTATAATAAAAAGATAAAGCTTGTCAGCAGTGGCGCTAATTATAACAAAAATGTACTCATTGGAAAATGCAAGCACTGCATCCGTGAAGCAGGCTCTGTGCTGATATACAAAAGCCTGAGGCAGACCCCCACAAAAATAGAGCACACAAAGAAACGCAAATTATAATAAGAGTAAGACTACATGTAACAGAAGCAGTCTGCTGGGAGGGTCCGAAACGGCAAAAGACGGGACTAATTAAGCATGCTCATCAAACAAAAGCAGGCATTTATGAAGGGCATGAACAGGAAGAAATGGAAAAAGTGGGAGGTACTTCAAGCCACAGTCTATATTACAGCATGCATGGCAGAGCAGTGCATGCGCTACCTAGGCTCAACCTAAAACATTTTTACTTCAATACACTAATACTGAGAAATGTGTACGCCACAGTGAAGTGGCCCTAAAACAACAAGTGAGCAGCCCCAAAGTATTTAATGCAGCCAAATTATCATAAGGACTGTTCATCACTAATCCTTGCTCACTGTTAAATATTAAGAAAATTCTATTGAACTTGCGTATTCTTCATTCTAAAACAGGAAGGCATATTTAATAAAAATAATACCTTTCAAAACATATCCTATGAAGGTGCAAGTTTACATACCAGGTTTTTATACAACTGAAATCTAGAAATATAAAACCATCATATTCCATACACATCTCTGCAGTTTTTTGATGTTGTTCAACGCAGCTAAAAATTGGCTAATCCAAGACATCTGAATTCAAAATGAGCTCAGGATGACATCAGAAGTGGCACAGTTCTTGAAACAGTGAAATGGTAGCACCGGGCATCAAGCTCATGCAATAGCTGAAAGAGGACTTGCAGGATCAGAATTTGTGTTGTGTGTAGTCTATATTAGATGCACTCACAACATGCAAATCACTAATTCTCAACCAAACCCAACTACCCCATCCCAGAGACAAGTGAGAGATATACGCTAAGGGGCCCATTACGATGTTGGGCAGAATCACTTCCGCCCGACACCGCATCAGCCATGAGACCAACCGAAACCCAGTCGGCGGTCCCGACCGCCCCATTAGAAAGCACTGTTCTGTCGCATTCATATATTTTACTATGGGAGCATGCATTCCAGCCGTAAACCAGCTGAAATGCAGGCTCCCATGGTAAAATGTGAGGTGCAGTTCATCGCTGCACCCTGTGAGAGTCACGTCAAGGTGCCTGCCATGACGTGCAGGGATCAACGGGGGGCACCGTAGGTGCCCCCTCGGCCTCCAACTGGAGGCCATGCAACAAAGGTGGCCCTGCTGGGGGCCCCCTAACATGCTTTCAACTGGCTTGGAAACTATGTTGAAAAGCGTGCATTGTTATCTCTAGGGCGGAAAGAGCCGCCCATGAGATTACAGGCCACATTCCGACTCGCGGACTGGTTCTCCAAGCCTGTCGGAAGCCAGCCGTAATGACCATCCTGTGGAAATGTGCCTAAAAGTGGGCACACTGGGCAGGGTCTCCCTCTTGTCCACAGGTCCAGAGACCAACAAAATAGAGATCGGCACTGGAGCTGGAATAAATGACAAGTTTATTAATCACTCATGAGTGGGACCACATCCACACAACACTTTCAAGTGCTGCAAGAGGTAGTACACTGAATTCACAAACCGTGTCCCTTTTATACCGGTTTTCCGCAATGTAAGAATGTGAACAGAAATAGGAAGAACAAGTTTTAGAAATAGATATCAGCAAACAAGGACAGATGAATAACTACATGGTCGGCAAAGTGGAAGGGGGAGCAGGAATGCTTATGGCTTAGGAACTGGTACCACCTACATTTTTTTAGCAGTAAATGGTCGACAGTTAACATCTGAGACCAGGTGCATTGGCAGCTACAAACCCTCAGCACGTACATTGCTTTTAGCTGAGTCAGGAAGTCAACTAAAATAGATAACACAAGCAGAGTGAAAAGATGAGCAGCAGAGGACGGGAGAATTACGAAGTAATTGAAATGGGCACCACAGCCAAAATGGCCGTCGCTTATGCTAAGTAAAATATTGCACATTTTCACAGATGGCCCTTTTAGCATAAGCAAAGACATTTTCTTATGCTTTAAAAGGGGCACGATAAACATCATGTATATCAATTAGCAGCGACGGCCAGTATAGGGCGTGTTACCGGGGCTGTGACGTGGGACAGAGGAGGGGCAGGGTGGGGGGTTGCAAAATGCGGCATACGGCCGATTGCAGGTAAGTTCCGAAAAAAATAAAGAAAACAAATTTTGTTGCGCGCGCAGCATCGCCAAATGCGATGCAGCGCGCGCAACAAAATTTGTTTTCTTTATTTTTTTCGTAACTTACCTGCAATCGGCCATATGCCGCATTTTGCAACCCCCCACCCTGCCCCTCCTCTGCCCCACGTTACCGCCCCGGTAACACGCCCTATACGGGCCGTCGCTGTCAATTAGCATCATATCGATGACTTCTCGGTCTATTACTAAACGGGCATTTACATTTTGGACATTCGTTTTAGATGCCAGACAAGTAGTACAAGTGGAAATACAGAGGGAACAAAGCATTGGCCCGCATTGGATACATAAACAACAAGAGAAGAGAATTGCAATAATTATGAACAAGGCCGATAATATTTTTAAACCCCATACAGAAAATACGCTCCAGAACCATCCAGCCCAAGTCCATGTTCCTGAATCTTGATGTATCTCAGTGGCTATTTTATGCATTTTGGAAATGGCATCATAAACATAAGGGGCGTGGTCAGGGATAAATACACAACAACTACTACCGATAATGCGACATGCTCCACCACGATCAGCTAGAGTTACGTCTAGCACCATTCGGGTTTGTAAAGTCACAATTCTCGTAATTTGGAGTTCTTCCATAATATTTCCAATTGCCATTGCTGTCTGATTAGTCACAGCCTCTACTACACGGGTTAAGCGTCTGATTTTCCTGCTATTTAAAGCCGCACCAACAAAGAAAAAGAGTCCTAAATTAAAGTCAACATATTGCTGTAATGCAGTGTCAGTTTGATCCACTTCATCATTTTTTATTGTTCTTTTGAATCGGTTCAAGGAAATGTCATGAAACAGTTTTTAATCTTTATGATAAGATGCAGGTTCCAGGAAGACAGAAGGAAGCTAGAAGGACACATAACGTATTCCAGACAATCCAATTGGTAGATGATAGTAGCCTTTACTCCCACAAATGAAATAAGTGTTGTGTGAGGATAGAAAACTGCTATTGTTCGTTCCAGTAATGTTCAATACTGTGGTACAGTCACTTTTTCCCACTGGGATACTACCAAAACTGCTCACACAAATATTTGCTCGGGCTCTAGTAACAGTGATAACAAAAGGCCTGTTACCCTTGGCCGTTCGAGTGTTGGGGAAAACATAACGTGTGGAGGAATTTCCTTTGCGATACTCCTCCATTTCGCATACATTTGCTTTGGCTTGTGGGTCCCCTTCCTCGTCGGGGTAACAAACTTTATTAAGTTTTGCATTAAGTCCTCCTACATCACCTAGAGTAATATTAGCAATTTTGGAGGCCCACAACAGTGTGAACCAGGCTCTACAGGAGCCATTATGCGAGAATGGCAAGAGAATGAAAGGCGTTCCTCCCTTCTTCTGATGAGGTGGCATCATTCCACATACCCAGCAGTTGGTAATGTTCGTAGCATTATGAGTATGATGTAACATTTGTATGAAAGTGTTGTTGAGATATGACATTTGATGCTTCTTTTCATGATAGGGAAGAGTAAAATAATTATGTTCAGTGGGGAGAGGAGTAGTAACAGTAAATACGTTTCGAATCGGAGCTACTTCTTCTACAACCCACATCATTACAGCAGTGATGACAACAGTCAAAGTTAGTCCAAAAGCGAACATCATATTTTTACTACAGACTTTTGCAGTGTTCGATTTCTTCTCCTCCGGCATGTTCATTTTGTCGGTAAACAACAAAACAGATGGTGCCCTCAGGTCCTGAGCAGGAGTTGTTTTCTTCACTGACGTTGAGACGAGTAGTCACTAATAGGCTACCCCCCTTTGTAGTCAGTCTTTAACCACCCAGGACAGTGGCTCAAACAGTCTCTTTCTGCGATGAAATGTCTTTCTTCCTGGATCAAAGCAGATATCTAGATGTACCAGGGATAGTGTGGTCCGGGAAGACTTCCTCAGGTCTGTCAGATTACACAACTCATCCTTTCTTGGTGACCAGGATGTCGCGGTGGTCTGTCAACGCAGCTGGGCTCACGAGAGCATGCGGGACTTTTCGATAATGGGTGGCATGCACCCAATTCTTCCGGTTGGTCACTCGCACTGCAGTTCTGGTAGCCAGGAGGACTTGTTCCATTTCGCGCCAACGAGGTGCCAGGGAATTGGTCAGTTGAAACGACTTTGTCAAGACAAAATCGCCAGGCCGCAGATCATGGCCATCACCCTGCGACTTGTCTGGAAGGGCTTCCCGTATCTGTTGATAAATAGAAGACAAGCTGTCAGTTAACTGGGACAAATAGTCACTCATCAACACATGGGGTACATCATGTATAGGGCGAGGCTTAGGGATTCCCCAAATGTTCATGGGCCTGCCAAACACAACCTCATATGGTGTACGGCCAGACGTGTATCTGGTATTGATCTGATAGAAAGTAGTGCTAGGGGCAGGGCATCAGGCCATTTCAAAGATGTGGAAGCCTGTATTTTAGCCAATTTCGATTTCAGGGTGGAGTTGTAACGCTCCACCAAGCCTGCTGATTGTGTCTGAAAAGCGGCATGAAATTTCTGCTTAATCCCTAACCCTTTCATGACATATTCGACAACTTGCCCAAATAAATGAGGTCCGTTGTCAATCCATAAGACCTGACAAATGCCGAATCGAGGAAAGAACTCCTTTAGGAGTACTTTCGCTGTTGTGAGGGCTGTATTATCCTTTGTAGCATACGCCTCCACCCATTTACTGAAGGCACAAACCACTACTAGGACATATTTTAGGTTATTACAGCGCTCAAACTGAATGTAGTCCATTTGCAGGACCTCAAAAGGTGCAGTTGGTGTTGCAAACCCTCCTGTTGGAGTTCGTGTTCCCTTTCCAGGGTTATACTGGAGACAGACCAGACAAGACTGGACTATCTTTTAGCAGTGCCAGCAATATCAGGATGATCCCAAACTTGCATGAGTTGTTTTGCTATTGAGGATGCACCAACATGTGCCGGCCCATGTGCCATGTGAATCAAGGGGTATAAGTAGGCTGTGGGTAACTTCCATTTGGTCATATCTTTATTCCTCCAGCAGCCCTCATCATCTAGTGTTCCCTCCTGAGACCATTGGTCTAGTTCGTCAGTGAAGGCAGATTGTTGCATGAAAAGTACATCTTGCCTGGCATCAAGCCAACGTTCAGCTTGAGACTTCACTACATACATAGATGTGGTACTTCGCTGCATTGCGGTTTCATGTACTGTGTGATCTGCAAAGGCATAACCTGCTCCTATTTTATCAGTCACTTTCTTGTGTGCACTGCACTTAGCAATTGCCACTTTCTTAGGATAGGTTAGGGCAATAAGAAGATTATGTACTAATTCTCCATGCACTATCTGTGTCCCATGTGAGGTGAGAAAGCCCCTTTCTTTCCACAAACGACCAAAATTGTGTGCAACCCCGAAAACGTACTGTCTGTCAGTAAAAATGTTAAGTAAGTATGTACTAAGCTCACATGCTCTTGTCAGTGCAATCGACTTCTGTGGGATGCGAGCTGTTTCAACTACTGTCTGAAGTGTTGTAATTGCATTGGCAGCAGATGTAGTGCCATCAGGCAATTTTAGACACGAGCCGTCAACCCATAGCTCCCCATCAACACCAGGGAGAGGTGTATTTTGTAGGTCAACGCAGCCTTTTGTTTGCTCTTCAGTAAGGAATATACAATCATGTAACTCTTGCGACTGAGACTGAGTAGCTGGAAATGGCAATAGTTTAGCAAGGTTTAGAGTCAGACATCTTTTCAGCGTAATATGAGGGGCCAAAAGTGTCAATTCATATCCTGTCAAGCGAGCACTAGTCAAATGCTGTGTTTTCGTTTGATTTAGCAAAGCATCAACAGACTGGGGTACTAACACAAGCAGTTTATGTGACAAAACTATTCCTTCACTCTGACTTATTGATACAGCCGTTGCTGCCACTGCTCGGAAACATCCAGGCAGCGCACAGGCGACTGGGTCAAGGACAGCTGAGAAATATGCACAAGGACGTTGCTTATCACTGTTTGTCTGTGTTAAAACTGAGAGGGCACAATCTTCCCTCTCTTGGACATAGAGTGTGAAAGTCTTAGTGTAGTCTGGAGTTCCTAATACTGGTGCAGAGCAAAGAGCTTGGTGTAACTGTTGGAAGGCATTCTGACATTCAGTAGTCCATGGGATGGGCATCGGAGTGTCTTTAGTCAAAAGGGCCAACAAAGGTTTAATAATGTGTGAAAAACTAGGGATCCACTGCCTACAAAAAGAAGTGAGGTCCATCAGTGCACGGACATCCTTCTGAGTACAGGGCACAGGAGTATCTAAAATAGTCTGAATGTGGTCTGGTGTAAGTGCACGTCCCTCCTTAGACAGGAGGTGACCTAAATAGGTAACCTGCTGTCTACAAAATTGCAATTTCTTTCGCGAGACTTTGTTACTGTGAGAGGCAAGAAATGATAACAGTAACAGTTTTCCTTCTTCACATTGCTAAGGGGTATCTGCAGCCAACAATTTGACGTCGACGTACTTGATAAGAGCCACCCCTGTTGGCACATGCTGTCTTTTTAATGCCTGACTGTAAATACTAGGACTTTCTGTATAGCCCTGTGGAGCTCTACAGAACCGGGATGATCTATTTTTCAACGTAAATCCAAAAAGATAGCGGCTTTCAGGTTGAAAGGGTATCGAGAAGAAAGCATTCTTCAAATCAATCACCGAAAATGTAGTGGCAGTAGGAGAGACCATAGTGAGAAGTGCAGTGATATCAGAAACTGCCGAATATTGGGGCACTACAATTGTATTAACTTCTTGCAAATCAATAATGAATTTATAGATTTTAGTGTCAGTGTCTTTTTTCAAAATAGGAAGGATAGGGCTATTGCAAGTGTTACAGGGCACTTCTTCCACTACCCCTACGTTAATCAAATCCTGAACAATATGTGCTAATGCTTCTTCACCTTCTCGGGATATTTTGTATTGGGGCAGTCGAGGCAATGAAACACCCTCCTTTACTTGAATATGTACAGGTGGAACAACTATTTGACCCACATCAGAATCTGTTCTAGCCCACAAAGTACTGGGTAAGGATGCCAGAGCGACATCCTCATTGATAAGACAAGATCTCTCAACCATTGGATAATTGTCATTCAAAATAACACGCACACCTTCCGGAGAACAACGTATTGTGGCACTAAAATATTTAAGCATATCGATACCCACAATGTTGTCTGGTGTGGTAGGGGAAAGCAAAAATGGACATGCTGCAGTGAATTTATCAAGTCTGAATTCAAGTGTCTGTGAAAGTGGGCTAGTTGTAGGTGTCCCATCGAATCCTATCGATGTTATCATTGTGCCAGACAGGGTAACCCTAGGAACCAATTTTTTAGACAGAGCACTATGGGTAGCCCCTGTATCAACCAGAAACCGATCAGTAAATCCCAAGACGTTTGCGTCAACATAAGGACCCATTTGATCTACTGGCACCTCAACCGGTTCCTTACCCCATCCTAGGCATCCCTATGCATAATCGGAATCTGCAAGGGCATCAGCAGAATAATCAGACATTTGATATTGATTTTGTCTATCAAAAGTATTAGAGTAATTTGGTCCTTGTTCAACTGCTTCAATTCTAGGGCGAGCTCCTGTTCCTCCCCTGTTTCCTGAATTCCCTGGGTGTCCTCTCATAGGGGCCGATTCACAGAACTAACTTAAGACAAAATCCTAAACTTACTACTTTTGGTATTCACAGAAGTTAGGATTTTGTCTTAAGTTTGTCTTAAGACAAACTTAAGACAGACTTAAGACAGACTTAAGACAAAATCCTAATTTTAGTCTGTCTTAAGTCTGTCTTAAGTTTGTCTTAAGTCTGTCTTAAGTCTGTCTTAAGTCTGTCTTAAGTTTGTCTTAAGACAAACTTAAGACAAAATCCTAACTTCTGTGAATACCAAAAGTAGTAAATTTAGGATTTTGTCTTAAGTTAGTTCTGTGAATCAGGCTCATACTTCCCCTTCCCCGCTGGTACTGCTGACCTCACAAAAGAGGGCACTCAGAACACGAATGCCCAGTCTCTTTACAATAAGCACACTGATCAGGGGGCAAATTTGCTCCAGGTGTATACATTGCACGTCCGCCTCTTCCACCTCCCCTAAATTGTGGACCATATACTTGAGCCAACATAACTTTTGTCTTTAATTCTTTAACCTTCTTATCCTCCCTGTCTTTCGCTTCCAATTATTTATAAAATATCCCTTTGCATCATCTGAAGTTTTATCATCATTGGTTCCCGCACCCTTTGGAGGAACATACAGGGGTGCAGCTTCACTTATAGGTTTTATAGCAACTATAGTACTACTGGGTGCAACCTCTTCCACCGGAGCATCTACGTCCTGTGCTTGAGTTTGAACTGCTTCTATACCTCTCTGTTTTCTAGCTGATTCTTGCTCCTTTTGTAAACGTAATGTTGCGTCTCGTATTTTAACCACTCGTCTAATCATATCAGATAAGGCCGAAAAAGGGAATGTCCCATCTGTTAATCATTTATAATCCGTATTGATATCAGCTGGCTCTAGTTCCTGAGAAATTTGCCTATAATCAAATATTACAAAATGTTGCCACTGTTGAACCATAGCTACGATGACAGATGCAGTGTGAGGCCGACAAGCCTCCTCTCTAGCAGCGGTTTTTAATTGATCTTTTTCTGCTTTAGTCAAAGTAGAGCGAGTCTGTCACCCATCTTGCTTATCTTGTTCTTTGTCATCTGAAGACAAATGCTCGTCGTCAGAAACCTCATCAGCGGCACTTGGAATGGGAAATTTATACGGGGGTGGAGGCGTTCTAATAGGATGCAGTCATCCTGAGGTTTATTAAGTATGGGATAAATAAGGCGCCTAATAGGATACTGGCCATTTACCGCTAATCGACGTTCCCTATTTTCTTTTTCTACTTTTTCCTTCTTTTCTTTAATTTTTTATTCTAGTGCTTTTTGATATATCATTTTTCGTTGTTCTTTTCCTGCTACAGCTTCTGCTCTCTTCTCTCTCTCTCGTACTTCTTTCCCCCACATACGCACGCAATCAAACATATCCTGTCGACTTTTTCTTTTAAATAAACTCTGCTCTACATATTGAACCTGTTTAACCCGTTAACCGCGGCATAAATTCCGCTGCGGTGCGGGTGATTTATTGCGCGGGTGGGGCTGCGTCGGCCAACGGACAAGCACTACCTTGTTCCACAGTGTACCGTACATTATGGAAGAAATACCATATTTGACATACATGTCTCTATTAGGTGTCCCCTCTGGGGGAGCCGGCTGACTTTGTTCCAAGCTAACTTTGTTACCACAAGAGCAGCAACACCACTTATGGAGTGTGCTGAGAACAAGCATTTTCATAAATATATGCAAAATATTACTACTCCAAACAAATATTTCAAAAGGACAAAAATGTCCACATTACCTGCCTTCAAGCTTTGCAAAGAATTAATAAAAAATGTAAACAAAAAGCCCAGGCCAAACAAATCAAGAGTGCCGCTTCAGCGACCTTACCAAACAGAAGCCTTAAACTCCCACCTGCCGATCTCTGTTTGACCTAATGGTCACTGCAAAATTATGTCATAGAAAACCCCCGTCGAGACCGGCCACCACCTGGAGGGTCAAATCGGGAAAACCGGAAAAGTCACGTTGGCCTACAAAGACAAAGGTCTCCTCGTGCAGTGCGCTTCCTCAGTAAGATTTCGATCCTCCGTCAAGACCACTCCTTCAGACGGCCGCGTCTCTGTTGGGGCCCCACGTGTCGGGTGCCAACTGTGGAAATGTGCCTAAAAGTGGGCACACTGGTGCAGGGTCACCCTCTTGTCCACGGGTCCAGATACCAACAAAATAGAGATCGACATAGGAGCTGGAATAAATGACAAGTTTATTAATCACTCATGAGTGGAACCACATCCACACAACACTTTCAAGTGCTGCAGGAGGTAGTACACTAAATTCACAAACCATGTCCCTTTTATACGTTTTTTCAGCAATGTAAGCATGTGAACAGAAATAGGAAGAACACATTTTAGAAATAGTTATCAGCAAACAAGGACAGATGAATAACTACATGGTCGGCAAAGTGGAAGGGGGAGTAGGAATGCTTATGGCAGCAGTAAATGGTCGACAGTTAACATCCGAGACCAGGTGCACTGGCAGCTACAAACCCTCAGCACGTACAGTGCTTTTAGCTGAGTCAGGAAGTTAACTAAAATAGATAACACAAGCAGAGTGAAAAGACGAGCAGCAGAGGATGGGAGAATTACGAAGGAAGCGAAATGGACACAACAGCCAAAATGGCTGTCGCTTTTGCTATGTAAAATATTACACATTTCCAACAGTCCGGTTTCCTTTGTGACCGCCTCTATCGAAATGAGGCGGGCGGAAAGAAAACCGAATGGCCCATTATGATGTGGCTGTAAAGGATCCGATGCTAAGTGTATGGCTCTACCAGGGCATGTCTATTTAATCACACAAAAATCCTTAAGGGATGAAATGGCATTTACATAGCAGTTAGATATCAAAACCAATCAAACAGGGAAGGAAACACATAAATGACACAGCAAGCAAGTCTTGAAAATATATAAACCAAATACAATTTAGTAATGGTTCATCTGTCCAGTGAAAAATAGCTTACAAATGCATTATAGCCGGAAAATTCTATTCTATTTACATTTGCATTCCCTACCAGGGTTCTGTGGCAAATAAAGTAGTAAACATCCATTTATGCAAGCATTCACCTCTGCCTAGGTGATGGATGGAAAATATACACTGTTTGATACAGAAAACACAACACCAGGGAACTGCATAATGCACCATACCTGCCGGGGTACCTGTGGCCCGATCAGCATCCAGGTGAAGCGCCCCTTCAATAATCAAGTCCATGCAACCAAGGGTAGGGCTGAAAGGGCCAGGGCCACTAGCAGGTCCGTCCCTCTTCGAACCAGCCTCATGGCCACAAAGATCATTACCCCTTCTAGGTCAAAACCAGCTAACCTTTTCAATATTTCTAAGTAGCTCCATTATATTCTGCAGACATTTGTGCTGCTTTTGCTCCAGGTGCTGGTGGGTGGATGTTCTCTTCTGTAATTGCCTAGTCGCAGTTCCAAGTCCTTCAGAGGTGTTCACTGTCAGCTGGTCAGGGAAAAAGAAACTGCACACCTGGCCCCCTGTGCTTGTAAGCCACCCTCATCTTGGCACATTCTGATGATGTCACCTCCTTGCAGGAACTAGGCTGCCAGTGACCCCCTCAAGCTCCTGCCCATTGGGATACTAATGGTGACCCCTTGCTATGTTCAATAATTCTCAATGTGGCTGTAGTTGTGGATGGCAGTTACAGGGCTTGTTGATAACTAGATTAACCTGTTAATTCAGGTGTTCTCTGTGTTGCTGGTTTTAGGCAACAGTAAGTGTGTAAGTATCACTTTAGATCAGAAAAATGCCATGACATTTTTCAAAAACAAATTATGTCAGCGTTACTTGTGGTGTGAGGTATGATGGAATTGCATCTTTGAGATGTTCTTCATAACTGTTGGTAATTGACAATGCTTATTACCTGCTCGAAGCAGAAGGAGGATATCTCCTTCTGCATCCAATCACCTAGCTACTTGTTATAGTTGTGATATTTCTTAAGTTTGAAGAGCTTTATTGAAGCAAAAAGAACATAGGTACAATATTATAGCAACAGTTGTAAAGACATTGTAAAAAATAACAAGGAAAATGTATAGCAAGGGTAGAATGAGAACTTACAATAATTAACAATTTCAAAAAACTAAAACCAAAAGATGAAAGCAATAGTGAAAGGTTGTACCTTAAAAAAAGATAGCGTTTTACAATTTTGCGAAGTGGAAAGAAACAAAGAGAAAAGAAGAGGAGAAGAAAAGAAAAGAAAGGAAAAGAAAAGACTAACCAAAAAGAGCAAAAAGAAATCAACATCCTTACCAGATATAATATGTAAGAGGATCAAGGTAAAATCACTATGCAATTTCAAAAAACAGAATAAGAACCATACATTGACTTATAAGAACTATATAAACGAAATGGAACATAATACTCATGGCGGCTGAAAAACATAGGAACTGTCTTTGTTATGTAATGCAGAGGAGGAGAAATAGTTGGTGAGTGGAGACCAGAAGGCTTCCTTTCGAAGAAGTTGCTGAGATGTGATGGCAGTGGCTCTATCCAGCCTTTGGTGATAGCAAAGAAGGTTCCACCAAGCAGAAAAAGAGACCTTAGTGGCATCCTTCCAATTAGAGGCAATTACCTGAAAGGCAATAGCAAATATCAAATCCACAAAAATGCCCATCCTGTGAGAACCAAACCAATTTGCAGAATTACTACCCAAGAATATGGAGTAGAAAACAAAGGGAAAATTGATACAGCAAATGGAGGAGATTGATTCACACACCTTTGTCCAAAACGAGATAATGCTAGGGCAAAGAAAAAAGGAGTGTATAAATGTGCCAGGGGTGTTTTTACAAGACCAGCAGCTCGGAGATAAATCAAAACTATACTTGGAGAGAGATAATGGAGTTAAAAACAACCTCTGATAGAAATAATAAAGAGTTTGGGAGGTATTGGCAGTACAGGAGGTATGGTGTATGTGTGCCCCAAGAGAGTTCCATGTGTGAATAGAGAGGGTATGCTGCAAATAAGATTCCCCCAGAAGTTCAACTCTACTCTTGGGGTTTTTGGGAGAAGAGAAATGAAGATATGTGTAGATATGAGAGGCCCGAAAGGAAAGAGAGGTGGATAAAGGTTCTAAAATGGGGTCTGATGCGGAGGGGGAAGATCCAGAGAGGAAAGAAAACTGGTTAGTTAAAAGCAATCTTAAACAGTCGTACCTAAAAAAAGTGAGGAGGCAGGCAGGCAAAACTTAGATTGAACTTCCTGAAGAGAAAGAAAGAGCGAACCATGTATTAAATGTTTAAACTGGAAGATCCCCTTAGTGGCCCAATCTTTCCAGAAAATAGTGCAATTAGAAAGTTAAATGGATTTATTATGCCAAAGAGGTGAGTCAAGGAACATTTGTAGAGGTGTATGAGATATGCGCATGACTGGATAGAAGGTGAAATAAATTGTGAAATGGTTGGGGAATTAAATGAACAAGGAGGATGGGTGAAATTGGCTAATGCGGAAAAAGGGAAAGGGTGAATCAAGGATTCCTCCAATCTATGCCAAACCAAAGTGGGGGGTTCTTCCGAAGAGGACAAGTAAGGTAACGCTTGACAGATTAAAAAGTGAGTGATACTGGTGAAAATTGGGAAAATGGACACCTCCCCGATCCTTAGGAACAGACAGGAAAGGTAGAGAGATACGAGATTTCCGGCTATTGCAGATAAATTTACTCCAGATAGTGAAGAAAAGATTCAAGAGAGAGGATAAAGAGCAAGGTAGAAAGAGGATAACCTTGACGGGTACCTCGTTGTAAAGGAAAATAATAAGATTGAGAACCATTAACAAAAACTGGTTGGGGAGGAATATAATAAATTGATAAGAGACAAGGGACCAAACCCATGCCACTTGATGGCGCGCATCATAAAAAGCCGGTGAATGCGGTCAAAAGCATTCTCCGTATCAAGAGTTATGTCTGTAAAGGCGGTAGGAACTCTTAGATGCTACATGAATAATATTAAGAAAAGTTCTGGAATTACCAGCTAACATCCTTCCTTTAACGGACCCTGTCTGTTCAGAACCAATCAATTCTGGAAGCACCTGGTTGATACAGAGGACCAACACCTTAGCAAAAAGTTTACCATCTAAGTTGATTAATTAAATGGGGTGATAATTGGCACACGAAGAGGGATCCTTATCTTTTTTTGGAATTAAACAAATTATGGCTTCAAGACAAGAGCCATGGGCCTCATTGTGAGAAATAAAATACTGAACAAGAGATAAAAATTAGGGCAAAACCATCTGTGAGAAGCAGGAATAAAATTCAGTGGTAAAGCCATCCGTGCCAGGGGTCTTATCCTTAGGTAACTTAGCTAAGGCTAACTTAATCTCAGAAAGGGAGATGTCTTTATCTAATATAGAGCAATCAGGGGAGGGGAAAGAGCGGGGAGGCAACAAATCAAAAAATGCATCCAAGGCAGCATCAGAAGGGGAACATTCGGGGGTGTATAAGGTCTTATAAAAGTCTGTATAAGATTTCAATATCTCCTCATCTTTGAAGCGATTAACACCACTATCATCAATGATATTAACTATTCTAGATCTTTGAGATTTGACCTTCAAATAGTTCACCAGCAATTTACCGGCTCTATCGCGACCAACATAAAATTTGGAATTAATTTTTAGTAACGTCCTGGAAGCTTCCTCCGTGGATATCCTATTAAAATTAAATTTTGCTTGGACCAAGTTCTTAAGAGTAACCCCATCATTGCAATGAAAATAGGCATGTTCCAGTTGCTTACTGGAAGATAAAATGGAGGCAGACTCCTTAAGATGTTGTTTCTTTTTAACAGCCACATAATCAATTATAAAGCCTCTGGCTGGCGCATTAAAAGTGTCCCAAATAGTATGAAAAGCCAAATCTGGACTAGCATTAAAGATAAAGAAGTCTGACACAAAATCTTTGAAGCACCCAATGAAAGTAGGATCTTTGAGAAGATAGTTAATAAAGCACCATCTACGGGATTTGGAAGGTACAGAGGGAAGATCTAAATTGATAAAGACAGGAGTGTGATCGGAAATAAGTATGGATCCAATTTCAGCATGGTGTCAATTGGGGAAAACAAGTGGGCTTAAAAAAATATAATCAATTCTAGATGTAGAATTATGAGTGGGCGCATAAAAAGTGAATTCCAAACAGTCAGGATTATATATCTTCCAGGCATCTACCAATCCTCTCGAAAGTATTGTGCT
The DNA here is from genome assembly GCF_964204655.1 of Triturus cristatus. Lineage (NCBI taxonomy): Eukaryota > Metazoa > Chordata > Amphibia > Caudata > Salamandridae > Triturus > Triturus cristatus. The sequence continues at coordinate 79,211,100 of NC_140588.1, forward strand.
TGCAAAGATTTTTTTCATTTTATTAGGAATATTCCTAGAAGCGGATTTCCTATTGATAAAAGGGCCCCTGACCTGATTGCAATCCCCACCCACTATGAGATTAGAGTCAGAATATGAGTGAAGAGTGTGAGGAAACGGGCCCTGAGGCGCCTACCTAGCATCTAAAACTACAAATCCCAGCAACCCTGTACCCAGGAAATGGGCGTCCTTATAAGGACGTCACGCACGTCAGAAGACGTGCGTTATTTTGATTCAGAGGAACCCGTTCGTCGATCGGAGTTGGCGTTCCGGCGAGCTTAAGGATTCCAAAAGCACCGAAGGAGAGATTTCCTGAGGATTCCGCGCCCCGTCCCTCGGAGCTTGGCGACCAGGCGGGGAGCGGCTGGGGGACTACGGAGTACGCCGAGGAGGCAGGTGAGACGTGGCGGTGTTCGGCTGAGCACGCTGCGGTGTACAAAGGGTGGACCCTGACTTTCCGTATTGGTCCCTGTTTTCTGGACACATCGGCTTGGACAAGCCGGATTATTCCCACGCTATAAGAGCGCGTCCCCGTTTCAGGACTCGCTATTGAGCATTGACCGGCTCGGAGGAGCAAGCGGTCAGACCAGTATTCAGCGCGGTTAAAGCGCTATTTGACTTCCTCGTAAACTCGCCAGCCGATTATCGGTGGCGGTGATTACGCTTCCTGATTAGTTGTACCGGCTCGGAGGAGCCGTAATACTCGAGACTTCCTGCGCTGAAAGAGCGCCTATCCCCTGTCGGAGGGAGAGTAGGATGTACAGAGTACACGTTTCCTAAGTGATGTAGTGAGACCGAATGAGTGTAGAGTTTACTGTCAACACGTTTTTTGCCTACAGTGCTTTAGTGAGAACGTATGAGTGTAGAATGTACTGTTTACACGTTTCCTAGTGCTATAGCGAGAACGCATGAGTGTAGAGTGTACTGCTTATACGTGTCCTAGTGCTATAGCGAGAACACAGGAGTGTAGAGTGTCCTGCGTACACGTTTCCTAGTGCTGTAGTGAGACTGCATGGGTGTAGAGATACTGCTAGCTCGTTTCTAGCTTAAATACTTAGCGAGACCAAATGAGTGTAGACTGTACTAATGATAGAATATGGTGTTTTGTCATTTCAGAGCCTAAATCCCTGCTGACCCCTTCCCCTATCCTTCCCTCGCCTGATCCCCTCTGGGCTCTGTAAACCTTTGGTTGGAGTCCGGGGTGGTCGGGAGGTGGACCCCTATATCATCGTCCAGATCCTGAGGAGTTCTGAGACGTGACAGAATAACGCACCCACGATAGGTGCTCCTCCCGGTCCGGGGGTGTTTATATGGGATGGCCTCCTTGGAGGAAGTAGTCCAGGCATTAGCTTTGATCCAACAGGAACTGGTGGCATCACGGGGGGAAACAGCTGCATTGAAAGATAGGTTGGATAGATTAACCCGTAACCCTTTTGATGCAATGTCGCCTATGGGACAACAGATACAGGTAACGGTTCCATCGCCTATCCCTTTGGCCAGTCCCGAGAGATACGCGGGAGACCCGCAAAAGATTCAGATTTTCCTAACGCAGGTGTTATTACATTTTTCGTGTAAGCCTTCGTCCTTTCCGACTAACCACTCCCGAGTGGCCTTTGCCATCTCATACTTGGTGGGAGACGCGGCTTCATGGGCGGTTCCGTTGGTCCGGAACAATGACGCGATCCTGTCAGACTGGGAAGCCTTTCGAGCCGCGTTTGAGGGGGTGTTTGATAGACGAACAACCACCTTCAGTACGGACAAGGAGCTACTAACGTTGAGGCAAGGAAAGAGTGACTTGGTGTCATATCTCACTGCTTTCACGCGGTTAGTTGCGGAAGCGGCTTGGCCGGAAGAAAAGCGCATGTCCCTGTTTTATCAAGGGCTTTGTGACGAATTAAAGGACGTCGTGGCACAGATAGACCCCCAACCCACCAGTTGCGAGGCGCTCATGAGTTTGGTTTTGCGACTAGACGGTCGCATGTCCGAACGAGGGGGGGATAGACAGAAAGGGAGCGGAAATACTGCTAGGTACACTAAGAGTGAACCCCACCCTGGTGCAGCTACCACTGAACCTATGGAGGTAGGGGCAGTGAGACCCCCTTTATCAAAGACTGAGAGAGAAAGCCGACGCACTCTGGGGCTTTGTATGTATTGCGGGAAACGGGGGCACTTCGTTCGGGAATGCCCATCCAAGCCTAAAAGCCAGGGGGTGCCCTATAGAGGCAAGAAGGCCGCGGTATCCACCCTCGTAAGGGAACCGAATCCCGCGGAAGTCGCCTCGCCGGTGCTACGCGAGGATACGGTGTGGAGAATACCGTCTCTTGCCAACACGAGGTCTACCTCCACAGAATCCCACATAGTGTTAACGGCAGGTTTAGAAGTAGGGGAACAAGAACATCAGGTCCTAGTAATGTTAGATTCAGGCGCAACAGGGAACTTCATTGACAGCGGTCTGGTACGGTTGTTATCCATGACAGCAGTACCGAGAGACTCCCCGGAGGAGGTGTTGGCCGTGGACGGTGAACCACTAAAATCCGGAAGGATCACTCTCCACACGGGGGACGTGAAAATGACCCTTCAGGATGGAGATCAACAGCACCAGGAAGTCATTGAGTTTAACATCATAGCCGCACCTCAATACGAAGTGATCCTGGGGATGCCCTGGTTTGTACGCCACAATCCTACGGTGAACTGGCGGGAAAAGACTGTACGTTTTTTGTCTAAGGGGTGTGCCGAACAATGCCTACAAAGGCCTTGCTCCCAGGCTAGGGCTCTAGCTGGTCCCTTCCGCCTGGCTACGGCCGCCGAAAAAGAAGTAGAATTGCCAAGGGAGTATGAGGGTTATGCGGACGTTTTTAATAAAACACAGGTGGAACAGCTGCCCCCGCATCGACCTTTTGATTGTCGTATCGATCTGATCGACGGGGCAATCATACCTTCTTGTAGGGTTTACGCGTTGTCAGACCCGGAGACGCGTCATCTAAGAGAGTACCTCGACACATATCTTGCTCTGGGATTCATTAGACCATCCCGCTCCCCTGCGGCCTCTCCGCTTTTTTTTATAGCGAAGGCCAATGGGGATTTGAGAGCATGTTGTGATTACAGAATGCTAAATAAAAATACGGTCAAAAACAGATACCCGTTGCCACTAATCAGTGTCCTGCTGGATCAAGTCAAAGAGGCAGTAGTGTATACTCGCCTAGATCTTAGGGGAGCATATCATTTAGTACGCGTCAGACAGGGTGATGAGTGGAAAACGGCGTTTAAAACGAGATTTGGGCTGTATGAGTACTTGGTGATGCCGTTTGGGCTCTGCAATGCCCCTGCGGCTTTCCAGTTTTTCTTAAACGAAGTCCTCAGAGAGTATATGGACATCTTTGTAGTAGTCTACATTGATGATATTTTGATCTACTCCACAGAGGTGGGAGCGCACACCGGACATGTTCGGCTGGTTTTGGAAAAATTGAGGGCTAATCACTTGTATTGCAAACTCAGCAAGTGCGAGTTTGGGGTATCCACGGTAGAATTCCTGGGGGTAATCCTGACGCCGGAAGGGTTGTGTATGTCAGAAAGAAAGATTCAGGCAATACGAGACTGGCCTCTTCCTCATAATGTTCGAGAGGTACAGTGTTTTTTAGGGTTTTCAAACTATTACCGCCGATTTATACAGGACTATTCCTTAATAGCAGTACCCATTACCAGACTCCTACGGAAAGGTGTCCCCTTCCAGTGGACGACCGAAGCCACAAAGGCATTTGAAGCGTTAAAATCTATGTTTACGTCAGAACCGATTTTGCGGCATCCCCAGACAGACCTTCAGTTCGTAGTGGAGGCGGACGCATCCGAAGAAGCCATCGGGGCAGTGCTGTCCCAAAGAGATAAGGTCACAGGACGGCTGCATCCAGTCGCATACCTTTCGAAAAAACTGGACAAAGCAGAGCGCAACTATACGATCGCCGAGAAAGAACTATTGTCCATAAAAAAGGCGTTCCAAGAGTGGCGACATTACCTGTGGGGGGCTCAGCATCCAGTTCTAGTTTACTCCGACCATCGGAATCTCTTGTATATGAAGACGGCGCGTCACTTAACACCGAGACAAATGCGATGGTCTCTTTTTTTTGCCGAGTTCGACTTCAGCATTACCTTTAGACCGGGCACGGAAAACCGGAAAGCGGATGCCATATCACGACAAAACACAGCAGAAGGGAGTGCAACCCCGGCTCCGCTAGCTATCATCACCCCAGCTAAAGTGATATGTGTCGTCCGAGCAGAGGAGTTTCTGGATGAAATAAGAGCTACTCGCTCCGCGGAGAAATGGCAAGAGTGGGGCCGCACGGCCACAGGACGGTGCTTAAAACAGGGGCTGCCTTTTCAGGGACAACGGCTGTTCATCCCGACCAAGGCGCTCCGAATCCAGGCCTTTCGATGGTGCCATGACTCCCCTCTGGCGGGGCATCCGGGCATCCGAAAGACAACGGAGACAGTGGCCAGGCATTTTTGGTGGGAAAAGATGCATAAGGACATCCGCATCTGGGTGATGTCCTGTGAGGTATGCGCGAGGAACAAAAGCGACAGAGGGAGAAAGAAAGGGAAATTGCTCCCGTTGCCCACCCCACCACAACCATGGCAGAACATTAGTTTGGACTATATTACTGGACTGCCGAAGGATAGCGGTAATACAGCGATCCTGGTTGTGGTGGATAGCCTAACCAAAATGGGTCATTTCATCCCATGTGACAACCTCCCTACGGCTGGACAGACGGCTCAGCTGTTATTGACCAATGTGGTGCGGCTTCATGGATTGCCGAAGGTGATCGTGTCTGACCGGGGCCCCCAATTCATCGCCAACTTCTGGAAGACGTGGTGTAAGGCGCTCCGAATTGAATCCGCTACATCCACCAGTTTTCACCCACAGACGGATGGGCAAACTGAACGCCTAAACCAAACATTGAAACAGTATTTACGGTGTTACGTGTCTCACTCACAGGAGTCCTGGGTAGCGATGCTGTGGATGGCCGAACTGGCATACAATGGGGCTTGGCATAGCTCGATTAAGGTGTCTCCCTTTAAAGCCAATTATGGATATGAAGCAAGAACCTTACCGGTATCTATGCCTGAGGACTTGGGGAATCAACCCGCAGTCCAGGCCAGGCTTGGGGAACTGCATAGCCTACATAAGAACGTACAGGAGGCTTTGAAGGCGGCGAATTGGAGGTACAAGATGTGGGAGGATCGGAAACGGAGTTCGGGTCCCACGTACGAAGTGGGCGATCGCGTTTGGCTGTCCACGCGGTACCTCAGATTTAAGCTCCGTAGTGTTTTCCATCCGAGATTCATTGGCCCGTACCCTGTAGTGAAAAGGATCAATCCGGTGGCTTACAAACTCAAACTGCCGGGTTCCTTGCGGATTTACCCCGTTTTTCATTGCAGTTTGTTGAAACCGGCGAGGACTGCGTCGAGGAGACCCCCCCCCTCCTATATGGGTGGATGGGGGATTGGAATACCGGGTGCGAAGCATCCGCGACGCCCGCTATAGACGGGGCAAGTTGTGGTTCTTGGTTTCCTGGAAGGGTTACTCGGCAGAGGAGGATTCTTGGGAGCCCTCCGAGGCGGTGCACGCCCCGGCGGCTGTGAGGAGATTCTATGAGAACCATCCGGGGACGCCAGGCTCTAGGAGGCGCTTGGGGAGGGGACCTACTGTGAGGAAACGGGCCCTGAGGCGCCTACCTAGCATCTAAAACTACAAATCCCAGCAACCCTGTACCCAGGAAATGGGCGTCCTTATAAGGACGTCACGCACGTCAGAAGACGTGCGTTATTTTGATTCAGAGGAACCCGTTCGTCGATCGGAGTTGGCGTTCCGGCGAGCTTAAGGATTCCAAAAGCACCGAAGGAGAGATTTCCTGAGGATTCCGCGCCCCCGTCCCTCGGAGCTTGGCGACCAGGCGGGGAGCGGCTGGGGAACTACGGAGTACGCCGAGGAGGCAGGTGAGACGTGGCGGTGTTCGGCTGAGCACGCTGCGGTGTACAAAGGGTGGACCCTGACTTTCCGTATTGGTCCCTGTTTTCTGGACACATCGGCTTGGACAAGCCGGATTATTCCCGCGCTATAAGAGCGCGTCCCCGTTTCAGGACTCGCTATTGAGCATTGACCGGCTCGGAGGAGCAAGCGGTCAGACCAGTATTCAGCGCGGTTAAAGCGCTATTTGACTTCCTCGTAAACTCGCCAGCCGATTATCGGTGGCGGTGATTACGCTTCCTGATTAGTTGTACCGGCTCGGAGGAGCCGTAATACTCGAGACTTCCTGCGCTGAAAGAGCGCCTATCCCCTGTCGGAGGGAGAGTAGGATGTACAGAGTACACGTTTCCTAAGTGATGTAGTGAGACCGAATGAGTGTAGAGTTTACTGTCAACACGTTTTTTGCCTACAGTGCTTTAGTGAGAACGTATGAGTGTAGAGTGTACTGTTTACACGTTTCCTAGTGCTATAGCGAGAACGCATGAGTGTAGAGTGTACTGCTTATACGTGTCCTAGTGCTATAGCGAGAACGCAGGAGTGTAGAGTGTCCTGCGTACACGTTTCCTAGTGCTGTAGTGAGACTGCATGGGTGTAGAGATACTGCTAGCTCGTTTCTAGCTTAAATACTTAGCGAGACCAAATGAGTGTAGACTGTACTAATGATAGAATATGGTGTTTTGTCATTTCAGAGCCTAAATCCCTGCTGACCCCTTCCCCTATCCTTCCCTCGCCTGATCCCCTCTGGGCTCTGTAAACCTTTGGTTGGAGTCCGGGGTGGTCGGGAGGTGGACCCCTATATCATCGTCCAGATCCTGAGGAGTTCTGAGACGTGACAAAGAGTATGTAGCATGGATTGCCAAATCTGTGAATTAATACCAATGAGACCAAAAATATCGAGGAGAGAAATAGGGGATCCATTTATGAGTGCGTGAAGAAGAAGCCATCATCCATCTGTATCCCTTTCCTCCTTTTCTTTAGAAAGGGAGAGGGACTTATGGAATAGTATCACCACTCTATTTTTCCTATCTTTAGCTGGGGAGCAATACACATAGCCAACCCATTGTTTTTTCAGAGAGTTAATATCATTGTCATTAAGATGCGTTTCTTGTAACTTCGCAATCTTACACTGTAATCTGGAAAGATGCGTAAGTACCCTTTGTTTCTTGATGGGATTATGCAGACCCTTTACATTCCAGGAGACAATGCGAACACTATCAGTCATCGCAAGGGGTAAAGGGCATTAAACAACACCATGAGTATTTTAAAATTGAAAAAAGTTGAAAACTCAACATGCAAAAATTTGAAGTCTACAAATAAGTAACTTTGTAGTGAAAACGGATAAGAAAAAAGGATGTGAAAGGGATGAAAAGTAGGAGTTACAAAAAGTAAGAGAGTAGTAGAAGGTGATAAATTGGAGAAATAAAAAGGAGGAAAGGAGCCAGAAGACAAAGAGAAATAAACAGAAAAAGGGAAACAAGAGTGGAAGAGAAAAAGAAAGAAGAGAAGGAAGAGAATATAAATGATAGACAAAGAGAGGTTGACAAGAAGCCAAGAGACTTCAGCTAAGTAGACGGAATACATATCCAGACTGAAGAGGATATCATTGAGGAAGCAGGGAGATGCAAAAGGAAGGCAGATGGCAAAGCCAGCGCGGACAACGAGAAACAACAGGAACCGCTATATAGAAGAATAGGAAAAAGGGGAACCTAGTAAGAAGCGTCAACCAGGGAAATACTGATAACAGATAAAACATAAAATGATAAATGTACAACAAGCAAACAGCTGTAACAAGGGTACTTGATGAAGGAAATAACACTTACCACACATGATGAGTAACTATGAACGTTAGGAGCGGGATGGGAGGACAAGAAGAAGGAAACATCAAGGAAGGGAGTCTGTACGGGAGAGGAGACATCTATGGAAAGAAACCAAATAGGTAATAGGGAATAGCCTCCGGAGAAGGCAGACAATATTCAGCAACCAGCAGTTAAAACAACAGGCAACAATGAACAATAACGAAAGAGGGCAAATATCACCAGAGCCAGTAGACTGGGAGAAGTTAAGCCAGAGAAACTAAAACGGAGCGAAGGAGACAGTGCTCAGGCCCCTCAAAAGTCCATCTCTTTTCCTTTATTACAAAAAATAAATTGTCTTTAATCTTCAGGACGATCAAATGAGTAGGTCCTTTCTTTATGAGTGACTTTAAAAAAGCAAGGATGCACCAGACCATATCTAGTATTCATGGATAGAAGAGTAGGGTGAAAAGAAAGGGACTACTTGCAACGAGCAGCAGTAGCACGGGCCACATCCTGAGAGACAAAAACTCTTTGACCAGACCACAACATCTGCTTTATTTGCTTTGGTAACGAGAGAACCATTAACAATCCAGTGTACTCCAGAAATAGAGCAATTATCCCACTGGGGCGGTTGACTGACAAAGTAGAAGATGATCCTCCAGGCTTACGTCCATTGCGATGGGCACGTTGCAGATTAAGAGTGGTGCTGGTGTTGAGACCAACAATTTTAGGAATGTGTGTTTGTAAAAAGGCAAGCATGTCCTCCCCCTCCTCCCCCTCAGGAATACCATAAATCTGAAGGTTACTATGCCTATTTCGATTTTCCAAGTCCTCCATTTGCATTTTGAGAACAGTAATCTCTTTAGACATAGCTGCAACCTGAGGGTTCACATCCTGAGTGTGGTTGATCTTCTGTTCCACCGTGGACACTCTCGAATCTAAATTGGACCACTTTTCTTCTAGCCTTTGAAGAGTAGCGTTAGAGTCAATCACAAACAGTTTTATAAGCTTTATCTCCTCCATGAGGTCATCCAATGTTATGGATAATGGAGATTTAGTAGGGGAGTTAGGTTCCTTCTTTTGGCGTTTGGAAGCAGCAGTATTAGAGTCCTTGCAGCGGGAAGACATATTAGCAGAGGCACTCTTCTGAATGAGGGAGGAGGGAGGCTCCATATAGATGAAGAAAAAAAACATGAATTAATATAGCAAAGTCTCAAGAGACAAGCAGTATATAGGAAAGGAATGTAAAACCTATAAAAAGTGCTAAAAGGCAAAATGAAACTAAACCTCTATCATGTAATTTTGCTTCAGCACTGTGCAGACCAACTAGAGGTGTCTTTAATGACCAATTTGGAGCTGAGAGGTTTTAAAGTCAGCACAGAGGAATCAAAAACACCAACAATAGTTCATAAAGTCATGAATGGCTGGCTATTAAGAAGGGTTGAAGCATTCTCAAAAACCAGGTAGTTTAAGGAGTGCCCCTAATCACCGCCACATCCCACTATGAACAGAATGGCGGGTGCTACCAGAACTCATGAGGAGAGCACATTTAGTTCATGGCGTCCGGACTCGGCTGCAATGGCTCCGTGGAGAGAGGCAAACCAATTTGATGTACTGGGCTTCAGCTAGATGCAGCCATCTTGTGGTGGGTCAAGCCATGCCCCCCATGAAACTTTGCTTTATTCTCTGCTGATGACTCCAAGTTGTGCTAAATTTCTTTAATACAAGCCTAGTCAAGCAGAAAATCCGATTATTGGGTTTAGCATATTTTGTACATTTCCCACTTCCCACATGCTAACATTCTCCGCACAATGTTGCCTGTGGGAGACATTGCTCCAGCACAAAATGGCTCCAGCACTGTCAGCCTGGAAGCCCTCCACATGCAGCTGCAGTGCTGCCCCCAGGACGCACCTCAGGCAGCACAAGGGGTGCCTTGAATCACCGCCGCATCCCGCTATGGGCAAAATGGCTGTTGCTGCCGGAACTCCTGAGGAGAACGTGGCACAGAGAAAACAGGGGCAAAAACCTGCTCAAACTAGGCTAAAAAGACAGCTACCTGTGCCCCCACGCCTCAAGTAGACTTAATTCATGGCGTCCGGACTCAGCAGCTACAGATCCGTAAAGAGAGGCAGTCCCGTTTGATGTACGGAGCTTCAGCTGGATGCAGCCATCTTGTGGCGGCTCAAGCCACGCCCTCCCTAGTTGTGATATTTCTAGCATATGATATCACTGTGTGTTGTATTATGGCATGCAATCATTCTGAATGCAAAAATACTGCAGCGTCACTACACGTGGTGCATGGTCATCAAGCAGAATGGTATAATTACATTAATAAATTCATCAATTGTGCTGCATGACTCATAAGAAGGCTGCAGTGGTCAGTTAACCAAAGTACTGCGTGGGTCAGTTTCTCCTCAGGGAATGATCCATGTTAGCATTTTAACTTCTCAGACATAAGGCATTCCCAAACTGACTACTGACAGATGTGATAGCACAACAGCTGGTATCTGCACTGGGTCCTGGCTCCTTCTAAAGCCGAGGCAGATATGTATCTCAGGCCGTGAAGGAAGCATAAGATTACACATTGAATCCCCAATCTAAAATCCAGGTTGCATGACATTATGTCAACCTCGATAACATCAACCTAAAAAATATATATTGTAGCCTCTAAGGAGGTAATGACCCTCACCTGCTAACGTTTTAAAATACATCTGCACATTGTTGTTTATAAAAATGAAATTGCAGATTTTGGGAGTGACAGGAAAAGAGAGTCAATGATAAATCTGAATGAGTCATAATAATCAATGTCTTTCTTTAAGGCTAACTTAAACTATTTTAAAAGTGGTTTAGTAAAAGGTAGTAATTTAAAAACATTTTACCTAAATAACTGTGGTCTGTCTGAAGTGCTCTGCCTTGCTCACTGTGTTTTCACTTGCAAACCAGTCAAACTCTATCACAAAGATTTCCATTTGGCCAATATCCACCAATTTTCGCATAGATAATTTCAGGAATACATTCTTGGATACCTTCGTCTTAAACGCAAATTAGCTAAACATTTTTTAAAAAGTTGGTATACAAAAATATAAGTAAGAAAATGAGGAGATAGTTATTACTATAGTACTGTGACTGATATGGCCATTATCATAAAGCCCACTGCCATCAATAAAAAAGTTTATTTTTCATGCAAGTTTAAATTAATACGTTTTCCGGAATCTCACGGACTGGGAGATGTCCCATATTAAGGCTTTGTTCTTGATCCTGATGACAGTCATTCACAAGTTTACCCGGAGACCTCTAGGCTTTGAGATATATAATTAAACTGCAGCGGGGAGTTGAGAACCTGTAAGTACCAGTTTATGGGACCACCAAATCATAGTTAAAAAAAAAATTCTTTTAAATGATCTAATTTGTGAAAAATGCAATTAACATCTAAGTTCATAGATGAATTAGATTTTAAGAACTAGTAAAAGTCTGCTAAATTACATCATGTGGCTAGTACCTCTGTAGGTCCGGGCAATATATTTCCATGGGCAAAATCATTTGACAAATATTGATTTTCATGTAATGTGAAGTTTGTATGAGTTCCCAGTTATGACATTTCGTCTGAATTTTAAGTGCTGAAATTAGGTTCCAGCAGTATACCTCTCATAACATCAGCTAAACCACATATTTTATCTTCACACAAGTTTGCTGCCAGCATTTGGCATGCCTCATATTCAATTTTTCAAAAGATAGTGTCAAGTACATTTCACAAAATGTTACACATTTTATGACATTTTTCAGAAAAATATATTGCAATTTTGCATACGCATTCTTGCGTTCCAAAATATTATCTATAGAGTTGATTCACAGAACAGTCCTTTGCTATGGGAAAGGCTATTTTACACTGTGGTCTGAGTAGATCTTTAAAAGGTTGCTCCTATAGAAAAAATGGAAATGAATATTAGGGATGTGTTACTTCTATGTGTTACATACCTATGCCTTGGGGTTTCCAGGCACAAACTTATGGGTGACTTTAAACACAGCTAAAAGGCTGGTACGTGCTTGATGTCACTTAGCCTTCAGCAGTTCAGTGCTGTTGATGCAGTCCTTATGCTATCCTTTATATATGTTTTCTTATTCTGCTACATAAGTGGTGCAAAGCCACATTGCAGCATTATATTTTTTGCAACTCGCTCAATTTTTTAATTTGTTTACTGTTGCATTAATTAAATGTCAAATATGCAAACTAAGGTTAGCAAATTACTTGCCACATCTTAGGAGATAAAGAACATTTAGTGTCTAGCAACCCTCAGCGCCCGAAGTCCAACTAGGCCAGCATATCCAGTGAAAATAAATGGAGGAACCACAAAAGAAGGTACACCTTCTTACAATCACTACAAACACGTGTTCCATTGCTATCGGGCAGTCAGTTGACTGTCATCAGATTGCTTTCATGTTTCATCTACTGACTCTCAGCAGTCACTAACTGGCCCTGACATCATCTCTACAAACACTCACAAGCTCTCTCCTTGCCCTCGCAAATCCACAGTCCGTGCTTAAAAGCCATCAGCATATCCTAAGAGATCAAACACTAGACATCAGCCAAATTTAAGCTAAGGCCAACAAGGGCTAACAATATACCACAAGAAAAAAAGCAGCTTCTCCGCTGTCCTCCAGTCATGTCTAAACTGGCTCACAGATCACACTCTGCTAGCTCTCAGGCCTACTCTGCTGGTGTTCAGAGTCTTTCAAACCTCTCTGATGAGCTTATCTTTCCAACACACAACCTGGAACTCAGAGGACATAGAAAGCCCTGAGCCAAGGTGTGAGGGTATGCCGTAGAGATACATTTTGGCGGAGTAGCAGAGGGTGGCATAAAATTACAGGAGGGAACAAGGGGATAATATAAAAAATCATTGGCAATGCCAATAGGCCTAGCGTCAAACGTGTTTTTTATATGGCAATAATGAATGTATTATACATTTAATAAAAGAATGAGAATGTATGTATGGTTTTTTATTTCACCTGTCAAGGAACCGGGATCCACTTTTAAGTTTGCATTTAATATTGCTAGTTGCTGTTTGGCAAACATATTGTATACAATACATACTCTATACTTATAGGAAGGGCTTCACTTCAGCCTTCTTCCACTATTCGGTTGAGACATTGTTAAAAAGATATTGGATCATCCCACAGTAGCATTTTGTTCTCACATCTTTCTATCAGGTTTGATTTGCCCTTTTGCTTTTTGTGGAATGCATGAGCACCCATTTCACTCATTTAATTCTTTATTTCATTCATGAATTGTATATACGAAGCAATTGTTTTGTTTTGCACAGCAACAGAATTGTTTATTTGCTTTTGTCATCAGTGGACTAGGAGACATATTTTTTGGCACAACCCAAAGATGGAAAAGGCTGGTCCTCCTTTTTAGGACTGGGAGGCTTTTCAGTTTTACGATGCAGATATCCTCAAAGAAGAATACAATGCTTAAATGCTTAAGTTGCAGTATGCAGCCTAAAGACATCCCCACAGAAGAATAGAATGGAAAATCAAACCTGCAGTTGTGCTATACTATCGACAGAGTCCTCACAGAAGAAGGAGGACTGAAGTTGTACTAAAAGGAAGACAGGCAAGCTCACATAAAATTATAATGTGGGAGGAGAGAGAACTGGAGCTGCGCTTAACAATGTTGTATAAAAAATTAATGCCAAAGAAGGGCAGGAGGGGCAGGAGGGGGCATAAAATGCAGAGAATTGCATCACTTTCTGAGAGTCACATCTCTTCCTGGTTGAACACTCAATCATTCATTCAATTAAACATATTTTATGAATAACCATACTCAGGAATAGCTGTACCAAACTAAAAAGAAAATTAATCTGGCCTTCTTGCACAATTCATACACCGGCTTCAGAAGAGTGAGTTAGGCAAACTCCATATTCATTCTGTGTAAATGCAAAACTATACTTGCACCGTATGAAACAAAGGCATGTGTGTGCACTGACAAAGTTAGCATCTTGAGAAAATGCATACAGCACTACAATGCATCTAGGTCCACATTTTCTACAGCCTCAGACAACTGCTAGAAGGCTGTACTATCACTATGTAGCCTACAGATGTCCTACCAGGAGATTACTCTAGAGATAGGAAGTTTGTTGCACTGTACTCCAAACTTTGTCCCAAGTAGAAAACAAGGGCACTTAAAAACGGAAGTTGCACTATTAAAAAGAGGTCCTCAAAGAAGAGTACAATGGAGATGGAAAGTTGTATTTGTATTATACTTCCAACAGAGGTACTTACAGAAGAGTACAATGGCGATGGGAAATTTGCTGTATTCCACTATCAACAGAGGTATTATTAGAAATGAGGTCTCAAGGTGGCAGGTTTGCACCCTGTCCAAATAGGGACCATCACTCTAGTAAGAGTAAGTCAGATATACACCCTAAATTAACCTGTACTCGCCCTCTGGTAGCTTGGCACAGAGCAGTCAGGGTAAACTTAGGAGGCAATTCCAAAGTATTTGTGCAACACTACAGTAACTCAATGAAAACACCACAAAAATACTTCACACAGGTTTACAAAAATAGAGAATGTTTATTTGAGTAAAACAAGGTTAAAACAAAAACAATCCAATCAATAGAAGTCGAGATATGAATTTTTAGAGATTAATTGTGAAAACAGTGCTTAGAAGTCACTAGCAGTCAAAAGGTTACTTGAAGTTGCGAGGGACTGGTTCAAATTCAAAGTTCAGGCTGACCGTGATAGAAGGCAGGCTGGCTGCAGGACCCAGACAGGCCCGCTGCAGAAATAACTTTGATGGAGCTTTTGTGGGCATCGAGACACCACTGCGTCATCGTTGAGCAGTGCAAAGGGGGTCCTGGGTTGTCGTCAATCTCTTTTCAACTGAATGCAAAGCGTCATTGTTGAGCCATCGTTGAACAGTGTAAAGGGGGTCCTGCGTTGTCATCAAGCTCTTTTGAATTGAATGTACCGTGTCGTTGTTGAGCCGTGCAGAGCGTCATCATCGTGCCGGGCAGGCTGTGGATCCAATGTTGTCGAGCAGTCTCCGCTTCGGTGTCGAAGGGTGACGCAGCGGAGTTTCTCATGCAGCCAAGGTGTTTCATCGTTTTTTGCAGAAATCAGCTGCAGAACTCACTTGTGAGGCCCAAGACTGGAGGGGCACCCCAGGCAGAGGAGGAAGTCTGTTGTGCCTCTGAGACGTCTGAAAACAAGAGGCAGGGCAGCAATCCGTTGGAGTAACTCTTTGTTCAAGTGAGATGGGTCCAGTCCTTGTCCTCAGCAGGACAGAGATCATCAGGCAGAAGGCAGCACATCAGAGCAGAGAAGCAGTTCCTCAGCACAGTCAGTCCAGGAAAAAGGAAAATCCTTACAGCATAGCTGTCTTTACTCCATCAGAGTTCTTCACAGGCCCAGTAGAGTACACACTTATGTGGTATGGTCAAAGTCCTGACTTATTCCTTAATGTTCCTTTGTTGTAGGGGGTGACTTCAATGCAACTCTCTGAATTGCTCAATGGTCTCTTTCAACCAAGCCCTGTGTGCCAAGCTATCTGTGGGGGATAATCGGTCCTTTGTGTACAGGACACAGCCTATTCATGTGTAAGTGTGATCTCCTCTCTCCCCCTTCCTGCCCAGGAAGGCTATCAGAATGCACATGAGTCCTCTGTCATACCCAGCCATTCCTGTGCTTATGGCTGTCTAAAGGGAATCAACAAAGTGTAGCTGACACCGAGGCCAGACGTGTATTGAAGACAGGCTGCCAACACAGAGAGCAAAGTTAAGAGCAGAGAAATATCCACTTTCTGAAAGTGGCATTTTAAAATGATAATGGCAAATCCAACTTTACCACTAAAGAGGATTTATCACCACCATTCCAAATATATGAAACATGATGTAGCCACTCCTTTCTTATCAAGAATTACAGTTTAAAAGGTGTTTTAAGTAAGTCCCAATGCTAGCCTATGAGAAAAGCACGCCCAACAGCAACGAAAAACAAATTTAGCTGTTCATCACTACCAGGACATGTGAAACATAAAAGTACATGTCCTGCCTTTTAACTTACACAGCACCTTGCCGTAGGGCTACCTAGCGCCTTCCTTAGGGGTGTAATAAAAGGGGGGTTTAAGTCTTAGCAAGTGGTTTTAAAGTCAAAGTGGCAATAGACTACATAAACAGGCCCTGCAATGGGAGGCCTGAAACAGGTTTAAAAGGCTGCTTGTTAGGGTGGTACAACCAGTGCTGCAGGCCCACTTGTAGTATTTAGGTTACAGGCCCTGGGTATATGGTATACCACTTTACAAGGGACTTACAGGTAAACTAAATATGGCACTCTGTTTGTACACTAATTTCACCATATTTTATGGGAGAAGCACATGCACTTTAGCACTGCTCAGCAGTGGTAAAGTGCTCAAAGTTCTAAGGCCAACAAAAAGATACAGAGGAAAGTGAAGGTAAGCAGGCAAGAAGTAGGCGGGAGAACACCATAAGGATGATAGGTCTAACACATGTCTCTCCAGCTGAAAGAGGGGCAATCTAGCCAACCTCTAGAGAGTTCTCATCACTTAGAGGGAAAAACCTAGACAGACCTTCAGAATTGGTGTGGGCTACTCCTCGTCTGTGTTCCACCCTGAAGCCCATAACCTATGGGTGAATGGACCACCACAACAATTTTAGATCTTATCCCTCATTAGCACAAGCAACCTGAGTGGCCTTTGGTCAGACTGAATCATGAAGGGAGTGCCAAACAGGTATGGCCTCAACTACTTCAGTGCCAAGACCACAGCAAAAACTCTGCTTCCTCTGGGGGAGTAACCTCGTGGAGATAAAGGCTACAGGTTGGTCCAGGTGCTCTTTATTGAGCTGTAATACTATTGCCCCATGCCATGTTTTGAGGCACACTGCACAAACTCTGAAGTTTCCAAGGTATATGGAATTAGATTCAGTCTTAGCCTTACTGAAACATCAATACTGTTAGAATCCAAAAAGAATGTCAACCTTTCTCTGTCTTTCAGGTTCTAATTTCTGTTCCTCCATGTATATTATTCTTTCTTCTAATTACTAGAACTTTACATAATTTATCTTTAATTCACCCACTAGGCAAGTCAAAATAAAAAAAAATGAATAAGTGTGCAATCTCCATCGGGTGCTAATGTTTGACCCCAATGTTGTTGTTTACATCTTGTAGATACTAGGCGCTCATACATCTTGTCCTGATTATGATCTCAAGTTTAGGAGTTTGAAACCCTGTCAGCCACAGATCAACTTGACTCCTTAATTATTATATTAAAAATGCTAAAAGGTGTCTAGCATCTTGTTGTTTTCAAATTGCTGCATGTTTTAACGTTTTCACTCACCACTGCACGTTTCTTCACTTATTTTTCAGCACTAGATTGTTACTAAAAGTGATAAAATATGCAATAAATAAATTAATTGCATTACAACATTTAGTAGTGTCCTGCTTTTATACTTGCCTATATTGTATTGCACATAATTGTTGTTCTTTTAAAACACTCTTGAGACCTGTCGGCCTAAGTAAACCACTGTCTTTTCTCTATACCAAGTGCCATGATCTGCCAGAACCAGAATAAACCTGTTGCATAAAACAGTCTGTGAATCCACTGCCCCAACATTGTCAATACTCACCTTCACAAAGGGGGTGTTAGCAACAGGTAAGGGAGTAAGGGGGACGGTCAGCCTCTGCCCTGTCTTCCTAATGGCCTGGCAGATCACACAGGTCCTACAGAACACATCTGAGGTCCTGACCTTGGATAATAAAAGTGGGGGACAAGCCTTGCAAAAGTCTTGTCTTGACCCAGGTGTCCTGCCAGGGAAATCTTGTAAGCCATCTCCAGTAGGAAGGCGCTGTTGCATTGAGGGACCACACGGACCCTTGTTGTTCAATGAACAGGAACCTTAGGCTCACTGTAAAGGAGGTTGTCCTCTCAGTAAATGTGATAGCTTTCAGGGACAACACCTGCTGCTTGGGCTTCTCCCTGTTTCCTCCTGCCCTCAAGAGTTGGGCACTGCCATTGTGCTCTACAGAATTCCTCCTTGGTGGATCCTCATTCTACGTGCCAATCAGTCGGTGTAGGCGGTCACCAAGAGAGGCCATTTCCTCCTCGGTTTACACTTAGGGGCTGGGTTTCCACACCCTCTGCCATTTTCATTTTTAGCAGCTGTCTGGGCCATTATTACAGGTTCCTGCCCTTTTTTAATCGCTCCCCAGGCAGCCATGGATCTTGTTGTGCCACGGATCCACTCAGGTAACCCCAGCATCTCCACATGAACCCTGAGCTCCACTTCTTTCCAGATAGTTTGCTCAAGGTCATTACCCAACAATCAGTCCATAGGCATGGCAGGGCTCACAGCAACCTCAGAAGAACTGTAAACCTTACCCACTCAAATGGAACTAGGGCCATTGGATAGTGACCCTCCCTATTGTCAGCCACCAATCTTGATGGAGTGCATTGGAATATAACTGCTCTGGAGACACCAGCTGACTCCTTACTTTAGTCATGCTGGCACCTGTGTCCCTCAGTATAGGCAATGGGTCACCATCAATAGGGAAGGTCCCTATTGATGGTGACCCATTGCCTATACTTAGTAGTATTTGAGGGCACATGGATCTTAGGAACTGTCTCGCTGTCGCCCAGGGACACTAGGGTAACTCCGCTAAACTCCCCCCATTAACTGGGACAAATGTCTCTCCCAGCACTATGCTAGCCACCCAAGGGTTCTTACCTCCATTGAGAGGGTGTGCTTATTTTAGACAATTTGGATCCCCCTTGTAGAGTTCACACTCACCGCGCTCATAGCAAATGGGAGTTTTTGGCTGTTGACTTTTGTCCTGGCAGTTTTGCTTCTGGTGGCCAGATTGGTAATGAGAACCAGACCCTTTCCCCGGTGAGTCATTTTGGGGGCCTTGAAGGAACTCCTTCTTTTTACCTCCTCCCTATTCTTCTGTTTGGAACCCTGACCACCCATTTGCAAGTTTCTCAGATACTTTATTGGTCACTCTGGTGCTGACCCAGATGTCTGCCTCCTCAGCAAGCTTGTTAGAGTCAGTCAGCTTGCTAGACATCAGGTGTTGGTGCAGCTCTAGAAAACAATTGTCAAGAATGGGCTCCTTCCAAAATAAGTTGTATAACCCTCAAAATCATCAACATTGCTTCCCCTCCCTGAGAACTTCAGTGCCTTACCAGCATAGTCAGGAGATACAACCATGGTTGTGTAGCGAGTTTGTGACTAGCCTTGAACCACTGCCTGTACTTCTCAGGTGTCAAACTAAACATTCTGACTAAAATTGTCTTCAAGGCAGTGTAGCTGGTCTGATCTCCCACCTCTAATGTAAGGAGTAAAACCCTCCACACTGTGGGCATGTACCACCAAAGACTACCCCCCAGAACTCCGCTAGCACCCTGTGCACTTTTAAAACACTTCACAGGCTGCCAGCCATTTATCTATGGCATCCCCTAAATTGTAACTTTGCACCATATCTTCTAGGATATGAAATCTGGACTCATGTGAGGACACTGCAGGTATGCTGCCACCATTGCTGTTGTTGGACACCACTTGTAGGGCTCTAATGTCCAGCTCTCTGAGGGTGAGCTCATGGGTTAGTTTCCTTTCCTCTAGAGCCAGCATCTTCTCCTCTAAACCCTGTTCCTTCTCAAACCACACCCTGGCCAGCTCTAGCTTTAGTTTTCTCCTCCCTCCTGTCGTCCAGGTCCTCTGGGGTGAGGCTCCTGAATGAGGTAATGCTTCTTGCCTTGATGGAGCATACTACTCTTGGCACATTGTTGGCCTCCCGGCCTGCAGGCAATCCCAGACCGTCCTGGCCTAGTTCCTCATCCTCATTCAGAATCTCACAAGCTTCCTCTTGGACCACAGGTCCTGCATCCCTTGCTTCCATGTAGGCCGTCAGTGCCTTTTGCATCTCCCCCTTTCTGGTGAAGCCCTTCACAGAGACCTGAAACTCCTGGCAGAAAATCTTGAAATGGGTCACTTTGTAACTCTCCAGTTTGACGAGCTCAAACTCCAATTGTGCTGGTACAGATGCAGGGGCAGGTACAGGTGATGGTGCAGCTATTGGCTCACTAGTGAGAGACATGAGGTAAAAGAAAAATAATGCTAATCAGTAAGAATAGTAAAAACAAAAAATGCCAATGAGCACAGGACAGAGAACAAAATGCTAATCAAGGAGAATGGATTTTAATTGGCCTTAAGTATAGAGTTGTAGTGAACATTGAATTACTATATTGTATTGCACAAACACAAGTCCTGTCCTCACTGCTGACTACCAATGTTAGAAATGTGGTCTCTAGTTGCCAGAGGTTTGCACCCTGCCCAAGTAGGGACCACGACTCTACTCAGTGTAGGTCAGATACACACCCTAAATTAACCCGTGCTCACCCTCTGGTAGCGTGGCACAAAGCAGTTAGGCTTAACTTAGAGGCAATGTGTAAAGTATTTGTGCAACACTTAAATTACAGTAACTCAATGCGAACACCACAGAAAGACACCACACAGGTTTAAAAATATAGAGATAGGTTATCTTAGTAAAACAAGACCAATAATATAATCACTAGAAGTCGAGATATTAATTTTTATAGAATGAATACAAAAAAAAGTGCTTAGAAGTCAATAGCACTAAATGTTTAGGTTTACAAGATTTACGCAGGTCCCGCAGAAAAAGTACTTTGAAAGGAGCTCAGCGTTGACGCTGAGAATGCAATTCATTGATCTTTTCCACATAGTTGGGTCGCTACGTTGTCGTCAAGCTCTGTTGAGATGCAGGCAAGCCACGCAGAGCATCGCTGTCAAGGTGCGCATGTTGTAGAACCGCTGTCATCAAACAGCCTCTGCATCGACGTTGAAGGGTGATGCGTCGGGTCCGACCGGCGCAGTGGTGACGATGCGTCGGTTTTGTAGCAAAACAGATGCAGAACCTACTTCTGATGCCTAAGACTGGAGGATGCACCTCAGTCACTCTAGGTTCAAGTGAGTTGGGATCTGTCCTTCCTCAGCAGGGCAGAGATAAGCAGGCAGCAGGGCAGCTCAGCAAAGCAGCGAAGCAGTTCCTCAGAACACTCAGTCCAGGCAAGGTGGCAATCCTTACAGCACAGCAGTCTTCACTCCAGCGGAGTTCTTCCCAAGTCCAGTAGTGGATTCTCTTGCTGGGGTCAGAATACTTATACCCAAATGTGCCTCTGAAGTAGGGGTTGCCTTCAAAGCAGCTCTTTGAAGTGTACAGGTCCCCTTTCATCACATCCCTGTTTGCCAGGCAATCTGTGGGGGGTAATCAGCCCTTTGTGCGGGACACAGGAGACTGCCTATTCAGATGTAAGTATTAACACCCACTCCCCCTTCCTGCCCAGGAAGGCTATTAGAATGTAGGTAAATGCAGATGAGTCCTCTGTCACACCTACCCTTCCTGTGTTTGTGGCTGTCTAGAGAGAATGCACAAAGTGTATCTTTTACCTAACCCAGACTTGTATTGGAGACAGGTTAAAGGCACACAGAGCAAAGTTAAGAGCAGATAAAAGTCCACTTTCTATAAGTACCTTTCCTAAAATAGTTATGTCAAATCCAACTTTACCACTAAAGAGGATTTCTCATTACCATTCCAAAGATATGAAACATGTTGTAGCTACTCCTTTCTGAACAGGAACTACAGCTTAAAAAGTGGTTTAAGGAATTCCCAACGCTAGTCTACGAGAGAAGCACCTCACAGTAGTGTAAAATTAATGTAGTTGTTGGTGGCTACCAGAACGTGTAACACTTGAAAATACATGTCCTGCCTTTTAGTTACGCAGCACACTGACCACAGAGCTACCTAGGGCCTATTCTTTAGGGGTGACCTATGTGTAATAAATGCAGAGTTTATGGCACAGCAATTGGTTTTAAATGCCATGACAAAGCAACAGTAGACTGCACAGACAGGTCCTTCAATGGCAGGCCTGCAGCAGGTTTGAAAGGCTACTTGTGTGGGTGGTACGACCAGTGCTGGAGGCCCACTCGTAGCATTTAGATACAGGCCCTGGGTATATGGTCTACCACTTTAAGCTCTCCCACTCTGCACCCCACCGCACCTTGAGACCCTCACTGGTGAGTAGCGCACTTCACAATTCCCGGATTGATTGATTAATTGATTGATTCATTGATTGACTTTACCAGGGACATATAACTAAATTAATATGCCAATCAGGTATATACCAATGTCACCATGTTTTAGGGGATAAGGACATGCACTTTAGCACTGGTTTGCAGTGGTAAAGTGCTCAGGGCCAACAAAAAGATACAGCAAAAAGTGGAGGTAAGCAGACAAGAAGTTGGGGGAAGACTCCATAAGGATCAAAGGCATAACACCCTAATTTCGAAGACCCAACTTTATTTTATGGTTCACAAAACATGCTTAACAAAAGTAGGAGATATTTTATACCAGTAGGGGATTTTGACTGTATTCAGTCACTGACACTTGAGACAACTAATCCTACAGTATGTAGTAGGATGTTTAAAGTTCGGCAAACCATTAGGGCAATTAAAAATAAGTTAAGATTATTGAACCCATGGAGATGGCGGAATTCAACTGCTTGAATGATATATATTTTCTCCCATGTTTATAGCCAGTATCCTCATATTTACCATTTTTAGGTCAGTGCTGGATTATTAGGGCACTCCTCCGTTATACATCACCCTATATCGGTATTAGATCTTGCTCCCTTCTCGCTAATTGTTAGTATTGATGGGTAAGGATCGAAATACAGATTTTGAACAGTTCCAAAGTATTTTCTACAAGATCATTGCTTTTTTCCCAACTGCAGCAATATTTGACTGACTTTAATAATCTGAATCTAGGGACATCAACGATTCAAGTAGTCTGGGATACGCTGAAGGCTAGTATTAGACAGTTTACTAAAGAATACAATGTATGCACCAAGCGGGCATGTATGATTGAAGAGCCGGAATTGAATAAGAAATGATTTGCTCTACAACAACAACATCAACATTTAGTCTTTAGAGCAGATTATAATCGACGGATAATTTTTCAGGAGATATTATTAAGTTGTTCTAGAATTAAGCCACTGATGAGTTCAAACCAAAGTCAACCTGATTTACAAGCTCGCTATAGCACATTTGCATCAGCCAATAAGGTGAGGACCTACCTGGCTGCTCAGGTCAAGACTGAGAATATGAAGTTTGATATAACTGAAATAGTGTCTGCTCATCGCCAGGTAATTGTAGATAAAACTAGCATTAATAAGGAGTTCCAGTCATATTATTGGTTGCTATATGTCACGCAATCTTGTTTTACTATTTTGTTTGAAATCATCAGAATACTGATCACATGTAACCTTCCTTCAATATCCCAGTAGGATCAAATAGATCTGAGTACTTTGACCATACTCAATAGATAGCTCATGCTAGTAAAACTGCTCCTGCAGGGAAAGCTACTGGCCCAGATGTTTTACCATTAGAAATATATTAGCATTTGTATCCTGCAATACTTCCTTTATTTCATATATCATTTTCAAATTTATGATATCTTGGAACTCGGCTAATAGTAAGGTGTTTAGGTAGAAGTCTAAATTACCTCAACAACTAGGCCCGTACCATCCATTTTCACTGATCGGCTTGGATTAGGTACTAGCATTATTGCAGCCAAACATAATTCCAAAATTGAAAAATTAATTTCACCCTGGCAACATGACTTTATACCCCGACAAGATACCACAGCTCGTACTAACTTGGCCACAGTATTATTGGACAGGGCAGGAACCACAGATTCCGCTCTAGCACTTATCACACTTGATGGTGAAAAGGCATTAGACCGGGTTAAATGGCCTTTTCTATATGAGGTAATCGAACAACTGAGAATTCCCAACAGAATATATACGATGACACAGATGATTTATCTATGATCTAGGGCAGCAGCTGCATAAACTAATGGACAGAGGTCAACAGAATGTTTTATAACTAGAGGAACCCAACAAGGGCGTCCCCTATCCTCATGTGTATATGCTGGATATAATAGAGCCATTAATTGGTCTTCTTTAGGACCATCCTATAATTGAACTGGTCCGACTCAACAACTGTCAATTAAACTCAAAGCTTACGTGGATGGTCTGTTAATTGTTACCTCAAAAGCAGCACTTGCTTTAACAGTTCTTCAAGAAACTACATGTTATTGCGGTAAATGAGTGGGCTATAAACTGAATATACAGAAAAATAAAATTATATTTGTAAATTCTCAGACCTCTAACCAGGATTATGAGGTGGAATAACTTCTTTATTTGAGGGTGAGGCTGACCCCAACCGATGAAGAATGTGTCACTGCCAGATGCCAAGCACAGTACCATAAAATTAGGCAGCTTCTAATTACTTGGGAGAGACTTACTACATTATTAGGGCGAGTCTGTATTATCATGATTATTGTCCCCAAACTTCTGCTCCTGTTCAGGGCTCGCCCCATATATCTCTCTAATATTTATTTTAAAAGTAGATGTAGGGTGAATCAGTTGTGTTATATGGGTACTTCTGTGTTATTGTTTGTCTATACTTTTATGATCGTTGGTGGTTGAAATAAAGTTCTTATAATGATGATGATGAAAACAGTACTCAGTAGAGGCAGTTATGTTATCTTTCTTTGCAAAGACAAGGACTGCCCCTTCCTAATTTCCATTACTACTGTTGCTGATGTTGCTGTATGGTTGGTGAGCCAAGCTGATACAATTCAATAAGGTCTCAAATGTTTTTAGGTAGCAATATTATAGAATCTACCTAAATACCTTTTTGTTGCACTTCTCTGATCCCCGGATTTCTTCTTAAAGATAATAAATACAAATCACTTAGAGATTTTGTTTAATCTTGGCTATGTTTTATCAAAAAACGAAGATCTCATGAATTTAAGGGTACACTTTCCTGGATCAATTTACCTCTAATCCAATCCATACACCTATAGAGTCTCCATCGAAAATGTAAATTGTTCATCAACTTTTCTCAAAAGAAATATTCACATGGTTTCAACAATTTGGTGGGTAATTTAGAATATGGCTATACATAGCACGACTCAATGTAAAAACATGCTATTACACCATCTTCATGGAACCCACACAAGATAATGTGTATGTGTGGACATATAAATGATCAAACTGGCTTTTTAAGGAAGCCAGTGCTCTGTTATGCTAAGCCGCAGGTCGGCGAGCATAGTGTAATATCGGCTTCAGAACTATCAAAACTTTTCCTATTTTTGTATTACTCCGGAAAAACTTAACATATGAGGTTTCCTTCTTAATCATAAATGCCCTTGGCGTGGCTCAAATAAGTCAGTCAGGGTACACAAGTTTGCTACATACTCTTTGAATCTGGAAACATTTAAACCACGAGAGGTTTACAGTTGGTCAAATGTTAGATATTTGTAATTTTGAACATTGGAGGGCTGAGAATAGACCACCATAAAAATTTGGGAAGATTAAGGAGAGATCGAGATCAGGGCAATTTAATTAATTTAATATGAAATGTAACCCATGTGGTGAATCATTATTCGTGGTGGGAGTAGCCTATTGTTTTATTTTCTATTCTAGATGTGACTCTTTATTGTGGAAATGTTTTCCTCATCGATGTATTTTATAAGGATCTATGTGTATTTAATGTTATTTCAAATATTTTCCTTTTTGTATTGTATTTATATCTGCCTCAAGGAAATTTAAAAAAAGACATTTCCCAAGATTTGCTCATTGGTGGAGAGTTCCAATGTCTGGCAGTCGCCACAGAAAAAGCTCTGCCACCAATACGTTAACCATGCCTCTCACAAAGGTGATATTGCACGTCGTGAGTTTATTAAAACTTGTGGTATGGCATGGGGCTGTAGATCATTTGACCTGTAGCACCAGTCAGTTAGGTCTATCACAGCCGTGAAGCAATGGAACGAAAACACAGTTTGGGCATTTGTCAGTTGAATGTTTCCATTTTGAGAAGAAAGTACAGGATTCACTTTCATTCACTCTGCTGTGGTATCATATGTTTCATTAACTAGTTTTTACTTACAGCTCACAGCATGAGGCTGTCTACTGTGGAATTAAATCTTTGTAATTAGACATGAGGAATGTGTTAAGGCCTCACAGTATGGTACCAGTCGCTAATAGTGCAGCTTGCAGGGCTTTCAGATGCACCAGATCCGGGGTATCACCGAGTGACCACGAGCGTTCACTCAGCCTTTATTTATACCTTTGGACTGTGCCCGGCCCTCTGGCTGAATGTTTGTTGCAGTATATCACATATTGTATATGGTAGCGGCCGAGTAACACTCTACGGAATCCACCGTTGCTATTGCGCCATGCAGTGCACAGACACTGAGGGGCAGATTTACAAGCCCCTTGCGCCACTATTGCGTCACATTTAACATGGGAAATGTGACGCAAAAGTGGCGCAAGGTGCTTGTAAATATGCCCTTGAAACTTTGGGGCAGATTTACAAGTCCCTTGCACCACTTTTGCGTCATTTTCCCTCATGTTAAAAATGACGCAAAAGTGGCGCAAGGGGCTTATAAATCTGCTCCTTTATGCTGGGGATTGCAACTTGAGCTGCACTTTTGAAGCACAGACAATGGACAGACATTTTGTTCCACCAGGCATTGACCTTGTGGGCTGGAACCTGTGGAGGTCAGTTTTGAAAGCACCCAAGGCCTGTTCCTGGTGCCTCTGGCACTTTCCCCAGCACCCTAACGATAATTGCAGCAAGCAAAAGGAGGTCTCAAGAGAGACAGATAGAGAGGTAGATGTAGAGAGAAAACGATTAGAGAGGAAGAAGAGTGAGAAAAGAGAAAGAGAGCGAATGGATGAATGGAAAGATTGAGATTGGGGAGGAGGCGAAGGGAGTGGGGCTGGTGTGAGTATTTTTGCCAGGGCTGCTTTCGGTGCCCCCATCCGGTCCATATAAATCTTGAAGGTAGACTATCCGAAACTCAAGTTCAGGTTCAGGGATTTGCTCTTTGAACCATACACTATAAAGTAAAGCAAATTATTTACAAAGAGGTGCACTGCTACGACTCTGTCTCCTGTGTGCGGGTAGGAAACAGCTGCTATTCCTCTCCAGATGCCAAGTTGATCAGAAAGGAAACGGCCATTCCTTAAACTTTCAGGTTATAATCTCCTCTTGCTGATAAATTGTAAAGGCCCCATTTCTAAATCACACATCTTTGTACCTATCTCTTACTGTATATTCAAAATGGTTAGTCAGGAATGAGTGTTACAAGTGTCATTGATTAAGCCGCTGCTTTTGTGTACATGCCTATTTCTCTGTAGGCAGCAGTTCGCTTTACCAAATCGGCACCACATCTGCTTTTTACTGCTATAGCCACTTTTTTAGTGTTTATAGCATCTAATTCAGCAAGGTCAGTAAACTTTCCACTTCCTGGATAGATTGTGTCGGCAAAGTTAGGAGGCTCATGTCAAAGTATACAGAGGCAGATTTATGAAGAGTGACGCATCGCTGCCGCACCGCAGCGATGCGTCAAAAAACTTGCGGCATCACTGCGACAACGCAAGTCAAAAGACATGCGCCATATCAACAAGGCGTCGGAGCGTGGCGCAACGTGGTAACCTGCGTCAGCAAAAATGACGCAGGTGTCGCAAAGGTGCCGCAAGTCAATCCGACGCAACCACGTGAAAAGTCACGCAAGGATGCCTTACGACACGCAACGCCATTCTGAAGAGACTGTGTGGACGCACACTGCGTGAAGCGAGAAAAATCGACCCGGAAAGCGACGCAAATCTGCTGAAACACATAACTCAGAACAGAGGAGCCAAAAATGGAAGCTGAAGGTGACACCAGCACCCAGGACCCACACGCAAACCCTGGCAGCAGAAATCCTGATGGCCAGGCTGAACCAGTGGCCAAACGCAAGCGGAAGTCAAACTTCAGCCATGAAGAGAACGAAATCCTGGTGACGGAGGTCACCAACCACCAGCACCAGCTGTTTGTCAACTCCAAGCTGCCCATTTCAAAAAAAGAGGCAATCTGGCAGCGAATAGTCACAAAAATCAACTGTGTGGGACAGGCGAAGCGGACCGTGCTGGACTGCAAAAAAAGGTGGCATGATTACAAGCGGCGCACCAAAGAAAAACTTGCTGCAAACCGCAAGGCCGCACTACAAACCGGAGGAGGCAGCCCAGCACATCAGGAGTCACTTGATGACTTGGAGGAGCGGGTGGCACGAGTCATCCCAGAGGAGATAGTGAGTGGAATCTCTGGACAGGACAGTGCCGCAAGAGAAACAGAACAGCAGACAACTGGTAAGTAACAAAAAATTCACAATAGTAATGAAGGGGTCATGTTGGGCATAGCAGATAGAAATTTCACCGTGCCATAGTCTGACGTCTGCATATTGTTGACCACATATTACTCCACAAGTACAAACCTCCACAATGTCAGTCCCACACATATGTCAATCACACATTTCTAATGTCAGAAATGCACCACCATGTCCATATCTGATTGAGCACACATACTGGACATCATTTATGCAGGGACTTGCACCACCGGCATCTCACCTTTATGAATATCCAAAGTGAAGATCTTGCAGTGCAAGGAGTACATAAAAGATGTGCACAAGGTCATGCATATGCATACTTGCGTTATGTAGCCAATAAGGTGCAAACATGTGCTACATCTTGCCTGTATGGCCTTGAGGTGTGCCAGGAGGTGTGGGCAGGTTTTGAACTGTGGGTGGAGGACGTGTGCAGCGGGGTCATACAGTGAAAGTGTAGGCGTAGTGCTGTGGCCCAGGGAGTCCGTGATAACCGAATAGATGGCCACAACACCTTTGGGATGTGTATCAATGATGGTGGTGCTGTATGCTGGGCATGTTGAACAAGTGACACACACAATGAGGGTTGGTCCACGTCAATATGGTGGTGTGGCTGAAGTTCAATACGTCTACTGTGGAGGAGATGTGCCTGTCAACGTCTTGAGCAGTGTTGCTTGGTGTTGGCAATAGCTCTCTCAGTCTGATGCCAGATATTTCACCAAGTAGCCAATGGTGTCCTGGTCACGGGTGTTGTGCATGTGGAACCAGAGTCCCTGAAGTAGGAAAGTGTGGGGGGGAGCCTGGTGTGCAAGGACGTCTACAATGGCATTGTTGAAAGGGTGCACATGTCCCGGGTGGCCTGCAAATGAAGGGGGCAAAGTGAATGTTGCCTTGCCGGGTCTGGCCGTGTTAACGTGATTAGCACCATGGTTAATGCTGGGTCATTTAAGTGCATGTCCATTGTAAGTGTTCACCTTCCTTGTAGGATATGGCAATGCCTCATCCTTGATGGATGTGGTGGACCTTGTGGGAATGAAGTAGCTGTCAATTATGTTGATGGTGATTACAGGTCCACAATGAACGTTGGTGTATGTGTATGTGAAGCAGGTGACATATGAAGAGTCAACAGCAAGGTTGGGTGACATCTCTGTAGTGGGCATGTGTACTGCCAGCAGTGTTTTGAGGATGTATGTGATCTGGTTGTGTGTAGTGGTGTTTTGCTGGGTGGCACACGGCACTGGTGTCCTGATGTGTAACAAGGTCCGTCCTGAGATTACACTTGTGCAGGGGCCAAGATAAGCATATTGTAATGCAAGATGGCAGGGGTGGTTGCGTACAGGGTGGATGTCGAGGTGGGTGGCCATGTTCCAGCAGAGGAGTGTAGATGAGGAATTGTCCGAGCTGGTGTGTGTGGTCCTGGGCCAAATGACTGCATATGATTTTAGCCATAGCTACCCTCCCTCATGCTAGATGTACATTACAACACAGTCATCACATTTCAATGTCAATTCCAAGTAACCACAGCCTTGCATTTGCCTTCACATGACATGTGAAATCAGTGCATTGTGATGCAACAAATGGGAGTTCCATCCATCAAAGCATATGTAAATATTTCCTTCCTGACATAGCAATGTAAGCATAGTATTCTTGAGAAAGAATTATCAATATTGTGATTCATGTTGAGAGAAAAAAGGGACAATAGTCGCTTCTCTATGTGGTCACAAGCTAAACAGGATGCCTTCACTGGCCAGTAAAATTGTAAATCGTGTGTTTTCTGGGGTCAAACATTGCTATCTGTGCGTCGAGTGTGGGGTCCAATTGAAAATAGGGGGCTATGGTGGACAGGAAATGGACATAGGGTGCCACTTGGGGGCAAGAAATTAATTGTTACACATTGTATTATTTGTGGCGACAAATATACCACAGGCCGACATATGGGGGCAATACATGACAAAATTGTGTCTGTCGGGGGCAATCCATAACAATAGTGTATTGTATGCACCAAATGTGCTATCTACTGTTAGTGGGGTGGGTCTGAGATGGATCACAGTTAGCTTGCGTCATGTGTAACAAGTGTCCCTTTGAGGGTTGCAATCACTTCAGTAGATACAGTAATTCACAACGCTATCCTAGCCAGCTCTCAATACACAGTTGTAACATGAGACCCATTGGTATGCATCATAACTGTAAGAAATTGAATAGTATGCCATGCAACAAAAGACATCTTGTGTAAGTTCATAACAGGTCTGCATGATGCACAGGGCTGCACAGCATCTGGCACTGACAAATTATGTAGGGGGCACTGGACAGCTGTCTAGAGAACTAATGCAGAAAATACACTGGAGGGGGCATGGATGTGGGGGTGGTTGTAAGTGTGTGCCTTACATCACATCACAAATGAAAATGTGTGACAAGGCCTGGCCATGTGTAAACTGTGCACCTGGGACTATGAGTCTGCCTCAAGGGACAGGAACCAGCCTTGCTCCCTCACCTAAGTCAATCACAGGGCTGCAATGTGGTCTTGTGATTGCTCATGCGCGCAGGGACAGTGCGTTCTGACAGGGGCTTGATGGGTGGCCATGTACTTAATGCAAGCTTTAATGCTGTCTGCATTGTGAACATGGAAGTGCACATGAATGTCTGTGCCAGACTGAGAGGACAAATGACCAGACATTGTGCACTTCATTAGGCATACTACTGAGTCATGGGCCGAAATCTGACTCAAGCAGACCCAATCTCCCTCACACACAGAAAGGAAATGTAGCAACAGTACATAGATATTTGACCATCATGGTAGTTGCTTCACTGTTTAGCACCACTCAAAATCATGGACCAAAATCTCAATATCCATAAAGGATATTCCCCCATTGGGTGTCCTGCACCCACAGGCATTACCCCTGCTCACTACCATGTCATGGCCATCCTACAATACACATCACACCCTGCACTCCCTTGGACATCCACACAGTGGTGATACCTGATGCACATTGATAATGTTGGTTAATCAGACAGCAGGATCCTCTGCTAGGTGGACTTACCCAGGCCTGGGTTGAGCATGTCCTGCAAAGACAGCTGGCCAAGGACACAATGACGGGGATGCTACATGCATCCCTCATGTTTGTAACTTGAGTGCCAATGATTCATACGTGAGATTCAGCTCAGGGTCAAAACCCTCCACAGCGTCGGGCCATCGACCCATCCTGTGGCCTAGGGTGCAGATATGCGTTGAACACCATTGCCAATATACTTTGTGTAGCTCAGTGCACTGTTGGGCCATGGTATGCAATGTCTCACACCATCGGTAGTTACCCCTGAGAACAGGTAACATTCACAAATGCATGGGGTTACAGGGTGTCTTCACACACAAGTCTGAAGCATGCCACCATGCAACCATGCTGGCTCCAACAACAGATACAGGTGACCACCAATGCCTCAATTACCAACAACAGAGCCCACCAAATAGACAGCACCTCCGTAGCCCAGGTTGACTCACTAATAGCAGGCCAGCAATGGCACCATGAGCCATGAAGCCATTGTTGCCTACATGGGTTTGTATGCCATTGTGTAGTACGATTGCTCAATTAGATGTGATGCACAATGGTCGTGCCCATCCAACTGCATGTACTCAGTGGTGTATCCTCATACTTAAGCAGTTTCCCTTGCTTCCTGGATTTGCAAGGCATTTGGCGGGGTGTGTGAGAGTAGGATCTGGTTCACATGGGTACCCCCACTTTTTGCTGGTGTCACACTGTCTCCCCAACCTTAGTCTGGCTGTGTCCCTGATAATCAGGACCAATGCCTAGCTGCGTCCTCTCGCCCCCACGATATGCAATACTATGTACCTAGGGCATAGGTACCTCACAGGCATACCAAGGTCTGAAGCATGTATGATCCCACCCCTGGGAACCATTGACAAATGGCCACACATGTAGGCTACTGCAGTCTGGCTAAGGGTGTGCTTGCACCTCTCACTGTGGTATAGTCTACCTATATAACTACTATTTGACTGACGCATATAAACCTATACGCCACTCCTATGGCAGGACTTGACAATCCTGAAGGTAGAGTGCTTGGTGTAATGTGAGAGGGTGCCCAAGCGTGAGATGAGCCTTCATGCAGCTTGTGGGAATACATCCGTACGGCTGTCATGTGATACAGCCATACCATATACACTTAAGTGCATTATTACCTTGTGGTAAATGCCAACTTTGGAATGTGTGCCTCAAAACATGTTGGGTGTTGTCAACCGCATTGGAATTCTTCTCCCCCTCAAGTACTGTCTGTGGGGGTAGCATTCCACCATTCGAGAGGGAGAGACATGGTCACACTGGGTAAACCTGGTCGGACCTCCCTGAGCCCTGGCATCATAAAAAGTAATTCCCAGACACAGACACGGGTCTGCCCTACTCCTGCTGACCAAAAGTCCTGCAGGGGATGGCTGGACAATAGCTTCATTTTGAGGGGAGGAGTGTCCACATCGCCAGACAGGCAGGTGTGTATTGTATCTGAGCGGGACCACTCTCGGGTGCATTGAAGTCCTGGTGTGGGTGCACGTTTGCTGACCATGTGCATAGGCCACTTTTGAACGCGTGCAGGGTTTAACTGCCCCTGCACTTGCATGAAACAGGACAAAGGAAATGGTTGTAACCACCCCTCACTCAAACACCACATATAGGTGGGTCATTACAGTAAGTCCATCCCCTAAAACCACTATAAGTATAGGAATCCTGTCCCTAGGACTTGAGATTACCCTTGATGAAAATAGGTTCCATATATCTCCTGTACCTTGAAATTTCTATCACAACTAGAATTCAGAATAAAGACCCCTTGTGGTCAAGGAGTGACTCCCCAGCTCGTCTGCCACCCCAAAAACAAATTAACTGTCTGCTTTGCTGAAGCTCCTGCCAGATGCAAAAGTCAGTGCATCACCAGAGGTGGAATTCCAGACTTCCCCAAGGCTACCCTGAGTCCACAGCAAAGCTGAGGCCCGTGGGTGATGTGAAGCAGTGACCCCTGGACCCCGTCATCTTTTGCAGCAACAGCAACTTCCTGATCCTCCTCGAAGATGTGGTTTGGGCTCCCACTAGCCCCAGCCGTGAGCACCACCTGCAACAAAAGTTGCTGGCCTCCACTACACGAGGGACCCGTGTGCCAGCTGAAAGTGCGCCTGCTTCATGCACCTTTGCAAACACTAGCCTGTTGGTTAGCAGGTGGCCACAAAGGCAAATCCTCTTCTACTTGGCCTTTCCTGGTTGCCCCAGATGTGCCCTGACTTACCCTTGCTGGGTGAGTCCCTCAGATCTTGCAGGTCTGCACTGCAGTCCCTCCTCTAAATTCCATTGACTTGCCGGTGACAAGGCTTGTTGGGTTCTCACTCGCCACAAAAAATGCAGCAACCAACAGACTTCGGGGCACATCTCGAATTGCGCACGTGGACTTCTTCAATGCCTCAAGGACATCGCGGATGAAGAGTCAAGACACACATCAACTCACATGAAGCACAACACATAAGTGGTCAGTGTTCCATCTTGTCCTAGGTCACGGGCAAGTGACCAACACTCTGTCCACTATGCTTTCTGGTTCCTTACATCATAGAACCAGGTTTGGATCTCGCAAGACATGTCTCCTCTTCACGGCAGATGAAGTACTTAGCAGCCTCACATTGAAATGGATGCAACAAGCCAACACCAAAAGACACCTGTGCACCCTGATTCCCTGGGTGGGCAAACTCAAGTACCCTGGTGGCCATGTGTGTGCGAGTCCCAGAATATCTGAACTCAAAAAGGCTTTGTTCCGGACTTGACCAGAAGACCCCCTAATCTTCAAATTTACAAACACGACATTGCACATTGAAGATTATGTGAACCTGTGGTTGTGGTCTCACACTGCATACAGTCCCCATGTGTCCCATATGTCACTCTGTTGGGTGGTCCCTTGGGCTCCCAGAGATTATACAGGTTGTGTCTAGTGCAGGTGTGTTTGAAATATCAATGTATTGGTATATGTATTGGAACTCCCCTAGGGCCAAAACGTGTAATACTGATATCGCTGGTGATTGTTATCCTGTAACTTAAGTATTTTCAACTCTAGGCCCATAAATAGACTAGAGGGGTGTGCGTAAACCTAAAGACATATATTAGAAACATATACCTGGTGCGTTATTCCTTCCATGTGGAAATTCCAGACATCATACACTGGTTAAAAATTCCTGCTTCACAGTCCTTCTAAAATTCCCATTAAGTCTTCTCTCCATACCTACCACTAGGATAGCTTTCAACAAAGGCTGTCTTCATACTATCATCAGAAGGTGTCTTTCGGAATGGTACAAGCTGCACAGTTCAACTAGTGGACAGCATATATCAGGCCACCGTCTCACCGGGGAACCTTGCAGATTTGATGCCCTGTGAGGTACTGGGCACAGGCTAATACATGTAGAATTATAACCAATGTTAGCTTAATATCCCACATTGTAGGTTGACTCACAGGCCAAGTTACACACAGTTGATGCAAGATTAATTCTCGCTGAATATATTGATCATTTGCCTATAATCTTTTTACTACTACACTCATTGCTTGCCAATGGTGTGATTAGTAATGATATCGTTGCAGTATTCCTGGCAGTCTTTATTGAGGACAACAGCAAATCTTGCCACGTCACACTGTATTGTAAGAGCTGGAGGAACAGTGTGTCCTTAGTGGGTGATAGGCTGACACAAACACAACTCATGCTAACTAGTGTGTGTCGTAGATGGCACACATGGTCCGTAATGTAACAGGAATGTGCAGGGACACATCTCATTTGTTTGTGTTTTGAAAGGAGGACAACACACTTGAATCACATACAAATGTACACTTGCAGTGTTGGCCTGAAATGTCAGCTACCACTAATAGTAAGATTACAATTGTGGTGTAAGTACACAGGTCAGCATCAATGCATATCGATCAACAGCCAGACTAATGCAATGATAAGTGGTGCTTAGTCCATTCAATTGGCTCTGAGTATGAAGAATATGTGTGCCTAAGGACAGAGATCGCTAGAATGTGCCACAAAGATCACCTTGGAAAAGACACATGTGATGCCTCACACAAAACAGCTAGACAATACAACATGCAAACACCACTAACAGATTTGCATCTTACTTTTACAGATAATGCTGCTTCCACATCACAACAGGTGGATGACAGCAATCTGTTGGACGACATTGAAGACAACCCTCTCTCCATAGACAATGGCACACTTGAGGAGCCCATTGAAACTCTGCGCTCACCTACACCACCTCCAGAGCCTGACAACCGTGGGCTTGCTGATCAAGTGGAAAACCCAGCCCCACCAGATCCTGCACCCACAAACATAAGCACAGAGTGGGAGGACACTCAGCGTGAATTTCAACAAACTGCTGTCTCTCTACAGCGTGACCTCCTCAATGAGGTACACGTTGGTGTGTTGAGCATGGGTGGCACACTGCAAGCAATCCTACAAAGCCTAAATCCAGAGTTGGTGAACATCAGCCCTGAGCAAGGCAGCTCAAACCAAACACCGGGGATTGCACAATCGCTGGCAAACATTTCGAACATTATGAGCCAGAGGCATGTGCAAATAACAACACAAAGTGCCACCAGGGATGTAGCCCAGCACCTCCAAAGTATTGATAACCAAATGAGAGAGATGCACCAACGTCAGGAACAATACATGTCAACACTCACAGCATTTCATGCAGAGTTGCTGACGGTGATTAAAAATCAGCAACAGATGCTGAATGCTCTAACGGTGAGATTTATGTCACCTGAACATGTGTTCCCACACACATCCACTGCCACAGCTGGTGGTAGCAGTGGGACAACATGCCCAGCACTAAATCCAGAAACCAACACACACACTGAAGACTCCGAGGATGAATTTGCAACACATGTACAGAGGAAGACATCCCAATAAATTACTGTAACTCACAGTTGTCGGATGACAACCACCAACCATTCACTGCTATGAGAACAATGTCTGCCACACAAGAGTCTCCAGATAAATATAACAACTGTGTCATACAACATGTTTTTGTATTACAAAATATGAATTAAGAAACATTGTGACTATAACAATGTATGCAAATAAAACCAACTTCAAAAATAAGATATCTTGTTCACAACACCCTCAAACATGTCAACTACTGTTGTTTCCACACTTGATTGTCAAGGACAATGGGCCCTTGTGTCCGGTTGGTACCACTCAACATTACCAGTGTGTTTAATGTATGATTGCTAATCAAGACACACGTGGAATAGTGCATAAGTACAAGCTAAAGGTTTGTAAGCATGAGTAATTAGATGGGAAAAGACATGCTGTCACATGTAGCAATTATTGAATGTCACTCATCAATGTGCTGCACCGCATCACCACAGTCCCCTCCCTAACACAGAAACCCCACACATAGTCAAAGTACCATCTGCATTCCTGTGCTCTCCCCTGTGCTGGTGCTGAGCCCTCTGCCATGTTCCGGTGTATGCACCCTAGCAGCATGCCTGCGTCATGGTGGGTGAATATTTTGGGCATGAATGTACACCTCTACACACACAAATTATCCCTGAAGGCTTACATCTGAAATGACTGCATGCTGTACACTGCAGCAAAAATTCAACATCACAAAAACGTGGATTCTGTCAAAGCATGGTCATCAATGTGCCACTATCTGCCACACCTAGTGAGGCATAGCATGCGGATGCATTAGCAGGAATAGGAATCCTTGGAACGCTTGAATGCTGTCTCCTTACACTGTTTAGAGTTGTGAACACCAACAGTAACCCACATGGTACACAACTTTCACAAATACAGCTTATCTACAAAAGTATGGAGTGTAAACTGCAGGATTGGATGAGGTACGTATTTTGACCCTGGTCCCATGTGATCTTTGTGCTGCTTTCGACAGGGTGTCCAAACAGATCTCACTGCTAAGGTTCGAGTAGGCAGACAAAGTGGCCATTGCAATGGACTGGTTCACCTTTGGAGAGGAGCTTCCATGTTAAGAATCCCCCTATCATCTCCATGCCTCACACTAATGAAGAGGGTGTGCCACAGGGGTCAGCTCTGACCCCAACACATCTTGATGCAGTTCTCCAACTGTCACCTGCGCTGTCCATGTGGTGAGAGTTCACAGTAGTGGCACATGCCGATGATATGCACTTGCAAGTTACACTTTGCAATAACTGTGTGCCGGATGTACCCAATTTTGTGATTAAATCAGCAGATGTTGCAGGGTGGATGACTGCAAAGTGCCTCTAACTCCATGCCAAAATAAAAAATGCAAAAATGGGGTGGTGTAGTGGGCAAAAGAACGATGGATTTAACCCAGATCTCTTGACTGGGGGAGAATGTCTGCATTGTCAGCATTCCGTCCATCATTTGTTTGTTGTAACGCTTTTCGCCCTAAGTGGGATGGGTATTCCCAGACGTGGGACCCGTGCTCACTACGCCACTGGAGTCAAGCTATCCTGGCTGATGACGGCTGATAGCCAGAAACCGGTCCTAGGATGCTTGATTCCGGTCCAGGGAAGACATGGCTTGGCAGTTCGGGCTGGACTGTTCCCATGAGGCACAGGGTCAAGACTGATTTGCATATGGCCATGTCTAAACTGGGGTGGTGTAGTGGGCAAAAGAACGATGGATTTAACCCAGATCTCTTGACTGGGGGAGAATGTCTGCATTGTCAGCATTCCGTCCATCATTTGTTTGTTGTAACGCTTTTCGCCCTAAGTGGGATGGGTATTCCCAGACGTGGGACCCGTGCTCACTACGCCACTGGAGTCAAGCTATCCTGGCTGATGACGGCTGATAGCCAGAAACCGGTCCTAGGATGCTT
Organism: Triturus cristatus; assembly: GCF_964204655.1. Classification (NCBI taxonomy): domain Eukaryota; kingdom Metazoa; phylum Chordata; class Amphibia; order Caudata; family Salamandridae; genus Triturus; species Triturus cristatus. The sequence continues at coordinate 79,249,088 of NC_140588.1, forward strand.
GATTCCGGTCCAGGGAAGACATGGCTTGGCAGTTCGGGCTGGACTGTTCCCATGAGGCACAGGGTCAAGACTGATTTGCATATGGCCATGTCTAAACTGGGGTGGTGTAGTGGGCAAAAGAACGATGGATTTAACCCAGATCTCTTGACTGGGGGAGAATGTCTGCATTGTCAGCATTCCGTCCATCATTTGTTTGTTGTAACGCTTTTCGCCCTAAGTGGGATGGGTATTCCCAGACGTGGGACCCGTGCTCACTACGCCACTGGAGTCAAGCTATCCTGGCTGATGACGGCTGATAGCCAGAAACCGGTCCTAGGATGCTTGATTCCGGTCCAGGGAAGACATGGCTTGGCAGTTCGGGCTGGACTGTTCCCATGAGGCACAGGGTCAAGACTGATTTGCATATGGCCATGTCTAAACTGGGGTGGTGTAGTGGGCAAAAGAACGATGGATTTAACCCAGATCTCTTGACTGGGGGAGAATGTCTGCATTGTCAGCATTCCGTCCATCATTTGTTTGTTGTAACGTCTAGCTCCATGCCAGCAAGTCAGAGGTGTTGCTGGTGATGAAAGATCATAAGCTGTGGAGTGAATGCTGGTGGCCTTCTAAATTTGTGTGTGCACTCACACATAAGCAGGTGCTGAAAGACATGTGTGTCAGTGGAGACTCTGCTGGCATCCTCCAGGCTTAGACTAACAAAGTGGCAGGAATGTGCCTTGGTATATTAAGGGGGTTCACACTGCTGTTGGTAGTCATTGTTGTCAAGCCATATATCACTCAGGTTATTGTCCATGAATCTATTTTCCAACAAAACCTGTTACTGCACCTTTCTGTAGCTGGGGACCAACAATTCTGAGATTGTGAGACTGGCCAGGGTCACAAACACAGCTGCCAGGACTCAAATAGATCCCTATAGAACCAGCTCCAATGTCAGCCCCAGTTCTTGCCATCATTGGCTTGCGTCAGCCAGAGTAGTGAGTACAAGGCTCTCAGATTTGCGTATAACATATTCAATTCATCCCCTCCTGGCATCTTGCCCCACATGCTGTCACAATACACCACCACTTGCAAAATCAGAGCAAAAGGTCAACAGCTAGTGGTTGTCGCATGGGTAAGGAGGGTGTGAGCTTTTGTGTGCAACTCCTTCACAATAGCAGCTCAAGTCTTGAACTTATTCACTACACACATTAACATCATGGAGTATACTCTGGGCTGTTGTGAGGTTTTCAAGATTCACCTCTTCACTTACATCCGGGACTCCTACTGTCACCGGCCACCTGTTGTGTTTCCTACAAGTGCGGGGAGGGACCTTTGCTGGGGAAGGTGTGTGCAACATGAGACGTCTACACAGTACAAAACTTAAGCAAGTCTCCACACAGTGGATGGTTGAATCTCTGTCAAAATGGGGCTGAGAAAAGCTCTGCCAGTGTGTCACAAAAACACACTTCCTGGCTGCAAACTATGATTTCGAGACAGCACATCACCATTGATGACGTTGTGTCTAACAATATTGTTGTCCTGCCCCAACTAAATGGCCAGAAATTTTAACCACGTTACTTCATACAACATCCATAAGTCGTAAATACGTCTGTATACAGACAGTGTGTTGTACAGTCATATGAGCTAGCCACTTGTAACACAATGACCACTTGCACATGAACATGGTGTAGCTATTACAACACGGAGGGATCAGATGTGTGGTGAGTACATTCAGTACATCTGTGTAAGATAAAAGCTGTATTTCACATACATATGTCAACATGGTACCCAGCAGAGACAGAATATTGCTAAATTTTCATGCAGAGGTTGGCAGAAATCTCATGATTAGAATCCAAAACGTATGTATGTGTCAGACCAATATTGGCTACCAACAAAAGCAAAGCACAGGTGTTCCATGAACATGTACATCTAGTCAGACATGTAGCACAAACCGACCTGAATGTACTAATATGATGCACTCAAACAGGAACCGGTGGTCACAGTCCATGTGCCCACCAACTCACACATACCACATATGAAATGCGGAATGACATAGAATATAGTCCAATGTATGTTAAGAAAGGTTTATAAAATAAGAATGGTGATCAAGATTTACATTAAATAACACACTAACTTATCTAAACAACTAATCTAAAAAGCAAAACCTATCTAAACTAACTAATCTTACACTAACGAACTTAACTCTATTAACCTAAGCTAAACTATGATCATGCAGACAAGTAGACATCATCCCCCCACCCCCCCTTAAGACATCAATGCACAATAGACATACACATACTTAAACTACACATTTACTAACTATAACACCATACTAAAACAAATATATATTTTTTTTTCATTTTTTTTTTCCATAAACATTAACACACATAACATTACCCCCCACCCCTAAAAGTATTTAAAAAACCCCTATGATAAAAAAGCTTAAAACTACATCTACATCTAAAAACCTATCTCAACTAACTATGCCTACATATACTATAAAATCTACAATCACTAACAAAATGATACTTACAAAATAATAATATTAACAAACACAATAACTGTAAACCATATTTCTATTAGCCCCTAGATTTGGCTAATCAAATATTCCAGTCTCTGGTGGACCGTGTCCAATTTCTCCTCCAACTTCTCTATTTTCCTGTCCATGGAATCAAGTCTGGATATCAGGGTGTCCATTGCCTGCTCAGGTATGGCCTGTGGAGCAGACGATCCAGAGGCTGCTCCACTGGGGACAACAGCGGCTGATGAGGTCGATGGGGCCACGGGAGTGGGAGGATGCTGTTGTGGCTGCATGCCATCCCTTGAGGCGGGGTCGGTGGTCCACGTGTCGGTAGCCCGCTGCTTCTCATACTGGCGGGAGGTCCAGCGGAAGCCCTTTGCCACGGAGAGGATGTGTAGATATCGGGCCTTCCTTATGCGGAAAGCCCGCTCATCCTCTGCATTCATGTTATCTGTATGAAAAGGTGGACATGTGTCAGTTCACCAGAACATGCCGGACATTAAATCATAGGAAATGCATGCTGTCAGGTGTAATGTAAAACACATTTGGGCAAATCATCTTTCCCATTTGTTGCCCACACACACCAATACATAAGTACTGATTTAGCTCGGCACATACTGTGCAGTCAACTGAATGTCATGGTTGCATGGTAATCCTTGGCACACTTGACATAGTAACTAATTAATGATGAGCCATATGAATGTAAGAACCAGTCAACAGGCATCACGACATGTGATCATTTCCCCACAAAAATGACATCTGGCTCGCCTTGTATCAGTCATGGAGTCATGTGGACATGAATCTGCAATGGACGCTAGGTTCTGACAGTGTCACAGTTTGTCATGGAAGAAGAACTCCTTCCCTTGCATATTTACCACTAGCCCGTTCATTTCACACTCCAACAGAGGAATGCACTGAAGTGGCAATTGCATACTGGAACACAGAGATGTGCTTGCTGTCAACACACCAAGGAGACTCATAATTCATAACAATACTAAAATTGGATGGCATGCAGCATGCCATGTAGTACTAGCAGGGTGCAATTAACGTCAGCTTGGCGTTCACAGCATACATGCTACAAGCACTTACATGTAGACCATGGTTTTTGTGGGTATTGTCCAATCTCCAAAACACAGTAACAAATCTACCATATCTTGCAGCAACTCAGTCATCATGACAAAGGATCAAGGATGCGTCACAGCATCATGACATAAGTCTTATGTTGTCATGAATGTGAATATAACATTATCAGACAGGATGTGCCACACTTGTGTGTTGAAATACGTTCGTAGTGTCACCTACCCTGTGCACTAAAGCACGTCACAGCAATGTCAACATCATCCCTTATCTGTTCCATGGGAAAAAAGGGACAATCAAGTACTACAGTTCCAAGGGTCACATCAGAAGGACCCATGACTAGCTGTTGAAGTGTGTGGACTGCAGAAATGCTCACCTGCAGTCCATGCATTAACTGCTAATGCAACCATGCTGCCCCGGGTCATCCTGGCCATCGGCCATCTCATTGATTGTGCCATACACATCCAATCATCTGTGGCACACACATTGTAAGTCCTGTACCAACATTAATTGTGAAAGTGGGTCTGTGATACGTCTAGACATGAGATGAGGCTGTCAGCAAAATAATCAAATAGGAGGCTGATTCCTGTCCCACAAACAAATGGCTGTGGACTTCAAATTTCTAAAAGCCACCCTAGTCTTGAAATATTCCGTGTGGAATTCCATGAGGACGAACCACGCATGGGCTCCCATCTGTTGTGTTACACGTAGGAAAAGTCAATGCATGGACACTACACCCGCTTTGGTACACATATATTGACATCATCCTGGAAACTGATTGGATTGAATAAGCCTTTTCACTACATTATGGAAGACATGCATACTTGACACATAGCTTTGCTCTTATTCTGTGCATATGGTACATAGTGTCATCTATACTCCGTTGTAGGAATATTGCATACCTATCCAAGGTGGGTGGGTCCACGAGCACAATGGAACCACATGAGAAATGTGATGACCGACAGATTGAATGCCAACTACATGACTCACAGACATATTGATGTGCAGCTTGCAAGGCATATCCACAGGAAGTTTCCATACATTACAAATTGACCTTTTCATTGACCCAGCACAAGGCGAAACGCATTCAAATACACCATATGCTATACACAGTACGCAAACACCCCATCCAACTCGTGGACACAATCCATACATCTTCCACGAATGTTGCCTTCCTGGGGGAGACATGTCTGAAGGCCTCCTCCATGCCCGACGTTGCCATAGCCATTCTGGACGGCTACAAGAACACTGGCAGGGACCGCAACAACGGAGTAGGAGGTGGACTTGGCATTGTCATGGTCAACCACAAAACCCTCTGGGCCTCACACATCAATGACCACACCCTCAGCACCGCCAAACTCATGCACTTGAAGAGCCACACATACCACAACCCCATTCTCAGAGGAACCCTCGTCTACAGAACCCCTGGACCCTGGCCTCAATTCTGTGACACCATTGCCAATTGGTTCTGCACGCATGACTACATCCTCCTGGTAGACCTGAACCTCCACCTCAAGAACCACAAACACAACAACTCCTCCACCCTGGTAGTCAACCTCGGACTCAGTCAACTCGTCAAAACGCACACCCACTCCGCCAGACGCACGCTTGACCAAGATCCTCGGCTACCTCCCATGTCCCTTTCAGCCACACCACCAAACTGGACTGGTCATTGGTGCATCCACTACACCTTCAAGACAAATCACCACACCCCAACACATTCAACACATCACATGCAGCAGCCAGATCAAAGACAACAATGAACAGCTTGACAACACCCTTGCCCAGAGCCCACACGCCAACCCAAACTACACTGACTGCGCCACATGCAAATGCAGGCAATTGATCAATGACTGCCACAACACTGTCACCCCGATCACAGAACCCTCCAACAGACACATTGACAAGAAGGCTGCCTGGTTCACTGTGGACATACGGCCCTCCATACACACATGCCAGAAATACATAAAACATTGCACCCCAAACAGACACCAGACAGTATGTGGTCCACAAGAACGGCATCCTCAGACACCATCACCTCATCTGAACTGCTACAAGGGCCACCACCAAGGACTGCATAGACAACAGCGCCCCCAATAACAATGAGATATTCAACATCATTAAGGTACCCTCCAACCCTGGCTCCAAGACCAATGACATCCCACAACTGCAAGACCTGTGATACACCCTTGCCACACTCTTCCATTGCAATATTGCTGACATCCACAACAGCTACCACAACCCGTACACCTTGACAGGCACCAACACCTCAGACACCCCGGCCACCATCCACACTGACCCCCCTGCTCACCTGGAGCAATGTGAAGGACAACATCAAAATGAGGTACACCATCCACTCCATCTCACCGTCTGACACATTTGCGCACCACATGTGCAGCAAAGCTAGCCCCACCATCGCAACCCATCTCCTCAAGGCCATCAACATCTCCTTCGAGAGTGCGAGCGTCCCAGCAAATTTTGATGCACGCCGAGATCAACACCTCACTCCAGGAATCCAAGGTGGATGCAAGAGGCCTCAAGAACTTCCAGACCATTTCCCTGCTCCCATTCCTGCTAAAGGGCATGCACAAGATTGCAAACAAACAACTGACCGGCTACCTCGAGGAGTACACCATCCTGGACCTGTCACACTCCGACATCTGCAGGAATCCCAGTATTGACAATGGCCTCATTGCCGACACCAATGGCATCTGGCCCCTGATGTACAATGGTGAAAGGGCGCCACACATCCGCCAGGACCTCTCAGCCGCCTTCAACAATGTCTGTCAACGCACCCTACGCACATGCCTCAAACACGCAGGAATCCAAAGCAAGGCTCTGGAGTGGACCACCTCCTTCCTCTCTGGCAGCAGCCAGAGCCTCCGCCTACCCTCATTCTGCTCCCAAGACTCAAAGATCATCAGCGGCAGAACACAAAGATCATCCCTCTGCACAACATTGTTCATCATCTCCATGGGCACGCTTGCACACGTTGCACAACTGCACCACCTCCACATCATCTCCTACGCTGACAACACACAGCTGATCCTTTCCCGCACCAAGGACAACCTCAACACCAAAACCAACATCCACAAAGGAATGACTGCCGTTGACGAGTGGATGACGAACAAATGACTGAAGCCAAACTCACCCAAGACGGGGGTCCTCTTCTTTGGATCCACCCCCTCAGCCAGGGACAACTCCTGGTGGACAACTACACTGAGAGCAGCACCGGCAGACACCAACCATGCAAGCAACCTGGGGGTCAACCTCGAATCAACACTCACCATGACCAGGCAGGTCAACGTCGTCTCATCCGCCAGCTACAACACCTTCCGCATGCTCAGCAAGATGTACAAGTGGATCCCCACTGCAACCAGTAGAAGCTTCACCCTTGGCCTCGTCTGCATCAGGCTGCACCATTGACATGCAGACAATGTGGGAGCCACTGCCAAACTCCGTAAATGTCCGCAACAGATACAGAACGCTTCTGCACACCTTGTGCACAACTTCTCTTGCCACAGCCACATCACACCCCATCTGGGATCCCTGCATTGGCTCACCGTGAACAAGAGGATCGCCTGCAAGCTTCTCACCCATGCACACAGAGCACTCCCCCACACCGGTCAAACATACCTCAACAGGATAATCACCGTCTACTACCAGAATTGCCAGTGCCCTTTCAGTGACCTTGCCCTTGCCACTGTCCCCCACATCCAAAGACCTACCAGCGGCAGGAGTTTGTACTGCCAACATGCCGCAAAGACCTGGAACACCCTCCTACAGCTGAGCCTGGTCCTCCTTGCCTTCATGAGGGCACTCAAGACCAGGCTGTTCGAACAATAGCAGCACACCTCCCCCCGCGCATTGAGACCCTCACGTGTGAGTAGAGCAATTTACAAAAGTAATGATTGATTGATTGATTAATAAGTCTGACTGCCATTCCTATGGCTCATCCATATACAAATGTTTTGGGGCTAGGGATGTTGATGGTAATTGCACTGACAATGTTTCCATAGCATGATACATTGGCTAATTAATGCAAGGATGACATTAAACTGTCACTACAATATACTTGAACTTCTCCAAATTGTTCACGGACGTGAAGGATCAAATGTCATTTTTTGGGATGAGCGCACACTTATATGACACATGAATCATTGATTTGCGGTACGCGTGCACTGTTGCTAATGTACCAGCAGGCCATATATGCAGTAAGTATGGAGTGGCCGAGACCGTGAAGGTTGACTAGGAGTGCAACCTGATGATAGGATGTGTGAATTGTATCCTTGGACCTATTTGGTTACGTGTGCGTATTTTCAGAATCATGGCTGGCGTCGCAAATGTTGAAAGGAAGGAGATGATATCAAAGAATCGAGGTGAACATAGCAAAACTTCTTGCCACGTAGTGTGTTCAAGAATATGAACTTTGGACATTTGTCCATGTATGTGTTAGCATAAGATGGTGCACCCAGGAAACCCATGGAAGTTGCGTTTAACTGTATGTACAGATTCTCATTCCAGTTACAATTGCTATTGTGTACACAGATTTTAAAATGTCGTGGAATTCAACATTTAGATGCATTCAAATGTGCAATTCAAATTGTAAGACCATTCCATGCTTCAACTCCATTGGCATGTGGTATGTATGTCAAAATTGCCACACATCAATGGTGCCCAAAATTAAACTTCAACTAAATTCATCATTGACTGTCTTCAGGCTTCATAAGACATCCATTATATCATCTACATAAATTATCACACTCTTGTTATTGTTCTTGTGCAACTCATTTTGATCACTCAGAAGTTCTGGTGTGCTACAGCTTGCTTCCATAGCGTCATGTCCATTTCCATAGTGCTTGGAACTATTGGAATGTAGATTGTAATCCTCGTGATAGTCATGGGTTTTTTTCTATTTCATTTGTTACATTCACCAGTGGTGAGGGGAGCACGGTGTATTCACATGCCATACTAGTGTTCATCTACATATCTGATCACAGGTGTGCTACCTTTTTAATCGTTATTCTTTTCTCAACACAGTATACCCCTGATGAAGGGACACAGCCTCACAAATTTGCATTGGGTGTCACAGTGATCTCTTTTCTCACATGAAATATGAAATGTGGATCAGCTTGGCTTGTTCATGGTAACAATCGTACAGCACGACCTTGCTTGCATACTGAACATTATCTGTTGTCTATCTGGCCTTGCTAATTTTTGTAATAAAAAATATTTTTAACATGTAGGCGCATTCATTTTCTGTGCAGGTTTGAGTCCTAGTCACCTTTCATGCTCTAGGGCAATCAGTGCACTGACGTGAAGAGCCATGTGACAAGCATGGACACTGAGCATGGCCACTTATTGGCTGGTTGTTCTCTGTGTCACCACATTGAATCAATATTGAGAGGCATGTCAAGCCATGTACATCCATAGACCAGCTGACTCTGACCTTGCACCCCCACTGCAACCCTGGAATCACGCCCTGTACAACAATTGGTGAATGCTACATCCCCAACATGTAGTGAGCACTGTGCCCAGCATGCACACCTCTCCTTCTGGCAGGGTTCAGATGCTGTTTTATCAACTTGGCTTCGGCTACTCGAGTCCCAGTGGCAATGGCCACTCCATTTTGCCTTGTGGATAGTGGCAAGGAGTGTCGGACAGTGTTGTGGCTTCTGATCTGTCCACACATGTCCACACGTAGTACAACGGTCACAACATGTTACATCATGTTGTTTGGAATTTGGATGCAAAAGATAAGTTCTGACTGCAGCAGGAAGTTGTGATTGTACCATAGTTGCACTCATACACAGTTTTGCTTCCATCCTCGCACTTGATACAGATCAAATTATATGAACATGGATACTCACTGGTGGCATTTGGGTCTTCAAAGCTGTCAACCTCCCCCTGTGTATATGGCCGTGGGCCACCTACAAGAAGAGTAACAGAAGTACAAATTGGTATAGAATCACATCATATGTACATGCAAATTTAGACCAAAACATTATTTAGCGTGACACATGCATGGAAATAACAGGACGTGTCACTCCTTTTACATTGAGTGCAGCCATATTTTTCCTAACACACATGGACAGTGGAAACACTGGATTGCTTCCACATCAATGTTCACTGAGTGTGGAACACACATGTGTGCCATCCCTGTGATTTCGCACATGCATCAACAGATTCAACACACATGCCCTTATGCAGACACTGTTGCTGACTGCTGTAAGGATTGCTGTTTCAAAAACGTGTTTATGCACATGCACATGTGTAAGCATTTATTAGCCACAGACACTGACACGCTTCGTCGACTCTCAACATTCCCACAGCATGTAAAGCTCTATCATGTTCACTGATTGCACACTGATATGATCTTGCAGATGACTGTTGCATAGTGGCTCACACATGACTAGGGTTACATTTGGCTGCCTGCTTCACACTCCGTTCGGGATGCTGATTCACCTGAAGTGCATCCACCCTGACGTATACAGCATTCAAGGTGAACATCCATGATACATTCAAGCAAACATGTAGTTTGATGCATGTACACACTGCAGATGCACAGTATCGGACCATCAGCCAAAGCCATCTTTACCCAGCAACAAGCCCAAACTCAATCATTGGACATGCCTCTACACAATCCATCAGCTCAAACTTGGATCACTTTGTATGGACTGTACCAGTGGCAAATCTACACGCTACGCAAATTACACAGCCAGCAACACCTATGGACAGTAATCCAGACTACAATGCACCCTGGCGTACACCACCAAGTACACGCACACTACGTACACACAAAACTACACCAACTCTGGATCATGACATGCATCGCCATCAAAGTGTCCACCCTTTGAAGACTAGCCATGGAGATCTGTATCATCCGCAAAAAGACTAGCAACAGATGGAGCGTTACTCACAGGAATCATGGTAAACGCTACCTTTCCATCCCAAGTTAGCAGATGACTCACCAATCAATCATCCCATTTCATGATTAGTCTACAACAACTGTCTGGTGTGTGCACATGCCATTGCACTCAATAGGTACATCTACATCACAAAGTGAAGCACAAGCCATTGCACGCTCAACATCAAACGACTAAGTGCACAGATCCAGGTCAGAACAAGGACAACACCCCTGTGGGAACCTCGTCCAAATACCTACATGCCCCTGAGGTGTGTACACAACCCACATCACATACATCATTGCCCAACATGCATTCGCATACATGTTCCACAGACTTGTGACATAGCTCAACTCACATCTTGACTACAGACGTGCCAACAGGTTAGCAAAATGCATTGACAAGCTTGTAGACATCACACAGTAGCAACTGGCCACAAGGCACAGCCACAAGGACGGTGGCAACATCAACACATCCACCACACCAAGACCACATACCCCCATGGCCTGACCGTTCTGACGTACACCTCCTGTCAACTATACAGCTGCATCCATATGAAACAATTAGCACCCCACACAGAAATTACAGATTCTTGACAAGTAACAACTATAATGAGCCACAAACCAAAATGCCAACAACACCTTGCACTACACAAGCTTGGTTCTCAATGGACCACACAGATGGTTATCGTAATGTCTAGATGATTTTGCTACAGTCTCCAACACAGAGACACAGCAGCACAGGAAGTCAACACGGATCGCATACAGACCACATCATTAGTGAGACACATGCAGACACCATTTTGCAACGATGAAGGACGGGGACGCTAAGACACCATAAATCCCCTTGATAAGGATCCAAAGCAAGGACACCATCTCAACAATCCACACACACATCAAGATTTTACAAGGGCAAATGACTCACCCAATCAATCCTCAGCAACTCCAGAAATGCTACAGTAAGAATCCACTTCACGAGTTACATTGGCAGAGCTAGCATTGTGCATGCGGACATGTCCCCCTCACAGGATCACTACAACAAGCTCTGCTCATATTTCCACACAGATGTCATGTGCCTCCAGGATCATTGACATTTTCAGACACAGGTCAATGTAAACATATATCTTCATGCAAAACCTGCTACCCCTCCATCTCATCTTTGACAACATTGAGCACCACAGACAGCGCATCTACCATGATACTCATCCTTTGATGATCACAAATGTACCCCTGTCACCAACCTCTCCTACCAATCTGGCACACACGTCACTCCAGCATTCAGCGTTTACAATGAAGCTGGGTGTGTAATAGTGAGCTTATGCACCTTAAGTGGACTAGCGCATGCTTACGACCCACATGCAATGAGCTGCCAACAAACATCCTGCGCAGACCACACCGTGCACCTCTCCTTTTCAAATGTATGTAACAGACTCTGCAACTGCAGCTGGATTGCGACCCTCACATGTGAGTAGGCTAATCCTGATGATGATGCCTGCTTGATTCATCTATTGATGCCGCATGCTTACATACGCAACCAGAGTCATGTATATCGTGACATATGCACAGGGTATGGACTGAAATACAAGATAGTGCAGGAATGATGCAACCCCAGACCTTTGTCTGCACCACACTGTTTAAAATTCCAAGCAATGGAATACAACATGGACATTTTAAATATTCCTTGTTCCAACAGTACTTCACTATATTCTACATCCTGGTGGTGCTGATTCATGCTTAACATTGACAATGAACTGCAAATCCAGCAAGCGTGTTTTACCATGCACTTGTGAATATGCAAAATTTGCACTCATTTTTTAAAACGCTTGCTATGTTGCATGTTGTTAGATGTGGATGTTCACACACAACACCCATAGCCACTGATGCATGGCCAGACTTACAGAGTGGCAATTAACTGGGAAACCATCAGGATGGCACTCCACCCTAAGGCTGGCCTACTGTGTCTCGAAAAAGGGACTATTTAATCATTTCATTTATCATTGCTCAATGCATGCTGCATTTGATTACACACATTGGAGGAGAGAATCATGACATTTGTGACCTTGGGGTGTGTTGGACCTGTCAGCCCTAGGGTGGTCCCCCCTTCTATTTTTGATCGTGCCTAATTTTTGTCCACCATCATTTTTGTGTTGGACTAGGTCTCCGGGCGCCTTTTCATTGCCAATCAGTGTTAAGGTGCAGGTGCTCCCTTCTCCCAAGATGGCTGCCACAGACCCCTGCTACTGCAGAGTGGTCTTTAATAGTAGCACCCTAGCTGCCAGGAGCTGGCTGGGACCCCACAACAATGTTGCGACACCAGCCCGCCTTTTGTCCCATGGGTAGAATGGGGAAGCTCCTGGAATGTGCTGGAACCTTCTAGGAGGGAGGTGGCGTTTTACTTTAGCCGCCTTGGCTAGAGGTCACCTGACCTAGGGCTACTTAAGTGAGGAAGGGTACTTTTTGTGGTGAGTTGGCCAGTGGGGTACAGCAGAGCTGGAGAATCCACGCAGGAGTGTAGGCGGTCGGGCCTAGCCAGGGACTTATGCCTCTGAGAGTGACAGAATTTAGGTGCTGCCTCTTAAGTGAGTGAGGGACCCTGTGAAACCCTCTGATCTTGCACAGCAGTAGGAGGACCAAAAGAACCTCTGCCCAGCCTGACTAGGAAGGACCTAGTCGTTAACTCCATCCCTACCCCCCTGTAACAGAACCCCCTTAAGGGCGCCAGAGCCATCTGCGCCAACAAGACTTCATCTAACACCTGAGAACAGTAACTGAATGCTGAGACTGCGTGTCCTGACTGACCCCCGAAACCCTATGCAAAGCAGATTGAAGAACCACCGGGGATCGACCAGGTACTAGCGCTGTGACGCCTGCGCTCCCTGACCTGGCCTGGGACCCCCGGCAGCGTGCTCCGCTGAGCGCGGAGCTCCCCTCCTTAATTTCAGCCCCCCCCCTGTGGCGTGGAAGCAAGCGCGCTCACCGCAGCGGGCCGGAGGCCGGAAGAAGTGCCCTTCAGTGTCACGAGGCCCGTGGAGAAGCCCGGGGACCCGTTGCTGCCGTCGCAGCTGTGCAAGAAGGTGCGCCAGGCCGAGGACCAGTTCCCACATCGCCAATGGAGCGGACGCCATCCGACGTCAAGAGCAAGGTAAGCCCGGATGCTGTGATTGACGCCGGTGCGCCCCCTGATGGTTGGGAGCCGCACCACACCCTGAGCCCGGGTTTCCTCTCCGTGGGAGTCCCCCTGGTCACCACGACTGAGAGACCCCGCCAAGGGATCCTTTCCTTGTGCCCCCCGTGACTGTACTGAAGCGTGGTGCCCTACAAACTGCACCGGAGCCCGAGAGACTCGCTCCGCAAGTCCGGTGCGCTCCCTGCTACTAGCTCCGTGTGTAGAGATTCACTGTTACTGATTACGAGTAGCACTATGCTCTTCATGTTCCGTTCTGAAGTGCTGAATGTCATTGCTTACGAGTTGCACTCTGTTATTCATGTTCCGTTCTGAAGTATTCCTTGCTAATGATTCCGAATGGCGCTCGGTTTGAAATGCTCCAGTCTGAAGTATTCCTTGCGAATGATGATGATAGGGCTCTGTTTCAAATGCTCCGTTATGACAAATGCATGGCTATTGATTACGAGCAGCGCTCTGTGTTAAATGCTCCGTTCCAAAGTGTTCCCTGTTGGCAACTACGAGCAGCGCTCTGGTCTAGATGCCCCGTTCTGAAGTAGTCATTGCCAGTTAATCACGAGTAGCACTCTGTGGAAATAGGCGCTGTTCTGAGGTATTCACCGCTCAGCGCGTAAAGCGCGGGAATCGTCACTGAGGTGCTACAGATAACCAAAGTAGCGGTGTGCCCACGAGTTCTGCCCTGGGTCCCTGCACGCCCTAGGAGTGGCGCTACAGTCCCCAAACCCTACCCTGAGAAGTGAGATACACTAGGGTGGCCTAGAGCCTTTAGAAACCTACTGGTGCATGACGTGCTGGTGAATATGGGGCGGGTGAATCCACTGCTAATCTAAGTGAAGCTTGCATTGATATCTGAGGAACTGCATTTACATCTCATGAATTGCATTTATATCGCATGAACTGCATTTACATCTCATGAATTGCATTTATATCACATGAACTGCATTTATCTCGAACTACTTGGATAAACTTGAATTATTTGCATGAACCTTTACAGTGTGGCGTACCTTATTGTGTGTGTTCCCCGTTCCATGCGAGGTGCGTGTTGTATGGTTGCTTTACACACAGGCCTTTGGGTGCCCAGCCGCTCGTGTCACGTTACCGCCCTTAGAGACTGGAGACCCCGGTTTCCTACAGGGTGCATGAAGGTGTCCCTTCATGAACAGACACTACTGCCCCACGACGCAGGCAGCCATGTACATGTTAGCAAGTTTGCCTGCACCTGCACATGGTGGCAGTTTGTGTACCAGCACAGGGCTTGGCACCGTGATTACACATCATGAGGCAGATTTATGTTTGACTTGCGCCTCATTTACGCCGCCGTTGCGTCACTTTTGTGACGCAGCAGCGGCGCAAATCCTGCGCCATGGTGCGGGGTATTTACAACGTGACGCATCTGGGAGATGCGTCACGTTGTAAAGCCCTGCGCCACATGTAGGCGTTCCAGGGCAGGTGTGGGCGTTCCGGCGCAGGAACGCCTCCTAAAATCGACAAGATTTCACTCAGTCACTTTTCCAGCCATGCTGCGTCACATCCCTGCGCCTGCTTGAAGCAGGCGTAAGGATTGACGCAGCATTTTAGGGATAGGGGCACCCAGAGCCTTGCTGGAGCTGCGTCGCGGTTGCAAAGCAACTCCAGCAATGCACCATCCATACGACGGCAGATGCGTCACGCATCTGCCCATCCGAGTGCCACGGTGCGCCGCATCATGAATGCGGCGCATCAATGGTGGCGCACGAGTGGGCAGATGCGTGGCAACTCCTCTGGCGCATCTCTGCTGATTAGCAGAGATGCACCAGACGTCATGAATCTGCCCCTTTGTATCCAAATCATCCTCCCCCTTGTTCACAGCATGACTATGAAAAATCAATTTATTTAACTGGTGCATGTGTCTGTGTGAATAGAGAAAATTTCTATGTCAACATCATATATATTGGGGCCGATTGAGGTTTCCTGGCGCATCCCTGCAAATCAGCAAGGATGCGCCAGGAGAGATGGGTCACACAAGTTTACCCTTGCGCCACCCATGATGCGCAGCATTTGCAATGCGGCGCATCATGGCGCAGGAATAAACAGATGCGTGACGCATTCGATGGCGTAAGGTTGCCGCAGTGCTTAAGTTGTGTTGCAAGCGCAACGCAACTCCAGCATTGTTCCAACCTGCCCATCCCTAACATGGTCTGTCAAGCCTTACGCCTGCTTCAAGCAGGTGCAGGGTTTTGATGCCTCATTGTCGGAAAAGTGAGTCAGTCACATATTATAGATTTGACTGAGTCACTTTTCCGAGGGTTTTTTCCGCCGTTACACCCACCCTGCATACATTAAACCTGACGCAGGTTTAATGTAGCGCAGAGCTTTACAGCGTGACACATCTCCATTGATGCGTCACGATGTGAATAGGGCGCAAACTGGCGCAGGGTTTACACCACCGCTGCGTCACAAAAGTGACGCTACGGCGGCATCAAAGGGGCACAAGTCCCTCATAAATCTGCCCCATGGTTTCCAACATATGTGTCTGTGGCCACAGAACAGTCTTTTGTATTGCATGCGCTCATATGTAAATCCAAACAGACCATTGCAACGCCAATTGATTGGTCATACGATTTGTGCAGAGGGAGATATGGCATAGATTAGCACCTATGAAGAGAATATATGAGTGACAAGAAACATTGACTTACCAACTGGACCACCAACTTCCAGGCCAAGATGATCTAGCAGGTCAGCCTCCCTGCTGATGACGTCCTGCCAGCCGTGCTTTATCTGGTGGGTTGTCCGCTGGATCTGGAATAGACGCCCCAGATGTTGCTGCACCGTGGTCCACCGGCGCTTGCGCCATGCTGTGTCATACCCCTGACTGACCCTGCCCCCCATGCTGATCATCCGGGGCAGGTAGTGGAAAATTAGCCATATCATCCCGCCAAACTGTCGATCGGTCAAATTTCGAGACCTTCCCAACATGATTTATGATGACGTAAAGGAAACTTAATAAATTCGACAAAGGAAACTTATTTAAGATTGACCTAATATGTACTATAAAATAACCCACCCCTATATGAAGCCTTAAAACTAACTACCCCAATCGACAAACACCCCACAATACTAATCTTACAGACACACACAAGACTCACAAATCACTAAAGACATAAAAACACACCTCAAAAGACACAGGGGACAGACAAAAGACACTTTGAAAGGCAAATCAGGACACCACAGACTCCAAACAACTCCACCAGCAAATACACACCGAAAGCAAGTAAGGGAAAGTGAAAGTAACTGTGCACTTCCTGGTTTGGGAGGTTCTGGAATCATTGCATCATTTCCTGCTTCGATGCGACACGTTTTGACGTTTTGCGTCACGCTTCCGTTGATGCGTAGATTGTCACTTATTGCAGTTAGGCTCAGGTATGCATACGTGACGCTTATTTGTTTGGCGTGTTGCATCATGAATTAATAATTACGAAGCGTGACGTAAGTCACAGTGCATCGCGCATTATTGGGATGCTACTGGTTTGTGTGCATTTGCGAGACTTTCCTGTAGAAGCGATACTTTACGTGTAAAAGCGTCACTTTTCATGTTGTTATTGCTGCAGAATGTAAAAATTATCCACGCTTTGCTACTTGCGACACTTTACATTGAGATGCAACACTCTTCTATTGTGTGAGTGACTCAATCATGATTTGCCACTGTATAGATGTGTATGTGTGAGGGCAGAACTACCAGGAAGTGTAGCATCGTAGCAGCATTTGCATTTTGCACTCCTGAATGCGCAGGTGTGCCACGTATTCACAGAAATATGTTGCATATCCATGCTTCACCCTGCACTGGTGCAACAACTTGAGGCATGCAGTGGGCCAGGACCCTTGGAGCCTGGTGCATGGATGCGTACGTCACCAGATATTATCTGTGTGCATGCATTATCCCCTTGAAATTAGTGTTGTGGACTGCAGCACAGATATGGAGCGGGATAAGGCATGGCGTACATACAAAGTGGTAAAAGTACAATCCCATTACGCCATATTTAGCGCACCATTACATCACTTGTGTGATGCAGTGGCGGGGCGAAGACAGTGCCATGCTTTTGGCTATTTACAATGTGACACATCTAGTGAGATGTGTCACGTTGTTGAGCCCTGCGCCAGATGTTGGTGATCCTGGCAGGGGGGGGGGGGGGGTGGCCTTCCAGTGCAGGAACGCCTCAGACAAGTGTCTGAGTGACATGTACAATATTACACTCAGTCACTTTGACGTCCATGCAGCATCAAAAGCCTGCGCCTTCTTGAAGCATGTATAAGTATTAATGCAGCATGTTTGCGATAGGGCCAAGATCATACTTGCTGGACCTACGTTTCATTTGCAACGCAACTCCAGCAATGCACCGCATTTGCACAGGGGGATGCGACACGCATCTGCACATCCATGCGCAACGGTGCACCACATTGTACATGCGGCACATCTGTGTTTGCGCACGGGTGGGCAGATGGCTCGATACTTCTGGTGCATCCCTGTTGATTGACAGAGATGCACAGGAAGTCCGTAATCTTGCATGGAATGTCTCCTTTTTTGCAAATGATTACGCCACCTCCAGGGTGGTTTAGTATTCAGTTGCATCTCCATGCTTTCACTCATTTGGTCAATCTGGATATGTATCTTGTTCCATGTGTGTTGTGTGTCAACTACCACCGCAACGTACATGGCACTCATAATCTCCGCTAAGTGCTGTGTGTAAAGTGTTTGGGGCAGATTTACAAGCCCCTTGCGTCACTTTCGCACCGTCCTTGCATCACTTTTGTGACGCAGCGGCTGCGTAAAAGTTGCTGCCCATTAACAACGTGACGCATCTAGGGAGATGCGTCACGTTGTGAAGCCCTGCGCCACATTACACCTGCGTCAGGTTTAATGTGTACAGGGTGGGCGTTCTGTCGCAGGAAGCCCCGTATAAGTGACCCAGTGAAATCTACAAGATTTCAATGAGTCACTTTTACATCCATGCTGCGTCAACACCCTGCGCCTGCTTGAAGCAGGCGTTAGTATTGATGCAGCATGTTAGGCATATGGCGGCCCTGGGCATTGCTGGAGTTGCGTCGTGCTTGCGACACGACTCCAGCAATACGTGATTTTTCCGTCAACAGATGCGTCAGAATTTCTGACGCATCTGTCAATCCTTGCGCCATGGTTCGCCGTGCATCCATGGTGAGGCAAGGATTTGGCAAGTAGGTGCAGGGAAAGTGACGCATCTCTACAGATGCGTCACTTTCTTGTAAATCTGCCCCTATGTATTTGGAAGGAGATGAGAAGTCACACAGGGTGGGTTTTCTGCTCCCTGTACATATGGATGGTCCCCATGCACCACCAGTCCGTCAGACAAAGTGATGTTCTGGTGGCACAGGGGGCTTGTCATTGTACCCCATGTTGTTGTTCATGGGATGTTTCACATATGGTACATGTGTGTAACCTGTGTCGACATGTTGCCTTATTGCATGTTGACTTGTATGGCTTCTTCTCACCAACGTTTCCTTCTGTAAAATGATATGTGTGTATATTCGGAGTGAATAACGATTGATCTGTGAGTGGTACTTCCAACTTGCACAGCAGCTGACTGACATTACATCACACATTGTTGCCAGTGCCTGCATGTCATTGCTTGAGCTGTGACTCTGCACAGACATGTATGTATTTTTCTTATCCACGGCGGAAATGCTGCATCACTTTTCACATGTCCATATGTGAGACATCAGCATCCTAAGGAGCTTTTGCACAAGTTTTTCCATGCGTGATATTTGTGGCCACTTTCAGCAGCTATGCTTGTCAGGACCACCACACACACATAGCTTACTCAGGGTGCAAGTGTGCATGATTCACTGCATGCCATCTATTCATGCAAAAGAAGGTTGCACACGACTATGAAACATGTTTTTGATAGGATGTTGCTTTCCTGTGCTATGGCAGTGCCACAGCTTGTCACAACCAAGGTCCTTCCACTGCCATGCAGCAGCAGTTTGATGTACATCTGCACATGTATATATCTATGATTTGAACTTGAACGTTAATGGACACAAAGTTGAGGATGCAACTTGAAATTGTGTAATGTTCTTTATTGTACATTTTACTGACTTCAATTTTCTACATCATGAGAAAAATTGAGTCACTATGTGTGATCGACGTCGTATCCCTGCTGCTGTGTGGTGGATGTCTTGCACTTGGGGTTGCACATGTTCATCATCATCCACCTGTCCAGGCTGCTGGTCCTCCTCCTCCCAGGGCACATTAGTTTTGACACAAATGTTGTGGAGTATCGCACATGTAAGTATTATTTTGCAAACAGTTTCTGGTGAATAAAGTAGCCTTCCACCTGATATGTCAAGGCAACGGAACCTTGACTTCAGGATTCCGAAGCTGCGTTCAATAATGTTCCTTGTCCGGCAATGGGCATGGTTGTATGCCTTCTGTTGGTCAGTGCTTGGATTTCCAAATGGTGTCATAACCCAACTCTGGACTCCATATCCTTGATCAGCTGTAATTGGGAGGTAATAGATACGTGTTACTTTAGGCTGACATCAGTATACATGGCATGTGTCCTATGTCTACCTGCGCAAACTTTGAAACTACTCAAGTCCATGTTTATGGTGTTCCTGTGTGTGGTGGGTAGACGGTGTGTGGACTTGACTGCTCTGATGTGTGCACGCTACGCGGGGGGATGGGCAGTTGCTTTTTGCAACTCATATCATGTAGCAGACAATTTTACAGGGCTCATGCAGAACATGGGTGATTGTTTGCCGGACACTGTGAAACAGGGGCAGAGGGCCCTGCCCTTCAAGGACTCTGGCAAATTGTGCTGTACCTTCATATTCCAACAGGCATCCTCCCAGGGGTACTCAAAACAGCATGCCGTGGTTGGATGGGGGGCTTGACAGGGCCAAACCTTGATGTCCCATATGCACGTGACATCGCAGTATCCATGTGTGAGGTATTAGTTCACTGTGGGACCAGGGGCGACTGTCTGTTTGGCAGACAAAGGGTATGACTGATATTGTGGATTGGTCTAAGGATGGCGTGCTCCTTCCCTTTGCTGACCTACCTGAGCAATGTGGCCCCTGAAAAGGTCAGTTTATCAGATGGTGCACCAATACATGCTTACGGTGTGTAATTGCTATGTGCACGTGTATACACATTGTTGCACATTCTAATAGTATTACTTAGCTATTTACATGCATTTCGTACTGCACCTTTCAATGGTTAATTTGAGTTAGATGCCATGGGGCACATTCATGAGGTTTTGCCGTAGGGAAGCGCAGCAGGCCTTCCTGCTGCGCTTCCCTACGGCAATTTAAAATGGCAGGGATGCGCCGTATCTATAACATTAGGCGAATTCCTGTCCTTTTTCCCTGCGCAGGCGCACAATGGGCTGCCTGCGCCAACGCAGGCACCTCTGCACCATGGTGCTAGGGTGGCTGCGTTGCGGGGATGAATATTGTTGTACAGGAAGGGTAACCTTTCTGTACAACAATAATCACATGAGGTTTTTTCACTTTCTATCTGTGCTGCAGAAGGCAGCACACATGGAAAAAGCACAAACTAGGAGAAATGAAGATATTTCTCCCCGTGTTTTTTTTTTAAAACAAATTATTATTCTGTTTTTGCATATACAGGACCATTGAAGTACAGTATGCATGAAACACAATACTTTTACATATGAACTAACGATATAGCATATATATCCGATGCAACCTTACACGTCGTGCCACATAGTTGTCAATGCCGACCAAATAAAACATACGAGAGCTTGATAGTACCTCAGTCAAGCACATTACTATGTATCCAACCATGCCCCTGCGCTACGTTCCCAATATTCAAGACTCGATATCTATGGGGGCTCTGCCTCCCAAACAACCCTCCAACTCCCTACCCACCCCAACCCTCCCAATTAACCCAACACTTGCCACGAATTTCAGTCTGAGGGTCACAGATCCTTGACCTCGGGAGGGGAATGGGAGTGGGCGGACCCAGACTTCAAGTGCGGAGTCGGGGAAGGATAGAGGCCGAATACATCGGCCAGAGTGGGGACTGTGATGGTTCCGGACAGGCATAACAGAGGGGGGGAAGGCTTGTATCATCACCCACCAGGATATGGCCTCAGTCAGACAGGAGATTACAACCCTCAGCCCCACTGGACTGGCTCCAGCTACTACCAGACTCAACCGTTGGCATACACCCTGTTTCACGCTGGGGTCCTCCGTGGACTGTGCCCCGCAGCCTCCTCACATTCCTCCACCTCACCCTTAAATAGCTCAGTCAGATGTGCCCATTCTAGAGATATTGGACACTTTCGCAGCCCTCGACTCTCTTCACGGTGCAACGCTTCTCACTCCACCACTGACCCCCTCAATACCTCCTCCCCCCAGACCTCCACCCGCGGCAGGGCTCAAGACTTCCACCGCTGGGTTATCAGGCGCTTTGCCAGCATTAATGGCAGATTGGCAAAGCGACGCAACTGTTTTGCCTTCAGGGGGAGCGGCAGCAGTCACAATGGGCATGCTTCTGCTGTGTCCCAGGAGGGGCGTTCAGTAATTATTTTTAATACGTGCATTATCCTATCCCAGTATCAAGATATTTCTCCCCGTTGCGCCTCCCTTCTGCCTCCCCTGTGGAGGCGTAAGCTTTTGGCGCTGCCTCAGATTTCCGATTTCTCGAATATCAGAGGCAGTGTCAAAAGGGCATGGATGTTGCTGGTAACGTCCCCAGCAACACCCATTGGACGCCCCTTTTACGCAGAACACTGCGTTGAAGGGACTGATATTTATGATGCAACATTAAGCCGAAAAAAGTGGCTCAGTGCTGCCTGATTAATATCACGCTGGCTTCTGCGCCACGGAACGTCACAAAAAGTTGCGTTCCGATGGTGCTAGGGGCCTCATAAATGAGGCCCCATGTGTGCATATGTTGTCAGTGTGACTTGGTGATCAACAAAGTTTGATGTGTGATATTTCCATGCATTCCTATCAGGTGTCCCTTGGCCCTTTACGTTATGCTGCTATTTGGGTCTGCAGGTTTGTCCAATATGTTGTGTGGTTATAGTGTATATGTGGCAATGCATTTCCACATTGATGCATTGCATCATTTGGACCTAAGGGCATGTCATGTGGATGTAATGTGGCATTGTAGAAGCAGCTGTTGCATAATATATTTTGATATACATTTATTGGTGCTTACCTACAAGAAGTCCGTTGCCATATTGCCCATTTTCAAAACGTTGATTGATTATGCTGTTTCTGAAAATGTAGGAGTCATGCACACTGCCAGGGTATTTCGCCAGGACATTGAGAAATTGTCCCCGATGGTCCACAATGGCCTGGACATTGATTGAGTGTGTGTGTTTTCGGTTGCGGTAAAGGTGTTCCGTAGCTGCAGGTGGTATGAGCTGTACATGCGTGCAGTCCATTGCTCCAAGCACATGAGGGAATCCAGCAATAGCATAGAATCCTTCTTTGATGTCCATCTGCAGCTGCTGTGTGTTGGGAAAATGTATATACTGTGGGGAGAGCTGGAGAATGGCATCCAGGACCGTAGGGAGGAAGCGGGAGTAAGATGACTGCGACACTCCAGCCACTTGTGCAGCTGTTGTTTGGAACGATCCAGAGGCCAACATATGCAATACCGTCAGTAGCTTTGTCAGGGGTGGGATGTTGTTACCCCTTTCAGTTGGTGCCTGTAGCTGTGGTGAGATCTGCCGCAACAGATTTAGTATGGACGCTTTCCTGATCCGATACAGTTTGATGACTTGTTCGTCCCGGAGTCCAATGAGGGTGGTCCTTGGACGGAAGATGCGCTCCTTTCTCCTGCGCTGCCTTTGTGGTAATGGTGGAGGCTGCGGTAGTGGGATTGGTGGTGGTGGTCTTTGTGCAACTCCCAGCTGGAGGATTAGCAGGTCCATTTTGCTTGCTATGCTTCCAAATTGCTATGTTCTGGTGAACTTGCGTCGTTATTTGCGCGTGGGTTTATGGGGCGCAGGTTTTCTGACGCATTCACGCATTTGCGTGACGCATTACGTAGATGCGTCGACGCAGGGAAATGACATAAATATGCCTGCGTCAGTAATGCGTTGCTTTTTGGTTGGGAACGCTTACCTTGCATATATTAAAAGTGACGCGACGCAGCCGTTTCTGACGCAAATTAATTCCGTCGCATCTTGGATTACGTGACGCATATCCGTAGATGCGTCACAATATAAATTTTGCGTAAAAAAAACCCGCCGCAGCGTCACATAAGTGACGCAACGGCGGTGTAAAAGTGGCGCAAGCCCAACATAAATCTGCCCCACAGTGTTTTCAGCCAGGACCTTCCAAACATACTCTACCCCGTTTACAACAGAAATATGTTTGTTCGCAGCATCTGCTATTGAAAAAGTTAATGTTCATTCACTCATTTTGAGCAATAGAGAGAAATCCTTTGTAGCCCATGGCTTTGGATTCCGCACATCGTTTTCTTTTTGCTAATGTAGATCACCTGAATTGTCATCGCTGACCTTTTGTTTTTTTCACCAATATTTTTCCCATTTATGATTTAATATTTGAATTTGTTCAGTTGTATAGGGCAGACCTAATGCAAAAGAGGATACAAGCATTAATATACATTGTATGTAACAATGTGGCAGGTTACATACAAAGATAACGATACCAATGTTTTAACTATATAATTAGCGTGAGCCATGTGGCGAGCAAAATATTGTGAACTGTCAGTGTACTTTGAGAGGGGAGCAGTAAACAGGTGAAAATTAGCGGGAGAACCCTGAGCGCCGTGTGTCCTCTGTAGCGCAGATAGCTTGAGAGAGAGCTGTCGAATGTACAGGTGAGTTTTTCTTTATATCCCAGTTGCAGAAGGGAGGAAGTTGCAGTGAAATTTAGGCGATTCCTGATCCAAAATTCTTTCTTTATTAGTTTTTTTGGGATTTCGAGTTGTGGTAGGGCTTCACTTGATGTGGCAGTTGGCTTGTAGATAGTTTAGCTTCTTTGTTGCAAATGCCTTTTAGGTGATACATAGGGCTTTGAATCAGGTGCATACCTCAACAGGGAGCCAGTGTAGCTCTCTCAGGGTACAGGTCATGTCTTTGAATATCTTCTGTTCTGGATCATCCATTGCATGGACAATTGTCTTAAGAGGGGGCCAGTGCGATGTCAGTGAGATCAGCGAGCAGGTTATGGCCTTGTCTATTTAGTGCGCCAACATTTCTTGCTAATATAATATTTAAAGGAGTCATGAATGTAGGTATGTAGTCCAAGGGACTTTGTGCAGCTAATAAGTCAGGAAGTTTAAAGGAGTTACACAGCAACACAGCTGAAGTCCAGGATTAGACTTTGCTCTTCATGGAATCAATAGCAACATGAACAAATTCTGTTTTGGTGGAGTTCAGTGTTAATTGGATTTCTGACTTCCATTGTTGGTAGCAGGTGGCACGTTTGTAGCTGTATGATGTAATTGACCAAAAACACATTGAGATAAATGAGTATATCTTTGGTGTATTTATTTTGCAAGCAAGGTATTACGTGGTTCACTTTATAGACTGGGGACCGTCGTATGAGGATGGAGCTAAGGTGAGGCCACAAGACACGATGAATTGAGGTTGGCTGGATATAAAGTCTCAGTCGGATGATTAAGTCTCTGTCTTTGAGACCAGGGCTAACCATTTTTAGGGGTGTATAACCAAATCTCATATGTAATGCCAGACTGGAATCTAGGTCATGGTTGCAAAAAATGTCAAAAGCAAACAAAAAGGAAAGGGGGGCTAACAGCAAGAGTCATGTTCGATAGTAATTTTGACGTTTTCATCGACAGACCAGAGACTAAACAGTGCAACAGAAGGATAAAATCTGACTTACAGGCTTTTAATAAAGGGCACTAATAAATGTAATATTCAAGTTAAATTGCTCCTTTATGTTTAAGGACCTTGCCTAGAATTTAGAGGTACTTCCCTCTTAGTGATGTCACCCCGCAATACGATATATGCGGGGTTAGACAGTAGTCTTCTCTGGTTCTTGATTGTATGAGATCACACTACTTCGATATAAGGTTTGTGACCACCATGAGGTATTTTATATTTGACTACTATCGTTAATACTTTGTCTCATTTGATGTGTGAATCTGAACAGTTAATTATGTTACCTGTTTCTTAAATCCACATTTTGATTCACCTACAGTTCCAAACCTTTACAGTCTCACCAAGCTAATTCCAGAATAAGCTTGAGAAGCTAACATGGCAGAGAAAGTACGCCACCTCTAAGTTCATGCTCATGATATTGATTGACATTACACTTCTCACCTCATCAAAACATTTACTTTATCTTTTTAAGTGGACGCTGCTTTTGTTGGGTGGCCAGAGTTCAAAAAATTTTTCACTGTGCACTTTTGGGGGAAAGCTTGATTCACGTATTCTTTGTTGTTACTAGATGTCATCAATAAGAAGAACAACCAGCGTTTTACATCCTCATAGAAAATGAGCATTAGAGATTAGGTCAACTTAGTGAGGTCATCTAGTAATAAAGGTCAGAAGTAGCTCCATTTGGGAATGGTGAATTTGTCAGCTGGATTGTATTTGATATTTTATCAGAAGTAGTCAAATCCCTGACAATGAAGGATACTAATAAGGAGGGGAGGTGCCCATCTAGCAAAGCATCATGGCATGGTCTAGATCACAGTACTGGAGTTTTACGTATACCAATTTTACAGCAACCTGCAGCAGACTCAGGCAAGAAGACTACAGAACCCCTTCTCTATATTGGAGCAATAAAGTTGGCTGCATCATATACACCACAGATGGTGTTACAGGGAAGTAGAGGGGGGCAATGGAAGAGTTGCAAAGCCAGGCTCCTCTGGAGATGATACATGAAGCATTCATAAGAATAACAGCAGCAGAGGCTGTAGGTAAGCAGGGATAAATCTCCCATCCACAACTACTCCCCTGTATATGACATTAGGCAATGAAGGCCAACTGCATGAATCTTGGTTTCTAATTCTTAATATTCTAGGGATATTATCAGTGGCAGGATGAGCATACCAGTTGTAAGAAAGTCCTCTTAAACAGAGTCCTTGAGAAAAGAAGGGAAAGATAACAAATTCTGAAATAACTAGAAATGCTAAGTAATCTTTCCAGCTCAGGCCACTTAGAGTGCACACATTTGACCCTTCTGGTCCTAAAAGACACAAATATGTATCCACGTGGGGCTTTTCAAAGCATATTCAACAAAATGGACACAGGCAGGAACATAATTAAGCTCACCACAGACCTAGTAGAGTCCACAGCAGGAAATGTTAGTAGAAATCAACTCTCAATTAAGTATGTACAGTTGGGTCAATGCTTCAAATGTACTAATGTTTGATTTTTATCTGAAAATCAGGAAAGAATTCAGAAATATCCCAATGATACTAAAGATTTTCTAATCTTCCTTAACCCTAATTGTTTCTTTTATCAAATTAGTTGAACCACAAGAAACCACAGAGTTGCGAACCTCAAAAATGGTTAAACATGTGATACTTTTGGTGGGCCATTTGACATTAAACTGGCAAATAATGTCTAGAAAGCTTGCCATTCAGAAAAGCGAAAAAGGGTCTGTTGCAGCTTACCTAGACACATATTTCCAAGCATCAAAGCACTTGTGCAAGCAATTATTTTGTGAAAATGTTTCAAGAGATTACCAAAAACTTAACATAGTGTAACAACAAACACAATTAGAACAAAATTCCACATCCACATTGTTATGCGTTTGTTATGTTGTCCTTATTCTCATATGGTTGTCATCACTATGTTGCAAGAACCTTCTGAGTTATTAAACTTAGAAGAAGTATAATGAAAAATATAAATACCCAGTCAAAACAGCAAATATCCATGCCCTTTATATCAATTCATGCTTGGTTGAAGAAGAGGAAGACAAATAGGGGAATGGAAAAGGCAAGAAGCATACAAAAGTTTAAGTCAACTAGTGTACAATGAAACATTTCAGGAGAAAAATTAAAGCTGAGACATAAAAATGAGTAGATATGTCAAAAACAGAGAGCGAGAACTGAAAAAGAACACTTGAGAACAAGAGCACCGACTCCCTATGGGAAGACGGTAAGAACAACTAGTAGAATACCACCAACACATAATTAAAGAAAGAAACAATAGGATTTCCAGGCTTCAATGTCTACAGAGTGAACTTCCCTGTTCTTCCCAAAATGTATAAAAGACAAGGGAGTTTCTTCTGTTTGAAGTTATTAACCCTAGAAACAAAGTAGGCAGTTTACAGCTCACCTAGATATCCTCGGAGAGATGAGGCGAGACCCCCAAAAAAAGAAATGTTATGATCATTTTCAACTGAAGGCTTCAAAAGTAGTCCTTTGAAGAACAATCTCTGATTTCTTAGAATCACTGTAGAAATAGTACAAGGGAAATTAATGAACAAATGTGTTACTGTGCCATTTAATAAAAAAAGTGTCAAGGATAATTACCAACTCCACCTAGCATACTGCTGCCTTCAGTGCCGCCACAGAGACCGGGGACTCCATTCCCCAAGTGCCCTAGCAGCAGGAGGCACCAACAAGGTCCCAGAGCGCCCGGTGGTGCATAAAATCATTGGAAGGCTCCCGCAGAGTGGGAGCCCTTACTGCTGCCTTCAGTGCCGCCACAGAGCCCGGGGACTCCTTTCCCCAAGTGCCCTAGCGCCAGGAGGTGCCAACGAAGTCCCAGAGTGCCCAGGGGGGCATAAAACCACTTAGAGGCTCCCGCAGCGCGGGACGAGCGCGGTTGCCCGGGGAAAGCCCGGGAAAAGGGTGGGTCTGTCTGTGCCCGTCTGAGCCTGACAGTGACTGGGCTGGGCCACCTCTTTGTGCCCTGACAACGGATTTTCCTGGTCTTGTGACTCTACCGGGCAGCTGATATAAGGTTAGTGCCATCAACAACCTGTTGTCGCTCCCCACCCCCAGCATTTCCAGGAAGCTCTTCTTTCTTTTTGTGGCCACTATCCCTGCAGCCCAGCATAGACCTAAAAAAATATCCTGAATCCTGGGTAACCATCCCTAACACCAACTACTGAGAAGTTCCACTGTGTCCATAACCTCTTTAAAAGACTGAGTCATTTCCACTGCTACTAGCAAACATGGGAAAATGTACATGCATGGGGAAAAATCAATCTACAGCCTTGCAACCTGCACCCTCCTTACAACCAACCTCAATTGATAAAATGCTACACAGGGCAATTGGCACAGTTGCTACGGAAATTGAATTGACCGAAAGGGGTCTTTCAATTAACCCGGATCTAGCCCTACTTTCCACCATCCACGACCCTGTTAGTCCTCCCTCTGCCTTAGCCTTGGACTCTCCAACAGACCACTGAAGGACACGCGAAAGGCCTCCATAACACATACTGTTGAGTTGCACCTTGAGGGTGCCGGCCCAAAAAAAGGGAAACACAAACTTGCCACAAATTCGGGACCCAAGCGGAAAAAACAAACGGAGATCAATGTAACGACCAGTAACGTGGAGGTAATTGGGCATTACCGCAAGTAAGCCTGGAGCAACCACTCTGGGTGACTGACCTGGTGGTGGACCTTCAAGTTCAAATCAGGTCCATCGTAAAGGATGAACTTAATAATTTACTGGAACAGGTTGATAAACTATCGTCATTGTTTGAACTTTGGGTGGGCAAGGTAGAGTCAACTCTCATGGCGGTTGAGTCAGCAAAAACCCCAGCTTCACAAGCAGCCCATCTTTCTACTAGGCCAGAACCCCTAGCAGCTAATACCTCGACCATCTCCACTAGGCCTAATCTAATTAATCAGGAGGGTGCAGGTAAATGTATGAGAAACCCACCGCAACAAAGAATAGACACTAGTTTCCACCACCAGGGTCCTCCCCAAGGGCGGGTGATAAAAAACACTCCTAGGTCACCTGTAGCAAGACTACAAGCACCTGATCCCCAGCAACAAGGTTAAATCTATAGGGACAGTGCAAGGGCAGCTCCCCGTGAAGACCTCTCCGAAATTGATACTGCCCTGACATGCATTAATCTCCCCCTGGCCTCATCTCCCTATGCTATCTTATTAACAGGAGTCCCAGAGTTAAACAGGGGGTGCAGGGAATCCCATTCTGAACTAAAAAATAAATGCATTTTTTGGCTTGCTAAGCATAGGCAATTTTCCTACCAAGGAGCAAATTAAATTATACTGATGCTTAGAGCTGCAGACTTTGCAACTGGGGAGCCAGGTTGGAGTTTCTGCTTCAGCTCGACATTCTGTGATTCTGGTCAAATCACTTAATCTCCCCATGTCTACAACCAAAATGAATTTGTTCTTGTGTGATGTAATCAATGCTCATGCAAAGCACTCCAATACCTGACAAGTCTGCACTATATAAAACTGCAAAAACACAAAAAATAAAAAGTGTTTCGCACACTTCTGTCATTGGGCTAAATGTGCGCTATATCTGGGTGATATTTGTGCTGCATTTGGGCTCTTTTGTCTCTAGTGAGATTTATTTGTTATGAAGTTTCCTAATTTCCTCATTTACTGCAGTCTCCTCAGTAGGAAATGCTTTCAGTTTTTTACTTTGATTCCCTCAACAAGGTATTCAGATATGTCACACATTTGCCATACATTCTGAATGTTAGCACTCTAGTTGCTCATTAGATCACTGTAGTAAAGCTACTCCTCACCACCAGGGAAGTCTGCTGCTGGTATTGAAAGTTCATGTTTCAGTCTGCATGTCAAATGAAATAGAAGAGGATTTGAGAAGTCACTCAAAATGTGCCCTAGTTTTTCTTTCTGCAGCACTAATCATACTTTCTATGGCAAAATGAACCACCTCATTTTGTTCCTTTTCAAATTAAATGTTTTAAGACTTACCACTTTATTCCAATCAAGATGGCTTCAGGTGTGCAATACGTTTGTTATAAGTAGGACTGTTAGCGCTCTAGTTGTTCTTTAGAACACTCTGGGAGGCTGCAGTAGAACACAAAGGAATCAACTGACAGTGCTGCCTTTGTTGGATGTACATGTTTTACTGAGAATGTCAGACTTCATTCTCACATGACTGAGAAAGATAATGTGAATTTACAGAAAATATGCTCTCAGTTTAGCTTAGAGATCACCTTCCAAACCTCTGTGGGAAAAGCATAAGAAAATAGTTTTCTCTCAAACATGATTCATGATATCCCAGCAGAAGGCTTTTTCACATGGTAAAATCACCTTAGAACACACCACAATTCCTAAAATGAGTATGGTACCATCAATGTAACTAAAGTCTTAAAACCTTCTATTAACTGCAATGCTTTTTAATGAGGTACTATCATGTATATTGGTCCCAAGATGGCTGCCAACACTTCTTGGATGAAGTGCTGACAGCCAATCAGATCTCACGATGAGATGTGTGGTTAGGCTCCACCTAGATATATATGTGAATTTACTTTTGATCTATTGAACGGATTTACACCATTTAACCAAAAGGCACGGCTCTGAACCAAGGGCTACCTTTTTGCCAAATTTGGTATAATTCCGTTCAGCAGTTCGGGCTATAGCTGCGATTAAAGGTTCCTATGGAAAATTGAATGGGGAAAACACATTTAGGGACCCCCTTTTTTCTCGGCCCCCGCTTGACGAATCACCCCGAGACTTTCAGGTCAGGATAGGAGTGGACCGGAGCGCCCCACCAGTTTTGAAAATTTCGCAAAGATTCGTCAACCGGCGCCAAAGTTATTCCAAATAGAATGTTGCGGATTTCCTATATATATATATAACTACCTAGGTAATATATATATATATATATATATATATATATATATATATATATATATATATATTCACTGAAAAAACCATAGGTTTCACACATGTTATAGTTAGCTGTACATTTTACTGATAAAAAACCAATGAAATTCCCCCGTTATAGTTACTGTAGGCAACTATAACTCACGCGACCGTAATCCTCTGCTGATGCTAATACTGTATTTAGACACTTATTTGCCCATGTCTTCTTCCATTAAATTTTAGCTATACATATATTACAAATATTTTTTTTTCATAAAGACACATATGTCATCAGCAGAGGATTACGGTCGCGTGAGTTATAGTTGCCTACAGTAACTATAACGGGGGAATTTCATTGGTTTTTTATCAGTAAAATGTACAGCTAACTATAACATGTGTGAAACCTATGGTTTTTTCAGTGAATTTGTACGTTTTTTTAAATGCTAACTTACTTTACGCCATTCGTGGCGTGCGCGCCCAGTTAACGCAGTTCGTTCCGTGTGCGCACGGTGCGCTTCGCGCACAGTGCCGCACAGTGAGCACACGGTGCGCTTCGCGCACCGCGCGCCCACTTTACGCAGTTAGTGCCATGCACGCACGGTGGTCACGCGGTGCGCTGCGCGCACCGCGTGCCCACATTATGCGGGATGGGCCATGTACGCACGATGCACTTTGCGCACCGTGCGCACATGGGGGACATATTATGCGCATCGTTGTGAAATGTTTTGTTTATTATTTTCATTGGTTTAATATGCCGTGCACTAATGGTGCCCTTCGGGCACCATTTGCACATGGGGTGGGGAGAGTGTGGATAATTTTTTTTTATTAACCAAATTTTTACCGTACGCGTACGGTAAGCGTAATCGGCGATTTTTCGAAAAAAAAAAAAAATTTTTTTGGCCTTGGGGGTTGTTTGGGGGTCCGTATATCACTGCTGGGTGATTATTATCTCAATATACTGCCCCTTTACACATTTTTGGGCTTCATTTATGCTGCCCCACTCAGAGTGCGAGAGAGAAAATGGCGGCCGCCGCTTCCTTGTTTCGGCCGATTCGAATGTTTACTAAGATCTAAGAGCCAATCAGAATCGCGCTCGCGCACGTCACCGTACGCGTACGGTAAGCGCACCGTAAGCGCACCGTAAGCTGTCACAGATATATATATTGATTTAAAGGCTATTTTCTCAGAATCTACTGAACAGATTTACACCAAACCTACAAAAGGCACTTCCTTGACCTGAGGACTACCTCTCTGCCAAATTTCAAGTAATTCTGTTCAGCCATTCGGGCTGTAGCTGTGTCTAAAGGTCCTATGGAAAAATGCATGGGAAAAACGCGTTTTGGGACCCCCCTTTTATCTCAGCCCCCGCTTGACGAATCCCCCCGAGACTTTCAGGGTAGGAGCGGAGCGTAGCGCCCCACCTATTTTGAAAAATTCGCGAGGATTCGTCGACCGGCGCAAAAGTTATTCAAAATAGAATGTTGCGGATTTCCTATGGAAACGTGGTCCTAACTATAACTACCTACTGGCGACCGCCAGTAGGTAATATATATATATATATATATATATATATATATATATATATATATATATATATATATATATATATATATATATATATATATATATATATATATATATATATATAAACCAAAGGCATTCGTCAGTTTCTCCCTGGAAAAAGAATGCACGAACTCCTCTTCGTCGGTGAATACTTCTTTATTGCAAGTATTAAAAAAGCTCCCTTTACTCTGTCATGACGCGTTTCGGCCGGAAAACGGCCTTGATCACATGAAGCAAACTTTGCGTGTGACAGAATTTAAAGTAAACACACCCACATCACGTGATGGAAAGACATAGAAGACATACTGCAAATCGCAAAAGTAGTGTCCTGCATTAAAAAAAATATATAACAATTCATTTGTATACACGAAATAAATAAATCAGTCGTAATTAATTGTGATAAAATATCCAATCTCACGCTCTGCGTTATAACCATGATAAAACAGTCTAAATGCAATCGCTATACAGTCTTAAAGCAAATAGCACAATTTAAATAAAATCGTGTAAAACTAATGCGTGGTGCGAGACCGATATCCTACAGAATAATACCAGGTAAGTACCAGCCAGCTATAAAGACAAATGAAACTCCATGTGTAAATACTGCTGGAAAAATATCTGAGGACCTGTCACATAAGCAGGGACACTGTGAATACAACTAAGTAATATGTCGATCCATATGAAATGTTCTATGAGAAAAATATCTATCAGTGTGAATAGTAGTCTTGTATTTTTATGTGTTTTGTTGATAATATGTATGTGCAAAATGCGTTTAAGTGTAAATAGAATTATAAAGTGCAAAATGTGCGAGTACATGTGCAAAAACGCCATAAATGTGCAAAAATATGTAGCACCAATAAAGCACATACAATCGAACATAGCATTTTGATAGAAAACAATGTCCCATAGATAAAAACAAATAAATACTGATGTGAGTGTTAAAAACAGTATTTGACAAATAATTCTGAAAGCGAGGTTACAGTGACGTTCGAATCAAACTCGTAAGGCTCAAAAAGCACAGGACATATCCTAAAAACATTTTTCCTAAAAATATCTCTCAAAAATATTTCATAAGGATTTTTTATAAAAATATTTCCTGAAAAGATGGGGATGCATGTTTAGGAGACCTCGAACCCAATAAATGCACATGGCTAAAGAATATACATGACAACTTCTGATCACTAAAAAATCAAAAAAAGTTGTGCATGTCTTCCGTAGTATTGAGTCCCAGCGGTGTCTTGCTGTCTAACTCGATAATGAACCGAGTCTCCAATTGTCTTAACATGCGTTCTCTATTTCCACCATGTTTTAATTTGGGAATCGCA
Source organism: Triturus cristatus (assembly GCF_964204655.1). NCBI lineage: Eukaryota > Metazoa > Chordata > Amphibia > Caudata > Salamandridae > Triturus > Triturus cristatus. Next base: position 79,283,399 of record NC_140588.1, read on the forward strand.
TCTACTACAAAGTAAGAGAGACAGTTCAAGTCATTGTTATGTACTGCTCTAAAATGGCGGACCACAGGATAGGTGGGATCATTATTCACGATAGCCCTAAGGTGCTGCAGGATGCGGGCATGTACCTGCAGTTTCGTGCTACCCACGTATTTCAAACCGCAGGTGCAAGTTAAAATATAAACTGCAAATTCAGTACGACAAGTGTAGTGTCCACCAATACGTATTGGTGTGGGACTGAAGGGAGTATTGTAGTAAGTGGTATTTACTCTAAATTTGCATGCCCTGCAAGATGCACATTTAAAAAAACCTTTAATGGGCTGCAACCAGCTCGTTTTGGTTGTGGTTTCTGGATTCTTGACAACCATCTGGTTTCTCATTGAAACCGCCCGTCTGAAGGTAATAGTGGGTGTCGATGGTAATCTAGGTGCCAATACTGCATCTGTTTTGAGAATTGGCCAATTATTATTCACTATCCTTCTCAGTTGATTGTGTTGTTTGTTAAAAGCAGTAATGAGACGGGGTGTGTTAGTGTCCTCAGAACTGCTCGTCAAAGGTGTCGTGGTGTCCCTGATGGAAACTAGGAGGTCCTCTCTAGGTTTGAGGGCCGCCTTCTCCTGAGCTCGTTGGAGGATTTTACTGCTGTATCCCCTTTCCCTGAATCTAGATAGTGCTTGTTCAGAACATTTAGTAAACTCCTCATTTGTGCTACAGATACGTTTCAATCTAAGGAGTTCCCCATAGGGGATACTCCGGATTAGATGATTGGGGTGCGAGCTAGTTGCATGCAACGTAGCATTCCCTGCTGTTGGCTTTCTGAAAAGTGTGGTTTCAAGACTGTTATCCCTGATATAGACGGTGGTATCGAGAAAGGGGACCTTAGAAGGACTAATGAGTGCCGTAAATTTGAGAGTACAGGTATTATTGTTAAGCTCATTAATGAACAATAAAGCACTTTCATGGTCTCCCGTCCAAATAAAAAATACATCGTCTATATATCTGTGCCAATGCAAGACATGATTGTCAACAATCCTGGCCAGGGTGCCATAGAGGGTCTGCTCCTCCCACCAGCCCACGTGTAAACACGCGTAGCTGGGAGAGAAGCAATATATATATATATATTTGAAAAGGTTTGCCATCTTGTGAGATGCACTCCCAGGAAGTAAGCAGACTCAGGAACTGAAATGTTAAAACACACTGACCAGCAGTTTAATGCGAAGCGTTTCAGGCTTACGCCCTTCTTCAAAGCCAACTGCTCTCCAGGACGGCCAAACATTACTGCCAGCATTTTCCCTCCATTTATTCAAGTCACGCCCCAAGTGGGCCGGCAAATCACAGTGCTTGCAAAGCATGATGGGGCTGGTAGTTCCTTACCCATGTGGGTCTGTTTGTAGCCATCACTGATTTTCAAAGTTCTTTAAACGGTGCTTTAAAACAAGGAAACAGTTCTCTTTACAGGCCGCTCCTCCTGTTCCACCCGCGATCAATATAAAACAGCAGACGGCCCCGCTTGGGATCTTGCGGTGGTGCTTCTCTCGACCTAGGCGGTCCGAATTATTTATTTGAAAAGGTTTGCCATCTTGTGAGATGCACTCCCAGGAAGGAGGCAGACTCAGGAACTGAAATGTTAAAACACACTGACCAGCAGTTTAATGCGACGCGTTTCAGGCTTACGCCCTTCTTCAAAGCCAACTGCTCTCCAGGACGGCCAAACATTACTGCCAGCATTTTCCCTCCATTTATTCAAGTCACGCCCCAAGTGTGCCGGCAAATCACAGTGCCTGCAAAGCATGATGGGGCTGGTAGTTCCTTACCCATGTGGGTCTGTTTGTAGCCATCACTGATTTTCAAAGTTCTTTAAACGGTGCTTTAAAACAAGGAAACATTTCTCTTTACAGGCCGCTCCTCCTGTTCCACCCGCAGTCAATATAAAACAGCAGGCGGCCCCGCTTGGGATCTTGCGGTGGTGCTTCTCTCGACCCAGGCGGGCCGAATTATTTATTTGAAAAGGTTTGCCATCTTGTGAGATGCACTCCCAGGAAGTAAGCAGACTCAGGAACTGAAATGTTAAAACACACTGACCAGCAGTTTAATGCGACGCGTTTCAGGCTTACGCCCTTCTTCAAAGCCAACTGCTCTCCAGGACGGCCAAACATTACTGCCAGCATTTTCCCTCCATTTATTCAAGTCACGCCCCAAGTGGGCCGGCAAATCACAGTGGCTGCAAAGCATGATGGGGCTGGTAGTTCCTTACCCATGTGGGTCTGTTTGTAGCCATCACTGATTTTCAAAGTTCTTTAAACGGTGATTTAAAACAAGGAAACAGTTCTCTTTACAGGCCGCTCCTCCTGTTCCACCCGCAGTCAATATAAAACAGCAGGCGGCCCCGCTTGGGATCTTGCGGTGGTGCTTCTCTCGACCTAGGCGGGCCGAATTATTTATTTGAAAAGGTTTGCCATCTTGTGAGATGCACTCCCAGGAAGTAAGCAGACTCAGGAACTGAAATGTTAAAACACACTGACCAGCAGTTTAATGCGACGCGTTTCAGGCTTACGCCCTTCTTCAAAGCCAACTGCTCTCCAGGACGGCCAAACATTACTGCCAGCATTTTCCCTCCATTTATTCAAGTAACGCCCCAAGTGGGCCGGCAAATCACAGTGCCTGCAAAGCATGATGGGGCTGGTAGTTCCTTACCCATGTGGGTCTGTTTGTAGCCATCACTGATTTTCAAAGTTCTTTAAACGGTGCTTTAAAACAAGGAAACAGTTCTCTTTACAGGCCGCTCCTCCTGTTCCACCCGCAGTCAATATAAAACAGCAGGCGGCCCCGCTTGGGATCTTGCGGCGGTGCTTCTCTCGACCTAGGCGGGCCGAATTATTTATTTGAAAAGGTTTGCATCTTGTGAGATGCACTCCCAGGAAGAAAGCAGATTCAGGAACTGAAATGTTAAAACACACTGACCAGCAGTTTAATGCGACGCGTTTCAGGCTTACGCCCTTCTTCAAAGCCAACTGCTCTCCAGGATGGCCAAACATTACTGCCAGGATTTTCCCTCCATTTACTCAAGTCACGCCCCAAGTGGGCCGGCAAATCACAGTGCCTGCAAAGCATGATGGCGCTGGTAGTTCCTTACCCACGAGCCAGGGAATAGTGGCAATTTCATTTATTGCCCAGAGCGACGGCCATAACGTTTCGGCTCCGTGGAGCCTTGTTCACATGACAGCGTTTAGCTCGTGATGTCACAAATTTAAAGTGCTATTACTGGTCACATGGGGGAATCACATGGGTACACGGTCATAGACATAGAGGAAGATGTAAATCACAACTGGCAATAAATTCGAGATATCAAGTAACAAAGTTGGATGCTATCCATTAAAATCATGAAAACATACATTTTTATAAGTCGTATTTGGCAATGCCGGCATGAATGCCCATACAGCCTGTAAAGTACATTGTAAGCATATGTCAACTCCTAAAGGGTATTAAAAGTGAATTAACCAATTGCTCATGAACAACATAGTTGCCAATATCAGAATCAATTGATTTTCAGCCAGACCTCAAAGTCTAAAACAACAATCTTTATATAAAAATATATAAATATTTTGTTAAAAAATCGGGTCACCACACAGACCAATGCAACCAGAAAAGTGAATAGTGCAGTTAATAGAGTAAAAATAAAAATAAAAATATAAACAAAGTGCCTGTGCTTGAATGCTAGAAATATACGTTTCCTAAAAATACATACGTGGAAATGGACCTAACCCTGATGTATCACAAAAGAATAATATTATTTTTTTGAAATTCGAACTAAGATAAAAAGGGACATCATAGATGTTATCAAGGAATAAATAGATCCGAAAGAAATATTATATCCTTCCAAGAGAAGCTCCCTCAGAGTAAGAGTACGGTGGGACCCGTGAATACGATCATATTGATCATAATAAGATGGTAGTGTGGTAGGTTCATAAATACAGAACATAGTAATGTTAAATCTCAGCAGTTGAACCACAGAAATGAATGATGGAATTAGGATGTGCAAATATGCAAATTTCACATATGAAAGTACAATTTGTCAATAATAAATAGTAAAATACTAAATAAATAACCATAACATTGCAAATTTCATAGGATTAAGACAAATGACTTAAAATGTTAAAATATTGCTGTAAACACATCAGATAAAGATTTCAATGGTATGATTTCTGAATAAAATCAATCAAAAGGTAAGAACGTAGAGAACGGGGGGAGGACTAACAAAGTAGTCACTTAAATAAATTTTTCCAGGATACATTTGAGATAAAAAAATTGATTGATTGACAGTAAGGTGTATAAATGTTTAATCAACCCAAGCAAGTATGCAAGTCCTCCGTCATGTTCAGTCCTGAAGGTATCTTAGTGTTAAGTTGCAAAATGTACCGTGTTTCCAATTTGCCGAGACTGGACTCGCGATCCCCACCCCTCCTACTGGGTTCAATAGAATCAATCACAAAGTAGTTTAAACCCTTGTTATCACCACTGTGTGTTTCTCTAAAGTGTCGAGCGACGGGGTAGGTGTTGTCTTGATTGGAAATAGCACGAAGGTGTTGCAATATACGTTTGTGTACCGCTAGTTTCGTGCTACCCACGTACTTAAGGTTACACGGACAAGTAAGGACATAGATTGCAAATTCGGTCTTACATGTCAACAATTTATTGATCTTATGCTGCCTGTTGCTGAATGGATCAATAAATGTTTTGGTATTAACACCATGGGTGCAGTCCTTGCAAGTTTTGCACTTGTAAAAACCACTGTTGAGTTGTAGCCAAGACGTTTTGTCAATGGTTTCTGGATTGGTATTAACCAATGCTTGTCTCATAGTAGGGGCCCTGCTGTGAGTGATAGTAACTTGCTGTGGGAGCAGAGGAACAATGACTGGGTCACTCCGCACAATGGGCCAGTTCCTGTTGATAATTCTACGTAAGTCGGCTTGCTGTTTACTATAACCCATGATAATTCTGAAAGCATTGGGTGAGTTCTTGTTAGTCCCCTCTTGGTTGCTTGGCAAAATAGTGGTACTGGTAGCTCCAGTAATGGGTTTTAACAGGTCATCACGATTGAGTGCATTGGATCTAACTATAGCACTCTCAATAATACCCTCAGAGTAACCTCTCGCCCTAAATCTTTGTTTACTCAGCCTTTGTGCTGCTTTGAGATCCGTATCGTTGCTACATATTCTCTTCAACCGCAACATCTCCCCATAAGGTATGCTATTAATAAGATGGGGTGGGTGCGCACTAGTGGCGTGTAGGGTAGTGTTGCCTGCAGTGGGTTTGCGGTATAACCTGGTTTCTAGTTTACCTGCTTGTGTGTAGATTTCCGTATCAAGGAAAGTGACACTGGTTTGGCTACATGTAGCAGTGAAGTGGAGGTTAAGATTGTTCACATTTAAAATCTCAATAAAACCATAGGCCTCATCCAATGAACCATTCCACACTACAAATAAATCATCAATAAACCGTAACCAGACAACAACATTGTCATTAAGGTACTGGGCATGCTCCATCTGAAGGATCATCTCCTCCCAGTAACCCATATGGAGGCAGGCGTAACTTGGGGAAAAGCTAGCCCCCATAGCTACGCCCCTCAGTTGGCGGTACAACAAACTATTAAACATAAAATTGTTGTTAAGGAGGCACAATTCTAGCATCTCAATCAGCATTTCATTATGGCTCACAAATTGGGTTGGTTTGCGTGATAGAAAGTACTTGGTAGCCTGAATACCGTCTTTATGACCAATACTGGTGTATAATGATGTCACGTCCAGTGCTAACATCCAATATTCATCTCTCCACTGGACTCTATTAATCTTACGCAGAAAGTCCCCTGTGTCCTGCACATATGAATCCAATGATCTCACAAAGTCCTGTAAAAAAAAGTCAATATATTGAGACGTTTTTTCATACATGCCATCACGGGCCGAAATAATAGGTCTGCCCGGGGGTCTGATGGGATCTTTGTGTATCTTAGGGATAAAATACAGAGTGGGGATAACTGGATTATCCTTTTTCAGGAAATTGAATTCTGCTTCAGAAATAAGTTTAAGTCTCTTCCAGCTAGCCAATTTATCCCGGAATTCATTGTTTGAAGCCTGAATGGCTGCTGTTGTTGTACGAATGTAACAATTTCTGTCATTTAGTTGATTAGAGGCTTCGTGGTCATAGAGTTCCTTAGTTAATAAGACGATATTGCCACCCTTATCACTTTGACGTATAATAATCTTTTTATTGCTCTTTAGTTTCAAGATGAGCTGATTGTACTGTTGAATCTGCCGATTGTATCGTTGCTTCTTGGATTGAGTTTTGGTATGTAATGCTTTGATCTCAGCTATCACATTGTCGTTGAATATATCCAAGGCATCATGGGGCATAATAGGGTTGTAGGTAGATTTAGGTCTGAATGATGTAACAGGTCCCTTTAGGCCAGTACCATCTAGGAACTTAGAGTTGTCATGCCCGCCTGTTCCCTCAGTATCCCATAGATCCTGAATGGCATCCTGCAGAGAAATTTCAAGAGCACTGTCAATGGTATTGCTTCGATTGCTTCGTATAGCAAAAGATTTCTTAAGCTTAAGCTTGCGTACAGCTTTGTAGATATCAAAACGCGTGGAGGCATAGTCAAAGTTATTTTGTGGCGCAAAGGAGAGGCCCAGTGCAAGTATCCTCTTGTCGTCATCAGTTAGCTCCAAGGGTGTCAGATTGATAATGGTATTGGCGTCTTCACAAACTATTGGTGCTTCTCTCGACCTAGGCGGGCCGAATTATTTATTTGAAAAGGTTTGCATCTTGTGAGATGCACTCCCAGGAAGTAAGCAGACTCAGGAACTGAAATGTTAAAACACACTGACCAGCAGTTTAATGCGACGCGTTTCAGGCTTACGCCCTTCTTCAAAGCCAACTGCTCTCCAGGACGGCCAAACATTACTGCCAGCATTTTCCCTCCATTTATTCAAGTCACGCCCCAAGTGGGCCGGCAAATCACAGTGCCTGCAAAGCATGATGGGGTTGGTAGTTCCTTACCCATGTAAGGGGCGTGACTTGAATAAATGGAGGGAAAATGCTGGCAGTAATGTTTGGCCGTCCTGGAGAGCAGTTGGCTTTGAAGAAGGGCGTAAGCCTGAAACGCGTCGCATTAAACTGCTGGTCAGTGTGTTTTAACATTTCAGTTCCTGAGTCTGCTTACTTCCTGGGAGTGCATCTCACAAGATGGCAAACCTTTTCAAATATATATATATATATATATATATATATTCACTGAAAAAACCATAGGTTTCACACATGTTATAGTTAGCTGGACATTTTACTGATAAAAAACCAATGAAATTCCCCCGTTATAGTTACTGTAGGCAACTATAACTCACGCGACCGCAATCCTCTGCTGATGCTAATACTGTATTTAGACACTTATTTGCCCATATCTTCTTCCATTAAATTTTAGCTATACATATATTACAAATATTTTTTTTTCATAAAGACACATATGTCATCAGCAGAGGATTACGGTCGCGTGAGTTATAGTTGCCTACAGTAACTATAACGGGGGAATTTCATTGGTTTTTTATCAGTAAAATGTCCAGCTAACTATAACATGTGTGAAACCTATGGTTTTTTCAGTGAATTAGCAAGGTTTTTTAAATGCTATTTCCTAACTATAACGTGTGTGAAACCTATGGTTTTTTCAGTGAATTTGTACGGTTTTTTAAATGCTAAGTTACTTTACGCCATTTGTGGCGTGCGCGCCCACTTAACGCAGTTCGTTCCGTGCACGGTTTTTATCAACTTTAATAAGCCCTGTACATTTGGTGGCCTTCGGCCACCAAAAGCACAGGGGGTGAGGTCAATGTGGATAGTGTTTTTTTTATTTCGATTTTATAATTTCATGTTGCCAAAATTACGTTTTTTTTCTCTATTAATAAGCCCTGCACATTTGGTGGCCTGCGGCCACCAAAAGCACAGGGGGTGGGGTAAGTGTGGATAGTGTTTTTTTTATTTTTATTTTTTTACCGTAAGCGTACGGTAAGCTTACGGTAAGCGTACGGTAAGCGTACGGTAAGCGTACCCCGCGAAATTGCCGAAAAAAAAATAAAACCGTTTTTGCTCTTGGGGGATGTTTGGGGACTCCCTCAACATGACTATGTGGGAGGGAGTTGTCAAAACAGCCCCGTAACATGTTTTTGGCCATCATGTTTGATAAACAACACTCAGTGCGAGAGACAAAATGGCGGACGCCGCTTCCTGGTTTCGGCCGATTCGAATGTTTACTAAGATCTAAGAGCCAATCAGAATCGCGCTCGCGCACGCCACCGTAAGCTTACGGTAAGCGTACGGTAAGCGTACGGTAAGCGTACGGTAAGCGGGCTCAGATATATATATTGATTTAAAGGCTATTTTCTCAGAATCTACTGAACAGATTTACACCAAACCTACAAAAGGCACTTCCTTGACCTAGGGACTACCTCTCTGCCAAATTTCTAGTAATTCTGTTCAGCCGTTCGGGCTGTAGCTCGTTCTAAAGGTCCTATGGAAAAATGCATGGGAAAAACGCGTTTTGGGACCCCCCTTTTATCTCAGCCCCCGCTTGACGAATCCCCCCGAGACTTTCAGGGTAGGAGCGGAGCGTAGCGCCCCACCTATTTTGAGAAAATCGCGAGGATTCGTCGACCGGCGCCAAAGTTATTCAAAATAGAATGTTGAGGTTTTCCTATGGAAACGTGGTCCTAACTATAACTACCTACTGGCGACCGCCAGTAGGTAATAAATATATATATATATATATTCACTGAAAAAACCATGGGTTTCACACACGTTATAGTTAGGAATTAGCATTTAAAAAACCTTAGAAATTCAATGAAAAAACCAAAGGTTTCACACATGTTATAGTTAGCTGGACATTTCACTCGTAAAAAAACATTGAAATTCCCCCGTTATAGTTAGTTCAGCTAACTATAACTCGCGCGCCCGCAATGCACTACTGATGACGTCACATATTACATCACTCATGACATGGTCACTGACATCACTCATGACATCACTGATGACATCTCAAATGACATCACTGATGACATCATCCAGTGATTGTGTGTTTTTCTGAAAATTAAATATGTTTTATATTTATGTATATCTCAAGGTCAATGGAAGAATAAATGGGTATATAAGTGTCTAAATGGATGCTTTTTTTTGAAAAAAAATTTGTGTAACTAACTGATTAAGTGTATCATAGTGAATACATGGCTTACTGAGTAATCTTTAAATATGAAAATATCTGTATCAGTTTCTTACTTTGTGTATAAGTGGCTGCATGGGTTGGTGAGTAGCTACATGAGTGTCTATATAGGTTATTAGTTGGTTTTTTATCAGTATGAGTGTCTGAGTTTCTGTATGGTTCGGTGGGGGGTATTACTTAGTGCATAGGTGCATGAATGAGTGACTCACTGTTTGTATGTGTTGAATACAGCATGTGTGCAGGACTGTATGGGTGGATGAGTGTGTGCATGGGTGTGTTAGTGAGTGAATGACTGTCTCTATAGTGTCTTTATGAGTAACTACATATGTTTTAAACTAGTATATGTGACTATTGGTGTATATAAGTGAGTATATGTGAGAGTGAGAGATTGGAAGAGTTCCTGTATGAATAAGTATGTGTTTCTATAAGTTATTGTTTAAAAGAGTAAGTATATGTAAGTTTCTGTAGAAGTAAGTGTGGTGGTGTGTGTATAACTGTATATGCAAGTAAATGGATGTTTGATTCTTTATTAGCATGAGTGACTATGTGTGTGAGTAACTCTATGGATGAGTGGCGTTGTGTAACAGGATGTATAGGTGTATGAATACATATGATGAGTGAGTACATGTATGAGTGACTGTAGAGGACTGTTGGTGAATGACTGTATGTGTATGTGGTTCTTAGAATTACTGATTAGGTTGTTGTAACTGATATTGATAATATGTTCATTATTTTGAACATTTTAGTTTCTATTTTTGAATGTGTGTTTCAATGGTTATATTAGGGGAAGAGGAGGTCTGCCACTCTATCACAAGGATGATGTCATCAGTGATGTCATCAGTGATGTCATTTGAGATGTCATCAGTGATGTCATGAGTGATGTCAGTGACCATGTCATGAGTGATGTAATATGTGACGTCATCAGTAGTGCATTGCGGGCGCGCGAGTTATAGTTAGCTGAACTAACTATAACGGGGGAATTTCAATGGTTTTTTACGAGTGAAATGTCCAGCTAACTATAACATGTGTGAAACCTTTGGTTTTTTCATTGAATTTCTAAGGTTTTTTAAATGCTAATTCCTAACTATAACGTGTGTGAAACCCATGGTTTTTTCAGTGAATTTGCAAGGTTTTTTAAATGCTAATTCCTAACTATAACGTGAGTGAAACCCATGGTTTTTTCAGTGAATTTGCAAGGTTTTTTAAATGCTATTTTTTTTTTTTCTTTTTTTTTTACATATTTTTATTTTAATTTTCTATCCTTTTTTAAAGACTATGGTTAAATTTTAAAAATTCTACAATATTTTTTTATTTTACCATTTTTTTAAAATAAACAGGTAAAATTTATTAGTATTACATATTTTTTTTTTTTTCCTTTTTATTTTTTTATTTTTTTTTTTAACGTGCGCGTACGGTAAGCGCACGTCTTGCTTTAATTACGTTAGATTTCTACGCTGTTTGCGTTCATTTACGCAATTTGCGTAGACGCACGTCACGCGCGCACAGCGCGTAACGCGTACGCTGCACGCGCACGTTACGCAGAAGTGAAGGGGCGTGCCTGTTTTGCGCATGCGCGCGTGCGCGTGTCTTTTTTACGCGCATGCGTACTTTTGCCGTAAGCGTACCGTAAGCGCACCGTAAGCGTACGGTGGGTCATGTGACCATGAAACACAACTTTTGATTGGTTGAAACTACTTTCAGTTCTAGAACTTTCCTACACCACACCCATTCCCCTCATTTCTGCTTGTGATCCCTTAGGAGAAGGAGCTGGGTTGTCTTTGTGATACGATGGCAGAACAGCAGAGCCCTTCTGAGAGTGAGGCTAGCAGCACTACCTTGAGGCAGAGAACGAGGAAACAAAAGACCTCTTTCATATGGGAGTATTTTTCTTTTCCAGAGGGCCAGCAAAAGGTAAATGCACCCTTAGTGACTTGTAAGCTGTGTAAGCGTGTACTTTCAAGAGGGAATCCCAACAAGAAGTATTCCTTCGGGAATCACACCATGTTGAGACACCTTAAGGATGTACACAGAAGGACACATGCTCGACATACTGAAGGTAACCCTTCAGTAAGTCAACCAAGCACATCCACAGCAGCTCAGCCTGGACCATCATCTGCAGGGCCGAGTCCTTCTTCTGCAGGTCAGGTGAGCCCTTCATCTGTGGTGGGAGCATCTCCTTTTTCTTCTCCTCAGGAAATTAACCCTCGGTTTCTGAGGGTTGAAATACGGTGCGCCACTTGTCATGATCTAATTTGTTATAGGGAGACCAGTATTTCCCTAGTGAACAATAAAATAGATCAGCACATTTGTCGTACCGTCTAATATTCCCATTCTTTCTTTCCTCTGTCCCTGCATGAACACAACGGCTCTTTTAAGAGCCAACCTTACCTTTCATCTATTTTTTATATATGTTTTTAAAACTTTTTTTTGATTTTTTTTTTACCGTACGCGTACGGTACGCGTAATTATTATTTTTTTTTTTAAAAACACTAAAAATCAATTATCACATCACAAGGTCCTTGAGAGACTACAATTAAAAACTGAAAATGTGATTGTGGAGAAGTGGAAAAAAGGGACCATGATATTTTTGACTTACCATACCCACTCAAAAAAATATTTATTCATTTAAATTTTTTTTTAATTGCTTTAAAAATGGTTCTAGTTTTTGAAAATTTTCTATCTCAATCTGAAAAAAAAGAAAAAAGTATTAATATTTAATAAAACATTTTATAATACAGTACACATATTTACATATTTTTCAAAAAAAATGTTTGCCTTTTTTTTGCTGTTTTCAGAATATATTGCATTTCACTATAAATTGTGAAAGCAATTGCATTCATCATTTAACAGCGGGCAAAAAAAAAATTAACAATCTCAAAGATTGTTTTAAAAAAGCCCACAATCTCTTTTTGCATAAACATAGCTTTATAGAAATGCATAATATTCTTAAAAAATATCATCTAATATCAATACTTATTTCTTTAAAATACCGTCTGATATTTTTGTTTCAGAAGTATAATCAGAAAAATATATCTCAAATAACTCCACAATACATCTGGTTCCATTTCCTTTAGGCCAAATAGTAATTTTAAAATTCTTTTTTGATTAAATTTCCAATGGTAATCCAATAAAAATCTAAAGTTTAAATTGTACAGATCTCACCGATTCTCTGTAACATTTTGGTTTCCGAAAGATTTATTAATAATTAAATAAGTCCACAATAGAATTGTTTACCTTTCCGCATGGCCAAATAGTAATTTTAAAAATCTTTTTTGAATAAATTTCCAATGGCAATCCAATAACATTCCAAAATTTAAATTATGCAGATGTTACCGATTTTTTCTAAATTTTTGGTTTTCCAAAGTTTCATTAAAAATTGAAAAAGTCCACATTACAATTGGTTACCTTTCCATTAGAAGTCAATATATCAAGCAAGGCTAGGCACCAAAGAGGGGTATAAACTTTTAGCGTAGGACCAAAATTACAATTCCAGTGAGGTGATTGAAACCTTTGAAACCCTTGCCCTGATGAATTTGCCAGAACAAAGTTAAGTGGCAATGAAACATGTTGGCCTTCTTTGAAACGGGTAACAACATTATGTGTTTTTACTTTTGAGTGGGCTCACTGTCTTGAATAAAGAGGGTGACTGTGACGTGAGTCTACAACTCAATTTTAAAGATTGCTTTGAACAGTCGTTCCTTGCAATTCACGGGTTTTGTCTTTTCTCTTTCTGCTGGGAACAGGAACACAGCTTTCTCTTGCGGCCTGTTCCCTCTTTTCTCTTCACTGGACTCTAATCTCTTTCTCCCATGAGTGGGCACCCGATGATGAGAAAACGTGGGCATACTAGCGAGAACCGGCTGGCAGCCTCCCTGGTGGTGCGTACGTGAGGGGCCCACTCATGCTTCACCTTCTTCTTTTTTGCTCAAATACTTTTGATTTGTCTTTGTGAAGGTGATGGGTAGTGAAGGGCTGTTTGTTTGTTGTTTGAAGTTTGATAAATTGAGGGCGGCTGGACCTAAATAATTTCTGGATAAGAATACCAGTAGTAGAAGAGAAATTGTTTTCTCTCTAAACAGTTTTTTGGTCCTACGCTAAAAGTTTATACCCCTCTTTGGTGCCTAGCCTTGCTTGATATATTGACTTTGAGTGGAGGGCGGCTTGGCACTTACCCTCTGTAGCTCCTATTTGTGATGAGGTACCTTTCCATTAGGCCAAATGGTAATTTGTAAAATCATTTTTTTTGAAAATTCCAATGGTAATCCAATAAAATGGTAAAATTGTTTTGTCCAGATGTTGCCAAATCTCTCTAGAATTTAGGTTTCAGGAAGATTAGATAGGAATTTGCTAAATCAAAAGGCAAACGTTGCTTAAAAATCAATTGGGAATCATTACACAGTGTCCAGCCTTTTTCACATTTAAGATAAACTGTGTAATGACCAGAAGTTACAGTAGGTCCATCATGGAAAATTATTGCAACTGTTACAAAAGTTTTTCCTGAAATTGATAACTGCTGTCCTGTAAACTTCTTTATTAAAGTATCTAATTTTGAACCATCAGCTTTACAGCGTTGCATCATTAAAATTACATACTGTCCGTATTCCTTTAAAATTAACGTTGAAAACATGTCAGATTGACACTCACTGCATTCCATGCTATGATTAGCATCTTTAACTAATTTAGCAAAAGTGACTGTTTTACTTTCTGGCAATGTTAAATAAATAAACCTTTCAGAATCAACATTAGAGCCACATATATTATAACAGTTTTCACAACTATGTTCCCATTTATAAGAGAGACCAAATACATTTTCAATGGGAACCCCTTCTTCTCCCAGTACCTGAAGAAAAAACATCAAGAATTCCTGTGCGTCTTGCTGTACATTTTGAGAAAACTGTGTTCGTCCTGAACATACATCTAAAAGTTTTCTAATTTCAGTAGCACTTTCTATTTGAGTTTTATCATTACTCAGCTTTTGAAAAAGGAGACTCAACTCAGAACAGAATCTTTTTCCCTGATTTACTATTATCTGCTCTTGCACACTTTCCAGATAAAATGCAACATTCAGCACTACATTAGCGTAGCAGTTGACACCAGAGCTATTTTCAAAATGACATCCTACAACCTGTTCTTCATTTTCCTTTTTCTTTTTGCTTGCAATTACATCACTCCTCTTTTTTTTCCTCCTCTCTACATCTTCATTACAGATATTCTCATTTCTCCTTTTACGAGAAACTACACGTTTCTCCAACACAGGATACTGACCTAAATGAGGAGCATAGCTTCTTCTTAATCTATTATACTCCTTTACACAATTTGCATCAGCACTATCTTTTGAGTCATCAAAGTCTATCATGAATAAACCTGATAATGTTTTCACTCGTGACAAAGCAACATATGCCATACCTTCTTTGAACACAGTTGAACCAATGTTCACAAATGCACAATCTACAGTCAATCCTTGAGACTTGTGAATAGTTACAGCATATGCTAGAGAAAACGGAAACTGCTTCCTACGTACATATAAGTCTTTCACAAGCATGAAACGAACTGAACAACGACAAATGTCTTTAACTTCTTCTATCTGATCAAATTTTATTTTTAAACATTCAATTCCATCTTTTTTCTGATAATTAATAAAACCCACAACTCTTCCCATAGCTCCATTAACTAAACCTTTTTCAACATCCAAATTTCTCCTTAAAAATACTCTACAGTTCATGCAAACATATAGATTTTTTTCTAATCCAGCTGTTTTGGAAATGTTCTTCTCTAGTGAATCCAATTTATTTTTCAGTGTGCCTGTTAATGTGACAGTAATTCTTCCATCCTCAATTTTGTCCACTGCTTCCAATTTCCTGATATCTTCCTTTTCCAATTTCAAAAGCTCCTCATTGAATATTGAGCATTCACGTAGAGTTGGCATGAAGCAGATGACACTTTTCTTTTCTGCAATGTTCTTGTATATGTTCTCTGCAACTATTTCTTCCTTTGGAAATAAATTATGTAGCAGCCGACTCTGTAATGCTTTCGTGCCAGCTTCAGTGAGTAGTCCAATTCTGATATCTTTCAGAATACTTCCATATTCTTCATCGTTTGCTTGCCTCATATTAGTAGTAAGTTCCTTGTACTCAAAGAAGGACCAAATATTTGCATTACCGATGCTTCCCAATGACTTCTTTGTGTCTTCATGTGTCACAGCATTAAACACTGGTTGTCCTTTAACTGGAGTAAGTTGCAAAAGATCCCCAAAAACTATGACGTGTTTTCCTCCAAATAACACGTCATAGTCTGTCTTCAGAATTTGCTGCATTCTTAAATGCACAAAGGCAAGCATTAAGTTTGATACCATGCTCACCTCATCAATAATGAGAACTTGCATCTTCTTCAATACTCTTGAAACTTCCAAGCATGCTTCTCCAGTTAGCTTGTTGTATTGTATTTTGTTCTCATGCTCCACTGGTAACATAAGCAAACGATGTAAAGTGATTCCTTTTATGTTATATGCTGCTAACCCAGTTGGAGCAGTAACCACACAAGACAAAGTAGAATCCGTTTTTTGCTGTAGGTAGCTTCTGATGACTTTTATAAGGAAACTTTTTCCAGTTCCAGCTTGTCCGCTTACATACATCCTGATTGGATGAAATGATGTGCATGAGCACTCTTTTTTTTCATGTAGAAATCCGTGATCAATTTTGTTTCTGATCTCTTCATAAATTTGTTGCTGCTCTTCGTTCAGCTGTCTTTCCAAATTTTGTAAGTCTATAAATTCTTCTTGAGCTTGATTCATAGTCGTTTCCACTTCATTCATGGCTATTGATGCTTCATTTTCAACAATTGGTTGTCCTAGGGGATCTTGACTGAGTGTTCCTGAACTTTGGCTGTCCTGAGAACTGTCTCTAGCTATTTCTGCTGCAATTGTAGTTTCCTGTTCAATTTCTTCATTTAACATTTGCAGATAAGTTGAGAATGTACTGCATTGTATGCTGTCTTTGCAAGCATTAAAAGAATCTTCATAGCTTTGAAATTCTCCCAGTAGTTCATCCTCTGTACGCCATGGTTTAAACAGCTGCAAAAGAGCCAAGTAGTAAAATTCCTTTTTGTCAGTAGTGTCGCAACTCAGCTTCCTGTGATTTATCAAACTTCCTTTTGTTTGCTTCACCAAACATCCTTCCTCACCAATGACTTTATATTTTCCATTGTTGATGTCTTCTGTGGCTTTCCGTGAATAAATGTAGTTCTGCAGCACTTCATAGAGACACATGTTCTCCAGATGATGACTTCTCTTGGGATAATATGTGTCCAACATGTTTGATTTCAAAATATCTGTACTTTCTGGGTCATTCTCGGCCAAATATTCAATTTCTCCAACAGATTTCAGTACCCGATTTCTCATTGCTGCAAGACCTAAACTTGCCCAAATTATTCTTCTTGATTTCGAGTAGAGACTTGCAGAAGATAACCTATCTGAACATTCGTAGGATCCAATTTCTCGATGCGATAACATCTTCAAACTGAAACTGTACAGCTTCTTACTGACAGTCTTCTCGTGAGAAATCTCTTCCCACATTTCCTTCAATTCTGTTTTTTCTGATTTCGTAATGTAAGACGTTACATATCGAGCAACAGCAATGGAATTGTCAGCTACATACTGTATATCCATGTTAGCATTCCACATGGATAAAATGACTGGGTTGTAGTCATTTATATTTTTTGATTCTTCTTTTCTTTTAAGGTTGTAGGTATTCTTAGGTGATTTTCTTGTGATAGTATGTCTCACAGATGACATAAAACTGTTTACTCTTCCATTTGAAAGAACAGGTCTAGGAAATCCAAATCGACATTTAGAGTAGTATTTATCTTTGCTCTTGTATTTCCGTCGACAGTATTTTCCACACCGATGACTTTGGAAACGTAAAACTTGCTCCTTTAACTTTTTCTCTTCTGTGTTTTTTGGTATAGCACATGTTGCATATTCTTCAATGTAAGATAACACTGCTTCATCAGCATCTGTTCCAAACTTTGGGGCATCCTTGATCCACAACAGCAGATGAATATGAGGAGCACCTCTTGCCTGGTACTCTTTTCTCCAAAAGAAATCCACTACTTCTCCTAGAGGTGGATTTTATTTATTGCAGATGAACGACATCATAGCCTCAAATCTATGATTGAAATATCTGCAAACATTAACCGGATCCAATGAGCACAGTTCTCCTGCTATCTTGTATTCGATGTTTTTAATGTTTGAATTTGCCTCTCGTAGAAAATCCAGTAAATCATCCCAAGCGTACTCAGCACAGCTTAGGGTAACGAACCATGTTGGTGTTCCTAAATTCTGTAACATGCATTTTAATTCACCATGGCGCCTGTACCAATATTCATTTGTCCCACGCTGACAAGCCATCAGATTGATCAGTTGTGTTTCCAAATGATCATCTCGGTGCTGCACTTTCTCCATAAAATCCTTAGCAGACACATTTTGTAAATGTACTCCACTTTTTAAAATGTGATTTACTGCATAAGACAGTGCAGACAAGTCGCTTTCAAATAAAAGATGGAACAAATAAGGAATACTTTGTCGAAATCTGGGATCTTCAGCATATGGTCTTGTAGTCCGATACTCAGAAGCTGGAATCTGTTCCGGACGTTCATCGTATCGTCCTCCTTTTCCTTTAGGAAACAGCTGGGGAAAACATCGAGCTTCCAAGCTCTCCTCCCATACACTCACGGGAGTTCCTTTTGCTTTCTTCATCTGAAACAGATCAATATTGTCTCCCATAACTTCTTTTGAATGAAGAGGATGTATGCTAAAATGTTCATAAATTTCTTCTTCCTTTGACTTGTCCACTTTTTCAATTTGTCCAGTTGGTGTTTCTGTGTCTTCTTGTAAATCTTCTTCTTCTTCTTCTTCTATATAAATTGATTCATACCATTTGTTATTCCTTTTCAAATACAAATTTGCTCTTTGTACTTTCCGTACATCTACCAGCTCCTGCCAAATCTTCTTATTCTTTGTAGGTACACCATTAACCAGAATAATTAATGGTTCAGTTTCCAAAGTATCCGCATCAATAGTTTCCATATTTTTTTTCAAATCCAAGGGCAAATACACCACTCTACCTTTTAAACCTCTCAGTAAATCTGAAGGAGGTAATTTACCAGTTTTGGGCTACATACGTACTATGGTCTGGAACGGATGAACACATTGAATGAGTATAGACTCATATGTATTTAATTCAGAAAGTTCAGCAGGAATAGCATCCAATTCTAAATTATTATGTACAGCTCTAGTCGGCATTCTATTTTCTTCTAACTTATTATAACAGTATTTACAAATACGCTGAACTTCACCCAATTCAAAACAATTTTCAAGAAATATATATGTGGCAAAATCCTTCCACTTATAATTATCTTCATTTTCACTTTTTCTATAGAGATCAACATACCTGGTTTGTTTTCTATAATGAGTTCTGCGGCAACAAATACAATTAATATTTGGTCTTTCATTAGAGATTTTTTCAAATTTTGTTATGTGATCATTAAATGTCTTACTTACAAATGGTTGTACATTCTCTTCCACTTCTTCCTCATTTACTGTGTCCTTTTCTGCACTGTTTTGTTCAGGACCAAAGTAACAAAACTGAATTTCATCAACAACCTTCTCTACATCTGATACTGACCCATGGAACAGAGCCCTATTCAATTCATCTAACTTTATTGCTGGACTTTTAGCAAAATACAACCGTCTCACAAACTTTCTCATTTCAGTATGATGAACAGCCAGCATTCTAAAATGATGGAAAACACTAATACACACTTTTCTAGATAGACAAGCCAGAGAATGACCCTGCAAACCAGTATTCTCTCTCACTCTGCATGGATCTAGACTTTGAAGCACCTTAATCTTCTGTTTTACACTTTTTTTACTATATTCTCTTAGAAACTCACGAAATTTATCAATAGATTCCTGACGCACAGTGCAAATACTACTACAATTCCAAGTGTACACTGGGGCTTTAGGACGTCTCCCCATAGCCTCAACCGCCATCACTTGTACCTCATCTCTTGGAACCATTATCTCCTTCTCCATTATGCAACCATTTTTCACTTCGTAAGCACGACCTCTGGTGTCAACTGCATGCAGCAAACTATTACTTTGAAAATAGCTCTCTTCATTAAAAAAAGGTTCACTACTTGAACTATGCATCCATTTTCCTAAAAACACTTTACAAAAGTTTGTTCTGTTCACTACTCTTTTCCTTTTGCTTTGTGATTTCAGTACATTAACCATTTTATCTAATGTACGCATCCTATTCAAAATTAAAATGAATAGTTTCCTTTTTAATTCTAATGCCTTTGCTGCAATGGCTTCAATTTCTTTTTTTCTCTTATAAAACTTAGCCTTTTGCTTATATTTCTTCACATCCTTTATCAAATTGGACATAACTCTTCTCTGAAACATTTTTCTACGTATCTCTTTAAACGCTGTTTTTCTGTTTAAGTTAATCTTTTTAGTTGCAGAAGGTATATTTGCATTAACTAAATGCTCAATTTTTTCCTCTCCTTTTCTATTGAAAACATTCTTTCCAGTACAGACATTTTGTACATTTTTCCTTTTTTTGAATATGTTCTTTAAAAAATCTTTTGTTTGCTTACCAGAAGATTTTTTCTTTTTCCCAACATGAGCATCTCCAACTAACTTAGGTCCTCCAGTTGTCTTCAAATATAGGTTTTTTTTGTGGTCTTTCTTTACTCTGGATTTTGTAGGCATCTTAAATTTTGTTCACTGCTCTTCAGCAATACCTGAAAAAAACTAAAAAAAAATTCCTTTATTTTATTTAAATATATTACTACATTTTTTATGTTCTTTAGAAATCTTAAAATACTATAAACCCCTTTCCTATAAATGAAAATCACAATAACACCTTCACAAATTAAATTTCTAAAAATAATTCCTGTGTGCACACAAAGTCATGCTTTGAAATTAGGCAGAAAACGAAATTTCTTTGCCAATTGCAAAGCATACTTTCTACTACTTTTTAGGCAAGTGAAAAGTACTTTTACAGACTGACACATTATGAATCCACTTTTCAGATTCTGATAAAAGCACATGTCCAAACAGCTTTTTCAGACCAGCACCATGTGTAACCTGGGTGACTGACTACACTCCAGCAACGGCAACCAGCCTTAGTGATGCTGAATGTATTTCCATTACTGACTGAAACCTCAAACCCCACTCGCTTGTGAATACTGTGCATGATTCCACAGGGTAAGCAGCTGGGTGTGTGCTAAGAGTCTGCTTCTGCACCAAAAAATGGCTCCCCCTTTCCATCTAATGCAAATGTAAAATCACCAGAGCAATACACAATAAATCTCTGCCTGTATTCCTATTTGCACACAGAGTCATGTTTTCATATTAGTCACAAAACGACATTTCTTTGCCAATTTGAAAGCACACTTACTACTCTTTTTTTTGGCAAGTGATAAACACTTTTACAGTCTGTCACATTTTGAATCCACTTTTCAGATTCTTAAAAAAGCACATGTCCAAACTGCTTTTTCAGACCAGCACCATGTGTAACCTGGGTGACTGACTACACTCCAGCAAGGGCAACCAGCCTTAGTGATGCTGAATGTATTTGCATTACTGACTGAAACCTCAAACCCCACTCGCTTGTGAATACTGTGCATGATTCCACAGAGTAAGCAGCTGGGTGTGTGCTAAGAGTCTGCTTCTGCACCAAAAAATGGCTCCCCCTTTCCATCTAATGCAACTGTGAAATCACCAGAGAAATACGCAATAAATCTCTGCCTGTAATTCCTATTTGCACACAGAGTCATGTTTTCACATTAGTCACAAAACTAAATTTCTTTGCCATTTTGAAAGCACACTTACTACTCTTTTTTTTGGCAAGTGATAAACACTTTTACAGTCTGTCACATTTTGAATTCACTTTTCAGATTCTTAAAAAAGCACATGTCCAAACTGCTTTTTCAGACCAGCACCATGTGTAACCTGGGTAACTGACTACACTCCAGCAAGGGCAACCAGCCTTAGTGATGCTGAATGTATTTGCATTACTGACTGAAACCTCAAACCCCACTCGCTTGTGAATACTGTGCATGATTCCACAGGGTAAGCAGCTGGGTGTGTGCTAAGAGTCTGCTTCTGCACTAAAAAATGGCTCCCCCTTTCCATCTAATGCAACTGTGAAATCACCAGAGCAATACGCAATAAATCTCTGCCTGTAATTCCTATATGCACACAGAGTCATGTTTTCACATTAGTCACAAAACGAAATTTCTTTGCCATTTTGAAAGCACACTTACTCCTCTTTTTTTGGCAAGTGATAAACACTTTTACAGTCTGTCACATTTTGAATCCACTTTTCAGATTCTTAAAAAAGCACATGTCCAAACTGCTTTTTCAGACCAGCACCATGTGTAACCTGGGTGACTGACTACACTCCAGCGAGGGCAACCAGCCTTAGTGATGCTGAATGTATTTGCATTACTGACTGAAACCTCAAACCCCACTCGCTTGTGAATACTGTGCATGATTCCACAGGGTAAGCAGCTGGGTGTGTGCTAAGAGTCTGCTTCTGCACCATAAAATGGCTCCCCCTTTCCATCTAATGCAACTGTGAAATCACCAGAGCAATACGCAATAAATCTCTGCCTGTAATTCCTATTTGCACACAGAGTCATGTTTTCACATTAGTCACAAAACGAAATTTCTTTGCCAATTTGAAAGCACACTTACTACTCTTTTTTTTGGCAAGTGATAAACACTTTTACAGACTGACACATTATGAATCCACTTTTCAGATTCTTAAAAAAGCACATGTCCAAACTGCTTTTTCAGACCAGCACCACGTGTAACCTGGGTGACTGACTAAACTCCAGCAAGGGCAACCAGCCTTAGTGATGCTGAATGTATTTCCATTACTGACTGAAACCTCAAACCCCACTCGCTTGTGAATACTGTGCATGATTCCACAGGGTAAGCAGATGGGTGTGTGCTAAGAGTCTGCTTCTGCACCACAAAATGGCTCCCCCTTTCCATCTAATGCAAATGTAAAATCACCAGAGCAATACGTAATAAATCTCTGCCTGTAATTCCTATTTGCACACAGAGTCATGTTTTCATATTAGTCACAAAACGAAATTTCTTTGCCAATTTGAAAGCACACTTACTACTCTTTTTTTTGGCTAGTGATAAACACTTTTACAGACTGACACATTATGAATCCACTTTTTAGATTCTTAAAAAAGCACATGTCCAAACTGCTTTTTCAGACCAGCACCATGTGTAACCTGGGTAACTGACTACACTCCAGCAAGGGCAACCGGCCTTAGTGATGCTGAATGTATTTGCATTACTGACTGAAACCTCAAACCCCACTCGCTTGTGAATACTGTGCATGATTCCACAGGGTAAGCAGCTGGGTGTGTGCTAAGAGTCTGCTTCTGCACCAAAAAATGGCTCCCCCTTTCCATCTAATGCAACTGTGAAATCACCAGAGCAATACGCAATAAATCTCTGCCTGTAATTCCTATATGCACACAGAGTCATGTTTTCACATTAGTCACAAAACGAAATTTCTTTGCCATTTTGAAAGCACACTTACTACTCTTTTTTTTGGCAAGTGATAAACACTTTTACAGTCTGTCACATTTTGAATCCACTTTTCAGATTCTTAAAAAAGCACATGTCCAAACTGCTTTTTCAGACCAGCACCATGTGTAACCTGGGTGACTGACTACACTCCAGCAAGGGCAACCAGCCTTAGTGATGCTGAATGTATTTGCATTACTGACTGAAACCTCAAACCCCACTCACTTGTGAATACTGTGCATGATTCCACAGGGTAAGCAGCTGGGTGTGTGCTAAGAGTCTGCTTCTGCACCAAAAAATGGCTCCCCCTTTCCATCTAATGCAACTGTGAAATCACCAGAGCAATATCCAATAAATCTCTGCCTGTAATTCCTATTTGCACACAGAGTCATGTTTTCACATTAGTCACAAAACGAAATTTCTTTGCCATTTTGAAAGCACACTTACTACTCTTTTTTTTGGCAAGTGATAAACACTTTTACAGTCTGTCACATTTTGAATCCACTTTTCAGATTCTTAAAAAAGCACATGTCCAAACTGCTTTTTCAGACCAGCACCATGTGTAACCTGGGTGACTGACTACACTCCAGCAAGGGCAACCAGCCTTAGTGATGCTGAATGTATTTGCATTACTGACTGAAACCTCAAACCCCACTCGCTTGTGAATACTGTGCATGATTCCACAGGGTAAGCAGCTGGGTGTGTGCTAAGAGTCTGCTTCTGCACCAAAAAATGGCTCCCCCTTTCCATCTAATGCAACTGTGAAATCACCAGAGCAATACGCAATAAATCTCTGCCTGTAATTCCTATTTGCACACAGAGTCATGTTTTCACATTAGTCACAAAACGAAATTTCTTTGCCAATTTGAAAGCACACTTACTACTCTTTTTTTTGGCAAGTGATAAACACTTTTACAGACTGACACATTATGAATCCACTTTTCAGATTCTTAAAAAAGCACATGTCCAAACTGCTTTTTCAGACCAGCACCATGTGTAACCTGGGTGACTGCCTACACTCCAGCAAGGGCAACCAGCCTTACTGATGCTGTATGTATTTGCATTACTGAGTCCAACCTCAAACCCTTAAAGTATTCTTTATTTTTACCAGTACACCTTAATTTATCGTGAAAACATAGTCCATATTATTTTACATGTTCCTCACATTTAAATTTCTCCCAAAACAGAAAATAATAAACACAACTTCAACAAAAGGAATTCCATTTCTATTATTCATTTCTTAATTTACCATATACATCCCCTCTCAAACTCTAAACTCACCTTTAAAATTAGTTAGCTGTGAAAGAAATGTGGCACTCAAACAGCAGATTATCAGAGCCAGGATCTCTGTTCTTTACACCTCTCTCCTCTCAGCAGAACCAGATAATGGCAAACTTTCCCTCTCTTTTTCCACACATATACATGTTAATTTCAAATCTCAGTGCTTCCCCCTTTTTTTCAAATGTAATCACACATTTCTATTGGTTGAAAACCAACCCTTTTCCAAAAGTACCCTTCCCCCAACTTGACTTCTGCCTAGTACCCTTCCCCCAACTTGACTTCTGCCTGCTACCATAGCAACAGCTCATGGAACACTGCTGTGTGGAGTTAGGTCAGAAGTTCACCAAACAATGTTTCAATTCCACAGAGCAAGAGTGCTTGACTTTTCAAACCTAACAGCAAATCCATAGTACTGTTCTTTGGTAACACATTTTTCTGTACCAATACAAAACATGCTTCTATTAATTTACACATACAACCTAGTTTTTATTCTAAAATAGTATGAAACAGCCAATCAGTTCTTTTTTTTATGAAAAAAATATGTATGCCTCCATTTCCAAACTGTCTTTCATTTCTTTTTACCATTCTACTGAATTACATCTCCTGAGTGCATCCAGTTCTCCTTTGAAGATCTTCACAGTGTGGATTGTAGGGCACAGCTATGTCTTCTGGAGTGAAAAGTATGCAGAGAAAACAGATATGGTGAGAGACCTTGCTGTGCCAAATGTAGACATTAAATGGATTGGTCAGAGAGGGTTAAAGTGGCACCAATTGATGCCATTGGTGAAATCCTTCATGCAAATCCAACACCCTGACCTCATAATAGTGCACTGTGGTGGCAATGACCTAGGCACTTTGACTGGGGTAGGTCTGGAAATGCTTATGAAGGATACCTTTGCACAACTGTTTTCACTTTTCCCTAAAACTGCCTTTGTGTTTTCTAACATATGCCAAAGGCAAAAATGGAACTGGTCCAATCATTTCTGTCCGCAGATTGACAAAGCAAGAAAGCACGTCAACAAATCTGTTTCTGCTTTCCTCCGTGACTATGGTATGGGTTCCATTTACCACAACAACTTGCATTACGACATGCAAGACATTTATAGAGGAGATGGTGTGCACTTCAATGATGAAGGGAACAGAGTCTTCCTCTTGAACCTTAGACTCTGCATCGGTACTTACTTGTAGGCACCACTAAAAAATCACTTCATAAACACAACGGCTCTTTTTAGAGCCCCCTAATATCTAAACTTTTAAATCTGCATTTCATTTCTTTTATTTTATTTTTTTTCTACCGTACGCGTACATTGAGCTTACCGTACGCGTACCCCGCGATTTTTTTAAAATCCATAAATGTTTTCTTTGTACTTTTCTGTCCTTCTTTGACCCCCTTACAAATGTTAGGGGGTCTGTAACTCTCCTCCTTGCCCCCTTTTCAAGATATCACTCTTTTTTTTCTGAGTGAAACACACGAAATGGCGGCTGCCGCTTCCTGGTTTCGACCGATTCGAATGTTTACTAAGATCTAAGAGCCAATCAGAATCGCGCTCGCGCACGCCACCGTACGCGTACGGTAAGCGCACCGTAAGCGCACCGTAAGCGCACCGTAAGCTGGCTCAGATATATATATTGATTTAAAGGCTATTTTCTCAGAATCTACTGAACAGATTTACACCAAACCTACAAAAGTCACTTCCTTGACCTGAGGACTACCTCTCTGCCAAATTTCTAGTAATTCTGTTCAGCCGTTCGGGCTGTAGCTGTGTCTAAAGGTCCTATGGAAAAATGCATGGGAAAAACGCGTTTTGGGACCCCCCTTTTATCTCAGCCCCCGCTTGACGAATCCCCCTGAGACTTTCAGGGTAGGAGCGGAGCGTAGCGCCCCACCTATTTTGAAATATTCGCGAGGATTCGTCGACCGGCGCCAAAGTTATTCAAAATAGAATGTTGCGGATTTCCTATGGAAACAGGGTCCTAACTATAACTACCTACTGGCGACCGCCAGTAGGTAATATATATATATATATATATATATATATATATTCACTGAAAAAAACATAGGTTTCACACATGTTATAGTTAGCTGGACATTTTACTGATAAAAAACCAATGAAATTCCCCCGTTATAGTTACTGTAGGCAACTATAACTCACGCGACCGCAATCCTCTGCTGATGCTAATACTGTGTTTAGACACTTATTTGCCCATGTCTTCTTCCATTAAATTTTAGCTATATATATATTACAATTTTTTTTTTTTCATAAAGACACATATGTCATCAGCAGAGGATTACGGTCGCGTGAGTTATAGTTGCCTACAGTAAGTATAACGGGGGAATTTCATTGGTTTTTTATCAGTAAAATGTCCAGCTAACTATAACATGTGTGAAACCTATGTTGTTTTCAGTGAATTTGTACGGTTTTTTAAATGCTAAGTTACTTTACGCCATTCGTGGCGTGCGCGCCCACTTAACGCAGTTCGTTCCATGCGCGCACAGTGAGCACGCGGTGCGCTTCGCGCACCGCGCGCCCACTTTACGCAGTTAGTGCCGTGCACGCACAGTGGGCACGCGGTGCGCTACGCGCACCGCGTGCCCACGTTACGCTAGATGGGCCATGTACGCACGATGCGCTTCGCGCACCGTGCGCACATGGAGGACATATGATGCACTTCGTTTTGAAAGGTAATATTTTAATTTTTCGTATTTTTTATAAGCCATGCACAAATGGTGCCCTTCGGGCACTATTTGCACACGGGGTGGAGAGAGTGTGGATAATTTTTTTTTAAATTATTTTTTTGTTAAATATTTCTGTTTATTTTATCTGTAATAAGCCATGCTCGATTGGTGGCCTTCGGCCACCAATTGCACACGGGGTGGAGAGAGTGTGGATACTTTTTTTTTTTTAAATATTTTTTTACCGTACGTGTACGGTAAGCGTAATCGGCGAAATTACCGAAAAAATAAAAATTCAGTTTTTGGCCTTGGGGGATCTTTGGGGACTCCCTCAACATGGCTATGTGTGTAGGAGTTGTCTAAACAGCCCCTTTACATGTTTTTGGGCTTTATATTTTATAAATCACTCTCAGTGCGAGAGAGAAAATGGCGGCCGCCGCTTCCTGGTTTCGACCGATTCGAATGTTTACTAAGATCTAACAGCCAATCAGAATCGCGCTCGCGCACGCCACCGTACGCGTACGGTAAGCGTACCGTAAGCGCACGGTAAGCGCACCGTAAGCTGCCACAGATTTATATATTGATTTAAAGGCTATTTTCTCAGGATCTACTGAACAGATTTACACCAAACCTACAAAAGGCACTTCCTTGACCTGTAGACTACCTCTCTGCCAAATTTCAAGTAACTCTGTTCAGCCGTTCGGGCTGTAGCCCTGTCTAAAGGTCCTATGGAAAAATGCATGGGAAAAACGCGTTTTGGGACCCCCCTTTTATCTCAGCCCCCGCTTGACGAATCCCCCCGAGACTTTCAGGGTAGGAGCGGAGTGTAGCGCCCCACCTATTTTGAAAAATTCGCGAGGATTTGTCGACCGGCGCCAAAGTTATTCAAAATAGAATGTTGCGGATTTCCTATGGAAACGTGGTCCTAACTATAACTACCTACTGGCGACCGCCAGTAGGTAATATATATATATATATATATTACCTACTGGCGGTCGCCAGTAGGTAGTTATAGTTAGGACCCCTTTTCCATAGGAAATCCGCAACATTCTATTTTGAATAACTTTGGCGCCGGTCGACGAATCCTCGTGAATTTTTCAAAATAGGTGGGGCGCTACGCTCCGCTCCTACCTTGAAAGTCTCGGGGGGATTCGTCAAGTGGGGGCTGAGATAAAAGGGGGGTCCCAAAACGCGTTTTTCCCATGCATTTTTCCATAGGACCTTTAGACACAGCTACAGCCCGAACGGCTGAACAGAATTACTTGAAATTGGGCAGAGAGGTAGTCCTCAGCTCAGGGAAGTGCCTTTTGTAGGTTTGGTGTAAATCTGTTCAGTAGATTCTGAGAAAATAGCATTTAAATCAATATATATATCTGTGGCAGCTTACGGTGCGCTTACGGTGCGCTTACGGTAAGCTTACCGTACGCGTACGGTGCCGTGCGCGAGCGCGATTCTGATTGGCTGTTAGATCATAGTAAACATTCGAATCGGTCGAAACCAGGAAGCGGCGGCCGCCATTTTCTCACTCGCACTGTCAGGGGGGTGAATAAAAAAGGTGGATAATGTGAAAAGGGGGCAGGCTCGACAGTTCCTGACCCCCTAGCCTTGGTCAGGGGGTCCCAGAAGGACCCTCAAGGGCAAAAATGAAATTTATTTATTTTTCGAAAAATCGCCGTATGCGCGTAGCGTACGCGCACGGTGTAATCTGCGAAATTCCGCGAAATTCGCGGAATTACGCGTACCGTGCGCGCACGGCAAAAAAAAATTTGCAAAAAGGAAAGCTTAAAAAAAAATAAAAAAAATTGTGAGGTAAGGTTGGCTCTTATAAGAGCCGTTGGGTTCATACAGGGATGGAGGAAAGAAAGAATGGGAGTATTATGAGCGTCTACAAACATGCTGGTCTATCTTATTGTTAATAAGGGGAAGACTGACCTCCCCAAAAACAATAAGACCACCACATTTTGTACACCTCATTTCAACACTCCCAAATCGAGGGTTGATGTCCAAAGGAAAAGAAGAAGGTGATGCTCCAACAACAGAGGAAGGGCTCAGCTGAGCTGCCGGTGATGTACTCGGCTGAGCATCTGAGGCTGGGCTCTGGTGACTTACTGAAGAGTTTTCTCCAGTATGTCGAGCAAAGGTCCTTGGGTGTCTGTCCTGGAGGTGTCTCATCATAGAGTGATTTCCAAAGGAATATTTCCTCCTTGGATTTCCTCTTGATAAAACACGACCACAAAGTGTGCAAGTGACCAATTGAGCATTCACCTTTTTCTCCCCCTCTGGAAAAGTGAAATACTCCCATACAAAAGAAGTCTTTTGTTTCCTCCTTCTCTGGATCATGGTGGTGCTGCTGGCCTCACTCTCAGAAGAGGTCTGCTGTTCTGCCATTGTATCCCAATGTCAATCCAGCTCCTGCTCCTAGAGAATCACAAGCAGAAATGAGGGGAATGGGTGTGGTGTGGGAAGAATCTGGAACTGAAAGTAGTTTCAACCAATGAAAAGTGTTCTTTCAAGCAGTAATGAGGGGAATGGGTGTGGTGTGGGAAGTTTCTGGAAGTGAAAGTAATTTCAACCAATAAAAAGTGATCTTTGTAAGTCACATGACCTGCCGTGCGCGCACGTGACGCTTACGGTGCGCTTACGCAGCGCTTACGTCACTTTCGCGCATGCGCATTACACGCCCCTGCGTAACCGCGACGTTGCTTCCGGGTATACGCGTACGGCACGCACGTATCACGTATGGCGCATGCGCATTACACGCCCCAGCGTAACCGCGACGTTGCTTCCGGGTATACGCGTACGGCACGCACGTATCACGTAGGCGCGCTGCACTAATGACGTCCAGAGCGCGTAGCGTCAGCTTACCGTACGCGTATCCTACAAGCGCGTAGCGTCAGCTTACCGTACGCGCACAAAAAAAAATGCATAAAAAAAAAAAACCTTTCCATAATGCAGGATATAGTACATATATTATTATATAAAAAGGCTTACAAAAAATGACATAAAAAAAATTTGCATTTAAAAAACAATACAAATTCACTGAATTTGGGAATCACACACATTATAGTTAGAAATTTAAAAATCTTGCAAAGACACTGGAAAAACCATAGGTATCAAACATATTATAGTTAGGAATTAGCATTTAAAAAACCTTGCAAATTCACTGAAAAAACCATAGGTTTCACACACGTTATAGTTAGGAATTAGCATTTAAAAAACCTTGCAAATTCACTGAAAAAATCATAGGTTTCACACATGTTATAGTTAGCGGAAATTTTACTGATAAAAAACCAGTGAAATTCCCCCGTTATAGTTAGTGCAGGCAACTATAACTCACGCGACCGCAATCTTCTGCTGATGCTAATACTGTATTTAGACACTTATTTGCCCATGTCTTCTTCCATACATTTTTAGCTATACATATATTACAAATATTTTTTTTTCATAAAGACACATATGTCATCAGCAGAAGATTGCGGTCGCGTGAGTTATAGTTGCCTGCACTAACTATAACGGGGGAATTTCATTGGTTTTTTATCAGTAAAATTTCCGCTAACTATAACATGTGTGAAACCTATGGTTTTTTCAGTGAATTTGCAAGGTTTTTTAAATGCTAATTCCTAACTATAACGTGTGTGAAACCTATGGTTTTTTCAGTGAATTTGTACGGTTTTTTAAATGCTAAGTTACTTTACGCCATTCGTGGCGTGCGCGCCCACTTAACGCAGTTCGTTCCGTGCGCGCACGGTGCGCTTCGCGCACCGTGCGCGCACAGTGAGCACGCGGTGCGCTTCGCGCACCGCGCGCCCACTTTACGCAGTTAGTGCCGTGCACGCACGGTGGGCACGCGGTGCGATGACAAAGCAAGAAAGCACGTCAACAAATCTGTTTCTGCTTTCCTCCGTGACTATGGTATGGGTGCCATTTACCACAACAACTTGCGTTATGACATGCAAGACATTTATAGAGGAGATGGTGTGCACTTCAATGATGAAGGGAACAGAGTCTTCCTCTTGAACCTTAGACTCTGCATCGGTACTTACTTGTAGGTACCACTAAAAAATCATTTCATAAACACAACGGCTCTTTTTAGAGCCCCCTAATATCTAAACACTTAAATCTGATTTTCAATTTTTTTTTTTTCCTACCGTACGCTTACCGTAAGCTTACCGTACGCGTACCCCGTGATTTTTTTTAAAATCAATAAATGTTTTCTTTGTACTTTTCTGTCCTTCTTTGACCCCCTTACAAATGTTAGGGGGTCTGTAACTCTCCTCATTGCCCCCTTTCCTTGTTTTCACTCTTTTTTTTCAGAGTGAAATACACAAAATGGCGGCCGCCGCTTCCTGGTTTCGGCCTATTCGAATGTTTACTAAGATCTAAGAGCCAATCAGAATCGCGCTCGCGCACGCCACCGTACGCTTACCGTAAGCGTACGGTAAGCGTACCGTAAGCGGGCTCAGATGTATATATTGATTTAAAGGCTATTTTCTCAGAATCTACTGAACAGATTTACACCAAACCTACAAAAGGCACTTCCTTGACCTAGGGACTACCTCTCTGCCAAATTTCGAGTAATTCTGTTCAGCCGTTCGGGCTGTAGCTCGTTCTAAAGGTCCTATGGAAAAATGCATGGGAAAAACGTGTTTTGGGACCCCCCTTTTATCTCAGCCCCCGCTTGACGGATCCCCCCGAGACTTTCAGGGTAGGAGCGGAGCGTAGCGCCCCACCTATTTTGAGAAATTCGCGAGGATTCGTCGACCGGCGCCAAAGTTATTCAAAATAGAATGTTGAGGTTTTCCTATGGAAACGTGGTCCTAACTATAACTACCTACTGGCGACCGCCAGTAGGTAATATATATATATATATATATATATATATATATATTCTCAGTTGAAGCAAATATAACGACCACCACCGTGCTATCTTTCACCAGATCTAATTTATTAGGTAACGCGTTTCGCCTGACACAGCAGGCTTGGTCACACACGGAGTCATGGGATGAATACACGTATATACTCTCAGGGAAACAGTAAAAAGTAAAAAACGGACAACATGGAAAACTATTAACCAAGTGTGTAACTGTGGCGGCCATTTTAAGCTAGTCAAAAATATACATGAAAAATCTACAGTCTAGTGCTCATATGGTCTAATACATGTAATTTTAGAACTATTGTATTCATAGTTTCAAGCAGATTATTTCTTCTTTATATACATGTTGGTAACATTAATACAACGTACCTTAAAGAAACCATCAAAAAAGCACCGTATTGTTTTACGCAGTCTAGACTGTAGATTTTTCATGTATATTTTTGACTAGCTTAAAATGGCCGCCACAGTTACACACTTGGTTAATAGTTTTCCATGTTGTCCGTTTTTTACTTTTTACTGTTTCCCTGAGAGTATATACGTGTATTCATCCCATGACTCCGTGTGTGACCAAGCCTGCTGTGTCAGGCGAAACGCGTTACCTAATAAATTAGATCTGGTGAAAGATAGCACGGTGGTGGTCGTTATATTTGCTTCAACTGAGAATTTCGAAGTCGGCGCGCTCCGCCGACACCGAACGACCTGCCTGCCTGGGGCGGGGGGAGACGGAAGGAGCAACCCGAAAATGAATGATAATTGAGTCTCCCGAGGCCGGCATTGAATAGCTGAATACCTTGATTATTGTGAGAGTTGGAGTGGTTAATCAGACACGATACTGAGCGAGACCAGAGGATCCAAGAATTGGGATCAGCAGCTTCTACCGCGGCTGGATGCGAGTGATCGCCGTGTGCTCGGCGAAGAAACAACATCGGTATTTGAATTTGGCGCCTTCCAGCACCGATCTATTGTTGCGGTCTTCACAGATACTGCAGTGCACCAAAGAAAACTGTGAAGAGTGGTAGACTGATCGAACGACGCTTTCTTCAGAAGAGGTGAGTGCTCGACTACAGGGAATTGCGTGGTGTGGATGGGGGGTTAGGGGAGTGGAGCGGGTCGGAGGAAACGCGACTGTCCCCTTCCCTACCGAACACGCTACTGCGTCTCCGGGAGCATACTCACCCATTTGGGGAACGAACTGTCCACATGCCTTGGAAATATTAGAATGGCATAAAAGCGACAAAATCGACATCAAGGGCACAGGACAGCATTTTATCTATGCACTATTTCCTTGCAGTTGTTCTCTCTGCTCGTTTCAAGGATTCCATTACGTACTGAAAAAGTGTATGTTCAGAAGGTGGTCTTCCCTACCACTCCTAATTCTCATATGTGGAGCTCCACAACTAAAATCACAGAGATCGTGCCAGTAGAGATATTTAGGCACGCACCTAGCTTGATTTGCAGTGGGATTTTTTCCAACAGTACTGGAAAAAACCTGTGCTTTTCTTTGCACCCAAAATAACCTACCAGGTAAACACAAGTCGCTACCGGATGTACACAGCTCTATTATTGGACTATACGGAGTTTAGCAGCAATGGATGAAGAAACTGAAAGAAGAAATGCTGCGCAAAATCTTTTTGCAAGAGCGCCTAATAGAAATAAAAATATCAACAGTGAAGTTAATGCCAAGGATATTTCTCTGCAGGAAAAACTCAAAAGATATGAGAAACTCAAGAAGTCCGAGACCTCAAAGTGGTGGGAGGCCATATCATTGGAGGACTACGTAGAAAAAGAAATGGTACCAAGGGGTCTCCGAATATATATAACACCGAGTCACGAATCCCCCAATCCCTCAATGCTTCAGGAATGGGCAGAAAATTCGGCCTCAAGCTCCAAACGCATGCTAATGATTCTAATTAAGTATGCCTGGGAAGACAGAGAGACTATAATGAATTAATTAAAAACCTTGGAAGATGAAATAATGAAACACAAAGAACAAGAAGCTGTGAGCAAATTCATGACAGATCTTAAAGGAAGATTAAAAAGACATGAAGACGACATTAAGGCGAGAAAACAACGGAAACTGCACCGAGACTGCTGTGACTACGAGAGTGGGAGAATATTAACATACAGCCATAAATACGATCACATGTATGAAAAATTGGCACAAGGAGTTACAATTGAAGAGGTAGCGAGAACCCCGAGCGTCGCTAGTTCCATAACCAGCAGTGATCCTGAAGGAGAGGTACAGGAAGGAGGCAGTAATGAAACAGCAACCGCAACAAGACAACAAACGAATTTTTTAGAGGAATATCGCCTCATGAGAACAGGGAGGCAGATTCCGAGAACAGTACAACCACCGAAAATGAGAGGAAGAGGGAGAGGTCGAGGACTCCAAGCAAGAGGAAGAGGAAGAAACAGGGAAGAAACTGGCGAAGAAGACAGCGAATCCGACAGAGAATCAAGAAGAGGGCGAGGACGTGGATACAGACCAATGGGAAACAAGAAGAGTGGTCAAACACAACAGAAATAATGGATGACGCAATGGTAAACAAAACTATTGTAAACCTATCATATAGACCACTTAACATGGAAGAAAAAAGAACACTGTGTTTGGGTCTTTCATTTTGTCCTACAGGTAACTTCAATTATCCAGAAACCAGAATTGATATTTTTAAATTTATACGTAAACTGAAGCTAAAAAAATGGCACAACAACAGATATGTAAGACCACCCAATGAAAATGACAATAGTTATATGGAAATGGAAGATACACCTTATACTAATATAGGAGACTTCACCACACTAACTACGTTAGTGGACCTGTATGATGACCCTGAATGCAGGACTAATGTAGAGGAAGAGATAGTTACAGATTGTCCGGCCAGAACAGGATTTAAACCCAAATCAATTTTTTATCCCACAACACCACACGATAACATAGATGCTTTCCACGAAACAGTTATGAAAGATCTAGTAACTTTTCGTATGAAAACTAAGAAACCCTCTTACAAACAACCCAAACGGAACTTCACCAAAAACCAATGGGATTTTGTGAAATCATTAGCAGAAGACAACAATATAATAATCCGCCCAGCGGATAAAGGCGGTAACATCGTCTTATGGGATCGCAACCTGTATATCAATGAAGCACTTAAACAGTTAAATGATGAACAATATTATGTGGTTAGCAATATGGAAGAATACAATGACAGTATAATGAAAATCTGGGCAATGCTAACTGCATGGAAAGACCAAGGCCTCATACAATGGGAAGAATTCTGTTATTTAAAAAAAGACTACCCCAAGTTACCCAGTTTCTATCTATTGCCCAAAATCCACAAAAATGCCACTTCACCGCCAGGGAGACCTATTGTGTCATCTATTGGCTGCGTTTCAGAAAACATTTCTAAATATGTAGACTTTTTCCTACGGGAATATGTGATTACTCTTCCTTCATATACTAAAGATACCAAGGATTTCCTTGGTAAAATAAATAACATCGTATGGGAGGAAGACTATCAACTTATCACAATGGATGTCAATTCTCTCTACTCAATAATTGACCATGAACTGGGGCTAAAATGCTGTTTCCATTATTTGAAAAGAAGAAAAGTTTGCTTTTTGGACCACACAATGACAATACTGGAAATGATAAAATTCTGTCTAACTAACAACATTTTTTTATTCAATGACCAAATGTTCAAACAAGTCCTCGGTACTGCTATGGGGACTTGTTTTGCCCCAAGTTTTGCCAATTTGTTTCTTGGGGTGTGGGAAGAGGAGGTACAGAGTAAGTTTACCCAAACAGAGTCAGGAGAAAAAATAATTAAATGGCTTAGGTACATTGACGACCTTTTTATTATATGGAAGGGGGATGAACAATCAGCAATTACATTTATAAACAACCTAAATGTCAATGATTATAACCTGAAACTTACATATAACATCAGTAAGGTAGCCATAGAATTTCTAGATGTCACGGTGGAAATCCGCCAGAACAAAATCTGCACTAAGTTACACAGAAAAGAAACAGCAGGGAACAGTCTTCTTCATGCCCTGAGCAGCCATCCCGAAACTTTAAAATGGAGTATTCCGTTTGGAGAACTGCTCAGGGCAAGAAGAAACTGCAGTAACATGGAGGATTTCCGCATTGAACAAAATACCATGCTTGAGAGATTCAAAGAAAGGGGATATCCCAAGTGGGTGTTAGACAGAGCGGTTGAAAAAGTGAAAGACATTGCGAGGGAAACAACACTGCTTGATAAAGTGGAGGAAGAGAGAAAAACAACTAACCAACCTAGGGTTATCCTCACATTTAACGCAGAATCTAAAAATATTGCCAAAATTCTGAATAAAAATTGGAACACATTAAAGACGGAACCCAGTTTGGCCAAAGACTTACCCACACGCCCACTAATCACCTACAGGAAAAGCAAAAATCTTAAAGATATACTGATGAAAGGGGATATTTCTAAACCCCAGAACACCCGACTCAATTTAAAGGGGTTCTTTCCGTGTGGCCACTGTAGAGCATGCCGCAACAGTCACATGCGGAAAAAATACAGTACACCAGTAGGTGAAAGGAATATTGACCAATTCCTAACATGTGGAACTTCTTTTGTTATCTATATCCTCGAGTGCCCTTGCCACTTAAGATACGTGGGAAGTACCACTTTGGCAGTGAAAAAGAGGGTGTTGGAACATATGCGAGCGATCAAGAACAAAGACCCACATTACCCAGTGGCAAGACACTTTGCTAAATACCATCTATCCAACAACTCACTGCTATCCTTCTTTGCCATAGAACAGATAGAGTACAACAGAAGGGGCGGCAATAGGGAGTTACAACTCAGGCAGAGAGAATCTTGGCATATCATTAATTTACAAAGCAAAAACCCAGGAGGTTTGAATCAAGATGAGGAACTTAGTGTACATTTACGAGAATAATATTCAGTGGATGCTGTGCTCTGTATATCTTCGATGATCTGTATATCTGTGTACTTAGAGGTATTTGAACAGAATTTTAACTGAACAAATGTATCTAATATATTTGTAATTTGTTTTATTTTAGGAAGAAAGGAAGGGGACGACTCCGGAAGGGAATCGCAACTCACCCCTACCCTTTTCTTCCAGAAGAATATTGAATCACTGGACAGATAAGAGAACCTTCATATTCCTAATGATATGTTTTAGTTCTTTGCTGTAGTGTTTTGACTATATATAAGGGAATGGTAGCACATATTTTATTTTAATTTGTAGATTGGGTGTAGATCTTTTTGGGTGGAGCAGGGATAGACTAGGTCACGTTATGAGAGGAAACAGTTTTGATTAATGGACTATATCATGCATCTGTACTAATTAATTTACACGTACCACTATGCACACATGAATTTCATCCCAGGTACTGGACATATAGAAGCACTATGCTACTTACTTTGTGTGCATAAATTGAACACAGCACTAGACTATGCACAAAGGATATTTGAAATCAGTTCATAAAGTTTTACATTGTGTGCATATATTGATTACAGCACTAGACTGCGTAAAACAATACGGTGCTTTTTTGATGGTTTCTTTAAGGTACGTTGTATTAATGTTACCAACATGTATATAAAGAAGAAATAATCTGCTTGAAACTATGAATACAATAGTTCTAAAATTACATGTATTAGACCATATGAGCACTAGACTGTAGATTTTTCATGTATATTTTTGACTAGCTTAAAATGGCCGCCACAGTTACACACTTGGTTAATAGTTTTCCATGTTGTCCGTTTTTTACTTTTTACTGTTTCCCTGAGAGTATATACGTGTATTCATCCCATGACTCCGTGTGTGACCAAGCCTGCTGTGTCAGGCGAAACGCGTTACCTAATAAATTAGATCTGGTGAAAGATAGCACGGTGGTGGTCGTTATATTTGCTTCAACTGAGAATTTCGAAGTCGGCGCGCTCCGCCGACACCGAACGACCTGCCTGCCTGGGGCGGGGGGAGACGGAAGGAGCAACCCGAAAATGAATATATATATATATATATATATATATATATATATATATATATATATATATATATATATATATATATATATATATATAAAATTAAACAACAAGGGTTAAAGCAAAGTTTTATTTAGGATACATGTATTCACTAGTTATATACAAACCCATCTTAAATAATATGGACAGGAGAAATTAAAATGTTATAGTTCTAACTTAAATTTTAAATTTCTAATCTATGCACCTCTAGATAGACCTTACATTTAGAATTTACTCACCACCTTCAATTTACTATACGTTGCTCACCTCCGTACACATTCTTCTCACATCAATCAACACACTACATTAACTATAACTCGCCACCCTTCCTACTGTGCCATGAGAAAGTATGTCATTTTAGATGTCATAAGTCTTATTATAATGCTATCATGTCACATGCTAAAAGTTATATAATATGCAATGGTATAACCAGTGCATGGAGAAACAGCAATTTATACTTAATGTAGTGTGGTGATTGATGCAAGAAGAATGTGAACGGAGGTGTGCAATGCATAGTGAGTGTGTAATGTGATGTACTACAATGCCTTTTCGATTGTTAATATATTTAAATATGCATAAAAAAGTCTATGCAGTTCTGCAGTAATACCTATAAATTGACAAAATACATAAAACATTTGTTTTAAAAATGTGCAGTTCTCCGGAAACTACTGGAAAAATACATGGAAATTTATAAAGACATTTCTTTACCTCTCACCGCTTTAGTAAAGGTACAATAGGCATCGAACAACAATAAAAGACTACTATTTAAAATGCGTGGAAACACAGAATGCAGAACACAGCCAAACCATACTAAACTCAGCATGGCTGCTTTTTAACTTTGGTAAACACTGCCATAGCCAATCACATACTGACTTTTCATCCGCATGTGTACCACGGCATACCTGTTAGAAGCCTGCTCACCTGAATTATGCTAACCTCATATTCCTGACCAGCGGGAGTGATGGTTGGAAGACAGTCTGGCCACACCCCTTGGTGTTCAGCAAGGGGAACAGATATAGTATTTGCCCGGGAGTGCACCCTGAGGGATGGGGATGTGGATAACATAATAAATAGCCTACTGAAATTCTCCAGTCTGGATGGGACTACCCTTGATGTGTCATCAGAATGCATCTCAAGGAATGTGCTCGGATGAGTTCTGTTGAATGTTGTCACCTGAAGTCTGTTCAGGGAGATAAAGGAATCAGATAAGCAATGTGCTCAAAAGACAAAACCTCTTATTCTCTTTTATTGTCTCATGCAACACATGCACTCTAATCTCGCTCAAATTTAGACATGGCTGTTATAGCTGAATTTGCAGAATTAGAAGACGTTTAGAATTACCACTCTTTAGCGTGCTCAAATATCTCTCAACAGATTGATAATACTCCTCATCAACCCCCCAGCTATTGTGTGCATTCTGGATACTTTGTGTATGCTCTTTGTGTGTCACATCTCCTGCCTTTTAAAACAATTGTTCAAGAAGAATAGATAGGACCAGTCCCATAGTCTAAATTAGGCTTATTGTTCGAGTTTTAGCAAGCTATGCACACACATGCATACAAAAGCACTCAACGTAATTTTTCTGTCTCTTTTCTGTCTTTGCAGGCCCTCCCGCTCTGAGTGATTTGCAGCGAAGAGGGTGTGGCTTAGATGAATGTGCTGGTTTTTCGAGGTGGTGTCCTCAAAGGAACTGAAGCAGTGGGAAGCAGGAGTGAAGATCAGGGACGCCTAAGTCCCCATTCGATGATGAGGTAAGTCAGATTGGCCCAGTTGAATATGAAGTCAAGAAATCTTCTTGGGTGCCTGAAGCAAGGACTGTCTTCCGGGAAGGCAAGATTGCCAAATGAGGGCATGGTTGTTGGGCATGGTTTTTATCCCCTCGAGTCAAAGACGGGCAACAAGATGTTAACTCTTGTGAAGTTTCACCTTCAGGCCAGGGGTTTGCTGCGACTTGTTCTTCCTTACAGAAATGTTTGTTTAGACTTAAGGATTCTGAACTCTTCAAACTCATTTGGTCATTCAGCACTATTATAGTCAGACACTCTGCACTATATCATACCCGGGCTCATAGCTTATGGCCAATCAGATTTGTGCATGTGCATCTCTTACTGCTGAGCCGACCTTACAACTCTCATTTAGTTTGGAAACTCACTATGTTATGTTTATGGGAGTTAAACACACTAGTCATGTTCATGAGAGTTATACCATTAGTGGGCTAGTCCTTTCCATGTTCTTGAACAGAAGTGTTTTCACTGGAGGCTATACTTGTGTCTTGAAAGGGCCATGACAATACCATAAACTTCCTGCGGTGTACTGTGGCACAATATATGACAACATGTTTTAAAACATATTCACACTTAAATTAGCATTTTCAGCTCACACTGTATAATCCAGACAAATTGCATCTTCATCCGTCCACATACTTTCATGCTATGTCTGTTTTAATTACCACACTCCACTGTGTGCCACTCCATTCTCAATCCACCACACTCTAGACTAACACACTCTACACCGCTCCACTCTACCTTACTCCACTAAATGTCACTCCACTCTACTCTAATCTATTTTATGCCACTCCACTTCTTTCCACTCCACTATATGCCACTACTGTACACCACTCCACTGTACACTATTAAACTCTACGCCACTCCATTCTATCCCACTTCAGTCTATGTCACTCCACTGTATGCCCCTCCACTGTATGCTATTCCCCTGCATGCAACTGCACTCTACAACACTGCAATCTATGTACTCTCTTCCACTCCTCTCTATGCCATTTGTCAGTACACCACTGCACTCTACTCTGCTCCACTCTACAACAATCCACTCTACAGTATTCCACTCTACAACACTGCACTCTAAATCACTCCACTGTACGTTACTCCACCCTAAGCCACTTCAGCCTACACTATTCCAATATACGTCACTACACTGTACCACACTCCACTCTGCTCCCTCCACTCTACACTACTCCAGTATACGTCACCCCACTCTATGCCATTCCACTCACCCCAATCAACTTTATGCTATTCTGATGTACACAACTCCACTATATGCTATTCAACTATGTGCCACTGCATTCTACATAATTCCACTCTACACCACTACACTGTACCTCACTCAACAGTATGTCACTTCACTTTACACCCCTACACTTTATGCCACTTCACTGTATGCCACTCCACTCTGTGCCTCTGCACTCTACACCATTCCACTGTATTCCAGTCCATTCTACCCCACTCTAATCTACGCCACTTCACTGAACACCACTCCACTGTATGCAATTCCACTGTATGCTGCTCCACTGTATTACATTCCAGTCTATGACACCTCACTGTATGCCACTACACTGTACAGTAGTCCACTCAACACTATTCCACCATACGCTGCTCCACTGAATGCCTCTCCACTCCACGCTATCCCACTCTATTAAACTCCACTCTACATCACTCAACCCTAAGCCACTCTACTATACGCTACTGCATCGTATGTGACTCCACTCTATCCACCTCCACTCTACATTACTCCACTTTATGCCACTCCAGTCTACACCACTCCACTCTATGACAGTCCAGTCAAGGCTACTCCACTGTATGTTACTCCACTCTGTGCTACACCACTCTACACTATTGCTATGTATTCTACTCCACACTCAACTCTCCAATCTATGCTGTCTCACTCTATACCACTCCACTCTACGCCACTCCACTATACTCCACTCCACTGTACGCTATTCCACTCTATGGCACTCCACTCTGTGCCACCCCACTATGCGCCATTCCACTATTCACTATTCCACTTTCAGCTGCTCCACTCTGTGACATGCTGTTAGAAATGGGGTTCTCTAGTTAGCAATGGTATGCACCTTTGTCCAAATAGGGGCTGTTGCTTCTAGTCAGGGAAAGGGAAATACACTCCTAAATAAACCCTGCTCACCCCCTTGGTAGATTGGCACGAGCAGACAGGCTTATCTCAGAGGCAGTGTGTAAAGCATTTGTGAACACATACAGTAATATAGTGAAAACACTACAAATGGACACCACACCAGTTTAGAAAAATAAGTAATCTTTAATATGACTTTCAGATGGTAGAAATAGCTTAGTTAAATGTAGATTGTAAAAGCAACACTTTACTCTCAAAGTACCTTGGATGCATCACGCAAAACAAACAAAAGGGTCGCAGGGAAGGTGATGCGTCGGTTCCTTGCTTCGGGGTGGTGATGCATCGGTTCCTTACCAGAGAGGAGGTGATGCGTCAGTTTCCTACTGCGTTCCGGTTACGATGCGACAAGATGGCTCCTCTATGCGATGCGACGATCCTGTGCGATGCGACAAAATGGCGTCTTTGATGTGATGCGACAACGTGGATGCGATGTGTGCACGCAAAATAGATGAAGTTTGGAGTCGCGACAGTCCCTGTGACACGCTTCTCTGGTGATGCGACTGCAACATCTGCGGCAGCGGCACGCTTCAGCGGTGATGCGACTCGCTTCCTCAGCAAAGCGACTGCAAACAGCTGTGGCGGCGACATGCTTCTTCGGCGATGCGACGGCAACTGATGCGGCGGTGACACGCTTCTTCCTTGTTGCGTTGCGCTTACAGCTCCCAGCGACATGCAGTCTTCAAAGGGCCCAACATAACAGCAGGCACCTCACTGCAGGTAGAATTCCCAGGAAGGAAATTCAGGGGGAGCTGACGGTGAAGTCTTTGTGTCCCTGAGACTTCAGAACAGGAGGCAAGCTCAACTTCAAGCCCTTTGAGATCTTTCTCAAGATAGTAAAAGTTCACGCATAGTTCCTTTTCTCCTTTCCTTGGCAATAAAGTAACCATTGTAGGCCCAAATCGTCTCTTTCGCAGGGGCAGTGTCCTCCTTTAGCTTCATTGGTTTCTTCTCCTTGGCAAAGGTTTGTGTTGATTCCCAGAAGTGATCTACAGTTCTGGGGTCTGGGCCAGAATATTTATACTGCAAAATCCTTGGTTCTCTGAAGGCAGAGGGTGCCTGTGCCCAGCCAAAACCAGGTCTGTCCTCCCTGGTGCAGCTTCCTGGCAGGAGGTGGAGACAGCATTGTTGAGAGCAGACCTGGCCCAAGTAGCTGAAAGAAAAACTCCTCCTCCTACTCTCTATTCTATGAAGGCTCAGGTCAGTGAAAGGAAATCTCCTCCCCCTACTCTCTATTATATGAAGGCTCAGGTCTGTGAAAAGAAATCTCCTCCCCTACTCTCTATTCAATGCAGGGCCTATTCAGCCCAGCCCTGACCCATCAGACTGCTGGAGCCAAGGCCCTCTCCAGCCCCCTGTCACTCACAAACCAGACATGGAATACACAAACCTAGCAGAGGCATGCTGGATGGTTAGGCAAGAAAATACCTACTTTCTAAAAGTGGTATTTTCAAACACAGAATGTAAAAATCACCCACACGAAAAGATGTATTTTAACATTCTGAGTTCAGGCATATTAAACTTGTTTTTCTACCTTGTTCCCTGGGTCAGGATTAAAAGATGTTATAATCAAACTGCCCATTCTGGCCTATGGGAGCAGGTAGCCTTGCAATAGTGAAAAAATGAAATTGGCTGTAATTCACTATCAGGACATGCCACACACATCAGGGCATTTTCTACCTTTCACATACAATGCACCCTGCCCTTGGGCCTACCTTAGGGGTGACTGATATGTAGAAAAGAGAAGGACTAGGGAATGGTAAGTGGGTGCACGTGCCAAGTCGACATGGCAGTCTCAGACTGCACACAGGTTCTGCAATGACAGGTCTGAGCCATATTTTACAAGCTGCTTCTGTGGGTGGCACAATCAGTGCTGCAAGCCCACCAGCAGCATTTGATTTACAGGCCCTAGGCACACATAGTGCACTGTACTAGGGTCTGAGAAGTAAATCAAATAAG
The DNA here is from genome assembly GCF_964204655.1 of Triturus cristatus. Lineage (NCBI taxonomy): Eukaryota > Metazoa > Chordata > Amphibia > Caudata > Salamandridae > Triturus > Triturus cristatus. The sequence goes on from NC_140588.1 coordinate 79,327,031, forward strand.
CCAATCATGGAGTCACTAACTAATCCATTACAACAATTTACAATAGGGAGCACTTGTACTTTGGCACTGAATAGCAGTGGCAAAGTGCCCAAAGTATCTAGACCAGCAAAAACATAGCAAAAACACAGGAGGCAACAGAAAAAAATGGAAGTGAGACCCACGCCAATGGTGCCAGGTCTAACACATGCCAATATAATATATCTCACTCCACTGTACGACGCTCCACTCTAAGGCACTGTACTCTACCTTACTGCACTGTACGCTATTACACTGTATCACACTCTATTGTAAACCACCCTACTCGTCGCCACTTCACTAAACGCTATTCCACTGTTTGCCACGCCACTATACTCTGTAAAACTCAACTGTACATCACTCCACTCTGGCTATCCCACTCTATGCAACTACATTCTATGGCACTCCAATTTATGCCACTCTGTTTTATGCTACTCCTTTATATACCACACCACTTTGCACCACTCCACTCTACACCTCTCTACTCTACTGCACTCTACACTACATCACTCCACTCTATGCTACTCCAGTCTAAGCCACTTCACTCTAGTCTATACCACTCCACTGTCCAATACTCCACTCTATGCTCTTCCACTGTTGGCAACTCAACTGTATGTCACTTCACTGTACACCACTTGACTATGCTAACCCACTGTATAACTTGACATATCTGCCTGATCTCAATTAGGAAGCACAGCTTAATAAGTGTAATAATGAATCCCTAATGCTATCCTATGGGAGGGGTAAACCTTACAGTAGTGAAAACGAATTTACGAGTTTGTCTCTTCCAGAACATGTAAAACTTAAAAGTTCATGCCCAACTTTATAATTACACAGCACCCTGTCCTATGGGCTATCCAGGGCCTACCTTAGTTGTGACATATGCAATAAAGAGGGAGTTTGAGGCTTAGCAAGAGGATTGAAGTGCCACGTTGACATGGCAGTGGAACACAGCATTCAGACTGCAAAAGCAGGCCTAGGACATGTTTTGAGGACTACTTGAGTGGTTGGCACAATAAGTGCTGCAGGCCCACTGGTAGCATTTTATCTACAGACCCTTGGTATATGGCACGGGTACTCATAGTACGGCCCGTGGGCCGCCAGCGGACCGGCAAGCCTTTCTTGGCGGCCCACGGACCTTGCAGACATCGTACCAGTGTGTTTGTTTTTTTTCTCAGTGTCAGCAAACACAGACTCTGCTCTGTGGGGGCCAGGCGATGCAAGTGATAGTCCGAGTGGAGCTGCAGGGGCGCTAAGAAGAGGTGAAATACAACAAAGCCTTGTTATTATGCAAATGGTCTCTTAAAGACCTGTGAAGTACTCGGTGGGGCTGTGTGTGTGTGCCCGGGAAGGGAAGCTGCCTCGGCTGCCACACAAGGGGAGGGGCAATGTGACAAAGAATGACAGAGGACAGCAGGGTGTGAGGGTCAGGTGAGATGACAGAGGGTTACAGAGGGCAGTAGGGAGAGACAGAAACAGACAGAAAGACAGAGACAGGGACAGACTGACTAATAGAGGCAGAGACAGATAGAGGCAGAGATAGATAGAGACATAGACAGATAGAGACAGAGACAGATAGAGGCAGAGACAGATAGAGACAGCGATAGAGACAGCAAGAGACACAGCGAGAGAGACAGCGAGAGAGAGAGACAAATAGAGAGACAGAGAGAGAGACAGGGACATATAGAGGCAGGGACATATAGAGGCAGAGACAGATAGAGGCAGAGACAGAGACAGAGGCAGAAACAGACAGAGCTAGAGACAGACAGAGGCAGAGACAGGGATGGGGCAGACAGAGGCAGAGGCAGACAGAGATGGAAAGGGAGACAGAGGGAGGGAGACAGAGACAGGGGCAGACAGAGCTAGATCGAGGCAGAGACAGGGACAGACAGAGGCAGGGACAGACAGAGGCAGAGACAGAGACAGGGACAGACAAGGACAGACAGAGACAGGGACGGGCAGACAGATAGAAACAGACAGACAAAGGGACACAGAGGGAGGGAGACAGAGACAGGGACAAAGACAGGGACAGACAGCGACAGATAGAGGCAGAGACAGGGACAGACAGACAGATAGAGACAGAGAGGCAGAGAGAGAGAGATGGAGAGGGAGACAGAGAGGGAGACGGAGGGAGACAGAGGGAGACAGGGAGTGGGAGGGGGTGGGAGGGAGACAGAGGGTGACAGAGGGAGGGAGACAGAGAGGGAGGGACACAGAGAGAGAGGGAGACAGAGGGAGGGAGACAGAGGGAGGGAGGCAGAGGGAGGGAGGCAGAGGGAGACAGAGGGAGGGAGTCAGGGGGAGACAGAGGGAGGGAGGCAGATGGAGGGAGGCAGAGGGAGGGAGGCAGAGGGAGACAGAGGGAGGGAGTCAGGGAGAGACAGAGGGAGAGAGGCAGAGAGAGGGAGGGAGAGGGAGGGAGAGGGAGGGAGAGGGAGGGAGGCAGAGGGAGGCAGAGGGAGACAGAGGGAGACAGAGGGAAGGAGTCAGGGGGAGACGGAGACAGGCAGAGGGAGACAGACAGAGAGAGATAGACAGAGAGGGAGACGGAGAGAGAGGGAGACGGAGAGAGAATGGGAGACGGTAAGGGAGGGAGATGGAGAGGCAATGAGATGGAGGGAGGGAGACGGAGGGAGGGAGACGAGGGAGGGAGACGGAGGGAGAGGGAGGGAGGGAGGGAGACAGAGGGCGACAGACAAAGGGAGGGAGACAGAGAGAGACAGAGGGCGACAGGCAGAGAGAGGAGGGCGACAGAGAGAGGGAGACAGAGGGAGGGAGACATAGGGAGGGAGTCAGGGGGAGACAGTTTGACGGTGGGAGACAGACAGAGGGAGGGAGGGGGACAGAGAGGGAGGGGGACAGAGAGGGTGGGAGACAGAGAGAGGGAGACAGAGGGAGGGAGACAGAGAGAGGGAGACAGAGAGAGGTAGACAGAGGGAGGGAGACAGAGAGAGGGAGACAGAGAGAGGAAGACCGACAGAGACAGAGGAAGATGGACGGAGGGAGGGAGGGAGACGGATGGAGGGAAGGAGACGGACGGAGGGAGGGAGGGAGACGGACGGAGGGAGATGGATGGAGGGAGGGAGATGGAGGGGGAGATGGAGGGAGGCGGAGGGCAGGGAGACAGAGAGAGGGAGACAGAGAGAGGGAGACAGAGAGAGGGAGAGGGAGGGAGACAGGGAGAGGGATACAGAGGGAGGGAGACAGAGAGAGGGAGAGAGAGGGAGACAGAGAGAGGGAGACAGAGAGAGGGAGAGGGAGGGAGAGAGAGAGAGAGAGAGAGGGAGAGAGAGAGAGATATGTGTATGCCAGGTCCGGTGGCTCAGTGGACGAAGGCGTCCGCTGCAGGGGCCTGTGTTCCACCTCATGGTCACAGTTTTTTTGTTGCTCTAGCCCCGCCCCCTCCCCCAATGACCCTGCCCCCACGGTGCAGCCCCGGCCACAAACCACACTGTGAATTTGGCCTCCGAGAGAAAGTTTGTGAGTACCCATGGTATATGGTATACCAGTCTACACGGGACTTAAAAGTAAATTAAATATGTTAGTTAGGTACAGGCCAATCAATACATGTTTAGGGGAGTGAGCAGAAGCACTTAAGCACTGGATCACAGTGGTAAAGTGCACAAGAGTCCTAAGGCCAACTGAAACTAAATCCAGCAACAAATCGAAGTAAGTAGGCAAAGTTTTGGGGACGACCATTCTAAGGCTGGCAGGTCAAACAATATATACATATATTGCGTAATAGTGAAAATATTTTTGATACCTCTTTTGCTGAATAAAGTACAGAGGAAGCGTGGAATCAATCCTGTCAAACATGATTTGGCTAGCTGTAATTGAAGCCATTAAGAGAACCAAGGCTCAAGACTTACAGAAGATTCTATATGAGTTATTTGGGAACTAACATACAGAACCTCTTTGATTTAACTACATTTTGTGTGGGAAGAAAACTGACTCATAAACGAACAAGAAGGGAACTTTCACACCTGCAGGTTAATACGGGACTACCAGTTTATGAACTTTATTGCATCTTCTCAATTTTAGACAGTTCTTAGGATCTCTTGAATTATCAGTTGTCTTCAGGATTTTTTCTTTATTCTTTATGTTGCATCGTGTATAGAAGCATAGTTTTGCAACACTATTGCAAACATTTTAAGACCAATATTAATACCTCTTGGCCCAGCATTTGCAATTTTTTTACACACTGTGTAGTAGAAAACTATTGACAGTTTAAGTTACAGTTAGTGTAGCGTGAGCCATGTAGGGTCAGATAGACTACTCTTTTTAATACTGTTATACCCTTTGCTTCTAGGTACCCAAGTGCTTATTGATATGCTATGATGGGTTTATGTTTGCAAGGAATCAGCTCTCTCACGCATGGGGCACGTGCACACCTCACCATTTCTATATTACATTCTTTAAGAAAAAACTCCAGCAACAAAAATATCCTCCCTCCAGGTAGCATGCAATTCATGCACACTGACAGTGCATTCCCAAGTGGATATATATGGGGGAAGGGTACATCAGTGATAGGGGTACCTCAACGTTCTTGGGTCATCTACTAGCCGTCCGGTAAAGTTACCCACTCTATCGACTCAACACAAATGAGACGGTCTACATTCTACAAATAGAAGTTAGGCTGACCTTCAGTATTCACACTTGCTTAGCAGGGGCTTCCTGAGATGGTGTAAAGGAAGTGAACCTTCAGGTAGAAATAACAAAGTTAGTTAAAAGTTCAACAAAGACGCAACAGGTCTTATCCTTACTGTGCAGCGCTCCTGAACCAACTCCAAGCATGAACCGAAGTCCCAGAATGGAACACTCAGGATCTCGTGCGATAATGAGTCAGCAGCAACAATTACAAAAAACAAACTGGTAGTCACAAATAAATTAAGAAACATTTTTTGTTTTCAATTTAGTAAATAGAGAGTCAGTATTTAGCACAATTCTTTAGGAAGAGGTTGCATGTATTATTAAAAACCTTATCCTTTTAGGGTATCATTAGGACAATAGTGGGAGCAATATTTTGCGCATGCTCTATTGAAAAATATAACTTACATTATTGTATCTGTACACGTACATCGGACTTACTCCAGTTGAAATGAGGTCAACCTAAAAGAGGATTAAACTGTGCAGACCAGAGGAGAGCCTGCTTCTCTCTGAATCCTTACTTATTGCTTGCAAGCGTGATGGGGACAGTCAATTCTTTTACATCGATTCTCCATGCAGTAAGCCTAAAAATATTTCAAGGGTATGACATTAGCTGTCATCCCCTGTATACTGTGTTCCGAAACTTCGACATCTGTACCGCTGCTAATGACACAAAGAGCAGTGCAGCTTTTTCTGCTCTTTAAACCATCCTTTGTTGTTCCCTTCATATAAACGCTGATGTGTTCACAATTGCAGTCGCTTTCTTGACTCAAGCTGAATTCTTAGCAGTAGTGTAAGTCAGGCTCTGGTTACATGGAGACTTTCTTCTTTGGGCTGCTACAAAAATTCACTCTTCTCAGAATCTCTCTATGACGAATGTAGGGGCATATCAACAACAACCGGCGATAATTATCGCTCAGCGCTCTTAGCGCGAGGATAATTATCGCCGGCTAGCGTGAATTTTTATCGCTGAGATAGCGTGCTATTAGCAATGCTTATCTCAATAGCGATAAAAATCTACACGCTAACAGGCTAACGTGAGATTATCGCTGGGTTTCCAGCGATAATCACACGTTACCTTGTTGATAGGGACATGCAAACTTAGCCATGATATCCTCCTTCCATAGGATATCATGGCTAAGTCTGAAAATTAGCAGATGTAAAAAAGCAGCGTTAAGCGCGGTTAACGCTGCTTTTTTTGTCTCTAACAGGGTTAGCGACATTCTTGATAATAGGAGAAATGTCGCTTAGCGACATTTCTCCTATTATTTTACTCTGGAACGCCCCCTTTGCATCTCATTAGAGATGCAAGGGGAAGCGTAGAGTAAAAGGGTGCTAACATGCAAATTTGCATGTTAGCACCCTGTTGTTGATTGGGCGCTAGTTTTATCTCTCCTTTTTTGGCTTTTAAAGCCAAAAAAGCAGAGATAAAGCCCTTGTTGATATGCCCCGTAATATTTTACGTTTGCGTCTTTAAAAAAAAATATTTCGCAAGTAGTGTTATGTTGGGAAACTTTGGCACCGATTTTAACGTTTTTTGTGCACCTTAATTGTGCTCCCCTGCTTTAAGCCTTTGGCTATGCCCTAGGATCAGCCCATTTGCCCTAGGAGCCCAGTGTGTGTGGCCTTGGCCAAGCACAATGTGCTCTGGGTATGAGGGCTATAGCCAACCATGTGCCGGTTACATCTGCTCTTATTGACTATTAGGCCTCATAAAATGTCTATGGTCAGCACTGGTGACATGTCTCCATGCCCTTTGCTCATACTTTGGAGAGGTCATTAAACAAGGCGGATACTATTTCCATCTGACTTCGAAGCTCACAGGGCTCGACCTTTGGTCAATGCAGATATGATCTAGGCAAAGTGTTTGGAAACACATTGTATGTCCTCCTCTGCCAGATGCGGAAAAGAGCACTCGGTTCCAGTTTCAGCAGGGTCTGTGATGATGTAAATGTGCTGTGATATTCAATATTACCAATAATTTCGTCACTGAAGAGCATTTTTGATGTTTTGTACGTGTGTAGAAAATAGAAATTGCTTCAAATTCTATCCAATAACTGTGGGCCAGATGTGAAGAAAGTTTTAGTGTTCTCAAACCTTTTGAATTGCTAAATCATAGGTTTTGCAAATGTTAAAGCCCTTTGTACTATGTACTTACGCCCATATTTATAATTTTTTCACGCAGCACAACACAGCATACAACGCAGCAAGCCACCTTGCTGCGTTGTGCTGCATGATAGGGAAAGGGCAGGAATGTTCTGTATTTAACATTATATGGCACGTTCCTGTCTTTTCCTAGATCTGACACCCTTTTAGGTGCCTAGCGCCAATGCAGGCACCCTTGCATCATACTGCAAGTGTGCCTGCGTTGTAAGCAGGATTGATTTTGTGCAGAAAGGGGCACCTTCCTGCATAAAAACAATCCTGAGAGGCATTTTCCTCTCTCTTTGTGTGATGCAAAATGCAGCACATGTAGAAAGAGGATAAAACAAAGAGGAATTAAGATATTTCTCCTTGTTACACCTCATCTGGGGAGATGTAGCATTTGATGCATTCCCAGGTCTATTGCTAATGGTAAATCAGGGAAAGTGCCAAAATCCATGGGTGGATGAGTGAGAACACTCACACTCCACTCATGTAAAGCCTCCCCGCTGCAGAGTAATGCAAGGCAGCGATTTGCATTACTTATCTTATCTTATCTTAAGTGCCATTTGTAAAGCGCGCTGACGCCGAAGCTTCCTGGCGCTAGGTGGTCTTACATGGCTTGATGAAGCTCACTTAGGTTTTGCATTGCCCTTTCACCCGCTTGCGTGCTGCAAGGGTGATGCAAAACCTTGATAAATCTGGCCCTAAATGCATTGAGGAACAGGAGCATGGAACGTGGGAGGCACTCTTAACTGAAAGCCCTCATGTTTGCTGATGCTACTTTCTTGTTCTCCACATCCCACAGGGGACTGCATAAATTGTTGGACCAGTTTTAATGTTTTTGCCAAATGAGTGGCTGGGAGATTAACGTGAGCACAACTAAGTACAAGGTCCTGAATCCTGGGCATTTGACAAGGACTCATATTATTTTAGCAGGGGCCCCACTGGAATGTGTGTGTGCACATTTGTGTAATTAGGCTGCACACTGACTGAACATTTGGGCTAGCAACCTCACATGAAGCAGCAACAATTAAAATCAGAGCAAGTGGTGGGAGGCATTCTAAAGTAGTTGTGCAGCCCTATAGATTTATAATCTTCAGGCCTTGATGACAGTCATCTATTGTGCAGAGTTGTGGGGGCATCTGAGTGCTACCCCATTGGTAATGGTGGAAAATTGCTTTATGGGTTAGTTGGTGGGAGTACCTATGAGCACACCTCTGCTTCCAGGTAGGGTGGACTTTGAGATGTGAGTCCTCTCCAACAGACTGGCACTGCACTCCTTACTTTATTGGAGGAAGATCTCAGGTACCCCGTAATTATTTGCCTACCATCAAGGGCTGGATGATTTTTTTTAAAGTTCAAGTTCAATTTTATTAATGTTTAGATACTTGTCTTTACAATATAAATTGTAAAACTGAATAAAAACGTTTAATTTAAACACCCCAACATCTTTGCCCCCCCATGCTTCTGAAACAGGTTCTAACCCAAGTGCAACAACATTTAAAATATCTAACAACTAACTTAAACTCATGGCCAAACCTCATGCATCACTAATCCAAACCTATTTTAAAAAATGTTGTCAAAGCACATGCAACATCTAAAAATTCCATATTCAGCAAAAGTGCAGGTGTCACGATGATTTATGCCATAACTTTGGTTTTAATATCAAATGACAAATCGTGTTAAGATGACGAAAATCAATCAACAGAAGAACATTAAAATTTTGATGCTGCAAACCCCAGTTGTTCTCTGCATCTAAAAGAAGTGCACATTTTCAGCCCTTATATATCATGCTTTCAAAGCTACCCAAAATTAGAACTAAGCTTAGCTGGGCGTCAGATAGTGCTAATATATACAGAAATGCCCTCCTGTTTTTCCAAGATTCTAACATATACTTTGCCGAGGGTTTATTACTTACGTACTTCATATCGGCTGATCTGGACTCTCTTTTACAGGTTTTTTTTTAGTTCACGTTTCGAAAGATGGGATGCCGCCGTTATCTTACCCTTCTCCATTTTGTAGGCCCCCTGCAATGACAACTAACTTATTCTGACCTGCATCACCCACTTTAACTCACTCCTTCCTATTTCAGCAGCACATAAGGCTGATACCTTCTGTCGCACTGAAGACCAAAGTTTATACTAAAATTACAGTATTGCTTTATAGCCTTGTAAATTCCAAGCCTGCACTTACCCCTCTAGCCTTATTGTTGTCTCATTGAACTGTTTGCGAGAGCTAACAATTTTTTCAGACACTTGTTCTCACATCTCTCCCAACTTCCCTTCATACTTAGGGACAATACCTCAGTCCCGTAAATACATTGAATAGGGACAATTGCATTGTAGGCTGTCAGGAGAGACCAGGAGGGGCCACCGAAAGTATTCTTAAAACGGACAAGGCACCCTATCGTTGCTGCTGCCTGCATGACCACCAACTCTTTATGTAAGGCCCAGCTCAGCTATTTTGTGAATGTCATGCCACTGTACCTATAAGATGATACCACCTCGACCCTACTATTACCTAACAGCCACTTATACGGTTTACTTTTTTCCCAAGGGGATAATGTTTCTTTTTTTTACAAATTCACCTTTAATTTATTAACCTCACAATAATTTTTTAATTGAATCAGCTTTCTCTGTAAGCCATCTTGGGTCAGATCCAGGATTGCCAAATCATCTGCATAGAACAGACACAACACATGTCTACCCAGTATTTTCGGTGAAAAAGACTGAGTCAATTCCAACAACCCCAGGAGGTCAGCTAGCAAACAAAGAGAACAACGTAGGTGCCAGGGCAAAACCTTGCCTTAATCCATTTACTTGACATATTCTCCCTGAAAGGGCCCTGTAGTGCTAGAGGCACTCTTGTGGTCTGACACCCTGTGATGACCTTTGACTGCCATTATTTTAATTGACTTTGATGTGTTATTTTACCCTAGCCTGAATTTACGATGTCCTGCATATGCCTTGCTTCTCTTAAAGGTTTATTTCTTGTAATCTTGCAGTCTTTCAGTGGGAGCTGTCACGGAGTACGACAGCCTTGCCAAGAACAGAACGTGTGGGATGTGCATTTGAGAGTATGAGAGAGAGAGTAAGGTGTGGAATGTAGTTATGGACTCAAAGTGCAGTGTTATGAGCAGTTGTGCACAAATGTGCTCTGTGTTGTACGTTGAGAGATGAAGTATGTGATGCTATAAGAGAATTATTAAATTCTTACTATTGGCTTTGACCTGGCCTCATGTCATCCTGAATTCTGACTCTGCCTGGCTTGAGCTTTATCTGCGTGTACAGCCACGCTTGCAAGTTGTTTGGGTTAATCAAGTTCAAGGATTGTTTTTGTGAGAGATTGTTTAATGTACCCTGGAAGGCTTTTGTGAGCTTCGTCTTGATAAAGGCCAGAACATGCAAGACTGTAGAGGGAACGTGCAAATTCCTTCCTGCCATGGAATACTTGCTTGGAAGCTGGCTAGTCCTGGTGAGATTCTTTTGGCGCAGGGAGGAAATTCTCGAACCTTCTAATGTGTTTTTGAGATTATAAAGCTGAGGGTTGTTGACTTTGAAATCCGAATGGGGACGGACGCGACTACTTCGGTACAGTGGAACCCTGGTTGGCTTGCGTGGTTCCAGTGGCTGTGGTCATTTGAAGTGTTGAGTTTTGATAATTGCCATTGTGATGTGTGGCAAATGGCTTTGATCATTTGAGGTGTTTGAGTTTTGATTATTGTCATTGTGATGTGTGGCCGGTGGCTTTGATCATTTGAGGTGTTTTCTTTGTGATTCAGCGTATATATCTTTCTGACCTCTTGCAGGACATCCCATATATTATTTGCTTGAGTCTTATCTCATATTATTTGCTGCTTGTTTATTCATTAGTATTATTCATGCATTTAACTGTTGCATTTACCAAGTGTGTTATTATTGCTTGCATATAAACATATATATCTCTATATATATTTGAATGTTTTGCATTTAGCATCTGGGAAAGCCTTTCTGTTAGAGAGCATTGTGTAAAATAAAACCCCAAGCCTTTTCTAAAAAGAGAGTCTTTGCATTGTGAAATAAAACCCTTTTCTTAAGGTGTTGTTGGTTGTGTTTCATGTCTCCTGCTTCGCCGTGTAATTTGAGCCACCATGTGGGAGAGTCTGTATTATCTGAAAGGCTAAGCAAGACAGGCCCCTTCCAAATCTATCTCCAGTTGTGCTCAATTTTCAGAGTGCGATTCCTGAAGGAACGTCAACAAACATTGGGGTATACCCTGCTGTATTAAGTTAGCCCAGAGTATACTATGGTCTACTAAATCAAATGCTGAGCTAAAATCATCAAAACAGCAAAATAAACACCCAGTTGTTTCCTACAACTTCTGTCCCAAGGCCCAGAATCTGAAGCAATGATCTTTAGTTGAGTGCCTGGGCTTAAAACCCCTTAAACGTTCAGAACAGTTCTGTTCCCCTCAATCCAAATCTTCAATGAACTGAAAATAACCTTGGAATACAATTGTTGCACCTACATCCAGAAAACGTATCTAACGTTAATTGCCAGGTACATTCATCTCACCTTTTTTATGTATTACTTTAATTATTGCACCCTTTCAGCTAGATGGAAATGTACCAATTTTGGTTATGGCTATAAAAACTTTGAAAAAAACATTGCCCACCACACTGGGTTAGACTTTATTGCAATCACTGGAAGAATATTCTGTCCAGCAACTTTAGGTAAATTTAGAGAAGGTATCAACTTTGCGATAGATTGAACGAAAAAAGACTCCAAGGCTTCATCCCCCAGTTTAGGTCAGCCCCCCCAGTTATGTCCCTGGCATTACAAATATTACTTAAAAGTTTACCCAGTCGGTTTCTGGCACCATACATCTTGCCGCAGGGGATGGATTTACTAAATCCCCTCTGGACCAACTTCCAAAACTTCCTCATATCCTTTTCCTGTAAAGTTCTAATCATAAGGACCCAATTTGACTGCAAAAGGGCAGCTTCTGTGACATAAGCAAGACCTCATACTTCTCTGTGTTCCTGAATGGGTGTTTGAGCATCTGAGTGGGTGGGTGAGGGGTGAATGACTGCCTGCATGGCTGAGTGAGTAGGTGAGTCAGTGGCTATGTGGCTTAGTGAGTGTGTGTGTGATGCTGTATGGGTGAGTGAGTATGTGTATGGCTGTGTTGGTGAGTGAGCGCATGTGTCAGTGCTATATGGATGAGTAACTGGGTATGTAAAAGGCAGCATAGATGGGCTATGTGAGTGACTGTATGGTTGAGTGAGTGAATGTGAGAGTGGCTGTGTGGGTGAATGTGTGCTTGTCAGTGACTGTATAGGTGAGTGAGGATGTGTTAGTATCTGTATGAGTAAGTGAGTGAGTGTGTGTGTATAACTGTTTGGGTGAGTAAGTGGCTATGTGATTGAATGTAAGGGTGAGTGAGTAGGTGAGTGAGATCTATGAGTGAGTGACTCAGTGTATAAGTATCTGTAAGGGTGTCTCAGTGAATATGTGTGTAGGTGTATTAGTAAGTGAGTGGGTATATGAGTGGCTGTATGGGTGAGTGATTGGATGTGAATGTTAATCTATGAAACAGTGAGTAGCAGTGTAAGTATTGGTATGGGTGTGTGAATGGGTTTGAGAATGGTAGAGTGGAAGTTGGATTCCGTGTATAAAAGGTTATATGGGTTGTGAGTGGGTGTGTCAGAGATTCTGTGGATGATGTAATCAGTGATGTCTTTTGAGATGTCAGCAGTTATGTCACTTGCCATGTCATGAGTGATGTAATATGTGAGGTTATAAGCAGTGCATTGCTGGGGCACGTGTCATAGTTAGCTCAGCTAACTGTAACATCTATATTTAACTGGTTATGTACAAGCAAAATCTGACCCCAACCATAATTTTCCTGTAACCTTTTTTTTTCCCAGTGAATTTCAATGTTTTTTTTAAATTCTAATTCCTAACTATAATGTCCCTGTAAGCTTAGTTTTTTTCATTGAATTTTGAAGGTTTTTTAAATGCTAGTTTCTAACACTAAAATGTTCCTGGAACCATTAGCTTTTTCAGTGAATTTCTAAGATTTTTGCCTAGCAGTAGCATTTGCAGAGTGGTGGAGAAAGGGGGCATGGCCTCTGGAGACATCTTAGCAATCACACTCTGTTGGGCTCACTGGAGATAAGAGGAGGGGTAGTTGACCGCCAAGGACATCCTTCAGGGCCAACTACCCTTCCTATTACCTCCAGTAAGTCCTAAACAGTGGATCTGCTGAGAGGTTTTCAGTGGCCATGTCCCCTTTCTCCACCATTCGGCAAATGCGCCTTCTGGTGCAGTATTAGTTGGGGGATGAAGTCCCCTTAGCTGTTAAGGGTCCTTGGGGGCCACCTAGCCCTCATAATACCTCCAGTAGGACCCACACATATGGATTGCAGAGAGGTCATCAGAGGCCACACCCCCGTTCTCCAGCACTACGCAATAGCGCCGGCTGGCGCACTGCTGCTTGGAGGAAGAAGTCCCCTTTAGCCCTGAGGCCTTCAGGAGGAAAGGGGACGCTTGTTGGAATCGGGGCACTGTTTGCTATGGCTTGGCGGGAGCAGGTCTTCGGCCAAGCCATAGCAGACTACAATGTCCTGGGGGTCGGCATCTCAGGACATTGCTGGAGTCAGCCCTGGGGATGACGGTCCCCAGGGCCATCTAGGGCTCCATGAGGGGGGCTGTGCGACCTACCTCCAAAATTAATTAAGCCCTGTAAAAGTGTATGGTCCCCGGGGCTGTGGGAGCCGTACATCACCTGTATGTATTCAATAGAGTTGCCCTGGGAAGGTGGCGGTCTCTGTGGGTGTGTGGGGGGCTGAAGCCCTTCCACAAATTATTATTTACTATAGCATCGGGGAGGTCGTGGTCTCCGGGGATGCATGGGGACCGCGTGGACCTTGCAATTGTCTGAATTTGTCCTGGAGATGTGGCAGCCCCTGGGGCTGTGTGGGGGGCCAGAGCCCCCCCACATATTAATATTTATGATAGACACAGGGACCTGGTTGTCCCCTGCATTTCTTCTTTATCTAGCCCCTAGCCTCAGGGAGGTGGCAGGCCCCAGGGCTGCGGGGGCCCATGCGGGCCCCCCATAATTATTTTCAATTGCACCTGGGACCTGGTTCACTGGGGGCCTAAATTAAACGAAGCACTGGAGCCTGTGATTAATCTTTTTTTTGTTTTCAGCAGGAGTCACAAATCCAACACGACTCCCAATGAAAATGTTTAAAAAAGCTTTATTAGCCCTGAGGGGGTCAAGGGGTCTCTACCCTGCCCCCTTTTCTTTTTTTAATCTTTTTTCATGCGACTCGGTTCTACTGAGCCACTGGATGCTGCCAACACTTCCTGGTTTGATGTGTTGGCAGCCAATCAGATCTCAGGCACGAGATCGGGAGGGTTTGCGGATCCTTTGTGTCCCTAGACATACAACTGTGAACTTGTTTAAATTTCTCCACAGCTACTGAACAGATTTACACTAAAGAACAAAATGGCTGCTTTCTGGATCCAGAGCTACCTTTCTGCCAAATTTGGGGTAATTCCGTTCAGCAGTTCAGGCTGTAGCCGTGTCTAAAATGTCCTATGTAAATTACCTTGGAGAAAAAGAATTTTGGGACCACCTTTTTTCTCTGCCCCTGCTGGACAAATCACCCTGAAATGTTCAAAATAAGAGGTGAAGTGAGCATCAATGAAAAAATGATCTTCCTATGGAAACTAGGTCCTAACTATAGGTACCTACTGGCGACTGCCAGTACGTAATATATATCTATATATATCTATATCAGTGATGTCATCAGTGATGCAATTTGAGATGTTGTCAGTGATGTCATCAGTGACGTCACTGACCATGTCATGTGTGATGTAATATGTGAGGTCATAAGCAGTGCATTGAGGGCTAAATATAACTGCTGAGTTTCACTCATTTTGTATGAGTGAAACCTGAGCCTAACTATAACGTCTCTGTAACCTTTGTTTTTTTCAGTGAATTTCTAATTTTTTTAATTCCATTTCCTAAGTATAATGCCTCTGTAATTTTTTTTTTAATGAATTTCTAAGGTTTTATAAAAGCTGATTTTTAACTATACTGTCCCTGTAACCTTTGTTTTTTTCAGCGAATTGTTAAGGTTTTTAAATTATATTTTCCATCTAAAATGGCTCTCTAAAGTGTATTTTTATAGCCTTGTGTTTTCTTCAGTGGATTAATAAGCGTAGTGTTTTTTTCTTTACATTTTTCATATTTGCAACAACTTTGCGATACTCGTGGTGATGGCGCACAAGGTGCATGTTTTTGAGGAAGTCTTAAACATATATACATAGACAGATTTTACTTACTAGCAGACACTCCTAGTTTAGTAATGTAGAGTTTATATCTGAGTTTATGTGATGGTTTTGTGAAAAAACCTCTTCAATGTGGTGGTTTATATATTCGCGGTGACTCTGTGGGCAAGTCATTGTCGGTAGTCATGAAGTGTATGTGTTTTTTAAAACTCGGGGATACATATTTACACATATTTTAATTAATATTTGACACAAGTTGTTTATTGATAAACTCTTTAAACCTAACTTTTGGAAGAATGTTTTCACTTAAAAGCCGTTTACTTGGTATTTAACGTGATTGCGGTGATGCTGGATGTCGCAATGAAGTTGATAACCGAAATGAATGCATGTTTTTGGTAAAGTATATAACACATATTTATACATATACATTGTTTGACCTACATTTGAGGTTTAATATCAGCCAATTAATACTTATGTTTCAGTACCTATTTTCAAAGAAAATATTATTCAGTTCATTTTCTGGTCATCGCGAAGACGCTGATTCATGCGAAGATCACGTGTCCAAGAAATAAAGGAATATGAATGGATGATACACTTTTCAACTAATAGGAAGAACACGCACATTATCGCTCTTGAACAGTCTTTAAGAAGAGTTCATTGTGAGCAGCTCACTAACATTTGTTGGAGTGTTTTTTTTGTGCTTATTTATGCACAAATGGCCAAATGGCAACTCAGCCAGAAGAGGGTGATCAGGTGGAACAACAGTTGGACCAGTAATTCCAAGAGGTGGATTCTGGTGACTCTGGAGATGAGGGCCTCCCCATAAGAAATGAAGCATTGCATGGGATTTCTTTAGGATTCCATCAGAAGAATCGAAAACAGTTGCTAAATATGAACAAATGACAATATCTGACAGGACACTGTCAAGGGGTACAAATGAGGAATATTCTTGCAAGACTACATCCATGCTTTACCATCTAAAAACATACCATGGCAATCGACTAAAAGAAGCAAGAAAGCAGCGCAAGGCTAAGGGACCCTCAACTTCAATAGTAGCCGCAACAACACAGAGAGTTCCTTCAGAGGTCCAATCTCAACTTTAGGATTTGGCTCCAGAATTTTCCTGCATGGCATCATACTGCATGGAGTGTGGAGTTGTGGATAGTGCTGGAGAGCCATCCATGACAGCCCTTCACAATGGTGCAAAGAATCACAAATGTTGATTTTTATGGGGGGCCCTTCCTAGTTTGTCTACAATTGTGAGTGCGTGTTGAAGTTTTTGCACTCCCAGTTGCTATTTTTGTTTGCAGCAAGAAAAAAATAAAATACATTAAAACTTTAAAATTCACAAAAACAACCTCCCCCAAAATAAATCTATTCAGTTAAACAAAAGGGAAGCGTAATGATTCAGTGTATGAACATGTATATGGTGATTGAATGCATGCATTGGTAGTGCATTGATGATTGAATGAGTGTATGAGTGGTGCATATTTGATTGAATGAGTGTATGAGTGGTGCATGGATGACTGAATGAGTGCACAAGTGGTGTATGCATGATTTGAATGATTGCATGAGTGGTGCATGCATTATTGAATGAGTACATAATAGTACATGGATGATGGACTGAGTGCATAAGTGGGGCATGAATGATCAAATGAGGGCATGAGTTGTTGGGTAACTGCATGTTGAGTGGCTGGGTGATTGGATCAGTGCATGTGTAGTGCTTGGGTAATTGGATTAGTGCATGTGTAGCACCTGGGTGATTGCATGAGTAGTGTATATGTGATTGGATGAGTGAATATATAGTGTGTGGGTGATTGAATGACTACAAGGTTAATGCATGTGTGATTCAATGATTGCATGTGTGGTGCCTGGATGATTTTATGAGTGCATGAATAGTGTCTAGGTGAGTGGATGAGTGTAGGGGTAGTGGTTGGGTGGTTGGATGAGTGCACGGGTAGTGCCTGTGTGAATGGATGAGCCCAAATGTAGTGCATGGGTGAATGCATGAGTGCAAGTAAAGTGCATGGGAGAATGCATGAGTGCAAGTACAGTGCCTGGTAAATGAATGAGGGCAAGTGCACTGCCTGGGTGATTGCATGAGTGCATGGGTAAAGCCTTAGTGTATGTATGACTCTAAGGCTACTGCCTGGGTGACTGGATAAGTGCCTGATTGCTGTCTGTGAGACTGGATGAGTTCTAGTGAAGTGTCTGAATAATTGGTTGAATGCAAGTGCAGCACCTGGGTGAATGGATAAGTGCAAGTGTTGTGCCTGGGTGAATGCATGAGTACAACTGTTGTGCCTAGGTGATTGGATGATTGCATGGGCAATGTCTGTGTAACTGGATGAGTTTATGAGTAGTGCCTGGGTAGTTGGATGAGTGCATGGGTTGTGCCAGAATGATTGGATGAGTGCCTCGGTATTGCCTGGGTGACTTAATGATTGGAAGTGTAGTGCCTGGATGAATGGATGACTACAACTGCAGTGCCTGGGTGAATGCATCAGTGCAAGAGTAGTACCTGTGTGAGTGAATGAGTACAAGTGCAGGGCCTGGGTGATTCCAGGACTTCATGGATATTGCCCTGGTGATTGCATAAGTACAAGCGCACTGCCTATATGATTGCATGAGTGCAAGTGCAGTACCCTGATAATTGGATGAGTGCAAGTGCAGTGCCTGGCTAAATGCATAAGTGCAAGTGTAGTGCCTGGGTGAATGGATATGTGCAAGTGTAGTGCCTGAGTGAATGGATGAGTGTAAGTGCAGTGCCTGGGTGAATAAATGAGTAAAAGTGCAGTGCTTGGGTGATTGCATGACTGCATGGGTAGTGCCTGAGTGAATGGAGGACACCATGGGTACTGCCTGGGTGATTGATTGGATGACTGAAAGTGTTGTGCCTGGATAAATGGATGAGAGCAAGTGCAGTGCCTGGATGAATGATAGTGTGCAAGTGTACTGCCTAGGTGATTCCATAACTGCATTAGTAGTGCCTGAGTGAAGGCATGACTCCATGAAAAGCCTGGGTGATAGGATGAGTGCCTGAGTAGTGGCTGGGAGATTGGATGAATGCAAGTGCAGTACCTGAGTGATTTGAGGACTGCCTAGGTAGTGGCTGGGTGATTGGATAAGAGAAGCTGTAGGGCCTGGGATATGGGATGAGTATCTGAGTAGTGACTTGATCAATCCATGACTAAATTAGTGATTTGTCACACTATCTCAACCACAATCTCCAACAACTGTGAAAAGATATAAACAGAGAAAAATGAGGATTTCATCTTGAACATTAGGCACCCAAAACAACACACAATATTTTTTCTCCAAAACTTACTTTAATTCAACATGGACAAATGTTTACTGTTTTTTATTGTTTTCATGTTTCGTACTTCTCTTTGAAAAGTGGGTGCATACTGTTCACTGCACTCACTACAAATATTTTAATAGTGGCTTGCAGATAGCTTACTACCTTAATGAAAGCAACTATATGTTAAAACAGTTTCTGATATTTTTATATCTGGTACAACATGTCCAACAATTATGAAGTAGTCTTCATTTTTGGATATCCTTTTGTAAACATCATCCCTGTAAGTCCAAATGATGTCTAAAATGTTCTTGGTCCATGTATGAAAAACATAACACATAGTATTACGTACAAGTTGTTGTAGTAGGCATTTTTTTGTGATGAAGAGACTTCTTAGATGTAGCTTAAGGCTACTGGTATTATAGTACCTACATTTTGATCTTATCTGTAGTAACAGAATGTAGTCCTCACCTGTTTTATAAATTCCTTTCGCTCAGTTAAAATTAGTCTTCCATTTCTTTCTGTAGACAATACCCTAATAGGCTGAATAATGTCTCAGAAACACATAATCCATATGTATGTGAACACAATACCACATTTTCTTATCCTAAATTCTCCTTAAACCTTTAGCTCTAGAAATAGCGGATATGAGTTTGGTAGCTTTTTAGGTAGTCTGGAAGTGAATGACACTTGTATGTCATTGTACTCTGTCATTCTCGTTTAACATCTTAAATATCTTGCGTATTGTCCAGAGGTTATATTAACTCCTTCTAAAATATTATTCCTATAGTTGTGAAAGCTCTTTTTGAAATGCAAATTTGTCCAGCTACAGAGTTCGTAATTTTAGTTCCTAATTTAATACCATCCACTCTGCATCGGTGTAGCATGACTATGACATATTTTCAATACCTTTGTAGAAACAACACCTACCTAATTTCTGATCTGTTGTTTGGACAGGTAATAACTGTATGAGAGTTTTTAGTTACATTTTCAAAGGGCACAGCTTCACAATATGGTAATGTCAAGTAGAGGAATTGTTCTGAATTGAATTCAGTGCTAGACGTAAATTCAAAATCTTCACAGGTATGGTTCCATTTATTAGTTAAACCAATCAATTAATTGATATTTACATCTTCTTCCTCTAATTACCTAGCATTACCATAAAAAGTCTTGGGCATCCTGCTCAAGATCTTGAGAAAACGCTACTGATCCAGAACAGTCATCTGTAAGTTTTCTTATTCCAGTACCAAAATGCATAATACTTCAGTCACTTCCTAATTCTTCAAGTTAACTGCATCGCTGTGAAGACATTCTTTTATCTACCTTTTCTTTTTGAGCTTCCCATGTAGGGAGGACTGACCGAGCTGGACTTCGGCTGACTTTCTGGTGCAGCATCGTCGGTCCTCCCGCCTCTTTCGTCAATGGACACTGCACTGCTTGTGGACCCCCAGGGACCACACCTTTCTGAATACAAGAAATGAGAAGTAAAAAAGGCTTAGTGACTTTTTTGTTTGTCTGTGTTGATGCAACAAATGTTTTGTACATCTATCACTTGCCTGACTGATAAGTTACAATGCAACATGTGTCTTTACACATGCTGAGCAAACCATGTATTTCAAGACACACTTTAGTGAACTGTGCACTACCCTCATCTCATGTTATGGCCTGAACTCCACAATCGGGGCCTCAGACATCAGCTAGGCCAGGGGCTCATACGTGACCTGTGATGTGACCTACTTCTGATCAGTGCTGAATGTTGTGATCTACTGAAGGGTGAACAATACTTATGCTATAGTGAACCTTCTTCACTGTTTGTAGGGGCCTGCAGTTTGGTAATGAAGCACTTTGAAACTGGAGTAAAATGAATTGAAGTGAAGGTATTCAACCGTATTTATTGTCAGAACCTAGTCCTTTTTTGAGGTTGTTGTTGACCAGGTTCCGCGTTGGCACTTTTTTTCGACTGTTAACATTTCCCAATTGTAATGATTGGTCCAAATCACTAGTGAAGTGCCCCTGTGATGATTTAGCCGATTAGTCTAACATTCACAGCATTCTTTTTTGTAAATTCTATGAGATTGCGAGGAAAAGGTTTTTGAAGCCGATCCTTATAAAATGGGGTATTAAGAGTTGTAGAGCAGCATATTGTAAACTGAAGCACTTAGAAACAGCTCTTGTGGTAAAAGCGGTCTCCTCCTATTTGAGATTATCAATAGGAGTGAGGAATACCATGGGGGCAGGGGCAACCTAGGCTGCAGCGTTTGAAATTTGACTTTTTATTTTATCTTTCTTTAACTGATTACCCCTTTCTAATTTTAGCATTGACAATGCATAGTGATAGGGATGTGTATTTCAATTTTTGTTGAATATGTTATATACGTAAACATGTGACGATGCTATATTTTATTATATAAACTTTTTAATATTTTTATCTATTGTACTATGAAATATCTGCTTTTATGATTTTACAACAAAATCGAATAAAGCTAATCTTTGACTTTGACTTTGAATTGAAGTGTTAGCTCAACATTTTAGGTAACTCTCCCTTTCAAATGTAGTCCTTGTAAAGGCATTCTGGGGCATAATTGTAAACACACCTCAAATTTGGACCTGGAAAGGTTATATGTATATGACAGATATACCTCAGTGCTTCAGCTGTGTATCCCTGTGAGTCTGGCCTAGCCTGGTCCATTTTCTACTGAGGAGTGCTCATTTGTAGGCCTTGTCATGTGTACCCCGATGATTATGATGTCACAAGCACATAGCCTCCCCTTAACATTGAAGTTTAGAAATGACCTTGCGACCAACTCATAAATAAGCTAAGGGCAATGAGCTACTCTGAAGGTGTCTGGTAGCTACTGATAGCTCCCATACAACTGTTTGTTGACTCCTGACATAGGCTGAGTAATTAGTGGGATGATACAAATAGATAACCTCATTGGCATTTGGTTTGTACAGACAACATTTGGAATGTCTGCATGATATGTTTCATGTTGCCCATGGTATGACCTTTCAACATATCACATGTAAATGACAGATATACATACAGACACATACTTCTACATGCACACCAATTATTATCTAGGCCTTTAAACACATAACACAGACTAATGTAGTTGTATTTTCACATTCTGAAGGGCTTACAAATCCCAAACATCATTGGCCTATGGCGTTAAATGATATATTACACTTCACTTGTAACCCTACAATTCATTCAGGAACTCATAGGGACATTGGAGCCTGTGTGATTGGGAAAAACAAGTTAGACAGATTCGCATTTACATTTGTAACATGTACCTGTTCCTCTGGTGAGCCATAGAGCTGCCTGTACAGTGAGAGGTCCCCCTGTGCCAGCAAGTGTAGCTCCTCAGCTGAGAAGGCAGGGGCCCTCACACTTTGTCAGTCTGCCATTGTTGCTCCCAGAGGTCAGTTACAGCAGCAAAAGTGGCTTATTGGCTACAGTGTTAGGAGACAAGTCAGCTGTTTTCAAACCACCTTGTACATGTAAGTGACATACGCGGTCTTCAGCGTAGATCCATTGTGGAGTTTACCACCCATTCTGTGGTCAACTTCCGCCGCGTCTGTATACTTCCAAATGTCCGATTGGCGAGGTCAGGCATCCGTCATTTTAGACGTCCAAAATTGTGTGTTTGTGACTGTTAAGTGCATCACCAGCACTCAAAATATCGGCTACTTAGTTCACAGATTCAAAGTTCGATGTGCACTCAACATTTTGTATTAAATACACATTTATGTGTAGTGTAACTGTGCAGAAATGCAATATTACTGCAGTGTAGTGTAGATCTCGGTTTACTGTATTTTAGCAGAAATTATAATTTAAAAAACTAAATTTGTAAATCATACATTTCATATTTCTAAATTACATAATACCTTTTAAAATTATTTCCATTTTAAGCACAAACTGCTAAGCATGAGGGACAGAAAACAAATATGTGATTAGCCTATGGAGTAAAAGCAAATATATTTGTGGTAGTACATGACTTTACAGTAAAATTCTCACATATGTTGCTGTGGAAATATTGAACAATGTTATAACGTTTTTCAAATGCAGACATATGAATCCTGAGAGAATGTGGAGACAACAGCTTCATCTGTGCAGTCCATTTCCAGACCTTGCCACCGTGATAGAAAGGGATATCATCAGATGGAATAGGCAAACTATACTGGATTTATGTCATCAGCTGGAACCAGATTGTTGTAGAAGAATGACGCTTCGTAGTCCATGTATGTAATAATTAAGTAGATTTATTCAGGATAGCTGTTATGATGTAGAGCCCCACCAGGAGCAACCTTCCTGATGCTCAGCCCATCCTCCATCTGACTCTCTCACTCACCAACATTCCATAGCCACCTCACACACCAACATTCCATCACCACAGTCACACTGGCTGAGCAGCAGGTATAACACATCTCCTTTCTTTACACAAATAACATTAGAGCCCTAGAAAGAATAACATTAAAATTAATGCATGCAAAGGATGACATTAGAATTATTGCATGCAACAGACTGACATCAGAACAATTGCATGCAAATAAACAATGTAGCAAAGTACTGATCCGAAAGCTGAAAATATTTGATGGAAACATTTCATGCATATGCACAACAAGTGGTAAAATAATACATACATAGGAAACCAGGTAAAATAATAGATTAAATGAATCCAGAAAGATAATAAATAGAATACACACATCTCCCCTTCTAACCAAACCAAGAAAACGCACACATTACCACACCACAAAACCTCAAACCAAACCCTGATACTACAACATGCCAGCTGGTCGGGCTAACATAAAATTGGTGTGTATGGCACCAACCACAGGGCACGGTAAGGAACCATAAAAAACATAAGAAAGTGTGGAACATCACCCCACACAAACCATATGACATCTAAACTGCCCTTCACCCAAACCCGAAGTGAGGGTGGAAAGTGTGAAAAGTCACTCCACACCAACCATACAGCGCAAACACAGCCCTTCACCCAAACCCGTAGTAAGGGTGATAAGTGTAGAAAATCACTCCACACCAATCAAGTAACAACAGCCAATGATGCAGTAAGGTTGAAACAGCAATCACTAGAGAAAAAAGCACTCACACTTAAAAAAACTGGCTTACTAACTGCCCTTCACCCACACCTATAGTAAGGGTGGTCAATGTGGAAAAAACACTCCACACAAATCAAGAAACAGCAATAAAAACACACACACTTCAAAATCTGTCTTCTTCACTGCCCTTTACCCAAACCCGTAGTAAGGGTGGAAACTACAATCATCAGTAAAACACTCACACTTTAAAAAAAGAATCTGGCTTACTCTCTGCCCTTCACCCTAACCCAGTAGTCGGGGTAGAAAAACACTACAAACCTATGTACTATGGCTTCACTCTGCCACACAACACTAACAAAAATGGAATCTTTGATGCCCTTCATCCTTACCCATAGCAATTTGGCATAAAATTAATAAAACACCACGCTCCAAACAGCAGTAATTAGGACCAAAATAACGGTGTAACTATGAAGCAAGAAGCCCATTGTTCAAGAAAAAAAAAACTACTTGGCCCAAACACTCAATTCCATATGGGTAGCAAACACTCAAAATAATAAAAGCTTCCCAATGGAGATCGCTCACAAAAGTCAATTCACCTAACTACATCAGTACAGTGAACAGTAAACATGCATAAACTAGTACCCATGCAATGCATACGTCTATGAATAACCCAGCACAAAGTCCCAACTGGTCAGAAAAGAAACAGCATTCAAAGCGCATGGTGAAACAAGCCCAGAAGAACCATAGCAAAATAGCAAAATCAAAAGTTAAACATTAAAGTATTCAGTCAATGCAGGACACAGCAAGTAGTAAGGCATTAAACAGCAGATACTAGCACAACAAAGAGGAGACGGGTGTTTCTCTCCGGTGAGCAACTACTCAACCGAAGCCCCTCACAACTACCATAAGGTGCTTTGCAGTTCTTATTGTAGTCCAACACCAACAGACAGGGTACCCCACGCAGCGCAGGAGTACCATACTGATGCAGGGGCTCATGAGGGTGAGTGTAGATGCAGCACGAAATCCAACATTTCCCAAACTCTCACCGGCACAGACATCAGGGGCCGAACATAAGAGCAAAGTAAATCAGCAAATGTGGAATGCCATACATCTCACCAGAAGCTAAAGAAGATGATGAGACGCTCAATGAAATAGTACAGATTTGCCAATGAACCACTCCAAAAAACCTTTCCCGCACTGAGGAGAAAATCCGAATGTTTGGCACAGGAGTCAGGGAAACTGCCATGGCTTAGATTACCAAGTGCGCCAAACAAGTGGGGCAGCACAAGATGCCTGGAACATCGGGGAACACTGCATGTCATCTCGCAGCACCACTGCATGATTGAAGCTCGAGGTAAGAAAATGCCTCGCGGCCCATTCGAATGCCAAATGTCAGTAACGGTCACACTAATGTTGTACCAACAAAATGTGAGAGAATAATTATACATAGTTCGTACACAATGCTAGCCCCCTTCATTCTTGCCAATGTAAGACAGAGCACAGCAAAGGCTGATCACAGAAATGCACAAGCCAATCCCCCAAAAGAAACCTCCGGTCAATAACACCAGCTCATGTCTGTTTGCCCCTCACACTGCCCCTTCACTCCAAACGCTGCCAGAAAGAACATTCAAGGATGAGACCAATTCTCCTCACTTTTCTGTTTGTTCTCCCGCAGGGGCACATGAAATTCTCATCCCTGAGACGAAAGGGTGTAATACAATGGTGAAGTAAGCTCTGGCTGGTAGGCTGTCCAGATGACAAGGACACTGGTAGGGCACAGGGCGTTACAAATGTTCTTGTACACTTCACCATAAGTTCCCAGCAGTTCTCTGGACACTCTTCCTTGTCTCTCAGTTTCTCTATGTTTTTCTTCACCAAACCGTGTACATTAACTGCAATCTGATTGTTTCCTCTCTCAGCCCACTTGCACGCATAGTTCCTCTTCAAAATCATCACCAAAATATGTTGTAATAAAGATGCCTGGTCCATGTAGATAATAGGATGGTTGATTTATTCAGGATAGATGTTACAATGAAGAGTCCCACCAGGAGCAGCCTTCCTGCTGCTCAGCCCATCCTCCAACTGACTCTCTCACTCACCAACATTCCATAGCCACCTCACACACCAACATTCCATCACCATCGTCACACTTGTTGAGCAGCAGGTATAACACACAATCTTCTGCCTCACAACAAAAATCCAACATCTATTACACCAATTGTCAAAAGCAGTTATTCATTTTGTGGCCATAGGATCTTTCCAATACACTGTTGCCATATCTGGTGGAATGTCAGAACCAACTTTCAGTGGTTTGCTACAAGAAGTTCTATCTCCTATGTGAGATATATCAACAGCTTTATCCAGCTTCCACTGTAGCAGGATTTAGCCAATATGATGGGGGACTTTTACGCTTTGGCTCACCTACCACATCGTTGGAGCCATTGATAGCACACACATTACCTTAGTGGCACTATATCCCAGAGAACAGGTTCACCGGAATTGGAAACACTTCCATTCAATCAACGTTCAAGTTTTCTGCCTTGCCGATTAGTACATCACAAGCATCTGTGCATGTGTCCCCAGCTCAGCCCATTATTATTCCATACTACGGAACATCACCATACCCCAGCAAATGTCACAACTTGTACCAGACAGAGCCGGATTTGTTGGCCAGTATAAACTTTCATAATATTTTTGGGCAATATCTACTTGAAGCATCTGAAAATGTGTAAAATATTTGGCGCATATTTTGTCTTCCAACTACGAGACTCAGCTTATCCCATCTGACCATGGTTGTTGGCACCCCTGTGCAATCCAACAACTCCAGGGGAAGTCCACTTCAGTGAGGAACATGGAAAACCATGGCGTCCAGTGGAGACAGATTTTGTGCTCCTAAAGCCCAGATTTATTTGTCTGGACCAAACTGGTAGAGCCCTCCTCTGCTCACCCGATAAGGTTTGCCAAATAATTGTTGCCTACTGCATGCTCCACAACATCGCCCTATGATGGAACATTCCTTACATCACAGAGAATGGAGACCAAGGAGACCCACTGGGTGAGGATCCTGGAATGCCTAATGATGATGATAGTGGTGATGAGGAAGGAGTTGACTAATGTCAAGATATAATTGACACCTTCTTTTGGTGAGTGTAAGCATATCTTAAGATGTTATCACTTTCACCGTTCACCACCTACTAATGTGATGATGATAGAGTTTAGTGTTGGTCATTTTTTAGGAAGGACAGGTTCAGGAAAATTGTGGGCAAAGGTGTTTGTTCATCAAAGTTTTGACACATTGAATTCTCTGTTTATTTACCGTGTTTATCTCTGATTGTTTTGTGGAACTGTGTCCTTCAAAAGTTGACTTTGTCATGTGTCCATTATGTTATTTTGATTGGTAATATTTGTGTTTGATCTATTTTAGCTTCCTTCATCATGTCATCTTCATTTGGACATTTCAGAGTTGGGACTTTTGCAGGTATATGGTGCTGTTTTGAAGTACTACAGGATCATGGGTTGATCTTGGGAAACACAGACACAGACTTTGGTTGCACAAATCTTGTACCAAGGCAACGTGCAATGTAACTGAATGGAAGATTTGAAGGTTACAGTTGACTTGTCCTCTGCCGTGTAATTGACCCTAAGGCAATATATGTACTATCATTGGCTCACACAACATGTGTTAGTGAAGTAAAATCACCATGAGCACCCTTCACATGACCTAAATCCTCATTGTGTGTAATGTGTATGAAGCTGTTGATGTGTGTCCTCATTGTGGAAAGGATTTCTTGTATAACACAACTGAAAGTTGTTTGTAACATTGCACAAGATACTGCTACAGTGTATTGGAATGATCTCCTGGCCATATAATGGAGTACTGCCGTGATCATAACTAATGATCTTATTGATGTGGCATTTCTATTGGGAGCCAGAAGATTAGTCTCCAGCTGATGACATATGTGAAGGATAATTTGCCTATGGAGTATTTTTCTTTTTTATGATTACCCGTTCTGCCATGGTGTCAAGGTCTGGAAATGGCCTGCAACATTCGGACTGTTGTCTTCTCCCTCTCCCAGGGTTCCTATGTTGTAATGGTTTTGGGACAGTATGACAAACAAAACTTTGGGCAATTGTGTGTCACAGCGGATGTTTATTAATATTAGGCACATGTTGTATTTTTCACAATGAATGTAATGTTTGTTACTTTTAGATCATAAGTATGTGTATAATGAAGTGGTTTATAATTTATTGGACCCATGATAGTTAGATGACATTAGAGGGGTCTTATAACCATCAATAACACTATACATGATCTTGCAATGGGTATTTTTGATTTATATGTGACCTGTTTCATTGTAATTACTCCTGAGGAAGAGCAATGGTTGCCCAAAATGCATTGGGTTACAATACCTATGTCGCGCCCTGTGGAACGGTGAACCCCCATGTACTTTGAAAAAAACATGGATGGGCATTTGTTGAACTTTTTGCCAAATATTGCGTATGAAAATGCTCGGACTAAATATGGATTTCTGATTACACACAATGAAATTAAATGGATTAAAAGGTGAAGAATTTGTTTGAACTAATTCATATGTGCATTTTAGTTGTGCATCCTGTATTGGGACCTGATGAGGCTCCAGCTTATTTTCAACAAATCTTTACTGCCTTTTAATAAAAGGTAATAGGAGTAGATTTGTGGTTTGTTTCTTATATCAAATGTTAGGAACATTACCTATGCGGAATGTTCTAGGGAATTGACAATCAGTTTATTGGTTGACATTTTAAAATGCATGATGGAGGGAAAGGTAAAGGGAAAATGAGGAAAGGAATACAATAGGAATGTTTTACTTTGTGATTATTTCTATTTATTTAACATGACAAAATCAAATGAAAGAGGGTGAACACAACTTACCCAAAAACAAATGAGATTTTATAAGTCATGGTCGATGACACTATCAATGTAGAGCCACATTTGTTTGAAGTCCAAAGGCATCAGAAAAGGTAAATGTATCTGGATATATTTCATAGAGTAAATGGCAGGCACACACTGGAGGAAATTAGGTTTGGAGTCTCTTAAAGCTGGGGGTTGGGGTCTTGGGATCCTGTCCTGCTGAGTGTCTGGCGACGTCCACTCCTGCGGTGGGGGTGAGGGTGGGATAAACATTAGCAGGGACTGAGGTGGCTACAGCTGGTTCTGACTGTTGCAGGGCCTCCCTTTCTATGGATGCCACAGATATACTTGGGCTAGAATAAGATGGTTGTGGGCCACAGAAAGGGGAAGATGGTGCTGAAAAAGCCCTGCACACATGGGTAAAGATGTCACACAGCACCCCAGTCAGGAAGCCCACATTGGAATTCAGGTTCCCCAGATGAACAGTTTGCTCCCTTTGCAGCTGTCTGAACTCCCAGAGCTCGATAACGACCTGGCCATCATGTTTAGGGAAATTTGACTGGCTCCCAAAATTCGGTCAATGGTGTCCTGGGTAATATTGATCCTAGTGGTGTCACTTAGCTGGCCCACAGATTCCCTTCCACCAACCCTACTCCAACTAGCCGGTGTCTTTGACCCTGTGAGCCCCATCTCTACTGGTTCCTGCCAGGACCCCTGGGGATGGTGTCTGCTCATCAGCATGCAGGACTGGGGGGCACAAGATTTGAGTGATGGTACTTGTGCCATGGGAAGTGGAGGCATCCAAGGGCTGCAGTGTTGTCACAGCTGTGGTGGGAGGTGGAGTTGTGGGTTGAGTAAGCCTCACTGGGCCATCTACCCAGGAAGATCAGATGGGCCTGTTGGCACCTCTTCATCCAGACTTTCATGCAGGCAGTCTTCCCTGGAGGCTTGATCCTAGGGTGGAGTGGGGGTATCCTCAGCTGTGGCTGTGAGTCCACGTGGTATGGCTATTGTACCCATAATGAATACAATGCACAGTTTTACAGACAACACTAATAAACAGCTTTATAAAGTGGCATTAGCCAAGTATAAAACTCTTCTCATCAATGAAAAAAATCTTTATTATACTCAAACAGTTAAGAATGCTTCCAACTCCAATAAATAACTATTTCAGGTAATCACAAGGCTTACCTCGGTCCAAAAAAACAACTCAACCATTCATAGTCAAAAACTTTGCAACATCTTAGCCTTGACTTTCAAAGATAAGGTCGACCACATTTTCAACATATTTGATAAATCTAAAGATACTACTGAGATGAGTCATCAGGAAACAATTGGCTACCCCCGCTTTCGGTTTTTACACCCACCTCTCTGAATCAAGTAGCCAGTCTCCTACTAGCTGCCAAATTAGGCTCTCCAGATGATCCATGTCCCACTAAAATATTAAAGCATACGGCACTGCCTATTGCCACCTACCTACCCTGTATGTTCAATCAAATGTTCTCACAAAGGACATTTCCCACATTGTGGAATCAAGCTTATATCCTTTCTCTTATAAAAAAGCCAACTCTTGACATCAATGACCACGCAAATTATCGTCCCATTTCTAGACTTTGCCAGCGAAAATCGCCCAAGAAAGTATGAATGCAGAACTTTCGAATTTCATTCTTGATAACCATCAGTTAGACCCCAGTCAGTTCAGGTTTAGAGAAGACCACAGTACTGAGACGACATTGATAGAAACCACGGAGGAAATAAGAACCTCACTGGATAATAGGGGTCAGCAACCCTCATTTTATTGGACCTATCTGCCGCTTTCAACACTGTGGACTATGGGCCCTGGTCCACTGTCTGAATGCCATAGGAGTTAAAGATAAGGCCCTTGCACTACTGTCATCCTTTCTTTCTGGAAGAGCACAAACTCGGAAATTCAGTCATTTCAAATCCTTGCCTTTTACACTGCCTTGTGGGGTCCTCCAGGGGTCCTCCCTTAGCCCAACCCTATTTAATATATGTTTCTGAATTGGCCTCCTTGATTAAAAGCTTCAACTTCACCTCCTATGCTGACGACACCCAGTTGGTAGTATCAGCAGTGGAGAAAGATGCCTCTGGCTCTTCAAGATTACACGATGAGCATGCATTGCTTAAAACTCAACTCAAGTAAAACTGAGGTTATACTCTTCGGCAATTTCTTCCCTGCATGGTCTCCTGCTTGGTGGTCCAACAGCCTGGGCCCTCCTCCTTTACCCATGATAAAAGCTAAAAACCTGGGCTTCATTATTGACTATGAATGAATGGATGAACGAAATTCGTTTTATAAAGCATGCATATACCTGAGGGTTTCGTAGCGCTAGAGGAAATAAGTGAAAAGAGAAGATAGGAGGGGCAGACAGAGAGCAAGTAAGTCATAAGGACGTAGCGTGACTCTAGCAGCAGCTTATTCCACTACTGTGGTAAACAGCCATGTTTTCAGCTGCTTTCTAAATTGCATCAGAGAGGATTGACAGCTCAGCATGAAAGTAAGTAAGTTCCACCATTTATCTGCACAGATAGAGAAGCCCCTACCCTCCTATTGCTGTGTTTGATCTAGGAACGATGACTTATACCAGGAGAAACGATCTTGCAAATACTTAGGCCTGATCCAATGAAAGGCCTTGTGAACCAAGCACATGGCCTTAAAGATAATCCTTTTTCTCACTGGGAGCCAGTGAAGACTCTTTAATGATTCAGACATAGGACTAAATTTAGGAATTTTTAGCAGCAATCTCGCTGCTGCGTTTTGCAAAGCCTGCAGCTTCTTTATCACAGATTTCTGAGCACCCAGATACAAAGCATTACAGTAGTCCAGCTTATAGAAAATAAGAAATGATATAACTATCTTCTGGAGGTCAAGGGGTATAAATGAAAAGATTTGTATTTATTTGCTCCGAAAAGGATAATTCAGTATCAACAAATGCACCTCACTTCAAACTGCCAAACTACAAACTGTTGTGCTGTATTAAAAGGATCATGGTCTGAAATGCAGTGTGTTTTATAGTATGGGATGCAGGTGTTTCCATTTGTCCAATTTACATCAGGTGTGTTCTACTAGCATCCATCCAATGACTACAGTGATGGTGCATTGTTAAGCGCATAACGCAACTGACTCCCTCTGTCAATGAGACGCTGCTGGGAGACTTCCAGCACTACTGTGACATCTAAATATGGCCAGCGGAGACCTCTTGGCCTGACAGCGATGGAGTACTAATCGCCAATATAGGAGCATGCTGCATCAACAGCGGGTGGGGCGACCCCGGAGGTAAACACTCCGTCTATGTGAAAGGCAAGTCAGCCAGCATGCATCTAAATACGGCAGGCAAAAGACCGTTGACCCGAAGCAGTACTTGGGACTTCCACCATGGTGGGACGCCAGTAAGACCTCCAACATCAAAATCAGGCCCTTAGTCTATTTCTTGGAGAAAATCTTAGTTGAGAAGACTGTCGGCGGGTCAGGATGCTATCAGGATCTGAAGAGGAGATTGTTCATGTCAGTCAGATGAAGAGCAGGACCTGAGGGGGAGCCTTGGCTCCCCTGGGAATTACGAGGAAGTCGACATGGAAGGCAGGAAAATTTGAAACCAGCAAAGTCCGAAAATCAAGCCCAGAAGGTGTCAACAGTGATAAAGTGCCGCTCAGCATTGGTCGTGTTGAAGTTCTCTACAGTTGGGCTAGACACTTTGGGATATATTTATAAAAGGTTTTGCATTTCCTTTGTATCACGCAAAGAGACACAAAACCTAGAATGAGATTTACCAAACCACTTTTCTTGGCCCTGCATGGCTTGAAAGATCTGAGCAAATCACTGCCTTGTGCCCCAGGGAGGAGTTCCATATATGGAGAAGGTGTTTTCCAATGCATCCATCCATGGATTTTGGTGCATTCCGAGATTTAGTAGACCTGTGAATGCATCAAAATGCTATGCCTTCCCACAAGAGGTGTACCAAGGAAAACAACTTGTACTTCTAAAAGTTTTCCTCTTGCTATGTGTGCTGCAAACTGCAACACACTTAGAAAGAGGAAAAATCCTCCAAAGATTGTTTTTGTGCAGAAAGTGTTTCATCCTGCACAAAAACATCCTGTCTGCACTGCAGGTGTGCCTGCTTTGGTGCTGTGCAGCACATAGTTAGCCATAGAAAGGTGATGATAAAAATGAGCCATACAATTTTAAATATGGAGCATTGTAGTAGTGTCACAATAAGTGCAGCAGTCCACTAGTGACATATATCTTACAGGCCCTGGGTACATGGAGTACCATATACTGGAAACAAAAAGGGAAATTAAAAATTCCATTTAGGAATTAACCATTCTTTCATGTTTTTAGAAGCCAAACCATATTCACTGGAAGCTGGACAGCAGCATAGAGCCCATACACCAGCAACAAAATCTAGCAAAAAGTGGGAGGATGACGGCACAAAAGGGCATTTTTTGAATATTACCATATTTTGTAAAGTTCATATCATGATAAATATTTAAAATGCATATACTCACATAATGACAATATTTTGGGCTACTATATTTTTGTGGTTGATTTTTTTGTATTTTATGTAGAAAGTATTTAACGTCTATATTTGTGTCCTTAATATTTTTGTTATATTTATTATCTCAGGGTCTGATTCACAATGGTTGCTATTCACAAAGGGTTTTATGCAGAGACTCCGATAGGCATCAAATTGGAGTTTTTGTGATGGTGATGGTGGAAATAGATAACATCACAATAAATCTTACAATAGGGGATAAGAGGATCAGGAGATCAATCAAGGCTTGGATGGAGGGTGGAATTCCGCAAAAAGAGCGAGAAATGGAATTCAGGCAGTCCCATGGACACAGCATACCTGTCATGGAACGAAGATGTCAGTGAACACAATTTGACAGCTGACAGACTTCTGAATGAATTATCTAGGCTACAATGCAAAATGGGGAGAACACCAAAAGTTATAAAATATTTATAGCTAGTAAAAATGGAACTGCATAATAATGGTGCAACTGCATTCTGGGATTGTCTGTCTGTCTGTCTGGGGCACATGATTAACAATAGATTAATAGTGCAATTGAAATTCCTCATAGAAAAGAATGTTAAATAAGAAATAAAATACCAAAATTACAATCAAAGTAAAAATGGTGTGCACGATTACAGGGACAGGAACTCAATTTTGTGTAGGTGGCATTAAAAAGACAAATCTAGTACCATTAGCTGCACGTACCCTAAATTAGTGATCAGCCTAACATTATAAAATAATTTCTAGCTCTGCCTATTATGTCAGCCACATTAATCACTTTGCATTTGTCCTAAAGCCACTAATCATCATTATTTTAAACAAATCACCTACTTCCAGTCTGTAGAATTATGCCTCTTTGAGTATTTTCCCATGGACGAAGAAATCCAGAAATTGGTCCCTCTCCTGGATGTTGTTGAGTGATGTGCAGATGTTCTTTTCCGCTGATAAGAGAGAGACCTGTTGAACAAGAAAAATGAAAGAAAATTGAGGTTTTGAGTCAAGTTAAACTGAGAGGTCTCAGATAAACACAGAAACGGTGGCATGCAGTTAACTTCTTGATGTCAATGAAGTAACAGTTCCAGAGACTAGTAAAAGTAATTACCCAGAATGATCAACCGAACATTAAAAGTACTTATGTAAATTTCTAATTTTCTACGTTTTATGTGATAATGATATTCTATATGCTTAAACTGTTAATTGCAATTATATATCTTTATATATATGTATTTATTACAAGTGTTTTCAATAAAAAAAATTGACACAAAAAAAAGTACTAACTTTAACTCACATATGGCACATTAATCATAAGCAATTAACTAATTAACCTAAATATGCTTTCTTGCAAACATTGATGTATCTGTTCATCTCTTTGAGGCAACACGCATAACATGTGCAGACCTCTTAATCTTCAATGATAGCTGAGAATGTAAATGAAAAGGCAGGCAAGGGAGGCAAATTATAGCATACATTTCAAACGTATACACCATTGTTCATTGCACAGTCTGTTGTTCACCCTAAGGTTGAATTTGTTTTCTTTTTTACCCTTCACTGTGTCAAAATGCCAGTGTCCATTATTATCTGTCAGTGCCTTGTATAGTGAGCATAATTATCTAGTTTTGCTTCTTTACATTTCTTATGCAAAAGAAACAATTGATTGACGGAATGCTGGACAATGCAAACATTCACCCCCAGTCACAAGGATCTTGCTTTTAATCCATAATTATTTTGCTCCCCACACCACCCCAGTTTGGACCTAGCTATATGCAAATCAGTCTTGACCATGTTCCTTGTGGGAACAGTCCAGCCCGAACTGCCAAGCCAGGTCCTGCCTGGACCGGAAAAAAGCATCCTGGGACCGGTTTCAGGGCATCACCCTTCATCAGCCAGGCTAGCTTGAATCCAGTGGTGTAGTGAGCATGGGACCTATGTCTGGGCATACACTTCTCACTTAGGGTGACATATGCAAAAGAAACAATTGATGGACAGTATACTGGACAATGCAAACATTCACCCCCAGTCACAAGGATCTGGGTTTAATCCATCATTCTTTTGCTCACCGCCACAGTTTGGACCCGGCTATATGCAAATCAGTCTTGACCCTGTTCCTTGTGGGAACAGTCCAGCCCGAACTGCCAAGCCAGGTCCTCCATGGACTGAAAACAAGCATCCTGGGACCAGTTTCAGGGCACCACCCTTCATCAGCCAGGCTAGCTTGAATCCAGTGTTGTAGTGAGCAGGGGACCCACGTCTGGGCATACCCTTCCCACTTAGGGTGACATATGCAAAAGAAACAATTGATGGATGGAATGCTGGACAATGCAAACATTCACCCCCAGTCTCAAGGATCTGGGTTTAATCCATCATTCTTTTCCTCACCACACCACCCCAGAGAGAACCTGGACTAGCAGTTTGGGCTGGACTGTTCCCACTGGGCGCAGGGTAAATACTGATTTGCATATGGCTGGGTCCAAACTGGAATGGCATGGTTAGCAAAAAAACGATGGATTTAGGCCCAGATCACTGTACTGGGGTGAATGTATGACATTGATCTGCATTCTTTCCATCAATTGTTCTTTCTGCATTTGTCACCCTGAGTGAATCCCATTGGGCACAGGGTCAAGACTGATTTGCATATGGCTGGGTCCAAACTGGAATGGCATGGTGAGCAAAATAACAATGGATTTAGGCCCAGATCTCTGTACTGAGGTGAATGTATGGCATTGTTCTGCATTTTGTCCATCAATTGTTCTTTTTGCGTATGCCACACTGAGTGGGCTGGGTATGCCCAGATGTGGGTCCCGTGCTCTCCATGCCACGGGAGTCAAGCTATCCTGGCTGATGATGGCTGAAACCCCGAAACCGTTCCTAAGATGCTTGTTTCCAGTCCAGGGAGGACCTGGCCTGGTAGTTTGGGCTGGACTGTTCCCCTTAGGCACAGGGTCAAGACTGATTTGCATATGGCTGGGTCCAAACTGGAATGGCATGGTGAGCAAAAAAAACGATGGATTTATGCCCAGACCTCTGTACTGGGGTGAATGTATGACATTGTTCTGCATTCTGTCCATCAATTGTTCATTTTGCTCTTTACGTTTCTTGGCACACTGAATATAACACAAGCTAGCTGTGTTCTTTTTTTTAACAATCAACACTGTATTGTTATTTTTTAAATTTTAGTCCAGCCTATATAATTCACTTTCATATTTAGAGACTTCCCTTTGAGGGCAATCACTGCCTATTCATTGTGATCATTGTTATAGTTGATATATGCTGCTCTTGAGCTTATCTGCATCTGTGCATTTGATATAAGTCCCGTAACACTTACAAACCAATGCAGTAAATGTTTCTATTGATGCTGCTGATGCTGGTTTTATAATAAAAGGTGGGACTTCTAATTATGATTGTTAATATGCTGCTGAGTCACTACTGCATTATCTAGAGTTTTGCGAAGACAGAAAATTGGGTCTGCTTTGCCCTTGCAGTTGAAACTCTTTATCTTCGCGTTGAGCCCCTGTTTTGGTGATTCAGTTCAGTTCAATCTAGTAAAAATGTTATTACTCAATTTAAGAAAAGATCATAAACATATACTGTACCTATTTAGCAGCAAAAGACAGACAAATAAATATGTACACACACATAAAATTGAAGTATCATAAAAAGCTTGATGCTTCATCCAGTGCTGAATATAAATTGAAAATCAGCACTCAATGTTTGCACCATTGATCAAGTTTGGTGGCATAGGTGTACACTTTGGAAGATATGATCTTTTACTGCTGCCTGGAATTTGTATCTAGATAAAAGAGCAAACTTTTACAAAACCAGCTGCTTCGGTATTAACATTGGTAAATGTACCTTCCACCTTAAGCAAATGGGCCAGCAGCAAATTGAACAATGAGATGGTATGGGTCATGGTAGAATCTTCCTTGTTGTCTTCCCAGGTCAAAATATCAAACCACGTATGCATTTTCATCAAGCACTCTATTAGCTCCTATTTGTCCACATCCATTGATATGACTTTAGCAGTAATATACTAAATAGGAGTGCCCGCAATGGATTTATTTGCACAAATACATTTATCTGATTTTTTCACATTCAATAATACGTCAAAGTTATGACATCAATAATTAAATTCACAATTATTAAAAAGTCAATCCAAAAAAAGGAAATTATTACCTAAAGAATTTTTTTTTTTTAGAAGCAGGTGTGTAGATTAATATTTTATTTTCAAAAAGTTTAGATTGTATATACAAAGGGGCTCACAAATGATCAATATCAAAAACACACTGAAAACGGTTATGAATAAATTTTACACATCTGGGGGCACCACAAGTAAATGTTTTAGTCATTCAAATCCTATGTACATTCTTTAAAACTGTCTTACAAAGTAGAACAAAGTTACAAATAGCACATTTGAGAATAGCTTTTTAAAGGAAATTGGACGCTGTGTCAATGTTTCGATCACTGTAGCTGTATGTTAATGAGACCATCTTCAGGACTGAGGATGGTAAAGATTCTGCCTATGAAATATTTTAAAAATATAATAACTAGCACATTTTAAACAAACTAGAAATTAATTGGACAGCACCTAAAAGAAATATAGAAGACACCTGCAATAATAAAAAATAAATAAACATGCTTAAAATAGTGTGTATATAGGAGACCCAGGTCCAAATTTTAAAAGACCATCCTTATTTTTGAAGATCACCTGTCTCCAAAAGCTCAGAAAGTGATACTTGTTCATATTCCTGCATAAGTATAAGCCGCTCACTTAATAGCCCAAGAATGAGCAGTGGGGTTGTAAGGGATTGCTCCAAAGTAGTCACCGATATCCATTGTATTAAAAAAGGAGCAGAGATAAATGTTATGGTCATCAGAAAGCTGTTGTAGATGACCCATATATTTAGAAACTTACACGACTGATTGTGAAGTGAAAGGGAAATGTGAAGTTCCTTTTGTCACAAATCACAGGGACAAAGCTGTTATTTAGGCATTAATGAATGAACATCACTGTTAAACTCTGTCAAGAAAGACAAATTGTTTATTAGGTGGTATATATTAAATTTTATACCATCAGAGAAATACAAAACACTTCAAACATTGGGAATTAATAGGGTATAAAATAATTTGTTGTCACAATTAATTGACTTATACCAAACTGAACATTCTTACCAAGATCAATTGATTTATTATCTTAAAAACACTTTCACTGTGACTACAGAATGGATGTGCACTAACACGGATTCCGAATTGGTGATAAGATAAAGATATATATTTTTTTACTTATCCAGCTACAATTAATCGATTTCCACTAACAACAAAATATACAACATATTCAATCCAGTAAGATGTTAATTCAGAGTTGTGATTGTTAGTCCACATTTGAAAGAAGTGCTCATATGGCTCATCGGGGGTTGTATTTTTACACAAGGCAGTTGAAATGAATTAGATGCAGCATTGTAAGTTATGTATTCCAGAAGTCTTAATTCCTAATGATTATGGAGTTTAGAGCCATTTTGGAGAGGATTAGA
The DNA here is from genome assembly GCF_964204655.1 of Triturus cristatus. Taxonomy (NCBI): domain Eukaryota; kingdom Metazoa; phylum Chordata; class Amphibia; order Caudata; family Salamandridae; genus Triturus; species Triturus cristatus. Next base: position 79,365,433 of record NC_140588.1, read on the forward strand.
CTAAAAAAACATATGTCGTAAGACTGCGGTAATTGAGAAATGCTGCCAATGATACTTTATAGTGATTTAAGAAGTTTATAGCAGTAAACTTCATTAAAAATCTTAAGGGAAGGTGTAAGAAACATTGTATGTGTATATCTCATTGTGCATATTTTATGGAGAATTAGTTTCATGTCTGTCTAAACAGACAACAGTGGCAGTCATCATGAATAATGTCATATTTACAGTTATTTGTTACAAAAACAAATTGGTAAACAAGCAAAGAAAAAGGGAGGAAAAGAAGGAATATATACCTCCACATCTGGCAGTCTTATTTCTTAACACTTTTGTCAGACCAGCCCTTTTATGGTGCATAGCGAGCAAGCTCAGTTGACTTCTACAAGGGGGCTCTCCCCCCAAGAAAATGTGGGAAGAAATGGCATTTCATTAAATATTAAATTGTATTAGTTTTTAAAGCATAGTACATGATGACCTTACAGTACAGCAGGATATGGCAATCTTTATTGGTGCTCTTCAATGATTCTCCTCACTTTCAACTGCCAACAGTGCCTCTCATGTCTCCATAGCCCCTTTCTCACATGTATTAAATTTTTTTACAGTGCCTTTCATACCAATGTAGTGTGCTGTAGCATTTTACATCACACACACATACAAGACAATGAGTCATATGTGCATAAATCAGTGTATAGAAAATGTTACATATGAGAAAGGGGACTACAAGGTGTAGGATTCACGTCATCTCTGCTCATAAACATTTTTGAAGAGTACTTGTTCTGGGGATGCACAAACTCAGGATTCAGAACGTAAGACAGTGGTTAGGGTTGACTTTACTAATAAGAATGTATTCATACCAAAACAAACCATTTTGAGCAAAGTTAGGGTAATGAAAGACTGCGACGAAAAAACATTACTTTTTAACCCAGATTACGATTGTAATTTATGAACTGCACAGTAACAAACTCATCTCTGTGACAAAAGCAGTAACCCACTGACCAATGCAAAAAAATACTGTTCTGTAATTGCAAAGTGCATACTATTTACAGCAGGCATATCAATCCTCTGTGCTACCTTAGATTAATCGAAACTGTCACTACACAAAACTGTGATCTCTCTCCAGCAGGTACATTAATAACCTGAGATATCTTGGCACTTTTATTGTTTCACTGTTGGATATACAAAGAACTCTGCAGTACTTTAAAAAGTGCTGCACTGCTACAAAACTGGTCCCCAGTGACGAAAGGGGACCCCCACCCATCAAGCCTCCTGGGGAAACATCCGATGCCCGGTACGGCCAGTCTGGCCTTGCTGGAAGGGGCTGTCAGACTTTTATGTTGGGTACACATACACCGTTCTTGGACAAAAGTCCTTTCACAATTTTGGTGACCATGCAACCTATAATTGAAGACGTGGATTAAGTATAAATACCAGGAAATTCAATCCTGACCTCTTTTAATTTGAACAGCACTGACTCAGACATCAAAGGAAAGTCTCCTAAAGTAAATAGTGCCCATCTAGCGATTAGCATAAATCAAGACAGAAGGAGGTCTAGGGTACAAAAAAGGGCATGAAGAACATAGAATATCCTCTTTTTTAACAAGTTGAATATGTTACCTGAGTGCCTACAAACTGAAGGTAAACTAAATAGGGTAACACATGAAGGTTAAATTGTAAGGTCTCCTATATACACCACCTGGGAAATCTGTGATGTGAGGTAACTGATTGAATGTAAGGAGGATAGTCTCTATTTCAGACAATTAGGTGGTCACAAAAGATGTGACCAAGAGTACTGATAATATACTTTCAGAATTTATATTGGTGATAAAATCAGCGCCCACCCAACAAACTCAATCAAGGCTGGCTTGATGATTATTGAAGAAAATTTGGCCTACAATGATTTTGCTTATTGAGCTGACAACATCATATGGTCAAACTTACTATTTTTCTATTTTGAAATTCTGGTGTCTATTAATGGTCTATAACTTCAACGGAATTATGAGAATTACAGGCTTATGACTCATATAATGAAAATATTGGGTCTGAATAATGTTTTGAGTGAATTATTTCTTCTTAGTCTAGAAAAAGAAATTGAAGGTTGCCTCAACAATTGAAGCAGTCAGAAGAATTATATAGTTTTTCGAATCCTCCTTTGAATATCTGCATTACGTGAGGTAAGTGCCTCATATGAATACCTAAGGAGGAGTGACAGTTATCAAACATTCTTCTTTAACTAAAGAAGACAGGGATTTTATGCAGATGATACATTGACAAAATATATTTTAGTTATTTCTCCCTACTCAATGTTATAGAGGGACTATAAGGGAGTAGAAATGCGGTGTATAATGTATATGTGATAGTATTAATAGAAACAAATGAGTATGTTGCAATGAAAACATGGATGTGGAGTGTTGTCAGGTGGACATTTTTAAACCTAATTGGAATTGATATGATGCATGAGTCTGAAAGAATGGTATAAGTATGGAAAAATGATAGGTGAATGATAAGTAAACAGCTAGGTATTTGTTTTGAAAATATGGTGTGCAGGAACTCAGAGTCAATTCTGAGTACTGTGAATATACAGTTTGATAAAGTTTATTGCAGTGTTGCATGTTATCGACAGTAATGAAAGGATTTATGTTTAAAAAAAGAGGAATCAGATTTTTTCTCCATGAATAACATTTGTTTGGTTTGCTTGTAGATCCTGTTATCACAATCATGATCAATATTTCAAATAATAGTTTTCTAGGAAGGATATAAAATGTAATTGTCCTGAAGAAAGTGTTTTTTACCAACTCAATTCTGGCCTTATAAATGGCTTAAACAAACAAAACAGTGACAAAACCCATTAGCATTGATCAATTATATATGATTAATCAATACATGTTTGCACAATGAGATAATAGTAAGACAATAGGTTGATGTGCACAATTTTAATAAGCTGAATGTACACGCATGTTTCTAATATTTCTTCACATGGTAAATGTTGTCTGTTTTTATGGGATTTTAGTTATATCAAAATGAATTAGTAGATTTTCTATGACAATAATAAACATCTAATGTTTATTTTTAAGATTTTATGTGGTTGTGTTCTGAATGTTTTCAGAATGTATAGCCCTCCTAGTGTGGGGAAAGAGGATGAATAGAATGCAAGAGTGTAGTGGTGATTGAATAAGGCTTGTGATAAATATATTTTCTTTTTTTATTCCAGGGAAAAGATCTTTCACTTTGAAAAGTTATATCTCCTTGGTTTCTGAGGGGTTACTCTCATGTATTGCCACAGGTTAATACTCAACTGTTGGACACACATAAACTGGTTTCACAAAATGGCGGATGAGCTTCTGGAATTGAATCACCCATTCACTTGCTTCACAAAATGGTGAGCAAACAATGTCCATCTATTAGACACTCACTAGTTTGACAACTAATTGTAGGAAAAATCCTAAGAAAGGAAGAAAGAGGCATAGTTGACCAAGAGGAAATAGCTGTCTGCCCTGGACACACGTACTTCTACCCCCCAAGGCCATCATGAATACTCAGCCAAGACTGTACAAATATAAATTGTTTGTCAGCCCATCAACAGTCCCATACACCACCAATAAAGCAGCAGCAAGAATTTAAACAAACAATTAACATAATAAAATCATGCTAGCTCAGCAACATGGAAACTGACAAAAATCAAGTATAAAATAATTTACAAAATTCCCAGTTAGCAATAGGCAATATATACCGTAGCCAAACACTGTTAAAATATGCAGAAAATACACATTATCTCTCTCACACATGCAGAAAATGGTGGACAGGCTCATGGGAAAGTTGGCAAACATAGAGAAGAAAGGATTCTGGATCCCGGAAGCAACCCCCTCAGCCACCCTGCAGACATTAAATGAACCAAAACTTTGGCATGATTTCAAAGCCACTAACAGGTCCATAAAATATCACGATCACAGCAGTAGTGAGAATGTAAATATTCGATCAAAATAATAACTGTGTAAATAAATTAATGACTGACAAAAGATTAGGCCCCATACAGTAAAGCACCATCGTACAATCACAAATCTGGACAAAAAAAACAAGGGAAAGGAGTAAACATATTCCCAGACTTTTACTGCAATTTCTCTTTTTATTTATTTTTTATTTCTTTTGAGAATGTTATAAAGCACTCAGGTATCAGAGTACTGTAAATAGCAAGAGCATATCCGTTACATGAACCATATAAATGTTGCAACCTGACAGCAGCAAAATCTCACAGATTTCGCTTTCATTGTCAGATCACCAGTTATCTTGATAAAACTAGACTGGTGATAGATGTGTGTCAGTGAGAGAACCTTGAGTGTCTTACAGTACATAAGTCTTCCTGGTCCAAATCCTTGTGGAAGGAGTTTGTTTAATAGGATACTTTTGGCCTCCTTTTTGAAGGTGCGGGTTGATGGATTAGACCTAAACTCTGCCGTGAGAGACTTCCAAATCCTCATAGAGAATGCAGTGAAAGTGATGGCATAGGTTTTCTTTGTATTTTTTAATCTCTGATGTTCCAGCAGGAGGGCGCTTAAGCTCCTTAGCGGGTGGATGCCTCCTGAGATCGCGTTTTTTTTTGCCAGGTACCTGGGTTCATCTTGGAGGAGGCCTTTGTGCGTCATGCAATCTATCTTTATCTGGATTCTGGCTTTGAATGGGAGGCAGTGGAAAGACAAGACAGAGGGTGTGATGTTGTAAAACCGTCACTCTTTCCAGTTTTTATTCTTGCTGCAGCATTTAGGGTCTCCTTGAGTACTGCCCTGCAAAGGGTGAGGAGTGATGTTTGTGATTTTAGTAGGCCTGTTAAGGTTGCACTACCATATGACTAATGATTGTACTTCGGTCTTGAAGTCCAGTGGCTGGATGAATAGAGTTACCTTTTTTTTAGTTAAATATTTTTATTGAATAAAACATAAGAGTAGTGCAGTATACATTCATAATCCAGTAATGCAGTAGAACATAACGCAAATGAGTACAAGTGAGCTATTAATATTAATATAAAAAGCATTTTAAAAGTAAGAGCTAAAGATAACAGAAAAGAAAAAGGGGAAGAAAATGGAAAAAAGTCATCAAAAACGTCTGACCTTGTAATTATAAAACTAAATAACAAAGATACTATCAAATAACTATAAGAATTATATGTACATTTTGTAAACCTTATAGGATCAAAAATAATTTCACTAAGTAAAATAAACATGTTTAAAGGGTACAATAAAACAGAATGAGTTTTATCATAGATAAGTAGAAACAGGAGACCACACTTTATCACATATAATTTCTAATGAGGGTGCATGAAGGTAATATGTATCCAGACAATGATTGTAACAGATTAAATTCAATGAGTTTTGGATTGGGATGTCCTCTTCTGTTTTGAAGTTAGATTTAACAACTTGTATGGCAATAGCAATTAGCAAGTCTATCAATTGTCCAAGGAGACGATCATGAGACCAAATATCATGTAACTCTCCCAAGACTACCTTTTGCTATGAAAATGTCAAGACAACTTCTATAATGTAATTAATTTTAAACCAGATTGACTTCCAGAACTCTTATAATTTATAGTAATGAAAATACATGTGCAAATATAAGCCATCCAGCTATCTCTAAAATGTCTGAAACAAACAAAAGTGGAAGGTGCACCAGTCAGGAGAAGTCCAAGACAAATCGGTATCTTTAGTTATATCCTTTATTTTCTTACAGATACTCAGCCAACGCGTTTCGTTCCACACTGGAACTTCTTCAAGGCTGCAAATAATTGACATGACAACATAGAAAAACATTTATAATATATAGACGACAAACATGACTTTAAGACAGGAATGTCATATGACATAAACAGTTCTATGAGTATTTAAAAAATCCCACAACTACAGGATTCAGAAAAGACATAAAAACCAGTCATAAAAAATAAACATATATATGTACAATCTCAGACAAGAAACAAGTGACACATAAAAAAGACAAAACATGGGTATTTGGTAACATATTCAATCACATTTATAAAAAGCCGTGTAACTATGTAGCTATAATCCAAAAATGTTTATGAATTTCAGTAAATATCTAATCCTAGGTAATCCAATAGACAAAAACATATAGAGAGTATGGACCTGAGGCAAGATAGGTCCAATGTAACTTGTAGTGTGAGTACAAGATACAATTTGATAGAAACAACAAGGAAAGTAGGATAAGAGTACCGGAAGAGACAAAATGAAACCGAAACTCACCAAATTCAAATCTTAGTGACCAACGGATAAAGCAATGCCATGTGTCATAATCCCACATACATCGGTAATGTTCAGAATAAGTAATCTGGTAAGAAGATCAATATAGATATATAAATATATTTAAAAACAACCATACGTATTGCTGTATGTCAATCTAAGCAAGAGAGTGCATGAAATAATGTCTGATACGAATATAGTAATAATTAATGCCCTAATATTCAGGCCTATATCTATAGACAAACACAATTAGAATAAAAAACTCTTAATAAAGTGGAAAGTGATTAATAGGAACAAGGACTTACCCTCCAAAGTAGATGTCAAATGACTTGTATTAAGGTGATCATGGGTTGCCAGCGCTGTATGTATAAGTTTAACTTGCGTTCCACACAAAGAACCGAAATTAAGTGGGTTCCAATAATCTAAGAAATATTAAATAAAAAATAACTCACTAAATAAATGCAATCTCAAGACAAACATAGCACATCAAATGATTAACGTGCAACATGTGCAAAAGGGTGACAGTTACAGCCCCACGAGTATGGGATTCAACTGATATAATCGCAAATCAGGCTTGCCGTGAACGTAAAGGGACGCCTACAACGTAAATTATCCTGAAAAGGTTTCTCAGGGAGAACAAGGTGGCGTTGGTATAACCATTGCCATGTAAGAATGCACAGCTGCGTGTATAGCAGTGCAACATAAGAAAGAAGCTCGTCATGTCATAACGTAATTAAAACAACCACACATAAAGAAGTAGCGAAACACTACTCCAATTGCTTGTAAGTGACATAGTAGTACAATGGGTAGGAGGCGAACATATATCAAGGTAGGAGTCACCCTAAGTAGCTCCGTAGCCCAGTTTACAATCCAAAAAATAACAAGGGCGGATAGGACTTTAACCCAGACAGTGACTACCACAGAGCCACCAAACCTGCACACAGTATCTCGCTTAAAACATGGTTAGCAACAAGTATATAGCGAGAAAGCACCAGCGCACTATCAATAAAACGCGCACGGCAATAGTGATCCATAAGTAAAGAATCACCGTAGACATTATAGAACGTAAGGCACTTATATATAAAGTTGAACACAACGAGTCATGGCAAAAGGTAACAGAAGCACGAGAAGTACATACCTAGGAAGTCCCATGGTACGAAAGACAGAAATAGGCAACCAATCAGTCCCAGGTGTAACACAAACATAATTTAAAGTATTTAGGAAAGACGCGCGCATCCAGGTCTACGGTCACGTGGTACAAAGTGCCTTAGGTGAAGGCAGCGAAAAAGGACAAAGGGAGCGAGAGAAGACAGAAAAAAGTCGCCATGTTGGAGAAGTATAAACCTCCAACATAATTTTTCCACACACAGTGCACAGTGACGGGAAGATAAACCTGCGTCACCAGTGTGCAACGTTCTGGTGGGATAATAAGTAACGATAACCAAAATAGTCATACACAGTAAAAGAAGCGGACGGAGACCTTTTATACCACGTGGTCCTAGTTTCTCATAACCCACGGGTAAGACAAATATCGATATGTAGACCAGAATAACTGGTACGTCCCGCGGGACATATCCAAACGTTTATGCGATAGATGCTAAATGTGGACAGACTCTTCGCCCCCAAGGAAAGAAAAGGGGGAATCCGATATGCAGCCGTCACCATGATGGAACGGTGGAAAGCCCCATCATTGATCAATTTCAACTAGATGGTGACGGGCGGTAAAGCTAGAGGCACGACATAAGATACAGGGCGGCCATACTTAAGCATTTAAAATAAATAAAGACATGTACCAGGAAGTCATAAAAGTCGATGATAACAGAGATAACGCCCTAAATGTGACCTAGAAAGTGAAACATACATCCCCCGCATGATATTCAAGAAATGTCAAAGCTAAGTGAACCAAAACGTGGAGAGTATATATTCCTACGATGTGGAATTGATGGATGTACTAGATATGTCATATATACACAATATGAAAACATGTCACAAAAGGAGCAGTCCGTATTGATTGATGGTACACATTACAACCAAGTAGGGTAGGCAAGTGGGCAAAATGTAAACTACAGGAAATAATGCATTTCGGAGTCAGAATTGTGGCCCAGTGTGGTAGCACGAAGGCGACATATCCATTTTGATTCTAACTTCCTAAGTGCCAGTTCCCGATTGGAACCTCTTTTTCCTATAGGGACATGATCAATACCATGAAACCAAAAATTGTTACTGCCAATATGTTTGTTGTTATAATGGTCCGTAATAGGATATCTGGTGTCTCTATTATTTATTGCTCTTCTATGTTCCTGTATGCGTATTTTTAAGCATCTTGTAGTGCTACCCACATAAATGATGTTACATTCACATCCAAGGATGTATACCACATAGGTGGTATTACAATTCATAAAGTAGTTCAAATGATAAGTGCGAGGACTGTTAAAGGAGAAAGACTTGGTTTTGTTTTTTCCATTCTTGCAAATATTACACGAGCCGCAAGTAAAAAAGCCCTTGGGTTTTTTAGGAAGCCAATTGGCAGAGCTTTCGGGGGGTCACAATATAGCTAGGACAAAGTTGTTTTCTTAATGGTGTGCCCCTCCTATATGTAATGGCCGGCCTGTTGGTAATACAGTCCTGTAGTCCTGGGATAGAAGAGAGAAGATGCCAGTTTTTACGTAGAGCATTAAAGATGCTATTACTATGGGTTGTGTATTGTGTGATAAACCTCAGTTTCTTTTCATTTTCATGACTGCCTCGTTCAATTGTTTTATCAGCTAATGTCGAGATCCTGTTTGTACATGTGATTCTCTCCTCTGCCTTATCAAGTATTAGGTCATTGTAGCCTCTGTTTTCAAATCTTTTCCTAGTTTTCTTAATATTAGTGCGGAAAATCTCCTCTGTACTACAATTCCTTCTAACACGAATCATTTCGCCAAAGGGAATATTGTTGATGACTGACCTGGCATGGGCACTGGAGGCGTGCTGAACTGCATTGCAAGCTGTCTCTTTTCTGTACAATTGACTCTGTATTTCCCCATCCTCAATGAAAAAATTGATATCCAAGAAATTGATATTGTCCTCATGAAAGGACATGGTAAGTCTGACATTAAAAACATTTTCATTGAGGTACTCAAAATATTGCTGTAACATCTCTACAGACCCTGACCAAAGGCAGATGATGTCGTCGATGTACCTCCCCCAGAACACAATAAATTCAGTACAGGGGGAGGCACCTCGGGCCCAGGCATGCTCCTTCTCGTACCACCCCATGAAGAGGCAGGCATACGAGGGGGCAAACCCGGAACCCATCGCTACGCCCTTGATCTGTTGGTACCAATTATCATCATGTAAAAAGAAGTTGTTCATAAGAATTATTTCCACCATTTCCACAATCATTTCATTGTATTCAATCAATCAATCAATCAGCTTTATTCGGCAATTAAGACATAAAAGCACATTTACAAACACTATTTACAGTTATATAAATTACCTAAAAAACAAAATAAAATTCCAATTAAATTTTTGAATGTCCGTCAGGCTAATTCTTCCTTTAAAAAAGGTGAGAGATCACAGTCATGAAAATAGAACCAGCTCGTATCAGCTTAAATTGCAAGGGGATAACATAATATAACATTATGGTCGCATTAATTGCCTACTTATGATAACAGCAGCGGGTGGTGTTAACAAGATGTTGTATTGTTTGTGGGTGAGGAGTTTACATTGAGTCTCAGAGCTTTTGACCTTATGCCCCAGGCCCATCCTATGAACTTAGCCACTGCTATACAAATCGGGGGTGCAGGATCAGTGCACAGAATGCGAAGGGCGATAGCATATCTTCTGATGCCCATAGACTTACAAATTGGTTTTATCCATTTTTTTCGTGGTGTTACATACATTGGACAAAAGAATAGCACATGTCCTATGTTTTCGCATTCTTCTACGCATCTATAGCACCTATCATTACTAGTACCTGGTCCCCCCCATCTAGAAGTAAAATCTGCAACGGGTAATGTACCCACCCGCAGCTGAAAATATAGCTTGCGATCAGAAGTTTTTTCAATAATGTCCCAAAACTTCTCTTTGAGGGGTTGGACTTTTAGCTCTAGGAAGCGGGACGTTAAATGGGTGGAGAGGCCTTGGGCAGTTTCTAGTTTATAAACCCATTCCCAGTACATAATTTTCAACTTTTCTTTGGAGGGGAAAACTGCACATGCAGGGTTTTTCCAAAGTTCAATCAGGCCTATACTACCCAAAAGGGATTTTATCTCAAGCAACCAGGTTATTTTTTGGGACCTATCGGATTCAATTATATCCACAAAGCCACTCCTATAATGCATGAGTTCATCTGTGCACCAAAGTCGACGCCAGTATAATATTGGACGTAACCTCGCCAGATGTACTAGGGTTTTTTTGCCAAGATCCAATAATAGGGGACGCAATGGCGTACTAGGTGGAAGATTTGTGACTTTGCGAAGAAAAGCATTTTCTAGGACCTTCAGACTATTCAAATTGCCAAAGCCCCAGAGCTCAGCCCCATAAAGGCATGAGCCCAGGACCGACGTTCCATAGATTTCTAGAACTGGAGAGATTGGCTTTGTGAGTGAGTTTTTGAATCTGGATAGGAGAGCCCCTGATTTTTGTTTGTGTTGCAACACGGCGCGGTCTAGTTGGCAACCCCAACGCATGTCTTTTTGTAAAGTTATCCCCAGATAAGTAAATGAGGTAACCTCCTCCAAAGGTAACTTGTTCATGTATATTTTCCCTTTGAAGGATTTTGATCCGTTAAATGACATAAATTTGTTTTTTCCCGTGTTAACTTCCAGACCCCTTTCAGTGCAGAATTCTTCAAAACACCGGAGGGCCTTCGATAGGCCACTGGGGGTCTTCGAAATAATCAACGTGTCATCCGCAAACATGAGGATAGGGATGCGTACACCGGCCAAAGCAGGTGCATCGGTCGGGGTCAGTGAGAGGCGACCGGCCACCCCGTCGACAAACAGTGAGAACAGGGTCGGCGCCAAGACGCACCCCTGCCGCACTCCCCTACCGACCGGGAAGTCCTCGGTCACCTCCCCCATTTCATTGTATTCATAATGTTCTGCGCCATCTCTATCTAAGAAAGAGCGCATAGCCATCATGCCGAAGTACTTATCAATACATGTGTATAGGCTGATGACGTCAAAAGTAACAAACAGGAGTTCATCGGACCACTGGAAGTTTCTAAACTTGACCAGAATATCCTTACTGTCCTTAATGTATGAAGGAAGGTCAAGGACGAATTTCCTTAATTTTGCATCAACGAATTTAGAAAGGTTCTCGGTGGATGATCCCACCCCCGAGATAATAGGTCTGCCTGGTGGAAAGGCCCCCCCTTTGTGTATTTTTGGTAAGACATATATGCAGGGATATGATGGACAGCTAACTTTAAGGTATCTGTACTCCTCTTCCGAAATAAGGCATATATCTCTCCATTCATTGAGCCTGCCATTGATCATTGTAATCAGGGCAGGGATGGGATTGTGTGCGATAGATCTGTAACACGAAGTGTCACCCAGCTGACGATTAATTTCGTTCAGATAGTCCAAGCGGTTCATGACAACCACGTTCCCACCCTTATCGGCCTCCCGTATCACAATGTTAGTATCATCTCTAAGGTGTTGTAAAGCCAGTCTTTCAGATTGTGAGATATTCTGAGTTGGTTTGGGTTTGTATTTATTGATATTTTCCAAAGCGTACAACTCTTCCGACATTTTTTTATGAAAAACGTCAATGTTAGGATTGTACCCAAAGGTAGGCATAAATTTGGACTTAGAGCGGAGGCCGCTTTCCACATGGCCATCTTGTCTAATGTCAAAATCATTAAGTAGGGTGGGCATGTCATAAACGTTATCATCACAGATTGAGAGGAGGCATTGTATATTTCGAATATCAGCAATTGTATGGGTAGTCGGTTCACTACCGGGGATACCCTTAGGTTGTTCTGATGGTCTATTGGCAAAGAAGTCATGCAGTTTTAACATTCTAATAAACTTAAATAAGTCCACATGTGCATTAACCAGGTCACCACTTTGAGTCGGGCAGAAATTTAAACCTTTACTAAGTACAGTCATCTCTTCTTCATCAAGTACTTTATTTGAGAGATTGACAATTTTCAAGTGACAACCATCATCAACATCAACAACAGGTATAACATCATCCTGCATTACTTGGTGTTTGTCTTTTTGGTTCTGCCTACTGATTCCGGTTTTCCGGTTGTAGTTTTGAAACTTGCCTTTTTTCCTCCTCCCTCCCCGTCTGGTTTTTGCTCTTCCCTCTTTTGTTGCAATCTGTTCGAAATGCGTAGTTTCACCAGTTCTTTCTGAAAAGAAGTGGCCCCTTCCCCTAAAGGGACATCGTTAGTCAAAGATGATGATGCCGTACTTCCCTGTGATGACACCGATAGGTTACTCACGGAACTTACGTCATCGCTTTCACCCTTATCCTCTCTATTCCTCTTTTTGTCCTCCAACCCCTGTACGTTATCAAATTTCTTATGGAAAGTGTAGATTCTTCCATCGCGATAATCTCTGTCGTCTCTCTTGATTTTTCTCAACTTTTTGTCTTTCAAATAGATCTGATGATTGTCTATAATCTGTTTTAAAATAGCATAGTTCTTCTCTATTAAGTCCTTCTCTTCCATCTCACTGATTAATTTTTCGATTACACTTATCTCTTCCTGAAGCTTCTCCCCTTTTTCCATTGCATGTTTAACCAAGATTCGCATCATGGTTTGTGAAGCTCCTTCCAAATTGCACTCCCATTCTTTAAGGAGAGCATCACTTAGATCTTCAAAGGTGGGGAAGATTAAAATACGTAAACCCCTTGGAACCTTGCCATTTTCCATATACTGTTTTAGGGTAACCCCGTCCCACCACCGGCTTAATTCTTGTTTTTTCAAACGTTCCAATCTTATAAACAGTGTTTTTAAGCTGTTTTTTTGTGTAGATTCTGGACTGGTTTTATCTTTAGAGGTCCCTGTACCGAAGAGGTTGTGTGCCATTTCTTCCCGGCCGTCATCAAATTTTGACATGTTTAATAAATTGGTATAATACAATTTGCGGGATAAGTGCAAAAACAGTCAACAAAGAATTGCTATACAAGGTAGGAACTACGACTGACTACTAGTTTAGCACTTATAATCCCAAAGTCTCATAGTTAGTATTCAGATCCTGTGCACAATGCTTCCGGAGTGCGTCGTAGAGCAACCCCACTGAAGGTCAGATACAGATGAAACAAACAAAAGTGGAAGGTGCACCAGTCAGGAGAAGTCCAAGACAAATCGGTATCTTTAGTTATATCCTTTATTTTCTTACAGATACTCAGCCAACGCGTTTCGTTCCACACTGGAACTTCTTCAAGGCTGCAAATAATTGACATGACAACATAGAAAAACATTTATAATATATAGACGACAAACATGACTTTAAGACAGGAATGTCATATGATATAAACAGTTCTATGAGTATTTAAAAAATCCCACAACTACAGGATTCAGAAAAGACATAAAAACCAGTCATAAAAAATAAACATATATATGTACAATCTCAGACAAGAAACAAGTGACACATAAAAAAGACAAAACATGGGTATTTGGTAACATATTCAATCACATTTATAAAAAGCCGTGTAACTATGTAGCTATAATCCAAAAATGTTTATGAATTTCAGTAAATATCTAATCCTAGGTAATCCAATAGACAAAAACATATAGAGAGTATGGACCTGAGGCAAGATAGGTCCAATGTAACTTGTAGTGTGAGTACAAGATACAATTTGATAGAAACAGCAAGGAAAGTAGGATAAGAGTACCGGAAGAGACAAAATGAAACCGAAACTCACCAAATTCAAATCTTAGTGACCAACGGATAAAGCAATGCCATGTGTCATAATCCCACATACATCGGTAATGTTCAGAATAAGTAATCTGGTAACAAGATCAATATAGATATATAAATATATTTAAAAACAACCATACGTATTGCTGTATGTCAATCTAAGCAAGAGAGTGCATGAAATAATGTCTGATACGAATATAGTAATTATTAATGCCCTAATATTCAGGCCTATATCTATAGACAAACACAATTAGAATAAAAAACTCTTAATAAAGTGGATAGTGATTAATAGGAACAAGGACTTACCCTCCAAAGTAGATGTCAAATGACTTGTATTAAGGTGATCATGGGTTGCCAGCGCTATATGTATAAGTTTAACTTGCGTTCCACACAAAGAACCGAAATTAAGTGGGTTCCAATAATCTAAGAAATATTAAATAAAAAATAACTCACTAAATAAATGCAATCTCAAGACAAACATAGCACATCAAATGATTAACGTGCAACATGTGCAAAAGGGTGACAGTTACAGCCCCACAAGTATGGGATTCAACTGATATAATCGCAAATCAGGCTTGCCGTGAACATAAAGGGACACCTACAACGTAAATTATCCTGAAAAGGTTTCTCAGGGAGAACAAGGTGGCGTTGGTATAACCATTGCCATGTAAGAATGCACAGCTGCGTGTATAGCAGTGCAACATATGAAAGAAGCTCGTCGTGTCATAACGTAATTAAAACAACCACACATAAAGAAGTAGCGAAACACTACTCCAATTGCTTGTAAGTGACATAGTAGTACAATGGGTAGGAGGCGAACATATATCAAGGTAGGAGTTACCCTAAGTAGCTCCGTAGCCCAGTTTACAATCCAAAAAATAACAAGGGCGGATAGGACGTTAACCCAGACAGTGACTACCACAGAGCCACCAAACCTGCACACAGTATCTCGCTTAAAACATGGTTAGCAACAAGTATATAGCGAGAAAGCACCAGCGCACTATCAATAAAACGCGCACGGCAATAGTGATCCATAAGTAAAGAATCACCGTAGACATTATATAACGTAAGGCACTTATATATAAAGTTGAACACAACGAGTCATGGCAAAAGGTAACAGAAGCACGAGAAGTACATACCTAGGAAGTCCCATGGTACGAAAGACAGAAATAGGCAACCAATCAGTCCCAGGTGTAACACAAACATAATTTAAAGTATTTATGAAAGACGCGCGCATCCAGGTCTACGGTCACGTGGTACAAAGTGCCTTAGGTGAAGGCAGCGAAAAAGGACAAAGGGAGCGAGAGAAAACAGAAAAAAGTCGCCATGTTGGAGAAGTATAAACCTCCAACATAATTTTTCCACACACAGTGCACAGTGACGGGAAGATAAACCTGCGTCACCAGTGTGCAACGTTCTGGTGGGATAATAAGTAACGATAACCAAAATAGTCATACACATTAAAAGAAGCGGACGGAGACCTTTTATACCACGTGGTCCTAGTTTCTCATAACCCACGGGTAAGACAAATATCGATATGTAGACCAGAATAACTGGTACGTCCCGCGGGACATATCCAAACGTTTATGCGATAGATGCTAAATGTTGACAGACTCTTCGCCCCCAAGGAAAGAAAAGGGGGAATCCGATATGAAGCCTTCACCATGATGGAACGGTGGAAAGCCCCATCATTGATCAATTTCAACTAGATGGTGACGGGCGGTAAAGCTAGAGGCACGACATAAGATACAGGGCGGCCATACTTAAGCATTTAAAATAAATAAAGACATGTACCAGGAAGTCATAAAAGTCGATGATAACAGAGATAACGCCCTAAATGTGACCTAGAAAGTGAAACATACATCCCCCGCATGATATTCAAGAAATGTCAAAGCTAAGTGAACCAAAACGTGGAGAGTATATATTCCTACGATGTGGAATTGATGGATGTACTAGATATGTCATATATACACAATATGAAAACATGTCACAAAAGGAGCAGTCCGTATTGATTGATGGTACACATTACAACCAAGTAGGGTAGGCAAGTGGGCAAAATGTAAACTACAGGAAATAATGCATTTCGGAGTCAGAATTGTGGCCCAGTGTGGTAGCACGAAGGCGACATATCCATTTTGATTCTAACTTCCTAAGTGCCAGTTCCCGATTGGAACCTCTTTTTCCTATAGGGACATGATCAATACCATGAAACCAAAAATTGTTACTGCCAATATGTTTGTTGTTATAATGGTCCGTAATAGGATATCTGGTGTCTCTATTATTTATTGCTCTTCTATGTTCCTGTCTTTAGTTTCTTTCTTCTTGGCCAGCTTCCCAACAGCAGGCACAGCTCTCAGAGGCCCCAAAACTGGTTCCAGCACTCTAGGAGGGGCAGAACTCACACAGCAGAGTTCAGGGGGAAGCTGGGGGTGAAGTCCTTTTGTTCCGGGGACTTCTTAACAGGAGGCCAGCTCTACTCAGGCCCTTGGAGATCTTTCTAAGCACAAGTTGAAATAAAGTATTTTGTAGTCTTTCTCCTCTCCTTCAGCAGCAAGGCAACCACTGCAGGCCAATCCCCCAGGTCAGGGACAGTACTCCTCCTTACAGCTTTCCCAGTTCCTTCTCCTCAGGCAGAGGTTATTCTTGTCAAGCAGGATCTAATTTCTTGGGAGCAGGGTCCCAATACTTATACCCCTAATTCCTTTGTTCCTCTGGGGTAGAGGGGCCTTTGCCCAGCCAGAACCAGTTCCTGAGCACTTTGTTGACATGACTCTGACTTTCTATTCAGGGTGCAGGGCAGAGACATCAGCCGCTCCACAGGAGGCGGAGCCAGCATTGTGGTGGCAGAGCACAGCCCTATTCAGAGTCCAGGTGCACTCCTCCCACCCATCTGGATGTAAATCTCTCTATTCACCACCGGGCTGCCACAGCCTGTCTCCTGGAATTCCCCAGCCCTGTCACTCACAGAAACCAGACAGCAGATACACATCATAGCAGAGGCGGGCTGAAATGGTTAGGCAAGCAAATACCAGCTTTCTAAAAGTGGCATTTGAAAAGAAAGAATATTAAAATAAACTTTAGTAAAAGATGTATTTTATTATTCTGAGTTCAGGCATACTAAACTTGCATTTCTACCATGCTCCCTGGGTCTGTTAGGATCATAGAATGTAACAATTCTAACAGCCCATTCTGGCCTATGGAGAACAGGTAGCCTTACAATAGTGAAAAACGAAATTGGCTGTAATTCACTATTAGGACATGCCACACACATCATGGCATGTCCAACCTTATGCTTACAATGCACCCTGACAGAAAATGGTGTGTTCCCGAGCTTAAGCAAAATCAAACTGTCCAGTGTAGTTTGACAATTGACAAAAATCAAGTCCAATCCCTTTGTATGAGGATTTATCTTTTCTTTATTTTCTCAGTTGTCCTGATCGCATATTCCACAGCATCAAGCCAGAAGTGGATGCGGCCAACACGTGTTTCGTCTTGGGGTAATTGAACCCCCACGACTTCCTCAGGGCCTATAAATCAAGTGGTCAATCACAAAAAACGAGTACGATGGAAAAGTCAATCAGAATAGAAATACTAATAGTACGTATCCGGAACCTCCGTTCTAATTCAAACAGCACAGTTCCAATGAAAAGAGTGTCACTCGGCAATTGATATTCTGTGAAGGAGAGTACTCCGTAAATATCTGGGGTCCTAATGTGTATTGAAGCAGATGCACCCTGCCCTTGGGCCTACAATAGGGGTGACTAATATGAAGTTAAGGGAAGGTTTAGGGACTGGCAAGTGGGGGCACTTGCCCAGTCAGCATGACAGTACCAGACTGCATGCAGGTTCTGCAATGGCAGACCTTAGACATATTTTACTAGGCCGCTTCTGTGGGTGGCACAACCAGTGCTGCAAGCCCATCAGCAGCATTTGTATTTACAAGCCCTGGGCACTCCTGGTGCACTTTACTGGGGTCTGACAGTAAACCAAATAAGTCAATCATGGAATCCAAACAACATATACATTTTAAATAGGGAGCACTTGCACTGTGGCACTGGTTGGTAATGGCACAGTGCTCTGAGCAGCTAACACCAGCGAAACACATGAGGCACAGCGATAAAAAGTGGAAGGGAGACGCACGCCAAGGTGACAGGTCTAACATTATGCATCAACTGCGAAACAGTTATTATACTCTTATCAATCCAATCTTTATGATGAAAAACTCAGCCTAAATGTATGAGATTTTTATTGTACCAAATGGGATCAGAAGTTAATTGATACAAAGGTGGGATATTAAACACTATATATGGTCTCAGTAAGTTACAAGTGTGTGAGATAACAGAAGGTAACCAGGGCATAGGATGTGAAGACATAAATAACATATGTAGATATGTGACTAGATCAATAAGTGCAAGTTCCAAATCGGACCATAATATGTTTAGGGTAGTATTAAGGGATAATATGAACTCTGAATGTGTTTAGTACCGAACACCTTCTGATAGCGAGGAAAGCCAATTAAATTAACTCCAGCAAACCAGGTGAACTGGAAAAATGTAATTTTTTTACCCCATTCCATAGAAACCTTTTAAATCTGTTGTCTATTTGTGCTATAGGTTTTTGTACGATATGAATGGGAAACATGTTAAGGAAACATTTTATAGGAAGCAGATGCATCATATTAATTGTGTCTGGCCTGCACCACCACAAAAGAAACAAAGGGGACCAGTTTTGGATATGAGCAATGATTTTGTATTGTAGTTCTTCAGAATTTGCTTCAAGAGTATCATGAAGTGAATTACAGTACCAAATACCCAGGACTTTAATTTTAGAGGATTTCCACCCCAGTCCCGATTAGTCAAAATGGCCCTATACACAGTATTTATTCAGTGGTAAAACCTCTGACTAGTTAATATTGAGTTTGAACTCAGAGGCTCAAGAATAGATGTGCAGTTCTTTAAAGAAAGCAGGGAGGGATGCTTCTGGAACTGACACAAACAAAAACAATAAAATATCATCAGGTTAAGATGTACATTTAATATGTTGATTTTTAAAGCAAAGACCTGAGTAGGAAGGAGAGTTCTTTATTTGATTTATAAAAGGATCTAAAAGCTAAGATAAAAAGTAGTGATGACAACAGACAACCCTGTCTAGTACCTCTTTTTAAAGGAAAGTACAATAATTGAATACCGCTTTCTCATGTTAAGGTTTGAGGAGAGGAATACAATCAGAATATTTGGTCAATCAATTTTGGGCCAAAACCATGCCACTGGAGCTCTTTATTTCAGAAATCTGAACCCTGTCAAATGCTTTTTCAGCATCTAAAGATAGAGCTTCTAAGGAACGTTGTACTTTATGAGCTTTATTAATTATATTATAAAAAGTACAAGAGTTGTCAGCAATATTGAGTCCTTTAACAAAGCCCATTTTTTCAGGATCAGTAATGACTAGTAAGAATGTTTCTAGTGAAAGAGCAAGAGCTTTTTGAAAAATGTTACGATCCATATTAGTGAGTGACATTTACCTGTAATTTTGACACAACTTTGGGCTCTTCTTGTGTTTCAGAACGAGACATATCATGACTTCAGTAAAAGATTCTATAGAAGAATTAGAAGAGGAAAAGAGGTAATAAGTGTATATAGAAAAGGAAGTAACACATTTTAGAACTATAAATAAAATTCTACTCTGCAGCCAACTTGTCCAGGTGATTTGTCTGTTTTTTTTGGTGCAGTTAATAGTTCCTGGAATGTGAAGTTCTGTTCTAAAGAAGAAAGATCTAAGGGGAGAGGAATCTGCTTATGTAAAGAAGAGAAGTAGTTGTTTAATAAAGTGTCCGAAGGGGTTGTATTAGGAGAATATAAATCTGTGCAACAGTGAACAAAGCAATTTAAAATCTCTGTATCTTTATAAACTGTGCATCCTTGTGAAGTCAGAATAGAATTGGCTTTTTGTTTTTTATGACATGGCCTGAAATAACAAAGCAGCCAATATCTGAATTTTGTAGGTCTGAGTCATACATTTACTAATGAAAAGACAATCAATCCTTGATTGAGTTTGATGTAATGTGGAATGGAAAATATATTGTCTAGGGTCTGGCTTCACAAATCTAAATGCATTTATTAGGCCGCCATATGAAATGACCTTCTGAAATTATTTTTGTCTGGGATTAGGGACAAATTTAACAACAGAATATCTATCATGGAAAGGATCAACAATATGGTTATAATGACACCCCAACATAAAATTATCATTAGAGCAATTAATAAGCATTTGTTACAAGTTAAACCAAAATTAAGGGTCGGGATTATTATATACATTAACCAAACACATTTCAATTCATTGACCTTAATATGAACCCTTAACCACCTGCCCACAGTCTTTTTCTTCTGAAAGCAACTGTGCAGTTAAATGTTTATAACATACTATAGCAACTCCAGCCTTTTTACCCAAAGCAGGAGAATAAAACATTTCTCTGACCTTCTACTTTCATAGTTCTCATATGTCACTTTCAACTTTAAGGATTTCTTGTAATAAAACTATTTGTAGATGGGACAAAATCTTGATGTCTCTCAATAGGGTTTTTTAGACTCTTAACGCTCCAAGTGATAACTCTAAGATGTTTTATATTAAGTATAAAGAGAATAGCAACACTTACTGTCTAAGAAATTGAATGCTGTAAAAGTGGGAGATAGGAAAAACATAGATGAAATGTGGAAGAAAAAGAAGTATAGGAATAAATGAAAAAGCCCAAAATACAAAAAGGGATGAGAAAAACACATCTCGAAATTGCAGAATAAAAAGAAAAGGTGACCATACAACAAGATACATATAAAAACATTTCAAACAATGAGACAAACTCAAAATCAGGCGGAAGGGAGTGGGAAGACCCACAGGAAAATTAGCTCATAATCACATATCTCAGGAATGACACTATAATTACAAAAATGGTTTAAATATTCTGAGAGAATTGATGAATAGAACAGCACTAAACAGAAATTACATATAAAAGAAATTACTGTCACTTACCCTACCCACAGGACAGATAAATGAAATGTGCAACTAACAAACATTCAACAACTAATATACATTGAGCCGATTTACTTCACAAAATATTATGGGTAAACATCAAGAAGATTTACAGATGAGTCTGCAAAAGAAGAAAAACAGTAGATTACATTGAACACTCAAAATGGGAATGATAGGAGAATAAATAATTGCTCAACAATGACAGGGAATAATTATACAATTGCATGAGCACCAATTTCCATTTCTTCTGTATGATGTCTGCGTATAAAATCTTCTAAAACCGTAGGGTCGATAAAAGTGGCTTTCCTGTCTCTGTAGGTGACCTTGAAAAGGCAAGTATGTACCAGCCTATTTCTGGCATCCATTGCTCAAAGTTGCGGTCTTAATTCAAGGAATTGTTTCCGCCTAGTAGTAGTTGTGTAGAGTACATCCTGAGACAAAAGAAATGCTATTTCCTGACCATTGAAGAGATTTTTGCAATTCTGCAGCTTCGACGATTTTCATCTGATCTGTGTACTGAAGAAATAACATAAAAATAGCTCTAGGTTTGACTTTTGTGGTTGATGGAGACTTTGGACCCAAACGGTGAGCTCTTTGTATGCTTAAAGGATGTTTCATATTGCAGGATGTACAACATAGGAGTTATTCAGTGCGAGGAGGAGGCAGGAGAGAGCAGCCATTGCGAGGAGGAGGCAGCCGAGGCAGACACATCAAGTTAGTGCCTTTTTAATTATTTTTAATAACTTTGGGAGGGTGGAGGGGCCGGCTAACTACACTCCACCACGGAGTCATAGTTTTGCCTGAACTCCGTGTTCGCCGCTCTAACACAGAGTAGGCAAAACTAAGCAAACTCCGCTGGCGGAGTGTAGTCACCCACCCCAGGTTAGTAATTTGGCAGTTGTGTTTATGAAAATATACCATGTAGATGATTTGGGGAGTTCTGAAGAGGAATCGAAGAGTATGGGAAAAGGTGGATTGAGTGCAAGATAGGTTGTAGGAGACATATTTGGAGTGATAATACTTAGTTTGGGAGTAGTGTTGAATGACATCAAGATTAGACGGCTGTCTACCATGGTGGATAAGTTATCTGTTAACGCATCTCAGTCTTTGCTACTCATAGATGGGGAGATGGTTTTGATAAGAGCGATGGTGATGCAAAATCAACTTGCATTAGATGTGTTACTTGCAAAGGAGGCCAGAGTCTGTCAGATGCGGAAGGTCCAACAGTGTGGTACTTACATCCATGATAAGAGTGAAGATCTGAGGGGATATATTAGTAATATCACTGATATACATCATGATATACAGGACTTGGCAGCTGAAGGAGTTTGGGATAAGATTGAGAAAGGATTTGGTGCAGTTGGGAAATGGTTTGCAAATTTGGGAAGTGCAACCTTTGGAAACATCCTGAAACCGATAATGATTGCTTTAATCTGTATCATTGTTTTTGTAGGGATGATAAGGGCATTAAAGTGGCACAAAGAGAAGCAGTTGGAGGACTCCTCAAGGGAAAGAGAGAGAAGGATAGAAATGTTGCAGGACATTTATTATGGGAATTCGAAGCAAACGAGGTGTTCAGGCAGAGAAGATTGGCTACGACATCTGTTTAGATCGGTCTCCTCTGCAGGGATGTTTGAAACTTTTTGAGATGACTCAACATCATCAGAGGGGGGACAGATGGAGCGGAAATGTTGTTTAATTTGTAGGGGTGCATCATACTTACATATAGAGTGCACACGAATATAATCTTGGATTAAGTAAACATGAGGTGTTAGAAATGTGAAATTATTAATGCAACTACATGACATATTTTAGGTTACTAACAAGTGGTATGGAGAATTAATGTGCAAAATTTATGTAAGTAGCAGAAAACATTAACTTGAAAAACTCATGCTCGGAAGTTGACACTACTCATATACTAAAGATGATTGACAATGTTATTTCTATAATTTGGTATGATGTGTTAGTCCACGTACTTACACCTTTCCTTTTTATTTGAAATGCTTATTTAGGGATGGCATCTTAGTGATAGAATAGGGATAGATTTAATACTTTTCACTCATCAACCCTCAATGCAGGGAATATTAGACTAATGCGTCCTGATTTTCTGCATTATACTTCTTGAATTAATAGTTTTGTTTATGTTGCACAGCTTAAATTGGATGCTTAGATTTGGCTTCATGCTAATTCCTTTCTAATTATATACCCTCGTGTTGAGGTGCCTCTATGTCCAGTTATTTTTGGCTTTGTAATAAATTAACTAACCGAATGTAGTTGTTCATGGAATATTATGCATTAAGGAGAGCTATTGACTAATTGACTGTGGACTTATGATTTTCCCCCTTCACACTTTCATGCTGCGAAGAAGAAGCATAGGAGTGTGTCTCTAGAAAAGATTGAGATCTAATAGGTCCGGTCCTTTAAAAAGCAATCATATCCGAGCCCTCTGCCCTTTCCGGGATACCATCAAGTCTGGGATTATTTCTCTGGTTTCTGTATTCCAAATCTTCAATGACTCTTATTAGCATATCAATATCCTTATTAATTTGGGAGACATTGGGTACCGAGTTTTCCACGTCACTGATACCTAGCTTCATAGTAGAGATCCTTTTATCCAGTGCTATCCATCTTTCTTCTAACCTTTGCGCAGAAGCTGTAGTTCGAACAACAAATAGCTGCAAAGACTTCAGCTCATCCATCAAATCAATAAGAGTAAGCGCGATGGGGATTTAGGAGAGGAGTCTACGGGCCCGATTCACAGAACTAACTTAAGACAAAATCCTAAACTTACTACCATTTTGGTATTCACAGAAGGCACTTACTCATTTTGGTATTCACAGAAGGCACTTACTCATTTCGGTATTCACAGAAGTTAGGAGTCCTAACTTTAGGACTCCTAAATGCCTTCTGTGAATACCGAAAGTCTTAAAATTAGGATTTTTCTCAGTTTAGTAGTAGTATAGTTAGGACTCCTAACTTTAGGACTCCTAAATGCCTTCTGTGAATACCGACAGTCTTAAAATTAGGATTTTTCTCAATTTAGTAGTCCTAAATTTAGGACTCCTAACTTTAGGACTCCTAAATGCCTTCTGTGAATACCGAAAGTCTTAAAATTAGGATTTTTCTCAGTTTAGTAGTAGTATAGTTAGGACTCCTAACTTTAGGACTCCTAAATGCCTTCTGTGAATACCGACAGTCTTAAAATTAGGATTTTTCTCAATTTAGTAGTCCTAAGTTTAGGACTCCTAAGTTTAGGACTCCTAAATGCCTTCTGTGAATACCGAAAGTCTGAAAATTATGATTTTTCTCAGTTTAGTAGTAGTATAGTTAGGACTCCTAACTTTAGGACTCCTAAATGCCTTCTGTGAATACCGACAGTCTTAAAATTAGGATTTTTCTCAATTTAGTAGTCCTAAGTTTAGGACTCCTAAGTTTAGGACTCCTAAATGCCTTCTGTGAATACCGAAAGTCTGAAAATTAGGATTTTTCTCAGTTTAGTAGTAGTATAGTTAGGACTCCTAACTTTAGGACTCCTAAATGCCTTCTGTGAATACCGACAGTCTTAAAATTAGGATTTTTCTCAATTTAGTAGTCCTAAATTTAGGACTCCTAACTTTAGGACTCCTAAATGCCTTCTGTGAATACCGAAAGTCTTAAAATTAGGATTTTTCTCAGTTTAGTAGTAGTATAGTTAGGACTCCTAAATTTAGGACTCCTAAATGCCTTCTGTGAATACCGAAAGTCTTAAAATTTGGATTTTTCTCAATTTAGTAGTCCTAAATTTAGGACTCCTAAATGCCTTCTGTGAATACCGAAAGCCTTAAAATTTGGATTTTTCTCAGTTTAGTAGTTGTAAAGTTAGGAGTCCTAACCTTAGGACTCCTAAACTGAGAAAAATCCTAATTTTAAGGCTTTCGGTATTCACAGAAGGCATTTAGGAGTCCTAAAGTTAGGAGTCTCAAACTTAGGACTACTAAATTGAGAAAAATCCTAATTTTAAGACTTTCGGTATTCACAGAAGGCATTTAGGAGTCCTAAAGTTAGGAGTCCTAACTTCTGTGAATACCGAAATGAGTAAGTGCCTTCTGTGAATATCAAAATGAGTAAGTGCCTTCTGTGAATACCAAAGTGGTAGTAAGTTTAGGATTTTGTCTTAAGTTAGTTCTGTGAATCGGGCCCTACATCTTTTTTGGGTCTTTTAACCGAACCATAACCATAACCAAATCATATCCTGACTGCCAGCAGTTGAAAACTCTTTGCCCAGCCTCATATCTACTTTACACTTGGTTAGAGTTTGGAAATGTTTAATCTTTGATATGGACTTCTCCAAGTGCTTATGGATGTTCTTATATAAGCACAGAAACCAATAGAGAATATGCACAAATAAAAAAAAACTGATATAAGGAAAGTCTGTGGACTCAAAGGCAACATACAAAATAATCCAATGCTGGAAAAGGTATCCGTCTGTTAATTACCATGGTATCAGTCCAATTTTGAGCCAAACATAGGAAATAAAGATAATTAAGGCTTAATATATAACAAGAACACAAACGATTTGTGTTTTGAGAGAGAGGCATGCAGTTCTCATCTTGAATTAAACAAAATGGCAGCTGGAAAATATAAGTACTTAAATTATCATTATATTTCACCCAGAGCTATGAATTACAGACTCAGAAGCAGGCAAAAACATTTCTTATCTGGGTAGTAGGGTCAGCACAAGTGCATCACTATACATAAAGAGTTAATAACCCCATAAAAGTGTCTTCATGCAAAATAAACAAAATGGTGGGCAGGTCTTCACGAAGAGTTGAGGAGTGAAGAAAGCAGGCACTTTCAATTAATAACCAGTATCCAAAAAGTTCATAGAGAGCCTGTTGCCACTCTGACACACTCTAAATTCACCTGGAATCATTTCATTTTAGGTTTCTGTCACATCCTCAGTCCCTCGAGCCGAGATGCCACAAAGCTTCAAAGGAATGTCACCATCTTCCATGGCGCCAAAACCATGCCCCCTGGTTCTACTTTCTTGCGGAGGTTGAATTGGAAGCATGAACCGTGTGTAGTTGTGCAGATGTTTGTTTGCATGTTAAGGTTCTTGTCCAGGGTTATCCCAAGGGATTTTGTTGATTCCCAAGTGATTTTGTTGATTCATTGATGACTGGTTTTCAATTGAAGGCATTGGAGTGATTGATCCATCCCTCCTCGTGGGGAGATGAGAAGGAATTCAATCTACACAGAGTTCCCTTTCACTATTATTGTTAAATCAGCAATAAACAAACGTAATGAAAACAAATCCAAAATGGGGCAATAAATTGGTGGTGCCTACCCTGAAGCGGTCTTTCACATTGTAGTATCTGACCCTTGCTGCGATCCCGCATAAGCCACAGAGCCAGTCTTCTAACAGACTGCCTTATCTTGGCACTCCCCAAGTTCTTGCATAATAATTCAACTGATTGGACCGCCATCTGGGTTTCCCCATTGGCACGCAGTTGCCTTTTGAGTACGTGCCAGTCCCGTACGGGACTACAACAATGTTTTAATGGCATGACGGCAAGTTCCTGCGGTGGTGGGTAGGAGTATGCAGACCACCTGACAGTAAAGATAAGCTATAGCATGGAGGACTGATGCAAGAGCAGACCCTGAGGGGTTGAGTCTGGGGGGGAGCGGATATGGGGGGTGGAAAGAGACAGGGTACGACACACACACCTGAGAGCCGATGTATGCTGCTGCTGTTTGTTTTGCTTTTTGATTTTTGATAGTTGAGTTTTTCTGTTCATAATATCTGCACACTTACCCGAAGTGTTTGATCCGTTAAGACTCTGTTCGAAGGGACCAAGGGAACTAAGCCAAATACACGCACGCTGTTATCCCTACGGAACTTGTACAACCTGCTGAGACCCAGTTTGCAGCTGCGCCCACAGCGCCCACAAACGAACATCTGATATAGGCTACCCAGTCACTATACAGATTGTATTATGTAGAATGATGGTTCACTGCAAGGTCAACTGTTTATGATATATGTTATTTTTCACGATGCTGTATTCTTGTGGTACATAACAGGAAACAAAACAAAATTAAATAAAACAAAAAAAGTGATCAAGTTCTGCAGGGTAAGCTGGAAACATGCTACCAAGCAAGCAGCTCAACTGAAGCGTGTGTGCAGCATGATCCCTTTTATCAGCAGACTGCTACTCCCAAACACAGCTTTTTTCTTTCAAACCTGGACCTCCGAAAACAAGTAGATTCATGTATCATAGACTTAGTCATAGTCTTTTTGGATTTCACAAAGGTGTACCCCCTTTTTCCTAGCTAATAAAATGTACCTATCCATCTATTGTGGGAAACCTCCTAAGGAGTAACTGTGAATACCCATAAAGCTCTCTACATTCCTGACCATCCCCTGGAACTTCAATTTCCTAACATAATAATTAAATTTAGGACTTCTGCAAATCATCCACCCTGCAGGTTCTCCGCAGTTTTAAGTTACACAAGCATCTGTAAATATTGACTGATCCTGCCTTTCACTCAATATCTGTTCATATTGGGCACATTTGTATTATGGTGTGCAACAGATCCTGTAAGTTGTGCCCTGACTGGTCAGTACATAAGGTCTCCCGGAGTCATATCTGGTTCACAAAAGATGTACAAAGGAGCCAATAACTTTCCACATTTGTGTGATTGAGCTCCCCTGATTCATCATAGGACATAAACTGGTCTTTTGAATGGCTTTGATAAAATGGGTTATTTGTAATTTGCATTTGCAGACTTTAATGCAGGAGGTTGGATGGAATCTGCTTGAAAATTCAGATGAGCATTGTACAGCCAACATGTCTTTAAACATAACTGTTGTGTCACTTGTTTTTCTGAAACATCATTTTATTAAATTTCTTATTAATGACTCTAGATTATTGTCAGTGCATGCTGCTGAAATTCCTCAGCTGTATTACATAGCTGTTGATGCTTTTCAAATTTTCAATATATTTTTTTTTTTTAAACAATGTTTTAATGGCATTAGTTTCAGGCATACCTGTCTATGTCCTGATGATGATCCAGCGACTCTGTGTATGGGATCGAAATGTTGTTGACTTTTTCGCACCTTGACTGCTATCTGAATTATCTGATTTATTGTGATATGGTGTTTGTCTCTATATTAGCTTGACAAATCATTGAATCTTCTTCAAGCACTTAGAAATGCCTGAGCCTTGTTTCCCTTTTAATTGTCACAGTATATGCGTTTCTACTTTATTGTTTTTTGTTCTTTTGCAAAACATATAAAAATTAAAAAATGTCTCTGATGGGCAACATAATATAGATCTCATAGTATTTCTATATTTTTCCTTCTTTACTAATCCTCCCTGTGAGTGACCATTAATGACTTAACATACCCTCAATCAAATATCTGATATTTTACAAAGTACATGATTGAACATACTTGAGGTTCCCCAAAAATCTGATGGTAGATTAGACAGCAAAGATTTCAGGAAAATAGGGATGCTTCTGCTAAAGTATCCAAATCAAGAATTGACCAAGACTCCGAAAAGAGCAGAGAGGGTTGTACAGATCAAGAAGGGGCAGTTGTAATGTAGACTTACACTTTATGGCACTTTCACTAAAAAAATGGAAACAATTTAGTCAAAAATACTCGGTGCCTGGCAACAGTAACCGACCTGTGCAACATGGTAAAGCTTTTTATCAATGATCCCACGTTCTTGCAAAAAAATGTTTAATGTGGTAAAATGTTGTTTACATGCCACGGAGTGATGGTGAGATATCGGCAACATTCTACACATCACAAGCGTAACACGAAAATACCCGAGATTACACGAGGTTACACTGGTGGAAAAAAAATATCACCCTGGCTACTGTTATCAGCTTGCTGAGTAGAAAAAAGCAAATCTTCCAATCAGCACCACCCCAACAACATACACATTGGGGATTCCAATTCAATGTGCATTATACAAGAAGAAAAGTTCCCTTTTTTATCTGAAAATATGTATTTATTATAATCAGCCTCTCAACATGAAACCATCGTATATATCTGCCGCTTAAGTACAAATTTTACTTCGGGCAATTACAGATAAAGGCTTTGAATGTGGAGATGCACAAGGATTGAACATAAACCACAGCTCATCATTTATGTGAAGTGAACTTTGAACAACTTGATAGCCAGAAGGGTTAATGAAATTGCACGCATGTTGACCAAAATATCAGACTGGACAGCAGAATATCAAGGCGGTGTTTCTTAAAGGATGCATTATTTTCCACAGCCTACCTTCAGCATTTTAATCAGTGTTATGGATCAGAAGTCCCAGACCTCTGCAACCATCTAACCAGTTGTAACTTTTTTTTACTGAAGAAGTGAGATTAGAACATTAATCACAGGTTTCAATTCAAAATTGTTTTTTGTTTACCCAAGCCAGCAAAGTGAGCCTGAATTACGAACCGATATTTTGTTATTGAGCTTGAATTTCATTTGCAATAAGAGAATTGGGCGTTTAGTAGAGGAAATCCGAAGAGGCATCTCAATAAAAAAGAAACCAAGCAGATTAACATCGCTGCCCACATATACGTGTTTGTAATTGTTTATTGTATTTCTGTGTATTATTCAGGCTGCGTACATTTCTACAGTGCTTAAGGTGGCTACATTGCCTTGATTCGGACAGAATAAAACATTAAATATGGATTGAACACAGAGGACTTTACTCTAAAGGCCTGACTTCTAAATTAGAGTTTTTATAACTTTCTATTTGGAAATGGTTCTATTTAGTGTTTATTTTCACTTTCGAGCACAATGTAGATTTTCGAGTTACTATGGATGATGAAGATTGGTTTCTTTTAATTATTTGGTTCATTTTGCATTCGGGGTTACTGAATGTTAAAAACATATATTTCATATATGTACACTGGCACATACAACTAATTGGAGATGGGAAAGATGAATATATTACGACGATATGCTCTCATAGGAGCGTGTTTAATAGTAAGAAAATAAGGCTTATTTAGGTATGTTTTAGTTAGCATACCTAGGCCACAACTGACATCACTGGACTTCAATCTTCTTGCACTGACCTCATGGGCGTAGATTCTCCAAAATGCCAGGGGTAGCGGAAGTGACATAACTGAGTGACCCATCCCCTTATTACATCACAGGAAGGGATTTGACATGACTTTTGACTCTGAAAACGTCACAGGAATTTTTGTAATGTGACCTTTGACCCTATAGATATTACAAGAAGTGACATCGCTGAACTACACAAAAGCCGCACCAGTATTAAAAGCAGTTGATTAAATATCGAACAATTATAAAGCAGATACAACTCTATTTAAGTGACCACACATATATTAACAACTATTCTATGTCCAGTTCTCTCCAAAGACTCTGCCTGGGTGCAAGGCAAGATCTGAGCCGCTGAGTACAGGGGGAGACGTATGTCTACGTTAGTGTAGAGCGAGAGTTGTTTCGTTGTGAGTGCACACGAGCAGTGTGTATGGTCAAGGGCAGGGTGAGCAGTGTACCTATTTGAGTATAGGGTGAGGGATACAGCATTTTGCGTAGAAGGTGAGTGGTGTGCATTTGTGAATTTACAGTGAGTGCAGGGTTAGTGGTGTGTATAGTGCATGCCAGGGGATGTGAGTAGGTACAAGTGCATAGTGAAGGCATTGTCGACAGGGACATTATTTGGGGGTAGTCATGGGTTGCAGCTGTGACCTTTAGCTTGCTCCCCACTACCCCTGGCACTTCTTTTACGTACACCTGGCCTCAGAGGAGGCAAAAAGTTGCCCCCTCTGAGGCCAGGGATCGGAAAGGAAGTGCAAGGAGTAGCAGGGAGCAGGATAGAGGTCACAGCTGCGACCTCTGACTACCCCAAATGACGTCCAAGATTTCGATTGTTTGTATAACTGCGGGGTAAGCTGTCTGTCTGTATGAGAATAGGAAGTTTTCAGTCTGTAAGCAAAGTGTATTTTGAGTGCAGGTTGAATGGTGTGTATTGTGAGTGTGAGGTTGAGGTCTACCTTTGTGAGTATAAAATTAGAAGATTGCTTGTATAAGTGCAGTGTGAGCAATGTGAGTGCAGGTTGAGTTGTGTGCATTGGGAGTGCATTGGGAGTTCAGGATGAAGAGATGGCTTGTGGGCTGTAGAATGAGTGGTGGGCATCTATGAGTGTAAGGTGAGTTGGGTCTGTATGATAGTAGAATGTACGGTGTGTCTGTGTTTACAGTGAATAATGTGCCTGAATGCAGAGTTTCAGTATGTTTATGAGTGTATCTATGTGGGGTAAGCAAAGTTTTGGAATGTTGGGTGAGCAATGTGTCTGTGTGAATGTAGAGTAGGTGGTGTATCTTTGTAAGTGTGGGGTAAGTGGTGGGCCTTTGTGAGTGCGGGGTTGAGTAATATGCCTAAGTGCAAGTTATCAGTGTGTATTGAGAGTGCTGGATGAGTGGTGTGCCTGTATAAGTACAGGGTTCAGTGCATTAAAGCCAGACCTATTGGGATTGCCAATACTTGTTAAAAATTTAGAAGGTAAATGTGCTTTAAATTCACTCTTTCATTTTTAACCATTT
The DNA here is from genome assembly GCF_964204655.1 of Triturus cristatus. Lineage (NCBI taxonomy): Eukaryota > Metazoa > Chordata > Amphibia > Caudata > Salamandridae > Triturus > Triturus cristatus. Next base: position 79,397,118 of record NC_140588.1, read on the forward strand.
GAGTAGGTGTCCTATCTAGTCTCACTAGAAAGCAGTACCATTTTTGCTAGTATCACTCAGTTGCGCACACAAACAAAAAATGTGCACACACAAACAGGTCACTGCTGCACAAACATTAAAGTAATTAGAGGGAACACTGTCTATAACTATTCTTACCTTTTGAATTTTGTCCTGCAAAGGTTACTTTATTTGCACAAGCGGCCTCATCCTTTGTGACTCACATGGCCAAAATTCTGTGCATCAATCATTTTGCATTCAATGTTTTCTAGATTGGGAGAGTGTCAATAATATTAAAACAGTTGTACATATATTCATTTTTACCTGTTGCATTACACACTTCTCGATTTTCTTTGCACTGTAGTAAGTAAGCACAATTACTAAGAGTGTGATTATGATTCTGGCGGTCCATGGACCACTAGACTTGTGGGGGTGCAAGAGTGATGGTCTCTCAACTGCCCTATTGCAATTAGGGTGGCCAGACTTTCATTACCACACCGCAACTACCAAGAAACCGTTGTTCCCTGATGGTGGTGCTGCAGTGTAGAGCCAGCGATATGCTTGGCTGGATCACCGTGACCCAGCAAGCATATTACAAGCTTCTTCCCTGTCACGGTTTTCATGGCGGTTCCACCACCATGAAAACCATGGCAGAGAGGAAACAAAGGTGTCCCTTCATGGCCCTCTGGTGCCTCATACCATGTTGATGCCCACAGGGGGGCACAAGAAGTGCCCCCTGCACACCAGTTCCTGCACTGCCTGGACATTACAGTCTATGCCATGCAAGAACTGTTTTTGGCATTCCAATTGCGGTGCCCATTTTCTGAGGCACCGCCATGGGAACATCCAAAAAAAAGCCCGCCAGATATGATAAACACTGGCGGGCCACCAAACCACGAGTTTTGCGGGGTGGCGGCGAGGTGGACCCTGCACTACACTGCCAAACTCGCAGTCAGGTGCTAAGTGTAATGGAATGCATTTTACCAACTTCGCAGTCCTGGTAGGGTGGGTTGGCCTTGATGGTATTTCAACAAGTGCCTTCAGGATCACAATATCAATGGTGTTGCAAGTTTTCATTAAACTAAAAATTGTCAATATCCTTCGCTTTTGTTCTGATAGTTTCATTGCAAAATTTCTATAAAAATGATTAAAAGAAACAGAATTGATGTTCCATCCATGCTGGCATTTTTAAATTTGTGTTTGGAACATAAAATATGTACTTCATAATATTATAATATTATTCATTTAATATCTTAAATTAATTACTATATTATTGTAAATATCAATCAAATCAATCAAAATAAGCTTTATTTGAAGTCACCAGGTGAATCATAAAAGCTACAAAATACATACATGTCAAAATGTAAATCCAGAATACAAGTTAAAACAAAGTACAAAAGGTTATTATATATAAAAACAGTCATCGACTGCACGATCATTCAATTACTATTTACAACTGCTTCCTGTAATTGATAACGGCCAGCAGAAACCGTAACATTACTACACTTGTGTATAAATTCGTTAACATTTGCAGGTGTGTAAACGCTGGGCGACATTGTACAAAACCCAGCTGTAATGACAAAGGTTTGATGAGTTTCTTTCTCAGCCCTGAAAAATATTTACAAAAAAGTACAGTGTGGATTGTGCTCTGTGGTGAAGTATCATCGCAGGGGCAATTCCCAGGGTGAGGTGACCAGTTGTTAATCGTAGGTAAACTAATTAAACATTGGAAAATATCCAACCAAAAACGTGTCAACACAAACCTGTGGTGCTGGTTGTACACTTTGACTAAGTGCCATTGCATGTAGTAGCTAGTCGGAATCTCCTGATTCCTCAGCACCGAAGGTTTCAAAATTTTGGAATATAATCTGGTTTCTTCCAATAATGAAATGCAATTCAATTTCAAGGATTTTCTATGAACGGTAACCAGGCATTCGGGACGTTTGAAATACTCGGGATGGCGGAGGTCTGTCAGGAAATTGTGCACAAATTTAAGCCATAGGATATTGAGTGCGTGCGTAGATTTTAAACAATCATCAATTATGGCTTGATTGAGAGAGGTGTGGTCAGATGACCAAATTTTATGCCAGAGAAGAACTGGCTGGATCTTGATCAGATCTGCTATGTAAGGGGCTCCTAATTCAGAGTGACAAATGTAGGTTGAGCTACTTTTTGGGAGTGCAAGGAGATTCCTTAAAAAGGCATTTTCTTCAAGTTATAGAGTATCAATCTTCCCATACCCCCAGAGCTCAGACCCGTACATAGCAGTGGGTCTGCATTCGGCCTTATAGATTTTCATCAATTCCCTCGGGTGTTTAATGCCAAGCTGTCTAGCAAAATTTAGTAGAGCCATTATCGTTTTAACAAAATGAAGTCTCCTTGATTTAATTGCCACTGGCCAGTTCCCAGCTTGACTGAACACAATCCCAAAATATGGAAAAGTTGCTGTGAACTGAATTTTAGAACCCTCAATAAAACTGTCACGGCAGCTGGAAGCCTAATTCCCAATTTTCATAGCAAAGGTTTTACTGATGTTAATTTTTAGACCATGGTTTTGCATGAACTGTGCAAACTCATCAACTAGTCGCTGGAGGCCAAGTGGAGTGGAGGCAATTAATACTGTGTCGTCGGCATAAAAAAGTGCTGGTATTGCCCGATGTCCCACCTGAGGTAGATCCACACACTTGCTTGCCAGTGGTCGCCTACACTGTTGAGATAGAGATTAAACAGGAAGGGCACCAACACACACCATTGGTATACCCCTCTTTCTATAATAAATGGTCCGGTACATTTACCATTAAGGCGGTAACGGACTCTACCCCAGCCTTGGGCGTACAGTTCTCTGAGAAAGTTCCCAATAGGGTTGTCCAAGCCCATGTTAGCCATGATTGACCATAACTTATCATGGGATGCAAAATCAAATGCAAATGATAAATCTACAAAAACTAAATACAAATTGCCTCCTTTTATATGCACATATTTACCAATGAGTAGGTCCAGATTAATGGCCTGCTCTGTGGTCCCAAGCCCAGACCTAAAACTGTACTGCAGATCTGATAGGATATTGTTGGTTTCTTCCCAGTCCTGCAGTTGACCTAGAAGAATAGACCAGCCACCTTTACTAGACAATCTAGAAGAGGAATAGGCCTGTATTGTGCTCGATTGATACGGTCACCCTTCTTGAATATAGGGACAATAAGAGACTCAGGCCAGGTGGGTAAGCATCCTTGTCCCTGACAAGCTCTGAAGAGCAAGGTAAGGATGGGGCCCCCAAAGGTCGGTGTTAGATTTAAACAGATTGATAGGGATCCCATCAGGCCCCGGGGCTTTACCCCCCTTGCTTGCTTTTAGTGCCATAACAACTTCTTCCAGGGAAAATTCTGGATATTTCAAATTATTCAAAGGTTGAAAAGAAATGGTAACATTGGTGGGAGACGCGGACCCAGTATGAGTATAGGCAATAGGAGAGGGGGTTACAATGTCTTCCTTAGAAGAATGCAAATTAGTAAAATATGCTTTTCAGCTCATGGGCAGTCTAGGGAATTATAGGAAGGGAAGTTGATGACATGCCAGAACGTGATGTTATCAGTGGACTGACTAGCCTCGAGTAGTCTGTTCCACATTTCCTCCTTCAGGTTTCTTTTCCATTGTTTAATGGCTAGTTTATATGCTAGTCTGCATTCCCGGACCTCATTAACAGATCTCGGTTGTTTGGCTGAAGCTGGTTTTAGATTTTTGTGGGTTTTTGTGCAAACTGAATCGAACCAGCCACAATGACCCGCCTTTGCTTATTTCTGGTTTACATGAGCCCCTCTCCACTGCCCTTTTTTATAAGATTGAACGTTAAAATAAATTACTGTGCCTCTGTAGTTTCATCTAGGCATACCTCAAACGCCTCCCTCTCTTTCTGAATTAGTTTTGTTGAAAATTTAGAAGGATCCACCAGGGACCATCTTAGCACGTAACCATTACGATGGGAAATATCAATTTCCTCTAGTGCTGTAACTTTTTTTGCATCTCCGAAAAGGTCAAAATTCAGGGCAACACTTTGGGGGAAATGATCACTGATTGCTATATCATGGATAAAAAACTCTAAAACCAGTGCTGAATAGTGCTGGGGAAAGAGTAAAAAGTCTATCACTCTATTCTTGCCCCTGCCATTATAGGTGCGCTTCACTGTGACTGGTGTATGGGTAAGTTCATTGCAAAACCACAAGTTGTGTTTGTAGAGTAAATCATTTAAAGTATCCCCATACTCCGAATGGAGGAAATGGGTAATGTTACAATTATCAGGATATGTCATGCCACACACCTTATTAGGTGACTGAGGGTAGAGACGTATGTTAAAATCTCTGCCCCATAAGATAATTGGATCCCTACAGTTATTAGGGAATGCTTTCTCCAAATCATGAGCTAATTGATGAAGAACTGTAATGATTTCCGATGTGCAGGCGTTATTGTAAAAATTACCAATGGCCAGAGTCAAATGTGCAGAAATTTGGAGGGACACAATTTGATAGAACACTCTTGCAGCAATCACTGTAGCATTTAGGGGAGCCAGCATATTTGGCACATAGATACGCAATCCCCCTTTAGGTCGACCATAATTGGACTTAATCGCTGGGCAGTGAAATGTTTTAAAGCCTTTGAAATGGATTGGATTCACTGCCCAGGTTTCCTGCATGCAAAGGATGTGAAACTTAGACGTGAAGTCAAACCATTCGCTTGTAGTGCCTTTGTGGCGTAGACCAGCTACATTCCAATAAAGCACTGAGGAGGCTACCGCAGGGGTCTTAACTGCCGCGTGTAGTAACTGTAAAGCTGAAAAGTCACCAGCAATACAAAGCCTAGAGAGCTCTGAGGACTCAAATGCATCATCTATCTCTATGTGTGGCCCCCTCTCATGCACTAAAAGAATCGCGGATCCACTCTGGCTCTCCCCACTTAGATTATCAGTAGTCTTTAGTCAATCCACACCGCTTAATGTGGAAAGACAATCAAACCTATTGTGGGTCTCAATTGGGTGCTGATGCACTAGTAATTTCACCTGATAGTGCGTACAAACTGCTTGTGCAGAATTTGGAGGGGGCGGGGGGCTGGTAGTAACAGCCAAGTGGTAGGACCGCAATCTGCTTTGTGGTGAAAGATGGTAAACTGGCTCTTTCAAGAATTAATTTCACTAGATTATGGGAGGTGAATGAGAGCACAGTCGCCCTCTAAGGTTTTGCTTCCCGTATCCACCCATTTAACTCTACTGATCATTTTCAGATCTGCAAAGTGTACTCCATCAAGCCCTAGCCTCGCATTCAACCAATTTAAAGATGTATTCCTAAGAGATTCCCATGATGCATGTACGGAGCTAGAGACACTGGGGACATTAGCTAAAATTATTACATAGGGTGTAACTGCAGGCGGAAGCTCTAAATAGTCAATGTTTGAAACAGGAAAGGAACGTATAGAGTCAATAGTTGCATAGTCAGAAAGAATTTTGTTTTGAGTCGCATTATGTGATGTGGTGGGGGGTTAATAAGTTTGGATCGGGGTATTAAAGGCTGTGAAGGAAAATAACAGCCGCGCCCTGAAGGATCAGTGCTTGAAATAGAGCTAATCATGTCCCCTGTCCTAGCAGGCACTGTGTGGTAAGGTTGATAATTGTCCTGAGTGTTATGAATAGGGTCGGGCAGTAAGCAGGGTCGGTTTAGAACATTGTTATCCCTAATTTGAGGGGGACTTACTCATGGTATTTGATTGTTACCCAGCAGGTCCAGTCGAGAAAGGATATTCCTCTCAATCCCTTTTAGTTGCTCCGTGAGTGAGCTAAATGCAACCCTGACTGACTCAGAAAAGGACTGTACCAGGGCGGACAAGGATGAATGATCAGCATGCTGATGGTCAGCCACTATTTTATTAGATTTTTTGATTAGCGATTGCTTTTGAGTTGAAGTTTTCTTAGGGTGTTGGCCTCCCCCACCTGGTCCACTAGAAACAGACACTAGAGGGGCTTGGGACGACACAGTAGATGGGGTTTTAAAATGTTTACTTGTGGGTTGAGTGGTAGATTGGGTGTCAGGAGGGGCTGTAATAGGGGATCTTGAGGTACACTTCTCTAATTCTTTATCTTCCCACTGCCCAATTACTAGTACACTATCCAAACAGGAATAACAGTTGCAGTAGAAGTAGAGAAAAGCGAGTTAAGATGGGCAAAAGAGATCAGGGCAACCATGAAGAAACTATACCGTAGGATGGAGGTTACCCTGGGCCCTAATGATTCTGTGGTAAATATTGATAAAAAGATCCTCAAATCGCTGGGGAGGGAAATATCTATTGTAGAGGATCGAAAGTATCTTGGGAATAAACCATCAGTACATTTCATGATTATGGCTTGGGAAGATAATCAATGTTTCCCTTATATTGATAGGCTACCTGATTGTGGATTACGGAGGGAGGTCCTTAGGGTAAGAATCGGGGTAAACCCATGTTATACAAATTATATGGTAAAAAGCGCCATGATCGACAAGATGGGAAGATGTACTTGCACTTTGCACACACACTGTGATCTGTTACATATATTATTAGATTGCCACAGGCTCTTAGAATTACGATGTAGGTTCTTAAAACCAATATTTAAGTTATATGAGATAAAAACTAGGATACAGGCAGTCGCACTGTTAACCGAAATGACTAATTTAGATATTGCTGTTGCCATGGGGAAGTTTATGCAAAAAGTGAAAGTATTTTTGAATACCCTTATTGAGCTGTAGCAAATAGATTATGTGCAACTTAGGTTATAAAGGCGTGTAAATGAGTTTTTAAGATGTATTTTAATGTTTTAAAAGAAATGAACTTTTTAAGACGTAATTTTAAATATTGTGTGTTTTCAATTCAATAATACTTTATTTCGACCTGTTTCGGCCATAAAAGCAGCATTTAAAACACAGTACATTAAAATACACGGTAAAAAACACATCAATACTAAAATTTACAGCTGGCAACCCAAATTTGTCTAGGCACTGTTTCGAATTATAAAACTCCTTTTTATCCAAAATGCATGAAGATACTTAGAAAGTGCAAACACAATATAACCTGTTGTGTTCGATTTAAAAATTCTAAGTGCATCAGCATGTTTGCAAAAGCCCAGGTTCCTACATACAGGTACAATCCAGTGCTTCCGGGCTCTGCTATACATGGGACAGAAGAGGATGTGACATTCATTCTCTATGTCCGTGCCGCATCCTGGGCATTTAGAAACCCCGGTGCTAGACCACTTGTTAGTAAGGCATGCAAGAGGGAGGTAGCCAAACCTCCATTGGATATATAACTTTCTGGCCAATACAGGGTAAATTACATTCAAATAGTCCTCAAAAAAGTATATAGTTTTTATCTCTAGGAATGAATTTACCATAAGACCATTACGTGAGTCATGCAACCATACACTAGTGCATCTAGATCTATATGACTGGGTAAGCAGTTTCCCTGAGATCTCACTACAGGCAATCGCTGGCTGATGCCACATGTCTGCAAGACCCATTAACATTAATTCCTGTTTAACATAGGAGAGCCAGGGAATATGCACAGCTTTGCTCAGGTTTAATACTTCCTGCAGTTCAGTTCTATATTGTATGAGTTCGGGAGTTAACCATAATCTCCTCCAGAATCTAAGGGGTTTAATAGATAGTTCCTCCTGGATAGGGAGTAAGCCCAGGTCGAGCCTTAGAGGAATAAGGGGAGTACTTTGTGGGAGCATTAGCAGCTGCCTCAGGAATCTATTCTCTGCTTTGGTTAGTTCGGGGCTCACAACGTGCCCCCATAGTTCCCCACCATACAAGGACGCTGCCCTTGCCCTGGATTTATAAATTTCAAGCCCTGGGCTTATGGGCCTGTATGTTGAGGCATTGTTCATTTTCAGTATTCCACCCGCTATTTGAGTCAATTTGAGCTGGGATTTTAGGAGATGGGGCACCCAGGAAAGGTTTTCGCTCAATGTGACACCTAAATATTGAAAGGTCTGCACTCTCTCAAGCGAGACTGTATCCAAGATAGGAGGGGGTCTGGTGCATCGTGGGGGATTAAAAATCATGAATTTGGTTTTGTCTACGTTGATCTGTAGACCATGATCAATACAAAATTCATGAAACCCTACCAGTATGCGCTGTATCCCCATGGGTGACTTAGATAGTAAAAGAGTATCGTCGGCAAACATTATGGCCGCAATTTTCTTGCCTGCCAGCCTGGGTGCGTCGTTGTTTAGTACTGCATCCAGGCAGGAAATCAACCCGTTCACATATAGGCAAAACAAGGTGGGGGCAAGGACGCACCCTTGCCTAACTCCCTTGTTTACCGGGAACCTCGCAGACAAGACTCCTCCCCTCGCACACCTGACCTGTGCAAAATTCTGTGTGTGCAGTCTCACTAGTATATTCAGCAGAGCATTGGGTACACCCATATCCCGGAGAACAGCCCACAGTTTCCCCCTTGGCACGGTGTCAAATGCTGAACGGAGATCAACAAACACCATATAGAGGCTGCCACCCTCTATTGTGACAGTCTTCCAATACAGCATAGCTAGACGGAATAACTGATCCGTAGTAGATGTTTCACTCCTGAATCCTGCCTGGTAGGGTGACAGAATTTCGTTCTCATTGATCCACTCTTGCAAACGATCTAGAATGAGTCGCGCAAATATTTTTGGGGGGACATCAATGAGACTGATGGGTCTGTAATTTATTGGGAGCAGGGGTGATCCCTTTTTGAAGATAGGTATAATTTCAGCTCCCAACCATGAGCCTGGAACTTCTGCGCCTCGCAGGATAGTATTAAATAGAGCGCACAGGTACGGTGCCCAAATCAAGGGCCGATCCTTGAACATGTCACCGGGAAGCTTATCTAAACCTGGCGCTTTGCCCCACATCAGTTTTCCCAGGGCAGTGGTGATATCCTCGTGAGTAAAAACCAGGGTCTCATCCTCATCGTCTCCAGGTGTGTAAGAATGTGAATGCAGAACGTCTAGGTCGGAGGATCCTGCATAAAGAGACTTAAAGTGTGATTCCCAAACCCCAGGATCTAAATTTACTTCTATTGCGTTGCGGGGTTCAGCAGTCCCATTATTCACAATTGCCCAGAATCTCCGCGATTACTTATTAGTAAGTGCAGAGGCAAGATTGTGCCAGCGCTCCCAGTCCCAGGCAATTTTTGCCTGTTCCATTACTTCCTTATAGGAGCGTTTGAGAGCACGAATAGTTGAGCTATCAGTACCATCCTTAATTGCATTCACCAGTGTGGTTTTTGACTTCCTGCACGCAGCATTATACCAGGAGGAAGGGCGGGGCGCCATAGGTTTGTTGGTAGTTACAGTTGGATTAAAAATATCGGCTAGCGTATCCACCAGATCCTGGTGGAGAGTAAGCAAGTTCACAGGAGGAACAGAATGCTCTTCTGCGATCAGGATGTCCCTTGCCATGGTGAGGAAAGGGAGGATGGTTGAATATAAGCTGGAGAGTGCATCCCTCTTCTCTCGCAGTTTCACCCATTTGACTCGCCGCCTATTATTGGATAAAACAAGGCCAGGATCAGTTGGCACTTCGGTTTGTCGCCTTGAAACAAGGGGGGATACCATCTTGAACACCAGAGCGTTATGATCGCTGTCAGTCCTGGGCAGTACCTCCAGATCCACGATCTTTGGCCAAAGCCTGGTCTCAGCCATGACATAGTCTAGGTGAGATTCATGATCTTTTTTATTGTACGTGGACCTAGAGGGGATGTCCGAAGGTTTCCTACCATTAACCGCCCTAACTGAATTGTGGAGGGTAAGGGACATAATCTGTGTGGCTAGCGGGGACCAAGCCTTAGCTGGAGCAGAGTTGCAGGGAGGAATTCCCCAGAACTCATCCTCTTCCAACAGGGCCCCCTCGTTCATCCCTAATAAGGGCTCATAATGGCAGTTGAAATCTCCTGCAATTATATACTGGGTTTCCCGATTCAAAGAGTCGAGAAAAGCTGAGAGTTCCCTGATGGTGTTGGATTCCCTTGCCAGTGCTGTAGGGCGGGAGTAGACATTAATTAGTGCTAGTTTGAAGGAGGGTGGCCATGTCAGTAAGACACATAAGATGTCAGCTGAGTTGGTCTGAATTAATTCTGCTTTGCAGCCCAGGTGGATACCAACCCACGTGGTCAGGCCACCGGACGGCCTCCCAATGCCTCCCCATCGCGCCAGGGTGTTAAAGGCCACATACCCCAGTCTGTGTGCTCCCTCCCTAGCCCAAGTCTCTTGAAATAAGATCACATCGAAAGTATCTACAAAGGTGCCCCAATCAGGGCACTTGAGTTTAGTGCTTATTCCCGCCACGTTCCAAGATGTTATAGTCATGTGCTGAGCGTGGCTTATGGGTGGGGATAGGAGTACAGGCAAATTGGAAGAACTCTCCGGTGGATTAGGATCAATGGGGGCCACGGAAGCAATACTATCGTTGGCTGGATTTTCTGTGAGGTGTTGCTCACTGGGACTACAGCCAATACGCGCTAGGAAATGGCCAGAACTGAGCCCTCCAGGGAGGGAAGGAACCTCCCTGATGCAGGGGAGCATACTGCCTTCGCGAGTTGCCTCAATCTGGTTGGAAACCTGGGTTCCATCTAACGACCTAATCAGTCAGTCCACCTGATCTAACTGGCTGAACCTGTTGTAAAGGGGGATGGAAGTGCGTGGCAGGGTATGGACTTCTCGCCTTGTTTTCCCGACACGCCCCCATCGGGAATGGGGTACAAGGGTCCATTCAGTTTCTTGCCGTGACACAGATTCACTAGGGTAAAAAGAAGTAAGTGGGCAGGTTGCAATTTTAGTTTCAGGGTGGGAGGATCCCCACCTGCATATGTACTCCACTGTTTTGGGGTCCCTGAAGTTGACTATGACGCAGTCACCTTGTATAGTTTTAGGGGTGCGCCCTATCCAACCCACCCTTCTAACCATAATAATGTCACTACTGGCGTGGGGGGGCAGAGGCCTGTGGATACACAGCCATTGCATCGTCTTATTCTTTAGGGAATTAAAATCTTCTGTGGTGGCTTCACCGATTTCAGGGATGCCTGTGAGAACGACCACAAGGGGACATGATTCGGGAGGTAAATCAATTGTCAAAGTGGGCCCAAGTACCTCTCCCAGATCTCCCCTTCTTGACGATCTTCCACTATCACTACCCTTTGCCACAGGAACAGATGCTGGAATAATAGGAACAGGTAGTTGGGTGTTAGTGAGCCTGTCTTCAAGTTGAAAAGGTGCTGAGTTGGCAATAGGATCAGAAGCTGCCTGATCTGTTGCAGGGTGGTTAGACAGTAGCTGAGTATTTGGGTGGTTTGGAGGTGCAGCTGGTGTTATTCCGTCCGTCCTGCTATTGTGGATGCATTGGCAGGAGCATTGCAAGTGTGTGGTATTGTGGACTTTTCCGAATGCACCATTAATATGAGTCTCAAGCTGTGCCAGGTGGGTTGTTATGCTATCTAACCTTTTAATAATAGGATCGAGTAAGGTGTACAGCAATGAGTTAAGTTGCAACATTGTTGCAACCCCTTCAGTTTGAAGCGAGATGTTGGAAGAGGCACTTGCATCAACTGTAACAGTAGGGGCAGCTAGGTGCGGGGTCCATGACTTGGGATCTTCACTTAACATACTGGGAGCTTCAATGGTTAGATTATCCCGCCGCTTTAGGGTTTTAGTACCCCCAGGATAGGTTCTTTTCCCACTCGGAGCTTTGGATTTGTTTTTCGAAGGCATTGTCAGAGTTTTATCCTTCTTATTTCGCAGGGTAGGGCCTGAACACAGCGGTGGGGGGGATCTAGCTTTCGGAGATGTTAATAATTCATCACAGCTTGTAGTGTCACTGGTGGTGTGTCATCTATGAATTGGGTCAGTGGGAGTGTGGATGATTTGGCGCCTGGGCAGTTAGGAGTACCCTCGATGGCTCGGGGGGTACAAGCAGAGGCCAGAGGACCCAGAGAAGAACGTCTGGCCTGTGCAAGTTCTTGCGAAACTCTGCGTTCCATTAGAACTATGCCCTGATCTATCACTGAGTTAGCTCTGATAATGAAATTATCTAAGGTGCCCGCGAGGTTGTCATTACGGGCAAGATTCCTGCCCACTTTGGTGGCCATTGCGCTATAATCAGAATATCGGGAGGAGTAAGCGTTAGAGCACCCACAGCTATGTCATGCAATGCCTAACACCCACTGTACCCGCTAAACTCTGTCAACCAGCAACAATACAACAGTGTGATTACTAAACCCTATAGGAACCTACACACAAGTCCGTGGATGAAAGGGAGGTAGCCCGGTCCGGTCTCTTGCGGGCTCGAACGGGATACAACGGGCCCGCCCTTGGCCCGGGCTTCGCCCGCGCTGCGATCCGCGCTGCGGAAATACGTGACCGGAAATAAATAATGAGGGGGGGCGGGGCTTTGGGAAGAGGAGCAGGTGAGCAGAGTTAGCGGAGCGCAATGCTCCAAGGTCCTCGCAGTCCCGTTGTTTAGGCAGTCCAAGGCCCCCAAAAGCAGCGTAGCGTCCTGGGCACAAGGAGCGTGAAGGAAACCCAGCCTGAAGTGCAGCAGCCCAGATCTTAAATACAGGAGCCTACGAGCGGCTCCCGCGCAGCGGGGGCCGCGAGGCGTGGCGTGGGTGGAGAGACCAGCGGGAAGAGGAGCAGGTGAGCAGAGTTAGCGGAGCGCAATGCTCCAAGGTCCTCGCAGTCCCGTTGTTTAGGCAGTCCAAGGCCCCCAAAAGCAGCGTAGCGTCCTGGGCACAAGGAGCGTGAAGGAAACCCAGCCTGAAGTGCAGCAGCCCAGATCTTAAATACAGGAGCCTACGAGTGGCTCCCGCGCAGCGGGGGCCGCGAGGCGTGGCGTGGGTGGAGAGACCAGTGGGAAGAGGAGCAGGTGAGCAGAGTTAGCGGAGCGCAATGCTCCAAGGTCCTCGCAGTCCCGTTGTTTAGGCAGTCCAAGGCCCCCAAAAGCAGCGTAGCGTCCTGGGCACAAGGAGCGTGAAGGAAACCCAGCCTGAAGTGCAGCAGCCCAGATCTTAAATACAGGAGCCTACGAGTGGCTCCCGCGCAGCGGGGGCCGCGAGGCGTGGCGTGGGTGGAGAGACCAGCGGGAAGAGGAGCAGGTGAGCAGAGTTAGCGGAGCGCAATGCTCCAAGGTCCTCGCAGTCCCGTTGTTTAGGCAGTCCAAGGCCCCCAAAAGCAGCGTAGCGTCCTGGGCACAAGGAGCGTGAAGGAAACCCAGCCTGAAGTGCAGCAGCCCAGATCTTAAATACAGGAGCGTACGAGCGGCTCCCGCGCAGCGGGGGCCGCGAGGCGTGGCATGGGTGGAGAGACCAGCGGGAAGAGGAGCAGGTGAGCAGAGTTAGCGGAGCGCAATGCTCCAAGGTCCTCGCAGTCCCGTTGTTTAGGCAGTCCAAGGCCCCCAAAAGCAGCGTAGCGTCCTGGGCACAAGGAGCGTGAAGGAAACCCAGCCTGAAGTGCAGCAGCCCAGATCTTAAATACGGGAGCCTACGAGCGGCTCCCGCGCAGCGGGGGCCGCGAGGCGTGGCGTGGGTGGAGAGACCAGCGGGAAGAGGAGCAGGTGAGCAGAGTTAGCGGAGCGCAATGCTCCAAGGTCCTCGCAGTCCCGTTGTTTAGGCAGTCCAAGGCCCCCAAAAGCAGCGTAGCGTCCTGGGCACAAGGAGCGTGAAGGATCTATGGTCTATGGTCCAAATAAACGTGAATTAAAAACTGAAACTGAACAGTTGCACCTGTTTCAGTAGAAGTCGGACCAGAGACATTATTAGTGCAATTTGTTAGAGACTCCTCCACACTCATAAACTGTTTTTCCAACACCCCCATTGCACCTTTAATATAGTTCAAAATAGAAGAGTGGGGTGGGCACTACTCGGCGATTTGATTTCCGTTTTCCCATATCCAAAAATTATAACATGACCAAGTGGGTATACTATTACATGTGCGTGAATCGCAAGAGTAAGATAATACAATAAATATAGCTACATCTACAGAGACTACAAAAGTTGCCCACTGCAGGACCGCAGCAAAGCCCCCAATGTAAAAATCCACGATTGGTTGAGACAGGCACTAAGTAGGCAGGTCAAAGCAATGGGACAAACCTTAGCAGCAGAACTGGATACGCACGGGTCACTTCAGCTCCTTGGGTCATGTGATAAATCCAAGGGAGGGTGGCCCTGCCCTGCCTCCTCCTGTCGCTGATGGGTGCAGATGGGCCGGCCCTTGGCACGGACTTTGCGGGGGTCATGGTGGCTTTTTAAAGTGTGAAGATGGACCTCCTCCCTCCTGGGAGAGCAGAGGATTTTGAGGATTTGAGTCCCCCAACTGGCAACCACAAGCCATCTGTGGCAGTGGCAGCACAAACAGCGTCCTGCGCTGTGGGTTGTTGGTGCTTTTAAAGCACGAAGATGGAGTGCCTCCCTCCTGGGAGAGCAGAGGATTCTGGGGCTTGGAGCCCCTAAACTGACAACAACAACCCTCCGTGGCAGTGGCAGCACAAACAGCGTCCTGCGCTGCAGGGGTTGTGGGCGATTTTTAAAGCGCGAAAATAGAGCTCCTCCCTCCTGGGAGAGCAGAGGATTCTGGGGCTTGGAATCCCCAAACTGCCAAAAACAACATGTCCGTGGCAGTGGCAGCACAAACAGCGTCCCGCGCTGCAGGTGTCGTGGGCGCATTTTAAAGCGCAAAGATGGAGCTCCTCCCTAATGGGAGAGCAGAGGATTCTGGGACTTGAAGTCCCCAAACTGACAACAACAACCTGTCCGTGGCAGTGGCAGCACAAACAGTGTTTTGTCTTTATTTCAATGTTTTATTTAAACAATTTAGGAGTGGGAACAGTAAATTTGACCCCTCCATGATCCAACACTATCCTTACTGTTACTTGAATTGTAGTGGGAATAGTAAATCTGACACCCATCCCCAAGTCCAACTCTCTGTCTACTTTTGTTTACGTTGGAGTGAGAATAGTAAATATAACCCTCCTAAGTCCAATGCTTTCCCTAATGTTACTGAGATTAGAGTTGGAACTGAAAACCTGACCACTCCAAAATCCAAAATTTTCCGTAATTTTCCTTACATTAGAGTGGGAGTAGTAAATCTAACACCCCCTAAAATCAAACACTTTCCCTAGTGCACTGGCTTTTTTTGTGTTGTAATTCTTTATTAAAGTATGACAGACTATACATGTAGAAAGTGGATACATGGTAATAAGTTTTGTCGGTCATTAGTATAACATGTCCAAAACACAGCAATGTAGGAGAGCCACCGATGACTATCAGCTGCATTGTATTAGCAGAAAACATTGCTTGCCTATAAATGGGGGGGTAAAGGTATGTATGGGGTAAGGATGTTGAATGTTCCTGTACATTCTGCACCACACCGTGTATATCCTGCATCTGTGGGATTGGATTCTTCGGGCAGTGTTGTAAGCGGTGGGGGCTTCGTGGTCCTCTGTGGAACAGGGTATCACAACAAGAGTAGTACTCGTGAGGTCATCCCCAGGGCAACAAGACTCTCTACGGGGTCTGGGGATGGAGGGGGTGTCCTGTGGTGGGTGGGAGTGTCAGAGGGTGTAGCTGGGTGTGGTACCTTGCATGCAGTGGCAATGCTGCAGTGAGCAGATTCAGGTACTTGCGGATGCGTTAGAGGTTAGACACATAGGTGCTAAGTTGGGTCGGGTCTCATCCGCAGTAGAGGGGGGCTGCTGAAGTCCAGGGACAGAGAGGAAGGAGAGGCTCTCCCACAATTTCACCATGCCCCCCTGGTCTCTGTTGGTACGCACATCTGCTGTGATAAACTCAGGAGATGGTGAGGTAAGGAGGGCTTGGTGAGCAGGGGGCGGGGGTGTGTGGGGGGGTATCGCAGATGTCATACTAGTCTCCTCAACCCTGACAGACACAGTTAATTTCTGTAAAGGGGTGTAAGTAGGCGGGTCACCATACGACGTGCGAGGGCCCAGGGGAGGGGGAGCCCACGTTATCCTGTCCGAATGCCAGGGGGGGGTGGGAGAGGGCCCAGGAAGAGGTGGGGGGAGGCAGCTGGGGGGCCTAGGATACCAATTTGGGGTGGGGATAGTCTCCAGAGGGGTTGTGAAGGCAGCAGAGGGGAGGGAAAAGGGAGGAGGGAGAGAAGTGAGGGAGGGGAAGGGAGAGATAATAGATGAGTGGGGGAATAATAACAGAGAGTGTCTGGTCACCTGGCAACACAGGGTACAGTATGAGGGTGAAGCTGTGGAGGGTTTGCAGGCACAACCTCAGATTGGCTTCTGAATAGTAAATCAGACTGTTCAAAATCCAGCACTTTCCCTGCTTTCTCTCAGGTTGGAATAGGAGTGGTGAATATTATCTCTCCATGTCTGTTTTTAATTTGATTTTTTTTAAAGTTTTTTAAATATATATTCTTTGTGTTTTAGTTCAAAATTTTAGTTTAGTGGAAATTAATTTTCACTTTTTTTTTTTTTTACATGCAGTGGTTTGCCTTAGACCTATGTGAATGCCCTCAAACATGTACATTTAGGAGCATTCCCAAACTCTGATTTAATCCTTTTCATCCCTGGAAATGGTTGGAGATTTACTTGAGCATGGGCTGGAGTAATTTTCCTTCCTTGTTGAGAAGGCTTTTGAAACACCACTTGATTTTACAGGAAATGTTTGGGAAGGGCCCGTGGGGAAAACATTTCCCTCAAAAAGAAACAATATGTGCACTTGTGAAGGGGAGTCTTTTGTCACTGTTTGGTGATCTATGTTATTGGGAACTCCAGACAGTGGGAAATAAACTCCACTGTAAAAGTCACCTAACCTTTTCCAGAGTACACTTGGAAACCTGAAGCTGTCTTTTCAGGCATACCACTGGGAATTTTAGTGAAAAGCAGGAAAATCACATTCAATCAGAGGTAGAGGTCCTAGTCTGTACTTTTCCTTCATGTTTTGTGACTCAGGCCCACTATTTGTAAATTTGCAGAAAAAAGCTTATCTATCATGGAGTGAATAGTATGAGAGTTGATTACGGCTGTGAGCATTTCAAGTGACAGATGGGATGAGTTTGAGGCTACTGGGTGAAAGAGTTTAGTAGGCCTTGCAAATTGATGTACCTTGCATGCAGACTGCAAACTTAAGAGGGTTTATTACAAAAGGTCATCACCATTGTTAGCCGATGATAGCTATTTGGAATTTGACTTAAAGTGAGCTATGCAGATGATTTAGATCTTAAGAAACAGAAAATAAATCTGTCATTTTAGGAAACTTCCCACATATGTGGACAATAGGGTGGAGAAGCACATAAGCAGTTTACTTTATCACTTACAAGGAAAAGCTCTTAAAAATTCAAATTGAGTGTGGACCCCCATACACAAATTTGTTAATAGTCAAAACATTTAATGCAGCCTCTATACTTCGTGAGGAGTGTGCATAATACCGATGATTTTACAAGCATGCAGAAAAGATAGAAATATAAGTATTTTATTTTTCTCACGAGGAATCAAATGTGTAAGTCGGGAAACACCCTTCAGCCTACTTCCGCTTGTTGCAACATGTTGTCTTGCAACCCACAAAAAGCCTGCGAAACTGGGTGCAAGAGATAGTTTGCCATTTTTAATCTTGGTCTTTGAAATTGCACTAATTCTCATCTCCTATAGTAGTATTTCCACCACGAAATACTTGCACTAAAAATAAAGTGAAAACAATGCATGAAGATAGTTTGTGTATTTTCTTTATGCTAACTCGGTATTCGCCTAATATTTCTTAGGCAATAGTCAAAGTCAATCAATCTGAGAACTCTTTCTTAGTGGCAACGCACCCTCCATTAAAGGTGGCTATACCTCCATGTAGATATGGACATTTTTAACTCATTGATTCTTTTTTCATATCACAGTTGTCTTTCAATGGAATAAATCTTCGTAAAGACTCCCTATGTGGATGGGGAATATTATTATGTGCAATTGACGAAATATGAACAAATAGTTAACCTTTCACATATTTCCCATGATTAAAGAACATAGTCGTACATGCATTTTCTTACAAATATCATAGGTCTCTTTTGAACGAGAACATAACACATCTCCTCATTTTGCATAACTTTTAAAAACATAGTCTGATTTAAATAGAGCATTATTACATATTTATATTTCGTGGACTAAAACATAAATGCTTCTTTATTTCTCATTAAAATTAGAAAACATTGTCATCCTGCTGTAGTGTAAGATTGGACACAATCTTTTATAATAATATTGCGCTCAAGTGTTTTGTATCTTTCATATGAAATTTCATGGATGTGTGTCTCATCATATGTGAGAAGATGGCCTGGCATATGCTGGTCACTAGTTATAGTGGCCACCTTGCACCAGTCCAATTCGACTCTTATGGTAGATAGGTTTAAGACAACCTTTTAAAGAAAGCTATCCTAGTGGAGCAGCCTTCAGGCTAAGTCTCTGAGGAATGTAAAGCAGCTTGTTTTACCTTATACTCTCTTGAATTACCAAATGAAAGGACACCACACAGGTATATATATCAAATATATATGTATTTATTTCTAGACACACTCTACTAATCTCTTTATGAGATTAGAAGTCAGGAACACATTCAAATATCAACGTTTCACAATAAGTTAAGCACAAATATGGCTGGGGCCCTAGGGGCGTACCAGACCATATACTAAAAAAGAGGTTTAGGAAAGTCGACTTGCAAGGGGACAAGGCCTAGGGCCTGTAGAATTGCTGGGGCTTCACTGATCAACCCAAGGCAGGTAAGTAAAAGACCCACGGGAGACGCATGCAGTGTGAGAACACAGCCGCGGGTTCCCTATTGATTTCAATGGAGCAAGTCGCAGTTGGATTTTTAAAGTTTTAGGGTACATCGAGAAGTCTACAAGCAAGCCACCTACAAGGTTAGTAATTCGAGGGCCAACACACACTAGGGCACCGGAGTGCACGAGTTACCTCACCCAGGGAAGCCGGGTGCATAGGTGTCTTTTGGTGTCGGGTCACGTCGCTGTTATCTATGGAAGCCAAAGAAGATTTGCTGCTTGTGAAGACTGAAGAAGTGTCCGGTGGAATCCAAGGCTGGATTGAAGATGAAGATGACCTGAAAGCAGAAGGGACAGTGTTCACAGTCACTTGCCAGTGACCCGGGGCCAGGAAGATGGTTGCCCACGGAAGTCGGGTGATTTCAGGTGATCAAGGGTGTTTTGACTCTTCGCTCACGAGGACCAGGAGGCATTGACGATGACCAGCAGCTGGATTCGGAGTGCCCCACAAAGTCTGCAGCTTACTGAGGTGTCGGCAACCAGATTGGAGCCAACAAAGGGTAAGTGAGGGCAGACCTGGAGCAACCAGCGGAGCCCTTTGGTTTGATCAGAAAGTCTTCAGGGGACCCACAAGCCAATGGGCAAGGGATCGCAAAGACGCCTCATGAGGAAATGCTTTACAGGAGCCTACGGTCACTCGGGACGGGGTAGGCCTTTGATTTTCGGTGCACCACCTGCTGGAGGCTTGGGCCACAAATGGTCTAAAGCACAAGTTCGTAGAATGTCGTGAACGGGTTGCACTCGACAATAGTGCACGGTACCCGGGTATTGCTGTTCCTCATCACTTGTGGGGTCCATTCGCCTCAACTCTGCTGAGGACTCACAATGGCCGTCGAGAAGTCAGGATATCTGCTTCTGGGGCTGCAGGGGCTTCGGGTTCCAGCAGGAGCAGGAACGTTTGCGACTGTTAATTCAAAGTTTTGGTGCCTGCCAAGCAGGGGAGTCACTCCTTGACTCCAAGGGAGATTTGTCCGTCTTCCAAAGGTAGTGGAACGTCGAAGGACCAGGATTCTTCTTGTAAAGCGTTGTCCAGGGATATCTAACTTGCAATGGCAAGGGTTCCCTATCTTACACTAAAAGACAGGGAGGGACTAGCTCTATGACCACTCCTCTGGGTGGGTCAGGGTAGGGGGTGGTTACACCCACTTCCCTTTGTCCAGTTTCACGCCAGAGCAGGGATAGGTAGCCCCTGAACTGGTTTGAGCTGGCATATGCACAGAGGAGCCTACTGCTCCCCCAGTGCAGGACTTCAAAGCACTCTAGGAGTGCACCCACCCAGCCCCAATACACTAAATCCTGTCTGGAAGGTGGTAACACCTCCCTGTGACAGGATGCCTATTGTTGGGCCTCCTCCACTGCGAGTTCCAGTCAGCAGCAGGAGGGCAACCCAGTGTCTGTGCTGGTAGCATCCATTTTGTGATGCCAGGGCTCTTTCAGATTTCTACCGTGTTTCCACAGTGGGTACATGTCGTCCCCTCTAGAAGGGTGGGATCATACTCCCACACCAGTTACTGGTGTGGGGGTATGATTCCAAGTTGTTTGAC
Organism: Triturus cristatus; assembly: GCF_964204655.1. Lineage (NCBI taxonomy): Eukaryota > Metazoa > Chordata > Amphibia > Caudata > Salamandridae > Triturus > Triturus cristatus. Next base: position 79,417,491 of record NC_140588.1, read on the forward strand.
ACCAAACACAACATGTTTTGATGCAGTCATTCCAAAGTTAGCATTTACCGGGAGGTTATAATGCACTTAAGAGTATATGGTTTAACCACATCCACAAACAGTCACAGAGAATAGACTCTGCCTGCTGCAGAGGGGTCCTGCTCATGCAGAGGCACCCCCTCACATTGTAAACCAAGCACCCTGCCCTCAGGATTGATAGGGCCTGCCTTAGGGGTGACTGATAGGTTTATATGTGTGTGTATGGTGAGATATAGGAATCTATACCTCAGTGAGGAGTGCTAACACTACCTCACCCAGGCTGCAGTAGCAGGCCTGTGGTGTCAGATTTAGTCTGCTTCCCAGGGGTGGCATAATACATGCTTCAGCCCCTGGTAGGCCTGTGGAGTACCTATGCCCTTGCTACCTAGGGTACCATATAATAGGGGCTCATAAGGTACCACAGTATCCAATCACTAGTGCATCTAGTATGCACTCAAAGTTGTTTAGAGAGAACAGAGAGACTGGGGCCCTGATTAGCATGGACCCAGCCAGACTATAGCTAGAAACCAGTGTTAACATCAGAAAAAAAGTGGGGACAACATAAGTGCAGATCCTACTCTCCTACACAACCTCCCCCCCAAATGCAGGGACACTAAACTAACCTTGACCAGTTGAGTCTTCGTGTTCTAAGTGGAAATACCTTGAGAGTCCATCTGCATTGGCATGTTGGGTCCCAGGTCTATGTTCCACTGTATAGTCCATCCCCTGTAGGGAAATGGACCACCTTAGCAGTTTAGGATTTTTACCTTTCATCAGTTTGAGCCATAGGAGGGGTGTTTGGTCAGTCTGAACTATGAAGTGAGTGCCAAACAAGTATGGCCTCAGCTTCTTCAGGACCCACACCACAGCAAAGGCCTCCCTCTCTATAGCTGACCAACGTTTCTCTCTAGGGGTCAGCCTTCTGCTTATAAAAGCTACTGGCTGGTCTTGACCTTCATCATTCAGTTGAGACAGTACAGCTCCCACACCCAGCTCAGAAGCATCTGTTTGGACAATGAACTTTTTTGTGTAGTCTCGACTCTGTAAGATGGGAGCAGTGCTCATGGCCTGCTTCAGGTCATCAAATGCCTTTTGACAGCTAGCTGTCCACTGAACCTTTTTTGGCATTTTCTTAGAGGTAAGATCATTTAAGGGGGTCACTATAGATCCATATCCCTTAACAAACCTCCTATAGTACCCAGTCAGGCCTAAAAAGGCTCTAACCTGTGTCTGGGTTGTTGGAGCTACCCATTCCATTATGGTTTGGATTTTGCTCTGCAAAGGTTGAACCTGGGCTCCACCTACAAGGTGGCCCAGGTACACAACCTGACTCTGCCCTATCTGGCACTCAGTGGCCTTGATAGTGAGGCATGCTTTTTGCAGGGCCTCCAAAACATTTCTGAGGTGGACCAGGTGATCCTGCCAGGTGGAACTAAAGACAGCAATATCATCTAGATAAGCTGAGCAATAAGTTTCCATACCTGTCGTAACTTTATTCACCAACCTCTGAAAAGTGGCCGGTGCATTTTTCAAACCAAAAGGCATCACCACAAAGTGGTAGTGCCCACCAGGGGTTGAAAATGCTGTTTTGGCCTTGGCATCATCAGCTAATTTGATTTGCCAGTAGCCAGATGTTAGGCTAAATGTACTCAGATATTTGGCTGAGGCCAAAGTATCAATGAGCTCATCTGCCCTGGGAATTGGATAGGCATCAGTCCTGGTGACTGCATTGAGGCCTCTGTAGTCAACACAAAACCTCATTTCTTTCTTACCACCCTAGGTATGAGGTTTAGGCACAAGGACTACTGGACTAGCCCAAGGGCTATCTGAAGGCTCAATGACACCTAGTTCCAACATTTTCTGGACTTCAGTCCTGATACAGTCTCTGACATGGTCAGGTTGCCTGTAGATTTTACTCTTGACAGGCAGACTGTCTCCAGTGTCCACCTCATGGGTGCACCAGGAAGTCTGACTAGGGGTCAGGCTAAACATATGTCTGAACTGCTGCAGAACTTGTCTGCACTCAGTTTTCTGATGGTCAGTGAGGCTGCGTACCAAAGCAACACCATCGACTGACCCATCATCAGGGTTCTGTAAGAGCAGGTCAGGGAGAGGGTCACTCTCCTCCTCCTGGTCCTCATCAGTTGCCATGAGCAAGCCCATGTCAGCCCTGTCCTCATATGCTTTAATCTGTTGACATGGAGCACCCTAACGGGGCTCCTGGGAGTTCCAAGATCCACCAGGTAGCTGACTTCTCCCTTTTTCTCAACAATTGTATGGGGGCCACTCCACTTGTCTTAGAGAGCTGCTGGGGCCACAGGCTCCAACACCCACACTTTCTGTCCTGGCTGATAGACAGTCAGTACAGCCTTTTGGTCATGCCAAGCTTTTTGCAGTTCTTGGCTAGCCTCCAGGTTTTTGGTTGCCTTCTTCATGTATTCAGCCATCCGGGAGCAGAGACCAAGTACATAGTCCATCACATCCTGTTTGGGAGGTTTGAGAGGTAACTCCCAGCCCTCCTTCACCAAACATAAGGGATCTCTTACAGGGTGCCCAAACAGAAGTTCAAAAGGGCTGTAGCCAACCCCCTTCTGTGGAACTTCCCTGTATGCAAACAGAAGGCAGGGAAGTAAAAGGTCCCATTTTTGCCTAAGCTTTTCTGGGAGGCCTTTAATCATTCCCTTTAGGGTTTTGTTGAACCTTTCAACTAACCCATTGCATTGTGGGTGGTGGGGAGTAGTGAACTTGTAGTTTACACCACATTCCTTCCACATTGCAGTTAGATACCCTGACATGAAGTTTGTAACTCTGTCAGATATAACCTCCTTAGGGAAACCCACTCTGGAGAAAACTCCAATGAGGGCTCTTGCCACCACAGGGGCTGTGGAGGTCCTGAGGGGAATTGCTTCTGGGTACTTGGTGACATGATCCACTACCACCAGGATAAACCTGTGCCCAGATGCTGTTGGATGGTCAAGGGGACCAACAATGTCAATCCCTACCCTTTCAAAGGGAACCCCCACCACAGGTAGTGGCATCAGGGGGCCCTTTGTTGTGCCACCTGACTTGCCACTGGCTTGGCAAGTGACACAGGAGCCACAAAAGTCCTTGGTGTCCTCTGACATGTGTGGCCAATGAAAATGTGGAACAATTCTATCCCAGGTCTTGTTTTGGCCCAAGTGTCCTGCCAATGGAATATCATGTGCTAGGGTCAAGAGGAACCCCCTAAACTTCTGAGGTATTACCAACCTCCTGGTGGCTCCAGGGGTAGGATCTCTAGCCTCAGAATATAGGAGTTCCTCATCCCAATAAACTTTATGGGATCCACTAGCACTCCCAGCAGCCTCAGCAGCAGCCTGCTATCTGAGGGGTTCAAGAGAGGGGCAGCACTGTTGCTCCTTACTCAGATCTTCCCTGGTAGGTCCCCCCCCCCCAATAACTCAACCTGACCAGGCTCAAGTTCCTCTGGGGCAGTTCCTTCTTCAGGCTCTGCTTCTCCTCTCTCAGGAGGGGAATCTGAGATCTGAGACAGAGGTGAAGGCATTGCCTTATCCCTACTGCTCCTCCTCTTGGGTAGCATCTGGTCCATAGTTTCAGGATCCAGAGCTGGTTCAGCTTTATGAATTTTGGCCTGTGACCTGGTCACAGCAAATACCTCTGCAGGTATGCCCAACATCTCAGCATGAGTCCATAACTCCACTTCAGACCAGGCTGAAGTCTCTAGATCATTGTCCAATAGACATTCGACAGGGAGGTCTGCACTGACTACTACTTTCTTGAGGCCAGTTACCCCTCCCCAGGAGAAATTCACAATTGCCAGACTATAGTTGGTCCTGACATTGCTTGCATTGGTAACCTGGTATATTTCACCCAGGATGATCTGTGCAGGGTCCACTAGATCCTCTGCCACCATGGTGACACTAGCACCTGTGTCCCTGAATGCCAAAGCCTGTTTGCCATTTATTATAGGCTGCTGTTTGTATTTGCCCAGATTACTGGGACTCACTAGGAAGGACATGTCAAGGTCTCACTCACAAATCAGCAATGCCTGAGTGGGTACTCTGACTAGGTCAGAGTCCATATCAGAACCCAGGGTCAACCCAACTAAACCCTTATTCTGATTACCACCTCCACCAGTAGCTGCACTAAGGGGAACAATTGCCGTAGGGGCTGGACTGGTGGTGATTTGGTCTTTGGACTTGGTACAATCAGAAGTCCAGTGCACCAGGGCTTCTTTTGGCCTTTTCCCTTTGTAGACTGTGAATCCCCACCAGATGCAGATTTTTGGGGCCCTTGTGAAGACTTCTGGTCTTTTGCCTTATCGCCACCTTTCTCAGAGCCTTTAGGATCTTGCTTCTTGGTGTCACCCCCTTGGTTCTGGGTTTTCTGCCTTACCCTGGTTCTGGCCCATTTGTCTGCCTTCTTTCCCAATTCTTGGGGAGAGGTCAGATCAGAGTCCACCAGGTACTGATGCAACAACTGGTTTTGGCAATTATTAAGGATCTGTTCTCTCATTATAAGATTATACAATCTCTTAAAATCAGTAACTCTACTACCAACCAGCCAACCCTCCAGAGCCTTGGTTGCACAATCAACAAAGTCAGTCTAGTCCTGAGTCTGTGCTTTCTGGGTATCTCTGAACTTCAACTTGTAATGTTCAGTGGTTAAGCCAAACCCATCTATCAGTGCACTCTTCAGGACATCATAATCATCAGCATCCTCTTCTCTAACAGTGAGGAGCTTGTCTCTACCCTTATCTGAAAAGGAGAGCCACAAGATTGCTGCCCACTGTTTCTGGGGGACCTGTTGTACTTTACAGGCCCTCTCCATAGCAGTTATCCACTTGTGGATATCATCCCCACTCTGGTAGGGAGGAACAACCTTGGACAGGATCCTATGGTCTGGAATGTAATCTCTGCCTCTAGGGACACTGTTGCTGCCACCAGGGGGTTCTGACCCCTCTTTTTTAGAAGATCTCTGGAGCTCAAAGGCTTCTCTATCTAAGGCCAACTGCTTGGTTCTGAGGGCAAGTCTTGCTTCCTCATACTGGAGCATTTTGTACCTTCTTTCAGAGGAGGTTTCCCTTCTATTAGAGTATGAGTTCCTCTGCTGGACAGATTCTCTGTCAGAGTGATATGAGTGGTTAGATTCCCTTGAAGGGGACCTAGGCCTCGCTTCCACTCTGTCAGCTCTCTTAGGGAGAATTCTCTGTCCTTTCCAGACCCTTGTGGGTCTGGCCCTTCAATCACAGACTCCAGGTCATCATGATTTTCATCATCTGACCCAGAGACTATGGCTGACCCACCCCCTGATCCAGTTCCACTAGCTCCTAGAGCTAGTTTAAGATCATCTGCTATCAGTAGATCAGGTGTAGTGTGGAGGGACTCTGTCCTAACCCCAGGTGTCTTGCAACACACATGGCCTTCAAGTCAAAGAAGGTCATGTCCTTATACTGAGGTTGAGTGGACCCACTGGCTCCATCCCTTGAGGACATTCTAGTGTTGTGCAGTGTTGTACTACCTACACTAGTTTGTGGCCTACTGATCCTAGCTTGAGCTGTAGCAAGGGTGTCCTATCCCGTCACAAACAACTCTAAGTTCAGTAGAACTTATTGATACTAAGCTTGACTTTTATATGTACCTTGAGTACCTTTAGTGGTTTTCAGTTAGTAATTCAAATAGAGATTTTCTGGTAAAACAATGGCAAGCTGGAATCCCACACGCTGCCCACCAATGTGAGAAGTTGGCCTGGCATATGCTGGTCAGTAGTTATAGTGGCCACCGTGCACCAGTCCAATTCGACTCTTATGGTAGATAGGTTTAAGACAACCTTTTAAAGAAAGCTATCCTAGTGGTAGCTGTGGAGAGCAGCCTTCAGGCTAAGTCTCTGAGGAATGTAAAACAGCTTGTTTTACCTTATAATCTCTTGAATTACCAAATGAAAGGACACCACACAGGTATATATATCAAATATATATGTATTTATATCTAGACACACTCTACTAATCTCTTTATGAGATTAGAAGTCAGGAACACATTCAAATATCAACGTTTCACAAGAAGTTAAGCACAAAAATGGCTGTGGCCCTAGGGGCGTACCAGCACATATATTAAAAAGAGGTTTAGGAAAGTCGACTTGCAAGGGAACAAGGCCTAGGGCCTGTAGAATTGCTGGGGCTTCACTGATCCACCCAAGGCAGGTAAGTAAAAGATCCACGGGAGACGCGTGCAGTGTGAGAACACAGCCGCAGGTTCCCTATTGATTTCAATATAGCAAGTTGCGGTTGGATTTTTAAAGTTTTAGGGTACTTCGAGGAAGTCTACAAGCAAGCCACTTACAAGGTAAGTAATTCGAGGGCCAACACACCCAAGGCACCGGAGAGCAGGAGTTACCTCACCCAGGGAAGCCGGGTGCATAGGTGTCTTTTGGTGTCGGGTCGCGTCGCTGTTTTCTATGGAAGCCGAACGAGATTTGCTGCTTGCGAAGACTGAAGAAGTGTCCGGTGGAATCCAAGGCTGGATTCAAGATGAAGATTACCTGAAAGCAGAAGGGACAGTATTCATAGTCACTTGCCAGTGAACCGGGGCCAGGAAGATAGTTGCCCACGGAAGTCGGGTGATTTCAGGTGATCAAGGGTGTTTTGACTCTTCGCTCACGAGGACCAGGAGGCATTGACGATAACCAGCAGTTGGATTCGGAGTGGCCCACAAAGTCTGCAGCTTACTGAGGTGTTGCTAACTGGATTGGAGCCAACAAGCCTTGGTAACAGCAAGTCTTGTGAAAAGTGAATTAAGTCAATGGTGCAAACCAGCAAGGTCTGAGGGACTCACCCAGCAAGGGTAAGTGAGGGCAGGCCTGGAGCAGCCAGCAGAGCCCTTTGGTTTGATCAGAAAGTCTTCAGTAGACCCACAAGTCAACGGGCAAGGGATCGCGAAGATGCCTCATGAGGAAATGCTTTACAGGAGCCCACGGTCACTCGGGATGGGGTAGGCCTTTGATTTTCGGTGCACTACCTGCTGGAGGCTTGGGCCACAAATGGTCTAAAGCACAAGTCGATAGAATGTCACAAAGGGGTTGCACTTGACAATAGTGCATGGTACCTGGGTATTGCTGTTCCTCGTCACTCGTGGGGTCCACTCACCTCAGCTCTGCTGGGGACTCACAATGGCAGTTGAGAAGTCAGGAGATTCACTTCTATGGCTGCAGGGACATCGGGCTCCAGCAGGAGCAGGAAAGTTTGCTACCATTGATTCAAAGTTTTGGTGCCTGCCAAGCAGGGGAGTCACTCCTTGACTCCAAGGGAGATTCTTCCGTCTTCCAAAGGTAGTGGAACGTCGAAGGACCAGGATTCTTCTTGTAAAGCGTCGTCCAGGGATATCTAACTTGCAATGGCAAGGGTTCCCTATCTTATACTAAAAGACAGGGAGGGACTAGCTCTATGACCACTCCTCTGGGAGGGTCAGGGTAGGGGGTGGTTACACCCACTTCCCTTTGTCCAGTTTCACGCCAGAGCAGGGATAGGTAGCCCCTGAACTGGTTTGAGCTGGCATATGCACAGAGGAGCCTACTGCTCCCCCAGTGCAGGACTTCAAAGCACTCTAGGAGTGCACCCACCCAGCCCCAATACACTAAATCCTGTCTGGAAGGTGGTGACACCTCCCTGTGACAGGATGCCTATTGTTGGGCCTCCTCCACTGCGAGTTCCAGTCAGCAGCAGGAGAGCAGCCTTGTGTCTGTGCTGGTGGCATCCATTTTGTGATGCCAGGCCTCTTTCAGATTCCTACCGTGTTTCCACAGTGGGTACATGTCGTCTCCTCTAGAAGGGTGGGATCATACTCCCACACCAGTTACTGGTGTGGAGGTATGATTCCAAGTTGTTTGACACCAAACACGACATGTTTTGATGCAGTCATTCCAAAGTTAGCATTTACCAGGAGGTTATAATGCACTTAAGAGTATATGGTTTAACTGCATCCACAAACAGCCACAGAGAATAGACTCTGCCAGCTGCAGAGGGGTCCTGCTCATGCAGAGGCACCCCCTCACATTGTAAACCAAGCGCCCTGCCCTCAGGATTGATAGGGCCTGCCTTAGGGGTGACTGATAGGTGTATACGCTCTCACAGCCCTGGTGCCATACCTTTGACTTGCGAGCCTGCCGTTAGGGGAACGGCCATCGTTGGGGGCATTTGTTTCTTCTTATCTTGGCACACCTTACATTGCTTCTATTGCTGCCGTGAGGGGAACGGCCTCCAGGAAACTTCATGCCCCAGCATCCTTAGCTCCGGGCGTTTGCCGTAGACGTCACCAGGCAGTGCCTGGGCTTCATTTAAGGCTTGCAGTTGCCCCGCTGCGCAGGACGCACGCGGGCAGCGCCCGGGCAAAGCCCGGGCCAAGGGCGGGCCCGTCCTTGCCCGTCATCGCCAGATCGAGCCAGGGCAGGGCCATCCCCCTAATCTACAGACTCCGGCGTTGCCTTACTGAGTTATGAGAAAGGTACTGTGATTATCTCAGTAGTTTGCACGGGGGACTGCTTATTTGCTTATTGGTAACTAAGGGTTGAATGCTGAGATTAGCGCACAGCCTGCGAGGACTTTTTATTATTGTACATTCAAAATTTCCTCGCGCTGCGTACTTGAGGTCATCCACGGGAGTGATTAACGTGTGGGGAAGTACCTAGAAGGATTATAAACATCAGGAGCCTGAGGGGCAGTGTCAGCATCAGCGACCCCTCCCTCCCTCACCGGACATTTAAAACTACCTTGCGCCTTAGGCCCTTAGAGGCCTGAGGAGGCTGGGCTGGGACAATCCCTTTTTAACCTGTGTATATATTGTGGCCATCAGTCTTGTAAGGGTGTCACAGGATTTTGTATTCGTATTTTTGGATTTATTTTTTGTCTGTGTTTTTGAGGGGGTTGTTTTATTAGTTATTTTTAAACCCACTAAATATGGCTAAGGTGCACACTAAAATAGGTATGAGGGTGGCGGGTATGGGGACCCTTGATGGGTATCTAAAACAGGTAGAGTCAGCCGTTACTAAGGAAATTGAATTAGTTGAGCGGAGATTGTCCTTGGAACCAATTAGGCAAACAGCCCCACCATCCTTATTTGCAGTGGAATCTGCCCTTATCGACGCTCCATTGGAATGTTTGTATTCTCACGTGATTCCAAATGGGTCAGTTGTATTAGATAATCTCACGATTTCCCCCGCCCCTTTACCTGTAATTAGTGTAGCCCCTTCCCCCGTGGCCACATATACCAGGCAGTTGAGGGCCAGACCGGATATGAAAACTAATCGTAGCAAAACCATTTCAGGGAAAAGGAAGGCTAAGAATACTCCACATGGTAGTCGGCAACAGGCAAAACTACCAAGAAATAGCAATCTTGCACCTGGGTTGGATCAAATTGGAGTTAATGTTCTCCAACTAGACAATGAGGACATGGGGAGGGAAGAAATGACTGTATCAACTCAGATATCGAGCATAGCAGTAGGGGATTTATGACAGATTTCACTAAGATTTTGGATGCACGCTTTAGGTCTTTTATATCGCCCTTAATGGCTAATTTGGAACGAATAGATGACCGACTTAATGTAATCGAAAAACATCGTAACATCGAAGCTGTAAATACTGGGCCAAGTACATCGGTAGCTCACTCACTAAATGTAGTTACAGCCTCAGTAAATAACTTGTTGGATTCTATAATTACCCCTTCCCAACAATCAGTACCCCTAGTGACCTCCCAGGGCATAGAATCAAGTATTCCTCCCCTAGTGCCAAAAGTCATTGGTGTAACTCGGGGAGAGGAATGGGGTCCGTGGAGTTCAGTGGGGAGGTCAAGTCCTCGGACACAGCCTGCTAAGAGAGAATTGTCGCTACATCTTCCAGCAGAGGCATGTCCCCATACAATAATCCTTGCTAATGTTCCCAAACTTGAGGGCGGTAAAAATGAACATTGGACTTCATTAAAAAATAAGGCCCTCCATTATTTGTCCAATAAAACTGTTTTGGGTCAACATTTGGATAACAACTTTATGATGATTAGAAGGGTGCCGTGGGTGGGTAAGACAAAGAAAAGCCTAGAAGGTGACTGTGTCCTCATAAGCTTTAGATACCCCAGGCTGGTTAATGATATACTGAGGCAGGCTAGATCAGTTAGAATCCAAAGTGAATTTGTGAACATACTCCCTTTGGTGTTCTTTTATCCACCACCTTACATCAGGCCAACGTTTAATGATCCTCCTAAAGGGAGCGGTCCCTATGAATTCACCATCCCAGTCTTTAATAGATTTGATACCCTTTCTAATCTGGGAGAAATTGAGTGACTAGGGAACCAAGAAGATACCATTATCCATGCCACTCCGATTAGAGTTCTCCCGGTAGCCACACTGGCAAGAAATGTTCCTATTATAGAAGGGCGTGCTCAAGGGCCTAGGGGTACACCCATAAAGTTGGTAACCTGGAACATAGCTGGCCTGAAAAATAAAATAGACGATCCAGCATGACGAGAATTTATTGGTATGGGAGATATCATAGGACTACAAGAAACGTGGGACACAGGGAATACCCTGACTATGGATGGCTTTTCGAGTTATTTTATCTCAGCGGTTCCATCTAGGATGGGGAGGGCCAAGGGTCGCCTGGTTACCTTAATTTCAGTTACTATTCCCGGTATACATACTCAGTTAGACACAGGATCATGTAACTGTTTAGCAGTTCAAATCTCCTTGAGTGGGGTGGGTGATATTCTAATTATTAGTTTTTATAATTGTTATGATAGAGTTACCATGACTGATCACCTGGCCATGTTAAATCTTTTTTGGGCAGATTACAGGGAGACTAATAAAAATCAATGTTTTATCATAGTTATGGGAGATTTTAATATACACGGCTGTTCAGACAAATGATTGTCATTAGATCTATTAGGTCCGGGAGGGCAAGGGGAGACTCATTTTGAACATTCTGCACAGGGAGATCTCCTCGAAGTAATTTTGGCGGACAATGGTCTGATGCTTCCATTTATGTTGAATGAGGAGATACCTACCTTTAAAGGGAATGGTAGTCACTCAGATATCGACTATATTTTTATTAGCCTAGTTCTAGGGGATAGGATTTATGGTTATTCGCCGGTTTGGTCACATTTTAGCGACCATAACCCAGTGGCCCTCAGTATTTTGGACTTGATCACAAAGCCTGTGATAGCTCCAAATAGAATGGACAAATTTGATATTTGTCCAACGGATCAGGCCCGTAGGTTTAGATGGAGTAAAGTTATACCAGGAGACTTCCATACTAACCTAATAAGGAAGGTAGGATCTGAGCTGGACACATGTTTGAATCTGGAAGCAGGGAACAAGGAAGTTCTAGAGGCTTATTCGATAATTTGCTCTAAGGTCTCAGCAGACCTCAGATGCCCAGGGAAAGCTAAGAATCCTGCTGAGATGGGGTGGTTTGATAAAAATTGTTCGTCAGCCAATAATAAGCTGAAGGCCGCCCTGAATTGCAAACCAGTGAATAGGGACACTGTGGCCCTGCTTAGGAAAAATTATAAGAAGGCTTTGGAAACTAGAAGACGGAACATTCGGGAGGATGCTTGGGAAGAATTATCCTCCGTGGATGTGCTTAGGAATAGCGCCAAATTTTGGGCTGTTGTAAATAAACCCTTTTTCCGTGATCCCTGTAATGACCAATTAGACTGTGGTATTCAGGAACAGTTGTGGTACTCTCATTTTAAGTCAGTCTATGAAGGGGAAAATAGTGGGGAGGTGAATACGCCTACCCCAATCTTAGATCCCTATACTTTAACGGTCACTAAGACTGAGGTAGAAGACGCTATCGGGAAAATGACGAGCAACAAGGTTCCGGGCCCCGATGGCGTTCCTGCAGACCTCTTTAAATCAGATCTTAAGATATGGTCCATAGTTTTAACAAACGTTTTTAATAGGGTATGCACTGCAGGCATTCCGGTCACCTGGTCTGAATCTGTTATCGTTCCCATTTTTAAGAAAGGTAATAGAGGCGATCCCAGTTGTTATCGCCCTATTTCCCACATTGATTCTGCGGTGAAGTTGTTGGGGCGAGTGGTTTTAGGTAAAATAACACCTTGGTTGGAGGACACTGATACCCTTTCATGCCTGCAATATGGGTTTAGGAAGGGACGAGGCACTATAGATCAAAGCCTCAACCTTCACCTATTAATTGGAAAATACACTATTGCCAAAAAGGGCACGCTATATTTAGCTTTTATGGACCTTTCCTCGGCTTTTGACCGTGTGAATAGGTCCAAACTTTGGGGATTGCTCCTTAAACTCGGAATTGATAAAAATATTGTGTATTTTCTTGCTGATTTACATAGGGACCTTACCGCTACAGTTAGATATGACCGTTTAGGTAACTGTACGGGCAAGATTGGGATCACCAATGGGGTTAGGCAGGGGTGCATTTTGGCTCCCCTACTTTTTACCCTATATATCAATGATTTGGGTGCTGTATTAACAGAGGCGTGTAAGGATATTCCTAGGGCGGGCAAGTATTTTATTCCAGCATTATTATATGCAGATGATGCCGCTTTAATAGCACGTACAACAGTGGGGTTGCAACGTCTTTTAAATTCATTTTCTAATTTTATGAAAACACTGGTCTTAAGTGTAAATTTTGCGAAATCGCATGTCATGATTGTGGGCAGCAAGTCCAAAAAAGTTAAAACTATGCACTGTGAAGGGAATTTTCTCTCCAGGGTAACAAGATTTCCATACTTGGGGGTTATTTTTGACGATCAGTCCTCCTGGTCGCCCCAATTAGTTGCTAAGCGCAATGCTTTCGCGAGGTCCATCTTGGCTGTTTCGGACTTTGCGCGTAAACTTGGGGTGAAGCCTTTAAAGGCTGTGTTAAAAATTTACGATGCCAAATGCATTTCAATAGCTATGTACGGAGCTGATCTGTGGGGGCTTAAAAATGTAAGGGTGTTGCAGGTGGTGGAGGATAAGTTTTTGAAATCTATATTATCCGTTTCCCAGTCAACCCCTGGAAACATTGTTCACCAAGAGTGCGGGATAGAATATTTAGGAGACCGCATAGCTTTAGCCCCGCTATTGAAATGGATCTCAATATGGTTAAACCCCGAATTAGAGTTGAATCATGAGATCACCAGGGACTGTTTATCCCTTGAGTATGGTAATACTATTCCCTGGCTGAACTATGTCAAAAAATTATCCATAGAAATGAGTCGCCCTGAACTGTTTGTTCACCCAAATAATTTACGAAAGGGGGATGTGAAATGGGTGAAAGACACATACAAGCAGCGGGTAAATTTAGCAAGAGAAGAAAAGGAACTATATAAACCAACAGTAAGGGCTCACCAGTTGTTAATTACCTCTAGTGGTATAGATCCCTATCTGGGAACTGTCAATAATATGAATCATCGTTATTTACTGACTAAGTTCAGATTGAACAAATTCCACCTTCTCCTCACAGAACGCCCAGGGTGGACGAAGGAGACGGATTTGGAGATTTGTTCCTGCGATAGATTCTCTATTAAAGACACTGTGCACTTTATCTTCTTTTGTAAACATTTGCGCCCCATTCGTAAAAAATTCATTATTCCTCTTATCATAGATAAAGGTTTTAGACAAGTTAAGCCAGCTCTCTTGTATCCTCAGCTGTTGGGTTCTACCTGGGAGATTTTTAATATAGAAAGTTTTCTAACGATAGCAATGAGATTGAGGAAGAAGATCATCTGGGTATGTGCATAGAATTACGGGTAACCCATGAATTATGATTGCGTGTTTTTGCTTCAATTTTTAATGTGTTTTTATCGCCTTTTTAATTGATATTTATAATTCTTGTTTTTTATATACATATGTAATTGTATCGTTTGGTTTGTCACATTTTAAACAGCGGCCCTGACCTTGTTGCACAATGCTTTTATGTTTTTTGCTATGAACCGAATAAAGTATCTTTGACTGACTGACTGAGGTGTATATGTGTGTGTATGGTGAGATATAGGAACCTATACCTCAGTGAGGAGTGCTAACACTGCCTAACTCAGGCTGCAGTAGCAGGCCTGTGGTGTCAGATTTAGTCTGCTTCCCAGGGGTGCATTAATACATGCTTCAGCTCCTGGTAGGCCTGTGGAGTACCTATGCCCTTGGTACTTAGGGTACCATATACTAGGGGCTCATAAGGTACCACAGTATCCAATCACTAGTGCATCTAGTATGCACTCAAAGTTGTTTAGAGAGAACAGAGAGACTGGGGCCCTGATTAGCAGGGACCCAGCCAGACTATAGCCAGAAACCAGTGTTAACATCAGAAAAAAAGTGGGGGCAACATAAGTGCAGATCCTACTCTCCTACATCATCTTTGTAAAAGATTATTCATTTAGTATGGCACATGGGCCTGGAAGTTTTTAATTGTTGGAGTGCTATAAACTGACTTATGCCTTTCATGATGTCATATTAAAGATGTATCACTCTTCACTAAAAAGGGGGAGATGTCAAGTCTGGAGGACACTAGGACCATGGGGATGCAATGCATGGACACGGGACATCACGTCATGCCATTTGGGTTGAAAAACGTCCCTGCCACATTCCAGAGACTGGTCAACCAGGTACTGTCCGGGCTGGAAAACTTCAGCACCACCTACCAGGATGATATTGCAGTGTTCAGCTCCAGCTGGGAGGAACACTTGCAACACCTCTGTGAAGTGTTGAAGGCTCTGCTGGTGGCAGGCCTCACTATCAAGGTCAGTAAGTGTGAGATAGGGCAGGGGGTCTGTGGTGTACTTAGGGCACCGGGTAGGAAGCGGCCAGGGGGTGCCCCTACAGCCTAAGATTGACACCATTCTGGCTTGGAAGCTCCCCTAGATCCAGACAGAGGTGAGGGACTTCTTAGGTCTCACCAGCTACTATTGATGGTTTGTCAAGGGGTATGGCACCATTGTTGCCCCCTTGACTGAGCTGGCTTCAAGTAAGCAGCCAAGGAAAGTGATTTGTACCGATGCTTGTCAGACCGCTTTTGATGCTCTGAAATCTGCCATGTGCATGACACCCGTGCTCAAGGCACCCAATTTCTACCAAGACTTTGTAGTGCAGGTGCATGGTGTAGGTGCAGTTCTCTTACAATTGAACGATGAAGGCTTGGGTCAGCCTGTAGCTTACATCAGTAGAAGGCTACTTCCCAGGGAACAGAGGGGGAGTGCAATTGAGTAAGAAGCTTTTGCTGTGGTCTGGGTGCTGAAGAAGCTAAGGCCATACTTGTTTGGAACTCTCTTCCGGGTTCAGACAGACCTCAGGCCCCTCAGATGGTTGATGCAGAGGAGGGGTGAGAATCCAAAACAGTTTAGGTGGTCGATCTCCCTACAGGGAATGGACTTTATGGTGGAACACCTCCCTGGCACAAAACACGCCAATGCTGATAGTCTGTTCAGATTCTTCCACCTAAGTGATTAGAACTCCTAAGAGAGTGGGTAGTTCTGCCCACTTTTCAGTTGGAAGGCAAACGTGTTAGACTGGGCATCCTCGGTGTGGTTTCCCCTGACATTTTGCCTCTACCTTCTGTAATTTTGATGTTATGCTGAATTTCGTATTTTCTGGCTTAGAAGCTTTGCGCTCTTTGCCATTTCTGATCAGCGTCAACGTGCAAGTGCTCCCTGTGTTCATTGGTATTATGATTGCTTATCCATGATTGGCATATTTTATTTACTGGTAAGTCCCTAGTCCAGTGCATTGTGTGTACCTAGGGCTTGTAGATCAAATACTCCTAGTGAGCTTGCCACACTGATTGTGCCACTCACATGAGTAGCCCTGTGAAAGTATATCAGACCGCAGAGTCTGAGTGTGCAGTTTTAAACTGCTATGTCAACCTGCCAAGTGCATCCACTTGCTAGGCCCTAACCTTCTCTTTTCTTGCATGTAAGGCACCCCTCAGGTAGGCCCAAGATCAGGGTGCAGTACTGGCAATTTTGTTTTTTACTTTTGAAATGCTATCCTTCCTATAGGCTAACATGGGAGTTGCTTTATAACACCTTACCAGTATAGCTTTCCACTGGGACAAGATGGATAAATGGAGTTTAGGCCCTCTGAATTCACAATTTAATAGCACATCTTTTTAGCGAGATGGTTTTTTAAATTGGGTGCTTGAAAAAGCCACTTTTAGAAAGAAAGCATTTTCTTGTATAACCAATCTGTGTGCCTCTGCTATTTTGGATATTGCCTGGTTGGTATTTTGAGCGACATGAGCTGGGGATGTGCATTCACAGTAGACAGCCACAAGGGGGGTTGAGTTGTGTCCTGCATTTCCTGGGTGACTCATAGCTGGGCTGAACAGACTTTTGCTGCATTTACAGTGGTCGGAGGAATTTTACTTGCGCCTGAATAGACAGTGTCTCTTCTGCACAACTGCTGTCTCCGCCTCCTTTAGTGAAGCTGGGCCAGAGATGGCAGAACTGGTTTGGACTGGGCTCAGAGACCCTTTCCCCAAAGAGAACAAAGAGAAAACGGGGTATAAGTATTGGAACTTAAACCCCAGAAAATTAGATCACTTCTTGATTCAAGAGGAACCTCTGCCAAGGAGAAGAGCTGGAGAGCTGTGAGGAGGAGTACTGCCTCATTTACTTTGTGTGCTTAGTTGGGTTGGCCTGCAGTTGGCCTGCAGTTGCTGCTTCCGCTAACGAGAGGACAAAGACTTGAACTTTGCTGTGAACCTGCTTGAAGAATCTCCAGGAGCCTGTGTGTGCTGGCCTCCTGTTCTGAAGTCTCAGGGACACAAAGATTTCACCTGCAACCAACAGACTAGCACCTAGACCCCTCTTTGGACTCCTGTATTCAAAAGGATACCAATTACAGTTTCTGAGCCCTAAGAATTGTGTGGTTGGTGCTGCAAAGCAAGAAAACCAACTCTGATGCCCACAGCACCGCAGCCAATGATGCCATGACCTGCACCGAGGCAAGGGGCACCTCTTGTGTAGTGCATGATGTACTGACCCACTTATACCGCAGATCTGACGCCCTTCAACACCTGCAGTTATTGGCCGTCCTGACACTGGCGCTTGCACCGACGCCTTCACTGCCAGCGTCAGGATCCCAATATCGCAGAGACGATAACGGACGAGGGTGAATTCACAAACTCTTCGACGTGGCATCTCCTCACCGGAACCAATGCCTCACCACCGACCCCACCTAATTTCCCCTGTCCTCGATTCGAAGCATCGACTCCTCACTGACTCAACGCCTCGCCTTCCTCAGGGCAACCGGGAACAGGCCTCACCGTGGCACCTTGCATCAACTACAGAATGCCGCACATCATCTACTAACTTTATTTCCAGGATACTGTGGTGCAAGAGTCCGTGTGGCTCTGTGCCCGACGCCGCAAACCTCTTGGTCGGCGCCGTACTTTGGATTTTTGCCTGTCACAATGTTGTAATAGTCCCAGGTCGAGCTATTAGTTTCTACTAGTGCAATTTTTGAAATAACTGTTCTAAATGTGATACCTTAATACATTTATGTTGGATTTTTGTTATTTTGGTCTTTTTGGTTTTGATAAAGGTACTTTATTTTTCTAAACTGGTATGGTGTCCATTTGTGGTGTTTTCACTGTGTTTGGATACCAATACTTTACACATTGTCTTTGGGGTAAGCCTGTCTGCTCGTGCCAATCTACTTAGTGGGTGAGCAGGGGTTATCTAAAGTGTGTAATCCCTTACCCTGACTAGAAACAAGGGTCCCTACTTGGGCAAAGGTACATATCTCTGCCAATTAGAGACCCCCATTTCTAACATATATCATTCCACTTTTCCATTTTTGGTGATCACATCCAGTCGCATCCAATCCTGTTGGTGTTCCATGGATATAAAGGTAGTTTGCATTTTCTTGTCCCTGCTGTGTTCATTATTATTTGATAATCCTTTCCTATCTAAACGTATATATTTTAAATAACCCTGGGTGGTGAGCTCCGCTCCGCTCGCAGAATTTGCGGAGTTTCCTGCACTGCGCGTTACGTGGAGATCACGGAGTTCCGAAAAACTCCGCTTCACGTTGTGTAGCATAGTTTTTTTCCTCGCTCGCATTCGTCAATGTCAAGTTGGGGAGCGCGAGCGAGGAAAATCAGCCTCCCGGCGAGATTTGTCCTCGTTCACGATCGTCAACCTCAAGTTGGCGAGCGCGAGCGTGGAAAATCAACATCCCTGCGAGATTTCTCAATGCGGGGTGGGGTCAGGTTTCTCATTGCGAGTGGTCGTGTATGCTCACGTTGAGAAACTGCCCGTTTGCGTTGAGAAAGCTGCCGCTCTAGTAAAAATCTGCTCGAGCGGCAGAAAAGGAAAGTAGGGACCCCTTGCACTGTGCATGGTGCCGTTCTCAATAATTGCACAGTGCGGACAAGCATCCGACACTGTGCAATCACTGCTAATGGCATTTTTTTTATCGTACTCCGCCTTTCACGTAGGTCTGCGTAGTGCGGCGGAGTTTATTTTGCCCTCCGCGTAGTGTCGAGTAGTGCAACTCTGTGAACTTCGCCCAGGGTTAATTTTAAATAGTATTTTAGAAGTCGTAGTTCTACCTCATATTTCCTTAGCTTCTTCATGTATTCACATTATATATTTCCATTCCTTTTTCAGTGAGTATACTCACGTTATATTTTCACACCTTATTTATGTATTTCTTAGTTTTTACTATTTTTTTAATGATTCTTATTTCCGAATGTTATCCATATGTGATTATTAAGAGCCTTATTTTGTAACCTAGCTTTTTGGCTCTTAGGATGTCTAGGTTGTTGCAAAGGTTTTCAAAGTTGTTTATAAGAAACATGAACATTATGATTTTCCATTCAGGGAGCTAGCACTGATGAATTTAGCTGGCCAATCCAAAAGATTTCTTGTTCTAATAGCATTTTGTCAACATCTCCTCCTTGAAGCAGCCTCAGAATTTTCTCACATCACATTTGTAGTCTAAGCAAAGTAGCACCTTCATTTAACCAAGTGTGTGCCACCTACAAGAAAGAATTTATAGATCTATTTAGACTAAAACTAATGTACAAAGATTGGGTACACATTGTCAATATGCGCATTTCTAATTTCCCTTAAAACTTTGTGGATCTTTCAAGTATTCAACTGCATTTCATGGAAACAGACACCTGAAAAGTAGGCCTCATAGGACATTTTAGATCTTGACATAGAGGTGGACAATTGCTTTAATTCTGCCAGAAAATGTTTGAAATGTTGTCTTCACTTCTTCAGTTGAACCATCCCCATTATCTTTGTAGTTCCTTTGATAGTGAACATCTACTTTGTACATTCTCTTCCATGATCATCAACGAGAACACAAAGGTGCAGTGGTATCGTCGATAGATCTGTTGAAGAAGTAATCACCCATTCTAAAGTGATCTGGCCATCAGCATGCCTGGCAGAGCTATGTGAAATCAAAAGTGTGTCTGACTATCATCAAAAGTTAAATATAGAATCAAAGACATGCTGCAATCCACTCATGAATGTTAGGGAATGAAGGTTTGTAGGATCTGACATTTCATCCCCATTTCCGGGTACACATTCTCAATAGACACAGATGATGATGGAAATTCCACCATTCTCTAGTGTGACAGAAAGCTTTTTCAACACAATTCCAAAACCAAAGTGGTAGCAGTTATTGCTAAGTTAGAGATTTTTGTGAGGGTCCTCAAGTGCAATAGAAGAGAACTCAAATGGCAGCAGATGTTTCACGTAAATCTGTCACACTAGCAGAAGATAGTTCTCCAGGAAAAACTAAAAATCCTTCTCTTAACACTTTAGGAGGTAAAGGAGTCATCCTGATTAGGAGTACCCACTTGCAAAAATTTTAAATTTATGTCAGCCTGACAACTATTGACAGGAACCACCAAAAGCAGTTCCTGACAATGTATTGTAACTTTGCCGTACAGTTCAATCAAAAAGTTTCAAAAGATTTTTTATTTTCAAAAGCAAAACCCCAAGGTTGGTTTTTGTTTTTTTCAATAAAAAAAGCAAATTACCCCCTCGGAGGGGGTGTGATATCCCATGACAAGTAGGGCATTTTTCGTTTTTTACTGTCACTTAACACAAGGGTTTTACTAGCAGAGACCGTCAGTAGTAAACAGCTATATGTCCACCCATGTAAATTGGGCAGAGGGACACATAGCCTTTTCTCCAACAGCCCTTACTCTGTCGGACCACCAGATAAGTTTGGACATAGTAGAGATGGAGTCATCTTCACTGTTGCCAAACTATGGTTCATTTGCATCTAAATTTGCATATAAATTTGGTGGGAGGAGCATTATGTTGGTGGTAAGGTTACTTACTGCCAACATTCAAATCAGTCACAAACTTCCAATTTCGAAAAGGGTCATAAGTAGGAAAACATAGAAATAAGCGATCACATTTTAATTTGTAATTTTTCACCCTGTAGGCTGATTTACAAAAGTAATATACAGTTGCATCTGTGAGACCCAACTGTTTGCAGGAATATATTGTGTTGCCTGGTTTTCATAAATATGAGATGCCCAAAGACAACCACTGAGCTGCAGCTTACAATTATATTTCACTGTGAATTGACGTTGCATCAATTCGGATGGTAAAATATAATGAATGTAAAATAGGAATGAATGACACCTATTTTTTTTTAATTAAACCTAAATACTTTTTATGTTTGCAGCTCTAAATTTGGGGTTACTCATACTATCATGTAATTTAGACTGTGATTTTGTAAAATATATTCTTTCTTGAACTCTGGCTTACATTTGTACGCCAACATGGGAGAGAAATCAAACTGATAATAACAAATGTTTTACTACTTTTGGTTCCCATTCTTCTTCTCACATGCAAAATAGAGTCATCAAGATTTTGACGTAGAAATTTACATGTTTCTGTGATGTGGGTAGCTGTAGTATTTGGGCCCGCATTTCTAAGGAAACCAACTAAACTCAGACATTTAGGAGGACGAAACACCCAGGGAAGTCCCAGGTGGTATGTCTTGCATGGATTCCACTGTATATTCTTACGAAGAGGCCACTACAAACTTCAAACATTAGTTAATGTCGCTCTTTTTCTTGAAGCGCTCTACATAATTCCTACCACCCAATGTTCCCACACTTCTCTGAAAAAATGTGATACCCCACTTGTATGGATCTACCGATTACATGAGTCAGGAATGGCCCAACCCAGGGACCATGTGAAGACCACAAGGATAATAGTTCAACTTCATATGGTCGCAGTTTTCATCTGTTTTCTGTCATGGGTGAAAGGCATAGCCACACAAGTGGGGTACTGTTTTTATTTCGGAAAAGTGGGAACAATGGGTGGTACGACTTTTGTTAGTAACCTGCAGATTCCAGAACTTACCCGTATATAAATAAAAGGAAAATGTGTGATTTAAGCTAAAAAGTAAGGTTTGCAGGGCGTTCTAGGTAACAAAACAAGTAGGACCACCAGATCATCTTTGGTTCGCCTGTGTCTCTAGGTTTTGAAAATGCCCAGGATGAGAAAGGATCATTTGTTGCCAGCTCACACAGACCCCTAATAGTGCAAGCATTCACAATCGCAAATGAAAGGCAATCAGGATTTACCCCCTCTCTGCTGAACCATATGCCAAAACATATGGGATGGGATGGGGTGTGGCAGGAAGGCAAGTGGTGGAGTGGGGCAGGCAGGCCAGACTCACTCCCTCTGTTTTTTCTTTTAATTATCCTTACTGTTGAGTGAGCTTCCTGGGAGAATATTGCGGGTTAACCCCAATCAGACACACAGGGATGGCAAAAAGACTCTTGGATCTTTTAGTGGTGGGTAAGACCTAATGTCTGGAAGGGCTGCCACTACCACTTCCTTTCTTAAAATACATGCCATTCTGTGATGCTAGGTTTTTGCACCTGTCGGGAAAGGGGGGACTGATTGTGTGTAAGCCACACAATATGCAACCAATGAGGGCTAAAAGGCTGGTATGGCCATTAAGGGTTGGTGATAGGGAGGGCAGGCCACATGCCTAGGCAGGATACACTACTGCTTTTGTTATTTAAAAATCCCCTGATGCTTGATGTCCAGTTGGTTTTCTCTCCTTAGGAGGACACAGATTGGGAATAAGCCCTCCCAACCACATATGGGCAGAAAAACATACTTTTTTTTTCAAGGGGGCCACTTGTCCGTAACTAGTGTGGGCTCTCAAGCCCAAAGATACATTTTGATGCAAAGGGAAGGAAAGATTGGGAGTAAACCCCCCACAGTTTGCTCCAGGGGTTGCAATAAACTGTTGTGGTCTTTATGGGGTTGGACATAGAGCAATTGCCTCTGCAACCCTTTTTTTAAATAAAACACAAATTGAATTCCTTGGTGTCCAGTAAGCTTTCTGCCTCACTCCATGGATATATAGGGAGAAAAAACACATTGTCCAGCCAAAGGTGTGAAAACGGCTATTATTTTAGCTTTAGAGAAAACCCAGGAAAGATTGTAGTGGCTTTTTTGAAAAACGGAGTATGGACCAGAGCCAGTGTGGCAGCCCCCAATCCTTTTCTATAAAAGTAAATCCCAGTCACTAGTGGGTATTCTGCCCCCTTGCTGGGACAGATTGGACTAAACCCCCCAAATGCTCCTGCATGGGTAGCAAAAAACTGTAATTTATTTTTGGGGAGAAACATTTTCCCATGGACCACAGGGTCTGCTGTCCCACACAACTGGGACATCTTGAGGTTGGACCCTTGCTTTGGATTTCTCTCTTGTGGAGATCCTCAAGCAGGAATCTACTGTCTCATTCCTAGTGGCTTCTGTCTGACTTTGATCAGTGCTCATTTGGCTGAGTTATGACCTAGAGCACTAATTAAACTGACAGCAATCAGCTTGTGATGGCCCTTACTGCTCTATATTTAGTTTTTTAGATGTCAACAGGCTACACAAATGAAAAGAAAATCTTCAAAAAGTGAGCAATTTTCTAACCCAGAGCAGACGACGATATGCACCCTTTGCACTCCTGAGAAAGTGTAGTGTATCTGAACGTCTCTTCCATTGCACTTAAGCAGTTAAAAACTGATGCAGTGATTTCTTGTTTTTAGCACCTTAAAAACTCACTAAAAAGTCAGTTCTACAGCAAATTAAGACCCTTAATGATGTAACAACTCCACCTGTCATTCTCTAGCCATTAGACCTAAATAATGTCTATAGAGGCATGTAGCAAGACTGAACGTCTGTTTTGACATCTTCATACTGGAGAGCATCGACAGAGTGTACACAGCTTCTCACAGGTTAGTAGGTGGACTACTAGGACATCAATAAATTCTGATTAGGAGGACTTGAAAACTGGTTGAAACAAACAACATCCACGCTTGCAACTACTGCTTATGTCTGAGAGCTTTGATGGCCTTGCAAGTGTGTCTTGCTAATTCCCAAATTATGTTACGTACTTAGGAGAAAATTGCCCTGATATATCAAATTTGTTGGCTGATGTTTAGTGATCTTTGTTCAGTGTCAAGTGAGCTCTGGGCTCGGTTTCATGTTTCAGAGGTAGAAATTCCACCCAGCATTTTAGAACATTATCCTGCATTGACCAAGATGGAAAACCAAAGTGTCTGTATGCATCAGGGGAATTTGTGTGTGTGCTTTGGTGGAAATTGCAGTAATCCTCATCTTGGATAGTAGAATTTCCAGCACCAAACTTGAGTAGTAGAAATGAACCTCTGAGGTGTGGATACATTCTCAATGTTGACCTTTCTTGTTTACTGAACATGTTAAGGATGTTTCCTAGTACTTTAGAGGCACTACACTCTAACACTATTTTCCTAGTCACCTTGTAGAGAGTAATCACTGCTACACTTAATAGATCAGCCATTTTAGGTTGAGCAGCCAACTTCTATAGTTTTTTTAATGCTACATTTGCTCCAGCATGGACATACTGTTGCAGCAAAATGATTTCTGCCATTCAATAATCTCTGAATTTTGCTGTTATGCTGATGGTAAATCTACAATTGTTTCATCAATTTTTGAATAACACCCTCCTCTGAACCAGACCTATTAGAGCAATGAAAGTAGTTTTGGTTAAATTCATTTTCATTCTCATCTTTATCCCCTGGATTGTGCGTCCACAAGTGGAATAATACATTTTTGGTTTAAAGATGATTTAGATTCCAGTGTGATACAGTCTTAGTATACTTAGAGAGTGTATCATTTTTTTTAAATGTGACAGATTTAAGAGGGAGCGTAGGTGGTACCCACATGTGGTGATGTCCTTTGTTTTTCAGGATTGAGTCTTCAGAATTTTAACTACATTTGTCAAAGACTAATTGCACCATGATGCAATATCAACCAAGCAAGTAGGTATGCATAACCCTTAGGATTGGTAGATTCAAGAAGAGACCTTGTTAGATAATACTTACCCACCATTCATGGCACGAATGTTTAATTAGAGGGGTGATTGCATATCACAATAAGCATTTTCTAGGAGGTGTAAACTCTATTAACAAGATAAAAGTATCACCTCGTGCACAATTTATAGAAATTAGCTACCTACTGAAACTGACCTGGTCAGAAAAAAAGCCACCAAAGACATGTTAACAAGTAGTAAGGATTTCAGATGAATGTAACATAACATTTACTTAAGAAACTCTCATCAAGCAATGCCAGATCTACTGCAGCACTGACAGCACACCTGTGATAATCTAGAAGAAAATATCAGTGATTTATATGCTAATACAGAGACAAGATTTAAACTGTGAAAACAATATAAACTTTCCTTTAATGCCAATCAATGCAAAATCTGCTAGATAGAAGGGGCTTGTTTGGGGAAACGTTTGTGTCACATAAAATACAAAACAGTAATGCAACCAAAGTTGACATCAATTGATGATGCGGATTGCAGGCATTTCATAATGCCACAAATGACATGGATGGTTGTACATGGAATCTTCTTTGATGCAGAATTTGCATGGGTTGTATGACTTCTCCATAAATTAATGGTAAACTATTCATTATAGGCCATTTTAGCATCCGGACATATCAAAACAAAAAATCCAAGAGCTTCTTCTCTGTAGAATGAATTTAGATGCACTGGGACACATGGAGTGGGTGAAAAATGTTTTGCACAATAAGAACTAAATCCTAAAATGGAGGTTGACTGGAAATGTCAATGTTATTATGTTCCAGCTTTGCTCCCTTTCTTTTTTAACCACTACAGTATAAAGAAAACAGATGAGTTTGGGAATCTAGCAAACCTCTATGATAACATATTGATGGATATTTCAAGGGCCCTTGCCCCTTTTAAGATGTCCATCCACAATGACAATGCAGAATCAACACAAAAATGATGCTCAGAGTAATTAAGCAAGATTAGCTTGAATGACAAACAAATGAAAAACACACACAGAGGTTTGCTGAAAGAAGCACAGTCAACAGAAGGTCAGACAGTGGCCAATACAGTTATAAAAGGTCTATCTAGGTTACTATAGACAAACATTTTTAGAGAAGTAACCTGGATGAGCAATTATTCAACAGAAAATGGTATAACCATATAGGGATTGTTTGCCAGGAAAAGTGAAATTAGCACAGTTATCAGCAAAGACTAATGTGCATACTCTTCTTGCAAGGAGGTATAGATTAATAGCAGTAAAAAATATGGTATGTAGACTAACAATGGCTATATGATATGCCAGCCCTCCCTTCCCCACTAGCCGAAGCTCACTCTACTTAGCACCAGCAGTCTACACCCTGAATTACAGTGCTCTCTAGAAAAATTCCCTTTGTTAGACGCAGACGCCCTGGACGCCCTGATTTCCAGAGTTACGTCTGGCTCCCCCATGGACCCTGCCCCCCCTCAGTACCTCTCACTAGTCACCAATTCCATTCGCCCAGTCATCTTAGATGCCCTAAACTCTTCAATCACCTCCGGCACGGTGCCTTTGGCCTGGAAACGTGCCCAAGTGAGAGCCCTTTTGAAAAAACCCAATCTTGACCACCTTATTATGGCCAATTACCGCCCCATTTCTCTCCTTCCGTGGCTAAGCAAGCTGCTGGAGAGACATATAAACTCCACTCTGGTTCAGCATTTGGAATCCAATAACTTGCTGCACATCACCCAAACAGGATTCCGCCCTCAGTTAAGGACCGAGACGGCCCTTCTGGCGGTAACAGAGGAGGCAAGGAGACTTCTGGACCAGGGCAGCTCAGCAGCTGTCATTCTTCTAGACCTCAGTGCCGCCTTCGACACTGTGGACCATAACATCCTGCTTGAGCACCTAGAAAAAATGGGAGTGAGAAACATGGCACCTACCTGGTTCCAATCCTTCCTAAAGGATCAGTCCTTCCAAGTCTTTGAAGGACCTGCTTCATCTAATCAGCGGCCACTCAGCTGTGGGGTTCCCCAGGGTTCATCCCTGAGCCCCACGCTTTTTAACACTTACATGGCCCCACTGGCGGAAATAGTCCTTCCTTTTGGCATAAAGATCATTACCTACGCAGATGATACCCAACTGGTGGTGGCACTCAACCACCCGGAGGGATCATATGATGCTCTAGGCACTTGCCTAGAGGCGGTAGCCGAATGGATGGACCTATCCCACCTCAAGATAAATGGGGATAAGACCGAACTGATGTTTCTGGGGCAATCTCCATCTCCCTCTCCGACACTCACCTGGCCGACCGTTCTTGCCCCATACCCACCCCAAAACAGCAGATTAAGAGTCTAGGCGTGTGGCTTGACAACTCTCTCTGCTTTAACCACCAAGCCACTTAGCTCTCCGCCACCTGTTTTGGCCTAATGAGAATGCTAAGAAAGATCCTTCCCCTGCTCCCATTCCAGGCGAGGAGGATTATGGTACAAGCTCTGGTATTGTCCCACCTGGACTACGGGAACGCACTGTATCTCGGTGCCCCTCAGTCCACAATCCAGAAGCTACAAGTAATCCAGAACTGCGCAGCTCGCCTATTGCTTCAGATCCCCTGGAGGCAAACAGTGAAACCTGCCCTGCGTAGCCTTCACTGGCTTCCCATTCGGGCCAGGATACATTTTAAGGCCTTGTGCTGGCCCATATAGCTATGTGGAAATCAGTCCCAGGCATTCTTCAGTCCTTGGTCACCCCCTATCAACCCCCCAGAAGTGTCCGTTCCAGATCCGCGTTCCTTGCCACCTCTATGAAAGTACAGAGATCCAGATTGGGGGACGCTCCTTCTCCCTGAATGCCTCCAACCTCTGGAACACCCTCCACCTCACCCTCCGCGGGGAACCCAACCTGCTGGCATTCCAAAAACGTCTCAAAACTCATCTGTTCAGTACCTCACACTAGCACCACATGCCTTCTCTGTCTCTCCGCTCCGCAAGCGCTAGGAGGCCTCAGGGTAGCTAAGCGCTATACAAATTTAAATTCATTCATTCTATGCAACTGCAATAATTTGTACTAAGTACACCACTTTACATATGTATTATTGGCTCCTCAGGAATTGTCCAGTTATGGTGTGTCCCGTGGACTCAGTGGCACTCCTTGATTGCTTTTCCTTATGCCAAGAGACTGATTCACAAAGGTAAACTTACATAGGGGCATATCAGCAAGGCGAGGCAATAGAATAATTGCCGCTTTTGCGGCCGTTTTCGGCCGAAAAGCGGCGATAATCTTATCGCCTAATTAGCAAGCTCACGCTAACACGTGAAAACTTGCGTTAGTGTAGGAATTCCTAACGCCCAGCTTTGCATCTCTAATGAGATGCAAAGTGGGCGTTCCTGACCTGACATGACAGGAGAAATGTCGCTAAGCGACTTTTCTCCTATCATCAAGCCCCACGCTATGAAGCATGGCGGCAAGAAAAGTAGCGATAACCCCTGTTATCGCTACTTTCCTTATGCCTGCTTCAGGACTGACTTAGCCATGATATCCTATGGAAGGTGGATATCATGGCTACGTTTGTGAGTGCCTATCATCAAACTAACGCCACATTGCGTGAGATTATCGCTGGGTTTCCAGCGATAATCTCACTTTAGGCAGTTAGCCTGAGGATTTTTATCGCTTTTGAGATAAACGTTGCTAATAGCATGCTATCTCAGCGATAAAAATCCACGCTAGCCAGCGATAATTATTCTAGCGCTAAGTGCGCTTAGCGATAATTATCGCCGGTTGTTGCTGATATGCCCCATATTTGTATACATGTACAATTGTTTTTTATTCCCAAAGGGATTTACTAGTAATATGCTTATGAGTGTGGACACTCTGCTCATAAAAAGACCTATTTTTTTATGTGCTGTGAATCCACACTCGTAAAGATACTACTCGTAAATCCCTTTGTGAATAGTAAGCAATCGTAAACTTACATAAAAGTGTAAGTAAACCTTTGTGAATCAGCCCCTTGGCGTAAGGAAAATCACATCTTAATTATCAGTAAATGATGCAGTCTCTTCATGTAAAAGTTGAAATAAACAATCATGTAAATCAGGCCCTGAGCTCTTTCTTCCAGGCTCATGAAACAGGAAACAGTACACAAGCAAAATTAATGCTCTGTTTGCTATTTGTGAACAGCTACATGAAAAAGAACCTGTCAGGTTTGATTGTCAGCCAGGGAGAGCATCCTTCACTAAGATAAGAAATCTTATGAGCAGATGACATTTTATGTCACTATTCCTCGCTTAAATAATGTGAAGCATCTGGCAGCCCTCTTCGATCCAAAGCTTACAGTGAGAGATCCCATCAAGAACTGTGGTGTACATATAGAAGTGCTTGATACATTCTCATTGCATCTGGAAGCAACTATGGGGCACATTTTTTTTTCCACATGACACAGCAAGGGAACTTGCTGTGCCCTGTTGCATGAAAGGTGGGGAGAGCAGATACAATCCATATTTACAAAGATATATAACATTTCTGCCCTCTCCTTGCACCGTCACACTGCATGCTGCCTAAAACCAATACAGGCACCTTTGCACCACAGTGCTTGGGTGCCTGCATCAGAGGTCAGATTGCTTTTGTTCGGGCATGCACAAAAACAATCCTTAGAGTTATATTCCTCTATCTATGTGTGTTGCATCCATGGAGCAACCATTACACCTCTTTTGAGAAGGCGTACCATTTTCACCCACGCTCCACCCATGTAACATCTATCTAATGCAAAGTAACGCAAGGTAGGTACATCTGGGCCTGAGGATATCATATTTGAATGTAATTATAAGCTCATGAATGAACCCCAGGGTCCAATAGTAAGAAGGGTTGCAAAAATGTGAGTCATGACTAAGGCTGAGAACTCTGCAAACATAAATATAGGTAAACTTACATTTTGAAGTATGTTTTTTAGTATTACAACAGTATTACAAAGGGCAGTTTGTGAATCAGTCAAACATGTTTTTCTGCATCACAGTATAATTTCCCTGCATGACAAATTTGATTTTGCTTTAATTAAACTCAGCCAAACATCAATTTGAACACAGACATTTTCTAAAGAAATGTACTATTGTGAAGCATTCCTATGTACAATGACAAGTCTTTGCAAAAATGTTCTCCCCAAATGTAGCATTTGCAGCAGAAGAGTACAGTTATATCTTACAAAGTGTATCATATAGAAAACCTTTTGTTAATTATAAATAAGGATGTTACTAGCTCACTTTCTCCCAGAAGTTTTCATTTCCTCACAGAAGTGGCAAATCCCAAAAATTAAAAGCTTACAGTTACATTGTTTCCATATAACTTTGACAATTAGTTGGGAAAAAGCTCTGCTTCTATGCCCACCTCTCTTAATCAAGACCATCTTTTAGGCAATACCGTATTACCTTGCATGGTTGTAACTTTGGCAGCATCCCTCTGTTACTCAGAAAACTTGGTTTCATTTTTTCCATATTTCCTGGGGATTTGCTGCTCAGGTACCCTCCAAGACTATGTTCACCCCAATCCAATTTACAGCGTAGACCACCCTTTGAAGAGCAGTGGAATTACTTCCACAAACTTTGAAAATATGGCTAAAGTTCCTCAACTCTATCCCAGTACAAAGTTTACCCATTTTCATAACAAAAAAAACAAAACACTTAAACAAATGGATTGGATAATCTTCCCATAACCTTCCTACTACCATAGTTTCTGTTGTCTACCACAGTAAGACACGTATATACTTCTTTGTTTTATTCTGTAGGCAAATGTATGTGACAGTCTTTTTCCATTACTAATTGTTGTGATGTAGTGTTTGTTTAGGGTCTAGTATGCACCTTCTTTTTCTCTCATGTGAGTGGGGGTGGCTTCCAATCCCTTTCAACATTTTGGATTTCTCTGAGAAATTGAGTACAGTGGCAAATACAGGTTGCACTATTACCAGAGGCAGTTGGCCTTTGAATAACTGTCATTTACTATTTTAAGTTGTTTACCCTTTCCTGATGATATAATGCCTTGATTTGACAATTGCTTCCATAGCCAATCCTATGCTTTTGAGTATTTCAAGAGTCACTATGCTCTTTCTTTTCTTTTTGCAGACAATTGTTTTACGTTTCTTCCTCATACAATTGCTTTTATTCTTGCTGTTTTTCTTCTAAACCATTTTAGTAGGATTTTCATAGCAAGGTGCAGTAATTGTAGCTTCATAAATGTATCTGTCACTATAGAATAGAGATCAATAAGAAGATTGATCATAAAAACTTGAATAATTATCTGGAGCAATACAATAATTCTCAAAGGTGATCCATTAGAGAAGACTCAATTTCCTAAACACTTAAGGTTTTTAGACTTTTTAGTGACATAGCAAAATGACAATGACATAGTCTCAAATGACTTGAACACTTCTCCTCTAAACAAGATAAATAAACAGAATTTGGTATGCTGATAACATAGCTGAAAAAGAAACAGGGGAACATGTGTTCTTTTTTAAACCTCATATTTCATTTTAAGGCTAACTCCACTAGCCACACAACAATAAATCAAAGGGATTGTGGCTGTAAAGATGGTTTTATCATATTTATTTTCTAATTTGACACCAGGAAGTCTGTTCGAAACTATTCCCAACACTTGTATGGCAATAAATGCCCACATTTCTCCACAGATACCCAGGTGTCAAGGGCTAGGCATCTGGTAAGTATTAGCCTCCATTTCCTCATCTCCCAGAGGTAAGCTTGATTCCTTCTATTAGCCAAAATGTTGCATGTGCCAAAACGGACACACCTAGCAACCTGTGCCTTCCAGAAACAGCAAACAGGAGGAAAAAGCTGAAGTTAAAAAACATCCTGAAAATGGGAAGGGAAAGCAAGACTTCTGGAGCTGGAGACAAGAGCTGGCGGTGAAGATGGAACTTGCAGCATGCTGAAACGTTCTGTAGCAAAGAGTAATAAGTAATATCACTGGTTAAGTGGGCCAAATTACCAAGTAATTACTGATAGCTATTAGTTTAACCCAAAAAGAAGTGTGTCTCCTTCACATCAACCAGAGATTTCCATTAAAATATTGCTGCATAATTATGACAATCTATAGAGGCTCCTTGCACACTCAGCCTGAAGCCAAGATATTCTACTTCCGTCTTGTAAACTTCACATGACTCTTGTTTGCAGAATAGATGGTTCTGTCCTAATCTGAACAATACTTTGTCTATGTGTCTATAGCAAGTATTGATGCCCTTAAAGTAAATTAGCATGTTTACAGATTCCAAGATGTATGTGATTAGTAGAACCCTATTCAGACCTTGGTAGTCTACAAGGCCTAAACTCATTTGACTTCTGTGGAACAAAAACATCAAAGTTCTCGCTTGAGAGGTGGATAAAGCAATAAGGCCATTCTGAAGGTTTTCATGGAGCTGTTGTCTCAACACTTACTTTTAAGGATCTTATAAGGAATAAGTCCTGCCAAAGGAAACAACAGCTCCTGGCTTGAGAGGGATTGCACAACTTCATGTAAGGTGGCAGTGAAAATTCCTCAGCTTTTTCAAAAATATCAGGAAAGTGTTAGTATTGAATTTGTAATGACTGCAGAACATTTACCATAGTGAAATTCTGTGGCTTTTCTATGAGGCCCTTCTTAGGAGACCAGTAATTCTCTGAGTATTAATACTGCTCATGAAAGAAATGGAAGGATAGACAGATTGTCCTTGTAAGCCTTTGTTTCAAGGATTATTTTGGGTCAGCCAGAACACTCCCTAGATTAGGGAATGCTGGGTGAAGTTATGATATTATAGGATACAAATCCTTATTATCACCAAAACTCAGGATTCAGTGAATTGATACCCTCTTTACTGTGCCAGAGACCAACGAAGACCTATGCATAGGTTGGACCTATTCTGAAGAATTAATATGGACCTATGGCATATTTATTTTCATTGCTTACATGAATGGGCCTAGGTGTTCGCTGAAGGCGTCTGTGAATGTAAGGGACAACATCGAACTAAATGTTCCGACCAACCACAATAAATGAAGAGCCCAATCTTCTAATATAGTTCGCTCTCATGAAAGTGCACCTATACTTTAGTTTATCTATCTAGGTTCTTCACTATTAGATGTTGAAGGTTCCTCTGGAACTCCCCTTTGCAGCCCTCTAGATAAAATTCTAGAGCTTCTAAAGCTGGAAATTTCAGAGATTTGTGCTTGTCCATCATACATTCTAGTAGACAGTATTCAATGAGCAGAGCCACGCCCGTCAATTCAGATAAGGTAGATGGTTAAACTGATTAAAAAAAGTTTTCTTAAATCACTTTTCTGAGATCCCTTTGAAACAAAGTCCTCTTGATCAAAGTGGTTTCAGTGACTGACGAAAACTGGTGTTATAAGTTAGCAAATCAAAATTTCACAGTTGCATGTTGCACAAGTCTTCCTCAGTGGAAAACTCCAGGAGCGGTCCCCTCAAGTATTCTCGTAAAGCCTTCCAGGAAATTGGAGTAGTTAGGTAGGGGTCATCAGAAGTGCCCAAAGATGCAGCACAAGCCAATGCAGGTCTGGTCAAGGCTCCAGTTAGGTATCCAACCTTAGACTTGTCATCAGCAAAGACAGAAGGCATTCAGAAAGGTATACAGTCAAGGCATTCAAAAATGTGGACTAGAAAAAAATGCCTGTTTGAGGACCAAATTTTCATTCAACTGTTGGGTATTCTGCAACTTTTTTTGTAAGTTTTCTGTAACATCTTGTGAGCAATCCAGCAAGGGCCCCTATAAGGGATGAGTCTTTACCTCAAATCTGATTTGTGTGTGCCACAACAAGTCAGGGGCCAGGTGCCCGGTCTGGCTTAGCTTCCCTGCCTTCATCTGCCAGAGGAAAGTGTGATCCCTTGCAGTAGCCGCAATTTCACCTGTTTTCAAATTTACACACCTAGCAACCAGCGTCTTTCAGAGACAGTCACAAGGAGGAAAGGACTTAAAGCAAAAATAACTTGTGAAGATGAGCAAGAAATGCAAATCTCCTAGAGCTAAAAGTAGGAGATGGAGCTGAAGATGGAATTTTCAGCGAGCTGAAAAGTCCTGGAGTGAAGAGATTCCTAAGGAAAAGGTTCCAGGAGCAAGGGGAAACACCTGAGACAGAAAAAGAACCAGAAAGCAATGATCCCGAGGAAAAAAACACTTTCACAAGTGTTGCATCACCCTGGGCAGGAACAACTAATATAGAGCCAGTTACATCAATCGACAAACTCAGAAATGGGCTCATCTAGAGGGGGACGCTTAGGCCATCCACCCCCAAACATATCAATGCTGTTCCAGCATATAGCCAATATTCCTCACATAACAAAAAGAAAACAACACAACAATGATCCTTTAGTTGGATAGCAGAACAAGGCTGTGTGGTGAGCTTTCAGATGATAATGAGGATGTTGCTTAATTCTACTATCTTCCGCAGAACTTCCCAGGACCCCTTCACACCTGTTGGGGATTGGGACTTGCCCTCACATCTGGTGCTGCTGTCGCTTCTTCCTCAGTCATCACGGGATCACACCTCCTAAGGTTAGTCCCTCCAGCGGAAACACCTCAGGTGCTTGTGCAAACCTCTTGAACCAACTCACATTACGAGTCACAGTCCCAGTTTAACCAAAATTTTGAACTGGGCTTGTGACACACAAGTGACACAAACCTGTGTAATATGTTTTTTTTTACACGCAATCTTCATTTTTCCAATCGCCGTGAGGGGAACGGCTGTTTATCCTCATTTGCCTACCTTCACTTGCCTGCCGTGAGGGGAACGGCATTGAAACCGCCGCAAATTCCGCCAGCTGGACTTCAAATCCCAGGGGGCATAGCGCAACCAGCGCAACGGACGTCACCAGAGGGCGCAGGAAGCCGTCATAAGCAGCGAGCGCCTCCCGCAGAGCGGGACGCGCAATCTTCATTTTTCCAATTGCTGTGAGGGGAACGGCTGTTTATCCTCATTTGCCTACCTTCACTTGCCTGCCGTGAGGGGAACGGCATTGAAACCGCCGCAAATTCCGCCAGCTGGTCTTCAAATCCCAGGGGGCATAGCGCAACCAGCGCAACGGACGTCACCAGTGGGCGCAGGAAGCCCTCATAAGCAGTGAGCGCCTCCCGCAGCGCGGGACGCGCAATCTTCATTTTTCCAATCGCCGTGAGGGGAACGGCTGTTTATCCTCATTTGCCTACCTTCACTTGCCTGCCGTGAGGGGAACGGCATTGAAACCTCCGCAAATTCCGCCAGCTGGACTTCAAATCCCAGGGGGCAGAGCGCAACCAGTGCAACGGACGTCACCAGAGGGCGCAGGAAGCCCTCATAAGCAGCGAGCGCCTCCCGCAGCACGGGACGCGCGCGGGCCAAGGGCGGGCCCGTCCTTGCCCGTCACTGACATGAACAGGCAGGGCTGGGCCACCCCCTCAACGTTGACTTTCAGCTTGTGCTTATAAGGTACTGTTGTGCTCTGTAGCTCCTAGGGCAAACGTAATTGTGTACTGCCTGTGTCATATTGATACTAGGGTCTTTCCTCCTGCCAATATAGCAGGTTATTGTGCAGCTTGCTGTGTTTCCCTGTTTCCCTGTATTGTTGTTATCGCCTGGAGGCGGCTAAAATCTCGTCGCTCGACCTTGGTGTGTTTTTTATGAGATGACAGGGAAAGGGAAGCGCACAGGAGGGGGTGGGACAGTATCTGGTACCTTGGATCAGTTTATAACCAGAGCCGTTTCGGTTCTAGAGCACGAAATTGCTATTACTGAGCGGCGTCTTTCTACCGAGCCTATGTATGCTAGACGCTCATCCATTGGGTCACTAGCATTAGCAAAATCTCCTAGTAGGCTAGTAGGCTAGTAGGGCAGGGTACTAGTTATTTGGCTCAGCAGGGGGACGCTGTGGGTAGCCCTACTACCCTACAGGACAGTGGTAAGATCATGGAGGCCCCCGGTGAAGTTGTTTCCATAACTGACAGCTCCCCAAAGCCTGATGTAGCCTACCCCCAGACAAGGGCCAGTAAAAAAGTTACAAGATCTTCCAACTTGAAGAGGAAAAGAGACGGGGTTGCTCAAGGGGGGAGACAGTCGAAAATTCCTAATGTTTCGAAAAATGTATCTAGCGTGATGGGTGCTATACCGGCTGATGATCGTTTGTTTCTGGGCGAGACAAATAAACGCCCCTTTGTCCAGTCTCAGATAGGAGAAATGATCCCCCAGATTGAGCAGGTGGTGCGATCATTAATACTCCCCCTTTTAGAAAGGGTAAAACTGGTTAATGAAAGGGTTGAACGCCTTGAACAAACGATCCTTGATAATTTTTGCTCATTAAAAAATGTTATCAAATTAGCCACTAAAGACAGAGCAAAGCCTAACCCTATGCCCTCTGGTGCACCCACCATTCCCATTCCTATATCTATCCCTTCTGCTGATCCTGCTGTGATAACCGAGGCTATTCCAGGAACGGTCCCTCACAAGGCTCCGGTCAATGATAATTATAACAACTTAGGGGCAGGTCAGAAAAGCAATGATTCTGGGGGCAACATTAACATTTACAACGTAAATAAGGGTGGGAGTGAAGGCGAAAACCGGGAGACTAGTGATAAATCCATTAAATCTCCTATGGTTCACATCCATCTCCCACCGGACTCCATTCCTTATGTTGCTGTATTGATTGGTGTCCCCGAACTAAAAGGTGGTGAACCCGAATCTTACCAAGAACTTAAAAACAAAGTAACATTCTGGTTAAATAAGAACAGACCCATCCCCAACTACATGAATGGGAAGATCCTTTTTGTTAGAAGGGTTAGCTGGGTGGGACCTAGATTAAAAGACGTCCCGGGTGACTCCATCATTGTTAACTTTGAAGATAGGCGCATAGTGCGCTTTATCTGTGATCATCCATCCTTTGGGGATTGGTCGGGGATTGGGGTGCACGACCTAAGGTATTTCTATAACCCAGCCCCTAATCCAGCTGGAAGTACTAGACAGGATTGGGTAAGAAGCGGAAAAAAATCTGGGTTCATTATTTCCCCCTTTGATTACTACAATGGTATGTGCAATTCAGTAGATCTGGCCTGACCGGTGACAGAGGGGTCGATCCTAACAGTGTCCAGTAATGGAAATTCCGCTGGAGTTGCGCCCTTGGGTGGAGTAGATCTAGTCCATTCTGTATCTCCCAGGACGCCTAACTCAAAAGGGGCACAAAACTCAAGTCCGGACAGGGAGTACCTGAGGGAATATGAAACAAGTTCTGATATTTCCCTCCAGGCTAAAAGGTTCGGATCGGGGGTGGGTTCAATGATATCTTGGAATGTTGCTGGCCTGAAGGCAAAAATGGGTTCTCCTGAATGGGTCGAATTCATTAGTAGTTTTGATGTATGCCTTTTTCAGGAGACTTGGTCCTGCGAGCCCCAGCTTATGCAGGGATATCTGAATTTCCATGTTCCAGCAACTAAGGGACCTAAAGGGCGCCCTATGGGTGGCCTGACAATTTGGGTTTGTCAAGATTTATTTTCGACGGTTATCGAAGTGCCAACTGGGTCCCTTGATATTCAACTAGTTAGGCTACCATTGGGCCCCCTGGGTGATTTGGACATTTATAACCTGTATATGAGAGGGACCAAGGGGTCTAGATCACGGGTCCTGGTTAGTTTGGATTCCCTTATAGATCAGCACTCGAGTGAGAGGGGAGTGCTTGTCGCTGGGGACTTGAATGTTACTTTTGAACCTCTCCTGGACCCAGACCTTGGGTGGGGTGTTGATCCTGAAGAAGACCAGTTCTGGGGAATACCTGGGCTTGACCTCGAACCAATTAAAAGGTGGACTGAGACCGTAGTACAGGTCAATGCTCTTTGTTACGAGCAAGGACTGAGGGCGTTGAATGGTAGGACGTCGGGTGATAAATCAGGGGCCAATACATTTGACAATGGTCGTCATTCAAGTATGATCGACTATGTCCTTTGTAGTTTGAAGCTATGGCGATCTATAAAGGACATGGTGGTCGAACGAAGAGTTGAGAGCGACCATAATCCCATTTGCGTAACTCACCGGTGGTGGAAGAGTAGCTATACAGCAGTAGAGGTGATGGAACCTAAGCCACCTGAAGTTGTCCCCTCAAATGACATGCGCAGACTTAAGTGACGCAAGGTCAAGATCAACGATAAGGCCATTGCCGATATCGATAACAAATTAGCTAGAGCTGCATTGGATCTTGAGGGTGCCTTGGCCATCAAGACAGGTAGTACTCTAGCTACTGGATTCCATGAAACGTTGTTTGAGGGAATAAGTTCATATTTCATGAAACCATCAAGAAAATCCAACATGGCCCCACCCAAGCGGCTACGATGGTATGATGGCGATTGTAGGAGAGCCAGGGCTGATCTGGCTGCAGCCCTTTTTAGTGGACATAATGATTGTGTCCGAAAGGCCAGACAAACATATGAAAAATCTGTAAGACAGGCCAAAAAGAAATGGGACGAGCTCCACTGGCTTGATTTGAAGGGAGCGTGTTATGCCAGGGACACCCGGCTATTTTGGAATATCATTAAGTGGGATAGAGGAGGGCTGCCTGATAGACCCTCAAACCATGTCTCTCAGGAGGAATGTTTAAAATATTTCAAACCACAATATGCTTGTAATCCCAAATTTAATTTCGTTTGGGCTACAACCTATGATTTTTACTCCCTGGGCCCTTTTAGCAGAAAAGATGCTCTAATGGCCCCTGGGATCTGTTGTAAGTGGGCGCGCTCCAGGACCAGATGGGGTTCCACCTGACGTCTTTCTCCACAATAAAGTTTGTTGGAGCAAGTATATTACTCTATTGGCAAATGCTGTGGCTGAAGGTGCGTCAGTCCCTAAGTCATGAGGGGGGCAGTCATAATCCCTGTGTTCAAAAAGGGAGACAAGGCACTCCCAGGTAATTATAGGCCAATTAGCCTGATAGACTCCATCCAGAAGGTTATAGGGAGGATGGTTTTGAATCAGATAGTAGAGTGGATTGAAGATAACAAAATTCTATCCCCCTTTCAAGCGGGTTTCTGTAAGCTAACCAGTACAGTGGACCAGGTCGTTCATTTTGTCCAGCTCCACTGGAAGGTAGTTACTTTGGGAAAAGGCAGCCTCTATACCGCTTTTGTGGATTTGAGAGCTGCCTTCGATCTTGTGCCTCGCCTACGGTTGTGGGCAGTGTTAGAAAAACTAGGTCTCCACATAGAAATTTTGACCCTGGTAATGAGGTTACACAAGTCTAATTTTGCCAGGATTCAGTGGGGTGGGCCTGGTGATGTCACTCCTGAGTTCCCGGTAGAGCGTGGTGTGCGCCAAGGTTGTACCATGGCACCCACGCTCTTTTCACTGTATATTAACGGGATAGTTGACCACATGCTCTGTGCTAGCAATGACGCCCCAAGGTTGGCTGGTGTCACCATCCCAATACTGATGTTTGCGGACGATACGCTTATTGTATCCAAAACCCCGAGCGGCTTGCAAAGAGCTTTGCTTGTGTTTGACGATTTTTGTCTTGGCCGTGGTCTGGAGGTAAATGTGGCTAAAACGAAATTTATGGTTTTTAATCCACACCCAAGTTATAGAGGGAAAAAGCTATATATGAATGGACAACCATTAGAGATGGTTAACAATTTTACGTACCTAGGCATGCACGTAGCAAATGATAACAAATGGAGCAAGCACATAGAGATGGCCGCCCTGAAATTTAGGCAACTATCGGGAGCCCTAAGCAGGGAGCACAAAAAATCTTTTACAAAACCAATAAATCCTGTGCTCCAAGTTTATGAGGCTAAGGCCTTAAGCTCCGTGCTTTACGGGGCAGAGCTATGGGGGTTTGACCAGCTAGCTTCTTTAACCAGAGTTGAAAACAAATTCTTTCGAAGTACTCCTTTGGTACCTTTAAGATATGAACTAGGTAGGAAGGCCATTTCGGATATAGCAAAACTTCGGCCGGTTTTATACTGGCGGAGACTTTGGACCACTCCTGAGCTTTCCCATTATGCTAAAGGTCTCATGGACAACATAAAACTAGATGTGTTTCATAAGTTCGGATGGTTGAAGAACCTCCATGAGACCTTGAATGACATGGGTATGGAGGGGCTATGGAGTGACCCGGTGGCTGCTCTGTTCCCCTCAAAGAGATCCCTTAAAATGGCATACTGGGAAAGAGTTGAATACCAGGTATGGAGTAGAGCAAACCCTTCGGGGATGTCTGGCCGTTATCTGGAGGCAAAAATTACACCTGCTCTAGAACCGTATTGGGACTTGGTTGCCAAACCTGGAGACAGGAAACTTTATTTCCAGTTTAGAGCTGGTTCTTTACCTCTCAGGTCTCTGACAGGAAGGTGGTCCAGTGTACGGGAGGAAATATGCCCTGCCTGTGGGTTACAAGCAGAAACAACTGCCCACTTCCTGTTTGTCTGCCCTGCATTTGCTACCCCAAGACGAGTTTGGTTGTCCCCAATGTGCAAGACTTTAGGTACTAGGAGTAGTGCTGTGGCATTAACAATTTTGTGTACAAGC
The DNA here is from genome assembly GCF_964204655.1 of Triturus cristatus. NCBI lineage: Eukaryota > Metazoa > Chordata > Amphibia > Caudata > Salamandridae > Triturus > Triturus cristatus. The sequence goes on from NC_140588.1 coordinate 79,457,328, forward strand.
ACCTTAACAATCATTTCTATAGCATTAGCCAAATTTCTGGGATGGGCGTGGATTTTACGGAATAAAGCCATTAAGCAAACCCTAGAAGCCCCCTAATAAAAAACTGGGGCTCGGGTTTCTCCTCTTGTATTATGATATGTTTTTTTAAATCAACTCAGTAATTTATACACTGCAGTAGACTTTGTTGTAATTTTTAACTATGTATTTCTACTCTCCAGTCTTTTGACTTGTTTAATGCTTTTTTAAACTAAGTATTTATTGATGGGTTTTTTTATAACTTCTCTGGGCACTAGATGTCACATTTTGTTTTATGTTTGTGTCTTTTATGATCTTTTTAAAATCGAATAAAGACTGATGATGATGGTTTTTTTTAATTTAATTTCCAGCACAAACTTGTTTTGTGCTAAACATTTGCACTGCTTCATGTTACTCTGTGTCAAGGGAGAATTCCGTGGGTGGTACATGTGCGTTCTCATACATTCACCCATAATCTTTGTCACAAAACACTATCTACTAATAGTAGACATGGTTTCCAACCCAAAAAATACCCCCACTGGAAAGCAAGTGTTAAAAAGGAGAAATAATTTTATTTTTCCAAGTTATTCCCAATTTATGTGTTCTACACTGTAGAGCACACATTCTGATCAGGAAAGGTTTTAAAGTTAGGCACAGACACTGTTGCACTAATTGTATGCCAGAGCTACAGAGAAAGCATAACAGGCCATACATTTATAGATATGGAGATGTCCTTCTCTCTGAAGCAACGCAGCAACCTTGGGTGCTGCCCTATTCTGTGTGAAAGTTAGATAATCTTGGCTATTGTGTCTTGACTCCATCAGGCAATGCCCATGGTACCATTTATTCACACCACCTTTATTGTCATTCGAATGGAAGCCTCAACTTCCTACATGCACAATGACATGATCCCCCACCCTATTTTAAGCTCCTTTTCTGGCTCATGGAATAATTTTGTCATCACCGGGTGGTAACAGCATCTTTATCCCATGGCTCGGGGGACAATGTCATTTGATAGGATACAATGCCTTGAACTGGCTGTCCTGTAAACATCTGACTAGGGATCTGTCCTGAAGTGACAAGCAGTGTATGTCGGTACTCATGCAACATAGAGTACAAGCATCATTCTAAATGATCATGCTGGCATGGGCGATACGAATGTCTTTGCTTACTTTGTGAATGAATCTTTCTGCCTCTTAATTCAACTGAGGCCAGCAGGCATCACTTGTATCTGTCAAATTCCCAGGGATTGTAGATACTCTGCAAACTTGTGACCTTGAAATGGTGGCCTATTGTTTGTGTGAAGTACTCACATCAAACCGTAAGTGTCTAGAATTTTCTCTGGCTTTGGTAGAACTTCACAAGCTGCAGTGTTGCTCACTATTCCAATCTCATGGTACATGGATAAATCATCAATAACTACTACATATATATCACCATAAGGGAGACTGCCAAAGTCAACACTGGAACTGATCAAGGGCTGTATGGGAATGTCTTGTGGAATTACAGGTGGGTGAAGGTCAGGCACTCCAGCCGTTTGGCACATGGGACAAACTTGCACTGCATTCTCTACTCCCATACTCCCACATCAAGTAGGAGGAACCATACCCCCACATCAAGTAGGAGGAACCACACCTAGTTCATTTTGTGGCTTTATGTATGCACTTCCCGTTGATGACACCCATGGGCCAGCTGTATCATTCTGGGGACTAGACTTTGGGAATCACCAACCAACATCCTCTCAACATCCATCTGCCAATGCAGACAGTTCTTGCCTCACATTGTATATTGCAACAGCAGAACCTGTTGTCCTTCCAACATCCTACATGATTCCCTTTCAGCCGATTCCAGTTTCCAGATCATAATGTTGCTAAGGCAATTGAAGGCATTTGCCCTGTGCAGTGGCTTTCACAAGGATATCCAGTGACACGGTACCCTCATGTCCAAGCATATGCGCACTTCCTGCAGTTGGGTGGGTTTCTTACTCATCACTATGGGTAAAACCCACTGCTCTAAGGTCTACATACCTTCAATGATGTTGGCCAACTTTGCCAGTTCCTCTTTCACTTTTGGACAGAGATGGAAAGTTACTTGTCTATGTTCCGAGGTGTTTGGATTGATTGTAGGGTATTTGGACCTGTTTTTTCTTATAAACAGTTGATTGCCTTAAAATGAAATGACATGAAATGAAACCACATTTGTAAAGTGCATATATACTAAATGGCATCAAGGCACGGAAGCAACTAGATCCACCTGAGCAAGGGACTGGACAATCATCATAGAGGACCTAGGGAACCATTGAACACTGTGAGGCTAAGCCAGCCAGGTTTTAAGAGCTATTCTAAAGGCCATGTGATTTTTAAGGCACGTTAAGTGGTGAGGAAGAGTGTTCCACAACTTACCTGTGGTCACTGGAAAGATCTGCTTCTCCACCTCGCCTTCAGAAATTTCGGAATCACCACCAATAAGGTGGGGTTAACCCAACTAGCAGCCCTTCTATTTCTTTAGCATACACTTGGTATTCAAATGGCACCTGGTGTAACTCATGGGCTGTTTGACAACTCAGGAACATACCTTTTCCGCCTGGAGTCACATATACTTTAGCTCCGTGGGTCTCAGCTCGGAGGCCCCGCAGTCGTGGGGGAGTCTTCGCACTCAGGGCAGAATCTCAGCAGAGAGAATTGTCACAACTGCAGGTCCTCCTCAACGAGCATGGAGGCCCTTTGTGAATCAAGCCCCTAGTGTCTGTCCTTGATGCTCAAGCATTGCTGCAAATATTCCAGCCAGTGGCAGTGGTGTGGTGTGGCTTGCTCATAGGTACGTATTTATAATCGGGAGGGCTTCAGTGCCAGGAGATTTTCAGTTTATCGAAGACTTGTTGGGTCATTACGTTCACAGATGCCCCTGTGTCTGTGTTTTCAGTAACAAGATTTTACCCTACCAAAATCAGGCACTTTGAAGCTGACCTTGTGTCGTACTTTGAGATTTGGGACCGCGTAGGAGGCAGGGCCCTACCCCTGTCTATCCCGGTATTAGCGAACCGCAAATGGTTAATGCGGAATGTACAAGTGCTTTGTGTAACGTTTTAGCTATGAATGCACTGTGTATACGCTATTATACATCACTACGCGGGTTCCATTTTGTATCAGTGGCCCTCTTATGGTTGCCCTCACATAGACTATACAGCACGAAGCGAATACGGGCCTTTTTGAACACATGTGCCTTTCCTTGACTTTTCTGTGACCTGGGCAGCTCGGCTCTGCTGCCCCAGGTCAAACTGGTCTCACGAGTTCCCCATCCCCTGGCCACCCGTGATTAGCATCAGGGCTTGACACACCATAAAGTCTTTTCATCCTACACAAGCCTCCATCTAATCTCTTTCACACCTGGCTGTTCCTGCTTTATGGCTTGTTTACCAAAACAGGAGATGCTCATGTTTATTGGGGGCCTATCGATATCTGATGTGGGATCTAAGCCTTACTGTGTAAATAATTGCGGGCTGGCTGAACTGGAATGTGGGATGGTCATCATGACTCTGCTTTTTCGTTTGTAATGTATACTTTTATATGGCCGTACCGTAAACCTAGGAATGTATGCCTGAGGCAGAGAAAGCTGTATTTAAGAAGGAGCCCGTTTCTGTGATTTTTAGCAGTCTCCTGAGAACATACACGCTGTTGTACTTCTAGGACGCCTGTAATTGGTCTGCAGCCAATAAATGAATCTTTGACTTCACTCAGAAGACTCTGTGTTTCTGTAGGTCTGGAACAGGGAGAACCCAGAAGTCATAGGGTGTGTGCCCCTGCACCGCTGGGTCTAAAATTCCCAGAACTTCAGTTTGGCGCCCAACTCGGGACGATTTCAGCGGTACCAGTCCAAGCCAGAGGTTCGTGAGGAGCTTCGTGTGAAATTCCGGAGGAAGGCCGCCACTTCATCGACCCCTGCATATCGACGTGGTCCGAAAGTCTTTTCTGCGAGGTTCTCCGCGTCCCGACGGCTACGAAGGACTGCTGCCCTGATTAATCGACCTGTTTTGGACCCTTGACGAGTTTTGATAGAGCGAAACAATCGAGAGAGTCTTCTGGTGACGCCATAGATCATCAATATTCAGTTAAGTATAAGTGGAGCGTCTCCCATTTGTTTGGTATCCCTCGGGATCGTTTTGATTTGGAAATTTGGAGTTTGCAAACGCCAAAGCCAGAGGACTCGTGTATTCACGAGACTATCAAAATCGATAATCCTTTGACGTTTGGATCTAGACTAGTGAGCGAGGATGCCTGGTTCTAGAATATTTGGTAGATTGTTTTGTTTGGGTTGTGGAAGAGATTTCCAGCTGGAGGAATCATGTCTGGTTCCTCCGGTTGGAACTCCAACTTATGAGCTCTATGTAAAACATGGCGTAGGTCCCATTGCATATAACGAAGTATGGATCCACTACACCAGAAAAGACGGTGTTTTAAAATGGCCCCAAAATGGTAGTTTCGATACCGATATTTTAGATAATTTGGAAATTAAATTGTTTAAAAAGAAAGCCCGGCCGGCGATGTTTGATTCTTTCCGCTTATGGCGGAAGGAAGCCAAACAGAAGGAAATTAAGCTAGCGAAAAAGAATAAGAGAGAGAAAGGTATGACGGTAATGCAAGCAGCTGTACAATTCAAGGACAATGAGGAGGAACAGATGAATGAGCAATTGCACAGACAGCATAAGTTAGGGATCGACAAATGTTACCCAGCTTTACCACACTCTAAGCAGAATGAGTCCAAAGAAAAGGAGAAAGATCCCCTGATGTCGCATTTATTGAGTTCGCCACCCCCGTATGCTCAAAATGCCACGGCGCCTCCCCAGCTTGTGAATATGCCACCTCCAGTTAATATACTGCAAGCCTTGCCGCTACCGCCAGCTGCTTTGCAGCCGGCTCCTATCCCTATAGTGCAGCCCTCTCAAGGGCCGCCAGTTGTGTTTCCAGCTGCCCCGCGCTTCCTGCGACTTTGTCTAATTCAGCAGCTGCCTCCCCTGACACTCTTCCTTGCACCACTCCAGTACCTGTTTCTACATCCTCTTTTCTCCCCTCTGTTTATCCCCCTGTTTTCGCCTCAACTTCTCCTTCAGCGCGACAGCGTTTAGCTAATGTGGTTACTACGTTAATGTCGCCTCTCTTTGAGTCACCCGGTGCGACTCCTGGCTTACAGCGTAAGCAATTGCGCAGTCAATTGCCTAACCCCGATGAGAAAAAGGTAATAGATCGCATGGCGCGTAGATGGATTGTTTTCCCTTCACTATATGATGTGGAATCAGTTGTCAACGTTTTCCATCAATGGGATGCCCAAAAACAGAGGTATGTCTTTGAGAAAATGTGCGAAATTCTCTGTGAGGAATTGGATGATAGTGGTAAAGACCCAAGCCCGCAGGAGTTGTGTCGAGTGAGATTTGATTTTGGAACTGGTACCATTGTGGATCGCGATGTAGATAAAGCAGTTGCGGTTGTATTATCCTTCAGGAATGATGATTGTCAACAGTCATTGTTTGAACCTGATGGCCCTGTGGGAAAAAGGGTAAAAGCACGCCAATATCCGATGCGTGAGGTTCCCCCGGTTTGGAGACCTGCTGATCCAAATGCTAATCCACCTGTCCTAGCGCATTTTCAGCGTATTTGGGTACATGTTCCATGGAAAAGATCTGAGGTGTTAGCACTTAAGCAGACATTGCCTGATCCCCGTAAAAACCCTACCGGTTATTATAAGGAGTTGTCACAAACTGCAGAATCCTGTGTAATGAATCTGGCGGACATAGATATGCTGTTTGGGAATGTGGTTCCACAGCCTTTGTGGGGATCCATTCGTAATACAGATCATGCTGCAGAACTAGGGGACACATGGGCTAACATCATTGCTGCTGACGCTAGACAGATTGGTGGCGCGAAACCAGAACCTTTAATAGCAGAACTCCCTGGTAGAATCATCACGTATATGAAGACAATAATGCCCGCGATGCGCGTAAACTGGGATAAGCTATCTGCATGCAAGCAGAAGAAAGATGAGACAGTGTCAGACTTCTTTACCAGGTTTGAAAAAACGTTTATTGACCACAGTGGGCAAGATATGAGTACTGAGGGTGGCCAACGGTTATTTGTGGATAAATTTGTGCAGAATTTACTTCCTGACCTGTGTAAAAAGTTAAAAGATTCAGAAAGTTCTTGGGCTGTTTCCTCTTCAGCGCAAATACTGGCTACTGCACAGTATTATGAAAACAGAGATAAAGACGAGAAGGATAGAACAGAAAAGAAAACGAAAGAACTAAAAACAAAGGTCCTTTTACAGCAGGCCTATCCGCCACGTGGAGGTCAGAATAATTATAGGCAACCCCAAGGTGTCTATCACCAACCCCAACAATTTCAGAACAATCAGCAAATGAATGGGTATTATCAACCACGCGTCCCTGTAGGTCCCAACCAATGCTCATACTGCAGAGAGGAAGGTCATTTTAAATATAGTTGCCCTAAATTGATGCAGCGTAACGGCAATATGTATGGCGCAAGAGGGAGGGGTGGTCAGCAAGCTCCTAGAGGCAGAGGGCGTGGAAATGTTCCACAGAATGCGCGTCCTCTTCCGCCTCAAAATACCATAAATAGCTTTGATCAGCAAGCCAACGCGACTAGTAATACAGCTCAGTATTACAATAATGATTATTATGCAGAGGACGGCGATGCAGAAAATAATGATTACTAGGACAGCCGTAGACAGAGAGAGGGAGTTGTTTCAGTGCCAGTAAATCAGAGCGGATCGTATTTTGAGGTGACTACAGCAAATGTAACGGAGCCCTTTCTGCTAGACACTGGTGCTGCAAAGAGTTCAATCATGCATTCAAAACTCCCTGGCGCATCTTTGTCTGGCGAAATAAATGTTTCAGTAGGTTTTTCTGGCGCCCCAGTTAGAAACCCGATTTCTAGTCCCATGTCACTTTCTATTGGACCTTGCGAGCTGAAAGCACCCCTGATTCTAACAACAGGTTGTGGTGAAAATTTGCTAGGGTTAGATTTGTTAAAAAGATTGCATGCTACACTGTATTGTTCACCGTCAGGAGTACAACTTACATTAGGTAGGAAAGTGATTTCCCCGATGTACTTGTCTAAAAATACAATGCCGCCTGAATTGTCATCCCTCCCGGATGTCCTTTGGGCTACTGGTCCCAATGATGTGGGCCTCTTGGAGATACCACCATACGTGGTAACTTTAAAGGCTAATGTCAGACTGCCACGTATTCCCCAGTACAAGATCTCTAATGAAGGCCAGAAAGCATTGTTAGACATTGTCAGCGACTTGATTAAAAAGGGTGTAATTGAAGAGACAAGAGGCAACGTTTGCAATAGTCCGATTTTGCCTGTCTTAAAACGAACGGACCCTTCACAGCCACCTGTTTACAGATTCGTGATTGATCTTAGAGAGGTTAATAAGATTGTTGTGCCACAGTTTCCAGTTGTCCCTGATATAAGTTATAACTGCCTTGTTAATGATGATTCCAGCCTCTGCTGCATGGTTTTCAGTGATCGATTTAAAGAATGCTTTCTTTAGCATCCCAATTGCAGAGGAGAGCAGAGACATTTTTGGCTTCAGTCTGGGAGGCCGAAGCTTCCGCTTCAAACGCGCTCCCCAGGGCTACTGTGAAAGTCCATCAATATACAGTCAGGCTTTAAAAGCACAGCTTGATGCACTTGTTTTACCTAGTGGCGCTATCCTGATTCAGTACGTTGCCGATTTACTAATTGCCGCGGATACTTAGAAGATCTGCAAAGAAGCCACATTATCATTGTTGCGTCATTTATCTGCTTTCCATCACAAAGTGTCTCTCTCAAAGCTGCAATATTGTCGACAAGAAGTGACCTACTTAGGTCATCTCTTATCGAAGGAGGGAAGGAAACTGACCCCAGAAAGAATTCAAGCCATTGCACAGTTGAGTGTGCCAAGAACACAGAGAGAAGCGCGTGCTTTCTTGGGCATTACTTCATACTGTAGGCATTGGATTCCTAATTTTTCCTTGTTGGCAAAACCTTTGTTAGCATTAACATGCAAAGACACACCGAATCCTATCCCATGGTCTGAAGAGTGCCAGAAAAGTTTTGTGGAATTGCGCAATGCATTATGTTCAGCTCCTGTGTTGGGTACCCCTGACTACAGCAAGCCTTTTACATTGTATGTTCACGAGAAAGATGGTTGTGCGTTATCAGTGTTAACACAGCCTTTTGGCGACAGACCGCGCCCATGCGCATATTTTTCATCAACCTTGGACCCTGTAGCGAGGGCATTGCCAAGCTGTCTGAGAGCGACAGCTGCTGCAGCTATGTCTATCCGACAATCTGCTGGTCTGGTAATGGACAACACATTGATCGTTATGGTTCCACATGCTGTAGACACATTATTAAACAGGACCAAGACACAACACTTGACTAGTGCGCGATTATCAGGCTATGAGCTCACACTGTTAGCAAATCACATACACATAAAGTGATGCAACACGCTGAATCCAGCTACGTTATTGCCAAATCCAGCAGACCTAGATGAGATTGAGCAACATGACTGTCTGTTCAGAACAGAGGAAGAGACGAAAGGGAGAGTAGATCTAAAAGATACTCCCCTGACTGAGTGTGATGGTACTTTATGGGTGGATGGTTTGTGTTTCAAGCTCCCTAATGGTGACACGACTGCTGCATATACTATCACGACTTTACACACGGTTGTGGAAACTGCACGAGTGCCACATAATTCGGCCCAAGCAGCAGAATTAATCGCCCTCACAAGAGCATGCGTATTGTCTGAAGGAATGAGAGTGAATATATACACCGATAGCCAGTACGCCTTTGGCGTGGCTCATAGTTTTGGGCGATTGTGGAAAGAACGTGGGTTCCTGACTTCGCATGGAGCTAAAATTCAGAATGGCAAGTTGGTGAATGATCTCCTTGAGTCACTGACCCTACCGTTGCAAGTTGCGATCATGAAATGCAGTGCGCACAGGAAAGTCACCGATGATGTCGGACGTGGGAATGCGTTTTCTGATGAGATCGCGAAAGAAACAGCATAGAATATAAAGACTAGAAAGTATGTTGCAGGCCCCGCAAGATGGGTTGATGATGTTGGAATGTGTGAGAACACGATAGAGAGTGTGAAGTCCCTTCAAGCTGAAGCCACAGAGAAAGAATTAAGCAAGTGGAGAGAAAGTGTGGGTAAGTTGGATGAGAATGGTTGTTGGATTGATCTGACAGAACATAGGCGATGGTTGTTGCCTGATGCATATGTGCTTCCAGTAGTTACAATGGCACATGGAATGGCACATATCAGTACGAAAGGAATTTGTAAGTTGTTGGCTCCAGTATGGCAGAATACTGGAATTCCTAAGTGTGCAGAGAATGTGGTCAAGAATTGTATGATATGCTTGAAGTACAACCCTGGTAGGGGAACCCCAACTCCAGCTGGTCATTTTGCGCCTCCATCATGTCCATTTGAAGTTTTGCAGCTAGATTTTATCCACATGGAAAGATGCAACAACCTGAAATATGTATTGGTGGTTGTTTGTGCTTTCTCGAAATGGATAGAGGCTTATCCTCTGAAAGATAACACTGCCCTGTCCACAGCCAAAGCCCTTGTGAAGGAATTTTTTCCCAGGTTTGGAATGCCAAGAATGGTGTGGAGTGATAATGGAAGTGAGTTTGTGGGTAAAGTAATGAAGAATGTGTGTGAGGGTTTAGGCATCAAGCAAAAGTTTCACGCTGCAAATCACCCCCAATCAGCTGGATTAGTAGAGCGCTACAACGGCGCTCTAAAACTTAAATTGGCCAAAATCCAGGCGAGCACCGGTCTTAAATGGCCTGACGCTCTGCCTTTAGCACTTCTATCCACAAGAATGACCGTACACTCGCGAGTGGGACTTAGTCCTTATGAGGTCGTTTTTGGCCGCCCGGCCAATGTATGGGGCGTGCCAAGACCGGCGAAATTCAGTGAAATCGAACACCCAGTCCTGCTTGACTACTTGTATGATTTGACGGTTAAACTGCGTGTTTTACACCAACAGGTGCATGATACTCTTCCCCCGGCTTCTGAAGCTCCTGGACACCCTATCAACCCTGGCTCGTGGGTCCTGGTCTGAAATTTTCAGCGCAAGAGCAACGACGAGCCTCGCTGGATCGGCCCTCACCTTGTACTTTTATCAACAAGATCAGCGGTGCGAGTAAAGGGGAAGAAACACTGGATCCATGGCACCCACTGCAAGGTAGTCCCCTTGCCCCTGCCATATGACCGGTGGGTCCAGGAGGGTATCGCAGACTCTGAGACAGATACTGTACCTCGTTTTGTACCATTCAGTGATGCACGCATAAGAGACACAGCTTCAGACCAAGAGAGTAACGATATTTTGCAAGAAGCTGTGCCACCGTCAATTCGATTGGACACCTCAGAACCTGAACTCTTGTTCCAAGACCAAACAGTGCCTGGCCGTTCTCGGTACAATCTGAGGCCCAGGCCCACGGACAAATAAATATTCTTTTCTTTTACCTTTTTATTTTTTGACAACCAGAGCTCTCCCATCTGAAGGACTTTCTTGATTTTTGTTTTTCGAACCACCATCCGGGTTCAGCCGCAGGGTCGCGGTGTCAAGACTTTGGGGTACAGGCCAAAGACGTTAGGTCAACGGTTCTGGTTGGTCTAGGGCGTTCCCTGGACTGACAGGCGTATAGCAGAAGAAACTCACCCGCCGCGAGCGGCACGATTAGAGGATGGAGTTTTGTAAGATGGAGAGACCCGCTCAGGAAATGAACTTTAAAGCAAGAATATGTACAATAATGAAAAGTAAATGTTTTGTGTTTTTATGCCTATTTATGCTATGTAGTATAGTAATGTTTACTGTAGGATTTGTATACTTCTCCTCCCAAGAGCCCATTGCACCCACTGTACAACCTATACTTCCTTCTACTGTCTCCTCACACTCTTTTCACCCTTTACCTGAACATGAACAAGCCAGACGATCAGAATTTGTAAATAACTCGTTTATTCAGCTCCTGCACCAGCACCAACTAGTCATGAATACAACCGATTGCTGGGTGTGTGGTTTAATGCCACATACCATTAATAAGGGTATTCCCTATCTAGTGCTGCCGTATAGTTACAATGGATCGTCATGGGCATTCCAGACCATGTTCCTCTATGCTCTAGATGCTTACTCCCCGCGACAACCGCGTTCCATCAGACCTAGTACAAATAATAAAGCTCTACTGAAAGGAGTTGCCGATATGAGCAGAGATATCGATGCATACGCATCTATCCCCAAGGAAGAGTTAAGAGCTTATGTAGGGTGGAACGCGACGGGGTATAGTATTAGTCTAGGTGAAAGACAGCGGAAAATCTCATCCCCAATCTGGGTCGTACCCCACATAGGTCGGTTCTGTTTGCAAGGTAATGGTCAGAATCCTAGAGCTCAACTGGGGAGAAGTGACTGTACCGAAACGTACACCTTTCCATCACAGTTTTCCCCTGCGTTTTTGGCTGCCAAGGGTACATATTTTATCTGCAATGACCGAGCATATACATGGTTGCCCCCTGATTTCTCGGGCACATGTTATATTGCAAATCTGCTACCACCGACATTTACTGCCGCCTCTGACTATCACAAGACCAGAGTTGTGAGAGGCGTGATTAGTAAGGAGGACACTGCGGGTCAGGAAGCGGGAGACTTCTTTTTGGGTTTCCTGCCGTTTTGGGGACCTATGGTTAATAGTAGGAACCTGAGACAACTGACTCATGTGGTTGAATCCACTGTTAATGTTACGGCTGGTGCCCTTGGTAATTTGACAGCTGAGCTCCAAGCGGATCGCCTTATGACTTTGCAGAACCGCATGGTTCTAGACGTTATACTTGCAGACCGCGGTGGGGTATGCAAGGTTATCCAATCCAGTTGTTGCATTTTCATACCAGACAACGCTCCAACAGTTTATCAAGCCATCTCCAAACTCCATAAAATATCTGAATCCTTACACGTGGATAAGGGAGATTGGTCACTGGTGGGGTGGTTCTGGGAGCTGATATCTGCCTGGGGTTGGAAAGTTCTGATGGTCATTGGAATGATCTTAGCCATCCTTTTCCTGTTCTGTCTGTGCATACAGTGTGCTCCTGCGATATGTGGCCACTGTGCTACATTATGTGTAAGGAAACCTGTATCGAGGGACGAGCTAAGTAATAGGATGATGCTACAGCAACATCTCCATGACTTCGTGAATATTGACCTAGACTCAGATTGAAATGAGTATAGTTATTGCCTATGTAAGGGCAAAAGGAGGGTCTGTCGTACTTTGAGATTTGGGACCGCGTAGGAGGCAGGGCCCTACCCCTGTCTATCCCGGTATTAGCGAACCGCAAATGGTTAATGCGGAATGTACAAGTGCTTTGTGTAACGTTTTAGCTATGAATGCACTGTGTATACGCTATTATACATCACTACGCGGGTTCCATTTTGTATCAGTGGCCATCTTATGGTTGCCCTCACATAGACTATACAGCACGAAGCGAATACGGGCCTTTTTGAACACATGTGCCTTTCCTTGACTTTTCTGTGACCTGGGCAGCTCGGCTCTGCTGCCCCAGGTCAAACTGGTCTCACGAGTTCCCCGTCCCCTGGCCACCCGTGATTAGCATCAGGGCTTGACACACCATAAAGTCTTTTCATCCTACACAAGCCTCCAGCTAATCTCTTTCACACCTGGCTGTTCCTGCTTTATGGCTTGTTTCCCAAAACAGGAGATGCTCATGTTTATTGGGGGCCTATCGATATCTGATGTGGGATCTAAGCCTTACTGTGTAAATAATTGCGGGCTGGCTGAACTGGAATGTGGGATGGTCATCATGACTCTGCTTTTTCGTTTGTAATGTATACTTTTATATGGCCGTACCGTAAACCTAGGAATGTATGCCTGAGGCAGAGAAAGCTGTATTTAAGAAGGAGCCCGTTTCTGTGATTTTTAGCAGTCTCCTGAGAACATACACGCTGTTGTACTTCTAGGACGCCTGTAATTGGTCTGCAGCCAATAAATGAATCTTTGACTTCACTCAGAAGACTCTGTGTTTCTGTAGGTCTGGAACAGGGAGAACCCAGAAGTCATAGGGTGTGTGCCCCTGCACCGCTGGGTCTAAAATACCCAGAACTTCACTTGGCTGCTAGTGTGCATGTCATAGAGTGTGTACAAGGAGGATACCTTCCTCAGTATTGTCATTTTCAATGTCTGGGAGAGCCAGGATCCGTCAAAACTAGATCTGGCCTGGAGGACTCCTGTGTGAGCGTGTGGATTTACATGCCTTTGCAAAGTCGTTTGCCTTGCCGAAGACTACAGACTTCTTTCACACCGCTGGACATTTTCCTTAGTGCAGTGTCCCACTGCCACATCAGCTACATGAGCATCGGACCAGTTTATTGCTTCATCCTTTTTTCTCCCCCTTCACTACAGAGTTTACTGGCTCGGACTTGTTCGTTTTGTTAAGTATGGTTTCTATATGGGATGCAATAACTTACGGCAGATTCTTGAATTGCCCAGTGTAAGGATGTTAGTCAATGACTTGCCTGGCTCCTGGAGATCATGATCTCACAGTTTGGCTGATACACACCCTTAAATTATATTTTCTTTGATTTCCTCAAGCTTGTCTCTAAATGTGCAGATGCTTGCCAACTCTTTTAGGCACATGCAGAACATATTGATGGGCTCCTCAGCTTCCTGTCTTGCTTGGTGAAACACGATCTTTTCATAATTAGGATTTACTATGGGCTGACAATGGCTGTTGGGGGTTGCTACCATTGTGACATACGTGTTTCATGACCCTGCCTCATGGGAGGGTCGCTGCCAGCATATACACTTCAGCCACTAACAAGTGAAGGAGGAGCATCCATTTTCTGTCATTGTCAAAACTAGTAGCTATGAGCTACATATTGAATCGTTCTTCACACAGCTTCTATTTAGTTGATTTTGTCAAGGGGTGCCTGACATAGCAAAAGTTTTGATGACCAGGTTGCTCACCATCTCATATGTTGATGCTTAATGTTACTCTGCAGATGACTGTCTGTGAAATGGTTCCCCTCTTTTGTTATAGTGTGCCTTGTAGTGTCACGAGCGACACAGCGACACAGCATTGCTCTTTTTTGTTGAGTCACTGTTGCTGGTGTCTGTGAGGTCCCTTGCCTCCTGTGTTCTCAGATGGTGAAGGATGTGTGCCACTCTCAATGGGGTCTGACCCTGTATTCAGTGGAAAAAACTGAGTGGCACTGAAGGCATGTGGTCTTCACAGTGCCCTCTGGCATCTGTGTGGTCAACACATGCTGTTCGGCTTTCCCTGGACAGGGATCCTGGACCACTTGGGGGGGCCTGCAGTGCCAGTGGCGCTTAGATCATGTGTTTATGCCTGCAATGGTGGTGAAACCTCAAACCTGTTGTGATCACATTGTACTTAGAAGGCACTGCAACGTCTGTTGCGCCTGCTTAGTGCAAATAGCCTTCCTTAGGCCACTCAGAGCTTGACGGCTCCTCAGAGCTTGAAGGCAATGCCATGGCCTGTTCACACCACAGTTACCAGCACCAGGATCGTACATGCGATGGAGTAGGAAAAGGGCTCTTCATCCTAACCAGCAAATGTTGTGTCGGACATCTTAGCATGCTCTCTGGCACTGTTATTTAAAAAACAAATGCCACATGGTTTGCTGTAACTGTTATTCTTTTACTGTCATCACCTGGCACCACCCTGGGTAGGATCTATTAATATAGACCAAGTGACATCACTGGAACTAATCAAACACATGGGCTCAGATAACGGTGGACACTTCGGCCACACAAGGTTCAAACATACTAATATCCTAAAATACCAATATCTTACAGCTTAAAGCCGAAAGGCCAAATATCTTTGGAACCCTGAGTTCTCAGCTATTAACTGCATTTGCAAGTTTGCTTAGCTCTTCAAGTGTATACAAAAGACCAAATCTATGAAGCTTGATCTCAAAACTTAACTGGCAGGGGTATGTAGTTCTGTAAGCATATGAAGCCTACAAAATAAATCAACTAGTCTTCAGATTAGAAAAGGTAGTTTACAGGATCACTTGTTCCTACAACTATTGGCGTACCAATATGACATTGAACTTGAGAATATATATTCATGAATGTGCAAGTAGTATCAGGTGTGATAGTCTCACAATAGGCTGGGTCTCTCATTTTAACAGAATCACAACATTACTATTCTACAAGTAACTGTAGGAACAGTACATGCTGCCTCTCTTAGGTATTACCATCAGCAGCGGCTGGTAAAGGACGGTGGTGGGGGGATGGGGGAAGGTAGAGGTGGTAGGATATAAATAAAAAATAAAACTTGTCTGCTGATTTCCATTGCCAGCTGCCGCCTCTCCTCAGCAGGAGCAGGCAGCACCCAGGCTTCCACACTCCCCTAGTCAATGACAACGCAGTTGATTTCAGTGTTGTGATTGGTCTGAGAGCTGTGGTACGGCACTCAGAAAGGGAGGTGAAGCCTGGGCTTGTTCTCAATGAAGGCTGTAATGCAGCCTAGGTGGAGAACAGGCAAAGTACGCATGACTGTTTGGCAAAACAGGCCAGACAGGCATGTGCACTTTAGGTGAAACATCAGCCACTCCTCCTCCCTGAGATGCGGGGAGCCCAGCCCCACCCTAACCTGGCGGTAACTCCAATACAAAAAAGAAAATGATAATAATGCTCCGTTATTATCGTCTTATTTTTTCCTTTGCACTGGTGGGGTTACGCTCTTCTGCCTTAGCTGAGGAATACCATGTTAGAATTGTTCAATTAAAAGGAATAATGTTAGATTTATTGGCTGAAGCTACACATACAGTGATTTATTGAGTGGCTGAAGATAGCTATTTATCCATAGCTGATAGTGTATGTGTAAGATCCTTTTTTGCTGATGTGTGGTAAAGATGGATCTAATCAGCTGTTTTGACTGTCCAATAACCTCTGCCCCAACAAGTATGTGACCACAAGATCTCTATGCCGGAAATAAGACATGAAGAAACATCAGTGACGTAGGCAGAGTCCTTGTTCCATGGCCATTTGGCTACATTTGTGTTAGGAGTTGGTCACCAAATAATTAATTAATACTTACTTTCTTTTTCTCCCCGTCACAATTGTTCTGATAGGGAAGTGATTTGCTTGGAATACGTTGAATTCCAGCACTGAAGAGATGCAGGAAATATTTCTACACACCTGGCTGTGCTCGATGAAAACTTTAGCTTTATTAAAATGGGTCTTCAATCAAAGCGTTTTAACGGGTCACGGAACATTGTTTAAACAGTCAAGTCAAGAAAACTATATTTCGGCAATTATTGCCATAAAAGCACAATAAAATAGATTTAAAAATACAGCATCATATATAGCTCGAATATTAAAAATTAAAAAGAAAAAGAATAATAGCATTTTAAAATCAAGGTAGCAAAATCAATTAAAATGGCACCGTCCAAATCTCAGTTCTAGCTTTTCACTAGACATCTGCGTTTACGCCACAAAGCAAAAATAAATTTGGATATAGCAGCAACAAGAACCGGATGTGTATCATATTTTAGTAGCCTAAAAACCTCTCTAAAATTTCTAATTACCAAATTCCTACAAGGCTGGAAAACCCATTTAGATCTGGTGGCCTTATATGCGGGACAAAAAAAGATCACATGGGTCTCAGTCTCATCTGTCTCATTACACCCAGGACATAATAGTTTGTTGGCCCCCGCCCAGTTGTTAGTAAATGCATAGAGAGGGAGCGTCCCGTGTCGGAATTGGAGAAAAAGTTTCTTGGTTAAAAAGGGTTGAATGAGATCAAGAGCTGGCTAAAATTTATAGTCCATTTTAACATCTAAAAACCTAGAGGTTAAACTAGATGTCCCTAACACCCTACTGGTACACATCAGTCGGAATTCTTTTAAAGCGGAGGTTAGTGACTGTTTAGAGATGTCCAGACAAGATTCCTCAGGAGAAGACCACAAATCACTCCTCCCAATTTGACGAAAGGTATCCCGAATATAGGACAGCCAAGGGATTTTTTCCGCCCCCCGGATGTGCATAACTGATTCTAGTTCCTCTCTATATACAACCAGCTCAGGGGTACTCCATAGCCTTCGCCAATACAAGAGTGGGCGAGAGGCTATCACTTCAGTGATTGGGAGAATGCCCAGATCTATCCTTAAAGGGACTAAAGGGGTACTTTTAGGGAGACCCAAAAGTTGCCTTAAAAAGTTATTTTCGGTTAGTGCCAGGGTTTTAGTCTGGCAGTGACCCCATAATTCATCTCCGTAGAGGGTGGCACCCCTTGCTTGAACTTTATTAATTTCTACAGGGGGGCCAATAACCCTTTCAGCACATCTCCTATGGACTTTTAAAATCCCCCCACTAACTTGAATAAGTTTTAAGTTCGCCTTGGAAATCTGCGGCCCCCAGTCCATTTTATCGTTTATAGTAAGCCCTAAATAATCAAAAACTGGGACCCTCTCTAAAGGCCTTTCGTCCATTTTGGGGTGTGGGCAATTTGTGGTATTGGCATGAAACACCATGTACTTTGTTTTCTTTATATTTACCTCGAGATTCCTTTTCTTACAAAACAAGCCAAACTTCTCTAGGACACGTTGCATCCCCATAGGTGTTTTAGATAGGAGCAACGTGTCATCTGCAAACATTAATGCAGGAATTTTACGATTGGCAAGTTTAGGGGAGTCTATATCCTTAACTGATAAGAGATCTTCAATTAACCCATTTAGAAAAAGGGAGAAGAGAGTTGGCGCGAGGACGCAACCTTGTCTCACGCCCCTCTCTACAGGAATCGGAGCAGAAAGTTCCCCTCTATTTCCAAATCTAATTTTGGCAAAATTGCCTTCGTGGAGGTGTTTTATCTGTTGACAGAGATAAACTGGGGCCCCCATCTCTAACAGCAGGTCCCACAGCTGATCTCTGTCTACCAAATCAAAAGCTGATTTGAGATCCACGAAAGTAAGGTAGAGAGGGAACCACCCTCCAACATGATGGTTTTCCAATAGATTAATTATAATCTAAACAACTGATCTATAGTTGAAGTTTTAGATCTAAAACCAGCTTGGAGAGGGGTAAGTATGTTATGGTCTTCCATCCAAATCTGGAGTGTTCCCAAGAGAACATGTGCAAAGATCTTTTGTGATACCTCAATTAGGCTGATAGGCCTATAATTTGCCGGATCTATTGGAGAACCTTTCTTGTAGATGGGAATAATCTCAGCACCCACCCACGTTTTGGGAGGTGACAGGCCAAGAAGAATTGCATTAAAAAGAGATCACAGGTATGGAATCCAGACTACCTGGTCAGTTTTGAATAAATCTCCTGGGACCCTGTCCAATCCAGGTGCCTTATTGGGCAAGACCTTGGCCAGGGCCATTCTCACCTCAGACAACGAGCAAAGAGGAATGTCTGTAGGTGGAACATAAGTAGAATGAATTACTGGCAGCCCAATTACAGCTGTTCCTTTTTGGGACTTAGAGTATAACACTTGGAAATGATCTTGCCAGATTTCCTCCCCAAGGTTCGGCTTAATCGCATTCTTACCAACGGTGTTGCCTGTCTTCACCAAATTCCAAAACCATCTGGGGTCCCTAGCGTCTAATGCTTTCTTGATGGCCTGCCAACAATCAATTTCCCATTCAGATTTTGCTTCTAGTATGAGTTTCTTAAAGAAAGCCCGTGCCTCCCGTGCCTCCCTGATCCGTGAGATGTCACCCTCACGTAATTGACTCAAGCCCTATTATACCAGGGACTAACTCCTCTTTGTTCTTCTTTTTTGGGTTGAGATAGTATAGAAAAACGCACCCAGGGTTTCAACCAAATACTGGTGGTTGTCCCCCAACTCCACTAAAGAGTCAGTACCACCACATCTATCTGTAATAGAGCTGGCCTTCACCAAAAAGGGTATTATAGATTTATACAGTGCAGCCTTTGCTTCAGTTGGGCCGTACAGAACTTTTCCAGTTGCCAGCTTCCATTAGTAAGGAGGACGTTAATTGGATCAAAACTAAATTTATGGAGAGGGCTAGATTGGATCGGGAGGAAAAGGAACTCGAGAAACCAGCTGTTAGGGCGCACTTTATGTTAACCTTTTCTCCCGCACTAGAGCCCTACCTTAAAATTGTCACTAAACCTTTTCACAGGTTTCTGTTGACCAAATTTAGGTTTAATTTGATTCATCAGATTTTAGGCAGTCACCCATCCTGGATAAAACCTGAACTAGGTCCCCCCTGTAATTGTGATACATTTTCGCAACAAGACACTCTGCATTTTATTATGTTTTGCGAGACTTACAGGGATATAAGGAAAAGATACTTGTTACCAACATTGAAAGAGGCTGGCTTTACCCAGGTCAGGCCTGCATTGATCTATCTCCAGCACTTGGGGTCCACTCGTATTATTTTTTGTGTGGCTAGTTTTCTAGTGGCAGCCATTAGGATCAAATGCAAGCCCCCCTCAATGAAATGTTTTAAGTTTTTAAGTGGATTTTAATAACAATTAATTTGTTTTGTATTGTTTAGGTTTCGTACTGATTTCTGTAAATCTGAAATTGAGTGTTTTTATGGTGTATGTTTTGATTATGTATTTTTTGTGTCTTTTATGATTTTAACGAATCGAATAAAGAGTATTTGACTGACTGACTATACAGTGCAGCCTTTGCTTCTGGTGTTTGTGAGAAAGTTCCCCATCGGATTCTTCTATCTCCCTCTGCTACCAGTAAATTAGAGGGGGGTGCGGTAGACTCAGATTGCCCTGCTCCCAATTGATGCCAATCTAGAGTAACAACCAGCGGATTGTGATCGCTTTCAAGACGGGACTGTACCAGGAAATTCACTATCCTATGCCAGATATCCACCTTCACCAAAATATAATCAATTGTGGATGCCTGGCCGTTTCTTTCAAAGGTGTGTTTCCCAGGGTTATCTGCATATATTCGACCATTACATGCCCTCAATGAATAATTAAGAGTGAGTGAGGTCAACTGCAGGGCTAGAGGAGTCCAGCCCCCCAATGGATAATGGTTACACGTTGGAATTCCCCATGTTGAATCCTCATCACCCGTTATGGGGTGGGATAACCCGTTTAGGGGTTCAAAGCGCCAATTAAAATCTCCACCGATAATAGGTAGAACTTGTTCAGGCAGCGACGCGAGAAAGGCTGACAGACAATCTAACGTCTGTTAAGTCTGCCCATACCTTATGGGACGAGAGTAAATATTAATGATAGCCACTTTGGGGAAATCTTTCAGGGATAAAATAATACATAAGATATCAGGAGAGCGGGTTTCTATCAGCTTAACTAAGCAGCCGAGGTGTGTACCAATCCAGATACCTAAGCCCCCCGATGGTCTACCCCTAGGCCCCTGAACTGCCTCTTTATAATAGGTGGCAAACTCTACTCTATGCAGGGGCTTCAGTGCCCAGGTCTCCTGAAATAAACATATCTCATGTGTATCGATAAATTCAACCCACTCAGGAATAATCATTTTAGGGGTTAACCCAGCTATATTCCAGGATAACAGGGTTAGCCCAAATGGTGAGGTTACTTTAGAGCTCTGCAGGCCCATGATAGAGATCCCTCTATCAGGGGCCGCGGACAAGATCTTCTCCTCAGAGCTACCAAAGTTTTCCACGGGAGCGTCCTGATGGCTAACTACTTCCCCTTTGGCAAGCCCCTTAAGTGCCCCCCCATTACTAGTCAATAGAGTGTCATCAAGCACCATAGCTCCCTGAGTTACTTGGGCAATTCTAGCCAGGGGAGGAGAGGTCGGTTGGCCCATGGTGGAATTAATAACCTGCTGACTCCCCATCCTTCCTGGTGGGCTACGATATACATCCCTCTCGAAATCGCCAATATTTTCCCTTATATTTTCTTTATATACAAGTTCCCTGTTCAAAGTAAGTGTCTGGGCAATATCCACGTCTCCCTCAACAATTCGCAACGTTTGGCTGTTCGGAGTCAGTCAATCTACATGGTCTAGGCAACTAAATCTATTTGATAGAGGGAGAGGAAAAAGTGAAGGTTTATCATAATTACATCGTCTATTGATTGCTCTCTCTACCTGCGGCATGAGATCATTCCCATCCCTTCGTTGCCCCAACTATTTAATAGTAGAAGGCTAGGATGGGGGGGATTAATATATGTTAAAGAAAGGGACCGTATCCCTTTAGTTGCCCACGTCTGATGCCAATTGCATATATGATCAACTATCCTGCTATCTCTAAAGTTGATCAGAATGCAATCGCCCTCAATGTGTTTCTTTTTTTGCCGTACCCAACTTACTCTACGAGCGAATATTATTTCGCTGTGTATCTGTGGTGGTAGTGGTCTATTGATGTTTAACCAATGGATGCACTTGTTTTTCAAATCAGAATACGATTCGTCTTTACCTTGAGCCAGTCCCGGTGTTGTAAATTAAAGCAGAATGTGATTAAGCATTTACTGAAAACATTAATGCTTTCCCTTTAGATAATGTTTTCTTCGTTATGTTGGCCGAAGTCCGGACTCCATTTTGTATTGGCATACTGCCATGTGTTCACCACGAGGAGAGTCCGACCTCTGTGTTAGTTGCTCTTGTAATCTGCCTAGCAACAGTCTATAAATAGCTCTCTCTTGTCCGTCTGGCGCATGCCCAGACTTGACCACATCTGTTATAATTAGCCTTGCTTGACCATGTCCTTTTGCGGGCTCGAGGAATGTGTTAGCTCCGCCCATGTATTGATTCAGTATCGAGAATGACCCTAAATGGTAATGTTCTTCAAACCTCATGTTGTATCCACCCACTATGAGCCCCTCTGCTGTGTATAAAAGGGGACTGTGTATGCAAGTTCTTTGTGCTACTCCTTGCAATACTGAAGAGTGTTGTGTGGATTGTAGGACCACCCTTAAGGGTTAATAAACGTTGTTTTTGTACTTTGCAGTTTCCGTGCCAACTTCCTTATAGATTTCGTTACAGAAGAGCGAACCCTTGTCTCTTGCGGGCCTAGCTGGGGCTTGTATTCATCAATTGGCGCCCGTCACGTGGGGCTCATCGGCGACTCGGATGCTCGAAGGACTGGTCGCGACGAAGGTGAGGAGTTTGGCCGGGGACGTGATCACTGCCAGCGGCGTCTTAGCCTTGGCATCCCGAGGTTTTTCTTCCTTCCCTTCCGAGCTGACCGTCTGGGTGGCGCCGGTCATCGACTGAGACCTCTTCTGTCGGTCCTGCCGTGAGAGCCGTTTGGGCGATTGTGGAGCTTGGCAGTTGGAACCTGGACTCTTGATTGGTAAGAACCGTTGTACGGTACTTGCTCCGAGTTTTGAAGCCTGGTCTGGCTATTTGAGTTTGATTGATGGTGACTAGTCATACTTTGAATTTGTCTTTGTGAAAATATATGCGTTGCAACACATATAGGCAGGTAATGTGGAGAAATTTCTCCGGAGCTGTGTAAACTTTGAACGGCGCAACGATTAAGTGCCATTTTTCTTGATAATACTGCATATTTTGCATTATTCTTAGCATGCCTGCTTTTAGCGCACTCCGTAAGTGGTGCTGCTGTTTTGGACACCGGTTGAACCTCGAGGAATCTGCTCCAGCTCCCCCAGAGGGAACTCCTAATAGGGATATGTACGTGAAGCATGGTCTTTCTTCCATAATGTACAGCACGTTATGGAGGAAATATACGAGGAAGGATCCTGAGTTGCGATGGCCTTTGTATGGATCGTTTGATATACGCAAGATTGAGTATGTGGAACAGTGCATGTGTAAGCGACGTGCTCGTCAGGATATGTTTGAGTGTGTGCGATTATGGGTGAAGGAAGTGCGTGAGCGAGAGAAACGTGAGAAAGCGCTGTTTGATAAGGAGCAACGAAAGAATGATCATATGCGAGCGCAGGAAGCGAAGCGTCGGGAGGACCAAGAGCAAACGGACAGACAAGAGAAAGAGCGAAGGCTACAAGTTTCGGGTCAATATGTTGTTCGTCAGCCACTTTATCCTGTCCTTAATAATCCTGATGACGATTTTTATTTACTAGATCGCTCTCCGCCCCCTTATGTTGGCGCATCTGCTCCGCGGCCGCAAGATTCTGGCCCGGCTCCGGGTAAGGTCGACACACGGTCCATGTTATCGGCCGAGCATATGGCTGAGCTTCGGAAACTTTCCCTCCGTGCTCTTAAGGGCAAGATGTCTAAGGATGAGTTGTTCCATACTTGGGGGTCGTGGCAAGATAGAGAGAGGGTGTATTTTCTGTCTCATTTTTCAGAAGAAGTAATTGCTGCTTTTAGAAAATATTCTAGTGTCCTTGAGCCTGACGAAGTGTCTTCGGATGCCGGAGCATTACGTAATGGTGTTTTTTCTCCCCCTAAGGCTTCTGAGGCGGCTCGGCGGCTGTTCGCTTTGCGGGACGAGGTGCTGGCCCTTAGAGAGAAAGCACGTCAACAAACGGAGGAGGAGAAGCAGTCGGATTCGTCTGCAGCAGGGGGCCACCCATCCACCTCCCAGTCAGATAAGGATGACATAGTGCATGTTAAACCAATGCGAGAGGCGGCGCCTTTGTATGTTCCTCCCAAGGGAGCAGGGACTAGCTCGGATATTAATTCTGTCGATGCTAGGGGATATTTTGTGTATAATTGGGTTTATACTCCATGGCATAGGGCCGATGTTATGGCATTAAAGAATGCGCTGCCTGACCCCCGCAAGAATCCAGCGGCCTTCTATGAAGAAGTCGAGGGGGCCTTGAATTCTTGCATTATGACCTTAGCGGATATAGACCTGTTCTTTGGCCTTATCCTACCGCCGGATACGTGGCGCTCTGTCCGAAAGGTAGATGATGCGGTTGCCTTCAAGGCCCGGTGGTCTGACCTTGAGGATGAGGATAGGGAACGGAAGCCCGCACAGAAACCACCCCAGAATATTTTAGATCTCCCTGCGGCTATTGTGGCTAAGTTGAAGACGATTATCCCCCCTAAAAAGATTGATTGGAATATGTTAGCTGCGTGTAAACAGAAAGTTGACGAGTCAGTCGCGGACTTCTTTACGCGTTTTGAGGAGACGTTTCATGATTTTAGTGGCCAGTCGCTTACTGACGACACGGGCCGCCACCTTTTCGCGGACAAATATGTGGCTAATCTGCTGCCGGCAGTTGCGGCCCGGTTAAAAGCGAGTGAGAGTTCTTGGTCCTCCGCGACACCGACGGCCCTTCTGACCATCGCCCAGTATTATGAGCGTCAGGAGCACGAGGCGAAGGGCCAGGAGGAGAAGAAATCGAAAGATCTCAAAACCAAAGTGATGTTAGCACAAGTATATGGCCCGCCCCGACGGGGTAATAATAATAGGGGAAGGGGCGGATCTTATGGTCCCCCTTCGGGCCGATCTGATTTGAATAGGAACCAGTGTGCGTATTGCAAGCAGTTGGGCCATTGGGCCAGGGATTGCCCAGCGTTGCGTGCTTCGTGTCAGGGGCACACTCCGAGTGGCCCGAGAGGTAGAGGGGGCTTCTCGAACTTTAGAGGGAATTCCAACGATAATGTCCGTTTCGATACTGCCGGACAGCACCGAGATGGCTCAAATGTTTTCGATCGCCATCACCAGTATCATGTATCGGACATCGATCGCTCGGAATATCATGATTCCCAGCATGCATAGGAATGCGTTGGATGGGGGTCTGAATCAGTTGAGGTGCCGGTCGATCAGACGGGTCCTTATGTATCGGCTGAGGTTTTAGGTTCTACTGATCAGTTCCTAGTGGATACAGGAGCGACACGTAGTGCATTGTCTAGGTACTTGGTTCCGGGGGCTCCCCCATCCGGCTCAATAGTTACATCGGTAGGGTTTGACGGTACACTCTCCCGAAGCCCTCTTTCACAGCCCCTTGCATTTAAAGTTGATTGTTTTTCTGCGCCCTGTCCGTTTCTGCTTGCTCCGTACACACCGGATAACATTATGGGCCTTGATATGTTAAAGCATTTTAGGGCTACAATCCGCTGTTCCCCTGAGGGTGTGAGGGTGATTTTAAATGACAACTACCCCCGATCTGGGCGGATGTGTACGATCTCAGAGGATGCGTTGTTGGCTACCCTCCCCCGAGCTTTATGGGCGACTTCGGACACAGATGTCGGACAAATGGTGATTCCTCCGGTCCACATTAGTGTCCAGGAGGGGGCGGTACTACCGCGCCTCCCACAGTATCGTATTTCCCAGGAGGGCGAGGAAGCTCTCATACAGATTGTGCAAGATTTGATCGCAGTAGGAGTAGTGGAAGAAGTTCCCTATAATATCTGTAACAGTCCGATTCTCCCTATTCTGAAAAAAGACACGGATGCAAAGGTCTATCGGTTCATAATTGATTTGAGGGAGGTAAACAAGATCGTGATACCTCAGTACCCGGTGGTTTCCGATATCACGACGTTGCTTACCTTGGTCCCGCCTACGGCGACCATGTTCTCAGTGATTGATTTGAAAAATGCCTTCTTTTCCATTCCCATTCACCCTGATAGCCGATTTCTTTTTGGGTTCACATTAAACAATAGATCTTATCGTTTTTGTAGAATTCCCCAAGGTTATACAGAAAGCCCTAGTATTTACAGTCAGGCTTTGAAGCGACAGTTGGACTCCTTTGCCTTACTCGAGGGGGTCGCCCTCATTCAATATGTCGATGACATCCTGTTGGCGGCTGACACCCTGGAGTTGTGTGAGAAAAGTACGATAGCCTTACTTTCCTTTTTAGCATCCCACAATCACAAGGTCTCTAGGAAGAAATTGCAATTCTGTAGACCAAAGGTGACTTATTTGGGTCACCTTTTGTCTAAGGAGGGGCGTGCACTCACACCAGATCGTATCCAAGTAATTTTGGATACACCGAGGCCATCCACGCAGAAGGATGTGCGTGCATTTTTGGGTCTTGTTTCTTTTTGTAGACAGTGGATATTGGGGTTTTCACACATAGCTAAGCCATTACTAGCTCTCTTGACAAAAGACACGCCCATCCCGATCCCCTGGTCAGATGAGTGTGACGCTGCTTTTCAGCAATTGAGACAGGCCCTTTGTTCAGCACCAGTGTTAGGGACCCCTGATTATGCAAAACCCTTTTCGTTGTATGTGCATGAGAAAGATGGATGTGCATTATCAGTCTTAGTGCAGATGCACGGCGATAAGCAGCGCCCTTGTGCATACTTTTCGGCTGTACTTGATCCTGTCGCCCGAGCATTGCCAGGGTGTTTTCGCTCGGTTGCGGCGACAGCTGTGTCAATACGCCAAAGCGAGGGAATTGTGTTGTCCCATAAACTGTTGGTGTTAGTTCCCCACGCTGTTGATGCCCTGCTTAATCAAACAAAGACGCAGCATTTGACCAGTGCCCGTTTAACGGGATATGAGTTGACGCTTTTAGCTCCTCATATTACATTGAAAAGGTGCGTGACATTAAACCCGGCCACATTGTTGCCATATCCCGAGACCCAGCCTGAGGCACAGAAAGTGCATGATTGTATTCTTGTGACTGAGGAACAAACAAAGGGTCGTATTGATCTCCAGGATACGCCCTTTTCAGACGTAGATGGAGAGTTGTGGGTGGATGGATCTTGCCTGAAGCTACCAGATGGTACGGCTTCAGCAGCGTATGCAATTACCACGTTACAGACGATAGTGGAGACAGCACGCATACCACAGAAATCAGCTCAAGCAGCGGAACTGATAGCGTTAACACGAGCGTGTGAGCTCAGTACAGGATTGTGTGTGAATGTTTACACAGACAGCCGTTATGCCTTCGGAGTAGCGCACGATTTCGGCCTACTCTGGAAGGAGAGAGGGTTTCTAACGTCACATGGGGTACAGATAATGCATGGAGAGTTAGTCCACAATCTTTTAACTGCATTGACATACCCAAAGAAAATCGCCATTGTTAAGTGTAGCGCCCATAGGAAAGTGGTTGATAAGGTTGGAGAAGGGAATGCGTTAGCGGATCGAGTAGCACGGGAGACTGCGATGCAGCCCGGTACTACTGCCATGTATGTAGTGAAGTCACAGGTGGAGAGATGGCATGATGCGAAGGAGGAAGTGCGAGAAATACAAAAGACCGCTTCTGACAAAGAGCGGGAACAATGGGCTAGCGAAGGAGAACTGGATGACGAGGGTTGCTGGAGAAATAAGCAGATGGATAGATGGAAATTACCCACGGCTTTTGTACAACCTATGGTCCAGATGGCACATGGGCTAGCACATGTTGGAGCTTCCGCAATTGTGAAATTGCTTACCCAAGTCTGGGAGCATCCAGAGATTGCTAGCACGGCAAAGAGGGTGGTGCAGACCTGTATGATCTGTCTGAAGTATAACCCAGGGAAAGGCACGCGAACTCCAGCAGGAGGATTTGCGACGCCCACTGCACCCTTTGAGGTTCTACAGATGGATTATATACAGCTTGAGCGCTGTAACAATTTGAAGTATGTCCTAGTAGTGGTCTGCGCCTTCAGTAAATGGGTTGAGGCGTACCCTGCGAAAGACAATACTGCAATGACTACAGCGAAGCTATTGCTGAAAGAGTTTTTCCCCCGATACGGCGTCTGTAGACTTCTGTGGAGTGATAATGGCCCTCACTTTGTAGCGGATGTTATAAAGTATGTCTTGAAGGGCCTAGGCATCACCCAGAAGTTCCACGCCGTGTTCCACCCCCAGTCTGCAGGACTAGTCGAGAAGTATAATGGTACGCTGAAGCTTAAGATCGCCAAAATCCAAGCTTCAACATCTTTGACTTGGCCAGACGCCTTGCCACTGGCGTTATTATCAATTAGGTCGGTGCCACACTCTCGAACCGGCCTTACACCCTATGAGATTGTATTTGGACGCCCAATGAATATTTGGGGTCCACCAAGGCCTAAGGCTGTGTATGATGTACCTTGTGTGATGATGAGTGATTATCTGGCACAGTTAACGGATAACTTGGTTTCTATTCATCAACAGGTCCGAGAGGCGCTCCCTGATCGGTCTACTGGCGAAGGACATGGTCTCCGGCCTGGAGATCATGTGATGATAAAGGTTTTCGACAGATCGAACAGTTTGGAGCCGAGATGGGTCGGACCTGAGCAAGTCCTTCTTGCAACGAGGACGGCTGTGCGAGTCTCGAACAGGAAGAATTGGATCCATTCCTTGCACTGTCGAAAGGTACCGCCCGGATTGGTGGAGTCTGCTGTGCTGACCGATCAACGAGACATCCTAGCAGCAGAGACAGGCCGTGCTGCAGAGCCAAATGACACTGAGGAGCTCTTTTCGGACCACACGACTTCTGGAGGAAGGCGATATCATCTGCGACCAAGGAAGTGAGATTTCCAGTACCGGGACATACTGTCAGAACGGCCCTTGGGTTAGTGAAACGGAGAGCCGATGAGGCAAGGGGGGGGGATCAGCCCTGCATTAGTGTAGCGACACCCGTCTTGGCCCGCTGGTGAAGAAATCAACCGCTGCCCAAGGGGAAGAGTTCTGACAGACCTTCTTAGTTTCAGGAAGATATCAGGGTATTGTTTCCTTTGACATGGAGAAGAAGAAAATTCTTTGTGCGTTGGGGTTCCTGCTAACAGTAGCTATCGTTGGTATAACCACATGGTTTGTGGAGGAGGCAACTCCTGCTCGAGAGACGCTTGTATTGACGACTCCAGTGCCTGCGGAGCACTACTTTTATACATTGCCATATCAAGAGTTGAAGCATCGACAGTCCTATCTGAATAACACTTTCATTCAGATGCTGCATCACACCCACGTTGCTACAAATGCTACGAACTGTTGGATATGTGGGATGATGCCAGCCCATCAGAAGAAAGGAGGTACGCCATTCATACCACTTCCTTTCTCTCACAATGGCTCTTGTAGAGCATGGTACACTTTGTTGTTTGCCACTCGGAAACCGACAGTGGGACGATTGCTTTTCAGACTTAATAAAGAATGCCATCAGGACAAGAATGGATATCCACAAGCGAATGGGACAATTTGGGAATGGGAAGAGTACCGACCGGACAATGAATCCATCCCCTATATCTTCACGAACACCAGAGACACTGTGGGGAAGGACAAATTCGTAATCCAAGTAGCGCAAGCCCAAGCGGACCTGTGTGTCCAGAGTGTGGGTTTTATTCCTGTGGGTGTCAGTGATTGTATAACCGTACTAAACATCGATGGGTTAAACAACAGCACCTTCCTAGCATCCCATAATACCTACTTTGTATGTGGAAATAAAGGTTATTACCGTTTGCCGGCTGGGTGGTCTGGGGTATGCTATGTATCATTCCTATTACCTCCTGTATTCTTAGCACCTGCGTCATATCATAAGGATTTAAAACTGTTGAATAATGTGACTGTAAATAGATATAAACGTACTCTATCAATTGATGAGGTGGATCAAACAGATACCAGCTTGCAACAGTATATTGATTTTAACTTAGGATTGTTCTTTTTTGTTGGAGCTGCTTTGAATAGTAGGAAGATCCGAAGATTAACGAGAGTGGTAGAAGCTGTGACTAATCAGACTGCTGCTGCTCTTGGGAATCTTACGGAAGAATTACAAATTACTAGGATTGTTGCATTACAGAATCGTATGGTATTGGATGTAATGCTAGCTGATCGAGGAGGAGCCTGTAAAATTATTGGAAGTAGCTGCTGTGTGTTCATCCCTGATCATACGCCATCCGTTTATAACGCCATTAACAAACTGCACAAAATAGCAGCTGAAATCCACACAGAAAACGGCACTTGGTCCTTTTCTGGATGGTTTTGGGCGTTGGTTACTGCCTGGGGTTGGAAGGTTCTAACTGGTCTCTGTATTATTGTAGCAATTCTGTTCTTTCTCTGTATGTGTATTCAATGTGGACCATTGTGCTGTTCCGTATGCATTTCATTCTGCATTCCAGATAAGAAAGCTATTTCCGATGTTGCCCGCCAGAAGGGTCTAGCTAAAGAGGTTAAAGGAATGATGATAATTGACATATATGATGATTATTCTTGGAAACCAGATGTCTTCAGTAAATGCTGAAAGGGTCGTCTGTTGTAAATTAAAGCAGAATGTGATTAAGCATTTACTGAAAACATTAATGCTTTCCCTTTAGATCATGTTTTCTTCGTTATGTTGGCCGAAGTCCGGACTCCATTTTGTATTGGCATACTGCCATGTGTTCACCACGAGGAGAGTCCGACCTCTGTGTTAGTTGCTCTTGTAATCTGCCTAGCAACAGTCTATAAATAGCTCTCTCTTGTCCGTCTGGCGCATGCCCAGACTTGACCACATCTGTTATAATTAGCCTTGCTTGACCATGTCCTTTTGCGGGCTCGAGGAATGTGTTAGCTCCGCCCATGTATTGATTCAGTATCGAGAATGACCCTAAATGGTAATGTTCTTCAAACCTCATGTTGTATCCACCCACTATGAGCCCCTCTGCTGTGTATAAAAGGGGACTGTGTATGCAAGTTCTTTGTGCTACTCCTTGCAATACTGAAGAGTGTTGTGTGGATTGTAGGACCACCCTTAAGGGTTAATAAACGTTGTTTTTGTACTTTGCAGTTTCCGTGCCAACTTCCTTATAGATTTCGTTACAGAAGAGCGAACCCTTGTCTCTTGCGGGCCTAGCTGGGGCTTGTATTCATCACCGGAACACCAGCCAAAACAACCACATACAGGATTGATTCTGGAGGCAGATCCACACGTGGCAAGCTAGGGCTCTTAGAATCACAACTTGGGGGGCACCTACCAGTCTCATCAGCTTTGTTCTTTCTCGATGAGCCTATCATAGGACCACCCCCCTGAGTAGGAATCGCTGGATTTATAACCTTGTTGGAGGCTCCCTCACCATGTGTTGCTTTACCAAATTTCCCAATAGTGCCCAACTCGACAGACCCCCTTAAAGGGGCTGATATTATATTAGAAGGCAAAGGGGGGCATAAACTGGACAGGGTAGGGAGATTAGCATGTAAATTGGAGGTTACATCAGATGGCCTAGGGTGGTCCCCCCGTAACAGATTATTATTCAAATGGCTGTTTGTAAAAGATAGTTCCAAATATGAAAGTTTGTCTTCAATTAAAGATAGTCTTTTAAGAAGTGGTTGAAGAGAAGATGTAAGTAAAGTTCCCATTTTCACCAGGAAATCCTCTCTGACTAGGTGTACAAGGGGATCCATTATAGCAGAGTTTACTGGACCCGTCAGAGGTGAAGATGGTCGAGCCTCCGTCCCAGGGGGTGATACTAAAAGTTCTGTCACACCCGTTCCACGGGGTATTTGAGTCTATGGGTTTTTTAGAATTTGTTTTCCTCTGCAAACCCCCACCCTGCTTTTTCTTTATGGCAGGTTCCTTGAGTTGAACCACAGCTTGGGTGGCGGTGTTACAGATTGACCTCGAGTTTGGACGGGGGCATAAACGAGAACAGGCTCTTTAAGTACCGGATCAACAAACTCGATGATAGGAGCAGGCTCCACTAGGGACGAAATGATAGTAGGACTCACTAAGGCCTGTGAAGGCTGGTTACCTTCTTCAAACATGGGGTGAGTATTAAAACTCATGGTGGTATGTTGCTCTGGTGACCTAGCGTGCGTGATCTTACCCAGAGATTATCGCTTTGAGGATGTGGGGTCCAATGATAGACGCCGCTCAGTAAGGGAAATTTCATGGTCCAGTACTGAGGTAGCTCGAGTAATGAACCGGTCCAATGACCCTACCACTGTCCCCCTGTGAGAGAGATCCTCCCCTTTCCTCCTTTAGAGGCCATAGGCAAGGCCAACACTAGAGCTACACCTTATGTCAAAAGTTCCAAATGATGGCGTGGATATAAGAGAAAACTAGTCACTCACACTGACCTTATGAATGTGGTTGTATCAGAGGGGGGGGGCCTGACACGACCTCTCCCAAGCTCAAACGAGCTCAAACGGGCCCAGCGCGCGTCCCGCCGGGTGCCGCGAGGCGTAAACTAGTAACTGGTGGGAGGGGCTGGAGCGAGTGGCTGCTGGGTCTGGTTGTCCGCTGGGCTCCAAACAAACAACAAAGACCTCCCCTGCCTCCTGCGATGCGGGATATTCAGGTTATTTGGAATTGTAAACACACCTGTAAAGTAAGCAGGAAGGAGGCAGGGGCGGGGCCCAGTGGTTGGCTTGTATTCTTCGGGGTTCACAGGGCCCGGCTACAATGGGCTCTTAATGTGCTTGATCTTTACGGGGTTGGGCTGCGGGGGTCACCGGCTCCGGGGAAATGTCATTGAGCTCAGAGTCTGCCTGTTCATTGAGGTTTTTGAGGTGTCAGGGCTTTAATCCGTTAGTTAACCCGTTAGTTCATTATTGCAGGAAGTGGACATTGTGCAAGGGTCCGGGGGCGGAGGGTTGCAGCGGTCTCAGTAGTTCTTACCTCCCAGGCTGCTCAGCCCTTGGTGGCCCCGGTAACTCCTCTGCTCTCCGGCCCCGGGTGGCAGCGCCGCAGAACCCTTGTCACCCTTTCTTCCGGCAAAGGCGTTCGGCAGATGAAAGGCTCAGAGCCTCTGTGGTTTCCCCAACAGAATGCTCTGTGCTCCTAGACCCGGTGGGTGGATACGTCCAGCCTCCTCGCAGAAAAGACCCCACACTAGAACGCTAGGCTTCACTGTGTTACAGCACTGTCCTCGGGATCCTTTCAACTTGGTGCGCCGGTCGGGCCGGTGGGCGACAAAGAACGGGAGAACCGGATAAAAATTGCCGCTGGATGCCACCGCACTAATGAGGCGGGGCTGCGGGATCAGGCTCAGGCTCCTCGGCTCGCCTCTTGCCTCTCACCTCTTTCCAATATTGTCTGAGATTGTTTTCAGAACACTGACCGGTACCATGGGAGCCGGACTGGCCTCGTGTGTACGAGAGCTTCCCGAGCAGCATGTGCGGGGCAAAACTGTCCAAACTCGCCTGGCACAGGGCAGTTCTAAATCATGATTTATTGCTCACAAGGTGTGCACGCTCAGAATCCGGGTCATGTATCCTTTACTGTTCTTGAAATTTATATGGCATACTTCTTGCTAGGTGAAATCCGGGAGAAAAGTGCATTTAAAGAGTGATATAGCAAAAGTTGCATCCCAGGAAAGATGCCGCTCCGTCCATGGATATGTTTAAACAGTACACAAACACACATGAATACCCTGAAGACATGCCAAGCAGGATTTTTAAAGGCTTATTACTGGCCACCTGCAAAGTAGTGACTGCAAAAAGGTATGGCTAAAGCCCTAATGGAATATAGGTTAAGGCAATTACAAAAACTGAATAGAGGAGACAAAAATGACAAATAAGAACACAATAAAGATGCTTATATGGCACTTCATCGTTAATCACGAATATAGACTGGATGTGGAAACTGGGTAAAATATAATTCAACATTACAGAAAGACAGTTCATTGTATTTGCACACTAGAAAAGTTTGGCTTCGTGTTGAGCTAAAGCTAAATTAGCATCGCCGTTCCAATGTAAGATTACCTGCCTGATGATCGTAAAGATAAGGTGTGGCTCATCGCTGGAGATAATGTAGGAAGTGCGATTTTGTTGCCGTGTGCGGCATTTTATCTAAGGAAACAGGAAGATACACTTTACAGTCATTTTGATCCTGAACATATCAATAGAACAAACCTGTATAGGGCAATACAGACAGGAATCTCTCTTTTTATGAAAGCTATTTAAGAGCCAAAACCTTAGGGGTTAATCCAAGTGTACTACAATGCAACTGAAATTTCATTGCACTGTTTTCTTGAATATGTCATTGAAGATCAGCCCCATGGAGTGATAACTTCAGAAGCATCAAAGGTATATCTACTCAAAGATAAAAAAGACATTCTTTTTCAACCTTGTATGCGCTTCTGATTAAACAGCAAGTGAATAGTGTACAGCTACATCCAGTTCATCTTCTTTGACATTTAGAGAGAACATTTTTGAATGTCATTGCACCTCCCATTTCCTGCAGGAGATTTTCATGCTAGTTTGGTATTGAGCAATTGTTAAATATTTATGTTTTGGCTCTCTAATGCATTTTTAGAGAAGGATATGCATGTCTAATAAGAATGATAATGTTGACAATACAGCAATATACTTTTTATGTTCTGTTATGTAAGGCAACAGCCCTAAAACAATGACTAAAAGGTCGAGACTGAATATTTAAGACATACATTTAAAATCTTAAAAAAGTCATATTAATGTTCCCTGGTTTTAAATATTCCATGGTGCTGTAAATATACTTGTAAAACAATTGCATGCAAATGAAGCTGACTGAACTGTTGAGTTTAACCAGTGGAATTAATGCATGGCTGACACTGTTATATCTAGTCCATCATCTCTTAATGTATACATTTTGTGTTTATATATATCACAGGAGAATGGCTAGACACCCACCAGTCCTTCAGATCTTAAAACACACTGCTGTCAGTGACGGATGTTCTGACTTTTAACGTATAAAAAATCTGATGTCTGTAAGGTGGCTCTGTTTATATTAAACTAATCCATGCAGCTGAATTTGGACAATCAAAGCTCTTAATATCCATACAGATACTTTCTAGATTCCTGGTAATCATCCTTTAAATCAATCAAGGGACTTTAAAAGATGTCAGCATTTGAGATCTGCTGCGCAAATGCTCACTAGACTTCTCTTCCTGACCGAAACCTGTCTGACTCCCTCATCAGCCCCCGTAATCCCCATTGCGATCCCTCCCCTGGATACAAGATCACAAGACAGGGTGGACAAACAGATCTGAAGTTGGAATCACTATCTTCTTCAAATAATCCATCCATGGCTCTACCACCTCGAAAAGCACCACTAGCAACATGGAACTCTTGACCTTCAAACTCCTCACCACCGCCATCTATACCCTGAGTGGCATCCTCATCCTCTGCTCACCCTGGCCATGCACCAACTTTGGCAGCACCACCACAGACTTTGTTGGCCCCCGATCCTCGACTACCTGGAAGACCTCATCGATCCCAAGTCGACTTACCTCCTTGAGGACCTGTCCAACCTTGGGCTCACCCAATGAGTGAAAAAGCCGCACACATGCTGCCAGACACTTACTGGACCCTATCTTCACCAACTTCAGTGACATCACAGTAGACAAGTCCACACCAATCAGCTGGCAAACCACACCCTTGTCAGCTTCAGGATACCCATCCCACAACATCACAGAAACACCATCACCAAATATTCAGGACAGAACTGGAACAAGATATAAGAAGCATCCTAGTCTTCCAGCTCCTACACCACCAGCCTCAGCACAACATCCTCCCCCAATCCATCTCCATTTTAATGCATTTGCATACACCCTGACTCCTCTCAAAGCCCAACACACCATGATAATCAGATTGCAAGCAAGCTGATACCCGAAAGACCTCGAGCTCACCAACAACACCTACAACAAACTTGAACTCAGATGGAGACAAAGACTACATCAACAAGAGTACCTACAAATCTGCCCTGAGATGCTACCATCAGTAATCAGACCCACCAAATGCTCTGCATTCACTTATCGCAACAAAAGCAGCACCAACATTGCCAAGAAAATCTCTATGGTGAATAACCTCACCTCTCCATTGTAGAGCTTGCTTTAAAGAGGATTCTTTAAGGTCTATCTTTCTACCATCTCACTTCTCCTACCATCCTGATCTTCGGTACTGGAACCAAGCTACCAATAAAGAAGTAACCTACATGAACAGATGGACTCTGTATCTTCCTTTACAACAGTCTCTGATTGAACAATGAAGTACAGCACAGGTTCCAAACTAGTGTTCATGATGGAAGCAGGCTCACAGAAGGTCTTCAAGTATCACCACCTGATGGCAGGTTAGGAGGATCCTGACAGATAGAATGAATGGAAGAAAAGAGAGAGAGGAGAAGAAGGAAGCATCACTGGTTTGAACGCTGTTGCCAGGGTTACTTTTGCATATGGTTGCCAGTTCAGCCATGAAAAATGTGATGGGAGAGATGGATCTCAAATTGTATATTGTCCTATATGGCGTGCATGGTCAATGAGTATCACAAGTATATAACAGGCATGTTTATTGTATAACTCAGGAAAAATGCATGTCATGGAGCTGGACCCAGTATGCACACAATCTTGACCTTTTGGTAACATATGTATTAATTATATTCCTATAAATGTGGACCTTTGCTCTACAGGTAAGAAAGTAAAACAGGCTTCCCTCATTTGGCTGTGATTCCCCAATGCCCATAGACTAAACAGAAATCTTTACCATCTCCTCATCAATTAGTGACATCATGGTATTGCATTGAGGACAACCAAAGAGTAACAAAAAATAAATTCTTCTCCATCAAAGACCTCTCCATGGACACCCTCCAAGAAGAATCTATTAACCTTTCAAACTCCACCATCCCAGTTCAGATGTTTACACACTTCTCAGCATGTATGTTTCAATCCTGAACAACATAGTACTCAACACAACTGAAAACATAGACCTCCATACTGAAACCCTCAGTATTAGAAAAACAAACAAGGGCTCCCAGAGAACAAGGATGCCATACAAATTTTAAAAAATAAATGGAGACCTACCACTATCCAAGATAGCCTCACCCAACTCAAAGCAGTTTGCTAGGTACTTGAATTGCTCATCACCAAAACTAATGCTATTTTCAACAACCAGCAATGAAGCAAGTAATTGAAGAAAAACTCTGTTCAAGGCTGCCTGTTCACACATAAAGCCAAACCCATAAACTTTATTCTCACAATCAGTAGACAATTGTAATGCCAGTAATTCCTTCTTCATAAAGAACACGTCCTTCCTTATGCTAAACTCATTAACATCGTCAACTCACTCCAGCCTGCATCCTATGAATATTCTATTTGATAATGATCCATCAATTGATCTCTTCAAGAAGATGCCATTGCACCCATATTCAGCATATTTAATGCATTCCTCAATATAGGACACTTGAAATATATCCACAAGACAAAACGGATCTTCCTACTGCTGAGGAGGCCAAACCTCGGATCAGATCTTGCCAACTGGCTCCTCATCACCTACCTAACACTTTTAGGAAAGAACATCAATAAGCAGTTTCTACACAACTACAGGAGCCGATCAACAAGAACTAGACACAGTGTCAGACAACACTTTCGTTCACTCCATTGGTTACCTGTGGCCGAACGAGTCAAATTTAAAGCCCTGACCCTGGCCCATCGGGCTTTGCACGGATGTGGTCCCGGCTATCTACGGAAGCGTTTCAGGTTCTACACCCCTGCTAGATACCTCATCATCCCAGCTCCTGGCTCATATTCCTCGCTTACAGCTTACAAGAATGGGGGGCAGTTCACTTGCGTTAGAGCTGGCATTGATTGGCACTCCATCCCACTTGCTCTTCGTAGTATTCACGACCGTTGCTTATTTAAAAAAAAAAATGAAGACCCATCTTTTTGTTTGATCCTCTCTTCCCTAGGCTTCCTCTCTCTCTAGGTTCCGGCTGGGACACTCTTTGAGTATCTGTGCCTGCTACAAGTGCAAAATAACATAAAATAACATATTAGTCAGGACTATTACTCAAGTTTCAGGCCTCTTTGAAGACTTCAGATATCTACTCTTCAATAATTAACAACAACCTCCTCACCTGTGATTGAGATGAATCCTGCCACTTTCTCAGAATCAAACTTTTTGCATCCTTCTACATAGAGGTTCATCAAGTATTGATCCAGGCCATGAACACGATTGAGTAACTCCAATAGAGTCTGTAATTGTTTGACCTCCAATGTCAACAACCACCATTGTTGTACTGAGATAGAAATTACAAGCCCTCTGAAACGTCCTGTCTCCTACAGCATACCCAGCTAGCCGCCCTCTTCCCCAGCATCTTCAATCTCTACATTGAACCCTTTGGTCCCATACTCAACAACAACAACAGCAAGGTCCATCAATATGACAATGACGCTCAACTCTATGTCTAGCCAAGGCATTTCATCAGTCAAGACCTGCTTTGAACTGATCCAAAACCGGATGTGAGCAACCACCCTGGAATTCAAACCACAGTAATTGAGTTCCTCTGATTTGTCAAATTCCTCAATCACAGGTTCAAATTTGACATAAAACTAGACATATTTTCCCTGAGCTGACATACAGTGCTCCATTACTTACATTCACCTTTGACAGCGATCTCACAATCAATGAACACATGAGCAAGAAACCCAAGACAACATAATACCAGCTCTTCCTCCTTAAATAAATGAAACCATTCCTTTTGTAAGCCAACTTCAGATCAACAGTACTTACACTGGACCATCCTACTGTGATGAAAGCAGCTGTCTAGTCAACAGACACTATAACACCACCTTGCTAGCCATGAAAGGCATCCCACATGATGAGGATATTTAAATTATAAGCTTGAAGAAATATGAGCAGACTACCCCAATACTGGAACACTTGAAAACGCAAAACTTGTACTATGTTAATTTAATCAATTTTGTTTGTAGGGGTTTTACAGCCAACACATGTTTTGTCCCATGGGGTGCAGAGGTGCGGGACATTTTAAGGTGGTGGACCAAAAAATACGAAAAAGGTTACAAGAAACAAAGATATGTTATGTTATGTTATGTTAAGTGTGATTTGTAAAGCGCACTGACACCGAAGCTTCCTGGCGCTGATAAACAGAACAAATGAGGGGAGAACGTAAATGATTAATTCTAAATAGGAGTGGGAAAGAGATGGGTTTTTAGCATTTTCCTGAAATTCAGAAGGGAAGAACAGGATTTGATTGGGAGAGGGAGGAGGTTCCAAAGCACAGGAGCTAGGTAGGAAAAACGACGAGCGCCGAATCTCTTGGTTTTACTCCTTGGGGTAGTCAGTAAATCGCGGTGAGCAGATCGGAGATTGCGTGTGGGACAGTGAGGGCAGATGAGGGATTTAAAAAGGCAGGGCTAAGACAGTGCTTTGAAAGTAAGGCATGCCACCTTAACGGCGGCCCTACGATCGATTGGGAGCCAATGAAGGCTCGTGAGCAGAGGCTTGGCTGATTGCCATCTGGGAGTTCCATGGATCAGGCGGGCAGCCTGATTCTGGACAACCTGTAGGCGTTGAATCAAGAATTGTGGCAAACCGTGGTAAATGGCGTTGGAAAAATCCAGACGGGAAAGTACCAACGAGATGATGGTTTGAGTGAGTGCTGCTGGGGGCAGAAAGTGACGTACTTTGCGGATCCTTCGGAGTTGATACATGCAGGAGGAGACCACCGCTCCAACTTGAGCCCTGAGAGAGAGCTCGGTGTCAATAACGACACCTACACTCTTTACTGTTTTTGCTGGGGTAGGGGGGGAGCCGAACTCTGGAGGCCAGAACTGAGGGCCCCAGTAGATGTGGCTGAGTCCAGGAAGAAGGAGCTCGGTTTTGCCGGGGTTCAGCTTTAATTGGTTCTGGTTCATCCAGAGTTGGATGTGTGTCATAGCTCCGTGAAAGGTTTTAATAGCGTGTGGTGAATTGAGAGAGAAAATAATTTGTAAGTCGTCAGCATAGTTATAGGTGACGATATCCCATTTCAGAAGTGAGGTGATAAGGGGCCGAAGATAGAGGTTAAAGAGGAGCGGGGAGAGAGAGGAGCCTTGGGGGACACCACAAGAAGTGTAGGTCTTATTTGCAGTATAAGGACCTAGGCGGACCGCCTGTGTTCTTCCCGTGAGGAAGGATTTGACCCACTCAAGAGCAACGCCCTGGATGCCCGCCTGCCCGCCACGGTGGAGAAGAATGTTATGATCCACCGTGTCGAACGCGGCAGATAAATCCAGTAGGACGAGGGCTTGGGGAATACCCGCGTCTGCTTTACTCCTGAGTGTGTCAAGAACTGCCAAGGTGACAGCTTCAGTAGAATGGGCAGGTCTGAGGCCAGCCTGAGTCGGTTCGAGATAACAAGAAGATTCAATAAAACTTGATAGGCAGCGGGTGACATGGGCCTCCATGAGTTTAGAAAAATAGGGGAGGAGGGAAATGGGGTGGTAGTTCGATGGCTCCGCCACATCAGCACCAGGTTTTTTTAAAAGGGGTACCAGGATGGCCTCCTTGAAGGAGGTGGGGCAGATGCCGGTGCTGAGAGAGCTGTTGAGTAGATGTAAGATGCTATCGGGTAATTTAAGACATATGCTCCGCAAGATGAACGGCGGGCAGCAGTCATTCGGGGAGCCAGATTTTACGCAAGTGGCTAATTCCGCCAAGGAGATGGGATCTAAAATAGGAAAAGATGTGAAAGTCGAGGGATTGTTAAAGGAATTATCCGGAGATGGCAATTGGGGGAGTGAAGGGATAGATTTTTTGATTGTGGAAATTTTTTCTAAGAAGAAAGTGTTCAGGGTATCACAAGCTTCCTGGGTGGGGGTCTGGGCTGGGAGGGTTCTCTCGTCGATAGTTAGTTCGTTCAGGACTCTGAACACCTCCTTAGATTTATCAACTGCCGAGGAAATCCTATTGGAAAAGTGATCAGTTTTAGCTTAGATTTAGAAATCGTGTGTAGGCACATTGTGGATCCCGGCACACGTGACATTTTAATCCATTGTATGTCCTTAGATTTTATTTAAATATGAGGAGAGTGGGGGAACAGAAGTAGATAGAAACACTCTTTAGTCCAAAAGCTAGGTGTGAGCTAGAAGAAATTCATCTTTTTTACTCTATAGGTCTAAGTAGAGGGCACAGTCTGTATTATAAAAAAAACTCAGTTTAGTTGAGTTAGAGATTTGCTTTCATTAGATATTTATGATGTTAAGAACAGAGTTAATTTATAATCACTTGAACAAACTGATATATTATTACCTCCTAAGTTTAGGTGAAAGAGAAGTTCCTTGGTCCAGCTGAGGCTTGAATTATAGTTAGTGAGTATTTAACAAGAGGAAATAATATGTAACACAGTCGGTACTCAAACCGAGTCTGACTCCACTACATCTCCTGTTTTATCTGGTGGGGGTGTTGAGCAGGTAGAACAAATTGTTTTATCAGTTTGTGAGGCTGCATTTGGCCGAATGTTATCCCAGATTAATGAACGCATGGATACAAAACTTAGTGTTATGGATGCAAAATTAGAGCAGTTAAATTCGGCCATAGACCAATTAAATATGCTAAGTGAGGACATCAAAGTAACACTTAAAGAAGGTTACATCAAACAAATAAGGCTAAAGACCCACTTACACACACTCAATATAGAACAAAGGGGACAAGCAGTGGGCAAACCATGGAAACACCCTTGATTGAAGAGTTGAATAGGGGTGGAAACACAAGGGGCAGGACAGAAGTAGTATGTGCTAGTGACGAAGGTCCCAATGACAGACTTCACGCTCAGGCAGCTACAGTTCCCCTAGAAATGGTTAGAGGCTCAGAGGCAATGGACAGCCCTAAAGGAACCAATCTTATTCCCAATACAGATACCCTATGCCTACTCCCAGCTGCATGTCCGTATGTTTTGGTTCTAGATGGGGTCCCTACCCTTAAAAGAGAACAGAAAGAGTCATGGCTCAATCTTAAAACCAAAACTGTTGATTGGCTAACAAAGTTTACAAAATTTAAGCCGCAACATATGAATGACATTTTGATGGTTCGCAGGGTAGGGTGGGTAGGCAACTCTTCAAAGAATATAAAAGGGGATTGTATAGTTATAAACTTTAGATGGCCGTATATGGTCCGCAGCCTGTTGAGAGTTCAGGAGGAGATGTCCCTTCAGAATACTTGTATCCATGCCTTACCTCTGGGTTACTTTTACAGACCAACATTCGGGAGGTCTGGAAGTGATATTGACGGCCCTCTTCCAACCAGGAATAGATATCAGGAGCTATCATCCTTAGAAGCCGTAGATTTACATCAAACCATAGAATTTTATGGGAGGAAATCCTATGATGTAAGGAAGGAAAAGGTAACTGTGAACCAGTAGAACTGGTAGGAAAAAGGGACTAGGGGCTATCCAATGCCGGACATATGAGGAAGGGTTACAGGAAGGAGGATCACACGAGTACAATGAGCAGGAAGGTGGGCGAACTACATCTATCCCGCTGCCTATCATATTGGACCGTTCAGATTATGCTACAAGTATCAGTGATACTAGTAATATTATTAACAATATGGTAGGCGAGTTCCAATTTGCTGGTACAACTGATAAACCATTAAAGCCATGCTTTATCTCATGGAATGTAGCAGGGCTCAACCGGAATCTTAGAGACACAGATTGGCACGAGTACATCGAACAGAGCGACATCTGTCTCCTGCAAGAGACTTGGTCCCTAGAAACCCCTCATAGAGTCTGTTACAAGACATTTAGCGTGAACGCAACTCCATCAGCAAGAGGGAGGCCATCAGGGGGTCTTGTAATATGGATAAGGGTAATCCTAGCAATTGAAATAACCCAACTGAGTATAACATCCCGAGATATTGTTGGTGGAAAAATTACCACCAAGGATGGAAGGGTATTATAGCTATTTAACCTCTATACCAGGCCCAGCTTAGCCTCAAAAGAATCATTGATCATAGAACAATTGGATTCCATTTAAAATCCCTGGAGACAAAGGCAAGTGTACTAATAGGTGGGGATTTAAATTGTAACTTTGAGCCCGTGACAGGGCTTGGTAATATTTTTGAGGATGAAGACATGACTAACAATATTCCTGTGCTAGAGAGTTCTAGCACAGTACCATGTACTGTGGCAGAAGTACAAATTATGAAACTAGTTGTCGGGCATGGACTAAGAGCCTGCAATGGGCGTTTACCATCGGACAAACCAAAAGCGCACACATTCTGTAGAGGTAGCTCCCGGAGTAATATAGATTACATACTAGTATCATTAGAACTTTGGTCTTATGTAATTGACCTAAAAATAGACCCAAGAATAGAGAGCGATCATCGTCCCCTCCAATTGTCATTATCTGACCAGCTTTTTCCTTTTTCTCCTCGAAGTATTGAGGATTGCAATACTATCTCTGATTATCTTTTAGTAAGCAATAATCGTCGCTCCCTGAAGTGGCCACATATCCTAGGGAATACCGAGGCTCTGGCAAACATTTATAATATATTTGCAGACTCTTTTGAATCCCATATAGATTCATCAATAGAGAAGGATAATTTTCTAGAATTACACAAAGATATTTTGGTAGCATTGACACCGATTGTGACCAACATTCCAAGGAAAAAGAAAGGAGGAAATAAAAGCTATAATAAAAATTTATGGTATGACAAGGGTTGCCATGATGTAAAGACTGAACTAATAACGGCAATAAAAAATGGAAATACAATTAGTATAAAGGAGACCAGAATTAAATACAAGAAAACACTTGACAATGCGAAATAGTTTTTCGCATTGTCTGGGACAATGATATTTGGACAGATTTACTCAATGCAGCCAAGACTAAGGACCACTTGGGCTTTTGGAGGCTTGTAGCCAAAGGGAAGAAGATGGGGAAGCATACTAAAGACATATATCTTGATGCAGATACATGGGTGGACCATTTTACGAGTTTGTACGCGGTATCAGGAAACAGGAAATTTCAACCTAATGATGGGTTGGTACCTAATACAAAGGATCTTAAATTAGTTTTTACCTTAGATGAAACAATATTGGCAATTAGTGCAGTTAAACTAGGGAAAGCCCCCGGACCTGATAAAATTCCGGGTGATTTATTGAAGCCCGATATCAGTGTCTGGGGACCATACATTAATTGTTTATGCAATGCCATAGCTTCGGGTGCTTCAATCCCGGAAACTTGGAAAGGGGCAGAAATGATTAAAAATTTTTTAAAAGGGAACTGTTATGACCCAGCAAACTATTGCCCAATTAGTTTAATAGATATTTTACAACAACATTTTGCCAGGCATATTTTAAATCGATTAAATATTTGGATTGAGGAAAACAACGTGCTTACAAAATTCCAGGCAGGTTTTAGAATAAAACTTAGCACAACGGACCAGGTTTTTAGGTTCACTTGTTTGTGTTGGAAATATGTAAAATTAAGAAAAGGACACCTCTACGTTGCCTTTGTAGACTTAAAGGCAGCGTTTGACCTTATTCCACGTGCTTTATTAGGGGACACACTGAGACGCCAAGGGGTGTGTTAAAATGAAGATTATCTTGTAGACAGGTCACGTAGAAGCAGTCTGGTGACTTACTTGAGCAGATAATAAGGTTACACGAAGACAATTACGCAAAAGGGAGGTGGGGTCTGAGGGGCGAACTCTCAGGAGCAATCCCTATAAGAAGGGGTGTACACCAAGGATGTGTACTGGCACCAACACTATTTTCACTGTACGTAAATGATATCCCCAATTTTCTGAATGGCTGTATGAATGATGCACCAAAATTGGGGGGTGAGTTGGTGCCAGCGCTCTTATTCGCTGACGACACCATATCAATATCAGAAACACCAAAAGGATTGCAAAGCCTAATAGACTCCTTTTATACATATTGCAACACAAAAGGTTTACAAATTAACACTAGTAAAACCAAATACATGGCCATAAATCCCTATAAAACTTTTAGGAAAAACATAGTTTTGAATGGCCAAAAGTTGGAGTATGTGCAGGGTTTTAGTTATTTGGGCATATCTTTGGACACAAAGCTATCATGGAAGACACAAATGGAAAAAAGT
Source organism: Triturus cristatus (assembly GCF_964204655.1). Lineage (NCBI taxonomy): Eukaryota > Metazoa > Chordata > Amphibia > Caudata > Salamandridae > Triturus > Triturus cristatus. The sequence goes on from NC_140588.1 coordinate 79,501,929, forward strand.
AAGATAGACTTGCTCCAAAATTCCTTACCCATAATGAAAAAGCATAGGAGAAGCTTTTCTAAGGCAGTCTCTCCAGCCCTTGAGGTGTTTAAATACAAAGCACAATCAGCAGCACTGTACGGGGCAGAAATATGGGGCCCCCACTGCAAAAAGATTTTTGAGGTGGGGGAAAATACATTTTATAGAATGCTCCTAAGCCTCCCTGTACAAGCACCATTAATTCCAATTATTCTGGACTTGAATGTAAAACGAACCGACCATTCTGCACTTCTAAGACCCCTAACATTTTGGGTAAGGTTATGGCCAACTCCAGAATTAATGCACTACAAGGCTGGCCTAGAGGAGATCATGGAGTTGGATCAGAATAGATGTATTTTGTGGTTTAGACATGTTTTCTTATGGCTTAGAAAGTTGGGCCGGTCCCAGTTTTGGGACGACCCAACCTCATTGTCTTCCGGCACGAAGAAATTGTTAAAATCTACTTTCTGGGTCTATATCCAAAGTAGTGTGCTATATGGCTCACCCAACGGACCGTTAACGACCAGATTTCTTTTGTTTAAGGACGTAGCAAAATTCGAGCTTTTACTTGATGAAGTGCATCCCCAACTTGCAAAAACTTTATACATGAAATTTAGATATGGTGTATTGAACATAAATGCAATTAATTCAAGCTGGGCCGTTAATTATGATGGAACTGATAACGATTTGTGTACTTTATGCCCAGATAAAGTCAAAGAAAAGGATTTGCAAGTTTTATTCTTTTGTCCCGCATATGTTAAGCCTAGGAAAAAATGGGTTATACCCATTTGTAAAAACATAGGAACAAGATGAGGTAAAGAATCAGAAAGAATACTAAAGACTGATACAGCTCAAGCAATTGTTTTTAGCATAAGTAAATTTTTACTAGCTGTAAGCTTCGTAAGTGCAAAAGCAGGACTGAAGTTATAGTGAACCTGATCAAGCACTCTAGAGAAATTATTAATGAATTTAGTTTGTGCATGTCAAAGGGAATAAGGGAGTTTTTACTGCAATAATTTATTAATTAGAAATTACTATTAAATTGTGTCTCTTTTCTTTTTATCTCATATATGGAAGAACAAACAAATGCCTGATGTAATATGGTTTGATAATTTGTGATAACGTCATTTTTAATTCTTCATGCCTTTTTAACATATTTAAAATCGTATTTATTTTCTTAATCCTAGGGCGATAGGTTATTATAAGCCTCTTTCCTTGACATTCTTTTTATTCACAATTAGCTGTATGGCATTGATGCACTATTTGTATTAGGATTTGTATGTATTATCTGCATCTTTTATGGTTTAAAGGAACCGAAATAAATATTTTCTGAATCTGAGTATTTAATTAACTGTCAACTATAAGTAAAGGAGGGCGGATTATAAGTAGATGGATATTAAGCGAATGATGTCCTCAAAAGTGTAGTACAAAAAAAGAGATACCTTATGTCCCTCTATATATATATTATCGAGAGGAAATCTAGGAAGGGCTAGAGAAGAAACACATGCAAGTGAAATTAGATGTAATGTGATTGGTTAAATATGCACCACAGTAGTCAAGTGAATAATTTGAGGGGCTAGATATAGCTACCCTTCACACTCTAGAACAATTCTAACATAGTGAGATAAAGGATTAAAGCCCCCAAGTCAGGTTATTGTTGCCAACAGTTTCACAATAAGTGATTTAGTCATAGCAATAAAGTTAGGACACAGAAAATAGTAAAGCATCATTCCCTTGAACAGTCACACTATCAACTACAAATTAGAAGAGCTTCAAATATTTTTTGATCTGATCGAAATGAAATATTTATACAGGTTAGAATCATAAGCGCATGTGTCCAAGTGAATACTCATGATCGGACAATGAGAAAGTTTATACTGATGAAATAACCAAATAATCATTAATATTAGAGGGAATCATTGACCAGGTGCAGAGAAATAGACCAAAAATTATTTTTCAAGGTTATATAAATCAACAAGTAGTAAGCATTAAGCAGTATTTTAGAGTACATCTATTAATATCAGAGGAAAAATCCCTTCTAATAATATCATAATGTTAGGACTGGTATAGCCACTGTACTCATGAATTACCTCTTTCTATAATTTGGACATTCATCGCTACATGTTTCACATGACCGAGGAGAGATTCCTACCGGAGAGGTACAGATATTTTAAATGTATTTATAACAGCTGTGTAATGTTTTCCTGCTTAGGCCCATCAATCGTTGGAAGCTGTAGGACATCACTCAGCTAAGTTGCCTTTTTGTTGGGGTATTGTGTCTAGAGATTCTAAATTAAAGCCATGGCTGAGGATAGATACTGGTTAGTCTGAAGGTTATGAGTAACAAAAAATTCATCACTGCATTAAGGTCTAATCAACTTTTTACTGTATCTACACACAAGATCCATTCAGTTATTTTTATTTCTTAAAGCCAGTTCACAGTGACCTATGGTGATATTTGTTTTATTTCAGTCAATTGGAATGTTCTGAAGTATTTATTTGACAATTGGAACTGTTTTACCAGAGACTACTTGGTTCAGATGTATGTATACTCCAGTAATGGTCTTGCATTAGAATGTTTAATGGTTTGTTTTGCTTCTGATTTTACATAAGCACATGTTACATGGACATTTGATAGCATAGATTGTAAAGACACTGTTGCAGGTAAATAGCTGTTTGAAGGTATACATCTGTTGCTGAATACAATGTTAGACATTCTGTTTGTCTCTAGTTTGCAAACAGAGCAGTTTTGACACCTGTAGACACCTGTAACTTTCTTCATAACGTTAATGGGATCTTTTGATTTTACAGTGTGATTGGCACAATCTTTGTTTCAATGTCTTATCTCTCCTTAATCTCATTTGCGGGTAATCAGCAATGGCATTGGTCAAGGAGAGATTGTTTCATTGCTTTCTAATATATCAATGTCTTTTCAGTACTTTCCGGATGTATTAATGGCCATTATGAAAGTTGGTTATCAATCTAATGGTGACACTTTGAATTAATTTCAGCAGGATCTTTTGTTACTAGAGACTTGCAGTCTATTTGCTACATTTATTGAGCAGTTTTATTCATTATAGTTAGATTTTGGCCCATTTCTGTCAGACGTTGTTTTATTTCCTGTTTAGTTGATTTGTAGGGGTCTGGATTGCTTCAGTTGTGTTTGTCTCATAGTAGTTCACTTTTAGCTTTATGTTTCATATAATACTTGCCGGATGACAGCTGTCTGTGTTAAGTATGGAGTTTGCTGTGGTTGCATTTCTGTGCATCTTGGTTTGTATTTTGCCATACTTAATGTATACCGTAAAGACCAGATAGCCCACTGTTGTTTCTGAGAAGGTCGAAGTTATATTGGTATTCTATTTGCTCTTGTTCATTCTTTTAATGTAATCGTCCATTGGCAATCTGGGACATTGCCAAATTATCAAAACAGCATCAGTGCAACAGGCCCACAAGTTCACTTGTGTGTGAAAATATTGAAATTCATCATACCACCAGCAATGCTTTTACACTTCTCCCAAGGATGCAGCCATACGATGCAGCAGATTTAGCTTCCATTGCTGTCCCTTGCTTCTGGATGTAGTACTCATTATTGAAACAAAAGATGTTTTGATTGAGGAAGAGTTTAAGCATGTACACTATAATTTCACTATTTTTCAGATGATATCCTAATCTTGTAGACAGAACCTTCTTCTCATACTCTATTCCATGTGTATGCATCATAGATGCATACAGCCTTACAACATCTATAGTGGCTAGTATGTAATCTTCTTGCCCATCTAGGCTATCCAATTTCTGAAGTATGTCCATGGTAGCTCTAATATATAATGGAAGATTCTTCATTAGAGGCCATATATGGTAATCTATGTATTCAGCTAGTCCATAGTAAATGGAATTTATGCCAGCTATTTATTATCAGTCAACCATAGGTAGAACTCAATTTTGGGTATTAGATGCAGTGTAGCCATTAGTGGTAAGGGAATTTATAGCAATTGTTTTTTCAATTGTATGACATTCCACATCATGCTAATCATTTAGCTTAGTTTTCAGCTTTTTTGTCTTTGTCTTTGTTCAGCCAATATTATCCAGGTTGTGTAGTTGTCATTGTGCTTCTGCTATGTAGTCATCTGTGTGCAAAGGACTATGTTGCCACCCTTATCTGCTTCCTTTATTTCAGGTTGTTGACTCAGTGTATCTATCTACTTTCTATGATTTAGATTAATGTTACATGATAAATATTTTCCTTTTTTAATTATTGTGTTTTGAAAGAACTAATTGTGTAATATCCGGTGTCCATTCCCAGTTTCTAGGCAGTGATCCTAATAACTTAATTCCCTTCTACAGAAGTACCATGTACTGGGTGACTATTGTTAAAGAAGCAATCAAGTTAAAGTCCTCCAGATCCTGTGCTGTTACATTTGTGATAATCTGAAGATTAGTCATAGGAGTGTGATTATGTGTTTTGCTGTGGCAAAAACCCTTGAGTTTGAGGCTTCCTATGAAATGAAAAAGATCCATTTCATAGATACTAAATCCCAGTATGCTGTTGAGCAGAATGATAGACCTTTATTAAAAAGTTCTGATTGGGCATTGCTCAAATTGGAAGAAGAAAGATTCACCACTAGTTGCTTTTCACTTCTTGATCCTTCTTTTGTCAGTGAAAATGCTCGCAGATCCACCATTGAGTGAGGCCTCCCCCAGACCCTGTGAGTGTTCGTGGCCCTCCTCCACCCTCAGGTTCACCTGCGCCTCATCCCTGTTGGTCCAGTGGACCTCTGTCTCCCGCTTTCCACTCCGGTTTTCCACTTGTTTTCAATCGTATTTTCACTTGTTTTTCACCCTCTTTTCTAAATCTATATTTCTGCTTTCTTCTGCTTTCTGCACTTTCCTATGCTCTGCTTGTCTTCTGTTTTTCACGGATTCCACCCCGGTTTTCCACTCGTTTTCTCACTTGTTTTTCACCCTCTTTTCTAAATCTATATTTCTGCTAGCATCACCAGCCGACACCCACGGGCCCTTCAGCTGTCACCACTGCAGGCACACCTGCAACACCGCCAAGAAGACGGATCCAGCACAACCCACCCACAAGAATACAACCGAACCGAAGCCCCTGCAATGCATCCTCCTCAATGTCCGATTACTTCACAAACATGCAACCAAAATCTGGGACGTCCTCGACAGCACCACCCCGTATGTAGCATTCTTCACCGAAACCTGGACACGGACATCACCATCGACATCCCCAAAGAATACAAGATCTCCAGGAAGGACCGTCCCACCCGCCTGGGAGGAGGAATCACCATCGTCCACAAATCCACCCTCCGCCTGAGCACACTCCCGAACGAGCACACAGACCTGATGGAACAACTTCACTTCAAGATTCTGGCCAGCCCCTCCACCACCCTCCGAGGAACCCTCATCTACCGACCCCCTGGAACCCGCGGACCCTTCGCTAACTCCATCAATGGACATCATCTCCCCACATGCCATCACATCCACCAACTACACCCTGCTGAGAGACCTCAACTTCCACATCGACAACCAACTGGAACCCAACACCGCATCCCTCCTGGACAACCTCCATAACATTGGACTCAGCCAGATTGTGACCGAGCCCACGCACTGAGCAGGACACACCCTCGACTCCCTCTTCACTAAAGGAAACTCCATCACCTTCAGCGACACCAATCGAACTCCCATGGACCGATTATTGTTGCATCCACTTCACCTTCAGAACACCCACCATCCACAGACACCAGCACCTGCTCCCACGAAGAAACTGGACCAAAATCACCGGCGACCAGCTCACCTCCTCACTCAACATCTCCACCCCAACCATCGCAGAACACGATGACCCCAACACCGCAGCACGAACCCTGCATAGATGGATCTTGGACAGCGCCAACACCACAGCCCCCCTCAAGAAAAACAACAATACCCGTGCCAAGAAAGCCAGATGGTTTACCACCGAACTTCAAGAGTCCCGACGCACCTGCCACCGCCTCGAAAAGGCCTGGAGGATCACCAAATTCACAGAAGCCCACAACAACTTGAGAGCCGCCACCAACTCATCAGAGAAATGAGAAAAAAAGCGATTGAAGACAGAATCTCCCCCCACGCGCACAACAGCAAGGAACTCTTCAACATCATAAGGGAGTTTGCCCAACCCACCAGCGAGTCTACTGACATCCCTCCCTCACAAGACCTCTGAGAGAAACTCAGCACCTTTTTCCACCACAAACTCAAGAGCATCTATGACAACTTTAACGAAGACAACCAACACACTGAACCCTCACCAACCACCCCCGACACCCGGAAACCAGCGATTGACAACTGGACAGCCCTCACAACCAAAGACACACTGAAGACAATGAAGTCAATCCACTCTGGGGCCCCCACGGACCCCTGCCCCCACCACATCTTCAACAGACCCACCGACACCATCGCATCCATGCTCTGCCACACCATCAACCGCTCCCTGGTGACCGCCTCATTCCCCGACGACTGGAAACACGCCAAGGTCAACCCCCTCCTGGAGAAACCCTCGGCAGACCTCACCAACCTCAAAAACTACAGACCCATCTCCCTGCTCCCGTTCCCAGCAAAAGTAATCGAGAAAGCCATCAACAGCCAACTCGCCACATTTATCGAAGAGCACAACATTCTCGACTCCTCCCAATCCTGCTTCAGAAAAAAACACAGTACAGAAACCGCCCTCCACGTCGCAACAGACGACATCTGCACCCTACTGGACAAAGGAGAAACAGTAGCCCTCATCCTCCTTGTCCTCTCAGCGGCGTTCGACACAGTCTCTCACTGCACCCTAATTTGCAGACTCCATGACGCAGGAATCCAGGACAAGACCCTCGACTGGATCCGCTCCTTCCTCTCCGGCAGAACGCAGCGGGTCAGACTCCCCCTTTCCTCTCACTCCCTACTCCTGCCACCTGCGGAGTCCCCCAGGCCTCCTCCCTCAGCCCGACGCTCTTCAACGTCTCCGGTCGCCCCCATCGTCAGAATCTACGGACTCAACATTGTATCGTACGCAGATGACACCCAACTCATCCTCTTCCTGTCCAATGAACCCAACACTGCCAGACACAACTTTCAAGAAGGCATAGAAGCCATCGCCAAATGGATGAAAAACAGCTGCCTACAACTAAACACCAACAAAACAGATGTACTCATCATGGGCCCAAACCCCGACGCCTGGAGCAACACCTGGTGGCCACCCGCCCTCGGAAACCCGCCAACCCCCACGGACCACGCACGCAACCTGGGAATCATCCTGGGCTCCGAGCTCAAAATGGACCGCCAGGTCAACTCAGTCTCGTTTTCCTGCTTCCACACCCTCCGCCTCCTTCGTAAGACCTTCAAATGGATCCCCCTCTAACACAGAAAGACCGTCACTCACACCCTGGTCACCAGCAGACTCGACTACGGCAATGCGCTCTACGCCGGAATAAACAAAAACCTCACCCGCAAGCTACAGAACATCCAGAATGCCACCACAAGACTGGTCCTCAACCTTCCAAAACACTGCCAAATATCCCAGCACCTGCGCACACTCCACTAGCTCTCTGTCGAGGCGAGAATCACCGTCAAGATACTCACCCACACACACAAGGCCCTCCACGGCCCTGGACCAGCATACCTGAACAACAGACTCAAATTCCACGCACCCCAAATGACCCTACAATCAGCCCAGCTCTCCAACACCGTCCTCACTCGCACCAGAAAGACCAGATCGGAATGCCGCTCCTTCTCCTTCCTCGCGGCCAAAGCCTGGAACGCCCTTCTGCTCCACCTCAGACAGACAACATCGCTCCCCATCTTTGCAAGAAACCTCAAAACCTGGCTCTTTGACAGACCGCCTCCTTGATGGAATGGATCCTCGTGGGTGAGTAGTCGTGCTCAACAAACTCCTGATCGATTGATTGATCTTTTCCACCTTCAATTTGGATTTCATTGTGACTCCTGGTGTTGATTGCTGGTCATTTCCTAGTGTTTGCTGTTGTGATCTGAGTCTTCTATCTAGTGAATATTTATTGCCCAGATGGTGTCATATTTCTTCAAAAAAACACTCCTAGTTTGGATGTAGTATCTTCTAACTCAGTGTCCTGCGATGCTGTGTCAGATGTGGTTGCTTGATCAAAGACTTTTTGTTTGTTAATTCGTCTTTAAAGGGGTATCTTATTTTTTGGCAAAAGTATATAGCCTCCTAGTTGGAAATCAAGTTGATTCCGTCTGTATTTATGTTTTTGCCTTTTAATTATGCCACATTAAATTTGTCACTTATTCTGCTCCAAACTTCATAGTTCTTTTTAGTGGTCACCACAATTAGCTTCATCAGTTCATTTTGTGATCTCATTCACTTCAGATTTATATTGTCTTATAAGCTTCCTGGGCTATACCTATTAGTTGTCTGTTGATATTATTTGAGGCCTCCCAGTGTTCATTCTCCCATATTTTAATTTAATTCAGATTTGTGGTTTCCATCAGAGGCAAAATTAGAATACGGAAGCCTCTTGGGTTTCTATTGTACTCAAGGTATTTATTAAGGGGGCTGCGTCCCATCATTTAGATGTTCCTATCTTTGTGGCTTTTTTTTAGAGCAGTGAATGTTGATCTTGCCTAAGAAAAAGACATTGTGAATTTGTGACTCCTAACCATTTGCATTTCACTGGCAAACCAGATGCACTGCATATTTAAACCAATGTTTCACGAATATTTGCTACATAAATTCTGGTACTCTCTAATGTTCTTAACGTAATCTTAAATGAAGTAAGGCCGGTTCGATTTTTCAATTTATCCTCAAGTGTTGCACACAATCCTGCTGATATTCTCGGCAACTCAGATCGTTTTGTTTATAAGTGAATATTTTTAAAAATCGCATTAGAAAATGAATGTTGTAAACATGCTGTCTCATCTTCATCAAAAATTCTTCATTGGGCCGAATAAAATAGACCATAAAAGCACACGATATCAAATACAAATCCACGGTGTAACAATAGTATAAATCCAAATTTACATTAATTTAAAAACAATTAAAACTGTGATGACGTCAGTGCATTTTAGGTCTCCCAGTTTAGCGTATAACCAAGTTAAAAGACACAGACACAAACATAAACACAGACACAAATACATAATTATCAAGCAAGATAGAGGATAACATCCTCGAATAGGGTCCGCCATGCCTCCCTAGCTAATGCTAAAGAGATAAAAGAAAAAACACCTCAATCTAACACCATTTAACAGAAAGGTGTTCAGTGCAAGAAATTTAGCCATATATAGTATTTCTGTCCTGAAAGGCTGCTTTCAGAAAAGCACACACGAAATAAGAAGTTCCATGTGAGCTTCAAAACTGTAAGTGGAGCAGGGCTACTCTACATGAGTCGAAAACCTAACTTGTGCAGCAAAGGCTGGATAAAGTGCTTACGTGCTAGACTGTACGGTTTGAAGAAAAACATAAAGTGCAAAAGTGATTGCGCAGATTGATTATTGCAGTCTGTATTATCAGTGGAATCAGGGGGATTTTTAAAAAGCAGTAACCAATAAATGGAACCTGCCCTGAAACGGAAAATAAGAGATCTCTTTCTTTTTGTGAGGTCTAAAGACAGATACACTGGAGGTAGGCCTGGTAATAAGGATCTGTAGTAAGATAAAACTGAAGATTTTAGAAGCTAGGTTTTCATTTTTAGTTCTTCTCTATACTCCATGTATGATGCTTTCACTACCGCCTTTGCAGTTTTAGTAATACTGGTAGGTTCGGAGAACCAGGCAGATAGGCCCAGTGTTCCTAAGGTGTTCCAAATGTAGCTTAGCCATGGGATAGAGAGGACCTTTTCATGAGAAAGCTAGTTGAGTATAATAACCCTACATAGTTTTGCTGCTAGGTTGGTTCAAACGCTGACCCACAGTAAGAGTGTCTGATATATAGGCTTGATTTAATTCCGAGTGTATAATAAAGCTGGAAGTTGTAGGTGGTAAACTCAGCAACAGCAGAATAAAGAGGTTTTCCTCAGACTGAAGGCCAGTACATTTGTTAAAGTCCCAGACACCCGTGCCATAAGTGGCTGCACTAATGCACTGAGAATAATATACTTTCAAAGGAGTAAGGACAGTCCCTCTAGACTCTGCTCTTAAGAGATTGCAGACAATCCCTGCGGTTCTGCAAAGCTTTTGGCTGGCCTACACCAGGTGGGCGTTCCAAGACCCTGATGAGCTAAAAATTAATCCTAGCTAGCAGAAGAGATCCACGGCTATAAGGTCTTGCAAATTTAGGCTGATTTTATTCAGCCTTATTTTCCCTGGTCCACAGGACATGATACGCAATGTTGTGTAATTGGTTTTCAAATTCTGGTCCGATATGAAAGAGGTGAAAAACTCCACTTGATGCCTCAGTGCATTTGGAGTAAGGGCAAACACCACCACATCGTCAGCATAGAGTAGCACAGGAATTGGAGAGCCTGCTACTCTAGGAATATCTGAGGGGCGGGAAGCTAAATGGACTGTGTAGGAGAGTAGGATCTGCACTTATGTTGCCCCCACTTTTTTTCTGATGTTAACACTGGTTTCTGGCTATAGTCTGGCTGGGTCCCTGCTAATCAGGGCCCCTGTCCCTCTGTTCTCTCTAAACAACTTGGAGTGCATATTAGATGCACTAGTGATTGGATACTCTGGTACCTTATGCGCCCCTAGTATATGGTACCTTAGGTACCAAGGGCATAGGTACTTCACAGGCCTACCAGGGGCTGAAGCATGTATTATGCCACCCCTGGGAAGCAGACTAAATCTGACACCACAGGCCTGCTACTGTAGCCTGGGTGAGGTAGTGTTAGCACTCCTCACTGAGGTATAGGTCCCTATATCTCACCATACACACACATATAAACCTATTAGTCACCCCTAAGGCAGGCCCTATCAATCCTGAGGGCAGGGTGCTTGGTTTACAATGTGAGGGGGTGCCTCTGCATGAGCAGGACCCCTCTGCAGCTGGCAGGGTCTATTCCCTGTGGCTGTTTGTGGATGCGGTTAAACCATATACTCTTAAGTGCATTATAACCTACCGGTAAATGCTAACTTTGGAATGACTGCATCAAAACATGTTGTGTTTGGTGTCAAACAACTTGGAATCATACCCCCACACCAGTAACTGGTGTGGGACTATGGTCCCACCCTTCTAGAGGGGACGACATGTACCCACTGTGGAAACACGGTAGAAATCTGAAAGAGCCCTGGCATCACAAAATGGATGCCACCAGCACAGACACTGGGCTGCCCTCCTGCTGCTGACTGAAACTCGCAGTGGAGGAGGCCCAACAATAGGCATCCTGTCACAGGGAGGTGTCACCACCTTCCAGACAGGATTTAGTGTATTGGGGCTGGGTGGGTGCACTCCTAGGGTGCTTTGAAGTCCTGCACTGGGGGAGCAGTAGGCTCCTCTGTGCATATGCCAGCTCAAACCGGTTCAGGGGCTACCTGTCCCTGCTCTGGCGTGAAACAGGACAAAGGTAAGTGGGTGTAACCACCCCTACCCTGACCCTCCCAGAGGAGTGGTCATAAAGCTAGTCCCTCCCTTTCTTTTAGTATAAGATAGGGAACCCTTGCCATTGCAAATTAGATATCCCTGGACGACGCTTTACAAGAAGAATCCTGGTCCTTCGACGTTCCACTACCTTTGGAAGACGGAAGAATCTCCCTTGGAGTCAAGGAGTGACTTCCCTGCTTGGCAGGCACCAAAACTTTGAATCAATGGTTGCAAATTTTCCCGCTCCCGCTGGAGCCTGAAGTCCCTGCAGCCCGAGAAGCAGATCTCCTGACTTCTCGATGGCTATTGTGAGTCCCCAGCAGAGGCGAGTGGACCCCATGAGTGACGAGGAACAGCAATACCCGGGTACCGTGCACTATTGTTGAGTGCAACCTCTTCACGACATTCTACAAACTTGTACTTTGGACCATTTGTGGCCCAGGCCTCCAGCAGGTTGTGCACCAAAAATCAGAGGACTACCCCATCCCAAGCGACCGTGGGCTCCTGTGAAGCTTTTCCTCAAGAGGCATCTTTGCAATCCCTTGCCTGTTGACTTGTGGGTCCCCTGAAGACTTTCTGATCAAACCAAAGGGCTCCTCTAGTTGCACCATGCCTGCCCTCATTTACCCTCGGTGGGTGAGTCCCTCAGACCTTGCTGGTCTGCACCATTGACTTAATTCACTTTTCACAAGACTTGCTTTTGCCAAGGCTTGTTGGCTCCAATCTGGTTGCCGACACTGCAGTCAGCTGCAGACATCATAGGTAACTCTGAATCCATCTGCTGGTCATCGTTGATCCCTCTTGGTCCTCGTGAGTGAAGAGTCAAAACACCCTTGATCTCCTGAAATCACCCGACATCCGTGGGCATCCATCTTCCTGGCCACGGGTCACTGGCAAGTGACTGTGAACACTGTCCCTTCTGCTTTCATGTCATCTTCATCTTGAATCCAGCCTTGGATTCCACCGGACACTTCTTCAGTCTTCGCAAGCAGCACATCTTCTTTGGCTTCCATAGAAAACAGTGACGCGACCCCACACCAAAAGACACCTATGCACCTGGCTTCCCTGGGTGAGGTAACTCGTACACTCCAGTGCTATAGTGTGTGTTGGCCCTTGAATTACTTACCTTGAAAGTTCCTTGCTTGTAGACTTCCTCGAAGTACCCTAAACCTTTAAAAATCCACCGCGACTTTCTCCATTGAAATCAATAGGGAACCCGCGGCTGTGTTCTCACACTGCATGTGTCTCCCGTGAGGCTTTTACTTACCTGCTTTTGCTGCGTTAGTGAAGCCCCAGCGATTCTACAGGCCCTAGGCCTTGTCCAATTGCACTCGACTTTCCTAAACCTCTTTTTTAGTATATGGTCTAGTACGCCCCTCGGGCCCCAGCCATATTTGTGCTTAACTTATTGTGAAACGTTGATATTTGAATGTGTTCCTGACTTCTAATCTCATAAAGAGATTAGTAGAGTGTGTCTAGAAATAAATTACATATATATTTGATATATATACCTGTGTGGTGTCCTTTCATTTGGTAATTCAAGAGATTATAAGGTAAAACAAGCTGCTTTACATTCCTCTGAGACTTAGCCTGAAGGCTGCTCTCCACAGCTACCACTAGGATAGCTTTCTTTAAAAGGTTGTCTTAAACCTATCTACCATAAGAGTCGAATTGGACTGGTGCAAGGTGGCCACTATAACTAGTGACCAGCATATGCCAGGCCAATTGCTCATAGACTGTTAATCCATTTATATATAAAATGAATAATAGAGGGGCCATATGCATCCCTGCTGTATCCACTCCTCATGTGAAAAGCAGCAAAGAGCTCAATGGATTACAGGAGGGGGGGCAGAGGACCAGAGGCCCCAGGAGCTCTCGCGTCTGTGGCCGCCTACGCTGCCTGTAGCATGGCCAGAGGTGCCTACTTCCATCATTGGGGCTCCCGCTGCATGCGTCACCCATTGGAGTACAAGTGGGGGACAGAGGTCCACAGGCCCCTGGAGCCCTCACGGTTGATGCCGCCTACACTGCCTGTAGTGTGGCCAGAGGCCCCTACTTCCATCGTAGGGACTCCTACTGCACGGGTCACCCAGGAGACATCTTACACATAAGGAGATGTGCTTGGATTGGGCCAAACACCCCAGACCAACAAGGAGATTGCATTTTGGTAAAGCTTAGAGCCTAAAACCAGGTACACTATTTACTTTGTACCTTTAGGTGCAGATTTCTACCCAAAAGTTCTATTACCCTGGTCCCACTTGGCCATTTTACAGACCTCCTTCTTTTTTATGACGCCAGTGATACAATCTTTCATGCGCCAAGCGACACTGTGCACCAGATATGTGAACTTCTATTTATCAGGGGCTTTACAAACCTTGGTCACTTAACTTTAATCCCCCATTATTAGTTAATAACTCCTCCATTGACGTTTCAGCCAATGCACAGGCCACACAGCATATACCGTGCGCCCAGTGCATTGTACCCCTATCTAATAGGTTTGATGCACTTTCTGACTTGGACTGACATTCAGGTAACAAGGTCCTTTCCACATCTGCTGCCACCCTTACTAAAGCTCAGGCCGCAATATTACCAGTAATTGCATCCACCTCACCTGTCCCACAGCCCACTTCAGTCACCTCCGTTAATCTGTCCACACAGTACAGCCTTTTTTCTATATTGAGTTGGAACATGGTGGGATTAAAGGGGAAAATTAATAATATTGAATGGCGGGCATTTGCGTCAAAGTTCAACATTATTGCACTACAAGAAAATGGCCTACCTCCACACAGCAAATTGAGGGTTATGCATGTTATTCCTGGGATGCCATCTCTTCATCTTCGGCCAGGCTATGGGAGGGCTAGCAATCTAAAAGAGTCTAAGTCTTAAAGTGGAGGTATCACAGGTCAATTCTGGGTCATCCGCCTTTTTAGTGATATCAATTTGGATCCCAAAGGCAAACACAGTTTTTATTTGAAACATTTCTATAGCTATGATTTTGTTAACGCCACGTGCACACACTTTATTAGTCTGTTCAATATTTTTACCAGATATACAAACTAAGGGGCTGATTAGGATGGCAGGCGGAGAAGCATCCTGACCGCCGTGGTAGCGGAAAAGCACTGTCCGCAGGTACCGCGGCAAAACCGACGGTCAGATTAAGATGCACTGCCTGAAACACCCTACCGCAACGGTCGGATTCCAGGAATCACTGCCGGAAAAGCTGAAAATCCATCCGCGGCGGTCGGATTTGCTGCGGAAGGGCCTAGGACCGCAATTTTCCCAGCAGTTAGGAACACATGAAGCTATCCAAAGTATACCACCGCCATCCCCGTACGGCCGGATTCTCCGCTGCGTTGTGATGGGCTGTTTGAGGCATCTTGATTTGACCGGCAGTCGTAACCGCATTCCGCATGGCGGTACCTCTCCATTGGCTCTGTTTGCTACCGGTGCGGACGGAGATTTTTGGCGGAACCAGAGACACCGCAGCGGCCGGGAAATTGGCTATCTATGCCCATCATAATACGGCGGACGCAAGGACCGCCGATGGAGTGCGGAAAAGCGCATTTTCCGCCACTGCCAGCACGGCGGATGTGCCTCCGCCCGTCATCCTAATCAGCCCCTAAGATTGGAAATAGTTACGCTGAATCATACTTTTGTATTTGTGGAGATTTAAATGCAAAGCTGAGCGAAGGATCACACTCCCAAGATACTCACACTGAAGGATATGTAATCACTCATGAGGCAAGGGGGGCAGAGCTTTATAAGTACCTTAACATCTTTGGATTGGTTGATCTAATTGAGACTTCAGGAGATGCACACCACACAGTCCTGACATTTAAAGGGCAGTAGAGGGCTTCAACAATTGATTATATGTTTGCAAGTTCCAACTTTATGCCATGGTTTCATAAAGGGGAGATCCTACCAACAGAGTGAAGAGATCACAGTGTTCTATGCTCCCCTATGCTGTTCCTCATTAAGGCACTCATTCGGCCTAACACTAGTCTGGTGCCTGAAAAAGCCCATAGATGCCGTATCAATTCTTCTCAAAACCCATTTAGGAGTATTTCTTAACTGCCTAGCTGAGACCGGGCAAGAGATGGCGGTTCTGCATTATCATGGGCTAAAAGATATCATTGGAGATTCTATGCTTATGCCAATCCCCCCAAGGCAATTGGGGCCCCAGATGGTTTGATAAGACCTGCTCAGAGGCAATTCGTAAAATGAATTTTGAGATTACAGGACACACTTCTAGGATTTAGAGGATTTATTGTAGTATAGTACAACGACCCCCAGAGGCCACCCTCTCAGCTCCTCTGCCAAGCTTCACTGCTGGACTCTACAATCCAGATTCCAACAGTAGAACCTTGTTGCTAAGAGATGGAGAGAGACCACAGGTTAAATGAAAACATAACACATCTCCATATCTTAATTAAAAGAAATTAATGTTGACAAATAACAATAAAAATTACAACAGAATGCAACAGTAATGCAATACATGAATGCAAAAAATTATAAGTTAATTACAAACATAACTCTCCAGTTTCTTTGGTCTAAATTTCAAACGTTCACTGGGAAGTCTTCTACAAACTTCACTTGAAATATTGATTATTTCAGAATTTTTATTCATCCAAAATTTCTCTTCAGCATCATTATATTTGACAGCCCTACGTACATTCCACCACTTACCATCAGACAATTTAAGCAAATTTCCTTTAACCCTCACGACTTCCTTTGGTTCAGATAACTTTGAAGCACCCTTCTTTACAAAATTACACGAACACAATCTTACAAAATCATCTTCTTCGTAAACCCTGTTACACTTTTCTATCTTGTCATTATGCCTTGTTTGACAAACATCTTAATATTTTTCCACCTTGGTACGAAAATCAACATCATTGATATTTCTCCTACCACTCCTGCCCATCCACGCTGGTACAGCCACAGTACAAGGAACCCTACCCTTAAGCAAACAAAAAGGGGTTTCTCCTGTTACAGAGTGAGGTGTGGTCTGGTAATTCCACAACATTTTCTTAACTTGTGTTCTCCAACACCCATTCATAGATATGGTCAACTGAATGTTTTCACCCAAAACTCGGTTAAAGTGTTCCACTAAACCGTTTCCCCTGGAATGATAAACAGGAGTTCTCAAATGTTCAATGCCCCATTTCTTGAGAAAATCACCAAATTCTTCCAAAATAAATTGAGGACCATTATCTGTGAGCATTTCAGCAGGGAAACCTTCCCTCCGAAAAATCTCTTCACAAAATGCAATAACACTGCTGGATTTAACTTTGCTGACAACTGCCACCTCCGGCCACTTTGAATAATAGTCTATCATTACAATAGCATATTTCTCAGACACTCCCAAACTATCAAATGGACCACATATGTCAATGGCAAGCCTTTCCCTTTTTATTTTTTTATTTTTATTTAAGCTCGTGATTACAACAAAGAAGGAAAAAAAAAAGAAGGAACCAGACTTTAGTTCAAGACAAAAAAAAGGAAAAAATACAAGTTGACTATAGACATATGCATTCCTATCACAAAACTTACTAAACAATTCTCAACACAATATGAATTGACAAAAACATATATATAAGGATGCTACCAGCATCAGTAATTACAGTACAATCTGTCAATAGGAGACATTATATATCATTTTGCAATAATACTAAGAGGCCATCTGCTTAAACTAAAATAGGGCATCAGCTATTGGCCTATCCATGCTTCAAGCGGAGCCCAGATCTTTTTACCAAAGTCACACCTAACTCTACCCCACCTAGCCCAGACTGCAGACTCCAGGTTATATAATGCTAGAATCCTCCCTCTCCAGTCAAAAAAGGTAGGTGACAAAGGGCTTATCCACTCTGAGGTGATACAGGCGAACCATGGCCATAGCTATTAACAAAAATGAAGAATAACGAGGCCGAATATGCTCACTATTGCTTTGATACCCACAGATAACTAACTCGGAGGAGAGAACAGCAGAGATCCCAAGATTGACATTGAGGAACTGCTCTACGTCCTTCAAAAAAGGCTTCAGCTTCTGACATCCGAAAAACATGTGGACATCATCAGCCGCCATTGACCCACACCTTGGGCAGCTATGCCCCCCACAACCCGCCCACTTAGATATCTTGGCTGGGGTATAATATAGGTCGAATAGAGCCATGTAGCACTGAGATCGTAGACTACCTGAAATGAGGACCCTACCTGCTAGTTCCAGGATAGTAACTATATCTATTCCTGTTACACCAAATTTGGCTTCTAGTTTTATCGTAGAGGCAGTAATATTATCAGGAAGCCTTGTAAGTAAATGGCGATAGATTACCCCAATTTTAGAGCACTTAGCAATAAGCTCAAACAAAATTATCCTCCCAAATAGTGCTTCGGACTTCAGTTTGCTTCTCTCTATAAAACTGCGTAGCTGTAAATATTTAAAGAAATCAAATGTATTAAGCAGATGCCTCTCCTTAAGGCATGCAAAAGAGGCGAGCCTCCCTTCATGTCCTAGGTTGCCAAGTACATTTATTCCTAGAGCTGACCAGTTAAAGGTGACTTGATCCTGGAAGACTGCTGGCAAAAGCCGAGCTGTAGAAAAGGGTGTATGGAAGTTAATGTTGGAAACTGAAAATTTACGACGGACCTTACGCCATACCGAAAACGTGGACCAGATGACCTTGAACCTAGTTCTTTTATAGTAACTAGGTTCTAGAACCTGAACTAAGACTCGTTTGACATCTTCACCCAGCCCAATTTCAAAAATTGAGGGGCTGCAGGCCAAGGAGGGGGCGGCAGCGTCTCCCAACAGTGGTACGCCAAAGTATTGAATCATTGAAGACCAAAAATAGAATAATAAGCTGGGGACCCCCCAGCCACCACGTGAGCGAGGCTGGAGCATCCATTTAGCTGCCCTTCTGGGTTGCTTATAACCCCAAAGAAACCTGCTGCAAATTCTATCTGCCAAAGCTAAGCTGGATTGAGGCACCTCTAAGGGTACTGTTCTAAATATATATAGGAATTTAGGCAGGATCAACATCTTAAGGACATTGCATCTGCCGTAGAGCGAAAGATGGAGATTGTCCAACCTTGCCAATATTATTTTAACTGAATTAATTATAGGCAAAATGTTTAGGTCTGGGATAGTACTAACTTGTGATGTAATATATACACCCAGATATTTTGCACACTGCACTATCGGAGCATCCGAGGGACCCATAGCTGCAGATTGAATAACTTGGGTCTTAGCAGCATTAAGTTTATAGCCAGAATAGGCTCCATACTGAGCTGCTATAGTTTTAACAGCCGTATAGGCAGACGAGACATCTGAAGTCAGAACGAAAATGTCGTCGGCATAAGCTAGAACCTTATAATCCGTTGAATGGATCGTAACTGGATAGATGTCCTGCGCTTTCTCAATTAAATATAAGAAAGGCTCTATATACAGCGCAAAGAGCAGAGGGGAACACGGGCAGCCCTGACGAGTGCCCCTTCCTACTGTAAATGGCTTAGAAACTAGCCCAGAAACCGAGACAGTGGCTTTAGGGGTAATATACAAAGACTGGACTGAATGAATAAATTCAGGGCCCAGGCCCTTCCAACCAAGAACCACCCAAAGAAATGGCCAGGCTTTTTCGGCGTCCAGCAGGATCGGCCCTACAGGTGATGATGTTGCCTGGGCCCAGTCCAATAAAGCCACTACTCAAGATACATGATTTGCTTTATCTCTGCCTGGGATAAAACCATGCTGGCGTAGCGAGACCAAAGGGGTAATTACAGCTGCTAATCTAGATGACAAGATCTTGGCAAAGATTTTATTATCAGAGTTTATGAGCGAAATAGGCCTAAATGAGGCAGGATCCAATTCGGATTTGTCTTTTTTCTTAAAAAGAATAATATTGGTCAAGGTCCAGGTCTCAGGAATACTTCCCAATTGTGCAGCCCTAAGAACTGAGAGAAGAACCCGACGGGTCTCCTGAGTGAACACTTTATAAAACTCTAAAGGGACTGCATCAGGACCTGCTGCCTTGCCATTGGCCAATGCTCCGATTGCTGTCTCAACCTCCTCCCACTCAATGGGGGCCGAAAGAACACTTTTCTGTTGATCGGTAGGTTGGGTAGTTGGAATGCTTGCCAAGAAGGATGCAGCGTGCTGGTCTAAGTTTATGATGCCATTGCTGGCTTCATTGTATAGGTTTTATAAAACTGCTGAAATACCTCAAGGATCCCTTCTGGAGTTTCAAGAAGCTGGCCATGTGGGTTCTGTATCTTGGTGACATAATTGGCCAGCCCCTTCTGCTGAAGTCTCTTTGCCAGAACCCTACTTGACCGCTCTCCCATTTCGAACATCTCAGAGCGATATTGCATAAATTTAGGTGCTAGATCCTGACCAAAATACTCCAGCGGAGAGGTCTTTGTCTTAGCTATTTTGACCTGAATTTGCATAGTGCCTCTACCTTCTCTTACAGCTTCAATTAATTCTGTCTCTACTGTACTTAACACTGCCAAGCGCTCATAAATTTGTTGCTGGGCTACTTTTCGATGAAAGAAGGAATAGCTCCTAGTCTCGCCCCTCATGGCCGCCTTGAATGAATCCCACACCACATTCTCAGAGGCTGTGCCAACATTGAAATCAAAGAATTCGCTGATCCAGCATTTCATATGATCTATATAAGCCTGCACTGTCAGCAGTTTCCTTTCAAACGTCCAAGCCCTAAGTTCTAGTGCCCTCTGTGGCAAAGTATATTCTACAATAAGAAAATTGTGATCAGATAATACCCTTGAATGCAGTGCAATAGACGATGACATAACCAGCTGTTCGGACATAAAAAAATAATCTAACCGGGACATTTTATTGTGTGGCAAGCCTTTCCCAAGCTTTTTCCGGTAGTTTAGTAGGAGTTATGGGTGATCCTCTCAATATATGAGATTTATTGCTACACGTGCAGGATACACATTCCTTCACAAATCTTTCTATATCTCTATCCATGCCCGGCCACCAAAAATCCATTTTAGCTTTTCTTTTGACAGCAGACGTTCGACCATGGCCGTCATGTAATAAATCCATCAACCTGATCCTTAAGGGTTCAGGTACTACCAATTTGTCACACCTTCTTACAACATCATCTACTACTGACAACATACATCTTTATACGTTAAGACATCATTATCCAATTTTCATCCAAATGTAGTGGGCAAAGTTTTGATAACCTTCACCAAAACAGCATCAGCAGAGATAGCTTCCTTCCACTCATTCTCACTGATGGCCTGACCTACATCAACAATGTTTGCCACCATCCATTCGTCTTCACCTTTGTAATCCTTTCTGTCCCCCCTTCAGGTAAGTGAGACACGCAGTCTGCATTCATGTTTTTCACACCAGGAACATAGTTCAAATCAAATGAAAATTCTTGTAGACGATACAGCCATTTAGCAATGTGTGGAGTAGCCCTACTAGCTCCTGCTGTGGTAAATATTTCTAACAAAGGTCTGTGATCCGTGTAAAGCTCAAACTTTGTGCCCCAAACATAAACACGAAAATGTTGTACAACCCACCAGCAAGCTAGAGCTTCCTTTTCTATGGTGGAATAAGACATCTCAGGGCCCTTAAGAGTATGTGATGCGAAAGCCACCACCCTTTCCTTGCCTTCACTCCTTTGCATAAGTACAGCTCCCAGTCCATAACCACTGGCATCGGTTACAATTATGGTTTTGTACTGAGGGTTATATGGCCTGAAAGCAGTAGCACTAGCCACAGCTTTCTTCACTGCTTCGAATGCCGATTGACACTCATTAGTCCATTGAAAAGTCACTCCTTTTTTTATGAGTTCGCGCAAAGGATGTACCAACTCTGAAAAATGATATATATATTTGGCATAATACTCGGCCAAACCGAGAAATGATCTTAATTGATCCTTGTCACATGGAGAAGGAGCTTTTCTTAAATCTTCTACTAGATTCAACTTAGGTTTGATTCCATTAAATGACAATGTGTCCCAAAATAATCTACTTCATGTTCACAGAACTTACATTTCTGGAGGCTAATGTTGAGGCCAGCTGCTTCCAACCTTGTGAGCACTTCTAATAAAACCTCATCATGGTGCTTTTTGTCTTCTCCCCATATCAAAACATTGTCTTGAAACACCAACACATTATTTACATCCTTCAAAATGCTTTGCATCACCCTTTGAAACACAGCCGATGCCGAAGCAAGGCCAAATGGCATTCAAATAAACTGAATCGCCCCTTCCGGTGTTATGAAGGACGTTAAATGTTTCGATTCAGGTTGCAACCGCACCTGGTGATACTCACTGGATAAATTCAGTGTAGTAAAGTACTTGCCGCCCGCAACACTGGATAGCATTAACCCTGGGCGTGACACTACGCTTCGCCCACGTAGTGTACGTAGCGCTGCCTGCTTCGCAGTTTTCGAAGTAGGTGAAGCAGGCTAGCGCTACGCACATGCCAGGGCGAAGCGTAGCTGCCTGCCGCCGCCACTCGCCTCCCGCCCGCCCTCCTTTTAAATCAAACCCCGCATGTAAAATAAATAAAAAGTAAAGAAACTTACCTGAAGCGCGGCGTCTCCGGGGCTCCCTCTTGCGAGAAATGCACATGCGCGGGCGTCTGCGCATGCGCATTTGTCAGAAGAAGTTGGAAATGGAAGTGGGAGCCCCGGAGACGCCGCGCTTCAGGTAAGTTTCTTTACTTCTTATCTATTTTACATGCGGGGTTTGATTTAAAAGGAGGGCGGGCAGGAGGCAGGTGGCACGTAGTGGGGCTACGCGTAGCGCGCGAGTGTGCATAGATTTGGGCACACTACGTGCTGCTTCACGTAGCCCCACTACGCCCACTACGCCCACCCTTAGATAGCATTTGATTTATACGTGGCAAAGGATGTCTGTCCACCCATATACACTCATTCGAGTCTCTCAAGTCCACACACATGTGGATATTTCCATTGTGTTTGTGTGCGATTACAATCGGACTTAACCATTCAGATGCTTCTATTGGTTCTATAATCTCCTCCTTGCACAACCTTTGTAGTTCATCCTTTCATTTTCCCCTCAAAGCCATAGGAACATTACGAACTTTGTGCACTTTAGGTGTGGCATCCGTCTTTAGCACAATCAGCTGCTCAAACTATTTGAGACATCCTAATCCTTCCTAAAACAGTTTTGGAAACTTCTCAACCCATTTGTTATCATTAGAATTCATCAATAAAACTTGTAAAGGATGATTTGGATCGAGAATAATGCCCAAGTGTTTATGTTCCTTCCATGCCAATAAGCATATTCCCGTTTCTACCACATACATTTTCGCTTCAGTTTTACTCCCTTTAAACAACACCATAGCATTAAAATATCCCAATACAGGTAATTTCATTCCACAATAACCTTGAGGCTCAACGTCAGTTGGAATTAATTCCACGGCTCCCAACTATTCCCACATCTACTTGTCTACCAAAGTAAAAGGGGACCAAGAATCTGCCCACATATGTACATCAATGTTATTTATGGTAACAATACATTTGGGGGGACATAAACACTTGTTGACTTTTGATCTGAACTGTTAACTCCCACCACCATCACTTTTAAATCTGTATCACTCTCGTCTTGTGCCTCGCTTGTGGAACGAGATATAGAAGTGTTGTTAATTATGTTTACAGATTTCTTTTGTTTGTGAAAGTCTTCTGCCTTACAAACTCTCGAAAAATGGCCTATTCTTTTTCACTTGTAGCAACGACCCTTAGAAGCAGGACAATGACTGGCCTCAACCGTATGTCTATTACTAACACACCTATTGCATACGTTTTTATAACTCTCTTCTTGCTTTACAGTAGGGTTTTTGTTATCTTCAGTGTCTACTTTTGTATTTTTCTTGGTGGAATTCAACACGCATACTTTACCTTGGTCCACATCATTTTTTTCTTTGGTATCAACCAATTCCTTAAAATATTGAGAAGTATTTTCAATACATTTAGCAATCTCCAACAACTTATTTATGTGGGATCTTTCAAATCCAACAAATGTTGTTGGTTCTATTAATTAACTGATCCCTAATGATCTCATCCCTTAGCTCCTGAAATCTACAGGTTGCTGTTAGCCTCCTCAAAACAGCTACATATGTTACATTTTCTCACCTTGTTTTTGAGAACGTGAGAAGAACTTATGCCTCTCAAGCACAATACTTAACTTCTTTCCAAAATTTTCAGCTAATACTGACATGGCATTCTCATACCATACTGATCATTATCATTATCAGAATCATCATCAACATTTCTTACACTTGGCTGGAAATCTGGTGATGTGTTTAACACTTTCCTACCCTCCACTCCAAGACTGAGTTCTAATATGGCCAATATTCTATTTGCTATAAATACGTCACCTCCAATGGCTTCTAAGTATGTGGTAGAGGACTCCTTCCAATCTTCCCACTCCATGCAAGTGGGACCAGGTTCTTGTAAGAACGTAGGTGATGGAGGAATATTCTGTGTTGCCATTATCAAAATGCAAATGCACAAATCAAATAATAAGTATTCCACACTGACTATCACAGAAAAAGTGGAGAAATTCACAGTGAGTATCTGTCACTAAAATACTACAATTATGTAATGTACAACACGAGCACTAATGCACTGTGTTGTAATGTCTTAATCCACAATGCAGTTCTAACTCACTGTTCCACTTTGCGTAGATAAAATCTCTTAAATATCGATGTCACCATTAAATGTATTTAGATGGCCGATTCAAATCGATAACACACACGTTATGCGTGTTACAATGCTACCTCCGATCGTCAACTGGGTAACAAGGATGACGAAAACCAAAATGGTGGCACGCACATCCTGAGGTTTCTTCAAATGTTGTTGACATTGGTCACTTAACGTAAATATTTGCAAAAAAACTACCCTGCGCCATATTTGCATTTTGTAACTTGGCCATGAGCACCTCAAATCCCTGATTTTCATTCCCCTAAACAAGACTTTTATAAAAAAAATAGGTCTCTTCTACACGAAGGAGCTAAATTCTAAATATTGAACAGTATGCATGTATACTTCTAGTAGAAAACAACTGATCATTCTATTTCTATTGTGAGAATTGATTGATTCATGCTGCCTTTCAGAGAAAAGCTGCAGTACATCAATGAGTTCTCAATTGGTATTCATTGTAGAAGTTAATCTGAAAAATTAGCGTGCTTTCTCATTTCCCTTCGAGCTTGGTTTCACCTAGCGAAAACATATTGGAGCTCTGTAATCCATGCGTATAATTCAGCAGAGTGCTTATGTCTTCTTTGTCTCCTAAGACCGCCCACTGTGACACAAATTTTCAGACACACACTAACATCTTTGTTTTGGAAGACAAAGCCTTTGTTCAAAAGAATTGAGCATAATGGCAACTATTGTTTAATTACAATGACCAATATAAAATTACCTTTGTTTACTTCACATAAAATAATTATGCTAAAAAATATTGTTGTCTGAGTGTGCACAGCATTCAGGGGAAGATGTATTAGGAATTTGTGCAAGCAGTGCAGCAGGGCAAGTTTCTGTGCTGCGTTGCATGAATGGAAAATCATTGAAAAGTGCCATATCTACAAAGATATGGTGCTCTTCTGCTCTCTCCCTGTGCTACATTTGTTAACCATTTAAACAAATTTTAGGACAACACCTGTTATATGCATGAATGACGTTCATTTAATTAAATAACAATACAATCAAAAATGAATCAACAATTTAAGTAGACAAAATACATGTCAGAATCAACCTATCTAAATATATACAGGTGCAAGACACGTGATAAGTGCAGGATACTAAGGGTAAGTGCAAAGCGTCGTGAGGAAGGAAGGTGATGTATAATAGGAACATCCACACTCTGCTAAGGAGTCTAACCTGCCACTTGTATGGCAACAAAACATAAATGTAACAACACTTGTATAGAAGGCAGTTATACAATCACTGTCAATCTCCTGTGTTGATCAAAGACAAAAAACAAGTCGACGTTTCGACCCCTGTTAGAGCCAGCGAATTGATTTGCTTGGAGTCGGGGTCTTCATCAGGACCATGATAAGGGGAGTGGGCTTACACCTGAGAACAAGGATCAGAATTTAAGTATAATGAGGTGTGTCAAAACTGAGCAAAATGCGTTGGAAACTAAAATCAAATGAAAATTACCAGCATCAGCAGGATAAATCAAGCTGGAAAACTTAATGGAGGGCCGGAAAGTGCTCCTAAAAGGAAGGAAAGAAACGAGGAGTACTGGAGGTGTAAAAAAAGAGTAAACAATACTCAACCGTAAGGACATGGATGAAAAAATATATATACTCACCAGAGGGTGTAGTATTTAAGTACCTCGGTGTGTAAATCTGGGGGCGCCTGAGTGAATCAGCGTGAGCAGAGATCCATAAGTGATCAGAGCTGAAAGGCAAAGGGTATGTAACGCTATCACTCAAGTGTTAGACTGGAGCCAGACCGCTACCGGCACAGTTAAACTTACTAAAAAATACGTTAATCAGTAAGGGGCCAATTACGAGGGGCATTACAAAGTTAATATTTTGGGGCATTAAATGCTGGCGGAGACCCAGACGGACTTCAAGGGACCGCCAATAAAACCGCCGTAGCGAGGGAAAATTGAAGAAGCAACTTAAGGCAGCATAGTGTGACATACCTCCAGGGCCGCGTCGGGAAATCTGACAGCTAACCCTGGGGTTGGTCACATGACCACTTAAATACCAAACAGCCGCGCGAACATAGCTGAAAGGGTTGCAGCCTGATTGGTGGACTGAGGGGAGTGTGCAGCCAACGGTATAACACCCTGATTGGTGGAAACTGAGGGGTGTGTGTGGCCAAGTCGCTCCGAAAAATCGAAAGTAGATGAAAATACGGACTGAATAAATGATCACAACACAAATATTCAAGTATTCACACAGTTATGAACCCTTCGAGGAAAGGGACATTAGATAAGAGCCCTGCATGGGGTAAAAATACCCGTGATTCATTTCAGTTAGTTGCAAGTCGGTAAAAATCTGCATGAAGACGATCACAACATTAACAGTGAATCAAGATTGGTATGCGATATTTGATGACATGCGAACCACCATATGGAGTAATTATTTGACATGTAACAAAACCTGCATGTCACAAGTTTGATTAGAAAAAACATTAATTTCACTGCTGGTTATCATTTGAATATAATGCAGGGAGCACTAGAATTACAGCTTAATGGAATAAACCACCTATCATTTACAGATAACATGTACAAGAGACTGCTAGGCACAAACATACTTGAAGAACCATTGGTTAACATATGCAGTAATACTCAAATGTAATACAGAATTTTGTCAATAGAATTAATAATGAAATTGACCACCTATGATATGGTAAGGACAGTGTAGATTAGGCACCACTCAACATCATGAACCTTAAGTATTATTTAATAAAGATAGTTGAGCATACGTTGCATCAAGTTCATTGAGGCCATTCTGGACAGATTCAAAACGGTCCATCCATTTACATTCCCTAATGTTGAGAATTGCACCCAGGTCACCACCCCTAACACCCAGTGTAATAGCTTCAATTACCAGCCATTTCATTGATTCAGGGGGATGGTTGAGTGTTTGGAAATGCTCGACCATGGGGGCTCCCAAAGTGGTGCACCTGATTCTACTGCAATGTTGAAGTATCCGGCATTTAACTTTCTGGGTCGTCTGGCCTATGTAAATTTTGTTGCAGGGACAAACTATTGCATAGATGACTTTCTTTGTGTTGCAATTAGTGAGTGTTTTAAGATCCACCGTACAGTTGTTATGTTGGAACGTCTTGGTTTCAATCGTGAGATTGCAAGCTTTGCATTGTCCACATTTGACATGGCCCACCGGAGGAGGAAGTTGCCAGAGCGAATCAATGGTCGATCTAATGAGTGTTTCCAAAAGGGACTTGACCACATGATCACGTACATTTTTGCCTTTCTTGAATGAGTGCATTGGGGGTTCAGGAAGCTGTAGCTCTGCTGACGCTAAATGCCAGTGTTTATTGACGATATGGCGGATATCATTGCTCCTTGTGTTAAAAGTGGTAACGCAAATCAGTCTGTTGGGGTCATCAGTCCGAACTTTGGGAGTGAGAAGAAGGTCTCTATGGTTGTGCCATGCTCTTTTGCGGGCCCTCTTGACAAGCCGTTTAGGGTAGCCGCGTTCGATCAATCGGCAAATGAGGTTGTCTGATTCCGTGAAAAAATCTTCTTTCCGTGTGCAGTTCCTCCTAATCCTGAGGAACTGGCCAAAGGGGAGATTATCACATAATCCTCTGGGATGTTGGCTTCCATACCTCAATAAGGTATTTCTTTCCGTAGGTTTACGGTACAGGGTCGTGTAGAGGCAGTCATCCATAGTCTTGATAGTAATATCAAGGAAGTCGATACTAGACTTGTCCTTGTTCATAGTAAATTGAATGTCCACAGACCTTCCATTCAGCCAAATGAGAAAATCATTAAGTTCCGAGTCATTGCCTGTCCAGATCATCAGGACGTCATCGATGTAACGTTTCCAATATGTGACCTGTTGATTGAAGGGGTTAAAGGTGTTACAGACGTAGGTTTTCTCAAAATCGTCCATATACAAGATGGCCAGATCCGGTGAAAAGCTAGCACCCATTGCGACGCCTTTAGTTTGCATGAAGTAGTCATTCTGGAAAAAGAAATATTCTGTGTCATCGCTATTTGCAATAAACGGATGATGAAATCAGAGGGAACATGCATAGGTTGTGTTCTGGTGTCCAAGTATTTCAAGATCACTTTCAAAGCGTGTTGCTGAGGAATACTCGTGTATAATGACACGATGTCCAGTGTCACCAAAGTTTGGATAGCTGGATTAAAAGGCATCCCATCAACCAGATTGATGACTTGCATAGTATCCCGCAAGTATGATCCAGCGTTTTCAGCCAAGGGTTTCAAGAAAAAAATCAATGTATTTGCAGAGTGGTTCGAGAATAGAGCCACATCCCGAAACTATGGGGCGACCGGGTGGTTTTTCTTGGTTTTTGTGGACTTTAGGTAAAGTATAGATAGTCGGGAGACGGGGTTGCGGCTGATTCAAGAAATGAAATTCCAAACTTGAGAGGAAACCTTGAGCAAGGCCATCCTGAGTCACCCGTAAGATCATGGTGCTGACTTTCTTAGTGGGATTATGATTAAGTCTGGTATAACTGATCACATCATTCAATTGGGAGAGGAGTTCCTCCTTGTAGTTCTCCACATTTTGTAGCACGATGGCTCCACCCTTGTCAGCGGGTTTAATCACAATGGAGTGATTATTTCTTAAATCATCCAAAGCTTTCCGTTCCGCGGAGGTGACATTATGTTTGACATACTTCCTAATGGAGCAGATTTTCAATGACTCCTTGAGCACAATGCTTTCATAGGTCAGTATCCGATGTGAGACCATTTGTGAAGTTGGTGTAAATGAAGAGGGAATTCCTAAACTAGTGCAGGAAGTAGTGAAACTCATTGGGGACTGACGGAAGAAATAACGTAGCCGTATTTTCCGAAAGAACCGGTGTAACTCAGTTTGGAGATTGAATTTATTGGGGTATGTCGTAGGCACATATGATAGACCTTTGCTGAGAATCCGATGTTCGTCATCTGTCAATATATGATTCGACAGGTTCATGATGGGGTCCTTTAGGGTGCTCACCACCGATAGACCCGGCGTCTCGTCTGAATTTCTCCGTGTTGCTCCTGAGGAAAATGTACCTGCTTCTGTGCAGCGTTCATCCCTTGTTGCTGGGCTCTGTCCCATCCCTGGCCTTGTTGTGAGCGGCCACGTCCTCGGCCTCTGTTCCAATTCCAATTGACATTTCTTCCCCTGGGGGGTCGCCATTGTCTGTTCTCTAAAAAAGACGGTCCAGAGGGTGGATAGTAAGCAGCTTCCTGAGGCTGGTATCCTAAACTGCTCCCTGCCTGTTCACCTTCACTGCCAGTGGAGCCAGACGATTCAGAAAAGGACGTGAATCTGCGAGTGCCTTGAAAGCCACCTCTTCCTCTGTTGAAGAAACGACCTTGCTGATCCTGCTTGTAATAATCTTCTTGTAAATATGGATAGGTCAATTTCTTATCATAGAAACGGACGTCCTTGGAAAGTTTATCCAACTTCTTAGCTTGTGTATTGACGTCAAAATCTTTGATGGTTTTCTCAAGGCGTTCTAGGGCTTCCTTTGCATAAGTTAGTGCATTGTCTGTGGAAATGTCACGTTTCAAATCAGCGATTTCTTTCATGAGTAATTCTACCTGTTCAAGGGCAGTCTCAACTCCCAGGACCATCCAGTGGCGTGAACAGTTGTTGGCCACAAAACTGAAACCTTCCTTAAATTTGGGTTGGTCAACAAAAATCGCTGGTTCGTTCTTAACCTGCAATCCAACAGGTATGACGTTTGACTGTAGGTATTTGGTCAAGAGATGACCATGCAGCCTTGTGCGGATTAACTTCTTCTCTAATCTCTCTAATTTGTTAATCTTCTCATTCAGAGACACATCAATGTTTGGGGTGTTCGAAGAAATGAAAAGGTTGGAGGGATCTTGGATAAGTGTAGTAATGTACTCCTCAGTGTATGATAATGTTTCATTTCCTGACATAATGCGAGTAAGGAATTATTAAAAACAGATAACCTCGCAGGACGAGTCCTGCACTATATAGAGTTATATATCAAATGGGGTAACCCGATAGACCACTGGACTCGGGTGTATATAGGTACAAAAAAGGTAGTCACAGTGGAGATAATTTTAAAAAGGGATAGAGAATACACATTTGTTAACCATTTAAACAAATTTTAGGACAACACCTGTTATATGCATGAATGACGTTCATTTAATTAAATAACAATACAATCAAAAATGAATCAACAATTTAAGTAGACAAAATACATGTCAGAATCAACCTATCTAAATAGACACGTGATAAGTGCAGGATACTAAGGGTAAGTGCAAAGCGTCGTGAGGAAGGAAGGTGATGTATAATAGGAACATCCACACTCTGTTAAGGAGCCTAACCTGCCACTTGTATGGCAACAAAACATAAATGTAACAACACTTGTAAAGAAGGCAGTTATACAATCACTGTCAATCTCCTGTGTTGATCAAAGACAAAAAACAAGTCGACGTTTCGACCCCTGTTAGAGCCCGCGAATTGATTTGCTTGGAGTCGGGGTCTTCATCAGGACCATGATAAGTGGAGTGGGCTTACACCTGAGAACAAGGATCAGAATTTAAGTATAATGAGGTGTGTCAAAACTGAGCAAAATGCGTTGGAAACTAAAATCAAATGAAAATTACCAGCATCAGCAGGATAAATCAAGCTGGAAAACTTAATGGAGGGCCGGAAAGTGCTCCTAAAAGGAAGGAAAGAAACGAGGAGTACTGGAGGTGTAAAAAAAGAGTAAACAATACTCAACCGTAAGGACATGGATGAAAAAATATATATACTCACCAGAGGGTGTAGTATTTAAGTACCTCGGTGGGTAAATCTGGGGGCGCCTGAGTGAATCAGCGTGAGCAGAGATCCATAAGTGATCAGAGCTGAAAGCCAAAAGGGTATGTAACGCTATCACTCAAGTGTTAGACTGGAGCCAGACCGCTACCGGCACAGTTAAACTTACTAAAAAATACGTTAATCAGTAAGGGGCCAATTACGAGGGGCATTAAAAAGTTAATATTTTGGGGCATTAAATGCTGGCGGAGACCCAGACGGACTTCAAGGGACCGCCAATAAAACCGCCGTAGCGAGGGAAAATTGAAGAAGCAACTTAAGGCAGCATAGTGTGACATACCTCCAGGGCCGCGTCGGGAAATCTGACAGCTAACCCTGGGGTTGGTCATATGACCACTTAAATACCAAAGAGCCGCGCGTACATGGCTGAAAGGGTTGCAGCCTGATTGGTGGACTGAGGGGAGTGTGCAGCCAACGGTATAACACCCTGATTGGTGGAAACTGAGGGGTGTGTGTGGCCAAGTCGCTCCGAAAAATCGAAAGTAGATGAAAATACGGACTGAATAAATGATCACAACACAAATATTCAAGTATTCACACAGTTATGAACCCTTCGAGGAAAGGGACATTAGATAAGAGCCCTGCATGGGGTAAAAATACCCGTGATTCGTTTCAGTTAGTTGCAAGTCGGTAAAAATCTGCATGAAGACGATCACAACATTAACAGTGAATCAAGATTGGTATGCGATATTTGATGACATGCGAACCACCATATGGAGTAATTATTTGACATGTAACAAAACCTGCATGTCACAAGTTTGATTAGAAAAAACATTAATTCCACTGCTGGTTATCATTTGAATATAATGCAGGGAGCACTAGAATTACAGATTAATGGAATAAACCACCTATCATTTACAGATAACATGTACAAGAGACTGCTAGGCGTAAACATACTTGAAGAACCATTGGTTAAAATATGCAGTAATACTCAAATGTAATACAGAATTTTGTCAATAGAATTAATAATGAAATGGACCACCTATGATATGGTAAGGATAGTGTAGATTAGGCACCACTCAACATCATGAACCTTAAGTATTATTTAATAAAGATAGTTGAGCATACGTTGCATCAAGTTCATTGAGGCCATTCTGGACAGATTCAAAACGGTCCATCCATTTACATTCCCTAATGTTGAGAATTGCACCCAGGTCACCACCCCTAACACCCAGTGTAATAGCTTCAATTACCAGCCATTTCATTGATTCAGGGGGATGGTTGAGTGTTTGGAAATGCTCGACCATGGGGGCTCCCAAAGTGGTGCACCTGATTCTACTGCAATGTTGAAGTATCCGGCATTTAACTTTCTGGGTCGTCTGGCCTATGTAAATTTTGTTGCAGGGACAAACTATTGCATAGATGACGTTCTTTGTGTTGCAATTAGTGAGCGTTTTAAGATCCACCGTACAGTTGTTATGTTGGAACGTCTTGGTTTCAATCGTGAGATTGCAAGCTTTGCATTGTCCACATTTGACATGGCCCACCGGAGGAGGAAGTTGCCAGAGCGAATCAATGGTCGATCTAATGGGTGTTTCCAAAAGGGACTTGACCACATGATCACGTACATTTTTGCCTTCCTTGATATTACTATCAAGACTATGGATGACTGCCTCTACACGAAATGAAATGGCTGGTAATTGAAGCTATTACACTGGGTGTTAGGGGTGGTGACCTGGGTGCAATTCTCAACATTAGGGAATGTAAATGGATGGACCGTTTTGAATCTGTCCAGAATGGCCTCAATGAACTTGATGCAACGTATGCTCAACTATCTTTATTAAATAATACTTAAGGTTCATGATGTTGAGTGGTGCCTAATCTACACTGTCCTTACCATATCATAGGTGGTCCATTTCATTAATAATTCTATTGACAAAATTCTGTATTACATTTGAGTATTACTGCATATTTTAACCAATGGTTCTTCAAGTATGTTTACGCCTAGCAGTCTCTTGTACATGTTATCTGTAAATGATAGGTAGTTTATTCCATTAAGCTGTAATTCTAGTGCTCCCTGCATTATATTCAAATGATGACCAGCAGTGGAATTAATGTTTTTTCTAATCAAACTTGTGACATGCAGGTTTTGTTACATGTCAAATAATTACTCCATATGGTGGTTCGCATGTCATCAAATATCGTATACCAATCTTGATTCACTGTTAATGTTGTGATCGTCTTCATGCAGATTTTTACCGACTTGCAACTAACTGAAACGAATCACGGGTATTTTTACCCCATGCAGGGCTCTTATCTAATGTCCCTTTCCTCGAAGGGTTCATAACTGTGTGAATACTTGAATATTTGTGTTGTGATCATTTATTCAGTCCGTATTTTCATCTACTTTCAATTTTTCGGAGCGACTTGGCCACACACACCCCTCAGTTTCCACCAATCAGGGTGTTATACCGTTGGCTGCACACTCCCCTCAGTCCACCAATCAGGCTGCAACCCTTTCAGCTATGTTCGCGCGGCTGTTTGGTATTTAAGTGGTCATGTGACCAACCCCAGGGTTTGCTGTCAGATTTCCCGACGCGGCCCTGGAGGTATGTCACACTATGCTGCCTTAAGTTGCTTCTTCAATTTTCCCTCGCTACGGCGGTTTTATTGGCGGTCCCTTGAAGTCCGTCTGGGTCTCCGCCAGCATTTAATGCCCCAAAATATTAACTTTTTAATGCCCCTCGTAATTGGCCCCTTACTGATTAACGTATTTTTTAGTAAGTTTAACTGTGCCGGTAGCGGTCTGGCTCCAGTCTAACACTTGAGTGATAGCGTTACATACCCTTTGCCTTTCAGCTCTGATCACTTATGGATCTCTGCTCACGCTGATTCACTCAGGCGCCCCCAGATTTACCCACCGAGGTACTTAAATACTACACCCTCTGGTGAGTATATATATTTTTTCATCCATGTCCTTACGGTTGAGTATTGTTTACTCTTTTTTTACACCTCCAGTACTCCTCGTTTCTTTCCTTCCTTTTAGGAGCACTTTCCGGCCCTCCATTAATTTTTCCAGCTTGATTTATCCTGCTGATGCTGGTAATTTTCATTTGATTTTAGTTTCCAACGCATTTTGCTCAGTTTTGACACACCTCATTATACTTAAATTCTGATCCTTGTTCTCAGGTGTAAGCCCACTCCCCTTATCATGGTCCTGATGAAGACCCCGACTCCAAGCAAATCAATTTGCTGGCTCTAACAGGGGTCGAAACGTCGACTTGTTTTTTGTCTTTGATCAACACAGGAGATTGACAGTGATTGTATAACTGCCTTCTATACAAGTGTTGTTACATTTATGTTTTGTTGCCATACAAGTGGCAGGTTAGGCTCCTTAACAGAGTGTGGATGTTCCTATTATACATCACCTTCCTTCCTCACGACGCTTTGCACTTACCCTTAGTATCCTGCACTTATCACGTGTATTGCACCTGTATATATTTAGATAGGTTAATTCTGACATGTATTTTGTCTACTTAAATTGTTGATTCATTTTTGATTGTATTGTTATTTAATTAAATGAACGTCATTAATGCATATAATAGGTGTTGTCCTATAATTTGTTTAAATGGTTAACAAATGTGTATTCTCTATCCCTTTTTAAAATTATCTCCACTGTGACTACCTTTTTTGTACCTATATACACCCGAGTCCAGTGGTCTATCGGGTTACCCCATTTGATATATAACTCTCTCCCTGTGCTGGCACACTTGAAGCTGCCTAGCACCAATGCAGGCACCTTTACACACGATTGTTTTTCACAGGAAGGGATAGCTTCATTCACAAAAGCAATCCAAAGAGCCATATTTCCCTTTCTATGTGTGATGCAGAATGCATCAAGCATAGAAAGTAAATAACAAGGAGAATTTTTTTTTTTCGTGATTGTAATGCGTCTCTGTGGAACGCATTCCAATTTCACTCAATTCCATCTTTACAAGCGTTAGTAAATATGGAATTGCATGATATCCAGGGACACCCATGCTCCACCCATGGAACGCCTAGCAGTAAGAAATGCAACAAAACCCAGTGCAAACTGCTGCATTGCGTTACATTTCTTTACTAAGCCAGGCAAAGGCATGCAAATCAGGCCTTGCCCGGCTTTGCAAACTCCAATTAAGCCTTTGCGTGCCCTGCTTTGCCTTGCTTGATGCAAGGAAGACACGACGGCTAAGTATATCTGACACTCAGAGTTAAAATAAAGTGCACTGGAAAGTAAATCATTTACATCAGTGAGCAGTCCCTTGACCATCTGGTCAGATTGCTGCTCCCTCACTGCTGCTGATTGTTTTGTCTGGTTACTGTGATTGCCACAGTCCCCTACGGCCTCAAATCATATCTTCAGTAATGCACTGTATTTCTGTATCTGCCTGTTTTTCTAAACATCTTCTGCATGGTTTTGTATTTGTATTTGCCTGCTGTTGTTTCGCATGGTGTTCACAGCTCCTACCATTTGTATTCTGCTCCGTGCCTCCCGCTAGCCTCTCCCACCTACCAGGACTGGAGGCGGCAGTGCGGCTCCTAAAAGCAGCCCTCTGACCTTCTGGTTTGATTCCTGTCCCCCGCTGCTGCTGAAAACTCTGTCTGGTAACTGGGACTGCCGTAGTCCCCTTGTCCCTCATATCCCTTCTTCTGTATTGCGCTGTATTTTTGTGTCTGCTTGCTTTTGTAACCCTCTTCTGTATTGTAGTGTAGTTGTATTTGCCTGCTGTATTTTTGCACATGTTTGCCGCTCCCACCTTTTCCTGATCCAAGACTCCCTCTTCCCGTTAGCCCTCCCACCTCAGAGGGCTACTTATGTAGTTCACAGCATGGACGCGCGTGATGGGTGCCCCACTGGCATGCTGAAGGCACTCCAAAGGCAAGCCCTTCTGTGCCCGACCAAGCCTGGACTACTCCCAGTGCTCCAAACCCTGGTTCTTCCACCCCGCGATGCTACCCCTCCTCAGACCACCAGGCCCTGGATCCTGGGTACATCACCAACAACAACTGCTGCCACGCATCTCCACACACCACCAGAGGACTATTCTCCTGCCAGCACTGCCACTTCATCTGCAACACCAAAGCAACCAACAACGTCAGAGACACCGCAAACAAGGCTGCGCCTACCACACCGACTGAGACCGTCATGGCACAACTCCAGTGCATTCTACTCAATGCACAATCGTTTGGCAAACACACCACAGAGATCTGGGACACAATCTCTTCCTGCACCCTGGATGTCATCTTTCTCACAGAGACCTGGCTGAACCCTGCTTCCACACCAGACATCGCCATTACTACCCACGAAGGCTTCAAGATAACACACCGAGGCAAAATGAACGAACATAGAGGGGACACCATCTGCTGCACGATGTCCTCAGATGATACAACCCCGATAATGGAGCACCTCAACTTCTAACTTCACACAGACAGAAAAAGCACAGTCAGAAGCACTCTCACCTACAGACCACTGGAACCATGGCAAAGCCATCCCTGATCTCATTGGCTTCGAGCGCTACATCTTCCTAGGGGATCTTAACTTCCACCCCAATGACCCCAGCGGTTCCAACTCAAACAACCTCCTGGAAAGCATGAGCAACATCGGTCTCAAACAACTTGTCATTGACCCCACCCACATCGCAGAACAGACACCCAACCCCATTTTCATGTACAGCAACAGAGTCAAGTACAAACACGTCTCACAGCTTACTGGAACCGAACACCAGTGTCCACTAAAACATCTCAGGACCCACCAACAATGAAACCATGACCCCCGCTCCACATGTAAAAACTGGAAAAAGATATCAGAGGACCAGTGAAACAACGCTCTCAACTCCCACCTCCCAGACATGACATCCAACCCTGAAGGCGGTGAAGAAGTTCTCCCAGTGATCACACAAGCTGCTGGAACTACTGCCCCGGCCAAGTCAGTCATATCCAAAGGACCTGCCAGAAGAGCCACCTGGCTCACCACAGAGATGAAATCCACCAAATGCAACTGCTTGCTACTAGAAAGGAAGTGGCGCTCCATCAAAAAGAGAGAAGACCATCCCACCTTCAAGTCAGCATTCAACCAGTACCATGCATACTGAAATAAAGAAAGAGGAACGCACTAGCAGACCACATAGAAGCCAGCTCAAACCTCAGCCAGGAACTCTTTGCCATACTGAAGGAGTTCTCTAAACCCTCAGCCCGTGAGAAAGATGTCAGCCCCTTCTAAGTACTGTGCGAAAGCGTGACTGACATCTTCCATGGCAAGATCTCAGTCATCTACGAAAACTTCCAACCCCACCCTCGGGAGCAGGATGATTGGCGGCAAGCTTACGAAAGTTCTGAACACATCCATCATCTCGTCCACCTTTCTTGAGGACTGGAAACATGCTGCAGTGAGGCTCCTCCTGAAAAAGCCATCCACTGACCCAATGGAATCACACAACTATGGGCCCATCTAAATGCTCTGCTTTTCAGCAAAAGGTTCTTGAGAAGGCAATCAACCAGCAACTTACCGAACACCTGGAACACAACACCCCGCTGGACCCTCTCACTCCGGATTCTAAGCCAACCACAGCACCAACACAGTCTTAATCACAGCCACCAATGACATCAAGCCCCACCTGGACTGCAATGAAATGCCAGACCTCATCCTCCTGGGCCTGTCAGCAGCCTTCAACACTGTCTCATATCACATATTGATCAACAGATGCCACCACTTCAGATTCCAGAGAGACACCCTCAAATGGGTCGCCTGATACCGCCGGAAAAACCCAAAGAATCCTTCTCCCACCGTCACCTCAAAACCCAAGAAGATCATCTGCTGTGTCCACCAAGTATCGTCCTTCAGTCCCACCCTATTTAAAGCATACATGGCCTTCCTGGCTGACACCATCAGATCGCACAGACTCAACATCTCCTCCTATACCGATGACACCCAGCTCATCCTCTCACTGTCAGAAAAGGCCTCCACCACCAGAGTGATCTTCCATGGATGTATAATGTATGCAGCCTGCTGGGTGAAGGACCACTGTCTCCAGCTCAACACAGACAAGATGGATGTCCGCATCTTTGGGAACAACACTTCACCATGGGGTGATGGATGTATGATTGAACAACAACTGCCTAAACCACGAATTCCTTAACCACAAAGGTTAAACAATGAGCAATGGCAAACAACTACATTGTTTACAACGAGTTCCTAAACCGCAAAATATATTTACATTTCTCATTACCCATTTTCACCACTATGTTCTTTTTAATCCGCATGTTTTTAACATTTTAAGGATACAACCTCATTCACTGTCCTAGATAACGCCTTCATTTCCATACGCTCCGTTTACTGCCTTAGAGCCTGCTTATTCACTGCCCCAAAAACCCTATCAAGAAACCCGTCTGTAACAGTCCAGAAAGCCCACGTGTCCTGTACGAAACACATAATTGTTCACTTTAAGACACCCAGTCGCTTCAATAACCTGATACCAACTATTCACAGCCGATATCTGGTGCCCCGATATCTGACCCCTGCTCATTGATGTCGTGAGCCATACATGACCTATCCGATGCATCCTTCAATGTTCTCCCGCAAACGGCCTCATTCAGGGCAAGTCACTTCCTCCCTGCCCCAGGTCCTCTCTCACTCACATTCAGAGACTCCAAATTTTCTTCCCCCTTCTAACTGTATTCACTGCCCCTTATCCCCCTTATTCCGCTACCCTATACTTCACTGCCAGTAACCTCCAGTAACCTCTCTATCACTGCCCCAATACTTTGTTCCTCACATCCCTCAGTTCCTAAGCAGTGTGCTGGCGAGGGGGGAAAACTATGCAGACAAGGGAGGGCAGTGGTGAAATGTGGGGCAATGGTGGGGAACAGAAAAAAGTGTGTTGATCAGGCAAGGTGATAGGTGCAGCCCGTCTCCATATGACCCCCGGGTCCACATTACACACTAATGGGGTAGGGGAGATTGCATGAGCTCCTGTCCCGACCTGTCTCCGCCGCTCCTCCACTCTCTGATGCCAGCCTCATGCCTGGGGCTAGGAGGGGTGGGGAAGCTTCGAAAGGTGGGGTTGAGGATGCTCATGGGGGGAGGAGTTGAGAAGAAAGACGCTCTGAGGAGGAGACATCTGAGGGTCTTAGGGTGTCTCTGCATGTGTGGGGAGAGGCAGAGAGACCGGGGCTGGGGTGGCGGAGCCTTGTGTCCAAACAGAGCATGCTGAGGAGTGAAGGAGCCACGGGCAATTTTTATTCCCCGGTCGGGAGGGAGAGTGTTGTTGCATTAATATTACCCCAGCCCCGCATACTCCATTTATATACATTGCTGGAATTGGTAACTGGCAGGATGCAATCAGAACATATTAGATATATATATTGTGGAATCTGCGGTACCCACCGGGTACAAAGGACTGAGAGGAGACATGAGCACAGTGATTGGCCAGTAGATGGCGTAGTTGCTAAATAAAGCATCTGTGGAAATAGAGCTGTTTGTGGATGGCATTGACGAGTGTAGACTCGTGGATGTAGACGCATGCCTATTGCCGAATGACTCATGTCAGAGAGGCTGCAGAAGTGATTTTGTGGTATATGTAAGTAGTTGTAAAGAAAATCGTGGTTAAATGAGTGTTCGGGATTCGTGGTTCAGGTCATTCGTTATTCAAACTTCGTCGTTTAGGATGTTTCTCTGGGGTGATGCATGGTGGCCTGATGATTGGGGTGGCTCCTCCATAATGGCGGAGGAGCATTGGCCCACAGTCTGTGCCAGCAGTCAGTAAATAAAATTATAATAAGACAATGGGCCCGATTCACAGAACAAACTTAAGACAAAATCCTAAACTTAGTAC
The DNA here is from genome assembly GCF_964204655.1 of Triturus cristatus. Taxonomy (NCBI): domain Eukaryota; kingdom Metazoa; phylum Chordata; class Amphibia; order Caudata; family Salamandridae; genus Triturus; species Triturus cristatus. The sequence continues at coordinate 79,541,820 of NC_140588.1, forward strand.
CATTTTGGTATTCACAGAATGCACTTACTACTTCTGGTATTCACAGAATGAACTTACTACTTTTGCGATTCACAGAATAAACTTACTACTTTTGCTATTCACAGAATGGATTTAAGACTACTAACTTTACATCCGCACTCGGGCCGGAAATTCCGGGCCGGAGGCGGAGCTTCCGGGCCGGAGGCGGAGCTTCCGGGGCGGAGGCGGGGCTTCCGGGCCGGAGGCAGAGCTTCCGGCCCAGAGGTGGAGATTTTAAATCTCCGCCACTGGCGGAATCCCCACCTCCGGGCCAGAAGCTCTGCCTCCGACCCGGAAGCTCCGCCTCCGGCCCGGAAGCACCGCCTCCGGCCCGGAAGCCCCGCCTCCGGCTCGGAAGCTCCACATCCGGGCCGGAATTTCCGGCCCGAGTGCGGACGTAAAGTTAGTAGTCTCAAATCCATTCTGTGAATAGCAAAAGTAGTAAGTTTATTCTGTGAATCGCAAAAGTAGTAAGTTCATTCTGTGAATACCAGAAGTAGTAAGTGCATTCTGTGAATACCAAAATGGTACTAAGTTTAGGATTTTGTCTTAAGTTTGTTCTGTGAATCGGGCCCAATGTTATTATCATTTTATTTATGCGGTCTGAGCCCCACAATACAATACCTATAGGGCAGGATGAGGCAGAGGCAGGGAGGAGTACTGTGCACTCATGAGTGCGCATGTGTACTTGGGCGGCAGTCCTAGGCCGGCCAAACACACATGCATACTTATGTTTCTCCAACCTTGTTGTATTTGCAGCAGGGTTAGAGAAACAGCACAGGCTTCTCTGTACCATCTGAGTGGCAAGACCAATCCTGGCTCTACTCTCATGTGAGAGCAGCATCTGTATTGGGTGTGGAGCCTGGGCCTGAGGGCGCATCCCCTACTGGCCTGACGGCGACGAGAGAAGCAGCAAGGCAGGATTACAGCAGCAGGTAAGTCTTTTTTTACATATATTTTTTTTGCCCCCTCCCCAACCCACCGCCCTCTCCACCCGCAGCTGCTCTACCACTTTAGGTAGGTGCAAAAACAACAGTTGATGGACAGAATGCAGAACAATGTCATACATTCAGCCCAATACAGAGATCTGGGCCTAAATCCATCATTTTTTTGCTCACCATGCCGTTCCAATTTGAACCCAGCCATATGCAAATCAGTCTTGACCCTGTGCCTCATGGGTACAGTCCAGCCCAAACTGCCAAGCCAGGTCCTCCCTGGACTGGAAACAAGCATCCTAGGACCGGTTTTGGGGATTCACCCCTCTTCAACCAGGATAGCTTGATTCCAGTGACATGGAGAGCACGGGACTCACGTCTGGGCATACCCTTCCCACTCGGGGTAACAAATGCAAAAACAACAGTTGATGGACAGAATGCAGAACAATGTCATACATTCACCCCAGTACAGGGATCTCGGCCTAAATCCATCGTTTTTTGCTCACCATGCCGTTCCAGTTTGAGCCCAGCCATATGCAAATCAGTCTTGACCCTGTGCCTCATGGTTACAGTCCAGCACCAACTGCCAAGCCAGGTCCTTCCTGGACTGGAAACAAGCATCCTAGGACCGGTTTCGGGGTTTCACCCCTCTTCAGCCAGGATAGCTTGATTCCAGTGGCATGGAGAGCACGGGACCCACGTCTGGGCATACCCTTCACACTCGGGGTGACAAATGCAAAAACAACAGTTGATGGACAGAATGCAGAACTATGTCATACATTCACCCCAGTACAGAGATCTGGGTCTAAATCCATTGTTTTTTTGCTCACCATGCCGTTCCAGTTTGAACCCAGCCATATGCAAATCAGACAGGTAATATATTTCTAAGATTGTCATTGTTACTATTGCTACTAGAGAACAGTTCTCAGTTAATAATTAATGAATGAACGTAACCTAGGAATTGTCCCAAGGTATGTATGACAAATTTGGGGGCAAATTTAGTGACAAATTTGCAGCTCAATTAATTTCAAATATTTATATCATAAGGACAAATATAGGTAAAAAGTCAACAATTTGTACCTTGTTATCATTTTCTTCGCCATCTAACATAATGTGCTTTCACGTAAACTAAGACTATGGTTTAGCTCTACAAAGTTCGTTTTCACACCCACAGGTGACATGGGTGAACCAACTATTGAATGTAAATAACAGGTAATTGTAGCCCTGCAGGACACCACCCAGTACATAGGTGAAGTGGCTGCAAATTCTTCCGGGTTACTAACAACCCCTAAAGAGGTATTCAGGAATGCAGTGGTAATTTAAAAAGCTAATGTCATTCTTCACAATAGCACACACGCATAAGGTACTGAGAAAAAGACATTTTAAATAAAAAGTGTTTATTTCAACAGTTTCACCCTGTTGCTTTGTACATCTAAAATAACCACACAGAATATTATTAAAATAGCACAAATGCATGTTTGAACAACAACAATAAAATGAACATTTCTACCATACTAAAATATCATCTAGTAACCTAAAACTCTGGAACCTCTACTATGCACTACACTAGTATAGCATGCAATAGAATAACTTGCATCTAGAGTTTCTTAGGGGGAATCAACTTATTGCTGGTTACAAAATGCAAAACGCTGTAGTTATCAGAAGTTGGTGAGGCAGTGTTCCCTGTGAAAGCTAAACATGTGCATCTCCCCTCCTAGGCCTAGCTCCGTATCAGCTTTCACCATAAATGAAGATGTGCCTACATCTCTGCAATCTGGCATTTAATATCTCCTCTGGCAGTATCTTCTGCATAAATCTGGAACAAAGAACCTCTCCTGACTAGTGATCAAGTGGCAGCACTTTTATACTGTATCCTATCTGAGATGGGAGTTTCTGTCATAACCTTAGGAGTGTCTGAAATAACCTATGTGCATCAAGATGCTAGTCTTAGACATATTCTTATAAACAAATAAGGTAAAAACACATCAATTCAGACTGCACTGTTCATGTTCTTGTCTAACCTTGAAATGGAGATTACAAGTTACTTGTCCCACACTGATGTCACATCAGTTGGTCTTATCAATGTCATTGTCTGATTGACAAGAGACTTTCACAGGTCCATAAAAAGGTTCGGAAAAACAACATATTTTCTTTCCTGTTCAATCATTCTTTCACACAAAAACGGAAACCAGCTGTAGTGAAACCGTTGCTGAAAAAACATTTTCTTTATTATAATGATGTAAAAAACAACTGCTCTATCTCTTTAATACCTCCCTTAGCAAATGTAATGGAGAAAGTGTCCTTCCAGCTGCACAATATGTTTGTGGAAGACTAAAAACTACTCTGTCCATTACAAGCATGCTTTGTGTGGGACCACAGAATTGAGTTAGAAGTTACTTCAATTCTGCATGACCTATGTATGAAGTGAGACTGGGGAGAGGTCTGTGCTCCTGTTTTGCTAAACCTCTCTGCAACCTTTGACATGATTGATCATAAATTCTTACTGGAGATGGTTAAGACTCCTAGTTTCTAAGAGTGAACTATCAAGTGGCTTGAATCCTTTTATTATGACTGATAGCATATTGCTTCTTCTTGCTCAAACGCATCAGCTACGCACTCTCCCTGTAAACTCGGGGTTCCTCAGTGTTCAATGCTATCCCTGTTCCTTTATAAAAAAAATTTGGCCCGCCTATTGTCGACTTTGTTAGATATGGAAGTCCATTTTTATATGTATACCAACATCATTGCTCTTTAAACTCAAAACCTAACACGGGTAACTCTGATCTCTTACTAAATACTCTTCTTATTGTAGGACAGTGAATTACTAGTAATTTTCTTAAATGAAATCATTATGAAACAAAGGTACTAGTCACTAAAAATCATCTGGCAAAGTGGCAAACCTCAATATGGCCTTCCTTAATCAGTCTGACACATATTTCAGTAACAGTAGGAAAAAAACCTAGGGGTCTCAATTGACTCAAATTGTACCTGTATGCCACTGATTAATGGGACACCCAACTCCTGTTTTTATAATTAAAGATACTTCCAAAGATGCTGCTTTTCATTTCTGCAAATTTGCCAAACAATTGATTACTAATGTTATACAATCATTGTTAGAATACGCAAACACTTTTTATCTGTCATTACCAAAGAAGTCAATCCAGAGATTACAGTAGTGCAAAATGCCACAGTTTGTACTATTACTTGTAGTGCACACAGGAGCTGAACAGACTGTTTCCGGTCACGTGAACCCGAGACAAGTCGAGTGACGAGAGGAGTGGAGAATAGAGGAGAGGAGCGGCGCGGAACAGAGGAGCTGCCAAAGAACCTGCTGAAAACTGCTGGGCTGGGCTGCAAACTGCAAGGCGACAGCAAGGGCACCCATGGAGATGGAACACGGAGCACGCACTCGAGGTGCCGAGCGCGGTAAGCGGGCAAACGGTCAAGCAGTGAGCGCAGCCGGTATTGGCGGCCGCTGAGTGTGAGCCTGACGAGTCCGCGGAAGAGGCCCAACTAGGTTGGGTGCGACTTGCGGCTCGTCAGAGTGCCTTGCTCCTGCCTGCCTGCCTCTGCCTCAGCGCGCCCCTCCCACCAGCTGTCTCTCTTGTCAGCTGTGCTCATGGACACCAGCTGTTTTTCACACAAGCTGTCTTTCTCACCAGCTGTGCTCGTGGACACTAGTTTTCCGCCCGCTTCTGGACCATTCTACATCCCTCACCATCACCCTCACCCACACACCCTTAGCTCATACTCGCTCCCACTAGCTCCCAAGCTGTCTCCCCCTGGCACTTCACATGGTCCTCCGCTTGGCCCTCTGCTAAAGTTCTTAAAATCCGAGTGCAGAGCCACAGATAGGCCACAGAGCGGCCACAGACAGGCCCCAGTTATAAATAATTTGACCACCCAGAGACACCCCGGCATTGTGTTTCAGAGCTAGGGGGTGGTAAGGAGGAAGAAAAGCGAGGGGTAGAACCATAGTGATCAATCAGGGAGACAGGGAGGATAAGCAAACCAGTGCAAAACCTGCACAAAACCAATGCACAGTGCACATTGCACAGTACTAACTGAGGAAAGCACAAGCACAAGGAACCAGGTTGTGAGACTCTCGACAGCGGCCTGCTAGCTCCCCGGAGAAGCTCTAAGCTCTAAGTAGCTCTAAGTATGAACCAGTCTGAGTGGAAAGCGGATCCAGCTCCGGCGAACCGTGAACTGAGAAGAGTAGTGAAGGAAGCATGAGTGCCCAGGGCAGACCCTCAGATAGAAAACCGAAATGAGATCGAGGAGAACAAGAGCAGAAGCGAAGCCGAAGAAAAAAGCTTGCCTAAACACAAGGATGACCTGTAAGACCAGCAAGGGACTCCCTGATTCATTGATGGAAGAGACCCAAACAGAGTCCAATTCGGATGCCCCAAACAACCTTTCATTGGCGTCATCAAATAAACTAGTAGGTAGGACGCAAAAAAACAGACTTCCTAATCTCTCCAAGGCTTCAAACTCAGGGTTTCACAACAAGAATGCCATCACCAGCAACATCCACATCACATAAACCGCTCGTCAAGACCAACACTCTACCAGAGGATTGCTTCAGCTCCCCAAGGATTCCGAAAACAGCTGGCAACCAAGTAACTGTGATAGCACAAATCTACACAAATGAATCACCACCAACACCACAATCAAAAGCAACCAAAGCGGTGCTAGAAGTGGTGCTTGAAACATCACCAGTGCCAGCACAACAAATCGAGAGCTTTCTATCAGCTGCTCCCTCAAGTCAGGGGCAAAATCAGGTGAAAGCCAAACACCGACTCTGTCCAGGGTCAATACGGATAACCACTTTGCAGCATTAGAGGATGAAAATGCTGCAAAAATTCAATTAGAGGTCTCAACAACATCTGCACCAGAAACACAGGACATCTTAATAAGCTTGCTCGGGCCAATACACGATGCCCACAAGGAAAAGACCTCAGCGCTTAATGCACAAAACAATTACAGGGCATCACTATGATTATAACACCTTACTTTCCCCTATAAGGTCCTGCCCAGGGTCTGACCCCAACATTCAAGTAAGTTCCGACCAGGTGGAGGAAGACACAGAGAATCTTATGGACAATATCGTGGACGGTACCCTCTCAAGTCAGTAAACGCATGCCCACCAGGCAGACCATTGCTCACCTCATGATGCTCCGTTATGGTCCCCTTTCATTAACGCTAAAAAGTACGAATTCCTTGAGTCTATTACAAAAATCAAAGAGTGTGGCTAACCACTACTACTGTGTGCTACAACAAAAAAGGATACACAGACAGAAACTGTTCTTAACCTGTCTGTTCCATAGGGAAGAGCTACCCACCACTGCTGGGTAAGCAACCTCCAGTCACCTCCGGTCACAGGCTCAATTCATGCCAGCGTACCGACGGAGAGAGCGGTGCTCCTTTCTGAGCTGTTGCCAGGCAGAGGTGTGGTTGCTTTCCCAGCAGTGGTGGGTAACTCTTCCCTATGGAACAGACAGATTAAGAACAGTTTCTGTCTGTGTATCCTTTTTTGTTGTATCACTTACACTTATGAAGCAGCAGCATCATAGGTCCTGATGAAAGCCTCACCTACATATAAGTTTATGGCTGAAACATGTTGACCATCAATTTCTATCTCACCATCGCGGTTTAAATCCATACCACTGGTGCACTGTTTTTAATCCTGGCAGGGGGCGTATCCAAATAAAGTACAATTTTTACGCTCCTTTGCTAGTTTTAACCTCACTTTTCCCACATTTGTTGCTTCTTTGCCCTGCGGCCTATTCACACAGCTGTCTCTTCATATGTGAATTTAGAATATCCTACCAGCTATTCAAAACATCCCTGAGCTCCTCCGTCTTAGAGAGGGGGTTGTAGCCCCCAGAGGAACTAGGTTTTTCCTCTGGGAGGAGAATCCCATATGATGAAGCATGTCACCTATGGTGAGTGAGAGATTTCGTCCTGAAAAGGGAAGTGCCCACAGCTAGTTCTGTGGTGCATAGTCACTGGTTCTGTATTGTTTATGTTTTTGTTCACAAACTATTTAGTAGTGGTTCGCCACACTCTTTGATTTTTGTAATAGACCAAAGGATTTCGTACTGTTTAGTGATTAAGTGTTGGGGATTAAATCCTGTGTGGTCTTAAAAATTTCCCTAGGACCCTCCGGCTTTGAACCTTTTTTTGTTTGGTAGTCCCCTTTCATTAACATCATGAAAACTATCTCTTCTGCATTATTTCAGCACTCGGAAAAATTAGAGTTGCAAGTCGACCTCCTGCAATCTCTGGCATTTCACGTCTCTGACATAGAGAAAAAAATACAAGATCTAAATTCCATAATAGAGCGGGTGCAAAAAGACCCTCATTCAAGATATCATGAATGTCAATGTGCCAGCACTATGCACCAACTCAAGAATATCCTGGCGATTTTAACAGATATTCTGGCAGAAGTAAAAGGGCCAACGAATAGAGCTATACCAGCATGTGCCTCTATTGAAACAGGTTCTAGCAAAATAGATTCCAGCCAACAGAATCTCACCACTCCTTTAGGGACTCTTGAACACAAGGAGGAACCCGATGGCAGCCAAAGAGTTTTGCATATAAATGCCACTCAGTTAGAAACATCAATCAAGACATCCATGCCACAGTGTGGCATTTTGCCGCTTGATGTAGCAGCATTAACCCCGCAGCACAAAAAACCCAGTGAATCACTGACAAAAAGGGAACGCATGTGCCTAAGAAAATCAAGGCTCAATAAACAGAAGAAGAGTCAAGTTATAGCACAGACTCGGCAAAATCAGTCACAACAAGCGTCCACTCCAACTGGTCCATGCACGAACAAACAGGAGGTAGATCATAACTACGAGTTCATGGAAAAAATGGCCAACGTACGTTCCCCTGGAAATAAGTTTGAACCAACAATACAAGCTGAACACTGGAAAGTCCATACTTCAGTTAGACTCAACACCTGTAAAGGCAAGCAGCCGTAAAGCTTATTTGGCATCATCCATCCCCAACCAACAGCAGAAAGAAGAGGGTCACACATCGCATGTTTCCCAGTTAGAACATACAAGCATATCTCAAAACTTCACTAAACAAGCAAACATCCACAATAGAAAAAGTATGGGGGGAAACAAATCCATCTTCTATAACAATACAACCACCGGCAAATCATGCGATTCACTTATTACATTAGGCGAGCATGCTGAGATTAAAATAACAGCCAACGGAGCAACAAGCACATTGCAAACCCCCCCCAAAGATTCAAATATTCATAAAATAAAAAGTATGGCTGAAGCAAATTCACGGCCCAAATTGACACAACCATCAGCAAATAAAACCTTCCTATCTCCAATACAGGCGAGCATATTGAGACTCAAAAAACGGAAAACGCCTAGAAATTCCAACTGATGAAATGAATAATAGGAGAAAAAACCTTCAGTGAAATTGCTGCAGGATTACATCCTCAAAGCACCAACATACCATCAGGCAATGAGGGTAGCATATCGCCAAAGGGCTTGTCAACTCTAGAATCAATCAATCATATCATTTGTAAAGCGCACTACTTACCCGTGAGGGTCTCAAGGTGCTGGGGGTGGGGGTTACTGCTACTGCTCGAAGAGCCAGGTCATGAGGAGTCTTCTGAAGGTAAGTAGGTCTTGGGTCTGTCGTAGGTGGGTGGGGAGGGTGTTCCAGGTCTTGGCGGCGAGGTGGGAGAAATATCTGCCGCTGGAAGTCACTCTTTGGATGCGGGTGACTGCGGCGAGGGTGAGGCCGGTGGAGCTGACGGGTGGGGGTGTAGAAGCTGAGTCGTCTGTTGAGGTATGCTGGCCTGGTGTTGTGGAGTCTTTTGTGTGCATGGGTGAGGAGCTTGAAGGTTATCCTCTTGTTGACGGGGAGCCAGTGCAGGTCTCTCAGGTGGGGTGTGAGGTAGCTGTGGCAGGGATGTCGTGATCAGACGTGCAGAGGCGTTCTGGATGCATTGCAGCTGTCTCAGGAGTTTGGCCGAAGCTCCAGCATAGAGTGCGTTTCCGTAGTCCAACCTGCTGCTGACGAAGGCCTGGGTGACTGTTCTTCTCGTATCGGTGGGGATCCACTTGTAGATCCTGCAGAGCATACTGAGGGTGTTGAAGCAGGAGGAGGAGACGGCGCTGATCTGCTTTGTCATGGAGAGGCTGGGGTCGAGGATGATCCCTAGGTTGCGTGCATGGTCGGTGGGTGTTGGGGCTGTTCCCAGTGCGGTCGGCCACCAGGAGTCATCCCAGGACGAAGGGGTGGATCCGAGGATGAGGACCTCCATCTTGTCCGAGTTCAGCTTCAGTCAGCTGTTCCCGGCGGGAAGCGGGACCGGCGAGGAACAGAAGGAAAAAGGGCACAACAGCGATGGCCTTCATTCCTTTGTGGAGGTTGGTTTTGGCAGTGTGGGGATCTTTGGTGAGGGAGAGGATCAGCTGGGTGTCGTCGGCGTAGGAGATGATGTTGAGGTCCTGCTGTCGGGCGACGTGGGAGAGGGGTGCCATGTATATGTTGAACAGCGTAGGGCTGAGGGATGAGCCCTGGGGTATGCCGCAGATGATCTCGGTGGCATCGGAGTGGAAGGGGGGGAGGCGGACGCTCTGTGTTCTGCCGGAGAGGAAGGATGTGAACCAATCCAGGGCCTTCTCTTGGATCCCGGCGTCGTGGAGGCGTGAGCATAGTGTGCGGTGGCAGACCGTGTCGAAGGCGGCTGACACGTCCAGGAGGATGAGGGCCGCTGTCTCTCCGTTGTCTAGCAGGGTCCTGATGTCATCGGTGGCGGTGATGAGGGCGTTTTCGGTGCTGTGGTTGCTGCGGAACCCAGACTGGGACGGGTCCAGGATGCTGTTCTCCTCGAGGTAGCGGGTCAGTTGTTTGTTGACGGTTTTCTCGGTTTATCTTTGCCGGGAACAGGAGCAGGACCGGAAGTTGTTGAGGTCCTTGGGGTCCACCTTGGGTTTATTGAGTAAGGCGTTGATCTCGGCATGCTTCCAGCTTTCTGGGAAGGTTGCTGTCTCAAAGGATATGTTGATTGCTTTACGGAGATGGGGTGCAATTGCTGTACTGGCTTTGTTGAAGATATGGTGTCTGCATGGGTCTGAGGGTGATCCGGAGTGGATGGTGTTCATGATCTTGCTGGTGTCGTCGTCGTTGATGTTGGTCCAGGAGAGCAGGTGGTTGGTGCGGGTGGTGGTCATGGCGGCGGAGGTCTCAGTGGTTGTCAGGGCAGTCGTGACATTGAAGCTGTTGTGGATGTCGGCGATCTTGTGGTGGAAGAAGGTGGTCAGCGAGTCGCAAAGGTCTTGCGAAGGTGGGATGTCGTTGGTGTTGGAGCTGGGGTTGTAGAGTTCCTTCACGATGTTGAAGAGCTCTTTTCTGTTGTGTGCATTGTTGTCTAGGCGGTCTTTGAATGAGGTCCTTTTGGCGGATCTGATGAGGTGATGATGTCTGCAGGTGGCGTTCTTGTGGGCTGCATAGCTGTCTGGTGTTCGTTCGCGGAGCCAGTTCTTCTCCAGTTTTCGGCATGTTCGTTTGGAGGCCTGGAGGTCTTCAGTGAACCACCTGGCTTTCTTGCTGGTGTGACTGTTGAAGGGTTTCTTGAGTGGGGCGAGGGTGTTGGCGCAGTCGTGGATCTACTGTCTGAGGTTGCGGGCGGCGGTGTCGGTGGGGTCAGAGGGTGGGCTCTGGGCAAGGGAGGTGATTAGCTGGTCTTCAGTGACTTTGCTCCAGCAGCGGCGGGGCATCTGTTGGGTGCGGTGGTACGTGGTGGGTTTCCGAAAGGTGAAGTTGATGCAGCAATGGTCGGTCCAGTGGAGTTCAGTGGTGTGGTTGAGGGAGACATTGGGGCTTGCGGAGAAGATGGGGTGAAGGGTGTGGCCGGCGGTGTGGGTGGGTGTTGTGACGAGTTTTCTCAGTCCGAGGTTGTCGATCAGGGTGGTGGAGTTGGTGTCGTTGGTCTCGAGGTGGAAGCTCAGGCCCCCGAGCAGGATGTAGTCCGTGGATGCGAGGGCGTGTGTGCTGATGAAGTTGGCGATGGAGTCACTGAACTGTGGTCAGGGTTCGGGGGGTCTGTAGACGAGGATTCCTCTGAGGGTGGTGTTGGGGTCGGTGTGGATCTGGAAGTGCAGGTGTTCGGCGTTGTTGAGGGTGTCGTCGGAGTTGGTAGAGACCTTGAGGGTGGACTTGTGGAAGATGGCGATTCCTCCTCCAACTCCGTTGTTGCGGTCTCTGCGTGTGATCTTGTAACGATCCGGGATGGCTATGGCAATGTTGGGTGCTGAGGCGGGGTTGAGCCAGGTCTCCGTCGGGAAGGTGACGTCTGGGGACGTTGAGTCAAGTAGGTCCCAGAGTTCTACGGCATGTTTGCGGGCAGAGCGGGTGTTGAGGAGGATGCATCTGAGGTGGTTGGGTTCTTTTCTGTGTGGTAGTTTGGCAGGGCGGATGCTGGTGAAGCTGCAATTCCGGCAGGTGAAGGGTCTTTGGGTGCACTTCAGGGTGGCCCGGTAGCAGGTGTGTTCTCGTCCGGGGTTGAGTGCATGGTGGGTGCTGGCATCGAAGTGGCATTGTGCATGGTGGCGTTCATGGGGGCCAGAGGTTCTGGCGCTGGGCGCGGTCCAGTCACGGAAGGGCGCAGACAGGCTTGTCTTAGGCGTGGCCGCGCAGCAGCTGCCATAAGAGGGGAGGTGGGAGGGAGGAGGAGCTGGGAAGGGGGGGTCGGTGAATGGACGAGCGGCGGCGGGGCCACAGGGGACGCAGCGGGGAACAGAAGGCAAAAGGGCACAACAGCACAAAATACAGATACAGAAGGCAGAGAAAGCACACAATGCAGTTACAAAAGGCAAGGAAAGCACAAAATAGAGTTTACAGAAGGCAAGAAAAACACAGTAAACCAGGCAAAACATACCAAAGGCCTACCACTGGCCACCAGGGATGAGGCACAGGTGGTAGCCTGCCGGTGGAGGCGGGCCTCAAACTACAGCAGCCGCTGGGAGTCAGACACGGGCACAATCAGATGGAGCTGCGCGGCATGGTGGGCGACCTGCCTGGCAACAGGGTCAAGGGTTGCTCTCACTGCTGCGCAGCGGCCGCCATATGAGGGGAGGTGGGAGGGAGGAGAAGCTGGGAGGGGGGATTGGCGAATGAGCGAGTGGGGGGGGCTGGGCCGCATGGGACGCAGCGGCGGGAAGTGGGACCGGCGAGGAACAGAAGGCAAAAGGGCACAACAGCACAAAATACAGTTACAGAAGGCAGAGAAAGCACAAAATGCAGTTACAGAAGGCAAAAAAAGCACAAAATACAGTTTACAGAAGGCAAGAAAAACACAGTGAACCAGGCAAAACAAACCAAAGGCCTACCACTGGCCACCAGGGATGAGGCGCAGGTGGTAGCCTGCGGGTGGAGGCAGGCCTCTAAATACAGCAGCAGCTGGGACTCAGACACGGGCACAGTCAGGTGGAGCTGCGCAGCATGGGGGGCGACCTGCCTGGTAACAGGGTCAAGGGTCGCTCTCACTGCCGCGCAACGGCCGCCATAAGAGGGGAGGTGGGAGGGAGGAGGGGCTGGGAGGGGGTAATCGGCGAATGGGCGAGCGGGGGGGTGGGGCCACAGGGGACGCAGAGGCGGGAAGCGGGACCTGCGAGGGACAGAAGGCAAAAGGGCACAACAGCACAAAATACAGTTACAGAAGGCAGAGAAAGCACAAAATGCAGTTACAGAGGCAAAGAAAGCACAAAATACAGTTTACGGAAGGCAAGAAAAACACAGTAAACCAGGCAAAACAAACCAAAGGCCTACCACTGGCCACCAGGGATGAGGCGCAGGTGGTAGCCTGCGGGTGGAGGCGGGCCTCTAAGTACAGCAGCAGCTGGGACTCAGACACGGGCACAGTCAGGTGGAGCTGCGCGGCATGGGGGGCGACCTGCCTGGTAACAGGGTCAAGGGTCGCTCTCACTGCCGCGCAACGGCCGCCATAAGAGGGGAGGTGGGAGGGAGGAGGAGCTGGGAGGGGGTAATCAGCGAATGGGCGAGCGGGGGGGTGGGGCCACAGGGGACGCAGAGACGGGAAGCGGGACCTGCGAGGGACAGAAGGCAAAAGGGCACAACAGCACAAAATACAGTTACAGAAGGCAGAGAAAGCACAAAATGCAGTTACAGAGGCAAAGAAAGCACAAAATACAGTTTACGGAAGGCAAGAAAAACACAGTAAACCAGGCAAAACAAACCAAAGGCCTACCACTGGCCACCAGGGATGAGGCGCAGGTGGTAGCCTGCGGGTGGAGGCAGGCCTCTAAATACAGCAGCAGCTGGGACTCAGACACGGGCACAGTCAGGTGGAGCTGCGCGGCGTGGGGGACGACCTGCCTGGCAACAGGGTCAAGAATTGATTTCCCATTACAATTCAAGAGGATGTCACGATATTCTCAATTGCAGTTCTATACTAAAACTCACAAGTACAATCGAAACTTTAAAATATTTAAACTCAAATCAAATTGAAAGTGTACAATGTAAACCAATCCAAGGTACAAAAGGGGGAGAAATAACAGTGGTAACGTGGACCGATCCCAAAATTATGACAGCTTTCTGGCACCACAGAGAACAGTTTGTGAAATGGGGAATTGAAATTAAAATAATCGAAGCAGAACGGTATCCTGGTCCACTATGTCTAACAACAGCACCCAGAATGGGAATTGCCAGTGGCTTGCTCCGCAGAGCAGCAGGACCAACAGACAGCGCCCCCGAGAGCTTGTCCAACCTACGCATTATCCACCTGGCAGTACCGGAAACAGCTGTTCAAAACAGAAACGTTCTTATCTCAACTACTTGGGGTACGGAGTATAATACAAGTGAGGCATGAGTTAACAACGTAAAACTGTGCTCTTGGAACATCAATGGCATCGGCACCAAAACAGAGGATGCAGACCTCCTAAACTTTCTAAAGGAATTTTGTTATTTTGCTTTTCCAGGAAACCTGGTCAAGGGCACTGACACCGTTCAACGGTTTTAAAGAATACCAGCTCTATGCCTCTAAGGGAAAAGCATCAGGTAGAGCATCTGGTGGTTTATCAATTTACTTAAATACTATTACTCCTTGGTCATCCAAATTGATTGATTTAGGACAAACCGGGCTCCAATGCATCAAAATCTCAGTATCACAATACCCTTCCAGTTACTTTGTGCATACACAGGAAAAAATCACTACTAATATGTAATGTGTACATTCACCCAGGAACAATGGCAAAAATTGAGAAAATTGAGACTTTAATAGCCCTGATTAAATCATTGCAATCTTCCTTCCCGCAAGCAGGAATTGTGCTGTCCGGCGATTTCAACATGTTTTTATTATCAGAGGACTCAGTTCCAACCAAATTACAAACCAAATTCAAAGGGAAACATACCTATTCGCTAATTACAAATCATTGAAAAAAAGATTGTTCTGGTAACTGTTGTGCCTCATCATTAGCTGAAATAGGTGTGGTAACTTTAAACGGACAACTACCACAAGATCAACCAGCTGAATATCTAAGAATGTAAACTCTGTCCTAGACTACACAATAGTGGACATAGAATTACTGCAAATGATCTCCAGTTACCAAATTATTCACAGACTGGACAGCGATCATAGCCTCCAGGCAATAGATCTGTGCATCTATATTGCGAGAGCGTCCAGAAATAATGACCTGTTGGACGTCTTAAGCCCGTACAACCTAAAAAGGCTTGCGTGGAAAGGCAAAAATGCCAGTGAATCAATGACTTACATCAAAAACCTAATGGCGAACACACAAGCACAAACTACGAACCAGCTATGGAAAAACTGGGAAAATATGATTACGATGCTAATCTCAAAATTTCCAGCAAGAATAAGCCCCACGAAAATAAATGCAGGACAGCAACACCTGAGTTCATCAGCTCGATAGCAGGTAAAAAAAGGGCAACAATCGGGAAATACGAAAACTACGCGGAAATGCCCAAACAACGTGCCAAGAAGCAAATCAGCAAATTCATTAGCTAAGGCAGAAATACAAACAAGAAGTATGGACCATAAAGAAAGCACAACAAACAAAAACTTGGCTAAAGTTGCTGCAGACATACAAATCGAATAACAACAAGAAGTTCTGGGCAGAAATAAATAGCATAGCGAACGGCTCCTTCCAACATCATAATGCAAACATCTTAGAGGCAGATTGGAAAGCCCACTTAAGCCAAAATAACAAGCATGTAAACATGGAAATCTACCAGTATACAAAGCTCGCCCCAACAAACGACCACAAGAAAACTGATAGCAAGGGTACCAAACACACAGACAGGGACAAACACCAGCTTGCCTTGCATCAAACAGAAATCGACTATGTCCTGCCTCAATCGGAAACCGACCACGCAGAAACCACATCTGAGGGGAACTGGATTGGAACTAACCAAGTTGAGACTGTCCTTAAAAAACTTAGATCAAGTGGAGCACCAGGCCCAAACGGCCTTCCAAACGAACTCTTTAAACAAGACAAATCTTTCTGGGCAGAATTTTTTATACCATTGTTCAACCACGGTTTCCAGCTAAACGTCATACCTGCATTATGGAGAGGGAGTGTTCTCCACCCGATATTCAAAGCAGGCTCCAGATCAGATCCGGCAAACTACAGACTAATCGCGCTCATTGATGTAGAAGCCAAAATATATGCGTCAAATCTTCTAATAGAGCTCGAAGACTGGGTCACCTCTAACGAGATTCTGCCAATTTCCCAAACGGGTTTTAGACCTGGTACAAACACTATGTGCAACCTCCTAGCCCTCAATCTCCTAGTTGAAAAAGCACAGCGGAAATCTACCAAACTATACACGTGTTTCGTTGTCCTGAAATCAGCGTTTGACATGGTACCCAGAGATCTCCTTTGGCAAAAGATGGTAAAATGGGGTATCCCACCACGACTACTATGGGCCATAGTTAACCGGTATTTAGCGACTTGGGTCCAGATAAAGCTAGGAAATGGCGAAAGAACCACAGCGAGGATACCAACATCCATCGGTTTAAAACAAGGTTGCATGCTAGCACCCAGCCTCTTCAACATATTCACCGCAGACCTAGACAAAAGGCATACAGAAGTCCAAAGCGATCCAACAAAGCTAGCACACCACCAAGTAAGAAGTCTGCAGTACGCAGATGACATTGTTTTATGTAGCCAGACCCCAGTAGTGCTACAACATCTGATCACAAAGCTATTGGAATACACAGAGGAGCACGGTCTGCTACTAAATTACAACAAAACCAAGGTCATCTGTTGTTCGGCAAACACCGCGCCAAACAGAAAAAAATACAACTGGGATGCAGCAGGGAACAGCATAGAGCAAAGCGGCTCCTACAAATACCTGGGAGTAGTGGTTGATTCAAGATTCACATTAAAAGAACACCTAATCAAAAGAAGATCCCAGGCAAATTAACTACGTTTCGGACTAAACACTTGAAAGTGTCCTTCAAACTCCCACTTATTAAAAGTAATTGTGGCCAAGTTCCTTCCATCTCTCACCTACGGCTCCGAGTTACTTAAAGGACAAGACGCAAAGCAGCTGAATCTCTTACAATCAAGCCTTTTTAAATCAGTCTTGTGAGTTCCGCAATTTACATCACAAGCTCAAGTGCGCTTGGAATTTGGGTTGTCTAATCAAGTCCAAGTAAGGCAAGCAGCGATAACAAAACTGTGCTGGAAACTAAGTGCTGCCCAAGAAGAGTCTTCGCTCGGGCATTGCTGGATAGAACTGAAGAACCAGCCAAAAGGCAAGAAAAACTGGCCAACAGCACTGGAAGATGCTCTAACTATGGTAAATCTGTATGAAGTTTGGGAAAACAACTACAACTTCTCTGCTTTCAAAAAAATAGCTAACAAGGCAGCAAAACAAAAAGCCTAGTTCATGGATAAAGCTGAACTAGCAAAGAAAAAACATGGCTGGATGGTTGTATCCTCATATGAGATGGGCACCCCACAGCCATATCTCGTCCAACACATAACTCCATCTGTTCAGCACTGTCTACTTCTGACATAGCTGGGAGCCTTTTGCTAAAAAGATTTGGTTCCAGCGTGGAAAGAAACATGGCCGACCACTCAGTGCAGACTTTGTGAACAAGCGGAAGAGACACTAGTACTACTTTTGTGCATTTGCCCAGCTGTGAGCTATTTGAGACAGCAATTTTTACTCCATGCTTTCTGTTTACTTCAAGTGAGATCATGCCGACCAGCCATTATGGCATTACTAAACAGCCAGACTTTGGAGTTTTCATGTAGGGCAGCTAAATTTCTGCAACTAGTCAGCACAATATTACAAAAAACAACCACATTATGCTCATTTTAGTGTGTACTATGATATGGCCACCACAATACCTGTACATTTTGCACAAATCTTTATTCCAGTGGCCGCCATAAAGGGCTCAGCGTGGAAGAATAACTTTGCACTTGGTATTAACAAGCTCGCAGAGCATTTCTCTCAATGTCAAAATTTAGTTAGTGTTAGGCTGATTTTAGATAGTCCTATGCTTACAGCGGTACGCATATTTGCAACTTTAGCACTTAAATTCAAAACATGAAATAATGGAGGTCTAGTATTTGGCATCAATTAGTATAATAGCTTATATTCCTCTAGGATTTTAGATGTTTTATGTCTTTTACCCTTTTTTGTTTTTGGAAATGTAAATATGAATGTTTTGTTAAACTGACGATTTTAAGGTAAACTTGTAAAGGTTTTAATTAACCATGCACAATAAAATCTGTTCTGACTTCTAGTTGTACCTTTTCTGGAAACATATCCTTCCAACCATAATACAGCTTCATTGACAGCCCATAAAGCAGAGGATTTAATTTAAATCCTTCGTTAAGGTCCATAAGATTGTCCATAATGCCTCCCCTGCTTTGTTAGCTAAGAGATGTAGTAAATAGGAGCCCTCTCTTAGGGCCTGATTAAGATGTTGGGCTGTCGGATCACCGACAGGCAGTTGTTGGTGGTCTGACTGCCAACATCCCTTCGGTCCAACTGCTTCATTACTCTGCTGGCTGTCAGACCCACAGCTGTCGGACACAAGACTGCTCCCTCCCAGGATCAGCGATCCCGATGGGGCGACGGTCGGAGCAGCGTCCTAGCATGCTCGCGGTGCTCAGGCAGCTACCACCATTGGAATTACAATATCCCTTTCCGACAGCCTTTTCATGGTGGGATTCTGCCATAAAAAGGTTGTCGGAAACGGATATTGAGGGCCCCAAACAGGGCCCCGTCCTTCATGGGCCACTGAAAAGTGGCCCTTGGGGCACATGTTGTGCCCCCACTCACCTCTGTGTACCATTTTCCAAGACAGAAGGCGCTGCACCATGGCGGAATCTGCTGCAGCCCTTCTATATGGCTGAGCCATACCGCCACAGTAGTACAGCTAACTTACCGACTCACAACCTGGAGGTCATATTCAAATACGATAGTCGGACTGCCACATGTTCGTTGGGCAGTCTCCGAAATCAGGATTAGTGGCCGGCTGTACGACCGCCCGGCATCATAATTATGCCCTTAGTTTTCATTCTTGTTGCAAATTTCTGTTCACTATGAGCCACATGCTTTGGGACCGGTATTTTGCCATTTGGGATGTATCAACCCAAAAGCAATTGGCAAAATAGGTAATTGCACATTTTGCGATTACCTATTTTGTGAATGCAGTTAGGCAATCACAAATTGCGATTCCCTAAATGCAATGCATTATGCGTTCGCAAATTGCGTTTTCGCAATTTGGAATCGCTAATTACTATCAACTTCAAGTTGATGGTAATTTGCAATTCCTTTAAAACATGCAAAAAATGCATTTTTCAAAGTGCATTGTGGTGCATACACATGCCCTTAGGGCATGTGTGTGCACCACATGTGCATACTTACCTTTTTTGGGGGTGCATCAGGGTGGCCTTTTGGCCCCTTGCACCTTTGAATTTGCATGCACAATTTGCGAGTACCTATTTTGTACTCGCAAATTGCGAATGCATTCCCATTCGTTCCTATGGGCCTCTAGGCCCATAGGAATGACTTGGAAGCCATTCCTTAACAGGTAATCTCAATTTGCAATTCGCTATTAAGGAATATGTAGGAATTGCAATTTGTGGGGGGAAACCTACATGCATATGTAATTGCGACACCTTAATAGGGATTCCTTAATAATTGTAATTAAGGACTCACAATTCCTACCTTGATGCATGTGCCCCAGTATCGTGAATTTGCTTAGTTTCTTTTCGTGTTCAAACATTTGACTATGCTGTTGCAAAATAATGGATTGCTTTGTGTAATCAAACGCTGTCTGTCCCATATAAGAAATAGTGAAAAAAACATGTTTTTTAAGTCTACTTTTGATGAGTAGCAGTTCTAGGCATAAGTGTAGATGGTTACAAAGAGCCAAGAATCACCAGCAATCGTGCTCTTACTGAGTATAAAAATGCCTTCCTTTCTTCGCCATTCTCTTTTTTTCTTTTGCCAGAGTTTAGCTTAAAGATCCTAACTGTATAGGTTATTATGTTTCCATTTCTGTTTTATACAGCATACATATGGACAAACCGCCTGACAGTCTAGTATCTCTCATTCTTACCTGCCCTCTGTTGTGCTTCTACTGCAGTTCAAGATCAATGAAAGGGCTGTAATGCTGTTGCTCAGTTAACCATTAGCAATAGAACATCCTTTGTTTTTCTCCTTCAAACCAATATAGAAGGCAGCAGAAGCTGAATTATTAGTCCAAATGGCCTGTCACCTGATTTACTAAAAAGTGATGATCAATTGCACATGGTATTTATTCAGATACTTTTAAATGAATGTTTTTACCTATGTTTGTTTACACCTCTCTTTATAGCTGACTGGATAAAGGATGTTTCACGTTTTTGGGAATTACAGGCATATGTTCTTTGTGTTGTGGCACCTGCGGACGTGTCATCTCTAATGAAAAGATATACATATCTGTCCACTTCAGGTGGGTACACGTTCTCAACGATCGCATTTCTCTGTGTGAAAGGTAGAATTGGTATGTACCATCTTCCCAACATTGATGAAAATGCTCAAAATGCCATTTCTACTGAGATCATTGATGCAGGCAATCATTAAGAAGAATGTTAGCAACAGCATTAGGCAATCCTTAGGGTATTCAGATCAGAGACATACTTCTAGTTACCATGTTTCCCAAAAAAACACGTGTTTGTTTCTGAAACGGAAGTGGGCATACACAAAAGGTACTCTTTGGCAAAATCTTCCTAATGCATTAATCCTTTGTGCTGTATCTAGTTTACCACCTTAGAAGACCAGAAACATAGCAAGAACCATTGTAGGCCACCTGTAGGACATCTTCATAAACCTACCAGGCAGAATTTTGTGCAAGCACAAAATCTAGAAATAGGTGGCCCACTGCAAAAAGGTTTTAGTTCTGACCTACTCTTGTAGTACACCTGGGTTAGCACTGAATTCTAGTTGTAAGCCAGGAGCAAGCCAATAGTAATCAGAAGTGATGAGGGACTAATATACGAGATACAAATACTCATAGCAAAACCTCTATTAATTGGACACATTTAGAAACCTCATGAAGAAACTCAGAGAAGTTAATTTCTACAAGACCTTCTTGGTGGAAATTCTGAAAGAGAATGCATGGCACCTAATATTAAGATTATTGCACTTTGTGGAATCTGAAAGCACATCTGGGTTCACAATACCCAAGAGGAAACCTTTTTTTGAGTGTATATGTATATGTAAAGTAAAATGTTCAGAGTCAGAAAGATTCTGCCTTGAGTAGGTATGATTTACTCTTGTAAAACACCTGAAAGACTTCAGCATTCTAAGAGTAAGCCAGGAGTAAACAAAAGCAGGTGACGACAACATCTTTGGGCCTGATTCACAAAGATTATACTGTATCTTACTTTTGTTGTACTCCCAAATTTGAGGAGTAAACTAGCTTTAAACCAATAGTACTACAAGAGTAAGTTGCTGAAAATTCTTTGTGAATCAGTCCATAGTTTGGTCATATTCTTTTAGGAGTCTGTAGTTGAAAACTGTCACCAGAGTTACTCTATACCCAAAACCACCATCCTGTTAGAGTCTATACTGCTTGTCGATGAAATGCCTGCTTTAGCTTAAGCTGACCTGAAGCCTATTGAAAGACAACATATCTGCTACTATGATGCTTGTATGATCCAATTCACAAGGGTCTTATTCACAAAGATGTGTCTATGACTTCCTCTTGTAGTAGTACTGTGTTAGTCCTGAAGTTCAGTAGTAAGAGAGGTTTATTCTTGGGTGAGTCCTAGAGTTCAGAAGTAAGCCAAGAGTAAGCCACCAGTACTACAAGAGAAAGTCACGCCCATTCATAGCCACATATTTGTGGCTTGCATCCAAATATTTTTTTGTGAACTACTATAGTCATAGTACTCCTATAAACCAGAAACAATCGGGTGGTGCTACTGGAGTATGTCAAACCTACTCATAGTTAAATCTTTGCGATTATAGGTAGGAATTAAAATTTGATTGTGTCTTGATAAATGGGTAGAGGTAAATTGGTCAACTCTTCTTGGGAAGATCAAAAGGGAGGTCAATAGAGTTGAATGTTCACACCTATCACTGGCCGGACGATGTAACATCCTAAAAATGAGTATTCTTCCAAAAGTCTTGTATTTCTTCCGAGCAGTCACCCTGGAACTTAATAGAAATCAGTTTCAAAGACTACAGACGATCTGCTCCAGCTTTATTTGGAGACGGAAAAAACCTCAAAGAGCCATGATCCTCCCTAAAATTCAGGGTGGATGGGCAAAACCCAATTTTACACTCTACCACTGGGCTTCTCTTTTACAGAATATGAGCATTTTGATAACAGGGGAGGATACTATAGACGAAGCTGAGGCCCCATCCATATATCAAATGTTGCTTGGGACCTCAGCAAAGGGATGCCTGCTGAAGAATGAGGTGCCTAGTTTCTACAAAACAACTAGATTCAAAGTCCTGTGTCAGGATTCATGGGAGGTTTCATCCTTCTAACGCAACACTGGCTACCATTTACCCCCTACAAAATTACCAAAAGGCAGTTAATCCCTCAGTTTGGAGTGCTAGCTGGCACCAACAGATATCCAAGATAGCCGCCAACATTCAGACACTGCAACATCACACTGCTGTTAGCAGTCTAGTCTTTTAGGCTTCCTGACATTTAGTGAAGTGCACTTCAACATTCCACTGCGCACTTCACTGAAGAGATTAAGAGAAGAGCACCTGTTTTTCCCAGCGTCGTGTAAGCTAGTTAGGGTAGTTGCGCTATAATCCGGGGTTAGCTTCGTTGGACACTGTACTTTCCCTCAGATTCAGGTTAGTGTCAAAAACATGATAAAATGTGTGTGAATTTCAAGAGAGTAATGAAAATAAAATCAACTTGAACTTCCTAGCAAGACAATTGTAGTCACGTAATAGCTGACAGTCTGATAATACATTTCTTTAAACGTTCACCACGTTCACCACATCCTTCTCTGTGAACGTTAAGATATAATATTCTGTACAGCATTGATATTCACTATATATATCCGATTCAGTCAGACGCAGGAGTGTTATTAAATTCGCCGCGTCTGCAGTGAATTCACTTAAGCTATCATTCCAATCACGACTCGAAGGGGTAAACGTGGGCATAGTACTTTCATATGCCGCGTATTTAAGAAAATAGAAAAGAAACTACAGCTGGCTTTTCCATCATGGAAACGCGAGCATTGAGTTTTCTCAACGCCATGTGTCAAGGTTAAATTGAGTTTGGAAGCAGCTGGTTTCCTCTTCATTTTAGACATGGGCATGACCTTTCAAAACGCCGCGTCTTCTAGAAAAAGATTCCGATTCTCTTCACAATTAAAGGAAGAGTGTTTTGAGGCCAGAGCAGTACGCAGAAATAAAACTTCAATATTACGAGCACCAAATAGTATAAGAATAAAAGGTGTTAACTTGAGAAGAGGCATTCCATTCAACACCCCGAATTGCAAGGATTTCGTTTAATTATTAAAAGACAGCAACAGAACCCCAGCATAAAACGTCACTCAGTCACTTCACAGTGAGTTATGATAGATAGAGTAAGAGAATTCAGACAATACTAATTAAGAAGATTAAATATAAACTATATACTTACCATATGTTTCTTGCGTCAAGGGTATAGCAGGACCAAGTGTGAATTATATATACAATAAAAGAAGAGAACTGAGTGAAGACTGCTCATAGCCACAATGCAGATAAAACATGAGACGTAAGAAGAGAAGTAAGCTTCAAAAGACACACTGGTAAAATAAGTAATCTTTATGCAAATTGAAGAAACAGTAAAAGTAAGGTTACAGTTAATTAAAGTGATAATGTTAATGTTGACAGCCCTGTAAGAAGAAGAAGAAGAAGAAGACGTAGCAGATCAGGCAGAATTTGAAGCAGTCTCTTCTCTGTCCCCAACCCCTTTCCCCCCTTAGAACTTACCTGCGATGGAGCAGTAGAACCTAGCAGGGAGGGTTCTGAGAAGGGCTTTGGGGCCTAGCGTCATTCTGCTCCTGTGTGGTTAGGACAGTCGCAAAAACCAGCGTTGACATCCTGATAGCCACCCACAAAGTCTGGAAACAAACCAGGCGATCTCTCCAGCTGGGGCTAATCTGCTATTATACTCCAACGTCAGCCTCTTTAGTATTGCCCTCCATCTTTTGGGGCACAGTGATGGGAAGATGGAGGTCTAAGGAGATAAGTAGATTAGGTGACTTTTTTACAGACTCCCAAATCAGTTCCTTCTCAGCGTTGCAAAATAATTTAAGGCTCTCATGATCTGATTTGTTTCAATTTCTACAAGTGCGGGATTTTTTGATCAGAAAGAAATTATCTCTGGGCATGATTATAAAAACTCCCATAATCGAAGCAATTTGCATGAAAAACAGAATTGGGGTATTGTATAACAGGCTTTCAGAGGCTCAATTAGATGATTTGGAGATTCAGAACCAAAAATGGAATTTAAAACTTAATCAGGAAGGAATACTACTCCAGGATTTGATTGATAAGGCAGATAAGATCTTGCTCTAAACGAATCTTCGAGCACAGCATTATAAAATTATCTTTAACCTGTATTAAACCCCAGCAATGATAGCTAAATAGGGAGGTCAAGCAGATGGTAAATGTAAACACTGAGGGCCTCATGTAGGTAGCCAAATACCGGTCGGTAACGGCCGATTTTCGGTAAATATGCCGTTACCGACCGGTATTCAGACAAGTGAGATGTAGGAGTCCAGAAACGACTTTTCGGTAAATATGAGGCGGTAAATACCGAATCATCATTACCGAATTCTAAAATACCGAATCAGATTTACCGAATACATACTTAACGAATCAGTAAATATGAAGTGGTAAATATGAAGTGGTAAAAATTAAAATGACATGTAGGAGCACTCGGTAATTAAGAAATCCAAGAAAATCGGTAAATAAGAGTCGGTAATTAACACGGACTGAAAGCAGGTGGTAACCATCAACAGTGCATATTAGCAATCCCAAAATGCAACAGCGTGGACAACATGGCCGCTAGGTATGTCATTGCAAGGCGCCTACGGCTACAGGCAGCAGGACTGAGGGTTTGGCGACGGGAGGAACGCATCTACAGACAGCGCATCACACTATTACAGCTGACTGATGCAGAGATACATGAGAGGTACAGGCTACACCCCGAAACCATCATGGACTTAATCAGGGACCTGCACCCACTCCTGGACCAGCCAATAAGAAGGGCGCACACCATACCCCCACATGTGCAGGTGCTCTGCAGCCTACATCTGCTGGCAGCCGGCAGTTATCAGGTGGTGATAGCTGCGGTGGGTGGTGTATCCCAGAGTTGCCTGTCCCGTTTCTTCAGGAAGTTCCTGGATGCCATGATGCAGAGAATGCACCACTACATCAGCTTCCCAAATACACAGGCTGAGCTGCAGAAAACAAAAACAGACTTTCATCACATGGCACAGTTCCCCCATGTCATCGGCTGTATTGATGGTACACACATCCCAATCTGTCCACCAGCTGACACAGAGCACATCTACAGGAACAGGAAGTCCACCCACTCCATCAATGTGCATACCGATTTGAATGATTTTGTTAAGGGTCCTGTGGGTGGCAGAACCAAAAGGTGGGCGTATGCTATTTATTTGAAAGGCGAGGAATGTACCACAACACCAGACCATTCCTTGGTATGTAGGCACATTCAATTACATGGCGCATGCAATGTACAAGCCCCGAATTTGGCGTGCGTCCTACGAGGTATCCCAGTGCCTGTGATTACACCTTCTTTCACGCTGCTTGCAAACGGTAGTTATTTAAGTTTGAATAATGAAGCTTGCTGCGGGATGTTAGTGGGAATCCACTGTCTCGCAGAAAGTTGTCTGCTGCAACAATGTTCTTTTCCACCCCCGCATGGGCGGCTGGATGTTTCCATCTGGCCTTCGATTCCAACCTTGAAAGCAGAGTTCAACAAGTTGAGCAGAATAAGAGCGCTATTGTCCCAAAAAGAGGTGCCTTTGACTTCCTCTCGTGAAACATTTGTCCTTCACGTTGCAAATACGCGCACTGAGGTACAGGCGCTTCTGAATACTGACCTCCCCCTGCATTTCGGCTCTTTGATCCAAACTATTTTCAATGCCTCGTCCACGACCGGCCTGGCTCATTTTTTTAAACTTGTGGGCTCGGGTCTCGTGACCTCTTTCCAAACTATTTTTGGTGTGATTCCGGCATTTTTTCATACACTTTTCTCGAGCATCTTTGGAGGTGTCCCACTGCTTCTGGCGCTAGTGGCAGGTGTGCTGCTTTTCCTTTTCATACTCCGGAATGGCTGCTCCTTCTGTGCCACACGAGCACCTGTCCCGTCTGCATCTTCTTCGTGATAGGATGCTTGACTTTTATGGTACTTTGCCATTGGCGACTGTGAGCCTGGCTTATGGATTATCCTTCAGGTATTCCTACTTCACCTGCGTACAACCTGTATTTCACTGCCTGGATTGTCCCTTTGAATGGCCTCTGGATTTGTGCTTGACCAACATGGTGTCTCCGGTGCCGGATTTCGATCGACTGATGAGGCCCTTAGTGTCTCACGAGTTGGCCTGTTCTGGTGTCCGGATTATGGCCTGTGGTGCGGCGCATGGTATCCTGGGTAATTGGGACATCTCTGCGGCCGCCTACGACTTCTTGGCTATGAGCTATTTGGAGGAACATTCCGGGTGCCCTCTGATTGTGCTAGAGGCTCCGATGGTTGGAGAACACGTATGTTCCTTTTCTTTACTTAATTGGATGGCTGAGACTTTTAGTGGCCCTGCAAACGATTTTTTGTTGGAAGCAGTGGCCACATATGCTGCCTATACATTCATGGATTAACTGGACTGTCGTCCATTGCGCCTGTGCCACTGGACAGCACCCTGGCGCAACATTTATTTCTGTTATTTCTCTTTTTTCTCTTCCTGATGGTCGTTTTGAGTTTTTTTATATACTTGCAATTTTTTTTAGAATTCTATGCTGCTATTTTTTGTAGTTTCGGACTTTGGCGCAGCATTGGTTACGCCTTGTTCTGCTCTGACGACACTGAACTCTGCGTTCTCTCTTTTCTTGCCTATTAAATAGTGCTTCGATCAAGGGGGCGTGTAGTGAGTTCCCCCTGAATACGTACATACATTGTTAAGTTAGCATAACCACGTTAAATGTTGGAAAGCCATCTTTTTGTCTTTGCACACGACACTGCGTTTACATGTTATTTCTTGAATAAACTGCTGACTCGAGACTTGCTTCACACGAGAGCAATCTGTTGTTACCATCCCAAGCTCTGCGCAGCGACCTTGGTCTGTACATGGTGTGACAAACAGTCTGGAATATTACACAATGCATGTTTTCCACTCTAGGTTGATCGACCCACTATTTAGCCATAACACACGCGCAGCTGCAAATACCTGAAAGTTGGTGCTTTTAATATCACAGACATCATGTTTATTATTCAGACCGAAGACGAGCCTTCCTGCGAGAAGACTCCTGATGCTCCTGTGATGTGATTTCACTAAGCTGATCTTTGAGGTATGGGGTCCCCTATTCAAGCCTCAGAGACCTTCTATTAGCATAATACTAATATTAGCTTCTTAGTAACGGGAAGGTGGTAGTATCCTCGGTATTTTCCGATTCGGTAAATACCACCTCGGTATTTACCGATTCGGTAAATACCACCTCGGTATTTTCCGATTCGGTAAATACCACCTCGGTATTTACCGATTCGGTGAATTCCGATTCGTGATTACCGAATGTTACCGAATCGGTAACTGTTACCGAATTTTTACCTACATATAACTTACCGATTCTAATTTACCGATTCGGTACGGCTCGGTATTTAAGAAACGGTAAAATATATTTACCTACATGAGGCCCTGAATGTGTGAACAGGCGGAGATTCTTCATGTATTTTTTCTGTGCCCGAAACTCAGACCATTAACCGAGGGGATAGAGCATTTTTTTGACTGACCCTATCAGTACACCGGTAATTTTTACAGGTGGTATACCTGCGTGGTATACTAGATGAGATGTTGTCTAATCAATCGTTATTGGAGGAACGGTATCAGCTATTCGTAGCAGCTGCTGTTGCCCGTTTATGTATAGCATTTAATTGGGTTAATAGAGAGCCTCCATCTGTTGAAATGTGGAGGGACAGATATTTTGAAATCTATAATTTGGAGTTTAGTCTCTATACCTGTAAGGGATATAGGACACACCAACTAGGGTAAACAATCTGGGGAAAACTGGCTGAATGTGTGAATCAGTAGGAAAGGTGGCTGTTGTTATGAACTTGTCAGTCGTTTTATTGATATGCTTCGTTTCATTGTGTTCTTGTATGTTATCTCTAAATCTCTATTTTTCCCCTACTTTCATCTGTTCTTCATTGGTAATTTTTTTGCTGCTTGCTATCAATCTTTTTTTTCATGGAATGGCTTAATAATAAAAAAATTAAAAATTAAAAAGTAAAATCTTTGCAAATTGTCTCCAATATTCTATTGAGTAGTCAAGAAAAATAACATTATTTTGGCCACTGGGGCCACACAACTGTGCATAAAATACATAAAAATCATAACCCAAGAGTACTCACATTGAGACAACATGTTCATACATAATAAAAAAAACATATCAATAGCAAATAGACAGTAAAACAGAAATCGGGTTTACGAGAAAGAGCCAAACAATCACAGACGACAGCAGCAAAGCAATACATCGTAAGAGTGCAAATCGGGAACCTGTTGCAAACGTCCCCTTCAGGGTTGAAAAACACACTCAGAGGTGATAGAGAAGCCTCCACCAATAGCCCTTTTAGAAAGCAGAAATTCTGAAAGTATATGATTTTTTCGATTTTTCCAACAGCCATGCAATTCATGTCCTTACCAAGGGTCTAGCTCAAGCTAGCTATCTGCCAATTTTATCTTCAAATATCACTGAGCTGTGTTATAAATGTTTTAATGCTGTGCAGTAGAGAAAGCAACCCAAAACATAAAATGTAGCTGATAACCACAGTAGTTACATTATCAACTATATATATTATCTACTGGCGGTCGCCAGTAGATAGTTATAGTTAGGACCTATTTTCCATAGGAAATCCGCAACATTCTATTCCCAATAAGTCTGGCGCCGGTTGACGAATCTTTGCGAAATTTTCCAAACTTTTGGCCAGCTCCGTCCGCTCCTACCCTGAAAGTTTCGTGGTGATTCGTCAAGCAGGGGCCGAGAAAAAAGGGGGGTCCCAAAACACGTTTTCCCCATGCAATTTCCCATAGGATCTGTTGTCGCAGCTACAGCCCGAACCACTGAACGGAATGACACCAAATTTGGCAAAGAGGTAGTCCTCAGTTCAGACTCGTGCCTTTTGCATAATTGGTGTGAATCTGTTCAGTAGTTCCTGAGAAAATTAGGGTAAAAAAGTTAGTGATATCTATGGCCGGGGAGGATCCGCGGACCCTACCCGCACCGTAAGCGCACCCTCCCCGAACCAAGCGTGCACCCTCCCGATCGCGCACTGAATGCTAATTGGCTGTGAAGTGTCTCTCTACATTCGAAACCAGGAACTGTTGGCGGCCATTTTCTGCCTCGGTAGAAGCGAGGCTGAAGAAGCAAGGGGAATAAGTGTGTAAAACATATAAAGGGGGCTGAGTGGAAATACTCTGACCCTCTAGAGGTGCTTAGGGGGTCCCAGAAGGACCCCCTGAGGCCCCTTTTTTTAAAAAAAAAAACGGCGAAATACGCGTACGGTGCGCACATCCTAACGCGTTGGGATTCTCACGCGTTGGGTGCGCGGATCCACCGCAATGTTTTTTGAAAAAAGACAAGAAATCATTGGTTGTATGACTACTTTCTACACTGAAAGGTAGGGTGTATATTTCAGTTTTTTAAAGGTATGATTCTTATTGGTTAACAAAAATAGATTGTAAGGAACATTATATATGATAAGCTGATGTGTTGAAAAGTCAAGCACACTTCCTGTCTTGTTTAGTAACATTGTGTGCTGAACTTGTGACCAGTGAGCTCAGTGCAGTGTTCCATGACCTGTTTCTATGGTAACAGGCAGAAGGCAGATTGGGGGAAGGGTTGAAATGTATTTCAGTTGGAAAGGGTTGAAATGTTTAACCAATAGAAATGTGTGTTTGCTTTTGAGTTTATGTGTTTTGAGTTTTGAGTTTTATTTGATGTTTACATGTATATGTGTGGAAAATAAAAGGGAAACTTTTCCATTCTTTGTTTTTGCTGAGAGGTGCACAGTGCAGAGATTCTGTAAAAGAAAATATGGTGAGTGATTGATATACTTCTTAATCTACAAAAGAACTTGAAAGATGAGTTATTTAATTGTGAAGGGATGTATGTAGACTCTTTTGATTTTCATCAGACTAATGTATTTCTCCTGCTAAAGTGTAGGGAGTACTTTTTTTCTCTACAATGTGTGTGCATGTAGAAACCATTCTGTGATATGCATTTGTGTTTTTCATGTGTTTGTAGACAGATAACTGTGCTGTTTTTATATTTTGGTAGAATTAGAAACCAGTCATTGTTTATGAATTTGTGAAATGAGTTATGTTATGTTTCTATACTAAAATGTAGTACCAAGTACTAATCCATTCCCTGTGCGAAAAGCCTAGCACTTATAAATTCACCGAGGCACTCTCCTTGCTGTACTCTTATCATTCAGTCAGTACCAAAGTAGTCAAGCAGTGAGCCAGGCCTTAGCACATGGACTGCTTTAAATGCCTATGCAGTATGGATGCAGTCCTCTAATCACCTACACAGTTGTGTTTCACACCTTCTATTCCCTAGTTAGTATTCATTCTAGCAAGCACCCTGTCACTCACCCAGTGTGTCTCCTTATAGTACTGTAATCATTTAGTCAGTTAGCATGTAGTCTTTTAGTGAGGTAGGCTTTAGGGCATGAACTGCTTCAAAGTAGTGTGCACTATGCATGTAGTGTTTTAACGATCATCACACTTGTGGTTCAGGGCTATAGTTTCTTAGTCAGTTTTTATATAAAATGTGTTTGTACAGTAATGGAAAGTATAAATTTGAAAGTTATTAATATACATTTATTTGTGATTCTTTTTTACAGATACAGAACGTGTGTGTTTCTCATCTGTTTGCACTCTTCTCGTGTTTGGATAAAGGGTCTTAGGTGTTTCATCATACTTGCTGTGCTGCACGACTATTTTTTGTTAGGATCCCCTCGTAACAGAACTCTTTGGCAAATCTTGCGAGTGACGAAGGTGGCATTGGTCTTTGTTTGCCCCTTGGGAAAAGTAAAAAATTTCCTCACCACTGAAGAAAAACGTTGTGGGCATGGTGCTTTCTGCAAAAAAAAATCCTCAGATTCGGTAAATATTTTAAAGCGGCAACATTTACAGTTTTTGTAAGTTAAACTTATACAATTTTGTTAGCTGTATGCATTTTATATATCTGTGATTTGTTTCTTGTGGTATTTTGTTGAGAATACCATGTTGTTTTTTTTTTAACAATCTTTCTGATTTTCCAGGTCTGTCGTCGACATCCATGGTCCCCACAGGAGTGTTCCGCATTGTTGTTTTGTATTATTGTTGTTACATTTTGTTTATTAGTTTATTGTTCATATATATGTTAATAAAAAAATAAAGTTTGAAAATAGGTTATTGTTTATATATTTATTATTATAAAAAATAAAGATTGAAAAAAAAATTAATAACGTTTTTGGTTGTTCTCTTAACTGCTGTGTGACTCTTTCTTGTTCTTATTACTGTTATTTGATGGAGTCCACCATGGTGTTAAATTTTGGGGCACTTATCGCTGGAATATTGGTGATATCTGCAGTTTGCACCAACTTCTGAATAGTGTGTTAGATTTATCTCAACTTTACTTCCGTTAAAGTGCTGATAATGAAATGGAGAGTAGCCGTTCCTGTGCAAAAAGAAACGAGGTGCACCTTTCCGATTTATTCTAAATACTCAAATCCTGTATTGAATTGCACTGAGGTATTGGCTGCACTTACAGTGTACACACAAAATCTATTAAGAAATCTCATTGTATTTATATTGATTGGGAATAGTGCGTCAGGTGCTGGATCTTGACGAGATACACTGCTCAGTTCGTATATTGTTCTGCACACGAAAAAAATCACATCACAACTTTCACACCAATTGCAAAGCGAAACAAATTCCGGCGATAAGACACGTTAGCACCAGGGATTTTACACCTGCTTTCTGCTGGTGTTAAGCAGGACAACTACCTGCACCATGAAAGGGAACACAGCCAAGAGCCACAGCAGAACACCCACTGGTGCCATAGAGTCAATGAGCTTGATACAGGGATACCCATGAGGGCCAGAAGACTCATCTCAACAACTCCGGGACCACCAATGCCCCCCAAACCCACATCTTAGTAAGTGTGTCCCTGTGGTCATTGTCTTAGCATGATAGGCACGAGCCCTGCAACATCACAGTGTGCTGTCACCTCAGCATTGGCAGTGAGCCTGGATGTGTAGCTACGCATGCATCCTCCTGCATGCACAACTGGCGTGTGCAGGTCTGGGGTTCACAGGTCAGTGCAGGGGTGTGCCTATCCAGCAAGGGGAACGGGGTGTCTCAGACAAGTCCATGTACAGGAAGTGCAGTAAGTGTGTCTCTGTGTTCTGGTGTGGCCTGCTACAAGAGCCGCAGCAGTCGATGTGGTAAAGTGGCATGCACCACCTCCAAACGGCACTGTGATGTTGTAGTTGGAATGTAGCAGGACATGCGCAAATAGGCATTGGAATGGTGTGCCGTACGAGTGCACGAGATACAACATCGCACCGTACAAAAGTGTGGGGGCTCATGGGAGGGAGGAGCAGCCGTTTGGCAACATAACACACAGTGAACTCGACCATGTGCCACATGCATGGCATCTCATCCATGATGACCACGGTCGCAGACATCCCACAACACCAACGACTGGCCTTTGCGCACATCCTGTATGAATGCAGCATGGTTTTCACTTCTATGCTCGTTCAGTGGTGTGATGTTGGCGGGTTGTGTGACTTGTGCTCCTTGTTGTGTTTCATTTTGGCCATTGTTAGTCTATATGTGTGTTGTACTTAATTGTGCATGTGTGCCATTCTGCCCATCTCCCCCCCTCTCCCCACTCCCTGCTTCTTCCTCTTCCTAGTGCTGTTGTGCCTATAATTTTGTTGCTGCACACATAAATACATGTAAACAATAAATTAGAATAGTTCCTTGATTCTTTTAGGTTTCAAAACTTCTCTATTGGTTTCTTTTTAATTTTCCATATGAACCGTTTTTTTAATATTCAACAACACATAGAAGTCAGAAGTGCAACGTATTCTATCAACACACTTTCTAGAACATTCTACAACACGTGCAGGTTAAAATTTCATCGATTTTTGAAACATAACGATATTTTTTTGTAACATTTTCTTGAACATTTAACGACACGTGCAGGTTAAAACTTGATCATTTTTTTTAAGTTCGAACAGTGCCTTCCAAATGCAAGTAGCAGGTGTGGTGGAGCTGAGCAAATTTTATCCTATGATATGTACTCCACGTTGAAACTGCTTTTTCTTAACCAATCACAAAGATGATTTTCCACAAAACTAATGTGCACCCTACTTTTAAAAAAGAATGCTTTTCATGATATCTTTAGAGATAAGTTATAGATAGGAATTAGCATTTAAAAAACCTTTGAAATTCACTGAAAAAACCATAGGTTTCATGCACGTTATAGTTAGGAATTGGCATTTTAAAAAAACCTTTGAAATTCACTGAAAACACCATAGGTTTCAGGCAGGTTATAGTTAGGAATTAGCATTTAAAAAACCTTAGAAATTCACTGAAAAAAACATAGATTTCAGGGGCGTTATAGTTAGCTGGACATTTCCCTCATACAAAACCCTAGAAATTCCCCTGTTATAGTTAGTTCAGCTAACTATAACTCGCGCCTCTGCAATGCACTGCTGATGACGTCACATATTACATCACTCAAGACATGGTCAGTGACATCACTGATGACATCACTGATGACATCTCAAATGACATCACTGATGACGTTATCCATGTGATAAATTACTGCATCTTCTCACACCCTAATTTAACCGTTCATACACCGACTCAAAATTTCAGACGCCCATTCTCAAAACCCTAGATACTCCAATACCAATAACTACATACCCACTTATTAACTCTTCCACTCATTCACCTGTACAGTCACTCATACTTACAGTCACTCCGTACAAGACTATCATTTGCATTTACACACCTACATAGACACTCACACACCACCAATCATCCATAGAGGTACTCTCACACCTAGTCAGTCATGCAAATAATTAATTACACTCCCAGTTACTCACCTATGCAGTTATACACACTCAAGTTCACTTCCTCATAAAAATAGTACCACATTCTTATGCTCTTATACAATCATTGATACAAGCACACACTCATCCATACAGCCACTCTCACAATCACACACTCTCACATATACCCACTTATATACTCTTACACGCATATATACTGCCATTCACATATGTAGTTAGTCACAAATGTACCACTGAGATATACATTCAATCCCTAACACACCCATACATACACTCACTCAACCATACAATTCATCACAGATGCACTCTTAAAACCATGCACCCATAGAATCACCCACTCACACATCTATGCACAGAGTCACACACAGCCTACGCACACAAACACTCAGGCACCCATACAGATACTCAGACAACCAATCAATAACCCATATAGACACTCATATAGCTATCCACAAAACCATGCAGCCACTTATACACCAACACACAGACACATACAGACATTCACACAGTTTAGTCACTAGTCTGTAGTAAGATACATTTAATGATTCACTTATAGAGCCAGTTACACACCTACAAAATCATCCATTCAAACACTTGTACACCCACTCATTCTTCAACAGGCCTTTCCCTATATATAGTAAACATATTAAAACTTTACAGACACACATACTCAGTGGGCAAGACCCTTTTAGCATATTACATCATATTACATCATGTTGCTTAGCGAGACAATGTTTTGTATTTAGCCCACGGGGGCATGTTTCGATGCAGCATATTATTACTATTAGAAGAATCCATGAATTTTTGTG
Source organism: Triturus cristatus (assembly GCF_964204655.1). Classification (NCBI taxonomy): domain Eukaryota; kingdom Metazoa; phylum Chordata; class Amphibia; order Caudata; family Salamandridae; genus Triturus; species Triturus cristatus. The sequence goes on from NC_140588.1 coordinate 79,576,439, forward strand.
CGATATATAGCACAACTACTTGTTGGCATCAAAGTTTCACTTCAGAGTACTATATAGTTAGACATTCCGCTGACATTAGTGTTTGCATTTAAAATAATCGAAAGACATATTTTTATAACCAAAACTTTTATACATGCGGACTAAATAACTTTTGTATCAATATGAGTTTCAGAGATTATTGTTTTTGTTCTCATGTTTTATATTATCAAGTTATTGTGGAACTTTATATTGGATTAAATAGCATGCCAATATGGCGCTTATGTTTGCAACAGCTAGCCCATTCTACCTTTGAGGCATTTTTCAATGTCAATGAATTAGGCAGGATGTAAATACTGGGAAGTGTAAAGTGATAGCCACACCGTGATAAAACTGCAAAGCGAAACGCGTTGGTGAGGCGCTACCTTGCCCATTAAATCTTGCAACATGCACTCCTGAGCGTCCTGGTTTTCTTTTGGAAATGCAAAAGTTGGTGGTGAATATTGGGTTGACGGAGCCCGTCCACGACCGCCGCATTTGAAGCACCGGACTTCCGTAAATTGTGATTGTACATATATATATATTCACTGAAAAAACCATAGGTTTCACACACGTTATAGTTAGGAATTAGCATTTAAAAAACCTTGCAAATTCACTGAAAAAACCATAGGTTTCACACATGTTATAGTTAGCTGGACATTTTACTCGTAAAAAACCAATGAAATTCCCCCGTTATAGTTAGTTCAGCTAACTATAACTCACGCGCCCGCAATCCACTGCTGATGACGTCACATATTACATCACTCATGACATGATCAGTGACATCACTCATGACATCACTGATGGCATCTCAAATGACATCACTGATGACATCACTGATGACGTCATCCATTGAGTATGTGTTTCTGAACAATTTTAATATGTTTAATATATATAGGGAAAGGCCTGTTGAAGAATGAGTGGGTGTATAAGTGTGTGAATGGATGATTTTCTAGGTGTGTGACTGACTCTATAAGTGAGTCATTAAATGTATCTTACTGCAGACTAGTGACTAAACTGTGTGAATGTCTGTATGTGTCTGTATGTTGGTGTATAAGTGGCGGCATGGTTTTGTGAATAGCTATATGAGTGAATATATAAGTTATTGATTGCTTGTCTCAGTATGTGTATGAGTTCCTGAGTGTTTGTGTGGGTAGGGTGTGTGTGACTCTATGCATAAATGTGTGAGTGGGTGATTCTATGGGTGCATGGTTTTAAGAGTGCATTTGTGATGGACTGTATGGTTGAGTGAGTGTATGTATGGGTGTGTTAGGGATTAAATGTATATCTCAGTGGTACATTTGTGACTACTACATATGTGAAAGGCAGTATATCTGCGTGTAAGAGTATATAAGTGGGTAGATGTGAGAGTGTGTGCTTGTGAGAGCGACTGTATGGATGAGTGTGTTCTTGTATCAATGATTCTATAAGAGCGTAAGAATGTGGTACTATTTTTATGACTAAGTGAACTTGAGTGTGTATAACCGCATAGGTGAGTGTTGGAGGGAGGACCGCCGGGGAGTCGGGGAGACTACCTCGGGGCACCTTCCTACCGCAAAGTTATAGCCGAGCGCCGCTGAGAAGCCTCCTTGGGGAGGTCCTTCTCCTATGATCGTACTAGGCCCAGTAACACCACCACACAGGACTCCGTATCAGTTGCTTATATTGGTTCTTTATCTAAAAAGGAGCACGGTTCAATATTTACAATAGGATCGAGTGATCCGGTAAGAGTCTCAATGTTCTTGGGGGGATAGGGTAGCGGGACAGTCTTAGTACCAGTCAGGTACGGGAAGGCTCTGCGCCAGACCTTGGGTGCTGGTCTCAGAGCGGCTCGGACGTGGAGAGCCGCGACGGCGTCTGCAGGGCTCGGGTGGTAGTTCCGCTTGGGTCGAGCCGCGACACAGTCAGCAGGGCTCCGGTGGTAGGTCCGCTTCGGTCGAGCCGCTACGAGGTCAGCTGGGCTCTGATGGTACGTTTCAACAAGGTCGGGCCGCGACAGCGTCAGCAGGGCCCCAAAGGTTCGTGAAGGTCTTGTAAGCACGATGGAGCCGCGACGTCGTCAGCAGGGCTCAGAGTGTCGGTTCAGGAAGAGTCTTTCTCCGTAGGGTCAGCCGCGATCCGATCAGCAGGGCTCTGGACTCTGGGATACAACTACTGTCCTGTTGTCGGGTCGCCCCAGATATAGGACTGGAGCCCTTTGATGTCCGGACCCTTGCGCCCGGAGGGGGCGGAGAGGCCGGGTAGGGAGCGGCCAGACGCCCAGCAGGAGATGCGCCAGGCCCCAGAGAGCTGTGGGGCGATCCCACCTAGGTGTGGAAGGACGGTTGGGGGTCCCATCGATACTGCCCTCCGCCGGGAGTGGGAAGGGTTCACGTGGTATACCCCGGGCCAGGGGTTGGCGCCTTGATGTCGGGCCTCGCTGGGACAGAGGCCGGGTGAAGCGAGGTCACGCAGGTGGTCACGTGGAGTGATGTATAATCCGAAATGGAGGAGCCCCGAGGTGCATGGGACCTCGTGCGGCTTAGCGCGGGGAAACAGGACCACGCCACGAGGCCGGCTCCCACATGCATCCCCCCCAGCTGAAGGCAGGGAGAGTCACCCATCTCCTTGGGGGTTCTCCTCGCCGAGGCGGAAGAATCGGGACAGGCCGTCAGCATTGCGTGGTCGTTGCCGGGCCGGTGTTCCACAGTGAAGTCCATCCCTTGCAGCGAGATGGAGCAGCGCAACAGCTTGGGGTTCTCGCCCCGCATTTGCATGAGCCACCGCAAGGGCCGGTGGTCAGTCTGGACCCTGAAGTGGGTGCCGAAAAGGTAGGGCCGGAGCTTCTTGAGAGCCCATACCACGGCGAAGGCCTCCCGCTCGATGGTGCTCCACCTCCGTTCTCGCGGCAGCAGTCGGCGGCTGATAAAGGCCACGGGTCAGTCGAGGCCCTTGGCGTCCAGCTGGGAGAGGACCGCCCCGACCCCGTACTCCGAGGCATCAGTCTGGACTACAAATTCCTTGCTGTAGTCGGGGGCCTGTAGCACAGGGGCAGCGCACATGGCCGCCTTGAGAGCATCAAACGCGGTCTGACAGCGGGGCGTCCAGTGCACCGCCTTGGGCTGTTTCTTTGAAGTGAGCTCCGTAAGGGGGCCCACAATGCTGCCATAATCCTTGATGAATCGTCGGTAGTAGCCTGTGAGGCCTAGGAAGGCCCGGACAGCGGTTTGGATTGCGGGGGGCTCCCACGCCTGGATGGCGTCGACTTTTAACTGGAGGGGCGCCACCTGGCCACTCCCCACCTGGTGGCCCAGATAGGTCACAGATCCTTGACCGGTCTGGCATTTACTGGCCTTAATGGTGAGCCCGGCTCTTTGGAGAGCGGCCAGGACTTCCCCAAGGTGTCCTAGGTGCGCGGCCCAGTGGTCGCTGAAGACGGCAATGTCGTCGAGGTAGGCCGCGCTGAAGGCTTCTAGTCCGGCCAGGACCTTGTTTACTAGCCTCTGAAAGGTCGCTGGGGCGTTCTTCATACCGAAGGGCATTACCCGAAAGTGGTAGTGCCCATCGGGGGTGGAAAAGGCGGATCGTTCTTGGGCGCCGGGAGTGAGCTTGATCTGCCATTACCCAGCGGTGAGATCAAAGGTGCTTAGGTAGCGGGCGGCCCCTAAGCGATCGATCAGCTCGTCTGTTCGTGGCAAGGGGTGGGCATCGGTCTTGGTGACTGCGTTCAGGCCCCGGTAGTCGACACAAAATCTGAGTTCGGGGGCAGTGCCGGGGGCGGCGGCCTTCAGCACCAAGACTACCGGGCTGGCCCACGGGCTGTCGGAAGGCTCGATGACTCCGAGGGCGAGCATCTTGGCGACCTCGGTCTGTATGCAGGCTCGGACTCGGTCAGGTACTCTGTAAGCGCGGTGTCGTACAGGGGGGCTGTCACCCGTGTCCACGTCGTGGACGCACCAGGGGGTCACCCCGGGCGTGAGAGAGAAGAGGGCAGCGAAGGGTTGCAGCAGCTTCTGGCAGTCATGGCGCTGTTCTGGTGTCAGGGTGGCAGAGAGGCGGACGCCCTCCAAGGAGCCGTCTTGGCCCGAGGACCCCAGGAGGTCTGGTAGGGGCTCGGAGTCACTTTCGCCCCCATCGTCGGTAGCCAGCAGTAGGCTTAGTTCAGTTCGGGCAAAGTGGGGCTTGAGCCGGTTGGCGTGCAAGACCCGGAGGGGGTTCCTCGGGGACTCCATGTCGACCAGGTATGTGACGGGGCTCTTCCTCTCAACTACCTTGAAGGGCCCGGTCCACTTGTCCTGCAGGGCGCAGGGGTCGACGGGTGACATGACCCAGACTTGCTGGCCCGGCTCGAACTCGATGGCTGAGGCATTTTCGTCATACCAGCGTTTCATGTCTTCTTGGCTGGCTTCGAGGTTGGCTTCTGCCAGGGCCCGGAACTTCCAAGTCTGGTTCTGCAGGGTCAGGAGGTACCGGTAGACGTCGGGGGGGGCCATCTTGGACGTTCGCCTCCCAGCCCTCCTTGACCAGGCTGAGGGGCCCTCGGACGGAGTGCCCATACAACAGTTCGAAGGGGCTGAAGCCCAGGGATTTCTGTGGTACCTCCCGATAGGCGAACAGGAGGCAGGGCAGCAGGACTTCCCATCTCCTCCTCAGGGGCTCTTCCAGGCCCTTGATCATCCCCTTCAGGGTTCTGTTGAACCGCTCGACCAGTCCGTTCCCCTGGGGGTGGTAAGGGGTGGTGAATTTATAGGTGACCCCACATTGTTGCCAGAGGGATCTCATGTACTTCGAAATAAAGTTTGTACCCCTGTCGCTCACCACTTCTCGGGGGAACCCCACCCTGGAGAAGATGCCCATCAGGGCCCGGCCCACCACTGGAGCTGTCACAGTTCGGAGGGGGATGGCCTCTGGGTACCGGGTGGCGTGGTCGACCAGTACCAGGATGAAGCAGTGCCCCAGGGCGGTTCGGGGGTCGATGGGCCCCACGATGTCGATTCCCACTCGTTCGAACGGGGTGTGGACGGCTGGAAATGGTTGGAGGGGGGCTTTCACTCGCCCCCCAGTCTTCCCGCTAGCTTGGCAGGTCGGGCAGGACCGGCAGTGCTGGTCCACGTCTCTTCTCATTCGGGGCCAATAGAAATGGGTCACTAGGCGGCTGTAAGTCTTGTCCCGCCCGAGGTGTCCGGCGAGGGGCACGTCATGTGCCAGGTTCAGGAGGAACTCTCGAAATCGGAGGGGGACCACCAGCACCCGGCCGGCCCCTAGTTCGGCGACTTTCTGCTTGCTATACAATAAGTCATTGTCCCAATAGACCCAGTGGGTTCCCGTGGGGTCCCCCGCAGCCTGGGCGGCCGCTTGCTGTCGGGCCCCCTCGAGGGACGGGCAGGCCTTCTGCTCTTGCTGGAATTGTTCGCGGGTGGGGCCCCCGTCGTGGCGCCACTGGGCCAGCTCGGGGATCTCGCTGAGGGAGGCGGCCCCGTTGGGAGAAAGTTCGGATGGCCCGGCCTCCTCGTCAGGTTCCTCCGTGCCGGAGGAGGGTGATAGTTCGGGGCCCGTCGGCTTGTCGGGGGCCGTGGCAGTGGCTGGTTGGGCGGTCATGGACCGAGTGGTGGCGCAGGCCCACTCGGGCAGTCCTAGCATCCCCAGATGCTCTCGGCGTTCCACCTGTGCCCAGGGGGAGCTCTCTAGGTCATTCCCCAGGAGGCAGTCTACTGGGGCGTCGTCGCGGACAGTCACTTTTAGGGTGCCGGACACTCCTCCCCACTCGAAGGGGATCCTGGCCATCCGGCACATGCTCTCGGTGTTGTCCGCGGTCCGGACAGGGCATAGGACATGCGGCAGGATTTGTTCGGGGGTCACCAGGTGGCAGCGGACAGGGGTCACACTGGCCCCAGTGTCCCGGAGGGCCTCGGCCCGTCGCCCATTGATGGTGACCCACTGTTGGTACTTCTGGGTGTTGCTTGGGATGGCGGCTCGGGGCACCATTTCTCGGGAGCCCAGGCATACAAGCGACATGGCAGCTGGTTCCCACTCGGGGGACCCGTCGTCGTGGTTTTCCTCCTCGTCTTCTCCCTCCCCCAGGGCTGCGGCGGCTATTTGTCGGGGAGGGGGCCCAGCGGTCCCATTCCGTCGGTTCACGGGGCAGGCCGGGTCGCTCGCATAGTGGCCGTTCTGCTGACAGCCGAAGCAGGTCACTGTTGGTCGTGGTCCAGGCCGTGCGATAGGGGTCCCCCTTCGGCCCTGGGTCGGGGAAGTGTGGTTGGTGGCTTGACCTCGTGGCGGGCTTCTGGGCGGCCCGGCTGGGAATTCTCGACTGCGGTGGGACCCCCCTCCTCCGCCTCGCTGGCGGGGAGGTCCCGTGGTACTCCGTGTGTAGTCCCCCACGGGGTTCCGGGGGACCCGGGTGTTGACCCATCGGTCTGCTTCTGCGGCGAGCTTCCGGGGCTCGGTCAGTTTACTGTCCAGGAGGTGTTGCCTTAGTTCAACAAAGCAGTTGTTGGCGAGGTGCTCCCAGTCAATGAGGTCGAACAGTTCATTATATGAGGTGACCTTGCTTCCTTTTATCCATCCTTCCAACGCTCGGCTGAAGAAGTCCACGTATTCGACCCATGTGGTCCCGGGGAGCTTCTTGCAGTCCCGGAAGCGCTGTCGGTACATCTCGGCTGATAGTCCGTAGCGTGTGAGTAGGGCTTCTTTCATGTGGTCGTATGAGGTCATCACCGCATCGGGGAGTTGCAGCAGGGTATCCCGGCCCTCGCTGAGGAACCTCCCCCATAGGCCGGCACCCCAATCCTTCCGGGGTACCCGATGGGAGGTCATGGCTACTTCGTACGCTCGGAACCATTGCTGGATGTCGTCATTTTTATAGTACTCCTTGACGACATCCTTGGGGATGTGAACCTTTGGCTCGGTCAGGGGCAGAGCGTCCCGGGCTCCGGGGTTGCTGGTCTCCCCTGTTTTAGCTTTTAGTTCAAGTTCCTTAAGGCTCCTCTCGTGCTCGAGGGTTAGCCGTCTCTCCTCTAGTTCCCGATGCCGTTTCTTTTCCTCGATTTCCTCTTGCAGCCGTAGTTGCTCCAAGGCTATCTTCTTCTCCGCCAGTAGGAGCTCACCGTCCAGCCGGAGTCGGGCGAGGTCCATTTCGTGTGTCCGGACCCTCTCCCGTTCTCGCATTTCTTCGTGGGAAAGGCTGGTTTCTGGGACGGTTCGCTCCCCATCTGTCGGGGTTGGGGTCGGCAGGTTTCCGTACCGGGCCGAGGTCCCTTCGGCTCGGGGTGGAGTGGTCTCGGGTTCTGTCCAGGCTTTCAGGGCTTTCTGCATTTCCTCCTTGGTGCCCAATCCTGTGGTTGGGATCCCTTTATCCTTGCAGAATTGTTTGAGTTCTTTGTGGGTGTATTCTTCCAGTTTTTCCAGCTGGAAGGTTGCGGCCACGGTTGCTTCTTGGCCGTCCATGGTTCCCTTTTTCTTTTTCCGTCTGGTCAGGTAGTGGGTGCGTTACTTGCCTGTACGATTGCGTCTGACTCGGATCCCGTCGCTGGCCACCAAATGTTGGAGGGAGGACCGCCGGGGAGTCGGGGGGACTACCTCGGGGCACCTTCCTACCGCAAAGTTATAGCCGAGCGCCGCTGAGAAGCCTCCTTGGGGAGGTCCTTCTGCTATGATTGTACTAGGCCCAGTAACACCACCACACAGGACTCCGTATCAGTTGCTTATATTGGTTCAATATTTACAATAGGATCGAGTGATCCGGTAAGAGTCTCAATGTTCTTGGGGGGATAGGGTAGCGGGACAGTCTTAGTACCAGCCAGGTACGGGAAGGCTCTGCGCCAGACCTTGGGTGCTGGTCTCAGAGCGGCTCGGACGTGGAGAGCCGCGACGGCGTCTGCAGGGCTCGGGTGGTAGTTCCGCTTGGGTCGAGCCGCGACACAGTCAGCAGGGCTCCGGTGGTAGGTCCGCTTCGGTCGAGCCGCGACGAGGTCAGCTGGGCTCTGATGGTACGTTTCAACAAGGTCGGGCCGCGACAGCGTCAGCAGGGCCCCAAAGGTTCGTGAAGGTCTTGTAAGCACGAGGGAGCCGCGACGTCGTCAGCAGGGCTCAGAGTGTCGGTTCAGGAAGAGTCTTTCTCCGTAGGGTCAGCCGCGATCCGATCAGCAGGGCTCTGGACTCCGCGATACAACTACTGTCCTGTTGTCGGGTCGCCCCAGATATAGGACTGGAGCCCTTTGATGTCCGGACCCTTGCGCCCGGAGGGGGCAGAGAGGCCGGGTAGGGAGCGGCCAGACGCCCAGCAGGAGAGGCGCCAGGCCCCAGAGAGCTGTGGGGCGATCGCACCTAGGTGTGAAAGGACGGTTGGGGGTCCCATCGATACTGCCCTCCGCCGGGAGTGGGAAGGGTTCACGTGGTATCCCCCGGGCCAGGGGTTGGCACCTTGATGTCGGGCCTCGCTGGGACAGAGGCCGGGTGAAGCGGGGTCACGCAGGTGGTCACGTGGAGTGACGTATAATCCAAAATGGAGGAGCCCCGTGGTGCATGGGACCTCGTGCGGCTTAGCGCGGGGAAACAGGACCACGCCACGAGGCCGGCTCCCACAGTGAGTAAATGGGAGTGTGATTATTTGCATGTCTGACTAGGTGTGAGAGTACCTCTATGGATGATTGGTGGTGTGTGAGTGTCTATATAGGTGTATAAATGCATATGATAGTTTTGTATGGAGTGACTGTAAGTATGAGTGACTGTACAGGTGAATGAGTGGAGGTGTATGTAGACCTAAGAGTTAATAAGTGGGTATGTGGTTATTGGTATTGCAGTATGTATAGTTTTGACATTTGAACTCTTAAATTTTGAGTTGGTGTATCAAAAGTTATATTAGGGTGTGAGAAGATGTGCTAATTTTTCACATGGATGACATCATCAGTGATGTCATCAGTGATGTCATTTGAGATGTCATCAGTGATGTCATGAGTGATGTCACTGACCATGTAATGAGTGATGTAATATGTGACGTCATCAGCAGTGGATTGCGGGCGCGCGAGTTATAGTTAGCTGAACTAACTATAACGGGGGAATTTCATTGGTTTTTTACGAGTAAAATGTCCATCTAACTATAACATGTGTGAAACCTATGGTTTTTTCAGTGAATTTGCAAGGTTTTTTAAATGCTAATTCCTAACTATAACGTGTGTGAAACCTATGGTTTTTTCAGTGAATTTCCAAGGTTTTTTAAATGCTAATTCCTAACTATAACGTATGTGAAACCTATGGTTTTTTCAGTGAATTTCAAAGGTTTTTTAAATGCTAATTTTGGATTTTTTAAATATATTTTTTATATATTTCTTTTACAAAAATTTCCCTATGTATACATTTATAAATTATCTGTATCCTTTAATTTTGTGTGGGTCATTTTTTTTTACTTTGAATTTGGATAAAGTTGAACAGCATAGTTAATATCTTCTATTAACTTATGTCCACTTTATTTTTTTTTTGTTTTTTCTATAAATTTTTAGGGTGCGCGCACTGAGCGCGAACCTAGTACGTTTGTGTACGTTTTTCATGTATGCAGGCGTACGTTATCTACGTATGCATACATACGTTTTAGTGCGCGCTCGCAGCGCGCACCTAGTACGCATGCGTATGTTTTTTGTGAACGCATGCGTACGTTATATACGTACGCATACGTACGTTTTAGTATGCGCTTGCAGCGCACCAGTACGCATGCGTACGTACGCATGCGTGCATCGTACGTGCTCCACACGCTACACTCGCGTATACGCGTAGAGTACGCGCGCTGACGTTCGCGCATGCGTGCGTGCTGCGTATGCGCGTTACGTACGCGCATAATACAGTGCGCATGCGCGCGTACGCGTTCGCGCATGCGTAATTGCACGGTGCGCGCTCTGAGCTTGCTCCGTGCGCGCACCTCGGGTTATGTGAATAATAAAACAACACTTTTAATTGTTTTTCATTACTTTCAGTTTCTGATTGTTTCAACATCACACCCAATCCCCTCATGGTAAGTCAAGTGATCAAGAAACATCACTTTTCATTGGTTCAAAGTACTTTCAGTTCCAGATTCTTCCAAAACTACACCCACTCCCGTCATTATTAGTTCTGATTCCCTTGGAGTAGGAGCTACTCTGTTTTTGTGAGACAATGGCAGAGCACCAGCCACCTTCTGAGAGTGAGCAGGACACTCTTGAGAGACAGAGGCAGAGGAAGCAGAAAGATTCCTTTATAAGGCAGTTTTTCACTTTTCCTGAGGGACAAAAGAAGGTGAATGCACCAAAGGTCACCTGCACTCTGTGTCACCGCACCTTGTCATGTGGGAATGCTAATAAGAAGTACTTTTTTAGTATTCACACTATGATGAGGCACGTTGAGGCAATGCATCCTGTGACTTTTCGTCAAGCTTCTGGAGCAAACCCTCCACCTGCTCAGCCGACGACATCTGCAGCAGCTCAGCCGAGCACATCTTCGGCAGCTCAGCCGAGCACTTCTTCTGCAATGGTGCCTTCACCTTCTAACACACCTCTGGATATTCGTCCTTGTTTTGGGAGGATGAGTACACGGTGCATGGATTGTGCTACTCTTATTACTATGGGTGAGAGCAGTATTGATCTCATTCAGAGGAAATTTGAGGAGCACCCTTGCACTAGGCCATAGTTTTGTAATTTTTTTTTTTCGTTTTTCCCTTCCTCTGTCCCTACATTAACTCAAAGGCTCTTTTTAGAGCCAGCCAAAAACAAAACACAAAAACTTGTTTTTTGAATCTATTTGCCATTTTTTTTTTGGGGGTGCGCGCACCCTGCGCGCACCCAATGACGTTTTTTAAAAAAAATAATCATTTTTCTCACCTTTAGTAAACCTTCAGGGACTCCCTGACAAAGAGAGGGGAGTGGCAAAGTAATTAAAAAAGAGATGATGTACATTTCACAGATGAAGGGAAGAGAGTCTTCCTATCAAACTTTAAACTCTGCATCAGTACTTACCTATAGGTACCCTAAACCTATCAAAAAAGATAATAGCTCATTTTAGTGCTGTATTTGAATTGGCTGTATTTACAAGGAGAGGAAAAGACTCACAGAGTGGCTTATCCTCTCCTTGTAAATATGGAAAAGCACCCTGCGCCACTACTACGTCAAGAAAAGTGACGTAGTGGTGGCGCAGGTGGCTTGTAAATCTGCCCCAGAGATGTTAAGGAAATTAAGGGTAAAACAGACAAACAGAGAGTGACAGATACAGAGACAGAGAGCAAACAACTGAGAAGGAGTAAGGCAGTTAAAAAGACTAAGACATATGGATACAGAGAAAGAAACATGGATAAAAAATTAGTGATGGAGGTAGTAAAGGTAGGGGAGTAGTAGAGAAGGAGTGAGGGAGTTACAAAAGAGTAGTAAAGCAGGAAGAGTGAGTGAGAAGAGAAATGAGAAAAGCAGAGTAAGGAGAGGTGAAGAAAAGGAAGCATAAAACGAAAGCAGTGACACATACAGATATTTTAAACTTACCTGACCATCAAAGTAACTTATTTAGAAATAAATGTTTTTATTTAATTGCAAGGAAACTGAATTACATTTTCTAAATTTTCTTTCTAGTTCTGAAAAAAAGGAAAAAAGTATTAATATTCAACAATACATTTAAACAGTACATGTTTTTTCATATTTAGCAAAGCAATTTTTTGCCCTTTTTTTGCTGTTTTCAGAATGTTTTGATTTTCACTGAAAATAGTGAAATCAATTGTATTCATCATTTAACAGCGGGCAAAAAAAAAAACAATCTGAAAGATTGTTTAAAAAAGCCCCAAATGTATCCTCACTAAAACATACCTTAATAGAAATGTCAAAAATACCTTTTAAGAACAATAACAATTTACAAGAAATAACGTCTGTAAACCTTGTTGCAAAAGAACATTTTCCAAAATAATATCTGTCAAAGAAGTCCACAATTGTTTGTTTTACCTCTCCTTGAGGCCAAATGGTAAGTTTAAAATTCTTTTTGAGTGAAATATCCAATTTTAATCCTTTTAAATTTAAATAATGCTTTCTTCCGATGCTGATTTTAGTATTTAAAATTTGGGTTTCAGAAAAATTAAGTAAAAATTGGGTAAATCATAAGGCAAACGTTGCTTGAAAATCAATTGAGAATCATTACACAGTGTCCATCCTTTTTCACATTTAAGATAAACTGTGTAATGACCAGGAGTTATAGAAGGACCGTCATGAAAAATTATTGCAACTGCTACAAAAGTTTTTCCAGATATAGATAATTGATTGCCAACAAACTTCTTTAGTAAAGTTTCCAATTGTGTTCCATCAGCTCTACAACGTTTTACCATTAAAATTACATACTGTCCATATTTCCTTAAAAATAACGTTGACAACATTTCAGATTTACATTTAGAACATTCCATGTTGTGATTAGCATCTTTAACTAATTTACTAAAAGTCACTGTTTTACTTTCTGGTAATGGTAAATATATGAACCTTTCAGAATCTACATTACTACTGCTTGTGTTCATACAGTTATCACAACAAAGTTCCCATTTATAAGAGACACCAAATACATTTTCTACTTCTACTCCTTCAACTTCCAGTACCATCAGGATATACATCAAGAATTCCTGTGCATCTTGCTGGACATTTTGTGTAAACTGTGTACATCCAGAACATACATCTAAAAGATAACCGCAATGGAGCACACTCCGCTAGCTCCTCCTTACTTGCACCCACTGGGGTGAACCACTCAAGAACTTCATGTACCAGCTTCCCTTGGGGCGACCCGGAGGAGGGGCTAGCGGAGTGCGGTCCATTGCGGTTGTTTCTAAAAATGGCTCCCTCGAGCTTTGAGCTGATGAGCTCCTGGACGATGCACCTGCGTGCCTGTGCGGGCACTGAGGCCTTTGACGGTTGCTTGGCAGCCCTCTCTTCCACCCCTAACTATTTTGTCTACTGAGGAGGGAAGTTATCCCGAAACCCGAGCCATGTCTCGGGCGATATTTTAAAACCCGGGACATGTATCGGGTCTAGAGATCATCAGTTCAACAAGTACTTACTTGCACCCACTGGGGTGAACCACTCAAGAACTCCATCAGAGATCATCAATTCAACAAGTACTTACTTGCACCCACTGGGGTGAACCACTCAAGAACTTCATGTACCAGCTTCCCTTGGGGCGACCCGGAGGAGGGGCTAGCGGAGTGCGGTCCATTGCGGTTGTTTCTAAAAATGGCTCCCTCGAGCTTTGAGCTGACGAGCTCCTGGACGACGCACCTGCGTGCCTGTGCGGGCACTGAGGCCTTTGACGGTTGCTTGGCGGCACTCTCTTCCACCCCTAACTATTTTCTCTACTGAGGAGGGAAGTTATCCCAAAACCCGAGCCATGTCTCGGGCGATATTTTAAAACCCGGGACATGTATCAGGTCTAGAGATCATCAGTTCAACAAATACTTACTTGCACCCACTGGGGTGAACCACTCAAGAACTCCATCAGAGATCATCAATTCAACAAGTACTTACTTGCACCCACTGGGGTGAACCACTCAAGAACTTCATGTACCAGCTTCCCTTGGGGCGACCCGGAGGAGGGGCTAGCTGAGTGCGGTCCATTGCGGTTGTTTCTAAAAATGGCTCCCTCGAGCTTTGAGCTGACGAGCTCCTGGACGACGCACCTGCGTGCCTGTGCGGGCACTGAGGCCTTTGACGGTTGCTTGGCGGCCCTCTCTTCCACCCCTAACTAATTTCTCTACTGAGGAGGGAAGTTATCCCGAAACCCGAGCCATGTCTCGGGCGATATTTTAAAACCCGGGACATGTATCGGGTCAAGAGATCATCAGTTCAACAAGTACTTACTTGCACCCACTGAGGTTAACCACTCAAGAACTCCATCAGAGATCATCAATTCAACAAGTACTTACTTGCACCCACTGGGGTGAACCACTCAAGAACTTCATGTACCAGCTTCCCTTGGGGCGACCCGGAGGAGGGGCTAGCGGAGTGCGGTCCATTGCGGTTGTTTCTAAAAATGGCTCCCTCGAGCTTTGAGCTGACGAGCTCCTGGACGACGCACCTGCGTGCCTGTGCAGGCACTGAGGCCTTTGACGGTTGCTTGGCGGCCCTCTCTTCCACCCCTAACTATTTTCTCTACTGAGGAGGGAAGTTATCCCGAAACCCGAGCCATGTCTCGGGCGATATTTTAAAACCCGGGACATGTATCGTGTCTAAAGATCATCAGTTCAACAAGTACTTACTTGCACCAACTGGGGTGAACCACTCAAGAACTCCATCAGAGATCATCAATTCAACAAGTACTTTCTTGCACCCACTGGGGTGAACCACTCAAGAACTTCATGTACCAGCTTCCCTTGGGGCGACCCGGAGGAGGGGCTAGCGGAGTGCGGTCCATTGCGGTTGTTTCTATACATCTAAAAGATTTCTAACATAAGAAGCACTTTCTATTTTATTTTTATCATTACTCAGCTTCTCATAAAGGAGACTCAGCAAAGAACAGAATCTTTTTTCATGATTTAGTAATATCAGCTCTTGCAAACTTTCAAGATAAAATACAACATTCAGCACTACATTTGCGTAGCAGTTGACACCAGAGCTATTTTCAAAATGACAACCAACAACCTCTTTCACACTGTCCTTTTTCTTTTTGCTTGCAGTCACATCACTGTCTTTTTGTTTTCTCTTCTGTACATCCTCATTACAGATATTTTCAAATCTCCTTTTCCGACAAACAACACGTTTTTCAAACACAGGATACTGACCTAAATGAGGAGCATAGCTTCTTCTTAATCTATTATACTCCTTTACACAGTTTGCATCAGCACTTACTTTGAGTCATCAAAGTCTATCATGAATAAACTAGATAATTTTTTCACGCGTGACAAAGCAACATATGCCATACCTTCTTTGAACACAGTAGACCCAATGTTTACAAAAGCACTATCAACAGTTAATCCTTGAGACTTGTGAATAGTTACAGCATATGCTAGAGAAATCGGAAACTGCTTCCTACGTACATATAAGTCATTCACTAGCAAAAAACGAACTGAACAACGACTAATGACTTTAACCTCTTCAATCTGATCAAATTTTATTTTTAAGAATTCAATTCCATCTTTTTTCTGGTACTTTACAAAACCCACAACTTTACCCATAGCTCCATTCACTAAACCTTTTTCTACATCCAAATTACTTCTTAAAATGATTCTACAGTTCATACACACATAAAGATTCTTTTCCAAACCAGCTGTTTTTTAAATGTTTTTCTCCAGAGAATCCAATTTAGTAGCCAATTTGCCTGTCAATATAATAGTTATTCGTTCATGTTGAATTTTATCTACAACTTCCAGTTTTATGATCTCTTCATTTTCCAATTTCAAAAGTTCTTGATTGAATACAGATCATTCATGTAGTGTTGGCATTAAGCAGATTACAGTATTTTTTTCAGCAATTTTCTTGTATATTTTAAGCTGACCCTTTCCTTAAATTGCAAGTTTTACAGAACAACAGCAACACAAATTAAATCTCTGACAACAATTCCTGTGTGCACACAGACTCATGGTGTGATTCTAGGCAGAAAGCGATATTTCCTTTGGCAATTTGAAAGCACATTTAGTACTGTGGATGGAGCAAGTGATAATTACTGAGACAGCCCCACACATTTCGCTTATATTTTAGAGAGGCAAAAAAGAGCACATGTCCCAACAGCTACTTGAGACCATGAGCATGTGGAACCTGGGTGAGTGATTAGACTAGAGCAAAGGAAATGAGCCTTAGTGACGTTCAATGTGGTAGAATTATACACTGCTATCTGAAACACAACACAGAGCTGAGTATTATGCATGGGAGTGTAGGAGAAGCTGCTGCATGTGTGCAAAGAGTGTGTTTCTGGAGACTGTGTATTGTCAGTTGCAAGAGAGATCTGCATGGAGACTTTTTCAACTGCATGAAGACTGCAGATATGTGTGTAAGAGTACATGTTTGGTAAAGGTTAATTGGACTTTTGAACATGTAGGAACTACCTCACCCATTGCAGGAGTGGAAGGAAAATCTACCCTGTGGTTTTCAAATGTGTTAGCATTTGCCTCTCTTTTGTGAGATAGTGATTTCTGCTGAGTGCTAACCATCACAGTTGAAGAAAACAAGCTGCCCTTTTCCTGCGAGTGCAAGTTTTACAGAACAACAGCAACACAAATTAAATCTCTGACAACAATTCCTGTGTGCACACTGTCTCATGGTGTGATTCTAGGCACAAAACAGTATTCCTGGGTGATACCAGGCCCTTTCCTGAAAGTGCAAGTTTTACAGAACAACAGGAACACAAATTAAATCTCTGACAACAATTCCTGTGTGCATGTTGTCTCATGGTGTGATTCTAGACAGAAAACAGTATTCCTGGGTCATACCAGTACACCTTAACTTATGGTGAAGACATACTCCATAATATCTTTCAAGTTCAAGGCACTTAAATATCTTCCTTAACATAAAATGTAAAACACAACTTTTAAATTGGTAGGAAAATGTACCATGCTATTTTCAAATGTGTTTGCATTTGCCTCTCATTTTTGAGTTAGTGATTTCTGCTAAGTGCTAACCAACACAGTTGAAGAAAAGAAACTGCCCTTTCTTAAAAGGGCAAGTTTTACAAAACAACAGCAACACAAATTAAATCTCTGACAACAATTCCTGTGTGCACACAGACTCATGGTGTGATTCTAACCACAAAGCGATATTTTGTTTGGCAATTTGAAAGCACATTTAGTACTGTGGTGGAGTAAGTGATAATTACTGTGACAGCCTGACACTTTTTTCTTATATTTTATACAAGCAGAAAAGAGCACATGTCCTAACAGCTCCTTGACACCATGACCATGTATTACAAAAAACAAGCTGCCCCTTTCCTGCGAGTGCAAGGGTAATAGAGCAAGACCAACACGAATAAAATCTCTGATAACAATTCCTGTGTGCACACTGTCTCATGGTGTGATTCTAGGCAGAAAACAGTATTCCTGGGTGATACCAGTACACCTTAACTTATAGTGAAGACATACTCCATAATATCTAACATGTTCAAGGCACTTAAATATCTTCCTTAACATAAAATGTAAAACACAACTTTTAAAGTGGTAGGAAAATGTACCATGCTATTTTCAAATGTGTTTGCATTTGCCTCTCATTTGTGAGTAACTGATTTCTGCTGAATGATAACCATCACACTTTAAGAAAACAAACTGCCGCTTTTCTGCGAGTGCAAGGCTAACAGAACAAGAGCAACACAAATTAAATCTCTGACAACAAATCCTGTGTGCAGACAGACTCATGATGTGATTCTAGGCACAAAACAGTATTCCTCAGTGATACCAGTACACCTTAACTTACAGTGAAGACATACTCCATAATATCTTACAAGTTCAAGACAGTTAAATATCTCCTAAAACATAAAATGTAAAACACAACTTTAAAAGAAGAATGACAATTCTAATATTTATATCAACAATCACCACATACATCCCCTCTCAAACTCATAACTCACCTTTAAAATTAGTTAGTTGAGAAAGAAATGTGGCACTCAAACAGCAGATTATCAGAGCCAGATTCTCAGAGCTGTACACCTCTCTCCTCTCACCACAACCAGTAAATGGCAATGTTTCCCTCTCTTTTTTCACATATATACATGTTAATGTAAAATCACAGTCTTTCCCACATTTTTTTGAAATGGAATCACACATTGCTTTTGGTTGCAACTTTCAACCCCTTTCCAAATCATCCCATGTTTGGTAAAGGTTAATTGGAGTTTTGAACATGTAGGAACTACCTCACCCATTGCAGGAGTGGAAGGAAAATCTACCCTGTGGTTTTCAAATGTGTTAGCATTTGCCTCTCTTTTGTGAGATAGTGATTTCTGCTGAGTGCTAACCATCACAGTTGAAGAAAACAAGCTGCCCTTTTCCTGCGAGTGCAAGTTTTACAGAACAACAGCAACACAAATTAAATCTCTGACAACAATTCCTGTGTGCACACTGCCTCATGGTGTGATTCTAGGCACAAAACAGTATTCCTGGGTGATACCAGGCCCTTTCCTGAAAGTGCAAGTTTTACAGAACAACAGGAACACAAATTAAATCTCTGACAACAATTCCTGTGTGCATGTTGTCTCATGGTGTGATTCTAGACAGAAAACAGTATTCCTGGGTCATACCAGTACACCTTAACTTATGGTGAAGACATACTCCATAATATCTTTCAAGTTCAAGGCACTTAAATATCTTCCTTAACATAAAATGTAAAACACAACTTTTAAATTGGTAGGAAAATGTACCATGCTATTTTCAAATGTGTTTGCATTTGCCTCTCATTTTTGAGTTAGTGATTTCTGCTGAGTGCTAACCAACACAGTTGAAGAAAAGAAACTGCCCTTTCTTAAAAGTGCAAGTTTTACAAAACAACAGCAACACAAATTAAATCTCTGACAACAATTCCTGTGTGCACACAGACTCATGGTGTGATTCTAACCACAAAGCGATATTTTGTTTGGCAATTTGAAAGCACATTTAGTACTGTGGTGGAGTAAGTGATAATTACTGTGACAGCCTGACACTTTTTTCTTATATTTTATACAAGCAGAAAAGAGCACATGTCCTAACAGCTCCTTGACACCATGACCATGTATTACAAAAAACAAGCTGCCCCTTTCCTGCGAGTGCAAGGGTAATAGATAGGCCTGGGCGGTAAATTCTGTTCCGCTCGCGGAATTTGCGGAATTTCGGTAATTTCGCGTTCTGCGGAGAACGCGAAATTGCCCAAAATTCTGCTTTCCGCGACATCGCAAAATTTTTTCTCGTTCGCGTTCTCAAAATGCGTGTTCGCGAGATATTGCTCCCCGAGCACGCAAACAGCAACTGTGAACAGGAAAAAAGCATCGCGAACAAGCAATTCCGCGTGTTCGTGGAATTTCTGCATGTTGGCGGAGATTTTTTACCGTTTCGCGGAGGTTTGCGTAACGCGATTACGCAAATTCCGCCCACCCCTAGTAATAGAGCAAGACCAACACAAATTAAATCTCTGATAACAATTCCTGTGTGCACACTGTCTCATCGTGTGATTCTAGGCAGAAAACAGTATTCCTAGGTGATACCAGTACACCTTAACTTATAGTGAAGACATACTCCATAATATCTAACATGTTCAAGGCACTTAAATATCTTCCTTAACATAAAATGTAAAACACAACTTTTAAAGTGGTAGGAAAATGTACCATGCTATTTTCAAATGTGTTTGCATTTGCCTCTCATTTGTGAGTAACTGATTTCTGCTGAATGCTAACCATCACACTTTAAGAAAACAAACTGCCCCTTTTCTGCGAGTGCAAGGCTAACAGAACAAGAACAACACAAATTAAATCTCTGACAACAAATCCTGTGTGCAGACAGACTCATGATGTGATTCTAGGCACAAAACAGTATTCCTCAGTGATACCAGTACACCTTAACTTACAGTGAAGACATACTCCATAATATCTTACAAGTTCAAGACAGTTAAATATCTCCTAAAACACAAAATGTAAAACACAACTTTAAAAGAAGAATGACAATTCTAATATTTATATCAAAAATCACCACATACATCCCCTCTCAAACTCATAACTCACCTTTAAAATTAGTTAGTTGAGAAAGAAATGTGGCACTCAAACAGCAGATTATCAGAGCCAGAATCTCAGAGCTGTACACCTCTCTCTTCTCACCACAACCAGCAAATGGCAATGTTTCCCTCTCTTTTTTCACACATATACATGTTAATGTAAAATCACTGTCCTTCCCACATTTTTTCAAATGGAATCACACATTTCTGTTGGTTGCAACTTTTAACCCCTTTCCAAATCATCCCTTCCCCCAACATGACTTCTGCCTGCTACCATAGCAACAGGTCATGGAACACTGGTGTGAGCAGAGAGGTCAGAAGTTCAGCACACAATGTTTCAAATCCAAAGAGCAAGAGTGCTTAACTTTTCAAACCTAACAGCAAATCCAAAGTAATGTTCAGTGGGAACACATTTTTCTGTACCAATCCAAAACATGCTTTTAAAAATGTAAACATACAGCCTAGTTTTAACTGTAAAATGGTTTGAATCAGCCAATGAGTTCTTTTTATTAAAAAAAAGTATGTATGCCTCCATTTTTCAACTGTCTTTCTTTTCCTATTGCCATTCTACTGAAAGACACCTCCTGAGTGCATCCTGTTCTCCTTGAAAGATGTTCACAGTGTGGATTGTAGGTCATAGCTATGTCTTCTGGAGTGAAAAGTGTGCAGAAAAAAGAGGTATTTTCAAAGACCTTGCTTTGCCAAATGTAGACATTAAATGGATTGGTCAGAGAGGGTTAAAGTGGCACCAATTAATGCCTTTGGTGAAAACCTCTCTACATCTCCCACAGCCTAACCTTATTATTGTGTACTGTGGTGGAAATGACCTAGGCACTTTAACTGGGGTAGGCCTGGAAACGCTTATTAGGGACACCTTTCTGCAATTGATGTCACTTTTTCCACAAACTGCCTTTGTATATTCTAATATATGCCAAAGGCAAAAGTGGAACTGGTCCAGCCAATTTTGTCCGCAGATTGACAAAGCAAGAAAGCACGTCAATAAGTCTGTTTCTGCTTTCCTCAGAGACTATGGTATGGGTTCTATATACCACAACAACTTGCGTTACAACATGCAAGACATTTATAGAGGAGACGGTGTACATTTCAATGATGAAGGGAACAGAGTCTTCCTCTTGAACTTTAGACTCTGCATCGGCATTTACTTGTAGGTACCGAAAAACACTCAATGTACACAAGGGCTCTTTTTAGAGCCACCTAATATCTAAACACTTAAACTCGATTTTTATTTCTATTTTAAAAAAAAAAAAAAATTCGGGTGAGCGCAGAGTGCGCGCACCTCGCGATGTTTTAAAAAAAAATTAAAATCTTTTATTTTGCCCTTCGTGGTCCTACTGTGACCCCCTGACAATGGCTAGGGGGTCAAGAACTCCCTACCCTGCCCCCTATTCACGTTCTCCACCTTTCCTTTTCAGTGCGACAGACAAAATGGCGGCCGATACTTCCGGATTTCGACCGATTCGAATGTTTACAGACATGTAACAACCAATCAGAATTACGCTCGCGGACGGCAGGGTGCGCGCACAGGGCTTGCACAGTGCGCGCACCCTGCGCGCGTATAGATATTGATATGCTTTTAAATGCTATTTTCTCAGGAAATACTGAACAGATTTACACCAGACCTGCAAAAGGCACTTCCTTGACCTTATGGCTACCTCTCTGCCAAATTTCAAGTAATTCTGTTCAGCCGTTCAGGCTGTAGCTGTGTCTTAAGGTCCTATCGGAAAATGCATGGGGAAAACGCGTTTTGGGACCCCCTTTTTTCTCGGCCCCCGCTTGACGAATCACCCCGAGACTTTCAGGGTAGGAGCTGAGCGGAGCGCCCCATTAGTTTTGAAAATTTCGCGAGGATTCGTCAACCGGCGCCAAAGTTATTCAAAATAGAATTTTGAGATTTCCTATGGAAACTCGGTCCTATATATATATATATATATATATATATATATATATATATTACCTACTGGCGGTCGCCAGTAGGTAGTTATAGTTAGGACCACGTTTCCATAGGAAAACCTCAACATTCTATTTTGAATAACTTTGGCGCCGGTCGACGAATCCTCGCGAATTTCTCAAAATAGGTGGGGCGCTACGCTCCGCTCGTACCCTGAAAGTCTCGGGGGGATCCGTCAAGCGGGGGCTGAGATAAAAGGGGGGTCCCAAAACGCGTTTTTCCCATGCATTTTTCCATAGGACCTTTAGAACGAGCTACAGCCCGAACGGCTGAACAGAATTACTCAAAATTTGGCAGAGAGGTAGTCCCTAGGCCAAGGATGTGCCTTTTGTAGGTTTGGTGTAAATCTGTTCAGTAGATTCTGAGAAAATAGCCTTTAAATCAATATATATATCTGAGCCCGCTTACGGTACGCTTACCGTACGCTTACGGTAAGCGTACGGTGGCGTGCGCGAGCGCGATTCTGATTGGCTCTTAGATCTTAGTAAACATTCGAATCGGCCGAAACCAGGAAGCGGCGGCCGCCATTTTGTCTCTCGCACTGAGTGTTGTTTATCAAACATGATGGCCAAAAACATGTTACGGGGCTGTTTTGACAACTCCCTCCCACATAGTCATGTTGAGGGAGTCCACAAACATCCCCCAAGAGCAAAAACGGTGTTATTTTTTTTTCGGCAATTTCGCGGGGTACGCTTACCGTACGCTTACCGTAAGCGTACGGTAAAAAAAAAAAAAAAAAAAAACACTATCCACACTTACCCCACCTCCTGTGCTTTTGGAGGCCGAAGGCCACCAAATGTACAGGGCTTATTATAAGGGAAAAAAACACTATCCACACTTACCCCACCCCCTGTGCTTTTGGTGGACGAAGGCCACCAAATGTTCAGTGCTTATTGTAAGGGAAAAAAACACTTAATCCACACTTACCCCACCCCCTGTGCTTTTGGTGGCCGTAGGCCACCAAATGTACAGGGCTTATTATAAGGGAAAAAAACACTATCCACACTTACCCCACCCCCTGTGCTTTTGGTGGCCGAAGGCCACCAAATGTTCAGGGCTTATTGTAAGGGAAAAAAACACTATCCACACTTACCCCACCCCCTGTGCTTTTGGTGGCCGTAGGCCACCAAATGTACAGGGCTTATTGTAAGGGAAAAAAACACTATCCACAATTACCCCACCCCCTGTGGTTTTGGTGGCCGTAGGCCACCAAATGTACAGGGCTTATTAATAGGTAAAAAAAACTAAATTTTGGCAACATGAAATTAAAAAATCGAAATAAAAAAAACACTATGCACATTGACCCCACCCCCTGTGCTTTTGGTGGCCGAAGGCCACCAAATGTACAGGGCTTATTAAAGTTGATAAAAACCGTGCACGGAACGAACTGCATTAAGTGGGCGCGCACGCCTCGAATGGCGTAAAGTAACTTAGCATTTAAAAAACCGTACAAATTCACTGAAAAAACCATAGGTTTCACACACGTTATAGTTAGGAATTAGCATTTAAAAAACCTTGCAAATTCACTGAAAAAACCATAGGTTTCACACATGTTATAGTTAGCGGAAATTTTACTGATAAAAAACCAGTGAAATTTCCCCGTTATAGTTAGTGCAGGCAACTATAACTCACGCGACCGCAATCTTCTGCTGATGACATATGTGTCTTTATGAAAAAAAAATATTTGTAATATATGTATAGCTAAAAATGTATGGAAGAAGACATGGGCAAATAAGTGTCTAAATACAGTATTAGCATCAGCAGAGGATTGCGGTCGCGTGAGTTATAGTTGCCTGCACTAACTATAACGGGGGAATTTCACTGGTTTTTTATCAGTAAAATTTCCGCTAACTATAACATGTGTGAACCCTATGGTTTTTTCATTGAATATATATATATATATTATATATATATATATATATATATATATATATATATATATATATATAATATATATATATATATATAAATTCACTTAAAAAACCATAGGTTTCACACATGTTATAGTTAGCTGGACATTTCACTCGTAAAAAAACTATGGAATTCCCCCGTTATAGTTAGTGCAGGCAACTATAACTCACGCGACCGCAATTCTCTGCTGATGACGTCAGATATTACATCACTGTATTTAGACACTTATTTACCCATGTCTTCTTCCATTAATCTTTAGCTATACATATATAACAAATATTTATTTTTCAGAAAGACACATATGTCATCAGTGATGTAATATTTGACGTCATCAGCAGAGGATTGCGGTCGCGTGAGTTATAGTTGCCTGCACTAACTATAACGGGGGAATTTCATTGGTTTTTTACGAGTGAAATGTCCAGCTAACTATAACGTGTGAAACCTAAGGTTTTTTAAGTGAATTTGCAAGGTTTTTTAAATGCTAATTCGTAACTATAACGTGTGTGAAACCTATGGTTTTTTCAGTGAATTTGTACGTTTTTTTAAATGCTACGTTATGTATTTATTAATTTATTTTTTTTTCAGGTTTTTTTTACCGTTCGCGCACCGTGCGCGCAGAGTAGGCACTCGGTGCGCGCGTATAGATATTGATATGCTTTTAAATGCTATTTTCTCAGGAAATACTGAACAGATTTACACCAGAACTGCAAAAGGCACTTCCTTGACCTTATAGCTACCTCTCTGCCAATTTAACGTAATTCTGTTCAGCCGTTCGGGCTGTAGCTGCGACTAAAGGTCCTATGGAAAAATGCATGGGTAAAATGCGTTTTGGGACCCCCCTTTTTCTCGGCCCCCGCTTGACGAATCACCCCGAGACTTTCAGGGTAGGAGCTGAGTGGAGCGCCCCATTAGTTTTGAAAATTTCGCGAGGATTCGTCAACCGGCGCCAAAGTTATTCAAAATAGAATTTTGAGATTTCCTATGGAAACTAGGTTGAAACTATAACTATCTATTGGCCACCGGAAGGAGCTATCTGGATTTGTATATATATATATATATATATTAACTACTGGCAGTCGCCAGTA
The DNA here is from genome assembly GCF_964204655.1 of Triturus cristatus. Classification (NCBI taxonomy): domain Eukaryota; kingdom Metazoa; phylum Chordata; class Amphibia; order Caudata; family Salamandridae; genus Triturus; species Triturus cristatus. Next base: position 79,601,032 of record NC_140588.1, read on the forward strand.
GTTAGTTATAGTTAGGACTCAATGTTGTGTTCTAGCCTATCAAAATATATGGATTTTATCTAAGGTTTTTATTGTAGTGGGATCACAATTTTAACCTTTTTATATTCTATTTATAGTTTTATCACCTGAGTATTTATTATTAGTGATATTGGTTACATCACCAATATGACGTACTTTTGTTAAGGCTAGGCAATACACATCCGCCTCTCCACCTCCTGGTCAGGAAGTACTACTTAGTACTGCACATCACACGACCCGTTTAACAATCATGTTAATATCAAAAAAATATAAAAACAATTTTTTTTTTGGGGGGGCATTAACATGATGAGGTAGGATACATACGAGCAGCGATCTATCACCCCGTTGCGTATACATAGAGGTGGACCTCAATTCGATAGGCAGTAATTGAGGCTTTGGTCCAGGAACACTAGAAAGCCACAGTATACCTAACCACAGGGTTTTCCATACCGTACAGCAGCTTTTATGTTGAAAATTGCCATGGATTTACTATGTGGATGTCTAAAATGAGAATGGTGATTGGGAGCAATCTGCTGTCCTCGTTAAATTGATCTACATATTTCGCACCTACGCAACAACCGTGACTTTTTATCATCAATGTTTTTAGCATTCGCATTTTCATATATGAATTTTAGAAGTATTTTACTATATGTCTTTGATGTTATGTTAAATTATTTGATGATGTGTTTATTTATTGGCGTTATTTGCACTGTATACATCTCCTCACTTTCGCACGCTGCAGGGATCTGCAGGGTACAATGGGGCAAGAGCAACATATCGTAGAGCATAAGGGGGATTCATCCCATTAGTAACAACATTACAGACTACTGGATGAATACATTGGGATTTAACCCGCGATTCATGATTAATACGGACATTACAAGGATTTTATGTCGACAGTAGATGGATTTGATTTTTTTCAACACGCATTGATAATGTTGATTATTGCACAACTATGTAAACTATTTCAATGTGATGCGTTATAATTTATTTGCATTACAGTGGTTTTTTCATGTGATTTTGACTTTGGTAAACCTTTGGGTAATTTCAAAGCATGATATGAATTATGCCTCAAGTTGGTAGCATTTGAAACCTTAATCCATCAAAGTCTGTTGTTTATGTCTATACTGACATATACCACGTGTAGAGCTCTTGCCCTCCTATTTAAGGAAGTTGATTGATTGTATATGTTGTCATGTGAACAAGGCTCTTGAGGAGCCGAAACGTTATGGCGACTACTATGCGAGCAAGCGAATAAATTGCACTAAAGAATAACTGGTCCGTGTCTGTGATCTCTGGGTGTGAGGCTTCAACGATTCAGCCACGCCGAGTTAGCACTACCTGTTGGATATATATATATATATATATATATATATAATATATATATATATATATAAATTCACTTAAAAAACCATAGGTTTCACACATGTTATAGTTAGCTGGACATTTCACTCGTAAAAAAACTATGGAATTCCCCCGTTATAGTTAGTGCAGGCAACTATAACTCACGCGACCGCAATTCTCTGCTGATGACGTCAGATATTACATCACTGTATTTAGACACTTATTTACCCATGTCTTCTTCCATTAATCTTTAGCTATACATATATAACAAATATTTATTTTTCAGAAAGACACATATGTCATCAGTGATGTAATATTTGACGTCATCAGCAGAGGATTGCGGTCGCGTGAGTTATAGTTGCCTGCACTAACTATAACGGGGGAATTTCATTGGTTTTTTACGAGTGAAATGTCCAGCTAACTATAACGTGTGAAACCTATGGTTTTTTAAGTGAATTTGCAAGGTTTTTTAAATGCTAATTCGTAACTATAACGTGTGTGAAACCTATGGTTTTTTCAGTGAATTTGTACGTTTTTTTAAATGCTACGTTATGTATTTATTAATTTATTTTTTTTTCAGGTTTTTTTTACCGTTCGCGCACCGTGCGCGCAGAGTAGGCACTCGGTGCGCGCGTATAGATATTGATATGCTTTTAAATGCTATTTTCTCAGGAAATACTGAACAGATTTACACCAGAACTGCAAAAGGCACTTCCTTGACCTTATAGCTACCTCTCTGCCAATTTAACGTAATTCTGTTCAGCCGTTCGGGCTGTAGCTGCGACTAAAGGTCCTATGGAAAAATGCATGGGTAAAATGCGTTTTGGGACCCCCCTTTTTCTCGGCCCCCGCTTGACGAATCACCCCGAGACTTTCAGGGTAGGAGCTGAGTGGAGCGCCCCATTAGTTTTGAAAATTTCGCGAGGATTCGTCAACCGGCGCCAAAGTTATTCAAAATAGAATTTTGAGATTTCCTATGGAAACTAGGTTGAAACTATAACTATCTATTGGCCACCGGAAGGAGCTATCTGGATTTGTATATATATATATATATATATTAACTACTGGCAGTCGCCAGTAGTTAGTTATAGTTAGGACCACGTTTCCATAGGAAAAGCATTTTTTCATGTGCTTGTAACCTTGGCATCATTTGACAAACCTTTAGGAAATTTTTCTCTTTTTTGATCAGCTCCTATCTTGAGTGATTGGTCAAGGGGGGGGTGAGAAAAAAGGGGGGTCCCAAAACGTGTGTTCTCAATGCATTTTCCATAGGAAACTTTGGACAAGGCTACAGGTCAAACTGCTGAATGGACTTATGCTAAATTTGACAGCGAGAAAGGACATGGTCCAGAAAGCACGCTTTTGTTGAAATGGTGTAAATCCTTTCAGTAATTTATGAGATATTAAAGGAAAACAATATATATATATCTGGGCGGAGCCTAACTCCAGAGCACGAGCTTGCCTCTGATTGGCTGCTAACTCTTCAAACCAGGAAGTGTCCTCTGATTGGCTGCTAACACTTCAATCCAGGAAGTGTTAGCAGCCATCTTGTGCCTCGCATCGAGTGAAAATATAAAACAAAGGTGCCGGGGGCAATTTAATATACCGGAGCTCTGTCTGTGCAAGATATCCCTTTCATGCTCCCTCTGCCCATATCACCAGCTCGCAGCTATGCCTTTAGAAGGCAGTCCATTGGCTCGCAGCTCTCTACCTTTGCGAGCTAGTTCGCTGCTGTGCCTCTTTGCGAGCGGACGCGCCACATTTGGCAGGGAGAAAGGTCGTGGTCCAGAAAGCACGCTTTTGTTTATACCCCTTTCACGCTCCCTCTGCCCACATCACCAGCTCGCAGCTATGCCTTTAGAAGGCAGTCGGTCGGCCCGCAGCTCTCTACCTTTTGCGAGCTAGTACACTGCTTTGCCTCTTTGCGAGCGGATGCGCCACATTTGGCAGGGAGAAAGGTCGTGGTCCAGAAAGCACGCTTTTGTTTATACCCCTTTCACGCTGCCTCTGCCCACATCACGAGCTTGCAGCTATTCCTTTAGAAGGTAGTCTGTCGGCTCGCAGCTCTCTACCTTTGCGAGCTAGTACACTGCTGTGCCTCTTTGCGAGCGGATGCACCACATTTGGCAGGGAGAAAGGTCACTGTCCAGAAAGCACACTTTTGTTTAAATGGGGTAAATCCGTTCAGTAGTTTTTGAGAAATATCATATTGTACAGCTATCGATATTTGAGAATTCTGACATCTGATTGGTTGAGACGTTATGAGCACGAGCTTGCAGCTCATTGGCTGCAAACTGTTGAGACTAGGAAGTGTTGGCAGCCATTTTGTGTTTCAGTCCGTCAGCTCGTATCTCTTCATAGGTCTACCTCTGCGAGGCAATACTGAAAATATACCGGAGCTCTGTCTGTGCGAGATTTCCGTTTCACGCTCCCTCTCCCCACATCACCACTTTGCAGCTATGCCTTTAGAAGCCAGTCTGTCAGCTCGCAGCTCTCTACCTTTGCGAGCTAGTACGCTGCTGTGCCTCTACCTCTGCGAGCTAGTACATTGCTATTCCTTTGGGAGTGGACGGCCCGTAGTTCTCCCTCTGTGAGTCGAACCCAAAGGCCGCAGCTGTCCTTCTGCGAGCCTGGGTGCGAACTGTTGATAAGTCACACTATATGAGCATTGAAAAGCCATTTTGTGATTCAGTCCGTCAGCTCGCATCTGTCCGAGGCAACTCTGAAAACATGCCGGAGCTCTGTCTGTGTGAGATACCCCCTTCACGCTCCCTCTCCCCACATCACTGTTCCTCAGCTATCCCTTTGGAAGCCGATGGCCCGCACCTTTCCCTATATCTGTCAGCCCACAGCTGTTCCTCTGCGACCTGGCCTGCATCTCTTCATCTGTGAACTGACGGGCCGTGGCTCTCCCTCTACGAGCCAGCCAGTCGGCTCGCAGCTCTTTATCTACGAGCCAGCCCGCCAGCTCACAAATCTCTGCAAACAGATGCAATGGAGCCAAAGATCATGCAGGTTGGACACCCAACACTGTTCTGACAACCCCCAGCAGCAGCTCCTTGTCCACCATCCCCCCTCACCCCCACTCCCCACAAACAAATGTGATAGTCACGTTAGGGAATCTGGAACGTAAAAAATTGGCTAATGTCATACAATTATTAATAAGAAGATGCTTGTGAGGTTGGACAAATAAGAATCTTAGTCATGTATGGATTTACAAATAAAACATTTTATTTAAACAAAAAGAACAAAATAAAAGTAGGTACAGGTATGGTGTGTCATCCTGCGTCATGCATCCAGCAAAGGAGAGATGGAGGAAGAGAGAGAGAAAGAAAGAAAGAGTGAGAGAGAGAGGAAGACAGAGAAAGAGTGAAAGAGTGAGAGAGAGAAAGAGAGAAAGAGTGAGATACATGGAAGAGAGAAAGAGAGAAAGTGTGAGAGAGAGAAAGGAAGAGATATAGAATAAGAGAGAAAGAGTGTGAGTGACAGAAAGGAAGAGATGGAGAGGGAGAGTGAGTGTTGACACTGTGAGAAAATCTTCACAGCTCACCTTTCTGCCACCAGTGTGTCTCCAACCACATGCCAGGATATAATGCAGCCCTCAAGTTTAGTCATCTGAAACATAGAATAGAAACAGTGATGGCAGAGTACATACAACTGCAGACGCGTAATTCTTCTTTTTCACCCCTGCGCACTCAGGCTGCTGCACCCCATCAACTCCCGTTGCCCAGAGGTGTCTGTCCGGCCTGCGTATTCAGGCTGTTGCACGCCATCGACTCCTGCCACCCAGAGGTGTCTGCCCGCCTCTACGCACCCAGGCTGCTGCACCCCATCCACTCCCACTGCCCAGAGGTGTCTGCCCCCTGCTGTGTACCCAGGCTGCTGCACCCCATCCGCTCCCACTGCCCGGAGGTGACAGCCTGCCGCTGCGCAAACCAAACAAGCCTCTCTGCTCACCTTCTACCACCGGTGTGTGTCGAAGAGGGTCCACCACTTGCCGAAGCAACCTCCTCACCAATTGTGTACACACGGTGAAGCCTAGCTCACAATTCAGGGTGTTGATTGCAGGATGAAGCACTCACCCCCAGTCAATTGATCTGGGTTTAATCCATCATCATTCTTTAGCTCACTCCGCTACCCCGCTACCCCATATGCAAATCAGTCTGACCCTGTGCCTCATGGGAACAGTCCAACCTGAACTGCCAAGCCATGTCTTTCCTGGAGAGGAAACAAGCATCCTGGGACCGGTTTTTGGCTCATCAGCCATCATCAGCCAGGCTAGCTTGAATCCAGTGGCAAAGTGAGCAAGGGACCCTTGTCTGGGCATACCCTGCCAACTTAAGGCGAACAAAGCAAAACCAAAGGGGATGATGGACGGAGTGCTGAACATTGCAAGCACTCACCCCCAGTCAACTGATCTATGTTTAATCCATCATCATTCACAGGGTCAAGACTGATCTGCATATGGCTGGGTTCAAACTGGAACGCCATGGTGAGCAAACAAACGATGGATTTAGGCACGGATCTCTGTACTGGGGTGAATGTATGACATTGTTCTGCATTCTGTCCATCAACTGTTGTTTTTGCATTTGTCACCCAAAGTGGGAAGGGTATGACCAGACGTGGGTCCCGTGCTCTCCATGCCACTGGAATCAAGCTATTCTGGCTGAAGAGGGGTGAAACCCCGAAACCGGTCCTAGGATGCTTGTTTCCAGTCCAGGGAGGACCTGGCTTGGCAGTTCGGGCTGGACTGTACCCATGAGGCACATGGTCAAGACTGATTTGCATATGGCTGAGTTCAAACTGGAATGGCATGGTGAGCAAAACAACGATGGATTTAGGCCCAGATATCGTTACTGGGGTGAATGTATGACATTGTTCTGCATACTGTCCATCAACTGGTGTTTTTCATTGCAGGATGGCCACGCCTCATCACAGGCCTGCTAGACAAAAAGCAAGATAAGACTGCGCGTCATGCATCCATCAAAGGAGAGAGAGAGAGAGAGAGAGAGAGAGAAAGAGTGAGAGAGAGGAAGAGGAAGAGAGATAAAGAAAGAAAGAGTGAGAGTAAGACAGAGAGAAAGAGTGGGAGAGATAAAGAGTGAAAGAGGAAGAGAGAGAGAAAGAGAGAAACAGTGTGAGAGAGAGGAAGAGAGAGAGAAAGAGTGTGAGGGAGAGAGAGGAAGAGATGAGGAGGGACAGTGAGTGCCCACACTGTGGACAAAACCCTCACAGCTCACCTTCACACCACCGCTGTGTCTCCAACCACGTGCCGGGACCTACTGGAGCCCTTAAGCTCCCACATCTGAAACATAGTATAGAATCAGGAATGGCAGAGTATATACAACTGCGCACGCCTTCATCGATGTCCCGTCTTTGTGCAACCAGGCTGCTGCACATCATCCACTTCCACTGCCCACAGGTGTCTGCCCGCCCCTGTGCACCCAGGCCTCACTGCTCACCTTTCGCAGACAGAACACCCTCTACATCATGCAGCCCTGCTCCGCAGGTCACCAGGTCTCACACTTGGTGCTGCGTCTTGATTTTACCATGGCAAAGGACATACCAGTGCACCCACCATCATCGCAGGTTGCACACCCCCTCAGCCCTTGCGGTGCCACTAACTCAGTGACCAGTGAGTCCACGCACGTGGCGGTAGGCCCCCACTGTTCGATTGCTCAGGCCTACACTGCGGTCCAGCAGGGCACACAAAACATGAGCTGCTCAGACCACCGGGACAGGGGATCATCGCAGGCTGCACACCCACTCAGCACTTACAATTCCCCTACCTCAGTGGACCGAAATTCACCGTCCTGTGGCGGTGTGCCTGTGCCGGCCGCAGTGCATCCGGTGCACCAAGTCTGAAATGGAAATGGCGTGGAGCATGTGCGTACGGTCGTTTTTATTGGCAGGGTCACGTGTCCTGTGACGCCTGTGCTTGATGGGTGTGGTGTGGGTGTAAACCAGCCGTCAGGGAGTGGCTGTGGCATACTGAGAACTAGAACTGTGAGCAGCAGATCACTACAATGAAAAGCTGGGCCATGTAGCATTGTTGTCTCTCCCTGTATGTGTAAATGGATTGGGCTGCCCTGGCGTATGCCAGTACTGCGTGAGGCTGTGAACAATGACTCCGGAGCTCTGGGAGTGGTTCCGTCCTGGACTGTATGAGGAATCAATTGATGCAGGTGTCCCTGTTGTAGTGGTGCCGCCACCCGGGCCACAAGCACCAATGTGTCACCCTGTACTCTTGGTATTGTGTGCATTATTATTGGTGGGTGACTTGCGTTCATCACACATGTTTGGTTGCCACATCTCACTACATTCAGCTATTGTGTTGCTGAGGGGCCATGCGGTTTTGTAAGGTCTGCTGTCCTGTTGTGCGCTGCCTCGGTGGTAGTAGGGGGGGTTGTTTCGGTGGAGGTCCTTAGGGTGGAGCAGTGGGTTATGTCGCCTTCTTGGGTGTCGGAGGTGCATGCTCTATGACATGTGTTGGTCTTCAGATGTGATTCAGTGCTGGGCTCCCTTTCACACTGTAGGTAGTCGTCCTACTGTACACCAGTAAAAGGCAGATGTTACATTCCTACTGCTAACGCAGCTTATGGCCTGTTTTTGGAATGCACTGCAGATTTGGCTGCCCGTTGAAAATATCGGGAAGTGGTGTTTTCGTGTTATTTTTGTACAGGAATGCCTTAGCTGCATATTTTTTGCATTAGTTGTGGCTCTCATTTGTGGCAATTTTTTTGGTGGGAGCATTTGCTGGAAAACCGGCGATATTGGCTGTTTTAACCAGGTTGAGAATGGAATGATAATTTAAAATCACTGAAAAAAACTATAGGTTTAATGAACATTATAATTAGAAACTAACATTTAAAAAACCTTTGAAATTCACTGAAAAAACCATAGGTTTCAGGGACGTTATAGTTAGAAATTAGCATTTAAAAAACCTTTGAAGTTCACTGAAAAAAAAAAAAATTCTAACGTTATTGTTAGTAGAGCTAACTATAACTCGCGCCCCCGCAATGCACTGCTGATGACATCACATATTACATTACTCATGACATGGTCAGTGACATCACTGATGACATCTCAAATGACATCATTGATGACATCATCCACGCGATAATCTGATGCACCTCCTCACACCCTAATATAACCTTTGATACACCCAGTCTAAAATACAGACTACCATTTTCAAAACCATAGAAAAATCACTAGCAGTTACTTTATACCCACTGACTAATTCCTAGGTATACACACACATTCATCCATTCACCCATACAGTTACTCATACATGCAGTCACTCATCAATACAGCACTATTATATGTACTCATACACCTATACAAACACTCATACACCATCACTCATCCATAGAGTTATTGACACACCTAGCTAGTCATGTAAAGAATCAATAATATTGCCATTTACAAACCTATACAGTTATACATTCACCATCTAACCTATTCGTACAGATACTAACATATACTTACTCTCTTTTACAATCACTGACACAAACACACACTCATTTATACAGCCACTCTCACAATTACTCACTCTCACATACAGTCATTTATATACTCCAACACTCACATATACTGCCTTTCACATATGTAGTTACTCACACATATATCAATGAGACATACATTCACTCACCAACACACTGATACACACCCTTACTCACCTATACAGCTATTTCCACATGCACTATTGAACCCATACACCCAGTAAATTGTCCACTCACACATGTAGGCAGAAAGGCACACACTGCCCACCCACCCACACACACAAACACTGAGGCACCCATACAGATACTCATGTAACTAATAAGTAACCTATATAGATAGTCATGTACCTAACCATCAACCCATGCAGCTGCTTACACAACAACTGAGAGACTGATGCAGAAATTCACACGGCTTAGTCACTAACCCATGCATTCAGTAAGACACATTTAATCACTAACTTATACAGTCAGTCAAACACCTATTAAATGCTCCACCCCCACACTTATACACCAACTAATTCTTCAATACACATTAGCTTTAATATATATAAAATATATTTAAACTTTACAGAAACACACATTCACTTGATGATGTAATCAGTGATGTCATCAGTGATGTCATCAGTGATGTCATTTGAGATGTCATCAGTGATGTCATCAATGATGTCACTGACCATGCCATGAGTTATGTAATATGTGACGTCATCAGCAGTGCATTACAGGGGCGCGAGTTATAGTTAGCTCTACTAACTATAAAGTTCGAATTTCTCTGTTTTTGTACGAGTTAAATGACCAACTAACTATAACGTCCCTGAAACCTATGGTTTTTTCAGTGGATATATATGTAAGTTCATCTTCCCTACTGGCATTTTACTGACATTGTATTGTATGTGTGGATCAGAAGAATTATTTCTGAATGTGAAATTGTGTTAAAAATTAGCAAACCTACTCCCAATGCTGGGTTTGAGGTGTGTTGTGCTGCTAGAGATATGCTATTCGGGCTAGCAATCCTCTGTTGCTGAATCTTGGGTTTGTCTGGAAACACTGGGGAAAAAAAACTACTGTGAAATGTAACTAAAACAGGAAACACAAGTTCCTATCTTATTTTATGTATTAACTGTACAAAATATGAATCTATGTGGCACTTACCTCAAAACCTTGCGTTTGATTGGACAAACTCGACATGCAGTTCGCCCGGTTACACTTTTAGAAAAAAAGTTAAATCTACACTTTTCAAAAGAAGCAGTTGGCAGTGGTGCACAAATATAAGAAGGTCTGGTTTTGACTAATGTGTAAATAATTGTTTATTCATAAACGGAACTGTAGCAGAAAGTGCAAGTCTGAAGATTATGAGTCATATAATCTATATTCATTTTCAGTTTGAGGACATAAATTATTCATTTGAAGTATCATAATCAAAAAAATGCAGTTAGATCAGAATTTTAAAAAGTAAGAGTAAAAAAAAATATTTAAAATGTATTAATGCAAACCTTTGCTAGGAAGCCGTGTTTCTGTGATTGCCAAGTCGTAGTTTTATTGATATTATGTAGGAAAGGCTGATGTTCAATTCCTAATACCCGAAATGGTGCATACAAGTCATTAAAACTGTTATTATGATGAAAAAATTAAGCAAACTTATTTTAGGCACATTGCGGTATGCACAGATGTTTATAACCAATTAAGTGACCCTAAGATAAAACTAACGTGACAAACTATCCATTTTAAGTGTATATAAACATAAAAAACAAGTGGTGCGCAAACTAATGGTTAAAACGAAGGAACGCTCAAAAGTTGAACATCCAAATGTGAAGTCATATGATGGAGATGCTAGAACACGTTTAAGAGAAAGAAACATGTGTACAGCAACCACATAGAATGCAAAAATAAAAGTAGTTAAACATGCAACTGTCAGCCCAAACAAGATGAATGTTTACACATGCACGAGGCAGATCCTGTATGTCCAAGGTACCCAGGGATGGTGGCATCACTTGTGCATCAATTTAGGGCTAATCAGATGCTTCCAGCATTGAAGATGTTGACAATTGTCCATCATATTGAGAATGCTTCATGATTGCAGTGCTCCGCAGTAGGCTTGGTGAAACTCAGTGGTCTCAGAAGGTGTTTCACTTTAATGGATGCCATAGGGGGCACGTACAGCGGTAGTTCAGGTACTGCCTCTTGCCAACAGTTTATGGATCAGGAAACCGGTCTCATTTGTTGAATACTCATTTTGTGAAAGGGTAGAGTCCAGTACTCACTCTTTACTAATAGCCATTCAAAACTAAGATAAAATGGCAGGGTCTGACAGCATTTTAGTTCAATTAGAAACAAACTTCTTGTTGTTGGTTGGACTCTTGTTTTCACTAGAGAAGAAATCAAAATTCCACAGCCATTTATCAATAGGATCATGGGGAATCCAGAATCAGATTTGAAAGAACAGTAAATGAAGATTGAAGGAAAAAGTTCAAAAATAGTGTTATATCCAGTCAATAATCCAGATCCAATCGTTATGAAAAAGTGCACTATGCCAGCGGTGTTGAAAAAATTTAGGACAGTGTGCATAAAATCTGCAAAATGGATCTGATACTAGGTCTGCAGGAGCTTTTACATTTCTGAAGCAGAGCAGGATGTCTGTAGGTTAAATGCTTCTGCCGCTGAGGTCAAAGAAACCACTTTTTATATGAAAAACGCAACATATTTATTTAGTTGACCAAACTGCATGTTATCAGTGCCTATTTGAGGCAAGGGGATATTTTCAAGTACCTTTCAAGCAGGTGGATACAAAGCCATCCGCAACCTTTTACTATCTCTGATATTATTATAAGTATGGGTGGACCTGGGCCATTCCACAGCAACTTCCTTAGTTAATATTAAAAAGCATTTGCAATGCAATCGGTCGCGCCTTTAAGACCTTATCTGTATTTAGCTATACAGCACATTAGACTGGGTGCTGAATCATCTACTGTTCTTTAACATGGAGGGAAAGTAAGCACTAAACTGCGTGCTATGCCAGGTATGGGAACACATGGAGAGAAATATTGTCTTTCAGCGGGAAATGCTATAGTCCAAAGCTCTGTTTTCAATATAAAAGCAGGGCCTTCGGTGGTCATATCACTGAAAATCCAAGATTTGACAAAAATATTATTGTCTACGGGTGCTCGTGGAAGACAATTTCTATATACTGGAATCTAGAGAATGCTAAGTGATTCTGGTATTTTACTGACCTCTGCTGGTCGTTTTCCATCAAGAAAGTTAAAGAGAGGCAGTTGAACAGAAAAAAAAGTCCCTAAGCGGAAGCAGACAAGTCCTAGGGCTGATCTCCAGAGCCAACAATATACATACACATATAAGTATATACTAAAGTATATATACTAAAGTATATACTAAAGTATATACAAGAGGTCTCGTATGCTCGACCTAAAAAGGATCATTTGTTCAGAAGTGTGTGCTGGGTTAGGATGGACGAAGCAGTTGCAGACGATAGTGTTCAGCTCAGATCTGGCTACAAAGGGTTACAAACTCCATGTAATATAATGTTTTCGCATAGGAGGTAATTTCCTACAGACTTTGCGCATCCACATGCACTTATGAACATAGGATTATGTTGAAAGAAACATGAGAGTTTAAATGGTAACTCCCCCAGTGGTGAAGAGAAGAGCCATGAATTTGTTTTATATCAACCCTCTGGCTTATTTTTCTGTTACTTGTGAAGGTGAGAAGTTGTAACAGAAAGGGAGATAACTCCATGCAGGAGCCATGTGATGGATGGATTTTCTTCTATGGGAAATTGGGCTTCTTCCATTTGTTTTATGCACCACAGAGTATACATATCTTCTTTTTTAGCCGTAGTTCTTTGAGTGAAAGTCACACCCTGCACTTTTATTGAACTGCTGCCAAAGTACTTTTCCAGAATGTATGGAACAGATAAAGAAATGGTGTTGTTACTGACACCTAAATAAGCTCTGGCTGCTCTGCACAATGCTGTCTCCACCCCCTGTAGTGAAGCTGGGCCAGGAAGATCAGAACTGGATTTTACTGAGTAAGAGGGTCTTTCTGCCCAAGACTCCAAAGAGAAAAGTAGTATAAATATTGGGACCCTGCCCCCAGAACATGTGCACACTTTTGCCAAGAAGAAGACCTGAAATAGCTGCCAGGATGAGTACTACCTCTTTGCTGTTTACTGTGTTGTTGGGTTGGCATGTAGTTGCTGCTTCTGTTTTGGGCAGTGAAAGGACTGGACTGAAATTTCTTGAATCCTGTTGATTAAGTTTCTCCAAGGGCTTGAATAGGAGATTTTTCCCTGTTGGGAGTATCATGTACACAAAAGACTTAACCATTCTCTGGGTAGCTACACCTGGACCTTTGTGTTTCAGCTGTCGCAGAGGGAAAAAGCAACCCAACACCTATGAGCACTGCACCGCCTTGCTTCACATTGCTGGCCTGGTCTCACCGATGATGCCGCTTCAAACTGATCTTGATGCCACTGCCTGTACCGTGGCCTCGGGGGCACCACTTGTATGTTACCAGATACACTGCCCTGTCCCACACCGCAGCCTTGGCCCACTGACGTGAGTGCTATCGACTCCAGATCATCTATCGACAATAACACTTCAGCAATGACGATGCTATTGCTTGCATCGTGACCTGTCAGCACTGCAACGAGCACTGCCCCACTTCACACCGCAACCCTGGTCTCACTGATGACATTGTATGTCGTCACCAAGCTGCTGCCTGCACCGCAACCTGAAAGTACAGCATGCAGCACCACTCCACTTTGCACTGCAGCCTGACACCTGCTAATGCCTGCTCTCCTGACTTCAACATCATGGAGTTTGATCTGCAACAGGTGCGACTTCAAGGGCATGACGATTTCTGCACTGACCTTCGGCACCAACGCCTGCTGGCATCAATGACACCACTCCTTCAGAGCTTATCGCAAGGTTCACAATGCCCTGTATTTCCAAAGTACTGTTTGTGCGTCTTCCCAACACCATAGCGTGCCTGCGACCTCGCGAATGGCCTGTAGTGTTGGATTTGTATGTTCAGGATGCTGTGATAGCCCCAGATGGAGATATCGACCATAAGGAATTGTATTTTAAGTTAATTCTTGCAAATATTCATATACTTATTACTGTATGTTGAATTGCTATCGTTTGGGTCTTGTTTTATACAGATAAATATTGACTATTTTTGTAAAACTGCTGTGGTGTCCTGTTGTAGTGTTTTCTGTATTACTGTGTTGTTGTCAGGACTCAGTCCGGGACACTGGCATTTTCCAGGAACTCTGGCAATGACTGGTGCTAGGGAAGACAAAGTAGGCAGAATACTGGGTACAGAGCTGCCCAAGATCACAAAGCGAGTTAAAGGAAAAAGGGAATCCATGGAGGAAGCTTTGTACAATAGAATAAGAGAGGTAATGCTCAGAAAGGACAGGCCCTCAGAGGGGATTTAGCATTTAGAAAAATTACACACAGAACGGATATGCAAGACATATAAATATTTTAATTTATTTATTTTATTTTGAATCTTTTATATAGCGCTTTACAAGTAAGGTAGTTGAACAAAAAACATTGTATTTCAAAGTAATGTATTATGCTACAGCTAGTTGTTCTAAGAGACAGATACGATGATCAAGTGAAATTCGGCATGAGAAGAGATTTAACTTCTTTTTTGAAAGAGGCAGTTGAGGGATTCAGTCTGGTTTCTGGGGGTAATGCATTCCAAATCCTTGGGGCAATTCCAGAGAAGGTGTGGTTATATGTTTTTTTGGGCAAATCTTTGTGGCTTCAGAAAAAGATTGCTGGTGCTCCTGGAGGATCTGTTTCCGCATGAAAGCTCAAGTTTCTGGGCCAGATACCTCAGGGTGTTGTGATGTAGGGCTTTGTGAGTCATGCAGGCGAATTTTTAATTGAATTCTTGCTTCGAAGGGAAGCCAGTTGAGAGCTTTGAAGTCGGGGGAAATGTGGCAGTTTCTTGTGGAACCTTTGATGAGCCTGGCCACTGAGTTGAGTGATGCTCTTAGAAGGGTAGTTGTAGATCTAGGGATCCCCCAGAGAGTTGCACTACCATATTCTAGTCTAGGGATTACTAGTGCTTGAACTGTCAGTTTAAAGTCATTTGCTGGAAGGAAGAGTTTTAATTTTCTCAAGGTGTTCATCTGAAAGTTTGCTCCTTTTTCTGCGGCACTGATATGTTTCTGCATGGTTAGATTACTGTCCAGAGTTACTCCCAGGGATTTTGCTGAATAAATTTTAAGAGGTTGGCAGTTGAGCGCTGTAAGTTGTTTAAGCCACTCTTGTGTGATGGCTGATTGGTTATGTGGAGCGATTAGTCAGAATTCAGTTTTGAGGGTATTGAGTTTGAGGTGGTTTTCCGTCAGCCAAGCCTGTATTTTTTGTAATGTTAGATTGAGAGAATTGATGTACTCCGGAGAGTTTATCTTTAAATATAGTTGCGTGTCATCTACGTACCTGTGAAAGTGGTTAATTGATGAGTTGAGGATAGCAGTGAGCGGCTCCATGAATAGGTTGAACAATGTAGGTGAGAGGGAGGAGCCTTGCGGGACTCCTAATGTGACTGGGACCACCATGGACAAAGATTGATTGACCTTGAAACTTTGGGATCTAGTTAGGAGCAAAGAGGTAAACCAATTTAGTACTGACCCTGATAAGCCCATTCTATATTTCAAGTGGTCTAGTAGATTATCATGTTTAACGGTGTCAAAGGCCGAGGATAAGTCAAGCAGGATAAGTAGACAGGATTCGTTCAGGTCTAGGACTTTAATAATATATAAATTAATATATTTTATATATAAAACAACATTAACAATAAAGGGAATTTGGGGTAAAGCACTCAGGAGCTCCAAACTGCAAGACTGAAGCTCAGTAAGTTCCTCACCCACAATTGCTATTACAGATACTGACTTCAAATACCCACATATAGGATATGCATGCAAAGGCAGGGTCTGTGGAGCATATACCTATGGTGATGTTATAAATGTAACTCAAAGACAATACTCACAGTAAACAAGAAACACCACCTGGGTTGTCAGCTGTGCCCACAGATCCTGGCAATCAAACAGGAACACACAAGGCAGTAACAGCAAGGGAGTAGAACTAAACACAAGCATGATAGACAAGGAGCTACCAAGGAGGAGTGCTTAATAGGAAAGGAAGGAAATCGTAGGACACACTTGGCAGAAAGCAAGTCACAAACATACAAGGTAATCAGAAGCAAGCAGCAGGAATAGAAAGACAGCACACAGGAAACGGGAACCAAGGAAATGGAAAGAAAGCCAGGGACTGGACAATGATACACAGAAAGGGAGGCCACAAGGGTATACCAGAACAGTGCTGTATCAGGAGTCAAGAAAGCACAGTAGCACTGAAGGCTGTGCTGGAGCAGGATCAAGAATTGAGCAAAAGCTCAAGAGTCAAGGTAGCACTGCAGGCAGTGCTAGTGCAGGAACAGGAAACTGTTATAGCCCAGGAGTCAAGGTAGCATTGCAGGTAGTGCTAGTTCAAGGAAACAGGAAATATCCACGTCTCAGGAAACAAGGAGTCAAGAGAGCACTGCAAGCAGTCCAATTCAGGAACAAGAAATAGCTGAAGCTCAGGAACAGGAGCAAAGAATAACTATAGCTCAGGAACGCAGGAAACAAGGTAGCACTGCAGGCACAATGAACAGGCATAGCTCAGGAATCAAGGAATATCAAAAGCTCAGGAAACAAGGATCGGTCTCACCAGAAAACAGCTACAATGACCAACCCTGGGCTGAAGGGAGCTAGGGCTGAAAAGAGCTCACAGTACTCATGCACATCAGGTTTGAACAGGCTAGCAGCAGCCAGCCACAGGTGAGCTGAATTCCTCCATCCATCCTTGGCTTGCAGGGGTGGAGACAAAGCAGTGAGCAGGAGATTATAAGTAATGGAGTTTGTAGCATGAGAAGACTGGCTTTCACAAAACCCGAATGGATTGGGAATGGATGTCAATTCCCAAATGGTGTCCAAATGCCTGAAAGTAAGGCTATGCATGCAGGGGAGTGTCTGGAAGCATATTAGAAGACAGGAAAGTCACACTATGCACCCCTCTGGTGGTGGGCTTGAGAGTGCATGGATCGAATAGTGACAGTAGTAGGAAAGTAGGATCTGCTTCTTACGGTTACCCACAATTTTGCTTGATGTGATGCTCTTTTTGACTGGTCTGACTGGGATCCTGCTAATCAGGGCCCTAGTCTATTTGTTTTCTCCCTGAACTGTTGTTTTCAGTACCTAGGTACATCCCAGATTGGATACTGGGGTACCAATGTTAGTTCTCCCAAACAAGAACAGGTTGAAAACAGGAGGGTCCTAGGGAAAACTTAAAGTCCACATAGGATTTATTCCCCAGTATTAACTTAAAAAACAGTACAAAATCCCTGGGTCTAAACAACTAGCTGGTGTAATATGTGATAAAATACTACAAAATGAATTATGAACAATCTATCAAAACAGAATCGCAGACTAAACACCCCTGGAACAACCAGTGGGCATTTCCCTTTTTCGGACAAAATCCCTCACTCACCACAAGGTGACATGCTTCATCATGGGGATTCTCCTCTCAAAGGAAACACCTAGTTCCTATGAGGGCTACGACCCTCTCACCGGGAGAGTGGAGCTCAAGGATGTTTTGTAACAAATAGGATATCCTAAATCCTCAGATGAAGAACGAAAGAGTATGAGTGAGGGTGCAGCGCAAAAGATGAGATTGAAAAAAGTGCAAATAAAACTAGCTAGGGGGTGTACAATTAAGAATTTATTCAGGTACACCCACTGCCTGGATTAATACCAGAGCACCAGCGGTATGGATTTATAACCGCTACTTTGAAGTGAGAAAATGGTCAACATGTTTCAGCCATAACACCCACACGTGGGTCAGGCTTTCATCAGGACCTCAGATAGGTGCTACTGCGAAAAAAGTGAATGAGTGCAACAAAAATGATACATAATGTATTTTTTGTCAATATATGGACTCTGTCCCCAGTACTTCAGTTACGAAAAGAAAGAGTTTACCTGCAATTGCTGGGTACTCAGTCCCACCTCAGCCTGGCAGCCGCTCATGAAGGGGGCACCGCTCTATCCGTCGGTAGTCCAAGTACTGTGTGAAAGGCTTCTGGATAATATGACGATTACTTGACACCATCACCGATTGGAAAAAACTGATCAATGTGCCTGATGATTTCTCAGTCTTACAGGGGAAAGAAATGTTCCTACTTTTCCAAAATAAAATGAAGAGAAGTATATAAAAACAAACAGGTTGTACCCTTATATTTTATCATTTCTATATTTTCTACCAGCCGTATTAGTTGGAAAACAAATATATTGCTTCGTTTGGCTTTTTATAAACACATATATTCTTAAAATGCTTTTATATGCATAGTTTTTCATGTTTTTACATGCATTTTAAAGTTGTTTCCAATACATTTCTCAAATGTTTTATTACATTTTATGATTTTCTGAAATGCATAATGTTCATTGCTTTTTCTTGTATGATACAAGTCTCAGAAATAGTCAATCTCAACCCACAATATAGGGATTGTTGTGGTCATCGTGACAGTTCCCATTTAGATAGTCTGTTTTCATTCCTTGACTATGTTAGCTATTATGTTATCTCTATTAAAAAGTGTGAAATTCCTAGAACACTTGCAAAAAATGATAATATCATTTGTTTATGTTAAGGAGCTTAGCTATTTCAAAATGGCCTCTTTCAGTGTAAGCCTATTGTTTGCAAGGGTGGAGGCTTAATGTCAAAATGTGGCTAGAGCGGATGTTTTTTGCACCACTATAGTTTAATTTTAGAGAGGTGTTACTGTCTGCAAACCCTGTTTTCTTTTGTAAATATGAGATAGACCCAGTGACCAAATGGTATACAAGCCCCAGGATTTGGTAATTGATTAGAAGAGTTATACACACAAGAATTATCACCAGAAGTCACGCCACTGGAGGGTGGATTCAGAAGCCGTGCAGAAGGTGTCCTTCACAGAGAGCACATATTCTGCTTCTTTGCCAGAACTCCATAAGGGAATAACTGAAGCCAGCTATTCAGAAGTATTCTGAGCAATCCATCCTAAGAAACCAAAGAAACTCAAAAGGCAGGTTTGATATTTAATGCTTTAGCCATTATTTAGCATAGTGCTTAGAAATAGCTTTAAGGTTTAGGGATATCAGAAACTCCCTAACAATGTTATAAACATTCAAGAGTATGATGAGCTACATTACAAGGATAAACACCCCTGTATGAATCGAGAAGTAGGAGAACAAAGGCATTAGATCCCTGTCACAAAACCAGTAGTAAGCAAGATGTAATCAGCAACACGGAATGGCTGTGGAGTACGTAAGTTAAACATCTATTTCATAGTCAGAGACATTTTTATAAAGTGTTATTTCTTGCAAAGGCATCATTGCAATTGACAAATGTGATTGATGCTTCAGTTAGCGCTGAAATTGGCTCTTCAGTTAGTGCTTCTTTGCTCTGCAGAGCTAGACTTTACAACATGCAAATGCCCATGAATCCGTTAAGTAAATCTAGATGAGAGGCGTAACTTCTATTGGTGCAGGAAGTGCAGTGGCACCATGGCTCAAGGACTCAAGGGGCCCCCTGAACACTAATTATTACTGCATTTCACAGCTCATACAGTGGCCATGTTGTCAATTTCCTTCTGTACACTTGGACCCTACCTTGCCACACTGGCTACATCACTCACCTGGAACAATAAGTCATAAACTTATGGAGGAAACAACTTTGCAACTCTTCACACCCTTAGCCCTGTTTCTCCTGAATGTCCATGCAAATATAGACTATCTCTGGGCTAAAGAGTTATCAAGCTGCAAAGGAAACAC
Source organism: Triturus cristatus (assembly GCF_964204655.1). Taxonomy (NCBI): domain Eukaryota; kingdom Metazoa; phylum Chordata; class Amphibia; order Caudata; family Salamandridae; genus Triturus; species Triturus cristatus. Next base: position 79,620,772 of record NC_140588.1, read on the forward strand.
CATTGCAACTTATCAGCCCACCCCCTCGTATCTTCCGAACAACGGGCCCGATTCACAGAACAAACTTAAGACAAAATCCTAAACTTACTACCATTTTGGTAGTCACAAGGCACTTACTCATTTTGGTATTCACAGAAGGCTCTTACTCATCAATGAGTAAGTGCCTTCTGTGAATACCAAAACGAGTAAGTGCACTTACTCATTTTGGTATTCACAGAAGGTACTTACTCATTGATGAGTAAGTGCCTTCTGTGAATACCAAAATGAGTAAGTGTCTTCTGTGAATACCAAAATGAGTGAGTGAATTCTGTGAATACCAAAATGGTAGTTAATTTAGGATTTTGTCTTAAGTTAGTTCTGTGAATTGTGCCCCATGTCATTTACCTTAATTCATTATAACGTCATGAGGTATACTGCTTCGTCACGGCTGTGATGGGGTACAATAGTCAGGTAGGTTTGGAGCCATGCATGTGTTTGTGCTGTCCAAATATCATCAGTATGTCAACATAAATCTCTGCACAGTTCTATTCAAACACCCTAATCAATAACCTATGTGCATACATCTTTGCCAAATGCATCGCCATTGCTATATCTACTTAATCTTAATGAGTAAAATGTGAATAGCTCCTCTTTGCACCTTCTCATAATTATCCCATCGCTTTTGTGTGTGCTACGTTTTTTTGCAATTTCAAGTTTTTTTTCATTTTTCATTGGTAATTTGTTTTATCTTTGTGGTGTTCTTTTTTCCTTATGTGCATTACGCACATGTATGGTTGATTTACTCTTGATAAGGAGCTGAACTGATGAACAGGAGCAGAGGGGAACATGGTGGCCGCGGACCGCTGAGGAGGGAGGAGATGTGAGCTCCGATTGAAGCCCCCCATCTTCCGTGTATTTCCCTTTTTGCTTCTCTCCCTTTTCGGAGGAAAGCTTTTTTGTAGTTGTTACTGAAAAAACTCTGGTTTAAACCTCTAAACCTCACCTGGAGCTAGACGCTGTTGCCGTGATGGGATGCCCCGGCATGCGTGGCGCTAGGACGGAGCTGATCTGGACGAGTGCAGCAGGGTCATGTTGGTGCCTCAGGGCTGCGCACGCACAGGGAGGCAGAGGCAGCACAAGTCTTGGGGGACTGTGTGCGCCGTCCTGGAGCCTTTGGAGACATCGGGGCGACGTTTTACCCGGGAGAAGAGACAAGGTGTTCCCTCAGTTGGATGCAAGCAAAAGCAGGAATCGGAGTGTGATCTACTTAAGGAGATCTCCACCCCCTATGGAGAAGGAGAGCTCGGCAACAGCAGCGAAGAAAGGGGGAAAGAAAGTTGTGAATCCAGATGCCAGTTCAGAACGAATTTCGAGGTATACCCTTCGTACTCGGGCCCTCTGAGTGGAGGTAAATTCAACGGGGGTAAGTGAAAATTCCTCCCCTTTCCTGGTAGGAGGCTCACTGGCAGGTAGAGCCCCGCCTAAAGTTATTAGAGCCACCACAGCAGGGAAAATTACACGGCAGCAGGGGAACAGTCCCAGGGGTACGGAGGAAAAAAAATCTCCCCCTTACAAGCTAAATTTACCACCTCAATCAAAGCGTATTACAAAGTATTGACGCACGTAATGGCGTCAGGGGACAATGGAAGGGGGCCAGCTCTGACTCAGAGCAGTGGGGAGGAGGAGAAACCATCTGAACGACAGGAGGAGGGCCCGGAGCCCATAAAAGACTTGAAGCTTATGTCTAACCTGGGTGAGGAGAAGCAGCAGGACCAAGAAATACAAAAATCTATACAATCATACATGCAAAAAGAAGGAGTTTCAGGAATCGAGTACCAAGTAACAACGCATAACAGGTTCAGTGTTCTCCAGGATAATGAAAATCCACCAATGGAGAATCAGGGAAATGGCGGAGGAGATATCAGGGCCCCAGGGGTAGTTCAGCTATCCCCTTCAAGGTCACCAGTACCGGTGGCTCCTTTAGATGCCCGGAAAAAAACACGGAGTCCCAAGAAAAAAGAGAATTATAACTCAAGCTTTCTAGGGCAATCTAAAATCAGAAATTGTGTTACAAAGTAGTTTATAGTTATTACAATATATAATATATAATGGAGATCAATTGTAGTGAGTCAAACATATATCGAGAACTAATCACACAGATAGCTCAATGAATTAAAATGTTTTCAAATTGGTGCACATTCAGAATTAAAAACATAACATATAAAAAATCTTTTTAATTAAAAAACATTTCATTTAGAAAATATACATATATTATACAGTACAATGTGAAGAAAACAACAAGTCAACGCTGCGTTTCGGTGAGAAGTGGATCGTTCACCTTCCTCAGGACAGTTTTCTAGATCATTCTTAGGTCTTAAGCGAAATTCAATCGATTCAGGATGTCCACATGACATAAAGCTTGTCAAATTTTGAGGGAATGAGAATAGTCCACTCAACAATAAGCCTTCAGGTATTGGCCAATGAGTTTGAATATATTTGTTGGTGCCACCGATTCAAATTGAGAGTCTCTATTTGACAACATAAAAAAGGGCAGGTAAGTATATACACCCACTGGCAGGCTGTAAGTAAGGTGTTGTACTATTCACTCCTGGATTTTCACCTTATTTAATTAAAATTCGTAGGGTACCTGGGCTGATAAAGTCGCTTTGATTTCCACGCTTCCCAGAGATTAAAAACCTGCAACCAACGAGTTCCGGGTTAGGATGTGTATCCTAACCCGGAACTCGTTCGTTGGTTGCAGGGAGGCTGGATCGCTGTGTGCAGGTTTTTAATCTCTGGGAAGCGCAGAAATGAAAGCGACTTTATCAGCCCAGGTACCCTACGAATTTTAGTTAAATAGGATGAAAATCTACGAGTGAATAGTACAACACCCACAAATGCGCATGCGCGGACACCCGTGCATGCGCATTTGTGAAGAAGAAGTTGCAGCTGAAGGAGGAACTGGGAGCCCCGGGACGCCGAACCTTAGGTAAGATATTTTCTTACTTTTAAATACTTTAATTTATTTTAAAATGAAGGCGGGCGGGAGACTGGCGGCGCGTAGTGGGGCTACGCGGAGTGTGCGAGTGTGTGTAGATTTGGGCACACTACGCGATGCTCTACATAACCCCACTACGCCCACTACACCCAGGGTTAGTTGCTACCCGTACAGGGAAATTGGAGGAGGAAGTAGCCACAATACAGAAGGATATTTTATAGAACGCTAAAGGAGTGGAGGCCTTGACTAAAGAAAATGCCACTCTCAGAGAAGATATAGAAAGGCTCAAATATCATTCCCGGAGAAATAATCTACGGATTTTAAATATCGTGGAGGCAGAAGAGAGGTTGAATCTTAAGGCATTCGTGATCAACCTTCTAATGGAGACAGCTTTGAAAGACAGGGCAGACATAAATCTGGAACGGGAGATACAGAGGGTCCATAGGGATCCTTTCAGGAGAAACCCTCAATGACAAAAACCAAGGAAAATCTTGATAAACTTTTTATCATTCACGGTTAAGGAAGCAATTTTGTCGGCCACTTTAAGGAATGGTCCCTATGTATCTCGGAGCCTTCAGTTTACAATTAGGTCAGATTTATCCCATGTAACAGATCAGAAGCAGTGGGAACTGGGCAAAAGAATGGGGGTACTTAATAATCTGGAGGCTAAGATGCAACCAAAATTCCCAGCCTCGCTACGGGTTATGTGGAACAATCAAATGCGCAACATCCGAACCACTGAGGAGGTAGACAGTCTGATCGAGTCAATAAGGAAGAAGGCTGGCCCTGAGTAGAAAGAGTTTAATGGCCAATGAATAAAATTATAAAACCAAGAAGTTAATCCTCCGATGGAAACGTTTTGAATCTCCACAATTCGTATACTTACAGAAAAAAAAAATATATGATATAAAATAAAAAGATTAGACAGAGGAAAGAAAGGGAACAAAAGGTTATATATACATAGGGATAAGGTAATGGATAAAAAAATAAAAAAGCAAAAAATAACCTGTACATAAGCACAGACTAACTATTTGTTATCACGGGAGCCGGGGGTTAAACTAAAGGAAATTCTTTATTTTTGAGCTGATCCCTCTGAGCGGTCTAAATTGGCTATATGCCAGACAGCTTAGGGAGGGTTCCCTTGGGGGGGACAAGGGGGGTCACAAGGGGGTGCAGAGGGAGAAAACAAAAAATAAGTTCTCATTAGACAACACAGGAACATTACATATTCTATATAGTTTACTCTTTTTTTATTATGAACCCGAGACCCTGAGTCCTACACCGTTAAGGCATTAAAATGACAGGAAGAGAAAATATACTTAAAATCATTACATGGAATGTCAATGGCCTAAGGACAAAAACTAGGCAAAGACTGGTATTGGACCACTTAGAGGGATCTAATGCCCAAGTTTGTATCATACAGTAAACCCACTTAATGGCAAGGGAAAGTAGGGAACTGTACTCTAAACATTATTGGATAGGAAGTTACGTAGCATCAGACAATCGGGTCATTCAAAAGGCGTTGCAATAATTATCTGGAAAAGCTCAGGACTAGAAATAATCGCTGCAAAATCTGATATATCAGGAAGATGGGCTATGGCTACACTTAAAGGTATGGGGGTAGAGTTTGTGTGTGCTGGTTTTTATGGCCCGAATACAGATGACCCCCAATTTATAGTAGATATGCAATTAAGATTAGCTGAGGTAGCATCACCTATAATTCTGGGAGGGGATTTTAATACTCTTTTGGATCTGGTTTTGCATAGGTCGACAAGGAGAAGCAGGCCCAGATTCAGGCACCAAAAACCAGACAGGCCTTATAGTACATGTTGAAGGACCTGGGAATCGTTGATTCATGGAGATATTTAATGAAAACGAAAAGAGGCTACACTTTTCACAGTAAAAAATACCACCACTTCTCTAGGTTGGACTATATTTTGGTCGACAGAAAGTGGGCCCAGAAAATAAAAGAGGTGCATATACATCCAGGACATATCTCGGACCACAACATGGTCAGCATAACATTGAGGGAGATAAGTAGTAGGAATAATGGCAGATGGACATTAAAGAGAGCTATTCAGTCGGATTTGGCCATGGCTGCCCTCTTGAGAGAGAAAACTGTAGAATTCTTTCAGCTAAATGCCCACTCAGCACCAATAGGGATCATCTGGGACACTTTCAATGCTTACATTCGTGGAGTCTTGCAAAGTCAGGTCTCTCATAAAAATAAAGTGGAATGAGAAGGTTTAAAAATGCTGGAGGAGGAGATCAGGCTATTAGAGGCTAGATTACAGCAGAGCACACAATATAGTGAGGAGATGGAAAAAAAGCTTGAAGATGCTAAATTGAACTATAGAATGAGACTAGAAACAAAGAACAGAGAAAAGTGGGAGGCTAGTCGATTGCAACACTTCGAGTATGGTGAGAAAGCAGAAGCATTACTAGCCTGGAAAACGAGGGCAGACAGATATTGCTGAGCTGATCATCAACTCCGAGGGTGATGTTACCAACAATGAGGCGGAAATTCAGGATAATATAGTAAAACTTTTTTCAGAACTGTACACAGAGCCAGGGAGGGCAGATAGAGAGATGTAAAAAAACTGTTTAAGTAATATTGATCTCCCGATTTTAACTACAGAGGGGAGGAATAGGGTTAATGCTCCAATCACGGTATTAGAAATAAGACAACAACTTAAACACATAAAAAATGGGAAGGCAGCCGGGTCAGACTCAATTCCGGTTGAGTTATATAAACTGATATTGGAGGAAGTTGTAGAGGAAACGGCGACCCTCTTTAATAACATATATGAGGAGGGAGATGTGATTCCGTGTTCATGGAACGAGACAATAATAATGTTAATTCTAAAACCAGCAAATAATCCAACAAAGGCCGACTCATATTGCCCAATCTCCATTTTAAATGCTGACCTAAAGATATATACAGGTATATTGGCAGCGAGACTAGCTAAGGAGGCCCCGCAGCTTATCCATATTGATCAGAAAGGGTTTGTTCCTAAGAGGCAAATTGAAGAGCTTACACTCTCATTAATTGGGACTATTGACCTGGCGGTGGCGAGATTGATTCCCCTGGTGGTGATTACCATCGATGCCGCCAAAGCTTTCGACCGAGTCAGTTGGGCATTCCTATGGGTTGTCTTAGAGGTAATGGGCTCCAGTATTAACTTTATTCGGGCAGTGCAAAAGATATACGAGCAGCCCACGGCCAAAATATTACTTAACAGCGTATTGACAGGGAGTTTCAAAATCACGAGAGGGACGAGACAGGGCTGTCCTCTGTCCCCCCTGCTTTTTGATCTATACATGGAACCATTAGCTCATAAATTAAGAACAGATGATCAGATTATCCCTATCCAACAGTTGCCAACGGATAGTAAAATAACACTATATGCAGACAATCTGGTAGTGTTTACCTCAGACCCAGCACACACATTGAGTAGGATAGAGCAGTTAACTATAGATTTTGGTCTTGGGCTATATGGTTAACATTTCTAAAACAGAGGTAATGACTTGGAACTTGGCAGGGTGGGGGGGCCAAGTTTGCTCAGAGATTAAATACCTCGGGATAACAATTGTAGAGAATATTGAGGAGATCCCCTCCCGAAACCTGAAAAGAGTCATGAAGGACGTAGATAGGAATTTGGCTAAATGGAAGAACTTACCCCTGTCAATATATGGGAGGGTCAACCTCATAAAAATGTCTGTCCTCCCAAAACCAACCTATCTGTTTAATTGTATACTGCTTACTTTCCCCAAAGTTGAAATAGAAAAAATACAAGGGAAGATATCTAGTTTAATTTGGGCATCTCATGGATACGCCTCTCTTGGAAAAACACTCAGAAGTCATCTTAAGAAGGGGGGGCTGGCACTACCTGACATTAGACTGCACTGCATGGCCTTCTAATTTAAGAATTTCCGTATGTTAGTGGGTGACCCTATCAACACTGCCTGGGGCCAAATGCTAGGGGAAATGATTAAAGAAGAGGGAGGAGCCTATTTATACAAATTTTGAGCCCAAAAATGCTTCAAAAAAGTAAGACTAAAGGTGTTGCAAGCAGCCGTAAGGTTGTGGATAGTAGTGAGATGGTCATTAAAGATTTGTTACTTCTCAGACTTTGCCCCGATCTGGGAGTCCCCCGGAACACCAGAATGTTTGAAGGATGCCCTGAGCCTGCCTCTAAGGCAGGCTGGGGTAACAAAATGGGGAGACCTAATAACAGCAGGCAAATTGGTCCCTTGGGAAGTTCTGAACATTAAGACAGGAACCAGCCTATCTAGATTAAAGTATCCGCACTCACCTCATGGGTCTTTTCAGTAAAGGAGCAAGTAAGAGGGACCTGGGAATTTGAGGCTTTGATTCAGGATTATGGCCAGAAGGAGAAAGAAGTTGCAACCTGGTACAGATATCTGGTGGAATCATAGGAAGAGAAAATGAAGCCTCTATCGGAGGTCTGTACAGACGTATTTCAGGAGGAGAGCCTAAACTTATTGTGGCTTGATTCCATCAAACTACTCTATGACATTGTAACACCTGCAAATCTTAAACGCCATCATTTCTTTGTAATCCATAGGTTATACTGGACACCACAACGACTATCTAAATATGTGCTACAACCTGAGCCAAGGTGTAAAAGATGTAATTATACAAAAGCCAACGATCTCCATATCTTCTTTACATGTCCAGAGCTAAAAGAATATTGGAGGTCCGTGGAAAATATCATTAGAGATATTTTAAGTGAAAACATTATTTTAACAGAATCATAGGTTCTCCTGGGGGTCGATTATTTATCTAAACAGGAGTTAAGTAATAAACAACGGGGCCTATAATTTCACTTGTTACTCCTGGCCAGGAGGGAGATCTAAAAGTTGTGGCTCGACCCCCGTCCGCCAAATTCTGTTACCTGGTTAAACATGGTTAAATGGACATGTAGTATCGATACTAGGAGGGACACGAGGAGGTCTACAGAAGTTTGGGAGGACATTTTGAAATGGCCAGGTTGATAAGTACTAGAGAGGCCATGGTTGTAGGTAAAATCTTGTCCAATGATTACATCAAGCCATGGATAGAGGCGGTTTTGAAGGCTCTGAGCCTCACATGCTACTATTGTAGGCCGTAAGATGTAGTGGAAAGTACTGGCTGGGTACTATTTGAACTATCGACGGTCTCGAGGGTGTATACAACCGGTTCAAAATGCAGTAACCATGGTGTAGTGAGGACTAAAAAAAAAAAGATAGGGAGCTGGACCTAGTAGCTTTCTTGATGACCTTAAGTTATAAGGCGCTTTTCTCATATAATTTGGTTTGCTGATTGTCTCCTTGGCTTGTCAAGTGAGTTTTTCATTGATTATATGCCTTCTTCTTATTCGTATATGGGACCTGCATATCAGGGATTCAAAACTTAATGGGTTTGTTCACATCAGATTTACGTTCAACTGGGGTATTTAAAAAGATTGCCATTCCTCTGGGCTAATATTACCAGCCTTCAAATGCAGCATGTGAAGCTCTAAACTTCACTATGAACAGAACATAATACATTTCTTCATTATTGTTTCTATTTGTATTATGATTACACTTTCCATCTTCTGCAAGCCACAAGCAGATTTTGTACGAACGCATTAAAACCACATTGTGCCAATTTTAAGAACTTACTACATTTCATATTTCAACCAGGTAAGTTATCTCTTGTTCCATAAATGGCGGAGCAAACTTGTTTTATGTATCCCTTGTCCAAGTATCTAGAGGAACACAAACCAAATAAAACAATCAATAGGTCAAATAAAAACTAAAAGCTCCTGCCGAAACTGATGAGTCACCGGATGGGTTGTTTGCCACAGCAGCGGGTATGTCAGAAGTGTAGGATTGGGGATGGTGGTCTGCTGAGCCCAGCAGGCCACCATCCCTGGAAATGCCACAATGCGCTCGCAAATTGCGAGAGGCTCATTAATATTAATGAGCCTCGCAAGTTGCGACACATGGCGAGTCACAAATTGCGAGGCACTAAATGAAATGTACAACAGGGTGTTTAATACGGTTTGCGATTCCCAATGGGGTCGCAAATTGCGAGGTGCTAAATGAAATGGTCGTACATCTGGCCAGAGAACTCCTTCACTCCCAGCCCGTGCTAAAAATAAACACTGCTGCAAATGTTTCTCTTTCAATAGTCACTTTAGTGATCATGGAACCTCATGGCCAAGGTTATCATTGAAGCGCCTCACAACTGCACAGCGCTGAATTACTTCTGCCACCTTAGCTATCTGTATCCCTTATGAAGACCTATTTTATTCAACTCACAAAATAATAAAAACATGGTCAATCACAGATATCACAGTTACTGCTCAAGTGAAAATAATTGGGAATATATCTATCAGCTAATAATCAACTTGTGCTCACAATGATGGGCTTCAGTTAAAAAAGCAAGAGAAAACCTCTGTAAGTTTTGAGCAGAAAATTACCCAGTCCAGACGACCACACTACAAATCCAACAGCAAATTAGTTCAGCAAACACTTAAAGTGAAGGTTTAAGAAATGGAGTCTGTTAGAGCTGGTACCATTGGCGTGAGTCTCCCTTCCATTTTTTTCTGATTGCCTCCTCTGTTTTTGATATGTTTTGCTGGTTTAGGTGCGTTGGGCACTGTGCCACTGCTATTCAATGCACAGTGCAAGTGCTCCCTATGTTAAATTGATGTATTGATTAGTGACTCCATGATTGGGTTATTTGATTTACATTTCAGACCCTAGTACAGTGCACCATGTGTGCCCCGGGCTTGTAAATCAAATGCTGCTGGTGGGCCTGCAGCACTGGTTGTGCTACCCACAGAAGCAGCTTGTAAAGTTGTCTCAGGTCTGCCATTACAGAGCCTATGTGGAGTCTGGTACTGCCATGCTGACTGACCAAGTGCACCCACTTTCCAGTCCCTAAACCTTCCCTTATCTTCTTATCTTCATTTCAGACACCCCTATGTTAGGCCCAAGGGCAGGGTGCATTGTAAGTATAAGGTAGGACATGCCCTGGTGTGGGTAGCATGTCCTAATAGTGAATTACAGCCATTTTCGTTTTTCACTATTGCATGGCTACCTGTTCCCCATAGGCCAGAATGGGCAATTTGATTATTACATCTTATAATCCTAACTGACTCAGGGAGCATGGTAGAAATTCGAGTTTAGTATGCCTGAACTCAGAATGATAAAATACATATTTTAGTGAAGTAGGGTTTCACATTCTGTGTTTGAAAATACCACTTTTAGAAAGTAGATATTTTCTTGCTTAACTGTCCAAGCCTGCCTCTGCTAGGTTGTGTATTGTGTGTCTGGTTCTATGAGTGGCAGAGGCTGGGGGATTCCAGGGGAGAGGGTGAGTCAGCACAGGGCTGAATAGGAAGATCTGCATGTAGATTGGTGGGAAGAGTTGCACCTGGGACCTGAATAGGGCTGTGTCTTCCCTCCACAATGCTGGCTCCACCTCCTGTGGTGTGTCTGATGTCTCTGCCCTGCACTCTGAAAGGAAAGAAGGAGTCAGGTAAACAAAGTGCTCCAGGACTGACCAGAACTGGTTTGGACTAGGCAAATACCTCTCTGCCTTCAGAGAACAAAGAGAAAAGTAGTATAAATATAGGGACCCAGACCCCAAGACTTTAGATCACTTCTGGAACAAGAAGAAGAAATCTCAGCCAAGGAGAAAAACCAAAGGAAGTTGTAGGAGTAGACTGCCCCCTGCCAGTGTGCTGTGTTGCTGGGTTGGCCTACAGAGGTGACTTCAGTGCCAAGGAGAGGAGAAGGAACTTTTTGTGTGTACTTCATCATCTTGCAGAATATTTCTCCAATGGCTTGAACTTATACTTGCCTCCTGCTGAAGTCTCAGGGACACCAGACTTCACCACCAGCTCCCCCCTGAATTTCCTTGCTGAGAATTCTATCTGCAGAAGCCTGCGTGTCGCTGGGAGCTGGAAGTGCAACTCAATGAGAAGAAGCGTGTCGCCGCCGCAGCTGTAGTCATCGCATTGCCGGAGAAGCGTGCCGCCGCCACATCTCCCAGAAGCGTGCCTTCGTCGCAGCTGTCTGCTGTCGCATCACCAGAGAAGCTCGCCGCAACCGTGAGGGTCGCCGTCGCATCACCGGAGAAGCGTGTCGCAGGGCGTGTCGTGGCTCCAAAGTACAGAGTTGCTGCAAGGCTGCCAGGGCATGCCGCATCGTCTCAACATCGTCGCATCAAGGGCCCCAACTTTTCGCATCGCACCGGATTATCGCATCGCAACCGGGCTGCAGCACGAGAATCTACGCATCACCTCCTCTCCGGTAAGGATCAAGACGCATCCCCTACTCTTCGCAAGCATTGAGGCGCGACGCATCGTCTTCCCCGAAGCAAGGAACCGACGCATCTCCAACGCTGCGAGCCTTTTGTTTATCTTGCGTTACGCATCCAGGTACTTTTGTGAGAACTGTGTCGCACTTACCAACAACTTGAACTAAGCTAATGCTACCATCTTTAAGTCAATTTTGAGTACAGTATTGTAGATCTTTGTCGTTTGTTGTCTTGTGTTAAGTCTATATAAAGAATACTTATTTTTATAAAACCTGTGTGGTTTAATCTGTAGTGTTTTCACTGTATTACTGTATGTGTTCACAAATGCTTAACACACTGCCTCTGAGATAAGCCTGTCTGCTTGTGCCAAGCTACCAAGGGGGTGAGCAGGGGTTATCCAGTTGTGTAATCGCCTTTCCCTGACTTAGAAGCAAGGGTCCCTATTTGGTCAAAGGTACCTACCTTTGCCAACTAGAGACCCCCAGTTCTAACAGAGTCTATCTCAGAGCGGGTGTCTAGAGAAGCTGAGCAGGTATGCTTCATGTCAAGGGTAAAGCAACCCACCAGTGGTGCAACAACTATAAGACCTTTGGGTTGAAAGGAGCTGAAGACACACACCCAATACAATGCACGGAGGACTCTCAAGTTAAGGTCTTTGCAGAACTCAAATATAGGAACCTTATGGAGGAGATTCTGTGAATGATTCCAATTAGCTCAGGTCATGTATTTACAATCCAGGGGTGTAACGTTATATGGAAAGCATAAGTGGTCATTTATTTTATTAATTTACCTTTCATGGTTTCATAGTGGCAGACTCCTCGAAATCCCTGGGATGTTTAAGTCCACTAAAGCAAAGAGTAGTTCAACTTCCTATGGTCACTAAAGTAACATGTACCTAACCCTCTGGTAGCTTGGCACAAAAGCAGTCAGACTTAGCTTACAGGCAATGGGGCATATTTATGAGGGCTTTGCGTCATGCTTGCACCACGCAATATGGTACACAAAGCCACTTTGCATGGCTTTGAATGGCTTCACAAATATGGAGTAAAGCAGCACAGCGCTAATCGCTGCATTGCCTTACTCTGCGCAAGGGAGGAAATCACTGGGCGTTGCAGTTGGTGTTCCCACACAACTCCCATGGTTTTTGATGCATTCCTAGATTTACAAGAACTTGCAAATCTGGGAATGTGTCAAAAACGTACGCCTCCCCGGGTGAGGCATAACGAGGAGAAATTTATTTATTTCTCCTTGTTTGTTCCTCTGATTATGTGTGCTGCATTCTGCAGCACACATAGAAACAGGAAAAAGTCTCCCCAGATTGTTTTTGAGCAGATAGTTGCCCCTTCCTGCACAAAAACAATCCTGCATGCAATGGAGGCCCCCTTGCACCATGGTGCAGGAGTGCCTGCATTGGCGCTAGGCTGCCAAAACAGCACCAGTACAGGGGGAAAGGACACTTTCCCCCTGCACTGTATTGGATATATGCAGTGCATTTGTGCCCCTTCCTTGTTACACAGGCAACACAGTAAAAATAACTTGCTGCACTGCGCCACAGCTCCCATAAATATGCCCCAATGTGTAAAGCATTTATGCAGCACACAAACAGTAATGAAGTGAAAATACAACACAAGAAAAATCCCAGACATAGAGTAAATTTAAATAAATTATTCGACACCAAAAAAAAATGAAGTCAGTAGAACCAGAGCTATGACATTTTTATGTTTAGGGTAAAAACTATTTCCTAAAAGCTCGAAAAATATAGCCAACTGCAATGAGCGCGGGTTTGGATACAAGCAGTGGCGGGTCCTTCGCTATGTCGAGTAGTATCGCCCCACTGTTTTTTCGCAGTGCGAGAAGCAAAAACATCAAATGGTAATAACTTCTAGGTATTACCATTTTATGGGTTTTTTTGCCGGCAGGCGGGTGGGTGGGGCTGCAATGCTTCCGATGCAGGGCAGGGCAGGGGTGGAGTGGTTTGCCCAGTCTTGAGTGTGCAATGACTGTTTGGTTGGCCCTTTAGGGCCGCCCAAACCAGTCATACACACTTTACCCTTCTCCATGCAGGTTGCATTGCAGCCTGCACGGAACATACCACCTCTCCAGCCCCTGGCTGAGCACTGTGTCACAGTGCTCAGACCAATCACAATGCTGCATTGCAGCTTTGTGATTGGCTACGGGGTGGGAGCCTGGCTGCCTGCTTCCTGTTCCGTCCTGGAGTCCGAAACAGGTGAGCAGGAGAGAAGACATGGGCCCCGGCGGTGGCAGCAAGGTGAGAGTTATTTTTATTCATTTTTTTGTTAATTTAGCCCGCACCTCCCACCCCCGTGCACCTGCCCCTCCACCCACGAGCTGTGCCGGCCGCCCCTGGATACAAGAAGTGTATTGGGCCTGGTTTGCACTTACCTTGGAACTTAGAAGAACTTTCAGCAAAAATAGCCTGAGAAAGTAAAGTTCAGAGGGGCAAGGCTAAAGGGTGTGTCCGAGGAGGCATAGTCGTCAGGGCCTCTGGATGTAGTCGCAGTGAAGATTTCCGCATCAGGAGTTAGTCTCATTTTTGGAAGTTGAAAATCTCCCGCAGGATGAAGCTGGAGGTTACAATGGCTCCACGAGGCTGGAAACCCCTTCTGAGAAGGACCACTCAACAGGATTTGCTGCTGTGGTGAAGAACTTAGTTTGAGCTGGCTTGAATGCAGGCTGAACTTCGCTTCACCTTGTGCAGATTGACTAATAGGTAGGTTCTGGTCTTCCTTTAGTTCTCAGTGCAGATCTTACCAAAAACATTTCTATTTCCCAAGTTTTGGATCCTGGCTTTCTGAGCGCCATTAGCATAACTTCTAAGGGTCCAGAACTGAAGAGGCACCACTTCCAGGGTCAGGATTCACCCAGGCAGGTTCCAGGTGCGGTACAAGATGGTTGGAGCCTAATCTGTCCCTGAGGCTCTGATCAGGAAGCCAGCCAACTAGCCCTTGGGGTCACTCAGACAGTCCTGTGTTCAAGAAGTAGAACAGGGCTTAAGCAGCAGGACAGGCCTTTGAGGGTTCAAGGCAGGCGTTCTGCAGCAGATCACTCTTCTGAAGTACCTAGCAGGGAAGCTGTCCTCTGAGGGTCCTTCTGCAGGTCCAGAAAGTAAACTGAAGAGTGGGTCTGGGGGTTCTCTTTTTATACCTGGTGCCTTCTTTGAAATAGGAGACGTTTCTAGAGAATGCTCTTTCAAGTGCTTAGAGTTTCCTACCTTCTCTGCTCTGGCTCAAGCCTGACTGCATGAACAATGAGGTAGTGTGAAGTCCTTTTGTGGGTAGGCATGGCACAGCCTATTGACTTGTACATGAGGCTGTGCCTAGCTCTGACCCCCCTACCTGCCACTGATGGCCCATCCAGGCACACCTAAAATCTGACTTTACCATTTAAGATGACTTTAAATTACAGTTTATTAGACACCAAACAGGAAATCTCTACCTGTTCCCAATCAAAAGTTAGCTCTTATTAAATGTAATAATGCAATCCAATATATTAGTATGGGAGAGGTAACTCTCACAGTAGTGAAAAACACTTTGTGAATTTTTCACAACCAGGACATATAAAACTTAAAAGTTTAGCATTTTACTTACACCTCATCTTGCCCTATCGGCTACCTAGGGCTTACCGTAGGTGTGACCTAGATGCAATGAAAGGGGAGTATAAGGATTGTCAAGGAGGTTACCTTGCAAGTTGAATTGGCAGTTTAAACTACATTCAGGCTACAATGGTAGACATGGGGCATGTTTAAACGGGCTACTTAAGTGGGTGACACAATACTTGCTGCAGACGCTTTTGTAGCATTTATTTTACAGGCCCTGGGTATACGGTATACAACTTTACTAGGCACTAATAAGTACACTAAATGTGAACAATCGGGTATACGCCAATTCTACCATGCTTTAGGGAGTGAACACAATCACTTTAGCACTGGTTAGGAATGGGAAAGTGCACAGAGTCCTGAGGCTAGCAAAAAAAAACTATAGGAGGGTGAAGGCAAAAAGTTTGGGGGAAGGCCACCCTAAGGTTGTCAGGTCTCACAAGACTCCATCCAAGGGTGGTACATTCTGTTTTTTCCACGGGGCTGACTTTGGGGCTATAGTGGAGGCTTATTGTCTGAAAGTGTCATGTGACCAAAAGTGCTGTGGATTACCACAGTATCTGGCTTTTGGGAAACGTTTGTGAAAGCCTGTCCCTTTCACTGGCCATCTTGAAGCTCATGGGAAATCTCGCAAGAACTCATTGTTTTTATGAAAGATCTTTTTCAGGGCAGTTTCCCTCATGGAACCCCATAGTAAGCACGTTTTCCTCTGGAAGCAAGGCAAGAGCAATCTCATCACTCATCGGTGGAGCAGCCCAAATTGCTGGATAACATCATGCAAGAAAGGCTGTTCCACCTCTTGACATGGTTGTTGTGAAATCCTAGCCGGCAACACTATCAGGGATATCTTATGAAGTGTTCTCTCCATAACTTCCAACAGTGTATGCCATCTTTGGCTGGGTTGTTTATGTATGTGATGTGTAAATGTTAGTGTGGTGTTGTGTGAGAGGTGAGGATGATTGTGTGGTTGATTCAAGGGATATACCATATGTTTCAATATACATGCACTTTTTACAAACTATGATGATGTATTTAAATAAATCTAACGTATTTTCAAACTGAATAATTGTACATTTGCACTTATGAACTTTTTGTGGCTTCAGTAATATGTTTTTAACTTTTGTACAATGAGAGAAATGTATAAAATATTTTAAAAATGAATGAATTGAATAATGTAGTAAAATGATAAAATTTACATAATCAACTGGTTGATCTGTATGTCTAGCAATGGGTAGCCCATAGAGCTTTTACAAGCCTATAAGGAAAGTATTTAGGTCGTGTGGGAGTCTTTTTTTATAATTTTGTGTTTTTTTCCCCCTTGCTCCCAGACCTACAGGTTAACCTCAGGGGGTACCTCTTTGCATTGTATACTTTCCACCTCTTGACATCATCACTAAATTGAGCAGAAATTATCCAAATCAAAGAGCAACTTGTGAAAAAGAAGGTATGTCTAGCACCAGAGAGTATTATCTCAAGAAGAAAGAGTGCAAGGTCTTTAAGAGCCTTTTGGTAAACAGACTACTCTATAGTTGTTTGGACATATGCATATTGGTAAAGAGATGAAGTTCAAACCTCTCCTGAAGGACTTTTCCCCTTTCTAACCCCTTTTTTCCCCCATGAGAAAACACAGAGTCTAAGAAAAGCAAACTGAACATGAGAGAGACAATGGTGGATGCAAGTCAAGGTACAAGTTTGCTATTGAACATTAATACTTTCTCATCTGAAACAAAAGGAAGGGGCTCATACAAGATAATCTAGAGCACGATAATACTGGAATACAGTGACACAGGAGATCCCTGGTGGCTCAGATTCTAAGAACTTCTGTTAAGACGATAGGAAGATTGGTGACTAATTAAGACTTTTCTAAATCCAGGGGGTATTATTAAAAAATTATTGATTAAGAATTTGTGTTAAGTTTGTCTCTTGCAGGTTTATTGTTTGATGCCCTTTCCAAAATTACTCCCAACTAACCACTCAAGAGTCTCTAGAATAAAAGTATCCGGTGAGATATTTTGGGCTTTGGCGGGTATTGGCTTTGAAGGTAAGGCATGTTTTTTCATGGTGCAGCACCCATCAATTGGGAGCCATTTAAGGCAGGCTATTGCAGAGGTAATGTGTTCCCATTTTTTGTATTAGTGAGGACCTTGGCTGAAGCATGTGCCATTGCTCTGAGAGAGGCTAGTCTATTTTTTGAAGGACTGGTGAGAAAGCAAAAGCCACAGTGTAAAGGAAATATTACCATAACCTTCACGGGTAGCTTCAGATCCCGGAAAGAAATGATGTGTTTAAGATTCTTATGTGTATGAAGGTGAAACATGGGAAATTCAGGAAGGGGTTGTCTGTGGCTTCAAAGGTTGAGATTAGAGTAAAGAAGGAATTCCAAAAACTTAGCAGAGATGATCATTTGAGGTGTGATGTCTGCCGATTTAGGGATTCACAGTAGAAAAGGTCTGTAGTTGGGTATTTAAATGTGAGGAGAGATTATGGGCCTGAATCACAATGGTGACCTTACACTATTGTGCAGGTTTATGGTCGTTTGCTATTCATTAAGGTATTTTACCAGTAGCATCTTTACGGCTTTGGAGTCTCAGCACATTAAAAAATGGGACTGCTGGTAAAATACCCTTGTAAATAGCAAACAATAGTAAACTTACACAAAAGTGTGAGTTTACCTTTGTGAATCAGGCCCTCAGTCTTCATCACATTACTGTTGAGATGTTTTTGCTCCTCCTATTTGTGGATGATTTAAAGTGATGATTTAAATTTAATGATAGATTGATGGGAATTGAGTTTGAGATAGACTTCAGTGTTCTCTGCTTATTGCTGGAAGGAGATGGCAAGATCTTAAAAGAATTCACCCAAATGTTAAACATAGAAATGAAAAACAACTTGCACGTGGATGGAGTCCAAAGGGCCACCACATAGGGTGACAGAGGGAACAGAATGACAATGACGCGGCTTGTCAAGGTCACTAACCTCAGACCTGGTTACTTGTGGTATTCTTGCGAATCATACAAACCATATATCCAACTGACCCAGCCAAATTATATCATCCTACCTTCTGAATTGAACAACTGATCAGGGGGTTATGGTGTGGGGTATTCTGGATGCTGGTTATCTATAGGAAACCTTTCAAAGACTGTTATCCCTTTTGTTTTATTGTTGGGCTCTCCTTTTATCAATTGCCGTAGGGCCTTGGATCTGTAAGGATGGACAAAAAGAATACAATGAACAATTTATTTTCATCAGGATAATTCTCTTGTAAGTAAGATGAAAAATAAATGTTATTGCCATTGACCTGCCATATTCTTTGGTCCATGACTTGAGCTCTCTTTGAACGTGATTCTTTTCTTAAATACTTGTGGAAACTTCACTGCTCCATCTTTTTCCAGAAGCACTGTTTACTCAGTTATCGGCTGTTTTAGCATTTTTATGTCACAATGTTTACTGAGCACATACAACTTTCGTTCCTTTACTACAGGTTATATTATTCAAATACACATTTATAATTTAGCATTTCTTTTCTTTCATGCGCTTACACACACACCTCGTTCAAAATTTGTGAAGTGATCCATTTCTGATTCTTGGAAGTAGTACAATGGTGTCATATCTTAATGCCATATTTTTACTGGACACAATGCTTCTTGAATGTTCTCTTTATTCAGATTCTCTATCAAATTCCCTCAACATCCCCTGGACATGCAGATCCTCTTTTGCACATCATGTTATTGCCAAACACCCTCACAACTTACTTCTCAAACATTTTGACTCACTTTGTCTTGTCTGCATCCATCCTTGAATATCTTTTTTGAATTGTGTATGCAGTCTAATCCCTTACAGCACTGATCTTGAGTATTTTTTCGCCATTCTGTATTTTTTCTGACCCAATGTCTTCAAGTGATTTGAACCCATCCTCACTATACCATTTATCATATTTTACAGGGACAATTTCCAACCACATTTTCTTGGCAATTTGCCTGCGAGTTCACTGATGATGCGCAATATTTAAGGTTCCAAATGTATGTCTTCAAAATGTGTGCAAAATTTGTGGAGTTATTTAGCAACAGCTGAGGAATAACAATTTCTAGAACTATCCTGTTTGATGCAGTGCACGTGGAATGCTTTCATACCCGTTGATTAACTAAATATAACTTCTGATCTTTTGCTATTAAACTACCCCTAGGAGTTTGGGTAAAGTACTCTACTTTACAAAATGAGTGAAAAAAAAACATATTGAGTGTGCAATACCACAGTGCACGAACGGTTTCGCATCCATTTTTTCTGGTTTGGAAGAATCTGAAGAGTAATTTGGAC
This sequence comes from Triturus cristatus, assembly GCF_964204655.1. NCBI lineage: Eukaryota > Metazoa > Chordata > Amphibia > Caudata > Salamandridae > Triturus > Triturus cristatus. Next base: position 79,639,996 of record NC_140588.1, read on the forward strand.
ATCATAAAATGCATCATGTCCTTCATTGCAGAAATTACAATAACTCCAGTTCAGTCGTAAACAAATGTTTCCATGTAAATTGGGATTCCAAGTTGTGCAGGAAGCTGGACTCTTGATTTCTTTTCTTGTGCAGCTTTTAGTAGGAAAACCTTATGTAAACTTAATGGGTAAAAGGTTTAAAAATGAGGAAAACACACACCAGAAGTGATGCCCAAAATCCATTTCTCTCTTTAATCCCCATTCCCATGTGTAATGGGTTGGCAAACCAGCATCGTGGCGTTATCGCATTATGTGCCAGGCTTAGTTATGGTCACATGGGTGCCGATTTGTTTTCACCACACAACCTAGGCTCAGCTGCGGCTCCACAGCTGAGGTGGAGAAGCATTGCCCCACTGCTTTTAAGCAGTGTAAATAAAGGAAACATAGAATAATAATATCAAAGTTATTTTCATATTATGTTTGTATGCTGCTTTGCAGGTGGTTGGGCAAGGCTACTCTGCTCTCAGGGCAGGGGAGGAGTGGTTTGCCAACTCCAAGTGCGCAATGACTGTTTGGCCGGCACTCTGGGGCTGGCCAAAACATTCATGCGCGCTTCGCATTTTCTTCATACAGGATGCATGACAGCCTGCATGGAGAACATCCTCAGGCCCCCATTCCCTGGCTGAGCGCCGATCCACATTGCTCAGACCAATCAAAACGCTGCTTTGCAACGTTGTGATTGGTCAGTGGAGCCTGGGTGCTTACCAATCACAATGCTGCACTGCAGTGCTGTGATTGGTCAGGGGAGCCTCGGCGCTTCCTGGTTCCTGTTCTGCGCCAGCGGAGTCCTGAGGCAGAGGAGAGACGAGGCGGCAATAAGATATGTTATTTTATTTTATAAGTTGTTATAACTCCGATCAGTGCCAGCTGCTACTGCCTATACTAAGTGCAAAAACAACAATAGATGGACAGAATGCAGAACAATGTCATACATTCAACCCAGTACAGAGATCTGGGCCTAAATCCATCGTTTTTTTGCTCACCATGCCTTTCCAGTTTGAACCCAGCCATATGCAAATAAGTCTTGACCCTGTGCCTCATGGGAACAGTCCAGCCCGAACTGCCAAGCCAAGTCCTCCCTGGACTGGAAACAAACATCCTAGGACCGGTTTCGGGGTTTCACCCCTCTTCAGCAAGGATAGCTTGATTCCAGTGGCATGGAGAGCACGGGACCCACGTCTGGGCATACCCTTCCCACTCGGGGTGACAAATGCAAAAACAACAATAGATGGACAGAATGCAGAACAATGTCATACATTCACCCCAGTACAGAGATCTGGGCCTAAATCCATCGTTTTTTTGCTCACCATGCCTTTCCAGTTTGAACCCAGCCATATGCAAATCAGTCTTGACCCTGTGCCTCATTGGAACAGTCCAGCCCGAACGGCCAAGCCAGGTCCTCCCTGGACTGGAAACAAGCATCCAAGGACCGGTTTCGGGGTTTCACAGCTCTTCAGCCAGGATAGCTTGATTCCAGTGGCATGGAGAGCACGGGACCCACGTCTGGGCATACCCTTCCCACTCGAGGTGACAAATGCAAACACAACAATAGATGGACAGAATGCAGAACAATGTCATACATTCACCCCAGTACAGAGATCTGGGCCTATATCCATCGTTTTTTTGCTCACCATGCCTTTCCAGTTTGAACCCAGCCATATGCAAATCAGTCTTGACCCTGTGCCTCATGGGAACAGTCCAGCCCGAACTGCCAAGCCAGGTCCTCCCTGGACTGGAAACAAGCATCCTAGGACCGGTTTCGGGGTTTCACCCCTCTTCAGCCAGGATAGCTTGATTCCAGTGGCATGGAGAGCACGGGACCCACGTCTGGGCATACCCTTCCCACTCGGGGTGACAAATGCAAAAACAACAATAGATGGACAGAATGCAGAACAATGTCATACATTCACCCCAGTACAGAGATCTGGGCCTAAATCCATCGTTTTTTTGCTCACCATGCCTTTCCAGTTTGAACCCAGCCATATGCAAATCAGTCTTGACCCTGTGCCTCAAGGGAACAGTCCAGCCTGAACTGCCAAGCCAGGTCCTCCCTGGACTTGAAACAAGCATCCTAGGACCGGTTTCGGGGTTTCACCCCTCTTCAGCCAGGATAGCTTGATTCCAGTGGCATGGAGAGCACGGGACCCACGTCTGGGCATACCCTTCCAACTCGGGGTGACAAATGCAAAAACAACAATAGATGGACAGAATGCAGAACAATGTCATACATTCACCCCAGTACAGAGATCTGGGCCTAAATCCATCGTTTTTTTGCTCACCATGCCTTTCCAGTTTGAACCCAGCCATATGCAAATCAGTCTTGACCCTGTGCCTCATGGGAACAGTCCAGCCCAAACTGCCAAGCCAGGTCCTCCCTGGACTGGAAACAAGCATCCTAGGACCGGTTTCGGGGTTTCACCCCTCTTCAGCCAGGATAGCTTGATTCCAGTGGCATGGAGAGCACGGGACCCACGTCTGGGCATACCCTTCCCACTCGGGGTGACAAATGCAAAAACAACAATAGATGGACAGGATGCAGAACAATGTCATACATTCACCCCAGTACAGAGATCTGGGCCTAAATCCATCGTTTTTTTGCTCACCATGCCTTTCCAGTTTGAACCCAGCCATATGCAAATCAGTCTTGACCCTGTGCCTCATGGGAACAGTCCAGCCCGAACTGCCAAGCCAGGTCCTCCCTGGACTGGAAACAAGCATCCTAGGACCGGTTTCAGGGTTTCACCCCTCTTCAGCCAGGATAGCTTGATTCCAGTGGCATGGAGAGCACGGGACCCACGTCTGGGCATACCCTTCCCACTCGGGGTGACAAATGCAAAAACAACAATAGATGGACAGAATGCAGAACAATGTCATACATTCACCCCAGTACAGAGATCTGGGCCTAAATCCATCGTTTTTTTGCTCACCATGCCTTTCCAGTTTGAACCCAGCCATATGCAAATCAGTCTTGACCCTGTGCCTCATGGGAACAGTCCAGCCTGAACTGCCAAGCCAGGTCGTCCCTGGACTGGAAACAAGCATCCTAGGACCGGTTTCGGGGTTTCACCCCTCTTCAGCCAGGATAGCTTGATTCCAGTGGCATGGAGAGCACGGGACCCACGTCTGGGCATACCCTTCCCACTCGGGGTGACAAATGCAAAAACAACAATAGATGGACACAATGCAGAACAATGTCATACATTCACCCCAGTACAGAGATCTGGGCCTAAATCCATCGTTTTTTTGCTCACCATGCCTTTCCAGTTTGAACCCAGCCATATGCAAATCAGTCTTGACCCTGTGCCTCATTGGAACAGTCCAGCCCGAACGGCCAAGCCAGGTCCTCCCTGGACTGGAAACAAGCATCCAAGGACCGGTTTCGGGGTTTCACAGCTCTTCAGCCAGGATAGCTTGATTCCAGTGGCATGGAGAGCACGGGACCCACGTCTGGGCATACCCTTCCCACTCGGGGTGACAAATGCAAACACAACAATAGATGGACAGAATGCAGAACAATGTCATACATTCACCCCAGTACAGAGATCTGGGCCTATATCCATCGTTTTTTTGCTCACCATGCCTTTCCAGTTTGAACCCAGCCATATGCAAATCAGTCTTGACCCTGTGCCTCATGGGAACAGTCCAGCCCGAACTGCCAAGCCAGGTCCTCCCTGGACTGGAAACAAGCATCCTAGGACCGGTTTCGGGGTTTCACCCCTCTTCAGCCAGGATAGCTTGATTCCAGTGGCATGGAGAGCACGGGACCCACGTCTGGGCATACCCTTCCCACTCGGGGTGACAAATGCAAAAACAACAATAGATGGACAGAATGCAGAACAATGTCATACATTCACCCCAGTACAGAGATCTGGGCCTAAATCCATCGTTTTTTTGCTCACCATGCCTTTCCAGTTTGAACCCAGCCATATGCAAATCAGTCTTGACCCTGTGCCTCATGGGAACAGTCCAGCCTGAACTGCCAAGCCAGGTCCTCCCTGGACTTGAAACAAGCATCCTAGGACCGGTTTCGGGGTTTCACCCCTCTTCAGCCAGGATAGCTTGATTCCAGTGGCATGGAGAGCACGGGACCCACGTCTGGGCATACCCTTCCAACTCGGGGTGACAAATGCAAAAACAACAATAGATGGACAGAATGCAGAACAATGTCATACATTCACCCCAGTACAGAGATCTGGGCCTAAATCCATCGTTTTTTTGCTCACCATGCCTTTCCAGTTTGAACCCAGCCATATGCAAATCAGTCTTGACCCTGTGCCTCATGGGAACAGTCCAGCCCAAACTGCCAAGCCAGGTCCTCCCTGGACTGGAAACAAGCATCCTAGGACCGGTTTCGGGGTTTCACCCCTCTTCAGCCAGGATAGCTTGATTCCAGTGGCATGGAGAGCACGGGACCCACGTCTGGGCATACCCTTCCCACTCGGGGTGACAAATGCAAAAACAACAATAGATGGACAGGATGCAGAACAATGTCATACATTCACCCCAGTACAGAGATCTGGGCCTAAATCCATCGTTTTTTTGCTCACCATGCCTTTCCAGTTTGAACCCAGCCATATGCAAATCAGTCTTGACCCTGTGCCTCATGGGAACAGTCCAGCCCGAACTGCCAAGCCAGGTCCTCCCTGGACTGGAAACAAGCATCCTAGGACCGGTTTCAGGGTTTCACCCCTCTTCAGCCAGGATAGCTTGATTCCAGTGGCATGGAGAGCACGGGACCCACGTCTGGGCATACCCTTCCCACTCGGGGTGACAAATGCAAAAACAACAATAGATGGACAGAATGCAGAACAATGTCATACATTCACCCCAGTACAGAGATCTGGGCCTAAATCCATCGTTTTTTTGCTCACCATGCCTTTCCAGTTTGAACCCAGCCATATGCAAATCAGTCTTGACCCTGTGCCTCATGGGAACAGTCCAGCCTGAACTGCCAAGCCAGGTCGTCCCTGGACTGGAAACAAGCATCCTAGGACCGGTTTCGGGGTTTCACCCCTCTTCAGCCAGGATAGCTTGATTCCAGTGGCATGGAGAGCACGGGACCCACGTCTGGGCATACCCTTCCCACTCGGGGTGACAAATGCAAAAATAACAATAGATGGACAGAATGCAGAACAATGTCATACATTCACCCCAGTACAGAGATCTGGGCCTAAATCCATCGTTTTTTTGCTCACCATGCCTTTCCAGTTTGAACCCAGCCATATGCAAATCAGTCTTGACACTGTGGCTCATGGGAACAATCCAGCCCGAACTGCCAAGCCAGGTCCTCCCTGGACTGGAAACAAGCATCCTAGGACCAGTTTCGGGGTTTCACCCCTCTTCAGCCAGGATAGCTTGATTCCAGTGGCATGGAGAGCACGGGACCCACGTCTGGGCATACCCTTCCCACTCGGGGTGACAAATGCAAAAACAACAATAGATGGACAGAATGCAGAACAATGTCATACATTCACCCCAGTACAGAGATTTGGGCCTAAATCCATCGTTTTTTTGCTCACCATGCCTTTCCAGTTTGAACCCAGCCATATGCAAATCAGTCTTGACCCTGTGCCTCATGGGAACAGTCCAGCCCGAACTGCCAAGCCAGGTCCTCCCTGGACTGGAAACAAGCATCCTAGGCCCGGTTTCGGGGTTTCACCCCTCTTCAGCAAGGATAGCTTGATTCCAGTGGCATGGAGAGCACGGGACCCACGTCTGGGCATACCCTTCCCACTCGGGGTGAAATGCAAAAACAACAATAGATGGACAGAATGCAGATCAATGTCATACATTCACCCCAGTACAGAGATCTGGGCCTAAATCCATCGTTTTTTTGCTCACCATGCCTTTCCAGTTTGAACCCAGCCATATGCAAATCAGTCTTGACCCTGTGCCTCATGGGAACAGTCCAGCCCAAACTGCCAAGCCAGGTCCTCCCTGGACTGGAAACAAGCATCCTAGGACCGGTTTCGGGGTTTCACCCCTCTTCAGCCAGGATAGCTTGATTCCAGTGGCATGGAGAGCACGGGACCCATGTCTGGGCATACCCTTCCCACTTGGGGTGACAAATGCAAAAACAACAATAGATGGACAGAATGTAGAACAATGTCATACATTCACCCCAGTACAGAGATCTGGGCCTAAATCCATCGTTTTTTTGCTCACCATGCCTTTCCAGTTTGAACCCAGCCATATGCAAATCAGTCTTGACCCTGTGCCTCATGGGAACAGTCCAGCCCAAACTGCCAAGCCAAGTCCTCCCTGGACTGGAAACAAGCATCCTAGGACCGGTTTCGGGGTTTTACCCCTCTTCAGCAAGGATAGCTTGATTCCAGTGGCATGGAGAGCACGGGACCCACGTCTGGGCATACCCTTCCCACTCGGGGTGACAAATGCAAAAACAACAATAGATGGACAGAATGCAGAACAATGTCATACATTCACCCCAGTACAGAGATCTGGGCCTAAATCCATCGTTTTTTTGCTCACCGTGCCTTTCCAGTTTGAACCCAGCCATATGCAAATCAGTCTTGACCCTGTGTCTCATGGGAACAGTCCAGCCCAAACTGCCAAGCCAGGTCCTCCCTGGACTGGAAACAAGCATCATAGGACCGGTTTCGGGGTTTCACCCCTCTTCAGCCAGGATAGCTTGATTCCAGTGGCATGGAGAGCACGGGACCCACGTCTGGGCATACCCTTCCCACTCGGGGTGACAAATGCAAAAACAACAATAGATGGACAGAATGCAGAACAATGTCATACATTCACCCCAGTACAGAGATCTGGGCCTAAATCCATCGTTTTTTTGCTCACCATGCCTTTCCAGTTTGAACCCAGCCATATGCAAATCAGTCTTGACCCTGTGCCTCATGGGAACAGTCCAGCCCGAACTACCAAGCCAGGTCCTCCTTGGACTGGAAACAAGCATCCTAGGACCGGTTTCGGGGTTTCACCCCTCTTCAGCCAGGATAGCTTGATTCCAGTGGCATGGAGAGCACGGGACCCACGTCTGGGCATACCCTTCCCACTCGGGGTGACAAATGCAAAAACAACACCAATAGGCAGAGTGGGCTAAAGAACGGTGATGGATTAAACCCAGATCAGTTGACTGGGGGTGAGTGCTTGCAACGTTCAACACTCCGTCCATCATTTCCTTTGGATTTTGCTCTGTTCGCCATAAGTTGGCAGGGTATGCTCAGACGTGAGTCCCTTGCTCACTTTGCCACTGGATTCAAGCAAGCCTGGCTGAAGACGGCTGAAATGCCAAAAACCGGTCCTAGGAAGCTTGTTTCTGGTCCAGGGAAGACATGGCTTGGCAGTTCGGGCTGGACTGTTCCCATGAGGCACAGGGTCAGACTGATTTGCATATGGCCATGTCTGAACTGGGGTGGCAGAGTGGGCTAAAGAACGGTGATGGATTAAACCCAGATCAGTTGACTGGGAGTGAGTGCTTGCAATGTTCAACACTCCGTCCATCATTTCCTTTGCTTTTTGCTTTGTTCGCCATAAGTTGGCAGGGTATGCTCAGACGTGAGTCCCTTGCTCACTTTGCCACTGGATTCAAGCAAGCCTGGCTGAAGACGGCTGAAATGCCAGAAACCGCTCCTAGGAAGCTTGTTTCTGGTCCAGGGAAGACATGGCTTGGCAGTTCGGGCTGGACTGTTCCCATGAGGCACAGGGTCAGACTGATTTGCATATGGCCATGTCTGAACTGGCGTGGCAGAGTGGGCTAAAGAACGGTGATGGATTAAACCCAGATCAGTTGACTGGGGGTGAGTGCTTGCAATGTTCAACACTCCGTCCATCATTTCTTTTGGTTTTTGCTTTGTTCGCCATAAGTTGGCAGGGTATGCTCAGACGTGAGTCCCTTGCTCACTTTGCCACTGGATTCAAGCAAGCCTGGCTGAAGACGGCTGAAATGCCAGAAACCGGTCCTAGGAAGCTTGTTTCTGGTCCAGGGAAGACATGGCTTGGCAGATTGGGCTGGACTGTTCCCATGAGGCACAGGGTCAGACTGATTTGCATATGGCCATGTCTGAACTGGGGTGGCAGAGTGGGCTAAAGAACGGTGATGGATTAAACCCAGATCAATTGACTGGGGGTGAGTGCTTGCAATGTTCAACACTCCGTCCTTCATTTCCTTTGGTTTTTGCTTTGTTTGCCATAAGTTGGCAGGGTATGCTCAGACGTGAGTTCCTTGCTCACTTTGCCACTGGATTCAAGCAAGCCTGGCGGAAGACGGCTGAAATGCCAGAAACTGGTCCTAGGAAGCTTGTTTCTGGTCCAGGGAACACATGGCTTGGCAGTTCGGGCTGGATTGTTCCCATGGGGCACAGGGTCAGACTGATTTGCATATGGCCATGTCTGAACTGGGGTGGCAGAGTGGGCTAAAGAACGGTGATGGATTAAACCCAGATCAGTTGACTGGGGTGAGTGCTTGTAATGTTCAACACTCCGTCCATCATTTCCTTTGGTTTTTGCTTTGTTCGCAATAAGTTGGCAGGGTATGCTCAGACGTGAGTCCCTTGCTCACTTTGCCACTGGATTCAAGCAAGCCTGGCTGAAGACGGCTGAAATGCCAGAAACTGGTCCTAGGAAGCTTGTTTCTGGTCCAGGGAAGACATGGCTTGGCAGTTTGGGCTGGACTGTTCCCATGAGGCACAGGGTCAGACTGATTTGCATATGGCCATGTCTGAACTGGGGTGGCAGAGTGGGCTAAAGAACGGTGATGAATTAAACCCAGATCAGTTGACTGGGGGTGAGTGCTTGCAATGTTCAACACTCCGTCCATCATTTCCTTTGGTTTTTGCACTGCCTATACTAAGGGCCTAAGAATTGCTAAATGGCAATGCAAACTATATATTAGAAAGACAGTCTAGTTGTGACAAATATTTTGATCCTAAAACATATGAACTAATGTTTGAATGGCAAGTTTTATTTTTGGAAAATAATCAAATGTTAAAAATCTGATATTAATATTCGGAATTCTGTGTGTTTTCTGAAATTGCCTAGAGTCTACTAAATACACTGTGACGGCACTGAAGCCTGGATACGCCACTTCAGCGAGACACAGTGAGAGATTAATGTAGGCTTCCACTGTCACTCCCCCAAAAGGCATCAACATCTGGAAATTTAATTGAGTATATGACAGGACTAGTCCATTTACTATGTCATACTCCAAAAGGTAACACTGTTTCTCCCAGGCTCCACCCTCTGACAGAGTTTAATTGGACTTTTTTAGTACCGTGTGGCAGCAGTTCAAGAACTTTCGAATGAACTAAGGCCCATATCCTATCAACTTTTAACGCAACACAGCAAGCCACCTTGCTTTGCTGCACTGCATGAAAGGAAGAGGGCAGGAATGCGCTGTTTTTAACATTCCTGCTCCCTGACTGTGCTGGTGGACAAACTGTTGCCTAACGCTAACGCAAGCACCCTTGCACTATAGTGCAAGCGTACCTGTGTTATAGGCAGGATTGTTTTTATGCAGGACAAGGCACAGTTCTGCACAAAACAATCCTCAGATGCAGTTTATTATTTCCAAGTTTGCTGCAGAATGCCTCTGGTGGGGAGGCGTACAATTCTCACGCATTCTCACATCTACCAGTGTTGGTAAATCTGAGCATTTGTCAGAATGCATGGGTGGATGCTTGGGAACACCTATACTCCACCTATGGCACGCCTTAATTCCACAGAGCAATGATTTGCGCTGCCTTGCGTTACTCCATATTTATCAAGCCACAGAGAGCCACTCAAGGTGGCCATGAGATTACTGGGTTAATCTCATTTAGGTTTTTCATCACCTTTGTGTCCCCTTGCGTGGAGCAAGGGCACCCAAAATCTTGAAAAATATGGGGCTTAATTTCACTGAAATTGGATAGAATCCGGAGAATTTTCAGGAAGCAGGTAGCATGCAGGCAAACAATAATTATTTTATTAATGTTATTATCTACACAAAGGCGTTCGAGAAACCACTTTGCGGATATTCAAACCTAATTTCGGATCGGGATACTTCATAGCAAGCGATGTTAACATTTAGTAACACAGTTGCTTAGAAGAGATTTTTTTTCCATAACTAGATTTTTCTAGGAGCAAAGTTGAAACCAAAAACTTTTTTTAAATGTGGGTATTATATATATAAGTATCATTATTTAATATTTGCACCATGCATCATAGAAAATTTAGAAATGTAGCACAAAGAACTCTGCCTATGCCTATTTTCGTTCAAGTAATTTAGGGTGCTTGGCGCGACATCTGCTGAAAAAATAGCCAATAATAAACCAATAAAAGATCATTAAAACGTGAACTGTGATCACATTGCCAAAATGTGTGTGAAGGTTTTTCCAAAGATAAAACCGACAGTGGTGACTATTACTTATTGCCTTTGACTAAATGTCATCGTTTGCCTTTGATGCCATGTCGGTGTCTTAGACAATGGCCGTTGGTCTTGACACCCCGTATTCCTGTCCCGCTTAAAATTTGAAACAAAATATAGGCAGGGGTAGATATATAAACACTGCGCCACCACAAAGTCACACAAAGAGACGCACAGTGGACTCAAGTATTGAAGCATTACTTTTCAGGGCAAAGCTTTTTTGTACTGGAAAGTAACCCTCAAAGTTACGTAACTAGCCCTTTACGCTGCTTTGTATTACTTGGCAACAAGAAGGCGTTCCATGGGTGATGTGTGGGCATTCCCACGGTACCATCCATGGTTTTTGATGCAAAGTTCACTGTAACAAAATTGTTAGGCAGCTCTTTGCAACAAAAAGTAATGCATTCTTGAGTAGGACAAATCTTTTTAATTTCTGTTAACTTTTCAAGCAATGCATGTGAGCTGCACTGTACAGCACACATCCTATGGGGCAGATTTATGTTAGACTTGCGCCACTTTTACGCCGCCGTTGCGTCACTTTTGTGACGCAGCGGCGACGTAAACCATGCACCATGTTGCGCCTTATTTACAACGTGTCGCATCTAGGGACATGCGTCACGTTGTAAAGCCCTGCGCTACATTAAACCTGCGTCAGGTTTAATGTATGCAGGGTGGGCGTTCCATCGGAAAAAGCCTCGGAAAAGTGACGCAGTGAAATCTACAAGATTTCACTGAGTCACTTTTCCGACGCTGCTGCGTCAAAACCTTGCGCCTGCTTGAAGCAGGCGTAAGGCATGACGCAGCATGTTAGGTATGGGCAGCCCCTAAACATTGCTGGAGTTGCGTCGTGCTTCTGACACGACTCCAGCAATGCGCCGCCCTTATGCCATCAGATGCGTCACGCATCTGTTTATCCTTGCGCCACGATGCGCTGCATTGTAAATGCGGCGCATCTGTGGTGGCACAAGGGTAAACTTGCGTGACGCATCTTTCCTGGCGCATCCCTGCTGATTTGCAGGGATGCGCCAGGAAACATAAATCTGCACCGGTGTGTTTAAAAATGTACCTAGATTTAGGATTTTGTACTTGAAAGGATGGTTTCCAGTCCAAAGCCTATGCCAGACGCCACCTACACTCCATTGCACTGTGGTGCAAAGGTGAGTGTGCATTAGGCAGCCTGTTGGTATACCAGCACTGGGAAGACAGCGGTAGTGCCCTATCGTCCAATATATGGCCCTGCTTTCTCCCCATTGTGCACCGCAGAGCCCAACTTTGGTTGCTGTATTTCGGTGCCCTATTGTGAAAAAAGCTGCCTTGAAATGTATAGGATGAGGGCTAACTCAATTTATTTAAATCAGCAATATTGCAACAAACCTATACAGGGTTTTTTTTCTCTTTACTACAGCCTTCATTTTAAACAAGATGTGTTAAGAGTAGAACTAAACTATCGCTGTTCATTTCTTTGATGTATTAGTAGTTCATTTGCTGCTACAAGCAAATGTACCAGTTCCTGCATCTTAAGGACAAACCAGGCTAAGTTCAAGTGTTCAAAAGAGATTGTAACTATGCCGTTGCAAACAACAATAAATCACCCTTTGTTAGTGACTCTGTTACCCAATGCTCTCTCTTGTCTCTTTATATCTTGATAGCTGTATTTCTGCGCCACTTGATCTCTGCTACTATGGTGGAGTTGATTCACTTTAGAGAACTGATAGAATGGCTGCCATTTCACATTAGATGTGATATATTACATTACAAAGGCATACTATTGGCTACTCTTGAGGCAAACAAAGTATGTACTGAAGTAATGCCATAATGACAGACTTGACTAAGATACATTTGTCTCCTACTTCTGGGAGTGCGAAATGGCCTTGCTTTTCGATTTATTTCACTATACTATGCTTTTAATGCATTGCATAAAAAAAGTAGAACAAACCACTAAGGCCTTCATGTATAGAAGAAATAAAGTTACATTAGACGTGTGTATTCTTTCTTCCAATATGATATACGTTTTTCTTTTTTTAGTTAAGACCCTGTTAACATTTTAAAACCCTTGAAATCAATTGTGGGAGGAACCTGAAATAATGTTACTATTTATAGGTGAGAGATAGAGTTTTTTCAGAACACTCCCTTCAGCCATTTGTTGGAATGCAGATGTCACATCGGATCAGACTGCAAAATATTGATATAATATAATTAGACCTTGACTTGGTGTAAAAAGGGTCCATCATGAATGAGTGAAGGCAACTACTTGTATAGGATCTTTGCAGGTCAGTGTTCTAAATGTCAGTTCTATTGTAGTCCAGGGTTGAGTCCTCTATTCATGCTCATAGGCCTCTAGACTGTGGCCTTTTAAGGCAATCCTGTTCGGAGAGTCGTTCATGGAGTCCCTCAGGAGGACAAAAGAGGACATTAGGTTGTCTTTTCATCCACTGGTCACATGATATCAATGGTACTTGTGTCCATGAAAGGTTCCTCCCGTCTCCTAAAACATCCTGCAGTCCCTCAACTCTTGCTTTAGATTATGGACTAGCCCTCGGGTTGTGTTTCCTTAGGATACAGCACCTAACTCTCCTTTGTGGCTTTCCTCTGATGATATTCTCCTAATAGCTTGGTATCTGGGTCATACTCTTATCTTAAGTTTATCTTATTTGGCATCCTCTGCTTGGAGGTTGTAGTCCTCTCTTGGGTGTCAGCATGCTTTTCTACAATGTCTAGATCAAAGGGCAAGGTGAGATGTCCCTACCATACACAGCCACTGTGAAGCAATAAAGAGCTATTTCTGGTCTCCCCATCTGCCAATACTCCTCCATCTTTGCACTGGTCAGCATTGACATGCATGTTTCTTGACTGCGTTGATGCTCCATGGGATCTTTTTCTGGTAAACAATGACTTCTCTAAACAGCAGATGCCAGCCCGAGCAGAAGGGTTTGGGTTCTGTTGCCAGCCCAATAAATAGTCAATTTCACTTGGACACCCTGGTAAACATCTTTCATGTATAATGTGATGGTCTTTGCACTGCTTCAGAATAGGAAATAGGGCAAAGGGGAACTATGCCCAGCAACTGTAACTCACAAGTGTGAAGGGGTATAGTGTGATTGAAATTTAAGGGAGGAGTAACTGTCATAATTATATTTTGCAAACAGATTTGTCATGCCCTACAGATGTAGCATTCCCATAACACCATATAAGAGTTTATATAGTCTGACTAACAACATTTTGAAATGTGCAGGCAGTGTGACCAGAAAGCAGAGCAAGCTGGATGCCATCACAATGCATTTTGATTAATTCAAAAAGGTGAAGTTTGACATTTGAAGGTGTTTCTGATCTTCCATTCAGATACATGTGATACTCTCCCTGACAGAGGGCAGTGTGCCGCGTCGTGTGCTGCTGCCTCATCGGGAAGCCAGAAGTGTAACTAGAAAATGAAGCCTGTATTGGCTGCTAGGCAATCATCTTTTTCCAGCCTTCCTATTTCCAAAAGTGTGTAATAAAGTGAATTATTATTCACTATAGTCCCTAAATCAAACTGAGTTATTCATGAAGCCTTTGTGACACTGGAGCAGGCCAGTGGATGCCTCCTCACCCCCTGCATGTGTTTTCTCGGCTCCTGCCATGAAGGTCAGCAGCAGTCGCATGAATGGGGAGCCTAGTGAGTTCTGGATGAGGAGGAGGAGTGGTGCCAGAAGGGTGAGGTAGCAGTGGGAGGAGGAGAAAGTAACAAGACAAGTTGCATCTGTGGAGTGGATGTCAGAGAAACTTATTGGACTGAAACACTGCACTCTCAGATCTCAACCTTATTTCATGCACAAAAAGAGATGAGATTTTGCTGCAAGGGCCGTCAGACTACACAACCCACAAGTCCTGTTGCCTTGCTGTCTTGGGCATGGAGGAGGGGTGAGAGTGCTACTTAAGGTATGGCCCACATGCATCCTTTAGGACAAGAACCAGAGAGACTCTGCTGCTAGGGCCGCTGTGCTACATGACTCACAAGTCTAGTGGTCTTGGTGCCCTGGGCCTGGAGGAGGAGTTAGAGCGCTACTTAGTACCCACATGCATCACATAGTATGGGAAGAAGGGAGACTGCTGCCGGAGGCCACCATACTTCATGGCCCAAAGGTCCTGTTGCCTTGCTGTCCTGGGCCTAGATAGAGGCAAGAATGCTACTTTCTACCCGCATGCATCCTGCAGCACAGAAAGAAAGGAGACTCTGCTGTTGGGGGCCGTCTGACTACAGTGCCCAGAAGTCCTGTTACCTTGCTGCCATGGACATGGAGGAGGGATGTGAGCATTGCTGGGGTGAAGACTGGCCCAAGAGCGTGCCGGTCTGCACCCCTAATTACCTGGAAGAGGCTGGACAGGGTCACCTCTCCAGTCTTGGCATTACAGAAAGTTTAAGGCACTCTTGGAGTATTTCCTATTTTCTTGGCTTAGCTAGTAGAGTGAAAGCACTAGGAGAGATCATGGGCTGTGAGGGGTGGTCTCTTTTGGAAGGCAAAAACTACTTTTGACTGACATTACCACTTGGCCAGAATATAAGTTGAACTAACAACCCCTTACTATTGGCATAAAACTCAAAATCGGCAAGGGGAAAACAGCCAACACTGGATTAACCATTGATGTGAATCAACCATAGAGCCCAAAAGTAGCACCTTGGACTCCTTCTTAGCTAGAGCTGTAGAAGTCATCAATAAAGAGATAGATCTAGTGGGACAGCACCTATCATTGAACCTTAACAAGCCCATGGATGGACTTTGGGTATGAGGGTCAATTGTTCTCACCCAGGGAACTGGCTGTCTTGTTACCCACCACCCACATCTGAGTCTTCCTCTGTCCCTTTAGATTGTTCTTAACTTTCTGATTTCATTAGCACAGATCGATCACCTATGCTACTACTCTATAAACATACACCAGGTTGATACTGTTGAGGATATTATGACAAATAGTTTTGGCCCTAATTGGGGTACATTTTTGCTTAACTGAAGACCATGACTAGGTCTTATGTAAGCCCTCTAGTGGATCACTTAAGAGCCCTGGAAAAAGACAAATCACAAAATTGGTGGCATCACAGGAAGAGGCTAATCCTGGAAACACAAACTTAATGGCCCCACTCATGACAATATTTACTGGTTCCCATCCAATCCCTACTATCCTTCCTTCACCAGGGGTGCATGAGGGCGTGGCCCAGGAGCATGTAGTGCAAGGAAGCCCCAGACAGTACATTACACATATTTCATTTAACAGCCAAGAGGCAGGTCAAGCGCAAAATGAGTCATTTCGCTGCCAACAAAACAGAGTTAACCACATTCTATTTAATTTATTCCCATAAGCATGCCCTTATGTAGCTGTTTTGACCAACATTCCTGTACTTGCGCCTTCAGACATAGATACAACTGACCAGTTGTAAAGCAAGATCTGCCACTGCCTCTCTGGGCATGCTAATTTCAATATCTCAGATTATGCAAATATCTTATTTTTGCGAATGGGCAGTTGGATAGGTCCCCTGATGAAGAATATAAAAAAGGGGCTGTGGTGACATTTATGTCATATATCCAGCTTTGGCACGTCATATTCTCTCACATACCATTGTTGACTCATATGCAGAGAAGCATACCAGTCTATCGCCTTTCGGCTTCTTCTATAAACATTTGTAACATTCCTCGGCTACACACCATGAGGTAAGCGAATCAGTCCTGTGCTACATACATAAGATCCAGTAATGTCTCAAAATCATTTTTTATGACTCTTGGACATGAATTATACAGATTGACAAAGCAAGTGTGTAGCCACCCCTGCAGATATGGCACTCATGCTGGCAAGAATACGACCAGCCCCCCCCTGTTCTACCTGAATCCGGCTGTCATGCCTTCATATGATATCCTGGAATATTGCAGGTATTACCACAAAACCTGGTGATGAGGATTGGCTGAATTATATCAATAAACATGCCATCAATATGTTACAAGAAGCACTAAGGGTATTGTATGGGATGGTTACCTTAGCCAGTCTATGGGTAGACTGGGGGGGTGCTTAACAACCTTTCACTGTGCATCTTTGTCATTTAAGACTGTACAAGCCCCACTCTCACACCTGGGCATCATAGGTCTCTGGGTCTTAAACTCTATGAGCTTTAATTTCTTTTTGATAAATGTTTTTACTGCTGTAAACCAAAATGACAAAGTTGTAAGATCAACATCTTGTCTACTGTTATGGAATTTTGAAGCAAAGTTCTTATTCTATATTAAACTGTTCTAATGTATTCATAGGGGTGATCTGAATGAGAAGACTGGAACTGGCACAACCTTCTCTGACCATTTCTCAGCTAAAGACATAGTTTTACAATGAGGAGCGACCCCTGACCCTCCTGGTAGGTCGCTCCCCCTCCACACAGCTCCGCCTGTGTGCCTCTGCCCCAGCTGCTAAAGTTCGCGCCGTTAGTGTACCTCCTCTGCTTCTGTGCCCCGCTGTTTTCGCCTCCTGTGCCATTGTTTTCCCCCCTTTTTGCGCCCCCATTTGCCTTCTGTGCCACTGTTTTCCCCCTCTCTGTGTCCCAATATTGATTTTTGTGCCACTGTTTTTCCCCCTTTTGCGCCCCCATTTGCCTTCTGTGCCACTGTTTCCCCCATCTCTGTTCCCCGATATTGATTTCTGTGCCATTGTTTTCCCCCCTTTTTGCGCCCCATTTGCCTTCTGTGCCACTGTTTTCCCCCCTCTCTGTGCTCCGATATTGATTTTTGTGCCACTGTTTTTCCCCCTTTTGCGTCCCCATTTGCCTTCTGTGCCACTGTTTCCCCCCCGTGCCCTGATATTGATTTTTGTGCCATTGTTTTTCCCCCCTTTTGCACCCCCATTTGCCTTCTGTGCCACTGTTTCCCCCCTTTTCTGTGCCCCAATATTGACTTTTGTGCCATTGTTTCCCCCCTTTTCTGTGCCCTGATATTGACTTTTGTGCCACTGTTTTCCCCCTTTGGTGCCCCATATTGCTTCTGTGCCTTCATCTCCTCTGCTGCTGGGCACTCTGTGGCCTGCCCCCCTGACTGCCCACTGCTCATTCGCTGATCCCGCCTCCCGCCCCCCAGCTTCTCCTCCCTCCCACCTCCCCATATATGCCAAACGCTGCGCGGTGAGGAGAGCGACCCCTGACCCTCCTGGTAGGTCGCTCCCCCTCCGCACAGCTCCGCCTGTGTGCCTCTGCCCCAGCTGCCGCTGCTAAAGTTCCCGCCGTAAGTGTACCTCCTCCGCTTCTGTGCCCCGCTGTTTTCACCTCCTGTGCCATTGGTTTACCCCCTTTTTGCGCCCCCATTTGCCTTCTGTGCCACTGTTTTCCCCCCTCTCTGTGCCCTCATATTGATTTTTGTGCCATTGTTTTTCCCCCTTTTGTGCCCCCATTTGCCTTCTGTGCCATTGTTCCCCCCCTCTCTGTGCCCGGATATTGATTTCTGTGCCATTGTTTTCCCCCCCTTTTGCGCCCCCATTTACCTTCTGTGCCACTGTTTTCCCCCCTCTCTGTGCCCCGATATTGATTTCTGTGCCATTGTTTTACCCCCTTTTTGCGCCCCCATTTGCCTTCTGTGCCACTGTTTTCACCCCTCTCTGTGCCCTGATATTGATTTTTGTGCCATTGTTTTTCCCCCTTTTGTGCCCCCATTGCCTTCTGTGCCACTGTTTTCCCCCCTCTCTGTGCCCCGATATTGATTTTTGTGCCATTTTTTCCGCCCCTTTTGCGCCCCCATTTGCCTTCTGTGCCACTGTTTCTCCCCCTTTTCTGTGCCCCGATATTGACTTTTGTGCCACCGTTTCCCCCCTTTTCTGTGCCCCGATATTGACTTTTGTGCCACTGTTTTCCCCCTTTGGTGCCCCATTTTGCTTCTGTACCCTCGTCTCCGCCGCTGTGCACTCTGCGGCCCCGCCCCCCTGACTGCCCACTGTCCATTCGTTGATCCCGCCTCCCGCCTCCCAGCTGCTCCTCCCTCCCACCTCCCCATATATGCCGGACGCTGCACGGTGAGGAGAGCGACCCCTGACCCTCCTGGTAGGTCGCTCCGCCTGTGTGCCTGTGCCCCAGCTGCTAAAGTTCCCGCCGTAAGTGTACCTCCTCCACTTCTGTGCCCCGCTATTTTCACCTCCTGTGCCATTGTTTTCCCCCTTTTTGCGCCCCTATTTGCCTTTTGTGCCACTGTTTTCCCCCCTCTCTGTGCCCCGATATTGATTTTTGTGACATTGTTTTTCCCCCTTTTGCGCCCCATTTGCCTTCTGTGCTATAGTTTTCCCCCTCTCTGTGCCCCGATATTGATTTGTGTGCCATTGTTTTTCCCCCCTTTTGCGCCCCCATTTGCCTTCTGTCCCACTGTTTCCCCCCTTTTCTGTGCCCCGATATTGACTTTTGTGCCACTGTTTCCCCCCTTTTCTATGCCCCAATATTGACTTTTGTGCCATTGTTTTCCCCCTTTGGTGCCCCATTTTGCCTTCTGTATCCTCATCTCCTCTGCCGCTGTGCACCCTGCGGCCCCGCCCCGTGACTGCCCACTGCCAATTTGCTGATCCTGCCTCCCACCTCCCAGCTGCTCCTCCCTCCCACCTCCCGATATATATGTCGGACGCTGCGCAAGCCTGCAGAGCCTGTCTGCGCCCTTCCGCGCCTGGACCGCGCCCAGCGTCAGGAACCCTGGCCCCCGCACACACCACGACGCCCGCCTCGGCTACGACTCCAGCACCCTCCACGCACTCAACGCCGGGCGATCACACACCTGCTGCCTGGCCGTCCCGAAGCGCACCCAAGGACCCTTCTCCTGCTGGAACTGCAGCTTCACCGGCATCCGGTCCGCCCACAAACACGCCATCGAACTCTGGGACCTACTCGACTCCACCTCCCCAGACTTAGCCTTCCTAACGGAGACCTGGCTGGCCCCCTCCTCAGCACCTGAAATCGCCATAGCCATCCCAGAAGGCTACAAGATCACCCGCAAGGACCGCACCAACGGAACAGGAGGAGGAATCGCCATCGTCCACAGGAACACTGTCAAAATCTCGACACACGCCGACAACACCCTCAGCACCGCCGAACACCTGCACTTCCAGATCCACACCGACCCCAACACCACCCTTAGAGGCACCCTCATCTACAGACCCCCCGGGCCCCGACGGCAGTTCAGCGACTCCATCACTGACCTCGTCAGCACTCACGCCGGACTACATCCTCCTCGGGGACCTGAACTTCCACCTCGAGAACAACAACGACCCCAACTCCTCCACCCTGATCGACAACCTCAGCAACCTCGGACTCAGACAACTCGTCACAGCACCCACACACTCTGCCGGCCACACGCTTGACCCCATCTTCTGAGCGAGCACCCACGTCTTCTTCGACCGCACCACCGAACTCCACTGGACCAACCACCGCTGCATCCACTTCACCTTCCGGAAACCCACCACACACCACCACACCTAGCAGATGCCTCCTGCAGCTGGGGCAAGATCACTGAGGACCAGCTAACCGCCACCCTCGCCCAGAGCCCACCCGCAGACCCGACTGACCTCAATGCCGCACCCGCAACCTCAAACAATGGATCAATGACTGCGCCAACACCCTCGCCCCGCTCAAGAAACTCCCCAACACCCACACCAGCAAGAGAGTCAGCTGGTTCACCGAAGACCTCCACGCCTCCAAGCGAACCTGCCGAAAACTAGAAAAAAACTGGACCCGCGAAAGAACACCGGAAAGCTACACAGCCCACAGAAACGCCACCCGCCTACATCACCAACTCATCAGATCTGTCAAAAGGTCCGCCTTCAGAGACCGCCTCGACAACAACGCACACAACAGCAAAGAACTCTTCAGCATCGTGAAGGAACTCTCCAACCCCAACTCCAACACCAACGACATCCCACCATTACAAGAACTGTGCGACTCGCTGGCCACCTTCTTCCACTGCAAGATCGCAGACATCCACGACAGCTTCAATGCCGTCACAACTCCGACGACAGCCGACACCCCCGCTCCCACGACCACCACCAGCACCAACCGCCTGCTCGCCTGGACCAACACCAACGACGATGACACCATCAAGATCATGAACACCGTCCACTCTGGATCACCGGAAGACCCCTGCCCTCACCACATTTTCAACAAAGCCAGGAGGACCATCGCACCCCACCTTCGGAAAACCATTAACATCTCCTTCGAGACAGCGACCTTCCTGGAGAGCTGGAAGCACGCAGAGATCAACGTCTTACTAAAGAAACCCAAGGCGGACCCCAAGGACCTCAAGAACTTCCGACCCATATCCCTGCTCCCGTTCCCGGCGAAGGTTATCGAAAAGGCCGTCAACAAACAACTAACCAGCTTCCTCGACCCATCCCAGTCAGGGTTCCGCGCAACCACAGCACCAAAACTGCCCTCATCGCCGCCACCGACGGCATCAAGATCATGCTCGACAACAGAAAAACTGCGTCCCTGATCCTCCTGATCCTGTCAGCCACCTTCTACACAGTCTGCCACCGCACACTAAGAGAACGCCTCCACGATGCCGGAATACAAGAGAAGGCCCTGGACTGGACCACCTCCTTCCTCTCCGGAAGAACCCAGAGCGTCCGCCTGCCCCCCTTCCGCTCCAAAGCCACCGAGATCATCTGCGGTGTACCTCAAGGCTCATCTCTCAGCCCAACTTTATTCAACGTCTACATGGAACTACTCGCCCACGTCGCCCGACTACACGACCTAAACATCATCTCCTACGTCGACAACACCCAGCTGATCCTCTCGCTCAACAAGGACCCCCACACCGCCAAAACCAACCACCATGAAGAAATGAAGGCCGTCGCAGACTGGATGAGGCACAGCCGACTGAAGCTGAACTCTGACAAGATGGAGGGCCTCATCCTCGGCTCCACCCCCTCGGCCTGGGACGACTCCTGGTGGCCGACGGCACTAGGAGCACCCCCTACACCCACCAACCACGCACGAAACCTAAGGGTCATCCTCGACTCCACACTCTCCATGACAAAGCAGGTCAACGCCGTCTCCTCCTCCTGCTTCAACACCCTCCGCATGCTTCGCAGGATCTTCAAGTGGATCCCCACCAAAACTAGAGGGACGGTCACCCAGGCCCTCGTCAGCAGCAGACAGGACTATGGCAACGCACTCTACACAGGAGCCCCGGTCAAACTCCTGAAACGACTCCAATGCATCCAGAACGCCTCCGCTCATCTGATCCTGGACATCCCCCGCCGCAGCCACATCACACCCCACCTGAAAGACCTACACTGGCTCCCCATCAACAAGAGGATAACCTTCAAGCTCCTCACCCACGCACACAAGGCACTCCATGACACCGGACCAGCGTACCTCAACAGATGATTCAGCCTCTACACCCCCACCCGCCAGCTCCGCTCCGCAGACCATGCCCTCGCCACCATCCCCCGCATCCGAAGACTGACCGCCGGCGGCAGATCATTCTCCCACCTCGCCGCCAAGACATGGAACACCCTCCCCATCCGCCTACGGCAGACCAAAGATCTTCTATCCTTCAGGAGACTCCTCGAAACCTGGCTCTTCGACCAGTAGCAGCACCCTCCCCAGCACCTTGAGACCCTCACGGGTATGTAGTGCGCTTTACAAATGCTATGATTGATTGATTGATTGATGATTCAGAATAAATGTGAAAGGGGCTGAATGTTTCAAAATCTGGAATTTGACCTCTGTAACTATGTAGAAACTATGGATGAGGAGGAGAAACAAATTGCAACATTCATTGGCTGGGCTCAGGGACCATAATTTAATATATTTTTCACAATCACTGTATTCATATGTTGAATCTTGGGGAACTATAGAAAATAGCTGTGGCGACCATAATCCCAATAATTTGGGGCTATGGCTATATCTATGGCATACTTTGCAATACAATCAGGGTACGTTTTAATCTAATAGATAAATATTTATTTGATGATTCTTTATCTAATTTGCACAACACAGATGCCTCTATCACTCTTGGCCACAATATCAGAAATTCACTACTGACACCTATAAACCAAAAGAAATAGCCCTGGAGGTAAGCCAATCGGCGCTTAAGATTAACCCTTAATGATGCACCTAGAGTTAAGGCTACTATTATCACAGCAAGGGCCAAATTCAAACATTTTATTATGGAGAGGAAGCTGGCTATTAGAAAAGAAACCTGAGAAACCTGAGAAAATGTAATCATTGCAGGTGCAAACAAAGACCCAGGGTTTTTTGGGAAAATAGTGAATTCAACCCTCTCACTAGGCATTATTATGATATCCAAGCTGACACCTAGGTTGAGTACTTCGGAGTCATTAATTGTCTGGTAACACATCAGGCAGAACATTGGCTGGTTCAGATCCTAATGTTTCCCTCAATATCAGATTTAAAATCCAAGAAGTTGAGACTGCAATAGCAAAAAGTCCTCACAACAAACTCCTCTGACCTGATGGGGGTTCCAATGGACATGTACAAGGCCTTGCCCGAGTTCTGTGCACTCATTATTACCAGTGCCCAAACCTCCGTTGTAAGCTCCAAGTTACTGAGCTCCTGGCACATTTCAGTCATCATCTCGGTGTTCAAAAAAGGTAATAGGCAGGATCTGGCCTATTTTCCAGCCAGACTCTGTTGTCAAAATTGCTAGTCGCATTGCCCTGTAGAGGACTGTGAAATCTCCAGGGTCATGTCACCTTCCAGTATGGATTCAGGAATGGTATGGGCGCCCAGGAGTAGTGTTTGAACCTATTACTGCTCATAAGGAAATAAACAATAGCCAAGAAGGGGTCCCCATATCTCTCCTTCATGTATTTCACCAGGTCAACGGGCCAAAGCTTTGGGGTATTGTCACGTTTAAATCATAGGCATGAATGGGGAATGAATGTGTGAACTACATCTGCCAGAATGCCTAGGGAGGATGTAGTCCTATCTCCACATCTGTCTTCCTTCTTCTACTTAGGCCCCTCCCGCTTTGTTACCGGTGCTTGTCACCTCATTTCAGAGTGTAGAGTTGTCCGGCATTCTGACCGGCTTTTTTTGAGCATTCTTTTCCTGCAGATTACGGAATCACGCGGAGAAGGAAGGCACTCCCAGTCCCCTCCAGAGCGCGACCTTCGCTCTTGCCTCGCCCTGAGGAAAACAAAAAGATCCTCACGTTGAAGCGCACGGACGCGCTTAAACGTTGCATTTGCCTTCGCACTTGGGGCGCATAACTTTGTCTCATGAAAGCGCACAGATGCGCTTTCAACCGAAAGACATTTCTTCCCGTTCCGTGTGAGAAACAGAATACGGGAGGCGCACGGCAGCACTTCCTGAGGATATAGCAAGAGCTCCCACTTAATATTTAAAAGCGCAGGGAAGTGCTCTCTTTGTACACTTCTTCGCACTGGGGCGCATAACCTTCGCAGACAGCGCTTGGTCGCGCTTCAAGGATTTTGGAACCCGGAAGGATTATTCCCTTAATACTATGAGCTGCTGAGAGGCTTGGATTAGATTCCATCTGTACATTTATCCTACACGCAGTTTTGTGTAGAAAAGAAGAATCTTACCTTTTGAACCTTTAAAGACACAGACATGTGAAATAATGAGGCAAGATCTTCGTGAGTAAGTTTATTGTAATACATACTCGACATCTATGGCCCAGGACTGACCGTTATTCCACGGGCGCTCACCTTAGAATCGTCATAACATTCGGGAGAGCGTAAGAGAACGGGAGGAGGAGGGGGCAGGGAGGAAAAAGGAAGGATGGAAGATACCAATAGGTATAATTAAAACAGATAGAATACAACACATCTCCTTCCTTAAGGAAAACAATTTGCATTGTGGAAATACAACAATAGTACAGAACCAAAGATTATGTCATGCAGTAATCATTGTCACATAACGTTTTTTTACATTGGTTCCTAAGAAACCTTCCGTCCAGTACAGTGGTAGGTTTGTCAATAATTTGTGTTTCCTGTTCCCCAGAGGAACCTTGAACATCTATTACTATCTATTACTCTGTCGTAACTCCAAACCAGTCCATCATCAAGATGTACCACATTATTAAACACTTTACAAATTCTTTTCTTTTCCGAAAACTTTGAACAACCAGAATGGACAGATCTTTGCAATTTTATTCTTACCACATCTCCAACTTTCCAATTACTATTTTAAAAAAAAATATTTTGTTGGTTTACCTGTTAACATATATCCTTTGATGTTCTTGGATCTTGTCACTTATCATGTTTCGATCTACCACCTTCACGTCATTGCCAACTAGCCGTAATGGACTTAGCTTTGTGCCTGGTTCTCTACCTTTGAGAGCTTTAAAAGGTGACACTTTGGTGACAGAATGAGGGGTTACTAAATAAGACCAAACGATTTTGTCTAACTCTTTCTTAACAGTTGTTCCTCTGTTGACACTCGATTGAATACAATCTTTAATCATGCGATTTATCCATTCCACTAAGCCATTGGCTCTGGGACAATAAAGAGCCGATTTAAGATGTTTTACAGATAACTTTTGCAAAAACTCTTTCATAGGTGATGAGATGAATTGGACCCCATTGTTTGTTATTAAAGTCTGAGGTACACCTTCATTCCTAAACACATCCTGTAGGAACATACTGACTGTGCTGGTGACTACACAACTCTGATAACCAGCCATTTAGAATGATAATCTACCAATGTTAAGATAAACCTTCCTCCTAAGCCTTTGACATCCATAGGGCCAACAATATCCAAAGCCAACTTATTCCAAGGTGTCTTGTGTTCTTCTACCGCAGAAATCAGACCCTTGTGTAATTGCTTGCTTTTGTCACTACATGCACAACTTACACATTGCCTGATGTTTCTTTCAATCATGGAGTCCAGTCCTGGCCACCAATAATGTAATCTGGTCTTGCTCTTAGTTAGACTGCACCCCAAATGACCTTCATGGGCTAATGTCACAATTTTCTCTCGCAAATTCTCTGGAGGGACAAGTTTGTTACCTCTATACAGATTGTGATTGTGTATGTATAATTCATCTCTCACCTCCCAGAAAACTTCTGACATTACCATTTAACTCAGAACATCCCTTAGGCCATCCATTAAGGATGAATTCCTTCACTTTTTTAACATTGACATCTTCCTCTACACTATCTTCCCATTCTTTTTCTTGTATGCCTTCAGTGATGGTTGCTACCACAAATTCATCATCTTCATTATTTTCCCACTCATTGCTTGGCAAGGGTAATCTAGACAGGAAGTCTGCTGCATGGCTACTTGGCCCTGGGATGTACACAATCTTAAAATTATACCCCTCTAGTCCAAGGAACCATCTAGATAATCTAGGTGTAGTTCTTTCAATGTTCTTCACAGAAAACACATTCACTAGGGGTTTGTGGTTTTGAGGACAAAAGTAATACCCCACAAGAATATCCGAAAATGCTTGACAGCCCAAAAACATGCCAATGCTTCTCTTTTTATTACAGAATATCGTACCTCTGCATCAGACAGGGCCCTTGACGCAAATGCTACGATCCTCTCCTCCCTATCGACAACTTGACTGAGTGTCGCACCTATGCCTTTTGTGCTGACATCAGTCGTGAGTATAGTGCGTTTACAAGTGTCAAAGTTTCCTAGGAAAGGTGCATTGAAAATATATTCTTTTAGTTCATCAAAGGCTTTTGTACACTCCATGCTCCAGACACATTTTACATTTTTCTTTAACAAATTTCGTAAAGGATAAGTGATATCAGCAAAATGTTTCACAAACTTTGAGTAGTATTCCAATAATCCAAGATATGATCTCACCTCGTCTTTTGTGGTGGGTACTGGTGCTGACCTGATTGCTTCTACTAAAGCCATCTTTGGTTTGATGCCTTCTCTAGAAATCACATGCCCTAGGTAAGTGACTGATTTCACTCCAACTTGACATTTCTCTCTTTTTAATGTTTGCCCTGCATCTTTCAGTTTATTCGAAACTATCCTAAATGACTCATTGTGTTCCTTTTCATTCTTACCAAAAATCAACAAATCATCCTGGAAGCATAACACTCGGCTAACACCTTCCAGAATTTTTTGCATTGCCCTCTGGAATACCGCGGCTGCAGATGCCAGTCCGACTGGCATCCTGCAAAACCTGAAAGCACCAAAGGGTGTGATGAATGACGTTAAAGGTTTGCTAGAGGGATGAAGCCTCACCTGGTGATACGCTGAGGATAAATCTATAACTGAAAAAAATTCAGCATCACTTATCTGACTTAGCATTTCATTTATGTTCGGTAAGGGATGTCTATCAATCCAAATATTATTGTTTAGCTCTCTCAAATCTATGCATATTCTGATGGCTTTGTTATGGGGTTTAGGAGTAATCACTATGGGAGCCACACACTCCGCACACTCAATCGGCTCAATTACCTCTTGACTGACAAGTTTGCTTAATTCCTCCCTGAGAGTTTCCTTCAGCAAAATGGGTATGTTCCTACACTTGTAAACTACGGGTTTGGTATTTTCTTTTAAGACTATTTTATGTTGGAAATCCCTCAAGCACCCTAGCTTGTCCGTAAATACTTCAGGGAATTCATTAAGCAATTCTGTACCGCAAACTGACCTAGTTACTAATAAAACAGGTACTTCTGCTGTAGGATCAAGTTTGAATCCTAAATCTTTTTGATGTGCCCATCCTAAAAGATTGGATCCCTGTTTGGCTACATATACTTTCCCCACAGTGCTTCTGTCTTTGAACATAATCTTCATGACTGCTACACCTTCCAACGGTATAGGATCCTTGTTATATCCTACCGGTACCACATCTGGTTCAACGAGCAGCACTTTTTGAGCATCAAACTTTGAATGGAACATTTCGCGGTTAATAAATGTAAACGGGGAACATGAGTCTGCAAACACTTCTACTAATTTCCCATCCAACACTATCTCACATTTAGGTAAGTTAACCATGTTCACTTCATTTTTTCCTTCTACATCAACTTGTAAAACAAATCTACTACTATCTTGATCACCCGTTCCTATAGCATTGACTGTTCTGACAGACACATCCTTACACATACGTGCAAAATGTCCCTTCCGGCTACATTTCCTGCACGCAGCAGTTCACTAATTGGTCTCTAATGAGCGAATCTGTCAAATCATTGAATTCACATGTGTTCGCTAGTCCTCTTAGTATTGCTATATAGTTGCCAACACTCTCATTCTTGCCTTGACTCCTGGCAAAAAATGTATGTCTTTCTAAAACTACATTTATTTCATCAGCGAATTGTAACTCCATCTTCCTTAGCGTTATTGCATAAACATCTCTGTCCCCATCTCCCACTTCATCCTCCTCAATCTCTGGTAGACTATCATATACCTTCTTCCTTCAGCACCCAGGTTGTGCAATAATATATGTTGCCTTCGCAACGCTGAGAATCCATTTGCACCTATGGCTATTAAATAAGTCTCAAACCCCTTGATCCAGTTCTTCCACGTCATGGTGGGTTCCCCTGCCTCTGAAAGAAAGGGAGGGAGTTGACTCATGCTTGCCGCTGCCATATTAATCAAGGAAGGTAGCACGTTAAATGTACTTGTAACAGCACCACTTATTATCATTTACTTCTTTTCTTCTTTTCCTCTTTAAATAAAACAGCATCCATAATGTTTTTTTTAGCAGTTAATGAAGATAGTACATACTGTAGAGAGAATGCCTCCAATTAAGAATATACTTCCTTCAATAATGATTTTAGATCGTTCCTTAAAGTCAGGAATGAATGAGATTCTGTTTCCAAATGCAGAAAGGATGCTCTTTTGCCTAATATTCCTTTAACAAGAGAAGCTTGCAAGCTCCCTCCACTTCACATCGGTGAAAAGTAGAATTATAACCTTCAGTAGTTGAGAGGGTGAAAAGAGCAGAGGTTTAATTCTTCTTAAAGATGTGCCCAAATCACCGCACGAACCAGGACCTCATAAGCTGTCCTCAGAGCTATTATAAAAATGACCAATGTGGAATGTCGTCTTAATGCGCTATTACTAGCTCATTCCTCATACGTTAAACGCCAACAAAATATTGTAAGGTAAACTCACCGATGACAAGGAATTGTTAAAACAGGTCTAAAAACCCCTCGAGAATTACCGCGCTGAAGACAAACCTCTTCTCAAAGACGGGACTCCTCCCCAGGGGCAGACACAACGTGACGCGTCTGTACTCCCTGGAGGTTCACCACAAGCTCCACCCAAGATCGACGATACCGCCTGACCCGGATGAAATCTTCTGAAATCTCCCACAACACACCAGGAAAGCCTTCTTCCGCACGGATTATTCTGAGAGGATAGCAACCATCAGCAATTTCCACTTGAATTGCCTTCAAAACGGATTCCCCAGCGCATCCGATCTGGGCTACTGGAGGAGGGGATGTCGAAAAGCTGCCCTCCACGCAACTGGATCCCGTAACTCGTCGCCAGTGAAATAACGAGGCAAGATCTTCGTGAGTAACTTTATTATAATACAAACTCGACATCCATGGCCAAGGAATGACCGTTATTCTAGGGGCGCTCACCTTAGAATCTTCATAACATTCGGGAGAGCGTAAGAGAACGGGAGGAGGAGGGGGAGGGAGGAAAAAGGAAGGACGGAAGATACCAATAGGTGTAATTAAAACAGATAGAATACAACAACATGCATTACCAGAGGTCTGCCTGGTAACAGATAAGTACTTTGCATTATCTGATGACAGAACGTTATCTGCTTTTGTACTAATGAAAGGACTCTATCACTGAGGAAAGAAGTGATATGAACATTACTTGTTTTCTTTTCTTTATTTTGACCTTTTTGTGCCTTTTTGTTATGAAATGAGGGCAGCAGCTTTAAGAGTAAGTGTACTACAGCACATCGTTTACATTGATAGAGATTGAAGGAATTGTATGGTAACTTATGTGTGTTGTGTTGTGTCTCTTATACAGGAAACGCGGGGCTACCATAGGAGTGAGATCTACACAACTCCACGCCAGCGCTCGTTTGAATACTTTAACTGCTGCAACTTTATTGTTTTGTTTGTCCCTTTTTTCCCCTTCCCCTATTGTGGTCCTATCTGCTGAGGTTTTCTAGTACTCGCAGGTGGTCTCATATAGGGGGAAGAGGAAAATTAGCATCTTACATAGCTCCCGCTGTATCCGGCTGACCAGGTTAGTGTTAACCTATATCTCTGTCTTGACAGGTATTTTAGTTCATATGGACCTGCAGCAAGACCTCATAGATTTCCTCTGAGATTTACCACTAAGCCTAAATGGTTTGGTGTGGTATAGGTGCAAGGGGGGAAAGCGCTAATTCAATTGAGCTGGCCCCCCATATTGTTTCAGTTTTCCTAAATA
Source organism: Triturus cristatus (assembly GCF_964204655.1). Classification (NCBI taxonomy): domain Eukaryota; kingdom Metazoa; phylum Chordata; class Amphibia; order Caudata; family Salamandridae; genus Triturus; species Triturus cristatus. The sequence continues at coordinate 79,669,731 of NC_140588.1, forward strand.
AATGCCCACAGTAAAAAGGTCTCCTGTACCAGCTCAATTATATACAGGTGATGCAGTGCTCATGTCCCATACCCCAGCGGGCCTTAAAGTTTTGATTTATAACTTTGTAGAATAAATGGACAGTTAAGACCTCAACACAATTTTTCCTAAAATACACTACATGGCTTGTGTGAGTAGATTGTCCAAGATCAGACCGATAAATATCAAGCGCAAGAGCATTTTGAGAACGTGGACCTGTCTCTCTAATAGGTCTACGAGATTGAATCAATCAACTATGTTGCTTTTTAACTTTGCCAAGAGAGTTGGGAATAAACCTATACCAGCCTCGTTAGAAATATACAAACGCAAATGCTTACCAATGCTAACATATGATGAAGCAATCTGGGGACAGTGGGATACCAAAAACCTCCAAGCTGAAGAAAATATTCTGCAGGTGCCTCCTTAGTCTTCCGCCAAGCAGTCCTCACTATTTTCCTTATGAGGAACTAGGAATCAGATATGCGCATGACTACACTAAATTAGCCCTAATGTTATAATAGTTGTCGATCTGGGCCAATAAACACACTGGGCCCGATTCACAGAACTAACTTCAGACAAAATCCTAAACTTACTACCATTTTGGTATTCACAGAAGGCATTTACTCATTATGGTATTCACAGAAGGCACTTACTCATCCTATCTTTAAGACTTTTGGTATTCACAGAAGGCATTTAGGAGTCCTAAAGTTAGGACTCCTAACTTCTGTGAATACTGAAATAAGTAAGTGCCTTCTGTGAATACCAAAATGAGTAAGTGCCTTCTGTGAATACCAAAATGATAGTAAGTTCAGGATTTTATCTTAAGTTAGTTCTGTGAATCGGGCCCGCTACCCTCAATAGGGATAAAAATGAGGATTGCCTTGTGTGTGTTTTGGTGCTCAAAATACCTTGGTTTAGACCCATTGGGGTCTTGATTCACAAAGGTAATATACGAGTAGTATCTTTATGGTTGCAGAGTCTACGTAAATAACAAGATAGGACTGTCCTATCTCTAGGTGTGCCGAGACTATGCAGTTGAAAAGATACTACTCATAAATCACCTTGGTGAATAGTAAACAATTTATATCTTACACAAAACTGTAAATGTACCTTTGTCAACCAAGTCCATTAGACAGATATTTTAAAATGTAAGAAGGCCTGTTCTGTATCGTATGCCTTTCCAGATCACAAAGGTGAAAGATTCTTGAGTTTAAAAAGTCCTATAGGGATATGATCTCAATGAATAGAGAGATAATTGAAATGTGCAACGTGGATATGTCAACATCAAAATACTTCTGACCTTGAGCTTTATCTATCCTTTGTAGACAACGAGTGTTAAAGATCACCATTGATAACATTCTGGCTGGGTATTATGAGATGTTACTTGTGTTTTCTTCTGGGACATTCCGATTCTGCATTGATCCAACCATACCAAGCCTTTCATGTGCCAATATTTCTTACTTCTCAAATCATAAACTCTATTTCTAACAGATGTTATGAAATTATACTGTTTGCCACTTGGTAGGTAGCGTTCTAAAACCTGTTGTACGGTTTAGAAAATCAATGTTTTTTAATATAACATGTTCTTATAAAAAGATGGCTTATGAATGACTGTACATAACTTATTGTATTTTCTTTTGCTTCAATTTTAGTATTATGAATTGAAGTGTATATTGCTTTCAAAGATGCTCTGATTGTTTTTATATTCACCCGTATATCGTCTGTTTAAACTGTAATCACTTTTAAGGCTAAATTAGAAGTCAAAGAAAAGTATTATGTGATTTGATTTGAATCTGAGGGCAACCTCCTTGTAGCTTATGGCACAAAGCAGGCAGGCTTAACTTAGGGCAATATGTAAAGTATTTATCCAGTACTAAATCAGCAAAAAGTTCATATTCAAAACAATGAAAATCCCAAACCAAACTAGAAAACTAGAGTAAAATCTAATTTTAGAAAAGACATCAAAATGACATAAAAATACAATAAGGGGAATGAAAATATAAGCTTCCAAAGTTTTACCCAGAATTAGGACCAAGAAGCATAAGGTGCCAATGACAGTCAATGGTTATGGAAGGCTGGTGTTATATTCCTGAGTTAGGCCCATATAGCAAAGCAGCTTATTCCTTATGTTGTCCTAGAAAATAAAGTTTCAGCAGTGACCTTTTGCACACATTTGCATGCACGACAATATAGGATTATTTTTTCTGGAAACTACTTTGTTTATACATCCAGCTTCGTACAACATTGTCACAATGTCCTGAACATCATGTACTAGGCCTCTCTATGCACTAGGTACTGTTGCTACTGGTCATCTAGGCAGTTGCAGGAAAAGGCATCTTGTTGTGCCCTTTTAGCTTAAACAGGAGGTCAGTTTATGACCCTTGGAGTGTACTTCTTTGTCATGTATAGAAGAGGGAAAGCAGGTCCAGTCCTTTAGGACTCTTCTCAGGTCTCATGCAGCAGGATCAGTTCTTTTATTATCTTTCATAACTTCAGTAGGGTTCTGAAGTGAATACCTGGAGGTGCCACATTTATGCCAGGCACTAGCTAGTGTTTAGGAATGACTGCTGCCATGCCTTAATCAATGGGGTAAAAGTTCCAGGCACAAACCCTACTCCTTTTGGCATTTCCAAAATGGCAGAAGTCTTCAACCACTCTTAACTTGTGCTCTGAGGAATGTGTGTGTGTGTGGGTATTGTACTCTGGTAATCTTAGTGTAATCCTGCATCTAACACTAATATCCAGTTTGGGGCAGTCACTGTACCCCCAATAAACCCATACACAGAAGTGTAAGAGAACAAAGTATGGTTTCCCAGCAATCAGACAATGGATACACAAGAATTGTTTTAGAATCCTATTCTTCTTCTTTTAAAGTGCACCCCTAGTGTCATATCAAACAATCCAATGACCCGTCAAGCAGGACTCAAAATTCAAGCGGGATTTGTCACAGTAATGTAAAAAAGAAGCCCATTGTGATTAAAGCCTGTCTGGCTGGGGGAACAGAGGTTGGGCCCTGCCAACATGTCAGCTAACATTTGCCTGTGACACAGGAGGTCTCTTTCAGTTTAATACAATTCCTGGGCCCAACCCCACAGGTCATCCTGTCAGGAGAACAACAAATCCAACACCAAGGCCTTTGTTCTCTGCTCTGGGAACTTTATTCATACCTATTCAAATTCTAATTAATGACTGGCAGAAATAGGATATCAAATGCAAATTTAGCATCCAGGAACTTCAGGTAGGGAAAGGTAACATTCTAAAAGTCACTTTTTCCTATTGTTTATTAATAGTGCTGACTTCACCATTAAATTGCATTTTTTTAGCCATTAACAATAGCTGTTTAATTATTTTTCCAGCTAGTCCCTTTTCTGAGATACAACATTGGATTTTTTAATCTGCCACAGTGAAAAATAGCTTTTGGTTGTTAGTCACTGTTAGGACATAGTAACACTATATTTTGAAATGTCCTACTTTCAAATACCATGCACTCTTCTTTATGGGTGACAAGACGTATATACCGATGACCCATAGACAAGGTTTGACCTGTCAAAAAGGTTTTTTTTAACAGGTCAATTTTCAGTTTTTACAGTGCTGCAGTCAGTCTCCACTGGTAGGCCTGAAGGCATGTTTTACACTGTGACTGTAGTAAATGACACCATAGGTGCTGCAGCTCACTAGTGACATTTACCTTACAGGCCCTGGAAACATTTTGTACCATATATTAGGGGCTTAGTGGTAAGTTAAATATAGAAATCAGGATTATACCAATTCAGTCATGGATAAGAGGGAGCACAGACCCTTTACTATTGATTAGCGGGTATAAAGTGCACAGAGGTTTAATACCGGCATAAATATAGGGTCCAGCATAAGGAAAGAAATATGGGGTGACCACTCAGATAAGGTGGATTTCCTGCAATATCCAGTAATATGTATTGAACCATACAGCAGAAATGATGTGAGTGTTGATTTCTCACCAAATGACGGGGACAATACTTCCCCCATTAGCAAGCTATAATGGGGCATAAAGGTATTAGGGGAAGTCTTAGTTGCCACTCCTCGAATGTCCTTCAGGAAAGCACCTTCATAGCTGCCAAGGTGAAGAAATACCCTGGAGGGTGTGAGCAATTGTGGTGTTGAATGTGGTGAGGTTTTGTGTTCTCACTGTGGAATACACTCACAAAACCACATTGGGTCCAATCAGGTGTGTTAGCTCAAGCCTGGGTATCTGTTGCTTCCAGCAGTTAAGCATAAACAAAGGAGCAAGTGAATGTGTTTAGAAGTACCAAAATAACAGAATAAGAAAGTCATGCAATGCGGCAGAAATATGACACCAATTTATAAAACTAGAATGTTTGTTTAAGAATTTGTAGACACTAAAATTAACAAAATCCACCAGAGGGTCCTGGGGATATAGATTTTTAAGTGAAATGTAAATATAATTCTTTACTCCGAAACACGAACTAGTTTGGAAACTTTGTAAAACTTTTAAAGAGTTGTGTTTTAACAATTTTTACCCAAGTTGGGCCACCAAATCTGATAGGCGGAAGATCAAGAGGCCCAATAAGGAGTAGTAAGACAGTAACCTTGGCACCAAAGCAGTCTCCAGTCCAGTTCCAGGCTCTATTGCCGAACTGCCATAGACATTTATGGAGTGGTCCTGATGCAAGGTATACAGGATGCTGAAGATGCTGTGCTGTTGACTGAGGTTTTCCTGGGGCTACTTCTCAGTCTACAGTCCAGATGGGGCATCTTTGGCAACAGAGGTTGAGGTCCCTTGAAGTCCACTTTGGTCCAGCATAAGTCCAGGGGCCACTGGACTACTTGTCTCTTGTCACAGCAACTCCAGTGGTTTCCATTGAAAAAGTTCAGTATCGATCTTGGGCAACTGAACTGCACTTCAATGACTCTCCAAGGACTGGCAGATTCAGGTGCAACATTTGAGTATAAGGAGTTGATTGTCTCGGAGGCACATCAGCAGTCAGTGGAAAGCAGACAATTTTGGCTACTGACTAGCCAGAACTGGTGCTGTAACAGGAAGCCAGTCAAACATCTCTTAGAGTTCACCTCTTCTGTCTGGGGTTTAGGATCAACTTTTTCATAGGCATCACAGGGACAGTCCTCTCGTAGTTAGCCCAAGGATAAGCATGTGCAGCCGAGCGGTTAGTGGAGCCTCTCTTGCCAGGTCCAGGGACAGCAGAGCAGCTCTTCTTCAGTTGTCTCTCCAGTTCAGAAGTGATATGATGTCTGGGTGCCAGGGGTGTCATATTTATGCCAAAAAAGAGGCCTTTGGGATGCATTGGTTACCAGTGAATGGGCTGCTAGTACCCTCCCTGCCAGAGGATGACTTCCTGCAATATGTGGCATCTAGTTATCATAGAGCGCAATATTCTGCCCACTCTCAAGATGGTGGAACCCCTCTCTTGGTGTGTTGAGCTTGGTAGCTCAGCCTAGAAGTGTGGCTACCTGAGGGCTACATGCCCAAGAGAAAAACCGTGTGGTAACTGGACTCCCCTTTCTGTCCCTGATGCCAACCCATCTACCGCAGCAAAAGAGCAGCCCCTCTCCTGAGTGTCCACCATTTGCTCATCAAAAAGGGATTCCCCTTTAAAGCTCACCTTCTGGGTTCACCCTCATTTTGCTTTTTGCCAAGGAGAGGTAACACTTCTTCCAACAGCAGGTCTCTATTATTTGTACTCCAGGGAGTTGTTCACACTTATCCCCTGTGGGGCAGAAGGCTGTCTTGTAGCCAGCTTCTGCAAATGGCCACTGGAAAACTTGCACAACATGCTGGCAACTTTTTAAAAGTGGTTTATAATGGGTATTTGGTGTAGTGTGGACGTGGAGCAGTTTCCCATCAACATGAGATAAAAATATACTGATGGACAGAACTGATTTAACTTATGAATATAAGGGCGTCGGTCTTATTGCTCTTATAAAAATAGTTCCTTGAATGTTAATAATAGGCAATGGTGGCTCGCAGAGGGAGTGCTGTGGGGCAGGGGCAGGGTGGGGGGTAGTGGAGTCGAACATATGACAGGCAGGAGTAAAGTAAGTAAATAAATAAATAAAACTATTTAACTTGCGCTCGCTGCATCACCTAGTTGGCGATGCAGCGAGAGCAAGGTAAATAGTTTTATTTATTTATTAACTTTCTTTACTCCTGCCCATTGTATGTCCGACTCCACTACCCCCCCACCCTGCCCCTCCCCCACCCCACCCCACCACCCCACAGCACTTCCTTTCCAAGCCGCCACTGATAATAGGAACAGCCCTGCGGAAGACAATTAGAAAATATTTTCCTAGTGAAACACTTGCTGGCTAGTGTTACAAAGAATTTGTGCATAAAGGATATAAAGCTTGCTTCCTTGAGAATAAAGTACTCAGCAGACTTTTCATCTACGATTGGAACTCTTTTGTGGTGGAGTGCTTGGGAATTATTTTTTTTTGCAATGGACAATGGAATTGTCCAATTAATTTCATAACTTAAAGTACCAACTTTAGTCCTCTCATTAAAACGGTATCACAGCTGAGTTTTCAGCGTATAACCCTGTACTTGTCAATAGTTTTTCCACAGTTAAAATTACAATTTGCAGTTCTTACTGTTAGGACATATAAAAGTGCAGTCCCTACCTTTTAATACACCTGCCTTAGGACCCGAAAGGCCTATTCTAGGGGTGACTTTTTCTATAATAAAATGGGAGGGATGAGCTGTGCCAGCTTTAAAGCTGCTCTGCTAGTCTGCAATATTAGGCTAGGAGGCATGTTTGCACATTTTAACATCCACAATAATTGCTGCATCGATGCTGGGACATATTTACTTACATGTCCTGGGAAACCCTAGCCCCATATACTATGGACTTATAAATAAGTGAAGTTAGTTGAATTGGGTATAAGCCAATTAAACTTATACTTTTAAGGGTCAATGCATTGGTACTGAGGGCTGGTTAGCGGGCCTCGGTATACTTTCAGACTCAAAGACATAGTATCATCTGTCCACAACTTTAAGCTTGATCATGAATAAAGAGACATTTTCATGTAGTGGGTGTGTCCAGAACAGAGGAAGGTAAAGGGACATCTGCTTTAGCATAGGTAAACGAGTTTGTAGTATTTACCTATCTACTATACGTAAAGGCCACATTTGCCGACTTCTGCTCCCGCCTCCCTGCTGCATGTCCCTCCCCCTCCCCTACGGCTGTGCAGCTGGCGCGCCTAAGGCAAGCCCGTCTTTCGCCCATCCACGACCCGAATGCGGCCAGCGCCAGGAACTCTGGATCTCCAGGATCCTCGTCTAACACCACCCACGGACCGTTCTCATGCAGACTCTGCTGCAGATCCTTCACCATCGACACAACCAACACTACCACCAAAGGCCCACCTGATGCACGCACCGCCAAAACCCTAACCTGCATTCTCCTCAATGTACACTCCCATCACTGACACGCCGTAGAGATCTGGGACCTGATCGACACCCTCTCATCCGATGTTGCCTTCTTCACAGAAACCTGGACCAACGCCACCTCTGGCCCCAACATCGCCACTGCCATCCCCGACGGCAACACAGATCCAAAGAAAGGACCGCCCCCACCGCCAAGGAGGAGGACTCGCCATCACACTCAAGACCCCCCTCCGACTCTCCACATCCAGCACAAGCGACCCCCACTCCAACACAGAACACGTCCACTTCCAGATCCAGCCCAGCCCTAGGACCACGCTACATGGCACCCTCATCTACAGACCACCAGGACCCTGCACCCATTCCGCAACTGCCATCACCGAGTTCGCTGCACCCCACGTCATCACCTCCATGGGCTACATTCTACTCAGAGACCTGAACTTCCACCTCGACAATGGCGACGACCCCTCCTCAAAAACCTCGCCAACCTCGGACTGAAGCAGCTGGTCAACACTCCCACTCACAGAGCTGGACACACCCTCAACCCCATCTTCGCGGGAGGGACAAACATCCGCTTCACCCACACCACCCAGACCCTCTGGATGGACAACCACTGCGTCCACTTCACCTTCAACACCACCACCACACCCAAGCGCCCCCGCGCCCACCGTGAAGGAACTGGAGCAAGGTCACGTAGGAACACCTCAAGACCACCCTCCTAAAAGACTGGATCCAATCCTTTCTCTCCGGCCAAACCCAGAGGATCAGACTCCCTCCCTTCCTCTCCGAACCTACCGATATCAACTGCGGAGTTCCTCAAGGATCCTCGCTCAGCCCCACGCTCTTCAACATCTACATGGCCCCCCTCACCGCCACCGCCATCGTCAGACAGCATGGGCTCAGCATCGTATCCTACGCCGACGACACCCAGCTCATACTCTCACTCACGAAAAATCCCGAAGACACCAGACTCAGTTTCCAGGAAGGAATGAAGAACGTGGCAGCCTGGATGAAAGATAGCTCCTTGAAGCTCAACTCAGAGAAGACCGAAGTCCTCATCCTTGGACCATGCACCTCCGCCTGGGACAATACCTGGTGGCCCACCGCCCTTGGGAATCCACCCACACCTACAGACCACGCACAAAACCTCGGTATCATCCTCGACTCCTCCCTCTCCATTAACCGCCAGATCAACGCCGTCGCCTCCACCAGTTTCAACTGCCTGCGCATCCTCTGTAAGACCTTCAAATGGATCCCCCCCGACTGCAGAAAGACCGTCACCCACGCACTCATAACCAGCAGACTGGACTATAGCAACGCCCTATGCGCCAGAATCAACAAAACCCTTCTACACAAACTCCAAACCATCCAGAACGCAGGAGCCAGATTCGTCCTCGAGACTCCGCGCCACAAACACATGACCCAAGACCTACGAGTCCTCCACTGGATCCCCGTCGAGAAGAGGATAACCTTCAAACTCCTCACCCATGCCTACAAATCCCTCAACAACTCTGGACCCAAATACGTCAACAAGAGATTCTCCTTCCACGTACCCAAGAGGAACCTCCGCTCCGCCGACCTTGCCCTGGCAGAGGTCCCCAGCATCCGCAGAAACAGAGCAGGCGGGACAGCCTTCTCCTACATCGCGGCCAAGACCTGGAACGAGCTCCCGGTGAACATCAGACGCTCCCCAACCCTGCACACATTCAGGAAGAACCTCAAGACCTGGGTCTTCGACTGATCCGGAACTGCCCTGCCCCCCAGCGCCTTAAAACCCTCACGGGTGAGTAACGCGCTCTACAAACCCCTGATTGATTGATTAATTGAACTCCAACCAAAAATGGAAAGTCAACCTGAAAGCCCTCTGGGACTTATCTTCCTGCCAGGAATCTGGGAAATTACAACTTCTTCATATCTTCCCAGTCTCTGTACAAAAACTTTGTAATGACTTTATGAATATGAGGAGAATCTGGGTCTTTGCTTCTGTAATGCACAAAAAAACATCCTTATCAACGCCACAGATGAAGATGAAGGTACATACATATTAGAATGAACTTGTTTTATCACTACGGTAAGGACCTTGCGCTGCACATATTTGTTCTACTGGTGAACATCCACCTCTGAGATATCACTGTCAGAGGCCTGAGGTGGAGGCTTCTTTTTTGGAGGCGGACTATCTTTAGCCTTAAAAGGTACTTCAACAGCTTTGTAAATTACATTCTTCAACATGTTCATCTCTTTCAGATCAGGGGATGAGTTGTAGAACCTTCATGCCGAGAATAATAACCAGAGTAATCCTTGTATATATGACTCCTCTTCTGCCCTCGCATTTTCTCCGTGGGGAGAAGATGAGGGAGAGCAAATACATTGTATTTGCAAGAGACATAAACAGAGCACTGAAGCACTGCACATCCCCCTTTCTCCCTACACTTAATCAACAAACAGGAGCATCACCAATCATGCAGAACCGTCGCCAGGGAGGACCTGGCTTGGCAGTTCGGGGTGGACTGTTCCCATGAGGCACAGGGTCAAGACTGATTTGCATATGGCCAGGTCTAAACTGGGGTGGCATGGTGAGCAAAAGAATGATGGATTTAACCCAGGTCTCTTGACTGGGGGTGAATGTTTTGATTTGTTCTGCATTCCGTCCATCAATTGTGTGTCTTTTGCTTTCTCGCCCCAAGTGTGCCAGGTATGCCCAGACGTGGGTCCTGGGCTCACTGTGCTACTGGAATCAAGCTATCCTGGCTGAAGAGGGGTAAAACCCCGAAACCGGTCCTAGGATGCTTGTTTCCGGCCCAGGGAGGACCTGGCTTGGCAGTTCGGGCTGGACTGTTCCCATGAGGTACAGGGTCAAGACTGATTTGCATATGGCCAGGTCTAAACTACGGTGGGATGGTGAGCAAAAGAATGATGGATTTAACCCAGATCTCTTGACTGGGGGTGAATGTTTTGATTTGTTCTGCATTCCGTCCATCAATTGTGTGTCTTTTGCTTTCTCGCCATGCCTAAGTCAGGTCTCACACTCACCGCGATGAGGTAAATCCTGCTTCAGAATCAAACAGAAACCTCAGAAGGCAACTACGCACACACACCCTCAATCGCCTATTGGCATGACTATCCACATGTTAAAAAGAACTTGCGGGCAGGTGTACAGGAAGAACGTCAAAGTAGGCCTATCTGCATTTTCCTGAAAAGGAAAGGCAAATACATTAATTTCAGTAGAAATGAAATAAAAATAACAAAAAAATCATACTTTCCAATAGGAGTACAGCTGCCAAAGAGAAAAAAAAGAAAGCGCAAGGGTTCCGCCAACCTTTATGAGCTTGACACAAGACGTACTTGTGTCGGCCATGTTGGTGGGATGAATCATTTATTTTTTACCAATATAGGAGCTAATTGTGGAGGAGGAAACTATCACTCTTGATGTAGACTGGGGCAAGGAAGACTGATGAGGATGTAATTAAAACTAATTGAGCCAGTTATTAGGCATTTGCATCATATGGCCAGACAAATTATCCCTTTCTTAACCCCACTGTTATAGTTTCTCATTTAAACTTCCCTGGTTGATTAAAGTTTTTTCACCTTATAAATTAATGATATTTCAGTGGTACAAAACTAGTTAAAAAATGCGTATACGCAACGGAGGCGTAAGGCCTCGTCTCTGTTCTGCGCTGAGCCTACGCATCTCATCATCATACGGGCCCAGGTTGTGAGTACAGGTAAATCCTTCAGGTGGAATTAATGCATGCCCAACAAACAGGAACACGTCCCCTGAGGAGAGGAATTAATGAAGTATAGAGATGAACTAGCACCTGGATTTAACTTGTTGGTCGGACAGAACTGGGCAGGCAGCCTAGAAGAGAGTGAAACAATGATCAGCCAATCACAGGCGATGGAGAGTCTTCTCATAACTCCTTTACCGTAGTGTCACTGTTGTTCTGAATTCTGACCTTTAGACAGAAAAGTAATTCTGTTCAAATAAAATTGCTCTATTTGAAACAGCCGTGTACACTCTAAAACAAGACTTAATTAAAGCATCAAATGTACCTTTACTTCTGTTTTTTATTTCTCATCGAGAATTGGCTTATGCCGTTGGACATCTGTGATGAAGATTCGCACTACTTAGGTAGCACAAAAATAACTTCTTTTTTTTCTATTTATCGCTTACCAGAAATTAAACATTTCAAGGAACGTGTTATAACTACAGATGTTGTTTTTTTTTCCGTTACGCTGCAATGAATGCAAGTGACATGAATGATCTTGAGTCACTTGAGAACAAAAGGGCTGTGCGTTTGCTATGCGACCAGCCTTCAGCCGTGCAGAGTTAGACCCACTGCACTGTGACTAATCAATCTTCAACAAGAAGGATTATGATTTTATTGGTAAGCCATATAACGAGCACATTTATCGATCCTGATATTTTGTAAATCAATTATGACTTTATGTTCAAGATAAACATGGATTTAAAATGACACATCAAGATTAAATCATCGGTTTGTCCAGGGATTGTCAATTAAAGTATTTTGTACATCCAAGGAAGGGGATATGTTTGACATGTCTCTCTGCCCTGGAGAAAAGAATGCTGTGTATATCAGAACTGAACCAGTGTGTGCGAACTGCACGATTTATAACCTTAAATGCCTTGTAAGCACGAGTAAGGAGTCAATGGACCAGTGCAACATTAACTGTGATGAGAGTCACGATCTGTGTGTTGGAAAGTTTGATTGAATATGGCAGTATGAAATGGGGAGGGGAATAGGGCGCAGCACTGCTTCTGGGCATGAATGGCAGAGCAACAAAGCATAAGAAAAGACCACGCAACATGTAACTGTATGCCCCGTATTTTCAGGAAAAATATATTTTACATAAAGTGGATTATCAAGTCTCCAAGTTAGGCATCTACAAAACACGTCCTTGTTTAATATGTGTTACTTTTTACGTTTTGTCTTATGAACATTGGAATAGTCCACAACGGCAGTTTACCTGACAAGAGCGGATGACACTTTTGTGTGGCAGGTTGTATTCCACAGGGATGTATGGACATTCATGATTGCTTGTTTGCATTAAATGTAAAATAAGTAGGGAAATTATAGTTCCCGTAGTCGGTGACTTGTGAAGTCATTTGACTAGACGTACATAAACACACAAACAAAAAGCCTTGCTCTGGCATTGAAGGCAAATGTAAGAACAATGGGGCAGATTTATGTTCCCTGGCGCATCCCTGCAAATCAGCAAGGATGCGCCAGAAAAGATGCGTCACGCAAGTTTACCCTTGCGCCACACATGATGCGCCGCATTTACAATGCGGCGCATCATGGCGCAGGAATAAACAGATGCGTGACGCATCCGATGGCGTAAGGTTGGCGCAGTGCTTCAGTTGCGTCGCAAGTGCGACGCAACTCCAGCACTGTTCCAACCTACCCTATCCCTAACATGGTGCGTCAAGCCTTACGCCTGCTTCAAGCAGGCGCAGGGTTTTGGCGCATCAGCGTTGGGAAAGTGACTCAGTCAAATCTTATAGATTTGACTGAGTCACTTTTCAGGGGCGTTCCTGCGACGGAACGCCCCCCCCCCTCTGTCGACACGCCCACGTGAAACCTGACGCAGGTTTTACGTGGCGCAGGGCTATACATCGTGACGCATCTCCATAGATGCGTCACGATGTAAATATGGCGCAACGTGGCGCAGGGTTTACACCGCCGCTGCGTCACAAAAGTGACGCAACGGCGGCGTAAAAGTGGCGCATCTCCAATATAGATCTGCCCCAATGACTGCACGGAGAGCACCCAGAGATTCTAAATGAGTCATCGCACGGTCATTTCAATGCCACCATAAATTCCAGGTCCTCCTCGAGAGAATCACCACAACACTGAGGGGGCAAAAAAGAAGATGTAGCAAAGTTGTGCATTAATTTGGCTTACCAACATTTGTGAATGGTGTCTAATTCACATGTAAAAGCCACCAACTCATCCAACCCCAATCCAACTGATTACATTTCTGGAGAAGCGCCTTGACAAGAGAGCGAATAGCCCCCAGACAAAAAAAACACATTCAGAACTTCTGCAGACTTTCCAAGGAGTACTCCAGTGCTATTAAACGTCGGACAGACAAGCTTGACTCCATAAAGAACTTCACCAGTACTGTTTTTTGTGTGAATTACAAAAAGCACCGATCACGCACTAATGTCATCAGGACAGTAAATAAAAGGAGCCGCTTCGATCCTTCTCCTTTTGATGTGTTCAGTGCTTGGGGTCACAACTCAGCCACCAATCTCATTAGTAGCATTATCAATTATACCTCTATCCAGTGAATCCCTTCTTATAATTCACTGCTGGAGGGCAAACCCCAAGCAGAGATGTGCCCACTCAAACAACAGGGAGGTGAAAGAGGAGGAGGGGCCCAGCAGCTGTGGGTAATTGCTTCCCTCATCCTGGGTTTACCCCAATTCACCCATTCGGGGGGCAGAAAGCCCACTAGTCACCAGGGTTTGTTTATATAAATAAATTGGGTGTGGGCCAGCCTGCCCTGGCATTGGGCTGTACGTTCCATCCCTAAATCTCAAACAGTATTCCTGGCCCAGTAGGATTCACTCCTAATATCTGTCTTCCCAGGGGATGGGGGCAGAAATCTCAATGGACACCAGGGGCCTCAGTACAGCAAAATTAACGGTGGTCCAAAAGGTGTTTGCGACCCTCCTTACATCCAAGGGACATTTTGGTATTATAGAATAGGCCAGAGAATAGGCCACAGATAATATGGATCACTGTGGCACACATCTTGCAGTGGCATGATCATGATGGGGCTGTTACATCATATTCATGTGGACTTGCTCCCATGTAATTGAGAGAATACTGCTCCATCTTCAAAGAGAGGCCTGTCTGCATACAGTGAACAATGAAGTCATCATTTTTTCCTGCATCCCTGTCTTTCACTAATGCGCACTCAGTGCTCAGCACAAACTATTCAAGTTTGACCTGCTCTAGGGATAGCATTGTTCTGGGATTTGGGTGCATTCTATATGTAATATGAGCAATGATTTGTTTTAAATAAAAGAACAGAATGTGGGCTAACCATGACCACAGAGCACCTTGTAGTGGTCAACCACGATAGAGCTGACACTCGCATGCATTGGGATACAAGGTCATAAGTTTCTTCTTTGTCTAGTGGGCACAAGGGAGTAGTAAAGTATGCTGTTTGCCAGCTTCAGCAGATGTCCCACTAGAGCAAAACATTTTTTTATTGGTCGTCTTTACTTCCAAGAAAGGAAGAAAGAGGAACGAATGTATCAGAGATCAAGGAAGAAAGGACAATGAAAGAAGGAAAGGAATGAGAAGCAAGACCACCGAGTCACCAAACTGTCAGAATAGCATTAGTGGCATCACATTCCCTTTGACTTTAATGACATCACAGAAGTGACATCATATCTCCATTAACCGTGACTGTCCACAGGATGTGATGATTCATGGCCATAACCCTACATCAAGACATCACAATAAATGTCATTGTTGAAGTTTCATAAGAACTGCATGATAAATATAACAAAACACAGACAAATGTCCTCTTTAGATAACCTGTATTAAGGTGCTTACATGGTGTTAGAAAATGTTAGGGCATAATATTTCCCCTTAATTGTAGTGATCGATTCAAGCAAGAGAGCCGGACCTCTACAGGGAGGTGTAGGGGGTGGTTGAAACAAATGGAGTTAAATAGTGTTTTTAAAAGAAACACAATACACATAAATGTGCTAAAATGCCAAAGGTACTGATAGGCACTCATTAAATATTCAAGTGCATTCATGGTGTGCCAATCCATTGCAACATGACTCTATTGGGGAGATGACCCCTTGTTTTTCAAAATGTGCTGTTGTTACAGTCTGTTACAAATTATATTTATTGAAATAAGAAATCTATTGTGTTTTCATTATTAACAATACAGTTATGCTCAGTGGTGCAAACATCACTTTGTCATTACACTGTCTTGTCCAGGGTGGGACCAGAGGACCACAAGGACTGCACTGATAAAGGTGAGGCCAGAGTTCGAATAGGAGTTTAAGCTATCTCAGGGTCAACATCCCTGCTGGAAGGAGACTGTACGTGACCTTTTCCACTACAACTGCAGCAAACCTATCTTGGGTGGATCAGTTGTCTTCTAACACACACTAAGGGTTTGGCCTGCCTTTCTCTTGTGACCTTCTGTGGTGGCAGAGGCCCACCCTGAACTTGTCAAGCATATCAGTGCTTCAGTGAATGTTCGGCAGAGCTCAGGCTTTTGCACTTTTCTGTTCCTGCAGTGATTATGTTCCTCCATACTGGTGGTGCACTATTCCTTATCTATAATATATGCTCTTTGCTGTTACCTGGCTCCAGTGTTGCGTCTTTTCCTTCTAGAGGAGCGAATAACAGCATTACCCTGTTAGCAGTCTTGACGTCTTGACACTTCTGGCTTACTTAGCCCCCCCTACCCTTGTGGTGGAAGATGTTGTCTGTGTTAGGCTACCCAGAAGAAACTAAGAAGGTGTCCTAGAATATTTGGTGCCCAAATATGGTCTACTACTGTTCTTCGTTCTCAAAGAAAGGGAAAAGGTAAGCAAAATTTACCTTCTCATATTTGGGTCCTTGTGTATGCCATTATAGGACTGTGGGCATCAGAAGTGATGCCCCTAGAGACATGCTTGGAATCAGGTCAGTAAAATACAGTGTAATGTGTTGGAAACAGCCCACTCCCACTCCGCAGGGTGGTGGTGGACCTTCCCGACACAACGGGGTAGCTTGGCTCGAGTGGTCAGGAAACAGGCGCAGTGCTAAGCATACAATATACCCATACAATAACCATGCGTGCATCCGTTCCAAAAACGACTCTACACCGTAAAAATTATGAAAATATTCTTCTTTATCTTTTTTCTCTTAGTTGCTGATTGGGAAAATAAATAACAATCACAGTATATACATTTTAAATAGAGCAGGTCAAATAAATACTGGCTGTTTGCTGAAATAAATAGGGGTGATCATAAATAACAGGGCATAAATACAAGTGCAATATATACAGTCAATTAAATACTTTGAGGTAATAAATACTGTACTAATAAATACTGTCCCAATAAATACTGTACACCAACAAGTCCGGTGGACCTATAAATTCAGTGCAGCAATAAATAGATAAGAACTTAATAAATACAGTATCCCCAATAAATAATTAGAAGTATACAGTACACTTTGTGAATCAGATGGCACTTCAATTCTTAAGGGCTGATTTGGCCCAGGTACAGCTTGTAGGGTGTGGAAGGCTTGAGGGGGGGCTACTCCCTGGCTGAGGCAAAGGCTGAGGCCTAAACTGAGGTAGATCAAAAAGGGGGGAAATTCCAATGCCCTGGCTTCCCTCTCCACACAACCTCTCTAGGTTAGTCCCAGTTCACCCCAGGCACAGTCAGGTGGGTTTCAGCACCTCCCTAGCCCCTTAGAGTAGTCTCTCAGGTCTCCACAGGGCCTTAGGCGCCCTCTACTCCACTTACTGCCCTTTTCTGATGTTCCGACGCCGCTGGAGTCGTGTCGACGCCGTGAGGCGGTTCCGGTTCGGTCTCGGCGGCCTCGGCACAGTGTCAGTTCTTTGACGACGCCGGTAGGCGGTTCCGGTCCGATGTCGGTGGCCTCGGTTCGAACTCGACCTCCGATTCGACGGCGTCGGGCAGTCTCTTCACACGATGTCGACTTCGGGCGGCTCCGGTCCGATGGCGCTCTCGGCTCCGATGACGTCGGCCGGCCTGGCCTCGCTGTCGACTTCCGGCGACTCCGGGGTGCGATCCTCACCCCCGACCTCCGGTGTTCCTCCTTACAGGTTCCGGGCGACTCCGGAGTGCGATCCTCACTCCCGACCTCCGGTGCTCCTCTACCTCGGTCTCCGACGACTCCGGAGGGCGGACTTCACCCTTCCGATGACGCCGCTCACTCGACCTCGGTTCACCTCCTTCTCGACCCTTGGTATTCCACTCGACCTCCGCCGGCGCCCTCTTACGGCCTCAGGCGGCTCCGGGTACGACGTCTGCTACCTCAGTCAGCGCCGCTTCTCCACCTCGGGCTCCAGGTCTTCGGCTACTCGACGCCAGGCTCCAGGGAAACCAGTTCTCAGGTCAGAATCTTGCTGTCTTCTTGTTTCTAAGGCCTGTTCCTGCTGTCCAGGTCCTTAGGATGGTTTCCTTCTGACTTCTTCCCACACAGGGCTATAGGCTGGGATCCATCAGTAGGGACAAGTATCAAGGGTGGGTTTATGGACCCCACTCCAGGCACAAGTTTCCACCCCTACTGCTTCACTCCTTCCTCCTTCGCTGTTGTGCTCCTCTCTCTTCACCAGTCAGGTGCCAACTGCCAGCTCCAACTGCCAACTGCTTCTCTTATCCTCCCAACATTCTAAACGGTTTCCAACTGTCACACAGTTCTGGAATCTCCTGGAAGGTTCTGGAAGGTGCTGGTAGGTTCCAGTGGATGCTGGTGATGTCACAGGAGGCCACCATTTTGTGCTTCAGGCCCTCAGACAGAAGTTTCAGGGGTAGCCAAAATGGCTCCCTGAATCTGTAGCAACACTAAAAAGAAGTCTGGTGGTTCCCAAAAAAAAGGAAAAATTCAAACAGGGTTTGAGGCAAAAGTGGGACAAAATAAATAATGATGAGGAGGGACCACCCAAAAGGCTGACAGGTCTAACACGCGTCCCCCCCAGCTGAAAGTGGGGAGAGCTACCCAACCCCTTGGGAGTTCTCATCACTAAGGCGGAAATACCTTGAGAGACCGTCTGCATTGGCGTGGTCCACTCCAGGCCGATGTTCCACCTGAAAGTCCATCCCCTGTAGGGAAATAGACCACCTCAACAACTTGGGATTCTCCCCCTTCATTTGCATCAGCCAACGAAGGGGTCGGTGGTCGGTCTGAACTAGGAAGTGCGAGCCAAACAGGTATGGCCGCAACTTCTTCAGAGCCCATACCACTGCAAAGGCTTCACGCTCTATTGCACTCCACTTCTGTTCCCTGGGAAGTAGTCTCCTGGATAGGAAGACCACAGGTTGATCCAGACCCTCTTCGTTGAGTTGCGATAACACTGCCCCAATGCCATGTTCTGATGCATCTGTCTGGACAATGAACTTCTTGGAAAAGTCTGGGGCCCTTAAGACCGGGGCCTCGCACATGGCTTTCTTCAATTTCTCAAAGGCTTGCTGACAAGCCTCCGTCCAGACTACCCGTCGAGGTTGTTTCTTGGACGTGAGCTCCGTGAGAGGGGCTACGATGGTACCGTACCCCTTCACGAAGCGGCGATAGTATCCCGTGAGGCCCAAAAATGCTCGGACCTCAGTCTGTGTCTTGGGGGGTTCCCAGGCCATGATGGCCTCGATCTTCGCCTGGAGGGGTTGCACCGTTCCCCTACCCACCAAGTGTCCAAGGTACACTACCGACCCCTGCCCGATCTGGCACTTGCTGGCCTTGATCGTCAATCCAGCTTGTCTCAGGGCCTGGAGAACAGATTGCAGGTGACGCAAGTGATCCTCCCAGCTGTTACTGAAGACGGCTATGTCATCCAGATAAGCAGCAGAGAAACTCTCCATTCCGGTGAGGATCTGGTTTACCAGGCGCTGAAACGTGGCAGGTGCGTTCTTGAGCCCAAAGGGCATCACACAGAACTGGTAGTGGCCATTGGGTGTGGAGAAGGCTGACCTTTCCCTTGCTCCATCAGTCAACGAGGTCTGCCAGTACCCTGACGTAAGGTCAAAGGTACTTAGATATTGGGCAGCTCCCAGCCGGTCAATTAATTCATCCGCCCTAGGGATCGGATGAGCATCAGTTTTTGTCACTGAATTCAGTCCCCGGTAGTCCACACAGAACCTCAGTTCTGGTTGGGCACCCGGTGGTGCAGCTTTTGGTACTAACACCACCGGACTGGACCAGGGGCTGCTAGAAGGTTCAATCACTCCTAGCTCCAGCATCTTAGTGACCTCACTATGAATGCTGGCCTTCACCTTGTCTGACATCCGGTAGATCTTGGACTTCACAGGTGGGCTGTCTCCTGTGTCCACGTCATGGACGCACAGGTGAGTCCTACCCGGGACAAGGGAGAACAACGAAGAGTACTGCCCCAGGACCTGGCGACAGTCCTCCTGCTGTTCAGGAGTTAGAGATGGGGAGAGAATCACTCCCTCCACCGACCCATCCTTTTCTTGAGACGCAAACAGATCAGGGAGAGGCTCGCTTTCCACGTCCTCTCCTCCGTCAGTCACCATCATCAAGATGACTTCGGGCCTCTCGTGGTGGGGTTTGAGGCGGTTGGCATGCAGCACCCGCAGGGGCTGACGAGGGGTCTTCAGGTCCACCAAGTAGGTAGCCTTACCCTTCTTCTCCAACACCTCAAAGGGTCCTGACCAGCGATCCTGGAGGGCACTAAGCTCTCCTGGTTCGATCACCCACACCTTCTGGCCAGGCTCCAACTCCACCGGGTGAGCGTTGTGGTCATACCACGCCTTCATCACTGCTTGGCTGGCTTCCAAGTTGTCAGAAGCTTGCTTCCACAACTTAGCCATTTGGCTCCGGAAGGCCAGCATGTAGCTCACCACATCCTGGGGGAGCTTTCTGGGAGTTCTTTCCCATCCGTCTCTCACCAGGTTAAGAGGTCCACGTACAGGGTGCCCATACAGAAGCTCGAAGGGGCTGAAGCCCACTCCCTTCTGTGGCACTTCCCTGTATGAAAAGAGTAAACAGGGTAGGAGGACGTCCCATTTCCTCCGCAGGCTTTCAGGCAGACTTCTGATCATGCCTTTTAAGGTTTTGTTAAACCTTTCCACCAGACCATTGGTCTGGGGGTGGTAAGGAGTTGTGAACCGGTAGGTCACTCCACACTCCTTCCACATTGCCCGCATATATGCTGACATGAAGTTGGTCCCCCTGTCGGACACAACTTCCTTGGGAAAACCCACTCGGGTAAAGATTCCCATCAGGGCCCTAGCCACAACAGGTGCTGTTATGGTCCTCAGAGGTATTGCCTCTGGGTACCGTGTGGCATGATCCACCAGAACCAGGATAAACCTGTGACCAGCTGTAGTTGGTGGATCTAATGGACCCACAATGTCGATGCCCACCCTTTCAAAGGGGGTGCTAACGACAGGAAGTGGTTCCAGGGGAGCTTTCAGCTTCACCCCTGTTTTCCCACTGGCTTGGCAAGACACACATGTCCGGCAGTAGGTATCGGACGACACTTTCATCTGAGGCCAATAAAAGTGTGGGACAAGACGGGCGAAGGTCTTGTCTTGCCCCAGGTGTCCTGCCAATGGTATCTCGTGAGCCAACTCCAAAAGGAAGGCTCGATAACGTTGAGGAACTACCAAGGCTCGTGACGATCCATGTAGGGGTGCCTTGGGTTCACTGTAGAGGAGGCCATCCTCCCAGTAAACACTGTAGTTCCCTTCAACGTTCCCTGCTGCCTGGGCTTCGGCCTGTCGCCTCAGCCCCTCAAGGGTAGGGCACTCCCTCTGGCCCTGGCAGAATTCCTCCCTGGACGGGCCTCCCTCCACGTGCCACTCGGCCGGGATGGGTAGGTCCTCCAGGTTGGTAACGTCCCCCTCCGCAGACTCCTGGTCCACCACCTCCGGTGGCCTATCCGTCCTACGGGGTGGAGACGCCGAGGCAGGCTCCTCCTGTCCTCGGTTCTTCCCTTGACTGGCAGCTGGCTGGGCCTTTGTTCCAGGCTCCAGCCGGAATGAACTCCCTCTTCGGGTAGTCGCGGACCTTGTGCTAACACAGGCCCAGTCAGGTGTACCCAGCATCTCGGTGTGAGTCCGGTATTCCACCTCCTTCCAAGCGTTGTGCTCCATGTCATTGCCCAGCAGACAATCGACTGGCACGGCAGGGCTTACGGCAACTCGAAGTGAACCTGCAACCCCCCCCCATTCAAAGGGAACCTCAGCCACGGGATAGTGGCCGGTTCTGCCGTCAGCCATCGCGGCTGGGTGGAGTACATCGGGAATGACCTGCTCTGGAGACACCAGTTGACTACGCACCATAGTCATACTGGCTCCTGTGTCTCTCAGAGCCTCCCCTCTTTGGCCGTTGATGGTGATCCACTGCCCATACTTTGCGGTATTTGCGGGCACCTGGATCTTAGGAACCATCTCCCGTTCTCCCAGGGACACTAAAGTGACACCCGCCCACTCCCTTCCCTTAGTTAAGGGCATCTCCTCCCCGAGCACTACATTAGCTACTCCGGGGGGCTTTCCTCCAGTGGGAGGGGGTGATCGTTTCTGACACTTCGGATCTCCTTTATAGTGTCCAACGCCACCGCACTCGTAGCAATGGACAACCCTTGGCTGCTGACTCTGGCCAGGATTAGGGTTTCTGGGAGGGTTAGCCTTAGAGGTGAATCCTGTTCCCTTCCCTTGGAAGTTATTTTGGGGGCCTTTGGAGAACTCCTTTTTCTTTTCCCCTCCTTCTTTCTTCTGGGGGGCGCCCTGTCCGGCCTTTTGAGTATCCCCTCCAGTCCCCCTTGTGGACACCCGGGTACTAGCCCAAATGTCCGCCTCCTCAGCAAGCTTCCGGGGGCTGGTCAGCTTGCTATCCACCAGGTGTTGCCGCAGTTCAGGGAAACATTTCTCGAGTAGGTGTTCCTTCAATACTAGGTCAAACAGCTCCTCGTAGTTCCGTACTTCACTGCCCTGAATCCAACCTTCCAATGCCTTCTTTGCATAGTCCAGGAAGTCCACCCAATTCTGTGTGCCCAGTTTGTGACTACCCCTGAACTTCTGTCTGTACTTTTCCGGAGTTAGTCCAAACTTCCTGATGAGCGCCAGTTTCATGGTGGGGTAGTGGGTTTGCTCCTCCTCTCCGAGGGCCAATAAAGCATCCCTACCAGCTGGAGGCATGTATTTGTACAATCCCCCTCCCCAATACTTCACTGGAACCCCATGGGCCCTCAATGAGACCTCATAGGCCGCGAGCCACTTGGCGATGTCGTCACCTGCCCCATAGCTTGCTACAATGTCCTTTGGCAGGTAAGGTTTGGATTCCCTAGTGGACTCTTGGTTTTGGCTGCCACCATTAGGAACAGTTGGTGCCCCAATTCTTAGGATCTGAAGCTCTATCTCCTTCAGTCTTATCTCATGAGCCATCCTCTCTTTCTCCGTCTCATGAGCCAACCTCTGTTCCTCTTTCTCCTTCTCCAGCTTTGCTAAATCCCATGTGAGCTGTCTTTTCTCTCTCCGATCTGCTAACTCCACGCTGGATAAGCCCCCACTAGAGGCACGGCTGCCCCCCCTAGAAAGTGTCCTGGGCCCTGCTGACAGGTTCCCCACCTCAGGTTGGTACATCTCAGCCCCCTCGGGGTCAGGCTCTCCATCCCTGTCTTCCTCCTCAGCCTTGCTTTCTCGGCGTGCCTCCCCCCAAGCCCTTAAGCTGGTTTGAAGTGCACCCTTCTTTGCTCCTGGGGGACAGTACACCCCCTCTCGCTGGCAAAACTCCCTGAGTTGGGCCACAGTGTATGTTTCTAAATCTTCAAGAACAAACTCCATCTTACCCACTCAGGTTAGAGGACAGGTTTTGTGCAGTAACAATGCAGGGGGGTACCTTTAGTAATACCTCCTCCCACCACCAGAGTAAATTTGGAAAAAACAAAAACCCACAATTAGGAAGGCCGCTGTGAGAAAACTCCCGGTGTAGGCCTATGGACTACCCACAGTTATTGTTGAGTATATGTAGGCACAGCTCTATCCCACCACTGAACACCAATTTATGTTGGAAACAGCCCACTCCCACTCCGCAGGGTGGTGGTGGACCTTCCCGACACAACGGGGTAGCTTGGCTCGAGTGGTCAGGAAACAGGCGCAGTGCTAAGCATACAATATACCCATACAATAACCATGCGTGCATCCGTTCCAAAAACGACTCTACACCGTAAAAATTATGAAAATATTCTTCTTTATCTTTTTTCTCTTAGTTGCTGATTGGGAAAATAAATAACAATCACAGTATATACATTTTAAATAGAGCAGGTCAAATAAATACTGGCTGTTTGCTGAAATAAATAGGGGTGATCATAAATAACAGGGCATAAATACAAGTGCAATATATACAGTCAATTAAATACTTTGAGGTAATAAATACTGTACTAATAAATACTGTCCCAATAAATACTGTACACCAACAAGTCCGGTGGACCTATAAATTCAGTGCAGCAATAAATAGATAAGAACTTAATAAATACAGTATCCCCAATAAATAATTAGAAGTATACAGTACACTTTGTGAATCAGATGGCACTTCAATTCTTAAGGGCTGATTTGGCCCAGGTACAGCTTGTAGGGTGTGGAAGGCTTGAGGGGGGGCTACTCCCTGGCTGAGGCAAAGGCTGAGGCCTAAACTGAGGTAGATCAAAAAGGGGGGAAATTCCAATGCCCTGGCTTCCCTCTCCACACAACCTCTCTAGGTTAGTCCCAGTTCACCCCAGGCACAGTCAGGTGGGTTTCAGCACCTCCCTAGCCCCTTAGAGTAGTCTCTCAGGTCTCCACAGGGCCTTAGGCGCCCTCTACTCCACTTACTGCCCTTTTCTGATGTTCCGACGCCGCTGGAGTCGTGTCGACGCCGTGAGGCGGTTCCGGTTCGGTCTCGGCGGCCTCGGCACAGTGTCAGTTCTTTGACGACGCCGGTAGGCGGTTCCGGTCCGATGTCGGTGGCCTCGGTTCGAACTCGACCTCCGATTCGACGGCGTCGGGCAGTCTCTTCACACGATGTCGACTTCGGGCGGCTCCGGTCCGATGGCGCTCTCGGCTCCGATGACGTCGGCCGGCCTGGCCTCGCTGTCGACTTCCGGCGACTCCGGGGTGCGATCCTCACCCCCGACCTCCGGTGTTCCTCCTTACAGGTTCCGGGCGACTCCGGAGTGCGATCCTCACTCCCGACCTCCGGTGCTCCTCTACCTCGGTCTCCGACGACTCCGGAGGGCGGACTTCACCCTTCCGATGACGCCGCTCACTCGACCTCGGTTCACCTCCTTCTCGACCCTTGGTATTCCACTCGACCTCCGCCGGCGCCCTCTTACGACCTCAGGCGGCTCCGGGTACGACGTCTGCTACCTCAGTCAGCGCCGCTTCTCCACCTCGGGCTCCAGGTCTTCGGCTACTCGACGCCAGGCTCCAGGGAAACCAGTTCTCAGGTCAGAATCTTGCTGTCTTCTTGTTTCTAAGGCCTGTTCCTGCTGTCCAGGTCCTTAGGATGGTTTCCTTCTGACTTCTTCCCACACAGGGCTATAGGCTGGGATCCATCAGTAGGGACAAGTATCAAGGGTGGGTTTATGGACCCCACTCCAGGCACAAGTTTCCACCCCTACTGCTTCACTCCTTCCTCCTTCGCTGTTGTGCTCCTCTCTCTTCACCAGTCAGGTGCCAACTGCCAGCTCCAACTGCCAACTGCTTCTCTTATCCTCCCAACATTCTAAACGGTTTCCAACTGTCACACAGTTCTGGAATCTCCTGGAAGGTTCTGGAAGGTGCTGGTAGGTTCCAGTGGATGCTGGTGATGTCACAGGAGGCCACCATTTTGTGCTTCAGGCCCTCAGACAGAAGTTTCAGGGGTAGCCAAAATGGCTCCCTGAATCTGTAGCAACACTAAAAAGAAGTCTGGTGGTTCCCAAAAAAAAGGAAAAATTCAAACAGGGTTTGAGGCAAAAGTGGGACAAAATAAATAATGATGAGGAGGGACCACCCAAAAGGCTGACAGGTCTAACATAATGGAAGACAGCTGAGACAAACTCTGCTGTCTCCCAGAATAAGCTGGAAGAGCAGCAATGCAAAGACATTTTGAGGCAGTTTTAAAGGAATTAGAGGGTGCATTTCCTGAGAGGAACGGGAAGAAAATCCCAGAGCCCAGGGTTAAGTGAGATTATAAATACCCTATCCTCAAAATATTTCATGAAACACAAGCCCAGACTAATAGTACAGCAAAACACACAAGATGATGGACGGAATGTTGCACATCGGCAAAACATTCACCCCCAGTCACAGATCTGTGTTTAATCCATCGTTATTTTGCTCACCACGCCACCCCAGTTCAGACAAGGCCATATGCAAATCAGTCTTGACCCTGTGCCTCATAGGAACAGTCCAGCTGTACTGGGGTGAATGTATGACTGTTCTGCATTCTGTCCATCAATAGTTCTTTTTGCAGACTAATAGTACAGGCATATGATTCATGGGATAGGCTCTCAGGGAATGGCCACCTTGAGTATTCATGTATTAAAGGAGAGGGATGCAGTTAAAAAAGAGATTACCCAACATTCAATGAACTGCACTTAACTTTGTGCTACAGTACTCAACACACTGAATGAGTGTGATACTTTCAGAGAAGACCTCCGGGAGATAGGGGAGGAATACCATGATTTACAGGCCAGATTTGACAGGTATTGCATGGACATCTTGAAAAGAAAGTGTCAGGAAACTTATATCCTGATTAAGGTACACTAACGGGGGTTACAGTACATCAAGTTGACCCTCTCACACTCCATCCCTGTGTCCTGGATGAAAAGGAAATATTCAAACCAGAAGAAATACAAGGGTTTGCAAAACAAGTAAACAAAAATAAAGTCATTAGAGCACACAAAGAAGATGCTCATAGATTCCTTGACTACATAGAAAAACTCATAGCAGAACACAATCACTTTGATTCTGAATATTTATAATTACAATCTGTAGCGATGACCCCAAGAGTTCCATTATAACACTACACAATCCCCTGGGCCGGCCCCCCTTCCTGTCCAAGTGTCCCCCATACCTACCTTAGATCACAGACGACAGCAGTAGAGGACTTATTAAAGCAGAAAAAAAATATTTATCTTATTTCCAAAGGGAGAATATACTTGAATGCATTTCCACGCCATATGGCAAAAATATATTCTGAAACAGATGCTACCCCCATATCCCAAGAAGAAGCATTGACCATACTAAGCAACCCCATGAATATCACAGGTAAGTATTACATGAATAAGCCTGTTACAGTTCCTGTACATTAACAGTCATGTTGCACAGATTTCGCCCAGTGGTGCATTGACATTAGGCCTGGGCAAAAATTTCGTTCCGTTCGCGGAAATTGCGATAATTTGACATTTTTGCGTTCCGCGGAGAGCGCGAAAATGTCAAAAATTCCGGTTTCCGCAGCTTGGCGATAATTTGTTTCTTGCTCGCGCTGTAAAATGATACATTCTCGCGCGCGCGCGATCGCCTTACCTGAATCCCTGCGTTCGCCGACAAGTTTTCTTGATCCGGTCGCGTTCTCCATGAGATGTTGTATTGTTTTTAGCCATTTGCGCTGTCTCGCGACAGTTCGCGCCCGCAGTGACGTCATGCGTCGCGCGATCACGTCTTTCTTCTCGCGATCATGCACCGCGAGAACAACTCAAAACAAGATGGCCGCGCCCGCAAGCAACCACATGGGTAAGTTGGCGACCCGCAACCATGCAGAAAATCTCGCGAACATGCCGGAAAAAAACTTCCGCATCTTTGCGATATTTCTGCTTGTTTGCGATAATTTTAAACATTCTCGCGATAATTTGCGAAGGTTAATTCCGCAAATTCCGCCCACCCCTAATTGACATACATGAAGTCCTTCTTCCCTATTGTAAGTATAAATGACATAATCTTCACAAGTAAACATGGTAACAATCAGGGCATACAAGACATCAGGCCCTTTTGCAAAAGATAAGGAGTTTGCAGATTAGCTAGCAAAGGGAGCATACTTCCAAGGTGCCCCTACATTCACAGAACAACAACTTACACCTGTGGCAAATGTGACACCTGCCCAGGTTGCATCATACCAGATGATACGTGACAGCTTTTGATATCTCGAGACTGTGCAACAACATGTTATCGTCCTGGGGCCCATCTTTAATCAATGTGCACAAGCTAAAACAAATATGTGGGTATGGGTCTTGTTGTTTGCCATATAAAATTCGGCATATGGAATAATATGGTGACAAAAAGGAATCCCTGATGCTGTAGTTGGGGAACACGCAAATAAAGAGACGTCCAATGGAGAGTGGAAGTACCATGCAAATTACAATCCTTATTTCTACATTGGGCGCGTGGGCAGTTCACACATTCCAAAAGCACCACTCCTGAACATGGACTACCAGCACTAGGTTAGTGGAAATCATGGAGAAAATATTTATATGCACATATTGACAGATGCATACATTGCTTTAGAGACGACAAACATTTCAGACTGAAGAGCGAATCGCTTTTGAGTAAGCCTCTCCATAAGGACTGTGGGATACAACATCGATGCAAAGGTGGGTTAATTTTGCCATGCCTGTTGATTTAGATGCTCCAAAAGAATAAAAGGTAGTGAAAAAAGCATTTCTACAAGAAATTATTGACAAGCTATCAGAGGCACATGCAGCTGTAGCTCCTTCAGATCAGTTTATTCAAGATGAAATTAAACTCTGATATGACAGCCACTCAGGTATTAGAGAGATGAAGATTTGAGATGAATATATGATCAACTGTTCTGATGAATACATCACTTTTCCAGCATCATGGTTTTCAGGGCCTTATGTCGTCGCAGACAATTTATACCCTGCTGTGTATCACAGCCTTACCGCTTCTTCCACTTGCAGAGAGGAAACAGTGGTTCAGGCCCTTGTTGTTAGCCGATTGGACTATAGCAACTCCCTATTGGCCTCGGCTAATAAGTCGCTGCTATAAAAACGACAAGTTGTGCAGAATACTGCAGCTCATCTCCTCTGTAATCTTCCACCCAGAGCTGCCTCTGCCCCCCTCTTGTGTTCACTTAACTAGTTACCAGTCTGGAAGAGAATTGTTTTTAAAAGATTTTGCCTGACCCACAAAGCTGTGACCGAAAAAGGCTGCAGCTGCTTAGCCTCAAAGCTAACTCACTATCATCCTTCAAGACTCCTTAGATCTAGGGATATGGCTCTCTTAATGTTTCCATGGGTCACAAATCCCGATCATGGAGCAAGTCGTTCTCATACCTAGACCCTCTATATTGGAACGCCTTACCTCACCACATTCGTATGTGCATGGATCACCTTTATTTTAGGAAAGCACTTAAAAGACAACACTGTTTTAATTTAACTACCCTTGCTTGCATCTGAACTGTTGCAGCACCGAGATACCCCTCCCAGGGTGATTTGCACACATTACAAATTAAAATACCAAAATAACATATCAAGTACACTGTAGGAAAGTGGGTTTCTGTTGCAGAAAGCCCCCCACTTTTTTGCCAGATTACTGATGCACTTTGACTTAATGTGCACTGTGGCCAGGGAAGACCTCTAAGGGCTCCAGCACCTATTGTGCCACCCTTAGAGGCCCTGCACCTTTACACACACACACACTGCCTTTGCAAGCTGCATGTCTTGTTGCAGAACAAAGTGTAAGAGTCAACATGGCACACATCCCTGTGTGCCATGCCTACAACACACTGCCCTGGAATAGATCAGTCACCCCTCTAGCTGGGTGCCCTATACCAGTGGTGAGTGTACAAGTGCTTGAGCCCTGTACCCCTACAGTGTCTAAGTCCATTCTAAGACAGTTTAAGTGCAGTGGTGCCATTAAGAGTATATGGTGCTGGGAGTTTCTCATTACGAACTCCACAGCACCATAATGGCTACTCTGAAAACTGGGAAGTTTGGTATCAAACTTCTCAGAACATTAAACCTGCACTGATGCCAGTATGGGATTTAATGAAAAATGCACACAGAGGGCATCTTAGAGATGCCCCTGAAAAAAAGGACCAGCCTCTGGTGGGTTCCCTGACTGGTACACACCAGCCAGCCACCATGAGACATTTTTCTGGACCCCTAGGGTGGGAGCCTTCGTTCCCTTAGCCCAGAAACAAACCTTTTCCTGGGCAGAGGTGTTCACACCTCCCCCAGGCCAGGAAGAACCATCTGTGGCAGGGGAGCTTCAAAGGCCTGGAAGCCTTTGTAATGTGACCCCCAGCCTCTCCGGCTATCAGGAGCAGGCCCCCTCCTGTCTCCCATCCTTTACGGCGGGAAGTCAGGGAGGAAAAACTAGCCAGCCCAGAAGGTGTGCCCACCTCTGCCAACTCCACCCCTCAGGTGCGGGAGGCAAGGTGAAGCCCTCTCTTCAGTGCCCGACATCTGGCAGATTAGGGATTGTGCTCACTTCCCCACGTAGGGTGAGCACACTTAGAGTGTAGACACCCTAAGGTCAGTAGCCCATTGGCTACTGACCTTGAGACCCCTAAAACGCCCCTTAAATACAGTATTTAGGGGGCAGCCCTGAATCAAGATGGCAGATTTCCACATCCTAAAAAGAAAAAGGATGAAAGAAGATGCTCAAAAGAGGAGACTGCAGAGAACA
The DNA here is from genome assembly GCF_964204655.1 of Triturus cristatus. NCBI lineage: Eukaryota > Metazoa > Chordata > Amphibia > Caudata > Salamandridae > Triturus > Triturus cristatus. Next base: position 79,699,499 of record NC_140588.1, read on the forward strand.
ACTGACTTGGCCCCAGCCCTACCGGCCTGTCTGCAGTTTCCAGAGATCCTGCGCAAAAAACCTCTTGTCCTGCAGCCAGAGACCTCCAGAAACCCTGGGAGGGTTGCCTTCAACAAAGACCAGATCTCTTGTGTACAGCAGCTCTGTTCAGAAGAAATACCAAAGAAAGACTCCGAGCCTGCAGAGGAAAAAGAAACCCGACGCCTGGAACCATCACTGCATTCGTCGCCTATGGCCCAAGGCCGAGTAGCCCACTGGTCCCAGCGAGGTCCCCCAGCACTCCAGAGTCTGAGTCCACGGTGGGTTGACCCCCCCAGGACTCCCTGATGTTGTCTGCAGCCTTTGCACGGAGACCCCCCCAACCAAGAGTGGCCTGGTAAGGTGAAATCTGACCTCAAAAGACACCCCTGCATCCAGCCGCCCTGCACCCTTGAGAAGAGAACCCGAGGTGCACCTACGTCCCTGAGCCCTACAACTTACCTGCCCAGCTGTTGGTTCCTCCCGGAAATCTTCCTGGTCCAAGCCTGCAGCTGAAAACCAAAACTGAAAATCACTTTTGAAAACAACAGGGCACCCGACGCCAAAACAGCACCCTGAACCCAGCCGCCTCTGCGCCACTGTGGGTGCACTTTTTGTGCTAAACAGGATCCCCTTTTGCCCTGAGCCTAACACTAGGAGCTTGGCTCCCACAACCAAGTCGCCTGCTCGCCAGCAGCCACCAACCGGAGGCCCCCTATCCTCCTTTGGAGAACATTGGGCCTCAGCACTCTGCACCCGTCTGCCCTAGTGCCGCTGAGGGTGTAACTAGAGTACATCCTTGATGCTGGTGGACCCCAGAGTCTATCCCCAGAACCTCAACTCCCACTACCAAATACTTACCTCAAAACCGATAGCACTATTTTTCTCCATAGGATAACATTGAGTGTTTTTCTTGGAAAAGTTTTTAAGTGTGGAGTTTGAAAACTTAAACAAATTCTTTAAAATGCTACTATTTAACCAAAACGATTTTACTTACCTGTTTACAGGAAATGTCCCAGAGTAGTATCCAGGTATACAACTCTGAATAAGAAAAGTAAAAAGTAACTTTCCTGGGGGCATATTATCAAGGACGGCGTTAAATATTATCGCCGATCTAGCAGCAGAAAACTGCCGCTAAAATGGCGATAATGGGCTTGATAATATCCACTTGGGAATTCCCATAGAAGCCCAGGTTCTGGTGTGAACCTGGGCTTCGATGGGTATTCTCCAGGGCATATTATCAAGCCAATTATTGCCGGTTTAGCGGCAGTTTTCTGCCGCTAAACCGGCGATAATGTTAACGCCGTCCTTGATAATATGCCCCCATGTATTTTACTGAAAAGCCCATTCAAGTCTATGCACTGTGCATATACAATTACAATTCAAACTGTTTACAAACTGCACTACTATTGTAAAGTATTTATTGGGTACCTGTGCCAGGCTTGCTTGGTTCTATAAAATAAAATAACTAAAAGAATATTTTCATACAAAAACAATTGGTCTGAAGGTCAGTCTTTGAGTGTTTGAATTCATTTGCTGACTGAGTGCGTACAACAAATGCTTAGCACTGTCCTCTGATACTGCCTTACTGCTCAACCCCACTACCACAAATAGTGAGTGAGGTGCTATCTAACTTTACCTCTGCCTACCTTTGGGGTTCCAATGAACTCTGTGCACACTATAACTCACTTTGGTATTGAGTTGGCATTGAGTTGGGTAACAATGAACATCAGTTATTCAGCGCCAAGAGACCTCTGGGTGAACATGCGCTTTACAAATACACATGTTATGTTATGTTATGTTATGTATATACAGAACCAGCTTCATGGAGAAGTGTGGCTCACTGGTTAGAGTAGGCAGACCTGGAAGCAGAGGTCAGCCTGGGACCAGGGTTCAATTCCCGGCTCGGCTGGGTCTTGAGTCCATAAATTGTCCATGGACTCGATAATTCTCGCTCCAGTGCATACTTGATTCATGGGTTCACACTCTGCGACTCTGGGCAATACCTTGCTTAATCTCCACATTGCCTGGCTTTCACCTTGTGGATGCCCTGCTGGGTTATCTCACAGGGGAATACCAGGACGGGTTCCCTAAGCAAGCGCTTAGAGACCGGTTGGTGATTTGCGCTATATAAATATCTGTACATTTACATACATACGCATACTTGAAATAAACCATGATTACTGGATCAACTTTAAACAGATGAAAACCTTAAAAACAAGAATCACACAAAAACTGTCAGTGTACTATGGTACACAATAGTAGAAGCAAGGCCTCTTTGTGCAGCAATGATGCAATACAATGTGCACATTTTGATTGAATCAGAATACCTGAAAAGGCAGTATATTGGTTACTAACTAAGCCAACTCTGTAAACTAGGAGCATAACACCGGGTCCTGCAGCCCCTGCAATGCAGATGAGGCCTAAAACCTTCAGGGGGTTCCCAACCAGGCCATTTCATATACATGGGTTATGGGCAACTCAGTGGCCTTCATCACATTCTGCGGGGAGGGGGCATCATTCTGTGTTACACACAATCTGTAAACCTGCAGGAGACACTGGCAGGGTTTGGGGCTCGTTCTCTACTTCACGGTGTGTCCCATCAGGGTAGAGGAACACTGACAAGTGGTGCTCCCACCTTATTTCCTAGATGAAGTAATAGACAGCAGAGAACATCTTGTAGCTGCCTGCTGTTTCTGCTGATAAACCGCTACTATCTCTTTCCTTATGTATCATATTGTATTATTTTGTTTACAGAGAATGCCACCACCAGGTCAAGTGGCTTAGTGGACCAATGTGTCCACTTAAGGAGCCTGTGTTCGACCTCATGGTCACAGGGTCAAATCCCCGTGGGTCCACTGAGCCTTTCATCCATCTGAAGTCGAAAAAATGAGTACCATTGAGTTGGGTAGAAATAAACATCTCTTATTCAGTGCCTTCAAACCCTTGGATGATGCATGCGCTTTACAAATACACTTTATGTTATGGTACTGTGGCTCCAAAGCCTTAATACCTTTAAAGATTCAGAAATATGTTTGTTGATATAAAAGAAACTTAGGGACAAACGTGTTCTAAAAATATATGTAGGAAGGCAATGTGTTACTTTACTGGATGCTTATTAAGACTTGTTAAATTGTCAGCTTGAAGATTAATTGACTCCGTCTAGAAAAAGCCGAGCTTGTAAAGGTCTATGCCATAGGGCTTCTGCTGACAACAGCAGTCTGCTAATCTACCTATCAAGCACGCATGACAGTAAAGGACATCCATTCCACAAGCACTCTGTCGCTCAGCAGTTGATCCAGACGAGGTTGAAGGTACACATATTTCCAGTGTCATTTTCAAAGACAAATCTGCAGGTATTATAGAATGTTTTATCTACTAGCAAATTGTACTGTTTTTATATCAGTATTGTTATTATTAATATTATTATTATTATGTTTTTTGTTATTGTTGCTGGTGCCGTTTTTGTCATTCCATCCTCTATTATATATCTTAATCTGTAGTTGTCTCTTATATGCACCAAAACATTTACTGCCCTGTATGATGCATCGACGCACCAAAAACATTTACTGGCCCTGTATGACGCATCAACAGGTGCAGAAGTTAAGAATCGTGCCAATCGAACATCTATGAATGGCACCAGTATGGTTATTTTTTTTCTCTTGTTACCAGATCAAATCAAGTACTGTATCATGATGTACTCTGCTGTCTCAGTACAGAGCAGAACACCTGTTTTTATGCCCCTTCAGTGTGTAAAGTGAATGAATTTAACAGAGTACTCCAGATTAGTGCATTATTTCAGAGAGCACACCTAGGCAACATAGAGGCAAACCTTGCTCACTGTTTCCAAACTGTACTGTCTGAAAATGAATCTCTAACTCTGAGAAACATTGGGTTAAATGAATTGACTTTCTGTCCCACAGGTACATAGAAAGACGCTGAGCTGTGCACTGAGGCAGCGGAGCCCACCATGTTATGACCCCAGATATATGGGGCTGCGCAGGCATTAGCAAAGTATTTTGAGGTTGAAACCCAGGTGCGCATGCCTACCCATTCTCTAATGGAAGTGGGAGGTGTCAAAACACCTCTGGATGGAATAGAACATCTGTGGAACAGGAGGTGAGGATAAGGTGCTTGCTTGACTATGTGCAGCACCCTAGTTCCCTAAACTGCAGTGACATATTTATGGCTCTTACCTTGAGAGACTTGTCTCACTAAAATGTGGGAGTCTTGACCCCAGAGTAAATATACTACTACCTGCTGCCTGGGGAATAGGCATCCTTATTTGCAGGTGTCTGAGTGGCTATATGAGTGTGTGACTGGGTGTGTGATTTGGTGCATGATCATTTGATTGGGTGCATGAGTGGTTGCATGGCTGAGTGAGTGGCTTTGTGAATGGCTGCATTAGTGAGTGAGTGGGTGTGTGAGTGGCTGTCAGGGTGAGTGTGTGGCTGTATGAGTGGTTTATGGGTGGTAAGTGGGTATGTTAGTGGCTGTATGGGTGAGTGACTGGGTATGTAAGTGGCTGTATGGGTGAGTGAGTGGGTATTTGGTTAACTGAGTGGGTGTGTGAGTGCCTGTATTAGAGATTGAGTGTCTGTGTGAGTGGCTCTGTGCGTGAGTGAGTGGTTGTTTGAGTACTTGTATGGATGTGTGAATGGGTATGTAAGTGGTTGTGTGGCTGTGTGAGTGGTCATATGTGTGAGTGAGTCACTCTATTGTGAGGCGGTATGGATGAGTGTGTGAGTGACTGAATGGGTTAATAAGTGGGTGTGTGAGTAGCTGTATGGGTAGGTGAGTGGCAGTCTGAGTGACTGTATGGGTAAGTGAGTAGCTGCATGGTTGAGTGAGTAGGTATGTGAGTGGCTTTATGGATGAGTGAATAGGTATGTGAGTGGTTGCATTGGTGTGTGAGCGGGCATATGAGTGGTTGAGTGGATGTGTGAGTGGATTTTTTTGTGGTTCTGTGAAGTGCATCATCTGTGATGTCATGAGTGATGTCACTGACCATGTCATGAGTGATGTAATATGTGAGGTCATAAGCAGTGGATTAGAGGGGCATAAGTTATAGTCAGCTCAGGTAACTGTAACTGCTGAATTTCAATGGTTTTGTGTGTGTAAAATCTGAGCCTAACTAAAATGTCCCTGTAACCTTTGATTTTTTTCACAGAATTTCAAATATTTTTTTAATTCAATTTCCTAACTATAATGTCCCTGCAAATTTTGGGTTTTTCAGTGAATTTGTATGGGTTTCTAATGTTAATTCCTAACTATAATGTCCTAGTAATCTTTGTTTTTTGTGTGAATTTGTAATGTTTTTCTAATTGTATTTCCTAACTGTAACCTATAACCTTTGAGAGTGGATGTGTGAGTGACTGTATAGGTCAAAGAGTTGGTGTGTGAGTGGCTGTATGTATCTGTAAATGAATGTGTGAGTGGCTGCATGGGTATGTGAATGGGAGTATGAGTGAGTGTTGGTCTTTGAGTGGGTGTGTGAGTGGTGCTATGAGTCTGTGAGTGGGTGTGTAAGTATCTGTGAGGGTCTGTGAATGGGTGTGCGAGTGTCTGTGTGTGCGTCTTTGAGTGGGTGTGTGAGTACATGTGTAGGTCTGTGAGTGGGTGTGTGAGTGGCTGTATGTATCTGTGAATGTGTTTACAAGTGATTGTATGGGTCTTGCAAATGTGTGTGAGTGTCTGTGTGGGTCTATGAGTGGGTATGTGTGTGTCTCTATGGGTCTATGAGTGGGTGTGTGAGTGTCTCTGTGAGTGGGTATGTGAATGTCACTAGGAGACTGTGAGTGGGTATGTAAGTAGATGTATGGGTCTGTTAGTGGGTGTGCAAGTGTCTATGTGGGCCTGTGAGTAGGTGTTTGAGTGTCTGTGTGGGTCTATGAGTGGATGAGTGAGTAGCTGTAGAGGTCTGTGGATGGGTGTATAAGTGGTTGTAGTGATTTGTGAATCCATCACGGATTCACACTGGGCCGCACAGAGCCTTGCGGGGAATCCACAGATTCCCGCAATGGACAAAAACTTGCGATAACTCAATTTTGTACCCAAGGTAGGTCCCTCTCACACTCCACTAACACACCCATGGGAAAGAATACCTCTATCCTAACCCCTTTAATCAATTACTTGATACTTAAAATGGAGGCCACAGCCTACCGGTCAGGTTATGGTAAGCCACTGCTGGTGGTACGTGACTTTGCAAATCCACCATGGAGCAACCGAGGAGAGTTCAGATCCCTTGATATACAATTTTGTTTTTTCTTTGATAACTCCTCAACTACTGGACAGATTTACATCAAATCACTAAAAGGGCTCTTTCTGGACCAAGAGCTACCTCTCTACTAGATTTGGTGTTATTTCGCCCAGTAGTTTGGGCTTTAGTTGTGTTCAAAATCCCTATGGGTAACTCACACGTTATGACTCCCTGTTTTTCCTGGCCCCCACTTGATTGATCTCACTGAAACTTTCCCTGCAGAACTAGACATACAAGTGGCACTTTTTTGAGGGAATTTCTTTTAGAGATTCGTCAAACGGTGAAACAGTTCTAAGCCTGTATGCTATAACTACCTACTGGTGAGACCGATATACATATATGTATATATTCACTGAAAAAAACAAAGGTTACAGAGACATTATAGTTAGGCTCAGGTTTCACTCATACAAAACCAGTGAAATTAACTATATAGATAGCTGAGCTAACTATAACTTGCGCCCCTGCAATGTATTGCTTGTGGCCCCACAGATTCCATCACTTATGACATGGTCAGTGACATCTCAAATTACATCACTGATTACATCATCCAGTGACTGGGAGTGTTTTTAAAAGGTTATGAGTGTTAAATTAATATACCAAGGTGTATTGATTAATCAGTGGGTATATGAGTACCTGTATGGATGATTCAGTGGGTGCGGAACTGACTGTATATGTGAGTGATTAGGTGTCTCAGTGAATGTATGGGTGGGTGTCTAGGTTGTGTGAATGTTTATCAGTCTGTCAGTTGGTGTTTAAGTGGCTATATGAGTTGATGAGTGGGTACATGAGTAGCTATATGGGCGATTGATAGATTGGCTGAGTAACTGTATGGGTGTATGAATATCTTTATGGGTGGGTGAGGGGGTGTGTGACTGCCTGCATCAATGAGTGAGTGGGTGAGTCAGTGGATATATGGATTAGTGAGTGCATCTGTGAGGAGCTGTATGGTTGACTGTGTCTGTTTATGGCTGAGTTGGTGAGTGAATGAATGTGTCGGTGGTATATGGGTGAGTAACTGCCTATATAAAAGGCAGTATTGGTGAGTGTTGGAGTATATGAGTGACTCTATGTGTGAGTGAGTTATTGTGAGAGTGGTTGTATGAGTGAGTGTGTGCTTGTGTCACTGACAGTATGGGTGAGTGAGTATGTGTTAGTATATGTATGAACAAGTGAGTGGGCGTGTGTATAACTGTATAAGTGAGTAAGTGGCTGTGTGGTTGACTCTATAGGTGAGTGAGAAGGTGTATGAGCAGCTCAATGGGTGACTGACAGTGTGTGAGTGGCTGTATGGGTATATGAGTGGATAGATCAGTGGCTGTATTAGTGAGTTAGTTGGTGTATGAGTAGCTGTATGCATGTATGAGTAGATGAGTGTATAGACCTATGAATTAGTGAGCGGGTGTGTAATGCTGGTATGGGTTTGTCAATGCTTTGAAGATTGGGAGCGTGGAAGTTGAAGTGGGTGTATGAAAGGTTATATTGGGGTATGAGTGGGTGCATCAGCGATTCTGTGGATGATGTCATGAGTGATGTCAATTCAATTTAAATCCTTTATTAGATCTTACACATAAGATCATAAAAGTACTTAAAATCACAATTTATAAAAAGACATAGATGTCATTTGAGATGTCATGAGTTATGTTATGATGTCACTGACCATGTCATGAGTGATGTAATATGTGAGGTCATAAGCAGTGCATTGCAGGGGTGCAAGTTATATTTAGCTCAGCTAACTGTAACTGCTGAATTTCGCTGGTTTTGTATGATTGAAACTCGAGCTTCACTACAATGTCTCTGTAACCTTTGTTTTTTACAGTGAATTTCAAAGGTTTTTTTAATTCCATTTCCTAACTAGAGCATCCCTGTAACCTTTGTTTCTTTCAGTGAATTTCTAAGGTTTTTTAAAATGCTAATTTCTAACTATAATGTCCTTGTAACCTTGGTTTTTTTCAGTGAATTTTTATGTTTTTTTAAAATCGTATTTCCTAACTATATTGTCCCTGTAACCTTTGGTTTCTTCAGTGAATTTCCAAGGTTTTTCAAATTTTGTTTTCGAACTATGGTGTCAATGTAACCTATGAACTTTTTATTACATTTTTAGGTTTTTAAATTCTATTTTGTATCCAAAATGGCTCTATGAGGAGTATTTTTACATGCTTGTATTTTCTTCAGTGGATTAAGAAGAGTAGTTTTTTTCTTCATATTTTTTATATTTGCGATGATGTTGCGATACCCCCGGTCATGTTACGAAAGGTACATGTTTTTGAGGAAGTCTTAAACATACATATAGACAGATTTTACTTAATAGCAGACACTAGTTGTTTAGTAAAGTAGTGTTTATATATGAGTTTGTGTGATGGTTTTGTGAAAAACCCTCTTTAATGTGGTGTTTTATATATTCGTAGTGACTCTGAACCACGGTGTTGTCTGTAGTTGTGAAGTGCGTGTGTTTTTTTTAAAACTTGGGGACACATACTTAGACATATTTTAATTAATATTTGACACAAGTTGCTTACTAATATAGTCTTTAAACACACCTTTTGGAAGAATTTTTTCAATTAAAAGTCTTTTTGTTTTGTGTGATCGCGGTGCTGCCTGAAGTTGCAATGACATTGGTAACTGTGATTAACGCGTATTTTTGGTAAAGTGTATAACACATTTTTATACAGAATACACTGCATGATCCACATTTGGGGTTTGATGTCAGTCGATTAAAACTTATGTTTTTGTACTTACTTTCAAATAAAATATTATTCTTTTCAATATCCTGTCTTGACGAGGAGGCAGATTATCATGAAGATCATGTGAGCAGGAAAGAAAGGAATATGATTGGATGTTCACTTTTCAACAATAAGTATAGGAAGAACACACCCAATTATCTACGTTGAACATTCTTTAAGAGGAGTTCATCGTAAGCAGCTCACTAACATTTGTCGGAGTGTTTTTTTTGCATATTTTTGCAAACATGGCAACTCAACCAGAAAAGGGAGGTCAAGTGGACCATCAGGTGGACCAGTAAGCCCAAGAGGTAGATTCTGGTCACTCTGGAGATGGGGGTCGACCCCAGAAGATATCAAGCATTGCCTGGGATTTCTTCAGAATTCCGTCAGGAGAATCAAAAATAGTCACCATATTTGTGCAATGCATTTGAGAAGACATTGTCAAGGGGTACAAACAAGAAATATTCTTGCAGGACTACATCCATGCTTTACCATCTAAAATCATACCTCGACAATCATCTAAAAGCAGCAAGAATACAATGCGAGGAAGAAGGACCCTCAACTTCAGTAGCAGCCTCAACAGCACTGGGGCAGAGAGTCACTTCAGAGGTCCAATTACAAGTTCAAGATTTGGCTCCAGAGTTTTCCCACATAGCATCATACTGCATGGATTGTGGAGCTGTAGTGAGTGCTGGAGAGCAGTCCATACCAGCCCTTCGCAATGCTGCAAAGAATGACACATGTTGACTGTTTTTTTATGCTTGGCCCTCCATAGTTTTTCTACATGTTTGAGTGTGTGTTGAAGTTTTTGCACTCCCAGTAGCCATTTTTGTTACCAGCAAGAAAAAAATCTTGAAACTTTAAAATTCACAAAAAACCTCACCCCCCAAAAATCTATTCAGTTAACCCCTTCGCTGCTAGGGCTTTTCCCCTCCTGTGCTAAGCCTTTTTTGGGCTATTTGGGGTAGTGCGCGCTTAGGCCCCTGTAACTTTTTGACCACATTAGGTATCCACGCGAAATATGCGTCCTTTTCTTCCAACATCATGGGGATTCTAAAGGTCCCAGGGAATATGGATTCTCCTAGAGGGTTCCCAGAAATTAGTCAAAATACAGCAAAAATTTTATTTTTGGGAAAAACGGGCTGCAAATGAAAGCGTCTGGGTTTTTCTCTGCAAATGGTTTCAAAAAAGGGTTTATGGGGCTGAAATCACCATTTCTCCAGCTTTTAGGGAATGACAGAATTCTGTCAGAAAACCAAAATTTTTACACAGTTTTGGCATTTTTCTGGGACATACCCTATTTTTGCTATTTTTTGTGCCTTCAACCTCCTTCCAGTTAATGGTAGAAATGGGTACAAAAACAATAATGGATCCTGGAAAGCTATACATTTTTAAAAAGTAGACAAAATTCTGAATTCAGCAAGGGGTCATTTGTGTAGATCCATCAAGGTTTCTTTATAGAAACTACCAGTTAAATATAGGAAAAATTAAACATTTGTTGAAAAAAGCAGCCTTCTGTGTAAACGTTTTCACCTGTAACTTCTTTTAATTATGACATCCCTTTGAAAGCAATGTACCGTTACATCCGCTGGACCTTCCTGGTTGTTGGGATATATAGGACTTGTAGGTTCACCAAGAGCCCAACGAACCCAGAGTAAAAAACTGAGCAGCATTTTGTAATGGTTTTTTATTATGTTCCGGGTATATAGCAATTATTGTGGGAAATTGTATACATGGAAAAATCGGTATGAAAGACACCTATGTATTTCTGAAATGGGTACAAATTACAGAGTTTAGAAACAGTGCATATTTGCACATTTTCGATATTGGGAATACTCATACTAGCATGAGAATTATTGGTCATTTTTCAAAATGACTTTTCTTTTACACAATGTCTTTCATTTGGAAAGGAGAAATGCATCAAAAATCAATAGGTAATAACAGTTGCTTTACAAATCTGAACTACCCTAAGTCTCCCGATAAAAATGGTACCTCACTTGTGTGGGTAGGCATAGTGCCCACGACAGGAAGTGGCTCAAAACCTAACGTGAACACACGACATTTTCACAATGAAAATGTACACATTTTTTGCGATGAGTCTGGCTGTAGTTTTTGAACCCTAGCTCTCCCGGCACCTAGGGAAACCTAGCAAACCAATACATTTTTTTAAACTAGACACCCAGGGGAATCCAGGATGGGGTGACTTGACTGCCTCCCACCATGATCTGTTACCCAGAATCCCTTGCAAACCTAAAAAATTGATTAAAAAAACGAATTTTCCCAACATTTCTGTGGTGGAAAGTTCTGGAATCTGTGTGGATCCATAAATTTTCACCCACCCCGTGTTCCCCAAAGTCTTACAAGAAAAATGGTACCTCACTTGTGCAGGTTGGCCTACTGCCCGCGACAGGAAATGGCACAAAATGCAATGTGGTCACACCTCAATTTCACAGTGAAAAATGACCCTTGTTTTGCAAAGTGCCTAGCTGTAGTTTTTGAACCCTAGCTCTGCCGGCACCTTGTGAAACCTAGCAAACCTATACATTTTTGAAAACTAGACACCCAGGGAAATCCAGGATGGGGTGACTTGAGTGCCTCCCACCAGGGTCTGTTACCCAGAATCCCTTGCAAACGTAAAAAATTGTCAAAAAAAACACATTTTCCCACATTTCTGTGATGGAAAGTTCTGCAATCTGCGTAGATCCACAAATTTCCACCCACCCCGCGTTCCCCAAAGTCCTACGATAAAAATGGTACCTCACTTGTGCAGGTCGGCCTAGTGCCCGCGTCAGGAAACGGCGCAAAACGCAATGTGGTCACACCTCAATTTTGCAGTGAAAAATGACCCTTTTTTGGCAAAGTGACTAGCTGTAGTTTTTGAACCCTAGCTCTGCCGGCACCTAGGGAAACCTAGCAAACCTATATGTTTTTGAAAACTAGACACACAGTGGAATCCAGGATGGGGTGACTTGAGTGCCTCCCACCATGGTCTGTTACCCAGAATCCCTTGCAAACGTAAAAAATTGTTTAAAAAACCACATTTTCCCCACATTTCTGTGATGGAAAGTTTTGGAATCTGCGTGGTTCCACAAATTTCCACCCAGCCCGCGTTCCTCAATGTCCTACGAGAAAAATGGTACCTCACTTGTGTGGGTCGGCCCAGTGCCCGCGAAAGGAAACGGCGCAAAACGCAACGTGGTCACACCTCAATTTTGCAGTGAAAAATGACCCTTTTTTGGCACAGTGCCTAGCTGTAGTTATTGAACCCTAGCTCTGCCGGAACCTAGGGAAACCTAGCAAACCTATATATTTTTTGAAAACTAGATACCCAGGGGAATCCAGGATGGGGTGACTTGAGTGCCTCCCACCATGATCTGTTACCCAGAATCCCTTGCAAACCTAAAAAATTGATAAAAAAAACAAATGTTCCCAACATTTCTGTGGTGGAAAGTTCTGGAATCTGCGTGGATCCATAAATTTCCACCCACCCCGTGTTCCCCAAAGTCTTACAAGAAAAATGGTACCTCACTTGTGCAGGTTGGCCTACTGCCCGCGACAGGAAATGGTACAAAATGCAATGTGGTCACACCTCAACTTCACAGTGAAAAATGACCCTTTTTTTGCAAAGTGCCTAGCTGTAGTTTTTGAACCCTAGCTGTGCCGGCACCTTGTGAAACCTAGCAAACCTATACATTTTTGAAAACTAGACACCCAGGGGAATCCAGGATGGGGTGACTTGACTGCCTCCCACCATGATCTGTTACCCAGAACCCCTTGCAAACCTAAAAAATTGATTAAAAAAACACATTTTCCCAACATTTCTGTGGTGGAAAGTTCTGGAATCTGCGTGGATCCACAAATTTCCATCCATCCCGCATTAACCAAAGTCCTACTAGAAAAATGGTACCTCACTTGTGCGAGTCGGCCTAGTGCCCGCAACAGGAAACGGCGCAAAACGCAACGTGGTCACACCTCAATTTCGCAGTGAAAAATGACCCTTTTTTTGCAAAGTGCCTAGCTGTAGTTTTTGAACCCTAGCTCTGCCGGCACCTAGAGAAACCTAGAAAATCTATATATTTCCGAAAACTAGACACCCAGGGGAATCCAGGATGGGGTGACTTGAGTGCCTCCCACCAGGGTCTGTTACCCAGAATCCCTTGCAAACGTAAAAAATTGTCAAAAAAACACATTTTCCCACATTTCTGTGATGGAAAGTTCTGCAATCTGCGTAGATCCACAAATTTCCACCCACCCCGCGTTCCCCAAAGTCCTACGAGAAAAATGGTACCTCACTTGTGTGGGTCGGCCTAGTGCCCGCGTCAGGAAACGGCGCAAAACGCAATGTGGTCACACCTCAATTTTGCTGTGAAAAATGACCCTTTTTTGGCAAAGTGACTAGCTGTAGTTTTTGAACCCTAGCTCTGCCGGCACCTAGGGAAACCTAGCAAACCTATTTATTTTTGAAAACTAGACACCCAGGGGAATCCAAGATGGGGTGACTTGAGTGCCTCCCACTAGGGTCTGTTACCCAGAATCCCTTGCAAACGTAAAAAATTGTTTAAAAAAACACATTTTCCCCACATTTCTGTGATGGAAAGTTCTCTAATCTGCGTGGTTCCACAAATTTCCACCCACCCCGTGTTCCTCAAAGTCCTACGAGAAAAATGGTACCTCACTTGTGTGGGTCGGCCCAGTGCCCGCGAAAGGAAACGGCGCAAAACGCAACGTGGTCACACCTCAATTTTGCAGTGAAAAATGACCCTTTTTTGGCAAAGTGCCTAGCTGTAGTTATTGAACCCTAGCTCTGCCGGCACCTAGGGAAACCTAGCAAACCTATATATTTTTGAAAACTAGATACCCAGGGGAATCCAGGATAGGGTGACTTGAGTGCCTCCCACCAGGGTCTGTTACCCAGAATCCCTTGCAAACGTAAACATTTTTTAAAAAAAACACATTTTCCCCACATTTCTGTGATGGAAAGTTCTGGAATCAGCGTGGATCCACAAATTTCCACCCACCCCGCATTCCCCAAAGTCCTACGAGAAAAATGGTACCTCAATTGTGCGGGTCTACCCAGTGCCTGCGTCAGGAAACGGCGCAAAACGCAACGTGGTCACACCTCATTTTTGCAGTGAAAAATGACCCTTTTTTGGCAAAGTGACTACCTGCAGTTTTTTAACCCTAGCTCTGCCGGCACCTAGGGAAACCTAGCAAACCTATATATTTTTGAAAACTAGACACCCAGGGGAATCCAGGATGGTGTGACTTGAGTGCCTCCCACCAGGGTCTGTTACCCAGAATCCCTTGCAAACCTAAGAAATTGACCAAAAAAACACATTTTCCCCACATTTCCATGATGGAAAGTTCTGGAATCTGCGTGGATCCACAAATTTCCACCCACCCCGCGTTCCCCAAAGTCCTACGAGAAAAATGGTACCTCACTTGTGTGGGTCGGCCTAGTGCCCGCGTCAGGAAACGGCGCAAAACACAATGTGGTCACACCTCAATTTTGCAGTGAAAAATGACCCTTTTTTGGCAAAGTGACTAGCAGTAGTTTTTGAACCCTAGCTCTGCCGGCACCTAGGGAAACCTAGCAAACCTATATATTTTTGAAAACTAGACACCCAGGGGAATCCAGGATGGGGTGACTTGAGTGCCTCCCACCAGGGTCTGTTACCCAGAATCCCTTGCAAACGTAAAAAATTGTCCAAAAAAAACACATTTTCCCCACATTTCTGTGATGGAAAATTCTGGAATCAGCATGGATCCACAAATTTCCACCCACCCCGTGTTCCCCAATGTCCTACGAGAAAAATGGTACCTCATTTGTGCGGGTCGGCCTAGTGCCTGCGACAGGAAACGGCACAAAACGCAACGTGGTCACACCTCAATTTTGCAGTGAAAAATGACCCTTTTTTGGCAAAGTGCCTAGCTGTAGTTATTGAACCCTAGCTCTGCCGGAACCTAGGGAAACCTAGCAAACCTATATATGTTTGAAAACTAGATACCCAGGGGAATCCAGGATGGGGTGACTTGAGTGCCTCCCACCAGGGTCTGTTACCCAGAATCCCTTGCAAACCTAAAAAATTGTCCAAAAAAAACACATTTTCCCCACATTTCTGTGATGGAAAATTCTGGAATCAGCATGGATCCACAAATTTCCACCCACCCCGTGTTCCCCAAAGTCCTACGAGAAAAATGGTACCTCATTTGTGCGGGTCTACCCAGTGCCTGCGTCAGGAAACGGCGCAAAACGCAACATGGTCACACCTCATTTTTGCAGTGAAAAATGACCCTTTTTTGGCAAAGTGACTACCTGTAGTTTTTTAACCCTAGCTCTGCCGGCACCTAGGGAAACCTAGCGAACCTATATATTTTTGAAAACTAGACACCCAGGGGAATCTAGGATGGTGTGACTTGAGTGCCTCCCACCAGGGTCTGTTACCCAGAATCCCTTGCAAACCTAAGAAATTGACCAAAAAAACACATTTTCCCCACATTTCCATGATGGAAAGTTCTGGAATCTGCGTGGATCCACAAATTTCTTCCCACCCCGCGTTCCCCAAAGTCCTACGAGAAAAATGGTACCTCACTTGTGTGGGTCGGCCTAGTGCCCGCGTCAGGAAACGGCGCAAAACACAATGTGGTCACACCTCAATTTTGCAGTGAAAAATGACCCTTTTTTGGCAAAGTGACTAGCTGTAGTTTTTGAACCCTAGCTCTGCCGGCACCTAGGGAAACCTAGCAAACCTATATATTGTTGAAAACTAGACACCCAGGGGTATCCAGGATGGGGTGACTTGAGTGCCTCCCACCAGGGTCTGTTAACCAAATCCCTTGCAAACGTAAAAAATTGTTTAAAAAACACATTTCCCCCACATTTCTGTGATAGAAAGTTCTGGAATCTGCGTGGTTCCACAAATTTTCACCCACCCCGCGTTCCTCAAAGTCCTACGAGAAAAATGGTACCTCACTTGTGTGGGTCGGCCCAGTGCCCGCGAAAGGAAACGGCGCAAAACGCAACGTGGTCACACCTCAATTTTGCAGTGAAAAATGATCCTTTTTTGGCAAAGTGCCTAGCTGTAGTTATTGAACCCTAGCTCTGCCGGCACCTAGTGAAACCTAGCAAACCTATATATTTTTGAAAACTAGATACCCAGGGGAATCCAGGATGGGGTGACTTGAGTGCCTCCCACCAGGGTCTGTTACCCAGAATCCCTTGCAAACCTAAGAAATTGACCAAAAAACACATTTTCCCCACATTTCCATGATGGAAAGTTCTGGAATCTGCGTGGATCCACAAATTTCCACCCACCCCGTGTTCCCCAAAGTCCTACGAGAAAAATGGTACCTCATTTGTGCGGGTCGGCCTAGTGCCCGTGACAGGAAACGGCACAAAACGCAACGTGGTCACACCTCAATTTTGCAGACAAAAATGACCCTTTTTTGGCAAAGTGACTAGCTGTAGTTTTTGAACCCTAGCTCTGCCGGCACCTAGGGAAACCTAGCAAACCTATTTATTTTTGAAAACTAGACACCCAGGGGAATCCAGGATGGGGTGACTTGAGTGCCTCCTACCAGGGTCTGTCACCCTGAATCCCTTGCAAACCTAAAAAATTGTTTAAAAAAACACATTTTCCCCACATTTCTATGATGGAAAGTTCTGGAATCTGCGTGGATCCACAAATTTCCACCCACCCCGTGTTCCCCAAAGTCGTACAAGAAAAATGGTACCTCACTTGTGCGGGTCGGCATAGTGCCCGCAACAGGAAACGGCGTTACTATGTCTAGTTTTCAGAAATGTATGGGTTTGGTAGGTTTCCCTAGATGGCCGCCGAGCACCGGGCCAAAAACCCAAGTGACCCCCTTTGCAAAACCAGGTGGGTCTCCCACACAAGTGAGGCACCATTTTTACCGGGAGACCTAGGGAAACGCTGGGTGGTGGTAAATTTGTGTGAGCCCGGTGATGCCACAACTTTCCCACACCAAAATGTGTGAAAAAAGTGATTTTTTCAGCTAAAATTGAGGTTTGCAGGGAATTCTGGATAAGGAAACGCTGGGGGATCCACGCAAGCCATACCTCCCTGGAACCCCCCGGGTGTCTAGTTTTCAGAAATGTGTGGGTTTGGTAGGTTTCCCTAGATGGCCGCTGAGCACGGGGCCAAAAGCCCAGGTGACCCCCTTGCAAAACCAGGTGGTTTTGAGATAGGCAATTTTGATGTCGCCTCACTACGTTTTGGGCCCTTGCCTGTCGCGGGTACTTAGGCCTCCCACACAAGTGAGGCACCATTTTTACCGGGAGACCTAGGGGAACGCTGGGTGGTGTGAAATTTGTGTGAGCCCGGTGATGCCACAACTTTCCCACACAAAAATGTGTGAAAAAATTGTTTTTTTCAGCTAAAATTGAGGCTTGCAGGGGATTCTGGGTAAGGAAATGTTGGGGGATCCACGCAAGCCATACCTCCCTGGAAGCCCCCGGGTGTCTAGTGTTCAGAAATGTGTGGATGTGGTAGGTTTCCTTATGTGACGGCTGCGCTAGGGCCCTAAATCCACAGGTAGGCATATTGCGAAAAACAACTCTCTGCCTAGTTGACTTTCTGCCACCCGGGGGGGGAATCGGGGGGGAGGGGGTTGCCCCAATATGCCCCCAAGGGGGGAAGAAACACTGTGGCTATTTTTTGGGGGGTGGGGGCATTGGTATGCCCATTCTGGGCAGCCCCCACCCCCACACATAAAAAAAAGCCAGCGTAATCGTTGGCGTCCAGTGGGCTTTTTGCCCCCCAAGGGGGGCAGATTGAGGGCTACTGACCCTATCTGCCCCCTCCGGGGGAAAGAAAGTCCACTAGATGCCAAGGATTTTTTGGGGCAAATTTCAATTACGGTGGGGGCTGTTCAAAACGGGCATGCCAATGCCCCCACCCTAATTAAAATTTGCCTAAAAAAATCACTGGCGTCTAGTGGGCTTTTTGCCCCCGGAGGGGCAGATTGGGGACTACTGCCCCATCTGTCCCCCGGGGGGGCAGGAAGGCTGTAATTTTTGTGGGGAGGGGGTGGGGGCATGGCCGTTTTGGGCAACCCCCACCCTAATTAAAATGTTCCCCAAAATACTCCCTGGCGTCTAGTGGGCTTTTTGCCCACCGGTGGGGCAGATTGGGGGCTAATGCCCCCATCTGCCCCCCAGGGGAGGCAGAAAGTCCACTAGGCGCCAGAGACTTTTTTTGGTACATTTTTATTAGGGTGGGGGTTGCCCAAAACGGGCATGCCAATGCCCCCACCCTAATTAAAATTTGCCCCGAAAAATCTCTTGCGTCTAGTAGGCTTTTGCCCCCCGGGGTGGCAGATTGGGGGCTACTGCCCGATCTGTTCCCCACAGGGGGCAGGAAGGCTGTATCTTTTGCAGGGAGGGGGTGGGGGCATGGACATGTCAGTTTTGGCCAACCCCCAACCTAATTAAAATTTGCCCCAAAATAATCCCTGGCATCTAGTGGGCTTTTTACCCCTCCAACAGGGCAGATTGGGGGCTAATGCCCCCATCTGCCCCCCAGAGGAGGCAGAAAGTCCACTAGATGCCAGGGAGTTTTTGGGGCAAATTTTAATTAGGGTGGGGGCTGCCCAAAACGGGTATGCCAATGCCCCCACCCTAATTAAAATTTGCCCCAAAAAATCCCTGGCGTCTAGTGGGCATTTTGCCCCCCGGGGTGGCAGACTGGGGACTACTGTCCCATCTGCCCCCCAGGGAGGCAGGAAGGCTTTAATTTTTGTGGAGGTGGGGGCATAGACACGCCCTTTTTCAGACCCCCCACCCTAATACAAATTTGCCCCCAAAAAATCCCTGGCGTCTAGTGGGCTTTTTGCCACCCTGGTGGGGCAGATTGGCGGCTAAAGCCCCCATCTGCCCCCTGGGGGGGAAGAAAGTCCATTAGATGCCAGGGAGGTTTTTGGGCAAATTTTTATTAGGTTGGGGGCTGCCCAAAACGGGCATGCCAATGTCCCCACCCTAATTAAAATTTGCCTAAAAAATCCCTGCCGTCTGGTGGGCTTTTAGCACCCCTGGGGGGGGCAGATTGGGGGCTACTGCCCCATCTGCCCCACAGGGGAGCAGGAAGGCTGTTATTTTTGAGGGGGAGGGGGGTGGGGGCATGGGCATGCCCGTTTTGGGAGCCCCCACCCTAATTCAAATTTGCCCCAAAAAAACTCCCTGGAGTCTATTGGGCTTTTTGCCCCCCTGGCATGGCAGATTGGGGGCTAATGCCCCCATCTGCCCACAGGGGGGGCAGAAAGTCCACTAGACGCCAAGGAGTTTTTGGGCAAATTTGAATTAGGTTGGGGGATGCCCAAAACAGGCATGCCAATGCCCCCACCCTAATTAAAATTTTCAAAAAAAAATCCATGGCCTCTAGTGGGCTTTTTGCCCCCCCCCCGGGGGGCAGATTGGGGGCTACTGCCCCATCTGCCGCCCAGGGGGTAGGAAGGCTGTTATTTTTGGGGAGGAGGGGGTGGGGGCATGGGTATGCCCGTTTTGGGAGCCCCCACCATAATTCAAATTTGCCCCCATAAAACCCTGGCATCTAGTGGGCTTTTTGTTCCCCCCGGCAGGGCAGATTGGCGGCTAATGGCCCCATCTGCCCCCCAGGGGGGCAAAAAGTCCACTAGACGCCAGGCAGTTTTTTGGACAAATTTTAATTAGGGTGGGGGCTGCCCAAAACGGGCATGCCAATGCCCCCATCCTAATTAAAATTTACCAAAAAAATCCCTGGCGTGTAGTGGGCTTTTGCCCCTCCGGGGGGGCAGAAAGGATGTCATTTTTGCTTAGGGTGGGTGGGGGCATGGACATGCCCATATTGGGCAGCCCCCACCACAAATTATAAGAAAAAATTAATCCCTGGCGTATAGTGGGCTTTCTGCCCCCGGGGGGGCAGATTAGGGGCTACTGCCCCCAACTGCCCCCCAGGGGGGCAGAAAGGCTGTACATTATGCGGGGTGGGGGCATGGACATGCCCTTCATGGGCAGCCCCACCCTAATAAATGATGTGAGCAAAATAACTATCCCTGGTGTCTAGTGGGCTTTTTGCCCCCCCCCCTGGGGGGGCAGATTGGGGGCTCCTGCCCCCATCTGCCCCCCAGGGGGGGCAAAATGATTAAATGACACTAAAAATATTTGGGGGGAGCAAAAGCCCTTGCCTAAGGGGCCGCTCCCCCCTCCCTGGTGTCTAGTGGGTGGATCCCTGCTTGGGGATCGCCCTCCTGGGGCGATCCCCAAGCAGGGATCCACTGGGGAGGGGTACCATTGGAAAGGGGAGATTCTCCCCTTTCCAATGATACCCCTCCCGTCTTTCTACGTGCTGAGATAGCCCCTGAGCACATACAAAGTAAAACTGAAATGAGCCTAAAGTCTCATTTCAGTTTCGGTTTCTGTGCAATGAAGACAGCGCGACGTGCGCACTGATCTTCATTGCACAGAAACCAGGGAGGGTGCCTCGGGAGCTGGGGAAGCTTTTCCCCAGCTCCCAAGGTCAAAGGGATTAAATAGAAATCCCTCTGCTGTCTGCAGCAGAGGGATTTCGTGCCCCTGGCCTCATGACGGAATGGTTCTGTCATGAGCACAGGGGCACCGATGCTCATAACAGAACCATTCCGTCATGAGCATTGAAGGGGTTAAAAAAAGATAAGCTGAATGAATCAATGTATGAACATGTATATGCTGATTGAATACATGCATGGGTAGTGCATTGATGATTGAATGAGTGTAAGAGTGGTGTATTTTTGATTGAATGAGTGTAAGAGTGGTGCATGGATCATTGAATGAGTGCATCAGTGGTGCATGCATGAATGAACCATTGCATGAGTTGCACATGCATTATTGAAAGGGCACATAATCATGCATGGATGATGGGCTGAGTGCATAAGTGGGGCAAGGATGACTAAATGAGTGTATGAGTGGTTGGGTAAGTTCATGTTGAGTGCCTGGGTGATTGGGTGAGTGCATTTGTAGTGCCTGGGTGATTGGATCAGTGCATGTGCAGCTCATGGGTGATTTTATCAGTGCATGGTTAGTGCATATGTGATTGGATGAGTGCATAGGTAGGTTGTGTGTGATAGAATGACTACATAGTAGGTGCCTGGGTGATTCAATAAGTACATGAGTAGTGCCTAGGTGATTGGATGAATGTATAGGTAGTGACTGGGTGATTTGATGAGTGCATGGGTAGAGCCTGGGTGGATTGATGAGAGCATAGGTACTACGTGAGTGAATGTATGAGTGCAAGTGAAGTGGCTGAATGATTGCATAAGTGCAAGTGCAGTACCTGGATCATGGATAGGTGTAAGTGCAGTGCCTGGGTGAATGGATACATGCAATTGTAGTGTCTGGGTCTATAAGAAAATTAGACATTACTTCTGCAGCTGAAACATTACTTGGAAATAGATTTTTTATGAGATGGGTCTCTCATACCCTTTTTTCCTCTTGTGTGAGGACTCCCACTCTTATGTCCTTTAGTATGTCTCCAATGTACATATCTGATGCTTGTTGCATATTTTGAATTAACTATCTGCATTCAAAGTTTTCCCAAATGTTTACATTGTATCATTATGTAGTAATTTCTTGAAGACAGGAGTTAGTTGTAGCAGGTCTCCGAAGACTATTAAATGGTTTCCTCCAAAAATTCCGTCATAGTCAGTTTTTAATATTTACTGTATTCTTAAATATATAAAAGCTAGCATTAGGTTAGACACTATGCTGACTTCATCACTAAGCAGTAGCTTTAATTACTTTAATACTTTGGCCACTTCATGACAAGCATCCCCAGATAATTTGTTGTATTCTAATTGTTGTCATGTTCAAAAGGCAGCTTTAATATTATGTGCAGCTAAACCTGTTGGTGCAGTAATTACACACAACAAATTAGAATCTGTTATCTTCTGTAGATAATTTGTCAGTACTTTAATCAAGAAACTTGTTCCAGTTCCAGTTTGACCACTTATGTAAAAGAGAACTCATTTATATGTAGAATATGCACACTCATTTTTCTCATGCAGAAATCCATGTTCTACTTTATGTTTTAC
This sequence comes from Triturus cristatus, assembly GCF_964204655.1. NCBI lineage: Eukaryota > Metazoa > Chordata > Amphibia > Caudata > Salamandridae > Triturus > Triturus cristatus. The sequence continues at coordinate 79,721,558 of NC_140588.1, forward strand.
TTCTTCAAATATTTCTTTCTCATTGGTTTTCAATTGCTGTATTAGTTGTTCTCCGTCTACAGATTCCTGTCTTACTTGCTGCTTTGCATTCTCCACCTCGTTCATAGCTATTGCTGCTTCATTTTGAATGATTGGCTGTCCAAGTGGATCTTGACTTCCAGGTATTGAACTTTGACTGCTCTGAGAACTCTTTCTAGCTATCTCAGCAGAAATTGTTTCTTCTTGTTCAATATCATCTCTCAACATTTGAAGATACACTGGAAACATAGAGCCCTCAATGGTGTCTTTAACAGTGTTGAATGATTCTTCATAACAGTCAAAATCTCCAAGTAGCTCACTTTCAGTTCGCCATGGCTTGAACAACTGCAGTTAGGCTAAATAGAAAAACTATCTTTCGTCTGGAGTTTGGCAACTTAGCTTTCGATGATTGATTACATTTACTTTGTTACATCTGACCAAACAACCTTCACATCCATCAACAGCAAGTTTTCATTCTTCTATATTTTCAATGACATTATTTCTGTATGTATAACGTTGAAATATTTCATGCAGACACATCCTTTCTAGATGTGGACTCCTTCTTTGATAATACATATCCACCATGTTAGTCTTTCAGAATATCTGTAATGTGTGGCTCAGGTTCTGCAAGATATTTTATTTCAGGAAGACTTCATTACTCTATTACAACTATTACCAAGCCCTGAACTCATCCATAGAACTCCTCTAGTTTTAGAAAACAAACAAGCTGAGCTTAACCGGTCTGTACATTCATAAGAGCCGATCTCTCTGTGAGAAAGCATTTTCTCACTAAAAGTGCACAATTTGTTTGGAATAGTCTTTTCTGCTGGAATCTCTTCCCACATCTCCTTCATCTTGGTTATCTCTGACTTTGCTATATAAGAGGTGATGTATCAAGTGACAGCAATTGAATTATTGCATATTTGTGTTCCACATCTTAAGAATCACAGGGTTGTGGTGATTGATGTATTTTGAGACTTCTGTTCTTCTGAGGTTGTATGTGTTCTTTGGTGATTTCTGTGTGAGAGTGTGTCGGACTGCCGACAAAAAGATGTTAACTCCTTCTGAGGTCACAGGTCATGGAAATCCAAAACAACATCTTATATAAAATTTTCCTTTCGATGAATATTTTCTACTACAGTATTTTCCTCACCTTTGATTTTGGAATCTAGAACTTGTCTTAACATTTTGTCATCACTCTCCTTTGGGATGATGCAAATGACATACTGCTCTATGAAAGATAACACAGAGTCATCAGCATCTGTTCCCAACTTTGTGTCATCTTCTACCCATAATAGCATGTGAATATGTGGAGCACCTCTGGCTTAGTATTTTCTGTGCCATTAGAAATCAGTCACTTCACTGAGAGGTTGATTGCTCTTGTTGCAGATAAAAGCCATCATGGCTTCAAATCTATGGTTGAAATATCTGCAAATGTTTGCAGGGTCCATCCCATGCATACTCAGCACAGCTGAGTGTTAGAAACCATATAGGTGCTCTCAAATTTCCCAACATACATTTTAGTTCACCGTGACAAAGATACCAATATTCATTGGTCCCACATTGACATGCCAGGAGATTAATCAAGTTGTATTCTAGTTGTTCATATTTTCTGTGAATTTGCTCAATTTGATCAAGAAATTCTCTTGCAGAAAGATTTTGCAGATTTACACCTGCTTTCAAAATGTGGTTTACAGTATAAGCCAATGAAGAAAAATCACTTTCAAATAACAGATGAAACATATAAGGGACACATTGACAAAATCTAGAATCCTCTGAACAAAGTCTAATACATCTATACGTGAGCGCGTGACTCTACATCCTCCTGAGGCTTGAGCCGGGAGAGACACTGCTGGAATTGCTTTTAAAAAAACTGCCACTCTTGCACACAAGTTTTTAGCCAAAGTCTGGTCTTTTTAACTGTCTGCTGTTGAATGCTGCTATAATTGCTACTTTGCACCTAAGCTGCTAATTTTGCTTTTAACGTTTCATCTTTACTCACTGTTAATTTGGGAAGTCAGTTACACGTCCTGGTGCTCGAATCCTACCTAGACCGGGGGGCTGTACTGGCCAAAAGCAGGGCCGCCATTTTGAGGCAAGTACGGTCAGCGGGCTATTGTTTTCGCCCCAGGCGGTATAATTGGAAGCGCTGGTGCAAACGCGTGACTCTACATCCTCCTGAGGCTTGAGCCTGAAGAGACGCTGCTGAAATTGCTTTTAAAAAAACTGCCACTTTTGCACACAAGTTTTTAGCCATAGTCTGGTCTTTTTAATTGTCCGCTGTTGAATGCTGCTATAATTGCTACTTTTGCACCTAAGCTGCTAATTTTGCTTTTAACGTTTAATCTTTACTCACTGTTAATTTGGGAAGTCAGTTACATGTCCTGCTGCTCGAATCCTGCCTAAACAGGGAGGCTGTACTGGCCAAAAGCAGGGGCCGCCATTTTGGGGGAAGTATGGTCAGCGGGCTAGTGTTTTCGCCCCATACGGTATAATTATAAATGATGGCACGAGCGTGCAGCGGACACGCCAAAGGCAAGCCCGTTTGCACCTGCCCGTGCTCATCCAGCGCTCAGCGCCAGCACCCTTGCATGTTCCGGAGGCTATAAGCCAATTAAACTACAAAAAACAAGTAATTATTTACACAGTTTTAATAGCACAGGCAGAATGGCAGGGTGTCCAAACATTAGTCTTGATAAGGGGTCTCCCTCCTGCTCTACAACGTGTCCTAGATGTAACGTTGTGCTACCGGCTTTATTGCACCAACCAATTAACCCTTGAAAACAAACTAGTTGGAATAGGACAGACACCTCACAATTGCAGGGACTGAAGAGCATTCTGTTGAACGCTGGGTCCTTGGTAAAGAACAGTGTGGAGTGTGCCAGATTAATTGAGGAAGAAGATATAATGGTTGCTTTTATCACGGAATCTTGGACAGATGAGGCATCTGGTCCAGATTAAGTTAAGGTCACGCCCCCAGGCTATTCTTGTCATACCTTAAATAGGCCAACTAGGAAAGGTGGGGGTCTTGCGGCTACTTACCACTCCACCATTAATGCGACTTTTGAAACAGCGTCCATCTCAGATTGTGAGGCATTGGAGTTCTGTTTATATTACTCCCATCAGGCTACTCTCAAAGGTACCCTCCTTTATAGGCCACCTGGCCTCAGGAGGCCTTTTGTAATATTGGTGGGAAATCTGTTGGAAATGGGACTCTGTGCCAATTCTTATACCTTACTGGGAGACTTTAATTTCCATTTAGAGGCTCATGCAGACCCAGATACGGCAACTCTTTTGGATTTCATGAAAAGTGTAGATCATAAATAGCATGTTGTTGGGCCTACTCATACGGCAGGACACACATTGGACGGGATCTTTTCTAACAACCCGCAACTTTCTTTTACAGGCTTGCTTCCCCTGGTCTGGTCAGACCATGTGGTAGTACGCTTTGAACTAGTCTTTTCTAACCATCATGAGATGGGTAAGCTAGCCAAGAAGCAAAGGGTCTCCAGAGCATGGAATACAATTGAGGCTAAAGAGTTAGAAGATTTGCTGAACTCTACCTCATTTTGTTTGCCTGTAGACATAGAAGAGGTGACTACTCAATACTCCAACTGGCTCGAGGCAGCCAGCAATAAGTTAGCGCCCGAAAAGGTCCTCCGCCCCATGGTACTCTCAGGAACTGAAAGATCAAAAACTGAAGTGTAAATTGTTAGAGAGGAAGTGGAGGAAGGGATATAACGCCGCAGAAAAAGAGGCATAAAAACAAAGCCTGGTGGCTTAAAAACACCTACTCCTTACAACTAAGAAAGAATTCTTCGCCAACCGAATTAATTCTGCCATAAATTCAGCTAAGGAACTCTTCAAAATAGTCACCAGCCTGGCGTACCCTTGTACACCTAGTGTTCCCTCGAATCAGGGGCTCTGTGATGAAATAGCCAGATTCTTTTGTAGTAAAGTGGAGGTTATTTTCACCACATTTAATGGTCCAACAACAAATGGAACACTGGGCGAGATACAAATCTCATTCGGATCTCCATCCGATTTTTGAAGAGTTCACACCTCTATCCATCAGGGATATTCATAAGTCGCTGATGTCAACTAAATCAGGCTCCCCTTATGATCCATGTCCGGTGGCGGTTTTAAAACTAGCCCCAGAACCCATTGTTATAACGCTTACCGTTATGATGAACGCGATGTTCAAGGAAGGAAATTTTCCTAAAGCTTGGAAAATCGCATCAATTCTACCTCTACTCAAGAAGCCTAACCTGGACCCGAAGGATCCTAATAACTTCGGGTATATCTCACGTATCCCTCTGCCAGCTAAACTGGTAGAGAAAAGCATGAATGCACAACTAAGCACATACCTACGAGAAGCGCAAGTATTGGATCCAACGTAATACGGGTTCAGAGAGGGGCACAGTGTGGAGTCCGCTCTCTTAAAATCCACAGAGGAAATCAGAGCCGTACTTGACCAGGGAGGTAAGGCGCAATGATTATGTTGGACCTGTCCGCGGCCTTTGACATGGTCCATCATGACTTGCTGATGGACCGGTTGTGGGGGTGTGGAATCCAAGGTAAAGCATGGGAACTCCTGAAGTTCTTCCTCTCGGACAGAATGCAAACAGTGTCACTCGGCACATTCTGTTCTAAACCCTTCTCACTGCCCTGCGGAGTTCCGCAGGGTTCGTCTCTTAGCCCTACGCTTTTTAATGTTTATGTGTCTTCTCTGGCCCCCTTGATCAAATTCTTTGGATTTGCTCTGACATCGTACGCAGACGACACTCAGATTGTCGTGTCCCTGCTACCAGGGCAAGAGATGGGGACAGCAAAACAATTTCACTACTGCATGGAAGCAGTGGGTAAATGGATGTCCCAAAACTGTTTAAAACTCAACTCTGGTAAGACAGAAGTTATTCTGTTTGGCAATGACCCCAAGCTCTGGACCCCAAGTTGGCGGCCAGATTCGCTGGGCGTGCTTCCGATCCCCACTAGGAAAGTAAAAAACTTGGGAGTCCTGATTGATGACAAACTCAATTTTGAGGACCAAGTTAATTCAGTTGTCTCGGCTACCACATTTGCTCTTAGAACATGCAAGAAAATCTTACAGTTTGTACTGAAGGAAAATCAATGTACAGTAGTGACTGCATTAACTCTGACGAGGCTGGACTATTGTAACAGCCTATACCTTAACATTCAGGAGTGATTACTGCATAGACTCCAACTTCTACAGAACTCGGCCGCCAGACTGCTCACAAGGACGGCTAAAATTACCTCTGTCTCCGGTGATATCAGAAGACTTCACTGGTTACCCGTTAAGAAACAGGTGCAGTTCAAATCACTCTGTACTGTTTATAAAGCTCTTCATGGGACCGGTCCAGAGCATCTGAAGCAGCAGTTTCAGTGGTATGTCCCCAGTAGACCACTTCACTCTCTGGGAGAAAAATTGGTAACAGTCCCTTTCTCTAAAAAAGCCAGCTGGGGAGGTAGGAGTTTTTTGGCAGGGGCAGACAAGGCATGGAACGCACTCCCATTCCATCTTCGAAATAGTACTGATCTACTGGCAATCAGGAAAGCCTTAAAAACCTGGCTTTTTGGCGTTTAATCCATGGCCTCATAATCGGGTCTCTTTGGGAGGTTTTGTAGCCAGTGCAGGACACCTTCAGGTAGCAGTTTGCGCTTTAAAAATACTAATGACATAACATAACATAACATATACTTGGCCGCAGGGATTTGTACAGACCAATCATCACCTGCTACCTAGGAAAGAGATGAGGGAAATAACAAACTTCAAAACTTTTTTCCCATAAACTTAAGGGAGTTCCTTTTGCTTCTTACCGTTGATATAGATCAATAACATCACCAGCAATGTCTTCTGGATGTGGGGGGTGGATGCTGTAATGGGCGTTAAATTTCTTCTACTCTGCATCAATCCACTTTATCTGTCTGACCTGTTGATGATGATGTATTATCCTCCAGATATCTTGAAGAATTTCAGCATTTTTATAATATATGTTATTTTGTACCAGATATGAAGTTGCATTTTTAACTTTGCTAACATCTACTAACTCTTGCCATATTTGTTTTACTCTTGGCGGGACACCATTTACTAGAAATACAAATCCCTCTTCCAAATTTTTCTGTGTCCCTATAGTTTTAAAATGTTCCTTAAAATCTAATGGTAAGTATACAACCCTACCTTTGAGACATTTCTGGAGCTCAGTTTGAGGTAATTGCCCTGTCTTTGGCTCCATGGGAACTATACATTGAAATGGATGTAACAACGTTAATAATATGGATTCATAAACATTTAAATCTTTAGGAACTTCTGGAGCAGGTACTACTTCTAAGTTGTTGTGTACTGCTCTAGAAGGCATTTTGTTTTCCTCTAACTTTCCATGGCGAAGTCTCCGCCATGGAAAGGCATTAAACCGCCAACTTCATAATATGGCAGGCACCACCATCCTTTTGCCGACCTTTTCCACCCAGTAGGCAATTGTGACGATTGCCTACTGGCGGAAAAGCAGCGGATGGTCTTTCCGTCTGCTGTGGTACCCCCGCCATGCTAATGTGGCGGGGGTAAAGGGCCGTTTGGCGGTGTGTTTTGGCAGGCAGATGTCCACTGCCGGTAGGGCGATGGCGATCCGCCCGCCATGCTAATGGGCCCCTACATTTGGTCACTTTTAAGTACGTAGCGCCGATCCTATTAACTACTGACATCCTACCTTACTGCTCAGTTATATGTATGGGTGAGTTAAAGGTTGCTCATACAGCTACTCACACACACAGTTAAACACCCATAGTTAGTCACACACCCTCTCACTCAACCGTACACAGACTTACACAGACATTAACTTACAGGAGCATACCCTATTAACTAACTACAGCCTACCTCAGGGGACAGTCATATGTTGTAGAAGAGTAGATTAAAACTTAAGAAGGGCTTTACATGTTAGACTTGAATGTCTCAGTTTTGTCACATATATGTCAATAACTGTGTGAGTTCTTATTAGGAGCCCATATTCAATGAGTATGTACATTTAATCCCTAATAGCTGTCTATCATTGTGATATCTATGGTCCATTAAATGTATCTGTAAACAATTGGGCTATTTAAGTTTGTCAAACTGCCTTTATTAGCACAACATACATATAAGTTGTGCCTGTATGTGTGAATTAATCTTTACATGCATCTTTAACTACATCAGTGGGTGTTTCAGTGTCTGTCCGCTTTTTTATTTAGTTATGTCATATTTATGTCTGGATGAAGGCTGGATGTATAATGTGCGCATAACTTTCTAGGAATGCATATACCTCTTTGAAACATCAAACTACATCTTTACTTTTCAAGCAAATACCTCCATGCGCTATGGCATAGCCACAGTCTAGCTTACTGTTCACTCATATCTGAAACAAGAACAGTTTACACCGTGTCTAGCAGTTTTAAGTGATAAGACAGCTCTACCAGTAACACTACATGCCCAAGCTCAACTATACCAGGCCTGAATCATAATACATGGGCTACTTGTCTGCATGGTAAACTTGAAAGTGTCACTTGTTAGCAGATAGCTGAATGAGTGTTTAAGTTCTTATCTGGGCCTGTAATTCAACGTGTATATACATCTTTTACTGAATCACTGCCTCGCTTTATGTGATATGTGATTGTCTAAATATGTCTGTAAGGGTCTCCATAGATTGCCTCCTGGGAGTAATAGTGAATATTCAGTTATTTAAATGTGTAAGAAACTGCTTTTATTACCAGAAGATACATAGCATTTGTGCCTGTTGGTGTGAGTGAATCTTTGTGTCTTCTCTAACTACTTCACTAGGTCTTTCAGTGTCAGTCTGGTTTTCTCCTCAGGTATCTCGGATTTAAGTTTGGGTGTAGGCTGGATATATAATTAGGCATATATGTTTATATGAGTGCACATAACTCACTAAAACATCCAAGTGCATCTTTTATTTTTTATGCGAACAGCTCCCTGCACTAGAACCTAGCTACAGCCTACCTTAGAGTTCACTTATATCTGATACAAGAACAGTTTATGCCTTGTGTAGCAGTGATAAGAGAGGTCTACCAGTAAAACAACATGCCCAAGCTCAAGTATACCAGGTGTAGAACAAAATGCAAGCGCTACTTGTCTGCATTGTAATCTTGAAAGTATCATTTGTTTAGCAGATATCTGAATAAGTGTTTCATTTCCTATCTGGGGTTCGATTCTAAGTGTATGTAAATGTATTATTAAATCACTGCCTCTCTTTATGTGACGTGATAGTCTAAATGTGTCTGTAAGGACCTGCATAGTCTGCCTCCTGAATGTACCAGTACATTTTGGGTTATGTAAGTGTGTAAGAAACAGCTTTTATTACCCCAGTTGTGTCTGTGTGTGTGATTTAATGTTTGTGTGCTTCACTAACTACCTCACTAGGTATTTCAGTGTCTATATGCTTTTCTACTAGGGAATCTCGGTTTTAAGTCTGGTTGTAGGCTGGATGTATAATTGGGCACATAGGTTTCGATGAGCGCGAATAGCTCACTGAAACTTTAAAGTGCATGCTTTACTTTTTTAAGCCAATAGCTCTCTGCACTATGGCCTAGCTACAGCCTACCTTATTGTTCACTTATATCTTGTACAAGAACAGTGTGTGCCTTGTGTAGAAGTTTTAAGTGATAAGACAGCTCTGCCAGTAAAACTACATGCCTAAGCTCAAGTATACCAGGCCCGAGACATTATGCAAGCATTACTTGTCTGCATAACAAATTTGAAAGTGTCACTTGTTTAGCACACATGTGAAAGAGTGTTTCAGTTCCTATCTGGGACTGTGATTCTATGTGTATGTAAATGTATTACTTGCATGGTATCTTGAAAGTATCATTTGTTTAGCATATATCTGAATAAGTGTTTCATTTCCTATCTGGGGTTGTATTCCATTTTTATGTAAATGTATTATTAAATCACCGCCTATCTCTTTATGTAATATGTGATTGCCTAAATGTGTCTGTAAGGACCTGCATAGATTACCTCCTGAATGTACTAGTGAATATTGGGTTATGTAAGTGTGTAAGAAACTGTGTTTATTACCCCAAAATACATATCAGTAGTGACTGTCTGTGTGATTGAATCTTTGTGTGCTTCTCTAACTACCTCACTAGCTGTTTCTCTGTCTGTCTGCTTTTCTACTTAGGTATCTCGAAATTAAGTCTGGGTTTAGGCTGGATGTAGAATTGGGCACATTGGTTTCTGTGAGTTCACATAGCTCCTTGAAACATCAAACTGCATCTTTTACTTTTTGAGCGAATAGCTCCCTGCACTAAGGCCTAGCTACAACCTACCACATTGTTCAGTTATGTATGGTTTAAGAAAAATGTATACCTTGAGTGGCAGTTTTAAGTGAAAAGAAAACCCTACCAATAAACCTCCATGCACAGATCAATTCAAATTCATAGATATACATATATACAGCTATAGTGCATCATTGCCACTTTCAAAACTAAGTGTTCTATTAATATTTTAAAATGGAACAAATAAGACTACAACTCCCAGAATTCAAGTAAAAACATTACTTATAAGCAGCACATCATATATGCAAATATAAAACTTTGACATCACATACTACAAGATTACATATAGGTTTTAATCATTGGTGTACAGTTATTTCTCCTATCACTTCCAGAATGCAGTAAAGCAATACAAGTGCAACATTACCTCCATGGAAACACATTCCAAACTAACTTGGCAGACACCTGATCTGCACCTGAGACAAACTATGTCTTAGTTAGCTATTAATAGATGTACAAAAAACACTAACAATTTGATTTGTATATCATCCTTTATTTTTTTAAATAATAATATATTTCAAAATCATTTATTACAATATGACATAATTATATACCTTATTCATCATTTTTTTTTACTTTCAAAACAATTTAATTAACATACCAGAAAACTGAGATCGTTGTTAAAATCATTTTATTTTCTCTTAATAGGTAGATGAAATATTCTCAGGATTTGTACAAACTTAGCATAAGAAAGGCACACCACTCTGATACAAAGCAACCATAAAAGGCAACCTTCTGAACTTTGAATTGCCTGATATTGCAAAAGTCGGCAAATAAAAACATTGCTTTCATATTTCAGTCTTGTAACTGCACTTCTGAATGGTTACTGTCTATTAACCCTGTCACTCCTGTTTGGAGGTAGCCCAAAATGCATGCCTTTGTGTCAATAATCTCAAAAAAATAAGGGAGTCGGAAAACCTACTTCCCTTAATATTTTTATATTTCTATCACTGTACTACACTTTCTTGGAACATTCTCACTAGGTAATCCTACGTACCTTATAAAACAATTAACCTAAACCTCTCCAATTTATAAAAATGAATACCTGTTTCTTTAACCCCCTTCCCCCAATACACTATCTGCAGATTCTCTACAGAAGCCAACTAGAAACAGTAAGTCACAAGATCACAACACGTTCCAGAAGCATCATACTAGTTACAAGATGAACGACAGCAGGTGTGATTTATTGAACATACTGTAAAACATATCCAGCTCTATATTAATTATTTTCTATTTACCAGAGCCAATAAAACATCTATTAACTAATTGTTTCTAAATGCAACCTACTTTTATTCACCTTCATATTCCCTTCATCCAATCAAATTTTGAGTTTTTTTCATACCACCAGCACACACCCATTTTTACTGTCTTTCATAGTATGAACTGCGATATTCAGCTGCAGAATTGTCCTGTGTGCTACTCCTCTTTCCTACAAAATGATTAGAGTGTGGATTGTGAGCCATAGCTATGTCTATTGGGCTAAAGAGGCTGCAAAAAAGAAAGGTATTGACAGGGACTTGGGTTTGCCAAATGTGGAGATTAGATGGTTTGGCCAGAGAGGGTTACAGTTTCATCAGCTGCTGGCTTTGATTACAACCATTGTGGAATTCCAAACTCCTCACCTTATGTTTGTGCACTGTGTTGGCAATGACCTAGGCACATTGACTGGGGTATGGCTGGAAATCTCAATGAAGTATACTTTTAAAGAATTTCTGTGGCAATTCCCTCACACTATCTTGGTGTAGTCTAATATATGCCAAAGACAGAAATGGAAGTGGTCAAATCAATTCGGTCGACAGATTGACAAAGCCAGGGAACATGTTAAGAAAACATTTTTTGCTTTCCTCAGAGGTCATAACATGGGCTCTATCTGCAACAACAATCTGTGTTTCGATATACATGGAATATATAGAGGTGACGGAGTTCACTCTACAAACGAAGGGAACAGGGTGTTTCTAGGAAACCTGAAACTTTACATTCAGGGGCCGATTTCCATGCCGGTCGGACCTGAGTCTATCCAACATCGATCTGGAAGTAGGACCGACTGACATTCTGTCGTCGGTCCCTAACCAGCAAGTAGGATACGAATGAACACTGATCGGTTGCAATCCTATTCTTTACAATGGGAGCATGCATTCCGAACGGAATGCATGCTCTCAGTGTAAAGAGCCGAGATGCAGTTCATCCCTGCACCCCATGGCAGGTACCTCAAGGTGCCTGCCACGGGGTGCATGGATCAATATAGGGGCACTATAGGTGCCCCCTGGGACACCATGAAGAGGCCTTGCACCCTTGGGGGCCCTGCTGGGGGTCCCCAAAGTCAGATACCCACCTAACTTATTGTCTCTACTAATAAAACTCCACGAGGGAAATTTTGCACAAGTGCGGTGGGGCTCTCAGGGCCAGAAAACAGAGAGAATCCCAGTGAACAGGGGAGTCCGCCAGGGATGTGTCCTTGCCCCTACCCTTTTTTCACTTTATGTGAACGGTGTAGTGGAGCACCTGATGAAAGTTCCTTCTGACGCGCCATCCCTGGCGGGCGAACGTATTCCAACTCTCCTGTTCGCTGACGATACTCTTTTGTTGTCTAAGTCACCTATGGGTCTTCAAACTCTTCTCGACAGCTTTCAAACTTTTTATAATGGCAGAGGCCTCATAATAAATTCCGCCAAAACAAAATACTTAATTTTGAATCCACCCAAAAAATTAGGGCGGCCCCCAGTTCTGAATGCGTCTAACCTTGATAGGGTAAAAGAATTTGATTACCTGGGTATCCGCATTTCAGACACTATGCATTGGTCACCTCACATACAAAAGATGCTTTTAAACCATAAGAGGGTTACTGGTGCCCTCCTCAGGGAACATCGTTCTTCTTTGTCTAGGCCAATAGCCCCAGCCCTAGAGATATATAAAGCAAAAGGTGTGAGTTCGGCACTTTATGGTGCCGAATTATGGGGCCTGAATAATATTGACGAGCTTGCTAAGTCTGATTCCAGTTTTTACAAGGAATTGATGGCACTACCTCAGAGCACTCCAGCAGTACCTCTGTTATTGGACCTAGGGTGCCACACGTTGAAAGACTTGGCAAAAGTCCGCCCCCTTCTCTTATGGGCCCGGCTCTGGCGAACCCCTGAGCTAGCCAAGTATGCTGAGGGACTGACTGAAATATTGTCTATGCCTTGTTGGTACAAAATTAAATGGCTGAAAGATGTCAAGACCTTGCTTTGCGACCTCGGACTTAAAGACGCCTGGGTGAATAGAACCTCACCCCCGAAAGCTGAATTGAAGAAATTGTATTGGAGTTGGGTCACTGCGAAGAGGAATTCTAGTCTTTATGGTGCTAGAAGCACCACTGAGTTTTTAAGGCTTAAGGATGAAGTGCGCTACGAGCCTTATCTTGATATTATCCAGAAGCCTTTTGATCGAGCCCTTTATTTTAAATTTAGGGTTGGCATACTTCCAGTGCGCGAATTAACCGCACGCTGGAGGCCACCTCTTCAGACATCATCATTTTGCCCTTTCTGCGAGATTCGAGTTGAGTCAATTGCACGTGTTTTATTTGCATGTCCTGAATATAAAATCCCAAGGACCTATTGGCTCAAACCCCTGTGTAGAGACTTAGGCACAAGAGACCATCTCATAGCTTTGCGCATTTTTAGATCAGATACACGATCTCTGTATGTTTGCGCATTATCCAAGTTCCTGAGGTGGTCTTGGCTTATAAGATCAAAAGCCCTCGCAGTCCATGCATAAGCAGATTTTTCTTTTTTGTTATATTGTTTGCTTATATTCTCTTTTAATGAAATTGTCTTATTTATTCTGTTTCTATGTACTTTTTATCTTCTGCCTGCTCTGGAAATCTGGTGATATCACAGTTTTATGATTAGTTCTGTGATTTTATGTATTTGTCTGTGTTAAAAATGTACACGCTTTTAAGATATGTTTTTATCGAAATAAAGCTTATTTCATTCATTCATTCAGATACCCACATCCTTTCTGTGTCGGAAAGAATGGCACAGAAATGCTGTGTGAATCTGCCATCGTAATCCCTCGGATGGAAAGAGGCACACTTGGGATAACAGAACCCTTTCCGAATGGCAGACGGGCGCTCCAAGTTCATCGTAAGCCATTAGGAATTCCTCTTTGGATTAATTTCCCACTAATTCCATCAAAATGGGTCGGTCGGAAATTAATCCAAACAGGAGATTACGATGCCGTACAAATGGCTCCGACAGTCTCATATGTAGCTGTCTTATAAACACTCTCAACACAAAGTCTCTTTTCAGAGCAACCAAGAGCCCCAAATGTTGTTCATTTTCTTGTTAAAAATTTTTTTGTTGAATTTTTTAATTTGCGGCGACACTGCAATGATCGCGATCACATCACGATATCACAAAACAAATGCAAACATTCAACGACCACCACATAAAAAAATATAACTTAAAAAATTAATTCTAACTATTACAATCAAAGCATTACTAACACAAAGAACATGTTTGTACACATATATTTGTAGTACTTTCAAAAAAACTATGTTTGAACCCTACTTCCTGTTTTCACGATGACGCTGAGAGTCATGATGACTTCGGTAACCGCGATGATCGCACCTTTTTTAAGAGGTGTAAAGCACATATATGCAAACATTTTACAGTATTTTAGACAGTAGGGGTTTATTAATGCCCTGTTTAAAGTCATATATTTGTAGGGAACTTGTATAAAAACATTCATTTAAACCAATTTTCTGTTTTCACAGTGTTGCTGGGCGCTGCAATGATATTGGTAACCGCGATCACTGTGAATACATCGCAAAATGACAAAACACAAATGCAGACATTCAAGTGTTTGCTATAACTACATCTCCCATCACCCATCCCAATCAGCCAACCTGGAACTCTGCTTTCCTGACAGTGAGTGGAAATATACTGGCTAGATGGCTGTCACTGGTACCTGGTATCTGACTTCACCACAACACCCTTCAATGCCTTGTTCTTCAAACACCTGTAACCAGTGTCAGCCATCTTGCTAGTTCACTTGCCCTCACTCTCAGGTAGCTGATGGAGCGGGTAGTACAAAATGTTGTATACCTCCCCCATTCTGCATGAAAATACTAATCGAATAATCTATTAATTATAATATTATTAAATGAGTTTGCATGAATATTAAATCAACATTACTAATATCCAAATTACACGTGGGATTGCATATTGCATAGCTAAATAATCTTTACAACTAAAATCCGTACGCATACTAACAGTAGTATATGTAATAAATAGAATACTGCATGATATATGTTGCTTTTGAGATGTCTTTGTAATGTTGCTCGAGAGGAGGACCAAAAGGGTGAATATAAATGCTTTAAATGTTGCTATACGCTAGATAAATACAAGCACATAGAGGGATTAGTAAGGGGTTAACATTAGATTTATTATTTCTATGCATTAATTACTCTTTTGTGTTTGTTTCGCTTAAGTTAGCGTTTGGACCTAAATTCCAAAATGGCCGCCGACGCGACATGACGTAGTGGCCACTGTCCCACGAGGCATGGAGTGAAGTGCGCAGAAGCGACAAAGTCTTCCAAGACCTCGTCGAGAACCCTGATCTTCGTGTTCCAAAGCAAGGACACTGTGGGATGACGGCCAAGACGAAAGACAATAGACTTTCACAGAAAACTAAAACGGACCGACATTAAATGAACTTGTGACATCACCCCTTGAACTGTGCCAAAGTCCCAAAAAGATTCTATCGGACGATCCCAACCAACCAATTATGACCGTATTAAAATAACGAAATGTATCTTCTTGCTTTGATTTTATTATAAAAATGCACAGTGGAATAGAGAGGCACGCTTATCGCAATCGTTCTTTCCGATGACAACGACGACAACGGTGATGCTACGCAAACTCTACTACTTAGGGCGACTGCTGCGTTTCCTGAATCCTAGATGGTCCGGATGCTGCCCAATTATCTGACAACTGCAAACTTTTTCTAATTCTATGGGACTGACAGATGCTTGCACGTCTCTGGTCTTTACCTATTCTTTGAGACTGTAGCGTGCTGAGCAAAGAACTTTGACATTTTAGACGAATGACGACAGATCCGAGTATGCAGACCTAATGATTTAGAGGACTTCAGATAGCCAGATTAGGTAAATATGATGTTCTGCGATTTACTTGAAATTAGATATAAACTTTCAAAATGCAAACCAAACATTTCAAGAACTTTTAGATAAACTGATATTGATTAACAAGAATTGAGTTTGTGGTTTATTAAGAAGGATAAGATCTAAATCTTGAAATGTGTTTTAGCTGGTTCTAGATCACCATCAACCAATCCAACTAATTGGTCCATTAACCACGTGGGAGGAGTGCCTTGACATCTGTAGGTAGAAGGGGTATTAATGTATAATTTCTAAATTGATTTTTCTTTCCCTATAGGTATAAGGTTTTCCCCCCACATGTTGAGCGCCCGAACCGCTCATCCCTCCAACTGCGTGCAGACCGGTGAATGGTTAGTGTGAGTGTTGGTGTTATGGGCCCCACCAATGACTGCATGTGTGAATGAGTTGGTGTGACGTTGGGTCTGTGACACAGGGGAGGATACCGGTACGGGTTTTTTTTCCCCCGTTACCAGGGTTTCAGTGCTAGATCATAGCCATCGGCCCAGATGGGCTGATTGGGCTCGGTAGCAGAAGGAGGGGTTGCTATTACTACAACTCCCATCAGACTCTGTCCTACACACACTCTTCCCAACCAGCCCAGCCAGCCCACCAGTAATTCTGCTTACCTGACAGTGAGTGGAAATATACTGGCAAGATGGGTGACCTTGGTGCCTGGTGTCTGACTTTACCCCAACTCTCATCAAGGCCTTGTGCTCCAAACACCAGTCCCCAGTGTCAGCCATCTTGCTAGTACATTTTTACTCACTGTCAGGGAAGCAGAGTTCGATGTGGTTGGCTGTGATGGGTGGGAGGTGGAGTGTTTGCTATACCTACATCTCCCATCAGGCTGTGTCCTACACACACCTTCCCACCTATCCCAACCAGCCTACCTGGATCTCTGCTTTCATGAGAGTGAGTGGAACTGTACCTGCAAGATCATTGTCACTGGTGTATGGTGTCTGACTTTACCTCAACTTCCATCAAGGCCTTGTGCTCCAAACACCAGTCACCAGTGTCAGCCATCTTGTTAGTACACTTGCCGTCATGGTCAGGTAGCCATTGGCCCAGGTGAGCTGATAGGGCTGGGTAGCAGGAGTAATGGTTGCTATTACTACAACTCCGATCAGGCTCTGTCCTACATACTCCTTCACACTCAGCCTAGCCAGCCTACCTGGAGCTCAGCTTTCCTGACAGTGAGTAGAAATGTACTTGCAAGATGGCTGACACTCGGGACTGGTGTTTGGACCACAAGGCCTTGGTGGGAGTTTGGGCGAAGTGTACACATAGCAATAGTTTTGAGCCTTCTTATCTTCATTGCAGGTATGTGGGTTATCTGTATTACATACACATCACGGAATTTTTAACAATTATTTTTTTTTATGGAAAAACACTAATTTAGCTAACTTGGACCATTACAGAGATGTCTGCAGAAGTGTAATTGCTAATTTGCGTGAAATGTGGAGTTCCTACTTATCAGACTCCATTCCTTCTTATATTCTAAACAAGCTGTCTGGTGGAGTGATGGTATGTACCTTCTCCTCCCAGGAATTAAAATGCACAGCTGGTACAGGAGGGCCACCACCAGTCCATTGTGCAGCCCGGTGTTCCTTGGTGGACAATTATTTGAGCCGCCTTCTGACGTCCGACCTCCTCTACTTGATATCATCCATTGTGCTTAGGGCGGGTGCAACCACGTTCAGCTTGTTGACTATACTGTTCCACATAATATTTTTGTGGCTGATGGGAGTCTGTAGGACTATGGTTCCAAATAAATGTGGCTCTACTCTAAGGATTTCATCATCAAGCAGTCTCAAATCATCCTCAGTTAAACGTGGCTGCTTATTCTTGGACATGGTGAGGGTGAGTGTGAGGGTGAGTGTGAGGGTGAGTGTGAAGGTGAATGTGATTTAGAAGGTGTGTCTAAGAAAAGAAATCTGATCAAAAAAGCGATATGTGCAAGTAGTGGTGTGAATGGACTGCGTGAGTGTGTTCAAGACTGACAGCAGTGACTGGCAAAAAGTTCTCTGTGGGATCTTGCAGCAGTATTGTGTGAGCAAAGGACCATGGTTATTTTTGGTCTTTATATAGGTGGATTGTTGGGTGTGTCTACTATTTAATTTGTTGGGAGGCGCTGCCTATTCTTGTTGGGACCGATTCACAGAACTAATCTGAGACAAAATCCAAAACTTACTACTTTTGGTATTCACAGAAGACATTTAGTAGTAGTAAAATTAGGATTTTGTCTTAAGTTAGGATTTTGTCTAAAGTTAAACTTAAGTTAAACTTAAGTTTGTCTTAAGTTTTGGTTTTAAGACAAAATCCTAACTTAAGACAAAATCCTAACTTTACTACTACTAAATGCCTTCTGTGAATACCAAAAGTAGTAAATCGGCCCCTTTGTTCTTAGGCCTGAGTTTTTCTGTTTTGCACTTGCCATGTGGCTAATCTGCTCAGAGGAACAACCGATGCATGATCGTAACCGGAATCCCTATGGGACAGCCTTTCCGACTGACAAGGTCAGTACGGACTTGTTTCTGACCGACACAGTCGGATCGGACTCATATCCGACCAATGTGGTCAGAGTTTTCCCTGCTATGCATCATAATACGGTGGTTGGAGACATGGCGGTTTAGTCGGGCGGAATGTGTCAGAACGAGTCGGTCGGACGGTCTTTCCGACTGACATCATAATAAGGCCCTTAGTGCTGAAGTGGAAACTGGAAATTTTCAAGAAACTGGAACATAAATAACACCTTCATAAACAACACGTTAGAACCAGAAGCATACACTCTCTCTGCAAAAAGGCAGCTGAATTTTAATTGTGATTAAACGTGTATTACTTAGCTAACATTGAAACACAATGAATGTCTTCACTAACATCAGCACTATAATAAATACATCAAATATATTGTGAATAAATCAAAGTCTTTCAAACACAAGGAGATGATGGACGGAGTGCTGAAACTTTTCAGACGCTCAACCCCAGTCACAGATGTGGGTTGAATCCATCATCATTCTTTTTCTCACTTCGCCAACTCAGTTCAGACACAGCTATATGCAAATCAGTCTTGACCCTGGGCCTCATGGGAACAGTCCAGCCCAATCTGCCAAGCCATGTCTTCCCTGGACCGGAAACAAACATCCTGGGACCAGTTTTGGGCTAACAGCCCTCATCAGCCAGGCTAGCTTGAATCCAGTGGTAAAGTGAGCAAGGGCATACCCTGCCAATTTAGGGCGAACAAAGCAAACACAAGGAGATGATGGACAGAGCACTGAACCTTTTTAGACACTCACCCCCAGTCACAGATCTGGGTTGAATCCATTATCATTCTTTAGCTCACTTTGCCACCTCAGTTCAGACCCAGCTATATGCAAATCAGTCTTGACCCTGTGCCTCATGGGAACAGTCCAGCCCGAAATGCCAAGCCATGTCTTCCCTGAACCGGAAACAAGCATAGACACATACATTGCACATTTCTACTCAAATGGCTCTATTCTGGTCTGGCCTATTCACTCTTAGGAGCTCATTCAGAGTGTCCACTTGATTCTGATAGGGTTGGTAAGAGAAGTTACTGAACCCATTCAAATTATGAGATCTGCAACTGTTCTGAAGATCCCATTATATTGACATGTAGCTGTCAGTTGCTGAAAGTAGTTGAATTCTCCATGGGAAAATATGGGTGAAAATTAGGATTTTATGGGTAACCAGACCATTACAGATTACCTGTGTAACTCCTCATTTTCCATCTTGGAATGGTCTGGATACCCCTCACCAGAGATATAACTTTGTGGTTGGAGAATCTCCGGGTAATTTTCCAAGCCTCTCATAATGAAGTGGTTGGGGACTATGCCAAGCAACACCATGTGCATAAGATTTTGGCAAAATGTTCTGGCATATAGATCAGGACAAGCAGAATGGAGAATGGGCAATATGATGGCTTGGAAAAATTACGGATGTGTAGGTTTCTTTTTTTTAATCATTCAAGTCAGAATTGTTCAACATACAATAATCACAAAAAGTCAAAGGCATAGGATTCAAGTATACAAGATCAACAAAATAAGACTTAGAGGAATTACAGTATTATTCGTGATTTATATTTACACACTCCCAGTTAAAAGTGATCCACATTTTGACAAATATTTTTTCAGGATGATAAACCTCTAACGTTTGAAAGGGCTAACTCAGAGTTATAGATACGTTGGATGAGGGTATGCCATTTAACCACTTTAGGAGAGACTGTAGTGACCCAAGATCTTGCAATGCAAAGTCGGGCACAAACTAACATTATCGTGGGTAAGCGCTGTAAGCCACCCACATACTCAAACTTGACACCCAATATTATCTCCTTGGTAGAAAGTATAACGGGATGATCCAAGCAGTATGACATAAACTTAATTACCCCATCCCAAAATTCTTGTAAAGCAGGACATAAGACAAACATATGTGCAATATCTGCAGCAGGTAGATTACATTTAGGACATTTAATATTATCTGAGGTACAATTAGCTCCAAATCTGGAGATTTTATCCGAGTGTACTGATCAATCCAATATCTCCAATGCGCTCTGGATCTCTGAGATTAAAATCTCAGATGCAAGATTTCAGCTTCATTTTGTAGCTAATGAAGCCATATTGCCCATCATATCTAGACAAAGACCTTGACACATTATACTAAATTAAGGTTTTATAGAAGATTTATGATAGCATACAGTCAGTTTTGAGCTTTTCATATCGAACATGTGCTCAGAGCTTGACCATAAGTAGTCCCTAACTTGTAGGTACTTTAAAAAAACCTGACAAGGGAGTTCATACTGATCTTGCAATTCTTGAATGGAAAAAAACACTCAGATCATACAGCTGGCCCAACATTGAAACCTCATGCTGTGTCCAAACTCTACAGACTGAATCATGGAAAATTGGGGGAAAGCGGGATCCTCCCAAAGTGGTCTATCTTTATCTAAAAAAGCTATTGAGTATTTGGTACATATGCCTCACCAAATATAGATAATATCACTTATTATTTTAAATTGTACCCTCTTAAAATAGTTGGGGTCTCTCAGTCTATAGAAAAAAAAACTAAACTCAGATCCAAGGTCTAGCTGGTACCAAAAGATGACGGGTCTGGATCCGCTGGGTTTAGTAGACTGCATAGATTACTTGTAAATGCTTACCAAAAGTATAACTTACAGTCTGGAAGCTTGAGTCCTCCTTTTTTGTCTGGAAGTTTCATTAAACAAATGGCACATTATGCACGCCTATAACTCCATATAAAGCTTCTAATGGCGCCCTTCAGATGCTTACAAAAGGAATCCAGAACTCTCAAAGGGATTATGCTAAACAAATAAAGACATTTTGGAAGGATATTCATTTTAATACTATTGATTTAACCTAAAATAGTAAGTGGGATCTTATTCCAGGATTTCATTTTAGAAATGACTGAGAGTAGTAAAGGTTCATAGTTTAGTTTGATTACATTTTTGACTGAGGGAGACAGTTTAATTCCAAGATGGACCACCGTTGCAGTCACCCTAGACATCGGAAAGTCTGGCTTAAAGTTTAAAAGGGCCTGAGTTTTGAACAAACTGAGCGTGTTTCGTGAGAACTTGCCAAACCTAGCTGCTTCCTCTGAGACCTGTCGAATAGCTGACAGTGGATTGGTGGAGAAAAGTGCCACATCGTCTGCATAGGTAGCCGGCTTAGGTTGTTGGCCTCCAAAGAGCAAAGGGTGAATACCAGCATTAATAAGAAGCAACTATAAATATGGCTCCATATAAAGAGCAAATAAGAGTGGAGAGAGCAGACACCCATGTCGAGTACCTCGAGAGATTAAAAATGTATTTGAATATTTCCCGGTATATGTCACCCTGGCATGCAGGATCTAATGTAGTGCCTGAGTTAGTTCAATAAAGCCCTGACCAAGACCAAATATGCCCGCAGTGGCCCACAAGCACTCCCAAGATACCTGATCAAAAGCCTTCTCTAGATTCAATAGGATCGTGCCTATATTAGTATTAGATTTGCTGACAATCATCAAATGCTGCAATTGTGGTATTGGTGTGGCCCATAGTGTCTCTGCCTAGAATAGACCCATGTTGTTGTCATGTCAACTAGGTTGATAGTATGGGGGCAATACGCATAGCCAAGATTTTTGCAAACCATTTAGCGTCTGAGTTAATCAGAGATATGGGTCGATAAGACCCAACATCTTCCAACGGCACAGCTTTTTTTTTTTTAAATTACCACAATATTAGCAGCATTCCAAGTATTAGGAACGATGCTGCCTGTTTAACTATGTTAGATTTCTTTTAAAAATTCAGAAATTATTATGTCTTTGACTATCTTATAAAACTCCAAAGGTATAGCATCCTCTCCTGACGCCTTGCCTGTAGAGAAAGTTGATAATGCAGCCTCACTCTCAAGCAGAGAGAACTTAACTAGCAGCTCCCTGGCCCAGTCTTCACTGAGATGAGGGAGACTACATTGCCGCAGTTAATCCCCGTGTCCAACTTGATTAATCATCTGAGGCAAACAATATAATTCCTCATAACACCAGGAGAATTGTTCCAGGATAGATATAGGTTTTGTATGCACGACGCCATCCATACCCCTAGTTGGATGAATCATAGATTTAGACTGTCGGTCTAAAATCAGATGTGCTAGGACTCGGCCCACCCTCTCCCCATACTCATACTTACACAATTTATATTTTAAATATCAGGCGATGATTTGATCTTTAAACCTACGTCCCAGAAGGGAGTGTTTTTCTATTATTTGAAGATAGTCTGTTTGTCTGCTTCACCTTGAGAGATTTGCAGAGCATGTAAAAATTCAAGTTGAAGAATAGTTTGACATAGAAGATGAGCCTCTTCCGAGACAGCTCTATTTTGCCTAACCCCGTACTGTAGGATAACACCCTTCATTGTATCTCAGAAGGTGACGCTTTACTTGTGTTACCCAAAAAGAACTCCCTAAGTATCCCCAGACTATGCTTTCTGCCGCAATAATTAGACAACAGGTGATGAGGGAATGTAAATTTGGGAAGATTAAACCATATTTCAATTGGGGCAAATGAAAACAGAATTGGGTTATGGTCCGAGGCAATTCTAGGACAAACATCTATTTCCGCTCCATCCACTAGGGACCGCTGGGCGAAAACCATATCTATCCTAGAGTACTGCTTATGCAGGCAAGTGTAAAAGGTATACCCGGGGATGGCCAGATGGAGGGTGCCCCTGACCTTGATCAACCCATGTAACCGGGAGAAGTCCTTAATTGATGCCCTGGTTCTAGGCTTACAAGGACTGCAGTATGATTAGTAGAATCAATGTTATAATCAAGAACACACTTAAAGTCCCCCATTATGATCACTTCTCTGCCCCAATCCACCAATTCCAAAGATAACAGATCTAATACTTCTGGGTCTTTGGTATTTGGGCCATAAAACATGCAGATGACAAACATTTATCAGTTCAGTATTAATTGTACCAGTACCCAGTGCCCTTTCGAATTATCAACGGTTTTCAGAACTTGACAAAGAAACTTTTTCGCTGAGAGTGTAGCAACCTCCCTAATTGAGACCAATTGTGAGATACAGACCATTATGTTATATCCCAGCTGCTTTAATGAGAACAGGTCTTTATATGGCTAGTGAGTCTCAGTTAAGGCTACTAATTGAGGTTTAGAAAACCCTAGCTCCTCTCGAACCATTAACCACTTATTTCACGCATTAATCCCAGAAAGGTTCCAACACATGCATTTAACCTTAGCCATGGTTCTTAAGTAACTCACTAATGAGCCATATTCCTCCATATGGAAGGATATAATTCCTCAGAATTGAAATGCATAAAATATACTGTCTGATTATACTGCGAACAATCTGACTTGTTTTATCCCACCTTAAAATACCATTTTCTGCATCATAAATTTCAGACAGAACCACACCCCAGATTTGTAGGTTTCCTATTGTTTGTGCACTTGCTCTGGAACACTTACATTTTTGTTGTTTTACTTTCAAACTGCAATGTACGTAAAAGTTAAAGGCAGAAGACTATGTAGCTGTCCTTAAAATATCCAAGAGAGTAACACCTGAATCGAAAGGCCAGGACGCACACTCCAACATGTGGAACACCTTGGAGCCAACAGAGAAAGAATGATAGCAGCCACATCATAAGCCAATTTTATGAGTACCAAACCACAGACTGAAAGGAATATTAGCATGGTTAAGCCCATGCCTACCTGTTTGCACAGTGAAAAAGAAAGAACCTCTTGGCCCAGAGTATGTGATGTAACATCGCTGTCTTCACACCGCGATACCTTTACAATGCAGGCATTACAACGCAAGTCGTTACAAAGAAGGGCGCTGGACTTAGGAATAGTATGATTTACCATTCCAACTCCAGCCTACGTGACAGTAGGGAAGGTGTTGGAATAGTAAAACATACTATTCCTTAGCTTAGAGCGCTATCCAGCGCAAGTCATAGTAATCACTTGCGTTGTAATGCCCGCTTTGTGAAGGTATTGCGGAGTGAAGATCACGATGTAATCGATGTTTACCCTTGGCCCAAGCCATGTAAGTCAGGGTAACCTTGTAGGAATGTAAACCCTTCAAAACATCCCACCACACATGCCCACACACATAATGGTGGGCAAGCATATATGTAAGAATGTATCTAAGAACAAAAGAAAATGTCTGGCTACATGTGAATGGTATCCTGGATACATTCCCATCCCAACATACCACAGGGACATGCCAATAAAATATAACCTATGTCTGGCATGAACTCAGGGCCATCCACAACCCAATAAAATATGTCTAACACAGCAGCACAAGCACTGTGAGAAATCAACTAAAAACAACAGCAAAGGCCCCCAGCAGACTAGACCCCTAATTATGAAAAGGCACAGTCAAATCACAAATTTGGACAAAAAACTCAAGGAAAAGAAGGAATTCTAGGCCCATGTTGCCGCCTTCCCAAAATATCTACTGCCTTTACAGTGTTATCCCTTAATCTCACCATGGGTCTACCCAGCTCACCCAAGTCCAAAATCCAAGTCATCTGGCAACAAACAATAAGAATGAAGAATTCCCAAAAACAATAAAATGTTATTGCCTGACCCCCCTCATTATTTTTGCAAAGCACTGAACTAAACATACTTGATTTACCCAAACAATCAAAGAATTCCAATGGTGGAGTATGCAGCAGAGATCATAGATTACGGAAGAGAGATGCTATTCCACTCAAATCTAAATACAAATTAACAAGGCCTGAAAAATAACAGGTAGGAGTCTTAACGACAGAAATAGTAGGTGCACCGTCTTCAAAATCAGCGCTGGGATGCCTTCGGTCACCATGCGCTTTTTTAACGCTATATTATGGTATAATGTATTGTACTTACAGTAGCCTCACTTTACACAACACTTTTTCTCAACAACAACAAAAAAATGCTTATCAGACTAAAATGGTATCTGGCTGGTCTGTCTGCTTGGGTAAAAATCCAACTCAAAATTAACTTATATATTATTTCTCGAGTTACATACAAAAGCCACTTGCAGACAGAAAATACTTTAAGCATTGTTTCAGTGTTCCCACAATTGGCTATTTTATCCCTAAAAAACTTGATTACCCAATGTGGAGTTCTGCAAATGTTTTTTTTATATTTTCCTAAAAATTCTTTAGCATATTTTATCAACACAATGTTTGTTTTTACAAAATGCGATAGTGCTTGTGCATGTCATTTGAAATTGGGCTGCACTGTAAAAATCAAAATATTGCAATGCTTCTTAGCACACTTTGAACCTCTGTTTGCATGTATGTTTGATATCTTGAGTACCTTTCCCATGAATCTTTCCATTTTCCCATCAGTCACAAGATAGACATTATTTACGTGTGTGCTCACATACAGAAAACTTTCAATAGAGTAGAGGATGTCAGCAGTCTTGGAAGAGGACGAATGGTCCTGAGATTGGTGATTGCGAGTGGAGGATGGAGTACACCACGCATGCCAGGTATTACGATTTTAAACATATTTACACTTGGTGGGGGTAGGGGAGCAGGCCACCGAGTGCAGCAGGACACAAGGTATAATCTTCTAAAACTTCGATTGTGGAGGGTAATACACACTTCAGTGGATGGACAACAAAGGTAGCAGGTCCTAAATGATTCTTTTTATTTATTGTTTAGATACACCTTGGATGAGGAAGGTCTGAAGCTGACAGGGAGGGAGTGAGAGGGAAAGGGCCCAAGGTAAGTAGGAGTGTAGCGTCTGCTTCCTCCATAATGCCTCTCCAGCTGAACAGATGTTATATCTTCATAAAAGACCAAGCCAAGATTTTAAACTTTGTGAGTACCTTCATTATATTAATGAAAATGTATGCAGGTGCACTTGCAGGGTGGCACCAAATAAAGTGAGTACTGGGAGCATGAAGTTATGACACAGCCCCCACTACACATTTAAACTGACTGTGGAGTTACAGAGCTGGACCAACAAGTAGTCAATGGTTGCTTGTAACATAGAGCAGCCCACGCAGGTAAGAGCGGTGAGGCATAAGGGCAGGGTGGTTGTAAGTTGAAAGACCATGACGAGGGGAAACAAATGTATAAAAAGAAAGCCACTTACCTTGCACTCACATCATCGTCGACTCAAACCCCTCTCCCACTTCACCTCACCGCTCTTACCTGCACGGACCGCTCCTGATTGTCACAGGAACGTTTAAGGCACATGCACATTTCTGGCTGTAAAAAAGCACTGTTTGTTGATATATATATAAAGTAAACAAATAAACATAACAAAAGGACATACAGAACGCAACATAAAACCACAATTAAAACATAATATGACACATCACAATAACAGCACAACACAAATCTGCGGTACAACAAAACAAAACCATATTGCAGTAATGCAGCACAAAAAAAATTACAAGGGAACGCATTACCACCACACCAGAATGCCTCTCAGTAAATGTGCACAAACATTCTTGTCCCACATTACCACCTCCTGAATCCTCTTATCATAATATAGTGGTAAATCGTGTTTAGAGCAAACCCTATTTTAATAGCGCCAGTTGAAAAAAAGTTTTGTGATGTGCCTCGCACTAAACACTTTCTGTGCTAAATTGCATTTATAAAGGGCTTACTTCACTAGACGACTCTTTGAAAGCCACTGATGTGAAACGGATATATTTTTTTTTTCAGGGCCTATTTGTCCATTGGACTAATTCAGATTGTTATGAGTTCCTCCATTTTCTAGGTTTAGTCATCCAACTTGGCGTTTTTATTTCTACTCGTATATATTTTCTTTTTATTTCATTTCTGTGTTTTTGTAACTGAAGCAGCAAAGTGTAAAGGTAAAAGTAAAACGATACTAAGTATAATTGAACATTCTGAAATCCATGTTTCTACGAAACAATTTCAGAGAACTGGGCGGTAATATATTTCATATATTCTGAGAAAGCCTGAAGAGTCATGTCGATACTTTATGTGAATAAAACATACCGAAATACTGACTACTTTAATAAGCTCACTGCTCAGTTTCAATTTTAAAGAAGCATTTTAATACTCATTTACCAGGCACCTTAATGTTTCTACTGGTGAATAAATTTACTTGGATCACAGAATAGACCTTAGTGGACATGCAATTTTAACAAAAGACCTCAGATTACTTAAAACAATTGACACATTCCTTACTGTTGTTTAAGCACAAGTATTGACTCTATCCATCTTTCGCAATAATAGTTTTCTTAAAATATTTGATTGGTTTAAAGTTACTTTTAATACGTTGTTTGTTTAAAACATGCATGCGATGACCTGAACATTGCCATCACTACATCATTGCAGGATTTATAGATGGTCCTGAATTTTGCACGATTCGCTTTTAGATTAAGTTGTCAGCATTATAATCAGTAGAGAAAGATAGCCTGTACAATGCATAGAGAGCCATCATGTAGCCAATCTCCAATTAAGATATTAATGCAAAATAAACAAGGTAGCGGTTTTTTGTGTGTGTTTCTTTTTATAAAGAATACAAAACGGTAATTTCCAAAGTTGGCTAGGGCTCTGGGACTGAGAACTGCCTGTTTATAGCAAAGGTTTTCTGTGACAATGAATCCATTTGTTAATCTTTTTATTTAAAAAAACTACTATTAAGGAGTTTCATCAAGGGAGGGATAAATTGTGACTGGAAGAAAACAATGGAACAAACTTGTAAAAATTAAGGAAAATCAACAGGACAACAACATAAGCCCAATATATCACCAGTAAAGCGTGCATTTCAACAGCTGATTACCTCTCAAAGCATCTCTAGTCTGCTACTGACGTAGAGCAAAGAGAATCTGTCCAAATCGAAAAGCATGAACATATATGGTGCCCTCCTGAAATCAACCATTATTCACAGACACAATGAAATATTTGCTGTCATTCCCTACCGGTTTTACTGCCAACCTTGATCTTTTATACTGTCCTTGTAATAATATACATAAGCAATCAATGTTAAAATTTTTATTTTTCAGCTATTATTACTCACTTCTCACTAAAAGATTCCTTACCCCATATTTTAAAGCTCGACATGTAACTGATTATAAGGCAGCCTATGGGATGGTGCTAGCTATAACTGATGATGAACTATGTTTTCGGGTTGGATCCTTTTTGAAAACGGCGGTGCGTACCCGTAACTCTATGCACCCCGATTAATTCAAATGGGTTTTGTTTTATATTTTTGCTAATTTTAATGTATTCATTTAATGATTCAGATTTACATTTTTAATAGGATTGTATAATTATGACCTATCTACTAATACTGGAGACCACTTTTATTGTAATGAATTGTGTCTCTTTTAAACTTGTACTTTTATGGATATGCTGTTTTTATCCGAATAAAGTTCATATTGATTGATTGATGGACAATGTTCCACTATTTCTTGTTTAACACTTAGCCCTCGCCTGTACCCATAACTTGTAGTAATGGGTACAGGCGAGGGCTAACTTGTAGTTGATTGTTACAACTACAGAATTCACGATGAAGTACCACTCAGACAAAGGCACACTTGTAGAATTCTGTGTTTACTTTCTTTCGGAAATTCCATGTGGTTTCACGATGGTTTTGGCAGATGATTTGTAGATTGAAATCTGCTATGACTTAATTGTATGAAAGCCACGTGAGTGATATAACTAAATTTTACCATTATTGTGTGGTATTATCCAACTGGTTGATAGTGAGATGAGGTTCTATAGAATGTCTCCATGTGCTTGTAATAAGCTTTTCTATGTATTCAGTGTGCAGTGGGAGTCCTTTAACATGTGGGACTCCCTATTACCTGGTAGGGAAGTCCATCAATCATTGTATTATTATAATGACTCCGTAATGACTTCTTACATGAATTAGAGCCAAAGAAAACACGTGACTGAGAGGGTTCCTGTTACTGGTATACATTACAAAGATTATATGCAGTAGTCACTGCAACAGTGTACAAAAGTGCAGAGGACGCATTGCTAAAGAAGGTGAATAAATACATATAACATATACAGAAGACACTGTACATACCCCTTGGTTCCATATATGATTTCAGATATGCATGATAAGATGTTGTGGAACATTCCACAATCCTTACTGGGCACACTCAATCTGTGAACCGAGGGAAAAAAGGTTGACTCTAAATGAATGAAGGGGTCTCTTCAGGACTCAGTCACCTGACTCAGAACCAATTGAGAGTACTTCCTAGACATCCATCCATTCTTCTTCAGGGAGGTGTGGTGTCCTTTAGAATCCACTATTCAGTAATCATAAAAGCGGTGAACTTCATCCACCTTCAGTTGCCACCACAGGCACCCCGCGCAGAATTTAAGTACTTCTATAGTGGTGACAATATCTCATTCACAGCGCACTAAATCTAATGTGACACTTATCACAGTACGAGTGTTGCTGTGACCACATACAGTAGAGGCATTGAGAACTTGATACGCCCTCATACACACTTCCACATGAATGGGCATTACTCTAATTGATTGTGGCATGTCTCCGAAGTAGATTAGATGTAGAGGAAGTACTCACCACTAAATATTAAATGAGCCCCATTGCCCAATGTATACATACAAAACACTTGGGCATATAATGGGTTGTGCTTGTGAGATATTACATAAGCTTTTCACTCCAAGATGATGACTCCTGCAATTAGGAAAGTGACTAGCATAATCTGAGTTTATATATATTTATATGGAAAATTCGGGGCTGCAAAGCAGGGGTTGAATGACCATGATGAGACCCGCTGCTTAAAGAAGAGATACATTAAAGAACCATCAAAGTACTTTATTTAAACATTTATGGCTCAAATGGTACAACATAATGTGGCTTTGGGTATTTAATTTTATATAACCCTTAGATTATTATTCCTTTAGAGGACTCGTAGTTGACAACCATAAAGAAATGCAGGCCCCTGTTATAAGGAATGTTCAAGCTAGCAGTAGAACAAACAGGTCCCACTTCGGCCTTGAGCAACCCATGTTATCGGGACCACTTGTGGGGATGGGTTCTAATATGATTTATTGGCAATGTATTGATGCCTATAGATGGAAAATATGTGATAGCAAGACATAACTCTCTGCCTTTTGTGTGTTACCACTCCCCTCCCAAGATACCTTGATGTATATGGAATTTTTTCCCATAATTTTTATATTTGTGAATTGTGTTATTAAAAATTACAATTACAGTAAATGTGATCACATTAATTGATTATAATTGTAATAGTAATTATGATTATATTAAGTACACCAGGTAAAATGTAGAAATGTTTTAATTAATGTATTTTTCTAGAGCTTTTGGTGAATAACTGTGCAGCATCATACAGAAGACTGAAACAAGCACACCCTGTCCCTCTGATCCCCAGTGTATATTTAATTTACAACCTCAAGGCGGGTGCTGTGAAAAGATATTATATAACAGCTGAACACAGAAGAGCCTTTTTGGGTCAGATTAGGGAAATGGTCCGTAACAACACATCGGATCTTACTCGTGCAAACCTACATAAGTCACAAATTGAAAAAGATGAAGATACTGTTATGAGAGCTGTTCGTCTGGTTCAAAGCTGAATAAACCATTTGTTAGGCCACATGATCTCATTAGTCTCTCCATTTCAAAAATGACATTGCAAGACATAGAATCCAACATTATGAAGGTGCATGATATAGGTGAACAATGCAATGGAGACTTCAAAATTGAGAATAATCCACCTATTAAGTAGTTTCATGACTGAATGAAAATGAACAAACTAAAAACCTTCACTAACATGTCCAATACGAAGAAAGTGAACAGCAATGGCAGAACAATCATCATGAAACTAGACAAAGCACTATTTGATAGAATCATTGTGACAGCAGAGAATCGGAACCTTCAAAAGGCTGATGTACTCTCTCATACCTTAGGACCGTTACCATGGCCTTTAGAAACTTCAGAAGGTCTGTTGCAAAAAACAAAGCTGTTTTAGCAACATACTTGCAAAAAAAATGTTACCCCTGCAAAGGAAATACATGGAAATTCCGCCACGCTGATTGATGGTATGGTTCTTCTTCAAAGAGTAAAATGAGAGGAATCAAACTTTGGTGAGGTGGCTATGTCTGTCTTGTCCATGGCTTTGTGGGAAAGTAATTGGAGTCAAAGAATCGATGTTGTGTTTGATACATACAAAGAGACGTCTATTAAGAACAGCAAAAGGACAAACAGAGAGGAAAAACTTGGGCACCAGTTACAGAGCATCTCAACTTCCAAGATTGTCAGACAGTGGAGGAAATTCCTAAGCCACGTAAGGAATAAAACAACTCTCATCGCATTTCGTGTTAATGAATGGAGGAAACTAGAGTGTTTTGAAAGACTTGAGAATTAAATACTGTTCGCGCACTGTGAAGATAAATGCTACAAAATGACATCTGAAAGGCACCACGAAGTGCCAGATCTCAACAGTACACATAAAGGAGCAGATGGTCGTCTGTTGCTTCATGCCGCAAATGTGGCAGTAATGGTAAGCTCAGATGACACTGATGTGTTTATTAAGTGTTTGGGATTCCATGACAAAATTATGGCTAAATTGTTTCTGAAATGTGGTACTAAAATATGCTTGCAAGTCCTTGACATTGGGAAAATAGATTCAACCCTTGGTGAAAATGTTTGTCGTATTATGATAGGTCGCAAACCGTTTACCAGGCGTAACACAGTATATGCATTTGCAGGAAAAGT
This sequence comes from Triturus cristatus, assembly GCF_964204655.1. Lineage (NCBI taxonomy): Eukaryota > Metazoa > Chordata > Amphibia > Caudata > Salamandridae > Triturus > Triturus cristatus. The sequence goes on from NC_140588.1 coordinate 79,753,292, forward strand.
AAGCGCGTTCAAAATCCTGTGTGCCAAAAGGCATACACAGGAAACATTTTAACAGGTCGGAGACAAATAGGCTCTCTCTGAAGAACTAATGGACAAATTGGAGCAATTCCTGTGCTTGCTGTATGCACCAAAATCTTCGGTTTATTACTTGAATGACTTAAGTTATCACCTATTCTGCACAAAGAAGGCTGAGATAGACAGTCATCAATTTCCACCTTGCAGGTACTGTCTGAAGAAACATGCTAAACATGCTTATTTTTAAACTGCTATAAGCAAGTGATGTCTTCTGAATGATCCAAAGACACCTAGTCCAATTGGGAGAGGGTGGAAGTTTGAAAAACATGAGGGAGCAGAGCAACTGATAGTAGAATGGATGGAGGGGCAGCTAGCAGCTCAGGCTATGTTAGATCCACTAGCTTGCAACTGCATTAGGAACCACAAACTGCCAACATGTGTCTGCTGTCTAAATGACCTCAAGTGCACTGATATGTGCAGGCTTCCCACCTGTGAACATGAAACAGACGCAGAGAATTATGACACCTATTCAGAAGAAGAAGATGATGACAATGAATATGAATGATAAAATTCACCCAGGATATACAATGCCTATGTAAGATGTAACAACTATTATAATTTTAAATTGTAAGTGAAAATTATGCATATAATCTATATCAATACATGAGGAATGCAATGATGTTTTATTCTAATTATTTTAAGGACTAGTTTGCTATTATTTCAATGAATAATCATAATTATTGTTGAGTAATTTTGAATGTATCCAATCTGGTGGAATTCGATTTATTTTTCCACAGATTATTATGGATTTGTATACTATTTATCAAAAATATAAGACCATTTTTTTCCGGCTATGGTTGCTAATCAAAAGATATCAGAAAAATGGAAAAGAGTGATGGCTGGCTATCACATATTTTCCATCTCTAGGCATCCATACCTTGCAAAAAAATCAGGTTAGAACCAATCCCACAAGTGGCCTAGCTTGTAATGCCAGCAAGTGCATGTTTTCCCATGTACAGTATTTGTTTCATGTAAATAGTAATAAAACATCCATCCAAGATGTCGGCCTCCACATATTTTTAATAATCCTCTTTTGATGATGCTAGTGATCCTGAATATGAGCCGGTTGTTGCAACTTGACTAACGGCCTGATTATGAGTTTGGCGGTCTTGGAGGGGCTGCCATTCCAGTGCCCCGCTCAAAGCCTGCCAAACCCGTCATCAGTCCACCCACCGGATTACAGGTTGCAATTCTGGCAGGCGGTCCTGTGGTGGTGGTCTCACTGTGGTGCCTTTCTAAAGCTCATAGGTAGAGCCTTAGAAAGGCATCACCATAGGAGCACCACAGCCTTTTCCTGCATGGACAGACCTGCATAATGTTGTGCATTTCTGTCTGTGCAGAAGGAGATGGTGCAAAAATAAAGGGGGGACACCGTGTGCCACCTGCATGCACCCCCATGCACAGAGGGAACATGAGGCCCTACAGGACTCCCTTAGTTTCCGCACCTTTTTCATATCTGGCTCATCATCATGAAAAGGGTTGCAGGAGGAAACTCAGGATATGCTTAGCAGTGCCACAGTGGCAATACCAGCATATTTCATTCTCACACTTCTGTGCCACTGCCACTGGATCAGGGATCCCAGGTGATTGCAGCAGTTCTGTGCTGGTCCCACTGCTGTATTTATAATTCTATTCTATTCTATTCCTGACATTTGTAAAGTACATGCAGAGGTGTCCCGGCGATAGCGGACAGTCTAAAAGAGAAGAGGAGAAGTGAACAAATAACTTGACCATAAGATCTGTATCAAATAGGAAGATTATGAGATTTATTTTAAAAACAAATTCCGAAGGGCTGCAGCAGAGACTGAGTGGCAGAGAGTTCCACAGTTTGGAAGCCAAGTAAGTAAATGCTAGGAACATAAAGAAGTTTCAAATTGTTGGATCTCAAGGCTCTCGACTCGAAATAAGGCCTTAATCTCTTCCTAGGATATAGATGGCCCTTGTGGTTGTAGATTCTAAAAACTAAAGTGAGTGCTTTAAATTGGATTCTCTTGATTAAAGGAAGCCGATGAAGATGCCATAAATAAGAATAGATGGACAAATGAGAGGCAGTTTTCAGAATGAAGCAAGCGGCCAGATTCTGGAAGTATGGAAGCCATTGCAGAAGGAATGTTGGAAGGCCTAAAGAGAGAATTTTGGCATAGTCTAATTTAGCTGCAACCAAAACGTGGACAACCATTTTTCTGGAGTCCATCAGAAAGAGGTGGAGCATTCTTCTAAGGGATCTAGGGGGGTAAAATGAGAAGCAGAGAGAGATATGACTTGGGGTTCAAAAGTAAAATGCAAATTAAATCTTACCTCAATGTTTCTGACCAACAAAGTAGGGGTCGGGGAGCTTCCAATTCAGGAGGCCACCACATAGTAGCATCCAGGGCAAGCTTAGTTCCAAAGAAAAGAACCTTCCTTTTATCTGAATTGAGTTGAAGATAACTTTATTCCACCCAAACTACCACATTTATCGAACACTGCTTAAAAGTGCTTAGAAATGAAGGCATATGTTCCTGGAAAGCAAGAAAGAGCTGAGTTTTATCAGCATAAGAGACCTCCAGCACCCCCCAAGTTTCCAACCATTCGGCAAGAGGCTCCAGATACATATTAAAAATAGTAGGACTCAGTGCCAAGTCCTGCGGGATGCCACATACCAGAGGTTTGGAGGAAGAGGTAAAAGGAGGGATAAAAACTCCTTGGGAACTATCGAATTCCGATATCTCTAGCAGAGTGGACTCAGTTCAATAGCCAGAGCAAAAATCTGATTGAGAATCAGGCAGGAGAAAATTATATTTTAAGAAATGAGGCAACTGTTTATTGACCCCTTTCTCTAAATGTTTAGCTACCATGCGGAGAAGAAATATGTGTCTAAGGTTGCTAAGAACCTTGGGATCTGCTGCTGGCTTCATAAGTAGTTGGGGCCAGCAATGCATGTTTCCAACAAAGTGGAACCTCAATCAATTCCAGTGATTTATTCATCAGCATGTTTATAATAGGATTCACCACTTCAGCCCCTAGCTTTAGGAAGGCAGGAGGGCAGGAGTCCAATGGCAATCCAGATTTGTGCCTTACTAATTCCATCACTGAATTAGCCAAGAAAATGGGTTCAAACCTCATATGCAGAGGGCCAGAGACCAGAGGGGTCACGTCAGAAGAAGTTAAGGCAGAAAATTGGTTAAAACGGTTTTGGAACACCACCATGGGTTTGTAGGTTCCATGGACAACCAAACTCATAATTAGGCCCAAAAACACAGACACGAAGGCCTACACCAGTTTTGCTGTAAGCATGTCTACAATGTGTTCGATGCCTGGAAACCTTTTATGTGCTCCTGCGAGGAGACGCTTACGCTTGTGTTTTCCATTACCAGCAGATTTTGGATTCAAAAACACTTGTGACTAAGCTGTATGGCTGCATAGGTCAGGTATGTTGAATTGACGGAACTACTATAAGGTGGACTCATTTCTGCAATAGACAAGGAGACACCTACAAAATAAAAAGGATGACAAAGACTGTTAATGAAAGCATCAGACATTGTTTGTTCAGAAAATGTTGCTGTGTGTTTTTTAAGACTTTATATGTAATAGCATTTATTGATTATTTGTGCATTATGTAGAAGGGTGTAATACATGGAACAGCAAAGTAGAAGCAAATGAAATAGTAATAGAAAATATTTCCCATTCCAATACTTAGTAGCACCAATATGGTTGAACCTGACTGAGGTCTTTTTAATTGCCTCTTAAAGCAAACCCCCTCTTTTTCTTCTGTTTTGCTTAGGTTCACATAGGATTAACCCCCTACCCCCTTAGATTGTATGTTCATTGCGTCTGTCTAGTTTGAGGGATAACTCTGTGAAGTTTTTTACAGCTCGAGTATCAATAAGTAATAAATGTTGATGGTAACTTACTGTCCACAGGTATAGTACCTTTTCAGAGATGTCTTCTTACACATTTCAAAAAGGTGCAGAGGCAGAAGGGCAGATGTATTCTCGCAACTCCCCTAGCAGACCTTTTAAAGACCAACAAGACAAGAAAGGGAGAGGTCAGGGTGGGAGAGGTCAAGCCCAGTATCCAAGGGAAATTCAAACAAAGTAGAACACTTACAGACAGTGAACACAGAAACTATACCTATTTGAGAATTTATGGGAACACAATTTATCCCCTGTAGAAATGGCAGTTCTTAGTAAAGGACTATAATTTGCTTCTAATACAATGAACAATAGATTAAAGAGTAAGATTGAAGTCCAGCAATTTTAGAGGAAAGTAAGGCTCAAAAATTACTTTGCAGACAAGGATATAGAAATCACAAAAAACTTTACTAGACTTACAAACAAGTAATCAATAACAAACCTTCCACCTCAAATGATTGCCTTTGAAGAAGTTATATAATTAAAGAAATTGATATGTATCAGACAAAAATATCATTACATCCCAACACAACCAACCGTGAAATGCAAGCATTAGAAGGACTAACAAACCACAGTGTTATACCTGGAATGGAAAAATAAAAGCAAATTAAGTTCAAATAGCAAATATGTTCCACTCCCATAGCGAGCAGAATTACTATTGTTGAACCTGAGGTATATTTGAATGATATCTCTAGAGAACCACCCCTCTATTTCATATTATTTTTCTTATTTTTTGGATCACCCATGCATTTTCTGATGCTAAGAACATACGCTTAAAGAAAGTTTTCTCAGAATTGACGTGATGTAGGAAAGGTTCAAAATCTAGCATTGCCCTCAATGTTTGTTGGTGTTCTTCCTTGGGCCAGAATGCACTATAAGCTAGTGCTTTCTGAATGGCATTTTCTAAATCCTTGACAGTAATCAATACGTCAAAACTAAGTGCATGTATCTACTCAGCCCAGGTGAGTCCAGATTGTATTAACATATTGATTCAACATGCATGAATAGCTGATAGTGTTTAGTATTGATGTCTAGTTTTGAAAACTAGCTAGCATCATTGACAGCTGCCAAAACCTAACCCACTGTCAGTATGCTGTGCCCATCCCTCTTAAAGAACTTGGCAAGCAGCCACTTTTCAACGTAGATGAGATTTAGCTATGCAGTTTGCTTTGAGGGTGATGACAATGATGGGTGACATTCAGGGTGTCCTCCCTATACTTTTGAGATAATGTCATTTTCTTCCAACTTCTTCAGAACTGCCTCCAGCTGGAAATGGGATGCAGCAATGATGTGCCACAACCAGGACTGGTTGTTCAATGTACAGCTTCATTGTGTTATTTTTATGGAAACCCTTGTTAAAGAATAGGATTTTATATACTTCAATACTCATGAAAGGTGGCACCATAGAAGTGGTAGACGGCACAAAATTGTAAGAACAGTACAAATTTATATAACATAATTGGAGTAAATGTGATTTATCTAATTTCATCACAGATATCACCCCTGACAATAATCCCCCGATTAATTTAATAACATTTATTAATTTAAATCAAATATAACAGAAGATTTTCCAAATGTTTCGAGGATCCCAGACTTAAGGGGGTCTTGTCCACTATCTAAACTAACTAATGCTAGATTTGTAAAATGTTACATCAAGTCACCAAATGGGTAAATGATCTTTTGAACAGAGTGACTCAATCCTGTGCTCCATGACTTACCAACATTTCCCCTGGAAGTTTGATTTAAATGATGCCTCTTGTGGCATGGGAAAACCTATTATTTTCTCTGACTGTGATGCCAATGTGATTTTGATTACAGCGACTTGGCTCAAATTTGCGTAAGTAGTGATAAGAGCTCTGCAGTCCCGGCTAACATCGAAAGCAGAAATTTTAGATACTGACTAACAGGGCACTGTTGACACACCACCATTGTTAAATTGTGTGGATTGCTGGAGTCCTCCTTAAATGGGAGGTGGGTGAGGCTCCTTCATCTGCATCTAGAACATAGCTTCAATTGTTTGCCCTTTAGCCAAAGTTTCATATTTAAAGAAATAGCTGGATATTAGCAGTGTTTGATAAAAAATTGATAACCCTGACTGGGATGGTTTTATGAATGGGTATGCAATCTCTTGCTTTCAGAGACATAATTCTTGAGGTTCACATTCAGAGATGCATACAATAATTTTTGTCCAAAAGTTTAAATGTCCCATCATTGAGTTGTCTACTTCTTTAAATTGAAAAACACAAGGACAGGTTACATGGAACCAAATATTCTGCATTTGAAAATGAGAAAGGTAAAATATTTTTAATTTGTTTAACACTAATACAAACCAATGGAACCTCAGAGTGGATGATTGCTTTGAAAAAATATTGGATATGTTTTTTTCACAGAAAAAACAGATTGACTCTTCCACTACACTTTTTAATGATGACTTTAAAGTCTCTGCTTTGAACTGACCAGTTTTTAGAGGACAAAAAAACTAGATCTACCAAATTTATGTAAGACATTCTTTCTACAAATTCCCATTGTAAATAAAGTGAGAAATATTGCTTATCTCCAACACTCAAAGTATATAGATCTGAGTAAGAAATAAATGATTATTTGAAATTGCATTGCATTATTATGTCACTTACTACCCCAGACGAGACAACATGCTGACTGGGAGCCCAAAGTTAGTGGTTAGTCCATTGGTTATTGAGGTTAGTTTTGCATACTGAATGAAACCATTCCAATCATTACAGTTTCTTTGTGGTATATTAGTGACTAGAAGCAAAAAAAGCTTTAAGACAGACAGGCATGAGATTCAGAGTAGTTTATATACAGAAAAAGGAAAATAGAAGGGAAGCAGGGAATCATTCACAATAAATAAAGGAGTAATTTAAGGTCACTTTTTTATTAAACATTTTAACCCCTTCAGCGCGGCGCGGATTACCGCACCGTGCTGAAGGTTCGTTGCGCGGGCGGGGCCGTGACGGAGCGGTTCCGTCATACGCACAGCGCGACCGATGCGCATGACGGAACCGCTCCGTCATGCGCATCGAAATGGTTAAGGAATACAGTAGGTGGAGGTTTTTTGTGACAGCAACGGATCAAACATTGGATATCTCTTTGAGGAAATATGTGCACTATACAAGCATAAACACATATGTTGATTGCAGCATTAATACGGAGGCATGGTCAACTTTACAAATTGTTTGTGTGGGAATTGGGGTTGTTGGGTGTTAACCCTGCTCAAGTAACAGCCACAATCCCTGTAAGGGTGAACCACAAAAAGTCACTAAATTAACTACTGCTTAACCCCCATGGTAGCTTGGCACAAAATCAGACAGGCTTAACTTAGAGGCAATGTGTAAAGAATTTATGCAGCACACAAACAGTAATAAAGTAAAAACACAATACAAGAAAAATTCCACACCAATTTAGAAAAATAGAGGAAAATTTTAATAAACTATTTGACAACAAAACAACAAACATCCAATCAGTAGAACCAGATTTATTAATTTTGACAGTTTAAGGTAAAATCAAGCACCTAAAAGAATAAAGTGCCGACCGCTGACATCTAATTGTGCGAGACCGGGTCAAAGTAAAATAATATGGCCAACTGCAATAAAGCTCAAGACACATACAAGAAGCGGATTGGGCCTGACGGCAATTACTTATGGACTTAGAAGAAATTTCAGCAAAACGTTGGGTGAGAAGACTAAGTTAATCAGGGCAAGGCTGCAGTCAGTGAATAAGTGTCATCGGGAAGCCGCTGGATGAAGATGCGGTGAAGATTTCTACATTCAGACTTACGCCTGATTTAGATCTTGGCGGCACTACTGTCATCACTCTGCGGCAGAGTTTCTAAGTAGTCTGTCAAGCTGATGGAATCCCTCCCGCCATATTTAGATGTGTGCTTGCTAAATCTTGTCAGTGTCAACAGAGTGTTTACTGTCATATACGCAGTCACTGCTGCCAACGCAATGGACTCCTCTGCTGGCGAACATTACTCCATCACCGTCATGGCGGCAGGATTGGGCCAAGCATATTTATATATCACAGTTGTGCTGGCATTGTCCAAGCGGCGGTTCCCTGACATAGGGATTCCATTGTGTGACGCACTAAAAAATGTCCATTTCTATGGCAATTAGATAGATGCCAGTATAATACATCTGATGCCTTTGGCCAAATTACTTTCACCTGCATACCATCCTATAAAACACACTCAATTCCAGACCATGATCCTTTGCCACCTGACTGCACCATGACCTTTGTAAAGAGAAATGTGAATTCAGGTTATTTTGTTGCTTTTACCTGTTACTTGTCCCTTTATTCTTCTTTCCTTTATTCCCTTGTGGTTAATTAGTTTGATTTCATCATATTTTATTTGATAATGGCACTAAGGAGACATCCCTGTTTTATAGAGGGTGGTTTGTCAGGCATAGTGGATGAAATCATTAGTGTAGAGCCACAGTTGTTTGGAGCCCAAGTACAAAACACAACCATATCTCAGAAAAGGCAAATGTAGGCCAAAATAGTTGACAGAGTGAATGCTGTAGGAAATAACCTGCACACACAGGACGTAATTAGGATGACATTGAATGGCCTGAAGGGGATAGTGTGTTCCCTGGCCTCAAGTGTTACCTGGAGGGCCAGAGGACTGGTGGTGGGTCTGCTAGCCCCCCATTACAACTCTTTCCCTGGCAGGAGAAGGTGTTGCACATCCTGAAGGCTTGACAGGAATCCCTGGTGGAGTGGAGACTGGTAAATTAAACTTTTCAATGTGTCACTAAACCTAAATGTCTTGGTTGCTTTGAAGTCAGCTGTTGCTAATGTGTTCAACACATATTTTGTTTACATAGAAACCGAAATATATAAGTAACATTTTGTTTGCACAGTAATTTGAATCTTTTGTGTTGCATTTAAGATAACAGGTTTCAATATTCATTACATTTCACATGAAGTTATGGTGCTTCTAAATGTTTGTACGCCAAATAAGAAATGACATATATGCGTTTCATATAGTGAATGTTTATTCTCCTTTTACTGCAGATATTCACTAGGTATGTTCAACTTACAATTTTGCAAGTGGTTTGAATGTTTCACTGAAATAACTACAACTACCATGTTGCCTGGTTTCTATTTTGTGAAAAAAAATATTGCAATGCAATTTTCTGTCATATTTTCACTTCTAGTAAAGTGTCATTTATTGATCAATCTTTATTTAATGCTATCTTTTAAAAATGTGTTTGTGTTAAATTTTGGATGCTGCCCCTTTCTTGTCATGCAATGACCTGATGTCATTAGCTTCACAAATCAAAGTGTGTACATTTATATGCTGAATATAAGTGGTATAGGTGAAAAAGTTACTCTGCACTGATCATATGATGACTAATGCAAAACATCCTTCTAAGTTGTGTAAATGTCTGTGTTTTAGCCTGCTAAGCCTTCGAATGGTTAATTTCACTTCTCTCTTCTCTACTGTGCAGTGTTGAAGGTTTGGTACATTCCATGTATACTTACTGATTTTTGTTATTTCAGGACATCTTTATTTATTTATTGGGAGCATTTATTGAGCGCATGGCTACCTCCAACGGAGGTGTCCTGGAGCTAAGGCTGCAGAGAAAGCGCATTGGCAGAGTAGACGGGCTAGATGCAGTTGAACAGCCAGGTCTTCAACGCTTTCCTAAAAGCTGATTCTTGTGCCGTGTTACGGATATGCAAGGGCATAGCATTCCAGAGGTTCACGGTACTGACCACAAAGGCTCTGCCGCCTAGCCTGGCCTTATGAAAGAGGGGAATAGAGAGCAGATTCAAGTGGTTGGATCTGAGAACTCGATCGTGTCGGTAGCTTTGCAGTCTGTGTCTCAGGCATGGCGGCCCGCGGCATATGGTGGCTCTATATGCCAAGGTGAGAGCCTTAAATTCAATTCTGCTGACGGGAAGCCAGTTAAGATTTTTCAAGTGAGGAGAGATGGGAAACTTGCAGATCAATCTAGCCACTGCATTCTGAACCATTTGTAATCTGCAGATCAAATAAGCTGGGAAACCTAAGTAGAGGCTGTTAGAGTAATCCAGGTTGGACATGACCAAGACATAAACCACAGTCCACCTGCAGTCCAGCGGGATAAAGTGGAGAAATTTCCTCAGGGAGCGAAGCTTCCAGAAACACACAGAGGAAACCTGACTGATCAGGGCCTTGCAGGAGAGAGCATTGTCAAATCTGAAACTAACTGTTAATTTGAAGTAGTATAATCATGATTTTGAATTCCTTTTCAGGTTAGGTTGCTACATTGTTTGCTTAACACTCATTGAATGTGGAATCCATACTTTTACAATATATTAATTTTTTCACAATCATATTAGGTCCAACAACCAGAAAACGTGTCCAAACCTGTGTCACTGGGGAAACCTCCACTTCAGCCCAGGATCAAGCCTCCAGGGAGGACTCCATTCTTGAAAGCCCAGATGAAGAGGAGCAGATTGGTCCATCTGGTCTGCCTGGGCAGACGGCTCTAGTGAGTCGCAAGTGGGCCTCACCTACACCTCCCATCCCACCTGTTACAACAACTCAGATTATGGATACCTTCATGTCCTGTATACTAACCAATATCACACCGATCTTGTGCCCCCCAGTCCAGGTTGCAGTTGAAATTACCCATCACCACCTCCAGTTCCACCCGGACCCATTGGCACAGATTAGTGGGGGTAGAAGGAGAGAATCTGGGGGCCAGCATAGTGAGGTCATTGGGTTACCCAGGCCACCATCAACCAAGTCTTAAGATCCATCCAGCAGTCCAAAGACATGACGGGCAAGGTCCTTACAGAGCTCTGGGAGATGAAGCAGTTGCAGATGGAGTTCAATGTTCTGACGGACCATCACAACTCCAATATAGGCTCCCTGATTGGGGTGCTGCATGACAATCACACCCATAGGTGCTGGACTTTTCCAGCACTATTATCCCCTTTCTGTGGTCCAACAACAGCTGGTCCAACTACATCTGCCTCAGCCAAAAAGAGGCAGGACCTGCCACAAGAGGCAACATCTGCACCCACCTCAGTCCCCGCAACTTTAAATCCACCAGCCCCCTGAAGAAGTTGAAGTTGAGTTTATTGTACAGTTAATTAAAACCTTTACAATCGTTCATTACATTTTTTAACATTTTAGTGACCTAAAATAGATGGTTGTTAAAACACAATAACATTTTGATAAAATGTGACCCAAGAGTAGTATTGAGCAGCAAAGAATGGAATATCGGGCATACTAGGAATATAGAGTGAAGTGCAGAATGCAAGGCAGCAGCTGTTACTTCTACAGGATTCTTGTTAAATGTCATAAGTGTTCAACTTGTCTTATGACAGAAAGAGATACTGATTACAGAGCGTCTGCTTGCTGAGGTTTTACTATATAGTAAAGCGGTATAGAGCCAGGGGGTGCTAGGGGGAACAGAAAGCTGGGCAGCTGTGGCTATAAACTTGCTATAGAGTAAAACAAGGAAACAGTGCATACCTTGAGAGGCAGCGTATGGTGCTCAGCTGCGTTGGTCTGGTGCTCAGCAGTGAGGTTAAATAGAGGGGCGAGCTGAAAAGGATGCGTCATGCAGATAAAAGGTGCAAGGTGCTAGACAGCGGGTGTTGCATCTACAAGATATTGGTGAAGGGCATCGGTGTTCGGCCTAACTTGCTACATGGTAAAGTGCTATTTGCTAAAAGTGCTGTTTTATGAGAATCTTACTGTAGGGTAGGAGAGAATGCCTACATTGGTGTTTATTGGATGCTGAAAGCAATGCAGAAACTTGCAATAGAGTTATGCATTATGGGACTTTGGGTAGTTAGAAAGGGTTAGTTTGTCAGCGTTAAAAGGGGGGTTGGAGAGGGCATTCCGCCTAGTGCAAGACCTTTAAAGTGCATGGTGTGTCAATCTTTGATATTACTAAAGTTCCCATTTGCGGCAGCAGCACAGTCCTTTAAAGTGCATGATGTACCAATCTTAACGTTACTGAAGTTCCCATATAGGGCAGCAGCACAGGCAGTGTCTTATGAGAACTGGAACAAGGTACCATAGTGTGTTCAGCTGTGATGCAGTCTGCAAACTGGGTGGCCTGCCCTTTTATAATCGTTTCTGCGGCAGATACGTATTTTACCAAGCAACAGCTTAGTTGGACATCCTCACCAGAGAAGGATGCTAACACTGCAAGTTCCCAAATGGATTTCTTATTGAAGAGAGGCCTTAGAAAGATCTTTCGTTCCTGTGTTAGGGCCTTGCATATAGTCAGTAGGTGCACTATATCCTCCTCCCCCTCCCCGCAGAGTCGGCAGATTGCTGGCTTTGGGGGATGTAGACAGGGTGGCATGTGGTGTGCAGATTATAGTATGCCTAGGCGGTATTTCAGGGCGGCTTTGTCCTGTATGAGTGATTCCTTTTTGATCACATTATTTACTTATTTTTTAAAGCTGGCGATGGTCGCTGGTGCCTCCCAAAGTCCCTGCAGTCCCAGTTGGTTAAGTGAGTTGTCCAAATAACTTCGGGTTGGGCATGCCCCCTTAGTGTTCAGTTTATTCCGCATGTTTAGTGAGTCAGGCGGACCCCTTTTGATTTTAAACCAGCTTTTGATAAATGCCCCTTTGCGGGCGAGCTCTTGCCATTGTATCCCAAGCTCCAGCCTTAATTGTGCGGGAGATGTATATCCTGGTAGCCCAAAAAATCATTCGAATTGTGTGATCAAGAGTTTCTGCATCTCTCCCTCTCATAGCTTCACTTCTGTAGCTGATTGATGGTATAGGGTTCGCATGGATCACTCTGATTAAGGGAATATTTGAGAGATATTATTCTTGAGGTTTCTTAGTTCCACAGCGGTCGATAATCCCCTTTTTTTATGGCCTCAAGTTCAGCTGTGTACTTTCCTTTGTCATCTATGATTCCCAGGTACTTGTAGTTTTGTACAGCTTCCAGTTTACATGACGCCAAGTGCCGGTGAGGTTGTATCTTGTTTTTGCGCCAGTTCAAGCAGAGAGTTTTATTTTTTTCCTCTATTGATGCTGAGTTTGTGCTCCTCCGAATACCGAGATGTAGTATCAAGCAGACACTGTAAACCCAATGGTGTCCGGCTTATGAGCAACAAGTCGTCCGTGTAAAATAGGTTGGACAGCTGAAGGCCACCTATTTTGGGAGCGTGCGAGTTGTTACCATTGAGGGAAGTTTAAAGCTCTGCCATGATAAGATTAAAAAGTAGCGGCGACCACGCAGCCTTGCTTTAGTCCGGTGGTGGTTGAGATCTTTTTTGTTAGGTAGTCTTCTGTGCCGAGTTTTACTTGCACCCAGGTGTTGTTCTGCCAGAGGACTAGCTGTTTTAGTAGTAGCGATGGAATATTCAGCTTTTTTAGTTTTTGCCACAATAAGTTCCTATTTATGTGGTTGAAACCTGAGCTGTAGTCGATGAAACATAGATACAAGGGCTGTTTTATGGCAAGTGCGGCATCTATCATTAGTTAGAGGGTCATGATGTTGGTGGTGGTCCCCATGTTCTTGTAGAACCCTGTTTGGTTTAGCGGGATTGCAGAGAATTCCGTTGCCCAAGATATTAATTCTTGTAAGAGCAATCCTGCGTAATATTTGGCTTCGTTATCAAGTAGAGGAGATGATCGAGCCCCTCCATGAGGATTGTATCATCAATGTACGCAGGATTGATTCAAAGGTCGGTTTTAATACGGATGCCCAGTATTCAGGGTCTTGTTTGAATAGTATGGGCGGCATTCCGTTTGGTCCTGAGCTCCCTCGCGCCTACCCTTTGAAATTCTTTTGCAGATTGGTTTACTCATGATTATAAGAGGCTGTTCTAAATTTATTTTAGAAAGCAATTGAGATGTTGGAACATCGCTTTCAGGCAAAGGAGTGTCAATATGAGGTTGAGTTTCAAGATCTTTATTGAAGTGAGTTTGTAGAAAGGTTGTCCAAGCCTCTTCTCTTACGTGTGAATTGATGCCTGGATTTGACGGGTTGGCGAGAGTGTTGACCTTTAGCCAGAGCACTCCACGCTCTCAACTCCAGAAGACTCACCGACTGCAAAAGATCCTCGCCCAACACCACCCACGAACAGTTCTCTTGCAGACTCTGCTGCAGATCCTTCACCATTGACAAAGCCACCACATCCACCGAAGGCCCACCTGATGCACACACTGCTGGAAACCTGACATGCATCCTCCTCAACGTGCGCTCCCTTCACCAACACGCCCTAGAGATCTGGGACCTGATCGACACCCTCCCACCCGACGTTGCCTTCTTCACGGAAACATGGACCAATGCCACCTCCAGCCCCGACATCGCCGCAGTCATCCCTGATGGCTACAAGATCCAAAGAAAGGACCACCCCACCGCCCAGGAGGAGGACTCGCCATTGCACACAAGACCCCCCTCCGACTCTCCACATCCAGCTCGAGTGACCCCAACTCCAACACAAAACACTTCCACTACCAGATCCAGACCTTTCCAGGACCACGCTTCGTGGCACCCTCATCTACAGACCACCAAGACCCCGCACCCAGTCCGCAACCACCATCGCTAAACTCACCGCACCCCATGCCATCACCTCCATGGACTACATTCTACTAGAGGACCTGAACTTCCACCTCGATAACGGCGACAACCCCGACTCCACCACTCTCCTAGACAACCTCACCACCCTAGGACTGAAACAGCTGGTCAACATGCCCACCCACATAGCCATAGCCAGACACACCCTGGACCCAATCTTCACGGGAGGGACGACCATCCACTTCAGCCACACCACGCAGCCCCCCTGGATGGACCACCACTGCATCCACTTCACCTTCAACACCACCACCACACCCAAGCCCACCGTCACCCTCCATGAAGGAACTGGAGCAAGGTCACAGAGGAACACCTCAACTCCACCCTCCTCCAAGACCCCCCCAGCGCCACGACCGATGTCAACTCTGCGGCCATAGAATTTCACCGCTGGATCTCCAATTGCGCCAACAAGCTCGCACCCCTCCGCCACCCCGCCAAACAACGCCCTCTGAAGGCTGCCTGGTTCACCATGGAACTGCAAGACACCAGACGCTCCTGCAGATGTCTAGAGAAGACCTGGCGAAACCAGAAAACCATGGAAGCATGGGACAACCACAAGCATGCCCTGAAGGAATACCACCAGCGCATAAGAGTCACCAAACGAACCTTCATAAGAGACAAAATCCAGACCAACACGACCAACGCCAAGGAACTGTTCAACATCATACAGCAGTTCACAAACCCCCCCAGAGAAGCCTCGGACATCATACCTTCACAGGAACTCTGCGACAAGCTCAGCTCCTACTTCCACCAGAAGATAAAGGTCCCTCTACGACTACTTCAGCAAACAGCCACTGGATACCACCCCCCTACGCTGCCGATAAACCGACCATCATGACCTAGAAACCCACCACCGTCCAACACATCACCGCGACCATGAAGAAAACCCACTCAGGAGCCCCAATGAACTCCTGCCCACCACACATATTCAACAGGGCCGCCGCCACCATCTCGCCCGAACTAGGACGGACCATCAATGCCTTCTTCATATCCGGCATCTTTCCAGATGACTGGAAGTGGGCAGAGGTTAAACCCCTCCTCAAGAAACGAACGGCCAACCCTACAGACCTGAAAAACTACCGGCCCATCTCTCTCCTCCCCTTCACGGCCAAAGTCACAGAGAGACTTGTAAACGCCCAACTGACCGCCTTCATCAAAGAGAACTCCATTCTGGACGCCTCCCAGTCTGTATTCCGCAGCAACCACAGCACCAAGACCTCCTCGCCGCCACCAACGACATCTGCATGCTACTCCACCAAGGACACACTGCGGCCCTCATCCTTCTAGACCTCTCTGCAGCCTTTGACACCATTTCTCATTGCACCCTCACAGCCAGACTCCACGAAGCGGAGATACAAGGAGCCGCCCTCGACTGGATCCAATCCTTTCTCTCCGGCCGAACCCAGAGGATCAGATTCCCTCCCTTTCTCTCCGAACCCACCGATATCAACTGCGGAGTACCCCAAGGATCATCGCTCAGCCCCACGCTCTTCAACATCTACATGGCCTCCCTCACTGCCATCGTCAGACAGCATGGACTCAGCAATGTATCCAACACCGACGACACCCAGCTCATCCTCTCACTCATGAAGAACCCTGAAAACACCAGACTCTGTTTCCAGGAGGGAATGAAGAACGTGGCGGCCTGGATGAAGGACAGGTATTTGAAGCTCAACTCAGAAAAGACCGAAATCCTCATCCTCGGACCCTGCACCTCTGCCTGGGATGACACCAGGTGGCCCTCCACCCTCAGGAATCCACCCATCCCCAGAGACCACACACGAAACCTCAGCATCATCCTTGACTCCTCTATCTCCATGAACCGCCAGATCAACGCCGTCACCTCCACCAGTTTCAGTTGCCTGCAAATTCTTCGTAAGACCTTCAAATGGATCCCCCCTGACTGCAGAAAGACCGTCACCCACGCGCTCATAACCAGCAGACTGGACTATGGCAACGCCCTATAAGCCGGAATCAACAGAACACCTCTACACAAACTCCAAACCATCCAGAATGCGGCAGCCAGACCCATCCTTGACACACCACGTCACAAACATATGACCCATCAACTAGAAGACCTCCACTGCCTCCCCGTTGAAAAGAGGGTCACCTTCAAACTCCTCACCCACACCTACAAATCCCTAAAACAACATCAGACCCAAATACCTCAACAAGAGAATATCATTTCATGTACCAAAGAGGAACCTCCACTCCACCGACCTCACCCTGGCAGTGGTCCCCCACATCCACAGAAACAGAACAGGCGGGAGGGCCTTCTCCTACATCCCAGCCAAAACCTGGAACGAGCTCCCGGTGAACATCAGACACTCCCTGACCCTGCACACATTCAGGAAGGACCTCAAAACCTGGCTCTTCAACTGACCCGGAGCTGCTACCCACCCCCAGCGTCATGAGACCCTCACGGGTGAGTAGTGCGTTTTACCAATCCCTGATTGATTGATTGATTGAATTTAAATGTATTATTTAAACATTATTTTTTTCAATCAAGATACCGTCAGCGGAAGTGTAAACAATATCGCACCACTATTGCAATAGACCACAGTAACGCACTACATATGAATGTTTTTTTCAATTAATGAGTAACATTATCATTTTGCGAGTGTAAACAAAGTAGTCACCATTTTGAGTGGTGGCGATGCACTAAACATTCACAAACATACTATTTGACCAACTAAAATGGAGGACGCCTGTCTTCGCAGTCAGGACATTTGGAATTAAACGGCCGTGGCAGAAGTTGACTGGGTAATGGGTGGGAAACACCATGATGGACACTGCCATATGCTAACTTGTGTGAAAGCAAGGTACGAAAGCCAGTGTCTGTCTCTATTGACAAACCCATACGTCATGTACATGTACGCGCCACTTCAAAAAAGCTCAATTGCCTCCTAACACTATAGCCAACAAGACCTTAGCGTTGTTTCTGACCTTTGGGAGGCAGGATGCCAGGAAGAGCAGGTGACAGGGCCACATCCTTCTCGCCAGAGGAGCTGGAGTTGCTGGCAATGAAGGTCCTGAGCCTCTACAGCCTGCTCTATGCCTCACCAGAGGAACAGGTACATGTTTAAAATGTATTAGTAAATCTGTCTAACTGTTCTTTTAAAAAACACAGGCTAAAATGTCCCTTTGAGTTCCTGAGTGAAGTGTAATGATTGAAGTAAAGTCTCATTTCTTTTTTTTTACATTACATAGAAAAATTATGTTGTGAATGTTCAAGCACTTTATGATTAGAGAAAACAAAAACATTTGTATGTGTTCTGTGTTTTAAGCCCTACATTTTAGTTGGTGTTGATTTAGAGATATATCTAGGTATATGTATGAATTTAATGTGAAATGTAGAAATTTCACATCATGTGAACTTGGAATTTACATTATATTGTCTTTACAGCTGTCGCCAGTAGGTAGTTATAGTTAGGACCTTATTTCCATAGGAAAACAGTTTTATGATTTGCCAATATCTTTGGCACCGTTTGAAGAATCTGCGCGAGATTTTCCAAACTAATGGCCCGCTCAGGTCAGCTCCTGACTTGTAAGTTTCAGGGTGATTCGTCCAGCAAGTGCCAAGAAAAAAGGGGGGTCCCAAAACTCATTTTCTCCAAGGTAATTTCCATAGGAAACTTTTGTCGCAGCTACAGCCCAAACTGCTTAACGGAACTACACCAAATTTGGCAGAAAGGTAGCTCTTGGTCCAGAGTGCATTCTTTTTGTTAAATGGTGTAAATCCGTTCCATAGTTCCTGAGAAATTCATATATTAACAAATATGAGTATCTGGTGACCGCGGTGGATCCGCGAACCCTCCCGATCTCGAGCTTGACTCTGATTGGCCAGCAACAGTTCCAACCAGGAAGTGTTGGTAGCCATCTTGTGACTCGTTAAAAAAACTACAAAAGGGGGCAGGGACCCTGAGGGCCAAAAAAAGCATTTAAAAAAATATTTTTGGCGGGATTCACATAGGGTCCGCAAATCCTGATGAAAATTAAATAAACAAAGGGCGGTCTCCCATGCTTCTTTAATTAGGCCCCCGGGTGGGCCTGGTCCTGGGGGCAATGCCAAAATATGGTGCGGGGGGCCCTGCAGCCCCCGGGTACCACTACCTCCCCGGAGCTTTAATCTTTAAATGCAGGGGGCCTCATGCCCCCCACAGTCCCAGGACTGCCACCTTTGGCCAGGGCTTTCTTTACTAAAAAGGTGTGTGGGGCTACTGCCCCCCACTCTGCCCTGGGGACCACCACCTCCCTGGGGCATATATTATGCAAATGCAGGGGTCTGTTGCCGACCCCAAGCTCCGGGGACCACCGCCTCCTTGGGGCCACAATATACATTTGAGCGGGCCACGTGCCCCCCCTCCAGGAGCCTTCTATGGCCCTGGGAACCGCCACCCCCGGGCCGGCTCCAGCAATTTCCCGTGGTACCCACCCCGGGACATTACAGTTTGCTATGGCATGGTGGGGGTAGTATTACTTTTGGGCAAGGGGAGCTGCATGTTAGCAGCTCCCTTTAACCAAAAGCAGTGCTGGCTCCCGCAGGGGATGGGTCTTCAGGGCCAAAATTGGCCTCAAGAGGGGGGCCCATCCAAAATTTTTTAAAAAGGCAGGGCAGGCCCTGGGGGATAGGGTTCCCAGGGCCAAGTGGGGCCCAGGGAAGTAGGGCCATGTGGACCCCTTCCACAAAATACATTGTTGCTGGGCCCCAGGGGACGGGGTCCCTGGGGCCTAAATCCACCTAGGTAGTGGTCTGCACAGTCCCTCTCCCCTTTAAAAAAATAATAAACAAATGCCTAGCCCCGGGGCTGGGGTCCCTGGGGCTGTAATTGTCCTTGGGATGGGGGGCCATGCGCCCCCACACTTTTCACAAATTTTAATTTTATTTTTAAATTGGCTCAGGCCCTGTGGTATGGGGTCCCTGGGGCCCAAAATGGTCAAGGGAAGGGGGCCACACAGCCCCCCTTCCTAAAATAAAATTAAAACCACAGAAACCGGCAACTCGCCAGAGGTCCCACCCCCTCCCAGCACCACTCTGCAAATGTGCCTCCTGGCACATTCTGGGTTGGGGGATTAATTCCCCTTCGATCTTAAGGGTCCTTAGGGGCCAACTAGCCCACCAGGTACCTCCAGTAAGCCCCACACAGTGGGATTGCTGAGAGGTGGCCTGAGGTCATGCCTCGTTTTACAGCACTCTGCAAACGCGCCTCTTGGGGCACTGCTGGTGGGGCGATGAGATCCCCTTTTGTACTGAAGACTTCAGGACTAAATTGGACTTCATCCACCAAGCGGCAGTGCACCAGGAGGCGCGTTTGCAGAGTGGTGTAAAAAGGGGGCATGTCCTCTGACCACTCTCAGCAATCTGGCTGTGTGGGGCTTACTGGAGGTAACAGAAGGGCTAGTTGGCCCCCAGGGACCCTCAGAATGCAAGGGGAATTTGTCCCCCAACCAAGAGCTTTCAAGGAAGTGTGTTTGCAGAGTGGTGGAGAAAGGGGGCGTGGCCTGTGTCCACCTCTCAGCAATCCCCCTGTGTGGGACTCACTGGAGGTAACAGGTAGGCTAGTTGGACCTGAAGGACCCCAGAAGTGGAGGGTACTTCAATACCCATCCAAGAGCTTGCCAGGGACCACCTCTGCAGAGTGGTGGGCAAAGTAGGCGTGGCTTGCTATAAGAATTTAGCAATCCTACTGATGTGGGATTTACTGCAGGTAATAGGAGAGGTAGTTGCCCCCCAAGGATGTCCTTGGGGGCAACTATCCTTCCTGTTACCTCCAGTAAGTCCCACACAGTGGGATTGCTAAGAGGTATTCGGAGGCCACGCCCCATTTCTCCACTAATCTGCAAACGTGCCTCCTGGCACACTACTGGTTGTGGAAAAAGTCCACTTTACATCTGAGGGGCTTTGGGGGCCAAGAAGTCCTCTGGTACCTCCTGTAAGTCCTACACAGTGGGATTCCTGAGCACTGGTCAGAGGCCCAGCCCCCCTTTCACCACCACTCTGCAAATGCGACTACTAGTTGAAGAAGCATTTGCGATGTAATAGGTCTCACATTTAGAGTTATTGGCGTTGTAAATGTAAACGTTTTTTACTAATGTTTTTGGGAGTGAAGTGGATGTACGTTGTGTGTAGTGGAATTATGTGGCATGTTGTGCAGTGAAATTATGTGGATAGAAAGTATGTGGTATTTAGTGTATAGAAATTATGTAGAGTGGGATTATGTGTTTTGGAGAGTAATTATGTGGTATGGTAGTCTGTGTCGTGGAGTGGTATCCTCAGGTTTAGTCTTCCTCGTTTCCATAGAAGTTAAACTATAAACTCAATGAGACCAAAAAAACACTTGGGAGGACTTCTGGACCTAGTCAGACGTATGAGCAGGGCCACTGGAGTTATGCGACTGTTCGGCTGCACCAATATTTGCATAATTATACATTTTCCGCATTTGCCACATAATCCTTCATCTCCTGCATAATCTGCAGATTTAAACAAAAAAAAATTGTTTCTAGCTCAAATGGCTCAAACAATACCAAAAATGCAGCGACACGTGTTACAGCGTGGTGGAAGGTCCTTTGTAAACCTCGAATACTCATCTGTTACTTATTGCTAAATGTGGGTGTTGAATTGGTACTCATGGTGTGCAAACCACTCTTGCTTCTTTTTGCACCCCTCTTACCTCTTTCTGCATTTCTCTTGCTTCTTTCTGCACCTTTCTTCCTTTTTCTGTACTTCTCTTGCCTCTTTCTGGACATCTTTTCCGCTTTCTGCACCTCCCTTCTTTCTGTACCATTCTCTTGCTTCTTTCTGCACCTTTCTTGTGTCTTTCTTCTACACCTCTCTTGCCTCTTTCTGCACCTCTGTTGCTTCTTTCTGCACTTGTCTTTTCCTCTTTCTGTACCCTCTTCCTTTACCTCTCTTGCCTCTTTCTGCACCTCTCTTGTCTCTCTTTGCACTTCTCTTGCCTCTTTCTGCACCTTTCTTGCTTCTTTCTCACTTCTCTTGCCTCTTTCTGCACCCCTCTTGCCTCATTAAGTACCATTGTTGGTTCTTTCTGCACTTCTCTTGCTTGTTTCCACACCTTTCTTGCTTCTTTCTGTACCCCTCTTGCCTCTTACTGCACTTCTCTTCCCTCTTTCTGCACCTCTCTTGCCTGCTTCTGTACCTCTGTGCCTTCGTTCTGTAATTTTCTTACTTCTTTCTACACCTTTCTTGCTTCTTTCTGTACCTCTTTTGCCTCTTATTGCGCCTCTCTTCCCTCTTTCTGTACCTCTATTGCCTCTTTCTGCAGTTCTCCTGCATCTTTCTGCATATCTGTTACTTCTTTCTGCACATCACTTGCTTTTTTCTACACCTCTCTTGCTTGTTTTTGCAACCCTCTTGACTCTTTCTTCCACTCTCTTGCTTTTTTCTACACTTCTCCTGCTTCTTTCAGCAATTCTCTTGCTTCTTTCTCCATCCATCCTGCCTCTTTCTGCACACCTCTCCCCTCTTGCTGCCCCTCTCTTGACTCTTTCTGCACTTCTCCTTCCTGCACATTTCCTACTCTTTCTGAACCTCTCTTTTTTTCTGAACTTCTCTTGCTTCTTTCTGTACTTCTCTTGCATCTTTCTGCATTCAAATGGGAGGTGCACTGTGTCAAGTTTAAAGGTCTGCCTGCTCTCGTGACTGAGGTATATGTCGACTTGTACATGTATTCTCACATGTGTTATGCATCTGAAGATTGGAGCGTAAAAAGCGGGTAGCTTCTCCTATAGGTGGTCAATTTTCTCAGTTCTGCTCTGTCAATCAGTTGCACAGGCATACATGTCATATGTATACAGGTGTTATAGAGCCCCTCAAATACACTATTGAATACCCATGTGCCCTGTATTATGAGCAGGAATAAATACTTACACCTATTTGTATACAAATTTACAGAGTATGCTGTTTGAAACACAGGTATTCAAGTATTTGTATGTTTATTTTTATGTAACATGTCAGTAAGTAAAAGCAGAGACAAACGCATGCATACCTTCACAAACTTGGTCAGACTTACAACAGTAATATGGTTAGGATTGCTGTTTTACTTTTAGAAGGCCTAACATTCTGAGCAGTTGATGAATAGTAAACCTTCAAGAGAAAAGTGAGGTTTAAGGCATTTTGGGAGAAGTATTAGTGATGAGTCTACTTTGTATGAGTCTGTGGAACGGTACAGTCAAATTAGCCTCTTTCTGCACCTCTGTTGCTTCTTTCTGCACTTCTCTTGCTTCTTTCTCCATCTGTGTTCCTCTTTCTGGACTTCTGTTGCCTCTTTCTGATTTTTTCTTGCTTCTTTCTGCACCTTTCTTCTTCTTCCTGCACCTCTCTTGCCTCTTTTTGCATTTCTCAAGCTTCTTTCTGCACATTTCTTCCTCTTTCTGTGCATATCCTACCTATGTAGGCATAGTTAGAAATTTGCATTAAAAAAACTTTGGAAATTCACTGAAAAAAACACAGGTTTCAGGGACATTATAGTTAGGGATTAGCATTTACAAAACCTTAGAAATTCACTGAAAATACCACAGGTTTCAGGGATATCATGGTTAGGAATTATCATTTAAAAAACCTTAGATATTCACTGAAAAGAACAGAGGTTTCAGGAACGTTATATTTAGGCTGACATTTTACTCGTACAAAACCAGAGAAATTCAGCCAATATAGTAACTCACGCCACCGCAATGCACTGCTGATGACGTCACATATTAAATCACTCTGACATGGTCAGTGACATCACTTATGACATCACTGATGGACTGATGGTCCTGTCCGGGTGTGAGAGGAGGCACCAGGCAACAACAAAGTAGTCCCTACATTGTAAGATACTGCCCTGCAGCGTAAGGTAACTGTAGTTGGTCGATGCTGCTTCCTCCTAAAACGGGAAAAAACGGAAGTGACGCATCGGCCCACCAACCAATAATGAGGGAGATAATCACCGCATTGCACTGCGACTAACCTGGGCCTGGAACGCCAAACTGTTGCTGCCTGGACGGGGTGCCTACGCTGCGTGTCTCCCCCGCCGCCTCCACGACATAGAAGGCCGCTGTTGGGGGAGACTACAGCTCCCGTGAACCACCGTTGCCCCGCCCACTTCCTGGTGTCAGCGCGCCCGGAGGCGCTTTAAAAGTCGCGGCTCCCTCGGTGGAGCGGGGGGTGCTGCTCTTAATCACCGCATTGCACTGCGACTAACCTGGGCCTGGAACGCCGAACTGTTGCTGCCTGGACAGGGTGCCTACGCTGCGTGTCTCCCCCGCCGCCTCCACGACATCGAAGGCCGCTGTTGGGGGAGACTACAGCTCCCGTGAACCACCGTTGCCCCGCCCACTTCCTGGTGTCAGCGCGCCCGGAGGCGCTTTAAAAGTCGCGGCTCCCTCGGTGGAGCGGGGGGTGCTGCTCTTAATCACCGCATTGCACTGCGACTAACCTGGGCCTGGAACGCCGAACTGTTGCTGCCTGGACGGGGTGCCCACGCTGCGTGTCTCCCCCGCCGCCTCCACGACATCGAAGGCCGCTGTTGGGGGAGACTACAGCTCCCGTGAACCACCGTTGCCCCGCCCACTTCCTGGTGTCAGCGCGCCTGGAGGCGCTTTAAAAGTCGCGGCTCCCTCGGTGGAGCGGGGGGTGCTGCTCTTAATCACCGCATTGCACTGCGACTAACCTGGGCCTGGAACGCCGAACTGTTGCTGCCTGGACGGGGTGCCTACGCTGCGTGTCTCCCCCGCCGCCTCCACGACATCGAAGGCCGCTGTTGGGGGAGACAACAGCTCCCGTGAACCACCGTTGCCCCGCCCACTTCCTGGTGTCAGCGCGCCCGGAGGTGCTTTAAAAGTCGCGGCTCCCTCGGTGGAGCGGGGGGTGCTGCTCTTAATCACCGCATTGCACTGCGACTAACCTGGGCCTGGAACGCCGAACTGTTGCTGCCTGGACGGGGTGCCTACGCTGCGTGTCTCCCCCGCCGCCTCCACGACATCGAAGGCCGCTGTTGGGGGAGACTACAGCTCCCGTGAACCACCGTTGCCCCGCCCACTTCCTGGTGTCAGCGCGCCCGGAGGCGCTTTAAAAGTCGCGGCTCCCTCGGTGGAGCGGGGGGTGCTGCTCTTAATCACCGCATTGCACTGCGACTAACCTGGGCCTGGAACGCCGAACTGTTGCTGCCTGGACGGGGTGCCTACGCTGCGTGTCTCCCCCGCCGCCTCCACGACATCGAAGGCCGCTGTTGGGGGAGACTACAGCTCCCGTGAACCACCGTTGCCCCGCCCACTTCCTGGTGTCAGCGCGCCCGGAGGCGCTTTAAAAGTCGCGGCTCCCTCCGCGTCGCGGGACGCGCGCGGGCTAAGCCCGGGCAAAGGGCGGGCCCTCTGTGGCCCTCAGAGGCCTGAGGAGTCTGGGCTGGGCGCTACCCCTGGCCGATCAGCCACCCATTGATAAGTATATTTGCAATGGCCCCCACGCAGTCCAAGCTTACCGCTAAGAACTCGGTTAAAAAAACGCCTATCCATACACGCTCAGTTACAAGGAATACTCCTCAAACTAAAACACCGCTACCAACGCTAACTGCAATTGACCGCATGCTTCAACAAACAATTGTGGTGGTAGCAAACGCCATTGAAAATACTGAGAGACGATTGTCGTTACCACCCAGTACCTGTTTAGTTCAGCAGATATTACAACCTGCTGATTGTAATGAACATAATATAAATGTAACATCACTATCAAATGATTCTATACTAATGCAATCTTATACAGGTCTCCCTGGGGCCGTGCCAACCCACGCGGCAGATCCACCCTCGCTTCCTGCAGTGTTTCAAGATAGGGATAGTCGGTTGTCCCTAAGTCCTAATTTGCAGATTATTGCGATATCATCAGAGGAACCAGAGCCTAGTAAGGCGCTTGAGACCAGTACAATCTTGATTGCCTGCGATAATGATGACCCTGTCCCCCCAATAGGTTCACCAAATAATAGTTGTGTCGATAGTACAACCGATCACGGCTTTGTTCACCGCAGACCTAGACGCATGCATAATAGAAAATTACTGGCCCCTAGTAGGGGGTGTGCTAAACAAAGGGGTAGAAGAAAGAAGGTAACTCTGCCATTATTTGAACAGACCAATGGAAGAGAACCACCACAGTCAAGCTCAAAACTGGGTCTCAGTGGCAATGGGGAGTCTACAATGGGCCACATTATGGATGCTATGAAGCTCCTTATTGCCCCCCTACATGACAAACTTGAGCAGATATGTAAAAAAGTGGAAAATCTGGAGAAATTGGGTTTAGCTAAATTAGATATCCTTGAACATCTGGGTCCTCAAGTTACTCCAACCCCTTTGCATGTACCTACTGTGAATAAGGTTATTATGACTGCCACAAATACAACTAAATCACAGTTCCCTTCTATTAGAAATGTGACCCCCACGGCAGCTCCCGACAAGCCCACCAACTTACATACCCATACCTTAGGTAACACCACAAGTGGCCCTTCCCCCTCCTCTTCCTCTTTTTCTGGGGTAAGAGGAGGAGCGCCAACGGGCCATACTACAGTAATTGGGAATTCACCCGCACGCAGCCATTATAATAATATCATCCCTGCAGTGATTAATCTCCCGCCAGAAAGTAGACCATATGTGGCAATTCTTGCCAATGTTCCAAAACTTAAACCCTCCCAATATGAAAACAGCGAAACACTCAAAAATAAAATCTTGTACTGGCTCACCCATAATTGTGGATTCCCCTTAAGTGGGGCTAGCCAGATCCTCTCAACTCAAAGGGTAGGGTGGGTGGGCCCCAGCAAAAAGGAAATTAGTGGGGACTGCGTAATCATTAACTTCAAAAACATCGAATGGGCAAGAGATTCCATCTTGAACGCGCCCATCCCCTCAGATAATGATTACAATACCACCTTGTTCCCATTGGACTACTTTTACAGAAACCTGGTGGGATTTAAGATTCCCATGCAGAACTTTAAACACCCCAGAGTAATTAATACGCCGTATCCACTAGCACAGCAGGCATTAGTGCAATCAGTTGGGTACCCTTTGTCCTTTTATGACCCAAATAACCAGTATGCTCCGCAGCAAACATCAAACTTATTTAGATTGCCAAACCCTAACTATTTTAATAACCACAACGTCCCTGGGCCGGGAACTAACATTTATGGTCAATATGCAGTCCCAACATCGAATAGATTTCAGATATTCAATTCCTTAGACGAAAATGACTGACTCGGGGATAGCCGTGTCGAAGAACCATCTGTAACTGAGGACCCTAGGCTGATGGCTGTTAACACAGTTGAGGAATCCTCAATAGACATTACTATAAGAAGTTCTAATGATCCAACTGTGTTAGATACCACCATATGTACTGCCGAAAAACGCATGATAAACCCAATAATATCATCAGCCACAATAGTTACCAACCCACCCCAAGTAGCCTTAGAAGAGAACCTAAGGGCTATTACGTGGAATATAGCTGGGCTAGCCTCTAAGGTAAACACCCCCATATGGGCTGACTTTATTAAACAAGGTTATGATATTATTTGCCTGCAAGAAACTTGGGATAGGGCTGAAGTACACGTTGAGGGCTATACTTCCTTTAACGTGCAGGCTGTGGCATCCCAAGCTGGTCGAGCCAAGGGTGGACTCGTGACCCTGATATCCACTGCACTGACTGAGTTCTGTGCTATTGATCATGTAGTTCTAGGTGAACATGCCTCTGTTCTGCGTATGGCCCATAGCGGATACAGAGACTTAATAATAGTGAATTTTTATAATAACATTGCCGGGCACAAACAGGGAAAGTTTATTTCTGACATAGAGCAGGCTATTGATGCTTTTTATTGAGTACACCCAAACCTGCTGCCATCATATGGGTAGGAGATTTTAACATTAAATCATGTACCTATGCACTCAAGGGGGCATGTGGCCATAGGGAGGAGTACTCGGGAAGGGAAACAACATGTGTATATAATCATTTCCCGCATAACAACTATGGTAGTGCTCTGAATAACCTATTGGCCAAATATGACCTGGACCTCCTAGAATGTATAAGAACAAAAACAATGTTAGATGTCCGACATTCCATGGGAGGAACAGCCAATCATTTATTGATCATATTATGATATCTTGCTCTGTAGCTTATATCAATGTTTGGGTGATTGAACAAAAGGTCAGTGATCACAACAGTGTAACCGTTGAACTATTGGGTTGGGGAATCAAAAGGAATACCTTTGGTCAACCAATTCAGGACATTGTTGCAGAAAGACCGAATGGGATGAGGGTGAAATGGACAAAAGTTGACCCCACTAAACTTGTTGCCAATGTGATCACAAACTGTTGTGGAGAGGTCGAGTATTGCTTATTGCCGGACCCATGCCCACGAATTCTGTTATCCAAATTCCTAACTATTACAAAAACCATTGAGAAATCCCTGACACACAAACCTCGGAAATCAAGGAAAGTTAAGGCGGTGTGGTTTGATGACCATTGTGCTCAGTCATTAAAAAGGTTAAAAACTTCACTTGATGCCACACCAAGAGACGTTTGTAAGATCAGGGAAGAGCGCCATAATTATAAAATTGCACTTTCCATTAGGAAGAAGGAATTGCAGGACGCGGCATGGGAAAAATTAGATCTGGCTGCAGATACCAAAGATTATAAACTTTTTTGGGACACCGTAATTAGTCCATTCTTGAAGAATGACAACATCCCTGAACTAACCTCGCATGTTAGTTGTCAGGCCTGGATAGCTCACTTCACTGGGATTTTTAATTCTGATTTTATCTCTGATTTTACTTCCGTTTTTAATTCTAATGTTTTAACTGATACTCCAACCTGTTTTAAATGGGAGAAATTACTGTTCTCGGTGACATTAAGCGAGGTGACTGAGGCAATTGAAAAGAGTAAGGGGGGGAAAGCCCCGGGTCCAGATGGGGTCCCCGTGGACTTTTTCAAATCTGAGATTGTTTTATGGGCCCCCATTTTAACCCGTTATTTTAATGCTGCAATCGAGGACAAGTTACCAACCTCATGGGGTCAATCCATCTTAGTACCACTTTTTAAAAAGGGTTCTAGGGCCGAAGCACGAAATTATCGCCCAATTTCACTTTTAGACTCGTCGTTAAAGATTTTGAGTCGTATACTTTTGGTGAGACTAGAGACCTGGGCCGAAGACAATAATGTTCTTTCGCCTATTCAGTTTGGGTTCCGAAGGGGTCTAGGAACTATGGAGCAGTGCGTGAACCTTGAACTTATCATCGGCAAGTACACTAAAGCCAAGGAGGGGAATTTGTTTATGTGCTTTGCCGATCTAAGTTCTGCATTTGATTTAGTGGAACACGCACTGCTCTGGCCAGTACTAATTGACATGGGCGCACCACCAGAAATCATCCACCTCTTGGCTAGAATGTATAGTAATCTTTCAAGTAAGGTTAGATTCGGAACAAATGGTGAATGCACCCCCCTTTTTAAAATTGGTAGAGGGATCCGACAAGGGTGCGTGCTTGCTCCCCTTTTATTCTCCCTTTTTATAAATCAGGTTGATCAATTTTTACAAGAATTTTATGCTGATGCTCCCATCATCAATGGAAAGCAAATACCCGTCCTATTATATGCGGACGACGCGGTCCTGATTTCCAGGACCGCGAATGGGTTGCAAAAGTTAATTGAGAAGTTTCATATTTTTATTCAGGGCAGAAAGCTTAAAATTAACAAGGGTAAGACTATGACTATGACTTGTGGTAAGAAAATAAAGAAAAACAAGTCATTCTTTTTAGATGGGGATAAACTTGAGGCAGTCCGACATTTCTGCTACTTAGGTATCACCTTTTCAGGTGATGGGAGATGGGTAAACGAGCAATCCTGTGTTGGTCTGAAGATGACCAGAAATACAAATTGCATCTTCAGATTCGCCTCCAAATTGGGGGGTCGTAGAATCCGAGAGATGATTTCCATCTATAATTCAAGGTGCATGTCCTCTGCCCTGTATGGAGCAGGGATATGGGGATATAATCGTCAGATTGCCCTGTCCATCCAGCAAGAGGAAAATAAGTACCTGAAACGACTATTATGCCTCCCCGCTTCTGCCTCAAACGACATTACCCACAGAGAGCTAGGCATAAATTATGTCACAGACCTGATTGCATTGCGTCCCTTGTCCCTATGGCGGTCCATATGGGCCAAAGAAGAAACCAGGTTTACCCAGGAAGTAATTTTGGACTGTATCAAACTTGATCGGCATTCGAAAATCCCCTGGCTAAAACACATTCACTCCTGGTATAAGATTCTCTTTGGTCAGGATATTTTTAAAGATATTTTAACAACATCGGTTTTAACAAAGCGTAACCTCAAAACCACTTACTTGGACCATGCAAAAGGGACCAGAATGAAGGAGTATGCAATGCAAAGTACGTTCAAATTATATTTGGAGTACAACCTTAGCACAAGACTCCCACCCTATCTTACATTTGTTAGCATTAATTCTCATCGCTTCGTTCTAGTACGCCTGAGGCTGGGAATAGCCCACCATTTGGTGGCTTTCCCAACCGTAAAAAAACCCGGGTTATGTCTGTGCCCATGCGATGGGAAATCTAAACAGAGCATCTGCCACTTTTTACTCTTTTGTAATTTTTATACTGGTTTTAGAAAGTTTTATTTGAAGCAACTATTTTTAGAATATAAGACATACAATACAAGAGCCGCAATACAATTGTTGTTTGATTTGGCTTCCCCGAATGTGTGCTATCGTGTGGCCACCTACATTTTAAAATGTATCTGGCACAGGAAATCAATTATTATATGATTCCCTCCTTTCGTTATCCCCGTTCACCCGTTGGCTGTTACATTTTATGACTATTGGTGATTTACTGTTGAGTTACATTGTTTGTTGTGTATTTATTTTTGCACTGGCATTTGCACAAACCCTTATTACAAACAAACTGCTGCTAAAATGTCTAAACTGAATTAACTCTCCCCTTAACAACTATTGCTAAAATGTACTTAATGATCAAATTTAACTCTGTACACAAAGTGATATACTTTATTGATTTAACAATATTGGCATGGATAGTGATGTAATTTTAAATGTTTCATTATTTAACTTTCATAAATTTGATTCTTAACTGTTTTGATGTATGTTGCTATATGGTTGTACTTGTACACACCGAATAAAGCATTTTGTAGTCAGTCATATCAAATCACATCACTGATGCCATCACTGATGAAATCATCTACTTAATATCTGATGCACCTCCTCACACCCTAATGTCTCCTTTCATACAACCACTCTAAAATATAGACTACCATTCTCAAAATCATAGCCACACTAATACCAGCTAGTACATACCCACTCACTAATTCATAGGTCTATACACACATCCACTCACTCACCCATACAGTCACTTATACACGCAGTCACAAAGGAAGCTTGAAGGTGAGAAAAAATGTGTTTCCGCCTTATATCCCTATCCAATTTTCCAACTCAAATGTGGAGGTTTTCCCACCACAGTCACATTGGTGGGAAGCCACATCATGATTACTTCGGCAGACAAAGTAGTAGTCCTCCCTCCACCAGCCGCTTTTGCCAATGGTGCCTTCGATGCTGGTAAATATACCTGGCGGAGTCAGCAGTACTCCAACTGTCTTTGGACTATGGACTCACCAGCATCTAAATAGAGTCGGCAGACTGCCTAGTAGGTGGACTGGGAAGCCAACAGAAAAGCGACTGAGGAATCATTACCGCCAAGATCTAAAGCAGGCCCTTAGTCTCTTTTTTGGAAGTCAAAACCCTCAGTGGGATAAGATTGGAGGCTGTTGCCGAGGAGAGTTCCATAAGGCTGAATGTCTCTTAAGCAAAGGATCAATGAACATGATCTGCTGCTGTGGAGAAGAATATAGCATGAGCTGCCACTAAGTCATGTCGACGGGTGATTCACCTTAGATAGGCGATCAGGTTGGTCTTGGTCTCTTCTCAGTTCTTAGAGCAGTTTTTAGTCAAAAATGTCCCAAGGACCAAATGTTGGTCTTTGGCTATCTGGGTACCATTACTAATACCACCAAGGGTCCAGGACTGGAAGGGAATAATTGGAGGGTTTAGGACTCACTCAGTCCCAGTCCTGGTGCAGGTTCGAGTTGGTTGGAGACTTTCTGTCCCTGAGGCTCTGATCAGAAGGACAGTCAGATAGCCATTGGAGTCACTCCGATAGTCCTGGGTTCAAGACATGGAGCAGGGCTCAAGGAGCAGGGCAAGCTTCAGGCAGCAAATGAGTTCTTTCATGTGCAGTATAGCAGTGTTCTGAAGTATAAAACAGACCACAGCAGCAGGCAGTCCTATGAGAGTCCTTCCACAGGTCCAAACAGTGAACTGAAGAGTGGGTCTGATGGTCCTATGTTTATATCCGGTGTTTTCTTTAAAGTAGGAAATGTTTCTAGAGAATTCCTTTTGAAGCGCTTGATGATTCCTGCCTTCCCGGCTCTGGCTCCAAGATGGCGGCATAAACAATGTAGTAGTGACAAGTCCTTTGTCTGAAAACAGGGCACAGCCTATTTAGTCCCCAGCTCCATTTTCCCATCCTGCCAGTGATGGCCTATCCAGGTACACTTAATCCCTCTATTGGGTAGCTGTCTGGGTGAACAAAAAAAAGTCCAACTACACCCAATAATGTAACCTTGGAACAGGCTGCAGGTACCAAATAACTTGGGCAGGAAAATGCCAAGTGTCTAAAGGTGGCATTTTCAAAATTGTAACTTTAAAATCCATCTTTATCCGTTTTAAATTAAGATTTCTCAGACACCAAACAGAAATATTCACCTGTTCTTAATTAAAGGTTAGCACCTATTAAATGCAATAAGGAAACCCAATGTTATCCTGAGGAAGAGGATGCCTAAGACATATTAGCTATCCAATTGAGGACTCCAATGGAGGTATCAAACAGTCTGCAAACTGTAAGCTGCCATTCATTATAGAAGGTAAATGCCATCTCAAATGTTTGTTTGATACTCTTCTTGAATTATAAATTATATTTTTGTTTGCTAAAATCAAAATACAATTATTGCTTCTCAATGTTTGGTAATGAGCACTGATCCTTGTGTGACTGTCAATTTACCTGTAAAGGCTGCCTATGTGAAAACAAATATTTGGATTGATAAAGGCTGCGTAGCTGCTAAATTAGAACTGAAAGTTATGACGGATGCAAGTTGAATATCTGATATCCCAAAGTAGTTATTACCAGCTGCAAAGCTATTCTGCAAATAACTAACTAGAATGAAGAATGGTAAGCACATTGAGCAGTCTAGGTGAGAGATTAGTGGCAGCTAAAAGCAATAGCAGAAAGAAATTCAGAATGCATGCAGAATGTAATTGCGATGGGAGAGAATCTAGAGCAGGACTATATATAATCACTGATAAATGGGTCCACTATTTTATTAAATCCTACCTGATAACTTAGAAAGAGAGGCACATGTTAGTTTAGTTGAGCAGGAACTAATGTGTTGGGCTACCAGCCCTTACACTGAAGTGCACTTCTTTTAGGCAAAAGTGCATACTGTCAGGCAACATAGCATGGTTAATCTCAGTTCAAGAGAGCCTTGATCCATTGCCCCATGCTCCATGCTGTGGACGATGGAAACAAAATGAACATGGCAGATTAAGAGACTGATATATGAAGAAGGGTGACCCACAGGCATATCCTCTATGCAGGTATATATGTATGTACATTTTATTTATGAATTTAAGTTCCGGGTGGATGGTGAAACAGTAGACCTATGTTTCCTTTTGTATCTCGTTTATGCTAAACATATCTTCTAAAGAAAGGTTCTGATTTACATCACTTTCAAAATTGTATTTGATTTGGTTAGTAGGTGAAATACTCTGGGAACTCTACATACTGAGAGTTTGTCTCAGCAGGAGTAATACAGGTATGTGCACTAGCCCTCACTCTTTTCAGTCTCTCCTTGACCTGGAAAGGTATTTAAGGGACCAACAATTTTACTACCCATAGATGAGTGGGGAGCCAGTGCTATTTATTTTAATTGCAGATGAAGATGCCTGTCTCACTCCACCTGAAATGTCTATGCATATATTGTCATTCCAAATGTATCACTATAAAGCTTTGTAAAACTAAAACTGTTATTTAGGCTATAAAGTCCTATTAAGAAATCATTTGTGAGGTAAGTTGTAACGTTTTATTATTCAGTAGTTTGGTACTCCAAAAACAAGTTTTGGAAAGAACAGTGTAGAAAAGCTGTAGCCTAGCATAGTAAGAAACACAAATTCTTTAGTTCAGTTCAACTCAAGGTTTGATGCCTATTTCATTAAACTGGGTCTAAAAGTGCATGCCGCTTAGGCTGTATCCTCCGCTGTATGAAGTAGACAAATTTGGGGCTGTAAGTATTCTACAACAATTGTAGAAAGTGAGTACAGATTTCTTAGACGCCCACTGAATTTAAGAAAAGTGTCAAAACTTGCAGGGGCGGCTGGTGTTCATGGGGGAGATGGGCACTGCCCTGCCACTCCTGGGGGATTAAAAAATGTGATCTGGAACTCCGAGCAGCAAGCAATAAATTGTGCTGGCTCCTCGGTGAACTAACATGGGCAAATCTGGGTTTTTCTTTGAGGGGGTGGGGATGATGGCTCTTGGCTCTGCTGCACATGCATTTGGCTGGTCGAAGATTTCTTCGACCTGGAGCAAGAAAGCAGAGCAGTGACAACACACATGTGGGCAGAATCTGTGTATCACTGCCAGAATACACCTTTTAATTATGGGCGTTATTCATAAAGGCCACGGAGGAGTCAGAATCTCCTCATTAATTCCAATGGCTGGGAGCAGGCCAGTCCGGCTTTGGGAAAGTAGTGGGGTGTGGCAGTGGCCTCTGCCTCTTCCTCGTGAGAGACCCAGTAACATTTGTTGTTTATTGAAGATATTGGTGTGCTGGGGGAGGGGGTCAATCCAGCATTTTCTAGTTTGTGTGGGATGTGCCAGCGTCATTGCGATGCTTTCTTCTGCACTCTGCAGTCACAACTCGGAGTCGGAGCCCAGCGTGAGAGAACATATGGAGCTACGGAGCTCATAGGATTGAGGTAGCTGTGTTGTGTGACTATTTTTTCTGTGCTACTAAACTGAGAAAAATCCTAATTTTAAGACTTTCGGTATTCACAGAAGGGGCCCGATTCACAGAACAAACTTAAGACAAAATCCTAAACTTAGTACCATTTTGGTATTCACAGAATGCACTTACTACTTCTGGTATTCACAGAATGAACTTACTACTTTTGCGATTCACAGAATAAACTTACTACTTTTGCTATTCACAGAATGGATTTACGACTCCTAACTTTACGTCCGCACTCGGGCCGGAAATTCCGTCCGGGAGGCGGAGCTTCCGGCCCGGAGGCGGAGCTTCCGGCCCGGAGGCGGAGTTTCCGGGCCGGAGGCAGAGCTTCCGGCCCCGGGCCAGAAGCTCCGCCTCTGGGCCGGAATTTCCGGCCCGAGTGCGGACGTAAAGTTAGGAGTCGTAAATCCATTCTGTGAATAGCAAAAGTAGTAAGTATATTCTGTGAATCGCAAAAATAGTAAGTTCATTCTGTGAATACCAGAAGTAGTAAGTGCATTCTGTGAATACCAAAATGGTACTAAGTTTAGGATTTTGTCTTAAGTTTGTTCTGTGAATCGGGCCCAAGGCATTTAGGAGTCCTAAAGTTAGGACTCCTAACTTCTGTGAATACCGAAATGAGTAAGTGCCTTCTGTGAATACAAAAATGAGTAAGTGCCTTCTGTGAATACCAAAATGGTAGTAAGTTTAGCATTGTGTCTTAAGTTATGTCTGTGAATCGGGCCCTATATGATTACATCAAAAGGATGCCCTGCTGAGAGGTGCCTGTGTCACTGATTACAAGTATAGCAGCTGTGCTGAGGAGTACCAGTGCCCCCCATTAAAAGTGTATCAGCTCTGAGAGATATTGGTATCACCCCAATAAAAGTAGAGCAGTTCAGCTGGGTGGGATAAGTATCATTCCATTAAACCTATATCAGTTCTGCTGAGAGGTATTCTTACCACCCATTAAAAGTGTCTCAGCTCTGCTGAGAGGTATTCTTACATCCCCATTAAAAGTAGAGCAGCTCAGCTGAAAAGTATCAGTATGGCCCCATTAAAAGTGCATTTGGTCTGCTGGAAGCCTTTGGTATCACCATTCTGCTCTGCTGAAAAGTGTCAGTCTAATGCTATTAAAGTGTATCAGCTCCACACAATAGGTGTCGGTATCACCCCAATTAAAGTGGAACCGTCCCGCTGAGAGGTACTGTGTTTCCAATGGACTGTATTCTTTTCCTGCTGAGATGTACCAATATCCCCCCTCTAGAAGTACAGCAGCAATGCAGAGAAGAACCGAGGTAGTCCAGCTAAAAATCCCACAGCATTGCACAAAGTTGCCTGCAATGCACTGCTGTTCATCTGAGAAGCACTGGCACAATGCCATTAAAAGTGCGGCAGCCTGGAGGGAAGACCTACTAAAAGTAATGGTACTGCCTCATTAAAAGAACAGAAGCCCATCTGAGAGGTGAGGGTACTGTGCCATCGGATGTATCAAAGATCTGTTGATATGTACAGATACTATTCCATTATATAAGAAAGGTGGCAGCAGAGGCAGCCTGTTTTAGTCTGGGGTTCCAAGGTTAAAGGGGCGGAGTCCTACAGCAGTAACGAATCTCCTTGCTTTCAGAATACAATTTAAGGGCCCTGGGGCTCATGTTAAGGCGAATACAAAACCTGCGAGACAGGTCTGCGAGAGCAGCACTGGGAGGAATAACTAGGAGAGATGCACTTGCGGGAGCCGCTCAACAAACACTCATGCACACAGACTCTCTATTGGGCATGGTAAAACCACAAACAATAAGGCTGCTTATAGACAGGTGCCCTGCGGGCTGCATAGGAATGAACACACAAGGCATGCACATGGACCTATTTCATGTGTGACACCTTCCGCCACCACAGGCGTCCAAGTCAATATCAAGATGCATTGTGGGGTTGTATTTTTTTTACCGAGCATGCATGGCCATTAAAATCGCTACATGCACACATCTGTGGCCTAAAATCCAGGATTGTGTGAAGGTGGCGCTCATGCTATTGGACTACTTGGCAGATATGCGAAGGCAGGGAAGGGCGAACTGTACCTACAGGACAAAGGCAGAGATGCATAAATATGGACTCCCATGACACAGGCAAAGTGTGTGGGGCAGCAAAGGCAGCAAATAGAGTAGCCAAACTCACAGGGAAGAGTGAGAAATCTGGAGAGTCATACACAAGTCACGTGCCAACTCTCAGAAAAGTGCAGGAAATGAATTAGGCATTGGCACCGGAAAGGCTGCACACCTGGCAAAAGAAGGGACCCCAAGAGCAACCCATGGAGAGACCTTGAAAGAATAATAAAGAAGTACAGTGACTTGCCATAAAGAAGAGTAGAAGCTGAACATGCAGGTTCCACCCAATAGGCCTACAGCGCTGGCTCTAGTGCTTAAATAACTCAGTAATGCCATTGCGAGATAATCATTACACATCCCCATCAGATCCCATTAGGCACAGCACCTCATCAAATACAATGACCCCACCAAGCACAGTCATCTCATCACTTGCAATGACACCACCTGGGCATAATAATAACATAAGGCATAGTCACCCCGTCAGCCAAAATACCCCACCTTGTGCAATAATGCCATCGGGCACAGAGACTCCAGCTGGCTCCGCCCAGGGTCTGCTCTGTAGGACGCTGCTCAATATCAATGTAATTATGTCCCATCTGGCAGGACTGGGATGTGCACTGTCCAGATGCAATGTGTCTGAGATGAATTAAAGTATGGTGTCATTTTATAGTTCACAGCAAACCTCTGAGGAGTTGATGGGTGTTGGGGTGTTGGGGTGTCAGGTTGTATGTTGTCATGAAGGGGTATTTTGTTCTGTGAAGAGTGGAGTTCCGTGGGCGCTCGGTGGGTGGTTCATCTCTATAGCATCTATGAGTTGTGTTGGATGAAGAATAAAATACTAGAAGGGTAGCTTTCCACAACTGGGGTGTTTCCATTGACCGTTCTATCCTAGTCGCGAGAAGAGAAGCTGGAATTATCCCAGATGTCATTATACCCTGAATTAAAAATACCCACTTGTTGACAACTGCCCGTCCACAATTTTATGTAATGCAAGAGCAAGCAAAACATTTAATAGTAACAAAGATTAGAACAACGACTGTTAATTAAACTATACCTAGTGCACTTGCCATGAACTGCATCCTCTCCGTAGTTAATTGTATACTATTTTGTAATGGCGTGCTTTATATTTTTATACCGTTTTAAATAATTAGTTGAACTATTTCAGTGTTTCTGCGATTATCAGGGCACTGTTTTCCTATTTTCCTATTTGTAGCTGTGCACTTTTGATGTAGGTGTGTTGGGCTCCTTTGCTGTTAAGCAGGAGATGATGGTTATACATAGATGCTAAGTTTTCAGATTGGTATATGTGACATTTTCATATTCTCACATGCACACAAGACCTGTCGTCCACTCAACTTAACTGGAAAGTGGCTGTGCTGATACAGGATTTGCACTGTTTCTGTGGAGATCATGAAAATACCACAGGGTGTCATCGGCTCCCAGGGTGCAGGAAGTAAGTGTGGGAGTCAGTCACTAGAGAGGAGCTGAATTTCCACCTAAGCAAAGCAACATTGTGCAAGGCGATCAGGGGTCCGGGATTGGAGAAATGCAACCAGCAGCTCTCTGCAGCGGTGGCCCCTGGCAAGAGAGTTCAGGGCAGATGCGCGGTTAGAAGAAGGGGTCAAAGAACTTTAACTGGGGACGGGAGGGAGCTAAGGGCTGAGACAGATTTACACAGAGGGGCAAGAGAGGACTGGGCATATTGGAGCTGCACCTGCCAAGACTGGTGAGGCGGCTGGTGGCATAAAGGGGTAAAGTCTTTATTCCACGAATGTCATGAAAGTCAGTCGTCTGCTAGACTAGACCCTTCATGAACTTGAATGTGGGTTTCAGAGTTGAGGGCAGGAGTAGAAATGTAATCCTGAAGGTGACAAATATACTCTAGGTTGTAAATCCCAAGAACCAGAGATCCCATGTCTCTGCTGTATAATAAATGACCCAGAGTTTCCCACATATAAGAAAAACAGAGAGACAGTGGATATTGATGGACACAGAATGATGTGCAAACCCTTCCCTCTTTCTCTTATTAATTCTCTTTTATTGTTTGCTTGTTTTGTTTTTTCCACTGGTTTTACTGCTACCACAGAGGAAAGATATTCTGCCAGGATAGTCCAAGTAGCAGTAACAGCTGACACCGTCGCAGTCCTGAAAGGTGAACACGAAGTGTTAGCCCTGCAGAAAGGTCAGCCTGGATGTCTACCTTTAGGTAACGCTGCAATTCTGCAGTGGCGTTGGGTGTTTGAAAAGGGGAGAGTGGGGGAAAGAAGTTTGGTACTGAGTAGGAATGTGGATGGTGGGCCACTGGAGTTACACAAGTGTTGTTAGCGCTGTACGCTGTGTGGGCGCTTTTACATAAAGGGCTAGCCTAGAAAGACCCAGTCAGCTAGTGACTGTAGTTGACAGTGGGAATAGAAACATGTCATTGCAAAGGGTTTGTAGATAGTGAGCATATTTTTGTAATGTGGGGCATGGGTAATGATGATGCTTATATGTCTATAAAGTAACAACACAAAAGCTCAACAGGTCCCATTTAGTCTGTTGGTTCTCCTATCTATGCAGGACTTTGAGATCTTGCTTAGTGCAATGTCACTCTCTATTAGGCAACCTGCTGTGTGAGGCGATATTTTATTTTTTTCTTAGTAGTTTAGTCTGTGTTCTATGCAATGTCTGCTATTTTATTGGGTGAATGAATCCACTGCATTCACTCAATCCATGTTTCTTAACGCTTCTGCTTAAGGGAATCTTTATTCTTTTTTATGGCATGCATAGTCTGTCTACGGTATGAATCCTAATCTTCTAGGGCTCTCTATGGTGCTGCTGTTTGAAGTCATAATTTCTAGCTGCATTCTTCCCTACTCCATATGAACTGCTTGCTGGTGTTGCAGGGATTCTGCTCATACGCAGAACTATGCACAGGATTACGGGAACTTGGTGCATAGGGGCTGTGCATTCCTACCGCCTTAGTACCCACAAGCCCAGGACCGACTAGCTATAGTGTCTCACTCCTATCACAACCAGAGTAACAAATGATTGGACACCCCAGAACACAACACTCTCAGATCTCTCAGGAATCGCGGACAAAAGACATTTACTCGTCTACAATAAGATCAAACAGAAACACGAAGATAGTTTAAAAGATTTATTTTACCTAACGTGCTCTTATATGCAGTATACGTGCCACAACAAGCAAAAAGATACATAATACCAATATGGTTAGCATTGCAGTAAGGCCATATATCATAAAGGGAGACGTCATTATATAAAGACGGTGGAGAAAGGACTACAGTGCCTAAGCTCCCTCCCTCCCCTTGGTAAGTAGAATTAATATTATATAAGAGAAGTATGAGTTCCCGCCTGTAGCAGCTGCACCGGTATGTTTTGTCTAGGTGCTAGGGCCTCACCAGAACAGAATTACAAGAGACATTGTTTATCGACCTTGCTCACAGTGTCTGTTCAGACTAAGCTCCAGGAACAGACAGAGAACGAGATGTGCAAAACAAAAGCATGTAGTGTTTGCGCATAAGCAGCATCATGGCGACCCGGCTCAAGCTAACTTAACAATGTCTCTAATGCCCCTATCAACCATGTGGCACTGGCTATCGTTTGTATCCAGCACAGATACTGTAAGCCTCATGGCAGTGAAAGGGCCGGGCCCATTTGTAATGGTTCTTTCTAGAAATGCCAACTGATGAATCTTTTAAGCAGCATGAAAGTGTGAAACGAAGAAAATTAATTGAGTCAACAAACCAATCCACGGCAACTCACCTATATACTTAATAACCTACAGGCAACTGGAACAGGTTAGTTAGATTTATTACAATGCCAAAAATAGAAGGACATTGACGCATCTCAGTACAAAGGAAATGATTCCCTTCATTCAAATAGTCCAATGATGGGCAAAGCCTAGGATGGACTTTTCTATGTGTTCTCCATGTTCCTCTTCGGCAACATTTTGTTCTTGGTTCCCTGCCCATGCCTTCTTTTCTGCGAAACTGAGTCTCGTGCCAAATCACCTTATGGCAAACAATTGTAACTTCTCCAGTCCTTGCCTAGCTGCTAAAAGAAAGACATTACTATTTCTACAAGAAAGCTTCTCCACCTTCAATGAAAATGTGAGAAAGAACAAATCCACAGTGCACATGAAATTTAACATTAATTCAGAAAGAGAACTACCCCAAGGGCTGGTATTTCAGGCCTACGACTTTAGCTCCCATAAGAACATATTTCAAGCATTTGTGTTACATAAATTCAGTTTAGCACACCTACATTATAATTCTGCTAATGCTCATTATCTAAACTAAAATGAAGCATAAGTATTAAACCACAACTAAAACATTCTGAATGTAACACAGGTTTCTTCACATGAGTAATTCTAGACGTCACATCTATTGCCTATGTTATTTTGTTCATCATCTAGATAATTGCTAAAACATGGCATGTAAATGCATTATCATGGTTTATATTTCTAACACACATGTTTACATGAAAGGGGATTATATGTGGGTGCTCTCTACATGTGATTATGATGCACCCCTACAATTGATTAAACCGCAAAGCGAAAATTCTGTTCGTTCAGCAGTGTAAAGTAAGACATATGCCTTTTCAAAAACAAGCTCTGTTGATGGGCAGGAGCAGCCAGCAAGGATGCATTTGCGTAGCAACAGGCATTGTGTGTGAAAAGGCAATTAGTGATCAATGTCCCAGGCTAAAAATTTCACCATGACATGTGGGGCGAAGCAGAGGTTGCCAGTGTGCTAATCCGATAAATGCTTCTAAGTCAAGCCATCATCGTAAGCAGGTCCTGTTTTTATAGTTACAATGAATGTCAATAACATAACATGCATCTGATATAAGAATGGGGCAACTGTTTAAATTGCACCTTGCAGTATTTCAACAACATGTCTGTAAAGCACTTTCTTGCATACTTCAGAGACTTTAATAATAAGCCATTACCATTTAGGACATTCTATCATTCTGCATTGCCTGGTTCATAGTAGTGAGTTTGCACTACTCACTACTGTTTGTTCTGTGCACTATTATCTTGCATCTCATTTTTACTTTATGCACTATCTAGTGTCAAAGCTTACACCTCATTTTTACTTATACTTAGGGGACATCGATTGACCCAGCAACTGGCAGCAAGGCCAGCGTCACTGCAAGACTCAAAACACTGCCCTATTCCATCACACCACTTGAATCACTAGCTCATTTTCTGTCATACAAAAGGAATACAGTTGACCAGCTACTCCTCACACAATTGTTTAGGCTGAAAGAAGAAGAGAAAATGCAGGTTAAAGGTTTTGGGCCTGATAAGCCTGAAACCAAGCTTGAACAGTCTACAAAAGATCGTGGAAAAGATTACACTAGAAAATTCCCTTCTACATGATATACAAAGAAAATGTGGCTTACTGCTAGCACTACTAAAAGTTTGCTGTTCTGCTTTCCCTGTTTACTGTTTGGTGGTGAAGTACCATGGACAAAAACAGGAGTTACGGATTTAAAGCATCTCTCTGAAAAAATAAAGACATATGAGACATGTAAATCTCATCTAGATAGCTCAATAAATCTTGCCACGTTTGGAAGAATGACTATTGCTTCACAGCTGGATGACAGCTATCGCATTGAAATAAGAAACCTTAACCTAGAAGTTGATAAAAACAGGTACATTTGATCTAAATCGATTGACTGCATGCTTTTTTGTGGCGCTTTTGAATTGGCATTATGTGGTCACAATGAGCAGGAAGGCTCTTCAAATAAAGGAATCTTTAGAGGCCTAGTTGATTTTGTTGCCAGCTTAGACAGTGCAATGGGCACTCACTTAAAATCAGCAACAGTTTTTAATGGCACTTCCAAAACAATCCAGAATGACCTCCTGGACCGTATGTTGGAAGTAACAAGAGACACCATAATACAGCAGCTATGAAGCTCTGAATTTGTGGCTATTCAGGCAAATGATACTACTGATGCATCCAGTCAGACTCAGTTCGTACTAGTTTTCCGCTATGTTGATGCCAGCAATAAAGCTGTTGGGACATTCTATTGTTTTAATCAACTAAAAGATTAATATGCTCATACAATTGCCACAACTTTGTTTCAGGAACTTAATAATCTTTTCCCAGAAACCAGTGACAAAAAAAGTAATTGCTCAAAGCTATGATGGAGCTAGCATGATGAGTGGCAGCTCTGGGGGAGTCCAGAAAAAAGTTAGAAATGTTTACCCCAATGCACATTATGTGCATTGCTATGCTCATCAACTAAATTTGATTTATGGAGCAAGCAGTATCAAGGATCTCAAAAGTAAAAACAACTTTTGCTATTGTGGGTGGCCTTCCTGCTTTTTTATCACAAGCTCCAAAAAGAACTGAAGTTCTCCAGGACATAGTTTCTAGAAGATCCTCATAAGTGGCTCCAACTCGTTGGAATTTCCACATATGCACTGTCAATATGATCTATGAGTACAGAGAAGACTTAAAAAATGCTTTATGGCCATTGAAGTAGCGGTCATTTCGAATCAGTTGCTGTACGTGAGGCCCACGGATTCATCAGAATTTTGGAAGACAGGGAGTTTCTTTCCTACCTTTTTTTATTTCATGACATGATGCGCCATGTGGACATTTTGTATAACCAGCTACAAAAGCTGGACAGAACAACAACAGCTTTTTGTCACCCACATCACCCATGTAAGGTCATCTGTTGACAATCTAGATGCTAGACTGCCACTGGAATCTAAGTTTATAAGCCACAGAACTGATTTAAAGGTCTTGGTTCAAGTTGCCAAAGAAGTTTGTGAAACTATCATTGTCCACACCAAAGAATGCTTTGAATTTACCAAACATCATGTAAGTGCTACTTTATACCAAAGTGACAACTTTGACAGACATGACAGATCATTTCCAAATCAAATACTCAACAAAACTATAAAGGCATATCCCATGCTAAACAAAGAAAAATTGAACTCTGAACTATCAATCATTTATGGAAGGCATGAATTTCGAAAATGTGTGGAAATGTTTTTTTTCAGGTAAATTTGAGATTTGCAGGGCGTTCTGGGTAGGAAAACGTTGGGTGATCCACACAAGCTTTACCTCTTTAGACTCCCCCAGGTGTCTAGTTTTCAGAAATGTTTGGGTATGGTAGAGTCCTAAGATGGCCACCGAGCCCGGGGCCAAAAACAAATATGCCCCCCCAAAACCAGGTAGTTTTGTTAAAGGTATTTTTGAAGTCTCCACAGTACAATTTGGGCCATCTCCTGTTGCAGCCACTATGACTACTCACACAAGTGAGGTGCCATTTTTATCAGGAAACTTGGGGGAACGCTGGGTGGGAGGACATTTGTGGATCCACGCAGATTCCAGAAATTTCCCAAACAGAAATTTGAGAAAAAAGTGATTTTTTCAGCTAAATTTGAGCTTTGTAGGGGATTATGGGTAGAAAAATGTTTGGAGACCCACACAAGCCATACCTCGCAGG
The DNA here is from genome assembly GCF_964204655.1 of Triturus cristatus. Taxonomy (NCBI): domain Eukaryota; kingdom Metazoa; phylum Chordata; class Amphibia; order Caudata; family Salamandridae; genus Triturus; species Triturus cristatus. The sequence goes on from NC_140588.1 coordinate 79,797,493, forward strand.
ACTTCCCCAGGTGTCTAGTTTTCAGAAATGTGTGGGTTTGGTAGGATTGCCTATATGGATGCCGGGGCCAAAAACTCATGGGACCCCCTTGCAAAACAAGGTTGGTTTGTGATAATGTAATTTTGATATCGCCTCAATAGGTTTTGGGCCCTAGCTTGTCGCGGGTACGTGACCCACCCAAATAAGTGAGGTACTATTTTTCTCGGAAGACGTTGGGGAACACATGGTGGGTGGAATTTTGTGGATCCAACCATATTCCAGAACTTTCCACCACAGAAATTGTATGAAAATGTGTGTTTTTTGGGACACATTTTAAGATTTGCAAGGGATTCTGGGTAACAGAACCTGGTGAGAGCCAGTCACGTCACCCCATCCTGGATTTTCCTGGGTGTCTAGCTTTCAAAAATGTATAGGTTTTCGAGGTTTCCCTAGGTGCTGGCAAAGCTAGGGTTCAAAATCTACAGCTAGGCACTTTGCAAAAAAAGGGTCTGTTTTCACTGTGAAAATGTGGTGTGTCCACGTAGCGTTTTGGACCATTTCCTGTCACTGGCACGAGGCCTACCCACACAAGTGAGGTACCATTTTTCTTGGAAGACTTTGGAGAACGCGTGGTAGGTATGGATTTTGTGGATCCACACAGATTCCAGAACTTTCCACCACAGAATGTGAGGAAAATGTGTTTTGTTTTACACATTTTGAGTTTTGCAAGGGATTCTGGGTAACAGAACCTGGTAAGAGCCCGTCAAGTCACCCCATCCTTGATTCCCCTCGTTGTCTAGTTTCCAAAAATGTATAGGTTTACTAGGTTTCCCTAGGTGCCGTCAGAGTTAGGGTACAAAATCTACAGCTAGGCACTTTGCAAAAAAAGGGTCTGTTTTTTGTGAAAATGTGGTGTGTCTATGTTGCATTTTGGGCCGTTTCCTGTCATGGGCACTAGGCCTACCCACACATTTTGAGGTTTGCAAGGGATTCTGGGTAACAGAACCTGGTGAGAGCCTGTCAAGTCACCCCATACTGGAATTCCCTGGGTATCTAGTTTTCAAAAATGTATAGGTTTGCTAGGTTTACCAAGGTGCCGCACAGCTAGGATTCAAAACCTACAGCTAGGCACTTTGCAAAAAAAGGGTCAGTTTTCACTGTAAAATTAAAGTGTGTCCACGTTGCGTTTTGAGCCGTTTCCTTTCGCAGGCACTAGGCCTACCCACACAAATTAGGAACCATTTTTATTGGGAGACTTAGGGTAATACAGAATTGTAGAGCAACCGTTATTACCTATTGACTTTCGATGCATTTCTGCCTTTCAAATGAAAGACAATGTGTAAAAAAAAAAGTAATTTTAAAAAATGACCTATAATTCTCATGCTAGTATGGGTACTCCCAATTTCGGAAATGTGCAAATATCTACTGTTTCTAAACTCTATATTTTGTTCCAATTTCAGAAATACATAGGTGTCTTTCATACCGATTTTTCCATGTATATATTTTCCCAAATGCTATATACCTGGTACAGATTTAAAAAACATTGCAAGATGCCGCTCAGTTATTGGCTCTGGGTTCGTCGGGTTCTTGTTGAACCTACAAGTCCTATATATCCCCACAACCAAAATGGTCAAGCGGATGTAACGGTATATTGCTTTCAAATAGCTGTCACAATTAAAAGAAGTTACAGGTGAAAACGTTGGCAGAAGTGGCTGTTTTTCCAACTAATGCTTAATATTTCCTAGATTCAACTGTTAGTTTCTATAAAGAAACCTTGAAGGATCTACACAAATGACCCCTTGCTGAATTTAGAATTTTGTCTACTTTTGTAAAATGTATAGCTCTCCAGGATCCATTATTGCTTTCATAGCCATTTCTACCATTAACTGGAAGAAGGTTGAAAGCATAAAAAATAGCAAAAATAGGCTACATCCCAGTAAAATGCCAAAACGGTGTAAAAAATGTTGGTTTTCTGACAAAAGTCTGTCAGTTCCTAAAATCTGGGAAAATGGTGAGTTCAGCCCCACAAACCTATGTTGATACCATTTGCAGGGAAAAAAACAGACACTTTCATTTGCAGCACTTTTTCCCATTTTTCCCCCAAAAACAACATTTAGCTGTTTTTTGGCTAATTTCGGGATTCCCTCCAGGGGAATCCACAAACCCTGGATCCCTTTTGAATCCTCATGATGTTGGAAGAATTTGGCATGGATACCTTATGTGGTCAAAAAGTTACAGGGGCCTAAGTGTGAACTACACCAAGTAGCCAAATAAAGGTTTAGCACGGGGGAGGGAGGCCTGGCAGCGAAGGGGTTAAAATGCATCCTAGCACACACACTTCCTGTGGCTATTTCTAGTAAACAGCCTACATTCTTTGTACCAATAATGGTATTTCTTTCTTAAGGAAGTCACCCATTCAATACACAGTGATTTAATTTTTACACTGCGATACATGATGAAACATGATTTGTACACATTAAAGGGAAAGAAGCAGTTCATAACACGCATACCCCTATGCAGCATCTGCACATGACACAGCTCTGGAAAATAGGTGAAGTGCAAGAAATTGAAACAGCCATACTGGGTGGGGAAATTGAAATTGCTTTTCCCATTAGAGTGCTGGGAGTATAATACTGATAATCAATCACAATTCACAATGTTTTTGGCACTGGGAAGCATTCGCAATTCCTTTCGCCACTCATTTAACTTCTTAAATAACTCTTTCTTCATGCAGGTTGAAGAGAAGCAACTCGTATGGAAATGTGCCTCGTTTTACCCCCACTTTAGGGGATATTTGGAAAGGAAACAATTATGCAAAGGCACTTATAGATTTTTTAGGGAACTCACAAATGTTCAAATTTTTCTTGTTATGGTTGCTTGTGGGTTGTGTTTATTGAAGGTATGGAAATCTATGCCAATAATAAGCACTGCCCACGGCAGTAAAGGCATTTTTAGTGAATCATCCTCCAAACGTCTAGTGTCTGAGCTTGTTAAGATCATACAACACATGTGCATCCTCCTTGTTTGTATTTTTCATTTTTGATGTATTTTGTCTTGCAGATCAGAGACTCTTGTTTAAAAATTGTCAACAGTTAAATAAGTAGTTACTGGTCCTCGCACATTTCTTTTCCAATGGGGACCCAGGGGTTGTCCCCCTGGGTTTTTTAGCGCGGTGGAGTAATCCACGTGGCGCGAGAGGTGTTAGGTTGGGAGGGGCGGGGCTAACAGGTAAGTTATATATAGGCGGGGTTTTTGGCAGAAGGGTAGTTCTGAGGGGAATTTGGTGGCGATTTTTGTTGACACTATTTATCCTTTCAAGGCGTCACAGCTAATTGTGTGTAGCTTGCTTTATTCTTACTGGAATGGCAGAAGGCGCGGCCGTTGCAGACGTGCTTCGTGTGCTGTGTGCGGCGGGACGCGAGGACCTCCTGAGGCCCGGCGTGTCTGCTGCTGTGGCGGGGGGAGCTGGGCACCCAAGACGGACTGCGGTGCTTGGAGTTGCGGAGGCTGTGGCGGCATGTTTGCAGTCGCACGGCTGTGCTCCATCAGCTTCTTTCAACGTGTCTGCTCGACAGAGTGGTGGCAGCAGGCTCCCTTCTCGTAGCTCTTCTGTGCAGGTAATAGAGGCAGTGCATTTGGGGGCAGTCTCCACCCCTTGTGTGGGCAGGGCAAAGAGGCGGGCTTCTCATAAGAGTGGGGCCACCTCTAGGAGCCTTAACGGGCATGCAAGGAGGTTTGGTCACAGGGCGGAGCTTGGTGGAGGGGCATGCAATTCGTTTTCTTTGCCGGCGAGCCCCTCTCCTGCAAAAAGGGCACTTTTGAGAGGAAAAGCACTTAGGAAGAGTGCTTATAGTAATAAGAAGAGTGCTCAGATAAATATAGCGCCCCCTGTGTTTCTTGGCAGAAGCTCTCCCTCTTTAGTTGATTACTCCAGTGACAGTGGGGAGGAGGCTGTGGGGGAGCAAGCAGTGTCTTCTGCTCTTCAAAGCAGTAATAACACACAGTTGTCTCAGAGTTTTCATGTGAGCGGGGCGGCATTTGAAGGGGACATTTCAGGTATTCTTCAGTCTCCTGTGCCAAAGGGTCCTCCTGTGTATACATCTCAATTACATATTAAAGAATCAATGGTTGTGGGTCAATTTGACCTCACAGAGTCACAAGTTGGTGAAAGCATACAAGTAATTTTTGAGGAATCTGAACCTTGTCCACACAGTGAGTTTGACTCTTTAACCCCAGACCATTTTAGGTTCTAAGCTGCTAATGACTCTCTTTTTCCGGCACCTCGCCCCCCCCCCCTAGTCACCACCAGTTTACTTTTGATTCTTCTTTTGGGCCTCAGCGTGGGCAATGGGTGTGGGTTGAGCATTCTGATGCCCCACCGTCTTCATTTGGCAGCTTGACAGCTCTCAGCAAAGGGCTGGGTTTAAAAAATCATCAGAATCTTCTAGCAAGGGCGGCTGGAAGATCTCACCGTCAACAGTTTCTCAGCCAACGTCTGGTGTTTCCAGTTTTTGGAATAGGGAGCAGTTTGCGGCTTTGGGTAAATTGATGGGAACACATGGCGGATCAGGTGCGGATTTTGGGGGTACTGCCAGGTATTTTGAGCGGATGCCTGTGACCAGCTGGAGTTTTTATGACAGGGTTGTTGGGGATGGGGAATAGCCAAGTAGCAGTAACGCTGATTTGGAAATTTTGGATGAGCAATTTGAATATGGGGTTGTGTCTGATGATATTAACGAAGGTAAGGTGGTGGAAAGTATTGATGGTAATGTACGGGCATTGAGACACGATCATATTTTATCAAGGGGAAGGCTTCGGGGCAACCAATGTTTTTAGTATGTTGCAGACGTCAAGAGCGGACAGTGCAATGGAACAGGATCAGTGACGCGGTCATCATCAGCGTGATGATCCCAAGGAGTTTCAGAAATGTGCTGCTCAGCCAACGACAGGTAAGCCTCATTGGTGGGCTTCTTGGTCTCAATCATTGAAGGTCAAGGGTACTACACATTCAGTGAGTGTGGGTGATGCTTCATGTCTGAGGCAGTGGGGTGGGTATGGGGAGGGTGTGGTTCAGGTGGTAGAACAGTCACCGTCAATAAGCAATGTTGCAGTGACAAATAAGGAGGTAAGTCACGATAAACAGATTTCTGGTTTAGACAATTCCATGACTGGTCATGTAGAGGGAGTTGAGGCTAATATTCATAAGAGGCTCCCTTATATGGGTTTAGCTATGCCTTTGGGGACGCACCTTTCAGATAAGACTAAAAACAGGATTTGGCAACATGAGTTAGTCGATGTTTTCAAACTACTCCATAGGGACATTCAGGCTAAGGAAGGATCCAAGAAGGAGGAATGGGAGCTTTCTTGACGTCCCAAGGTCCCTAAGAACATCGAGAACTGGACTGCAGCATTTTTGATATACGCGAGTGTTTATTGTGAGAAGTACCAAGATAGGGCAATTGCTATCTTCAATTACATAGACATTATTCGTAAGGCCCAACTTTATTTTGGTGGTTTTGCGTGGCTCAGCTACAACGAGGAATTTAGGGCTAGAGTTAGTATCTTTCACGATAATCCTTGGGGTGATGTAGATCAGGAACTTTGGCTTCAGTGGATGTCCTCTACTCAACCGCCTGCAACGACTCATACAGCAAGTGGCTTACCTATTACTTACAAACCCTTTCAGCCTCGTCCCACCCAAGTCGGGCCGGGTTGGTTTGGTAGAGGACAGCTTACATCATCAGGGGCATGTTGGAATTTTAATAGGGGTATCTGCACCAGACAATTCTGTAGGTTCAAACATGAATGTTCTCAATGCGCGGGAAAGCATGCCCTTACACAATGCTTCACTAATCAGAGGATGGGGAACAAGGAAGGTTCCAACGGGGGAGGGGAGCAGGTTTCCAACCTCTGCCAAAGCGCTCATACACCAATTAGGCTGGTGAATATGCAACCATGACTGGATAGGTATCCAGATTTTGAGACAGCTTCAAATCTTTATTGGGGTTTTAAGGACAGGTTCAGGATCGGTTATCAAGGGCCAAGAGTACATTGATGGGCTGATAACTTGAAATCTGCCAAGGAGTTGCCACAGATTGTACAAAGGAAACTGGATGTGGAGTTAATGGCTGGCAGGATAGCGTGCCCCTTTAGGCAGCGTCCCATGCGTAATTTGATTGCATCCCCTTTGGGTTTAGTACCCAAAAAGGTGTCTGGTGAATTTAGTTTAATTCATCATCTATCGTGGCCTGAAGGTCAATCAATTAACGACTTCATTTCCCCTGTTTCCTATGCCTCTGTAGATGATGCATTAAGATTGGTACGTATGGTGGGGATGGGTGCTGAATTAGTGAAAAGTGATATTCATTCTGTCTTTCGTTTACTACCAATACACCCCTCAGATTTCGAGCTTCTGGGCATGTTTTTTAATGGAGCATTTTATGTAGCCAGAGTTCACCCTATTGGTTGCTCAGTGTCTTGTGCTCTTTTTGAAATGTTTAGTACTTTCCTGCAATGGTGCCTTTCAGAGAGATGTGGTCACAAATATGTGTGTCACTATTTGGACGACTTTATGTTCATTGGTGAGGCGCATTCAGATCAGTGTCTCGGAGTTTTGGGCAGTTTTCAGGACATGGCTGAGGAGTTTGGCGTTCCGTTGGCTCCTGAAAAGACTGAGGGGCCTAGCACCATGCTTACTTTTTTGGGTATAGAAGTTGATACTCAGGTCATGATGGCTCGCTTGCTGGCTGAAAAGGTAAGTGAGATCAGGTCCTTTTTGTTGGAAGTTATTGGTAAAGACAAAATTGAGCTCAGGCAAGTTCAACGATTACTGGGCTGTCTAAACTTTGCTTGTCGGGTGGTCAGGGCAGGAAGGACTTTCTGCAGGCGTTTGGGGTTGGCAATGTCAGGAGCATACCTCCCTCACCACAGGATTAGAATTACCAGAGCCATTAAGGAAGATCTTTTCATTTGGCTAAAACTTTTTGGGAGGATTTTAGTGGAGTCTCTCTTTTTCGTGGAGGACAATACCATTTGGCAGATCCAGCTCTTTTTGGATGCATCTGGGGCCCATGGTTTTGGTTTGTTTTGGGAGGGTCGCTGGTGTGCAGAGAGATGGCCTCCCCACTGGCTCCAGCAAGGATGCAGTATTGCTTTTTTGGAATTGTTCCCCCTTATTGTTGCATTATTAGTTTGGGGTGAGGAATTCCGCGACAGGTGTGTGCTTTTTCATGTTGATATGTCTGTAGTAAACCTTATTAACAATCAAAAAGCAAGAGATCTACAAGTACTACGCCTTTTGCGTGTTTTCATGCTACAGAGCCTCAAATTGAATATTGTGTTCAGAGCAAGGCACATTCCAGGCATTAACAATTCTATAGCAGACACATTGTATCTCTTTAATTGACAGAAATTCCGTAGTTTGGCGCCAAGGGCAGACAACTTCAAAACTGCAGAACATCTGGGTGCTGGGGAACTGAGGATCATCGAATTGGTGGAATATTCTATAGCTCCTTCCACCAGACGCGGTTACCAACAGGCTTGGAGTGAATTTTTAAGTTATGCTAAATTTCACAACTTTGATGGGAACTCTGATGGTAACAAAGATTTCATTTTGCAGTTTGTTTTGCATTTGATTAACAAGGGCCTGTCACACACAAGCATTTCTGGGAAATTGGCTGGAATTTCCTTTTATGGGAAATTATGGTGGGGTCAGGATTTAGTGGGGGATGTTTTGTTAAGATGCATTTTAAAAGGTTTCAGCAGAGAACGTTCTTATGCCTTGCCGTTACGTGAACCAGTTACGTTTACTCTCTTGCAACAATTGTTAGTGCAACTACCAGTTTGCTGTTATGATTTTTGGGAGGTTTCCCGTTTTAGGCTTTGTATGATTTGGTTATTCTTTGGTGCTTTCAGGGTCTCCGAATTATTGGGTTTGAGGGAGCAGATGGTTATTCAGAGCAGTTAGGTCCAATTACTTGATAACAAACTGAGGATTTTGTTGAGGAGGTCTAAAACCGATCAATTGGGCAAAGGCACATGGGCAAATTAAACAGTAGTGGGGTGCCGGACTGCTGTCCGTTGGGGGAGTGGGAGTCATTTGTCAATTCGGCTGATTTTCAGCCTGAGGCAATTTTCTCTCATAGGAATGGGTCTCACTTATTGGCAGTGTTACGTAAGACTCTGATAAGAATTGGGAAAAACCCTTCACTGTATGGGACACACTCTTTTCGTATCGGGGCGGCCACTGAAGCGGCCACGTTGGGCTGGGGCTGGGAGGACATCAAGAGGATTGGCAGGTGGAAATCTGCTTGTTGTGCTAGTTATGTCAGGAAACGATAATAACTTTATTGCACATTTTCTGTTGGCTAATTTTGTTTTTCCGCCAATGTTGTATAAAAGGTTCATTGTCAACAAAAATGCGTACATGAATAGTAGGTCACTCATTCATTAAATGGGCAGCCACCTTTGCAGAGCAGCAGATATACGGCAGAGCACTTGGTCTTCCCAGCAAAGGGCACAAAGTTGTTTGGAAAGGAAAAGGTGGTATGAGGTGGGAGGATTTATTTTCCATGTTATCAGAATTGTCGACTGCAAGAGGATTTCCTGACTTTTTAATTATACATCTAGCCGAGAATGACTTAGTGTCGTTGTCAGGTTTATCCCTTATTAAAAGGATGAAATTGGACGTGGCTGTATTAAAAAACAATTGGGCAGGTACGTCTTTGGTATGGACAGAATTTAATTACAGGCAACATTGGAGGGGGGGCTCGCAATCACGCTGCAATGGAGAAAGCTCGCAGGAAGCTCAATCGGGCGATGAAGGTTCTTTGCCAGGCGATGGGTATACATTTTTTTATCACATGATAATATGACAGTTACGGAAGGTCATCTGTTCCGGCAGTATGGGGTACAGTTATCCCAGATGGGTCAAGCATACTATCTATTGGAGATGAGAGATTTGTTGGCAAATTTTTCGAATGAAAATCTTTGGTGCGATAAAAATGTATTATAAGTTTCTGTTATAACAAACGTCAGGGGGTGGGGCCCGGAAAACTCTTTGGTTTTCCTTGGGTGGCATTTTTTGGGGGGGTTTGGATAGTCTGGAGCGGGCTTATCCATCCCTCTGGGTGAGGGTGGGGGGAGGAAAAGGTCAATAATAAACAAAGGAGGGGAAAGGAAATGATGGGTTTGTTCATTACATGGGGGTTTTTCTGAAAGTCTTGTTGGTAATTGTTGGTTTTATTACGATAAAATGTTTTCGGGGATTTTTGGATGAAACATAATCCTAATGGGGGTTTTTGATATGACAATGTTTTGATTAAAGGGAAGATTCTGTTATCTGTCTTAATAAAGTGACCTTTTCTGCTAAGACAATAATGGTGAGTGGATTGTTGTTATTGTACGATGGGGACCCAGGGGGAACTTGGCACGAGCCGTTGTCCCCCTGGGGTATTTTGCCCGGTGGAACAATCCACGTGGCGCGAGAGGTGTTAGGTTAAGAGGGGCGGGGCTAACAGGTAAGTTATATATAGGCGGGGTTTTTGGCGGGAGGGTAGTTCTGAGGGGAATTTGGTGGCGATTTTTGTTGACCCACCCATCCACCCTATTTATAGGTAAGTTATATATTTAAATAAGTAAATAAATATATAAATAAATAAATAAAATAGAATAAAAAAATAAAATAAAAAAAAATACAACTTTATACGTCACAATAGGACAGGTATCAGTTACCCTTTTTAAAGTTGGTTTTGTTAATAGGCATTTTTTTTGGGGGGGTGGGTTTGGATAGTCTGTACCGGGCTTATCCATCCCTCTGGGCGGGGGTGGGGGGAGGAAAAGGTCAATAATAAACAAAGGAGGGTAAAGGAAATAATGGGTTTGTGCATTACATGGGGCTTTTCTGAAAGTCTTGTTGGTAATTGTTGGTTTTATTGCGATAAAATATTTTCGGGGATTTTTGAATGAAACATAATGCTAATGGGGGTTTTTGATATGACAATGTTTTGTTTAAAGGGAAGATTCTTTTATCTGTCTTAATAAAGTGACCTTTTCTGCTAAAACAATAACGGTGAGTGGATTGTTGTTATTGCGCAATAGACCGACATCACTTGCAGGAATGGGTGATATACAAGAGAATTCTTTCAATTAAAGAATATGTGAAATTCTTTGTATACATTTTATCTGCTTTTAGGAAATACCCATACCCCCCTCAAACACTTAATTATACAAATTGGTGTGTCTAGTTCAAAGTAGAACATTTGGAAACTGGTAAAAGTAATTTAAAATTATCTTGAATTTAAAAATAAATATGGTATTTCTTCATGTATATGTAATCATGTTTGTTCATCAATTCAATTCAATTCAAATAGACTTTATTCGGATTTCAAAAACCATCCATAAAAGCACAAAATAAATTTTAAAATACACACATAATACTACAATTTTGGGCCACAACTATCATTTACAAATATAATTTATAAAAACAACAATGAGAACTCAAGTGACCTTTATACTATACAGTGCATAAAACCACCTTAGATACAATATATGGCAGTATATAGAAAAGGATAAATATGGGTATTATGAAGACAGGACAAATGCGTTACAACACATTAGGTTAGTGCAAATCGTGTTTTAGAGTGCAGAGTGCATATCTCGATATAAGATTAATCAATTCTCAAAGACCTGCGTGAGCATACAATAGCATTGAGAAAATTGCTGACTCTAAAAATTAATTCATCAGATCCCAACATTAAAAAATGTCTGTAAGTATAATTGTGATCGGTCAAATCATGTTTTCTACAATAGGGGATTAAATAGTGCCTTGTAAATTTCATGTAGAAACCACAGCCAAAAATAAAGTGTAACATACTCTGGGTTCCACCATGGTCACAAGGGCAATTTAATTTTTCCAGATTTTTAATGTAACCCAGTGGAAAGCAGATAAGATTAACAATACTCCGGTCCCTAAATCTGAATAGTAAGGTCCTCTTCCATCTGCCCAGTTTTTTACGTAAATAGGGCTGTGGTAACATCGGGAATTCAGGGGATGGTTCCTGGATTTGTAAATAATTGATTGTAGATTGTTTCGCAGAATCTACTCTTTCCCTCTCTTTATGGAAATGCTGATAGAGTGCCCTTCTCACTAAATTTTTGTGGGAGCCATCGATCTGGTCGGGGTGTGTAAAAAGATGACCATAGTTAACACTCACGAGGCTCTTTTCTACCGCATTAATCCAAGGAATTAAGCCGACATTCTCGCTATTCAAACAGTCCATAATAATCTCACGGGACAAGGAAGCTGCCGGGTTTTTCCAGACCCTTAACCAGAACAATGCGGGTCTGGCTCTTATGAAATCCTCAACATAGTGTAGTTTTAATTCGTTATGGCATACGGTGGTTGGTGCACTAATGACTCCCCCCAAGATTTTCCGACAAAATCTATTCTCTTCTCTCTGTAGTTCGGAACAGTTCGAGAACCCCCAGACTTCAGCACCGTATGTACCAGTTGGGAGGCATTGGGTCCGATAAATTTGTAATAAACTGGAAACCACGTCCGCCTGGCGCGGTTGACGGAGAGAGGTAACAGAGTTAATCGATTTGGAGAGTTTATTTCTCCCCATTGCAACGTGCGGTTGCCACGAGCCGCTATTGGAAAATAGCAGACCCAAATATGGGAAAGTGCAAGTGCTTTTTAAGGAATTTTGACCTATCACAATCTTTGGGATTTTATAATTTTTAGGGCCGCAGGTCATTATAAAGGATTTACTAAAATTAGTGCACAAACCTAAGTCAGACATATAATCAACAAATCCCGATATTAAAATACGCAGGGCATTCGGAGTGCGGCCCATAAGTACCGCATCATCCGCGTAGAGTAGCGCCGGGATTGGTTTTTTATTAATGATAGGAACGTCTTTTGTCAAGTTACATAAAGAATGGGTTAATTCATTGATGTATAATATAAAAAGCAAGGGGGCCAGAACGCAGCCCTGTCTGACCCCCTTGCCTATTAAAATTTCGTTTGAGACCTCGCCTTCATTATTTATTCGGACGCGGGCCTTCAGGTTGCGATGGAGGTTGGCCAAAAAGTGGACTAGTGGTTCATCTAAGCCGTAGTTTAAAAGAATGGACCATAAGCAGGAACGGTTAACAAAATCAAATGCTGAGCTTAGGTCCATGAACCCAAAATACATAGGGGATTGTTTGGCTCTTGTGTATTTAGCCATTATAAGATTGAGGTTCAGACATTGTTCCACCGTGCCAAGTTTGCTCCTAAAGCCTAGCTGGCAACGGTGGATAATAGAATTATCATCTGCCCATGTGCTAATTCTATCAAATAGGACCCTACCAAGGACCTTCAGGGTATTATCGATCAATGATATTGGTCGATAACACCCCGGGTCCAACCTATTTCCCTTTTTGAAAATGGGTACGATGGTACTACTGGACCATGTCGAGGGGATAGATTTCTTACTCAAGTTGTTAAAAAGGTTACAGAGTAAGGGGGCCCAGAAGCTTGTGTTAGATTTAATCTGGTCAATAGACAGGCCATCCGGGCCTGGTGCCTTGTTACCAGCACTATTTCCAATGGCTTCCTCTACCTCCTCTAATGTTATGACTATAGTGCTGTCGGGGAAATTATCCTCGGTATGATCTCCAGCTTCCGCATATAGTTTTGAAAAGTGGGTGACCCATGAGTCTCCTGTGATGTTGCAATTGATCGGGGTGATGTTACTTCCCAGGGCTCTCAAGTTCTTTACATCTCTCCAAAACCCAGTTGAATCTTTTAAGGCAGCAGATTTCATTAGATTATCCCAGTGACTTATTAAAAGCTCCTCAGTTCTAACTTTTAGTGCGTGTTTACATTTGGAGCGTAGTGAACTGACAAGGGACACATCTCGAGGTTTAACTGCCAAGGCCTTTCTGAGTTCTCTATTGGCCCTCGAACAATTAGTGTCGAACCATCTTTGGTTGGTTACATTATGTTCTTTTAACGGTCTGGATATTGCCCTTTTTATAACTATGCATAAATCACAAAAAGACTTAATTATATCGGGGCCACCAAATGCTAAACATTTAGAGATCAACAGAGGATTATTCCTGATCACAGTAGATAGGATCTCTTGGTTGTCGATCCCTCTCCAGACAATCCTGAGCCCGTCTGTGGAGACAGTAATATTTTGGGCTCCTGTTTCATGTGGGCCGATTTAAGTTGGATTACTATGGGCAGATGATCGCTATATGAGCTACTAACAACCTCGGAACTAAATAACACTTCGCTAAGGAGGGAAGAGGTAAACATATAATCAATCGTAGTTGAACTACCACGGCCAATGTAAGTAGGGGCCGGCTCAATTCCCTCAGGGGATCCACAATAGCTCATTACATCATCTAAATCCCTACTATGTAATAAATCCAATAATTCAACACCTCGTCTACAGGGCGGGGATGTATAGTGGATGTGGGCATTAAAATCTCCACCGACACAAATGCCATCAAATTGGCCAAACTTTTCTCCATTTGCAACTTCATCAATAAAATTAAACAGTTCCAAAAAAATAGGATTTGGATGGTTAATAAAATCATTATTATAAAAGTTTATAAGACAAATTCTTAACCTTGCAACATATTTCACAGCTATCAGATGTTTACTGACCACATGTAAAGGTTCAATTTTCACGTCCTTAGAGATTTTTGCCCAGATGGATAGACCACCACCTGGTCGCCCCGAAACGGAGGGCAAAGCAGTAAGATTATGACAGAAAAAACCCTCCAGTAATTGGGCGCATGTGCACCACGTTTCCTGCAACATTACCACATCAAAGTTACTTATCCAGGTAACCCATTCTTTAATTTTCATCTTACTTGAGAGCCCAGCAATATTCCAACTAATGACACTAAGAGTATCAGTTAGTGGAATAGTGGTGGGAGAAGGAAGGGCAATGGAAAAGTCGGGGCGTGCTACATGGGGTGGAATTGATCCATCTGGGCAGGACTTATAGGTGTTTATAGATTTTGCCATTTCCAAAGGCGTTGTGCTAATAACCTTATCCAGTGTAATAGTAGAAGTTATTAGTGGTCAATCTAAGCTTCCTAATTCGGATAGAGCAGAAAATCTGTTGCATAAAGGAATAGTATTAGAGGCCGTTTGAAATATTCTGTGTGGGGGCCTGTAAAAGTGGCCCAATGGGTGAAGAGTTATGGCAGTAGATGTACTGGCATAGGTGTTATGTGTGTCTAAAAAGAATCTTACAGAGCTCGGGTGTCGGAAGTTGATCACTATACAGTCCCCACTAATATTTTTGTGTTGTGGGCCCACCCAACTTACCCGACGGGTTGATATAATCTCATTTGATATGTTCCATCTTGCCCCTTTATGTTTAGTCAGCCAATCAATGCATTTATTATGCAATTGTGGCCATGACTCGCTTTGGTTTTCATTAAGGGCTGGTACGCCTGCTAACACAAGAACATATGGGCAGGCTTCTGGGGGTAAGTGAAGTGATGGCCCTAAATTATTAGTGGTACTATTTCTTACTAACGCACCTCTGCTTGTACTTACACTCTCCGGTTTATTGCCTGTCCTATCTTTTAGGGTTACTGATGGAGTAATAGTGGGATTAGCATCCGAGCTCACAATATTAGTAGTAGCTCTTCCTGCTGCTCCAAAAGAATCATGATTTGGACCCATGGTCAGTGCGGGTGGGGTATTAGCTAAAGTGCTGCTAGATGAGACGGCTTTAACCGCTGTTAAGCTTTTAGTGTTACTATGGCCAGAATCATCAGCAGTGGCCAAACCCCCCTCCCTCAGACCATTACATAATGATTCTAACTTCTTCATAATTTTTTCACCCCGGGCAACATCCACACTAATAATACCTTTCCTTTTAATTTCCTCTATTTGACAAGGTTTTCAATTTTGTCCAATCTCTTAAAAACAAGATTAAATTGTTTAGCTATTTGAATTTCGACTTGCTTAAAAATGGTATCCACGATGGTTTCAATCAAATTGCCATTGACTTTGGGTTGGGTATTGCGGTCAATGGGCTCAGTCTGGGTACTGACCGAATTGTCAGTACTCTCATCACATGATATAGGGACCCCACAAGTACCCTTATCCAGGGCAGAAGACTCTAGTCTACAAACAGAGACAGTGGGTCTTCCCGTTCCTTCATCCAATGGTGAAAGTTGCGATGATAAGTCCTCAGTGGTACCTGATAACACTATTTCACAGTCATTTCCTTTGTTTTTGTTCCATAAACTTTGTGGGGTAGGTTGGTTTCTGCAGTGTCTAGATTGTTTCCTTTTGTTTATGGTACATTTCACTGGGCCTCTCTTACGTTTCTCCCTTGTTGTTGTGTTGGAACATGGTGTTTTATCTAGTGCGGATTCCACTAGTCGGTCAATTACAGGTACAGTCACCAAACTGGTTGTGTCAGTAATGGGAGTTATAGTGTCAGCTTGGGCTAATGGTTTGATGACCGCTACTGTAGGGGAGAGAGGGAGACCCAAAGTAGGTAAAACATTAGGAGACTGGGAACATGACAGGGTAGTAGTAGGAAATCCAAAGGACATCCTGCGTTCGGTATCAGCAATCTCGTTGGTAACCATGGTAAGGGCATTAGCCAATAATGCATCAATCGATGTGGGCTGTTCGATAGGGATAGCAGTAATGGCAGGTGTGGGCTTCATCGTACGTTTCCCCATAGTTTGTATAAATACCTGTACAGCTTGGCGATGCAAGGGGGGAGGCCCAGCCCAGCCTCGTCCTGCCCCGGACGGCCACAGACGGCCCGTCCTCTGCCCGGGCTCAGCCCGGCGACGCCCGCGCGCGTCCCGCGACGCGGGGGGAACCTGGGCTGAAGTAGCGCCTCCGGGCGCGCTTTCCGGCGGATGTGGGCGGGTCACTGGAGGGCTGCTGGGGACTGTAGTCCTCCTCCACAGCGGCCTCGGTGTAGTGGGAGGCGGCGAGGGAGACTACCTGTGACTCTCTGTCCCCCAGCCCTGGAGCCAGGAAAGAACTTTTGCGTGGCGCTGTGTTGGCTGCTCAAGGTACGATCCCCCCGCTCCACCGGGGGAACCTCGGCTGAAGTAGCGCCTCCGGGCGCGCTTTCCGGCGGATGTGGGCGGGTCACTGGAGGGCTGCTGGGGACTGTAGTCCTCCTCCACAGCGGCCTCGGTGTAGTGGGAGGCGGCGAGGGAGACTACCTGCGACTCTCTGTCCCCCAGCCCTGGAGCCAGGAAAGAACTTTTGCGTGGCGCTGTGTTGGCTGCTCAAGGTACGATCCCCCCGCTCCACCGGGGGAACCTCGGCTGAAGTAGCGCCTCCGGGCGCGCTTTCCGGCGGATGTGGGCGGGTCACTGGAGGGCTGCTGGGGACTGTAGTCCTCCTCCACAGCGGCCTCGGTGTAGTGGGAGGCGGCGAGGGAGACTACCTGCGACTCTCTGTCCCCCAGCCCTGGAGCCAGGAAAGAACTTTTGCGTGGCGCTGTGTTGGCTGCTCAAGGTACGATCCCCCCGCTCCACCGGGGGAACCTCGGCTGAAGTAGCGCCTCCGGGCGCACTTTCCGGCGGATGTGGGCGGGTCACTGGAGGGCTGCTGGGGACTGTAGTCCTCCTCCACAGCGGCCTCGGTGTAGTGGGAGGCGGCGAGGGAGACTACCTGCGACTCTCTGTCCCCCAGCCCTGGAGCCAGGAAAGAACTTTTGCGTGGCGCTGTGTTGGCTGCTCAAGGTACGATCTCATATTAAAACTATAAGTCACTCGTACCCACTTGATTTATTGTATGTTTTTTGCTCTCAGTAGGCCAGCTGTGGTTTGGAGCAAGTCATCAGGAAGATACATTACTTGCTCCTTTTTGCAGTATTAATCTAGGATACAGAATGTAATGTAGGACAATATTTTGAATGTAGGGAAAACGTTACTTGATTCCAGTTCATGTTTAATGAGAATATTCATTCCTTTGCTCATTTTCATAATTTAGTTATTACAATTTCCATTACACCATTTCTGCTGAAGTCTGAATGTTGTTTTGTTAAAACATCTGTTCACCATGTTAATTTTTATGAAAAAATAATTTGGACTGGAACACGGGCCTTCCTATTCGAGGTGGTTCATGTCAAAATGTTTTTGTCACGGACATTTAGGTGTCATTATGTGGCTTATCACTTTAACTTGTGAGTCGTAAGTTTATGAAAAAATAATTTGAAAGGCAACTATGGCCATTATTATGTGAAGTGTTTCATGTCAACATTACAGTCTACAAATAAGACTCTTTCTAAAATACATGACAGTAGCAAAAAACATATAAATTACCAGGAAGAATATAGCATGTGTCAGTATACACCAACCATAGAACATTACCATACAATGACTATCAATGAAATTAATTTAGCATGCACTCAAATGAATATGACATACGTTAAATAAAATATATTATATATTTTATTCACTGAAAAAGTCATAGGTTTCAGGGGTGTTATAGTTAGCTGGACATTTCCCTCGTACAAAACCCTAGAAATTCCCCTGTTATAGTTAGTTCAGCTAACTATAACTCGCGCCCCCGCAATGCACTGCTGATGACGTCACATATTACATCACTCATGACATGGTCAGTGACATCACTGATGACATCACTGATGACATCTCAAATGACATCACTGATGACATCACTGATGACGTCATCCATTGAGTATGTGTTTCTGAACAGTTTTATTATGTTTAATATGTATAGGGAAAGGCCTGTTGAAAAATAAGTGGGTGTACAAGTGTGTGAATGGATGATTGTCTAGGTGCTTAACTGAGTCTATAAGTGAGTCATTAAATGTATCTTACTGCAGACTAGTGACTAAACTGTGTGAATGTCTGTATGTGTCTGTGTGTTGGTGTATAAGTGGCTGCATGGTTTTGCGAATAGCTATATGAGTGTCTATATGGGTTATTGATTGGTTGTCTGAGTATCTGTATGGGTGCCAGAGTGTTTGTGTGGGTAGCATGTGTGTGACTCTGTGACTAGATGTGTGAGTGGGTGATTCAGTGGGTGCATGTTTTTAAGAGTGCATCTGTGATGGACTGTATGGTTGGGTGAGTGTATGTATGGGTGTGTTAGTGATTGAATGTATATCTCAGTTGTACATGTGTCAGTAACTACATATGTGAAACACAGTGTATATGTGTGTAAGAGTATATAACTATCTATATGTGAGAGTGTGTGATTTTGGGAGTGGCTGTATGCGCCATAGTGCAAGGATATCTGTGTCATGTGCTGTTTGTTTTTCTGCAGGAAGACACAGAATTTGTTAGTATTTTTATGAGTAAGTGAACTTGAGTGTTTTTAACTGTATAGGTGAGTAAATTTTACTGTGAATAATTATTTGCATGACTGACTATATGTATCAGTACCTCAATGGATGATTGGCGGTGTGTGAGTGTCTATATAGGTGTATAAATGCACAGAGTGACTGTAAGTATGAGTGACTGTACAGGTGAGTGAGTGGAGATGTATGTAGACCTAAAAGTCAATGAGTTTGTGAGCAGTTATTGGTATTGGAGTATCTATGGTTGTCAAAATGTCCGTCTGAAACTTTGAGTCGGTGTATCAAAGGTTATATTAGGGTGTGAGAAGATGCACTAATTTATCACATGGATGACGTCATCAGTGATGTCATCAGTGATGTCATTTGAGATGTCATCAGTGATGTCATCAGTGATGTCACTGACCATGTCATGAGTGATGTAATATGTGACGTCATCAGCAGTGCATTGCGGGGGCGCGAGTTATAGTTAGCTGAACTAACTATAACAGGGGAATTTCTAGGGTTTTGTACGAGGGAAATATCCAGCTAACTATAACACCCCTGAAACCTATGGTTTTTTCAGTGAATTTCTAAGGTTTTTTAAATGCCAATTTCTAACTATAACGCCCCTGAAACCTTGGTTTTTTTCAGTGAATTTCAAAGGTTTTTTAAATGCCAATTCCTAAATATAACGTGCATGAAACCTATGGTTTTTTCAGTGAATTTCAAATGTTTTTTAAATGCTAATTCCTATCTATAACTTATCTCTGAAGATATCATGAAAAGCATTCTTTTTTAAAAGTAGGGTGCACATTAGTTTTGTGGAAAAGCATCTTTGTGATTGGTTAAAAAAAAGCAGTTTCAACGTGGAGTACATATCATAGGATAAAATTTGCTCAGCTCAACCACACCTGCTACTTGCATTTGGAAGGCACTGTTCGAACTTAAAACAATCGTCAACTTTTAACCTGCACGTGTCGTTAAATGTTCAAGAAAATGTTACAAAAAAATATCATAAAGTTTTAAAAAATTGATGAACTTTTAACCTGCACGTATTTTAGAATGTTCTAGAAAGTGTGTTGATAGAATACGTTGCACTTCTGACTTCTATGTGTTGTTAAATATTTAAAAAAAAGGTTCATATGGAAAATTAAAAAGAAACCAATAGAAAAGTTTTGAAACCTAAAAAAATCAAGGAACTATTCTAATTTATTCTTTACATGTATTTATGTGTGCAGCAACAAAATTATAGACACAACAGCACTAGGAAGAGGAAGAAGCAGGGAGTGGGGGGAGATGGGCAGAATGGCACACATGCACAATTAAGTACAACACACATATAGACTAACAATGGCCAAAATGAAACACACCAACAAGGAGCACAAGTCACACAACCTGCCAACATCACACCACTGAACGAGCATAGAAGTGAAAACCACGCTGCATTCATACAGGATGTGTACAAAGGCCAGTCGTTGGTGTTGTGGGATGTCTGCGATGAGATGCCCAGCATGTGGCACATGGTCGAGTTCACTGTGTGTTATGTTGCCAAACGGCTGCTCCTCCCTCCCACGAGCCCCCACACTTTTGTACGGTGAGCTGTTGTATCTCGTGCACTCGTACGGCACGCCATTGTAATGCCTATATGCGCATGTCCTGCTACAATCCAACAACAACATCACAGTGCCGTTTGGAGGTGGTACATGCCACTTTACAACATCGACTGCTGCGGCTCTTGTAACAGGCCACACCAGAACACAGAGACACACTTACCGCACTTCCTGTACACGGACATGTCCGAGACACCCCGTTCCCCTTGCCGGATAGGCACACCCCTGCACTGACCTGTGAACCCCAGACCAGCACACGTCAGTTGTGCATGCAGGAGGATGCATACGTAGCTACACATCCAGGCTCACTGCCAACGCTGAGGTGACATCACACTATGATGTTGCAGGGCTCGTGCCTATCATGCTAAGACAATGACCACAGAGACACACTTACTAAGATGTGAGTTTGGGAGGCATTGGCGGTCCTGGAGTTGTTGAGATGAGTCTTCTGGCCCTCATGGGTATCCCTGTATCATGCTCATTGACTCTATGGCACCTGTGGGTGTTCTGGTGTGGCTCTTGGCTGTGTTCTCTTTCATGGTGCAGGTAGTTGTCCTGCTTAACACCAGCAGAAAGCAGGTGTAAAATCCCTGGTGCTAACGTGTCTTATCGCCGGAATTTGTTTCACATTGCAATTGGTGTGAAAGTTGTGATGTGATTTTTTTCATGTGCACAACAATATACGAACTGAGCAGTGAATCTCGTCAAGAACCACCACCTGACGCACTATTCCCAATCAATATAAATACAATGAGATTTCTTAATAGATTTTGTGTGTACACTGTAAGTGCAGCCAATACCTCAGTGCAATACATTACAGGATTTTAGTATTTAGAATAAATCACAAAGGTGCACCTCATGTCTTTTTGCATGGGAACGGCTACTCTCCATTTCATTATCAGCACTTTAACGGAAGTAAAGTTGAGATAAATCTAACACACTATTCAGAAGTTGGTGCAAACTGCAGATATCATTAGTATTCCAGCGAATAAGTGCCCCAAAATTTAACACCATGGTGGACCCAATCAAATAACAGTAATAAGAACAAGAAAGAGTCACACAGCAGTTAAGAGAACAACCAAAAACATTATTATTTTTTTTTTCAAACTTTTTTTTTTATAATAATACATATATAAACGATAAACTATTTTCAAACTTTATTTTTTTATTAACATAAATATAAACAATAAACTAATAAACAAAATGTAACAATAATACAAAACAACAAAGCAGAACACTCCTGTGGGAACCACGGATGTCGACGACAGACCTGGAAAATCAAAAAGATTGTTAAAAAATACCAACATGGTATTCTCAACAAAATACCACAAGAAACAAATCACAGATATATAAAATGTATACAGCTAACAAAATTTTATAAGTTTAACTTACAAAATCTGTAAATGTTGCCGCTTTAAAATATTTACCGAATCTGAGGAATTTTTTTTGCAGAAGGCACCATGCCCACAACCTTTTTCTTCAGTGGTGAAGAAATTTTTAACTTTTTCCAAGGGGCAAACAAAGACCAATGCCACCTTCTTCATTCGCAAGATTTGCCAAAGAGTTCTGTTACGAGGGGATCCTAACAAAAAATACTTGTGCGGCACAGCAAGTATGATGAAACACCTAAGGACCCTTCATCCAAACAATCTTGCACGAGAAGAGTGCAAACAGATGAGAAACACTCCTGTTCTGTATCTGTAAAAAAGAATCACAAATAAATGTATATTAATAACTTTCAAATTTATACTATTCCATTACTGTACAAACACATTTTATATAAAAACTGACTAAGAAACTATAGCCCTGAACCACAAGTGTGACGATCGTTAAAACACTACATGCATAGTGCATACTACTTTGAAGCAGTTCATGCCCTAAAGGCTACCTCACTAAAAGACTACATGCTAACTGACTAAATGATTACAGTATTATAAGGAGACACACTGGGTGAGTGACAGGGTGTTTGCTAGAAGAGTATGAATACTAACTAGGGAATTGAAGGTGTGAAACACAACTGTGCAGGTGATTAGAGGACTGCATCAATACTGCATAGGCATTTAAAGCAGTCCATGTGCTAAGGCCTGGCTCACTGCATGACTACTTGGGTACTGACTGAATGATTAGAGTACAGCAAGGAGAGTGCCTAGGTGAATTTATAAGTGCTAGGCTTTTCGCACAGGGAATGCATTAGTACTTGGTACTGAATGAGTCACTAGAGGAGTGCAAAGGCAGTCACAAGTGCTGGACTGTATGGATACTGACTAGGAAATTGAAAGTGTGAAAGACTAGTGTCTAGGTGGTTAGAAGACTGCATGCATAGTGCATAGGGGTTTGAAGCAGTCCATGTGCTAAGGCCTGGCTCAGTGTATGAATACTTAGGCACTGACTGAATGATTAGAGTACTGCAAAGATAGTATCTTGGTGAATTTATAAGTGTTTGGGTTTTAGCACAGTGAATGGATTAGTACATGGTGCTGAATTGGTCACTAGAGGACTGCAAAGGGAGTGACAGGGTATTTCCTGGAAGTGTATGGATACTGACTGGGGAATTGCAGGTGAGAAAGACAATTGTGTAGGTGGTTAGAGGACTGCATGCATAGTGGATAAGGGTTTGAAGCAGTCCATATACTAAGGCCTGGGTCACTGGATGAGTACTTGGGTACTGACTGAATGATTAGAGTACTGCAATGAGAGTGCCTGGGTGAATTTATTAGGGTTTGGCGCAGTGAATGGATTAGTACATGATGCTGAATGGGTCACTAGAGGAGTGCAAATGGAGTGACAGGGTGTTTGCTGGAAGTGAACGGATGCTGACTGGGGAATTGAAGGTGTGAAAGACAAGTGTGTAGGTGCTTAGAGGACTGCATGCATAGTGGATAGGGGTTTGAAAAAGTCCATATCCTAAGATCTGGCTCTGTGCATGAATACTTAGGCAGTGACTGAATCATTAGAGTACTGGAAAGAGAGTGTCTTGGTGAATTTATAAGTGTTTGGGTTTTGGCACAGTGAATGGATTAGTACATGCTGTTGAATGGGTCTCTAGAGGACTGCAAAGAAAGTGACAGGATATTTCCTTGAAGTGTATGGATACTGACTAGGGAATTGAAGGTGTAAAAGACAAGTGTATAGTATGTTAGGGAACACTACATGCATACTGCATAGACATTTGAGGCAGTCTATTTGGTACTTAGAAACTGACTAAATAATCAGACTACTTCTAGGACAGTGCTTAGGTAAAACTTTTCAATTTTCAGTTCTGCCACAGTGAACAGAATAGTACATGGTACTGCACCTTAGTGTCAAACCCTGACTCATGTTATCAATGCATAAGCAAAGACTAGTTTCTAATGCTACTAAAACTTGACAACATGAGAGGTTTTAAATTAGTTATCTGTCAGCAAATACACAATGTTACCAAATGCTTCTCTCACAGTGGTTCTCAAATGCACACAGACTCACAGTGTGATTCTAGACAACAACCACTATACCTAGGAGTTTACCAAAAATCATTCACTACTGTGGAAGTGGTAACTGCACAAAATCTTCATATTTCAGGACTGCACTTTTATGTCAAAGCCTGACTCATATAATCAAAGCATAAGGAAAGACTGGCTTCTAATGCTACTAAAACTTCACAACATGACCGGTTTTAAAACAGGTATATGTCAGCAAATACACGATGTTACCAAATGCTTCTCTCACAATCCTTACCCAAATGCACACAGACTCACAGTGTGATTCTAGACAAGCACCACTATCCCTATGAGTTTACCAAAACTCATTCACTACAGTGCAAGTGGTAAGGGAACTGCACACAATCTACATATTTCACAACTGCAATTTACTGTCAATGCCTGACTCATATAGTGAAAGCATAAGCCATAACTGTCTTCTAATGCTACTAAAACTTGACAACATGACATGTTTTACAACACTTATCTGTCAGCAAATACACGATGTTACCAAACGCTTCTCTCACAGTGGTTCCCAAATGCACACAGACTCACAGTGTGATTCTAGACAAACAACACTATCCCTAGGAGTTTACCAAAACTCATTCACTACAGTGGAAGTGGTAAAGGAACTGGACACAATCTACATATTTCACGACTACACTTTAATGTCAATGCCTGACTAATTTAATCAACGCATAAGCAAAGACTGGCTTCTAATGCAACTAAAACTTGACAACATGACAGGTTTTAAAACAGTTATCTGTCAGTAAATACACAATGTTACCAAATGCTTCTCTCACAATCCTTACCCAAATGCACACAGACTCACAGTGTGATTTTAGACAATCAACACTATCCTAGGACTTTACCAAAACTCATTCACTACTGTGGAAGGGGTAAGGGGACTGCACACAATCTACATATTTAAGTACAGCACATCAGTGTCAAGGCATGACTCATTTAATCAACATATAAGCAAAGACTGGATTCTAATGCTACTAAAACTTCACAACATGACAGATTTTAAAACAGTTATCTGTCAGCAAATACATGATGTTAGCAAATGATTCTCTGACACTGATCCCAAATACACACTAACTCACAGTGTGATTCTAGACAAGCACCACTATCCCTATGAGTTTACCAAAACTCATTCACTACAGTGCAAGTGGTAAGGGAACTGCACACAATCTACATATTTCAGGACTGCACTTTCTTGTCAAAGCCTGACCCATTTAATCAAAGCATAAACAAAGACTGGCTTCTAATGCTACTAAAACTTGACAACATGACAAGTTAAAACAGTTATCTGTCAGCAAATACACGTTACCAAATGCTTCTCTCACAGTGGTTCCCAAATGCACACAGACTCACAGTGTGATTCTAGACAACAACCACTATACCTAGGAGTTTACCAAAAATCATTCACTACTGTGGAAGTGGTAACTGCACAAAATCTTCATATTTCAGGACTGCACTTTTATGTTAAAGCCTGACTCATATAATCAAAGCATAAGGAAAGACTGGCTTCTAATGCTACTAAAACTTCACAACATGACCGGTTTTAAAACAGGTATATGTCAGCAAATGCACGATGTTACCAAATGCTTCTCTCACAATCCTTACCCAAATGCACACAGACTCACAGTGTGATTCTAGACAAGCACCACTATCCCTATGAGTTTACCAAAACTCATTCACTACAGTGCAAGTGGTAAGGGAGCTGCACATAATCTACATATTTCACAACTACAATTTACTGTCAATGCCTGACTCATATAGTGAAAGCATAAGCCATAACTGTCTTCTAATGCTACTAAAACTTGACAACATGACATGTTTTACAACACTTATCTGTCAGCAAATACACAATGTTACCAAATGCTTCTCTCACAGTGGTTCCCAAATGCACACAGACTCACAGTGTGATTCTAGACAAACAACACTATCCCTAGGAGTTTACCAAAACTCATTCACTACAGTGGAAGTGGTAAAGGAACTGGACACAATCTACATATTTCACGACTACACTTTAATGTCAATGCCTGACTAATTTAATCAACGCATAAGCAAAGACTGGCTTCTAATGCAACTAAAACTTGACAACATGACAGGTTTTAAAACAGTTATCTGTCAGTAAATACACAATGTTACCAAATGCTTCTCTCACAATCCTTACCCAAATGCACACAGACTCACAGTGTGATTTTAGACAATCAACACTATCCTAGGACTTTACCAAAACTCATTCACTACTGTGGAAGGGGTAAGGGGACTGCACACAATCTACATATTTAAGTACAGCACATCAGTGTCAAGGCATGACTCATTTAATCAACATATAAGCAAAGACTGGATTCTAATGCTACTAAAACTTCACAACATGACAGATTTTAAAACAGTTATCTGTCAGCAAATACATGATGTTAGCAAATGATTCTCTCACACTGATCCCAAATACACACTAACTCACAGTGTGATTCTAGACAATCACCACTATCCCTATGAGTTTACCAAAACTCATTCACTACAGTGCAAGTGGTAAGGGAACTGCACACAATCTACATATTTCAGGACTGCACTTTTGTGTCAAAGCCTGACCCATTTAATCAAAGCATAAACAAAGACTGGCTTCTAATGCTACTAAAACTTGACAACATGACAAGTTAAAACAGTTATCTGTCAGCAAATACACGTTACCAAATGCTTCTCTCACAGTGGTTCCCAAATGCACACAGACTCACTGTGTGATTCTAGACAACCAACACTATCCCTTGCACTATACCAAAACACATTTCTTCATCTAGAAGTAGTACTACATTTTAGTATAGAAACATAACATAACTCATTTCACAAATTCATAAACAATTACTGGTTTCTAATTCTACCAAAATATAAAAACTGCACAGTTATCTGTTTACAAACACATGAAAAACACAAATGCTTATCACTGAATGGTTTCTACATGCACACACCTTGTAGAGAAAAAAAGTACTCCCTACACTTTAGCAGGAAAAATACATTAGTCTGATTAAAATCAAAATAGTCTACATACATCCCCTCACAATTAAATAACTCATCTTTCAAGTTCTTTTGTAGATTAAGAAGTATATCAATCACTCACCATATTTTCTTTTACAGAATCTCTGCACTGTGCACCTCTCAGCAAAAGCAAAGAATGAAAAAGTTTCCCTTTCATTTTCCACACATATACATGTAAACATCAAATCACAATCCTTCGCACATAAACTCAAAAGCAAACACACATTTCTATTGGTTAAACATTTCAACCCTTTCCAACTGAAATACATTTCAACCCTTCCCCCAATCTGCCTTCTGCCTGTTACCATAGAAACAGGTCATGGAACACTGCACTGAGCTCACAGGTCACAAGTTCAGCACACAATGTTCTTACACAAGACAGGAAGTGTGCTTGACTTTTCAACATATCAGCTTATCATATATTATGTTCCTTACAATCTGTTTTTGTTAACCAATAACAATCATACCTTTAAAAAACAGAAATATACACCCTACCTTTCAGTGTAGAAAGTTGTCATACAACCAATGATTTCTTGTCGTTTTTCACAAAACGTTGCCGTGGATCCCCGCACCCACTGCGAGAGAATCCGTGCATCCAACGCGATAGGATGCGCGCACCGTGCGCGCATTTCCTCGTGGTTTTTTTTAAAACAGAGGGGGCCCCAGGGGGTCCTTCTGGGACCCCCTAAGCACCTCTAGAGGGTCAGAGTATTTCCACTCTGCCCCCTTTATATGTTTTACACACTTATTCCCCATGCATCTTCAGCCTCGCTTCTACCGAGGCAGAAAATGGCCGCCAACAGTTCCTGGTTTCGAATGTAGAGAGACACTCGACAGCCAATTAGCATTCAGTGCGCGATCGGGAAGGTGCGCGCTCGGTTTGGGGAGGGTGCGCGCTCGGTTCGGGGAGGGTGCGCTTACGGTGCAGGTAGGGTCCGCGGATCCTCCGTGGCCATAGATATCACTAACTTTTTTACCCTAATTTTCTCAGGAACTACTGAACAGATTCACACCATATATGCAAAAGGCACGAGTCTGAACTGAGGACTACCTCTTTGCCAAATTTGGTGTCATTCCATTCAGCGGTTCGGGCTGGAGCTGCGACAACAGATCCTATGGGAAATTGCATGGGGAAAACTTGTTTTGGGACCCCCCTTTTTTCTCGCCCCCCGCTTGACGGATCACCGCAAAACTTTCAGGGTAGGAGCGGAGCGGAGCTGGCCAAAAGTTTGGAAACTTTCGTGAGGATTTGTCAACCGGCGCTAACGTTATTCCAAATAGAATGTTGCGGATTTCCTATGGAAAATAGGTCCTAACTATAACTATCTACTGGCGAGCGCCAGTAGATAATAATGACAGACATTCCAAGATGAATATTATTTTATGTATGTATTAATTTGAAAGGTTTTATATAGCGCTGGCTAGACCCGGGGGTATCGAAGACCTTTACATGTGCGAAAACAAGATTACAGGAGTTGTAGTATAAACAATAAATAAAATCAAACGCTCCATTGAGTTCTAATAAACAGAGACACAGCAATAGCATATACATTTACATATATAGTGGCAGGGGGAGATTCAGGGCTGAGCTGCAGGTGAGGTAGAAATTCAAAAAAGTGTAGGCGGGGGGGAAACCAGGTTGGCGGATGGGGGATGGTCAGCCGGGCGTGGTTTTAAGAGGAAGGAGGGAAGGGTGGTGAGAGTAAGTGGGGTAGAGTGTGAGGTGAGGGTGAGAAGAGGGGAGAGGTGAAGAGAAGGGAGTGAAGTAGAGGAGGATAAGGTTGGAGGAGGTCAGAGGTCCGATTAAGGAGCCCAGTATTTGCAGAGGAGGTGCTGTTTAAGGTCTTTTTTAAGGCAATGTAGGAGGGGTTGCAAGCAATTCCTTTGGGAGGGCATTCCAGATGATTGGGGCGTTTCCAGAGAAGGAGCAAGATTGAGTGGTTTTCTTTTTGAATAAGGGGGGGATGAGGAGGAAAGTGTTAGTGCTCCTAATCGTTCTGGAGCCGTCTGCTTTTTTAAGTTTGTTTGTGAGGTACAGTAGGGCTTTCTGGTATAGGGCGGTTTTCGTGATGCATGCGGTCTTGTAGGAGGATCTACCTTCAACGGGAAGCCAGTTGAGAGCCTTCAGGGCTGGGGAGATGTGATCAAAACATTTATAGCCAGTGATAAGCCTGGCTGCTAGGTGGAGCACAGATCTGAGTGGGGCTAGGTGAACTTTGGGGGTTCCTGTGAGGATAGCGTTCCCATCGTCGATTTTAGAGAGTACCAGAGATTGGACGACCCATTTGAAGTCTTCAGGTGGGATGAAGGGTTTGATTTTCTTCAGGTGACGGAGAGTGAAGAGAGCTCCTTTAGCAGAGTTTTTATGTGGTTGTTGAGGGTAAGATTTTTGTTGACGCTAATACCAAGTGATTTCACTGAGTTGGACAAAGAGAGCAAGCAGTTGAGTGCATTGAGGTCAGAGATCCAGGTTTGGATGGGGAGTTTGTTGTTTTTAGGGGAGAAGAGGATGACTGGTTTGCGAATAGCAAAGTATTTCCAATTCAGGCCATTATAAACTCAGAACAGACAACCAGGCTGTGTAAGGAGCATAGGTATACATAGAGCAGGGGGAATCGGAGCCAGAAGGACAGAAGCAGAAAGCATAAGGAGCTTGGTTACATACAGAGAGTGAGACGTTTTAGCCATAAAGATATTCAATTTAAAGAGGCAAAAATAAAGTTTGCATGAATTACCAACAAGGCACCAAACCTCTACAATCCCGTGTATCAACCGTGTTTGCATCAAAAAAATGGTGCTTTGAAGATTCCAAAGAGATCACAAAATCTTACATTTGAAATCAAGAGGTGTAAAACGAAGAAAGTAGCCTCACAATAATGTTCTATTGCTCTGTGGAATTAATTAATACATTGTTGAAATAAGAACGGCTGAATCCTTATTGATCTTTCAGAAAAAATCAAAGTCTTCACTTCAAACAACATCAAATCTAAGACTGTTTTCCTTGTACCATTAGCGTATATACAATTGAGGACCCATTTCAACTATCTATCCTTTCTTATCTCATGTCTCCCTATCCCTACTCCTCACCTTTACTCTTCTTGATTGAACATCACCATCATCCACAATGGAATTGATTGTTATGTCTTATTTTATGTAATGCTGAAGTATGTAAATACCCTGTTATGTGTACAGCACAGTGATACACTCATGGAGAGAGTGCTCTACAAGAATGTCCAAATAAAATATGTATGATTGGTCACTGTCTAAAATGTCATAGTAGGTAAAAAGCAATGGTCTGAGATGCATACTCAAATGACTGTCAGACACTGAAGTTAATTCAAGCATCCCTTCCAGCACTTTGTAGTTTATCGAAGGAGATGTCCTGAATGAATATCACTTGTTACTTAGCATGAGTTTAGTATGCATGCCATTACAACGCGGTCGTTAGTACGACCGCGTTGTTAGTTTGCATACCTTTACCACGCAATTCGGAACAACGAATTGCAGTAGGGGGCGCTGGATGTTGGAATAGTATAATTTACTATTCCAACTCCAGTCTATGCGAACACTAGGGAAGGTGTTGGATTTTAAATCCAACACCTTCTCCCCCCTAACGCAAGTCGCTGTTCCGACTTGCGTAGTAAAGGTATACGAACTAACAACGCAGTCGTACTAACGTCCGCGTTGTAATGGCATGCGAAGAATCGCATGCGAAGTAAACGCTGTTTACCGTCCTGAATGCAACTAACATGGGTCTTGTGTTCACAGTGCCAGAATCAAGCTATACCTCACTGACAAGGCCTAAGTTGCCTTAAACATGTCTGTGGTTGTATGTGTTTCCTTGTGGGGGGCGGGGGCGCTGACAATTTAACTGGACTGCTTATATTGGAGCAGGACCAACACTAATTTGTAATTTGAATATCACTGGTCTCTGCCTTGAGTGAGATAATTGGTGAAAAGTGATGTTCTGAAATGTGGTACAAGCTACTTCCATTGACTCAAATGAATTCAAGCATTCCTTCAATCACATTTTTGTTGCAGTATAAGCCGTAAGTGAGATAGTTATGCCAATATATGTGTCCTCTGCTCTCTTTGTCACAGGACTCAAGCTCACTGATGAGGACCAAGTTGGCTGAAGCCTGTCTATGGTTGCTTGTGCTTCCTTCTGGAGGGGGTCTGGGTTGACAGTTCGACTGGACTGGACTGTTTATATTGTTGCAGAGCCAAGACTAATTTGTATATGGCTGACCTCCTTCTAGGTTGACAAAGTTGCCAGAAAGTGATGATCTGAAATGTGGTACGAGCAAATTCTGTTCACTGAAATTGATTCAAGCATTCCTTTAATTCCCTTTGCTGTTGCAGTATATTCCCTTAGAGATATACGGATGCCCAAACATGTTTCCAGTTGTCACTGATGAGGTATAAGCAGGCTGAAACCTGTGTGGGTCTACTTGCGCTCCCATCTGGAGAGGACTTGGTCTGGCATATCTGGCTGGACTGTTCCTATTGGAGCAGGATCCAGACTGGATGATCTCTGTCTAGAGTGGCGTAGCTGATGAAAAATTATTTTTTGTCATTCGTTTTTATTTAGTTATTATTAACGGTGGTGGCCCAGAATGTGGTGCCACGTCATTGTCAGTGGCTCAAATTAATCCAAGCATTCCTTCCATCACTTTGTTATTTTATCTGAAGCGCTTTGGCACATTTACATGCTGTGTGTGGAGCAAACAAATAATGAGAAGGAAGTGTGCAGAGACCACAGAGCTTGAGGTGCTTGGATTTGGGTTCAATACAAATGCAGCATACGGTGATTTAGGCATGTTGTAATGCAATAAGGACACAGTGACATGCAAACTGAGCCGGTTAGGGCATTGTCCTTGCAAAGTAATGCCTTGGGGCAGGTTTGATATACAGACTGAGGAGTCAGCACACATGAACCAATTTCCAAAGCAAATTATTAATAGATGTCAGTAGGTTTACTCACGTGTTTAGTGTAGATTATCATTGTACGAGAAAGATTCGAGGAGCATTTTAATGAAGCTGTGACAAGGGGTAGTTCATGTACTAGTGCCATAAGGCAGAAACCTAAACACCGCATTAGTCCTGGGCCCTTTTACCCATGTGACATGTATTTCCCAGCATAGTCAGTGTACGCTAATTCTACATTGGATCTTCCTTGCTAACTTAAACTGTTGACACACGCTCAATTCTGTCAGTGTTCCTTTTCCTTATCTGAAGAAGACATTTCCAAGATTGCGAGTCTCAGATAACATTTCTGATAAAACTCACTTTTGACCTACACCACTCTTGCTTATTATACGTGTGTACTTTGGAACAACCACAGCCATCAAAATGGTCTGCATTACATCCTGATCTGCAGCGTTGAAACAAACTATTTTAGTAGTTGGACCCACACAACATCAGTGCACTTTAAGTCTGTTTTGCAGCATCTGTCTTGATTTCTAGTAATAAGAACTACACACACCCTTGCCAAGGTGTCACATTCCTGATCAGATGCCCACTTCTATTTCCAGACTGGAAGCTCACCCACTAGCAGTGCACACCAACTGACAAAAAGACCCCGTGCTACATTACTTAATCAACACAAAGCTCCACCAATGCAGGTCAATTCAGAGCACATTAACAATATTTAATAATATCATAACCCCAGAATGCAAAAATAACATTTTGTATCGTAAATTGTTTTAATACATGTAACTTGCTGCATAAGCAACATTTTAGGATTTCCTTATACTTACTCCACTGTATTTGCCCCTGCACTGCTCCAACGAGGGCCCTCTTTTAATCTTGCTTCCATGACCATTGATCTTGACACCGATCGAGAATCTTTTTGCTCACTAATTAGGTGAGAGAGACCACGGTTCTCTTTATTCATTAATCTTTCGTTGCTAATAAGTATCAAGCTGTAATACGTAGCGCATCAACTTAATGAAGTTGTTATATTACAGATTGAAAATTAATAAACTTTGAACTGATCGGTGCAAATAATGGTCCGAAGCTAGAAAGTAATAAGATGAGCGAACATTTAAGTGGAAGATGAGCATATTTATACGGAACTAGTGGAGTAACTAATAGGTAAGCTTTAGTGATTCATAATAGAATACGTGATTGACAATATTAGCTTATAATAGCGACTGTTGCCTCATGCCACTGTTATTTCAATTCTGAAAGAATATTAGATACAAATTATCTTTATATTTTCTTTTTATTCTTTACTAGAAAAATTTGAGAACATTACACTGTCAGGTATATATATTTTTTAATCCCAAATTGTTTAAATAAGGATGTATCACTCGGGTTGTGCACAAAGGGTTATTTCTTTCTTTTGAAACAAAATTGCACCATTACCAACACTGAAGCACTATGCATACCTTTCGGAACTTTATATCTATACTTCTATAGATAATAAGAGCTACTAAAATGTTATAAGAGAAATATAATATGGATAACACTGAATTTTCGCATGTAAAATGAGCACAACTAAATTCTTCTATTCTCTCTGTGTGGTCACTTATTACACAGTGGAGAAATTGGTGGCAGTATTTGATGTAACAAAATATTGTTTTCTGAATGGAAATTATTTGTATCAATTCCAGCCCTGAGGAAGTCATAGGGTATACTACCCATATATGACGAAACGCGTTGGTGTAAAGGGATTGGAAGAACACTTGAAGAATAAAGAATTGAAGAAGTCCAAGAGTGAAATATACTTGTGTTTATCTGTACTATATATTTGCGTGTGCTTCAGAAACTGTTAAAACCATTGATCTTATGCCTGGTTTGAGTATATCCCTTACACACATTCCCTCTGTCTCTTCCAGCGGAAGGCTGCAGGTGCTCTGACTAAACTAATGCAGTCTTGGCAAATATAAAGTAACTAAGAAACAAGAAGCAGGAGTTTTATTTTCTAAATTATTGGATGCAGGGGCACACTGCAATGGTTCAAAACCTGTGCACCCATTCTCCAAGAATGAGCTCCACAGGGAAGCTGCTCTACATGCAGGATTTGCAGCCTCCAAGAAAACACTCCTGTTTCTCAAGGCCATTATAGCTTGGTTTTACTTCGAACCATTATACCTCTGACAAGCTGTTGTTGTCTCTTGAGGTGTGGGGCCCTGTCATGAGTGGGTACTGGTATATTATCCCCAGATGCATCTTCTGTATGATGTGGCAGGTCTTCAAATGCATTTCTTTCAAGGTTCGACCAATCGTGGAGGCTGTAAAACTTGCTGACATCAACAGCCCCATCCCTCCATCCATGTGATTTCATGGATACAATATGTGCACCAGTCACATGGAATACACAAGGCTGTTACTATGTATGGCTAGTGTACTCCCAAATTGGTTGTGAACTATTCCTTAAATCACTTCCACTCTCCTCAGTGAAACAATTGCCCTTTGAATCAGGACATGTGTGTCCTACTAAGGCCTATTACACAGAATAATAAGCAAATGTTCATCACAGGGCAGATCAAGGACATGGTATCGATGAAGGCAATATTGATTTGCACAAATATTTCAAATTAGATAGTGTTTACAAAAATATCACCTTCCCATACCTAACTAACAAAAACACACATATCAATATCCAAAATATTGCCATCAAAATATCTATTTCTACTTATATCAATAACATAAATATTGAAAACAACAATATCATTATCTTTAAATAAATATATAAA
This sequence comes from Triturus cristatus, assembly GCF_964204655.1. NCBI lineage: Eukaryota > Metazoa > Chordata > Amphibia > Caudata > Salamandridae > Triturus > Triturus cristatus. The sequence goes on from NC_140588.1 coordinate 79,831,584, forward strand.
ATGTTAAAAATATCAAAACACACAATATTAACTACATTAATGTCACACAAAATTAAGCAAAATATTATAAAACATAACAAACTCTATTTTAATATAAATAAAATATAAGCTCTAAAAACATTGATAAATAATCTGATAGCATTTATATTCATTTTATAATACTAAAATAAAATGTAAACATATATAGAAATAAATATACACTTCAATACATCAAATGATTAAGAAACTAGAAATGCCTACAACAACTAATGTAATAAAAAAAATTAGACAACAATAAATTACAATTCGAAATTAAATCATACACCCAAAATAACACTTAAAAATATAAAAAATTATTAAATATTAAAACACATATACTAATTAGCGCCCACCATAAAAGTAATAACCTTAAAAAAAACTAAACAAACGCTAACCAATTAAAACCATAAAGCCAACTAAGCAATAAACATGTACAATTTTTTACAAATGGAATATAACAGGAGAAAGGGAGCTTTGGCCGGGCTGCGTTAACTGCTTTTGATGAAAAGTGTTGATTGAATACAAAATGTTGGATTCATTAAGAAACACAAGACTCCCAAGTGATTATTTTTTTAATGGACAGATGATAATTAAGGAATGACCAGTATTATTCTTTGAATTTTGTAAAGACAAATCAAGGTTGAACTTTTACACGCTCCTTTTCTTCTAAAATTGGATTTTGCATGAACAGGCCCTGGGGCAGTGTGACCACTTGAAGTTGAGCGTGACTGTATGCTAATGGAATCGTCCTGATATTACACCAGTGCGCCCTTGTTCTTAGCCCACACTGTCAGTTGCAGAATTTTGGGTAATATAAAAGGAGAACAACATATGAACACTCACAATTACACTATGAAAAAGACAAAGGGCCTTATTACGAGCTGCCGTACTCGAGGTGGAGGTCCGACGACACCACCTTGGCGGTCTGACTGCCGTATTACTGTAGAGGTGGTGGGACTGCCAGCAGCCCGACAGAAGACTGCCACCACTGTCAGGATCCTGGACCCTGATGAGGTGTCGGTGGGGAAGGCAGCAGTCTGCCATTGCAGTGCCGATCCCAGCACTGCCATGCAGATTATGACCTGCCTTTCCTCCAAGTATTACATGGGGGTAAACTTGCCATGAAATGCTTGGCAGAAAGTCATTTAAAGGGGTCCACAACAGATTCCCAGGGTCCCTAGCTGAATCTCCCCATGGGGGCTCAATGGGGGGTGCATCACGTGCCCCCTCAAAAGTGCATGGTCATGTGTGCACTGTATGGCATACACAACATGGTGCATGCCACACTGTGCACGGGCAACCTGGAGGCACTGTCACAGCAGCAATATGCTTGTAAGGCTCTTCTACGAGACAAACATTATGCTGCTGTGACACCATCACCATTGCTTCACCAGCCCTGGATTACACTCGTAATCAAGTGGGAGAGAGACCGCAGACTTTTCGGTGGTCCTGGGGACCGCCGCATCTGTGGTCCAAAGGGAACAACGAAAAACTCGTAATTGGGCCCCTAAAGCTGCAAAATGATGAGACTCTGTTGGATTGCCAACAGAAGCAGCAGAAAGGAAAATTGGAAGAAAACATACAAGTTCCTTCAAAAGTAAGTGAAATATTTACTTACATATATATAAAAATCACTTACTTAACAAATTAAAGTATACAAACACCCAACCAAACAATTTATTCGTATCCCAAACTTTAGGAACTACAGAACAATTACAGGACCATTGTCAAACTACAGAACCACCAGTCAGTCAAGTTAACTTTATTTCGGTTTTGAGGAACCATAACAGTGCACAATGCAAAGACATTCTTTTCAATACATAAAAAACATCATCAGATCGAGTCACATACCAATATGCATATGATAATCAATTGCTAATATGAATCTGTTAATAAAAGTTAAAAAAATGCGGCACTAATGCTGCAGCCAAAACCAGGGAGATAAAAACCTTGGATAGAGGCCCCTTGAAAAGAGCTCATGTCACTCAGGTTTCTATTTTGTTTCCAGCTTAGGGCGGCACTGACAATTCGTTAAGTTAAAACAAATAAATAGTGCGCATAAGCCAATACAAAGTATAAAAGAAAATGTTTTAAAACCATAAACATGGTTTGAAAAAAAAAGGTAAACCCATAAAGAAGTTATTAAATAACCAGGCCTAATTAAATATCTTTTTCAGAAGGTGGTAAGAGGTTAGTATTAGGGGATCAGTGACACTTAAAGTGGGCATTGACCACCAATAAAATCGACCAGTAGAATACCTGGAGGAAAGGTACATTAAAAGCAGGTGAATTCAAAGTCATAAATATCAAATACATTTTTGTTGTATTAAACTAAAAATAAAAAAACCCTAACCCCCACAAACCAGTACGTAAGTACAAAAATCTTTGCAAATAAAACATTAATATCATGTGTAAAAAACAGTTCCTCAATCATTTTAAAGATGTGATCTGTTAATTAACTAGGTCCACGTTCATTTACCTAATTGGCTAATTGATATACAACTGTAAACAAAAAATGCTTAAATACTGGGACATTGATACCATCTTTTATTGCAGTCATTCATTAATCATAGTAAAATTAACATATAATGTTCAAGTAGTTCCTAAAGCAATACAATAAAAACAGTAAACATGACTTGCCATTGTTCGTATGAACAGTAAAGTACCTAGGTGCTTACACATGGCCTCTAGAGTCTAGTCACACAGGGAACTAAAAAACTGTCCATCATAGACCATAAAATAGGAGGCAAAAAAAACAATACAACTGTAACCATTATATACCATCATTGAAATGAACAATAAAGTGCCTCTGTGCTTTCACATAATCTTTAGAGCCTAATTACAAAAGTTGCCAGAAACAGAATCATTGCGTTAAACTGCATAAAACCTCAAAGTGCCAGGTGCCTAAAATCAATAACATTATCTGTAGTAACGAGGCCCACAGCCAGGATGTAGATTCAGGTAGATTTATTGAGACCAGTTACATGTAGATAGGTAGTAGAGATACAGCCCCACCAGGAGCAGTCTGCCTGCTGCTCAGCCCATACTCCAACTGACACACTCAAGCATCCAGGCACCCAAACATTCCACTCAAGACTCTCACACCAACATTCCATGCATCACATTCACACTGGCTGAGCAGCTAGGGAGTAAGTAACCAAATAAATACAGCACAGGTTACTACTTACCTTCCCTTCTTCTACAAAACAAAAAAACCAACCACCAAGAAGAGGAAGGTTCAAACAACGAGAACCCTAAGAAACAGAAAAATGGAAAAGAGAGAAAATGCAAGAAGAAAGTGAACCCAAACATGAAGGTAAGATAGCAAAGATACCAAGAAAATGAAGCGTGAGCAAGGAAGAAAAAGCACGAGAGTAAGCAAGACTAAATACACTAGAAAAGAAATAAAAGGTTCAGAGCGAGGTGCAAGAGAAATGGAAAGAAAATACAGATAAAATATACATGTGATGTACAAAAAGTACATGCAATAAGAATAAACAAAGTAGAGGCGATGCATAGTAAAATGTACATAAAATATACATTACCCACCCATCATCCTCCAATAATTCTTAAAGAAAAGAAGCATAGATAAATAAACATAAAATATTCACTAGAACGACGTAGATGGGTCAAAAACCCACTACAAAAACATGGGACTAGTACCCATAAGAACGAGGTAGATGGGACTAACACCCACTACAAACACATGGGACTTGTACCCATTAAAACGAAGTAGATGGGACTAACACCCACTACAAAAACATGGGACTTGTACCCATAAGAACGAGGTAGATGGGACTAAAACCCACTACAGAAACATGGAACGTGTACCCATTAGAACAAGGTAGATGGGACTAAAACCCACTACAGAAACGTGGGACTAGTACCCATTAAAACAAGGTAGATGGAGCTAACACCCACTGCAAAACATGGGACTTGTACCCATTAAAACGAGGTAGATGGGACTGACACCCACTAAAAAAACATGGGACTTGTACCCATAAGAACAAGATAGAATAAGATAGATGGGATTAAGCCCCATTACAAACAATGAACTGTAACCACGTAAAGTTACTCACATAACGTACAATGTGAAAAATGCTCATTACAATTGAAAATTATAAGCCAGAACAATAAAATAAAGATGCAATAATGTCCCAATCAGATACTGATGAGAACATATAACGTTAAAATGTGACACATCACCAAAAGTAAGAAACAGTAAATAATGTAGTGTCACCTCCATCTATGAAGGATCCAAAACACAATCACATGTGTCTGTGTGTGTAGCCCAAAAACACAAAGTAAAACATTGCAGAGTGATGACACATACATTAAAAAAAATATGCCTTGTAAAGAAAAACAGTGCACCAGTAATCATTTTCCAAATCCATATCCAGTCAGGTAGGTATAAATTGTCATCAACATTTTGAAAAATGCCCCCGCAACAGCTTGAAAGAGCTCTGAAAGGCAGGACAATCAAGGTGACATACCACTCCAAATCCAGTTCAAAGATATTAATGGCTGCAAACAGTTCCATGGAAGTTCTGATTTCAATGAAGAGACGTTTTCAAGCTCACCGTAGCAGCATACTCCCTCAAGAATATGACAAGGAGGGGTGGTGGCACAACCCTTGTCGCAACTTCAAACAACTCTATTTAGCTCCTAAAACAGGATCGAAAATCCTCAGCTCCCGCTGTGAATGAGGAAAGCGGGACACAACTTTCATCTAGAGAAGATGGCGGCATGTCTTTGGTATTGCACTGGATGGCTCTAAGCTCATCCTTGCTGGAAAGCGTCACACAGCAGCTGGATGCTGCGTAGAAGAAAACGCCTCACTAAAGATTCTTCAATATCTCCGCGTGACTCAAGAACACGGTAAGATGCATGAACTGAGGTGCAGATTTAAACCGCACCGAAAGGTTTAACTGACATGACTACAGGGCATGCATAGAAACGCAAAACAAATGAATAACCTCAGTGCACTGTGTGAGTTTCAAGAATTTGACATGCACCTTGAAACACTTTCAATGCGAAAACAAACTCCTAGGCAATCTAAGTATAAATCAGAACAATTTAGGTGTGTCAAGAGAAAATTAAAAAGATAAGTGTAACAACAAAGGGATATAAAAAAATACAAAATTTAATAAATACACAGATAGTTAGTGTGATACACACTAAACATCATCCTATTTTCAGTCGAAATCTAGTTGATATATTTGTCATACATAAAAGGAAATTGACTGTATTGATTAAAAATGAATCCGACAAAATGATACAGGTAGCATATTCATATTTCTTCACATTAGGTAATATAGGTGGCTAATAATTGAATCTTCGACGCGCGTTTTGGCGTGGAACACACCTTCGTCAGGAAAAGCCACAGATCTGATTACTGCACTGCTTATTGTTTGCTGTACAGTAGGTAGACAGATAGAAGATACTACATAAAAACCTTATATAAGTCAATGCAGTCCGTAATTTTGTTAATAAAAAAAAAATGGAGGGAAGATATATGCAACCCAATTGGCGATTTCTTAGGTGGTCTGAATAGACTTTTATATGAATAATAAAATTCGAAATCTGATATTATTTGCTTTAAATCCTCTTATAGGGTTGATAGAAGTTAACACGCATTAATGGTGGTTCACTGTGGGAGGTTATACTCTGCGTGGTACAATCCACTGTGTTATCAGATTCCGAAATTGCTGCAGGTTTAAACACTTGCCCCATTGTCTTTGTTCTGACATGCTGCCAGTTACACTGGTAGAGGTTGAACGGCGAAATTTGCCATGCACCTTGAAACTTTTGCCTCATTGTCTTTGTTAAACGGTGAAACTCGACAGGCACTGGTTGAACCTTGTAGGTAGTGGCAGTCTGATTGAACATTCTTGGAAGAAACATTTCTTTGTGTGTGTAATCAGGCCCCATATATTGAACACGCCAAAGAATGAATGATATAGAGGCCGAAATACAGCGTTGAAGTTAGGTGCTGGAAAACAAATCCTATTGCTGAATTACAGCGTCGTAACAACTTTGTGACAGACACATGCTCTCCGTAGAGATCACTGGATGAGAAGTGGAACTGCTCAGGGACACACCAGTTATCTGCTGGCAGTAGAAAAAATCCAATAGACCAATTGAGGTGTGTCCAAGATGGGCAGTCCGCTGACATGTGCTCAGGGTCACACAAGTTGTCACAGAAACAGGAATTCCCAATAATTTAAGCCAAAGCAGTACGAGCAGCCTGGGGCTGTCTGCTGTAGAAGACACTGGTGGAGTGCTCAGGGTCACACAAGCAGTCACAGAAACTGGAATAGGCAAGAAGAACAAGCAGGCTGGGGCTTTCTGATGGAAAGGGCACTGGTGGGGCTGACACACCTTGTACTTCAGACTGAAGGTTTCTTCTTAGTTTCTGTAGAGTTCCTTTGAAAATTTCTTGTTTCAAGAGTCATTTTTAAAACACGTGTAGTTTCTTTTCATGAATCGTCACCAAAAATCACAAATAATTTGCCTTTAAATTAGGTGTCAACACATTAATTTATACAATGGAAACCAGCATTTTTTCGGCAATTGTTAAAAAATGTATCTTTTGACAAATCAATGGAATTGACACCCATGATAAACATGAAATAAGGGCCTGGCATGCAGCCATTATCCCAATCTTAAGGAATAAGGGTTTAAGTAAGGCACAACGTGTTTTAAGCAATTTAGGACACACAAACACAATGTGTAGTAAAGTTTTACACGGCCACCTGCACAATCTACATTCACTAGTTGGCCATTGTTGTATCCAGGTTGGTGTGCCATCCTTAGTGGAGTATCTGCCAAGTCCTAATTTTACAAATGTATCCTTTATATGAGCCAAAAAATAGGCAGTCAAATACGGCTGAATTTGCAAAGACTGATGAGAATAAGCCACTGACCAAGCATGTGCCACTAAAACCTCCTTATCCGCAGTAAGAAAATTAATTTTAATCTTTTTCTTTGAGACCTGTTTACAACTAGTCATTGTCATTTCTGGAAACCCAGACTGCTGATCAAAACTCTGGAAACATGTTGAAAAATGGGATCTCCTGGCGTCTGTGTAAACAGAATGAATTATTTCACACCAGCAATTGCTTGCTAGAGAGTCAGGATTAGATAAAAACAAAGAATACATACATTTAAAAAAATGACCCTTGCACCACCATGGACTGTCCTTGGAGACCAAACTCCAAATAAATTGTGGCTTGTCCACTTGACCTGGAGAGTCCAAAGACTGATTTACAGGCCTTGATTACAAGTAAATTCAATAATCTTGCATATTTTCTCATGGTGATAGGCGCGTCATATGCAATTGTTGGATGTAGCTTGGCTCCCAAAACTTTAAGAACATGTTTGTACGATTGACACAGCAATAATTTATGTAAAGAATCAAAAGCATAAATGAAAGATGATGTTTTTACCTTCAGAACTTTAAAATTGCTTTTAAACAAGACTTTATTGTGAAATAAAATGTCCAGGTATTTATGTGTCTTCGTCACTTTTATTGGCCCACCTCTAGCTCTCCATGATCTAGTCTTAAATTTAAGTGGGCCAATTAACATGATTTTATTTTTTTAACTTTCAACTCCAGACCATTACCTAAAATATGATCATCAAATGCATTAATTAATATTTGTAGGCCTATCAGAGCTTGACTCAACAAAATTGTATCAGAAGCATAAACCTAACCCAATCCTCCTGCATATTATTAACACTATAGGCCCTATTACCTCCCCTTTCAAGTACATCGATGACATTCCAAAAGGATTTTGCATTACTTAGCTTTGAGGCATTTAATAATCTGTGCCATATCCCTGTTTGATAACGTGATTTCGCCTGCCACACCTCTTGTTTATATGACCTTCTTAATGACCTCAATTTATGCTTGAAAACATTGTGAGCTTGCCAGTATCGGTGGCTAAAAACTTCCCTTGAAGCCCAATTCAGTGATTGTTCTAATTTAAGTAACTTGGAGGAATACCATTTGTTAGCGGAGGCTAGTAACGCTTTTGCAGGGTTTCATGCTGTAACTTTTCCAACCAAAGATGAAGTGATATAGCTCCAATTATCCTTTATTGATCCTACTCCCATCGAACCTTGATCACTATCTTTGATTAGAACTTCAGCAAACTTCATTAATTCAACTTCTTTTTCTGAATGCCATATCAGCCTTTTTAATTTATATGAAGAATGGACAATATTTTGAAGCACATTGGTTTTGGGATTGCAGCTTATCAACAGATGCAGAGTTAATAACTGAGGGTTATGACCACTTTCGATTTGAGGAGTGACCTTATATTCAACAAATGTTGAACCCAGTTTATCTGAAACAAAAGTGTAATCAATAACCGAACCATACTTGGACTGTCGGAAAGATGGAACTACCCTTGATTTGCACAAAGATGACTCATTTACTATAGTTAACCTAGGCTGCTGCAGATTGTCACGGCACATCTCAGCAATACTATTACTCAGCCCAATTAAAGAATTAAATGAAAGTCTCCAGAGATAATCAAGCCGGCCGATGGATACCGTAATGCTAATGTTCTTATATATATCTCCCACAAGGTAAACAGTTGAGTCATCTTATTTTTCCTTATGCTTAAATAAACATTCAATTTTATCATCATATAGCAGTTATACTGTAATAAACAACTTGTATTCATGCCAACTGCAAATCAATTGCTTCTACTTTTACTCTTAACTCAGTTGCGATATAGAATGAGAGACTGCCCTTTGCTGGGCCTTGTTTATCAGTGCTTGTGGCCAGAAGATTAAATTCATTAAAAACCAAGCAATGGAGTATCTTGCTCTCTGTATGTTTCTTGAAACATCAAATTTTCAAAAACATTCAAAAGGAAACCGTATCAGGGTCAGCCACCAGATGAGCTAACCCATGGACATTCCAAGAACATATTCTCAGTTGTTTATCGTTTCCACTAGCAGCCAGCAGGGTTCAATCCGCATCGCCAGATGACACATTTGTAAGGGGTGTTGGAAGCCATGCCCAATCACCAATGGCATTTTATTTTTAGTTAGCAATTAACAGGTATGTACTCCTGTTGACATATTTGTAACTATCAGAAATAGTGGGAGCAGGATCAAGGGTTAAAACGCCCAAGAGGTGGTATTTAACTAAACTGAATGTGGAAAATGAGAGCTGGTCCATGGAGAGAGCCAACGAGATTAGTGCTTTCTTTTCCAACAGTACAGATTCAGCACCAATAAATATAGTGTGGGATGCATTTAAGGCTACTCTACGAGGAATAACTATATCTGAAGAAATCCCGCAACAAAAGGCTAAAAAAGAAGAAAGATTACAGATTGAGGCGAGATTCGCACAGGCACATTAAGAGCACATTAAGAGTAGAAATGTTAAGACAAGACAAGAGCTGCTGCAAGCAAAATTACAAATGTAGGACTATTACTTTCAATTGAGGGATGCAGTAAGTAGGACCTATCTTCAAAGGGAATACGAAGAGAGTGAATACACAGGGAAACTACTTGCATGGCAGGCAAAAGAGAAGCCGATTAAATATAGAATTGAAAGCATCCAGGATGAGGAATCTAATACACAACTAATTAATACTAAGGACATTGGAGATGACTTCTTGAGACACTACAGGGAAATCTAGCAGACAGACCAACAAATGTCTCCTGACCATATCACAGGTTTTCTTGACAGTCTACCAATCCCTTCATTGAATGGTGACTTTAAAGAAACAATACTCGATGAACTCATCATTGAGGAAGTTAAATTGGTGATTGGTTTATTGGAAAATTGTAAAGCGACTGGAGAGGATGGATTGCCAGCAAAACTATATAAAAAATTGCCCCAATCCTTAATATTCCAATCTTAAAACTGGCTAAGCACTTATTTAAAGGAGGGGAACCTCTGGCCTCTTACAACACAGCTGTGGTAGTCAGCACCTTGAAGAAAGATAAAAATAGGGAAATTTTCAACTCTTACAGACATATTAGTCTTCTAAACGTTGACTATAAGATCTTCACAAATCATCTTACAAACAGGATCAACAGAATTGTGGGTTCACTTATCCATGTAGATCAATGTGGTTTTGTGGCTGGGAGACAGCTTTCGACAAATAGGAAATTTTTAATAGAAGCAATAGATTATTTCAACAAGAATAGTATTGAGGCTCAGGTGTGGTTTTTAGACACTGAGAAAGCCTTTTATCTAGTATCCCGGGACTGTTTTTTGACTTGCCTGTATCTTTGGCACTGTTGGACACATCTTCACAGATCTTTCCAAAAAAAGCGTCACAGCGAATGCAATGTTTTGGGGTGATCTGTGAAGCAGGGGCTGAGAAAAGGGGTGGCCATAAATGTGTGTTTTCCCATATTTATTCCCTTAGGAGCTTTAAATGCGACTACAGACTGAACCCTTGGACGGAATTTTGGAAGAGGGTAGATTTTGGTTTGCAGATTACGTTTTTAGTTATCCGATGTAAATCCGTTCAGTAGTTGTTGAGAAAGTCCAAATGTGTTTATCTGTGATCATGGCTAATTCACAAATAATAACAAGCTGGTGCAGAAATCTGCAGAGCTCTGATTGGCTGCCAAAACTTCAACCAGGAAATGTTAGCATCCATCTTGGGACTCTGCTTCTGCCGAGTCCCCCAAAAAAACATTAAAAAAGAAAAGCGGTCAGGCTAGGACCCCTCTGACTCCCCTAAGCCTTTGTCATACTGACACCGGCAGGGAAAAACAGCAGTTAAACAAAATCCTCCAAATTTGCTAAGTTTTTGCCAAAAAATTAAAAAAACTCGTACGAGCTCCCGTGCTTGTTATCAAAAGGGTCCCCTAGGTGGACTGGGTCCCAGGGGCATTTCATAAGAAAGGGACTGAGGGCATGGGCCCACCCCATGAGGCTCTTTGAGCCCCGGGGCACACCACCTCCCCAGGGGCTTTATTTATCAATAATTGACGGCACTGTGCAGACACTTTTCTCGACTTCTAGAAGCCCCAGGGACCACCACCTTCCAGGAGATTTGCTTTGAATAAAGGAGAGGGGCTGTGTGAACCCCCCTCCTGGGCTTCTAGAAGCCCCAGGAACCACCAACTCCATGGGTCAATTAAAATAATTGACAGGGAGCTGCATGGACCCCCCCTGCCCCAGGGACCACCACATCCCTGGGCCTCTCTCTTTGTAAGAATTTGAGTGGCCGCTTAGCCCACCTCTTGGAGTGTTCTTTGCCCCGAGGACCACCACCTTCCCGGGGTGGCCCTTGCAAGTGTGGCTCCCCTCTTGGAGGCATATAGGGCCCTGAGAGCATGCCAACCCACTGGGCCGTCTCCTGCTATGTTCTGGGGTGCCCACCCCAGGACATAGCTGTTTGCTTTCGCTTGGCGGGTGAGAGCAAACAATCCGGTTCCAGTGGGCGGGAGCTGTCATGGTGCTCCCATCTGCTGGAAGCAGAGGTTTCATCTCTTACCTTGCCAGCATGTCTGCGGGCAGGGTAAGAGATGAAAGATTGCTCTCGCGCACATGGAGCTGCATTTCCAGCAGCTCCCTTTGTGCAAGAGCAGTGCTGGCTACGGCAGGAGGCGGGGAGCTGGCTGGGACTCCCAGGGCCTTGAGGTTCCCCCCATGGGCCCAGGGGAACAAGGAGAAAGAGGCAAAATAAAGGTCAGCAATGAATATAAAGAGGCAAGTTAAAGGTGAGAAAGGCGCAGAAAGACGCAAAATAAAGGTGAGCAGTGGGCATGAAGAATCAAAATAAAGATGAGAAACAAGCAGAAAGAGTCAGAATAAAGGTGAGTAACAAGCAGAAAGAGGCAGCATAAAGGTCAGCCACAGGCAGGAAGAGGCAGAATAAAGGTGAGAAATGAGCAGAAAGAGGCTGAATAAAGGTCTGCAATGATGAGAAAGAGCTAAGATAAAGGTGAGAAATTAGCATAAAGAGGCAGAATAAAGGTCAACAACAAGCAGAAAGAGTCAGAATAAAGGTGAGAAATGATAAGAAAGAGGCAGCAGAAAGGTCAGCAACAAGCAGAAAGAGGCAGAATAAAGGTCAGCAATTACCAGAAAGAGGCATATTAGAAATCAGAAATGAGCAGCAGGAGACAGAAAATAGGTCAGAAGTGAACCGAAAGAGGCAGTATAAAGGTCAGCAATGAGAGGCAAAGTGAAAGGACAGTAACAAGCAGAACGTGGCAAAATAGAGATCAGAAACAAGCACACAGAGGCAAAAACAGGTCAGCAATGAGCAGACAGATGCATAAACGAGGTCAGAAATGAGCAGAGAGAGGCAAAATAAAGGTCAGAAATGAGCAGAAAGAGGCAAAATAGGGGTCAGAAACAAGCAGAATGTGGCAAAATAATGGTCTTAAAAGAGCAGACAGAAGCGAAATTGCGGTCAGAAACAAACAGAAAGATGTAAAATAAACGTCAGAACTGAGCAGAAAGAGGTAAAATAGAGGTCAAATCCTGAGGCCAACAATGAGCAGAAAGCTGCAAAATAGAGGTCAGAAAGAGCAGAAGGAGGAAAAATAAAGATCTGAAGTGGGTGGGAAAGAGTCAGAAATTGAGTATAAAATCAGCAGAATCTACTCAGGTACTCATGTACCCAGTCACAGAACAACTCTGACACTCTCAGAGCCACTCACAGATACATTCAGACACTCATGCACCCACTCACAAAAAAACTCAGATACATTTATCCGTTCACGGACCCAGTCAGACGTTCATGCACCCTCTTATAAAATTGCTCATACTCTTTCCCACTGACAGGCCTACTCAGAGTCTCATGCACCAACTCACAGACCCACTCAGAGACTCAAGTACCTACTCACAGACTCACTCAGACACTGATGAACTCCCTCACAGACTGACTGTTACACATATGGAACCAATTGCAAACCTTCTCAGGAATTCTCACACCCACTTGCAGATCCATCAGACACTCACTCAGACACTCATGCACCCACCCAGATGCTCACGGACCCTCTCACAGACCCACTAATGTACCCATTCACACACCCAGTGAAACACTCATACACTCACTCACACACCCACTGGGACACTCATTCAATCACTCACACACTCACTCTCAACGGTTACAGATTGCAGTTAGGAAATCACATTTAAAAAAACCTAAGAAATTCACTGAGAAAAAACAATGGTTACAGGGATGTTATAGTTAGGAAAAAGTATTTAAAAAAATCTGTAGCAGTTCTCTGAAAATAACAGAGGTTACAGGGACATTATAGTTAGGCCCACATTTGACTCATACAACACCATTGAAATTCACCAGTTATATGTACCTGATCTAACTGTAACTTATACCGTCACACTGCACTGCTTATTACCTCACATATTACATCACTGATGACGTGGCCAGTGACATCACTGATGACATTACTCATGATATCCCAAATGATATCACTGATGATATCATCCACAGAATCACTCACACACTTACTCAGACACCCACACAATTTCTCATACACCCACTCACACACCTATGCAGCAACTAAAACACCCACTCACACACCCATACAACCACTTAGTCATCCAGAGAGCCACTCACACATCCACTCACTCACTTATAGATTCACTCATATAACCACTCACTCATCTATACAGCTACTTATCTAATCAGTCTATCAGATATACAGGTACTCACACAGCCACACACTTGCCTATACAGCCACTCACATACCCTCTTATTTACCCATAAAGCCACACACACACCCACTCACTCACTCATATAGCTTCTCAACAGAGCCACTCACACACCCATACAACCATGTACATACCAATTCCCACATCCATACGAGCACTCACACATTTACTCACCCTTCCATACAGCCACTCACACAGATACTCATTTCCCAATGCAGCCACTTACACACCCACTCACTTAACCAAACACCCACGCAAATAGCCACACATTCATCCATATATCCACTTGCACACCCAGTCACTCATCCATACAGCCACTCACACAGTCACTCATCCACCCATACAGCCACTCACTCACCCATACAGACACTAACAAGTCAAGTCAAGTCAAAAGTGCTTTATTCGAGTATTACTCATAAAAGCAAACATACAAACATATAATAAAAAACAATTAAATCTAAATAGTCATTATTGACATAAGCACATATCTTTAGAAGAACCAATTATTTTCAAAAAATAAATATACATAGTCACAGGTATAAAGTTCATTGGTGTTAAAAATACAGTTAAGTACAAAAAAAAAAAAAAAAACATTAAGATTTCATTTCCAGATGACACGATAAATTACACTAAAACAGAGAATAGACAATAATCTAGCAGTCTCTGAACATCTAGGCAGAGAGTAGTCACCGCACTAGCAATCTCTGCCTTATTATCCACGCCCACCCCAAATACTTTGCGGTGGCGATTATGATCCAAGTTAAGGTAGTCGATCTGACAATACGCAAAGCTACCATACTACTTTTAGTACCCAGATTCCTACACATAGGTGCCAGCCAAACTCGCCTTGGAGTAGAGTATAGTTTACAGGAGAACAAAAAATGACCAAGAGTTTCGTTACCTTCCCCACAAACTGGGCAGGTAGCTGGGCCTCCTTCCCTCCACTTAGATGTTAAATTACGAAGAGGAAGAGAGCCCGCCCTTAATTGAAAAAACAGTTTCCTGTCCAAAGGTTTGGATATATAATCCCAATACAGTTCATATATGGGGTACAATTTAACCTCAAGGAAACTAGCAGTCATGGACCCACAGTTGATGCTGAGCAATCTCCTATTAGCAACATGTTCCCAAAAAATATTTTTTAGGGTTGTCTTATTGGGAAATAATGCCCCAGCTGGGTCAGACCATAATGCATTTAGACCCAGTTCAGATTTTAATGATTTGAACCATCTAATTCTATTAAAGCAATCTGCTTTAATAACGTCAATGAATCCAGCCGCATAATGAGAGAGCTCAGGTGTGGTCCATAGCCTACGCCAATATAAAATCGGTCGTAGTTTGCCCATTTCCGAGATTTCTTTCCTGCCGAGCTCATATCTCAAAGGCAATAACGGACTACTCTGTGGAGTACCCGTTAGTTTCCTAAAAAAATTGTTCTCAGAGGTTTGTAACTCCTGCAAATTTTCATGCCCCCATAACTCAGCCCCATATAATGCTGACCCAATTGCTTTTGCCTCATATATGATCAGGGGTGGTTTGATCGGTTTGGTCAGTGATTTCCTATGCTCCTTAATAATGGTACCAGCTAATTGCTTGTGCCTTAATGTTGCAATATTTAGATGCTGGTTCCACCTATTATCGTTAGAGATAAGGATCCCCAGGTATGTGAATGATTTTACAACCTCGAGAGTGCGTCCACTCATGGTAATATTAGGTTTCAAATTTCTATGCGTGTTAAAAACCATGAGTTTTGTTTTAGACGCATTCACCTCCAGACCGTGGTCCCCACAAAACTTATCGAATATGGCCAATGCTTTTTGCAGACCACTTGGAGTTTTGGATAAAATTAACGTGTCATCGGCGAACATTAAAATCGGAACTTTTACACCTGCAAGAGAGGGAGCATCCACTGCCTGTGATTGAATGCGGGGGACGATGCCGTTAATAAAAAGGGTGAACAAAGTTGGTGCCATTGAGCACCCTTGCCGAACCCCACGCTCAACAGGAAATTCGGCTGTATCATTACCGTATCCCCCCATTGGATTTTAGCGTAGGTACCTTCGTGTAATCTCATGATCAAAGTCAGCAAGACTCCTGGGACCCCTAAGGCCACAAGTACTTCCCACAGTTTCGCCCTTGGTACCAGGTCGAAGGCAGCCCGCAAATCGACAAAAGCCGCATAAAGGCTGCCCCCACCTAGCACCACGGTCCTCCACTGAATCAGCTGGAACCGAAAAACTTGATCCACACTACTAGTAGCCCTGCGAAACCCAGCCTGGAAGGGAGATAGAATGTTATATTCTTCCGCCCAGTCGAGCAATCTGTTAACAATCACTCGCCCAACAATTTTTTGCACTGTATCAATTAAACTAATTGGGCGGTAGTTGCAAGGCTGGGCACGATCTCCCTTTTTATACACAGGAATAATTACAGCACCCCGCCATGATACCGGGATGGCTGCACCCTTAGCAATGTGGTTTATTAACAAGTAAATATATTTACACGACCTTCCAGTATCATTTAAAAAGACGTCCGCTGGGACCCCGTCTATGCCAGGAGCTCGTCCACTGTGTACGGTTTTAAGGGCCGACAGAATTTCACCCTGCGTGAAGACAATGTCTTCAGAAAATGTATAAATAGGGCAAGTACTATTTACAATCTGGTCCCTAATAGCATACTGATCACTAAAGAAATTTATCCAGGCGTCCTGTGGGACATTGTTATTACTTGCCTCTTCAGACCTTTCTTGTCCCCATTTGACAATATGCCAAAATAATCTAGAATCTTTTCGATCACTAGCACACTTCAACTTATCCCAATGGGCTTCGTCCCAGTCTCTTTTCGCCTTGGCAATACAAATTTTGTAAAACTTTCTGGCAGATCGAATAGCCCCCAGGTTTTTGCTCTTAATTGCCACTCCCAGAGAAATTTGTGCCACCTTGCAATCATGATTATACCATTTAGCTACTCTATAAACACGTGTCGTCGTAATTTCTTGGAAGAGAAACTCATGTACTTTGATAGTATTGACTTGACCCGTAATGTTCCCTGCCACACATTCTAGGGCCATAATAGCCTTATCGGTCGCAACTCCTATTTTTTCTATGGCTTGCTGGTCTGTCCTAACAATTGTCCATCTTAGCCTACGCATATCATTTGTTGGTACAATTAGCGGGGGTAGGGGATCATCCAGAGGATTAAAAGCATTGGATTCGGACGACCACCATTTGTGAGTAACACATAGTGGATTGTGGTCGCTCTCTAACATTTCTGTTACAACCATATCACTAACAGTTGACCAAAGGGAAAAGCTAGAAATGATATAGTCAATACGACTTTTGCTTCTCCCATTGTTAAAGGTCATAGCTGGTACTCTATCTGACTTTGTCCTTCCATTCAGAGCTCTTAACCCTTGTTCGAGGCACATTGCATTCAGACCCAAAATATCCTCTGTCCAACGAGTTACTGGGATAGTATCTAGTAAGGGGATATCCCATTGTTTGTCTTCCTCTACACCTAGGAAAGATTCACCAGTGTCTAGAGGTTCAAACATGCGGTTTAGATCCCCTGCAATTATTATATTTTTCCTACTAGAATGTGTCTCAAGGAGATTATACAGGGTAAGAAGAACCTCAGATTTTCCTGCATTTCCACCTCTGGAATATATATTATAAATATCGATGGATAAGGATAAATTACTCATGAGTCTAATGAGCTGAATATCTTTTTGACCAATCTCCACGCTTTTTCCGACAACCTTTAAGGATTGTTTGACCCATATAATAAGGCCCCCCATCGGGCGCCCTTTAGGGCCCTTAGAAGCTGGTACATGGAAATTTAGGTACCCCAAAGCAAAAACGGGGTCACAGGCCCATGTCTCCTGAAAGATACAAGCATCGAACTTGCTAACGAACCCAAACCAATCACCACAATCCAGCTTGGAACATAGCCCAGCCACATTCCAGGATAATAAATTCCCAAGATCATGTGCCATTACAGGTTTAGGGCTAGAGACGAGCCCATTCGACACAATATCGTCTATACCGTTGTTATTAGCATTTTCAATGATTAAACCAGCTATGGCCTCAAGATTAACAGTCTCAGGTCGAGTGCCTACTAGATGACCTAGCTCCCCAGTAGAGCGTGAATCAACTGAATGGTGAAATGGTTGTCAATCACAAGCATCCAAGTTTGAGAGGGCAGAAAATCTATTTTCCACACCTAGACCCCACTCGCGAAATCCAACATCATTACTACCCCTATTGGTCACAACGTTCCATTTGGTTCTTAGAATACTAGGATTCGGACCTCTTCCTTTCCGAGGATAAAAAAAGTCCAGGGTCAGTGGAACAATTGAGGTTGACCTTCGCTGTGGAGGCAAGATGTTAGGCAGGATGTTTGATAGTACCTCGGGGTCAGTGAAGTTAAGAACAACACAATCCCCCCTGTACCTCTTAACTCTATTACCAATCCACTCAACCCTCCTGGCATTAACAAGTTCTTCAGATAGTTGCTGCTTCCCCCAGGGGGATATTACCATGTTGTTTGTAAGCCACGATAAAGATTTATTTAATAAAGATGGAACTGATTCAACCTCCCCAGATGCCAAAGGGGGGACATTTGCAAGGACAAGAACTAATGGAGAGGCTTCAACTACAAGCTCGAAAGACCCTTTCCCCGTATTAGAATTAACTACAAGCTCGAAAGACCCTTTCCCCGTATTAGAATTATTAGTGGTGGAAATAGGGGGTACAACTCCAGAGGCACCACTAGTTACTTTAGACAGTGGTGCAGGAATAGAATCAGATCCACTATTTTCGCCAAATAGTGTTTTACTCGTTACTGGCTCTACCCTAGACACAGCGACTTCAGTAATGTTTCCTGCCTTCACCAAAGTTTTCTCTAGTAAACCTCCTAATCTATTAACCTCAGCGGTTAATTTATCAATTTTACTAACCAGAGGTTTAACTATACCTTTAATTTTTGTGTCCATCATGCTCCATAGTTTAGTAAATTGAGCATTGGAGAGGGTTACATAAGCTTCACTGAACAGATCATCCTCCTCATCCTCAGATGTTTTCCTTGGAGGGGTCGCAATTTTATTTCTACCAGATCTTAAACCCCCCCGTTTTGGGATAACCTTACTTTTGCCCCTAGTAACCCTCGGAGCTGGAACAGAGGTTACAATAGGGATAGGGGACTCAATATTGGTGGATATCACTGACACCCCTTCACTATCACTAATGGCTTCAGTAAGAGCAACTACGCCACTAGGCAAGATGGTATTTATATCGTGAAGAGAATCATGAGCCACACAAGATGTACTACTGTTATGTAAAACCGAAGAATCCCCTAACTCTTTATCGGCCATAAGAAATTGGTTAGATGAATCTAATCCCAGTGAGGATCTCCTGTCGCTGTTAATTTTTGCCACAACTTGAATAAGATAATTATCTATGGTGTTATTAGCTGGGATTTGTTTTTTCCCAGGCATGAATAAGGTGAACAATACACTTGGAACACAAGAATCAGTAATTGTTATGATTACCCTGAATAGTCCGAGCTGCTCATATGTCCGAGAATAGTTAAAAGAATTTTTCAGGCAGGGTCCCTGGCCCAACCCAACAGAGTCCAACCTCGGACGGCCTCAGATGGTCCCGCCCTTGTCCCGGGCTTCTCCCGCGACGCTCCCGCGACGCGGATGGCAATCACTCTATTTAAAGAAAAGGTGATGGACAGGGGGTGTGGCAGTCAATCAGGGAGAGCGGACCAGGTGTGTTAGTGGTCAGGCAGGGACTTCTGGTCAATGAAGTCCCTGCACGCTCTCAGCCCAGATACACACAGTCCTTCAGGGAAGCGCTACGGCGCTAAACAAACAATCCAGGAAAGTCAAAGCGGACGAAGCGGGACCCGCGAAGCGGGTCCGGCAAGGCGTAAATGAAGCAGGTAGCAAGTAGCAGGCGTTAGCAGAGTTCTCCAGTTGTTCAGCACAGCAGAGTGTTCCCCATACAGACACTAACACACCACTGACACACTAATACAGCCACTCACAACGGCCCCCACAATGCTAAGGATACCTGGCCTCCACCTTGGGGGTGCCCAGGAGTGGACGCCTCAGAGGGAAAGCCAGGATGGGTTCCACAGTGGTATTCGTACAAGCGCCTTGAGACCCTTGCGGGTGAGTAGTGCGCTATACAAGTATCAAATTTACATTTACATTTACACTCCACCATACAGCTAATCACACACTCATACAGCCACTCAGACACCCACTCACACACAGATACATACAGTGACACAGCCACTCACACCATATATGTTAGAAATAGTATCACTCATTAGTAGTACACAAGGTATACTAATTTAACTTTTGTGGTGCCTTAGTATACATGTATAACACTTAAACGTTTAGAAAACACATCACAATTACTGGATGATGCCATCAGTGATATCTTCCGTGATGTCATTTGAGATTTCATCAGTGATGTCACCGACCATGTCATGAGTGATGTAATATGTGAGGTCATATGCAGTGCATTGCGGGGGTGTAAGTTATAGTTAGTGCAGTTAAAACTAACTGGTGAATTTCAACATCAATTTAACCTTTGTTTTTTCAGTGAATATATATAAATGTGTGAGTGTGTGTGTGAGCATCTAGTTTCCCAGCTGCCAGCCAAATAGTACAAAATCTCTGCTATTTTCCCAACAGCCGGCAAAATAATACATACACTTCGACCAGCGGCCGTATAAGTAGTGTGAAGGAGGTCTTTATTTAGCTGATCATAAAGGAAAAATCAGACTCCAGGCAAGGGCAGTGTATCAGCCATCTTGTATTGGGGATGCAACATGTGTGAAGCATTTGTGTATAAGTGCTTAAAAAAAGTATAATAGTTTGCAAAATGAATTAAGCTAACCTGTTTACAGATAAAAAACATTAAATCAATTTTGAATAAAAATATTTATGGTATTTCAATATCCAAATAAGGCATGCAGAATTCAAACAGAAGCTGCAGGATATGGCACACAGATATTTCACACTTCATTCAGGGAGAATTGTTAGGCCCAGGATCCCTGGTTGGCTGAGGTAGGTACCTCAGGCCAAGTAGGGACCCACGTTCCAAAGTCAGGGAAAGGAAGGTCACCTTCTTAGATAGCCCTGCTCACCCCCTTGGTAGCTTGGCACGAGCAGCCAGGCTTATCTTCAAGGCAAATGTGTAAAGTATTCACAACCACGCTCACAATAATCCAATGATGACACCAAATATAGACTCCACACGAGTTTTATAAACACGAGTATAAACTTCATGTAAAAAGATATACGATAAGACCACATGATATAAAACCAACATATGAGGTTGTGTAATATGTCTCCTGGCCGGTTGTTAGGCCAGCCAGCCCTTGTAAGTTCTGGCGATGTCAATGAGCACTTCTAAACATTCTCCTGTACACCTACTATCATGTCATACAGTTCGTAATGCTAGAATCAGGCACTTTTGCAATGTAAAAATACTGTAATGCGTAACGTGGCAATCAGACACTCTGCAATGAAAAGAATGCAATGGGTAACGCAACAATCAAAAAATGATGCAATGCGTATACACTAATCAGGTGATTCGTTATGCAGGAATAATGCAATGTGCAATACGCTAATCAGGTAGTTGGTTATGCAGAAACAAGGCAATGCGTCATACGACAATCAGATAGTTGGTTATGCAGGTAAAAATGCCATGCGTCACACACTAATCAGGTAGTTCCTTATGCAGGAATAATGCAATGCGCAATACTCTAATCAGGTACTCCGTTATGCAGAAATGATGCGATGTGTAATACGACAGTCAGGTACTCCGTTCTGCAGAAATGGAATACTACGTAGTACACTCAGGCCCCGATCACCAGGCCTTAGGCGGTCTCTCCACCTCTCCTTCTGATTTTCAGTCAGCCTCTCACAGTTGCCCCCAACACAGTATGATGTAATCCCAAAGTGCAGCTTCGCAGTCCTGCCCCTGTACCCCCACTTCCTTGGCAATACGGACCGCGATACGAGCCGAAGCAGAGACTCGCGCTGCCAACATGAGAGGGAGGCAGAGAGCGTCTCACTCCGAGCCCGCACCCCCCCACAGGAGTCGACACACGTTACCTGGGGGACACAAACTCACTCTCCTCTCTTCGTTCAGCGGCTGGGTCTCCAATGCAGCTTTGTGAAATCGCAACAGCGGCTCAGGCCGGCAACTCAGCTCCTCCAGGACTACCGGTCTGGGCCACTTTAGTTATGAAGATCTCAGGCTGCCACAAAGCACACACACACAGCGTCACTGAGTCTTCCTTCACTCCGGGTGCACGATCACTGGGTACTCCACACACAGTTCTCAGGCTGCACAAAGATCACGCACACAGTGTCGCTGAGACTTTACTCCGGTGCACACGATAACAAGGCAAATCCTCACGAAAGTCTCACGGTGCACAATACATAAGCACACAGCGTCGATGGGACTCACTTGGATTCCGGCACACACGATAATAAGGCAAATCCTCATGAAGGTCTCACTGTGCACAACACACACACACACAGCGTCGATGAGTCTCACTTTGATTCCGGTGCCTCCGATCACAGGCCGATCCTCATGAAAGTCTCAGGCTGCACAAAGCACACACACACAGCGTTGCTGAGACTCACTTGGACTCCAGGCATCTACGATCACAGGGCAGTTCTTACAAGGGTCAGGCTGCAACAAACACGCACACACAGTGCCGCTGAGACTCTCCTGGAAACTTTTGTGTTCCTGTGTTTCCAAACAGGGAGCCAGCACACCTCAGACCCTTGGGGATAAGTTACTTCAGGACACAGCACACAGCAAAGTCCTTCATGCAGGGGGACACAGCACAGAGCAAAGTCCCTTTAGCCTTTCCTTGGTTAAAACAGCAAACTGCAGGCCAGCCCCAGATCACACAGCAAAGGTCAGTCCTATCCTTCAGTCTCTTCAGTTGCTTCTTCCTTGGCAAAGGTCCTCTTGACCACGAAGTAGCTCCAGTCTTGTTCACACTTGATCAAGCCATTCTCCAAAGTTCAGGGGTTCAGCTCTCATAGTTATACCCCTCAATGGCTTTGAAGTTTTTTTGTTTTGGGGGCACTGACCCCTGTTCAAACCATATCTAGGTGTCTCCCTGCCAGTGACACCTTTCTTCTTTTGTTTAGTGGGTGTCTGGATTCTCAATCACTCGGCAGCCAATTGTTTTAGAGCAGCAACCCAGGCCTCTTCACCTCTAGGGGCTTCTGTTCCCCCTACACTCCAGATGCAGGTCAGCCTGTTGCTGTCTCACCTCCTCCCCTGGGTCAAGACATTCCCCAGATCCTATAGATTTCAAATCCAGACAGTCAATCCACAGCCAGGTAGAGACACACAGAAATGTCAGAGCACAAAAACTCAACCACTTCTAAAAGAGTGGCTTCTGAACACAAAATGCAAAAACCACCTACATAAAAAGATGTGTTATTACATTGTGAGTTTAGCTATACTAAACTTCACCTTTCCTTCTTAAGCCTGTGGGAAGATAGGCTGGAAAACATATTACACGGCTTTCCCATTCTGTCCTATGGGCAAGATGGCCTTTTAACAGCGAAAAACGAAATGGAGATTATTTCACTGTCAGAACATGACACACACCTTAATACAAGTCCTACCTTTCACATGCAATGGCAGGCCTGAGGTCCCTTTGTAAAGCTACTTGTGTGGGTGGCACACGTAGTGCTGCAGGCCCACTAGTAGCATTTGCATTACCAACCCTGGCACACATAGTGCACTGTACTAGGAACTTTACTAGTAAAGCAAACATACCAATCTTGGACAACCAATTACCATCACTTTATACAGGGAACACTTACACTTTGACACTGATTTGCAGTGGCAAAGTGTCCAAAGCATCTGAGTCAGTAAACAAAATAGCGGAGGTAGAGGCAAAAAGTCAGGGGCAATCACACCAAGAAGTGCCAGATCTAACATGTGTCCCCCCTAGCCGAAAATTTGGGGATCTACCCACCATCATGGGAGTTCTCATCACTGAGGCGGAAAAGTCTGGACAGACCGCCGGCATTGGCGTGTTGTGTTCCAGGGCGGTGTTCCACCGTGAAGTCCTTTCCCTGTAGGGAGATGGACCACCTCAACAGTTTGGGGTTCTCACCCCTCATCTGTATCAACCATCTGAGGGGCCTGTGGTCTGTCTAAACCAGAAAGTGAGTCCTAAACAAGTAAGGCCTCAACTTTCTCAGTGCCCAGACTACAGCAAAAGCTTCCCTTTCAATTACACTCCACCTCTATTCTCTGGGAAGTAGCCTCCTGCTAATGAAAGCTACCGGTTGGTCCAAGCCCTCGTCATTAAATTGTGAGAGTCCCGCTCCCAGACCATGCTCTGAAGCATCCGTCTGCACTATGAATTCCTTGGAGAAATCAGGCGCCTTGGGCACCGGCGCCTTGCACATGGCTGTCTTCAGGGTATCAGAAGCGATCTGGCAGGCATCATTCCAGATCACTTTCATGGGCTGTTTCTTTGTCGTCAGCTCTGTCAAGTGGGCAACAATGGTGCCATACCCCTTCATAAACCATCAATAATACCCAGTGAGTCCTAGGAAGGCCCTCTCCCCTGTCTGGGTCTCGGGGGGTTCCCAAAGCCAGGTTGGTATCAATCTTTGCCTGTAGGGGTGCCACCCGCCGCTCCGTACCTGGTGTCCTAAGTACACCACAGAACCCTGCCCTATCTGGCACTTACTCGCATTGACAGTCAGCCCTGCCCTCTGCACCACTTCGCCGAGGTGTTGCAAATGTTTCTCCCAACTGGAGCTGAACACAGCAATATCGTCCAGGTAGGCGGCGTTGAATTCCTCTAGCCCATTCAACACCTGGTTCACCAGTCTCTGGAAGGTGGCAGGGCCGTTCTTCAACCCAAAGGGCATAACTCTGAACTGGTAGTGCCCCTCTCTCTTTGAGAACGCTGACCTCTCCTTGGCCCACTCGGTCAAGGCAATCTGCCAGTACCCTGACGTCAAGTCAAATGTACTGAGGTACAGGGCAGCTCCCAGCCAATCCTCAAGCTCATCAGCTCTGGGGATGGGGTGCGCGTCAGTCTTAGTGATGGTATTGAGCCCACTGTAATCCACACAGAACCAGAGTTATGGGGTGGCACCCAGCGCAGCATCTTTTGGCATAAAGACCACTGGGCTAGCCCAGGGGCTGCTGGATGGCTCAATCACCCCTAACACCAGCATCTTGGAAACCTCCTCCTTGATGCTGGTCCTGACCTTATCAGCTACTCTGTAAAAGTTTTGTTTTGCAGGCAGACTGTCTCCAGTGTCCACATCATGGACGCACCAATGGGTGACTCCTGGGGTCAGGGAGAACTGTGAGGCAAACTGACCCAATTCCTGGTGACAGTCCCTCTGCTGTTCCGGGGTCAGGGTAGGTGAGAGGTTCACCCCATCCACTGACCCATCCTTCTCCTTGGCTGACAGGAGGTCTAGAAGAGGTTCACTCTCCTCTTCTGCCCCGTCATCGGTAGCCAAGAGCATGGTCACCTCAGACCTCTCAAAGTATGGTTTGAGGCAGTTCACATGGAGGACCCTCAAAGGGTTCCTAGGAGACTGGAAGTCAACCAGGTAGGTCACTTCACTGCTGCGCTCCACCACCTCATAAGGCCCAGTCCACTTGTCCTGGAGCGTGCAAGGCTCCACTGGCGCCATCACGCACACTTTCTGCCCAGGTTAAAACTCAACCAGAGTGGCATTCTGGTCATACCACTGTTTCATCTCTTCCTGGCTGGCTTTCAGATTTGCCTGAGCGAGTTGTCTGAAACGCCTAGTTTGGTTCCTGAAGGCCAGCATGTAGCTATATACATTCTAGGTGGGGGTTACTAGGAGCCTTCTCCCAGCCCTCCTTCACCAAAATCAAGGGTCCTCTTACAGGGTGCCCATACAGGAGCTCAAATGGGCTGAACCCTAAGGACTTCTGTGGTACCTCTCTGTAAGCAAACAGCAGGCATGGTAAGAGGATGTCCCACTTATGCCTCATGGGTTCCTCAAGACCCATAATCATGCCTTTCAGGGTCCGATTAAATCTCTCAACCAGACCATTACCCTGGGGGTGGTAAGGCATGGTGAACTTGTAGGTTACACCGCACTCTTTCCACAGAGATTTCATATACTTAGATATGAAATTAGTACCCCTGTCGGAAAACACCTCTCTGGGGAACCCCACGTGGGAGAAATACCCATCAGTGCACGGCCCACCACGGGAGCTGTTACCATCCGGAGAGGGATGGCTTCCGGGTACCGGGTGGCATGGTCCACCGGGATAAACCTGTTGCCCATGGCTGTCTTGAGATCCAGCGGCCCCACAATGTCAATGCCCACCCTCTCAAAGAGGGTGCTGACCACAAGGAAAGGTTGGAGGGGAGCCTTGAGCTTCCTTCCATTCTTCTCACTTGCCTGGCAAGTCTGACAGGTCCTGCAATGAGTATCAGAATTCAGAACTCTTGCGCATTTGAGGCCAGTAAAAGTGAGTGACAAGCCTCTCAAAGGTCTTGTCCTGCCCCAAATGTCCTGCTAAAGGTACATCATGAGCCAACCCCACTATGAAGGCTCTGAAGCGCTGGGGTACCACCAGCGCACGGGCTGACCCAGGCTCAGCAACCCTAGGCTCACTGTACAGGAGATCATTCGCCCACTAAATCAAGCGTGATCCAGAATGATCACCTGCTGCCTGGTTTGCTGCCTGTTGCTGCAAACCCACAAGAGAAGGGCACCTCTTCTGCTCCTCACAGAATTCCTCCATGAAGGGCCCGCCTTCCTGCTGCCATTCAGTCAGCTCAGGTAGGTCCCCCAGCTCAGCCACTCGTTCCCCCATAGGTTCCAGGGCATCCCCCTCAAAGGGTGCCACCTCCAGGACCGTGGGAACCATGGGGGCCAGTTTCCCATGCCCCCTGCCTCTTCTCTTTATGGCAGCCACCTGGGCCACTGTTTCAGGCTCCAGGTCCTCTTGAATACCTTTACTGGTGGCCGTAGACCGAGTGGTTACACAAGCCCACTCAGGCAGACCCAACATCTCGAAATGCGCCTGGCACTCCACCTCCTTCCACGGGGAGCTCGCTAGGTCGTTTCCAAGCAGACAGTCTACAGGCATGGAAGGACTTACCACGACCTTCAAAGAACCTGAGACCCCCCCACTCAAAGGGAGCCAGTGCAACCTTGCAAAGGCGCACTGAGTTGTCTGCTGCAACTACAGGGTGGAGCACATCGGGAATTACCTGCTCTTCAGACACCCACTGACACCTGACAGATGTCAAACTAGCTCTGGTGTCCCTCAGAGCCTCCACCCTCTTTCCATTGATGGTCACCCACTGCCTGTATTTTTAGTATTCTTAGGCATAGAGATTTCCTGGACCATCTCTCTATCTCCCAATGAGACCAGGGTCATAACGAGTTGCTCCTCCCCATTCCAAGAAGGACTCAACTCCTCGCCCAACGCTACACTCAATAATCCTGGTGTTGGAGCACCAGTGGGTGCAGATGATTTCTTGGGGCATTTAAGGGAAATATGACCCACTTCCTTACAGGAGTAACAAGTAAGAGAACCTCGGTTGTCCTGCTTGCCCTTATGGGGCCAGAACCCTTTTAGCCTATGGGGACTGGGACCCTTTCACCTGGGAAGTACTGTGGGGCCCTTTAGAGAACCCCTTGTGGTTACCCTTGTCCTCCCCCACCTTCTGCGGGGGACCCTGTACACTTTTGGTAGTTGTACCTCCAATCCCCTTGTGGACCTGGGTACTGGTCCAGCAGTCCGCCTTTTCAGCAAGCTTACTGGGATCAGTCAGCTTACTGTCCAAAAGATGCTGGCGCAGCTCTGGAACACACAGACTACTAAAGTGCTCCCAACTAATTAAATCGGATAAGCTCTTAAAATCAGTTGCCTTGCTGCCCTTCATCCAACCATCCAGTGCACGCATGTATGCATTCCCAAGTACTCGATTCCTGTTTCTTGAAGTTCCTCAATTTCTGACGATACTGTTCAGGAGTGAGCCCATACCTGAGGCATAAAGTTTCCTTCATATTGGCGTAGGTCAGTGTTCCCGCCCTCCCTAAAGGGGGTAAGACTTCCCTACCAGAAGCCTCAAAGTGTTTCCATAGGCCCGCCCCCCAATGCTTCTCGGGTACCTCATTCATCCTAAGTGCGATCTCATATGCTGTGCACCACGCATATATAATCACCCCTCTGGTAATCTCGCACTATTTCTTGGAAATGTACACCTTCCCCACTGGCACTGGTTGTACGCTGCCACCATTTGAACTGGACTCGGCCTGTTTAACCTTCATTTCCAGTTTCCTCAAGCTTAACTCATGAGCTAAGAGCATCTTTTTCTCTTCCAAGGCGAGAGCATTCCTACTCTCATCTGCTCGCTTTTCACTTTCAATGAGCAGCTTCTTCTCCTCTGCCTAAGTTTAAGTTTCAACACCTCCAACTCATGCTTTTTGACCCTTTGGTTTTCCTCCAACTCCTCTGGTGAAAACCTCCTCCCTGAATGGCTACTACCAGCCCCTGAAGCTGGTGCCTCCACTGGCAAATCCTGTAGACCAAATCCATTTTCTGAGTTATCCTCATCCACCTCAACATCTCCCGCCTCCTGAGTCCCTTCGGCTTCCCACCAGGCCCTAAAGGCCACTTGCAGCTCCTCCTTCTTGGCACTACTTTTCATGGGACATCTCAAAGCTCTGCAGAATTGCCTCAATTGATCAACCTTGTAGGCAAGCAATGCCTCAATGTTGAACTCTGATTCTGCAGCCTCACCGGCTCCTGGAACCCTCTGAGACATGATGTGTGCTTAAAGGTTGCTCAAAACAAAACCAACTAGAACCAACAAATCAAGAACACAATATGTGGTTGCATCGTGGTCTCAGCTATTTATGATGTACACCAATTACTGTGAGTGAATTTGCAAATACACATTGAAATCCCACACCGCTAACCGCCAAATGTTAGACCTGGGATCCCTGGTTGGCTGAGGAAGGTACCTTAGGCCAAGTAGGGACCCACGATCCAACGTCAGGGAAAGGAAGGTCACCTTCTTAGATAGCCCCGCTCACCCCCTCGGTAGCTTGGCATGAGCAGCCAGGCTTGTCTTCAAGGCAAATGTGTAAAGTATTCGCAACCAAGCTCACAATAATCCAATGATGATACTACAAATAGACTCCACACGAGTTTTATAAAACGAGTATGAACTTTATGTAAAAAGATATACCGTAAGACCACACAATATAAAACCAACATATGAGGTTGTGTAATATTTCACCTGGCCGGTTGTTAGGCCAGCCAGCCCTTGTAAGTTCTGGCGATATTAATGAGCACTTCTAAATATTCTCCTGTACTCCTAATATCATGTCATACAGTTCGTAATGCTAGAAGCGTAGCAATCAGACACACTGCAATGAAAAGAATGCAATGCGTAATGCAACAATCAGGCACTTTGCAAGGTAAAATAATGCAATGCGTAATACAACCACCAGATATGTCGTTCTGCAAAAATGAGGCAATGCATATACACTAATCAGGTAATTCGTTATGCAGGAATAATGCAATGCGCAATACGCTCATCAGGTAGTTCGTTATGCAGAAACAAGGAAATGCATCATACGACAATCAGGTAGTTGGTTATGCAGGTAAAAATGCCATGTATCACACACTACTCAGGTAGTTCGTTATGCAGGAATAATGCAATGTGTAATACTCTAATCAGGTACTTCGTTATGCAGAAATGATGCGTTGTGTAATACGACAGTCAGGTACTCCCTTCTGCAGAAATGGAATACTACGTAGTACACTCAGACCCCAATCATCGGGCCTTAGGAGGTCTCTCCACCTCTACTTCTGACTTGCAGTCAGCCTCTCACCGTTGCCCCCAACACAGTATGATATAATCCCAAAGTGCAGCTTCGCACTCCGGCCCCTGTACCGCCACTCCCTTGGCAATACGGGCCGCGATACGAGCCGAAGCAGAGACTCGCGCTGCCAACACAAGAAAGAGGCAGTGAGCGCCTCCATGCTAGCCCACTCCCCGCCCCAGGAGTCGACACACATTACCTGGGAGGCGCGAACACGCTCTCCTCTCTTCTTCCAATGGGTGGGCCTCCAATGCAGCTTTGTGGAACGGCAACGGCGGCTCAGACCAGCAACTCAGCTCCTCCGGGACTGCCGGTCCGGGCTGCTTCAGTTACAAAGACCCCAGGCTGCCACAAAGCACACAGCGTCGCTGAGTCTCCCTTCCCTCCGGGTGCATGATCACTGGGCACTCCACACACAGGTCTCAGGCTGCATGAAGATTACGCGCACAGCGTCGATGAGACTCACTTGCATTCTGGTGCACACAATAACAAGGCAAATCCTCACGAAAG
Source organism: Triturus cristatus (assembly GCF_964204655.1). NCBI lineage: Eukaryota > Metazoa > Chordata > Amphibia > Caudata > Salamandridae > Triturus > Triturus cristatus. Next base: position 79,861,703 of record NC_140588.1, read on the forward strand.
TCTCACGGTGCACAACGCACAAGCACACAGCGTTCGATGAGACTCACTTGGATTCCGGTGCCCCCGATCACAGAGCGATCCTCATGAAGGTCTCAGGCTGCACAAAGCACATGCACACAGCGTCGCTGGGACTCAATTGAACTCCAGGCGCCTACGATAACAGGGCAGTTCTTACCAGGGTCTCAGGCTGCAACAAGCACGCACACACAGTGCTGCTGAGACTGTCCTGGAAACTTTTGTGTTCCTGTGTTTCCGAACAGGGAGCCAGATCACCTAAGGCCCTTGGGGATAAGTTACTCCAGGACACAGCACACAGCAAAGTCCTTCAAGCAGGGGGACCCAGCACACAGCAAAGTCCCTTTAGCTTACCCTTGGTTAAAACAGCAAACTGCAGGCAAGCCCCAGATCACACAGCAAGGGTCAGTCCTATCCTTCAGTCTCTTCAGTTGTTTCTTCCTTGGCTTAGGTCCTCTTCACTAGGCCTGGGCTAAATTTCCGTTCCGCTCGCGGAAATTGCGATAATTTGACATTTTTGCGTTCCGCGGAGAGCGCGAAAATGTCAAAATTTCCGCAGTCCGCAGCTTAGCGATAATTTGTTTCTTGCTCGCGCTGTAAAATAATAAATTCTCGCGCGCGCGATCGCCTTACCTGAATCCCTGCGTTCGCCGACAAGTTTTCCCGATCCGGTCGCGTTCTCCACGAGATGTTGGATTGTTGGTAGCCATATGCGCTGTCTCGCGACAGTTCGCGCCCGCAGTAATGTCATGCGTCGCGCGATCACGTCTTTCTTCTCGCGATCATGCACCGCGAGAAGAGTGAAAACAAGATGGCCGCGCCCGCGAGCAACCGCATGGGTAAGTTGGCGAGCCGCGACCACGCAGAAAATACCGCGAACGGGCGGGAAAAAAACTTCCGCATCTTCGCGATATTTCCGCGTGTTTGCGGAGATTTTTAATATTTTCGCGATAATTTGCGAAAGTCACTTTCGCAAATTCCGCCCACCCCTACTCTTCACCACGAAGTAGCTCCAGTCTTATTCACACTTAATCAAGTCATTCTCCAATGTTCAGGGGCTTCCGCTCTCATAGTTATACCCCTCAATGGCTTTGAAGTTTATTTGTTTCAGGGGGCACTGACCCCTGTTCAAACCCGTTCTGGGTACCTCCCTGCCAGTGACACCTTTCTTCCTTTGATTAGTGGGGGTCTGGATTCTCAATCACTCGGCAGGGGATGAGCCAATTGTTTTATAGCAGCAACCCAGGCCTCTTTACTTCTAGGGGCTTCTCCTCCCGCTACACTCCAGATGCAGGTCAGCCTGTTGCTGTCTCACCTCCTCCCCTGAGTCAAGACATTCCCCAGATCCTATCACTTTCAAATCCAGACAGTCAATCCACAGCCAGGCAGAAACACAGAAATGTCAGAGCACAACAACTCAGCCACTTCTAAAAAAGTGGCTTCTGAACACACAATGCAAAAACCACCTACATAAAACGATGAGTAATTACATTGTTAGTTCAGGCATACTAAACTTCACCTTTCCGTCTTAAGTCTTTGGGAAGATAGGCTGGAAAACTTATTACACAGCCTTCCCATCCTGTCCTATGGGCAACATGGCCTTTCAACAGTGAAAAACGAAATGGAGATTATTTCACTGTCAGGACATGACACACACCTTAGTACATGTCCTACCATTCACATGCACTGCACCCTGTCCAGGGAGTACCCTAGACCTACCATAGGGGTGTCTGATGTGCCTATAAAGGGAAGGGTAAGGTCTGGCAAGTGAGTGCACTTGACAGAACAACATGGCAGTTTAACAAACTGTGTGCAGGCCCTGCAATGGCAGGCCTGAGTTCCCTTTTTAAGGCTACTTGTGTGGGTGGCACAAATAGTGCTGCAGGCCCACTAGTAGCATTTGCATTACCAGCCTTGGCACACATAGTGCACTGTACTAGGGACTTTACGAGTAAGGCAAACATACCAATAATGGACAACCAATTACCATTACTTTATACAGAGAACACTTACAATTTGACACTGATCAGCAGTGGCAAAGTGTCCAAAGCATCTAAGTCAGTCAAAAAAATTGCGGCGGTGGAGACAAAAAGTCTGGGGTAATCATGCCAAGAAGTGCCAGGTCTAACAAGAATACATTGTATTTTTTTAATGTTCATCATGCTCCTTTGATGATTTTTGGGAGCTGGTCTCTTTTTGGGAATTTTATGGGAGACCATGTACTAGCCTTAAACATCTGTTTAAGGGGGATTGAGCTTGCTTATTATTTGAGATCTAGCAATACAGCAGCAGTCAACAAACAGCAGCAAACAGGGAATTCAAACTGAGAGGTGGTATCTGGCCTCAAGAGGAGAGAACACGTGGAGTAGGTAATTGGTGTTTGGGGAACAGTGCTTTGGGGCACTTGAAGGAGATAAGTTGATTGAGATAATGTTATGGGGCTTCTGTAGGATGTGGAAGTGAAAGAAAGAGAGAGATAAGTAATTTATCTGGGCAGCTGACAGAAGGAGTTCACTCTGCTGCCTGTGAATAAACACAATTGTTCTTACTATTAACCCAGCAGAGTAGGTTTAGGACATTGATGCTTAATGGGCCCATGTCATGAGTGGCCCTTTCAGTCACACTGACATTTTAGCCACTTGCACAATGCATCTTGGGAATGGTAGTTTTGATTTTTAACATGTTAAGCAGGTATTTTAAGTAGGCAAGTTCCTGTCTCTATTGGGCCCTTATTTCTGTGTTTGATAGTGCTATGCCAGAAAAAGAAAATAAATCTGTGTGACAGGCTTTGAGGCGTTATCTGACTAAAGCCTTTGTGGGGGGGATACTGAGGAAGGAAGCAGTAGGAGGATGAGAAATAGGAGTATAAGAGTTAAGAGGTGGATCACTTGAAGGGACTGCAAATCTCACAATGCACTTGGCCAAATTCTTAAAAGTATGTATGAAAGAAAGGGAGCAACCCCACTATACAAGAGACAGGGTACCACAGGTAAAGAAAAAAGAAGACTCTCTTGGGATTAATATTAATCAAAGATAAGCTCAAGATGTTCAAACACCCACATTCAACATACAAACAGTTTCAAGACTTACGTATATACCGCTCAATGAACCCAAACAACTGTAATACACATAGGGGCAGGGAACTCAGAAATCCATATTAAAAATCATTCATTTATTAGTATAATTCTTATAGTGCAGTTAAAAACAGAATAAAAAAGTAATTCAAACAGTACATCAAATTAAAAATAAACAGATAAAAAGCTTTGAGAGACAGAAAAAAATGCGAGACAATCAAAACATCAAAAGTGACGTTGCTTTAAAAAGGAATCATGAAATAATAATAATTTCATCAGTCCATTATATTGTAATGTTATTGGACATGAGGAGGTTCCTTGAATGCAACCATATACCAAAAGAAGCGTCAACGCTTTTCGGTGGCGATGAATTATTAGAACATCACCTTCATCAGGACATTAAAAATGTTTGTCTCTCTCATAGATGATGTGATTTCAAAAATCCTATTTAAAAAAACAAATACAGACAATGTGTGAACTAAACCAATATATTACACAGGAAATACAATTATAACATGAACACCTATTTCGTCTGAGAATATTAAATAAACAACATGAACACCTATTTCGTCTAAGACTATTACATAAAAGTCAGAATATTATCTCATTGTACCTTATAAAACTCAAATTGAAATGCAAGACCACATCTTGCAGTATAAACTGTTTATTGTCCCCATGTGTACACGGTTGTCTAAACGGTTCACCTCACCTATGATTCATACAGCACTCATGCAAACATACCAGAGCAATTATTATCAATCTTATGTATACTAAAACAAGTATTATCATGGGGGTACGTCCTTCAGTGGTTCACTTGTGTGGATGGGATCCTCTAGTCTTATTACCCTGAGGCGTATTATCATTAAATTTCGATCTATGATGACATGCCCATGGGAAGAGTCATTATTTTAATCCCCATAGATCGTAGCCAATGGGTGGACTTTTGAATGTTTTCTAGCAGTATTATTATAAATATTTTTGACTTAACACCCACCTATCGATGATCCCAAAAATGGACTTGATTGTAAATCCGTGTCTGAATCCTTCATGGATACCAGGAAAATGCCTATAATATAAACCAAGATTGGTGTAAAACTAGTCAGACTCTACCCACTGCGTTAGCTGTCCTTCCGCTTATGTAGCAACCATGCTGTTTTTAGTAATTATAGTCTCGTGGCACAACGTATGCAGGATACTCCCTAGTACGGGAGCAGAAAGATATTACCAGATGCATCATAAATTGTTATTTATCCATAGTTTCATGTGCTACATATATACCACCAATAATTACGTAAGCCCACTCACCTTATTCGTGGTGTAGTGATATGCCTATGTAGTTCATGACCTAATAGTTTATGCCAGTCCTGTATATCACGCCTGTCAACTCGTTGCCTGAGAATATACACCTGAAAAACGATAAAATAACCTGGTATTTCTAAAACCTACATCAAATCTCAACTGACTACATTTTAGTTGTGAGTCAAATTCCCATGCTGTCATCCCGTGTGAAAAACGCGTCTTGGTTCCATAATGTGATGACGACATGCTATCGTTCTCAAATTTAATAAGGACCCTGAACTGATACCGAATGTCTGCTGTATTCTGTCTGATGATAGCATTGGTGTCACAGAAAATCCCGTACGATATACTACCCACACCGTCCAATAATATCAAAATAATTTAATTAATTTTTTATCTGCATTGGCTAAATATATCGGCAATGCCTCATATTCATGGGAGACACAAGAGGATACTAAATAATGAGCGTATCGCATTGCACAACCTAAAGCGCCCTCGAAGTTTAAAAAGTCAGTAGACCTGGGGAAAGAATGCCATAAATCCCCACGCTCTTAGGGACCGTACTGAGCTCCTGATGAAAATTACCTTCTGACGTAGTTGTATCGCGTGCGGACATCACCCCACGTTGTATTCTTGGTTTCAGATTCGATAGCAAAAAACCCTTACTGCTGCCCTTCTTTTAAATGGTACCAAAATTACATACACCTGTGTTGATACGTCATTGATGCGTCATCAATGTCTGACTCGCATTACATTCTCGGGTTGTTAAAACGTTCAGCTTAATGTATTAGACCCGTGATAGCTGAGGGTAGTGGGTCCCACCTAGCCATTCTAATTAAAGGAGCCATGCTTTCTATGTTGAATATGTATTGCATGGAGTTGTACTGTTGTTAATAAAGTTTATTTCAACAAGTCATTATATTATATGTATATATGGATATATGGATAGGTACAAATTAAATGAAGTAAAACTAAATCCTCATAACTTTGTGTTTGACCAGATGGAAATCCGATCAAATTACTGGGTATTAAAACGTTCAGCTAAATACATTAGACCGATGATGGCCAATGATGGTGGGTCCCACCAAGCCATTCTAATTAAAAAGGGCCATGCCTACAACGATGAATCTGTCTTGCCTGGAGTTGTCCTATTGCTAATAAAGTTTGTTTCAACAACCCGCTAATATTATATGTATAAATGGATAGGTTCAGTTTAAGACACAGATGAAGTAAGCACTAATTCCTCATAATTATGTGTTTGCTCAGATGGAAATCCTATCCAACTACTGGTACAGTATTCCTATGAGGAACTATATAGATGGATATCTTGGTGCGTTTAATTGGAGGCCGACCCGGGGCATAGGATACACGCAGAACAGTAGTAGATGGCCGGTTCAAATACCCCTTATTCCACATGTGACCACACCCAGGTATCAAGCCCCACTTTACACTATAATCAAGGTAACCAGACTAAGTTTAATTTACAGTAAATGGAATGAAGAAACTCACCCCATGAGTTTCATCCAATCCTCCTTGGTATTGAGCCCTGTCCTAATACTGTCTAAAATTTAGATGTACCACTGTTCACGATTCTTACGTTTGAGAGTTAAGTCTCCTCCTCTTTTGTTGCCTACTATCCTCTCAATGATGAACCATTTAAAATCAATACACGATTGACCCTTAGAGCTTCGGACACGACTATTGGAACACAAGTCGGCGATTAAAAATAATAAGGAAAATGCCCCACTTGTAAATCATTTTAGATCTAAGGGTCACTCGTGTATTGATTTTAAATGGTTCATCATTGAGAGGATAGTAGGCAACAAAAGAGGAGGAGACTTAACTCTCAAACGTAAGAACCGTGAACAGTAATACATCTCAATTTTAGACTGTATTAGGACAGGGCTCAATACCAAGGAGGATTGGATGAAACTCTAGAGTGAGTTTCTTCATTCCATTTACTGTAATTTAAACTTAGTCTGCTTACCTTGATTATAGTGTAAAGTGGGGCTTGAGACCTGGGTATGGTCACATGTGGAATAAAGGGTATTTGAACCGGCCATCTACTACTAGCCAATGTGGATAAAAAATAAATTAAAATATTTTGATATTATTGGATGGTGCGGGTAGTATATCGTACCGGATTTTTTGTGACACCAATGCTATCATCAGATAGAATACAGCAGACATTCGGTATCAGTTCAGGGTCCTTATTAAACTTGAGAACGATAGCATGTCGGGATCACATTATGGAACCAAGACGTGTATTTTCACGCCGGATGAGGGCATGGGAATTTGACTCACAACTAAAATGTAGTCAGTTGAGGTTTGATGTAGGTTTTAGAAATACCATGTTATTTTATCATTTTTCAGGTGCATATTCTCAGACACCGAGTTGACAGGTGTGATATACAAGACTGGCATAAACTATTAGGTCATGAACTACATAGGTATATCACTACACCACAAATATGCTGAGTGGGCTTACATAATTATTGGTGGTATATCTGTAGCACATGAAACTATGGATAAACAACAATTTATGATGCATCTGGTAATATCTTTCTGCTCCTGTATTAGGGAGTATCCTGCATACGTTGTGCCACGAGACTATATTTACTAAAAACAGCATGGGTCCTGCATAAGCGGAAGGACAGCTAACACATCCATACAGATTAATGTTAGAGAGAACTTGCACTTTTAAAATGGTATGTATCATCTTTAGAGTGTAACGAATATCACCTAGAGTGGGTAGAGTCTGACTAGTTTTACACCAATGTTGGTTTATGTTATAGGCATTTTCCAGGTATCCATGAAGGATTCAGACACGGATTTACAATCGAGTGCATTTTTTGTGATCATCGATAGGTGGGTGTTAAGTCACAAATATTTATAATAATACTGCTAGAAAACATTCAAAAGACCACCCATTGGGTACGATCTATGGGGATTAAAATAATGACTCTTACCATGGGCATGTCATCATAGATCGAAATTTAATAATAATACGCCTCAGGGTATGCCTTTATAATAAGACTAGAGGATCCCATCCACACAAGTGAACCACTGAAGGATGTACCCCCCATGATAATACTTGATTTAGTATACATAAGATTGATAATAATTACTCTGGTATGTTTGCATGAGTGCTGTATGAATCATAGGTGAGGTGAACCGTGTAGACAACCATGTACACATGGGGACAATGAACAGTTTATACTGCAAGATGCGGTCTTGCATTTCAATTTGAGTTTTATAATGTACAATGAGATAATATTCTGAATTTTATGTAATGCTCTTAGACGAAATAGGTGTTCATGTTGTTTATGTAATATTCTCAGACAAAATTGGTGTTCATGTTATAATTGTATTTCCTGTGTAATATATTGGTTCAGTTCACACATTGTCTGAATTTGTTTTTTTAAATAGGATTTTTTAAATCACATCATCTATGAGATAGACAAACATTTTTAATGTCCTGATGAAGGTGGTGTTCTAATAATTCTTCGCCACCGAAACGCGTCAACGCTTCTTTTGGTATATGGTTGCATTCAAGGAACCTCCTCATGTCCAATAACATTACAATATAATGGACTGAGGAAATTAATATTATTTAGTGATTCCTTTTTGAAGCAACGTCACTTTTGATGTTTTGATTGTCTCACACCTTTTTCTGTCTCTTAAAGCTTTTCCTCTGTTTATTTTTAATTTGATGTACTGTATGAATTACGTTTTTATTCTGTTTTTAACTGCACTATAAGAATTATACTAATAAATGAATGATTTTTAATATGGATTTCTGAGTTCCCTGCCCCTTATGTGTATTACAGTTGTTTGGGTTCATTGAGCAGTGTATACGTAAGTCTTGAAACTGTTTGGATGTTGAATGTGGGTGTTTGAACATCTTGAGCTTATCTTTGATTAATATTAATCCCAAGAGTGTCTTCTTTTTTCCAAGTCCTTTAAAGTCCACTGGATGAACTTCAGGCTGGAGACTTTTGACGGAGATGATGCAGGTGAGCTCTGGTAAACTGTAGCATGCGGGGAGTCAACTCTTTAATCCTTTTGAAGCAAGGTGCATCCACAGGACTGTAATTCCAGAAAGGGCAGCAGGAACAGTCAGTCAGCATGCAAGTTCTGGTAGTGAAAATCAAGTTTCCAGGCTGACAATCCTTCTTCTTCTCTTAGTTTCAAGCAGCAGATCTGAGAGGATCAGCTCCTCTCAGATATGCATTCAGTGTTTTCTGGAGTCAAGCAGGAGAGCACTTAGGTGCAAGGCAACACCCCAGAGCATGACCTCTTCCTTCAAAGTGTGTCATATTCTCCCAGAAAACACTAATCCTCCCAAAGTATGTCTGAGATCTCAGAGGAGGAGCATGAATTAGCTAACCTAATCTCCAGTATTGCTAATTTCCGTAGGTCTACTCCCCCAACATCTGCATATTCCTCCCTTAAGCCTGCAATCTGGCTGTGTCAGAGGGTATGGGGGTAGGCAGACTGGCATTCCCTGCCTGCCCTGTTCCTCCCTTGAAGCCTCCTGCTTTATGACCCCTCCCCCATGCTCTGACATTCCTGTGTAGCAGAGCTCTCTCCACCAAATAGCCTCTCCCCTGGTGAGCCACTTACCACTTCATCAAAGCAGCCTGGCTAATCCTGTTAACTCTGACCAATCAGGGAGGATGTCAGGAAGGCTGCATTTTGGCTTACAAAGACTTATAGCTTATTTTCCATACAATCTAGAATAAATTCAATAACAGCATATTGTTGGATGTATCAATACCATTCACCTAAGTCTTTGAATGATATGTTTTGCAATTTCTAGCAATATTTATGCATTCATAAACTATTGCAATGTTATCCTATGGGGCCTGAAAAATAATGGGGAAACTGAAAGGAGCAGTTTCTCCATCACCAGGACATATAAAACATATTTCATAAAAGTTCTGCTTATAGGTACATACCCCCATCCCCTGGGAAACCTAGGGGAGGCCTTGGGGGTTATGAATATTGTATTGTATTGTATTGTGATTTGTAAAGCGCGATTGCTGCCCAGTGGGCGTCCAAGCGCTAAGGCATAAAAAACAGAACTGATGAGTGATGGAAAACGAGCTTTAGGTGGATCTAGCAAACAAGTAAGTTTTCAGCTGCTTGCGAAATGAGAGTAGGTTGGGATTGGACCTGATTTGTAGCGGGAGTGTGTTCCACATCTTCGCAGCGTTTAAGGAGAACATCCTTCCTCCGGTTCTGGCTCTCCGCACTCTTGGGACAACGGCTAGAAAGGCTTCCGTAGATCGGAGAGTTCTGTTAGGATGGTATTGAGTGACCAGTTTGTTAAGGATCCTAGGACCGGACCCCCAGAAAGCTCGGTGGGCGATGCATAGTGCCTTAAATGCCACTCTCTGCTTTACTGGGAGCCAGTGTAGGGTGACCAGGGCGGGTTTTGCAGACTGTGTCCTCGGAATCTGCATCAACGCGCGGGCTGCGCAGTTCTGGACGACCTGCAGTTTTCGCATGGACAGCTCTGGGGCTCCCACATACAGAGCGTTATTTGAGTCCAGCCGGGACTGGATCAGGCCCTGAACTGCCACTTGTTTGGCTTCCATTGGGAGGAGGGGGAGGACCTTCCTTAATGTTCTAAGTAAGCCAAAACAAATAGCGGATAGTTTGGTAGCCTGGGTGGAGAAGGAGAGGTTTTTATCCAGCCATACTCCCAGGCTTTTTACACTCTCTTTGGGGGTGGGAGGGGTGCCCAAGCATCCAGGCTACATGGAGGGGAATAGAGTGGGTGAAGTAGAGCCTAGGAGCATGAGCTCCGTTTTGTCTCCATTCTGCTTTAATGAAGAGCCTGTCATCCACTTTTTTATATCCTCTAGGCAGTTCATCAGGTTTCCTGAGGTGTGGCCGGTGCTTTCCTGAGTCAATGAAACCACTAGCTGGGTATCGTCGGCATATGATACAATTTTTATGCCTTACGGTTCGACGAGCCCAGCCAATGGTTTCATATAGACATTGAAGAGCACAGGGCTCAGAGAGGAGCCCTGTGGTACTCCACAGTCTAGGGGTTTTCTGACTGATGTTATGTCCCCATCGAAGATCTGGAAGGATCTGTTATGCAGGAATGATTCCAGCCATTTTAGTGCGTCGCCTACGACACCGATGTTTTGCAGACGGTTCAGCAGAGTGGCATGGCTGACAGTGTCGAAGGCTGCACTTAGATCAAGGAGGATCACTGCCACTGATCCCCCCTGATTCAGTATCCTTCGAGACTCTTCGACGACTGCCAGCAAAGCAGTTTCCATACCATGTTTTGGCCTGAAACCTGTCTGGGATGGATCCAGGAGTGCATGGTTTTCCAGAAATTGTGTCAGCTGGGTATTTATGTGTTTCTCTAGCACCTTACTTACCCAGGGAAGTAATGAAATTGGGCGGTAGCTAGAGTGATCTTCTGGATTAAGGGTGGGTTTCTTTAGCAGAGCCCGCACCATGGCTCTCTTACATCCGGTTGGTACTGTGCAGGATGATATGGATGAGTTAAGGAGCTCTAGCACCACTGGAAAGATGGCTTGGCCTGCCTGGAGCAGTATTTCTGGTGGAGCCGGGTCGAGGGGGGACCCAGATTTGACTTGGACTGCCAGTTGTTGCAGTGTCTCCAGATTTAGTGGGGGAAAATGGTCCAGCATAGGCTGTCCTTGTAGGGGGGAATTGTTCAGGGGTCTTTGATTAGTTGAATTGTTAGCTGTTACCGGGAAAGCAGAATAAATCTGAGTGACTTTATTGTGGAAAAATTCTGTAAGTTCATTTCATTGCTCTAATGATTTCGGGACTGGGGGGGCAGTGTTGACGGTAATGCATTTTTTGACCAGATGAAAGATCTCCTTGGGTTTTGATTTTGCTGCCATTATTTGGTCTGCAAAGTAGGAGGACTGAGTTGTTCTCACCCCATTTCTGTAGGCCTTAATAGCCTCTTTGTATTGTTTTTTATTTTCCGGGAGGAAATCTATCTCCAAGCTCTCTCTTTTTTCCTGCAGAGGCGTTTCAAGTCTCTCAGGGAATCTGAGAACCAGGGAGCAGACTTGTGTAGTCTCTTGGGAGCGGATTTTCGTAGAGGAAGGATCGTGTCCAATGATTTCCTGATCCAGCCCTCATAGTTGTTATTTGCTTGGTTGGGGTTTGTACAGGGAGGTGGGCGGGAGCCTTCAAGGATAATTGTCCAGGGCTCTGTGGAAAGTTTTTTCCAGTTCCTCCTGGTTATGGGACGGGGAGGCAGTGAGGGAAGTTTGGTGGTAGACCAGGTAAATGGGATGAGGAAATGGTCTGTCCATGGGAGGCGGGTAGGTTGCCCGACCGATAGTCCGGTGCAGTTACTAAAGATTGGGTCGAGCAAGTTTCCCTTTTCATGGGTGGGGGACCTAACCAACTGAGTCAGTTGCAGAGCTGCTAGGTCCTCTGTTAATTCCCTAGCAACAAAGTCTGTGGGGGAGTCAAAATGGAAGTTAAAGTCTCCTAGAACTGTATAGTTAGCCGGGGTTAGGAGCCGATTCGCGATGATGTCTGGTAGAGATCTAAGGAACAGCTTTCCTGAATCTGGGGGACGGTATATCAGGGTACCAGATAGGGAGCTGTTCGCCGAGAAGTCTATTCTGAATGCAATGCTTTCGCATTCGGGGATAGCTTCGGTAGTAATGTGGCAGCAGTATTTCTCTTTTAGAATAATAGCCAGGCCTCCCCCTCTTCCCTTGGTCCGGTCCATTCTATGGATTTGGAACCCGGGGGGTAGGGAGGTGACTATGTCTGGCTCTGAATGGGACGTGAGCCATGTCTCCGTCAAGAAGATGGCGTCCGGATTGTGATCCTCTAGGAGTAGACATTTCTGCATGCTGTGTCGGGGAAGAGATCGACAATTTAACAGGTACATCTGGTATTCCTGTGACGTGGCTGGTGACTCACTACTGTCAAAGGAGTGTTTTCAGCCAGGGCATTGAGTAGAGAGATCGGCTGGGAGGAAGGAGTGCAGACATTGAGCCATAATAGGGGGCCTTATCTTTTTTATGGCGGCTGAGCTGTATGTCCTGACCTGGATGGTGGGGGGGCAGGGGTTGTGGCCCCTGGTCCCGTCAGGTCGCGGACGGGCGCAGACGGGCTTGCCTTTGGCGCGCCTTCGGCGCACCGCCGGCGCGCCCGCTGCGCCCGTCCGCTGCGCCTCCGGAAACAGCACATTGTGAAATGGGGAGAAGGGGGTGTGTGGCCTAACTCAGTGGGCGTGTCCCTGGGGTTTCACGGCGGCTGTCTTTAACCGCCTCAGCGCCTAGCTCAGCTGCGCGAGGGGTCGATCATCAAGGGGCAGTGGTTAGGCTTCAGGAGAACACAGTTGTCAATCACACTCAAACAGTTTTAAAATCGGTCTTTAAAAATGAAGAGTTACAGTATTCACACACACAATGTTAAAAGAATCTTAAAATTGCGTTTTTTCCCTGCTCTCGGCTTCCGCCTCAAGAGCTCTATCTTTTATCAAGCGCTGACAGGAGAGCGCGCGCTTTTATAGCGAGAGCGAAGGGGGGCGTGGCCTAACTCAGTGGGCGTGTCCCTGGGGTTTCACGGCGGCTGTCCTCAACCCGCCTCAGCGCCTAGCTCAGCTGCGCGAGGGGTCGATCGTCAAGGGGCAGTGGTTAGGCTTCAGGAGAACACAGTTGTCAATCACACTCAAACAGTTTTAAAATCGGTCTTTAAAAATGAAGAGTTACAGTATTCACACACACAATGTTAAAAGAATCTTAAAATTGCGTTTTTTCCCTGCTCTCGGCTTCCGCCTCAAGAGCTCTATCTTTTATCTGTACAAATAGTGTAGATCCTCACTCCACGGTGCTCCTAACACCAAAGTTGATTTTGGGAAGCACTTTTCTACAATGGGAGAAGTAAAATGTACAATTTCACTAACCCCAGGGCACGTAAAACATCTTGTTTAATTACATAACCTCCCACACCTGGGACACTCAGGGGAGATCCTGGGGGTACCTAATAAGTACAAATAATGTAGATCATCACTTTGTAAGCGCCCCTACCACCAGGGTCAAGTTTGGGCTCCATTTACATTTAAAAGCAGTACTGCAACATAGGGCTGCTTTTACAATGAACTCAGGCTCTCAGCAGTGCACACATACAAGTGCAGCACAGGCTGCTGGCCTCTAAACATTCATGCACTGTTTGCACTGTTGTATAATAAGTACTTAAAGGTAGCCTCAATCCCCCATCCTATTATCTACTAGGGACCTATAGGGTAGGTAATGCCACATATAGGTGTACCCTATTGCAGGTGTGTATTTTCACTTGTGTTTTCATAATCCTAGTAGCCCTGGCCTGCTCAGAACAGAGCCCAGGGCACCCTCTGAATCAGAAAACCAGCATCCCGGGGTCTCAAATGGGGCAAAAAGTGAGGGGATACTGCAAGCAGGTCCTAATTTCCAACAAGGCACATTTCCAACAGTACATGTTCCTTTTTTTATTTTTACATGAAGTTTTTAGGACATTGAGCAAGGAGAAAGGAGTAAGATAGGTAAAAAAGAAAGGAGAAGAAGAGCATTACTGTCTGTATCATACTTATATTGTATTGCGTTTGTTCACAAATGACTTCTTTAGCCTCTGCTTTCAATTTCCTTCCATCCATCCTTCCCTTTAGTGGACTTATTTGTGGTCAGAGAGGTAGCTTAATTTACATTTTTCATTTAGTAATAATATCCCAGACATGTTGGGGAGGCCTATTGTCAGATTCAGGTCCATAGCTAAAAAAAATTGCGCCCCATACATTTCTTTTTTACTGCTCTCAGTGCATGAGTAGTGCAATCAGTTCTGCAACTGTCCTATGTTTCTGCACAATGGCCAAAAGAGGCAAACAAAATCAGTGATGGGGCAGCGGTCAGGGAACTGTAATATGCTGCCAGTGCCACTACGACACCAGAGTGCATATTACAAGTTTGCTTTCCACTGCCCAGTTTATGGGGGTGAGCCTGCCATGAAAAGGGGGGCAGAGAGCCAACATAGGGGGCCCTATGAGGGCCTCCTGCCAAACCTGGGCCAGGGGGTGCTTGGGAGGGGGCACATGTAGTGCTTCCCTGGATTTGCACCTCCAGTTCCTGCATTGTGTGGCATTAATGCCACATCATGGTGGAAGGTACAGTCAGCCCTCTGATGACGACAGTCCGCATGTTAGGTTCTTTTATGAGCTTAACAGCAGCTGCAGTCAGACCGCCACAACACTGCCCACTAAACCAGGATTGAACTCCTAATCTGGCGGGTGGGTGCACAACAGCCTTTGGCAGTTATACAGTGGATGGCACATTGGTGGCACCGCTGTAGGACCACCAAACTCACAATAAGACCCTATTTGAGCAAAGATATCTATATGTATAAACAAGTACAATAAACAAAAACACATTCCTTTTCTAAATCTTTTCTCAACCCAGAGGGTGATTGAACTTACTAAAATAAATATGTACAAACACAAGAGATAGTGTAATTTGCAAATGCTGACAATATAACTGGGACACCAACGGCTCTCATAAATCTGCATTTCCCTCCATACATTTAATTTAACAGACAATATTTCAGTTTACAAAAGATGTCTGTAAGCTGCACATTACAATGAGGACTTTTTGCAACAACCAGAATATACTTCTGAATAAATTTAACAGGAATGGCATTTTTACTATAAAAATAATTTTACCTTATACTAATATTGAACATTTGCGGCTAACACTCACTCCTCGGAATTGGCTATTTAAAGTGATTACTCAGCTAAAACAGAATAAAACCATATATGATTTACAGGAGTTTGCAGAAAAAAATCATCATTTGGGTCAGAGTGAATGAGACTCTATTGAAACACCCAATATCTGTATAAAAATAGAAAGCATGCACTCCCAAAGTGCTGATTAAAATTCTTATTGAATTCCTATTGCATTTTTGGTCTTTCTATCCTTTGTTTTCACTTAAGGGTCTTTTTTTTCTCTGCTCAAGTCTTAAATATATTTTGCTCTACTCCGGTAGAAAATGCAGTAAGTTTCTGACTACAGTGAAAAGCACCTCCTCTAAAGTTGGCAGATGAATGTCTTTATGTGACACTGATACGCTAGCACTATCACTCAGCCTGGTACACTACAGAGACACTCTATCCTTGTGCGCCCTACCTCTATCGCCCTCTGGGGGTCTGTGAGGCACTGCCCCCAGAGTGAAAGAAACCTAACACACACACACCTACACATCCTTGTCTGTCAGAAAATAATATCTACGCAGCATTGCAGGATGCAGAATATAATAAAATAAAGTCGCATTAAAGCAGATCTGAATTTGAGTTATGGATGGAAGTGAAAGCTAAAGGAAGCTCACCCACTTTTAAATGGGGCTGCTTGGCTTGGTAATGTCAAGACCCACAGCTCCTAGCTGTAACACAGGGCACTGGTCAGATTCTACCCATATGTAGAAGTGTTCTTTTTTCACGGAGTACAAATGCTTGGCAGGTCACTGATCCGAGGTGTGTGGATGGACTGCAGATGGTAGAAGGCGCATCATCCCATCCAGCAGTGGCAAGAGAAGATTAGCAAGAAGGCATATTTTACCAGCCCTGCAGATGTACATGAAGGGCACAGGGAAGGCTGCTGGATCCCAGCTGCATCGCATGCAACAGATGGTAGTTTCCCAGGAGATGAAACAATGCCATGGGCTGTATTCCTGCTGCACGCGCTACATTCAAGGGAGATGGCGAGAAGCACTAATGCTGCATTGTTGAGACACAGCCACTATGGGGCTGATGGAGGCTGCTTGGGGATGGTATGTCAGAACCACTCAGGCATATATCACACCTGCCTTAATAGCGCAGTCTGAACAATGAATGCATCTTTACAACACATTCCATTACCGCGCAAGTCGTTACAATGACTTTCCTTAGGGAAAGCACTCGAGTTGGAATAGTATAATTTACTATTCCAACTCCAGTCTGTGCAACAGTAGGGAAAGTTTTGGATTTAAAGCCCAAAATCAGTCCAACAACGCTTTCCTTAAGATACGTTTTTGTAAAAACATGCGTGGTAAAGGAATGCGTTATAAAGACGCTTTTGTGATTCGCACCGCACTTTCAAGGCACAGCGTGGTTCAAGCTGCAGCGTAAAGTCTGTTTCCCCTGCTTGGGAATGCATGCACCCCACTTCATTATGTGCCCCATGTGATACTCCAACAACTCACTGAATCTTAGGAGATCATTGTTTGAAACTGCTAAAATATCAGGCTGCGAAGTAGTCGCCAGGCATTGCAAATATCCACATGGGGTAGGCATTGCTATTGCTGACAAACTCTTTCGCAGAGCTTGAAACCAAGCTGTCAGTTCAGTCAGTGTTTGATAGGAATGCACATTTTCAAAATGAGGCCTGAAACACACCTCCCAGACAAGTGATGGTTAAGCGTATCTAAAAATAGGCTTGAGACGCAGGATTTAAATACTAAATGTGTCAGGAACGTGGCTTGAAACGCAGAACCCTTTAAAGAAAACTAGGGGTGGCCAGAAAAATCCACAACGCGGCCGCTAGTGGACTTTTTGCCGAACTCTGCGCTCCAAGTGGAGTGTAGAGTGTCAAAAGCATGCAAACTTTGCAGGCAGAACAGAGTTTACAGCCAACACCTAATCCAGAGGGATATCAATATATTTGGTTCTTCATAGACACTGTGTCTTGTCTTGGCAGGTCAATCTCAACTAACATCTAGTTCTCACGATGGATGAGGACAAGCTGCATGTGTGTTCCTTAATTATTACCTGGTAGTTCACCAATAAATGCTGTTCTTATATCTACTAAGCTCCTGAAGTCTATATGTAAAAGTCCAGCATCTCAAATCAGTACCACTAGTGTATTGCTACTCACAGGTTCAATCTGTTTGTTTCTTTGTTCGAATATACGTCGTTAGAAAACATGCGATACATTGAATGCCATTACAAACCGGTCGTTAAAACGACCCTGCTGTTACAACGCATATTATTACATCGCAAGTTGTTACAACAAATTACAGTAGGGGGCGCGCTGGATTTAGGCATAGCATAATTTACTATTCTTACTCCAGTTTGTGCAACAGCTGGGAAGGTGTTGGATTGTAAATCCCACACCTTCTGCCATCTACAGCAAGTTGTTCTAACGACTTGCAATGAAATCGTATGCGATGCATCGTATGCAAACCAAACAATGTCTCCCCTTTGTTCTTATGTGTCTCCACCACGATTGCCTTCAAAGCCCAAGCAGAACTGGGCTAGACTTGCACTTTATCTCTTTTGCATTCAGTAGCCTCATCTCCAGCCACTGATCAGCAGAGTGTCTCAGCCGCCCAAAGCATTCAAACTATGTGGGGGAAGATGCTCCCAAATATGCAAGAACAGCTTGGTTCACATACAGGGCAGTGAGGTACTGTCCCTTTGGTTGGAGGGGGTGTATTTGCCAACTTGGCAAGCAGCCATAACTTCCGGGTTGGCCATGATTCACAGCCTCCTGTGAGCTGCTATATTGCATGATCATCCACAAGCACTCCATGGACTTAATCAAGTGGCAACCATCGTCTCTTGGGGTTATGCAAGCACAGCCAGTACAACAAGGTGTCCTTGACTCTTTCAAAGGAGGGCAGGTGCCTTTGCACACCAGTTCAGTGCAGGATACTTGGATATGCCTCAGCAAGTGGGCGAGAGCATTGCTGGAGCATGTCTTCCATTGGTCACATTCCCTGAAGACGAGATTTAAGTGGTTATACCTGTGGTGTATAGAAAACAAGCATTTGTAATGCAATAGGTCTCGCATTTGCGAGAGTTTGAGCTATTGGCATTGTTAATGACAACTTCTTTTATTTATGTGTTTTGAAAACTTGCAAACGGTGTGTAAATACACACTTTGTACTAATAGAAGCAAGGCTGGCAATAAAAGAAGCGCAGTTACTGCCAGTTACTGCCAGCCTTGCTTCTCATAAGCAAGGACTATAAACACCGCTTGCACGTTTTCAAAACACATAAATAACAAGCGGTGCGTAAACACACACTTTGTACTTATAGTGGTTGCTTACGAGAAGCGAGGCTGGCAGTTAAAGAGGAGCAGTTCCTGCCAGCCTCGCTTCTCGTAAGCAACCACTATAAGTACAAAGTGTGTGTTTACACACCGCTTGCAGGCTTTCAAAACACATACATGAAAGGCATTGTCATTTACAATACCAATAGATCAAATTCTCATAAATGTTAGACCTATTGCATTGCAAAATATTGTTGTTTTTGTAAGTAGTGTGTTTGCCAGTTCAGTCCCATTTTAGGTTTGGCGGGCATAGTTTCCCTCAGGATATTATATCTTTTAATTGGATTTATTACTGAAGAACTGCAAAGTGGAAATCTTACAATAGGTGTACACCACGAGTGCTCTGCAAGGCCTGTCCTTTGCAACAAAAAAAAGTGAGGTTGAAGGGCGGGGCTATCGTGAACAGGTGGTCTTCCCTCAAAATGTGTACAGGCCACCTGCCCAGCTTTGTTTGATACATTAAATTGCAGCAGCCCCAGAGACATACGGTAATATAAATAGCTCCCAGAGCGCGGAGTCTCTAGGCACCCATGAGTTTAGGTAATCCCCCAGTAATGTGCGAAGAATGACAGGTACCTTCGTTGGTTGGGGGGGGGTTCATTCCAGCCGAGTGTGAGGGAAAACCTGAGTCCTGAACGGGGCGGGAGGATGTTATCACTATGCAGTGTGCACAGCGGAGCACAAGATCACACAGCTCTGCATACTTCTGCAGATATGCGAGGAATAGGCTGGTTTCTTGTGCGGGGACATCCCCAGCTCCCTGCGAAGCTTAATCAGCAGCACTAATTTCATGCACTGTTTATAGTTTCACAGATCACATAGAAATGAGCAGTGTTTATTTACAAATGCTCGGGTGGAAAGCAAGGGAGGAGCTGCCATCCACCAAAGGACTGCAAGAACACACAAGGAAAACCATAACTGTGACTTTTTTACGAACTGCGCTTTAAAAGGTCACAGAATAGCAACAAAAATCCACTTTGGGAGTTTTAGAAAATATATCATTCGATTCCTCCGGAGCAATATCAAGCAATGCGCCTTTCAGGAAACAGTGAAAACTAGCACTGGAAAAACCGCCAGCTACACTAAGCGCAATATAGGCACCCCAGGCCAAGCAGTCAATGAATCCAGGGGGATGTGCAAACTAATAAAACAAGGTTACTTATAATTGTAGATTTACACACTAAAACATGGTGGTAATAGTGCTGGTTGACAAGATGCGCGATCTTGGGCAAAATTAAAACAACACGGAACAGAAAAAAAACAAGCGGCCGCGAAAGTGATCGCGAGCGCGATCAAACATCAAAGCGGCCGTGAAAGTAATGGTGGTCAAGCGCGCGCGCCCGCGCACATGCACCTACCTCTAGGCTGGCCTGGTAGCACTTTTTGGAGCCCTCTCAAAAAGTCTCGCCAGACCAGCGCATACGCTGGGTCAGGCGAGACCTAAAAAGGATAGTAAGTAAGCCTCGAACTTCTAAGCCATCACAAAGGGCTGAATCCCAAAAAATTTGTGGAACACCATGGTTGGAAGAATATATTAAAGTCACTTCACAACTGGGGACTCTATTCTAGGAAACAGATTGGTTTGTTTGGAGGTGTCACATGCATCAGCACAGATTCGTCTAAAAAATGCTAGTAATTGTCAGGCGTCTGTTACATCGTCTGGCACACTGCCTGATAAACCTATTACAACTGCTAACACTGCTCCAACTCCCACCTCTACTGTAGCTAAACCCAATCCCCCAACATTGGGGCAGGAATCCCGGGTCACTAAAAAGAACATTGCATGTAACACAGTGAGTGCAAGGAGGGCATCAGCTAACGGAAGCCCAGTAGCTGTGCTATCGGGGAGGGAAGCACCTAGCACCATAGTAGCAAGAAAAGCCCAAAGTATACACCTCCCACCTGAGTCCACACCTTACATGGTGATACTGGCAGGGGTTAAACCATTGGGCTCAGATAAAAGGGAGGACTATAGGGAATTGAAGAACAAGTGCGTTTACTGGCTTAATTCAAATCGCCCCTTACACCAGCACGTTTCAGCTGAAATTCTGTTTGCTAGCTGAGTTGACTGGGTAGGCCCAAGAGCAAAACAATAGTGGGAGATTGTATAATAATCAATTTCAGGGATAAGAAGGCAGTGGAACACATTTGTAATTGGCAGAAACTAAACTCGTGCTCCCCCATTCTTTCCTTGCCCCTGTCCTTTTTCGACTGTGAACACCAACAGCCCACCCCAGATGAACGCGGTCAAAGAGGTTTTGATAATTGTTCCAGGAACAATAGAGGGTCTAATGTTCAGAATGGGATAGCTAGGTCCTCTGGGCTGGAAGATTGTGATTGACGGCCAGCCTATCTTGGTGATAGGAACATAACAACTAAACCAACCCAAACCCCCCTCGAGAAAGGGGAAGACCAACTAAACATAACTGAGGTCGCTAGATCTGATAATGAACCAATCCGGTTAGTTGGGTCAATAACAACTGACCTGAATCAGATAGGAGCGACAAGCCCATTAATTTTGGGGAAAGAGGTGGGGTGTTCGTTATACCCTCCAAGTGGTGCAGGAGGAGATAACAAGTATGGCACCAAATCCAATATGGGTACTATTATCAAGGATAACCTGACTCATCCTGAGAGGGATGATTTAAGTGTTTCATCGTGGAGTCTAGACATCAATAAGGGGAAAAATAGAGAGAATGGCCCACTGTCTATAATATCTTGGAACATTGCAGGCTTAGGCCCTAAAATTGCCTACCCCGAATGGATGGATTTCATAACAAAATATGATGTATGTCTCTTTCAAGAGACTTGGTCAATAGATCCTGTGTTTTGTAATGGCTTCCTCAATTTTTATGTCCCTGCACTAAAAAGTATAAGAGGCCGCCCGTCTGGCGGATTAACCATATGGATAAGGCAGGACTTGGGGTGTCAAGTAAACCAAGTTCTAAGAACCAGTGATGATATATTATCAATAAGGATTAGCTCTAAATCCGGGATTAAATTGGAAATTTTTAATGTCTATGCACGATGCCTACCGGGGTGGCAAAAAGTCTCTAGTCGTAAAGGAACTGGAAGATATATTAGACGCTTTGCCCTCGAACACTTTAGCCCTAGTAGCAGGCGACTTTAATACCTCCTTTGAGCCTTTGGGCCACGATATATCACAGCTTACAACAGAGGAAGAGTAGGGGTGGGCGGAATTTGCGGAATTAACTTCCGCAAATTATCGCGAGAATGCAGAAAATCTCCGCAAACACGCCGGAAATATCGCGAAGACGCGGAAGTTTTTTTGCTGCCTGTTCGCGGTATTTTTTGCGTGATTGTGGGTCGCCAACTTACCCATGCGGTTGCTCACGGGCGCGGCCATCTTGTTTTCACTTGTCCCGCCCTCTGGCGATGTTTACTTCCTGTTCCGGGTCGCGCAATGCATGTTCGCGGTCGATATTTCCTGTTCGCAACCACTTTTACTTGATCGCGTTGCTTTTTGCTTGCTCAGGGAGAAAATATCGCGCGAACTTGCGCACGTGGTCGCAATGGGCGCGGCCATCTTGTTTTCCACTCTATTGCATGGTTCTGGGGCCTGATTTTCAATCCTCCCTAAATCTTTTCAATCCTTTGTTTATAGCCACTTTTTTTGGATCTTTATTACTTATTATTTCTCTAACTATTTTCCTGCCTCTATATTTTTGGTTTTTGTCTACTTTTTTTTTGTTTTTTAGCTACTTTTTCTCTTTGTATTGCCCGCTATTTATTTCCTTTACTCCTTTATTTATTTTACCTTTTCTTTCCCGCCCCGTCCCCAGAACCATGTCCAAGGGCAGGGCTGTTCGCCGGCGCAGCCAGAGCCGCGACCGCCTTCCTTGCGGAAGGCGGCGCCCACAAGGGGTGCATGCACGGGCCTTATTTGGGGAGACGGAGTTGGCTGCACTAATTTTCTTTGTGCAGCGCCACCTCCCCTCAACCCTGGCAGCAGGTGGCAGGCCTGGGTCCGGGTACGGCCTCCGGGAGCGTCGGCAGCGGTGGGGGAAGGTGTGCCGGGCAGTGTCGCGCATCTCTGGGGTCCGGCGCACCCAGGCACAGCTGACGCACCGGTGGTCCGACATCCTGGACCGTGAGCAGGACCTGCTGGACCTGCTAGGAGTGGAGGTCCCGGGGCTTGGTGAGTACCTATTTAATTAATACAACTTTGTGTCTGTTCTTCTGCTCTATGTTATATATTGCGAATATCTTTTTTTCCTTCCAACCAGCTAGAATGTTGCTGCTTACAATACATTCCAGGTTAATAACGTTTAAAAGTCTTCTGTGATTATGACACAGGTGCTCTTCTGCGCTACTACTAATCTTACTTGTTTGCAGCTTTGCGTTTGCGCTTGCTTAGCGTGATTCTTTACGAGTTTATTTTAGAGAAATTAAGTTACGTAATGCTACAGTGACTCACGTCCACTCCTTACTTTGTCCTGTCACTAATAGATAGGGGCGGATTGATACTTAGGTTTAGGTACTTTGTATGAGCTTCTAATTGGTTAGTGGTATGCGTGATGCCCCCCCCCTCACTCAGTTACGTGACGTGCTGCTAGTACGGCAGTCTTTAGAACCTTTTCTAGTTTGTTCAATGAGTGAAGGAAGGCTTTGCAGTTACTTAGCAGTAGCAGATCAGCATCAATCAAACCAAAATTTGGTGTATACAAAAAATGTAGTCATGTTCATGTGTCCTCCATGATTGGATCATACACATTGTTGAGGAATACAGTGGAAATGCATACTTAATGTACAATTGGCATGCCTGGAATAGGTGGGCTAGGTTGGGTGGTACGTTGTACTAATACTTAGGCTTACTTGTAACTTAGTTTTCTGTTTCAGAATGGAAGAATGGATTACTGTTGATAAATAGTAACTTAAGTAGTCGAACTGCGAATCCCACGATATTACATGTTGACCAGATGAGATCGGTCAATGTAGTTATTGCAATTGTTGTTTACATAAGTGTTTTTTGACCGTTGTTGAAAAATATTGTATTTGTTTGACACCATCCATCAATGTTTGTCTCTTTCTTAATTCTTATATCTCTCCTGTCCATCAGCACCCAGGGGCAGACCGACAGGGACTGGACAGTCGGCGGGACAGGAACACCACCAGGAGGACACCGCTGAGGGCTCCTCTGCTGGCCCCAGTAAGTCTTCTTGTTTTTAATAATATTTCTTATTCCATAACTTTTACTGCCCCATTTCTCCCGAACTAGTGTGTTTCCAAATGCTATTTTTTTACCACCAATTATCCTTCGATCTGTACGGTTTCAAAAAGCTTATCCCTGCCTCCGCTATGATGACTGAGTACTACTACATACTATCAGTCTGTCTGTCTGTACTGTAGTAGCTAGTCTTGCCCAGTTGGCCAGTGCCACTCTTTGTGAAAGGTTGTAATATAAAACTCATATTCACCAGTAGCTCGTACAATCCGTTGGGTCGTTGTCTTGTACTACTTTTTACTCTTATTGATGTTGAGGCTTTGAAAATTCACTGCAACAACAGCCCTACCAGATTTCTTAATATTTTGATATGATACCCTATAGGACATACCACTGTTGTAGGGATCTTGCACATACATTTGCACCAGAAAATAGGATGTTGGTGATGGTAGGTTGGACCTTCCTTGCACACCTCAATCAGAAATTCCGCACCCACCACAATTCCACTGCTTGACTATAGTACTGTCTTGTCATACCTATTAGGTCTCGGAACCCTCCCCCCAAGATAACCAACAAGTAGACAACCCAGAACATAACACACCCAACCTCTGTTGTGGAAGCAATTCACATGCACACCCTTACTTTAATTTGCTCACTCGTGTAAGTTAGTCCACTCCACACCAAATACCACGAAGTCTATGTAAGTTTAAAATGTTTATTTCAATTTGACAAGGTCTGTACACTGTTTTCTTAGCAGCACCAACCGGCAAATCAATAACATTAAAACAATATACATTGTTACACTTATACAGTTGGGAATTAAATCATGATAACTGAACAGTGGTGGAAGGCAGCACCACCATCCCATAGCAATTTAGTTTATATACATTTATAAATGAAGATGTGAGTGAAGGGACCCCTCACCTCAGAAGAACCTAGTACTGGTAGTTGGTGCATCGTTCAGAAGCTCTGGTTCGTAGAAGGGAATCTTGCGTCTGTAATGCGAAAAAAGAAATGGTGTGCGTTATTATATTGCAACTTGCAAGCATTTCTCAGCCGTGCCAAAAAGTGTAGCATCTATGGATAAGCAATATGGACTAACAGTAACAGTAGTACACCAGTTCTTCCTAAAAAAGTGGCTTGTTAATGTTTGTTGACCGCTTGTACGCAGCGCGTAGACTAGACAGTAGCAGTGTGAGGCAGGTCATGTGGGCTCAAAAGTGTCTTAAGAAGCTGCAAGGTAAAGGTAACGTCACATGTGCATGGCTAGGGCTAATCAAGCAAATGCTACAATGATCATATAACTTAGTGTCTACTCTACTACTACCTGATTTGTACTAGTGATGTATGTTAGTATTAACTCATTTTTCAACCTTGCTACTGATCAATAGGGGGGAGGTGTATATGTCGCCTAATAAATATGTAATGTTTTCTAGGCGCACTACCGACCACCATTGCTGGGGCCAGCGAAGGCGACGCCGAGGGCGAGGATGCGGCAGTTGCAGATAGCAACGGAGGGGGAGTGGCAGCACCAGTGGCAGGCGGTGGTAAGTTAGATTCATAATCTTTAACTATTGTTGAACTTGACAGCACACTCACTGCAAAGGTGTACTGTATGTATATGTATACTGTACAGTTGTGAATTAGGGCCCCATTAGGATGGTGGGCGTATTGCCCCCGCCGGGCCGGCTGGAATTCACTGCCGTCACCGCAGGGGCAAACCTCCCGCCATCCCTGTAGAAAATATTCAGACATGTCCAGGCGGAAAAGGGTTCAATATGGCGGTGGTGTCTCTCTCACCACACCGGCAGCCATATAATCTGCATTTTGGAATGCCTTTGCGTGGCGGCATTGCCGTCCGCCACGGAAAGGCATGCACACATTGCAGAGTATGCTTGGGGGCCCCCATGGAGGGTACCTACCGATGCTATGGTACCCCCCCGACTTTCAAAGCAAAACGTGACAGGCTCCGTGCGAGGCCCGTCATGTTGTGCTTGGAAAAGCAGCACAACATTTTAGCATTGCTTTCAGCAAAGCCAACCAGAATTTAAATTTAAAAAAACAGGGTGCGCCCGCCACTGTGCCGGGCGCATCATCCTAATTAATTGTCCCCACGGGACCCCCACCCTTTTTAGCAGTCGGATGACGGGCGGACAAAGTCCGCCCGCTATCCGATGTCGTAAGTAAGTATGAGTTCTTGGGGACGTTTGAAGAGTGAACTAGAAGACTAGAATTCCCTTTAATTGGTATAGGACTAGGAGCCGGAGTATTGAGTAACCAATGTCCTCATCTATCTGATTTCAACTCCGCTTTGAAAGTTTTATGGAGAAGAGCACCTGGTGCACTGTTCAACTAAAAAGTGTAAGACAGGTGGAAGGAAGAAGGACGGGCGACATTTAAAATGTTATGTACTACTGTGCTTTATTTTATAGTGCTACTCTACCATGCCACTATGTGTATAAATAATTACCTTGTCCTACTGTTTTATTAAGACTATATTTTACAATTGTCTTGTTTTTTTCTTTTTGATACACAGCAACTCCGAAACTCAACCGTAAGGAGTTGGCCGCCAAGGCACGGCGCCGGAAGCTGGAGGCTATCCAGCAGGAATACCGGCGGCTGGTGGTCCTAGCCGAGGAGGAGGAGGAGGCTGCTGCAGCTATTGAAGCTTCCTCCAGTGCCCCGGGCCCCAGCCACCGCCCTCCAGCGGTACGGCGCCACCGCCGGACGGCTGCCCGCCGCCACCGTGTCATCTCCGGTGCCCCCCCCCCACTGTGGCTGCAACTGCCGCGGCCTTAGACGCCGCGTCGCCCATTTAGAGGACCAGATGCGTGTCCTCCTCCAGTCCCGCCCCACCAGTTAGTCCCTGTCACTGCCCCTTTTTTAATTCCTGTTCGTTCTTCACTCGTTTGGGCGTTCTCTACTTCTATGGACAGTCGTTGGGGTTAGGGAGGTGGGTGGGTCAGCTTTTGTGGGTTTAGTTTATTTGTTAGGGTCAATTAAATATATTTTTCTATGTTACATGCAATGTTGTTAATGTTTTGTAGGTGGGGTAACTGTTTTACATCACACTGTTTCCTTGCTGGTGCATGGCCGCCCATAGCGTGTGTTTGATTTCAATAATTTGCTGACTGTTTAAGACACAAACAGATAGATTCGACACACCTCACTCATTGACTGGTCCTACTATGCATTCTTTGGAGTGGTGTTTGAAACTGAAATCATTGACAACATGTCCATTATTAATTCTGCCTCCCCCAAACTTCTCTCTTACCGGTGCTTGATGTTTATGTCCAACTGTGGCACAGCACTGGCTGCATGGTGAAGATGGTTTCCTTTTTCATACATGCCATGATTGGGGTGGTGGTGGTGGTAGTATAGTAGTAGTAGTATACACTGGCAGGGTGGCAGCATTTCCAAAAAAAGAAAAGGAGATAGTCAATCGCCTTTGAGAGACTGTTAGAGGAGTAGTTGAATGAAGTACATCACAGAATTTACCGAGCAACAATTATATGCTCAAATATTTGACAAAAAAACTGAATGCTGGTTATTATGAGGATAGCCTACTAGACAGAGTTACAAACTATAGTTTTGTCGACTTGACTATGCCTACAGTCTAACAGTTAGTGCTGTATATGAGGAATGACAACAAACAAATCCAATCAATGCCGGCAATTCATGCTGAGGTATATGTTCCTTTGTTAAATAAAATAACCTCTGAAATATCCTACTCATGGGTGGGCAAGCAGAAGAAGATCATCGCTCTGCATTGAAATTGAAGTAGTGTTGCTTTCACCACATCCGCCCCAGCAAGTGTGTGATTAAGTATTGGAGTACATTTAATTTAGTTACACCTCGACAATAAGTCACACAGCCCGGGAGAAGAGGGTTAGGGTCCGTTGATTGGATGGGAAGGGGGATTTTGGGAAAGGTTTGACATAGAAAAACAGTATGCATACATAGACAAACAAACGACAATCATTGAAGACTACCATACCATATCCATTCCATATGTTAAGGTAGAAAAAGGAAATGCATGCATGATGAGACCCGGATTACATACACTTCTATTTCTTGTTCTGTTCCGGCCTTAATACTTTAACAGATAGCAAATAGAAATTTTAAATATTGGTAGTGAAGAATCGTAAACACAGAGCAAACGTAATGATGATTGATAATAACAACTCCAAGAACACACTGTTGTAAAGAATGTATACAAGATATTAATCAAATTATTTAAAAGAAGTGAAAAGTGGATACTGTTACTGTCTTATCCTCTTGCTCCTCTCGTCCATCAATCTTGGGTATGTCGCCTCGCCACTCGCCACTGCCCGGCTGGAATAAAAAGGTGATTGATTGGTAAGGTAATTAATATGCATTGTAATGTTTTACAAAGTTTTGGACAAGGCCCGGCCTGTAATTTTAGATTGAAAACCAAAGGGGATATTCAGAAAGAAAGTGAAAACAAATGCACAAGTGATGGTGTAGTGCAACAAGTACACTTTCCGAGGTGGCATGTATGCATATGCATCATCTCTACTGTAGTCTGTTTCCAGCATAGACCTTCAACAGTAACAGGAGAGATCAGGCCCACAGTGCTTACCATTAGCACATCCTACGTTAACACTTTAGAGTCCTTTTTTTTTCTCTCAAAGAGTTGGACAAACGCAAAGCACATTATCCATTCCAAACATAGCATTTTACAGTTAAAGTTAGTAAAATCAATGCACTGCAGTCATCCCACCGCTACACTCTATTCAACTTCTACACAGACATTTGGGTGTGCTGTGGTTGTTGTTGACGTGTTTACCTTTAGGCTTTTCCGTTTTATGCCACTCATGAAACATCCTCCTGACTTCATCATCAGCTCTGATACTTCTACTGACTAACTGGAGATCGGCCTGCAGTACAAGTGTAATTTTTATAACACAACAAGAGTAGAAATATAAATATTACTGACTTGAGTCATTCTTTATTGTGTACAGAAAGATAGATTACCACTAGTACACTTTGACATCACTTTGTGCACAACAAACAACGCAAACACAAAGACCAATAGCTCAGAGTCAGGTGTCCAATGCATGCCATTAATTGTCATCATTCATTACCTGTTCCTTCTCATCTTAAGTTAACGGGCCGTCTCTTTCGCCATCATCATGATGGACGGTGCTGTTAAGTCACAGTCATTTGCATTGCGCAGATTGAGTGAGTCCCCTTCCTGTATTGAATTAAAAGCAATGTATCACCAAGATGCAGGAGAAGTACACATTTCTTGTTTGCCAGAAGGGGAAAATTAGTAATTACTAGTGTGTTCTGTAGAAAGTTGATAAGTGGCAGTGCACAATTACATCAATTCATTCATGCGCAACACACACAACAAAATCTACATCATTCAGTCTGCCATTCTGTGGCCAATGCATGGCATCAATCATTACCTGTTGCATCTCATCTCGTTAACGCTGCAGGCCGTCTCTTTCGACATCATCATGATGGACGGTGCTGTTAAGTCACAGTCATTTGCATTGCGCAGATTGATTGAGTCCCCTTCCTGTATTGAATTAAAAGCAATGTATCACCAAGATGCAGGAGAAGTACACATTTCTTGTTTGCAAGAAGGGGAAAATTAGTGTGTTCTGTAGAATGTTGATTAGTGGCAGTGCACAATTACATCAATTCATTCATGCGCAACACACACAACAAAATCTACATCATTCAGTCTGCTATTCTGCGGCCAATGCATGGCATCAATCATTACCTGTTGCATCTCATCTCGTTAACGCTGCAGGCCGTCTCTTTCGCCATCATCATGATGGACGGTGCTGTTAAGTCACAGTCATTTGCATTGCGCAGATTGAGTGAGTCCCCTTCCTGTATTGAATTAAAAGCAATGTATCACCAAGATGCAGGAGAAGTACACATTTCTTGTTTGCCAGAAGGGGAAAATTAGTAATTACTAGTGTGTTCTGTAGAAAGTTGATAAGTGGCAGTGCACAATTACATCAATTCATTCATGCGCAACACACACAACAAAATCTACATCATTCAGTCTGCCATTCTGCGGCCAATGCATGGCATCAATCATTACCTGTTGCATCCCATCTCGTTAACGCTGCAGGCCGTCTCTTTCGCCATCATCATGATGGACGGTGCTGTTAAGTCACAGTCATTTGCATTGCGCAGATTGAGTGAGTCCCCTTCCTGTATTGAATTAAAAGCAATGTATCACCAAGATGCAGGAGAAGTACACATTTCTTGTTTGCAAGAAGGGGAAAATTAGTGTGTTCTGTAGAATGTTGATTAGTGGCAGTGCACAATTACATCAATTCATTCATGCGCAACACACACAACAAAATCTACATCATTCAGTCTGCTATTCTGCGGCCAATGCATGGCATCAATCATTACCTGTTGCATCTTATTTTCAGTTAATGGCCAGTCTCTCTCGGCTCTGAAGGAGGATAGCTATGGAAGTCATCAGATTCATGGTCCACTTGTTTTGGAAGGACGAGGAAAGTTTGAATTTGTTGTTACCATCATCCAATCATCATTCATGAGGGAAATGGAATTGACCAGGAGATGCAGTATGATCGAGCGGAGGAGCTGGATTGTGAGGACTGTAGTGTCAAATGGCAGACACCTGAAACTTGTATCTTAAATTAGAAGAGTAGAAGACGGTGATAATGCATTGGTTGCGATTCACAAGTTTATAACCGGAACGACAGACACAAACAAAGGGGGAAAAAAGGGAGGAAGACAGTCCTCAAACTCTGGGGGATCTTCCAGTAGTAGGTAATCATCTGACACAATACTTCCGTCACCTGAGCCGCTGTCCTCATCTTCCTCTGTTGATTCATGCATTGTGTAATTTGGTGGTATGAAGTGCTGATTCATTTTGATCATTGTTAACCTCTCCACGTTTTTGGGAGATAGACTGGTCCTTCTCAAGGTTACAATGGAACCAGCAGCACTGAAAACACGTTCGGAAGAGACACTTGCGACAGGGCAAGCCAGATAGCTTATCGCCAGCCTGCTGAGCTGTGGCCATTCAGATCTTTTCCTATACCAATACTGCACTGGGTTTTGATCAACGTACACCTCTGTTGGGTCGTCCAGATAGGCCTGGACCATCCGCTCAATGTTCAGGGTTGCTGCTGGTAAGCTTTTGTGCTGTTTTTTCAGTGCATCAGCACTGTGCTTACGGCCCATCTTTACATACCAATCTGATAATGATTGTACTCGGCCGAATGATCCAGTTATTGTTTTTGTAGTCGATGGTGATGGTGAGTGTTGCGATTGTGAGCCAACCGCACTGCCCTCAGCCGACGAAGTTGCACTTGATTCTGCATTGCCTACTTCAGTATCAGTACTTGTTGTGGGTTGATGTGGCGGGCTTTTAATTAGCAGCCCTTTGTTTTCAAACTTGATGGCTGCTTCAGCTATACAACTTTTGTAGCGGGCAACATCATTGTCGGAAAAAGAAAGGAATAGTCCTAATTTTGCACGTGGATCCAGAATTGTGGCACAAATGTAATGGTCTTGTGACAAAATTTTATTTTGTATCCTTACATTTTCTGATAAGCGCCTGGATAAGCTCTCCACCAAGTCATGGGCTTGCCTTCTGTCCTCTACACCTTTGTAGGATTCAGACACATTATTCAGCTCATGCTCTAGCATTTGCAACAATGGGATAGCTTGGCCCATTGTACAGTCCTCCTTGCTGACTTCACCTGTGAAGACCTCAAAAGGAGACAGCATCTCAGTCAGGCATTGAATTAGGGTCCATTGCTCCCTCTGAAAGGTCATGCCTTTAACACTAGCATCACTGCTTCTGTACCAGACATATTCATTGAGTGACCTGTGCTGTTCGTACAGACGATCAAGCATGTAATACGTTGAGTTCCAACGTGTTGCCACCTCCTGGATGAGTGCCTTGACTGGCATCCTACGGTCACGTTGGATGATCCTCAGCTGCTTCCGAGCATTAAAAGAATGGCTGAAATTAGTGCATATTCTTCGGCAGATGGCCAGTAAATTGCTTACTATGGGTTCTTTTTTCAGAAAGTCTTGCACTATAATGTTTATGCAGTGTGCCAAACACGGAACCCTGAAATAGGAACCAAGTTCCATGGCCTTAAGTACATTACTGCCATTGTCTGTGGCAACAAAACCAATACCAAGCCCTCTGGGCCGCAGCCATTCCAAAACCTTGGTGCGAAACTCTTCTAAAATGTTTTCAGCCGTATGAGATTTCTCCATGGCGAACATGGCTACAGTTGCATGTTTCCGAGTACCTTCAAAAATCGCAGCTGTGTCAACAACACCTCGTGCAGATAGTTGATCTCTAACCCCCACAAAAGAGATCCAGTGTGCAGTGATGCACATGTAATCTGTGGCTTGGCAACTGGTCCACATGTCTGTTGTCAGGTGGATATTGTGCACAGCACTCTGCTGCAAACCGTGACCAACCAATTCCAGCACATCATGATGTAGTGCCGGAACAGCAATTCTTGCGAAATAGGACCGGCTGGGAACTTTCCATTTCGGGCAGATGGCAGACACAAATTCAAGGAAACCCACCCCTTCCACAAATGAAAAAGGAAGAAGGTCCAGCGCTAACATTTTAGCCAGCTTCGCATTGTACAATCGTGCCGTTGGGTGGTTGCGTTGGAACTGCCCCTCCAACCTAAACATGCTGTCAATGGTAGGCTGGCTTACTTTCCTTAGTGGTGCTGTTTTCATTAACCCACTAAGGCTCAACGACACAGATTGTCTCATTGAGGTACTCGCCGGTCGCCTTGGTGTCTCACCCACACTCTGAGTATGGCTCTTACTGCGGTGCCACTCTGATGTTACTGAGGAGGATGTGGGCATTACCACTGCAGTGACTGCACTACTGGGGACAGGGCTAGAAATGCCTCCCTGTTCTTCACCTGCCACCACAATAATATCGCTCCCTGATTCCTGACCAACTTCAAAGGGTTTAGTTTTCCTACTTTCTTTTAAATTACGTAGGTGATCCTCCCACACGATATTGTGGTGTATTTTTAGATGACTTGCTTGTCCTCCGGTACCATAGTTTGTACCAAGCTTACCACGCCGAACACCTTGCCGACAAATTGCGCATATAGCAAAGTTCTCCTCCTTGACGCTAACAGAAAAGAAGTCCCAAACTGGGGAGGAGAACTTTCTGGCACTGCTGGATGTGCCACTTTCAACACCAGATGAACTTGAGGGGGTGCTTGAAAATATGTGACCCTGTCCACCTACACTGTGACTTTTACTACCACTTCCTACTGAGATGGTGGAGCTAGATATAGGTCCCTGCCGGGCCTTGCAAAATATGGCAGCTGGAGGTAGTGGTGGTGTAACCTGTGTTGGTGAGATCCGTGCTACATCCCGCTCAGTAGCAGCCTTTCTGGATAGGGTGAGAATGTCGGTCTCCAATCCCTTTGGGGCGGGAGTAATGTGCGTGATGACTGGCTCGTCTTCATCAACATCATCACCCCCCTCTTCTACATCTACCTCCATAACTCTAAGTTTTTCTGGGACCTTCCTTTTCAGAAGCAATGTCTTGTGGCGTACTTCACTCTCAGACCGAGCTGGTGGGACCCAAGTGTCATCACGATCATCAGAAGCGGGGCTTGAAGAAGAAGATGATGGACTAAGCCTCCTTTTCCTTGCTGGTGGTCTGGAAGACAACTGATCTTCTGAAACAGTGGTTTGACTTCGCTCCACTTTGTCTGCAGGAAGCTCGATTTCCTGAAATGCCCCTACGTCAGGAGCAACAACTACTATGGTTGGCTGTTGCGGCGGCTGCTGCTGTTCTTGTTGCGGCGGCTGCTGCTGCTGTTCTTGTTGCGGCGGCTGCTGCTGCTGCTGCTGTTCTTGTTGCGGTGGCTGCTGCTGTTCTTGTTGCGGCGGCTGCTGCTGCTGTTCTTGTTGCGGCGGCTGTTGCGGCTGTTCTTGTTGCGGCGGCTGCAGCTGCTGTTCTTGTTGCTGAAGCTGCTGCTGCTGTTCTTGTTGCGGCTGCACACTGATCTGCTGAGTTTGCGCCTGCGTTGAACTTGATTGTGTACTACTTTGCGGTAATGACATTTCTTCAACATCGCTGCCCGTTAGTAGACTGGCTACCTCTGCGACAGTAAAGCCCTTGGGCCTAGGTTGGTGGGGTTGCTGGACCGCTGTGCTGCTCCCAGCTTGGTTCCCGGACAACGCTTTGGTGCCAAAAAAAACCTTGGCCGGCACACCACCAGTTGTGGTTAATGGCACTTCCTTTTTCTGTTCCTTCTTCTCACCAGCAACTTTCTTGGTACTGGACCTGGTACCTTTCTTTGGGGCCATCTTCTTCCGATGTCAGGCAGGAGGCAGATGCACAACAAGTTCTGGTCACACGTGGGCGTGATGCGCAGCAGGACTTCTGTCTGGCTGGCAGTACAACGGGTAGCCAGGTGATGCCGATGGCACCTCCTACTCTGTCTTTTGTGCACCTAAAAGCAAAGAAGACAGGAGAAGAACATCAGTGAAATGTTGCATTTGTTTTTGTGGTTCAGTTACTTAGTACTGTACTAGTGCAAACAAAAGATAGTCTAGCCATTTATAACTTTTTTTTAACTAGAGCTATGTTATACTACTAGTACTGTGTACAGCCACACACTACACTCTCAGGAAGGTGATGTCTAAAAATTCAACAGATCACATAGAAAACACTTGATCAATAAAGCTGTGGCTACCTGCTCTGATCCTAGTGGATGAAAAAGCAGGCCTGTTGGCAGACAAGGCCAGGCAAGCTTGTAGGCCTAGGCCTCAAAATGGCCACCAGCCACATGGCCAGGCCCAACAACATCAGCAAGGCCACCCCAAAAAACACACTTCCCCAACTCAATCCAATGCCATCCATGCCCTAAATGATGTCTAAATTCACCAGAGCACACAGAAAACAGTAGATTACTAAAGCTGTGGCTACCTGCTCTGGTAGCAGTGGATGAAAGCAGGCCTGTTGGCAGACAAGGCCAGGCAAGCTTGCAGGCCTAGGCCTCAAAATGGCCACCAGCCACATGGCCAGGCCCAACAACATCAGCAAGGCCACCCCAAAAAACACACTTCCCCAACTCAATCCAATGCCATCCATGCCCTAAATGATGTCTAAATTCACCAGAGCACACAGAAAACAGTAGATTACTAAAGCTGTGGCTACCTGCTCTGGTAGCAGTGGATGAAAGCAGGCCTGTTGGCAGACAAGGCCAGGCAAGCTTGCAGGCCTAGGCCTCAAAATGGCCACCAGCCACATGGCCAGGCCCAACAACATCAGCAAGGCCACCCCAAAAAACACACTTCCCCAACTCAATCCAATGCCATCCATGCCCTAAATGATGTCTAAATTCACCAGAGCACACAGAAAACAGTAGATTACTAAAGCTGTGGCTACCTGCTCTGGTAGCAGTGGATGAAAGCAGGCCTGTTGGCAAACAAGGCCAGGCAAGCTTGCAGGCCTAGGCCTCAAAATGGCCACCAGCCACATGGCCAGGCCCAACAACATCAGCAAGGCCACCCCAAAAAACACACTTCCCCAACTCAATCCAATGCCATCCATGCCCTAAATGATGTCTAAATTCACCAGAGCACACAGAAAACAGTAGATTACTAAAGCTGTGGCTACCTGCTCTGGTAGCAGTGGATGAAAGCAGGCCTGTTGGCAGACAAGGCCAGGCAAGCTTGCAGGCCTAGGCCTCAAAATGGCCACCAGCCACATGGCCAGGCCCAACAACATCAGCAAGGCCACCCCAAAAAACACACTTCCCCAACTCAATCCAATGCCATCCATGCCCTAAATGATGTCTAAATTCACCAGAGCACACAGAAAACAGTAGATTACTAAAGCTGTGGCTACCTGCTCTGGTAGCAGTGGATGAAAGCAGGCCTGTTGGCAGACAAGGCCAGGCAAGCTTGCAGGCCTAGGCCTCAAAATGGCCACCAGCCACATGGCCAGGCCCAACAACATCAGCAAGGCCACCCCAAAAAACACACTTCCCCAACTCAATCCAATGCCATCCATGCCCTAAATGATGTCTAAATTCACCAGAGCACACAGAAAACAGTAGATTACTAAAGCTGTGGCTACCTGCTCTGGTAGCAGTGGATGAAAGCAGGCCTGTTGGCAGACAAGGCCAGGCAAGCTTGCAGGCCTAGGCCTCAAAATGGCCACCAGCCACATGGCCAGGCCCAACAACATCAGCAAGGCCACCCCAAAAAACACACTTCCCCAACTCAATCCAATGCCATCCATGCCCTAAATGATGTCTAAATTCACCAGAGCACACAGAAAACAGTAGATTACTAAAGCTGTGGCTACCTGCTCTGGTAGCAGTGGATGAAAGCAGGCCTGTTGGCAGACAAGGCCAGGCAAGCTTGCAGGCCTAGGCCTCAAAATGGCCACCAGCCACATGGCCAGGCCCAACAACATCAGCAAGGCCACCCCAAAAAACACACTTCCCCAACTCAATCCAATGCCATCCATGCCCTAAATGATGTCTAAATTCACCAGAGCACACAGAAAGCAGTAGATTACTAAAGCTGTGGCTACCTGCTCTGGTAGCAGTGGATGAAAGCAGGCCTGTTGGCAGACAAGGCCAGGCAAGCTTGCAGGCCTAGGCCTCAAAATAGCCACCAGCCACATGGCCAGGCCCAACAACATCAGCAAGGCCACCCCAAAAAACACACTTCCCCAACTCAATCCAATGCCATCCATGCCCTAAATGTGCTTGAAAATGAAATATATTCAAAAAACAAAAGGAACAGTTGCTCCATCATGCACACACACACCCATGAGGCCATGCCCATGGCTAGCTCGGGCCTACTACTACAACCCACAAAATTTAAAAATATTTTAAAAAAAGGAATGATGATAATTAATTAATTCTCAAAAATAAATTGTAGTTACACAACAACTGCAATGCCCACAATCAAACACAACAACCACTTACTTGTAAAATATCCTATTCCAAAAATCCTGAAATCCAATTGCAATGATGCAGCAGACAAAAAGAGTGATCTTTCCAGCTCCAAATCCAAAGGCAGAATGAGCAGGAGATGGACAAAGCACTGGGAGGAGCCTGCTGGACAGGAACAGGAAGTTGGAGATTCTGTGTCACTTCCTCCCTCTCTCCACCTTGTAAAAAAATGACTCCTTGCACAAAAAAGGAAAGCCAAATGTGAATGTAAGGAGTTCTTTTCATCCAAAATCAGTATTTGCAGATGGTTTCATGCTGCTAGAGCCGATATTCCTCTCCAAATTGTAAATTTTACGTTGTTGAGTTCTCGAGCTTCACATTACTTGTCGAAAACGATATGATCGCGTTCTCTTCTTTGTCCCTGTCGCGTTGGATATGACGTGTTCGCGGTCTCTTTCTCCTGTTCGCGTTCGATTTCACGTGCCCGCGTCCTCATCCTCTGGCTCGCGATGTAGAATGACATGTTCAAGATCTCAATCTTCTCATACTCGCGCGGTGCATGATCGCGAGAAGAAAGACGTGATCGCGCGACAAATGACGTGATCACGTGAAAAATGACTTTAATGCGGCCGCGAACTCTCGCGAGACAGCGCAAAATGGCTACCAAAATCCAACATCTCGTGGAGAACGCGACCGGGTCAAGAAAACTTGTCGGAGAACGCAGGGATTCAGGTAAGGCGATCGCGCGCGCGCGAGAATGTATTGTTTTACAGCGCGAGCAAGAAAAAAATTATCGCTAAGCTGCGGAATGCGGAAATTTTGACATTTTCGCGCTTTCCGCGGAACGCGAAAATGCCAAAATATCGCAATTTCCGCGAACGGAACGGAATTTTGGCCCAGGCCTAGGAAGATGCCAGTTGGGGAATTCCAGCCCTTGAGATTGCTCCTGTGAAAAGGTGGACAGAGGCAGCAATCCAGTTAAAAGGATTATGCATAGGCAACCATTTGAGGGCAGCCAATGGTAGAAGTGTGTCAGACAAACTCGGAATGAACACCTTTGACAACGGCCGTAGGGCGAGTCGAATAGACTATTTGCTTGTTCACGTGAAGCTCTGGCCCCACCTTAGAGATATGAAGGTTATCAATCGAACTGAGAGAGACCACCATCCACTTGTCTCACTATTTAATTTGTCCTTCTCTGGTAACCTAGCATCCCAGCAAGGTAACCTTGTGCCGGAACAACATGTGTCCAATAACATGCGCCATTTAAAATGGGACAGGATTGTAGAACACCCAAAAATCATGACAGCGATTAATGAAGAAGTAACTGGTGCATTACAAGTACCTGGTATAGCTGTATATGGTCGGAGCTCTGGTAGCAGTGGTGGGAGCTCACAACAGGCTTTTTGAGGGTCTGAGGAAATTCTTTGTTAAAACTATCTCAAAAAGAACCTCCAAGCCCCATAACAAAGAGGGATGGTACAACTGTGACTGCAGGAAAGCTCGGGTTAAACTCGGCAGTGCCCTTAAGATGAAAGATCCAATACTGGTAAGATCTGCCAGACTATATTATAGGAATACACTGAAAGAGGCAAAGGATATGTGGGACAATGAAAAGTGGAAGGACCTCCTTGATGCTTGTAGGCACAAGAATGGTAAGCAATTCTGGGATATATATAAATGGGATAGGGGTGGCCTACCAGAGCGCCCACAGAATAATGTGGCCCAGAATGCGTGGGTTGATCATTTTAAACCACAGTATGCCGCAACCTGTAAAGAAGATTCCAGTGATATTCTTAGCCATGTTTATTACGATAAGGCAATTATTTTACCAATAGATGTAGGAAGGGCTCTAGATAAAGTGACCGGGGGTAAAGCACCTGGCATGGACGGAATTCCAGCAGATGTGTTTACTAGTGATAGACACCTCTGGTGTAGATATATTATGCGCCTTGCTAATGCAATTGCCCAGGGAGCTGATATCCCCTCCTCGTGGAAGGGAGCAGAAATTGTCCCGGTATTCAAAAATGGGGATAAGTCTGTAGCGGGTAATTATAGGCCAATCAGCCTAATAGACTCGATACAGAAGATCATTGGTCAAATGTTTCTTCATGAGATTTTAACATGGATAGAAGACCGGGAAATCCTTAGCCCAATGCAGGCTGGATTCCGACGTCGGACAAGTACAATTGACCAAGTTCTCCGCTTTGTTATTCTATATTGGAAGACGGTGGTCCTAGGAAAGGGTGCCTTATATGCGGTGTTTGTGGACCTAAAAGCGGCTTTCGATCTGGTCCCACGTAGAAAGCTCTGGCAGGTCTTGAGAGAAATGGGAATAGCACCTGAACTCCTTTCTGTAGTCATCCGCTTACATGAGGGTAATGTCGCTCAGGTTCGTTGGGGTGGTGTGGGAGAGGTGACGGAGGACTTTCCGGTTGGCAGGGGCGTGCAGCAGGGGTGCGTTCTGGCTCCGACCCTGTTCTCGCTCTTTGTCAACGGGGTGGCCAACTTCCTCTCGCTAACCCCACTGACGCGCCGGTATTGGCAGGATCGCGTGTCCCCATCCTCATGTTTGCGGATGATACGCTGATTATCTCTAAGACCACAAGTGGTTTACAGAAGACACTTGGGTGCTTTGAAGAGTTCTGCAAAGTGAGGGGCCTGGAAGTTAACACCGAAAAAAACAAGTTCATGTCCTTTAACGAAGATAAATCATATAAGGGAAGGATCTATATGAATAATTTACCCTTGGAGCAGGTAACCTCATTTACATACTTGGGCATTACACTGCAGAAAGATATGCGCTGGGGCTGCCAACTAGATCGTGCCGCATTAATACACAAACAAAAATCAGGTGTTCTTCTCTCCAGATTTAAAACCTCATTCACAAAACCAATCTCCCCAGTATTAGAAGTCTATGGGATGATGGTTTTGAGTTCATGCTTATATGGGGCTGAGCTTTGGGGTTTTGGCAATTTGAACAGCCTGACGGTGCTTGAAAATGCGTTCTTACGCAAGATTACAAATCTTCCTTCAAGCACGCCATTGCAACCCTTATTATTGGACCTCGGTAAAAAGCCACTTGAACATCTTGACAAGCTTCGCCCAATACTTTATTGGCGCCGGTTCTGGTGCACAGGAGAACTTGTCCATTACAGGAGTGGTTTTATGGATGTAATAAAATCTGACTTGTTTCATAAAATACATTGGCTGCGAGGGATTAAATCGCTCCTGGGTAGCATAGGCCTGATTGATCTTTGGAATGACCCACTAAATGCC
Source organism: Triturus cristatus (assembly GCF_964204655.1). Lineage (NCBI taxonomy): Eukaryota > Metazoa > Chordata > Amphibia > Caudata > Salamandridae > Triturus > Triturus cristatus. Next base: position 79,901,583 of record NC_140588.1, read on the forward strand.
GTTTTCCCTCCAAAGGAAAAGCTGAAAACAATGTATTGGGAATGGGTATTCAAGGTAGAAACTACGCAGGGTCTCTCTACCCATCTAACATGTCGATTTCTCGATTTAAAAGTTCGCCCATCCCTAGAGAGGTATTGGGACATAATCGAAAAAACCCTCGATCGTAAGCTGTATTTTCAGCTACGGGTGGGTACTCTACCCGTTGCTGAATTTACCTCTGGATGGGGGGGCCAACACAACAAAAACGATAAGTGCTATAGATGTGCAGAGGTATGTGAATCTGTAGGACATGTACTATTCTTTTGTCCCATGTATGTAGTACCTCGAAAGATTTGGATTAAACCCATCTGCAGACTTTTGGGCATTAGGAGATATTCTATAGCTCTCCGTATCTTGTGCACAGATTCTGCTCCCCCAATTTGTAAAGCTGTGGCCACGTTTTCGGGGTGGGCTTGTGGTATACGGTCAAAAGCCCTGAGGTATGATGCAAACTCCTCTTAAAACATCTGCATCTTGTAGTACCTACTCGATATAGTTAACCCTGGTTGGTAATTAAAACAGTATGACCATTAAATTGCCAACGTTAATATAAGAGCAAATGGATTGGTTTTAGATTGGCTTAATAGTTTTTAAAGTATTCCATTCGATGGTTGTTTAGAGATTTAATTGTAATTTTAATTTTTTTAGATAATTTATTAACTGTTTTATGTTACGATTGTAATGTGCTTTTATGACTCAACTGTCGAATAAAGCTTGATTGATTGATTGATTGACTTCCCAACTGGGGACTCTATTGTCATCCAAACAAAAAGAAAAAACTCATCCCACAACGTAAGAAAACTATGAAATATAGGTAGACATTCATATCAACTGGATGCTGCAGTGGGCACATCCCTTCAAGTTTGTATTTACTGTCGAGTTTTATGAGACTTCTTGATGGTAATATAGATGCAATCAATGTTCTATAAGGAAAAAGGTTAAAGAGTTACGATATAGAGCTTTTTCTAGGCTTCTGTGGTCTCTTGAGGTGTCCTGGGAAAAAACAGACATAGTGTAATACCTGAATTTGCATGTGTATGTAAATACTTATACACCTTGTAGATTGGTGGTTATGAACTATCAAGAATGTGTTCAGTTACTCTGAACAAAAGCATTGTATGATAATGCGCATTGAAGCTTTGATTCTGAACCTACGCTGTGAAGTGTTTCCCTCATTGTACATGAAATGGGGTTGTTAAGACAAACCTATGCAGGCATTCCCAAGCCACGAAGTCACACGTTTTTCTTTGCTGTGATGTCTCTGCATTCACAGTCTCACATGAGCATTTCCATGATTCGCATTTGCTTTTTCTAATATATAAAACACTTGTCAAGCCGCGTCAGTCAATAGCAAGCGTCTTCCCCTGTGTTTGATTTGGGGTTTAGTGAGTGCTGCGCTGTGACATTTATACAGCCACGGCAGATGTGGGAGTTTAGAGCACTGCAACCCTGTACGTTATCATGCTGAGATTATAATGTTGCACATATTTTCTCTGTGGTGCCGTGCTCTTGTAAAAGCAATAAATTGTTTGCAAATGTGTTTCTTCACTTGTTTTGCTGTTTTATTTCAACGTAACTCGTTGTAATAAAAACATGTAAATACTAAGGGCCTCATTTACAAAAAAATGGCGTGGCGCCGCAAGCTATTTTGCTGCGCCGAGGTGCGTCATTTTAAAAGCACAGGGATGAGTCGTATTAACAACAGTACGATGCACCCATGTGCTTTCCCCTGCGCTGGTGCACAATTGGCTGCCATGCGCCAGCGCAGGCACCCTTGTGTCATGTTGCAAGGGTGCCTGGGATGATTGTTTTTGTGCAGAAAGGAACACCTCCCAGCACAAAAACAATCATTGATGGTATTTTCTTCTTTCTCTGCGTGCTACATTTGTGACGGAGTACTATGCCTGCCAAATTCTGAATCGGGCACCCAATTCTAATGATCACCCTACACTTTGAATTTAAGCCTTATGATATTATGCTAAGACTAACCATGACTCTAATGCTAATCAGCTTCCCAATCCTATGCAAATATAAGGCTAATCCTAACCCTAAAACTATCCTTAACACTGTTCCCACATCCCATGACTAACTTTCCCCTAAATCCTGAATTTAAACCTAATTCTAAACTTTCTATTAAAAGTTAGAAAGATGGGTGAAAAAAGATTACATTCATTTTCACCTTAAAATATGACACAAGTAAAGTATGAAATAGTTTAATTTCTGGGATTTGTGTTTTAGGTTTTTCAGTTTATCTATTTAGATCATGCCTACATACATATATTTATTTACAATTAGTACGTTCTTCACTTTATTAGTATGGAATTATTGGTTGTCCTTGTGTGTCCACCACACACCACCACACCCAACAGACCCCCCGCCGCTGCTGGAGCAAAGTCACCGAAGACCAGCTAACCACCACCCTCGCCCGGAGCCCACCCGCCGACCACACCGACCCCGACTCCGCCACCCGCAACCTCAGACAATGGATCGATGACTGCACCAACACCCTTGCCCCGATCAAGAAACCCTCCAACAGACACACCAGCAAAATAGCCAGCTGGTTCACTGAAGACCTTCAGGCCTCCAAGCAAACCTGCCGAAAGCTAAAGAAGAAATGGCACCGTGAACAGACACTGGACAGCTACGCAGCCCACAAGAACGCCACCCGCAGACACCATCTCTTCATCAGATCCGCCAAAAGTGCCTCCTTCAAAGACTGCCTAGACAACAACGCACACAACAGCAAAGAGCCCTTCAACATCATGAAGGAACGCTCCAACCCCAGCTCCAACACAAACGACATCCCACCTTTGCAAGACCTGTGCGACTCCCTGGACACCTTCTTCCATCGCAAGATCACAGACATTCACGACAGCCTCAATGCCATGACCGTCCCGACAACCATTGAGACCTCCGTCCCCACGGCCACCATCCGCACCAACCCCCTGCTTTCCTGGACCAACATAAACAACGACGACACCATCAAAATCATGAACACCATTCACTCCGGATCTCCGTCAGACCCATACCCTCACCACATCTTCAACAAAGCCAGCACCACCATTGCACCCCACCTCCGGAAAGCCATCAACATCTCCTTCGAGACAGCGACCTTCCCAGAGAGCTGGAAGCATGCCGAGATCAATGCCTTACTCAAAACACCCAAGGCTGACCCCAAGGACCTCAAGAACTTCCGACCCATCTCCCTGCTCCTGTTCCCGGCAAAGGTCATCGAGAAGACTGTCAAAAGACAACTGACCCGCTACCTCGAGGAGAACAGCATCCTGGACCCGTCCCAGTCTGGGTGCTGCAGCAACCACAGCACCGAAACTGCCCTCATCGCTGCCACCGATAACATCAGGGCCCTGCTGGACAACGGAGAAACCGTGGCCCTCATCCTCCTGGACCTGTCAGCCGCCTTCGAATCCGTCTGCCACCGCACCCTACGCACACGCCTCCATGACGCTGGGATCCGAGACACCCAACTGCACGACCTCAACATCATCTCCTACGCCAACGACACCCAGCTGATTCTCTCCCTCACCAAGGCCCCCCTCACCGCCAAAACCAACCTCCATGAAGGAATGAAAGCCGTCGCAAGTGGATGAAGAACAGCCGACTGAAGCTAAACTCAGACAAGATGGAAGTCCTCATCCTCGGCTCCAGCTCCTCGGCCTGGGACGACTCCTGGCCGACCGCACTGGGAACAGCTCCACCACCCACCGACCACGCACGCAACCTAGCGTTCATCCTAGACTCCACTCTCTCCATGACAAAGCAGGTCAACACTGTCTCATCCTCCTGCTTCAACACCCTCCGCATGCTCCGCAAGATCTACAGGTGGATCCCCACCGAAACAAGAAAAACGGTCACCCAGGCCTTCGTCAGTAGCAGGTTGGACTACGGAAACGCCCTCTGTACAGGAGCCTCGGCCAAACTCCTGAAACAACTTCAACGCATCCAAAACGCCTCTGCACACCTGGTCCTCGACATCCCTCGCTGCAGCCACATCACACCCCACCTGAGAGACCTGCACTGGCTCCCCATCAACAAGAGGATCACCTTCAAGCTCCTCATCCACGCACACAAGGCACTCCCCAACACCGGACCAGCATACCTCAACAGACTACTCAGCTTCTACACCCCGACCGCCAGCTCCGCTCCACCAACCTCACCCTCGCCACAGTCCCCCGCATCCAAAGAGCGACCTCCAGTGGCAGATCGTTCTCCCACCTCGCCACCAAGACCTGGAACACCCTCCCCATCCTCCTACGGCAGACCCGGGACCTGCTTACCTTCAGAAAACTCCTCAAGACCTAGCTATTCAAGCAGTAGCTGCATCCCACCCAGCGCCTTGAGACCTTCACGGGTAAGTAGTGCGCTTTACAAATGTTCTGATTGATTGATTGATTGATTGATTAACTCACTTTGCTGATGATTGCTTCCATTGATGTGTGGAGGGACAATGAAATGGGATATTGGTTTGATATAGGTTCTGTCATTTCCATAGCGTAGTGTTGTTAATTGCACATCAAGGCTACTGAATCAGTTGCCAGAATTTTAGGACATGAACTTAAGATAACATTTCATATAAATAATCAACATGGAATTCATTTAGATAGTCCATGGTTAGTCTGAGTATAAAAGCAGAATGAACGACTGTGAAGAAGAATTAAAGGATTATTGCACATCCTCCCTGAGTCAATGTAGACATACAAAACCTGCCACGCTCCTGAGTAGTCCAGTGTGAATGCACTCCCACAGGATGGTGAACTCTCTTACACCTAATGTGGCTTGCTTCATAATTGGCATCCTTGATCCAGCACTGGGTATTATCCATGCTTATAGTATTTGTGTTATTATCCTTTGTCCTGAAAGGCAGTCCCCTAGCTACGGTGAAGTTGTATCTCTATGTCGACCCGGTCCTCTAAATTAGTTTACAATGGGAAAACATGGCTGCAACTTTCTGTTGCTGGTTGATCATTGTTCCTACACTACTAGCAGGCCTACTGGTGAAGTGTCTTTGTGGGAATGTAATTCAAGCATTGCTTTGGAATAGGTGTTTTTATTTGCTTAGTGTTCTCTTACGAGGTAATGCAAATTTGCCTGTAATCGCATAACATAGCCTACCAGTTCAGCTTGTGAGTATTTTATTTTAACCAGTAAAAGCCATTTTTTTTGTTCAGCAACCATAGCTTTAGTGATTGAAGGCATTTTCTGTCCTGTGTCTCAAACTGCTTCCATTTGCTATATATCTTTCATATTATAAAATCCTTGATTAACTGATCTGTCTTGAAGACGGAAAATTGGATTTAATCTAAAAACTAAATATATATTCCTTGAAAATAATGTCTTAAATGACAATGGTGCAGATTATGTCAGGGGAACTGAGGGGCATATTTACAAGCCCCTTGCGCCACCGGAGCGTCATTTTTTATTTAAGACGTCAGTGGCACAGGGTGCTGGCCCATACATAGGAGGCCACACAAAGCCACCCAGAGTGAGTTTTCATGGCCTTGTAAATATGGCCCCCCATCATGCATTACTCTGAGTGAAAGAGGCGTAACTTGGGTTTTGCTGTGGGTGTTCCCACACAACATCCATGGATTCTGAAGCATTCTCAGATTATAAGGTTTTTTAAACCTGGAAATTCATCAGATTTTAACGCCTCCCTAGGGCACGCATAAAAGTGGTGCAACAAGGAGAAATACCTTTATTTCTCCTTGGTTTTCCCTCTTTCTATGTATGCTGCATACTGCAGCACACATAAAAGGAGGAAAACACCATAAATTATTGTTTTTGTGCAGAAAGGTATCCCTTCCTGTGCAAAAACAATATTCCCTGTAACGCAGGCAAATTTGCACAATGATGCAAGGGTGCCTGTGTTGCCGCTAGGCAGCCTCTTGTGCACGACCTCAGAGGAATGCACGGGAATGCATAGTATTGTTGTAAACATGATCCATCCTTGCACTTTCATAATGACTCAGCACTGCACTGCATCATTTTCTTGCAAATATGCCCAAGAGGGGTTTATTCACAAGCCCCTTGAGCCGCCAGTGTGTCACTTTTTGATGCACCGGTGGCTCAGAGTGCGGCCCCATATCTAAGAAGCCATGCAAAGCTACTTTGCTTGGCTTGTCATGGCCTCATGAATATGGAGTAAGGCAAAGCATTCAAGTCACTGCGTTGCTTTTCTCTGCGTCTAAGAGGCGTGCCATGGGCATTGTGGTGGGTGCTCCCACGCTACACCCATTGATGTTGACACATTTCCAGATTTACAAGGACATTTAAGCCTGGGAATAAGTCAAAAGCCTACACCTCCCCAGGGGAGGCATAACGAGGAGAAATATGTTTATTTCTCCTCGTTTTCTTTTCTTTCTATATGTGCTGCATTATTGACAGAGGAAAACACCGCCATTGATTGTTTTTGTGCAGGAAGGTCTCGCTTCCTGACCAAAAACAATGATTTCTACATCACAGAAACCTTTGCTCCATGGTGCAAGGGTTCCTGCGTTTGCACAAAGCAACCAGTTGTGTGCCAGCGCAGTGAAAGTGGATAGAAATGCGCCGTTTCTCATATCTATGGCACACTCTTGCCCTTTTCTTTTGACACAGGGCAGGACAGCTCAGCAAAGTGACTTGCTGCACTGCCCTGAATCAAAAACTAATAAATAGGCCTCTCAGTGTTTGAGTTTAGACAAGACTGGAAAGTAGACACTGCAGTGGGGGAATATTTTCATGGACTTTCAATTAAGTGAGAACTGACTCTCCTGTGAAGGTTTTCACATTAAACCATTAAATTGCTTCAGAGGACCTTGCCAATATTTAGCAGCTAAAGCCGATTCGGCTGCTGGTCAATCCAGATAAGAAGGGCTTAGAGTCCTAAACAGCTCAGGTAGCATTTCTGTTGAAATTGTACTTTAAATGGTTCAAGTCAGCAAAAGAAAAACATATAAAATCTCATACTACACCTGCGGTTAAAAGAGTCTTAAATCTTTTTAACAAGTTTCATGAGGCATAAAATGTAAAATAACGGAGCAGTTATTAGGCATGCAATTAATATAACAATACAACTGTATGTCCTTCGTTCAATAGTGGTCCGTGCACGTTCAGTAGTGAAGGATTTCAAAGGACAGATAATATAGAAGGCACTCGACAAGCATGATTGTGTCATGCCACAATTTGAACATATTGTACATTTGGACAGTCATATGAGTTAAAGCAAAATGAAACTTTCAAGACACCCAGTTAAAGCAGATATCAATGACCCCAGTTCCATATGTCCTCCGTCAACTGCTCATTGTGGACATGCACAACTCTTTTACCAATGGGCTTGCACACATAATCACAGCACTGTCTATCAAAAACGTAGACTCTCGGCTCCCAATATACTGCATGCGCCTTAGGTGCAGGCCCAGTGTGTAATGTACAAGTTTTCACCCCCACTATTGGGGGAGTGAAGCCTCCTACAACTCTATTAACTACTGTAAGTGTAAGTGTGCAACCGTATTTTATGTTATGTTCCATGTAGTTAATGGTTAAGACCTTGTTTCAATTCAAAAAGCTTTTTTCTTTTACTAATATCTTTGGCGCTGTTTGATGAATTTTCGTGAAAGTTTCAAAACTAATGGGGAGCTTCGGTCAGCTCCTGTCTTGAAAGTTTCAGGGTGATTCATCAAGGGAGGGCTGAGAAAAAAGGGGTGTCCTAAAACGTGTTTTCTCCATGTTAATTTCCATAGGAAACTTTTGTTGCGGCTACAGCCGAACTGCTGAAAGGAACTACATCAAATTTGGCAGAAAGTTAGCTCCTGGTCCAGAGCGCACTCTTTGATTTAAATGGAGTAAATCCATTCAGTATTTTTATAAATATTAAAGAAAAAATACATTTATATATCTGGGTGGAGCCTAACCACACATCTCATCGTGAGATCTGATTGGCTGTCAGCACTGGGGCAGCCATCTTGGGACCAAAATACATGATAGCACCCTATTAAAATGCATTGTAGTGAAAAATAGGTTTTGAGGGTCACCAAAAGGAGAACATATAAAGGGTGATAACAGACTTTAGTTACATTGTAAATCATTTGGTGACGGTAGCATACTAATTTTAGGAATTGTTGTGTGTTCTAAGGTGCAAAAGAAACTGGTGCAGATCAGAGCTTCCGAATCCCCTCTACTTCCATGGACGGAATGATTTCTCAGTCACACACGCACACACACATCACACGCTGGTGGGGCCCATTACACCAACATTCACCCTAAATCACTCTATCCGTGCCCTGCAAAGGAGAAACCAGCTTTCACATATGCTCTGTCTAATCTGCCTGTACTTTGAGGTCAATGCGACCAGCTGATTGCTGTGGATCTAGCAAAATACATATCAAAGAATATACAATAAAATCAATAAACATGACCAGAAATAATCACCCGAGACAGAAATTCAAACAGATTGTTCATTTATCTAAAATTTCAAGAAAAGCCAATTAAATGCAAATTTCATTTTTCTCTCATATTTACCTATTCTGTCTAAATGTCAGATCCTAAGTCAGAACCGGTCCTCTGTTAGAAGAATTAGAGTCTTCTGTCGTCATGTAGAGTCATCGTCCTCTCCGTCAGCATAGGGACCTCGCATCATCAGCTCGGGAAGAAGAAGTGGCGCTAGACCTCTCTAGTCTACTTACATTTATACTAAATTTTACATTCTAAAAGTAACATTTCTTTATTCAGAACGGATGAATGGCGGAAATAATGTCATCTTGGTACATTTGTGTTACAGTGCAAGATTTTCTCACACATAGGTCGTCCAAAATAATGAATAGAAAAATAAAGAGTTCATCACTAATTTGTTACTTCCACGGATGTACATCAGGATAAGATGTATCTTGTTCATAAGACTAATAAGTTCATCGGGTCAGTTTTCAACAGTTTTGTAATAGTTCGTGGTGTTCAGGGGCACTTGGCAGCTCTCCTGGGTTTGTCATCATGATCATGGCTTTTCAGTTCGACAAGAGGGCAAGGTCACAGGCAATGCGAAGCCTTCTTGCAAAATTTTCCATTATGTCATCTACTCGAGTGCAGGCTGCGGGTGGTGGCCATTTTTAAACGGGCCACAATAGTCAACTTAAGTGAAAGGAAATACAAAACACAATTACTGCACGGAAATAATGAGACAGTGTTATTCCCCCACTAATACCCTTATGTGTATGTATTTATCTAGCCATTTGCGACATCAGAAGCCATTAATGCGTATTAATTATAAGCGCAAAACACCATAACATCACATAAGCAACATCGTTTTCTGTCAGTTTGCTCACCAACTTGGTTCACTTGTTATTTAGCCATGCAATAGCATTCCCATGTGTAATTCTCTTGTTAATAAGGTTGATTAGTCAATATTCGACAAACTTTTGATGATTAATAATTAATCAGTAGTACTTTAGTTATAACATGCGGAAATGAAACAGATATTCGGTTTTAGAGTAAAAACCCTGCTCCATCAATCCCCCCTTTGGTAATATATAATCACCACAAAAATCAAAACCCCAAAAATCAATTTAGTTTCCCCTTTTTGAAGAATTTGAAATGTCTTCTTGTTCTTGTTTTTAGACCCTAGTTTCCATCTCATCTTCCTTTTTAGTTTCTATATACATGCTTTCTCTTAGTTCTTCTAGTTCTATTTCTTGTGGATCTCTTTCTGACTTCTTTTGTCTCTTTGTAACATTTTCTTTTGTGATTTTCTTTTTATTTCTTCTATATCTACAACACATAAATCCTAATCTAAGGATCAATAATGTAACTATTACACAAGTTAATGGAAATAATATCTTACCAAATATGGTACTACCTATCTTAGCTACAAAATTCTTAATAGCAATCATCTTGTTAGCCATTTTAGTCCAGATACTTTCAGCTTCCAGTGGTACTAATTCTTCATGCAAATCAGTAATATTTTTGATGTAAACTTTTAGATCTTTGCTTTCGTCAGGAATGTAAGTGCAACAATGTTGAACTTTCAGCATTCCACAGACTCCACCCTCTTTTGCCAAAAGAATGTCAAGGGCAAGTCGATTTTGCATTGCCATAGCACGCAAAGCAACCATTTCTGTATTAACCAAAAGAAAGCATCCAGTGGTGCTTGTTGACAAGCGATCTACCACTGTTGACAGCTTCCGAATGCCAAATGCATTCAAAGAAATTCCCAATGCTGGAATTAAAGCTCCAAAAATATCTCCTACAATTTCTGTCCATGTTTCTCTTCTATAGCGTGTTAATGTGTTAGAATGTTCAACATCATCTACTCTATCCATGTGAAAAATCTTTGGAAAGACCAGGCCAACATAACATGTACCAAACCAATGGTCAGGCAAACGGTAATAAGCCTTGATCCCACAAATATAATACACTCCCGGGAAAGCTGGATCTTCTCCTCCTCTAAATCCCCATCCGGTTGCAATAAAGTATGTATCATGGCACTCACTAGTCCCTATGAAATAATAATCATACTGGGATCTCTTCCTGGTAATGCACAGTTTTCCTTTCTGTGGGGCATCTATAGCCATAGTTGGACTGGCTCCATCTTTTAACTCCTTTTCTTTTTCAATATCCCACATTGTATCACTCATTTTATGCCCTTCTGCTTTCTTGTGCATGTTCAACCTTCTTCTTTCAACCATGTCTAGAAAATTCTTCTCTTCTCCCTTCAAACTACAAGTTAAATTATTTCTAAAAACATAGTCTAAGGTTAATTCTTTGGTTTCTAGAAAAATCTCACCTAAAGTGTTAGCTTCCTTTGCAGGATTCAATTCTTTATTCATAGGCAACTGCCCAAGAATATTATCTACATTAGACATATTATAGTCTAACTTCCCTAACTGATAAAATATACTAATCAACACACTACAGGAAATTCCATACGTAGCCGGAAGATGATGATAAGTCACTCCTTCTGAAACAGAGGCAGGTAACTGCATGCAAACATAGCAATCCCTTACTTCCATTGTCTTTACGTATTCATACAACAATTTAGAAAAAACATTGCTAGAAAAATCGTTAATTGACCTATCTTTATGAATATGTACATTACTAGTTCTAGTTGGAACTACTTTTAATGGACTCATCCCTATATTAGTCTTGTTCTCAGTATGACCTTCTAAAGTGTCTAAAGTGACTCTAAATGAAATCAGTAGAGCAAGCACGCTCCAAAGCAGCATTAATAAACCTGTACAGCAGCAGCACATTTTGCACCATCTTTTCAGAAAGGTACATCTACTTTTATTCTCAGTGTTAGCCATTTTGTTAATTTGACAGTGTCTTTTGACTTAGCCTCTTCTACCCAACTACCGAACTTTTAAGGGCAACAAGTACCCACCAGATTATTGAAATCTACTAATTTTAGTATTACTTCTTCTTCTCTTCTCCAAGTGATTTTCCTTGGATTTACTCAATTTGGATTTTCATCACTTTTCACTGTCTCTTCATCATCATCAAACTGTATCAGGTGCTGAACATCCGTCTCTTCTCCAATGTCGGACAAGATAACTCTCAGGATTCCCACAGCTTTTTCTTCAGCAACCTCCTTCAGTAAAGCCTCATCTGGACTTTCTTGGCTGTCCGCCTCTTCTCCTTCTTCAGGCAGTGCCACATACGTCCATTCCGGTGACTTGTACCTCTGGTTTGGTTTTCTTACTCTTTTAGTTCTCTCAGGTATCTTTGCTTCTTCTTCCTTGGTAGGATTCTGACTTGACACTTCGTTCACTTGCTCAGCTCTCGAAGAGTTAACTCGTGTCAGTCTGTACCTCAGTCTCTTTATCTTATTTGGCCAAAGATCTCCTTTAGCATTTCTCTTTTGCTTTCCTTCTTTATTGTTTCTTTCTCCAAGCCAAGTTCTCTTTCTCAGAACTCGTCCTCCATGTATCTCATTGTCACTTTCATCAGACTCTGTTTCAGTTGCTTCTGGTTCGTTAACAGCTTTCTTCTCTCCAACAACTTCCTTTTCTCCAACAGTCTCTTTTTCTACCACTTGAGATTTCCCTACTTCTGTCCCTCCTCGGGTCTCCGACACGCAATCTTCTTGCTGTCTGCTTGTCCCTTCACCTAGCTTGTTGTGGATGTTCCCTACACCTCCTCAGGGTTTTTCCGCAATCTGTCCCTCTCTGTCTTTGTCTGTCCCTTTTTCTTTAATATTTATCTCAGGTGGAACTTGTCCAATTCCTTCATGTGATTCAAGTGTCTCTTCTGTTGGAATGTTCTTTTCTTTTCTTTCTTTCTTTTTGTGTTGGTCACTGTCAATTGGAACCTCAGGCAATTCTTCTGAGTCTGAACTCGCTTCTGCAGTTTGCACTGTTCTCTTCAGAACCTCTTCTGGTGGGATAAAAGCTTCTCTTGACTCACTTTCCCCACTTTCAGGATTCTTTTTCCTTCTTAATGCCTCACTGTCTGCATCATCACTGGAATCTGATTCTTCAAAGTATTCTTTTCCAGTACCATCTCTTGGATTTGGAACTCTCAGTGTGTGACTTGCATGTATCCAATTTTTCACACCAGCGCACTTCACAGCAGTCGTTGTGATCAAGATAACTTGTCTTGGCCTTCCCCACCTTGGAACCAGGCAATTCCTTCTTCTGTGGACTTTTATCCTTACCCAGTCCCCTGGGCTCAGATCATGGGCTGGTTTCTTTTCAAGTGTGGTGGTGTCTTCTCCAACCTGGTGAAACACAGAATGAACTGCGTCAGCCAGGCCTTTGCAGTAATCCAAAATCATGTCATCAGTAATAGTCATCAGCTTGTTCACTGGTACATATGCATGCCTCATAGCACGTCCCATGATAATTTCATGTGGACTCAAACCTGTAGTTCTGTCTGGAGTAGACCTAATGGTCATCAGGACTAGAGGCAAGACATCGGGCCATTTCATTCCTGTGGCTAAGCACATTTTGCCAATTCGATTTTTGATAGTGCCGTTCATCTGCTCAACAACCCCAGAAGCCTCTGGTCGGTAGGCACAATGCAACTTCTGCTGTACACTCAATGCTTCACAAATTAGACCCATGATTTCATTATAAAAATGTCCTCCTCTGTCTGATTCAATGGTTACTGGGAACCCATACCTTGGGATGAACTCTCTTAACAGTAATTTGGCCACTGTTATCCCATCATTTCTTCTTGTTGGGTACGCCTCCACCCACCTTGAGAACAAACAGACCACCACCAGGACATACCTCAACCTGTTGACTGGGGGCATTTCAATGAAATCTATCTGCATTCTTGTGAAGGGTCCTCCCTCCCTGCCTATTGTTCCTAGGCTCACCACTGTTTTCTTTCCAGGATTGAATTGCTGACATATCAGACATCTCTGGCAGAGACTTTCTGCTATCAGTCTGAACTTTGGACTGTACCAGGTTTGCTTAAAGGCTCTTATCATAGCATCCCTTCCCAGGTGTCCCTGGCCATGATACATCCTTGCCATTGTATATAGCATGCTGTTTGGCATGACTGGTCTTCCATCCCTATAGACCCACACATGATCTTTTTCTCTAGGTGCACAACCTGCCTTCACCCAATCTCTCATTTCATCATCTTCTGCCTCATCCTGCAGCTGTTTTACTTCTTCCCATGTCCCCACTTCATTAGTAAACATTAATGAACAAGAAGACATTTCCCGTTCCTTGCTCCTGTTAATTGAGTGATTGTTCCTTGCACAATATTGTGCTATGTCATTGGCAAACTTGTTACCAACTGTTACAAAATCGTCACCATGAGCAGCACATTTTACAACTGCTAGTTCTTTAGGCAGCTGTATCGCCTCTAGCAGTTTTCCAACCACTTCAGCATTCTTTATGGGAGTTCCACTTGAGGTCAGGAAACCTCTTTGTAGCCATAGCTGGCCAAAATCATGGACAACTCCGAAGCCATACTGGCTGTCAGTCATCACAGTCACTCTCACACTTCTCCCAATCTTGCATGCTTTTGTCAGTGCCACCAGTTCTGCCACCTGAGCGGATTTCACTCCTTTCAAGGGTGATGATTCCACAACTTCCGAGACTTTGCACACAGCATATGCAGCACTCAATGCTCCTTCTTCTGTTCTCAGACAAGATCCATCCACAAACAACACATGATCACTTTCAGGCAGTGGCAGATCTCTTATATCAGGTCTTGGTTTTGTACAGTAATCAAGCACATCCAAGCAGTCATGATCAACATCATTTCTCATTCCCACACATTCAGCATCAGGCAACAGTGTTGCTGGATTCACATTCACACATCTCTCCAGACTTACATTTGTTGCACCAAGAATAACTTTCTCATATTTAGTCAGCCGACTATGAGACATGAACTGTGTCCGGCTCCTTGTTAAAAGGATTGCCACATCATGAGGTACGAATACTCGTACAGGGTATCCCATTATGATTCCCTCACTTTGTTCCAGACTTTTGCAGGTAGCAGCTACTGCTTTTAGGCAACCTGGCAAACCCACAGCTACTGGGTCAAGAGTTGCTGAGAAATAGGCAATTGGCCTTCTCAGACGTCCGTGTTTCTGGATTAACACTGAAAGTGCACATCCATTTCTCTCACTACAGTACAGTTCAAATTCTTTTTCATAATCAGGCATCCCTAGGGCAGGAGCTTCACAAAGTCTGTCTTTCAACTCTCTGAATGCAGCCATTTCTTCTGGGTTTAGTTGTAATGGGTCTTTCACCTCACTTTTGGTCAATTTAATCAATGGTTTGGCAATCAGGGAAAAATTACTTATCCACTGACGACAATAATCCACCATTCCCAGGAACATTCTCACCTCTCTTTGTGTCATTGGGGCTCTCATTCCCCTAATGATTTTGATTCTGTCAATAGTCACTTTTCTCAGGCCTTTCTCAATATTGTGTCCTAGATACTGGACATCTTTCTTACAGAACTGCAATTTGGCTGGAGATACCTTTAATCCTCCATCTGCCAAGTGATTCAGTAATGCAATGGTATCTATTTCACAAGCTTCACGTGTTTTTGATGCCACAAGTAGGTCATCAATATATTGGACCAAGACTGAATTTTCAGGCATTGTCAGATTTTCCAGAGATTTCTTTAGCAATTGATTAAATATTGAGGGGCTCTCTGTATACCCCTGTGGGATTCGGCACCATGCCAAAATCCGCTCTCCAAATCTAAATGAAAATATCGGCTGGCTGTCATGATGCAATGGGATTGAAAAGAAAGCATGACACAGATCAATTACCGTGTACCATTCTGCATCATGGGGAATCTGATACAAAATTACTGATGGATTTGGCACAATAGGACAACATGGCACAACAATCTTGTTAATTTTTCTCAAATCTTGTACTATTCTGAACTTCCCATTAGGTTTCTTCAGTCCCATTATCGGTGAGTTACATGGGCTGCTCAATATTTCTCTTAACACCCCTTGCTGGATCATCTTTTCAATTAAGGGTGTTATTCCTTCAATTATTTCAGGTGTCAATCTGTATTGTGGTATATTTGGGTAGACCACTCCCTCTTTTACAGTAATCTTTACTGGATCTACATTTCTCATCAGGCCCACATCTTCTCCAGTAAAATCCCAAACTGCTGCTTTCACTGTCTGTTTCAATTCTGGGGGTAATGCATCAGGATTAAATATTGCATATGTTACCAAAGCCTCACATTCTCTGTTATCCATGGTCATTCTGTATAGCACATCCTCATCAGGTGTCTCAAAGGTTATTCCATCTGGAGTACAGAAAATAGTGCAATTCATTTTGCACAGCAGATCCCTGCCTAGTAAGTTCACAGGACTTGTGTCACACACCACGAATCGGTGCATATCTGAAAATTTCCCTATCCTAACCCTCACTGGTTCAGTAAGTAGTGTTGGACACACCAACCACTTGGATTGCTTCGTCCGAAAGAGGAAGATTCTTTATATCTGCTGACCTGACAGTTGATCTCGTGGCCCCAGTGTCAACTAGGAAAGTGATACTTTCACCATTAATTTTCCCATCTACAAAAGGCCCTGCCTGGTCTATTTATAGAGTTGCGCCAAGTACGTACTCCTCCTCCTCTCTTCGGCACCGTCAGAAGTCTCCCTCAGAGTCACTTCCCTCATTTTTCAGCCAGTACTGAGATACAGCGCTTGCGCGTTTTGGTTTGATTACCTGCTCTTCATCGTAGAACCCCGATTCTTGACTGTACTTCTGGGATCCTTTTCTCTGTGGCAAGGGTGGCTTTGGCACCTGATTCTGCTGCTTATCAGCCTTCTGCTGTTGCCGATGCTGACCACACCCCTCGCTCTGCACCTGCGAATTCAATGATGAATTATCATCGTTAGTGGACAGTGGATTCTTACACTCGGATTTCCAGTGCCCCAATTTTCCACAGTTGTGGCAGGGGAACTTTTTTTTTGCTTCTTCTATATTCCCTTTTCCTTTTCCTGGCCCAAACCTAGGTTTATTTCCTGGGTTATTTGCCTGTTCAACCAACTGAGCTTCCTGTCTTTCTGCAACTTTCACCTGTGCCCACATTGCCTTTTCTTTTAGTTTTCTCTGCTTTGCCTCAATCTCATCACTGAAGTATTTTGCATGTCTCAAAATCTCATCAATCTTCTTACTCTGCCAGTCCACGGTATGCTGCTGTATCATTTCACTGATCTCAGGCCGCAAACCATACACAAATCTGTACACAAAATGACTCAGATCCTTGTGACCCAGGTGTTCATCTCCACTGAACTGCTTAAAAGTCTTTCATAGTAAGCATGGACTGATTCTTTCAATTCCTGATGTGTTCGGTCTATTTTAACCCAATCTGTCTCCTTGGGGGGTACTTTATTTTTCAAGAAGGCCATAACCTGCTCATATTTTTTCATGACCTCCGGGTCTGGAGCTCCTGTTTTTTGATCTCTCGGGTATTCCTTAGTGGGCCAGTCTATGACTATTTTACATTCTGCCCACAGGTCTGCTGGTACAATTATATCAAACAGACTATTCAGGTCAATCCACAGTACTTTTGACAGCTTTATAAATCTGTCGACTTGTCTGTACCACTCCACTGGCTTTTCCCTTAATCGAGGGAAATCATTCGTAAATGATAAAATATCCTGTCTGGTCCATGGGACATGTACATACCCACCTCCTGGAATTTCTCTCATGGGGTAAGCTGTCACTGCCTTCTCTTTTTCTGTCAGGGGAAATGCTGAGTAGGTTCTATCCACTCCATCCTCTCGCTTTCGATACCATCTGTCTTTCCATCTTTCTACATCTCCCCATTTCCTTAATAAAGCAATCATTTCCTTAATCTGTCCTGTTCGGCCTGCATTGTTTAGATTCTCAATATCCTTGTCTGAAAAATCCACTCGGTATGTTTTCTGTAAAGCTTTCACCTTATCTATGTCAATTCCTACTCCACTGGCTATCCCTTTCAACCTGTCATGTATGTTCTTTGCTCTCCATGTGATACTCTTACATAAAAAGAGAATCTCCCCTTCCTCATAATTCTTCAGTGTTTCTGTAGGTATAGTTCCTACTATCAATTCTTCCATCTCCATATGTAGCCTAGCTACATCCATTCCCTGTGACTCTCTCTCCTTTTTCTGTAATGTTTTCAGCCAGTCATTCAAATCTTCAGTAGTTATCACAGATTTTTCCGCACCCCCTGGTTCTGCCACCCTCTGCGTTTCCAGCATTGATCCTCTGTTCCCTTCCATACATCCAGAATTCAAACTTGAGTTAGTTTGCACACTCATTTACCCTCCACATACAGTATGTCTCCATTGATTTTCTCCTGTTCTCCACTGTGTTTCTCCCGTTCTCATTTCTGCCTGTTCCGGAGGTACAATCAACCTATTGCCCACATATGGCACCGTCAAACCATTTTCACCCGTCCTCTGCTTGTCAAAAATCGGCATAACCGGGCCTATTGTCACAGGCACTGTAACAGCCTCAAGATTCTTAGTTAGCTCCCTGATTTTCTCCGTTAGTTCAGATGTAGTTCTTGCTAGTTCTCTGGTCTTTTCATTTTCAAGTTTATTCTCTCTCTCTATCTCTCTTTCTCTCTCTCTCTCTCTCTCTCTCTCTAACTCTCTTCCTCTCTCTTTCTCTCTCTCTAACTCTCTTTCTCTCTCTCTCTCTCTCTCTTTTTCTATTTTTCTCTTTCACTCTCTCTCTCTCTCTCTCTAACTCTCTTTCTTTATCTCTCTCTCTTTCTCTTTCCTCCAGAGAACAACCGCTTTTTAGCTCAGGGGCTGTAGCCTCTGTCTTTATAATCCGCAGGGTGTTTCTCATTGGGGTAACTGCTGTCCCTACCTCTGGTTCTCTTCTATACGGGGGTGGTCTTTTGTAGAGCATGTCCTTTAAGATATCATCATCAGACTCATTTGCCCCATACCTTCTGGTCTCTACATTATGTGTTTTCTCTGTACATTTTCTCCCTCCTGATTCCTCTGCTGTTCTTACAGGATATAACCCATCGGTCATACTGGCATCTCGCCACCTTCTCATTCTGTCATGATGGGTTTCGCGATCATACTTCCGCCCAAACATATACCTGTAATTTCCCCCACTCCTCTGCTTTTCTCGTTCATGCATTTCATCTTCCCATTCCGTTAATGCCTCAAATTGCGTCGGCCTAGGCCGAGGCTCTAAATTCATCATCTGCTCTCGTAAGTTCCTCAGTATGGCCAGATTAAATGAACCATGTTCTGGGAACGCTAACACTCCATCGTTTTTAGTGTATTTCACCCAGTTGTCTAACCAAATACAGGTATGGTACCCATACTTCGCAACCATGAAGGATGCCGGGGTTCTTATCGGGGGCAATAACTGTCCTTCCCTTGTCACTATGTCTTTATCCTTGTCAAACCAGGTTTTAACCTTACTAAACAAGGACTTTTTCTTCTTTTCCTCAGCATGGTAATACATCTTTCTTATTTTCCGCTAGCTGTTTATGCTTACTACAGTTGTACGATCTTTTGTCCAATTGCAGCGCGACTCACACCAACGCACCAATCCTGGAGCGTCTACGTCACTGACTCGGTCCACGAATCCTAGCGCGACTCACACCAACGCACCAATCCTGGAGCGTCTACGTCACTGACTCAGTCCGCGAATCCTAGCGCGGCGTTCACTAGCACGCCAATCACCGTGATTCCACTGTTCTAACCCACTGTCCAATCACAGCGCGGTCTTCCTGACGTCAGCAGTCGCTGCAGCAGCTTCTGCTCCTGTCTCCTGTCTTTTCCGTCTACCCCTCCTTTACAAGACTACTCGGTAGACTTTGTTTCAATTTCTACGAGTCTGTTAGTTACAACGTACAAACATCTCCATTGTCTGCTTCGCTAGCTACAGAACAGCAAAAGACCTTTCCCACGAGAATTCTGCCTTTCCCGAAAACAGCGCTTACCTCTGCCCTACTACAGAATCGTTACTTCCGTTGATAAAGTAGCACATCCCTCTACTTTACCCTTCTAACAAGCATTAATTAACTGTTTCCCTTCGGAATGCTCCTAAGAGTTTCACAATTAACCAGAATGCCTTCTCATTCACGCACTTACACACCAGAAAATGTAGAACATTCACACAGAATTTCGTCTTTCCCGAGAACAGTGAACAGTCTGTCCTACTAAAGAATTATATCATACATTAACAAAGCAGCGCTTACCTCTGCCCTGTCCTTCTAACAAGCTCCGAGAATACCTATTACTTCTCCAGCGGTAAGCTTTAACGGAATACCTTACGGGTCCCTGGGACTTAAGACCAGAGTTTCACAGATAACCTTTGCTATCATATACACTTCTCTCACACAGAAAACGTTTCTAATGGCAACACACGGCGATGCTACCTTATCGAACCCAGACAATGCGACGCGCAACTTCAATTGTCACACGTTTTCCCCTGTCTGCATACAGGGCCAACAATCCCATCTTTTTCCGAGAGCAACACTCCCCCTGCTCTACTACGGAACTGTCACCGACTTACTACATCTCAGAAGCCGTTCACAATACATAGAACTCAACACGACTTCAACATATAGTGTTAGTACAAATATCAATCAATAATCAACAAGCCTATATACACGCAATTTCGCCAGATCAAGACAATAGCTAACCATCATTCTGCTACCAAGAAACTGGTGCAGATCAGAGCTTCCGAATCCCCTCTACTTCCACGGACGGAATGATTTCACAGTCACACACGCACACACACATCACACGCTGGTGGGGCCCATTACACCAACATTCACCCTAAATCACTCTATCCGTCCCCTGCAAAGGAGAAACCAGCTTTCACATATGCTCTGTCTAATCTGCCTGTACTTTGAGGTCAATGCGACCAGCTGATTGCTGTGGATCTAGCAAAATACATATCAAAGAATATACAATAAAATCAATAAACATGACCAGAAATAATCACCCGAGACAGAAATTCAAACAGATTGTTCATTTATCTAAAATTTCAAGAAAAGCCAATTAAATGCAAATTTCATTTTTCTCTCATATTTACCTATTCTGTCTAAATGTCAGATCCTAAGTCAGAACCGGTCCTCTGTTAGAAGAATTAGAGTCTTCTGTCGTCATGTAGAGTCATCGTCCTCTCCGTCAGCATAGGGACCTCGCATCATCAGCTCGGGAAGAAGAAGTGGTGCTAGACCTCTCTAGTCTACTTACATTTATACTAAATTTTACATTCTAAAAATAACATTTCTTTATTCAGAACGGATGAATGGCGGAAATAATGTCATCTTGGTACATTTGTGTTACAGTGCAAGATTTTCTCACACATAGGTCGTCCAAAATAATGAATAGAAAAATAAAGAGTTCATCACTAATTTGTTACTTCCACGGATGTACACTCAGGATAAGATGTATCTTGTTCATAAGACTAATAAGTTCATCGGGTCAGTTTTCAACAGTTTTGTAACAGTTCGTAGTGTTCAGGGGCACTTGGCAGCTCTCCTGGGTTTGTCATCATGATCATGGCTTTTCAGTTCGACAAGAGGGCAAGGTCACAGGCAACGCGAAGCCTTCTTGCAAAATTTTCCATTATGTCATCTACTCGAGTGCAGGCTGCGGGTGGTGGCCATTTTTAAACGGGCCACAATAGTCAACTTAAGTGAAAGGAAATACAAAACACAATTACTGCACGGAAATAATGAGACAGTGTTATTCCCCCACTAATACCCGTATGTGTATGTATTTATCTAGCCATTGGCGACATCAGAAGCCATTAATGCATATTAATTATAAGCGCAAAACACCATAACATCACATAAGCAACATCGTTTTCTGTCAGTTTGCTCACCAACTTAGTTCACTTGTTATTTTGCCATGCAATAGCATTCCCACGTGTAATTCTCTTGTTAATAAGGTTGATTAGTCAATATTCGACAAACTTTTGATCATTAATAATTAATTAGTAGTACTTTAGTTATAACATGCGGAAATGAAACAGATATTCGGTTTTAGAGTAAAAACCCTGCTCCTTCAATTTTACCCTGTGAAAAAGCCTTCTGATGGGATATCATAGTTCATGTTTGAGAGAGAGCTATTTTCTCATGCATGTACAATAGAGGTTTGGAAGGAGCTCCAGAAGCTAAAATGAGGGCATATTTTCTGTAAATTCACATTATCTTTCTCAGTCATGTGAGAATGAATTCTGACATTCTCAGTAATACATGTACATCCAACAAGGGCAGAGACTGTCAGTTGAATCCTTTGTGTTCTACTGCAGCTTCCCAGAGTGTTCTAAAGAACAACTAGCTCGCTAACAGTCTTACTTATGACAAAAGTATGACACACCTGAAGCCTTCTTGAGTGGAATAAACTGGTAACACTTAAAACATTTAATTTAAAGAGTAACAAAATGAGGGGGTTGATTTTGCAATAGAAATTATGATTAGTGATGCAGATAGAAAAAATAGGGCACATTTTGAGTGACTTCTCAAATCCTCTTCTAATTTATTAAAAGAGTCTGACATGCAGACTGAAACATGTAGTTTCAATATCAGCAGCAGACTTCCAGTTAACTCCCTGGTGAGCTGTAGCTTTACTACAGTGATCTAATGAGCAACTAGAGTGCTAACATTTTGAATGTATGGCAAATGTGTGACACATCTGAATGCCTTCTTAATGGAATCAAAGTAAAAAACTGAAATCATTTCCTACTGATTTTCCTAATTTCCTCATGTACTGCAGTAAAGAGGAAATTAGGAAACTTGATAACAAATAAGTCTCCCAAGATGGCCACCAGGGAAAAAAGAGCCCAAATGTAGCACAAATATCACCCATATGTAGCCCAGGTATAGCCCAATGACAGAGTGCAAAACACTTTTTATTTTTTGCATTTGCTTATAGTGCAGACTGGTCAGGTATTGGAGCGCTGCATCTTACTTGGACCCCTTGTTGCGTATTTTGCAAGAAGTACATGAGATTGATCTTGCAAAACATTGAACTTTACTATTCTGTTAAACTGAAGTTGCTCTGTGCCGGGCTTTGTAACACCCGTTTTTACCAACTGGTTTTAATAAATTTTCATTGTAGTGTATCAAATAGATAATTTATTGTTTTTATGTACACTTTCATGATCTATGTTTCTAAATCACATTGAATAAAGTTTATTGAATTTAATTGAAGTCTCCCAAGATGACCACCAGAGAAAAAGGAGCCCAAATGCAGCACAAATATCACCAAGATGTAGCCCATGTATAGCCCAATGACAGAAGTGTGGAAAACACTTTATTTTTAGTTTTTTTGCAGTTTTATAAAGTGCAGACTGGTTAGGTATTGGAGTGCTTGACATGAACATTGGTTACATCACACAAGGACAAATTCATTTTGGTTGTAGGCATGGGGAGATTAAGTGATTTGACCAGAATCACAGAATGTCAAGCTGAAGCTGAAACTCCAACCTGGTTCACCTGTTGCAAAGTCTGCAGCTCTGGAAGTAACACCACATTCTCTCCCCTAAGTGCAACATTTAATCAAGTGGTCAACTGGATACAAAAACATAAAGATAACAAATAATGTTAAAGTGCTTTTTAGCTATTTGAGAACTCAGAAGATATGTACTCATTTTAGTTTTTTCGATGCAAATTTCTAAAATTTCTAAAGGAAATGCTTTAGGTATTACAGCTTTGCCACACTTTTGTAATAACTATAGAATGTTAGCAATCTAGTTGTTCATTAGGATAGTGTTGAGAGTCAGAGTTCAGGGGCATGGACTTGGAAAATTGAAGGCAGGTAGGTGGGTGCAGAGGCAACAATTTGACCACACTGGGCAGGCAGGAAGGGCAGTGGCAGCACAATAGACTATGGAGGGCAGTGGAAAGAGGGCAGGGAAAACAAACCAACAATGCAGGACAGGCAAGAAAGGCTGTGGCAATATAATAGATCATTGTGGGCAGAAGGAAGAGGCAATCGTAGTACAACCATACATGCCAACAAATCCGATTCAGCCAGGAAATGGCCAGCGTTTTCAAGCCCAAATGGGCTTTATTTTATCTGTCCCCTGTTTACAATCTCCTCATTTTCAATGTAAGTCAATGGGGAAAATCAATCTGCCTGTTTTTTTCAAAATCTCCTTCTTACCAAGTTCAAAATGATAGCAGGTATGGTACATTGGATCATGGAAGGCATGAGGAAATGGGGTAGAGACATGGACTCGGATATCAGAGGACAGGAGGCATATGGACAGGTGCACCAAACTGACCTTATAGGGCAGGCATCAGGGTTTGCAGCAGCACAATACATCACAGAGGGCATGCAGGACAGCAGTGCAGCACAACGATCATGGAAAGCAATAGGGAGGGGACAGGAGGGTAAAGAGGCAATGGCAGCAAGCTGGCCATCATTGACAGAAAGGAGAGAAAGCTGCAGCAAAACAGACCATAAAGGGCAGGACGGAGGGATCAGGGGCATTATAATGGAACAGACAAACCAGGAGGGAATGAATAGGGGTCTGCACATGGAAAACAGAGGGCAGGGCATAAGCAGCAATCTGACCATGGAGGTCAGGCAGGATTGGCACTAGAAGCACAACACACCATGGAAGGCAACAGTGAGACTATATTGGCATACAAACAGACCATGGAGGGAAGATCGGAGGGGGTCAGAGGCAGCTAGCTGACCACACAGGGCAGGTGGGAGGGGACCGTGGCAGCACAGAAGAGCATACACGGCAAACAGGAGGGTTAGTGGCAGCACAATGGGCATGATGGGCAAGAAGGAGGGGGCAGGGGCATGCACAAAGGATCATGGAGGATAGAAGGGAGGGGTAGGAGCTGGGCACAGACAAGAGAGTTCAGGGGAAGGGGCCCCACAACAGACCATGCAGGGCAGGCAGGAGGAGCAGTTGCAGCACAACAGACGAGGGAGGGCAGATGGGTGTGGCAGTAAAATGGATCATGGAGGACAGGAGGAGGGGGTAGGGGCATGGAATATGGCCAGGTGGGGTGGAGGTTTCAGGGACAGGTTATAGTCATTTGACAATGCTAGGCAGGTGGGAGGGGAGAGGCAGTTCAACAGAACACTCAGAGTAGATAGGAAGAGCATGTCCATTGAACATGGTGGGCAAAAAGGATGGAGCAGGGGCATGCACACAGACATCAGAGGGCAGGGGAAGGAGAGTAGGGGCAGCAAGCTAAGCACAGAGGCTAAGCAGGAGGTCAATGATGGGGCATATAATTGGGCAATGGAGGGGAGGAGGAGTGGACTTGAACATCATGCTAAATGGAGGGCAGTGGCAGCACATCACACCACACATGGCAGGAGGGAGGAGGCTAGTGCATGGATTCAGACAAAAGAGGATAGGGAGGAAGAGGATGAGGCAGCAAGCTAACTGTTCAGAAAAGGGCGGAAGGCAAGTGGCATAACAATGGCCACACAGGGCTGTAATGCGGGATCAGGGGCATGGACTTGGACAATGGATGGCAAGGAGGAGGGGAGGCAGGAGTAGTAAGCTTGGGTGTGGGCGGCACAATGCCATGCCTGGCCCTGCTCCCAACCCCCCATCATCCATTGTAATAGGCATCTTACTTAACATAAAAAAGCTAGATATTCGCTGAAAAAAACAAAAATTACAGGGATGTTATAGTTAGACTCAGATTTCACTCATACAAAACCAGTGAAATTCAGCAGTTATAGTTACCTGAGCTAACTATAACTTACACCCGCGCAATGCACTGCTTATGAGCTCAGACATTACATCATTCATGACATGGTCAGTGACATCACTCAAAACATCACTCATGAATTCTCAAATGAGCTGTGAATGGAATGGAACTAATAATCACTAGAACTTTATTTAGGGAAAATGCGTGTATATTAACACACCTTTTTTTCTTTTCTTTCACGTAACAACCACTACAATACGCAAAGTGCCCCGATCAATATGGCCGATAGCCTTTCACTTTAAAGTAATGTGTAGTCCATTGTTTATAGATGCTTACAATCATAACTATGTTTATTATGACCAAGTCACGTCAACGAACATGCAGGTATGGCCGTCACAGAGCAAGAAATGTTGAAATGACATTGTGTGCATATTAACACTTGTTTTCTTTTCATTATTGTATGGATTCCTGAATTTTCACAGCGTGACCGGGTCCATATTGGCCACCGGCTTTTTGGATTAATGTAATATTTAGTCCTTTGTTAATGTTGGAAACTGGAGGCATTTGTACTTTTAAATAAGGAAGCTAAAATGATATTGTGTATCGTTATCGAGGTTCGGACGAGCCAGAACGCGTGGCTCGCGTCCTTTGTAGATTAAAAACTTCCAACTACAACCTGAGTGCTGATTCCTTCCTTGTAAGAGGAGATTGAATACATATATATAAAATTCACTGAAAAAAACACAGGTTTCAGGAATGTTATAGTTAGTAATTATCATTTAAAAAACCTTAGATATTCACTGAAAAATCCACAGGTTTCAGGGACGTTATAGTTAGCCTGACATTTCACTCCTACAAAACCAGAGAAATGTGGTCGTTATAGTTAGCTAAGCTAACTATAACTCACGCCCCTGCAATGCACTGCTGATGACTTCACATATTACATCACTCATGACATGGTCAGTGACATCACTGATGACATCTCAAACGACATCACTGATGACTTCATCCAGTGACTGTGAGTGTTTCAAAAAAGTTTAAGAATGTGATATATATATATATATATATGATGAATCAGTCAGTGTGTGACTGCTGTATAAGTGAGTGATTATGCGTGTCTGGTTGAGTGATGAATCTGTGTAAATTTCTGTATCAGTCTGTCAGTTGGTGTGTAAGTGGCTGCATGGGTTGGTGAATATGTACATGAGTGTCTATATTGGTTATTGATTGGTTGTCTGAGTACCTGTATGGGTGCCTGAGTATCTGTGTGTTGTGTGACTACCTGCATGGATGTGTGAGTGGGGGATTCACTGCATGAATGGGTTCACAAGTGCATCTTCGAGGAGCTGTATGGGTGAGTGAGTGTACATATGGCTGTGTTATTGAGTGAATGGATGTCTCGGTGGTATATGTGTGAGTAACTGGATATGTGAATGGCAGTATATGTGAGTGTTGGAGTACATAAGTGACGGTATGTGAGAGTGAGTGGTTATGAAAGTAGCTGTATAGATGAGTGTGTGCTTATGTTGGTAATTGTATGCGAGAGTAAGTATGTGTTAGTATCTATATGAATAAGTGCGGTGGTGGGTGTATAACTGTATAGGTGAGTACATGGCATTGTGAATGACTCTTTGGGTGACTGACTAGGTGTGTGAGTAACTCTATGGGTGAGTGGTGGTGTGTGTGTGCGTTTGCATGGGTATATGAGTGCATATACTGTTGGCTGTATTGATGAGTGACTGCATGTATGAGTGACTGTATGGGTGAGTGAGTGGATGTTTGTGTAGACCTAGGAATCAGTAAGTGGGTATGTACTAACTGGTATTGTTGTGTCTATGATTTTGAGATTAGTAGTCTGTATTTTAGAATGGGTGTATGGGGAAGGTTATATTAGGGTGGGCATAGGTGCATCAGATATGAAGTGGATGATGTCATCAGTGATGTCATTTGAGATGTCATCAGTGATGTCATCAATGATGTCACTGGCCATGTCATGAGTGATGTAATATGTGACGTCATCAGCAGTGCATTGCGGAGGCGTGAGTTATAGTTGGCTGTTTGTGAAAAAAAGATTAAAAAGCTGATTGGTACTTTCATTATGCCAGAAGCAAATATATCACATGCTGTAGCTCCAGAACAGAACAAAACAATACTAGAAGAAGTTAATTCCAGTCAGAAGGAAAGTGATGTCTGGTTCTGGTTCTTTTTGCCTCTAGAGAACAGAAAACTACGGCCGGATGTGTGGAATTGAAGTTATGTGGGAAGCAACTTTTAAGAGGTACAATGAAAAAATATTGTTATGGGACATTCTTGATGTGGAAGCATATTAAGAGTAATCACGAATGTGCCTATCTTATAAAGCTGAAAGAGAAAGCAACATCTTGTAGTGACACATTACCATCGTCATCTATGTTCAAACAACCTTCAGGAAACATCAGCATTGCAGCAACTTGTCCAGAATTCAAAGACATGGTTGTTCACTGTTCCAAATGTCAAGAATTGTTTTTAAAACAAAATGATGACATTATAACCATTTTAGAAATGTTGAAAGGGCCACGATGTCAATTTATTTTTGTTTGCTGTCTATCATTACAAAAGCACAAAGACATGTGCTAATATTACACTTGTTAAACACAGTGGAAGCTCCTCAAGTAACAGCGAATGATGAAGATGTACCGTCATTCAACTGTCTGTGAACTTTAAACAGTGTTTGGCCCCGGATGTCATTTGGAAATCTGAGGACATTATTTTCTTTTTCAAGAAATACAGTAAAAACGTTTGTTAATTTTTGTATTTTTTACTGTTTTAAAACAGTTGTTATTTTTTCATATACAACAGTTTTGTAAAGAATTTTACTCTCTGCAAGTTTACTATTGTAAATAGATTTTTTTGTGCAAAATAAAAATGGAAAGAAAAACTCCACATCTTCCTTAAGCAGTTGTGTCAATGTTTTTATTATTTTATAGCTGTATGAGTGTTTTAATAAGTGCATGTTTGACTGTCTTACTTCATATATTGCTATGTATCTGGGTGTGTTACAGTATGAATAATCTTGTGCATAGATGTGTCAGTGTATGTATTAATGTGTGCCTACTGTGGAAATATATATGTTAGTATTCTTTGGGGTATTACTATATGAGTATTTTTATACCTGGGTGTCTTAGTTTATATATATCTTTGTGACTGGGTATGTCAGTGTTCAAATAGGTGTGTGTGGATGTGTTAGTGTATGTGTGTCACTGTGTGTTTGGATGTATCTCTGCAGAAAAAGTGTGTACATGGGTGTGTCAGTCTACCTGTCAGTGTATCTCTGGGTGTAACTCTGTATCTGCTACTGTGTTGCTTTTAGTCTGTCAGTGAATGAAGGGTGGTGTGTATGTGTGTGTCACTGTATATGGCAGGGTGTTTGGGTGTATCAGTGTATCCATATATGTGTGCCCTGCTATGTCAGTAAGACAAACAGTGTGTTAATAGGTGTGTCAGTGTATGGATCACTGTGTGTCTATATTTGTAACCTTATGTGTAGGTGTGTCCCTACTTGTGTAAATGTACATGAAAGTGTATGTTTGGGTTTGTCAGAACATGAATAAGTGTATGCCCCAGTGTGACAGTTAATGTGTCATTGTGTATTTTGGTGTCTTACTAAATGAATGACTGTTTCTATGGGTTTATCAGTTTATATATGCGTGTCTCTCTGGGCGTGTCAGTGTATATCTAGCTGTGTGGCTGCCTATCTCAGTGCATCAATTAGTGTGCTGTGGGTGTATCAGTCTATGTATCATTCTGTGCTTACCTGTGTCAGTGTATGCCTTTGTTAAATGGTAGCGGCAGTTTCAGTCGATAACCTTTCAAGTATTTGCCCGGCGGTAATCGCCTCTCATACCACTCGATAATTTACCAATAAAAGAGGCAGGCGCCGGAGACTGGAAGGCAGGAAACAAAGTTTTATTCCGTCGGAGCAGAACACATCAGATCAGACAGCAAGGTATTGTCACGAGGTGCTCTAACTGCATCTCTGAGACCTGGTCTCTTATACACTGGTTTATTGCTTTATTACACATAGTACATTCTTGAGATTCCCTTGATGTACGGGGGGAATATCCCCTGAAGCCCCGGTTCAGATCCGATCCCACACATAGATACAGTAGGAGTTCCCACCCCACCCACAGTAGGAGATGGCTATTGCGCAGCAGGGTATTCCGCCAATTCCTGGGGGGTGTGTGACCGGTCGGGTCTCAGGGAGTAGGGGCTTTGATCTACTGTAATCCCTTTGATGTGGGGTGTTTCCCTTACAGTAGGGGCAATAAACTGCATCCGCAGGGCTAGGTGATGGCCTGGGACCAGTTCAGACAATGGGGCGCAGAGGAAGGGGGTTATCAAAAGGAGAGGCATGACCATGTATGGGTTGTCGGTCGGAAGTGGTTCCGTAGCAGGGCCGCGCAGAAAGAGAGGGTTTATGGCCTGTATGAGAGAGCGGGGGTGGCCAGCGCGCGGGGGATGCTCGCAGCGCCAAGGGGACCGCGCTGGTGATTGACAATGAGTGGGGAGAGAGTGGGGTGCCTAAAATGGCGGCCGTGCATTCGCTGTGCGTGGCGCTGGGGAGAGGCAAGATGGCGCAGATAATGTTCAGTTTGCAAGCTAAATTTCCACAGTCCTCCCTTTTAACATATCTCGCCAGCTTGTCTAGTTCGGATTTATCCCCATAATACTACGGACCTCCACCTCATAAAGGGCTTTCATCCGCTCTGTTTCAAAGTTCAAAGTCTTAGGGCAGATGCAGTTCATAAAAAGCGAACATAAAGGTGGCAGACACTGAATCCCCAAGCAACATCCACATAGTATCACAATCGGTATTAGGATAAATGAAAACAGCCTCCATCCCCAACTTTTAATAGCGTCCCAAAACCAACTCCCCAGCGACCATTCTTCTTGCTCTTGATGGACCTCTGTGGACAGTCTGTGGAGGTGTTCAATTGCTTTGTAGACTGAGGGTGAGTTGTCTGGTACGTAGGTACAACAGCTGGATCCAATGATGCAGCATGCTCCTCCACGATCAGCCAGAACCACATCTAGAACGAGGCGGTTCTGAAGGGCCACTAAGCGGACGGCCTGGAGCTCGGCGGTGTTGTTGGCGAGGGCGCCAGCCGTAATGTTCATTGCCGTTTCGACTGCCTGGGTTAAGTGGCGGATGGCACGGCTGTTTGCCATTGGGCCCCAGAGTGGAACAAGGCCTTTGACTGCGTCCATGAACTGTGCTCCGGTGGAGTCGGCCTGTACAATGTCTTTGGCCCGTTTCTGTCGGTGATGGTTTGCTGGGGCCACATACGTCGGAGGAAGGACAAAGGCGATGTAGCAAGTGCCTCCCCAACCTCTCGGGAGCCAGGTGTAGGCCTTAGTACCACAGACGAAGTACATATTCGGGGAGGCAACAAAGGAGGGTGGGTCAACTGAATCCAATGTTCGGGTGATGAGGCAGGAGCTGTGGCCCACCAGCTGTGCCCCCAGGCCTTCGAGGCATACAGATCCAGTGATGTTGATGACGGACAGGGCCACTGTTAGGGTGGCGGCCGTCCGTTTTCGGAGGTAAGAGAAGGTGGGTCTGGCTGGATTGTTGAACACTTGCATTTCAACTCGTTCTTTGGCAGGGATGTCCATGTGAAAGGAAGTGTTCGATCTCAGAGGGCAGAAGAGGGCGGAAGTTCTACCAGTTTTGTTCATCCAGAACCCATGGGAGAAGTGTGACATGGTTCTGCCGGAAGTGGCATTGTCCTTGTAGCTCTCCTGCAGAAGGATCAGCCAGGCGAGGCAGGAACCATGGACAGAAAAAGGTGAAGGGATGAAAGGGATTGAGTGCCCAGTGGCATGCGGTAGCAATCCACAGATCCAGCAGTTAGTGGCGTTGGTGGCAAGATTGTGTTGGTGGAGCAACTGCACAAAAGAGTTATTCCAGAACTCCTTACGCCTTTCTCGGAGTTGGGGTGAAAGTGAGATCAGATGGTGCTCCTTCGTGGTGGTAGGTTGAACGGTGGTCAGCAATGTCTTATGAGCGGGTGTGTTCTCCTCCATGATCCAGAAGGTGACCATGAGGAGAAGGCAAAAGAGAAGGGTAATAAAAAGTGTTATAGTCTTAAAGCTGTGCATTCGGTCAGTCTTTGGGTTTCTGTAGGGGATCTTCGGACGTCCGGTTGCTTCCATCACCTTCATGTCGGGCGCTTCCATCACCTTCGAGAGACTCGGTAGCGGGCAGAACCACAGACTTTGCTTAGTTTCTCTCCTGGTGGCCTTTGAAGTGACTAGGCTACCGCTCTGAGATTTCCACTTAGCCTGTGGTCTGCTTAGCCGAAGTTCTCTCCTTTCGTCGCAAGTTATACCCTTCTTTGGATGGCACAGTGGGATCGGGATATTCAATCAATTCAAGTGTCTCTGTATCCGGGCAGCGGCTCAGGGATGGTCGGTCTTTGTTCAGGAGTTCCTCTTGGGCGGTGACGTTGTCCGTGGTTGTCAGGGTCGGTGATATCTTCTTGCAGTGGTGTGCATGCAGCCAATTGCGTTTCCCCTCCACTCGAAGAGCTGTTCGGGTGGTGATCAGGACTTGCAGGGGGCCCATCCACCGGGGCTCCAGACTCTTGGTGCGCTGGAAGTTACGCACTAAGACGAAGTCACCTGGTTGGATGTCGTGCCCGGGGCCCCTGGAAACATCGGGAATGGCGTGCAGCACCTGCTGATGGATGATAGACAACGTTTTAGTTAGATTGTACAGATAATCAGACATGAGGACGTCCGGGACGTCGTGGATGGATGTTGGTTTTGGTGCAGTCCAAAGGTTCATGGGCCGCCCGAAGACGACCTCGTAGGGGGTTAAGTGGTGTTTGGTGGGGGTGGAACGCATTGATAGCAAGGCTAGTGGGAGAGCGTCTGGCCATCTTAGCCCTGTGGTGGCGACTATTTTTGCTATCTTAAGCTTCAAAGTGGCATTGTGTCGTTCAACCAGGCCTGCAGATTGGGGATGGAAAACCGCATGGAACTTCTGTTTTACACCCAACCCTTTTAAGATGAGTTGGATAACTTCGGCTACGAAGTGGGGGCCATTGTCGCTCCACAAAATTCGACAAAGGCCGTATCGGGGGAAGAATTCCTTCAGTAGTACCTTTGCGGTAGTCATAGCGGTGTTGTCATGGGTTGGGTAGGCTTCCACCCACTTGCTGAAGGCACACACAATGACGAGTACATACTTCAAACCTTGGCACCTTTCTAGCTGGACATAGTCCATTTGTAGGACTTCAAAGGGGTGATTGGGGACCCCAAACCCTCCCCGGGGTACAGCAGTTCCTTTCCCAGGGTTGTGTTGGAGGCATACTAGGCATTGTTGGACTAGACGTTTGGCCGAGTCTGGTATTTTGTCGTTGTGCCAGACTTTAGAGATGAGTTCGATCATGGGGGCAGACCCTATGTGTGCAGGGGAGTGAGCCATGGTCAGCATGGGGATCAAGTATGAATCTGGTAACAACCATTTGTTCAAGTCTTTGGTTCGCCAGCAACCGCCATCGTCCTTCAATCCCACCCGGGCCCATTCAGTTAACTCGTGTGGTGTGCTGGCTAGTTGGATATCCCTAATTGTTTCCCTAGCATCCTTCCATTTCTCAGTTTGTGACCTGGTCACGTACATACGGGTCGTGGACCTATTCTCGGCTGTGGTCCGGGCAGTAATGTCAGCTAGTGCATTTCCCTGTCCTATAATGTCTGTCACCTTCTTGTGTGCCTGGCATTTGATCACAGCTAACCGTGTGGGGAGGAGGACTGCTTCGGTCAGGGCAGAGACTAGATCTCCATGCAGGATGGGTGTGCCATGAGAAGTCAAGAATCCCCTCTCTTTCCATAAGAGCCCAAAGTGGTGAACTACCCCGAAGGCATACTGACTGTCTGTGTAAATGTTTGCGGTTGTCCCTGCTGCCAGGATGCAAGCTCGTGTAAGAGCAATTAGTTCCGCCGCCTGTGCGGATCGCTGTGTGATGCGGGCTGTCTCAACAACTGTTCGGGCTGTGGTGACTGCATAGGCAGCCGAGGTGGTGCCATCGGGGAGCTTAATGCATGAGCCATCCACCGACAGTTCTCCGTCAGGGTCCGGGAAGGCAGTATCCCGGAGGTCAACCCTACTCTTGGTTTGTTCGTCGGTGAGGGTCACGCAATCATGTATAGGGGATGCATTGGGGTCAGCGTCAGGGAGAGGCAGTAGTGTAGCTGGATTCAGAGTGGTGCATCGTTTCAATGTGATGTGGGGTGCAAGCAGAGTCAGTTCATAACCGGTCAGTCGTGCGCTAGTCAGGTGTTGAGTCTTGGTTTGGTTCAGGAGGGTGTCAACAGCATGGGGTACCAATACCGTGAGGGGGTTCGAGAGCACGATCCCCTCACTTTGTCGGATAGAGACTGCAGCGGCGGCTACTGCTCGAAGACAGGCGGGCAAAGCTCTGGCTACGGGGTCGAGAGTGGCAGAGAAGTAGGCACAAGGGCGTTGCTTAGGGCCTATGGACTGGGTTAGGACAGACAACGCACACCCCTCCCTTTCGTGGGTGTAGAGGGAGAAAGGTTTAGTGTAGTCTGGGGTTCCTAGGACTGGGGCCGAGCAGAGGGCGTCTCGTAATTCTTTGAAGGAGGATTGACATTCAGGTGTCCAGGGGAGGGGGAAGGGGACATCCTTAGCCAGCAGGGAAAGCAGAGGTTTTATGGTAAGACTGAAGTTTGGCAACCACTGTCGACAAAAGGAGGTGAGGCCCACTAGGGATCGTACTTGCTTCTGAGTTTTGGGAACGGGGGTTTCTAGGATGGTTTGAATTCGGTCAGGGGTAAGTTTCCTCCCGTCTTTGGATAGTAGGTGGCCTAGATACGTTACCTGGGGCTGGCAGAATTGCAATTTCTTTCTGGAGACCTTGTGACCGTTCTCCGCAAGGAAGCGGAGGAGGTGAATGGTGGCTGTGACGGCAAGAGGAGTGGTGTCGGCCGCCAAAAGAATGTCATCGACGTACTGTATCAACACCACTCCATCGGGTAGTTGGACTGCATCCAGTTGTCTCTTGAGGGCTTGGCTGTAAATACTGGGACTCTCAGTGTAGCCTTGGGGTGCCCTGCAGAATCTGTACGAACGGGCTTTTAAGGTGAAGCCGAACAGGTAGCGGCTGTCTGGGTGGATGGGGATGGAAAAGAATGCGTTCTTGAGGTCAATAACAGTAAAGATGGTGGCAGTAGATGGAATCAGGGTGAGGATGGTGGTGATGTCTGAGACTACGGGGTACTGGGGTATGACTACTTTGTTAACCTCTCGCAAGTCTGTGGAAATATGGATTTTTCTGGTCAGTTATGTCCCCTATCTTGGACCCCAACGGTTCTATGTGCATGTCACAAGTACATGTATGTTCCCTCCAGTTCCAGTTATGAAGACGCAAATACATGTGCGTCCACCGTCAACATGTCCTCTGTCAGATCCGCCATGAATAGGCCGGATATTCCATTCCTAAATATGAAAGGCCACCGGTTTTATATGGTTCACTTATGCCATTTTGCAGTCCAGGCAAGTAGGCCCTGATTCTGTCATCAAACTCTTCTTGCTTTCTGCCTCTGAAAGCTCCAGTCTGAGCCTGCATCTGTGACCATGAACTTTGTCTCATTCTCTGCGCGGCTCACGAAGCCTGACATCAGCCTATTCTCTGCCAAGAACTGTATTTCACCTTCGAATTATCTGCTTCCCCCTCAGCCGATGCATTCCTGCCTAGTAGTTTAAGTAAACATTCTTCCAGT
The DNA here is from genome assembly GCF_964204655.1 of Triturus cristatus. Classification (NCBI taxonomy): domain Eukaryota; kingdom Metazoa; phylum Chordata; class Amphibia; order Caudata; family Salamandridae; genus Triturus; species Triturus cristatus. The sequence goes on from NC_140588.1 coordinate 79,936,503, forward strand.
TACCGAGCAAAAGGCCCGGCTTCTCTGTCCTCATGCAAGTAATTCATAGTCCTGTTACTATGGAAGATTCCTGCCCTCGCATTTAGTGTAGACACTTAGACGCTTGTACACGCACGCACAGTCAGTATAGAATAGATTCTGTCCGAGAGTCCTTCTTTCGTGGATAACATAGTTCTTTAAACATAGGATGTTAGATATGATTTGGGATTAGGTTGACTTGACCCCCCAGACTTCTTGTCTCCACATGTAGAGCTAAATGTCAAGTCCCCTTCACCCCCTAGTTACACGTCAATTACACGTCATGTTGCTGCGCGCGCATCTATGCCAAGTATTATCTTATGGATCCACCTATATATGACATCATAACCAATTATGTTCCTTTTTACTCCTTGTTCCACCCATTTTTGGTTACGCAGATAAATCGTCATTTTCCTTATCAATTGTTACGCCTACTGCATTCGCTTCATTGTAATGTATGTACTATAAAAGTCATTTCATGTCAATAATGTATGTACTTCACTTCCTGAACCCCCGTGGTGATGGAACTTGGAGCAACCGATTATAATCGATCACTGGAATAAAGCCCATTCCGAACCTCTAATACCACGGATTCTGCCTCTCATTTTACTGAGCTATTTTATTATGTTTCTGTATCAAATTAAGTCCAGGTAAAGGAATTTTATTTACCACATGAATGGCGCCCGAACAGGGACACTTTCTCATCTCACGCGCCGGCGGTGAGTTGCAGGCCCGGTCTCCTGCCACAGCTGGACGGACAATAACGCGTACCAGCAGGATTTCCTGTATCTCCCTCCGGTCAAGCGGGGGCGACTGAGACTGCGATCAACACCCAGACGAGGCGGTGAGAAGTGCGAAGTATCCCGACCAGAGCCTAGCTGAGAGAGCAAGATCCGAGGTATACAGAGACCCACCAGTTCGAAGTCAAGCCCAGTTTCCGACGAATCGAGTCGAGTCCAGTCCGGTTCAAGTTCAAGTTTCCGAGGCCTTCCGTTTCCGAAGCTACCCGGTGAGTACCATTACTGGGGAGGCATTTCTGACGTGCACATAGGTTGTGCCGGTCAAGACGGGTTTGGGTACACAAATCCGGTCTGCACTGTTTTAGCAGTGTATCTGTACTGTTTAGCAGTATATCAAGTATTCCGAAGTATCTAGTTATTGTCAAGAATTAAGCTTGGTGATTAGTTATGCAGACGATCATCATTGTTGTTTCAGTTAAAGGTTTAATGTTTAATGTTTAATGTGTTAAACGTCCTGCATGTTGTGGTATGAATGGTTGTTCATTATTGTGCTTTTGTATTAAGTGTGTTCAAGATTAAGTATCGGATCAGTTGTCAATATGCCGCTCTTTTCGAAATTAAGACAGATCACTACTAGAAAAGGGGTTCTCGAAGAAGCCGTCCCTATTCCTCCTAGGGATACTCCAGGGCACTTCATGTATCATAAACATGGCTTAGACGCTATATTATTTCTTGATTTATGGGTAGATTACACCAAGGGATTACCAGAAAGTCAGAGGTGGCCCGCAGCGGGAACCTGGGATGCAGAGTGCATCATGAAAGTCGAGGAAGAGTTATGGAAAAGGAAAGTCAGACAGTCACAGAAAGACGCCGTCGAGTTATGGCGTAAAGAATCTCATAGACGTACAGAAAAAGCACGTAGACAGGAAGAGAAGAGTAAAGAGAGTTCAAACAAAGTTCGAGAAAATCTATTAATTGAGGAAGGTATCCGAGTGAAATCAGAACAAGTAGACAGACAAAGAAATGCCCTTATGAATGGTATGTATCCCCTTCTGGCCGAAGGATTACCTAAGGCTACTCCAGAGATACCGAAAGACTTGCCACCCCCATTATTCCCAATAAAGGTACATCCTAAGGGGCATCCTAGAACCGCAGAAGATGTTTTTCTTTCCTCATATTTAGATGACGCAGCTCCCGAGTATGCTAATTCCGCCCCACATAGACCGCATACCAGGGAGATCCAACGCCAAGATCCAGTACCCGTATCCCTACAGCAACAAATCGAGTCACAAGTTCCGGCAAGCACATCTGTTTCTGCATCCGCTCCTACAGCTACTTCTATAGCTGTGTCCACACCTGTAGTTGCTGTGTCACGTTCGACGAATCCTTTCACACCCGACACCCCAGATGGGGCCACGGGAGGTGCTACCAATATTTTTTCTACGCCACCCAGAATAAATAAACTTACTTTTCAAGAGTCAGCACATTCACGTACACCCAAACTCATAAGTGCCCGTACGCTTAAGGAACTTCTTATAGATTGCAGATATGACCCTGTGCCCGGTAAAGAGGACGAAATGACCCTGGCATCATTGCGTATCAGACGAGCCGCAGTGTATTTAGGGAAGTTACCAGGAATGACTGCGCATCTAGATAAAATATATCATTTTGTCCAAACAGGGCGAGATCCAGAATGTATTAACAGAGCTATGGAATACCAGAAAGTAGAGATACAGGGGGAACTGTTACGTTTCCTCATAAATTGTGTGATCAGAAATCAAGACCGACCGGGGGTAAACCCGGAAGCAATGCAAATTCTTACCAGATGGAGCCAGAATATATCAGAAGGGAGACATGATAAGCAAAATTGTATAATAGCCATGTGCCGAAAGATCCGTAAAGAAATAGAACGCCTACACGAAGAGAGATTAGAGGTAGACGAGTTCGAACAAAGCGAGGAAGAAGGGTCAGGACTGCCCACAGGACAGTCAGACACCATAGCCTATGTAGGAAGAGGAAGATCTTGTAATAGTAATAGATGTCCTATTGACCCGATACGTCCGATATGTCCAGACAATAATAGGAATTTCCAAATACCTATAATTAACATCAGGTCTAACGAGCATTCGTTCCAAACCGCCGACAAACTACTCCGAGAACGAAGGGGTTATCATTTTCTCGATTCTATGGATGAACAAGATTTAGCCAGGGCAGCTGTCCATTGGGTGGACAGTCCCGGAAAATATAGTGATGATACAGTAGTACGCACATTTTTGAATCTCACCCCAGATGAACAGAGGTTAGTTGGGATTTATATGATTCAACAACTCATTATACTATATCGGAGTCAGCGTTCGGACCCTGGTCCCTTACCTGACATATTGACTGAATTGCTTATGAATAAATGGAGAGGTTCAGGTACTAAATTAATTAAAGAAATTCTAGAATCAAGAAAGCAGTATATTCTTTTTGTATGTTCAGACCGTGTCTCATTACCCGTCAAGGAAAGAACCACGTATCACATGGATAGACAGAATCCCTTACGAGAAGTGCACCCAATAAAAGGCGAGGACAACGAGTTTAAGCGCGTATTTGTATATACGCCCATATCAAAAATAGAATTGTTACAAATGAAGAAAGTGGTACCCAGTCATGACAAAGATCCAGCGGGTTTTCACCGAGAAATTAAAGACATGTTACTCATGGGAGAGTATACCTATCCCGACATTATGACAATATTAAAGGTATTGATGCCTGCTGGTATTTATGAGAAACTCAAGGAAAAAGAGTGGGAGGTAGGAGACCAAAAGATAGAATGGTCAGTGTTAGAAGCGGAAGAAAAGGCCCGAACTGCAGGAGCAGGACTTGGGGATAAAACTAAAGCACTACCAGGTTTACTAGTACAGGTACTGCCACGTTTATTAACTACGAAAAAGGAAGATTGGGGTACAATTTCAGCCTGTAAACAGAAGCAAGATGAAGACACTAGTGATTACTATGCCCGATTTGAAAAATGTTTTGGTACCTGTGTGAATTATGTCTTCCCCCATCAACTTCTCCATCTGGTTGACTTAGCGCCAAGATGCTCCTTGGAGTGGTAGCTGCGCGGTATAAATTCACTTTTACATTACATTACATTACATAAATAGCGGCATAAAAGCAAGTAGCGAATCATACCCGCATCTGTTTGTAACAAAATTAGTAGAAAATGCCCTGCCCCAAGTAAAGAATAGAGTATTAAAATTCGAAAGTACCTGGCAAGGTAACACTCCATCACAAATGTTACAAATGTTACAGTACCATCACAATAGAATTAGAGAGGAACAAGAACATGAACACAGACGCATGAAAGACACAAAAATGAAAATGCTAGTTTCCCAGACAGTTCCAGCTGAAGGACATAAAAAGGGTATGACACATTCCGATTCAGCAGGACCTGTAAAAGGGACATGCAATTATTGTAAAAAGCCAGGTCATTACGTACACGACTGTCCAGTTTTAAAACATAATATCGCTATAGGTAAAACACAAGAAAGATCACGGCCACTCAGACAAGATCAGAATGAACAAGGAGCTCTACAGCATGCACAGGCCATGCCAGCCGCACAACAGCCAATACAGTTTGTGCCAGCTGCACCACCGTTGCCTGTTGCTGCCACACAGACAACAACACGACAAATGTATCAGACCGCACAGTATGAATATCCTGAGTACCAGCGTTACGCATGAAAAAGCCTAGAGAGGGAAGTTGACTTACCCCTTATTGAAATACCTGTAGATCAAGAAGGACCTTATGTACATAGTGAATTATTAGGCCAAGATAGAAAATTTTTACTCGATACAGGGGCAAGTCGAACAACTATAAAACGTAGTGAAGTTCCAGGGGCACCCCTCTCAGGCTCACAGAATATTTCCCTTGGTTTTTCAGGAAAACCTATTGTTAATGAAGTATCACAGCCACTTCCACTTACGATAGGACCTCTGACCCGAACTACAGATTTATTGCTTACTAAATCATGTCCAGAAAACTTGCTAGGAATAAAAACATTGAAAGCTCTAGGAGCCATAATATGTTGTTCTCCGGAAGGAGTAAGGTTGTTTTTACGTGATTTTAAAGGTCATTATGTGTCTAGAGACATGGATCCCCGACTGCAGATTTTACCTACACATCTATGGGCACAAGGCCCTACTGATGTTGGTTGCATGAATATTACGCCATATCGAGTCACATTAAAGGCAGGAGTGGTGCTACCACGAATGCGACAATACAAGTTACCACCAGATGCTGTAGTGGCTTTACTACAAATCATTGACGAGCTCATTGCCCAAGGAGTAGTTGTGGAAACAGACTCCAATGTATGTAATTCACCGATAATTCCGATTCTTAAACGAACAGATCCAGAGGCCCCGCCAGTCTATCGATTGGTTATTGATCTGCGCGAATTAAACAAGTGCATTGTGCCACAATTCCCTGTGGTCCCAGATATCTCGTCATTACTGACAGCCATTGATTCCGAAGCAACATTCTTTACTGTAATTGATCTCAAGAATGCTTTTTTCAGCGTCCCAATAGATCCGGAGAGCCAATATTTGTTCGGATTTAGTTTAAATGGACGTAGCTTTAAATTCTCACGCGCACCTCAAGGATTTACAGAAAGCCCCAGCATCTATAGCCAAGCACTGAAACGAGAACTAGATAGTATCCACATGCCAGTTAACACTGCTCTGCTTCAATATGTCGATGATCTGCTGATCACCGCGAGAAGCGAACCGGAATGTGAAAAAGCATCACTGACAGTTTTACAATTTCTAGCCGAAAAGGGGCACAAGGTGTCCCCTTCTAAGCTGCAATTCTGTGTCCAGCGAGTTATTTATCTTGGACACTCGCTGTCCAAGGAGGGAAGGCAGCTTACACCCGACCGCATTCAGTTAATAGCTAACATGCCAACACCCAAAACACAAAAGGAGGTGCGGGCTTTCATAGGTCTCACTTCATATTGCAGGCAGTGGATCCCTCAGTACGCATTTCTAGCAAAACCACTCATTCAGTTAACCACACAGGAGGCAGCTACATCGGTTGTTCTCCCTTGGACTCAGGAACATACACAAGCTTTTGAAAGCCTAAAGAAAGCTTTATGTCAAGCACCTGTCTTAGCAACACCATGTTACAGAAAACAGTTTACACTCTTTGTTACAGAACGCGAAGGTACTGCTTTGTCAGTACTCACACAGGAACAAGCAGGAGCACACAAACCATGTGCTTATTTTTCTAGTACATTAGATCCCGTAGCTCAGGCTTTGCCTGCATGCCTAAAATCAGTAGCAGCGACAGCTTTAGCAATCAGACAAAGCGATGCCATAGTGTTAGGACATCCATTGACAGTACAAGTGCCACACGCAGTAGAGGTTCTTGTAAATAGAACGCAAACACAACACTTGACTATAGCGCGACTTACAGGGTACGAACTTACATTGTTTCAGCCACATATAGAAATCAGACGCTGTAACACATTGAATCCTGCCACACTTTTGCCAGTAACCGGAACAGACCCACTAGCTCATGACTGTATTGAAGTTATTACAATCACGACGAAACCCAGACAAGACTTGACAGATGTTCCATTGTCAGATCCAGACCTGACATTGTATGTAGATGGTTCATGTATGAGAACAAGTACAGGAGAGTTAGTGGCCGCTTACGCAGTCACAACAGATACTGAAGTCATTGAAACTAATCGTATAAATACTTTGTCAGCTCAAGCCGCAGAGCTCATCGCTCTGACACAAGCCTGTATTCAAGCCACGAATAAAAAAGTCAACATATACACTGATTCACGTTATGCATTCGGAGTTGTACATGACTTCGGCGTGCTGTGGCGAGAGAGAGGTTATTTAACTTCCCACGGTGCCCACATTCAGCACGGACCCCTCATTCATGCCTTATTAGATGCAATACATCTACCCACTGCAATATCAATTATGAAATGTAAGGCTCATACGAAGGTTACTGATATCATTTCCCAAGGCAATGATCTAGCCGACAGAACAGCTAAACAGACTGCTCAAACTCAAACCCCCGACATGACAAAGACAATAGTTCCGACACCGACACAGTGTATGACAGTTAAAGATCCTACTCTTGACGTAATTGACATACAGACACATGCTACACCAGACGAAATAAAGAAATGGACTGAATTAGGAGGGATCCAAACGGACCAAGGATGGATGATGAAGGAAAAGTCTGTGTGGTTCCTTCCTGATTCAATGGTCCAAGTTATAATTAACACTATACATAGTCCAGCACATCTAGGAGAAAAAGCTATGCTAGACAGCATTCAACACATTTGGTTCAATAAACATTTACGAGCAGCAGCCAAACAAAAAGTCCGTACCTGTATGATCTGTTGCCAGTTCAACCCAGGAAAAAGCGTTCCCGTAGAACAGGGTGGATTTCATCCTCCTGATCACCCTTTTGAAGCCCTCCAGATGGATTATATCCAGATGGAACGATGTCGAGGATTCAAATATGTTCTCGTAGTTGTCTGCGCTCTGTCCCGTTGGACGGAGGCATACCCGGTTTCAGATTACACTGCCCCGACTACTGCCAAACAGTTGGTTCGAGAATTCTTCCCACGATACGGTTTACCACGTGTTGTCTACTCAGATAACGGCCAGCCGTTCTCATCCGAATTAATGAAACATGTTTATCAGTGGAAATTCCACTGTGTCCGACACCCCGAGGCAGCAGGTCTCGTAGAAAGACATAACCAGATACTGAAAATCAGATTGTCCAAAATATGCAGAGAGAAAGGTGTCGACTGGGTAGTAGCGTTACCAGTTGCACTCTTTTACATGAGAATGGTAGCACACTCTCGAACAGGGCTATCCCCGTATGAGGTGATCTTCGGCAGACCACCAAATATGTGGGGGACGCCTATACCACGCAAAATAACTGATGTTGACTGTAATATGCTGACAGATTACTTGGCTTCCTTGATGTCTGCACTACAATCTTGTCGTTCACAGGTAGCTGCAGCCTTTCCCGACAACACTGAGGTGAAACCCCATGACGTAGTTCCGGGTGATCTCGTATTTGTGAGAAATTTCGACCGAAAGACTCAGCTGGAGCCCAGGTGGAAGACACCCAAGTTGGTTCTGCTGACCACAAGGACAGCCGTGAAGATCGAGGGTCGCAAGGGCTGGATTCATTCAAGTCATATCAAGAAATTTCATGGACTATCCTCGGATATAGACATTGTGCCCTGCACTCCCTCACAGACTGATTCAAAACTTCCTTTGGTTGAAAAGACTAAAACGGAACTCTATAAAGTAAAATTGAGGCCTAGAACGTCAGACAATTTGATTGTTTAAGTCCTCTCCAAGGTGAAGCGGTTGAATTTGTCTCTGACATGTATCCTCTAGACCTGAATCATGGACAGTCGCGGAAAATGTTGAAACGACAGGCGTATTGTAAATCACTGCGTAGCCATTGCATAATGACATTAATAATCTTGTTTTCCTTAAGTCTTTTAATAATTACTGCAAGTATATTGTTGCACATATATTACCCTATTGCCAGAAACGTTTACAATGTTACCACAGAACATTCTTTTAGTGACCTACCTCCGCATGAATTGTCTTATAGACTTGCGCTGCGCAATAACACTTTCATTAGTATGTTACATCATTCCCATCAGACTAAGAATGCCAACAATTGTTGGGTGTGTGGTCGGCTCCCTCCCTATCAGAATTATGAAGGAGTCCTGCCATTCTTTCCACACCCATTTACACATAATGGCTCCTGTGGAGCATGGTTTAGTTTAATCAATTCCATAGACTCAGACACGGCAGTTTACCAAGATCAGTGGGTGTGGGGAAACCTGAACCTAGTTTTACTCAAGGTCTGCTACCCTGACAAGGAGGGTCGCCCCAAAAGAACAGGAACTGATCTAGAAAATGAAGTATATGGATTAGGTAATTTTACACCTAATCTCATGATTCTAAATGTCGTATCCGAAGTTGAACTAGTCTTACCCACCATGTCAGTATTCCCAGCGAAGGGTGAATTGTGTGTAAGAAAGGTTGGTTCCATACATATGGGCCATAGTAAATGCACTACTATAGTAGAATTCAGTGATCAAGGCAAATCTTCATTTAGAGCTTATCGCCACTCCTACTTTATATGTGGTCAGACTGCATATATGCGTCTACCTCTAGATTGGGATGGTACCTGCTACATTGCATTTCTTTTGCCACCTGTTTTTCCTAGCTCCTCCTGATTATTACAGAAATATTCATTTAGTACACAACAGAGAGCGGAGAGATCTCCCAATTGTCGATTACACTGAAACAGCATGGGAAAAATACACAGATTTCAATAAAGGTCTCTTTCCTTATATAGGTACTGTTACAAATAGTAAGCTGATACGTAGATTAACTAGAACCCTTGAAGCAGTAGTAAATGAAACTATTTCCGCCTTAGGCAATTTAACAGAAGAGCAGTCTGCTATGCGGATTGTTGTGCTTCAAAATCGTCTTGTCCTTGACGTCATCCTGGCTGATAGGGGCGGAGCTTGTAGGGTCATCGGATCAAGCTGCTGCGTATTCATACCAGAAAATTCGCCATCAGTATATAAAGCCATAACTCGCCTTCATAAGATTGTAAACCAGATACACCAGAACCCAGGCACTTGGACTTGGTCCAGTTGGTTTTGGAGTGTGATATCAGCCTGGGGATGGAGAGTTCTATCCTTCCTAGGTATTGGCCTTCTCATACTATTCAGTTGCTGTCTATGTCTACAATGTGGACCAGCGATCTGTGGTCTGTGTGCCACATCGTGTATTCCACCACCAAGATTCCATTCGTCACGGAAGAAGAAAGAAGAACAAATGATGTTATATGAACAGATCAATGGATTAATGAAGATTGATATCTCTTAACGGGCAAGTAGGGGACAAGGAGGGAATGTGGAAATATGGATTTTTCTGGTCAGTTATGTCCCCTATCTTGGACCCCAACGGTTCTATGTGCATGTCACAAGTACATGTATGTTCCCTCCAGTTCCAGTTATGAAGACGCAAATACATGTGCGTCCACCGTCAACATGTCCTCTGTCAGATCCGCCATGAATAGGCCGGATATTCCATTCCTAAATATGAAAGGCCACCGGTTTTATATGGTTCACTTATGCCATTTTGCAGTCCAGGCAAGTAGGCCCTGATTCTGTCATCAAACTCTTCTTGCTTTCTGCCTCTGAAAGCTCCAGTCTGAGCCTGCATCTGTGACCATGAACTTTGTCTCATTCTCTGCGCGGCTCACGAAGCCTGACATCAGCCTATTCTCTGCCAAGAACTGTATTTCACCTTCGAATTATCTGCTTCCCCCTCAGCCGATGCATTCCTGCCTAGTAGTTTAAGTAAACATTCTTCCAGTTACCGAGCAAAAGGCCCGGCTTCTCTGTCCTCATGCAAGTAATTCATAGTCCTGTTACTATGGAAGATTCCTGCCCTCGCATTTAGTGTAGACACTTAGACGCTTGTACACGCACGCACAGTCAGTATAGAATAGATTCTGTCCGAGAGTCCTTCTTTCGTGGATAACATAGTTCTTTAAACATAGGATGTTAGATATGATTTGGGATTAGGTTGACTTGACCCCCCAGACTTCTTGTCTCCACATGTAGAGCTAAATGTCAAGTCCCCTTCACCCCCTAGTTACACGTCAATTACACGTCATGTTGCTGCGCGCGCATCTATGCCAAGTATTATCTTATGGATCCACCTATATATGACATCATAACCAATTATGTTCCTTTTTACTCCTTGTTCCACCCATTTTTGGTTACGCAGATAAATCGTCATTTTCCTTATCAATTGTTACGCCTACTGCATTCGCTTCATTGTAATGTATGTACTATAAAAGTCATTTCATGTCAATAATGTATGTACTTCACTTCCTGAACCCCCGTGGTGATGGAACTTGGAGCAACCGATTATAATCGATCACTGGAATAAAGCCCATTCCGAACCTCTAATACCACGGATTCTGCCTCTCATTTTACTGAGCTATTTTATTATGTTTCTGTATCAAATTAAGTCCAGGTAAAGGAATTTTATTTACCACATGAATGGCGCCCGAACAGGGACACTTTCTCATCTCACGCGCCGGCGGTGAGTTGCAGGCCCGGTCTCCTGCCACAGCTGGACGGACAATAACGCGTACCAGCAGGATTTCCTGTATCTCCCTCCGGTCAAGCGGGGGCGACTGAGACTGCGATCAACACCCAGACGAGGCGGTGAGAAGTGCGAAGTATCCCGACCAGAGCCTAGCTGAGAGAGCAAGATCCGAGGTATACAGAGACCCACCAGTTCGAAGTCAAGCCCAGTTTCCGACGAATCGAGTCGAGTCCAGTCCGGTTCAAGTTCAAGTTTCCGAGGCCTTCCGTTTCCGAAGCTACCCGGTGAGTACCATTACTGGGGAGGCATTTCTGACGTGCACATAGGTTGTGCCGGTCAAGACGGGTTTGGGTACACAAATCCGGTCTGCACTGTTTTAGCAGTGTATCTGTACTGTTTAGCAGTATATCAAGTATTCCGAAGTATCTAGTTATTGTCAAGAATTAAGCTTGGTGATTAGTTATGCAGACGATCATCATTGTTGTTTCAGTTAAAGGTTTAATGTTTAATGTTTAATGTGTTAAACGTCCTGCATGTTGTGGTATGAATGGTTGTTCATTATTGTGCTTTTGTATTAAGTGTGTTCAAGATTAAGTATCGGATCAGTTGTCAATATGCCGCTCTTTTCGAAATTAAGACAGATCACTACTAGAAAAGGGGTTCTCGAAGAAGCCGTCCCTATTCCTCCTAGGGATACTCCAGGGCACTTCATGTATCATAAACATGGCTTAGACGCTATATTATTTCTTGATTTATGGGTAGATTACACCAAGGGATTACCAGAAAGTCAGAGGTGGCCCGCAGCGGGAACCTGGGATGCAGAGTGCATCATGAAAGTCGAGGAAGAGTTATGGAAAAGGAAAGTCAGACAGTCACAGAAAGACGCCGTCGAGTTATGGCGTAAAGAATCTCATAGACGTACAGAAAAAGCACGTAGACAGGAAGAGAAGAGTAAAGAGAGTTCAAACAAAGTTCGAGAAAATCTATTAATTGAGGAAGGTATCCGAGTGAAATCAGAACAAGTAGACAGACAAAGAAATGCCCTTATGAATGGTATGTATCCCCTTCTGGCCGAAGGATTACCTAAGGCTACTCCAGAGATACCGAAAGACTTGCCACCCCCATTATTCCCAATAAAGGTACATCCTAAGGGGCATCCTAGAACCGCAGAAGATGTTTTTCTTTCCTCATATTTAGATGACGCAGCTCCCGAGTATGCTAATTCCGCCCCACATAGACCGCATACCAGGGAGATCCAACGCCAAGATCCAGTACCCGTATCCCTACAGCAACAAATCGAGTCACAAGTTCCGGCAAGCACATCTGTTTCTGCATCCGCTCCTACAGCTACTTCTATAGCTGTGTCCACACCTGTAGTTGCTGTGTCACGTTCGACGAATCCTTTCACACCCGACACCCCAGATGGGGCCACGGGAGGTGCTACCAATATTTTTTCTACGCCACCCAGAATAAATAAACTTACTTTTCAAGAGTCAGCACATTCACGTACACCCAAACTCATAAGTGCCCGTACGCTTAAGGAACTTCTTATAGATTGCAGATATGACCCTGTGCCCGGTAAAGAGGACGAAATGACCCTGGCATCATTGCGTATCAGACGAGCCGCAGTGTATTTAGGGAAGTTACCAGGAATGACTGCGCATCTAGATAAAATATATCATTTTGTCCAAACAGGGCGAGATCCAGAATGTATTAACAGAGCTATGGAATACCAGAAAGTAGAGATACAGGGGGAACTGTTACGTTTCCTCATAAATTGTGTGATCAGAAATCAAGACCGACCGGGGGTAAACCCGGAAGCAATGCAAATTCTTACCAGATGGAGCCAGAATATATCAGAAGGGAGACATGATAAGCAAAATTGTATAATAGCCATGTGCCGAAAGATCCGTAAAGAAATAGAACGCCTACACGAAGAGAGATTAGAGGTAGACGAGTTCGAACAAAGCGAGGAAGAAGGGTCAGGACTGCCCACAGGACAGTCAGACACCATAGCCTATGTAGGAAGAGGAAGATCTTGTAATAGTAATAGATGTCCTATTGACCCGATACGTCCGATATGTCCAGACAATAATAGGAATTTCCAAATACCTATAATTAACATCAGGTCTAACGAGCATTCGTTCCAAACCGCCGACAAACTACTCCGAGAACGAAGGGGTTATCATTTTCTCGATTCTATGGATGAACAAGATTTAGCCAGGGCAGCTGTCCATTGGGTGGACAGTCCCGGAAAATATAGTGATGATACAGTAGTACGCACATTTTTGAATCTCACCCCAGATGAACAGAGGTTAGTTGGGATTTATATGATTCAACAACTCATTATACTATATCGGAGTCAGCGTTCGGACCCTGGTCCCTTACCTGACATATTGACTGAATTGCTTATGAATAAATGGAGAGGTTCAGGTACTAAATTAATTAAAGAAATTCTAGAATCAAGAAAGCAGTATATTCTTTTTGTATGTTCAGACCGTGTCTCATTACCCGTCAAGGAAAGAACCACGTATCACATGGATAGACAGAATCCCTTACGAGAAGTGCACCCAATAAAAGGCGAGGACAACGAGTTTAAGCGCGTATTTGTATATACGCCCATATCAAAAATAGAATTGTTAAAATGAAGAAAGTGGTACCCAGTCATGACAAAGATCCAGCGGGTTTTCACCGAGAAATTAAAGACATGTTACTCATGGGAGAGTATACCTATCCCGACATTATGACAATATTAAAGGTATTGATGCCTGCTGGTATTTATGAGAAACTCAAGGAAAAAGAGTGGGAGGTAGGAGACCAAAAGATAGAATGGTCAGTGTTAGAAGCGGAAGAAAAGGCCCGAACTGCAGGAGCAGGACTTGGGGATAAAACTAAAGCACTACCAGGTTTACTAGTACAGGTACTGCCACGTTTATTAACTACGAAAAAGGAAGATTGGGGTACAATTTCAGCCTGTAAACAGAAGCAAGATGAAGACACTAGTGATTACTATGCCCGATTTGAAAAATGTTTTGGTATAAATAGCGGCATAAAAGCAAGTAGCGAATCATACCCGCATCTGTTTGTAACAAAATTAGTAGAAAATGCCCTGCCCCAAGTAAAGAATAGAGTATTAAAATTCGAAAGTACCTGGCAAGGTAACACTCCATCACAAATGTTACAAATGTTACAGTACCATCACAATAGAATTAGAGAGGAACAAGAACATGAACACAGACGCATGAAAGACACAAAAATGAAAATGCTAGTTTCCCAGACAGTTCCAGCTGAAGGACATAAAAAGGGTATGACACATTCCGATTCAGCAGGACCTGTAAAAGGGACATGCAATTATTGTAAAAAGCCAGGTCATTACGTACACGACTGTCCAGTTTTAAAACATAATATCGCTATAGGTAAAACACAAGAAAGATCACGGCCACTCAGACAAGATCAGAATGAACAAGGAGCTCTACAGCATGCACAGGCCATGCCAGCCGCACAACAGCCAATACAGTTTGTGCCAGCTGCACCACCGTTGCCTGTTGCTGCCACACAGACAACAACACGACAAATGTATCAGACCGCACAGTATGAATATCCTGAGTACCAGCGTTACGCATGAAAAAGCCTAGAGAGGGAAGTTGACTTACCCCTTATTGAAATACCTGTAGATCAAGAAGGACCTTATGTACATAGTGAATTATTAGGCCAAGATAGAAAATTTTTACTCGATACAGGGGCAAGTCGAACAACTATAAAACGTAGTGAAGTTCCAGGGGCACCCCTCTCAGGCTCACAGAATATTTCCCTTGGTTTTTCAGGAAAACCTATTGTTAATGAAGTATCACAGCCACTTCCACTTACGATAGGACCTCTGACCCGAACTACAGATTTATTGCTTACTAAATCATGTCCAGAAAACTTGCTAGGAATAAAAACATTGAAAGCTCTAGGAGCCATAATATGTTGTTCTCCGGAAGGAGTAAGGTTGTTTTTACGTGATTTTAAAGGTCATTATGTGTCTAGAGACATGGATCCCCGACTGCAGATTTTACCTACACATCTATGGGCACAAGGCCCTACTGATGTTGGTTGCATGAATATTACGCCATATCGAGTCACATTAAAGGCAGGAGTGGTGCTACCACGAATGCGACAATACAAGTTACCACCAGATGCTGTAGTGGCTTTACTACAAATCATTGACGAGCTCATTGCCCAAGGAGTAGTTGTGGAAACAGACTCCAATGTATGTAATTCACAGATAATTCCGATTCTTAAACGAACAGATCCAGAGGCCCCGCCAGTCTATCGATTGGTTATTGATCTGCGCGAATTAAACAAGTGCATTGTGCCACAATTCCCTGTGGTCCCAGATATCTCGTCATTACTGACAGCCATTGATTCCGAAGCAACATTCTTTACTGTAATTGATCTCAAGAATGCTTTGTTCAGCGTCCCAATAGATCCGGAGAGCCAATATTTGTTCGGATTTAGTTTAAATGGACGTAGCTTTAAATTCTCACGCGCACCTCAAGGATTTACAGAAAGCCCCAGCATCTATAGCCAAGCACTGAAACGAGAACTAGATAGTATCCACATGCCAGTTAACACTGCTCTGCTTCAATATGTCGATGATCTGCTGATCACCGCGAGAAGCGAACCGGAATGTGAAAAAGCATCACTGACAGTTTTACAATTTCTAGCCGAAAAGGGGCACAAGGTGTCCCCTTCTAAGCTGCAATTCTGTGTCCAGCGAGTTATTTATCTTGGACACTCGCTGTCCAAGGAGGGAAGGCAGCTTACACCCGACCGCATTCAGTTAATAGCTAACATGCCAACACCCAAAACACAAAAGGAGGTGCGGGCTTTCATAGGTCTCACTTCATATTGCAGGCAGTGGATCCCTCAGTACGCATTTCTAGCAAAACCACTCATTCAGTTAACCACACAGGAGGCAGCTACATCGGTTGTTCTCCCTTGGACTCAGGAACATACACAAGCTTTTGAAAGCCTAAAGAAAGCTTTATGTCAAGCACCTGTCTTAGCAACACCATGTTACAGAAAACAGTTTACACTCTTTGTTACAGAACGCGAAGGTACTGCTTTGTCAGTACTCACACAGGAACAAGCAGGAGCACACAAACCATGTGCTTATTTTTCTAGTACATTAGATCCCGTAGCTCAGGCTTTGCCTGCATGCCTAAAATCAGTAGCAGCGACAGCTTTAGCAATCAGACAAAGCGATGCCATAGTGTTAGGACATCCATTGACAGTACAAGTGCCACACGCAGTAGAGGTTCTTGTAAATAGAACGCAAACACAACACTTGACTATAGCGCGACTTACAGGGTACGAACTTACATTGTTTCAGCCACATATAGAAATCAGACGCTGTAACACATTGAATCCTGCCACACTTTTGCCAGTAACCGGAACAGACCCACTAGCTCATGACTGTATTGAAGTTATTACAATCACGACGAAACCCAGACAAGACTTGACAGATGTTCCATTGTCAGATCCAGACCTGACATTGTATGTAGATGGTTCATGTATGAGAACAAGTACAGGAGAGTTAGTGGCCGCTTACGCAGTCACAACAGATACTGAAGTCATTGAAACTAATCGTATAAATACTTTGTCAGCTCAAGCCGCAGAGCTCATCGCTCTGACACAAGCCTGTATTCAAGCCACGAATAAAAAAGTCAACATATACACTGATTCACGTTATGCATTCGGAGTTGTACATGACTTCGGCGTGCTGTGGCGAGAGAGAGGTTATTTAACTTCCCACGGTGCCCATATTCAGCACGGACCCCTCATTCATGCCTTATTAGATGCAATACATCTACCCACTGCAATATCAATTATGAAATGTAAGGCTCATACGAAGGTTACTGATATCATTTCCCAAGGCAATGATCTAGCCGACAGAACAGCTAAACAGACTGCTCAAACTCAAACCCCCGACATGACAAAGACAATAGTTCCGACACCGACACAGTGTATGACAGTTAAAGATCCTACTCTTGACGTAATTGACATACAGACACATGCTACACCAGACGAAATAAAGAAATGGACTGAATTAGGAGGGATCCAAACGGACCAAGGATGGATGATGAAGGAAAAGTCTGTGTGGTTCCTTCCTGATTCAATGGTCCAAGTTATAATTAACACTATACATAGTCCAGCACATCTAGGAGAAAAAGCTATGCTAGACAGCATTCAACACATTTGGTTCAATAAACATTTACGAGCAGCAGCCAAACAAAAAGTCCGTACCTGTATGATCTGTTGCCAGTTCAACCCAGGAAAAAGCGTTCCCGTAGAACAGGGTGGATTTCATCCTCCTGATCACCCTTTTGAAGCCCTCCAGATGGATTATATCCAGATGGAACGATGTCGAGGATTCAAATATGTTCTCGTAGTTGTCTGCGCTCTGTCCCGTTGGACGGAGGCATACCCGGTTTCAGATTACACTGCCCCGACTACTGCCAAACAGTTGGTTCGAGAATTCTTCCCACGATACGGTTTACCACGTGTTGTCTACTCAGATAACGGCCAGCCGTTCTCATCCGAATTAATGAAACATGTTTATCAGTGGAAATTCCACTGTGTCCGACACCCCGAGGCAGCAGGTCTCGTAGAAAGACATAACCAGATACTGAAAATCAGATTGTCCAAAATATGCAGAGAGAAAGGTGTCGACTGGGTAGTAGCGTTACCAGTTGCACTCTTTTACATGAGAATGGTAGCACACTCTCGAACAGGGCTATCCCCGTATGAGGTGATCTTCGGCAGACCACCAAATATGTGGGGGACGCCTATACCACGCAAAATAACTGATGTTGACTGTAATATGCTGACAGATTACTTGGCTTCCTTGATGTCTGCACTACAATCTTGTCGTTCACAGGTAGCTGCAGCCTTTCCCGACAACACTGAGGTGAAACCCCATGACGTAGTTCCGGGTGATCTCGTATTTGTGAGAAATTTCGACCGAAAGACTCAGCTGGAGCCCAGGTGGAAGACACCCAAGTTGGTTCTGCTGACCACAAGGACAGCCGTGAAGATCGAGGGTCGCAAGGGCTGGATTCATTCAAGTCATATCAAGAAATTTCATGGACTATCCTCGGATATAGACATTGTGCCCTGCACTCCCTCACAGACTGATTCAAAACTTCCTTTGGTTGAAAAGACTAAAACGGAACTCTATAAAGTAAAATTGAGGCCTAGAACGTCAGACAATTTGATTGTTTAAGTCCTCTCCAAGGTGAAGCGGTTGAATTTGTCTCTGACATGTATCCTCTAGACCTGAATCATGGACAGTCGCGGAAAATGTTGAAACGACAGGCGTATTGTAAATCACTGCGTAGCCATTGCATAATGACATTAATAATCTTGTTTTCCTTAAGTCTTTTAATAATTACTGCAAGTATATTGTTGCACATATATTACCCTATTGCCAGAAACGTTTACAATGTTACCACAGAACATTCTTTTAGTGACCTACCTCCGCATGAATTGTCTTATAGACTTGCGCTGCGCAATAACACTTTCATTAGTATGTTACATCATTCCCATCAGACTAAGAATGCCAACAATTGTTGGGTGTGTGGTCGGCTCCCTCCCTATCAGAATTATGAAGGAGTCCTGCCATTCTTTCCACACCCATTTACACATAATGGCTCCTGTGGAGCATGGTTTAGTTTAATCAATTCCATAGACTCAGACACGGCAGTTTACCAAGATCAGTGGGTGTGGGGAAACCTGAACCTAGTTTTACTCAAGGTCTGCTACCCTGACAAGGAGGGTCGCCCCAAAAGAACAGGAACTGATCTAGAAAATGAAGTATATGGATTAGGTAATTTTACACCTAATCTCATGATTCTAAATGTCGTATCCGAAGTTGAACTAGTCTTACCCACCATGTCAGTATTCCCAGCGAAGGGTGAATTGTGTGTAAGAAAGGTTGGTTCCATACATATGGGCCATAGTAAATGCACTACTATAGTAGAATTCAGTGATCAAGGCAAATCTTCATTTAGAGCTTATCGCCACTCCTACTTTATATGTGGTCAGACTGCATATATGCGTCTACCTCTAGATTGGGATGGTACCTGCTACATTGCATTTCTTTTGCCACCTGTTTTTCCTAGCTCCTCCTGATTATTACAGAAATATTCATTTAGTACACAACAGAGAGCGGAGAGATCTCCCAATTGTCGATTACACTGAAACAGCATGGGAAAAATACACAGATTTCAATAAAGGTCTCTTTCCTTATATAGGTACTGTTACAAATAGTAAGCTGATACGTAGATTAACTAGAACCCTTGAAGCAGTAGTAAATGAAACTATTTCCGCCTTAGGCAATTTAACAGAAGAGCAGTCTGCTATGCGGATTGTTGTGCTTCAAAATCGTCTTGTCCTTGACGTCATCCTGGCTGATAGGGGCGGAGCTTGTAGGGTCATCGGATCAAGCTGCTGCGTATTCATACCAGAAAATTCGCCATCAGTATATAAAGCCATAACTCGCCTTCATAAGATTGTAAACCAGATACACCAGAACCCAGGCACTTGGACTTGGTCCAGTTGGTTTTGGAGTGTGATATCAGCCTGGGGATGGAGAGTTCTATCCTTCCTAGGTATTGGCCTTCTCATACTATTCAGTTGCTGTCTATGTCTACAATGTGGACCAGCGATCTGTGGTCTGTGTGCCACATCGTGTATTCCACCACCAAGATTCCATTCGTCACGGAAGAAGAAAGAAGAACAAATGATGTTATATGAACAGATCAATGGATTAATGAAGATTGATATCTCTTAACGGGCAAGTAGGGGACAAGGAGGGAATGTGGAAATATGGATTTTTCTGGTCAGTTATGTCCCCTATCTTGGACCCCAACGGTTCTATGTGCATGTCACAAGTACATGTATGTTCCCTCCAGTTCCAGTTATGAAGACGCAAATACATGTGCGTCCACCGTCAACATGTCCTCTGTCAGATCCGCCATGAATAGGCCGGATATTCCATTCCTAAATATGAAAGGCCACCGGTTTTATATGGTTCACTTATGCCATTTTGCAGTCCAGGCAAGTAGGCCCTGATTCTGTCATCAAACTCTTCTTGCTTTCTGCCTCTGAAAGCTCCAGTCTGAGCCTGCATCTGTGACCATGAACTTTGTCTCATTCTCTGCGCGGCTCACGAAGCCTGACATCAGCCTATTCTCTGCCAAGAACTGTATTTCACCTTCGAATTATCTGCTTCCCCCTCAGCCGATGCATTCCTGCCTAGTAGTTTAAGTAAACATTCTTCCAGTTACCGAGCAAAAGGCCCGGCTTCTCTGTCCTCATGCAAGTAATTCATAGTCCTGTTACTATGGAAGATTCCTGCCCTCGCATTTAGTGTAGACACTTAGACGCTTGTACACGCACGCACAGTCAGTATAGAATAGATTCTGTCCGAGAGTCCTTCTTTCGTGGATAACATAGTTCTTTAAACATAGGATGTTAGATATGATTTGGGATTAGGTTGACTTGACCCCCCAGACTTCTTGTCTCCACATGTAGAGCTAAATGTCAAGTCCCCTTCACCCCCTAGTTACACGTCAATTACACGTCATGTTGCTGCGCGCGCATCTATGCCAAGTATTATCTTATGGATCCACCTATATATGACATCATAACCAATTATGTTCCTTTTTACTCCTTGTTCCACCCATTTTTGGTTACGCAGATAAATCGTCATTTTCCTTATCAATTGTTACGCCTACTGCATTTGCTTCATTGTAATGTATGTACTATAAAAGTCATTTCATGTCAATAATGTATGTACTTCACTTCCTGAACCCCCGTGGTGATGGAACTTGGAGCAACCGATTATAATCGATCACTGGAATAAAGCCCATTCCAAACCTCTAATACCACGGATTCTGCCTCTCATTTTACTGAGCTATTTTATTATGTTTCTGTATCAAATTAAGTCCAGGTAAAGGAATTTTATTTACCACAAGTCAACAATGAAACGGTAGGCTTTCTCATCCCCCTCGCCTTGCTTCTTTACAATGGGTAGGATAGGGCTGTTGCAAACATTACTGACTACTTCTTCTACCACTCCTGCCTCGACCAGGGACTCGATGATTTCCACCAATGCCTTCTCGCCTTCGGGTGATATCCGATACTGTGGAAGCTTTGGGAGCACTGCATCCGGTCGGACGGTTATGTGTACCGGGTCGATCACCATGCGCCCTACATCTGAGTCGGTTTTAGCCCATAGATGTGAAGGTAATGTGTCGAGTAGGGACATATCAGCATCGGTTATAGAGAGCATACGTCGTGTGTGACAGGGTCTGGATAGATGTGGGTTATCGTGTAGGATGACTCGAACTCCGTCTGGGGAGCATCTGATGGTGGCTCGAAAATGTTTTAGCAAATCGAGCCCCATAATAGCATCGGGGGTGTTGGAGGAGAGCAGAAAGGTCGTGTCAGTGGTGTTATCTTCTAAGTCAAAGGAGATTGGTGCTGATAAGGGGTTAGTGGAGGGCGTTCCGTCAAAGCCTATTGAGGTTACGTGTGAGCCAGACAAGGGTGCCCTAGGAATCAGTCGTTTAGATACCGCACTACGTGTCGCCCCAGTATCTACCAGGAATGGAGATTTTGTGCCCAAGACCTTAGCGGTGACGTAAGGACCTTGCTGGTCAACACGGAGTTCGACTGGATCCCTCCCTTGTCCCTGGCGGTCCTATGCGAAGTCCTGGGTGCTCTCGTAGTCGGACTGCTGATACTGGTTTTGTCGGGGGCGATCAAAGGTGTTCGGTCTGCCTGGCCTGTCGTTGATGGTGTTGTTCGTGTGCCCTCGTCCCTGTCCTCTATTTCTGGGGTCATAGGCTGTGTCTCTGGGGTCCCTATTCTTGTTCATTTCCAGAAGGGCCGGGCACTGGGACTTCCAGTGTCCGAACCCTGTACAGAACGCACATTGATTCCCATCTAAGTCTCTCCGTCCGTTGTAGGGTGTAGGTGTATGGTCTCTAGGGGGTAGCTTTCTAGGGGCGGTTGGTTGGTAATTCTCTTTTGGGGGTTCCCTTCCTATGGTCACCCCTTGCAACTGTGCTATCATCACCCTCTCCTTTAATTCCTTTTTCTTCTTCTCTGATGCCCTATCGTTCTCGTTCTTCTGGTTTTCGTAGTACTGGGCCATCTGGAGAATTGCTGCGGGTTTGGAGGCTGCCCAACTACTCTCGCTGGTCTGTAGTTTCTGGGAAACTTCTGGCGACAGACCCTTTACATAATTCTGGACAAAGAGATGATGTCCGGTTGCGGTGGTCATGTCTTGGCCACTGTAATCGGAGAACACAGTCTCGAATCGGGAGAAGTATTCAGACACATCCTCCTGGGGATTCTGGCGGCAAGCCGTCACTATCGACCAGTCTACCTTTCTTTCTGGGATTAGAGTCTTCAGTTTTAGTACAATCTTGTCTGGGAGCTCTAAGATGGCCTTCGGGGGTTTCTGTCCTGGTTCTCGCTGTTTATCTATGGTATCGAGTTGTACCCAGGTATATCCGAACGGCTCAGCGTGGTCAACTTTCCGGATTTGTTTCCACACATCAGCCGGCAGGCATAGCCCAAAGAACAAGTCGATATCTGCTAACGTCATTATCGTTGAGCCTAAGGCTGTACCCAATTCAGTGTAGAAGGCGGTCGGGTTCTTTCTCAAGTCGGGTAGAGTCTTTCTAAAGGTCAAAATATCTTGCCGGTCCCACGGCTGGTAGACCCAGTTATATACAACCCTTCCCTTCGCATCTTGGTGGTTGATGTCGTCGTGTGTTCCCTGACCCCGTGGGGGGACCCAGTAGGGGGCAGCTTCTTTAATGGGCATCATGGCATCGGACCTTCCTCCCTGAGGCTTAGTTGCTATGGGGGTTTCTGTTTTGGTGGTCTGTCCATGTTCTTTAAGGTGTCGGTAGACCTCGAGTGTACGAGTGAAGAGGTTCGCTACATCGCCCTCTCTTTCTTCCCCAATGTCTACCTTCCTATATAGGGCCGCTAAGCCTTCGGGACCTTTATCGTGGTACCTATCCTCATATGCATTCAGGGCGTGATAACAGAGCCGTACGACGAAGTGTCGTCTGCGGCTGTCGGCGTACGAGTTATACACGTCTGTTATATACTCCTCACTTTCTTTTCGTTCCACCAGCGTCCCTACTATCTTGTCAATTCCTGCTCGTTCATCCTTAGTTAATCGATTCATTCTGGTGGACTCTTTCTTTCCTATCTCATGGTCGTCTAGCGTTGTAGTCGACGTTGGGTTCGGCACAAGAGGCTCAGCCGGCGCGGAGGCCGTGAGGGCCGAGGCCCCTGTACTGCTTTCGCTCGTGTTCGGGGGTTGTGGGTGTTGCACTATTGATTGGGAGGGTGCATACGGAGGGGGCATGTAAATGATCGGGGGACCTAACAGTAACTCGTCATTCGTTCGCTGCTTGGAGGACAACTCAGGGTAGAGCAAAGAAGGGGTCCTAACAGCGTACTGGCCTGAGGTTTCGGGCTCCTGTCTTAGTTTAGTTTCCCTTCTCTCCTTTATGTCTTCGTCTAACTTTCTAGCGGCAAGGTGAGCTGCCTTTCGTAATTCCTTTTCTGCTTTTACTTCTTCCCTCTTTTTCCGTTGCGTCGCTTCTTTGCGCCACATGCCGATACTGTCAAGCATAGTAGGCGTCGTCTTGTTGCTACGCAGAGCTATTTCTAGCGCTTCTATCTTATGGTCGTCGAAGGATCCCATCAGTGGCCACTGACTTTCGGGGTCCTTCTTGGTATACTTATGCCACAGTTTGCTATAAGCTACGGCAACTAGTCCATATTTAGTGAACATGTCCTTATTAGGGGTGCCTTCCAGTGGAGCCGGGTGGTTCACCTCTAATAAGCGGTCCGGGCAGAACCAACTACCAATCAGTGGGGAGAAGATAGGCATGACGGGTTTCAACGGGGACAAAAGTCAGCACTACCTATCTTTTCACTGCTTGCAAAGACTAGACAGAATATCTCTATTCTTCGTTATTTGTAAGCAGAGAATACCTCCAAAGAACCAATATCGAACAACTAGTGTTCGGACAATCAATCAATCAATCAATGGGGAGATAAAGATAGGCACGACGGGTTTCAACGGGGACAAAAGTCTGCGTTACCTACCCTTCACTATTTGCAAAGACTAGACAGAATATTCCTATTCTACGTTATTTGCAAACAGAGAATATCTCAAAAAGCACTATTCCTCAAAACAATCAATGTTCGGACAATCAATCAATGGGGAGATAAAGATAGGCACGACGGGTTTCAACGGGGACAAAAGTCTGCGTTACCTACCCTTCACTATCTGCAAAGGGAGAGAGAGAGAGAGTATTTCTACTCCTCCCCGTTTGTAGACAGCGAATATCTCAAAAAGAACAATCAATGAGCAATACTAGTATTTCCAAAGCATCAAACAATCAATCAATTATTTCTCAATTTGTCGTGTATCACGACCTTACCCGGACCGCGTGGACAGTTTCTCGTCTTCCGCCTCCAGCGCCCGATCGTCCTCTACTCTCCGTATTTGCCGCGGCACTCCTGATGGTTCCCAGTCAGGACCGTAGATCACTCGAGAGAGGTCTGCTCGGAACCAGTGAAGTTCGGATGATCGGCTGCCAGACGAGGGTCTATTGGGCAGGAGCTCTCCCAATCGTTGCAGTCGTTCACTCTGTCGTCGGGACCTCTCCCACTGGATCCACGTGTCGCTGATGGGCCCCACGTTTGGGACGCCAATTGTTAAATGGTAGCGGCAGTTTCAGTCGATAACCTTTCAAGTATTTGCCCGGCGGTAATCGCCTCTCATACCACTCGATAATTTACCAATAAAAGAGGCAGGCGCCGGAGACTGGAAGGCAGGAAACAAAGTTTTATTCCGTCGGAGCAGAACACATCAGATCAGACAGCAAGGTATCGTCACGAGGTGCTCTAACTGCATCTCTGAGACCTGGTCTCTTATACACTGGTTTATTGCTTTATTGGGGGTTGGAATGGTTTACGAAGGTTAACATTGTTATTGAAGGAAAGCAGCAATATATTCTTTTTTCTAAAAAACATCTCAGCGTAGGCTATGTTAATAAAGAGAATGCATTTAGTTAACGTCTTTGTACTGTAATTAAGGAATATTCTATGTAGACTGATGGTGATGTCACTGAATACTTGTCTTGCAGATACCCCTGACGAAGGGAAATTAATCCCGAAATGCATTGGGTGACGCAAATAAAGTCGTGATATGCAGAAACATGTATTCCTCCTGTTTTGTATTAATATCATCATTTACGGACGAATGAGTAGAATAAATCAAAGAAGAAGAAAGCAATGAATAAAAGAGTACGTGTAAAAATAAGAAGAGATAAAAAGAGGTGGAATGGAAAACTTGATTTATTGGATTCATTATAATCCATGATTGGCTGTGCATCCGGTACTGGTTCCAAAGATTGGTTCCTTTGTGTTTTGTCTTGTTGAATATGCGCAACGGGGACAGAGCGCGAACTGTGCTTGCACGCCTTACAAAGTAGCAATGGACAAGCATGAGAATATGAAGTCTGGAAAAATTTGAAGCGCAAGAAAGAATGGTGTGCATCTCACTACTTGTTAATGTATTTGAATGAACTTCTGTCCTCATTGTGAGATTGCACCCACATTGAAATTTCGATAATTGGCAGAGCACCGTGGGGAATGAATATGATGACAAACAC
The DNA here is from genome assembly GCF_964204655.1 of Triturus cristatus. Classification (NCBI taxonomy): domain Eukaryota; kingdom Metazoa; phylum Chordata; class Amphibia; order Caudata; family Salamandridae; genus Triturus; species Triturus cristatus. The sequence continues at coordinate 79,962,205 of NC_140588.1, forward strand.
AGGAGGAGTGTTTTTTGCGAGGAACGGCTTTCGAGAAATATGGGGTGACAAACGGACATTTTTCTAAATGGAAAATATAACTTTTTTACATTGGTGGATGAAGGGATGTTAAATATTGCATTCATGGGAAAATGGGTTTACAGCTGTATGTAATATTTTTTTCGTGATATATATTTTTTTCGTGATGTTTTTCGATGTTAACTGATCTTTAGACACCAGTTTTCGGGCTTAGGATAATTGAAATGAGGAGTATACATAATAAGGGGATTCTGGGATATGGAGTATGAGTCAACCACAGCAACTATATTTCCGTGTTAAACATGCAATCCGCTCCGTAGTTTGGAGATAGCCTGCACACACGTTGTTGTCCGTTGGTCATCAATTAAGGGAGGCACAAGGGGAAGTGAATTGTTAGCAGCGACATTAGCTTTTTAGTCTGATGGAGGAAAGAGCTTCCAGCTCAGCAGAAAAATGACACGATGCTGGGGAAGTCAAGTCGGGTAGACGTGATGTGAATTCCGGGTTTTAACCAACATTGCATATCACGGTAAGCTTAGTGTGGGGTTGATTGGATGTGATACCAGACAGAGCGCGAATAGAGAGGGGAGAGGCTGTTTAGAGAAACAGAGAAGGCTGGCGTTTGAACCAGAACCTGAGCGAATTGGGGGTTGGAATGGTTTACGAAGGTTAACATTGTTATTGAAGGAAAGCAGCAATATATTCTTTTTTCTAAAAAACATCTCAGCGTAGGCTATGTTAATAAAGAGAATGCATTTAGTTAACGTCTTTGTACTGTAATTAAGGAATATTCTATGTAGACTGATGGTGATGTCACTGAATACTTGTCTTGCAGATACCCCTGACGAAGGGAAATTAATCCCGAAATGCATTGGGTGACGCAAATAAAGTCGTGATATGCAGAAACATGTATTCCTCCTGTTTTGTATTAATATCATCATTTACGGACGAATGAGTAGAATAAATCAAAGAAGAAGAAAGCAATGAATAAAAGAGTACGTGTAAAAATAAGAAGAGATAAAAAGAGGTGGAATGGAAAACTTGATTTATTGGATTCATTATAATCCATGATTGGCTGTGCATCCGGTACTGGTTCCAAAGATTGGTTCCTTTGTGTTTTGTCTTGTTGAATATGCGCAACGGGGACAGAGCGCGAACTGTGCTTGCACGCCTTACAAAGTAGCAATGGACAAGCATGAGAATATGAAGTCTGGAAAAATTTGAAGCGCAAGAAAGAATGGTGTGCATCTCACTACTTGTTAATGTATTTGAATGAACTTCTGTCCTCATTGTGAGATTGCACCCACATTGAAATTTCGATAATTGGCAGAGCACCGTGGGGAATGAATATGATGACAAACACAGGAGGAGTGTTTTTTGCGAGGAACGGCTTTCGAGAAATATGGGGTGACAAACGGACATTTTTCTAAATGGAAAATATAACTTTTTTACATTGGTGGATGAAGGGATGTTAAATATTGCATTCATGGGAAAATGGGTTTACAGCTGTATGTAATATTTTTTTCGTGATATATATTTTTTTCGTGATGTTTTTCGATGTTAACTGATCTTTAGACACCAGTTTTCGGGCTTAGGATAATTGAAATGAGGAGTATACATAATAAGGGGATTCTGGGATATGGAGTATGAGTCAACCACAGCAACTATATTTCCGTGTTAAACATGCAATCCGCTCCGTAGTTTGGAGATAGCCTGCACACACGTTGTTGTCCGTTGGTCATCAATTAAGGGAGGCACAAGGGGAAGTGAATTGTTAGCAGCGACATTAGCTTTTTAGTCTGATGGAGGAAAGAGCTTCCAGCTCAGCAGAAAAATGACACGATGCTGGGGAAGTCAAGTCGGGTAGACGTGATGTGAATTCCGGGTTTTAACCAACATTGCATATCACGGTAAGCTTAGTGTGGGGTTGATTGGATGTGATACCAGACAGAGCGCGAATAGAGAGGGGAGAGGCTGTTTAGAGAAACAGAGAAGGCTGGCGTTTGAACCAGAACCTGAGCGAATTGGGGGTTGGAATGGTTTACGAAGGTTAACATTGTTATTGAAGGAAAGCAGCAATATATTCTTTTTTCTAAAAAACATCTCAGCGTAGGCTATGTTAATAAAGAGAATGCATTTAGTTAACGTCTTTGTACTGTAATTAAGGAATATTCTATGTAGACTGATGGTGATGTCACTGAATACTTGTCTTGCAGATACCCCTGACGAAGGGAAATTAATCCCGAAATGCATTGGGTGACGCAAATAAAGTCGTGATATGCAGAAACATGTATTCCTCCTGTTTTGTATTAATATCATCATTTACGGACGAATGAGTAGAATAAATCAAAGAAGAAGAAAGCAATGAATAAAAGAGTACGTGTAAAAATAAGAAGAGATAAAAAGAGGTGGAATGGAAAACTTGATTTATTGGATTCATTATAATCCATGATTGGCTGTGCATCCGGTACTGGTTCCAAAGATTGGTTCCTTTGTGTTTTGTCTTGTTGAATATGCGCAACGGGGACAGAGCGCGAACTGTGCTTGCACGCCTTACAAAGTAGCAATGGACAAGCATGAGAATATGAAGTCTGGAAAAATTTGAAGCGCAAGAAAGAATGGTGTGCATCTCACTACTTGTTAATGTATTTGAATGAACTTCTGTCCTCATTGTGAGATTGCACCCACATTGAAATTTCGATAATTGGCAGAGCACCGTGGGGAATGAATATGATGACAAACACAGGAGGAGTGTTTTTTGCGAGGAACGGCTTTCGAGAAATATGGGGTGACAAACGGACATTTTTCTAAATGGAAAATATAACTTTTTTACATTGGTGGATGAAGGGATGTTAAATATTGCATTCATGGGAAAATGGGTTTACAGCTGTATGTAATATTTTTTTCGTGATATATATTTTTTTCGTGATGTTTTTCGATGTTAACTGATCTTTAGACACCAGTTTTCGGGCTTAGGATAATTGAAATGAGGAGTATACATAATAAGGGGATTCTGGGATATGGAGTATGAGTCAACCACAGCAACTATATTTCCGTGTTAAACATGCAATCCGCTCCGTAGTTTGGAGATAGCCTGCACACACGTTGTTGTCCGTTGGTCATCAATTAAGGGAGGCACAAGGGGAAGTGAATTGTTAGCAGCGACATTAGCTTTTTAGTCTGATGGAGGAAAGAGCTTCCAGCTCAGCAGAAAAATGACACGATGCTGGGGAAGTCAAGTCGGGTAGACGTGATGTGAATTCCGGGTTTTAACCAACATTGCATATCACGGTAAGCTTAGTGTGGGGTTGATTGGATGTGATACCAGACAGAGCGCGAATAGAGAGGGGAGAGGCTGTTTAGAGAAACAGAGAAGGCTGGCGTTTGAACCAGAACCTGAGCGAATTGGGGGTTGGAATGGTTTACGAAGGTTAACATTGTTATTGAAGGAAAGCAGCAATATATTCTTTTTTCTAAAAAACATCTCAGCGTAGGCTATGTTAATAAAGAGAATGCATTTAGTTAACGTCTTTGTACTGTAATTAAGGAATATTCTATGTAGACTGATGGTGATGTCACTGAATACTTGTCTTGCAGATACCCCTGACGAAGGGAAATTAATCCCGAAATGCATTGGGTGACGCAAATAAAGTCGTGATATGCAGAAACATGTATTCCTCCTGTTTTGTATTAATATCATCATTTACGGACGAATGAGTAGAATAAATCAAAGAAGAAGAAAGCAATGAATAAAAGAGTACGTGTAAAAATAAGAAGAGATAAAAAGAGGTGGAATGGAAAACTTGATTTATTGGATTCATTATAATCCATGATTGGCTGTGCATCCGGTACTGGTTCCAAAGATTGGTTCCTTTGTGTTTTGTCTTGTTGAATATGCGCAACGGGGACAGAGCGCGAACTGTGCTTGCACGCCTTACAAAGTAGCAATGGACAAGCATGAGAATATGAAGTCTGGAAAAATTTGAAGCGCAAGAAAGAATGGTGTGCATCTCACTACTTGTTAATGTTATTGCTTTATTACACATAGTACATTCTTGAGATTCCCTTGATGTACGGGGGGAATATCCCCTGAAGCCCCGGTTCAGATCCGATCCCACACATAGATACAGTAGGAGTTCCCACCCCACCCACAGTAGGAGATGGCTATTGCGCAGCAGGGTATTCCGCCAATTCCTGGGGGGTGTGTGACCGGTCGGGTCTCAGGGAGTAGGGGCTTTGATCTACTGTAATCCCTTTGATGTGGGGTGTTTCCCTTACAGTAGGGGCAATAAACTGCATCCGCAGGGCTAGGTGATGGCCTGGGACCAGTTCAGACAATGGGGCGCAGAGGAAGGGGGTTATCAAAAGGAGAGGCATGACCATGTATGGGTTGTCGGTCGGAAGTGGTTCCGTAGCAGGGCCGCGCAGAAAGAGAGGGTTTATGGCCTGTATGAGAGAGCGGGGGTGGCCAGCGCGCGGGGGATGCTCGCAGCGCCAAGGGGACCGCGCTGGTGATTGACAATGAGTGGGGAGAGAGTGGGGTGCCTAAAATGGCGGCCGTGCATTCGCTGTGCGTGGCGCTGGGGAGAGGCAAGATGGCGCAGATAATGTTCAGTTTGCAAGCTAAATTTCCACACCTTGGGTTATCTATGGATGTGTCACTGCATAAAAGAGTATGTGCATAGGTGTATCAGTGTATGTCACTGTGTTTGCCAGTGTATTTTAGTGCATGCATCAGTGAGTCTCTGGGTGTGTCAGTGTATGCTTTTGTGTGTTCATGGGTTTGTAAATCTATGTATCAATGTGTAATGTGCAATCATTGAGTTAGACTGTCAATGCACCAGTGTGTTGAGGGGTGTTTTGAGGGGTCTATTAGTGTGTCCAGGGGTGTCTAAGTCTATGTGTGAGCGAGTAAGTGAGTTAATCAGTTAAAGTGTGAGTGTGTGCATGACTGTGTAATGGTATTCCTCACTCACTCCTAGGGTGTGGTAGAGGGTGTATAAATGAGTGTGAGTGTGTGTTACTGAGTGGAACTATGTGTTTATGGTTGTATTAGTGCATGTATGACTGAGTCCTAGAGTGTATCACTGTTTGTATGAGTGAGTTGGTGAATATGGGAGTGAATGCACCCATGTGCATCTGGGTATGTTAGTGAATGCATCAGTCAGTACTTGGGTGTGTTAGTGTATACATAAAATTTAAATTGGCTGTGTCGGCCCATACATCAGTGTGTACCTGTAAAGGAAAAAATATTAGATTTTTGGAAAAATGCATTTTAAAGATTTGTAAATACAACAAAAACTATAAGGTTAAAGCAGTGATAATCATGAAAAAGGTAGAAAACAGTGAAGTAGATAGACTTGAAAAATTATTAACAAACAAGTAACAATTATACCGAATAGAAATAGAATAACAAATGTATTTGAAAAAAACAATTAACCAATATTAATAATTTACATGTAACTACAGCTGTTTCAACTGTACATAATTATATATGTATTATAACAATTATAACTTTTTAAATGTGCAGCCAAATTCATGGAGTCACTTAATAATAAAACTAAAATCTTCATTGCTATTGGTTCTTATTTAAACACACCCAAATTATGTGAAAACCACACACAAAAGAGGTGACTTACACACAAAAACACAACACCAAATGAAATGTAGCGTAAGAAACCAGCTCTAATTATAGGGCACATATGTGTAAAAAGGCATAAACTGTGGCTTCACAAAACAAGAAAATGTTCCATAGGTCATACAAATACCATTCCAATGACTGTAGTAAATTTTTAAAACTATAACTCTCGCCGGTGAGCGACCTCTCACCCGAGTTGTGCAACTCTGGGCACACATACCGGGACAGTGCACCCCATGTGAAAACTGTTAAACCACATGTAAAACATTGGCATAACAAAGCAGCAACTCAATGCAGTACGTCTAAAGTTCACAGAATTGGCCTACATTTCAAAAATCACATAAGAGTACCACAAGAAAAACAAAATATGTTGATATGCACAGATGTATCTTATGAAAGGTGAGACCAGTTCAAATGTAATCTAGTGTGAATAAGTTAATCCATGGAGTTAAAACAAAAAAAATCAAAACGAGTCTGTTCTAATGACCTCTGTCTTGTTGATTTTTTTGTATCTCACCTCCAGATAATGTGTACAAGGCATAGGACACAGTGGGGTCCTTGCTGACATATCACCATGGCGTCTGCATATCCAACGCGTCTCAGGTGTAGTGTACACCACTGAAAACCTAGGTCACATTCAAGACAAATCCGGTGCTTGCAAAAGCAAAACTCGAGCCAGAAAAAAAAACTCCCACAATGGATCTTGGTTGTAAGATGTGGCCAAACCCAAATCATTGTTGTGGACTTCTTGAGCTACAGGGATCATGTGACCAACCACAACTCCTGGATTTGCGCCATGCCGTCAAACACCCCAGAAAGAAAAATTAGGCTGCACCTAACCTGGGCACAGCGACGTTACCAGACGCTTCCATATACTATTTTAATTTGTGGTTGGCAAAAACAAACAGAAACCACACTCTACATCCAAATATACAGCAGCATACAATTCCAAAATGGCTGCACATAAGGGACGCTGAGCCAGATGGCTCACATCGCGTCTAAGCATGCAGGCGTCCACAAGCAGAGATTCACTGCGAACTGCCAGGAGCGTAACCGGGGATCAATGGAGACATCGCAGGACACTACGAATGAGGTAAGACTGCACGTGCAGTTAACAGACTTGTGCCTCCTCTTTAAAATGTTGTGCAGCGGTGAAACTGCCATTGTAGACACTTGTAGTTGATTACAGGGAAAACAACCAAAAGTGGCGCCTGTGAAAACCATTCACTGTAACTGACTGAACAACCTGTAGAGCCACACTCTTCCTGTGTGGTGCCTGTGAAGTCTATTCACTGAGACTGACCCAACTACCTCTTAAAAAATAAACAGTCCATACATCGCATCTGTGCAGCCACAAATCTATTTCACATTTGAAGCATCATAGTGGCAGACACAATCATCCAATAGCATAACAGTCCATAAATGTTGTAATAATTATGGAGCATGTCCAGACTGGGCAATGGTGGTTTGGGCCGTCCATTGACAAGGACACTGGAGGGGCTGAGATGCCTGTAGCTGCAAACAAGATGCTTTTAGCTTTGTTTTCTGCTTTCTTGGGGGCATATCAACAACAACCGGCGATAATTGTCTCTAAGCGCACTTAGCGCTAGGATAATTATCGCCGACTAGCGTGAATTTTTATCGCTGAGATAGCGTGCTATTAGCAACGCTTATCTCAATAGCGATAAAAATTCTCACTCTAACAGGCTAACGTGAGATTATCGCTGGAAACCCAGTGATAATCTCACGTTACCTTGTTGATAGGGACAGGCAAACTTAGCCATGATATCCTCCTTCCATAGGATATCATGGCTAAGTCAGAAAAATACCAGACGTAAAAAAGCAGCGTTAACCGCGGTTAGCGCTGCTTTTTTTGTCTCTAACAGGGTTAGCGACATTCTTGATAATAGGAGAAATGTCGCTTAGCGACATTTCTCCTATTATTTTACTCTGGAACGCCCCCTTTGCATCTCATTAGAGATGCAAGGGGAAGCATAGAGTAAAAGGGTGCTAACATGCAAATTTGCATGTTAGCACCCTGTTGTTGATAGGGCGCTAGTTTTATCTCTCCTTTTTTGGCTTTTAAAGCCCAAAAAGCAGAGATAAAGCCCTTGTTGATATGCCCCTTGGTTCTCTTGGTTTCTCTTTGTTTCTGTAGTACTCTAGGTTCCTGTAGATTAGCCTTTTCCATTTGTTGTCATCTTTTAAATCCTTTAAAACGCTTGAATGCAGGTTCAGTTGTCAATTGTTGACTGATTTTGCTCTGGGATAGGTAGACAAGATAAACTTGAAGCATTGCCACAACCAGAGAAACAGGGATGTCTTGACAAACAAATTAATACAACAAAGGAGGATTAGAATGACGTACACAAATCTTTCAATAGCTGTAAATTCCACAAACTAGCAATTATCTAATATAGACCCAAGATTTTTATAACACAGGGGATGCTGCAATCTCTGTTTCAACAAAGACTATAATTTCTTTATACTCAGAGAATTGTGACACACTCAGTCACCGATTATAAATAAATGATGTCAGAACTCAACTGAGGTAGAGGTGTGGCAAATCGGCCAGAGCAGCTGACTCCAGAGCGCAGGAATCACAGTTCGATCAGCAGTAGCTCCGCTCAGCATCATGTGACTCTGGGCAACAGCTCACTTAATCTCCCTGACGGTCCCCAGCGCCTTGAAACCATAAGGGCCGATATGTTTGAGCTTTATAAATATGGATCAAACTGTAATAACTTATTACAGTCGAATTCTGATGTCACAGTTCCTGCTGTTAGAGCCTGCAGTGAAGGAGAACGGCGGGTCAGATCATTGAGCACAATTGAAACAGTTGTTTAAGGAACAAAACAAAACCTTGCTTTTCTGTCTTCTACTCTGTTTTTCTAGCTGTAAGGTGACAAGCAGAAAGTAGATTTTTATAGAAACATGTTTATTTTTTGCACTCATTGCGTAGTTGTAGGGAAGTTAGAATCTTTCTGCATGTTTCTACTGCACATTTAGAAAAAACGAATTTGCATTAAAATTATTTTTATATATTTTTGCAACAAATTCTTGTTCTTATTTGCCAGCAAATGGGCTCACAGAACTAGTGGGATGCCTTGCAAATTCTAAAATCGGACACTAGATCTTGTTTGTGCAGTTGCCAGGCTCCTTGGCCACATGTGGGGCATTAGGAAAAAGGTGCAAGAAAGAAGCTCAGAATGAAGTGAGTCGGCTATCAGCACCTAATTGGCTTTTGTCACAAAGTATTATTGGATACGAAAATAAGATTACAAATGGTCCAGACGTAATTTATTTTAGAGATGTTACCCAAGCATTTGACTGCATATCGTAGATTGGCTGACTCTCATATACCGGTTATTTTAAGTAATGAGGTTTTAATGTGTAAATATCAACAATGTGATCTTTGGTCAGTTTATTTTTTTGCATATATTATCATTTTATTCTAAATGTAATTTTTTTGAATGTTTGTATAATACAATTGTGATTACCATGAACTTTTTATTACTAATTTTTAAGAACGTATTTTCAAGATGATTTGCTCTTCGCTTTAAATGTTGTATGTGAAAACTTTTAACTCATGTATGCTGAAATATTTTTTTTTTAAAAAGGCAACAGATATTTAAGAGCTCTCTTGGTGCACTTAATTTTGCACAAGCCATTTTATTTTTATTTTTCATGTTTGCAAAATGCTCTGTCTTTTTTACGAAAGAGCTATGCACCAAGGATTTGAGTGGTTTGTAGGAAAGGTGAAGTGTTGTCATGTATTATAAGGAATAAAGTTCCCCCTGTCATAAGTATAGTGCAAGCCGCCTCGGAGTTACATAGCTTTTTAAAGGAATCCCTCTAATCTAGAACGAGCGTTACTATTTTAAAGACATTTTCCACAATTCAATATGTAAGTCCAAAAGAAGATCCTCGAAATGTCTGCTGTCAAATTCTTTTCTTTATTTTGCATCCAGTCAAATCATCAATATCAGCCAACTTGAAAAACAGTTAATACTTTTCACAGCCAATGCATATCGTCCCCTTCCGGGACATCATCAGGGCTGTAAAGTAAGGAGTACAAAATCAAAATCCAACCTTTAACATCAAAAATGTACATTACAGATTACACATAAATAAATCCAAAGGTGCGTATGGTATCATCTTGTGAGTTTTACTCCTACTCTGCCTATATAACATTCTTAGAACATTTCATTGCAATAATTGACACAACACAGACATATTTATACAATAGTAAAAGAACAGAGCAAATCAATACTTTAATACAGATAGTAGGCTCTCCTATTTCTACAATTCAAAGAACTTCCAATTATGGGGGGACACCGCTAGCGCATACCGGCTCCAGGAGGGGTCATAGCGCTACAGTGCATGCTGCACGCTGCACCAACCTGCCAGGCTCAACCACGCAGCGCCGCTGGGTTCCTGACGCTGTGACTGGACTACAGCTCCCAGCTTGCTCTGCTTCATCACCGCTTCCTCTTCCTGTGGGAAAGCGCCAGGAGGCGCATAAAAGGGAACAGCTCCCACAGAGGAGCGGGGGACACCGCTAGCGCATACCGGCTCCAGGAGGGGTCATAGCGCTACACTGCATGCTGCACGCTGCATCAACCTGCCAGGCTCAACCACGCAGCGCCGCTGGGTTCCTGACGCTGTGACTGGACTACAGCTCCCAGCTTGCTCTGTTTCATCACCGCTTCCTCTTCCTGTGGGAAAGCGCCAGGAGGCGCATAAAAGGGAACAGCTCCCACAGAGGAGCGGGGGACACCGCTAGCGCATACCGGCTCCAGGAGGGGTCATAGCGCTACACTGCATGCTGCACGCTGCACCAACCTGCCAGGCTCAACCACGCAGCGCCGCTGGGTTCCTGACGCTGTGACTGGACTACAGCTCCCAGCTTGCTCTGCTTCATCACCGCTTCCTCTTCCTGTGGGAAAGCGCCAGGAGGCGCATAAAAGGGAACAGCTCCCACAGAGGAGCGGGGGACACCGCTAGCGCATACCGGCTCCAGGAGGGGTCATAGCGCTACACTGCATGCTGCACGCTGCACCAACCTGCCAGGCTCAACCACGCAGCGCCGCTGGGTTCCTGACGCTGTGACTGGACTACAGCTCCCAGCTTGCTCTGCTTCATCACCGCTTCCCCTTCCTGTGGGAAAGCGCCAGGAGGCGCATAAAAGGGAACAGCTTCCTCCGCGTCGCGGACGCGCGCGGACGGAGCCGGGCGGAGCCCGGGCAGAGGGCGGGCCGTCTGTGGCCGTCTAGGGACGACGAGGGACGGGACGGGCCACCCCCCTTACGCCCAGGATCCAGGACTCAGGCTCAAATGGGTAAGAGAAAGCTACCCTCCCCCACTGTGGGTGGTACACCCAAGGATAAAGTCCCCAGGAAATCTAATAGCATTCTCTCTTTTCTAACCTCGGAGGTGGGGAAGTTGACTACCGAAATTGCAAGAACCGAACGCAAATTGGGGCTAGAACCATCGCTGAACAGCAAGGAGAGTACAAGCCATCCACAACCTGGCATCACATCTGTTCCCCTTGAACCAAAAATTGTTATTGCCCCGCCCGAGGTGTCTGCGTTACCTCCTCACCCTACTACTGCTGACTCTAATGGGGCTACCCCCAAACCTCCTAGCTCAGCTCGAGCACGCAGAACATCAAGCACAAAGCAGGTAAAAAGACAGTATAAAAAAAGGAATACGCAGAACCTCAAGGGAGGAAAGGGCACAGTGGGTTCACTTGAAAAGGCTATCAGAGACATGGTGGAAAAAGTAATCACTGACAAGATAGAGCCCACACTTACAAAATTAGCCTCAGACATCATAGACGTCTTACATCAGTGCGTCGATGGCATTTTAAGGAAATGTGAACGCCTGAATGAACACCACAAAATAGCCGACCCAGCCACTTCTGTTTTTAAAGGTAATACACCGGCGGACCTAGGTCCTAAATGTCCTCAACCAAACTTTGGTACTAAAAGACCAAGGGAAGATTTCTCAGTTGCCAGGAGTGTTGCATCCAACTTGTCCTCTAGACCAGCAACTACCACGATAGACATCCCTAGTATAACAGGAGTAACAAATAAGCCTGCAGCTCCTGCTACTACAGGTCAACAGAACCTACCTAGCCCACCCAAACCTGTTCGTCAACCTTTTATTAACCTACCTCCCGAGGCTGCCCCTTTTGTAGCCATCTTGGTAAATGTTCCCCCACTCAAGTCAGGTGAACATGAACATCTGCCCCAATTGCTAGCCAGGGCTAAGTCTTGGGCAAATTCGACCTGCTCAGGAGACGACGAAGTTTCCAATGCCATTATCTCTGTTCGGCGGGTGGGCTGGATCGGGCGAACCAATAAAACAACTGAGGGAGACTGCTTGATAATCAACTTCAATAATCCGGGAGAGGCCCGTAGATTACTCTGGGATGCTTCACCCTTAGAGGGCTTAATTGCTGGGCCCCGTGCCGTATCCCTGGGCTTCTTCTATCCCAAACCTAGACCTCACCCTTTTTCGGACCTGGGTTATGACCAAGGCAGGGAATTCGATAGGACACCAAGCTTGCCCTCCCATCTCGAGAACACTCAACCAGAACCTGACTATAGCTGGTCCACGATTAATAGGTTGAGTAATCATAAGGCGGCCACACACATTCCAAAGTCCCTTAATAGCACTTTAACCCTGCATAATAGATTCATGCCCTTGACTCAGGCGGATGAACAAGATTGACGCCCAGTCACCAATACCCCTATGTCCAGACAACCTACAGGGAACTGTCCCCCTCTAGGAGCTCCCAACAGAAGGCCTAAACTCATAAGCTGGAACATAGCCGGCCTCCGTTCAAAAAGGGAGGACAGTGTTTGGCTGAACCTTCTGAACCAACATGACATTATAGCCCTACAAGAAACCTGGGACTGCAATGGCGATTTCTGGGTTCCTGGGTTTACATCTTACTTTTTCCCAGCTACTGGATCTTCCAGTGGAAGGGACAAAGGGGGCCTTATGATCTTGATTACTGTCCATTTGGCGGGAACCATTAAACAAATAACCACTAACTCCCCCAATTTCTTGTGTCTAGAGATCAGCTTAGCCAATGGTCACAAATATATTCTTATAAATTTTTATAACTCTGTAGCAGACGGACACTCCACTGAGCATCTCTGTTCTCTACAGTCTTTTCTGATTAATTTTAAAGATCGCCAAACCACTTTGTTGCACACTATAATTATGGGGGATTTTAACACACATCTCTGCAGGCTTTCCTGCCACATTGAAGACACTGACTGCCCTACCTCAGGCGATTACCAACACTTTGAACACAATACTAAAGGACTGGCACTAGAAAACCTCCTTGTGAACGTGGACCTCTACGAACCGGGGTTCAACGCCTACAGTGAAAGGGTTAGGACATACAGTGCTAGAAATTCCGAATCGATCATTGATTACATCTTTGTTTCCCCTGGATTATTAAGTTGGGTCGTCTTTTACAATGCAGTTCTGGCCGCGTTTAGTGACCATAACCCAGTCATCCTTGAGCTTGCCAGTTCTGCGGGCCTACTCAAGGAGGGGACAATCAAAATGCCTGAGCTGGCCGTGCGGCCCACGGACCAAGGTAGAAGGCTGAAGTGGTCCAAAGTAGTCCCAACTGAGTTCTTCAAGTCTCTAAGCAGCAAAGCCCGCAATGAATTAGACATTTGCCAAGACAACTCCAAACAGGAGGAGGATGTAATCACCGCTTTTGATACTTTGTGTGTTTTAATTTCTGATGAACTTACAGTTAAATCCAGGAAAAAGATTCAACTGACCAAGGGCTGGTTCAACAAAGCCTGCTCGAAAGCTCACACTTGCCTCCTGAATGAACTAAAAAAATCACCAAGGGACAGAGGGGAAGTTGCCAGACTAAGACAAGAATACTATAATATTATTCATGAACGTAAAGAAGTTGTTAAAAAGGATGCCTGGTCCTCACTAATGGAAAAGGCCACCTTAAGAGATAGTTCCAGCTTCTGGGCCATTATAAACAATCCCCTGTTCTCTGGAGAAGCTAATGATACTCTAGTGGCCAACATCAGCAAGGAGGACTGGCTAGCTCATTTCAAAATCATCTATGGGAGTGACCAAATATGTGAAACACCCACTATCCTCAATTCTAACTCCCCTAAGCCAGCACTCTCCTTTAATATGGAAGAAGTTGAAAAAGCCATAACCAACACAGTAGGGAAGAAAGCGCCAGGCCCAGATGGCGTCCCAGCAGATATGTTGAAAGGCAAATGTCTCTTTCTGGGCTAACATCTTGACTAACGTCTTCAATGCCGCCATGAAACATAGCTTGCCTGTCTCCTGGTCACATGCCACCATCATTCCAATCTTCAAGAAAGGCCAGAGGGGAGACCCGAGGTGCTACCGCCCCATCTCACTAATCGACTCGTCTTTCAAAATCTTGGGGAAAGTGATACTGGCAAGGATCGACGAGTGGGCTGCCAGCAATAACATCTTATCAAATGCCCAATACGGGTTTCGCAAGGGGAGAGGGACGGAGGACCAGTGCCTCAACTTACATCTGATCCTAGGCAAATACACAGTGGCATCTAGTGGATCAATCTACCTGGGGTTCATGGACTTGTCCACAGCCTTTGACCTAGTGAATAGGTCCAGGCTGTGGGACATCCTCCTGGAACTGGGGATGGACCCTACCTTGGTTCATTTTCTGGCTGAGGCTCATCGGGACCTAGAAGCGTCCATTAGGATGACGCCGGAAGGAGTTTGTACAGCTGGATTCAAGTCTACCAGAGGGGTGCGACAGGGGTGTATTCTCACCCCAATGCTATTTACACTCTATATCAACCACCTCGAATCCACACTGGAGCTGGCAACACTCGACGTCCCGCGTTTTGGCGGACTGACCACCCCGGTCCTCCTTTACGCGGACGACGCGGTACTCGTGGCACGTACTCCACTTGGACTACAAAGACTACTGACATCCTTCGATGTCTTTATGACCTCCCTTGACTTAAAAATCAACACAGACAAGTCCCATGTTATGGCTGTAGGCGGCAGAAAAAATAAGGACTTAAAGACCTTCTACTGTGCTAATACTTCTATTTCTAAAGTGAGAACTTTCACCTACCTGGGGGTAGTATATGACGATAAGGGCACATGGGCATCTCAAATATCCGTCAAAACTAACGCCATGAAAAGAACAGCAGCCGCCATTTTCGGTTTCTCAAAACGTCTGGGTGGAAAGCCAACGGAAGCGATGCTGGCACTCTACAGAGCAAAATCAATCTCAGTAGTAAGGTACGGGGCTTCCATTTGGGGTTATTCCAACAATATAGAACCAATACAGACGGAAGAAAACAGATTTTTACGTATGCTTCTAGGACTACCTCAATCCACAGCCACCTTTTCTGTCCATATGGAACTAGGCCAGGGGTACATTAGTGACACCATCAAACAATCCCCTATCTTGATGTGGTTAAAAACATGGCTGAATTCCAATTTAACTCTGAACCACACAATTATGAGAGACTGCCTACTTCTGGACAATCTGAATAATATCCCGTGGCTAGCATATATTAAAAAAACACTAACTTCCCTGGGCCGCCCAGCTCTCTTTTATAAACCAGACTGCATCGTTAAGAATGACCTGGAATGGTTCAAAGTGACTTTTTCCCAAGCGAGAGAAATGGAGCGGGAGAGCTGTGAGCTTGCAAAACTTACTGTGAGGGAGCATTATATTTCCAAAACTACACCGGCCATTGAACCGTATTTAACAGTAGTGTCTATTCCATTACATCGCTGGTTATTAACCAAACTAAGACTTAACCAGATTCACTTTCTGTTAAATGACTCGAAGGTATGGGCCAAGCCAGAGGACTTAGCGGCCTGTAAATGTGATGGCTTCTCTCTGCAGGACACTGCTCATTTTTTGTTCTTCTGTGGTATATACGATCTGCCCAGGAAAAAGTATATTGTTCCATTGCTCAAGAACAAGGGGTTCGTGTAAATTAAGCCTGCACTATTTTTCTTTAAAAAGTTGGATTCTCCACTAACTATGTTTAGTGTTGCTAACTTTCTGGTAGCTGCCTTTCGCCTTAAAAAACGTTCTGGAAATAGATAACTTAACAGTTTTTGACAACACCCGATGTAATTATCGATAAATTTCCGCATTTTTTAAAAAATCTTGTAAATATTTTAATTGCTCTATTTTAATAGTGACTGCTACCCGATGTAACTGTACCCCTTAATTATGTATTTTATGTCTACGTGCTTTTTATGATTCGTTATGAATCGAAATAAAGTTGTTTTGAACTGAACTGAACTATTGTAAAACAAGTTTGGTAGCCTGGCAACATTTGTTTAAAAATATCAGGCTTCAACGATTTACCCTTGGTCCTCATGGCCTATGGGGTTTATCCTAGGCAGAAGAATGTCCTAACCCATCACCCTTAAATTTATGTGAGAGGTAGAAAATCTCAGCTTCAGTCAGTACTAATCCACTTGGTCCTTATCATCCTTCAGCAGTAACAACAGGAATCCCTTATGGGGAAATGATTCGAGTATGAAGAAACTGTAGTTTGGATAGTGATTTTAGAACTGAATTGGATAATCTCCAAAACAGATTAAGAAATAGGGGGTTCAGGACTAGTAATTTTGAAAAAGCTAAAGAAAGGGTGCTCAAAGTTAAAAGGGAATCAACTTTGGTACAGAAGGAGAAAACAGATTCCAAAAAACGGGTAACATTTGTTATGACTTACTGTATACAGAAGGATAGGATCATGAAAGCATTAGGAAAAAATTGGAATTTATTGAAGGGTGTGCCTGACCTGTTGGACTTGGTAGGAGATAGACCAGTGGTAATTTACAAAAGAAGTTCCACCATCAAGGAAATGGTTTCTAGGAATTGTGTTCGACCACCAACTCCGGTTAACTCTAATTGGCTGCCACCGCCACCTAAAGGTTTTTATGTCTGTGGTTCCTGTAATGTGTGTGTTCTGGGTATGAATAAAACAAAAGATGTTATGTACAACAGTCAAAAACGCTATTATATCAATTAATTTATCAATTGTACTAGCACAGGTGTAATTTATGCCATTATTTGTGCTTGCAATAGAGTATATATTGGTAGCACTAAGAGGAATTTAAAAACTAGGATTCAGGAACACAGACGCGCCATTATTAAATAGGACTGCAGATCACCACTGTATGCACACATTGAGGCACAAGCCAGATGGATCAGTAAATGTAGAGCGGTCTCTCAAGGTTTGAACACTGATACAAAATTGCATTATTTTCTCACCTGAGGGTCCAGGGGTTCATGGATATGTATATACGTGGATATGGTGATGTGTAATAATGACCAACTTTTTGGACCATATGGTCGGATTAGAACATAAGATATTCGGTGTGAGATAAGATAAGGACCATGTGGATTAGTACTGACTGAAGGTGAGATTTTCTAACTCTGTTTCTCAGCCACATGAATTGAAGGGTGATGTGTTAGGACATTCTTCTGCCTAGGATAAACCCCATAGGCCATGAGGACCAAGGGTAAATCGTTGAAGCCTGATATTTTTAAACAAATGTTGCCAGGCTACCAAACTTGTTTTGCAATACATAATTGGAAGTTCTTTGAATTGTAGAAATAGGAGAGCCTACTATCTGTATTAAAGTATTGATTTGCTCTGTTCTTTTACTATTGTATAAATATGTCTGTGTTGTGTCAATTATTGCAATGAAATGTTCTAAGAATGTTATGTAGGCAGAGTAGGAGTAAAACTCACAAGATGATACCATACGCACCTTTGGATTTAATTATGTGTAATCTGTAATGTACATTTTTGATGTTAAAGGTTGGATTTTGATTTTGTACTCCTTACTTTACAGCCCTGATGATGTCCCGGAAGGGGACGATATGCATTGGCTGTGAAAAGTATTAACTGTTTTTCAAGTTGGCTGATATTGATGATTTGACTGGATGCAAAATAAAGAAAAGAATTTGACAGCAGACATTTCGAGGATCTTCTTTTGGACTTACATATTGAATTGTGGAAAATTTCTTTAAAATAGTAACGCTCCTTCTAGATTAGAGTGATTGCAGTGATTAGTGGTTGGTGACGGTGAACTACAAGAAGTAGAGCGGAGGCAGGAGAACAAATTAGATAATTTCAAAAATAGCCTTCCAGTGCACACAGGGTTTGACCCCCATCGTCTTGTCTTGCTTCAGCCTTTTAAAGGAACTCTGCCTTCGGTCGCATTCCTCTATAGGGTCATGAAACTCTTCAGTGACTTGCCATATCCTTATAATTTACAGCTGGGGGTACTTTATCCTACATATAATAAGGTCTTGTAACTTTTCTCCTTCTGAATGGAGAGTGCACCCATAGGCAATCCTGATGGAGTGTGCCCACAGGTCTTCCAGTGTCTCCTGCAGTGCAGCCACATTCACTTGAAAAACCCCATTGTACCAATCCTTATCCCATCAGAACACTTTGCAGCCCCAAAGAGCATCCCATCAATGGAGAACCTAAAATTATGGCAGAATGTGTACTTAAACATCTGCTCATCGGAGGGAGATTAATAGAGGGGTGTCAGAAACATCCTAACTGTATCTGCAGATGTATTCTGAATGTAGGTAAAACTTGTTTGCTGTTGTGATTTGCACATTGGTATGTAAAATCGGGAACACCCACGCAACTGCCTTCTACTGTGCCTAGAGGCTTCCTGCTATATTTAGACTAATAGGGCATCCTCTGCCCCCTATCTCCCGACTCTTTACCAGTCTGTACACTCTTTTTAGGCATCAGCTGGTGTGGGTTGAGGCCTCCATATGTTTTTGTTCAAATGTGTTTTCATTTATACAAATGTTGAGTCCATGTTAAGCGGTAAACCTAGTCTGTACTATAGCTGTAGTGATATATTACCAAGTGTATGTGAAAATGTGGCTTACATGTGGAATGTAAAGAAGTCAAGCAAGCAAGGCACATCAAGCCCTTCCAAAGAATACTATACATTAATAGGTTATCCAGTGCTGTTCATGTAGAAGGGATTTCTTTCATTTCTGTAGACTGCCAGTGATGTTGTGATGTTAAATTAAATTCAAATGTTTGAATGCAAATTATCTTATCTCAGAAGGGCTTTAAGTTTTGCACCTTACAGTAAACATAGAAAGAAATCCTGACAATTACACTGTCTTTGTTAAAAACATTTTCCAACAGTGAGTTTGAACGATAATGTCAGCTTCTGTTCAGCTCGAGGATGCGCCGCTCAACAGAGATGTGTGAGTTCCGCTGGTAAGCACCTTAGTGCCATTTCAAAGAGTCCAGGAATGGGGTGGGACCTCTTTTGAAGGTAGACTTACAGTTGGCAGAGTGCCGATGGAGATGTCATTTTGTTGGAAACCTGTTATGTTCCTGAGGCTGCAGAGCAGGCCAACCAACTATTCTTCGAGTCACTCTGGGTTCTAGGCTCACGAAATGAAGGTGTGCAGGTCAGCACCACAAGGCAGCAGTTCCTTCAGTGCAGCTGTCCATCAGAGTGGCAGTCCTGGTAGTGTTATGTGCACGGGTTAGCCCCAAATAACGAAGCTGCATAATTTCTTACATTGTCCAAACTTTGCACAATAAAATTTCTGCTGTGACCTTTTGCACATATTCATGTGCATGACAATGTTGGTTTAGTTTCTCTGAGATACTTCTGTTTACACATTTAGCTGGCAATAACATTATCACAATGCCTCAAACACCATGTTCAAGGCCTTTTTACACACAATATACAAATGTTGTTCTATTCTCATCCACGGAGCAACAGGGCTATCTACATATCCATAACATTACTAATCTATACGTACATCACAAGGATGCTTTCTATTATAAATAATGAAGCATCCCAAAAGATTAGCAGAGGAGGAACTTCAGCAGACATAGAGGGTCCCTGCATGCTGAAAATTCACCAAGCAGCAGTCTGACATCTCTGTGGGGGTTGTCCAGTTTGTGACCAAGGCAGGGTCCTACATTCTCTCCCACCAGCTAATGGGGTTGGATCACCTCTTGGGGGGATCTTGGCTCCAGACACACATACAATCTATGTACACACAGAATAGGGTTTACAGAGTGGGAGTACTCCTGATTACTATCTTGTTTATATGCCTGCATATATACACACTCTTTTAGCACCATGGTAGAACTGTATCTACTATTTACTCTTTTGGTGCTTGTAACCACTTTCATCTGCTTCAGTCTACTGATTATCGCAGCACATGTTTTCTATACAAGAATAACATTAGTTCAATAAATATATTGAAAACGTCCCACTGTGTATTCTCAGTATATTTCGCTGAGAACAAGTAAGCATGAGTGGCTGCGCGAAAGGTTCTGATCTGTTACAATGATCCCTGAGGGGTCCGAATTGTCATGTTCAGTGGTTGCCAGAAGCCATTGGCTCCCTGGTAAGGTGACGGGGGCTTATGGTAGCACTGTGAGCTAGCTGGTTTCTAGGCCAACATATCTTACTCCCAGACACCTTCAGAGTCTCCCACAGCTTTGAGTTCAACTTTAAATGAACACAAGCAGTCCTTTTTTCTGCAGAGTATACAGAGGTCCAGAAGCGTAATGAAGTGGTGGTATCTGAGGTTCAGTATTTAAACCCAGTTGTGCCTTTGAAGTGGGGGAGAAACTTCTAGCAGTTTCCCTTTGAAGTTACAAAGCATCCTGCCAACCTGTCCTCACGCCAGACCAACTACAGGGGTATGCATCCCTTTGTGTGGAGGCAAGACACAGCCACACAGGTCTAAGTGAGGCTGTGCCCAGCTCCTACATCCTATACTGCCAGTGACAGTCCATCCAGGCACACCTAAGCTTCTTATTGTGTATGGCTGTCTAGGAGAAATACACAAAGCCCAACTGTCAGCTACACCCAGTCATGTGACGAGAGACAGTCTACAGACACTAAATGGATAAGGCAGGAACATGCCAACTTACTAAAAGTTAAGTATAAGTAATGGGGGTGGGCCCTAAAACACACTGCTAGATTGGGCTAGTAAATTTGAAGAAAAGAAGTACCTAGGTGACCATTTACGTGCTGTCAACTATTTAACAGACTAGGACCAAAATCACGAATAAGATTGCACGAGAACAAGAGGAGGACAACACTTGATGATTTACACTAATTCTCAAATGAGTACAAAAAGCATGAAAACAACATATACAATTGTGACACATTTAACAAGTGATAACATAGAAAAAACTATTCAATGTAATACTGCTGCCAGTCAACAAAAGGACAATAAATGAGGTTATCCAGTGGAAATAATTCTCAGGGAACCAACCAAAGGGGATATTTCCATATTAAGCAAGAAAGAACAGACATTGTTAATACAATTTTATTCAATTGCTCTATCAACAAAATAATTAGTCTCTTTCTTGGTCAGACCATCAAACATTAAATGCAGACAAGCAGGTTAAGATACAGAACTTGGCTTAGGTTACCTCTGAGTCTTTTGCAGAGGTGTTGGCAGAGAACCATCCTTCCTTGAGTGACTAATTTAATTGACTTACTTCCTTGAGTGACATATTCAATTTACTTAAAAAGTCCCTTGTAGAGAGCTATACCCTATGCCCAGGGCTTGTAAATGTAATGCTACCAGTGGGCCTGCATCACTTATGGTGTCACCCACTTAAGTTGCACCTTAAACAATGTGCCAGGCCTGCCAATGCAGCATGAATGCAGTTTTAAACTGCCATATATCAGCTTGGCATTAAAACACCCTTACCAAGACCTAAATGCCCCTTTTATTAAACATATCACCCCTAAGGTTATTCTTAGGTATCCCATAGGACACGATTCTGTGTAATTATAAGGTTGCAATCAAAAAAGGGGGGAGATGGAGGAACTGGTTAGGTTCACCCTCCAATGTACATGTAGTTCACAAAAAATCTGTAAATGTCAGATCAAAAAAACCTAGCCAACGGAATGGGGATTCCGTTGAATGCGTGAAAAAGCAAGACCCCTGTCCAAAGAAAAGAAAATTCTTTTCTTGAGTCCCCTTACTCACCCAGGGTTGCCCCTAGGTGACATGCTTCATCATTGGGGTCATCCCAAACAGCTACTGCTTGGAGCCTGCTGCGACTTGCGGAACTACGTGGGAACACTTTTTTGTGAAGAAATGTGTAGTGTAGTGTTCGTGGAGTGGTGAAAGTGATGTTAAAAATACCTAGCTAGTGAGCTAATATTTTATTCTCGCTCTTAGTTGGTATGGATAAAAAGGGGGTTAAATATTCGGGAAAAGATATAACTATTATGTGTATACAGTCCCTAATATTCGGTCGACATGTTTCCAGGTATCCCGTAAACCTCTTATTCAGGACCCCACGGGAACCAGCCCCATACCTGCCAGTCCCTGTGAAAACCTATAATAAAGTGCGGATGCACACCTAATGTGTGAGCACCCGATTCAAAATACATACGGTTTAGTAGTATTTATGCTCATGGCATACTATGCCTCATGGTCTGCCGGAGTAGAGGGGCTTGTAGTCATACCTTCGTCAAAGCACACCTCCGTCAATAACACCTACTGGCACCTGGGCGGACCGCATCTTGAGGTAGGAGCGAGAATAATATATTGAAGCATGTCATCTAGAGGCAGCCCTGGATGAGTGAGGAGAAATTAGAAAATATATTTTTGTTTTCTTTGGACAGGGGTCTTGTTTTTTCGCGCATTCAGCGGAATCCCCATTCCCTTGGTAAGGTTTTTTGGATCTGACATTTACAGATTTTTTGAGAACTAATTATAAGGTTGGACATGTGATTTTAAGATTTTCATGTCCTGGTAATGAAAAACTACTAAATTTGTTTTTCACGACTGTGAGGCCTACCCCTTCCATAGGATACCATTGGACATTCCTTATTACATTTAGGAAGATGTAATTTCCAATTGGTAGAAGGTAGCTAGATCATAGTTGCTGTCATTGGGATTGTAATTAAAAACCCTATTTGACGTTGAGGACCGCGAGCAAGCAAAAAATGACCGCAGCACTACGCAACACTACGCTACGCGTGTTCGCACTGTGCTACGTGCAATTCGCGTTGTGCGAAGTAGCGCGAACTTCGCAAACTACGCGAGCGTAGTGTAGTGCTTTGCTCAGGCTTAATCCACACCCATACTCCACACCATGCCCACAGACAAGAATCCAAAGTTCACAAGGGAGGAGCTGGACATCCTTGTCAACGAAATCATCAGAGTCGAGCCACAGCTCTTTGGAACATTGGTCAGACAGACCAGCATATCCCAAAAAACTAGCCTGTGGCAGAGGATCGTCGATCGGGTGAATGCTGTTGCGCCCATCAGAAGGACCAGGAATGAATGTCAAGCCAGGTGGTACGATCTGCGCAGGGCAGTCAAGCGCAAAATGAACGAGGAATACACCCAGAGTAACATCACAGGAGGTGGGCTGCCCCGCAGACCGGTACATTACCATCCCTGGGAGGAGAAGGTGATGGCCCTGCTTCCGCCGGTGGGAGTACACGGAGTCGAAGGAGTTCGATAGTCTTGTGAGTACACAAACAACTCACGTAACTTGGGGGGAATGGCATCCACACCCCAACTACAACAAATGCACTCACCTACCCCCAAGCCCTCACCTGACACAACCACACTCTAAACAATGCTCATGTCACTAACATGAGTATGCCCCATTCACAAAGCAAGGCCATGCCATGTCCCAGCCTACACAAACCACAAACCCAAGACAGGATGTCCGGGATGCTGGGAGGGTGGGGATCACTAAACATATTGTACAACTCAGAAACAGACACCATTGCCCTCAGCCCATATGGCCCAGGTACATACCCATGCACCATGCGCAATGCACAGGGACGGGTAAAATGATTTCCCGTACTACTCGCATCCGTATTTTTTTACGTACGAGTCGTACAAGTCCCGTACAAACGGCGAAGTACGATTCGTACCGTAAAAATACATACAAATTGCTTCGGGAAAAGTCTACGAGACGTCCTCGGACAGTTTTACGTACGAGTCATAAAACTGAAGTCCGTGCGCACAAGTCCGATCCGTACCGACTCCCGAATACACAAGCGTATGGAAAATGTCCCGTACGGACCGAACTTTGTACGACCCCTACCCCGGGTACACTTGGGCCCGGGGTACGAGTCGTTCGGCCCCCCCACCCCACCCATGCATGTACGCGCCGTACCCCAGCACCCGTGTATGTACGTGCCGTACCCCCCCACCCCAGCACCCGTGCCTGTACGTGCCGTACCCCAGCACCCGTGTATGTACGCGTCGTACCCCCCCACCCCAGCACCCGTGCATGTACGCGCTATACCCCAGCACCCGCGTATGTACGCGCCGTACCCCCCCACCCCAGCACCCGTGCATGTACGCGCCGTACCCCAGCACCCGCGTATGTACGCCCCGTACCCCAGCACCCGCGTATGTACGCCCCGTACCCCCCACCCCAGCACCCGCGCATGTACATGCCGTACCCCAGCACACGCGTCTGTCCACACCGTACCCCCCACCCCAGCACCCGTGCGTGTACGTGCCGTATCCCTGCACACGCGTATGTACGCGCCGTACCCCCCCACCCCAGCACCCACGCATGTACGCGCCGTACCTCAGCACACATGTATGTAAGCGCCGTACCCCCCACCCCAGCACCCGCGTATGAACGCCCCGTACCCCCACCCCAGCCCCGTACTTGGACGCACCGTACCCCAACACCGTACCCCAGCATCGCGTATGTACGAATTGTACAACACCATTGCATATGTGATCACTGTACAACAACATAGCTATGGACGCACCTTACATACGCGAAAACGACTCGTACTGAACCAGGACACTGTAAAACAGCACAAGGAGGGTCAATTTGACTCGCACAACACCACAAAACATGTCTACAGGACAAAAAACAACTAAAAGACTGACCTGGCACATTCAAACAGTCAATGAGAGGCCCAAACTCACAACCACCTCTTATAACACAGCCACCAAAAGTTCAAACCCAGCCACACCCACACCCTTTTTAGGGCACACAATCACAAACCATGAGCCTTTGCAACAGACCCACTGCTGACAGACATCACACACAAACAACTGCACCCATACACCTTAACTTACACACCATTCACGCAACCTCCTTCACACAGACCCCCTCTACACATACACACACACCTACACATTCACACCCACACACCCACAACCATCCACACTAACCCTGGGCGTAGTTCACGAAGTAGCCCTTCGCGAAGCTACGCAAAGTGCAGTTCGCACTACGCAAGCTACGCGTAGCACTTCGCGAACTGCGTAGTACCTTGTTCGCACTGTGCCAGATGTCGTTTTCAATGATTGCACAGTGCGGACAAGCAACCGGCACTATGCAATCATTGAAAATGGCATCTTGCACAGTGCGAGCTGTAGTTTTCTGCTGCTCGAGTAGATTTTTACTCGAGCGGCAGCTTTCTCAACGCGAACTGGTAGTTTCTCATCGCGAGCGGTCGTGAGCATACGCGACCACTCGCAATGAGAAACCTGACCTTCTCGCTTTGGGAATCTCGCCGGGAGGTTTATTTTCCATGCTCGCGATCGCCAACTTGATGTTGCTGATCGCGAACAAGGAAAAAGTCTCGCCAGGGTTTTGTCATTTTGCTTGCTCGCAGTCGCCAACTTGACGTTGAACACCGCCAGCAAGCAAAAAATGACCGCAGCACTACGCAACACTACGCTACGTGTGTTTGCACTGTGCTACGTGCAATTTGCGTTGTGCGAAGTAGCGCGAACTTCGCAAACTACGCGAGCATAGTGTAGTGCTTTGCCCAGGCTTAATCCACACCCATACTCCACACCATGCCCACAGACAAGAATCCAAAGTTCACAAGGGAGGAGCTGGACATCCTTGTCAACGAAATCATCAGAGTCGAGCCACAGCTCTTTGGAACATTGGTCAGACAGACCAGCATATCCCAAAAAACTAGCCTGTGGCAGAGGATCGTCGATCGGGTGAATGCTGTTGCGCCCATCAGAAGGACCAAGAATGAATGTCAAGCCAGCTGGTACGATCTGTGCAGGGCAGTCAAGCGCAAAATGAACGAGGAATACACCCAGAGTAACATCACAGGAGGTGGGCTGCCCCGCAGACCGGTACATTACCATCCCTGGGAGGAGAAGGTGATGGCCCTGCTTCCGCCGGTGGGAGTACACGGAGTCGAAGGAGTTCGATAGCCTGGTGAGTACACAAACAACTCACGTAACATGGGGGGAATGGCATCCACACCCCAACTACAACAAATGCACTCACCTACCCCCAAGCCCTCACCTGACACAACCACACTCTAAACAATGCTCATGCCACTAACATGAGTATGCCCCATTCACAAAGCAAGGCCATGCCATGTCCCAGCCTACACAAACCACAAACCCAAGACAGGATGTCCGGGATGCTGGGAGGGCGGGGATCACTAAACATATTGTACAACTCAGAAACAGACACCATTGCCCTCAGCCCATATGGCCCAGGTACATACCCATGCACCATGTGCAATGCACAGGGACTGGCAAAGTACTGACAAGGTAGCTGACACTTGGCCCTGCTGTAGGCAGCACAAGGCCCTCCTGTGACAACTGCAAACTCTAACACAAACACAACAAGCTCAGAAATCTAGGACAGGAACTCACACTCACTGACATGGCAGCATGCACCATGGTGGGACAGATACATCACCTGGGAGACCCACTGCCAAATCACACCACACCCACCAGCAGGCACCGTCAAGCAATCAACAATCGATCAGGGTACTTTTAAGGCGCGCTACTTACCTGTCAGGGTCTCAAGGCGCAGAGGGGGGGGGGGTTCCACCACTACTCGAAGAGCCAGGTCTTGAGGAGTCTCCTGAAGGCAAGTAGGTCTTGGGTCAGTCGTAGGTGGGTTGGGAGGGTCTTCCAGGTCTTGGCGGCGAGGTAGGAGAAGGATCTGCTGCAGGCGGGTGTACGTTGGATGCGGGGGACAGCTGCCAGGGCGAGGATGCCGGAGCGGAGCTGGCGGGTGGGGGTGTAGAAGCTGAGTCCGATGTGCAGGTAGGCTTGTCCGGCGGTGTGGAGTGCCTTGTGTGCGTGGCTGAGGAGCTTACAGGTGATCCTCTTGTCGATGTGGAGCCAGTGCAGGTCTCTCAGGAGGGGGGTGATGTGGCTGTGGCGGGGGGCGTTGACGATCAGATGTGCAGAGGTGTTTCCGAAGCGTTGTAGCCGCCGTTGGTGTGTGGATGGGAGTCCTGTGTAGAGTGCAGTGGCGTAGTACAGTCAGCTACTGACGAGGGCCTGTGTCACTGTTCTACTTGTTAAAGTCGGGATCCACCAGTAGATCCGGCAGAGCGTGCGTAGGGTGTCGTAGCAGGAGGAGGAGACGCCGTTGACCTGTTTGGACATGGAGAGGGAGGATGCGAGGGTCAATCCTAGGTTGCGTGCGTGTTTGGTGGGTGTCGGTGATGTACCCAGAACGATCGGCCACCAGAAGTCGTCCCACGCTGAGGGTGTGGGTCCCAGGATGGGGACCTCCGTCTTGTCCGAGTTCAGTTTCAGATGGCCGCTCCGCATCCAGTCGGCGATGGCCCTCAGACCCTCATGGATGTTTGTCTTGGCGGTGTGAGGGTCCTTGGTGAGGGAGAGGATGAGCTGGGTGTCGTCGGCGTAGGAGATGTTTTTGAGGTTGTGGTGGCGGGCCACTTGTGTGAGGGGGGCCATGTGGATGTTGAACAGCATCCGGCTGATGGATGATCACTCACCCCTTACACAAGCACACACCCCCAGGGCAGCCAATGGAGTCACACACTCTCACAATGGACATGTGACACAACAAGATCAAGCCACGGCCAAAAAAGCATCCAAGACCAAATGCGACATGTCAAAGACCCTGGATAACATTTCAATCAGTCCCCTGCAACATACCCATCCACAAGTGAACATTGATGTGAATGCTAGGCACATACAGCTACCTGGAGGAACTGTGGCAACCAGAAAATGTATGAAACAAGGATGTCGCATGAAACAGCATTAACATTGTCTCTCTCTCACACACAGGGCAACGTCATGGATCTCCCCCCAACACCGGGGGGGAACAATCACAGGCCCAGGCTCGGCAGGAAGATGATCCCACCGGCAGCGACGACTCTCAGCACTCTGTGGATGACCCCAACCAACCTGGACCCTCTGGTGCCCAAGCCCCTGCAGCACCTGCGTCAGGTACATCTGTGCCAACCACCACCCCCATTCTTGCCACATCCCAGGAGACACCCAGGAGCCCTGCCCGAACAGAACAACTGAGCCAGTTCTGACCTGGAGGGACAAGGTTCTCCGGCCACCCAGAAGGAGGCAGACAACCCTGCAAATGCCATCCCTCAGGGGTCCGGTAGACCCGATGTGCCCACAACGGCAGGCCAGGCTCGTGTGGGCAGGGGTGGTGGGAGTGGAGGTAGGCGGAGGAGCGAACCTGACCAGCCAGCTGAGGGAACCGGTATGTCACACATACGCCACATCTTGGAGACATACCGGCGTGACACCAGGGGCATCAGCCAGGTAGTGGGGAACCTCAATGAGATTAAGAACCAGCA
Organism: Triturus cristatus; assembly: GCF_964204655.1. Taxonomy (NCBI): domain Eukaryota; kingdom Metazoa; phylum Chordata; class Amphibia; order Caudata; family Salamandridae; genus Triturus; species Triturus cristatus. Next base: position 79,990,490 of record NC_140588.1, read on the forward strand.
GGCCTAGCAACACGCCAGTCAACAACAACACCAAGGACGGATGGAGGCAAGACTGGCTGAGCTCCTGGCGGTGCAAACGGACATAAGCCGTTCACTCCGTCGGATCACCGACAACATGGGCAACCCTCCCTGTGCCAACAGGCGAAGACCAGCACCAGCCACAGGGAGGGAGGAGGAGGATTCATCCGACGGCGTGTCCCAAGCATCGTCAAGGCCTGCATCTGAGGGTCCCGCAAGGAAGGTGGGTCGTCCACGGAAAAGACCGTGAGAGGCAGCAGACCATCCACATCTCCCAGGTCACCTGGCCTGGCACCTGGCCCTCATGCGCAACAGCAGCACCTCATCCAATGACATTCTCTGCCACATGGACTTGCTGGTCACAGTCTGACCAATGATGCCCAACACTGTGGTCTGGACTCTGATGACTCCAAATGACAAGGATCCCATCTCCCCCCGCAACAGCAGCACCTCATCCAATGACATTCTCTGCCACATGGACTTGCTGGTCACAGTCTGACCAATGATGCCCAACACTGTGGTCTGGACTCTGATGACTCCAAATGACAAGGATCCCATCTCCCCCTGTGAACATTGGATTCCATGCACACTGTATAGCACCTATTTGTCCACACTAAACAGGCCCCCCACCGAGAATAAATCTTAATTTCTACAATTACATGTTGCATTCATTTTGCATGAGTACACAACCTACGTGTGGGGAAATGTCAAACTATGCATGAGTGTTGAACTAACTCCAGCCATCCATACCCTGGAATCTGAGTCTGGGACAGGACACACATGGGTCACAATGTATCACACTATAAAGACATGGAGCACAATACTCACCCGTGATGGCCTCAAGCTGCTGAAGGGGGGCATGCATTACTGTGCGGACAGACCAATTGGGAAGAGTATCCTGAAGGCGTAGAGGTCATGGCTCATGTTGATGTTGCCGGGGAGGGAGTAGCAGGTATGCCTTGCCAGGTGGGAGAACTATGTCCTGCATGCTGGAGTACGGTGGATGTGAAGAATGGTGGCCAGGGCAAGGTTGGATGCATGCAGTTGGCACAACGGGGTCTCGGATGACAGACGGCCAAGGTTGGTTTGGGGTCTGGGGTTGTGGCCTGCCTCCTGAGTGTGGGTGAGGAGTCTGAAGGTCATCCTGCAGCACACAGTGATCCATTGCAGCTATCTCTGGTGGACATTGATGTGGCTGGGACGCGGGATGTTGAAGCTGAGGTGTGCACATGCAGCCTGGATGTGGACAAGTTTCCTGGGAGTTAGGATGTACTTGCTCCGTAGAGGGCAGGGCAGTACTTGACACGGCTGTTGTCGTGGGCCTGGGGGATGGTCTGTGTTTCCCTGGAGTGGATCTATCTGTGGATCATGTCCATCATGCAGAGGGTGTTGCACCCTGAGGTACAGATGCTGGTGATTAGCATGGCAAATGTGAGTGACGAATCCATGATGCACACCATCTTGTGTGCGTGGGCACTGGGTGCATGTGCAGGGCTCTTGCGGGTGGGACACAAGCAGTTGACCCACCTGTAAGGGGATAATCCTCAGATGATTACCTCAGTCCTGTACAAGTCCAGCCTCAGGTGGCTGATGTTCAGCCATTCATCAATGGATCTCATGCCTTCTTGAATGTTGGAACTGGCAATGGCTGCATCTTTGGTGAGGGTGAGGAGCACCTGGCTGTCAATGGCATATGAGCTGATGATGAGGTGCTGTGCGCATGTAATGCCGGAGAGGGGGACCTGGACACATTGAAGATTGACACACTGAGAGATGATACCTGGGCCATGTGCCAGATGATGCCACTATACTACATGCTGAAGGGTTGAGTCCCACTCCCATGGCCTTGCTGGTGTACGGAGCCGGTGGGGAGTAGGAGGGACAAGACCTGGTTGGTGTGACAGGGCCTGGAAGGCGGGGCAGCGCTGTGTAGGCAGTTGGAGTTGCACACTCATCATGCAAAGGTGTCGTGTGTGCGCCTAGGGTATGCCTGAGAGCAGGCGTTAGCTTTTCGGATGGACAATGTTTGGAGGGTGGCTGCAACATCAGACTGTAGTGTGATGTGGGTCATGTAAGGACATGAGGGTCGTGCAATGTGCACATTGCATGCGCTGACGGTCCAGCCTTTGGCACCGCGTGGCTGCAACAGTGGCACAGACAAGCTGATGACAGCCAAATGAATGGGTGGAGGGAGGAAGGGAGGAGCATCTTTGAGGTGTGTGTGTTGCCAAATTAGTAAACTTTGTGTGCCCTTGCTGAAGGGTCTGCAGCAGCAGGCGGCATGTCCTGGAAACTATGCAGCAAGTTGCACACAAAGACAAGGATGTCAGAAAGGACTACTGCAACAGGCTTATGTAAAGGAAGGAGTGTCCGGTTTCCCATGGCACACCCAGGGACAATGGATGCACAATCACCAAAGATGACTGACACCGGATCATGAAACTGAAGGACGAGCTGCGCACAGGATACAGACCCTCAGCAGATGTTGACGGCCCGTTGTGGTCACCAACATGCCCAAATACATATACAACCATGGACATCATGCACAATAGAGATTCTAATCCCTGAAGAACTGCATGCATGTTGCTAAACTACACATAGACTCATATGCACAATCTTTGACAACTATGCCAGAGATGCCGCATGCAAAGTGGCAAGAGACCTGCATTGACAGAGATGTGGTACCTTGGAGGGTGAGGAACACATAGGAAAATGCATCAATATGAACAGACTCACAGGTAATTTGGCTGAACATGTGGGACCTACACTGGACACCCCCTTCACAATACAGATGCTGTATATTCATTGAACTGGCACACAAGTGAAGAGGGGAGGGCCAAACACCCCCTGCTGCACACGGAGGGTCTGCAATTCCCCATTGATCCTCTCATGGGGATGTCCCACACTATGTCCACCCGTAGCATCCCGTATGTTTCAGAGGGAAGTTGTACACACATTGATGCCTTCATCAGAATCCACAGTTCCATTACAGATGACTGTTATGAAGGGTGACTATCAATACATGGGAGTCATGCAACATGTCATGTGCCCCATAGTGAGTCGACATGTATGTATAGTAACACAACATGCACAGGAGCAGTGCCCACACATTCCAAACACCTACCAACACCAAAATGCCGTGCAGAAATCCTTAACCAAAAAGACTTTTCACCATGTCCGTGCATGGGACGCTGATTCAGCACACGTTGCAATGCTCATGAGGAATAGCGGGAGGCCAACGATGACACGAGCAGACAGCATGCAAAACTACCTGGGGATGACAGACACACAAGAAGTCAGGGAAAAAGATTGTCATCCGCATGCATGCTCATTTACTCTACAGGAATAAGTGTGTCACCATGCTATATTAAAATTGAGTGTCTAAGCTAAAATGTGTGGAAGGACATCATCACTCGAGTGACACATCTGAACACACCTCTAAGTCACTTAGCATACAGTTAGCTGGACACACACATTGCAACACATGCCACACAAGGCTCCAGGCGTGCACACTCAGACCCATGGACTCACCATTATGAGAAGAAGTTGCGTATGAGCTGACTCCGGATGTCATCGTCCTCCTCCTCCTCCTCCTCCTCATCCTCACTTGCCTCGTGACCAAGCCCTTCATCCTCCATGGGTGGATGTTCCTGCTCATCCGGATCCAGGATGAGTGGCAGAGCCTTCTCCACTGCCATGTTGTGCAGCATGAAGCACATGAGGAAGATCTTGCAGGCCTTCACCGGTGCATATGGGAGGGACCCGCCTGTCTTGTGAAGGCACTGGAATCTGCTCTTCAGGATGCCAAGCGTCCTCACGATCACTCGCCTGGTCTGCCCATGTGCGTTGTTGTAACGGTGATCTGCAGCTGTTCTGGAGTTGCGGAGAGGCGTCATCATCCATGGCATGTTGGGATAGCCAGAGTCCCCTACATGGAAACATCATGTAAAGAAGTGGGTCAGGAGATGCCGTAAGATACAAAAATAGTGCTAAACAAAGGACAAACAGAGTATACCCACCAACAAGACATGCTCATTCGTTGTGCAGCTGCAGCATCATTTCTGGCACCCTGCTACGCCTCATGATGTAGGCATCGTGTGCTGACCCTGGAAAACGTGCACAGACATGGGAAATCAGCATGTTAGCAAGACACACCCCAAGGGCATTTATAGAGTGGTAATGCTTACGGTTGCGATAGGCGACCTCCTGTGCCTGTGGTGGTACCAAAGCCACATGTGTCCCATCAATAGACCCAATGACATGGGGCATCCCTCCCAGGGCATAGAACTCACCCTTGACACCTGTCAACTGCTCACGAGTTGGAAAATGGATGAATTCATCCAGGTACTCCAACATGGCTTCTAAAACATCATGCAGGACACGGCTGAACATGGTCTGTGACATGCCACCCACATCAGCTATGATGAATTGAAACATACCGGTGGCAAAAAAATGTAGGGCTGCCATCACCTTCATCTTGGGGGTCAGCGCAGTAGGATACCTGTGTCGTGGTCGGAGGTGGTGTTCAAGCTTTGCGGTCAAGTTCTCAATCAACTGTTGCGAGAAGCAGTAACGTCTTATGCAGTCACGTTCCCTCTTGGCACCCAAGTCTGGCATTGGTCGGGGGAGAGGCGATGCCCTGCAGAAAATTGGAAGGAATAATGAAGAGTGAGTACATAACAACATCAATGAACTGAGCACATGCTCAACTGCTACTACACACCTGCTAAATACAGAGTCTGGTCTGTGCAATACATCCAGGACACGTATGCCAGCCAGGTGATACTCCTACGACAAGCCAGCTACACCCGTTGATAGTCAAGTTCTACATGACATGCCCTGAAACTAGCTGTGGGCCAGTGTAAGTGAACAGCCAGAGACATCACAGGAGTGACATACATCCACATACCTGCATTTGAAGGATGTCATCTCATACAGACTGCTGGCGTCAAGCTAGACGCACAGGTCACATGTCATAGAAAATGTACAGATCACACACATAGCGATGAAGGGGTACATGTGAAAAACAAAAACACAGACATGGATACGGCGCAGATATGCCCTCATGTCAAAAAATCATCTTCGAAGCATCCAGACACACGTAAAGTGTGAATCCACATGTGGCATGGTGTGTGTATATGTGTGCCATGCCCATCTACACACAGACACATGTTGGATGCAGCAACAGCAGATGCAGTTGACGGAACACCAACAGCAAGCTCATGGGAACACATGACATACACAGGACAGTCACATTGGGGCACGCTGGTACATAGATGTCAGGTGTTAGTGTCCCTGTCCCTGGCATCAGGGGACAGTTGCGGGTGTTGGCGACTGTGCCATACCAGTGGTGCAGTGCTTGACACGTTTGTACTACATGCACATATGTGCAAAGTGTGAAGGGGAAGTGTGCCACATACTGCCCCATCACACATGACATGTGGACACAGGTCATCACACATCTATTGTGTGAAAACATGAGGAGACACGTGCCATATCACTGCCTGACACACCTAGGCCCTGCACATGAAGGACTGCAATGACAATGACTTGATGTACAGCCATGCACGAGTCTGACACCTCCATTCCTTTTGTGTGCACCTCATATCACCAGTATAAGCTGTGAAACGCCCCGTACACACGCTCTGAGGGCATGTGAACGGTCCGTATCATTACATTGGTGTTCCCGCCGGAGTATGGGTGTGTGTACGGACCGTACACACGTACGTGTACTACCAGTGTGTACACGTACGTGTACGACCAGTGTGTACACGTACGTGTACAACCAGTGTGTACACTGCCATAGTACACGTACGTGTACACACTGGTCTTACACGTATGTGTATGACCATAGTACACGTACGTGTACGACCAGTGTGTACACGTACGTGTACACCGGCAGTGTACACACTGGTCGTACACGTACGTGTACACACTGGTCGTACCCGTACGTGTATGACCAGTGTGTACGCGGGTACGACCAGTGTGTACACGTACGTGTATGACCATAGTACACGTACGTATACGACCAGTGTGTACATGTACGTGTACACCGGCAGTGTACACACTGGTCGTACACATACGTGTCAAACGCACTGTGCAACTGGTGCCGTAGGGGTAAGTGTGAAACACACCGTACCTGTGTGTAGATTGCTAAATTACATAGGGACACATGAGGGACAAGTATTAGGGCCTAAATGCATGCTGGTTGTCATGGATACCGATTTTCTAGTTCAAATTTTTCCATCAGGGGGCCTGTAGAAGGCAGTTGGCAACTCAATACAATGTTGCAAAGTGGTTGTTGACTTCACAATATGCTCAAATTTTGAACCATGCAAAGGCACTCACTGGTGTATGTTTAAAGGGATTGGAGGAAAAGTAGGATGCAAATGAGACTGACCAATCACTATCTACTCCTGTAAATGAAACAGCCCAGCAAGGCAGATATAAGTCAGCCAGAACCCATGAGAGGGCACTTGCCTGCACTACCTTTCACTCGACACCACTGCTGCTGCCTGTGCTTCCTCTGGCACCATGTCAAGGTCTGTGGAGAGGGCCCAGCCATTCACCCAGGAGGAGAATGAGGCATTGCTGGATGTCATCCTCCCACAGTACACCAGCCTGTATGGGAGACCAGGGGAGCAGGCGAGTGCTGACTCCACTACCTTTGACTGTGCACCTTTTTAGTGACTGTCACTTCTGGTGTTACAGACATGCAATGTTGTTTCGAGTGGGTCCCGGGGGGGGGGGGGGGGGGGGAATGGCTTATGTCTCCCATGCAGAGCATGATGTAGTTCCTGTGTGCACTCCTCACTTGCATTGTGCTTACTGTGACATTCACGGCATAGTGCATGGCACATTCAGCCTGCCCAATCCTTTGGGCCATTTTTGTTCTATAGTCCAGAGGTGATTTAGTGCCCCCCCCCCGGTGTGACAGGTGACTGTACCCACAAATGTGTGTGATTTGAGTGGAGCTGTAGTGAGAGTGGTGAGAGTGTCCAAATGATGTGTACGCCCCCTGGACATTGATGTGTGTGAATGTTCCTTGTCATGTGGGTGAGTGTCTATGTGGAGTGTTGCACCACAGCTGCATGGAGGAGGCAACAGCTCCACCCATCTGATGTGAGAAGTAAGCTGTGCGGAGTGTCTGACTTGCTGAGCTATCACCACACCTGTGACACCCCACAGGCAAGTGGCACATGTGCAGAGTGAGGTTTGTATCCGCTGTTGCCAATGGCAGTGATTGATCTGTGCCTGTGTGTGTCTGTGTACTCTGCTGAGGTTGCGTCAGTGGCCTGGGGCTGTGATTGCTTTGAGGTGCTGTCCATCAGCCTGGTGTTGCATGTGATGCACAGTGTGTGCCATGATCAGGGAGTGTGTTACACCCCTCATGCCACCTGTGTACTTTCAATGCCATGTAGTGCATTGGGGCTTCCATAGGGGCTAATGTCCCTATGAAAAAGGGGCTATTTGTTGCCAGCATACTAGGCCCTGTTCAACATATCAAAGATGTTCAAATGTGTGTCTGTGTGACATGGAGCAGGTGTAGTGATGTTGTCTCACTTTGACATCCTCACAGGTAACTGCCTACGCCAAGGGGGAGATATGGAAGCGGGCCGTCAGGGCTGTGAGATCGGTGGAGGGTCGCAGTCGGCACCTAGTCCAAGTGAGGAAACGCTGGCAGGAAATCCGGTGCTGGACCCGGAGGATCGCCCGGTGCCAGCTGAAGGACTCACCTCCACGCAAGCATGGCGGGCGCCGACGCCTGACCCACCAGATGAAGCGTGTCCTGGCGGTGGTCTTCCCTGACTTGGATAGGCGGCTACAGGAGTTGCAGCAGCAGGAAGGGGGTAGGTACATGTGTGTTTGTTGTGTGTCACCAGCTTTTGGAAGTGCTCAGTCACCTGGATACACTGCGAGGGTTAATTTGTGCAGTGCATATCCTGTTCCCCAAAGTCAAACGGTGCTGTTCTTCCTCCCTTCCCCTTCTTGACATGTGTTCCCTGGTCTGTGTGTAATCACTATTGCACATGGTCATCTAGGCTGCCAGTTAATCCAAGTGCACATTGCTTTCTGCATCATGTGGGGGGGGGGGTCTGAGACATGTGTTGTTACTAGGCCTGGGCAAAAATTTCGTTCCGTTCGCGGAAATTGCGATAATTTGACATTTTTGCGTTCCGCGGAGAGCGCGAAAATGTCAAAAATTCCGGTTTCCGCAGCTTGGCGATAATTTGTTTCTTGCTCGCGCTGTAAAATGATACATTCTCGCGCGCGCGCGATCGCCTTACCTGAATCCCTGCGTTCGCCGACAAGTTTTCTTGATCCGGTCGCGTTCTCCATGAGATGTTGTATTGTTTTTAGCCATTTGCGCTGTCTCGCGACAGTTCGCGCCCGCAGTGACGTCATGCGTCGCGCGATCACGTCTTTCTTCTCGCGATCATGCACCGCGAGAACAACTCAAAACAAGATGGCCGCGCCCGCAAGCAGCCACATGGGTAAGTTGGCGACCCGCAACCATGCAGAAAATCGCGCGAACATGCCGGAAAAAAACTTCCGCATCTTCGCGATATTTCTGCTTGTTTGCGATAATTTTAAACATTCTCGCGATAATTTGCGAAGGTTAATTCCGCAAATTCCGCCCACCCCTAGTTGTTACCTTGCCTGTGCCCTGTCCTGTTCAGTCATGTGGGTGTCCATATTAGTTGGCACTGATGCTGAGTCTCAACATAGGAGTGTGAGTTTTCAAATGAACAGACTTGCAGCATGCATGACCGATGACCTCAGACATGATGTGCATGAGTGGGAGATATGCATAGTGCCGGGACGTTAGCTCATGTTACAGTCAGATCATTCCAGGACCATGGAGCAGTATGCCCACTAGAGTCCCCTAAGACACCCTTGCCTCGGAATCATGTGTGTCATCCAACACTGTGCCCATTCTCTGTGTGTTCAGCATAGGTTGGCCTCTGTGACATTGTTACCTGGCCCCATTTGTATTTATGTGAAGTGTGCTACATGTGCCCATTGTACAGGCTGACCCCATTTTGCTTGTGCATCCTCACACTGGGCAGTGCCTGTGTGTCTATGTACAACTATCTGTTGATGGTTGTTTGTCACAAATATGTGTTGGCAGCCTCACGAGGTGATGTGGAGTACATTTAGGAATTCTTGATGCACATTTTAGTAAACCCAGATTAAGAGGTGTAACTTCTTGATCGGTCTCAATAACATTGTCTCAGGTATGGGGGGTTTGTGCGGGCACGGCCTACATGTCCAAACCTTATGTCTCCTTGCCAGGTCTGACCTGTGTGTGATAATTGTCTGGACAGACACTCAACCTGCAGTGACCCAGTCATGTTGTGCAGGGTAGAATGTTTGTGCTTTGCAGCATGTGTCAAATTTTAAAATACATGGCTCATGCTCATCCGTTTTTGCCACCAATGTGTGGTCGAGATGCTACGTAGTTTGGTCTGTGTGTGCTGACATCTGTGTGGACATTCTTGCATGCCATGACGGTGTCTCCTCAGTGCAGGTGCTCCTTATCCCGACACATTGCAGGCCCATTAGCTAATGCATTGTCCTGTGTTTGGACATGTGTGCCACTCCACATGACAGGCAGTGGGTCAGATGTGTTGCCAACTGTGTCATCATGGTACGGATGGCCATGTGACAGGTGGCATGATTCAAGTTGTTAGTCAAGAAGTATTGTACCTTACTACACTTGTCAACATGTATCAATTTTTCATATGCTTCACTTTGCTAGTTTGTTGTGAAGGACAATAATGTCTCTGCATGACAGATGTCTCCCAGGGACGTGCAAAAGAAAGTACATTTACACTTTCCATGGACACGCTGGCACATTTTAAAGAAAGGCACAGTTCGATTACCACGTGTTTTCTGATTATACATATCCATGTTCCCACAGTGTGTTTGCATTTGGGTAAGTCCTTGGTTGTTGCTGATACCAACTTACGAGTGTCAAGTCATCCAGACCACCGTGGTGCCATGTATATGTACTTACTGATACCCCATTTCTTCTTTACAGTGGCTTATTTGAATTCGGCTGGCAGCTCATACAATGACTGTGTAAATGTAGTTTTGTGTGCACCTCATTGTGTGACTTCTGTTATACAGGCAGATGTGTGTTATGTTCACAAAGTGGCACATTCACACATTCTAAACATGTACATTGTGTAAAGTGTTATGAGTCCCAAGGGATCGCAATGTTTTTCGTTTGGGTTTCAAAAGTACTCACAGGTCTCAGAGTATGGGGACACCTTCAGCATTGAGGTCTGTTATTTGGCTTTGGGTGCCCCAATACTGTTTCGTTCACAGTGAACAAGAGGTGGCATGCCTTCATAGTCTTGCTGTGCTCAACTGTTCCCAGACACTAGCTTCTCAGTATAATTCGATATCAAGTTATTTGCTGTTGTGTCATAATCTCCATTGTTTCCAAGTGGCATGGTGGGTCAACCAACTGGGGAGTGCAGGGTTACATATGTGCGGACTATTCTAGCTGTTACTCATGATGCATTTCCTGATATGCACTGTGAAATTTTTTTTTGGACTCATGTGTCAGATGTATACAGGTGACTGATTATTTTCTGTATCTTCACCTTGCCCACAGCATCATCGGAGGACACCGAGGGAGACACCTGCACGGACGTGGAGGAGGGATCCAGCACCGCTGCCACCACTGCTGGCGAGTCTGCGGGAGCAAGTGGCACGGAGGGCGAGGGGAGTCAGGCGGAGGACCTGTCTAGCGACAACACTGACTACAACGCTGACGGGTCCGAGGCTGAACTCCTCGAGGGGGCGGAGGCTGCTCCAACACCTGCCAGCAGCACTACATCTGTCACCGCCCCCTCCATTCCCATCACCGCCCTCCCAGTTGCTCCGGTCCCTTCTGTCTGTGCTAGGCAACACCGTGTCTCCTTCGTGCCAGGCACCGCACCCCCTGCCCCTGTCCCCCCTGCTGCCCTCACTGCAGAGTCTGTGGACATTCTGTGGCAGTTGCAGGTTGGGCAGACATCGATGCTGAATGTCCTCCATGGCCACACCAGAATGATGACACAGATGGTGTCGTACATGGAGGGCATGTCATCAGCGATATCTGACCAACGGATGTTGCTGAGGTTCATGGACTCTTCACTGACGGCAGCAGTGAGTCTCCTGCAGCGCTTCGTCCCCCCTACCCCTGCACCATCCACTCTTCCCACTCCCATGCCTGTCCCAAGCACACACAGACATTCCCAAGCACGCACCCCACCAGACACAGGCAGCACACCAACACGTAAGGGCAAGCGCACTCCTCCTGAGACGCACACTCAGGGGGATGAAGGCACACCCACTGGGTCTGGGGGACACAGGCATACACGCAGCCACAGTCCGAGTCCAAATGCCGCACTACCCAGTCCCTCCAATGGCACTCCCCTCGGCTCCCCTACCACACAACCTGACAAGGAGGCCTACTTGGCTGTGCTGGGCCTCAGCCCCTCTGGCTCTCCAGCCTGCAAACGGGAACGGCACTCCACGGGTAGGGGAGTTGAGTCCCCCCCTTTCCACCTCCTCTCCCAGTAGCGCTGCACCCCATCACTCCGACCCCCCCTCCTTTGAGCCTGTGTTTTCTTCGGGTGCAGGGGATACGCTGGAAGACCTGGCAGCAGTGTGCAGCGCCGAGCTGACCTCCACCTTTGGCGCTGCCCCACACCCTGTGGTGGAGGCATCCGTCCCTGCACCCACCACACCTACCCTTCCACCTCCTGTCCCTGCGGTGCCTGGTCCTTCCCCACATGAAGCCCCCCCCCCTAGTCAACGAACCTGAGGGTTCTAATGTGCAGGCAAGCTAGGGGAGACGCGTGGCCATGTCCCCCCCCCCCAAGGACTTCTGATCTGGACTGGCCATGTGCCTTTGTAAATAGTGTACTTTTATAAATTTTCATTTAATGCTGAATAAAGCATTTTCTTTTCATTTTGAACACTATTGCATTTCAGGTATTGATGTGGGTGCTGATGGTCCAGGAGTTGGGGTTGTGGTAATGTGTTATGTTTCAGGAAAAAGTTGTTGTCTGAGGCTCATGGGGTGGACCATGATATCTGCCTGCCATCACAAGGTCTCTGCAAAGTATCTTTGGTCGTGTGTGCTATTTGTGTTTGGAGACATTGTCCCAAGGAGTGTTGCTACCTCTGTGGCACCTGACATCTTCCCAGCAGGGAGTTGAACATTTGTTGTGCTGACCTGTGTGTACATTTCCTTTGTTGGTGATGGATCCCTTCAACTATGGCCATGCCTGCTCAGCAATGTCTCCGGCTGCATCGTCTGTGCCATCCTTGCTAGTCACTGTACTTGTGTATTGAGTATGTTGTAAGGCCTTAATGGCGACATTCACCATTTTCCACACTATGCATGTGTGTTATCCCAGCCTAGCACACAATTGGTACTTGTTCTGCAGGGTATTTGGGCACCTGACTGACAATTGTGGGCATTGTATCTGTGGAAACTCCACCCTATTCCTTCCATGAGAGGCAACATCTTGGTGGCTGTCCCAGCACCTGTACATTCCTATCAGTCCTGGGATGTGCGTGACAGTGTGTGTTCCCTTTGGCTCTCTTAGTTTAGTGGGCATTGACATGAGTATACAGTCTTGTGGCATGATCTCTGTGTGTGTATTGTGCTGCATCCGCCAGGGGTGGGTATGCATGTGTCATTTGTCCTCACACCCACATGTGTTGTGTCATGCAGTGGGGGAAAGACATCCATCCTCATGGGAGTGGGACACTGCTGTCAGTGATGTGTTGTTATGGCACTATCAACATAGTCGAAAATTAGGGATGCGTACATACACCCATGCAGTTGTGTTCATCTGATCATGATGTACACACCCCCATGTCTCTGTCCACTGCTGGTATTCCTCTGCACCCACCACTCACATGTCTCTGTCCACTGCTGGGAGTGATATGCACCCACCCCACACATGTCTCTGTCCACTGCTGGTATTCCTCTGCACCCACCCCTCACATGTCTCTGTCCACTGCTGGGAGTGATAGGCACCCACCCCTCACATGTCTCTGTCCACTGCTGGGAGTGATAGGCACCCACCCCTCACATGTCTCTGTCCACTGCTGGGAGTAATATGCACCCACCCCTCACATGTCTCTGGCCACTGCTGGGAGTGATAGTCACCCACCCCTCACATGTCTCTGTCCACTGCTGGTATTCCTCTGCACCCACCACTCACATGTCTCTGTCCACTGCTGGGAGTGATATGCACCCACCCCTCACATGTCTCTGTCCACTGCTGGTATTCCTCTGCAACCACCCCTCACATGTCTCTGTCCACTGCTGGGAGTGATAGGCACCCACCCCTCACATGTCTCTGTCCACTGCTGGTATTCCTCTGCACCCACCCTTCACATGTCTCTGTCCACTGCTGGTATTCGTCTGCACCCACCCCTCACATGTCTCTGTCCACTGCTGGGAGTGATAGGCACCCACCCCTCACATGTCTCTGTGTACTGCTGGGAGTGATATGCACCCACCCCTCACATGTCTCTGTCCACTGCTGGGAGTGATATGCACCCACCCCTCACATGTCTCTGTCCACTGCTGGGAGTGATAGGCATCCACCCCTCACATGTCTCTGTCCACTGCTGGGAGTGATATGCACCCACCCCTCACATGTCTCTGTCCACTGCTGGTATTCCTCTGCACCCACCCCTCACATGTCTCTGTCCACTGCTGGGAGTGATAGGCACCCACCCCTAACATGTCTCTGTCCACTGCTGGTATTCCTCTGCACCCACCCCTCACATGTCTCTGTCCACTGCTGGTATTCGTCTGCACCCACCCCTCACATGTCTCTGTCCACTGCTGGGAGTGATAGGCACCCACCCCTCACATGTCTCTGTCTACTGCTGGGAGTGATATGCACCCACCCCTCACATGTCTCTGTCCACTGCTGGGAGTGATATGCACCCACCCCTCACATGTCTCTGTCCACTGCTGGGAGTGATAGGCATCCACCCCTCACATGTCTCTGTCCACTGCTGGGAGTGATATGCACCCACCCCTCACATGTCTCTGGCCACTGCTGGTAGTGATAGGCACCCACCCCTCACATGTCTCTGTCCACTGCTGGTATTCCTCTGCACCCACCCCTCATATGTTTCTGTCCACTGCTGGGAGTGATATGCACCCACCCCTCACATGTCTCTGTCCACTGCTGGGAGTGATAGGCACCCACCCCTCATATGTCTCTGTCCACTGCTGGGAGTGATATGCACCCACCCCTCACATGTCTCTGGCAACTGCTGGGAGTGATAGGCACCCACCCCTCACATGTCTCTGGCCACTGCTGGTATTCCTCTGCACCCACCACTCACATTTCTCTGTCCACTGCTGGGAGTGATAGGCACCCACCCCTCACATGTCTCTGTCCACTGCTGGTATTCCTCTGCACCCACCCCTCACATGTCTCTGTCCACTGATGGTATTCCTCTGCACCCACCCTTCACATGTCTCTGTCCACTGCTGGGAGTGATAGGCACCCACCCCTCACATGTCTCTGTCCACTGCTGGGAGTGATATGCACCCACCCCTCACATGTCTCTGTCCACTGCTGGGAGTGATATGCACCCACCCCTCAAATGTCTCTGTCCACTGCTGGGAGTGATATGCACCCACCCCTCACATGTTCTGTCCACTGCTGGGAGTGATATGCACCCACCCTTCACATGTCTCTGTCCACTGCTGGTATTCCTCTGCACCCACCCCTCACATGTCTCTCTCCAATACTGGGAGTGATAGGCACCCACCCCTCACATGTCTCTGTCCACTGCTGGGAGTGATAGGCACCCACCCCTCACTTGTCTCTGTCCACTGATGGGAGTGATATGCACCCACCCCTCACATGTCTCTGGCCACTGCTGGGAGTGATAGGCACCCACCCCTCACATGTCTCTGTCCACTGCTGGTATTCCTCTGCACCCACCACTCACATGTCTCTGTCCACTGCTGGGAGTTATATGCACCCACCCCTCACATGTCTCTGTCCACTGCTGGGAGTGATATGCATCCACCTCTTACATGTCTCTGGCCACTGCTGGGAGTGATAGGCACCCACCCCTCACATGTCTCTGTCCACTGCTGGTATTCCTCTGCACCCACCCCTCACATGTCTCTGTCTACTGCTGGGAGTCCTCTGCACCCACTCCTCACATGTCTCTGTCTACTGCTGGTATTCCTCTGCACCCACCCCTCACATGTCTCTGTCCACTGCTGGGACTCCTAGGCAGACACCCACCCACTCACCCGCACCCTTGGTGCTGTACACTGCTGTCCTGGCCATGAATACACCCCAATATACTGGTTATATGCTGCACCAGGCCCTAAGCCAACATTTGTGGCGTGTGTACGCCTTGTATCACAAATGTACTGGTGCCCTAGAGGTACGGGTGATGCGGTCCGTACCCACGCCCTCAAAGCGTGGGTATGGCCCGTACCACCATTGTAAAGGTGATGTAGGTGTACGCGCCGTACCCACGCCCTCGGAGCGTGTGTACGGCCCGTACCAAGCGTACCCCTACATCACCACTACAATGGTGGTACGGGCCGTACCCACGAGGGCGTGGGTATGGCCCGTACCACCATTGTAGTGGTGATGGAGGGGTATGCGCCGTACCCACGCCCTCAGAGCGTGAGTACGGCCCGTACCACACGTACCCCTACATCACCACTACAATGGTGGTACGGGCCGTACCCACGCCCTCAGAGCGTGTGTACGGCCCGTACCACGCACACCCCTACATCACCACTACAATGGTGGTACGGGCCGTACCCACGCCCTCAGAGCGTGGGTGCGGCCTGTACCACCATTGTAGTGGTGATGTAGGTGTACGTGCCGTACCCACGCCCTCAGAGCGTGTGTACGGCCCGTACCACGCGTACCCCTACGTCACCACTACAATGGTGGTACGGGCCGTACCCACGCTTTGAGGGCGTGGTTACGGGCCGTACCACCATTGTAGTGGTGACGGGTATGCGTACGCGGGGATTGGTGGACCAGACCCTGGAGGTAATGTATGGACAGTATATGGTATTTTTAAAATTAGGTAGAGGTTATGTTTCCTGCCCCTTGCCCACCCTTTGCCCCTGGGTGTTGTGCTGACCTTCTGCGGCGTGCAGGGCGGTTTCGGTGCACCAGGTCGTAGGCTAGGAGGGCCGGGATGACACGTAGGATGCGGTCCATGTCTGTCCGTCACGTACCGCTGCTCCTTCTTCGCGTCGTCCTCAATTTCCCAGGAGTTTTTGGCTGCCGTAAAAAATGATCCGTGCGGAGTGACGTAGGCACGAATCGTACTTGCTGGTCCGTAGAACGCTGCCTGACTCCGTCCGGAGGTCACGTATGCGATGTCCCGGATCGGAATTGTGGGTATTTTTTCATCGCACGTAGTTTTTTATGATTCGTACGGAAATGGTATTTCTGTACGAATTGTACTTGCTGGTTTGTAAGGAGCATTTCCCGGGTACGAGTCGTACGGAGAATACGCTCCGCACGACCATTCGTACCCGGGTTTTACAGGATCGGAATCGGCACCTTAATGGTAAAGTCTGTTTTTTTATTACAGTTTTGAAAATGCCACTTTTAAAAAGTTGCCTTTTTTCTGCCTTTAGCCATTTTGTTCCTTCAGCCTCTCTATGGTCACATGACTGGGTATAACTGACAGACTTTGTGAATTCATCCCAGACAGTCCCACAATAGAGGGATTAGATGTAGCTCAATAGGCCACCTGCTGGCAGGTTGGGGGCGGATCTGCACACCCCCCCACTTGCAACTAAATAGGAAATGCTCTGTCTTCACACAAGAGACCTATCACCTCCACTGTTACAGCCCACCACATTAATGCTGTATACGCTGACATTGCATCCCCCCTAAGACAACGGTTTGAGTGTTCCAATTTAAATCCTTTCCTTTCTCTATTCCAAGATCTGGGGAAGTGGTTAATTAAATTCTTTAGTATCAGAGAAAAGGCTACATTTCCCAGGATCCTTGGTTATGGCTTCAGGGAGAGCGCACCCTCATTGGCTTCCATTACAAAAATGGGGTAACCCATGGTTAAAGGACCTGGGTGTAATATTGATACCAAAAACAGTGGTCCTTGACCAATAATCGATATATCTGAGCCATATGCTTCGCTTAGTTAAATAATTTTCTAATCCTGAGCTTGAAAATAGAAAAACTCTTTGAGAACAAAGCTCGCAATTCTCAATATGTAATTCAATCTAACAAAGGACAACATCCAAAACACTGTGAAATAATATACATACGTTTATTTTTTGCCAATTTGCAATATTGATAGGACAGTACGAGGTTGCTCCAAGGAGAACGTGCATCAAAAGAAGGTGATTAAAGAGTGAGTGAGTGAGACAAGAAATGGGAGGTACATAGTAGTAAGAACATTCAATCAAATTTAGGCAATGAGGATCGGTTGTAATTCACCGTCCAAAATCCAAGAAACCTGGTCACATTCATCAAATACAGAATTATGTTAGTATATTTCATAAAATGACCCCATTAATGGTCTTGCACGAAAAACTGAATATGTGTCCCAGGTAGTAAAGAGTGGGCGTCGACGTTTCGACCCGTCTTGATGGCCTTAGGGATTTTTAAGCCTTGGCCTTGCGGGTCTTCATCAGGACCAAAGAGGGGGCAACCTGACTGGAAGGTGGTCTAACTCAAACACCTGCAACATTAAAACAAGGGGGTGTAAGGATATTGTCCTAACTAAAACATGAATAAAAACGGGAGAACTGTGGCGTCGATACATCGACGATGTTGTATTTGTTTGGCGAGGTGAAGAAGAGGATCTCAAAAAATTCCATCTTTGGTTGAACACATGCTCAACAGACATACAATTCACGATGAACTACAGTAGAGAAAATATTGATTTCCTTGACATCACAATTAAATCAGACTCGGAATCAGGCAAACTATATACCACACTATTTAGGAAAAGTAGCGAAAGAAACACATTACTACGATACTCAAGCCACCACCCCCGTAATCTACGGGATAACTTACCTTTTGGACAGTTTCTGCGGATCCGGAGGAATTGTTCAAAAAAAGAAAATTTCTTTGAGGAATCAGCAGGTTTATTGTCTAGACTGATAGACCGTGGCTACCCAATCAGGCTTCTGAAGAAAGCACGGAAACGTGCTTGGCATAATCACAGGGAATTCTTGCTAACCCCCAAATCTAA
The DNA here is from genome assembly GCF_964204655.1 of Triturus cristatus. Classification (NCBI taxonomy): domain Eukaryota; kingdom Metazoa; phylum Chordata; class Amphibia; order Caudata; family Salamandridae; genus Triturus; species Triturus cristatus. Next base: position 80,008,766 of record NC_140588.1, read on the forward strand.
AGAAAAGACCCACGAGGAACGGTTGGTATGTGTGACTACGTTCAACACTAAAAGCAATGCCATCAAGAAGGCCATTAATCAACCTCGTACTGTCCTATCAATATTGCGAATTGGCAAAAAATAAACGTATGTATATTATTTCACAGTGTTTTGGATGTTGTCCTTTGTTAGATTGAATTACATATTGAGGATTGCGAGCTTTGCCCTCATTGGCTTCAGCTGTGAGCCAAGTATATCCTTCGGAAACGTGCATGAAGCCACACAGATTAGTTCGAGGAGTCAGTGAGGAAGCCGCATGCATGGACGTCTCTACAGAAACTGGTGCGGTAAGCAGTCAGGTTTAATTAGAGTCACGTGTGTTTACACGCGAGGGAGTTTCAAGGGAAACATAATGATCTGATCTTGAGGCCAGATGCTTCAGCGATTTCAAAAGAACGCTTTACGTGTGAACTTCACACAAAACATTGGATACTTGGTGGTTTGCGTGATAAAATGGGAAACATTGGAACAGGGTGTGGTTTAGTCTTGGGTAAAAGCGTACTTGCATAAACGGTTATTCTGCATTTTCGTGGAAACCGTTGTATGTGAGACTCATTATCGAAAACCCTTCCGAGGTTGGGTGTGATTACAAAGGCTTCATCTACAGAGTTCTGTATTCTGATAATTACATGGAGGTGTAGCTCACATACTGTTACAAACTCAAGAAACTGAAGGTGTACTATGTGTTGGGAATAATTCATACAAAAGGAAAGTATATCAAGCGCTTCACTCATCTCACAGCACAAGTGTTTATTTCTTTTCTTCTTTTCTAAGTGCTATTTAACAGGGGAACCCATGTTTGAGAGAAAGTGAGTAGAGGAAGAATTCTCTCAAATCTCCAAATCTTCTGGAAGGCATTTGCTTATGAAACGCTTGGTGGGTATCTGATATCCAAAGTGTTATTTGTGGAAGAGTTGCAATCTCTTAATGTATACGTTATTACTTTGAGGGTTAATGTATGGGTGTGCCTCTTTTCTTGTAACTACAGTGCCAGGATTAAATGGTTGAACAGAGGCTATGTTCTCCCTCCCCAGGAGTTTCTAAAAGATAGAACCTACCTTATTTTTTGTTACAGGTATAGTGGTATCAACCGATTATCGATAACCACACCTTGGTAATTGCTAGATATACGTGTATAACGATATTCATGATTTTTGTCTTGTTCCTGAGGTCTCCCTCCCTGCTGTTCCCTTCCTTTTCTTCCCTCGCTTGATCTTATCAACATTCTGTGCTATACTGGCAATTCAGAATTGAGATGATCAAGAGGTGGACTTGATTAGCATTGCTTCAATCCCGAGGTACCTCCAGACTGTCACATCCACATTATCACTGCAACCAGCTTGGAGCCAGGGCAGGGGAGTCACACAATTCCAAGCACTTCAAAGCCCCTGTCTAGAAACTTCTCCCACCTTGCAGAAGGATGGTACCAAGGTATACAAATAGGACTTCAGACCTCAGCTCTTCAGTACACTTCTGGACCTCTGGATACTCTGCTAGGAAGAAGGATTGTTGTGTTGCAGAGGGTCAAGACTGATTTGCATATGGTTGGGTCCAAACTGGAATGGCACGGTGAGCAAAAAAACAATGGATTAAGGCCCAGATCTCAGTACTGGGGTGAATGTACGACATTGTTCTGCATTCTGTCCATCAATTTTTGTTTTTGCATTTGTCACCCCGAGTGGGACAGGAATGCCTAGACGTGGGTCCCGTGCTCTCCATGCCACTGGAGTCAAGGTATCCTGGCTGATAAGGACTGAAAGACCAAAACTGGTCCTAGGATGCTTGTTTCCAGTCCAGGGAGGACCTGGCCTGGCAGTTCAGGCTGGACTGTTCCCATTGGGCGCAGGGTCAAGACTGATTTGCATGTGGCTGGGTCCAAACTGAAATGGCATGGTGAGTAAAAAAACGATGGATCAAGGCTCAGATCTCTGTACTGGGGTGAATGTACGACATTGTTCTGCATTCTTTCCATCAATTGTTGTTTTTGCATTTGTCACACTGAGAGGACTGCAACTCTGCTGGACTGCTAACCTGCTGACCTGCTGCTGCCTTGCTGAATTGCTGCCATTCTGCTCTGATATCATCTTGCCTGGGAAATATGGACTGGACTTGCAATTTGAAACCAGCACCAGCAGAGAGACTCCAAATGGCTATTTTTCTGGCCTCCTTATCTGAGCCTCACGGACAGAAAAGACTCCTGTCACCTTGGACCCACACCTGAACCCAGCCTGAGTGGGTCTTGACCCTCCTGGTGCACCACCAGTCCTAAACTCTTGGAAGTGGTGCTAAAAGTGACCAGATAGCCAAAACTCAAAAGTAGGGACAACATTGTTTGGCTAAAAACTGCTCTGAAAACTGGGAGGAGACGGGACCTAACTGTTTGCCTATCTGCCCGAGGTGCATCACTGGTTGGATTGACATTGCGGCTTCTCCCACTATGTTCTTCTCAACAACTGTAATTCATTTTCAATGGTTCTTCACCAAAGGGGTAACCAGCCTCATGGAACTGTCTTTAGCTACATCCCTTTGTCTCGCTGGAGATTTTTTACTTCAGAGACTCAGTCCGAAAATAGAAATCTTCACTGCAGCTTTGCCCCAAGACCATCTGATGACAGCCCTTCCTCCTCAGACACCTCTTGCAGCCTTGCCCTGGTGAACTTTACCTTCTCAGAACATTTCCCTCTGACATTTTTCTAGAACCAAAGGTAGGCCCTGAATGGGCCTAATCTACTTCTTGTATCTGAAATGTGCTCCATTGCAGTCGGCCTTAAATTTCAAATTTGACCCAGTCTCACACGACTAGATTTCCATCGATGGTGCTTTGATCATTTAGGTGCTAGTTGTCACTAGAAACTTTAAAAGTTCATAACTCCAGTTCTAATGATTTTTGTCACTTTGGTGTCAAATAATGTATATAAATGTACCTCCTTGTTAAACCTGACTTCTTTTTGTGCCAAGCTACCCAAGGTTACGCGCAGGTTAATATAGTGACTTTTTATGGATCACCCTGCATGGGATTGTGGCTGTTGCTTGACCAGGGTTCACACCCCGGTTAGCAAACAGCACATTGTCATACAGTGATCTTCTGGAAGGAGGTCCCTGAGTCTGGCTGAAGTCATCCGGGACAATTTTATAACCTTGAGGTAATCTGACGTGAGTATGCTAAATGGCTTGAAATGTGAAAGTTAGTTGTACTCAAATAATGGTTAACTAAATAAACATTAGCCATGTTAAAATATGTTTTATACTGTAAATTTGCCAAATGTGGCATAAGCCTAGTGCTAATGAACTCAGTACTACATGCTTGCTTGTAAGTTCAGGTTCCCTATATTCCAATACGAGATGGTCTGAATAGTCTGGTTTAACCACTGGGAAAAGATTGGCGTTCATTATAGAATGAAGGAACTAATACACCCATATATTGTAATTGGTGAACATAGTGTTAGTATCATGCCTGTCTTCTGCCTTAAAAAGAGATTTGAGTAAAAACTGTGGTTCACTCAAAGAGGAGTCACTTATGGAATCAAGTTTTTATTCCTCCTTATTTCATACTATCAAACAACAAAGGCATGTTGTATGTCCCCTTCTTGTGCAACGAGAGCTTCAAGCATAAAGTGGAAAAAGGCTTCAAATATAACTTGCTCACCTTTGGGTGTGTCCATTACAAATGGCAGTGGACAGACATTCTCGTCTAGGATGATGTTCTAAGACTTTCAGTCAATGTACACATAAAATAATTTCACCAGTCTGCAGCATATCACCCTTTATTTAGAACTCTACTTTGAAAATATGGTCAGAGGGTTTCAAGTGTCCATCATGCAATCAAACTTGGACATAACTATCAGTCGGAGTCATGGCCAGAAACTCTTGAAGAGCCTGGTGGACTTTAGTGATCACAGATATAGTTTCTAGGTACGTCATTGCTAATTTCCGTCACACAAGAGAAATCTCTCTTATTGGGGCATGTTTCAAGTCACTGATCCTGTCACATTCTTTTACATGAAGTAAAACTTTTGCTAAAGACCTATTTTTTCTTTGTACTGCTTAGATCAGAGTCCCGTTCTCAAGACTGCCCTTTCTCAGAACCTTTTATGACTAGAGTGCACCACCTTTCTTCTTTTCAAACACAAAAAAGGTGAGGGGTGAAATGCTTGCAATAAGTCTAACCACTGTCGTTCGCTCAGCGTGGCATTTGAACCCATTGTTCTTTTCCTCGCCATCCCACCTCAGCTTGAACCCAGTTGCTTACAAATCAGTCTTGACCCTCCTCAAATAGGTACAGCCCAGCTTGAACTTCCAGGCCATGTCCCCCCTATTATGCTTTGGCCCAACATTCCACCTCATCTTGGACCAGTCATATGCAAATCACTCTTAACCCTGCTCCAGTAGGTACAGTCCAGCCCTAACTGCAAGGCAGGGTCCCCCCTGAATCAGAACACATGAAACCCAAGACTGTTTTTTTCCATCATTGGGACTCGTCAGTTGGGTGTAGCTTGGCTCCAGTGGCACAGTAAGCATGGGACCCATGACTGGGCAAAGACTTTCCACTTAGGGTGGTATATCAAGCACACAAAATTTGATGGGAGGAATGCTAGCAATATATCTAGCCACTGGCAATCACTCGTAGCAGCATTCCAACCCATCATTCTTTGCACACCATGCCACCTCAGCTTGGACCCAGCCTTATGCGAAGTAGTCTTGACCTTGCTCCAATATGAACAGTCACGCCTAAACTATCTAGCCAGGTCCCCCCTGAACCAGTACACAAGCAACCCAAGATTGGTTTTACCATCTTTGGGTTTTGTCAGTCATGGTGCTTGGCTCCAGTGGCACAGTGAGCAGAGGGCCCACCTCTTGGTGAATCCTTCCCACTTAAGACGGAATTTCAAATTCACACAGGTGATTGGAGGAATGCTTGCAATACATCAAACCATTTGGCAAATGCTCTGTGTAGCATTCCAACCCATCGTACTTTTGTCCATCATCCCACCTCAGCTTGGAACCAGCCTGCTCCACTAGGAACGGTCCAGTCTGAAGTGCCTATCCAGTTCTTCTCAGAACCAGGACACAAGGAACCTAAGACTGGTTCCACTTTCATTGAAGCTCAGAAGTCAGGTATAGCTTGGCTCCAGTGGCACAGTGAGCACAGGACCAATCTCTAGAAAAACTATTGCCACTTACGCAATACATATAACACACAAAAGGTGATAAGAGGAATGCTTGCATTAAGCTTAACACCTGGCTGTTGCTCAGAGTAGCATTCAAACACATTGCTTGTTGCCAAACATGCCACTTCAGCTTTGACCCAGCCATATATAAATCAGTCTTGACCCTGTTCCAGTAGAAACAGTCCAACTCGAACTAAGGAAATTCGATTTTCGATCACGATCATATTGAGCCTCCATTTTGTGCTCCGCCGCCATTTTGTGTTGCCCTCACTCAGGCAGCACGACGAACGAAGTCTTTTCTGCTTTTTCTGCAATATCGTGTCAAAATAGCCTTGTGCCTCTGTTTACAAAGCTGGTGTTAGAGACTGGCCGAGTACACTAATCCCTGTCTGGTTTTTCTAATCCCTGTCTCAACTATCTGTTGGTTCACACTATTCTCTTCTGACTTTATCTTATCTTCTGGCCTTCACTGTCCTCTGCTCGTATTCTCTCATTTCACAACTGTCCTCCAAAACACACAAACGTATCTCGCCACCTGCAAGTCAGTTACAGACACGTTAATACCTTAACCTGTGGGGAGGGGTGGCAAACACAGTTGGAGGAGAGGCTTCTTCGGGTTACTCGATACTTTTGTTTTCCTATTCTTTCTATTGGCTCTGACTTACTTTCAGACTATTCTTATTGGTTTTTCATGTATGTTTTAGGTGTGTCCTTCGTTAATGTATATGTCACCTATGTACTATAAAAGATTGTGCGCCACGGAGTGAAGTGGCTGTCTCCTGAAAACATACCGTGTGTACTTCTAGGACAACTGTACTAGCTGCAGCTAATAAAATCTGATCTTTTACGCCGACAGAGTGTCCCCGTGTCTCTGTTAGCTGAAGCAGGAGAACCCAGGAGATTAAGGCGTACCCTGCGCCGCGAGGCCCATAAGGTTTCTGGTTCTTCAGAACTTCCAGGGTCAAGTCCCCCATGAATTGGAACACCGGCAACCCAACTCATTTTTCACCATCTAACCACAGTGCCAATCACTGAGAGTAACATTCCAACACATTGTTGATTTGCCTACCCTGCCATGCCAGTGTGGACCCAGCCATATACAAGACAGCCTCAACCCTGATCTCATAGTTATGGTGCAGCCCAAACTGCAAGGCCAGGTCCTCCCTGAAACAGAACACAAACAACCCAAGATCGGATTCACCCTTCTTGGAGCTCAGCAGTCAGGTGTAGCTGGGCTCTAGTGGCACAATGAGCATGGGACCCACATCTGGGCAAACTCTTGCCACATAGGGTGGTACATCAAACACGCAAAAGTAGATGGGTGGAATGATTGCAATATGACAATCACTCAGGGTAGCATTCCAACACATTGTTCTTTTGCCCAACATGCCTCCTCAGCTTGGATCCAGCCAAATGAAAATCAGCCTAAACCCTGCTCCAATAGGAACCGTGCAGCTAGAACTGCAGATCCAGGCCCAAGACTAGTTTTGCCTTCATTGGGTTTAGTCAGTCAGGGGTAGTTTGGCTCCAGTGGCCTAGCGAGCATTGGACCCATGTCTGGGTAAACCCTTAGCTACTTAGTGCGCCATTTGAAATACACAAAAGGTGATGGAGGGAATGCTTTCAATACATCTAACCACTGGCAAATGCTCTGAGTAGCATTCCAACCCATTTCTCCTTTGCCCACCATGCCACCTCAGTTTGGTCCTAGCCATAAGCAAATTATTCATTCTGCTTCAGTAGAAACTGTCCTGCCTGAACTGCCTGACCAAGTCTTCCATGAACCAGAACGCAAGCAACTCTAGACCAGTTTCACCCTCATTGGAGCTCATCAGTTGGGTATAGCTTGGCTCAAGTGGCACAGTGAGAACGGGACCAACATCTGAGCAAACCCTTGTCACTTAGGGCTGTACACAAAACCCACAAAAGTAGATGAGAGAAATGCTTGCTATATGTATAAACATTGACTATCATTCAGGGTAGCAGTACAACTGATTGTTTTCTGCCTACTATGACACCTCATCTTTTACTCATCTATATGCAAATCAGGATTGACCCTGCTCCAATATTACAAATCCAGGCTGATGTGCTAAGCCAGATCCTCCCTGAACCGGGATACAAGCAACCCAAGACCAATTTTGCCCTCTTTGGGGCTCATCAATCGGGTGGCGTTTGGTTCCAGTGGCAGAGTGAGCACAGTATCCAAATCTGGGAAAACTCTTGCCACTTAGGCGGTTTTTCAAATGCACAAAAGGTAACGGAAGAAATGCTTGCAAAATTTCTGCCCACTGGCAAACACTCTGGGTCACATTCAAACCTATCGTTCTTTTGCTCACCATGCCACTTCTGCTTAGACCCAGGCATCCATAAATCAGTCTTCACTCTCCTCTAATAGGAACAGTTCAGCATGAACTGCCAGGCCAGGACCTACCTGAACTGGAACACTGGCAATGCAAGACAAGTTCCACCCTCGTTAGGGTTCGTTAGTCTCGTGCAATTTGGTCCCAGTGGCACAGTGAGCACAGGACCCATTTCTGGGCAATTCCTTGCCGTTTAGGTTGGTACATCAAACACACAAAAGGTGATGAGAGGAATGCTTGTGATAATTCTAACCACTGGCAAACATTCAGAGTAACATTCCAACCCCTCATTCTTTTGTCAACCATGCCATGTCAGCTTGGACCGAGCAATCTGCCAATCAGTTTTGACACTTCTTCAATAGGAAAAGTCCAAGTGAACTGCCAGGCCAGGTCTTCTGGAATACAAACAATACAAGACAGGCTTTGCCTTCATTGGGGCTAATCAGTCGGGTTTTGCTTGGTTCCATTGGCACAGTGAGTACGGGACTCATGTCTGGAGAAACTCATGCCTCTTAGGGGGTTTTTTAAATACACAAAAGGTAACAGAAGGAAATTTTGCAAGATGCCTAACCACATGCTAATGCTCAAGGTAGCATTCCAACCCATTGTTCTTTTGTTCACACTGCCACTTCAGTTTGGATCCAACTATAGGAAAATCAGTCTTCACCCTGCTTCAATAGGAACTGTACAGCCTAAACTTCCAAGCTAGGTCCTCCCTGAGCCTGAACACAAGCAACCCAAGACAGGCTTCACCCTCCCTGGGGCTCATCAGTCAGGTGTAGTTTGGTCCATTGCCACAGTGAGCATGGGACCCATGTCTGGGCAAAATGTTGCCACTTAGCCCAAATCAAACACACTAAAGGAAGAATGCTTGCAATAAGTCCAGTCTCTAGCATGCTCAGGATATTATTCCAACCATCTGCTTTTTGCCCATCATGCCACTTCAACTTGGACCCAGCCATATGCCAATCAGTCTTGACCCTGTTCCAGTAGGAACAGTCCAGGCTGAACTGGAAGGCCAAGTCCTCCCTTATCCAGAACTCAAGAAACCCAACATCAGTTTCACCCTCATTGAGGCTCTTCAGTCGGGTGCAGCTTGTTTCCAGTGGTAAAGTGAGCACAGGACCCCCATATGGGCTATGTCTCCTACTGGCAGTTTAGTCAGTCCTTCGCTCCCTATCCTAGCTTTATTTTTAACCTAATATCCTAAGAAAAGTGAGAATGACGGCCACCTGTGTATGGATATTAAAGATGTGTTTCAAAACTTTTATAATCACTCAATTGACAGCTCCCTCTGTATTCCTGCTGTATTGGTGATCCAGTCCAGAATTTCTTGTTTTCTCCTATGCTTTTTCATGGTATTTTGCTCTTTACCTTGAGAGCTCTCCACTACATCTATCTTCAGCTTAAACTATAGCTTGCATGTGTGTGAGTCAAAGTATCGTAGCGTTTGAAGGTATATATTTCTCACATGATTCTAGGAATTTGTTCTTCTCTTTTGTTATGTGTTGCTGTAGTTAAACACTGCTATATAGGAAGGAGCATTGCATTTCTCTAACTTGCTGATAACTTTTGCAGCTTTTGTTTCAAAATGTGCCATTAATTTCATGTCAATGTCTACTGCAGGAGTGCTTCTGTGTTTGTATTTAATTTGCCTTAAAATCTTTGGTATTAATACTTTATATGGTCTTCCATGTGTAATGGTATATAGCTTAGCCATTAATTTGAATATGGTTGGTCCCAGACAGTTATGGCACAGTGAGCAAAAACAATGGGCTGAAATGTGGCATAGAGTAATTACCAGTGTCTGAAATTAATACAAGCATCATTCCATCACTTTTTTGTTTTTCACAGTCCGACTCCCTAAGTGAAATGGAAATATGCAAGTGTGAGCTCATTACTCAGTGTGACAAAGGCCTCAAAATTCACCTCACTGATTATGCCCAACAACATCATACATACCTGTATTGGCATCATACTTGTCTGGTTTTCCTTGTGGATGTGAAATATCAGTTTTGAATAGTCTGACCAAGCTGTGGTGGATCAAGACTGATTTGCTAAAGAATAATTTCCATTTTCCTAAAAATAAATAAGTGTCTAGAATGCATACAATAATAAAGAGAAGTGGCTGAGATTAGCACAATTTTTTCCTCTTTCACATTTTGTATTTTTCAATTAAGCACTCTAGCTGAAATGGATATGCCTGGATGTGGGTTCACGTACTTGATGTATCAATGAGCTAAGGCTGTGCTCTACTTAAGAGGTCCACCATGAGCAGCATATGTCTATGGTTACATGTGTTCTCTTGTAGAGGGGACGTTGCCTAGCAGCTTGGGTTTGATTGTCCTTGTTAGGACTGAGCCATCATTGATTTACATACAATTAGTCCCCATTTGAAATAGCACGATGAGCAAAAAAAGAATTAACTAGAATGTGGCCCACAGTAATGGCCAGTGGCTGTAAGTAAGTTAGGCATTTCAAAATTCACTTTACTCTCTATGGACATAGAGGTGGTATATTGTCTAGCTTGGAGAAGTACTTAATTTGTAAAACAATAAGTGCCAGGTCCCAAAGCTTTGCTTAGAACCCATGACCAGCACTATCAAAGGTTGGAGTGCCGAATTTCAAGGCTGTGTGGACTTGATTCCACGTCATGACTCTTTCCTACACCTTCAGACACGTCCTGCTCTTTTTTCTCAATTTTACAAATCCTTTTTCATACCTGCATTCTCTCTTTGTCACTGTTTCCCACCTTTCTCATTCTCCTTTATTTTTATTTCCCTTGCTCTTGGACAAAGCTTGATGTGGACTAATACATGCTTGTCCCCAAAAATGGAAGCTGGTGGACCTCACCTACAATTACCACCTCAAATTGAGCACTAGATTGGGAAATAGTCTTTCACTTCAATCTCCATTTGCAAGTCAGACACCATTGCACTATTCAACAATATTCGAGCATTGAAAATTGGAGCAACTCTCTTCAACACCTCATTGGCTGAGCAGGTGCCTTAAAGTACATTTAATATGACAAACATGGCTCAATTGCTCTGGGATTAAAGAACCCCTGATTTGCTATGTCTTCAGCTGGCCTAGTTCTTGCAGCAGCCTTGTTGTGACCTCCTCTTAACAGCAGAGTAGCTACTGTGCAGGGCTGAGAAAAGCTATCAGGCAAAATTAATTTTGCCATGAGTAACTTCAACACTTCTCTTCCCCAAAACAAAGTCTCCAGGAAAAGAGGATCATAATGTGTTTAGAAACCAAGTACTGAGGGGACCTTCATTGTTCAAGAAGCATCAGTCTGGCCTCTTTCTAATGAAACACCCCAAGAAGCAGGGAAGGAGCAAACCCCTTGAAGTGTTCTGAATGACATTGGAGCCTTTCAGGTTAGCTGACAGACGAGGGCCAGATTCATTTCAGAATTCCAGAATAATCAAGGACTATATAAGTGATTTTGATCTGAATACAGTCATCTGAAAACATTACCCGTTTGGATATTCTGAAAACATGGCCTACGTCTGGTCTCCTGGATATCAGAGACTACTGATGTAGACAACATCTATGAATAGCTTATGACATTCACAGTCCATTACCTATATAAGTTTTGGGCTTTGCTGTCATCAAAGAAACAAGAATGTTCCAGTATTGAATTATTTTTATCTATTACAAATATTGATTGTTGATGGATACAATATACTTAGGGGCAGATTTAGTACATTTTCTTGTGCTGGAAGGTGCCCTCTTTGGCACAAAAACTGCTTTGCAAAGCTTAGTGCTACTTTATGTCAAGGGTGAATTCCATGGGGGACACAAAATCATTCCAGAACAACCACCCATGATTTTGAAGCAAAGCCTGATCTACTAAAATACAGGGCTTTGCATCAAAAATGATGCCTACTTGAGTCAGGCCCAAAGTTGAAGAAATGTTTTTAATTCTCCTAACTTTTGGCACATTCTACAGCATATATCCAGATCCAGATTTACCAATCCTTCGCGCTGGGCTTTTGTGACACAAACTTGATGCAGAGTGTTTGGCCTAAATGTACTATCCAACACAAACCAGGATTTGCATTGGAAAGTATCCCAAAGTATTGCAAAGGTGTGCCATGCCACACTTTGTGCTTCTTTGTGGCAAGGTGGTATCCATGGGTGTTACATAAGCGTTCACATGTAGCCACCCATGGGTTTGGATGCAAATCTCTATCTTCTAACATTTTGAGAGATAGATTTGCATCAAAACGTTACACCTCCTAGGGGTAGACTTAAGGGGGAGCAAAGTTTTAATTTCTCCTTATTTTTCTATCTGTGCTGCATTGTCCAGCACATATAAAAAATAGGAAAAATATTTAATAATAGTTTTTGTAGTGGAAGAATCCACTTCCAGCGTAAAACCTATGCTTTCGAGAACGCAAACACTCTTTCACTATGGCACAAGTGTGTGTGTGTGTGTGTTGGCACACGCAAAAGTACGCCAGCCGCGGGGAGAGAAACTTTGTGCCATATCTTAATGTATATTGCATATCTTTCGGTCTTATTTTGACACAATGCAGCGAAGCAACACTGACTCGCATCAAAAATTAGTAAATAAAGGCCTTAATGTATCAAATGTTTTAACGTTTGTCTAGGCCTAGCGTTTTGTACTGAAAGAGTACATTTCAAGTACAAAACCAGTTCCAGACATTATACACCCATTTGTATTATTTTGCATAGGGGTGTGCGTGGCGCTAGGAAGCCTGTTTGTGCACCAGAGGGAGAGAGCAGAAGCGATCTATATTTAGTAAATATGACTCCCTGCTGCTCTCTGCTCTTTGTGGCATTGGATAATAAATATCAGGTTACAGAACTCAGAGTTTTCTTCTCACAGTAGATAGAATTGCAAAGGTCTTGAATTCGGAGTCCTTATTTATTAATAAAAGTAATAAACTCCATGTTTTGCCCTTAATCGATAAATACATTATTACTTAAAGAATCAAGCTCTGGGCTATTTTCTGCTGGTCCTTGGTGTCAACGTCGATAGCTAATAATGTTAAAAGATCTATCTATTACATTCGTTTTTTTCTCTGCTGCTTTCAATTCATAAAAGAAAGTATTATTTGTATATTGTTTCATTGGGAAGGGGTATTTTCCTAAACTATAGATGAGATACCGAACATAAAATGGTCAGCACCTCCAGAAGGCATATAATAACCACTCGTGAACCTGTTACCTGCCACAATTTGACACATTAAATTATGTTTCTGCAAGTTGCAGCCACTAGGACGTGCAGAGAGCAGTCACCTGAACTACAACATTGTTTATGAAATCGTGACCTCATAAGAGAGAGTGCAGTTCTGGAAATTAAGAATGTGCAGGCTGAGATGGAGTAGAGCTGACCCGCGCAGGCCTCCGTCCCAGTCAGTAGTCACTACTTTTCTCCAAAGGTCACATTCAGATTTCTACCTATTAATATTCATGAGGTGACCTTTGAACATCCCGTGCACAGCAAAGGGAGATGACAGTTCAGCCTCAAAACAAACATTGTGCGGTGACCAACCTGCATAGTAAACGCCAAAACAATAATTGAATTACACATGCTTAAAACTTAATTGTAAGTGAGCGATTTGTCGATTTTTTGGGACAAAATGGTATTTTGGGACTACTCAAAAAAAATTACGTCTGAAATCCATAAAATTAAAAAAATAATTGAATTTTTCAGAATACTTCATTTCAAAAGAATGAGTTGGTGGAGCAAGAAAACAAGCACATTGACATGCCAAAAAGCCAATTCCGCATCTCAAGCAGACCTAGCAACGAGTACACTTCATATTCTTGTTAGTAACAGCTGCACCCTGGTCTCAGTCGGCAAGCTGCAGGCCTCACTCGTTGAGGTCTCCCCACGCCGCTCGCGGTACAACTCAGCCAGGCTGCAGGAAGGCTTGGCCTTCATTGCCGCTCAAGCTCCCCTTTGTAAGAGTGGTCCAGGCCCGGCCGAGGGACAGGCCATGCCCATTCTCTTAACCGTGGCTCAGCGGGTGTCGTCAGGCCGCTATGCCGGCAGTTCAAGTCCAACACTAGCTGTTGAATGCTGGGGGCCCACGCCAGCCCACAGCAGGTCTCTGAAATAGTAAGTGGGGAGCAGGGTACAAGTGCGGCAGTATAATTGCAGGATGGATAGCAATGGACTGGGCTTGCAGCACTCAGTTCATTGCGACCTATGCAGTCGCCATCTTGGCAACAACCCTTGCCCATCTTTGTTATTGAATTATTCAAAGAGATGGGACGGTAATGTTTTGGATTCCTTCGATCTCCTTTCTTGAATATGAGCACGATGAGCTGAGTGCGACAACGACTTTGGTGGCCCTATCTTCCAGAAGTCATTCAATACCTCGGTCAGGAGGGGTGTCTAAAAGTCTACATCATCTTTGAATAAATCCCCAGGGATCCCATTAGGAACAGGTTGTTTCCTCAAAGGCCCTGTTTATGACCTCTGGTTATCATTTCAAATAAAGACTTAATTGAGCCAAGAAACAAGTAGGTAACAGAATTTAGAAGAATATTGACATTAAGCTTGGTAATATTTCTGTATACAAAAGGCAAGTGTGAGCAACTAAATCTAAGGTGCTCTGAGGTGTCATTTATTTTAAAAGTACTGATACTTACGTGAACATTGAACGTGGTGGGATTTAACAACACACCACAACTTGGACTGAGTGAGCCGGCCACTCAGTAGGGAAGGTGTGGGTATACCCCACAGAGATTTTAACATTGAATATTTTCAAGTAATGTGTTTCATATATGTGGATGCTCGAAAGGTAGACTCGAGAAATATTCCTGTACTTTCTTGGTGTGCCATGTAGGCCTGGCTCTTCACTGGAATGAAGTGGGTTCACCCACCTCCACAGAGGTATGAAAAATGCCCATGGTGATAAAGGCAGCTCAGAAAATCTAACTGTACGGGGTCCATCATTTTCATAGCATCTGTCATCACTTCTATCGTTCAGTCAATCTGGTATGAGACTATGCAGTACATAATTTGAAAAAAGTAAATAAGTGCCAGGGCAACTGCAGCTTGCACCACACATTGCCACTGCCATGCTGCAGTTTATAGTAATACCACAACTAATAACCATCACACTCCTGTAAGTGTGACAATTCAGCTATTCCAGGCCCCCAAAGCTATAAGAATGGATTGGGTGGCAGTTAATAGTCGTTTTTTAATGTATAATGGATTAATACTTGAATGTTGTTGTGGTCATCTAAGACAGTGCCACCTTATGGCAAACTGTCACAGGCACCAGTGTTGACAATTACCACCGACTCAAATTAAGCACTGAGACTATGGGGTATATCTACAAGCCCCTATCGCCACCACGTCACGTCTATGTGTTTTGCATTAAGCAGCACACATAAAAGTTACAAAACGCCATCTAAAGATTGTTTATGTGCATGAAAGGAGACCTTCCTGCACATAGACAATCTTCCCATCAACGCAGACACCCTTGCACTGTGGTGCAAGGGTGCCTGCTTTGGCGCTAGACTGCTAAATTTTCGCCAGCACAGGGGGCAATGCAGGGCTCCACCACATTGTTGTAAATATGGTGCAGCCCTGTGTTTCTAAAGTGGCAGCGCATGGCATTAAGGCAAGGCGGCTAACACCGTGCTCCGCCACTTCATTGTAAATATGCTCCTATGTTTCTTTGTATTATAGTGCTGGTGGCTGACCACCAATTGGTTGATTGGCCGGGGAAGGGGAGTTGCATTGTTTTTGTGTGGCATGGCTCGATGTAGTGCTTGGGGTGCTTGCTGGGGAGTTTCAGGGGTTGGGGGTGGTGCAGGTAGGGGAGCCCAATTTCAGTTACATCTTTCATGTCAGTCAGTAGTCACTTTACCGTGACTCACTCCCATTTCATTTTTTTTTTGTTAAATAGTTTTTATTGATATAAAAAGAAAGTACCAGAGTAATACATAGCATAAGAGGAGGAAACTAGCATAATAAGGAACCATATATACCAATACAACAATAGTAATAATTACATTTTAACAAAATTCCAAAAAGGTATTAGTAGATAATGACCTTATGCAGTAAGAGAAGTAAAATAATTATAGGCACATGTTTACACAAGTAGTGATATTTATATAAATTTTTTTATAGATAGAGAGAGGAAATTAAGGGAAGGAAAAAAGAAAAAAGAGGGGAGGGAGGTAATACAAATTAGTGTAAAGAAGGGTGAGAGGATAAGTAAGAGGTAAAAGGGAGCCATAATAAGTCAGCTTTAATTTTTTGAGATAGCATTAGCGCAGAAACAGTAGAAATTCTATGTTCATTACAAATAAGGTTCCACCATATTAATATTTTAGAATTATCTTTCCAGCAAGTTAAAATACCTTTAAAAGGAAGCGCAATAAAAAGATCAAAGAGTTTCAGCTTTAAGGAGCTATCACAAAAATCATCAGACAAGGAACCAAGAAAAACATTTTGAATTGACAATGGTATAGAGCATTGAAACACCTTAGATAACGTAGACCAAATGGAGTTCGAGAATTTAAAAACATTAGGGCAGTAATAATTAAATGTAACAATATGCCCTCTGAGGAGATACAGGAACAGCAAAGAGGAAGTGGGATTAATCTTATGAATAAAGAAGGGTGTACGGACTGCTCTATTATATAGGAAAAATAGGGTTTGAGTGATGTTAGCAGCTCTAGACGTGGTAGAGATTTTATACCATAGTTTGTCCCATCTTTGAGTCAAGAGGGTTCATGGGAGGTCCTGTTCCCAAGCTAATTCTACAGATGTTTTCTGTCTTACAATTATGGGGGTGGTTAGGAGTTTGTAAATAAAAGAAGCTTTAGGACAAAGGTCAGAGGAGATATTGTATAAAGGAGTCAGGGGAGCAAATAAAATGGAGTCATCAGGAAAATCCTTAAGTGAGAGAAACGATGTAAGTTCCATTGCTAATTGTGAGTATTGGCCAATATATGATGAGGGTAAGTTATAACGTTCTTGTAGTGTAGTAATGGGTATGACAGAATTATGCAATATCATTTGGTGAACATGAAGAATACCCTTTTCTTTCAAATGTTTGAAATAAAAAGATTTGTGCCGAAACTTAATGAATTTATTGTACCAGATGGAAGAGGCAAGGAAAGCTTGATGAAAGTTAGCACCATCAGTGAATAGAGAGTGCAACAGTGTTGAGAGTATTTTAAAATGGGGTACTTGTTAAAAAAAGTACAAATGGACATAAAACAAATGTCCTTAACAGAAAAGTCATGAAATAAGGAGCGCTCAAAAGCAATCCAGTGGGGTATCGGTAAATCATCATATTGTTTATTTAGGGCAAAAAATTGTCTAATTAAAAAAGCCGAATGATATAATTTAAAATTGGGGAAGCGCACACCTCCTTCAGTTTTTGGTTTAATTAATTTGGATAGAGCAATGCGAGCGGGCTTATTATTCCACAAAAATTTAGTGCAAAGGGAGTTAATTTGGTTAAAATAGTAATTTGAAATTCTAAAGGGTAGCATAGAAAGTAAGACTAGGATGAGAGGGCCAATCATCATTTTAACTGTGTCGAGTCTACCCCACCACAAAAGAAAAAGATGGGACCAAGAGGAGAGTAGGTTTTAGTGTTAATGTGCCGAAATTATGGGAAAGGGTTTGAGGAATGGTAGGAGAAAATCAAACGCCTAGGTATTTGAGTTTAGACGGACACCACTTAAAGTTAGTATCCGAAAACATGTGTTGGTAGCATAAGAGGTTTAAAGGTAAAATTTCAGTTACAAAAAAGTTTAACTTATATCCAGATATTTTAGAGTACAGATCAATTTCCTGTAGGAAGGGGGGAAGGGAGGTGGTAGGTTTTGAAAGATAGATTAAAATATCATCTGTAAAAGCGAATAACTTATTTTCATGTGAATTGTGTTGGAAACCTGTTATACGGGGATTATGATGAATGCGTTCAAGAAAAGGTTCAAGGCATAGAAGAAACAAAAGTGGGGAGAGGGGGCAACCTTGTCTAGTGCCTCTGTGCAGGTTAAAGTATGGGGATAAAAAACCATTGACAGAGACACAAGCACGGGGTTCTGAATATATTAACTTAACAAATGAAATACATTTGGGACCAAATCCAATCCGTTAAAGAGTTTTGAACATAAATTGCAAGTTTATACGGTCAAAAGCTTTCTCAGCATCCAAGGAAAGTGCAGCAAGAGGGCCAGGATATTTTTTCCCTAATGTAAGAATGTTAGAAAACATTCTTGCATTGTCAGAAGCGAGCCTACCTTTAATAAAGTCAGACTGATCAGTTTTAATAAGTAGGGGTATAACTTGATCAAGTCTAGAGGCAAGAATTTTCGCAAACATTTGCAATCATAGTTAATTAATGACATTGGCCAGTAATTTTGACAGAGGGTATGATCTTTAGCAGGTTTGTGCATAATTACAATAGGAGCATCTAAAAAGGGTTTAGTGACTTAATATCGAGAGACAAAATATCGACTACACAAAATATCGACGCCAAAATATAGAAGGACAGAATATCGACTCCCTATCTACAAACAGGTAAGCACTAAAATATCGATTCCAAAATATAGAATGTTAAAATATAGTTAGCTAAAATATCGAATTTTTTAAATGTATTAAAAATTATATAAAAGTAATTAAATATTAAAAACAATTAAATAAAACATACATAATATATTAAAAATAAGCTTAAAATGTAAACATAATAAAAGTAATGTAAAAAAAGTAGAGATTTTGTTGGATAGTGAGAGCGTAAAAATTACTATTCCCACTCCAGTGAGTGCAACAGTAGGGAAAGCGTTGGATAGCGTAGGGGTAAAAATTACTATTCCCACTCCAGTGAGTGCAACAGTAGGCAAAACGTTGGATAGCGTAGGGGTAAAAATTACTATTCCCACTCCAAAGAGTGCAACAGTAGGGAAAGCGTTGGATAGCGGGAGGATAAAAATTACTATTCCCACTCCAGTGAGTGCAAGAGTAGGGAAAACGTTGGATAGCGTAGGGGTAAAAATTACTATTCCCACTCCAGTGAGTGCAACAGTAGGGAAAACGTTGGATAGCGTAGGGGTAAAAATTACTATTCCCACTTCAAAGAGTGCAACAGTAGGGAAAGCTGTTGTAATAAAGTTACTTCACACCAGTGGAAGTTTGTAGTCTTTATTAGTGACCATCCGCTCTCAAACTGACTGGAGCTCACCTGAACATTCTAAGGTGAGCTCCCTCGGAACATACCACTTCCTGGTTGGGGGAGGGGTGTCGGGAGATACCAACTACAATATACATATAAGATTATAACACATCTCCCCTTGCAGGGATTACAAAACCTTTGAACAAGAATTCATTCAGTGTTTACAACTCTGTCTTTGCTCCATGTTTGTCCGTTGTCCAGGCGAACTACACTCTTACTTGTGCTTACCACAGTTTGAGGTGCTCCGAATTTGCTCGTTCCCGGTTGCACCCTACCCGGTTTCCTGACCCATACTTGGGAGTTGGGTTTTATCTCTACCTCTTTAGCTCCATGTTTCCCATCGTACCAATCTTTGTACTTCTGTTGATGAGACTCTAGACGCTTCTCAACACAACCTAAGTCTGGTACAACTCTTCTTCCTCCCCCCAACCACCTTGGGTTCATCTTGGTGCTGGGTTCCCTTCCTCTGAGAAACACAAACGGGGATATTCCTGTTACCCCATTGGGCGTGGTGTGATATGCCCATAAAGCTTCTCTCAACTCTTCTTCCACATTCAACCCATTGGTGATGGCCAGTTGTATTTGCTCTTTAATCATCCGATTCACCCTCTCCACTAACCCATTGGCTTTCGGACAATAGAGAGCAGTCCTCTCATGCTTTATGTTGAGTTCTTCCAAAAACTCTCTCATGTTATCAGAGACGAACCGCACACCATTGTCCGTTACAAGGGTCGCGGGGATTCCTTCATACACGAAGATGTTTTTTAGAAACGCAATGAGATTGGAAGTTGTGGTGGACGCTGTAAATTTACAATTCACCCAATGGGAAGTGTAATCCACCAACACAAACATGAATCTTTTCTGTGTCCCCAGTATGTCCATAGGACCCACAATGTCCATAGCTAGTTTAGTCCATGGAGATATGGGTACATTTATGGGAGCCAGAGGAGCACAGTGGATGACTTTGCTTTTGTCACTTCTAGCACAACTAACACACTCCTTTACTGCTCTCTCCACCTCCGAATCCATTCTAGGAAACCAAAAGCAACTCCTCACTTTGTTCTTAGTAAGGCTCCTGCCCAGATACCCTTCATGGGCCAGATCTATGACCCTTTTCCTCAGCCCTTCTGGAGGGACAATCTTCTCCCCCCTTTGCAGGCGGCCAGCTATGATGGACAGTTCAAATCTGACTTCCCAGAAATCTTTAACTATGTCAGGGACCTCCGATAACTTGTCAGGCCAACCCTTGACGATAAGTTCTCTCAACATACCCATGGCCTTATCTTCCTCCATGCCCTTATTCCATTCCGCATCAGTCAGCGAGGGGAGATGCACCGCGCAAATGGGGACATCTAACACTTCCTCACTGTAATTACCTTTGACGGGTAACCTAGACAAGCAATCTGCAATCACATTCTTCTGCCCCGGTAAGTACTCCATTTTGAAACTAAAGTTTTCCAGCCCCAGCACCCACTTGCTTATCCTAGGTGACATACTTTGTGCTTGTTTGGGGGAAAACATGAATGTGAGTGGTTTGTGGTCTGTGTGAATGGTAAACTTGTTACCCCACAAAAAGAATTTGAAGTGATGTACTGCCCAGAAACATGCTAATGCCTCCCTCTCGATGACCGAGTAATTGCGTTCTGCATCACACAAGGTGCGGGAGGCAAACGCTATCACTCTTTCCTCCCCATCACTTTTTTGGGATAACATGGCACCCAAACCTTTGTTGGAGGCATCAGTGGTCAAAATGGTTCTTTTGTTTGGATCAAAAGACCCCAATGCTGGAGATTCCAAAATGCACCTTTTTATCACTTCAAACATCCTACTGTGTTCTTCTTCCCACACAAAAGCCGTATTTTTCTTCAGGAGCTCGCGAAGGCCCACACACAAATCTGCAAAGTTCCTGACAAATTTGGACATGTACTCCACTAATCCCAAAAAGGATTTGAGCTCCTCCTTATTGGTTGGGTGTGGGGCCTCACTGACAGCTTGGATTAAACTATGCTTGGGCCTAAACCCCTCTTTGTTGATAGTATGCCCCAGGTAGTCTACAGATGTTACTTTTATCTTGCACTTGTCCAGTTGTACAGTTAACCCTGCCTCACTTAATCTGTGACACACTGCATGAAGGGTGGCGTCATGAGCTTCCTCAGTGTCCCCATACATCAGAATGTCGTCTTGGAAACAAAGGGTGTTCTTTACCCCTCTCAGTACCTGCTGCATTATTTTCTGAAATACTGAGGCTGCAGAGGCAAGACCAAAAGGCATTCTCACAAACATAAACGCCCCGAACGGTGACGTGAATGCCGTCAATGGTCTTGACTCGGGATGCAGCTCTACTTGGTGATAAGCCCTGGACAGATCGATAACTGAAAAATAACATGCCTTGCCCATGGTGCTCAACATCTCATTTATGTTGGGAAGAGGGAATCTCTCCACCCAAATGTTTTCATTCAACGAGCGTAAGTCCACACATAGGCGAATACCTTTCCCATTACCCT
The DNA here is from genome assembly GCF_964204655.1 of Triturus cristatus. Lineage (NCBI taxonomy): Eukaryota > Metazoa > Chordata > Amphibia > Caudata > Salamandridae > Triturus > Triturus cristatus. Next base: position 80,030,026 of record NC_140588.1, read on the forward strand.
TGGATGCTAGAACTAGGGGCGCAAGCCATTCGGTGGCCTCAACGGGTTGTATGACCCCTATTTCACAGAGTTTATCTAACTCCTCCTTAAGTGTTTCTCTCAAATGGAAAGGAACTGACCTAGTCTTGTGTACCACAGGTTTGGCTCCAAGTCTGAGTTTTATTCTATGCTGAAACTCACGTAGTTTACCCAATTTCTCGGTGAAAAGTTTGGGGAACTTCGTCTGTAGACTCCCTTCGTTACTACCTCTGTCAACCATAATCACCTGATTCTCACCATTGGGATCTAACCTGATCCCCAATTCTCTTTGGTGCTGCCACCCCAGAAGATTAGCCCCATGCTCTACTATGTACACAGTCCCCTTCGTGGACTTACCTTTGAAATCAATGTTGCTAAACAGCATGCCCACCAGGGGTATGGGGTCCCTCGTGTACCCTTCAGGTTTGATGTCAGGAGTCTCTAAACTCTCTCTTGACCCCCCCAATGACTCTTCAAAATCATGCACATTCACTAACGTGAAGGGGGAACAGGAATCTGCATACACTTCCAGGGGTTTGTTATTGAACATCACAATGCATTTAGGGTAATTTTGTTTTCCCCCCACTGCCATGCTCCTCACTTGGAATACATATTTTGCATGAGTTTCCTCACTACCACTAACCACATTCACCATGTTATTGAACCCTTCTCTGCACACTCTAGCTAGGTGTCCCCTCCTGTTACATTTTTTACACCTGACACTTCTGGCCGCGCACATAGGGTTATTTGCAAGATGGTTACTGCTACCACATCTATAACATTTTGCACTATGCCCTTCTCTACTAGCTTTAGTGGCTTGAGTTTCCTTCGTGTTCCATTTGTCAGACACTTTACAAACACCTTCACTTTGCTCATCCACTTGTACTTGTGCCACAACCTCTTCTTTGACTTTCATTTCTTTTACGCATTTCGCCGTATGTTCCACAGATTGCGCAATGGCCACCGCATCCTTCAAAGTGGGATTTTTAGCTAACAGTTTCTCCTGAATCCTGCTATTGTTTGTGCACCTGACCAGTTGGTCGCGTATGAGAGAATCATTGAGATCCCCAAAATCGCACAACTGCGTTAGACCCCTTAATGCTGCAATGTAGTTACTGATCGACTCACACTTCCCTTGAACTCTGGTGAAAAACTTGTGTCTTTCCAACACAACATTGACTTTATCCCCAAAATGTGACTCCAGCTTCATCAGTGTCACATCAAAAACATCAATGCCCTCATCATCCTCCAGCTCAGGTTCCGGAAGAGTCTCGTAAACTTTCCGACCATGTACACCCAGATTGTGCAGTAAAATATGCTGTTTCCTCAGAGCTGAAAACCTTTCACCTCCCATGGCAATGAGGTATGACTCAAACAGTTTGGCCCAATCCTTCCAGTGTATATCCGGGTCCCCACAGTCGTTCAAAAAGGACGGGGGTTGACTCATGCCAGGTGTTCCCATTGTGACTACGCTGACTGAACCCCCCAATATAAACAATCAAACCCGGGTAAAATGCGGGAAAATCTTCTTCCACAAAAGATGCCTGAGATACCCCTTATCGCTTAAGGGCCACTGGCTCCCTGTTCAGGGTACCTGATAGTTAAACAGAGAGCGTTGGATAGCGGGAGGATAAATTTACTATTCCCACTCCAGAGAGTGCAACAGTAGGGAAAGCGTTGGATAGCAAGAAGGGAAAAATTACTATTCCCACTCCAGTGAGTGCAACAGTAGGGAAAGTGTTGGATAGCATAGGGGTAAAATTACTATTCCCACTCCAGTGAATGCAACAGTAGGGAAAACGTTGGATAGCGTAGGGGTAAAAATTACTATTCCCACTCCAGTGAGTGCAACAGTAGAGAAAACGTTGGATAGCGTAGGGGTAAAAATTACTATTCCCACTCCAAAGAGTGCAACAGTAGGGAAAGCGTTGGATAGCGGGAGGATAAATTTACTATTCCCACTCCAGAGAGTGCAACAGTAGGGAAAGCGTTGGATAGCAAGAAGGGAAAAATTACTATTCCCACTCCAGTGAGTGCAACAGTAGGGAAAGTGTTGGATAGCATAGGGGTAAAATTACTATTCCCACTCCAGTGAATGCAACAGTAGGGAAAACGCTGGATAGTGTAGGGGTAAAAATTACTATTCCCACTCCAAAGAGTGTAACAGTAGGGAAAGAGTTGGATAGCGGGAGGGTAAAAAATACTATTCCCACTCCTGAGAGTGCAAAAATAGGGAAAGTAATGATTTATTTTAAAAATAAGATTGCATTAAATATCAATATCTACAGATGAAATATTACAAGCCCTTAAGCAGATGTCCCATCGTTAAACCCTGGGCATGGATGGTTGGTTTTGGAATTCTTTGTTCCCTATACATCACTGCTGCTCCAGCATCTCCTCCAAGTTCATGAATCGGCGTACTCTGTAGGGGCACTTTCGCACTCTATGAGGGAAGCAGTGCTAGTGGTGCTCCACAAACCTGACAAGGATCCCTTTGATGTTAGGATCTTAATACCTGCTGTCCCTTTTAAACATAGACTATAAAATTCTCATGAAAGTGCTGGCTAGATGATTGATACCTATTGCAACCCAACTAATAGATCGGAATCATAATGGTTTCATTCACCTTTTTGAACTTCCATGCCTTTTCGCGATAGTGGACTGGGGGAAAGACTCTGGGGGTAATTTGTGGGTGATGGCTCCCGACATAGTGAACGCTTTTGACACTCTGGAGTGGGCTTACTCGCAGGAAGTCCTCCACTGACTTCGGGTGGGGAAGAGATTCCTGACCTGGGTTTTGTTGCTTCACAACACACCAGTGGCGAGGGTGAAGATGGGAGGCTTCATATCTGAGCCACTACACGTTGAATGCGGCACACAGCAGGGCTGTCCCCTATCCCGGGTCATCTTTTCTCTTGCTATGGAACCTCTGGCTTGTGCACTACATGCTAGGGCCCAAGAGTGGAGTAACTGGGTTGAAGACCGGTGGCATACAGTTTCACTGTATGTGGACGACGTGCTGATCTCCCTTTGTGTGAATATGAGCAACATCCACCACCTGATCAACCTACTGCATCACTTTGGCAGGGCTACTGGACCTAAGGTGAGCTCACACAAAACCCATCTCTTCCCCCTGATAGCAGCTATGGGTGAGCAGCGACAGAGGGGTTTTCCTGCATCCCCCTTCCTTAGAGCCATGGCACCTTTAAGTATTTGGGGATTAGGGTGTACCACCCTGATAAAGACCTGGTTGACGGCAATATTGGGAGGGCTTTGACTGCTGCAAGAGGCTCCATTCCTTTTTGGATGGGCCTCCCACTCTTCCCTATGGGGCGCATAGCTATTTCCAAAATGCTTATACTCCCCCTAGTGCCATAATCCTCACAGCCATCCCAGTCCTTATGAGCAAAGGGTTATTTGTGGGGCTACTCTCAATTTTGATTGCACTGATCTGGGAAAATGGGAGGCGATGGGTAGTGATTACCGAATTATACACCCCACTTTCCGAGGGTGACTTAGAGTCCCTGAATTATGAGTATTATTATTCAGCTGCCAAATTACAGTGGCTTGCTGGTGAGAGAAGGAATGTTAGGCTTGGGACATTGGTTCGGGGCTTCATCCCGATCGGAGGTACTGAGATGGCAGTTTGTACTTATGGCGGTTGTCCCCCAGGGGGCTCAGTAAATCCTTATGCATGTGGCCAGTATCTGAGGTAATTATACTACAATGTGTTATGAACAGTCTTCTTATTCACCAGCCTTGCCACTCAGGGTAATGCCCAGCTGCAAGGCACTCCGGATGCGACATGATGTAATCCAGTGGACAGAGGCGGGCCTCATTACGTGGGGTGATCTTTTTAATTACAAGGTTCTATACTCCTTTGAGAGCCTGATGGATGACTGCAGCATTCTGCAGAGATCTTTCCTACCCTTTGCTGCTCTCATGTGTCCTCTGCACTGGGTCTGGCACAGGATGCATGATGAACCAGAGACATCCCAATTTCTGCAAACATTACTCACACATGGTGGGGCCAGATTCTCCCGTGGAAGTAAGTCCTCCTACCAGTTCATTGATCTGGGCCAAATCCGTGCCTAGTGGTGGATAGCCATGTACTGATAGTTAGCCCTCCCCCTTACAGCTGTGGCTTTCAGATTATGCTCTGGGATATTGGCTGAGCAGGACATGCTCCACAAAGCTGGTATGGTGGGTGGTGGACCTCCATCAGACCCTGACTGGGAAAAATACCTGACCGCCAAATCAGATGAGAGGCCACCCTAAACCTCTGGGTATGCTGTAATCTATCCTACTATATATTTTTTTTTTCCTTGATGGCTGGAAGCCCTAGGGGTGTTCCTCCATCCATCCCTCTGCAGTGCCACATCACCATGATATCTCACTATCACCGTCCCGGTGGTGCGCATTGAGGGCTCCTCCCTGTCCCTCCCCTCCCTTGCTCATTCTGCTCCCTGTTACCCACAGCATGAGATCCTCCTTCTCCGTGTTGGGTCTCTCCCCATGCGGAGAGGAAAAGGGTGCCTCCCCTGGTACCTGCCTGTTGTAGCATGCCTATGACTATTTGAGTTCTGTGATTCATCTTTCCAATTCTACTTTGTCTTACCACTGTTTAGCAATATACTATGATAAGTGCAGATTGGAATGTTTGACACACGATGCAAAGGCACCCCACTAGCGCCTGTGCTTTTATGTATGTCATATTTAAACAGGTGCAACATTTTTCTGACTGTATACTGTGCAGTGGCTCGAAGTCATGTTAGATGTATACGTTTTCCGAAATACAAATAAAGACTTATTAAAAAAGATATATAAGATTATGGGCAGAGTAATTTTGGATTGCTTAGAGGTTTGTGCCCAGGACAATAATATGGGGTCTGATTTGCAGTATGGATTCCAGTAAGGATTAAGCACTGTTGAACAGTGCCTACATGTACTTCTAATAATCAATAAATATACCCTTGCTATGTCAATGTTAATCACACTAACCTTTGAGGCATGATGATGGATATGGGAGTTGAGGACAATATTATTAATTTCCTTAGGGAACTTCAAAGCGAGGTATCAGCCTTTGTGAGGTATGGCCTAATGGGGGAAACCACTGAATTATTTTTGCTTTTACGGGGTATATGTTAAGGTTGTGTCTTTTATGTCCACTTTTATTTACTTTATATATAAACTGCTTGAAACCACATCTTGTCAACCTAAACGTCGATGCACCAAGCATAGGTTCTTGTTTATTCCCTGCCTTACTTTACGGAGATGATGCTATATTAATTACCAGGACAAAATCTGAGCTGCAGACGCTCCTTGAAAATGTTGTTAGCTTTATGAATGGACTGAAGCTAACAGTGAATCACTCTAAAACCCATATTATGGGACTTCAGATTTCAAGAATGTTCGATGGGGTAAACATGGCGGCTGTAAGCTAAGCGGTCGCAGCTGAAGTCTCCTCGGGCGTGAGTCTAGGTCTCTCTAATGGGGTCTCCATAAAGGTTTTTAATTAATTTCTCTCACCCCCACCCTGAATTCGTTTGGTACCTTCATTGTTTTTGCCCTGTTTGCCACGATTTCTCACCTTTTGTTACGGCGTGGCGAATGGCTCCTGAGCTCCGCGGTGAAACACCAGCGCTCCGAGCCTTGCTGTGGGAGGTCGTGGCTCGAGAGTGGCGACGCAGCGGAACTACATGCTTCCAAGTCTAGGCTTCAGGAGGCAGAGTCAGTACTGGAGATTATTCAACTGCAAAGCCGGACTGCCTTTGGACTCTAGCAGGAGTAGGAGCTGGAGAGCACGCTTTTCAGGTAGGGAGTAAGGAACCTGGTTTAAACATCAAGGCTGAGGCTGAGGCATTTGCTGGGAAGGAAGGTACGGACATTGCTAGCTATTTGGGGGATTTTCCACCTCTCAGTGTGTATTGGAAACATCAGGGGAAGTTTCTCGCTGTGGCCTGGGAGTCTGGAGAGCAAAGGGGGATCCCCTACTGTATGGAAGAAGGTGAAGTCTTGCAAGGAATAGGTCCCCCCATTTCCAAAGTGTGTAGATACACCCTTAGAACTAGGGCTGTTCAGCCTCTCTCCAATATAGATATAGCCTCATTAACCCGAGTTTCCCCCCTATTGCTGAGGTAAGAGTGTCAGCCGCACAGAAGAAGGGTGGAGTGGAAAAGGGTGTGAATCTTGAGACCTCAGTTGGAATTAGAGGAAGAGGGAGAGGCAGAGGCAAGAAATTACTGGCTCCTTAAGTAAAAATAACTCCCTCTCTTAAGTCTTACTACAAGGTTATGTCTACACCTACAACTTGGGGTTCCAATAAGGAAGGTCCTCCTAATACCAGCAGGATGCAATCGGACCAACCCCAGAATCTTCCGCAGTTCACGACCTCGGCTACGTTAACCGCGCCTCAGAGAGAAACACAGTCCCCCACTACACCTTGTGTCTGGACGGCTCAGCAGTGGCAGTGTTAGAGATCTCTGGGAACCATTTAACTGCCATTCATCCTACGGTTAGTATTTCAAACTGTTTTAGTGTTTTGGAGGCCCAAGATGTGCAATTAGGCTCTTGCCCAGAATCAATTAATCCAGCGACATCCGCCCAACATCTTCTTACTTCAACCCCAGGGTCTCTGGCTGATATCCTATTAGCTCTCAAGAACGAGATGGGGGATAGATTTACAGTCTCGGAGCCAAATCAGGCGGCAATTCAGGCATCCTGTGTAGTACTAGCCCAAATGTTGGAGGAGGTATCATTAAGAACAGATGTGTTAGAGCAGGAGATACCGAAAATCAAAGAGGCACTTAATACCTCCGCAACGGAAATGGCTAAGTTGGCAAGTCAGAACAGGGAAATGAAGGATGACCTAGAGCGCTTGGAGAATCACGCAAGGAGAAATATTTTGAGACTCATTAATTTCCCCGAAGCACTTGAAGGCGCTGATATTAGGGGGTTTGTGATATTGCTATTAAAAGAGACAGTATTAAAAAATTCCCCCAATATAGATCTTGCTCAGGCGATACAATGGGTACATCGGGACCCCTTTACAAGGAGTCCAGCGAAACAGAAGCCCAGAAAAATTTGCATAAACTTCCTTAAGTACACTGTTAAAGAAGCAATCTTATCCACAGCACTTAAGGAAGGAACTATAACATCGAACTCCTTCTCTAACTCTTTTACTTTTTCCATCAGGTCAGATGTGTGTCATATCAGTGCATCAAAACAGTGGGAGCTGGGCAAAAGAATGGAGGAATTGAATAGGGTGGAGCAGGGGCGCAATTGAGGTTTCACAGCATCACTTCGCATTATGTGGAATAACCACATTTACATCTATCGTTCGGTTGAGGAGGTTGATGCCCTCAACAATAAGATTAAGAAGGGTGCTGGGGAGTAGGGGGGGAATTGTGGAAGTAAAGGAGGTCCTGAATCAGTGAGACCTGGGAAATGGAACATAAAGTTTAAAGTTTTCTAAATTAGCCCGAGGGACTGAGGCCGAATAGGCTTATAGCCTAATAGAAGGGAGGGTTCCCTTGGGGGATGGGGTAGGCACGCAGGTGAGGTGGGGTGGTTGGTGAGGGGGAGCACGGGTGGGGAGCAGTGGGAATTAAAAAAAAATCCTCAATCACACCTTTATGTTAGGGCGGCTTTCCTGGGGTTCCCGTGTATAATCGGATGGTCCCCGCTAATAGCTAAACTGCCTCAATGGGTAGTGATGTCATATTTTTCTTGTGGAATATAAATGTGTAAAGATGCCCTCGTAGACAAAAACTAGCGATGAAATACCTAGAGCAAAGCTCTGCTCAAGTCTGTCTTATTCAGGAGACTCATTTGAGCCACCAGGAGAGTCGTATTATATTTGCTAGGTACCCCTGTGTAAAATATTTTTGTACTTCAGAGCAGACAGTTCACAGTAAAGGGTGGCTATTCTGATAAAACAAGGGGTGGGCTGTACTATTAAATCAACTAAAACTGATCAAACAGGGAGATGGATACTGGCTTTATTAGACTTTGGAGGATCAGAGCTAATATGTGCATCTTTCTATGGTCCTAATGTCGACGATCCTACGTACATCTGTAAGTTACAATCAAATCTGATGGAAGCAGTTTCGCCCATAATTATCGGAGGAGATTTTAATATCCTTTTTGACCCTCTAAGGGATAGATCTAATCAGAGCCACGATGTAGGGGCGCCTCGAGTGCGTCGAGCCTTGAAAAATATGTTCTATGACCTAGAGCTCATGGATCTATGGAGGGTAAAGATGGGCGACAAACAGGGTTTTACTTTTTATAGCAAGAAACATGGTCACTCTTCTAGAATTGACTATGTTTTGACCGACAGGCCCAGCATAGAAAATATGACTTCAATACCTGTTTTGCCTAGTCATATATCTGATCATGCCCTGTAGTATTTGCCTTAGCAGGAAAGAGGTACAACCTAAGACCCAGATGGACATTAAACAGGTCTATGTTGTTGGATCCAAAGATAGTAAGGGTTCTCAAATCTGCTTCCGTAGACTATTTCTCAGTAAATATCAAATCAACATCTATGGACTATGTCTGGGACGCCTATAAGGCTTACTTAAGGGGTTTGCTACACAGTCATATTTGCTCGAAGAACAGAGAGGAGTCACAAGAGCTACGGACTTCGGAGGATAAAATCTCTCAATTAGAGGTAGAAAGGATTCTGCTCAACCAGGGGGGCTCTGAAAGGCTGTTACAAATTCATAGGGACTTGGAAAATGCTCACCAGGATTATAGGGGTAGGCTAGATCAGAAATGTAAGGCACAATGGCTGACAAAAAATATGCAGAACTTCGGATATGGAGAGAAGGCAGGAGAACTTTTGGCTTGGAAAGCAAGAGTAGATCGTGCAAAAACCAACATTAATGAATTAATAATAAATGAAAGTGGGGAGACGTCGAGTAGATTGGAGGATATGCAAGCCCGCCTTCTTTCACTATTCTCGGAGCTCTATAAAGAGGAGATTGTACCAAATACTGAGACCCTTCAAACGTGGTTGAGGGAGAAATCCTTATCGACTTTAACAGCTGAAAGTCGTGAAAGACTAGATGTTCCAATCACTGAGAGTGAGATTTGTGCACAAATAAGTAATGTAAAAACAATAAATCCGCAGGTACGGATGCGCTTCCCAGTGAGGTTTATAAACACGTCTCAGAAGAACTGGTCCCGATAAGGAGTATTTTATTTAACAACTCGGCAGATCTCATTCCTAGATCTTGGAAAGAAGCAACTATAGTGCTTGTTTTGAAACCCGGGAAGGACCCCCTAAGGGCGGATTCCTATAGACCAATCTCCCTGCTGAATGCCGACTATAAAATCTTTATGAGTATTCTCGCAGGGAGATTGGTTAAAATTGCCTCTCAGTTGATCAATGCTGACCAAAAAGGATTTATACTCAAAAGATATATCCAGGAACAAACACACCAACTAATTATCAATATAGACATGGCCACGGTATGATTGGAACCCTTGGCCGTTGTGGCACTCGATGCCGCCAAGGCATTCGATAGAGTTTATTGGGTTTATCTTTGGAAGGTATTAAGGTCGATGGGCTTTATGCCCATTTTTATCCAGACCCTGATAAATTGCTATCTATGGGCCTCTGCAAACATTCTGTTGAACAGTATGTTAAGGTCTAGTTTTAATATCTTAAGAGGAACAAGACAGGACTGTCCCATCTCGCCCCTGTTGTTTAACTTCTATATAGAGCCCTTGGCACAAGCAATAAGAGCTGACGATCTGATTACCCCTTTTAGATCCCACCAATATAGCAGCAAGGTTGCTTTATATGCGGATGACTTGCTGTTCTATACAAACAATCCGGTGGTGGCAATACCAAGGGTTGAGGCTTTGTTAGAGGAATTTGGATCCTTGTCAGGGTATCTAGCCAACACCTCTAAAACAGAGGTCATGTGTTGGAATATCGATAACTGGGGGGGTAGAATGAGTCATAAGTGTAAATATCTGGGCATCACTATAGTTAAAGATTTTGATAAAATTCCTCAGATTAACTTGATCAAGACTATAAAAGAAGAAGACCGACTATTAGGTAGGTGGAAGAATCTTCCCCTAACAATTTTCGGCAGTGTCAACTTTGTAAAAATGGTCATCCTCCCCCAAATTAACATACCTGTTTAATGCCATCACCCTTCATTTTCCAAGTCCGGATACTGGTAAAATTCAAAGTAAAATAGTGAGTTTTATTTGTGCATATAAAGGTGCTAGACTGACATGGAAAAAGTTGAGACGTAGGCTCAGTAAAGGGGGGCTGGCCCTTCCAGACATAGGATGGTATTGTGTCACCTTTCAATTTAAAAATATTTTAATGTTACTTGCGAAGCCAGAGGAGTCATCTTGGGGCAGACTATTGGTTAAAATGACAAGGGAGGACGGTGGGGGAGACAGATGTTTTGTACAAATTCGGGGCACCTAGGTACTTCAAAAAGGTGCATTTGAAAGTACTTAGGGCTGCCCTTAGTCTTTGGTATAAGGTCAGATGTAGATGGGGGATCGGGCATTACTCTGCATTTGCTCCAATCTGGGATTCTCCGGGGACCCCGGTATGTCTGAAGGATAGCCTTGCAATACCAATTAGAATGGCAGGCATCACTACTTGGTCAGAACTTTTATCCTTAGAAGGAGTCCATCCATGGGAGGTTTTAGGAGCTATGATTGTAAGCAGTTTCTCAAGATTTAAAGACCTGCAATTAATCTCCTGGTTTGCAGCAGAAAAGGGGGACATACATGGAGATTTGGAGATGGAGCAAACTTTGCAAGAAGTACACCTTAAGAGAAAGGAAACATCAAAATGGTATAAGAAAATCCTGGAGGATAAGGAGGTGGAATACCCCCTGCAACATCTAGTCTGGAATCAGATCCCCGTAGATTTTGATATTGAAGAACTGTATGAATCATCTTTGAAGCTTCTTTACAAATATGTTAAGCCGGCTAGCCTTAAAAATAATCACTTTTTTGTTATCAATAGACTTTATTATATACCTGCAAAAATTGCTACGTTTGCCCCACTTTCCTCCCCCAAATGTCCAAGATGTGATCTTTTTAAAGCCAATGATATTCATATTTTTGATGAGTGCTCCGAAATTAGTACTTTCTGGAGGAGAGTCGAGGAAGCCTTTTGTGGCATTTTTGGAGTTAAAATCAAGGTAAATGTCTTTCTGGTTTTATTTGGGATGATGGTACATTCAGTAAAAAGCTGAAGCATTTACACAGAGGTCTGCTGTTATATCTTGTTTTAATTGCGCAGAGGGAAATTTGTAAGAACCGGAAAGACCCATTGCCCCCAAAGTTTAAAGATTGGACTAAAGCTGCGTTTGCTATAGCCCGTTTGGACCAGGGTGGAGAAAATGAGAATTGTGTGAACATCTGGCAGGCCTTACTTTCGTGGGGTAGAGGTCTGAGACTTGTATAGCTCTTCCCCATCCTATGGTTATACCAAGCTACCAACAAAGGGTCAGGTCTGGACTGGACCTAAGCGAATGCAGTAGCCGTGGGGCGGAAAGGTCGGAAGGGCGGCTTACTTTAAGAATTGCAGATGCTTATTTGGTGAGATGAGGACAAAATAAAAAATAAAAATGATAAAAATCTACATTATGATTCCAGGACCTAGGTTGAACAGGGAAAATGTCTTCTTTATTAACAGCAACAAAATTGTACCAGTTCCAACCTTCCCATATTTGGATGTGTTCTTTGATGAAAATGGCACAAGGAATCCACCTGGTGCTGCTACGGCAGCTAAGCTTGACTGTTTATGCTTATAACCAACCTACGATCTAAGCCTCTCAGGGAGCTTGTGCCAGTATATAAAGTCAAATCTTTAGCAGTCGCAACTTATGGCTCAGGAGTTTGGGGGTTTAAAGAAAATTTGGCCATGGGTACTAGAACATATTGCTTTGAGTCCCAAAGAGCACAGCTACCCATAGAAGCCATGCTGAACTCAGCCTCATTTACGTTAATGATCTTGGACATAGCCAGAGACTGATTTCAGTTGGACAAGGTCACCAAAATTCCCTGGCTAATGTACATAAAGAATACAAGTAATAGCCTTGGGTTCCCTGAATGTCATATCAGTCCAGAGGCAATTTTACAAGAACGAAAAGAAATTCTAAAAGATCACTTTTGGAGCTGGAAAAGGAGTAGAAGAGACTGTACAGAGAATATTAAAAGTACAGTTTGTCAGTCCAGTCCTTTAAATTATGGACTAGGTATGGAGTTGTACCTTATATGTGTAAATAATAACTACCAGTGTGTTCTGCTGACCAGGTTGAGATTAAGCACTTTCCACTTTATGGTCCCAGAGCTAGTTAGGTATTCAATGACCCTAGATGTGTGCAAGTGTGATGGTCATTCTACACAATCCAGCCAGCACCTTATGTTATTTTGTAAATTTTATCCTGGCATTAGAAAATGCACTTTATTATTGCTTTGCAAGCATAATAATGTACGACATTACAAACAAACCATGTATAAGCGTTACAATCACTCTCATCAGTGTATGCCTGACAAAAGTGAATTATATACAGTGTGCCATCAAGTATTCGTATATGGCTTTCAGAGAAATATGTTGGTCTGATGGTATTGTTACACTTTACATTTGATATTTTTGGATGCCTTTCAAACTTGATTTTTATCCTGGAATATGTATTAATTCACTAATTGTTCTTTTATTGAAAATTTGTATTTGTCATCTATGGTTTTCTGCCCGACTAAAGCTTTTTGATGATGAGGATGATGAAGAGTGTTTGGCCTGGCAAAGCATAAACTGAGGATTTAAAATGTAACACAATGTTTGGGGTTGACTTTACCCTTAAAAATGTATTTTACTCAAATATACCCTTTTTAGCAACATTATAATAATGAAAGACGGGGGTATAGAACGCTCTAATCTACAACATGCAGTTTGCATGCAGATCTTTGATGACAGTTCATGGGTCACTGTGCTATATTAGTAATTTATGAACTGTGAGTAACAACAGGATCTCTGTGACAAAAGAAGTAACCAACTGAGCTATGCACATAAAATACAGTTCTGTAATCTGCATGGTTAACTTTATTTGCAGCAGGCATATTAACCTTCTGCACTACTTTACCAAAATCAAAACTGCCACCAAACAAAATTCCGATCTCTCCTCAGCAGGTATATTAAGCACTTGTGTTTTTTTTTTGTTCTTTATTTTTTTGGTTTTATTATACTCCACCAACAAGTGTACAATTCAGCATCTGGCCTACAACCCCGTCAGGGCCGGCTATGCGACATTACAAATGTGTAGTTCACATATTGCCAAGGGTAAGGGGAATACACAGCATGCCGCCTACAACCCCTACGGGCCGGCCGCGTTGGGAGGAACTGTAAACTGTCAGCATGCTATTAGCGTTGTACACACGGAGCATTGAACAATATTAAGCACTTGTGTTATCTTGACATTTGTATTGTTGCCGAATAACAGCCGGACACACAAAGAACTCTGCAGCTGTGCTTTTAAACCCATAAATGAATCTAAACACAGCATCCCTGAGCTCAGCTTAGGTGGAAGGCAAATGAAAACTGGTTAGAAGGAGCCCCAGTGCTAAGACTGGTTAAGATTTCCAAACTTAATCCAATTTAACAGAAGTATGTGGGGGCAAAAAACACACCCCTATATTTTAAGACACCTCAAAATATAGAAACCCCAAAATGTTACCTCATACTGTTCTCTCACAGAACATAATTGAGTAAAAAGGCACCCAACCCAACAACAGTTTAGCAGAGTATCAAAATAAGAAAATATATTATTTGGACCACTCTAGGAACTTAAGTTCTAGATAAGGAAAAAAAAATGTTTTATTACAGAAATCTCAAAATCATGCAGTACAGAATAAATGCTATGAAGGCTCAAAATAGGAAGATAATACAGCGTAGTCAAAATCAGAAATTATTCTGAGTCCCAAATTAGGAGCAAAATCTAGAAAAGGTCAGACAGCATCCCTCATAAGACAAAAAGAAAAATCTCCAAAAATCTGGCTCATCCCCAGAATCAAGGGGTTCATGTACACAGTTTTGTAATAGAAATTAGCTAAACCACAGATTCAACCTCCAATGATCACATGCAACCATTCTTTAGTAATTCAGAATGATTGATGTCAATAAAATTATGAGTTAGCACTATCTCATTTCTAAGAAAGCATTCCGTTTTTCCGTGTCACTATCATTGGGAGATTCACACATGAGTAAAACTGAACGGAGCTACAGAAACAGTTCTTCAACTTCTCTACTAGATTAAAAGTTTCACAAATAAGTCTTGTAGTCATAATATTTTATAAGAAACATTACATCAGCTGTCTTTGGTCTTGCAGAGCCTGTTGGGAGAGAAGATCCACAGAAGATCATTGTTCTGTGGGGCAGGGATCTTTATGTTAAAGAAGCCCTCAGACAACTTGAAGGTGATATCTTCTATACCAAATCCAACTCTAATGAATACAACAATAGTATAGAGGAAACATGGAATAGACTTCACGATTGGCAAATCGAGGGGCTCCTCTCTTGGCACGAATTCTGCTTCCTCAAACGTGATTATCCTAAACTGCCAATTTTTTATTTGCTGCCTAAGGTTCACAAAAATCTCTTAGAACCCCGAGGCAGACCCATCATATCCTCCATAGGAAGTGTTAACGAAAATCTGTCAGTATATGTAGATCACTTCCTGAAAGATTATGTCATCCAACTTCCTTCCTTCATTAAGGACACAACTGACTTTCTCAAAAAAATAGATACCATCACATTGACAGAAGGCTCCATATTAATAACTATGGATGTCAGTGCCCTTTATACTGTCATTGACCACACTCAGGGTATGGAGGCTTGTTACTATTTCTTAAAAAAACGTGAAATAGGATTCAGAAACCACACTGTCATGCTAATAGAGATGATGAAACTCTGTCTACGCAACAACATATTTATGTTTGATGGTACCTTTTTCAAACAAATTCGTGGGGCGGCCATGGGTTCTGCTTTTTCTCCCAACTTCGCCAATTTATTTCTGGGGAAGTGGGAAGAAGAAATTATGACCAGTGTAGATCTCAAGGAGCACTTCACCAAGGTACATTTATGGTCCAGATACATTGACGACCTCTTCGTCATCTGGCGTGGCACAAAGGAAGAGGCTATTACCTTCATTGCAAAGCTGAATCAAAACAGCTACAATATACATCTGACATATAACATTAGCAGACATCAGGTGGATTTCCTAGATACCAGTATCGCGATCCAAGATGGCAAACTTATTTCCAAACTCCACAGAAAGGACACCGCAGGCAACAGCCTACTACATGCCCTCAGCTCCCACCCTGAACCACTCAAATGGAGCATCCCTTATGGGGAGCTTTTGAGAGCCAAAAGAAATTGCACTCAAGAGGCGGATCTCATACTCGAGAGTAGCAACATACTCCAACGGTTCCGTGATAGGGGATATTCCGAGGGGGTACTGACTAAAGCCCTTTCTAAAGCCTCGATTATTCAGAGATCAGAGACTCTGAATCCTACGCCCAAACCTATTGTCTCCTCACAACTTCCTAGAATAATAACTACCTTTAACCAAAAGTCCAAACAAGTACAAAAAATAGTGGCTGATAATTGGAAAATTCTAAAATCTGACTCCATCATAGGCCCCAAATTGACCAACAGACCACTTATAACGTACAGAAGAGGCCGCAACTTAAGGGATATGTTGGTGAAAAGTGACATCTCTGATAAAAAGGGCCAACATATCCAAGGACTTAGTGGATTCTACCCTTGTGGGCATTGCAGGGCCTGTCGGTCTAGTGTGATGGTTAAAGACTTTGCAATACCAGGGACCAATACCAAAAAACAAATCAAACAATTTTTGACTTGTAGTTCCACTTATGTGATCTATATTTTGGAATGTCCATGTCACAAAAAATATGTGGGCAGTACTTCGTGCATGGCTAAGAAAAGAGTTCAGGAACATTTGAGGGCTATTAATAACAAAGACCCCAAATATCCCATTGCAAGACATTTCCAAACCGCACACCAATCAAACAATGACCTCTTAAGATACTATGCAATTGAACAGGTCAATGTTGGTAAGCGGGGTGGGAATCGCGAACTTGCCCTCAGAACAAGAGAATCCAAATGGATATTAGAATTGGAGACCAAATTCCCTGGGGGACACAATTTGGACGAGGAACTTGCAACCCATCTGCACACGGAGTAATTGTACATAGCTGCCTTCTAAATTGGTCCATTGTATTCTTATTGTGTCCTGATGTTCAACATGTAATCTGAGTGTTCTTGCAAACTGATTGATGATGATGTTTTTAATCTATTTTAATCACTTGTTCTTGTTACCTCTTTCTAGGAGTCAGCCGGGGGCACGTCACTCCTTAGAAAATCTGAGCACTGCACTGACCTTCACATGTCTGAACTGAATAGAAGACTGTCACCTCACCACGATAAGTTAAGAAACACACCTTCACTTTTGTTATTTTAAACCCCCCCCTTTTTTTGATTTTCCTTGATCCTTGGATCTAGATGCACTCTGTTTACCTTGTTGGAACATCCCTAGTAGAACCTATTTTGATCACCTCATTGGAGGATGGATACCTTAGATACTATGAGATTTAGCCTGATCACTCATCAAATCTCAAATTGACTCTTTTCGGGAACTAGACCGAGTGCAATTTGCTTTTTGTATATATGTGATGCTACGACATAGGCGCTTAACAATAAGTTATTCCTATGCACTCAATATGAGATGGAGTTCAGGTTTCTCATATATATTGATTGAATTCACTGTTTTGATTTCTAAATTTCTATGATGTAATAGAGATTTAACGCAAAAGAACTAGTCAATAATGGCCGATGCATTTTCTTGAATGTCAGTGTCCTTCCACTATGTTGACTATACATGGTGATCATTGGTGTTTGCATATAAGATGTTCCTGATTGGTTTGTGGTTAACGTGTGATCAAGGCACTTCTGTGCTGAAACGCGTAGCGTTATCTTGTGAATAAACTCCCACTAGCTGTACCTTTCTGAGAGCGTGTTTTTGCTTATCGTAGCAGGAAACTTTATTGACTCTAACTCGGCGGTGGGATTGGCCGAGTGCAACACGCCACCTGACAATGGGATATGGATCCCGGAAACGAATCCTCTTGTGAAGCGACTGAATATATATATATATATATATATATATATATATATATATATATATATATATATATATATATATATATATATATATATATACACTTAAAAAAACATAGGTTTCACACACGTTATAGTTGGGAATTAGCATTTAAAAAACCTTGCAAATTCACTTAAAAAACCATAGGTTTCACACATGTTATAGTTAGCTGGACAATTCACTCGTAAAAAACCATTGAAATTCCCCTGTTATAGTTAGTTCAGAAAACTGTAACTAGGGTCCCAAAACTTGTTTTCCCGAACTGCTGAACGGAATTATGCCAAATTTGGCAAAGAGGTAGTCCTCAGTTCAGACTCGTGCCTTTTGCTTAAATGGTGTAAATCCGTTCAGTAGTTCCTGAGAAAATGACATTTAAAAGTACACATATATCTATGGCCTCAGAGGATCCGCATAACGTAAGAGCACCCAGCGCGCACCCTGCCGTGCACAAGCTGTATTCTAATTGGCTGTCAACACTCCAAATCAGGAAGTGTTGGCAGCCATCTTGTGCCTCAGTAGAACCAAGGCACAAGAAACCTAAAAAACAAATGCGCAAAACGCGAAAAGGGGGCAGGGTAGAAACACCTTGACCCCCTAGGCCTGCTTAGGGGGTCCCACAAGGACCCCCAGGGCCCCAATTTATATATTTTTTTAAAATTGGCAAAATGCGCACAGGGTGTGCGGATCTTGCAGATGAAAAAAAAATGAAGAGCGGTCACCCATGCTATATTATTTATTAGCCCCCGGGGGGGCCAAATCCCAGAGGCAATACAATAGTTTAAGGCCCCCCCAGCCACCCCCGGGGCTTTATTATAAATTGTGCGGAGGGGCTCATAGCCCCCCCAGCCCCGGGGACCGCCACCCCCGGGAATTTTTTTTTATAGAAAAAAACCTGTGTGGGGGGGCTTGAGGTCCCACCACATGCCCCAAGGACCGCCACCTCCCCGGGGCACTACATTTTTAATTTGGGAGTCCGTTATGGACCCCCAAGCCCCGGGGACCACCACCTCTGGGGCTTTTCAAATGATGGGAGGGGGGCCGTGCGGCCCCCCTCCTGGAGCCCTTGATGGCTCTGGGGACCGCCACCCCCCAGGGCCGGTTCCTGCACTGTCCCGGAGTGCCCACCCCCGGGACATTGCCGTTTGCAATGGCAGGGCGGGAGCCTCACGGCTCCCACCCTGTCATTGCAAACTGCTTTGCTATTTGGAAGAGAGAGCAGGAAACCTGCTCTCTCTTCCAAATGGCAAAGCAGATTTCTTTTCCACATGGGGAGCAGCATGTTAGCTGCTCCCCATGTGGAAAAGCGATGCTGGCTCCCGCAGGATGCAGGGAGCCGGCTGGGACCGTGGGGGGATTGGGGACCCCCCCACGGTCCCCAATGGAGTGGGCCAGCCCCGGGGGATGGGTCCCTGGGGCCATAAGTGGCCCGGAAAAGGGGCCACGCAGCCCCCCTGCCCAAAAGGAAATTAAAATTTAAAAAAGGGCCGGCCCCAGGGGATGGGGTCCCTGGGGCCATAAGTCGCCACAGGAGGAGGCAAGGCAGCCCCCCTCCAAAAAAAAAAAAAAAAAAAGGCCCATGCCCCGGGGGATGGGGTCCCCGGAGCAGATGATGGCCTCAGGAGGGGGGCCACGTGGCCCCCTTCCCGATGTTAATATTATTTTTAAAAAAATTGGGGGCAGGCCCTAGGGGATGGGGTCCCCGGGGCCAAAACATTTGAAAAAGAAGGGGGGCTACACAGCCACCCTTCTTAAAAATAAAAAAAAATAAAAACGGGATCGGGAACAGAGGCCACGCCAACTAATTGCACTGCTCTGCAAACGCACCCCCTGGTGCGTTTGCAGAGGGGGAACAAATTCCCCTTGAATACTGGGGGTCCCTGGGGGCCAACTAGCCCACCAGGTACCTCCAGTACGTGCCAGGGAGGTGCGTTGCAGAGAGGTGTTCTGAGGCCACACCCCTTTTTACACCTCTCTGCAATGCAGCTCTTTTGCGCTTACTGGAGGTAGCTGGTGGGCTAGTTGCACCCCAGGGACCCTCAGTATTCAAGGGGAGTTAATCCCCCAACTTAAAACGTGCCACGGGGTGCGTTTGCACAGTGGTGAAGGGAGGGGGCGGAGCCTGAGTTCACATGTGTGCAAACACGCCCTGTGGCGCGGTTTAAGTTGGGGAATTAATTCCTTGTCAATACTGAGGGTCCCTGGGGGCCAACTAGCCCACCAGGTACCTCCAGTAAGCGCCACAGAGCTGAGTTGAAGAGTGTTGTTTTTGAATAATTAAACAATGGTTGATTAGTTGATTTAATTATACAGTTTAAAAACTGAGTTTTATATGTATTTTATATTTTAAATGCAATTGTTTTATTTAAGAATGTTTTTAATATTGATGTTTCATTTTTATTTGGTTTGTTTTTCAATTAATATCTATAGTTTTTTTTGGGTAGTAGGAAGGGAAATATAGTTATATTTAACACGTCTATCACAGTTGCTGAATTGGAGGAGACCTTATCACAGGGTATTTGTCTGAATGCCCCAGGCCCAGATAGGGTGCCTCTTGATCGTTTTAAAAGAAACCCAAATTTATGGGCACGTTTACTAGTGAATGTTTTTAAAGCAGCTATTATTGGTCCTCTGCCCCAACTTGAAAGGAGGCAATAGTGGTCCCAGTTTTCAAAAAGGCAGTAGGAATGGCCGGCATGCTACAGGCCCATTTCATTGATTGATGCTATAGCTAAGGTATTGGACAGGGTCGTCTAGAAGATTGGGAATCCACTACAGAGTTCCTGTTCAATACACAATACGGCTTCAGGTGGGGGATGGGCATGACCGAACAATGTCTCAATTTGTCCATAATTTTCAGTATGTACGTGAGGGCCAGGAAGGGTTACATCCACCTGCCATTTGTGGATTAATCTAGCACCTTCAACCCGTTAACTGGGACAAACTGTGGGCCATGATGGAAGGTATGGGCTTTGAAGAAGTATTAGTAACCCACAGACAGAGGATGTCTGGCAAGGGTGTATTTCAGCCCCATTCCTGTTCTTAATCCAAACAAATGAACTGGAGGCTTTTTATTAAGTAGGGAGATGGGTTTTCCCAAAATCAATAACAGATCCGTTCCTTATTATCATACACGGATGACACCGTTCTAATGGCAAGGACAGCTATGTGCCTGCAGAAATCTCTCAATTCCTTAACTGATGTTATGTCTTCCCTTGACCTTAAAGTCAATTCTATTAAATCATATATAATGGTTTGTGACCTTAAGACCACAAAAACTAAAACTTTTGTTGTACAGGGAAAGAGAATTGAAAAGGTAAATTATTTTTCTTACCTGGGCAACTTATTTAACAATCAAATGACGTAGGAACCACTTTTAACCACTAGAGCACACCAGACAAGTAGGGTTATGGATGCTTTATTTCGCTCTGCATGTAAATCAGGGCACAAGCCTGGGAGGGAATTAGTCACTCCCTATAGAGCTAAATGCATTTCCACCGCAACCTTTGGGGCCAGTGTTTGGGGTTATTCCAAAAGCCAACAACTCCAAGTTGTAGAGAATCAATTCATTTAAAGTTTACTGATGACACTGAATAGTGCCCCCACCCTTTTCTGTCAAAAGGTACTGGGGATAGAGCTTACAGAAGACCACATAGGCTGTACCCCGCTGCTTTTATGGGCTAAGATTTGGCTTTAAGAGGATCTAACATTTTCAAGGGAAGTCATCAAAGATTGTCTGAATTCAGGCAATGCTTCAATGAAATACTGGCTTCATTATCTGAGGGAAAAATGCCACGAAATAGGATTGGGGCACTTTTTCGAAAATCCTGAAAGCATCCCACCAAATGCCAAGGTTCTCATTAAAGAAGTGTACCGTAATAGGGGCAACATGCAGAATTACCAGCATGGCGAGATGGGCACTCCCTATGTGTTTCCCGCCCCACTGCAATACTATAAAAAAAATTCCAGCAACTGCCAGACTAGATTTTATCTAACTAGATTACGTCTATACACTGTGCACTTTCTGCTCGCATTCCAGTGCCAAGGAGGGTGGCCGGATAAGCTTATCTCTTGCCCGTACGATAACGTTTTGAGCCAAAGCACGATGCACTTTTTATTATTATGCGCTTTATATAAATCAGCGAGAATAAGAATGTTACTGCCGCTACTAAGGAAGATTCGCTCCTGCTCATATATTGATGGTTCTAATTTCTTGCATACACTGGCCTCTGTGGATATTTTCTATTGCAGTAGCCAACTTTACAAAAGCTTCTATTGCAATTAGAAAGTGTTATGAGTAAAAGACACACTCAATTACTGGTGAACCATCATGCTGCTCACATTGACTATTGCTTGTAAATAATGTTGTATTGCTAGAATTTTAAGGACTTGTTTTTTAACTATTTTTATCGTGTATGTTTAATGAATTGTAAAATTGTATTGAAACTGTTAAACTTTTATGGTTCTTTGAACAAAAACAAATATATTCTTGATTCTTGAGTTATATTTAATATATTTATATTAATATTTTAATGTGTACTTTTTGAATTTAATGTTATTCAAATTATCTTTAACAAATATATATTTTTTATCTTAAATCTGTTTACATAGTTTTCTTTTCTTTTATATTTAAATGTTTTCTAAAAAGGTTTAGGTGTTGGAATAGTAAACAAACTTCTTCAAAGTCCAACACTTTCCTTACTGAAGTGCAGTTTGGAGTGGGAATAGTACAGCCAAGACCTCCAAAAGTCAGACACTTTCCCTACTATTGCTAAGATTGGAGTGGGAATAGTAACTCCAACCCCTTTAAAGCCCTATACTTTCCCTTCTCGTCCTTGCATTTGAGTGGGACTCTTCATACTGAGCCATCCAAAGTGTAGCACTTTCCCTTTTGCTGCTCAGATTAGAGTAGGAATACTATATCTAACCCCTCCAAATTCCAATATGTTCTCTATTATTCCTCAGATTGGAGTGGAACCCGTCCAAAGTCCAACATTTTCTATACTATTGCTCAGATTGAAGTGGGACTACCAAATCTAACCCCTCTGAAGGCAAACTCTTTTCCTGTTTTAGCTTATGTTGGATTGGGAATATTAAATATGACCCTAACCATAGCAGTTAGAAATTATACTATTACCTGTCCCCCAGGCCACTCATGGCCCGATTCCCATTAAATGCAATTGATATAATGTTGTTTTTAAAACCTGATAAATTAAGCCAAGAGAATGTTTGAAATTGTCACATTATATCAGGCTCTGGGGGATATAAGATCAATCAGCTGAAGATAGATAAGTTATTAAACAATTACACCCTGAACAGTTTCCTTCCCGAAGTTCCTAGCTGCTGCAATTAAAATCTAAAACCTATCTTGGTATTCAATTTACTAATTAAATATAAGATCTTTATTATTTAATTTTTCAACTGTTATTAGCACAAACTAAAGCATTACTTTACAAGTAGAAGATAATGTCCCTGACAATTTTTTGTGAGTAGCCTTGATTAAGAAGCCTGTCCTCCCAATGTTAAAATGTTTTCTGCTGCCCACTGCGTATTTGACACAAATGTCTTTAAAGAAACTTGATTTGGTAAATTCTTCCTTGCCATTGCAAGACCCTCGACCTAGGTTAGCACTTAAAACTATACACATATATGATGAATAAAGAGGAAGGGCACACCCTACCTAATTTTAAAAATTATTAATAAGGTTATTTTACACAACACTCTTTTAGGTTTACAGTGTCACAAGAGGTCACACCTTGTCAAGAAAATGAACTGATACAGATAATGCTGTAAGGCAACAATATAAGAGATATACTATGTTTAGTAAAATCTCCTAAAAAGTGCTACATAGGATGCTCCAATGGTTACTTATTAGGAAAACTAATTTTATTAATCAATCAATCAATTAGTTCTTGTAGAGTATGACTTGTTCCCCAGGGGGGTCTTGAGGCTCTGGGGTTTGGCGAGCCTCGGTGGAAGAGCCATGTCTTGAACATCTTCTTGAAATCTTGAAGTGATGGAGAGGTGCATAGGTGGAGGTCGTTCCAGGACTTAGTGGCAAGGTAGGAGAAGGAACGACATCTGCCGTGGCTCCGTCGAATGAGGGGAACTTCAGCCAGGAGAAGGGAGGAGGAGCGGAGCTCCCTGGCCAGTCAGAGAAATGTCAGGCAGTGATGTAAGTGGGTCTGGTTTTGTAGAGGGACTTGTAGGCATGTGTGAGACGTTTTAATAGGCATCTTTCCTGGACAGGGAGCCAGTAGAGAGCTTTAATGAGTGGGGTGATGCAGGTTCTTCTGGGGAGGGTGATGCTTGATGCTGTGTTCTGGATGATCTGGAGTCAGTTTAGAAGCTGTTTGGTGTTTCTGGCATTGAGTGCCATGCTTTAGCCAAGGCGGCTGGAGAATTTCAGATTCCAAATGTTAATACATCAACTTGCCTTGAAGAACACTCTTTTAATAATCAAGAGGTTATTAACTCAAGGATGATTGCATGATCGACATTAAATGGGTTCTTCAGAATAACAGATTTTGATATAGAAGATAGATGGAAAACATAGTCTGAAATTGAGAGAAGAATTAGAAAAGAAAATAATTTAATCTATCGGTCCTTCCACATTCTTCATCTCTCTTACAGAGAGCTACATTTGATAAGGAGGACCTGATTTTTAACTTGGTCATAAAAACTACTATACAGGAGCTTTAGACTTCATGGCCTACAAGCCTCACTCCAGGAGATGGAGCGGCTGCTGGGACACACTGCATCTCGCTACATGAGCGCTCTAGTTTTACAGCGGCGCTGGACACAACAAACAGGAACTTTGGACTTCATTGCCCACAAGCCCTAGCCCCAGCCCAGGAGAAGGAAGGGTCAGATGGCCAAACAGCATAGCACTATATAAGTGCCCTGGTTTGCCTGCAGCACAGGACTCACCAAGCTGAAAACTCTGGACTTCATTGACCAAAAACCCCAGCCTATGACAAGGAGGGGCAGCATTTCTCTATATAAGCACTCTGATTTCTCCACAGAACCCGGAATGAACATAGGACGTGCCTGGGCACATGCCCGGGTGAAGACCGGGCAAAGAGCCGGCCTATCTGCTGGGCCCCTCTCCTCATTGTCTTTAGGATTCCTGACTTACCTTCCTTTTTAAGCTATTTAACAACCCCTTTCCTGCAAAAGCAATCAGTGGACTTGTGGGGTGTCTGCTTTTCTTCTTTGGCTGATTTGGCACTTATTTTTTGCTCTCTGTACTTTTTTGTCCTTCGTCCCAAGAGTCTGTCTGATTGCAGGTGGTGTCATGGAGAAAGCCGAAAGTCCCCTGCTCAAAGGTGGGCATGGAACCACACTGCACCACACTTGATACATTTTTTGTCCATCAGTGGGTATTATCAGTAAAGCAATCAACCTATCTGAAAGGTGCATTGTGTTAGATACAGGACATTTTACTACTTCTCTGACTTCTGTCATTTCTTGCACTGAGTTCCCGACACCGGCAGGTAACTCAAGTGTGTCTATTGCCATCAGTGAGGGAGAGACCGCCGTGCCAGCACTCTCTAGGCCAAAAAGGGTGCAAATTAGCAGTCCAGCTCCCAAGCGTGAAGGGAAAACAAAGTGCATGTCTTCCCATCCTGAGGTCTCTCCCTGTAATTGCAATGCACTCATTTTCAGATGCGTCAATGTTAGTCTTAGATAATACAGGTAATCGAAATATTCAAAATTGGGACCCTTTACTTGAGAAGCTCACAGCTGTTTTTAATGAGTGTCTCGGGCCCTTAGTTGAGAGAATTGTTTCCTTGGAATCAGAGATTCGTAAGCTTTCCAAATCCAATCAAACACCTGAGACTCTCAGTGCACCTTATGGTTTGTCATCAGCATCAAGACTTTTGAAAACAAAGCCAATTATGTGTCCCAGCTGCACTTCTAATTTCTTTGGTTTACCACATAATACCACTACAATAGCTCTGCCAGGGAACCACTCACTATTGTGTAGCTCCAGCTCAGCATTGTGTGTGCCAAACCATCTCATTCATGTGTCCTCTGGAAGTATAGACACCAGCAACTCTGCTAATGTTTTGCATTTTTACATTCTCCTTGAAACTGTTCTTTCTGTGTGTTGTCACAAAATTGGCTGACACAACAGTTGAATCCACTTTTCAGTTAAAAAGCAAGGTTTGTCACTGGCCTAGAAGGCACACTAGATTTAGTGGCCAAGGTTATGACAACATCTTACTTATTCGTAGGGTTGATTAGATTGGGCCATCTACGAAGTCATTTTGTGGCAACTGCTTTATTATCAATTTCAGACTCTCCAACGTGGCTAGATAAATACTTTTTTCACATTCATCGAGGGCTACTGGGGCAGAGACCATGGCTATTGTGCCCTTTGCTTTTTTAATAGAATTTAATATCCAAGCAGGCCGCTATTAATTGTGTGTTACAAACAGCTTGTTCGGCCCTTGGAGAGGTCATTATTTTGTGCAACAACCAATATGAACTACTAACAGATCTTAATGACATGGATTGACGTCCAAGGTCATCCCGAACCTCAGTTAAAGATTTTTGTCCAGTTGGTAAACCCAACGTTCAATCTAAAATCTTGCCTTTTATGAGCATATCAACAGATACTCATGCCACCCTGGTCTTATCCCATTGTGAGCTCCCATCAGTCGCTGATGCATCTACTGCTTCTGTTCCATCTAGTTTGTCCATGGACAGTTGTGGACTTCCTTTAAATCTAATCAGTTGGAACTTTGCAGGCTTCAATGCTAAAATGGGGGACCAGGATTGGCCTGCTTAAATGCACCTGGTTGATTTTATCATGCAACAAGAAACCTGGTTTTGGACACAATTACTTGGGATGGATTTTAAAGCTCTTTTATTCCAGCAATTACATTGGAAAAGGGCTAGTGTTTGCTTATTAACCTTTGTCTGCAACTCTATGGCTTATGTAATCATCCCCGTGCCTTTCAACCATACTGATATTCAAATCTTCTGGATGTTTGGTTCTGCCAAGCATAACGTTTTTATTGTGAGCTTCAATAATGCTGTTTTCTCAATTGATAAGGGCTGTAACATTGATAACTTGTTTTCTGCTGTGCAGTGTCTACAAGATAGGGTCTCTCTTCTGTTAGGTGGCCTAAATGTTTTATCAAGTCAAACTAGGCCGTAGTATAACATTGCCTTCACCCTTCGATCTATCCCGGTTGGGATCTCTAATTCATAATGCTGATCGTAGGGGTGAGCAACTTTTCTCTTTCTATTTACATTTAGCATATTAAATGCCATTGAACTGGTGGTTGACATCCACAACCAGCTTCCCATCTTTTCTGGGTGGGACAGAGGGTCGATCATTGATTACTTTTTTGACGCCCCCTCCGTGGGTGAATTTATGAATTCTGTTACCATCTCGCCCAGGTCGCATAGGGACCCAATCCAATTAAGCTGGCCATCTCTTTCCCTATTACCAGTAAACCTGTTACAATTGATGGCTGGAGAAACCTAACTGTGAACATAGGGCTAAGGTTAAGTTGGCACAAGGTGAACATTGTTGCATTGTTGGTTACAGTGGTGCACTCCAACTCGGTTTTGTTTTTTAATTACCTTCTATCATTAGATCAGCCTAGGAAGTTGGTAGTGGATGCCTTTGTATAACTATATATATTTTCCTCCACTTTATTTTCTGGTTTTCAATCTTCACATGCATCCAATACATCGAGAGTGAACATGTAGCCAATACTTGACTTGTCTATGGCAAGTCTACCACTGACTTCATCAGGACTAGCACTGCTATCATAAATGGTCCAAATACCGTGTAATTACATTAGTTGCTAATTTCCAATTCCCTTATATTATATTGTGGCCACCCACCCTAGTCATGGGCAATTTCTTCAATTCGAAGAAAATAAAGTGGAGGAATACATCTAAATCAACATTTGAGGAAACTTTCAATTGAGAAACAGAGCTCTGGATTCTTTGTATGTGATTGAGGGGCATTTCTGTCCTCGGCTTCAAAGCGTGAGTGGCCACTTCCCTTCCCTTGAGCACCGTTTTGACTCTTGTTGGTTTAGAACTTGGATTGCAATTGTGCGCAAGAGTTACCTTGCCTCTTCAATAGTTTCCTGAGGGCTATGCACTTGGTAATTAGTACCCCTATAACATTTGTATCATGTATGGAATGCATTGATTCTCTCAGTTTAGAGCGGGGTATGCGACAAGGTTGTGTCCTTGTACCCAATTTAGCTTTTCCTTTATATTAAGAAATTAAATGTCTATTTGCAAATTGAGGGAAAGGATCTACCAAAAGCGATCCTTTTTAAAAAGATCCTGTCAGTTGAAAGACTGCTATCTGAGTCAATAGACCTAGCTGACCTGCTTGGGGTAAAGATAACCATGAACAACTCCTGTTGGGTGGTTTTGTCAGTCTATCGCCCACCAAACTCAACCCCACTCTTTTATGACTTTTTTGGGCCTATTATGTCGGACCTATGTACCCGATACATGAAAATTTTAGTCACAGGAGATTTTAACCTGCACTGGGATAACCCCCACTGGGACCTGGCCACTCGCCAATTGGACACCATGATGGCTGCCCTGAGTTTTAAACAACTTGTGGAAGTTCCCACACACACTAAAGGTCATGTTCTTGACCTCGTGTGGACTACAGACTCAAATGTCACCCTCAAAGATGTTGTACCATGCATATGGTCAGACCACCATCTAGTGTCCTGCGAGATACGCATCGACGGTCATATACACAATCTACCGTTGGAAACTAGGAGAACCCGTAAATGGGCAGAGGTTGACTTAATAACTCTGACCAAGGAGCTATCGCCAATGAACCAGTCCTTGGATCTGGAATGTAGTCTGGACCGAGAATACGCGGATCTAACACGGAGCTTGGCTCAGGCTATCGACCAGATAGCGCCAGTAAGATCACAGCTAATAAAGGGACCTGGTAAGGGGGCTCCTTGCTTTACGCCATCATTAAGGGAGCACAAAAGAAAGCTCAGAGCCTTGGAAAGAGGCTGGAGGAAAACTAAGCAGGATACAGCTAGGAATCTTTATAAAGCCTCCCTTCACTTATATAAAAAGCTCATTGCTCTAGCTAAAGCGGAACATTATGAGTCCCGCTTAAATAAGGCAGCTAACGTCCAGAAAGAGACGTTTAAAATTCTGTCAGAGCTGAGTAAAAAACCTGAAAACTCCAAGTCCCTTATAAATTGTAATTCTTTTCAGGGGTACTTTTTAGAAAAAGTGAAGACCATTATCATGGAAATAAAGAGTGGTATGGTAAATGGGACTACCATAACCTCGGCACCCTATAACTCAGCTGACTGCACTATCACAGTGTTTCCAGAGCTGAATGCGTTGAGTCTGGAGCAACTGATGGGTAAAATTAAATCTGGCTCTCCAGCAGATCCGTGTCCACCCAGTGTCTTTCGTGTAGCTCGTCCCTTATTGGAGGAATGTATTATCTCCCTCCTTAATAGATCCTTGGAAATAGGGTACCTATCGATGGAATTCAAGGAGGCACGAGTAAGGCCTCTACTGAAGAAATCTGGTGCGGATCCTGCAGTGTTAAAGAACTACAGGCCTATTTCCCAGCTGCCTTTCCTCTCAAAAATACTGGAACAGCATGTATTAAAGTCCCTGTCCCTGTATCTGGAGTCTCACCATCTACTCCATGAGCGACAGGCAGGGTTCCGAGCTCATCACAGCACCGAGTTGGTGATGCTCTCGGTGCTGGATGAATTAAGAGGCATGGCTGACTGTAAGGAACCGAGCGCCCTGATTTTGTTAGATCTATCAGCGGCGTTCGATACGGTCAGTCATGCCTTACTCTTGGATAGACTGAATGACTTTGGGATCAAATGCCTGGCCTTTAAATGGTTGCAATCCTTCCTTTTGGGAAGGACACAAAGGATACAACTGGGGGATGAAACATCTGAGGTGGGGACTTTGGAATGTGGGGTGCCACAGGGCTCTGCCTTATCCCCACTTCTATTCAATCTCTACCTACAACCTCTGATTGCATCATTGGCCATCAGGGGCTGTAGAGTCTTTAACTATGCGGACGACACCCAGCTGTTGCTGAGTGTCGACAATACAAGGACCGCACAACTCAAAGCCCAGAACATCTTGAGGCACACTGTACAATGGATGACCGAAAATCTGTTGAAGATCAATCCAGATAAGACTGAGGTATTGGTGATTCCATCCACCACCTCACCTTGGAGTGACCTCTATTGGCCGGCGGAGTTAGGCCTTGCTCCAAAACCAAGTCTGACTGTAAAGAGCTTGGGGATCTAGCTGGATTGTGACCTGTCAATGGCCAGTCAAATTTCTTCTGTGGTGGGAAGCTGTACAAATATCATCCGACAGCTGCGGAAGTTAGCCCCTGTCCTCTCTCAATCGATGATGCGCTCAATCGTAGCAGCAACTGTCATTTCAAGGATAGATTACGGAAACGCCCTCTATCTCGGCCTACCTAAAACTCTGACTAACAGATTACAGGTCGTGATGAATGACGCTGCACGACTTATTTTTAGACTCCCAAGGAGAACTAAGGCCTCCCCCCTGCTACATAGCCTGCATTGGCTCCCCATTAAAGAGCGAGTGGACTTTAAGAACTTATGCATGGCTCATAAGGCAATTTACGGTCAGGCACCTACCTACATTACAGATCTTTTGGAGGTGTACAGCCCAATGAGAACACTTAGATCTTCAGATTCTCAGCTATTGGTCTGTCCCCGTTACAAACTTGTAACTAAGGGAGGAAGAGCCTTCTCTGTGTTAGTTCCTCAGCTATGGAACACGCTGCCTGAGGTGCTGCGCAGGGAGGGGAACCTCCTGCGGTTTAGAAAGATGTTAACAACATTGTTGTTTAGAAGAATCCTGAGTGTAATCTAGACCAGGGAGTGGCTTTTACTCTGTGTTCCTTTGCCAAGTTTATTGTTGTTACCATCGATTTCCGAGCGCCTAGAGACCTGCAGGTGATTGGGCGCGATATAAATCCAATATAACAATAACAAACTCTTACTGTCCCTGCTCTGCTTTATATTGAAAATGCCATCCTACTCTCTCCCACGCCAACTGGCCTGAGAGCTGTAGTTGATAGTTTTGTCAAATTTATGGGCAACCTAAATCTTGAAACGAACATCATCAACACCAAATTTATAGTGTGGGGCCAATACATCAACAATAGGTCCTATCAACGTAAAGGGGTGCCCTATGGAACAGGGTAACAGTTTCTCTAATGAATGGAGCTGAGGTTTGTGGATATGAAAATGTCTCTAATCTGCAAGCTGACAAAAAACAATTTTGTAGGCAATTGTTAGGCCTCCCCCAGTTGACTCCATGGGGAACTTGGTATGCTATGCATGGAAGATATGATTAAAGTGGCACACTTATAGGGGGCATGGTCTCGTGCCAGAGAAAAATGGCAGAACTTGGCTGAGCTCAGCTTGAACGCAGAGCTCCTTTCATTGTTTCCAGCCTGTTTTCGTCGTGTTTGGATGTGGCTGCATCCATCTATGGAGTTCTTGAAGGTTGGAGCGGCATTTTGAGCTGGCCCGACTCTGTTTGACATTCTGGTTGACCTGGAGCAGTGATGGTGAAAATCCTCCCCTCAGGCGTGAGCGGCTGCCATTACACAAGTCTGCCACTCACGCTCCATGGCCGCCTGGTGAGCTAATACCGGCGTCTTGTTACTTAACACTCTGCACCGTTTCTTTTTCCTTTTTCCTCTCCTTTCACAGCAATTACTTTTATTTCAACTAATTTGCTGTGCTTATTATGCTACATCATCAGAATGTTTTTCTTTTTCCAGCCATTTATGGGCTTTTTTTCCCTTCTTTTCCCATAAGCTGTTTTCTCACAGCATTTTCTACATTGAAATTGCCTCGTTTGTCACATGTTGGTTTCCACATATTTTACTCTTTCATTCTGGAAATTGGTCACATAAGCCTATAAATATTTGTTCTTCATGCTTGCATTCCTCTTCATATTTGGTATACAGCATATGGGCAGGCTCAGACTGTCACTAAAGTTGGTACATCGTCCTCTCCGTCACGCTAATATGGCCAGTGACATTCTAGCCTCCGTCAAGCCTTTGTCTTCTGCCACAACACTTAAGAAGGTGAAAAATGACCCGCCCTCACCCATTTTGTCATCTCACATTCCTCGTCTTGACACTATCCTTGATGAGGTAAGGGGATTAAAGTCTTTATGTCCTCTACTAATGAGAAACTCCAACAAATTGAGGACAGATGGATTAATATGGAAGCAAAGGTGTTCGATATGAAGCAACCTATAAGTGACTTGCATGATGCTACCACCATCAGATTCCTATCATGGAGCATGAGATTCAACGACTCAAGTTGCATACTGAGGACTTTGAAAATCGTAATAGACGTAAAAACCTCCGTCTATATGGCTTACCAGAAAATTTGGAGGGCCCGGACCTTCTCCTCTTCTTGAAGAAGTTCCTGCCTGAGCTCCTGGATCTTCCATTTGAGCCTCCACTGAACATTCAACGTGCACACCATCTTGGTTACTTTCAACCTGATTCTACTAGGCCTAGAGGAATTATAATGTTATTTTGGGAATTCATAGATCTCATACATGTGCTAAAGGCAGCAAAAGTGAAACATCACCTTATATTGTCTGGCCACACCGTTTATCTCTCTCAGGATCTCTCTAATGCCACCAGTGCCAGAAGGAAGGAATTTCATCCTCTTCTCCTACTGATGAGACAGTTGCATATTCGTTATGGCATTTTACACCCTGTCTGTGTAAAATTACTCATGAGGGCACTACACGTTCTTTTGACGATCCTGTCAAACTAAATTCCTTTCTCCAAAGTCTCTCTCCAAATCCTGTGGATACTTCTACCCAACGCTTCTAACTTATTTTAACTAAGTTCTGTTACTTTTATTTTTTTCTTCTTTGTTTCTATAATGTTCTATATGGCTGTTATCCCTTGCATATCTTAGTTTCTTTCCCTCTGTCGCTTTTCTTGTTCTTGTGCTGTTACTCCCCATGCTTATTTCTTCTACTCTTCATCTTAGATCTGGATCTCTTTCCTTGATGCATATCTTTATCTTACTATCACTTTTTCTTCCTATATTATTAGTTGTTCGTTCTTTTTTCTACTAGGTATGATGAATGTTCTTCTCTTTTTCACTTGTTGTTGCTCGTATTGTGTGCCATATTTTTTTAGTAAATGGTGTCTTTCTGTTTTCATCAGTGATTATGCAGTTTATCACATGTATCCATGTATTCCTCATCCCACTTCCCAATATGTGTAACGTTGTGGTCTGGGACATCCTGTTAGAATACAAAAGGTACTCTCTCATTTATCCAGATTGAATTCACATGTTTCTTTTTTGTAGGAAACCGATTGCAATGATGTAAAATCTTGTAAATTAAAACGACAGTGGGTAAGCCAAGTTGTTTATTCCCTAGCATCCAATCGTAAAGGTGATATTGCTATTCTTTTTCCTAAATCGTTGCATGTTCACATTTTATCAACTAAATGTGATAGTGATGGACGTTGGGTTATGGCTAAGGTTGGAATTCATAATAGGGAAATCATTTTATTCAATATTTACAGTCCTGTCAAACTGGATCCTGATTTTTGGAACAACATCAAGATTTTACTAACCTCTTGTGATAACCCTAACATCATTGTTGCAGGTGATTTCATCAGTGGTTAGACCCATTTACAGACAGACAATCTAAATGTAAATTCAATCCCGACAGATCTCACAGAGCATTTCAATCTGTCATAGCCACCTGTCAATTATTTGATGTATGGAAAACCTGTAATCCTCACTCTTTTGACTTCACATTCTTTTCCAATGTCCACCGTACTCGCTCTAGAATTGTTTATATTTTGGTTAGTAAACCTTTACTTCCCTCCATCCAAACTTCAGAGATTGGTTCTATTTTTATTTCTGACCATTCTTCATTTGACCTCACCTTGAACAATCCGAAAACTGTCGGATGGAAATTTAATAATTTTCTCTTATCCGATAATAATTTCATATCTGAAGCCACTACTTTCATCAACAAATTTTTTTAAATGAATAAACCTTCGGACACATCTATCCCTAAAACTTGGGATGCCATCAAGGCCTCCTTCCGTGACTTCAAATATAGCATACTCAGCAAGAAAGGAAAAAAACAAGGCAGAATATACAACTCTACTACAACAACTCAAAACACTGGAACATACTAACTTTTTATCTAAATCCTCCCTGATACCCCATGAGTTAGTTAAAGACAAGTCTGCTCTTAACAAACTTGCCACCGTTGCTGCCTACAATATTCTTCTCAAAGTAAAATCTAAATATCACGGAGGTCAAAATAAAGCGGGCAAGATGATGGCCAATTTAAAAAAAATCAAATCTGAATGTAAAAATATTGATCCCATTCTAAATGAGCTTACCATCAAAATGGAGTTCTCTGATACAAATATTTCTACCACTTTACAAGAGTATAATCAGTTATAGTACTCTGTTGACACGAATCCCTCTGACCAGAATATGCACACCTTTTTTCAAAGGTCTACCTTAACCCCCATCTTTATCTGAAAATTTAGATTTATTGGAAGCTGAGATAACTCTCCAAGAAATAACAGATGCCATCAGATCCTTAAAAAAATCTAAGGCCCCTGGTCCTGATGGCCTTTCTGTTGAAATTGTTCCACTTTTTCCTCCATTTTTGCCCCTAAACTTCTCAAACTTTTTAACTCCTTCTTTGCAGACTCTAAGGCCTCTGGTTCCTTTATGGAAGCCCTGATTGTCCTTATTCCCAAACCTGATAAAGATCACTTACTTTGTAAAACTATCATCCTATTTCATTAAAGAATTAGGATTACAAGATATTTGCCAAAATCCTTGCCTTCCGTTTTGAGACTATTGTCTCATCAGCGATCAATCTGGGTTTCTTAAAGGCAGTCTGGCTGCTGATAATGCTAGAATTCTGCAACACACATAGAACGAGGAAAGGACTTCTAATGATTGTTTATGTACAGGAAGATTTTCCTTCCTGCACATAAGCAACACTTTAAATAAATGACGTTTTGCAAGTTGTATGTGTGCTAATACAGCACACAGAATTTGGAAAACATCATTTCTGATTGTTTATGTGCAGGAAGGGAGCCCTTCCTGCACATAAACCATCATCCCGGTGACGCAGGCATAGTTGCACAATGGTGCAAGTGTGCCTGCATCGGCGCATTGCTGCAGTTTGTGCTCCAGCACCGGGGGAAGCACAGAGATGCTACAGATTGTCGTAAATATGTTGCATTCCTGTGCTTTCAAACTAATGCAGTGCAGCACAGCAGAAAGACTTGTTGCACATGCTGCGTTAGTTTATTTTGTAAATCTGCCCCAGAGTCTCTAGAAAAAAATGAACATATCAAAACAGGTGTTAGATATTTGTTGTAAAATATATTCAAAGCAGTTTAATCAATCTATGTTTTAATAAAGAATCACAGAAACTCAGCAAGTATAGAAACATGCAGCAGGATTCAAATGCTTGTATATTTACCTAGGCAATGCAGAAAAAAAAACATTGTCATACATATCTCCTTCCTGCTTGGCACTGTACAGCTAGAAAATAGAGCAGAAGAAATAAAAGCAAGATGTCATTTTTGATTACACAGCTGCTTTAATAAAGCTCTGGGACCTGACTTGACTTTCCCCTGGCTACTGGACCTTGCAGCAGGCATTGTAAAGTTAGAACTCAACTGCACTAATCTATCTATCTATCTATCTATCTATCTATCTATCTATCTATCTATCTATCTATCTATCTATCTATCTATCTATCTATCTATCTATCTATCTATCTATCTATCTATCTATCTATCTATCTATCTATCTATCTATCTATCTATCTATCTATCTATCTATCTATCTATCTATCTATCTATCTATCTATCTATCTATCTATCTATCTATCTATCTATCTATCTATCTATCTACCTATCTATCTATCTATCTATCTATCTATCTATCTATCTATCTATCTATCTATCTATCTACACGTTCTTTTGACGATCCTGTCAAACTAAATTCCTTTCTCCAAAGTCTCACTCCAAATCCTGTGGATACTTCTACCCAACGCTTCGAACTTATTTTAACTAAGTTCTGTTACTTTTATTTTTTTCTTCTTTGTTTCTATAATGTTCTATATGGCTGTTATCCCTTGCATATCTTAGTTTCTTTCCCTCTGTCGCTTTTCTTGTTCTCGTGCTGTTACTCCCCATGCTTATTTCTTCTACTCTTCATCTTAGATCTGGATCTCTTTCCTTGATGCATATCTTTATCTTACTATCACTTTTTCTTCCTATATTATTAGTTGTTCGTTCTTTTTTCTACTAGGTATGATGAATGTTCTTCTCTTTTTCACTTGTTGTTGCTCGTATTGTGTGCCATATTTTTTTAGTAAATGGTGTCTTTCTGTTTTCATCAGTGATTATGCAGTTTATCACATGTATCCATGTATTCCTCATCCCACTTCCCAATATGTGTAACGTTGTGGTCTAGGACATCCTGTTAGAATACAAAAGGTACTCTCTCATTTATCCAGATTGAATTCACATGTTTCTTTTTTGTAGGAAACCGATTGCAATGATGTAAAGTCTTGTAAATTAAAACGACAGTGGGTAAGCCAAGTTGTTTATTCCCTAGCATCCAATCGTAAAGGTGATATTGCTATTCTTTTTCCTAAATCGTTGCATGTTCACATTTTATCAACTAAATGTGATAGTGATGGACGTTGGGTTATGGCTAAGGTTGGAATTCATAATAGGGAAATCATTTTATTCAATATTTACAGTCCTGTCAAACTGGATCCTGATTTTTGGAACAACATCAAGATTTTACTAACCTCTTGTGATAACCCTAACATCATTGTTGCAGGTGATTTCATCAGTGATTAGACCCATTTACAGACAGACAATCTAAATGTAAATTCAATCCCGACAGATCTCACAGAGCATTTCAATCTGTCATAGCCACCTGTCAATTATTTGATGTATGGAAAACCTGTAATCCTGACTCTTTTGACTTCGCATTCTTTTCCAATGTCCACCGTACTCGCTCTAGAATTGTTTATATTTTGGTCAGTAAACCTTTACTTCCCTCCATCCAAACTTCAGAGATTGGTTCTATTTTTATTTCTGACCATTCTTCATTTGACCTCACCTTGAACAATCCGAAAACTGTCCGATGGAAATTTAATAATTTTCTCTTATCCGATAATAATTTCATATCTGAAGCCACTACTTTCATCAACAAATTTTTTTAAATGAATAAACCTTCGGACACATCTATCCCTAAAACTTGGGATGCCATCAAGGCCTCCTTCCGTGACTTCAAATATAGCATACTCAGCAAGAAAGGAAAAAAACAAGGCAGAATATACAACTCTACTCCAACAACTCAAAACACTGGAACATACTAACTTTTTATCTAAATCCTCCCTGATACCCCATGAGTTAGTTAAGGACAAGTCTGCTCTTAACAAACTTGCCACCGTTGCTGCCTGCAATATTCTTCTCAAAGTAAAATCTAAATATCACGGAGGTCAAAATAAAGCGGGCAAGATGATGGCCAATTTAAAAAAAATCAAATCTGAATGTAAAAATATTGATCCCATTCTAAATGAGCTTACCATTAAAATGGAGTTCTCTGATACAAATATTTCTACCACTTTACAAGAGTATAATCAGTTATAGTACTCTGTTGACACGAATCCCTCTGACCAGAATATGCACACCTTTTTTCAAAGGTCTACCTAACCCCCATCTTTATCTGAAAATTTAGATTTATTGGAAGCTGAGATAACTCTCCAAGAAATAACAGATGCCATCGGATCCTTAAAAAAATCTAAGGCCCCTGGTCCTGATGGCCTTTCTGTTGAAATTGTTCCACTTTTTCCTCCATTTTTGCCCCTAAACTTCTCAAACTTTTTAAATCCTTCTTTGCAGACTCTAAGGCCTCTGGTTCCTTTATGGAAGCCCTGATTGTCCTTATTCCCAAACCCGATAAAGATCACTTACTTTGTAAAACTATCATCCTATTTCATTAAAGAATTAGGATTACAAGATATTTGCCAAAATCCTTGCCTTCCGTTTTGAGACTATTGTCTCATCAGCGATCAATCTGGGTTTCTTAAGGGCAGTCTGGCTGCTGATAATGCTAGAATTCTGCAACACACATAGAACGAGGAAAGGACTTCTAATGATTGTTTATGTACAGGAAGATTTTCCTTCCTGCACATAAACAATACTTTAAATAAATGACGTTTTGCAAGTTGTATGTGTGCTAATACAGCACACAGAATTTGGAAAACATCATTTCTGATTGTTTATGTGCAGGAAGGGAGCCCTTCCTGCACATAAACCATCATCCCGGTGACGCAGGCATAGTTGCACAATGGTGCAAGTGTGCCTGCATCGGCGCATGGCTGCAGTTTGTGCTCCAGCACCGGGGGAAGCACAGAGATGCTACAGATTGTCGTAAATATGTTGCATTCCTGTGCTTTCAAACTAATGCAGTGCAGCACAGCAGAAAGACTTGTTGCACATGCTGCGTTAGTTTATTTTGTAAATCTGCCCCAGAGTCTCTAGAAAAAAATGAACATATCAAAACAGGTGTTAGATATTTGTTGTAAAATATATTCAAAGCAGTTTAATCAATCTATGTTTTAATAAAGAATCACAGAAACTCAGCAAGTATAGAAACATGCAGAAGGATTCAAATGCTTGTATATTTACCTAGGCAATGCAGAAAAAAAACATTGTCATACATATCTCCTTCCTGCTTGGCACTGTACAGCTAGAAAATAGAGCGGAAGAAATAAAAGCAAGATGTCATTTTTGATTACACAGCTGCTTTAATAAAGCTCTGGGACCTGACTTGACTTTCCCCTGGCTACTGGACCTTGCAGCAGGCATTGTAAAGTTAGAACTCAACTTCACTAATCTATCTATCTATCTATCTATCTATCTATCTATCTATCTATCTATCTATCTATCTATCTATCTATCTATCTATCTATCTATCTATCTATCTATCTATCTATCTATCTACACGTTCTTTTGACGATCCTGTCAAACTAAATTCCTTTCTCCAAAGTCTCTCTCCAAATCCTGTGGATACTTCTACCCAACACTTCTAACTTATTTTAACTAAGTTCTGTTACTTTTATTTTTTTCTTCTTTGTTTCTATAATGTTCTATATGGCTGTTATCCCTTGCATATCTTAGTTTCTTTCCCTCTGTCGCTTTTCTTGTTCTCGTGCTGTTACTTCCCATGCTTATTTCTTCTACTCTTCATCTTAGATCTAGATCTCTTTCCTTGATGCATATCTTTATCTTACTATCACTTTTTCTTCCTATATTATTAGTTGTTCGTTCTTTTTTCTACTAGGTATGATGAATGTTCTTCTCTTTTTCACTTGTTGTTGCTCGTATTGTGTGCCATATTTTTTTAGTAAATGGTGTCTTTCTGTTTTCATCAGTGATTATGCAGTTTATCACATGTATCCATGTATTCCTCATCCCACTTCCCAATATGTGTAACGTTGTGGTCTGGGACATCCTGTTAGAATACAAAAGGTACTCTCTCATTTATCCAGATTGAATTCACATGTTTCTTTTTTGTAGGAAACCGATTGCAATGATGTAAAATCTTGTAAATTAAAACGACAGTGGGTAAGCCAAGTTGTTTATTCCCTAGCATCCAATCGTAAAGGTGATATTGCTATTCTTTTTCCTAAATCGTTGCATGTTCACATTTTATCAACTAAATGTGATAGTGATGGACGTTGGGTTATGGCTAAGGTTGGAATTCATAATAGGGAAATCATTTTATTCAATATTTACAGTCCTGTCAAACTGGATCCTGATTTTTGGAACAACATCAAGATTTTACTAACCTCTTGTGATAACCCTAACATCATTGTTGCAGGTGATTTCATCAGTGGTTAGACCCATTTACAGACAGACAATCTAAATGTAAATTCAATCCCGACAGATCTCACAGAGCATTTCAATCTGTCATAGCCACCTGTCAATTATTTGATGTATGGAAAACCTGTAATCCTGACTCTTTTGACTTCGCATTCTTTTCCAATGTCCACCGTACTCGCTCTAGAATTGTTTATATTTTGGTTAGTAAACCTTTACTTCCCTCCATCCAAACTTCAGAGATTGGTTCTATTTTTATTTCTGACCATTCTTCATTTGACCTCACCTTGAACAATCCGAAAACTGTCCGATGGAAATTTAATAATTTTCTCTTATCCGATGATAATTTCATATCTGAAGCCACTACTTTCATCAACAATTTTTTTTAAATGAATAAACCTTCGGACACATCTATCCCTAAAACTTGGGATGCCATCAAGGCCTCCTTCCGTGACTTCAAATATAGCATACTCAGCAAGAAAGGAAAAAAACAAGGCAGAATATACAACTCTACTACAACAACTCAAAACACTGGAACATACTAACTTTTTATCTAAATCCTCCCTGATATCCCATGAGTTAGTTAAAGACAAGTCTGCTCTTAACAAACTTGCCACCGTTGCTGCCTGCAATATTCTTCTCAAAGTAAAATCTAAATATCACGGAGGTCAAAATAAAGCGGGCAAGATGATGGCCAATTTAAAAAAAATCAAATCTGAATGTAAAAATATTGATCCCATTCTAAATGAGCTTACCATCAAAATGGAGTTCTCTGATACAAATATTTCTACCACTTTACAAGAGTATAATCAGTTATAGTACTCTGTTGACACGAATCCCTCTGACCAGAATATGCACACCTTTTTTCAAAGGTCTACATAACCCCCATCTTTGTCTGAAAATTTAGATTTATTGGAAGCTGAGATAACTCTCCAAGAAATAACAGATGCCATCAGATCCTTAAAAAAATCTAAGGCCCCTGGTCCTGATGGCCTTTCTGTTGAAATTGTTCCACTTTTTCCTCCATTTTTGCCCCTAAACTTCTCAAACTTTTTAACTCCTTCTTTGCAGACTCTAAGGCCTCTGGTTCCTTTATGGAAGCCCTGATTGTCCTTATTCCCAAACCCGATAAAGATCACTTACTTTGTAAAACTATCATCCTATTTCATTAAAGAATTAGGATTACAAGATATTTGCCAAAATCCTTGCCTTCCGTTTTGAGACTATTGTCTCATCAGCGATCAATCTGGGTTTCTTAAGGGCAGTCTGGCTGCTGATAATGCTAGAATTCTGCAACACACATAGAACGAGGAAAGGACTTCTAATGATTGTTTATGTACAGGAAGATTTTCCTTCCTGCACATAAACAATACTTTAAATAAATGACGTTTTGCAAGTTGTATGTGTGCTAATACAGCACACAGAATTTGGAAAACATCATTTCTGATTGTTTATGTGCAGGAAGGGAGCCCTTCCTGCACATAAACCATCATCCCGGTGACGCAGGCATAGTTGCACAATGGTGCAAGTGTGCCTGCATCGGCGCATGGCTGCAGTTTGTGCTCCAGCACCGGGGGAAGCACAGAGATGCTACAGATTGTCGTAAATATGTTGCATTCCTGTGCTTTCAAACTAATGCAGTGCAGCACAGCAGAAAGACTTGTTGCACATGCTGCGTTAGTTTATTTTGTAAATCTGCCCCAGAGTCTCTAGAAAAAAATGAACATATCAAAACAGGTGTTAGATATTTGTTGTAAAATATATTCAAAGCAGTTTAATCAATCTATGTTTTAATAAAGAATCACAGAAACTCAGCAAGTATAGAAACATGCAGAAGGATTCAAATGCTTGTATATTTACCTAGGCAATGCAGAAAAAAAACATTGTCATACATATCTCCTTCCTGCTTGGCACTGTACAGCTAGAAAATAGAGCAGAAGAAATAAAAGCAAGATGTCATTTTTGATTACACAGCTGCTTTAATAAAGCTCTGGGACCTGACTTGACTTTCCCCTGGCTACTGGACCTTGCAGCAGGCATTGTAAAGTTAGAACTCAACTGCACTAATCTATCTATCTATCTATCTATCTATCTATCTATCTATCTATCTATCTATCTATCTATCTATCTATCTATCTATCTATCTATCTATCTATCTATCTATCTATCTATCTATCTATCTATCTATCTATCTATCTATCTATCTATCTATCTATCTATCTATCTATCTATCCATCCATGCATACATATATATGTAGTCACTAAAAAACCAA
This sequence comes from Triturus cristatus, assembly GCF_964204655.1. Lineage (NCBI taxonomy): Eukaryota > Metazoa > Chordata > Amphibia > Caudata > Salamandridae > Triturus > Triturus cristatus. The sequence continues at coordinate 80,071,521 of NC_140588.1, forward strand.
AGGTTACAGGGATGCTATGGTTATATTCTACTTTCACACACACAAAACCATAGAAATTCAGCAGTTTTAGTTAGAGTTATCTCAAGTAACTATACCTCATCCTCTAAGGTAAACGTAATTTGAGCCCTTGCCATGCACAGTTTTCTCATCAATAATTTTACAGCAAATGTTGAAGTGATGTTATCAATGATGTCATAAAAGATGACATGAGTGATGTAATATGTGGGGTGATTAGCAGTGCATGGCAAGAGCACGAGTTACAGTTACCCTAGGGCAAAGATATAGGGCCTGATCATGACTTTGACAGTCCAGCACCTGCTCTCCACTGGCACAGCACCGCCAAAACAGTGCAAGCACCACCCACCTGATTACAAGTGCAACTCATCCAGGAAGACGGTGCTTTTGCCTTTCCCACAGCGGTTCCCTGCAAAAGAGCACCACAATGGGAATGGCAAAAATATTCCAGCAAGGCATGGACTGAGAAGTCCATGCCATGCTGGAACTGGTGGTGCAAGGAGACAAGGGGGCACATGTTTTGTCCCCTTAAATGCATCCCCATGGTGGGGGGGCAAGAGGCCCTGTAAGGCCCCCTTTTTTCCCCCACTGCCAGTCTTTTTGTGGCGGGCTCACCGCCATGAAAAGGTTGGTGATAAGAGGAACTCGTAATATGCTCGGCTGGACTGCGCCTGTACCGCTTGGCATATTGCCTTGCCTCTCTGCGACACCACCGCCAGGGAACGACAGTAGTCCACTGTTAAAGTGATTCAAAAAGTCGTAATCCGGCAGATGGAACACCCCCATTGCTCGTCTGGCGGTCCATAGACCGTCAGAGTCATAATCAAGCCCTTAGTTACTTGAGCTAACTATAACTGCTGATTATCTATGTTTTTATGTGGGTAGAATCTGAATGTACAGGCCACCCTTTTGGAGCCAATAATGGCCCTGGGGACTGCCACCCCTCCAAGACTGGCGCCTGCTATGTCCCAGGTGGCCTGCCCCAGATTCATAGCTGTTTGCTCTGACTTGGCAGGAGCTTTGACAGCTCCAGCCAAGTCAGAGGAAACACTCTGATGTCAGCAAGCGGGAACTGTGTTCCTGCTTGCTGAGAGATGAGATGTCCTCTGTTTCCCTGCCCGCAGAAATGTAGATGGGGAAACAGAGGACAATTGCTTTGGCACACTGGGAGCTGCATGTTTAACAACATCCTCTGTACCAAAGCAATGTTGGCTCCTGCAGAAGGTGGGGAGCATGCAGGGACCGTGGCGACCATGAGGCTCCCCGTGGTCCTCATCAGTGGTGAGTGGGTGCCCTGGGTGGGACCAGGGCACCCAAAATAAAGACTAGGCCCCTGGGGATGGTGCCCCTGAGGCCGAAATCATCCCAGGGGGTCACTTGGTCCCCCTCCCTTCAATTTAACAATAGATTTCTTTTTAAAGGCTGGTCACCGGGGATGGGGTCCCCAGGGCCAAAATTAGCCCGAGGACGGGGGCGCATGGCTTCCCTCCCCATTCAAAAAATGCCTTGCCTGGGAGATGGGATCCCCGGGGCCCAAATCAGCCCAGGGTAGGGGTCTATGTGGCACCCTCCGGTAATAAATAAAAACGAAAAAAAATGATGGATTGGCAAAACACTTGAGGCACCACCCCCCTTCACCACCACTCTGCAACCGTGCCTCCTGGTGCACAACTGGTTGAGTGATAATGCCCCCTTGGCTGCAGAGGGTCCTTGGGGCCAACAACCCCTTCTGTTACCTCCACTAAGTCCACCACAAGGGGATTGCTGAGAGGTGATAGGAGGCCTGCCCCCCTTTCTCCACCACCGTGAAAGCACGCCTCCTGGTGCACTAATGGTAGGGGGATGAAGTCCCCTTGTCTGCTGGGGGTTCTTTAGAAATATCCTCTATTGCTGAGATGAGATGAGTTTTCGAATACTTTTGCGCTCGCACCAAAGGTGATACCCTTTCTCACAAAAAAAGTTATAGTGGACTAATCCCCCCATCTTTAGTAGGTGAAGTTACCCCCACTCTAAAACAAATGCCAGCTAAAATCACCCAACACTCCCTCTGGAATACTGCATACAAAACCTCAGGAATCACCATTAAGTTCTGCACATATTCTCTTCTTCTTGATGTACCTTCTGTACATTGCACAAATTGCTAGGCCTGAGTGACATATTAATTATGCCGGAGTAATTGGCATAATTTTGATTATTTCACAAAACAAAAATTCTAAAAAATTACCAAGATTCCAGATTTATGCCCCATCATGCCATTTTGTGGAGCAGTGTTTTGAATGCAAGAACTGTGAATTAACTCGAAATGACACATTTCAATTTGAATTTTTATTCAAATGGCCCATTCGGCTAATTTTGTAGTGAGAGATGCATTTTGCGTAATTAAGCACAATTTTGAATAATATTGTTGAATATTTTCATAAGTAAGGTACATGAAATTAGGCGAGTTACACCCACCTGTAAAATTGCACCAATATTGCTCATAGCTGTTTTTTGTTGGGATGCAACCATGCCTTTTATTACTGTCTGCAACTGTTGTTCTTGCCCACTATATGGTACTTATATAGTTGCACATTCCATATATGCCTTTAACCCTCACAGTTTGCATGTTGTTTAGTTGTTTTTACTGTAGATTACATGCTACAGCTATGATAGGCAGGACCACTTTTATGAATACTCTTGCACTATGAATCAACTCAGTCAAACCTTGCTCGAGATACTGCCCACAAGAAGATTCATCTTATTGCTTGACAGGCTTAAATGGATGTATTGCATTGTGTAGTGTAGGGGGCCCTAATAGGTGCACTGTTTTTTCTTTGTGTAATTTGAATTGTTAGCATGGCAATGAACATTACCTGCTGTAAGGTTTAATAAAACAAAATAAAACACACCCCAAGAACATTTCAAGGCACATCATGGTAAGGCAGTAAAAACAGATTGCAAGAAAGTAACTAAAGTGAAGCACAGCAATAACACTTTGTAATAATGCAGCACAAAAAGACAACAACATAAAAAACTACATAATATGTCACTATGACAAAAAAGCAGTAAAAACAATTATGAACAGATATTCTTGCAACACATCACTATTGCTTTCAAAATATAGTGGTAAAAGATGTTTACACCAAGCAGTGCCTTACTTACCAGCAAAGACATGAAACAGCATCAGACACAAATGTTTTGTGATCTATCGTAATCTGCAGGGCTTTGGGAAAGGATGGTGTGAGAAAGGAGTTGAAACAGGCAGGCACCTTTGTTTCTTAGGTCAGGTATGAGGGAAAGGGTGTGACAAGACAGGAGTACTGATCTTTGGGCTGAAACACAACCATATGGGACCACAGCTGGTGGCCAGCAGAACTCGGAGAAACACCCACACCTACAGACTATGCACACAATCTAGGCATCATCCTCAACAGCAAAGTGACTTTGAAATGACAAGTCAACAGAGTAACCTTCTCCTACTTCCACACCCTTAGCAGAATCTTCTGATGGTTCCTTGTTAACACCAGAAAGACCGTCACTCATGCCCTCATCACCAGCCACTAGATTGCAGCAATGCTCTCTACACCGGGATCACCACCTAGCTCCACAAAAGACTGCAGACCATACACAATGCTGTAGCCAGACTCATCTTGGCTTTCCCCAAAAGGACCTACATCACCCCCCACCTTGGAAACCTCCATTGGCTCCCCACACAGAAGAGATGCCTGTTCAAGATCCTCACTCATGTCTACAAAGCTCTGCATGGTCAAGGAATGGCCTACATCAATCAACCACTGAACTCCCAGCTACCTGCAAGACACCTGAGCTTCTCCTCAGTAGCCCATGCACACACCCCTGCATCCTTTGCAGCCGCAGTGGGGGCCACTCCTTCTCCTACATCACCACCAAGACCGGGAATGACCTACCCCTCAATCTTCGGACACCACCCTCCCAGGCAGACTTCAGGAAGAAACTCAAGACCTGGCTCTTCGACGCAGACATTTCACCCACAGCACCCACATACTCCTAGGGGTAATGGTGCTGCGATATACAAATGCTGATTGATTGATTGATTGATTGATTGATTGATTGATTGATTGATTGAGCGAGTTATTGTCAGAGGGAGCAGTGAGTTTGTTTTAAAGAAGTAATATGAGTTATGCAAAAGCAGAGTGCTGAACATGTCAGAAGTAGATGAAGTCAGTGGGCATAAGGTAGGTGAAAAGGAAAGCAGGAATAGGTTGGTGGGTGATTTGAAGAGGTTGCAGAGGGGGAAAATGAAGAAGCATGCATTGGAGGCTACAGGAAAGGTTTTGAGGTGTGAGTGAATAGGATGATAGGATGGTGAGAGAAGAGAGTTGAAGCCAGGTGAAAAAGAGCATGAAGAAAAGGCCTGAGTAGTATATAGTAGGGTCATGAAAGGTCAGGTGGAAATGACCTCTCTGTAAAAACAGGATATTACGTAGAAGCCTTATGATGAGATGTAAAGCTTTCATCTGGTGAGAAACAACTAAGGTGCCGATTCCGATCCTGGTAAAACCGGGTACTAACCGTCGTTTGGAGCGTTTTCTCCGTCCGACTCGTACCCGAGAAAAAAACATTACAAACATGGAAGTACGATTCGCACGGAAACACCATTTTACGTACGAATCGTAAAAAACACCGACCGACGAAAATATACATACAAATGTGATCTGGGGAAAGCGCCGACGTGATGTTGGGACGCATTCAGGCTGTGTTTCACGAACCAGGAAGTACGAACCGCACCGACGTCACCCCGCACGGATAAAATTCTCCCCCTGCCAAAAACTGCCGGGAAATCAGGACAACGCGCACAAGGAGCACCTGTACGCGACGGACAGCCATGGACCCGAACCTACGTGTCATCCCGGCCCTCATAGCAGTCGACCTCCTCTACAGGTACCGACGCAGACGCCGCAGAAGGTCAGAACAACACCCAGGGGCAAAGGGGGGGGCAGGGGCAGGACACAAAACCCCCACCCAAGTCACACAGCACACATGCCCTGGACATACCTGACCTCCAGGCCCTGGTCACTTCGAGGGGGTGGGGGCGTGTCCAGCAATGCCAGCGTCCGCCACAACGGAAGTGGGCGACGACGCGAACCGGCAACACAACAATACAGGTACGTACCCATGTGCCAAAGGCCTGGGTACGGGCCGCACAAGCATTCCACAGCGTGGGCACGGGAAAGTACGGACCCGTATGTATGGAGCGTACCCCCACCCCAACAGTGTAAGTACGGACCGTACCCCCACCCGCGTATGTATGGAGCCTACCCCCACCCCAACAGTGTATGTACGGACCGTACCCCCACCCGCGTATGTATGGAGCGTACCCCCACCCCAACAGTGTATGTACGGACCGTACCCTCACCCGCGTATGTATGGAGAGTACCCCCACCCCAACAGTGTATGTACGGACCGTACCCCCACCCGCGTATGTATGGAGCGTACCCCCACCCTAACAGTGTATGTACAGACCGTACCCCCACCCGCCTATGTATGGAGCGTAACCCCACCCCAACAGTGTATGTACGGACCGTACCCCCACCCGCGTATGTATGGAGCCTACCCCCACCCCAACAGTGTATGTATGGACCGTACCCCCACCCGCGTATGTATGGAGCGTACCCCCACCCCAACAGTGTATGTACAGACCATACCCCCACCCGTGTATGTATGGAGTGTACCCCCACCCCAACAGTGTATGTACAGACCGTACCCTCACCCGCGTATGTATGGAGCGTACACCCACCCCAACAGTGTATGTACGGACCGTACCCCCACCTGCCTATGTATGGAGCGTACCCCCACCCCAACAGTGTATGTACGGACCGTACCCCCACCCGTGTATGTATGGAGCGTACATGGCCAGACACAGGAGGGGTGGGTGCAGAGTCCTCCCAGCAGTGCCCAGACACAGGAGGGGTGTGTGCAGAGTCCTCCCAGCAGTGCCCAGACACAGGAGGGGTGGGTGCAGAGTCCTCCCAGCAGTGCCTAGACACAGGAGGGGTGGGTGCAGAGTCCTCCCAGCAGTGCCAGGACGCAGGAGGGGTGGGTGTAGAGTCCTCCCAGCAGTGCCCAGACACAGGAGGGGTGTGTGTAGAGTCCTCCCAGCAGTGCCCAGACGCAGGAGGGGTGGGTGTAAAGTCCTCCCAGCAGTGCCAGGACGCAGGAGGGCTGGGTGTAGAGTCCTCCCAGCAGTGCCCAGACACAGGAGGGGTGTGTGCAGAGTCCTCCCAGCAGTGCCCAGATGCAGGAGGGGTGGGTGTAGAGTCCTCCCAGCAGTGCCCAGACACAGGAGGGGTGTGTGCAGAGTCCTCCCAGCAGTGCCAGGACGCAGGAGGGGTGGGTGTAGAGTCCTCCCAGCAGTGCCCAGACACAGGAGGGGTGTGGGCAGAGTCCTCCCAGCAGTGCCCGGATGCAGGAGGGGTGGGTGTAGAGTCCTCCCAGCAGTACCCAGACACAGGAGGGGTGTGTGCAGAGTCCTCCCAGCAGTGCCAGGACGCAGGAGGGGTGGGTGTAGAGCCCTCCCAGCAGTGCACAGACACAGGAGGGGTGGGTGCAGAGTCCTCCCAGCAGTGCCCAGACGCAGGAGGGGCAGGTGTAGAGTCCTCCCAGCAGTGCCCAGACACAGGAGGGGTGGGTGTAGAGTCCTCCCAGCAGTGCCCAGACACAGGAGGGGTGTGTGCAGAGTCCTCCCAGCAGTGCCAGGACGCAGGAGGGGTGGGTGTAGAGTCCTCCCAGCAGTGCCCAGACACAGGAGGGGTGTGTGCAGAGTCCTCCCAGCAGTGCCAGGACGCAGGAGGGGTGGGTGTAGAGTCCTCCCAGCAGTGCCCAGACACAGGAGGGGTGGGTGCAGAGACCTCCCAGCAGTGCCCATGGAACGCAAAGGGTGGAGTACCCACAGATACAATGCCCACAAATGTCAGTCAGGTGCACAAAGACCCTGCAGTACATGTACCACATGTGTGCGAGGCTGGGAGTACACACATGCATAGCGCCTATAAGCGAACATGTCCACATGAAGTCATGTCAACAGTCTACATACACAAGTACAGTGACCACCAAGGATGCCACGAATGATGCAGGTGGAGACATCGCTCAGCATGCATGTGCAAAGTTGAAGGAGTCCGTCACACACCCAGCTGATGTAGACACAGCTCAGCACCACATATTGGAAACACCCTGCAGGGAAGATGTCAGGTTACACACAGGAAGGAACACACCTTGGGACGATGTCACCATGCAGTAACTGCTTACATGAACAAAGTAATTTAGCCAACAGCTTGTGATGGCACACAGATAACAGGGTCCACCCTATGACCAGCACAAGACTACATTTCCCACACACCCAACACATTATCACCACCCAAAATCATGGAGCAGGTCCACCAACAGCAATACCAGATAAACAGTAGTGTTCTATGGAAAAAACAAATTGCTTTATTCAGCAGGATGTAAGTAATATTCATCATAAATGTCAATATACAAGGCCCATAGGGCAGTCCATGACTCTAATCCGGATGGGGGACACATTGGGACGTGTGTCCCCTAGCTTGCCTGCACAGTCAGACTCCTTTGTCTTCCACAGGGGGGGGGCATCATGTTGGGGGGAAGGACCAGGCACCGCAGGGACAGGAGGGGCAAGGGTAGGTGTCGTGGGTGCAGGGACGGAGGACTCCACCACAGGGGGTGGGGCAGCGCCAAAGGTGGTGGTGAGGATGGCGCTGCACACGGTTGCAAGGTCCTCCAGCGTCTTCCCTGCACCCGAAGGAATCACAGGCCCCAAGGAGGGGGGGGGGTCAGAGGGATGGGTCGCAGCGCTACTGGGGGAGGGTGTGGACAGGGGGGGGCACTCAACTACCCTGACCGGGGACTCCTTTGACCGCTTGCGGGGTGGTGACACCTTTGGGCTCAGGGACAGAGCGGCCATGAAGGAGTCTTTGCTGGATTTGTGGCCAGAAGAGCTGAGGGGAGTGGATTTAGAGGGAGTGGATTTTGCAGAATGCGGACTCCCACTCTGGCTGCGTGTCTTATGTTTTCCCCCCGACCCAGTGGGTGTGCCTACTTCACCCTGTGTGTGCGTGCCAGGAGGTGTGCGCTTGTCCTTCCCTGCTGGTGTGGTGCCTGTGTCTGGTGGGGTGTGTGCATGCTGACGTCTGGGTGTACGTGGGACAGGCATGGGAGTGGGAAGTGTGGATGGGGCATGGGTAGGGGGTGGGATGAAGTGCTGCAGGAGACCCACTGCTGCAGTCAGTGTCGAGTCAATAGACCTCAGCAAGTTGCGTTGGTCAGCCTGCGATGCTGAAATGCCCTCCAAGTATGCCTCCATGTTGTTGAGCACTCGGCTGTGGCCATGGAGGACATTAAGCATCGCAGCCTGACCAACCTGCAACTGCCGCAGGATGTCCACAGACTCTGCATTGGCGGCAGCAGTGGAGACAGGGGCAGGGGGTGCGGTGCCTGGCAGGAAGGAGACACGTGGTGACCTAGCACGCCGGGAAGGGACACGAGCAAGTGGGAGGCCGGTGATGGCAATTGAGGGGGCGGGGAGAGATGTTGTGCTGCTGTCAGCTGTTGGAGCAGCCTCCGCCCCCTCGGAGAGCTCAGCCTCGGACCCGTCAGCTTCATATTCTGTGGTGGCAGTGGACAGGTCCTCCGGCTCACTCCCCTCGGCCTCAGTTCCACTCGATGTGCCAGCCAAGATGTCACTGCTGGCACTGGTGCTCGGTCCCTCCGCACGGTCCGTGCCGGTGTCTCCATCCATGTCCCCCGACGATGCTGTGGGCAAGGTGAAGAAACAGGAATTAATCAGACACCTGTATACATATGTCACATGAGTCAAATCTACATAGGTTACAGTGCATAGCCTGAAAAGAAAGATGAGTAACATCTACAATACAAGGTACATATATAGGCCCTGCAACACACAGTTGGTTCACCCACCATGCCACTGAGAAACTATGGAGAGCATGACAAATTTGCAAATGACATGATATGGATTTGGACAGAGGAGCCAGGCCCTGGGGACAATCCAGCACTGCATCTGCACCACACAGCGTTGCCGTAACTAGGGATGAGCAGGGACCATCTCCATGAACTTGAGGCACATGCTGCAAAGGTAATACTTAAAGATATGCCCAACATGAATGGGTCACTGCACCTTGAGTGTATGTCCAGACAAACATCACACACTGGCCAGACCGAGCAAGGAGACTTCAGGTGTTGACATGTAGGCCTTGGCCGCACCAACCACCCCCTACATGAGACAATTTGATGAGACACAGGAAGCACTTGCATCTCTTAGTCTGGGAGAAATACACATGGGCTGCAAGAAACCCATATTGGACCCAAAATACCCCATGTGCACCTGTACAACGATCTCATTTACAAATGGCCATCATCAGATAATTGTAACAAGACACACAGGCACTGGCCACTGTGAGTATGAACGAGGGAAATTAGGTCAGGCTGTACAGTGGACACTTGTAGAACACGTTACGTAAATATACATGGTTCCAGGGGACAATGGCACAGAGCACATCCTATGCTGTAGACACTGAGAGTGTCCACATATTGTGATGACACACGTGATACCTAGCAAAATATGCCCCAGGGGACAGTAGTGGCCACACTATTCCATGTTCCTGAATGGTAATGACTGCAACACAGGCCACCATCCCTGCACTCTGCGTATCGCACACTCATGCACATCATGTCACAGGCCACAACATAGGACATGCTTGCTGTAAGGCATTACACTTCAGGGACATACTCCTATGTCTGGACTCAGCATCAGTGCCAATTGACATGGACCCCACAAGTACTGAACTGGACAGGGCACAGGCAAGGTCCCAAAACCTGTTACACACCACCCCCACACATGATGCTGCAAGCATTGGTCACGTGGATAAACTGCCAGCCCAGATGACCTTGTAAAAGAGTGACTACACACAGACCAGGGAACACATGGCAAGGAGGGGAAGGGAGGAAGGACAGCACCGCTATACTGTGGGTGACAGGAGCTGCACCGCACATTTAAACACTGGCAGTGTATCCATGCAACTGCGCACTTACAAATGCTGGTGACACACAACAAACACACATGTACCTACCCCCTTCCTGCTGCGGCTTCTCCCGTAAGCGCCTGTCCATGTCAGGAAAGACCACTGCCAGCACACGCTTGTGGATGTGGGTCAGACGGCGACGCCCATGGTTCTTAGGGCCCACAGGTGAGTCCCCCAGCAGGACCCGTGCGATCCTCCGCGTCCAGCACCGGATATCCTGCCAGCGTTTTCTCACCTGGGCCAGGCGCCGCTTGCGACCATCCGTCCTCCTCACGGCACTGACGGCGTCCCTCCAGATCTGCTCCTTGGCAGAGACGCCTACTTGTGAGGATGAAAAAGTGAGACTACATCAATACACCTGCCACATGTCACAGAGACACACATTAGAACAATTTTGCTGGTTTCAACAAGGCATAGTATGCAGCCAAAGCATTGCACCTTTGTCATAGGGACATTTTTCTCTGTGTAAGGGCAAATGCACCACGTGCCATTGAAAGTACACAGGTGGCATGAGGGGTACGACACAATAAATGATCCAGACTCACACTGTGCATCAGAAGGTACACCAGGATTATGTGCAGCACCTCAAAGCAGTCACATGCCACAGGCCACTGACGCTACCTCAGCAAAGTACACAGACACACACATGCACAGGACATTCACCTGCCATTGCCAACTGCAGCTACAAACCTCACTCTGCACATGTGCCTCTAGACTGGGGGGGCTCACAGGTGTGGGGCTGGCTCTGCACGTCAGACACACAGCACTGCTCCCTGCTCACATCAGATGGGCAGGGTATATCCATCCCTCATGCAGCTGGGGTGCTACACTCCACATATGCACCCACCCACATGACAGGGGACTAACACACACACCGATGTCCAGGGTACGAACACATCATGTGGACACTCTCAGCACAGGTACACTGAACAAACACACATCTGTGGGTACAGTCACCTGTCACACTGGGGTGACCACAGAATCACATGAGGACTATAGAAACAACATTCCCAGGAGGATTAGACAGGCAGAATGTGGCATGCACCATGCAATGATTGTCACAGTAAACACAATGCAAGTGAGGACGGCAGACATGCACCACAGCATACTCTGGCTGGGAGACATTAGGCATTCCCCCCTGGGACCCACCCTACAGTACAATGCATGTGTGTCACACCTGGACACAATGCCAGAAGTCACAGTCACAAAAAAGGGCCACAGTCTGTGCTAGTGGACTCAGCACTCACCTGAAACCCTGGTCGGCCATACAGCATGGGGTACTGTGGGAGGATGACATCCAGCAATGCCACATTCTCCTCCAGGGTGAAAGGCTGGGCCCTCTCCACAGACCTTGACATGGTGCCAGGGAATCAAGAGCAGCAGCAGTGTTGTGGAATCAAAAGATGTGCAGGCAAGTGCTCTCTCATGGGACCTGGCTGCCTTATATCTGCCTTGCTGGCCTGTTTCATGCACAGGAGTACAGAGTGATTGGTCACTCACATTTGCATCCTATGTTTCCTCCAACCCATTTAAGCCTACCCCTGTGAGGGGGTTAGATTTTTTTAGAATTCAGCATGATGTCATTTCAACAACAACTTTGCAACAAAGTAGATTATTCCAAACCGACTTTTGCAGGCCACCTGATTAAACAAATTCAAAGTTTAAACTCGGTCTCCATGGCAACCAGCATGCATCTCTGGCTTTATACTTGTCCCTCATGTGTCCCCTATGTAATTTGGAGATTCACACACAGGTACGGTGCGTTCCGGGGCCCTAGGGCACCCCAAATGCATAGCAACGGGCTGTACAGGCGTGTGTATGGTCCGTATCACTATGGGTACGCATACGCGAGCAAACCCATAGTGATACGGACCGTACACACGCGTGTACGCTAACTATCACTATGGGTGTGCTCGCGTATGCGTACCCATAGTGATACGGACCGTACACACGCGTGTACGCTCACTTTCACTATGGGTTTGCTCGCGTATGCGTACCCATAGTGATACGGACCATACACACGCGTGTACGCTCACTATCACTATGGGTGTGCTCGCGTATGCGTACCCATAGTGATACGGACCGTACACACGCGTGTACGCTCACTTTTACTATGGGTTTGCTCGCGTATGCGTACCCATAGTGATACGGACCGTACCCACGCGTGTACGCTCACTATCACTATGGGTAGGCCTACGGCAGCACTCCCATAGTGATAGGGAACGTACACACGCCCTCAGAGCGAATGTACGGTGCCTTTCACACGTAACAGTGGTGACAGGCAGCACACAGAAAGGAATAGAGCTGACATACTTGTCCATGGATGGACATCAAGGCATTGTCTGTGCAGTACTACATGTGTGGGGCACAGGTGTGAAAGGCTGTGATGTGGCACATTACTCCTGAGTTGTGAAGGCAATAGATGTATGATGAGATGTGTACAGATGTTATGTGTGATGGTGCACTATGTGCCAGACATGCCCTTCACTCCTTTGACATGTGTGCATGTCGTACAGAACACTTGAGATAAGCGTCACTGGCATGGCACAGTCAACAACACACGCAAGTGTCCCCTGATGCCCGCTACAGGGGTTACCACACCTGACATGTGACTACCCACGTTGCACGATGTGACTATGTCATGTATGTGTGGTGTGTTCCCATTAGCTTGATGTTGGTGTTCCCTCAAATGCATCTGCAGTTGCTGCAACCAACATGTGTCTGTGTGTAGATGGCCATGGCACACTGTTACGCACACCAGGCCACATGTGGTATCGGATGTAAGGTGTGTATGTATGCATGGGACACGGAGTAGCGTAACAAGGACCTGTCTGCATACTCTCAATGTATGTGTGATCAGTCATGACATGTACACCTTCATGGCAAGGTGTGTGGGCTGTCCTAGTGTTATGTCATGTGACCTGTGGCTCTAGTGTTCCGCTACCTGTCTCTGCAATCAACATCCTACATCTGCTGATATGTTGATGTATGTCACTCCTGTATTGCGTCTGGCTGTTCACTTACACTGGGACACAGCTAGTCCCATGCCATGGGATGTGGAGGTTCACAATCCCCGTGTGTAGCTGGGTCTTGGTAGGAGTGTCACCTGGCAGCCATACGTGTCCAGGGCATGTAGCACATACCTGACTCCGCATGTAGCATATGTGTATTGACAGATTAACATGTGCTCAGTACATATAAATTGTTGTTGTAGTGCACTCACTCTTCCTTGTCACTTCCAAATTACTGCAGAGCGCCGCCTCTTCCCCGACCAATTCAGGACTTGGCTGACATGCGGTAGAATGACTGTATACGCTGCTACCGCTTCCCCCAACCGTTGATTGAGGAGTTGACGGCAAGGCTGGCACCACACCTGCAACCGCTGCACAGGTATCCTACGGCACTGACACCCAAGCTGAAGGTAATGGCAGCCCTACATTTTTTTGCCACGGGTACCTTTCAATATACCATAGCTCATGTTGGTGGCATGTCCCAGACCATGTTCAGCCGTGTGCTGCATGATTTTTTAGAGGCCATGTTGCTTCACCTGGATGAGTTTATCCATTTCCCAACTCCTGAACAGTTGACAGGTGTCAAGCGTGGATTCTATGCCCTGGGAGGGATGCCCCATGTCATTGGGTCCATAGATGGGACACATGTGGCTTTGGTACCACCACAGGCACAGGAGGTAGCGTACAGGAATCGCAAGCACTACCACTCCATCAATGCCCTTGTGGTGTGTCTGTCCAACATGGTGATTTCACATGTCTGTGCTCGTTTTCCAGGATCAGCACACGATGCCTACATCATGAGGCGTAGCAGGGTGCCTGAAATGATGACGCATCTGCGCAACAAGCGAGCATGTGTTGTTGGTGGGTACACTCTGTCTGTCCTGTATTTTGCGTAGACTTCCTGCCCGACTGCTTCTCCTGTCCTACTTTTGTCCATGTGGTTTCCATGTAGAGGACGCTGGCTATCCCAACATGCCATGGCTGATCACACCTCTCCGCAACCCCAGCACGCCGGCCCAGCTCCGCTACAACACCGCCCATGGCCGGACAAGGCGAGTGATAGAGAGGACATTTGGCCTCCCGAAGAGCCGATTCAGGTGCCTACACAAGACCGGCGGCGCCCTCCCATATGCCCCGGTGAAGGTCTGCAAAATCTTCATGGTCTGCTGCATGCTGCACAACATGGCAGTTGAGAAAGCTGTGCCACTCATCCTGGATCAAGATGATCAGGACCATCCACCCGTGGAGGACGAAGGGCTTGGCAATGGGGCTAGTGATGTGGAGGATGTGGAGCCGCAAGAGGACACCCGGAGTTGGCTCATACGCAACTTCTTTGCTTAGTGGTGAGTACCAGTGTCTGAGTGTGCACGCATTGGTCCTTGTGTGGCATGTGTTGCAATGTGTGTGTCCATCTGCATGTATGCCACGTGAGTCAGAGGTGTGTGTGGATGTCTCACTCGAGTGATGGTGCCAGTGATGAGTGTATTTCCGCAGTCATAATTGTGACCTAGCATGTTGTCATCCTTACATGTGTCGAGTACATGCACATGCAAGTGGATGAGCTTTTTGTGGCTGACTTTTTGTGTGTCTCTCATCCCCAGGTACTTGCGCATGCTGTCTGCTGGTTGCATTGTTGTGGCACTGCTATTCCTCATGGACACGTCATCGTGTGCTGACTACACGCACGGACACGTTTGGAAGTCTCCTTAGGGTAAGGGATGCATCAGGGGTGTATTGGGTGTGGCAGTTGTTTACGATGTGTGCACACTGCCCCTGTCGATGTTTGGTTCCTCTGCAGACATGTCGCATCACCATGGGACACATGACATGTAGCTGGATTCACCTGAATAGATGGTCAGACTTGTTGACAGTCATCTGTAATGGGATAGTGGATTGTGATGAAGGCATCAATGTGTGTAACACTGCCCTCGGACACATACGGTTTGCATTGGCTTGACATTATGTGGGACTTCCACATCAGAGGATCAATGGTGTATGGCAGCCTCTCCGTGAGCAGCAGGGGGTGTTTAGCTGTTACCCGACACTTGTGTGCCAGTTCCATGGATATCAAGCATTTGTGGTGCAGAAGGGGGGTGCCAGTGTTGGACCCACATGTTACTCCACATGACCTGTGTATGTGTACTCCGAGTTGCCTCTGCATTCCTGAATACATGACTAATAAAGGTGTCCCTATGCCTCCAAGGTGCCTCTTCTCAGTCAATGCTGGTGTGTTGCCACGGTGCATACGGCATGTCTGGCATGGTTCTCAGTGATAGTGGCTATGTGTCTATGTGTAGAGTAGCAAGATGCAAGCTGTTTGTCTGGGATTAGACTCTGTATTGTGCATGATGTCCATGACTGTGTGGGTATTGTGACATGTGCCATCCCCATGCATCCAACGTTGGCCAGGCCACCATTCTCTGCATCCACCTGACTCAAGCTTGCAGGACATGGTTCTGCCACCTGTCTACACATACCTGGGTGCCCCCCAGGACACTCCACATGATCCCTGACCTCTGCGCATGACTGTTGCTGTACTCAATATGTCTGTCGGCACGGTTGTGCGGCCACCCCCTCAGCTGGTTGGGCCCATCACGGGTGTGTATGGTGCTCCATGTCTGTCTTGGCTAATACATCACCTCAGCCCAGCTTTCCAGGCACACACTGTTTGCAGATCTTTGAATGGCCCTTGGCTTGTTCATGTGAGTTTGTTTCTGATCTCCAGGCACCCATTGGGTGTAGTGTCTGTGTCTGCGCTGCTGCTGTGGTGGTGTGTGCTGCCACTCTTTCACAGTGTTGGCTGTTCATTAGCTGCTGTCATGTGCAAAAAGTGCCTTCACCCCCATGTCTTCATGCAAGGCGTCTGCCATTTGCAGGCAAGTCTTTCCTGTGTGGGGGCACACTGTTTGTCTGGCTGTGACCTAGGCCATATGGGCTGAGGGCATTGTTGTCTGCTTCTGTTGCACTATGTGATTTTTGAGGCCCACACTCCCGCCATCCGGGTTACCGTGTCTTGGTTTGGTGTTTTCTGTGGCCTGTGACTTGGCATTGTCTAGCTGGGTGCATGGGGCATGCTGGCGCTAGTGGCATGTGCGTGTTTATGGAGTGTGGTTGAGTCATGCGATAGCTTTGGGGTGGTTGCGTGCATGATTGTGAGTTTGGTTGTGGATGACGTTCCCCCCATGTGAGGTGAGTTGTTTGTGTACTCACCAGGCTCTCGGAGTCCTTCTACTCCCTCCACTCCCACCAGCGGCAGCGTGGCCATCACCTTCTCCTCCCAGGGATGGTATTGTACGCGTCTGCGGGGCGGCCCTCCTCCAGTGGTGTTGGCCTGGTTGTGGTCGTCGGTCATTTTGCGGCGGACCGTCCTCCGCAGATCGTACCACCTGGCTTGGCATTCATGCCTGGTCCTTCTGGTGGACCCAACAGCATTCACAGCATCGACAATCGTCTGCCACATGGATGATTTTTCGGAAATGCTGGTCTGTCTGACCAATGTTCCAAAGAGGTGTGGCTCGACTCTGATGATTTAGTCGACAAGGACCTTCAACTCTCGGCTAGTGAACTTTGGATTCTTGTTAGTGGGCATGGTGAGGGGTGTGGGTGTGGATGGTTGTGGGGAGTGTGGGTGTGGATGGTTGTGGGTGTGTGGGTGTGGTTGTGCAGGTGTGTGTGTGAATGCGATGAGGGGGTGTTTGTGAAGGTGGTTGTGTGAAGGTGTGCAGGTGTAAGGTGTAGTGGAGGTTGTAGTATGGTGCAGTTGTTTCTCTGTGTGGTCTGGCAGCAGTGGGTCTGTTGCAAAGGATCCTGGTTTGTGTGTGTTGGGCCTTTTTATTTGTCCATTGGTGGGTGTGGCTGTGTTTGAACTTTGGATGGGTGTGTTATAAGGAGTGGTTGTGTTTTGGGCCTCTGTTTGGGAGTTTGGCAGTTGCAGGTCAGTGAATAGGTTGTATTTGTGCTTGTTGGACATGTTTTGTGGATTAGTGCGATTCGAATGGAGTCTTCTTGTGTTGTTTTGCTTTGTCCT
Source organism: Triturus cristatus (assembly GCF_964204655.1). NCBI lineage: Eukaryota > Metazoa > Chordata > Amphibia > Caudata > Salamandridae > Triturus > Triturus cristatus. The sequence continues at coordinate 80,088,644 of NC_140588.1, forward strand.
GGTTGTGTACGTGTGTTTTTAGCGTCTGTACGGTGCGTACATCGGCCATTTTGTTGTACAGTGCTGTCCTTGTCTCTGGCTTGGTACGACTCGTACATGCGCGATGTTGGGTGAGGGTGCTGGTGTTGGGGCCTGGGGTGCGCTCCGTTTTTAGACAGGTGGGGTGTGTGTTCGCTCCGTACATACACGGGTGGGGGTACGGTCCGTACGTACACTGGTGTACATACACGGGTGGGGGTATGCTCCATACATAGGCGGGTGGGGGTACGGTTCGTACATACACTGGTGTACATACGCGGGTGGGGGTACGGTCCGTACATACACTGTTGGGGTGGGGGTATGCTCCATACATACGCGGGTGGGGGTACGGTCCGTACATACACTGTTGGGGTGGGGGTACGCTCCATACATACACGGGTGGGGGTACGGTTCGTACATACACTGGTGTACATACACGGGTGGGGGTACGGTCCGTACATACACTGTTGGGGTGGGGGTACGCTCCATACATACGCAGGTGGGGGTACGGACCGTACATACACTGTTGGGGTGGGGGTACGCTCCATACATACGCGAGTGGGGGTACGGTTCGTACATACACTGGTGTACATACACGGGTGGGGGTACGGTCCGTACATACACTGTTGGGGTGGGGGTACGCTCCATACATACGCGGGTGGGGGTACGGTCCGTACATACACCGTTGGGGTGGGGGTACGCTCCATACATACGCGGCTGGGGGTACGGTCCATACATCCACTGTTGGGGTGGGAGTACGCTCCATACATACACGGGTGGGGGTACGGGCCGTACCTACACGGGTGTATATACACGGGTGGGTGTACGGTGCATACGTACGGGGGTGTACATGCACGGGTGGGGGTTCGGCGCGCACATACGAGGGCTGGGGGGGTGGTTCGGCGCGTACATACAGGGGCTGGGGGGGGTTCGGCGCGTATGCGGGCACATGTCTCCATGGTTGCTATGGGAGTTCAGTGCGGACGGTGTTTTTTCCATACGGTTGTAACATTGGACGCACGGGATGGATCGTACTTGCGCGGTCGGACTTCACTTTTCACATTTGTACGGTAAATCATCCGGGGACGTGTCGGACACATTTTCCGACCCGAGGACGTGTGGGGAATTATTCCCAATGCGATTCGTATGGACTTTTCCCCATACGAATCGTACTTGGCAGTTTGTACGGCACTTGTACGATTCGTACGGTAAAAAGACCGGATACGAATCGTACGGGAAAATTTTTTCTAGGATCCGAATTGGCACCTTAGTATTGCCAATAGATATAGATCCCCAAAAGCCATTGTTGATTAGGGTTTATGCAAGTAACCTATGACTCCAGCGAATTACCCTTTGCAGGTTGCTGCTTCCCAGAATTGACAGCTGGTTAAAATTCTATGGTACATCTTATGGTACATCTATGTCTTTTGCAGGTGCATCCAAGTGGAAGATTGAGCTTCCAAAAAATACCAGTTGATTACGATTCTAGCGGTCTACCTAAGTTGAGTGTAAAAACACAGCTTCCAAATCCTACCAATTGAGTCAGTTCTGAGCGGTCCACCTATGGACTCCAATCTACTTCAGGCCCGAAATGAGGAATAATGTGATAGAACTGGAATGAACATTCCAATTCATCATGTGGCCCCCAAATCTGGACCTGTTCCAAAATCCAATAAATTGTGGAATAGGACTGGGTGATATCCTCTCTTGAAAATAACTTCACTCCACTCTGAAAGTTGACCCTGTGTATGGGTCCATGAGATCAGTTTAGGAGCAAAGGCCACTTAGGAGTAAGCCTGGGTGGAGTTTGTGGAGTTCCGCATAGTGAAACTCTGCGAAGTGACCAAAAAACTCAGCCGCTCTATGCCGAGTTCCTCGAGTGGTGGGGTGCATTGGGGTCATGCTGTTCATGATGATTTTGAGCGCCGGGTGTTTGTTCCAAGCTGTAACATCATCGCAAACTGCACCATGCGCAGCACAAGAGGGCGCAGCTTCCTTTCTGCTGCGGCAGTATATTTTCTACTCAAGCAGCAACTTTCTCAACACGAACGGAAAGTTTCTCAACATGAGTGGTCATGACCTGCCACGACCATTCGCACTGAGAAATCCAACCAGCCGCGTTCAGAAATCTAGACCTTGGCGAGCGCGAGCAAGGAAAAATCTCTACATGAGGTTGATTTTCCTCACTCACTCTCTCCACTTGTGTGCTCCGCGGAATGTTGAAAACTCAGCAAACTCCGTGAACGGAGTGGAGTCCCCTGCCCAGGGTTACTTAGGTGTTCTCAAGTTCAATCTCATGGAAGAAGAATCCATGGGGTTGCATTGAGGAATCCGACCACCCGCGTTCAGAAATCTCGCCAGGAGGTTAATTTCCTCATTCGAGCTCTCCAACTTGATGTTGAAAAGAGTGAGCAAGGAAAAAAACTCCGCTCGCATGCTCCACAGAGCGTGGTTTGCGGAAATTTCTGCAAACTCTGCAAATGGAGTGGAGTTCACCATCCAGGGTTACTTAGGAGTGCACAAGTTCAATCTCATGGAAGATGAATCCACGGGGCCCATCCAGGAGCTGAAGAGCACCCATCTGAAAGATGTAGCTTCCCAAAACTAACAGCTGACTAGAGTTCTATGGGCTCCACTGACATGTGGTGCATGCACAGCAACTGGAAGATTTAGATTCCCAAACAACCAAATGTATATGATTTTATGAGTTCCACAAACTAGTGGTGGAGGAAATTCTCTCTTAGACAAAGCTTTAAATAAAATGTGCTTAGAATTCAATGGCAGATCGTTTTATACTGTTGAGCTTGAAGTCCTGCAGAGCATAAAACGGTTTGACCTAGTTCAAGTGAATCTCGAAAGCAATCTTGATCTACACCAAGTTTATCTACCCATTTCTTTTCGTATTTTTGAAGATCGTCGTTTTTCAATTCAGAAAGCTCAGCATAGATCCTCCGTATGGTACAAACTTCCCCACCCATAATAACATCCATAATTCTATTTTTATCATATCCACAGAGCCCCCCTTTTTTTCCGCCTAGAAAACTCTGAATTTGAAGATATTTAAAAAAAATCCTTTTCTTAATACCATAGCTGTTCTGTATATCTGAAAACTACCTAATTCCATGCGGCCACCTTAGATCGCCCACTTTCCGGATTCCACACCTTCCCCATTCCGCCATTATTGTGTCTGCAAAGATTTCCCCAGGAAGGGTTGGATTCTTACATAACTGAGTGTAACCATTCAGCCTTCCAAGACCACTTTTTTTGTGAAATGCTGTCCAAACCTTATATGCAGCCATCAGGGTTTTAAACCTGGCTCTTTTAAAGTAGCTGGGGTCAGTATATTTTAGAAAGCAATTCTCCGCTTCCCCGTCAATCAAAATAGAATACATATCGACTGATCCAGTCCTGACCTGTGGATCAGACACGTCCCCACCAATCAATCCACACATATACTGAAAGGCTGCCACCCAATAATACATTCTGAAATCGGGAACTGCCCATCCTCCCCTTGCCCTTGGTAAGGACATATAACGTAATGCCCTCCTAGTTTTCCCATGTGCCTAAATGAACCTGTTAACTAAATGCTCCAGTGCTGTAAACCATTTGCCCTCAAATTTCAGTGGGATCGCCCTAAAGAGGTACAAAATGTTGGGTAAGAGGATCCTTTTCACAATCTTCTCCCTGTATTACACGTCTGCAAGGATAGCGCAATGGGGGGAGGGACGGGCACTAGATGCCCTCGATGTGATAGTACGGACGCTGAAATAATGCATATGTTCGCGACATGCCCCCAGCTGCAGGCCCTGCGGAGTGCGATAGAATCATTCTTTGACAGAACTCTAGAAATTAAAATCTGTCTAACTCCGTCTATAATAATGCTGGGGGTAAATGGTGAAGATCCATCACAATACTTCCTTTTTATGGCTATGGCGGTACTGTGTATCTGCATTGCCTCAGCGTGGTTGGACAAAGCAGCTCCAACCTTCCAACAATGGCTCGCTAGGCTGTTGTCCACTTATAATCTTGAGAAGGGGATTTATGCGAGGAAGGGTAAAAGGGAGAGATTGCTTGGTAAACGTATATGGGGACCCATCCATTACTGGAAGGAAAATCAGTAGAGATCAGCATTCCCCACTCCTTCCTCATTGGCGGCCCTAGGATGGGGTATGTGTAACAGGAGAACAGAATCTTTAACTGTAATAATCACAGCTGTAATTTTATCTGGGCTTATTATTGTCGTTTTTCTGTCTCAGCTCTTGTTCTTTGTCGATGATTCCTTTTTCCTCTTTTCTCATCCTATTTGTTATAGTATGTATATATCTCAGTTGATTTCTGTGTGAATATTTCGTTATATTGCTGTGCTTAAAAAGATAAAAGTCTAATAAAAATATTAAAACAAAAAAAAAAGAATTCAATGGGAGTATCTAATAGTCTATCAGTGTCCCACTGGAAGCCACAGCTTCCCAAGCCGCCCGTATTTTGTGGTTTCATGAGGTCCACGTAGAAAGGGTGCAATTTAAGCTTATCCACCTAGTTGCAGCACATGTGGCTCAGCTCACCATAAGAAGCAGATTCCAAAACACACCAATTAATTAGGAATATATGGGATGTACCTAGATGTAGTTCAGGTGGGCTTGTATCCTTTTTCGCAATACATTTATCCCAACAACAGTTTCACTTTCTATGACCTTCTTTTTCTATCCCTGTAACAATGCTCACCTCCCACACTTTGAGCTGGTGCTGCATGACCAAGACTGATTCAGCGCATTACTAAGGCTGATGTGGGGCATAACCGGGACTGATTTGCATGGCCTTGTCTTTCCCAGCTGTTATGTGGGGAACAAGAAAACAAAAGATTTAAAAGAGGTCAAGTAGTCAAGTGTAATTGCCAGTATCCGTGATTTATTGAAACAATCCATCCATGATATTTTTTTATTTTTCCTAACAATACCATTTCAGCATCAGTGCCCTTAGGGTTATATTACAGTGCCTTTGGATTTTTATTATGCAACCAATCTTGAAATCATGCTCAGCATTCCAGCGTGACAAATGCTTCTATAGGTTTCAGGTGAACCACTTACCTGTAAATCGTCTCCACCATGTAAAATATTGTGCAATTCTGATTACTTCAACAGTGTCACTCCATATAATCACTTGACTTAACCCTTCTTGAAGAATGGGAGGATGGGATGTATGTTTGTACGTAGAAATAGGGATAACTTTCCAACTATAATCTTGGGTGATGAAATTAATGCACATGAAGGCATTATGACTTGGCCAAAATCACATGACATGTTAGGAAGCTGGCTCGCTACATAGTGCACTAAAAAGAAGTACACTGTGTCGAGAGTCCAGGCAACCCTTATATTATTTTAGGCACCAAAATCTTCATGATCAGCTATGTACTTTTTTAAACAGCTTTTTTAGCATTGAAATAAACAATACTGCATTTGCTGTAGTGGTAATCTATGGGGAAACATACACTGCTTATGACGGCTTGTCAACGGTTTACAGGACTGTTCTTCAGGACTTAAGGTAAGTAGGGGCCAAGAGTCAGGGCAGCACCAATAGTCACCTTTGTTGGCTCTGGGGCATCTGGGTGCAGAGGTTTTTTTTGGTGTTGAGCAGCCCGTTGAAGTCAATTGGAAACAATACCTGTAAAAAGAAGCTACAAGCAGAGACTGGGGGGGACAGTCGGTTTGAACCCAAGGGTGGGCTCAGGTCTTTCAGAATTCTGGAGCTGGGATTCACTGTCAGTTGATTTGAACTTGGGCTGTGGGGCTCGTGTGCAGTGGTCTTTGGTTTGCCAGATGGCAGCATGGCAGCAGTCAGAGGCACTCAGTTTCAGTAAGCCCACAGAAAGAAACTGTAGAATGGGAATTTTGAATCAGTTTGGCAGAACTCAAAGATGATCGCAGATCTTGGGAGTCACTGGGTGCTAAAGACACCATTGGTTGACCTAGTCTCTGGCTGTGGGGCTTGCTGCCGAGGTATTTTGAGGTGTTGGGTGGCAGTGGTCAGAGGCACTTGTTTCAGGTGATGACCTGGAGATTCAGGACACAACAGGACAGCTGGACCATTCTGGATGATGGCTTCTGGGGTGCTGATGTCCCTCATTGGATGGTCCGTCTCTGGGGGTCAATGTGGGTTTGGACTACCAACAAGTCTTGGCTGGTGCAAGGGGTCTATAATCTCAGATATTGGTTCTGGAGGGCTCCTGGAGGGTTTAGCGTCTCATTACTCACTGCAGAAATGGGACTGACCTCTGGGACTACAGAACACCTCCTCTTGGATGGCTGCTGTTTCAGTGAGGCCGGAAGTCAGCAGTTCAGTAAACCAGAGCTTGCCTTTCCATGCCTGTAGGATGCAGGGAAGAAGCTCCGCTACTCCACAGGAGTTTCTGGATGTTTTGCAACGTACTGGCAGGCTACCCAGGCTTTGGGTGGCTGAACACCCGCAGGACAAGTCATCCATCTCTCTATTGTCAGGGAGAGCAGGCAGGCTGGCAGGGTTGGTATCAAGTCAGTTGCTGCTCCTAAGTTCTTGCTTCTAGCAACTCTTCAGTGTCCTTCTTGTTGAGTAAGTAGATTCTGCTTTTCTGATGTGGAGGGCTCCCCTAAATACTAGATTTAGGGTTGTTAAGGGGAATGAAGGGCAGTAGCAAGGGGGCTAGTTACCCTTAGGGTCACTACACCCACAATATGACCATTTCCTGTGAAGAGTGGGCATAACCCTGTCCCAGAGTCCCTAGTTTCACCAAAATCTATTTGGTGCAACCCTTCCTTTGTGGGGCGCATCAAGGGACCCATTATAGGGGTTTGACTAACCTATGTATGCAACACGCCTACGGCATAGCTAATTTCCCACTTGTCCTGGTGCCACATGGACATCTGGGCAGGGACTGGCATTCTACAGATCTGGAGGAAGCCGGGGTTGCACCTCAAAGGAGGTAAGGACTTCAAAGCTTCTGGTCTTGATTTGCGGATCCACTAGCTATTTGCTTGTTGGAGGTGAGAACATCTCCTGCCAGAGCGGGCATTGTTCCTCATCTTCTGAGAGTGTGGGCTCTCACTCCTGGCGGTCAGAAACTCATCTGTGGTGGGAAGCTGGACAGGACTAGTCAGCCAGTACACTAAATGACTAGTAGGTTTCAGGGAGCACCTCTAAGTGCATGTTATCAAAAATCCAATACTGGAATCAGTATGGATGTATTAAGATAAGGTGTTTGATACCAAATACCATAGGTTGCAGTGATGCCAATATGTAGCTGAGTAATTGTAATGACCAGTACCTAGTACATACCTTAAATGGCTTCCCAGGTCACTTGCAATATATAGAAATATAGACTAGACATCACATGGGCATATCTCTTCATGTAGCTATGTCCTCACATAGCATGTAATGCACTTTGCCTTAGAGCTGTGAGGCCTGATGAAGGAGTGACTTACATATATCATATGTAGTGACCTGGACATGGCGCACAGAGGTGTGTATACCAAACGGACCATGAATGTATTATCAAATGACCGTGTCACATAAATGGCTGATTAGAACAGATGTTGTTTACACATTGAGTTAGGTTTTATATTGCAGCGATAACACCATTTGGGGTTAGAACTCGGTTTATTTTGAATGTGGGTGTTAAATGCATGGGGGTAATCAATTGTTCAAACTGGGTGGGTTTCCTTTCTATGGGTTCACAAATGTTTGGAGTTTAATTAGTGGAACGATCGGAGATGCATGTTAGTGACAGTCACGATTGAATTGCACAGTAAATACCGAATATTTGATCATGCACTGCTGAGTTACTATAGTTTTGAATTTGGGGAAAATATACTATTTAATTCTGATTATGATGGAACCTTCTTCCTTATTTTCCTAGTTACCCCTGATGAAGCGAATTTATCTCGAAATGCATTGGGTGTTGAACATCCATAGATTAAATTTGGATTGTTATTTGTGAAGAAAGTAATATCATGGATTGTTATACAGTGGTAACATCATGCTTCTAATAAAAACATGGAAGTTGTGAATATTAACACTTTGGCTGTTTGAATTGAATAAACATGGATTAAAATGGAGAAAACAGATTAAAGAAAGGATGACAAATTACGTTGGATTCGGATTGGGCAATGGACCCACAAATGGACGGCGCACCTTGGGACTGTTAGGTCTAATCAGGCGATCCGTTTGGTATTCACAATCAATCAGTGTGGTTTGGGCATAGCATGCTCTGGGGGTTGCATGCCTGACAGTGTTCGCAAAAGAGCATAACAAATGGTTACAAATGTTAAAAAAAAAATAGGGTGTGCATTATATCTATGATTTAATGAACACAGGTGTTTGCCATGTGATGTTTTCACCATGTTTTGCGCTATGTCACACAGACTGCCATGACAGTCTGCATGCAGTTTGTTTCGGGGTCCCTTATGGTGGCATATGACATGTTGTAGCCCTTAGGGACCCTTTGTGGTACCCCTGAACTAGGTACCACGGGGAACCACTTACTAGGGACTTACAAGGGTGTTACAGTGCGTGCCAGTTGTATCACAATTTTCATTTTACCTTGTTTATGGAAACAGCATTGACACTGTGGCCTGTTTATCAGGCTTCCAGTGCATTTCCAGTCGAAAACATCAGTACTGGTGAGCACAACGTGGGAGGAACCATGACAAAAAATGGGCACTTTCCTACAACATGTCAGTGGCAGTTCATGACCTGTGAACTTAGTTTCTTCCTAGTTTCTTACAGTGTGTTAGGCTACAGTCGTGGCATGTTTTTGCATTAAAGCTATGTTGTTGTGTTTAAGGTATACAGTAAAGCCATTGTCCTTTAAGAAGCACCACCATGCTCTCAAAATAAAATTTATTTTATATCAAAACTGCTTACCCGTGACATAGCTCCTCAAGGCATGTCTTCATAGAGGCTAAAAGAAAATGATTGCACGGATGATTTCTTCCTCCAAATATTGTCAGCTAAGCCAGTCCCATAAATTACATTTAATGTTATTAATTATACATCAAATTCTACCTTTTGTATAAATATGCTGCAGAATAAAATCATTTGCTTTCCACTTGAGGGCATCTGATCATAAATAATAAATACGGTCAATAAAATAAATACAAGAACACAAGCGGGACTACTTTTGAAGCCAGAGGAGAACTGAGGCTTATTTCTCCAGCGTCCCTGAGGCCGGGCTTAGTGACGCTCAAAGGCTTCATTATCACGCTCATTTGCATGATTTGATTGGCTTGTGTATTCAGTGCTGGTGGCTCCAATTTCAGAATATGTCAGGGAATGATGGGGTGCCACCAACATACACGTTATTCCATTCCTTGCAGCCGAAGGTGAACAAATATGTCCATCCAAGTTTATTAAGAAGAGGTTTTTAAATTAACCAAGGTAACTTTATAGAGGGATTCCTAGGGAGAGACGTTTAAAGTGACAGGCTATGTACATAAATTCCGATAAAACGAGGGTTTTAATCAAACAAAGTAGCGCTATTGTGAGAACACCAAATCAGTGATGCTAAACTAGAATTACAGATGCTGTTGGGATTGTTAAATCTCAATTGGGAAATTGCTGGAGTTTTCAAAGTTTTCCACTAAAGAATGGGAAATTACCACAGGAAACTTTGCTTCCGTGCAAATCAACACAGATTACAGTATTTCCAAATTCCATGCTTTTTTCTGTGGACATATTCAATCTAATGTTACCTGCTGAGATGGGTCCTTGGCATGGAAATACCACATATCCAGGAATACCACTGGTACAGATATTCGATTTTTCACTGAATATTTTAATTCTGTGATACTCAGAGTGATGGCGAAATTAATATGACATGTAAGAAAGGCCATTGATGGCTTTCTGGGCTATCATAAGGGGCAAGATATTAATGAAAGGCAAATTAAACTCGCGGATTGCAGCCCAGAGACAAAAAAACATCTTCTCTTGGCACAGTGTGTCTGTTATGAATTGCCATGCCTAGTAAGCAATTGTCTTTTATAGGAAATGGAACATGACCAGCTTTGCTTTCTCCTCAATAGCTGAAAAGGTTTGAAGCAAGCAACGCTATGGGGAAGGAAATAGAAGGCAGTATTATTTAGGGAAAACAACGTTTACATGTTGGATTTTACTCCCCAATACAATTACAATGCGTTTGTTACAAAGATGTAACCACACAGTGCCATTACTACGCAAGCCATTACATCGACTTGTAGTAGATCGCGTTCTAACATAAGGAATAGTATAGTTTACTATTCCAACACCTTCCCTACTGTTATGTAGGCTGGATATGGAATAGTAAATTACACATGTTACGGCGCCATCTACTGCAAGTCGATGTAATGACTTGCGTAGTAATGGCATTGCGTGGTAACAACTCAGTCGTTGTAACAACCGTGTTGTGATTGCATTGCGGGGTAAAATCCGCATTGGTTAGGTATATTTTTTAATTTAAAGGTGTGCAAAATTTGCGTAATATGGTTCATCGTAATGACAGGAAATCCCGCAAAAATTATCCGAAATTCCATGAAACCCAAAAATAGGATTTAGCACTAGTGCAGCAAAAAACTGTTCACTATTTCACATGTCACTAAATATGTCAAAATATGATAGAAAGTGTTCAATGAGATGTGACATGAACGTGCACCTTACACACGTTTCTTAAATAATTCAATGATTTAAAAGAAAAATTACACGCATTTATTGTAGAATTAAAGAACTTACTCACAAGAATATGTTTAACCATGCCGATTAAGATGTTTTAATGAAGTTTGACTGATGTCAGAACCATCCTTGTTTAAAACGAATGCACTGCCACTGATGAAGAAACCCGACTTTCCTAAACGTGTGCTATATTTTCTGTGTAGCCTTTAGTGACATAATTATTACTAAACAACCATCTGTACATGTCTAAAAGACTACTGCAAGCTAATAGTGGAACTACAATGTATTCTTTCTTTTCTTTCGATAACTTTATATCGGTCACAACGGACCATAAAAGTACAGGGTAAAATACGCACAAACACTATGTTACAGAAAATAAATAACATGCACCTAATCAAAAACAATCACAATCATATATATACACCTATTAAAACCGACATATATTAAAATCAAATTAAACCATTGAAAGTAGTTATCGGAGGTATACATTAAATTTCCTATAAATATGTAAGTCAACAATTTATTTCATTAAAAAATTCCTGCGCTTATTCCACATCCCATTTAAAAAGCGCGAGACGGCGAAAACGATAGGAGGGTGCGTATCATATTTTAATACTCTCAAGGCCATATAACATTCTCTGAAGCCAAGGTTCCTACAAATAGGTTTCACCCAACGATTGCGTACAGTCTGATATTTGTGACAAAAAAACAGGACGTGGATCTCATTTTCAAGATGGTATTTGCACGCTGGGCACTCAGTATTTTTATTTAAGTCCCATTTACTAGTCAATATCATGAGCGGCAGACTACCCATCCTAAATTGCATGTACAGTTTCCTTGCCGAAGCTGGATTAATCAGGTCAAGGAAATCCTCCTTTTTGTAATCCTCTTTTACTTGGAGGAACTGAGATGTCAGTCTACCAACTGTAGAGATCGCGTGAAGAGACAATAAATTGTGGTGCCTGTAATGGTATACCAAATCGGCCCTAGATAATGCCGGGCACACTACTTCTGGTGTGCCCCATAACTCAGGTAAGCCAATCCTATTACAGAGTTCCTTAATATGAATTAACCACTGGATTTTCTTGGTTCTAATTTCAGCCCCCACATCCCTAAACTCATTTCTAAAGGGAGCTAATTCTGGAACTGACCATATTCTTCTCCAATACATAAGTGGCCTTAGGGCCACTTCCTCCTCAATAGGGAGAAGCCATAGGTCCAGCCGAAGAGGTACTAACGGGGTGCTAACTGGCAATCCCAACAAATTCCTCATAAATGAGTGCTCCACCCTTGTAAGGCTTGTGGGCCTAAAATGTCCCCAAAGCTCTGCCCCGTACATAGAAGCCGCTCTAGCCTGTACTTTTTAAATTTCTATAACTGGAGCTGAAGGCTTGTACACAGATACTCTGTGCATTTTCGAAATCCCACCCACCATTTGTGTCAATTTTAAAGCAGCCTTTGCTACTTGGGCATCCCATTCCAGATGTTCCGCAAGGATGATGCCCATATACTCAAAGGTTTTTACTCGTTCCAAAGGTATTACTGGATTTGGGCGGGTATGCCTGGGTGGGTTAAAAATCATAAATTTAGTTTTAGATAGATTTATCTCCAGACCTCTTGATGCACAGAAATCGGCGAAGCCATCCAAGGTACGTTGGATACCCATTGATGTCTTGGACAACAACAAGGTGTCATCAGCGAACATCAATGCGGGTACCCGGCCTGTAACTAACCTTGGAGCATCAATATCCTTTGTACCTAATAAATGGTCTATAAGGCCATTTATATATAAACTAAAAAGGGTAGGGGCCAGGACGCACCCCTGGCGCACCCCCTTTTTTACCGGGAAGCGAGCAGACAATTCTCCATGCTTCCCGCATCTGACTTGGGCATAGGTTTCTGTGTGGAGCCTTATTAAAACATCCAGGAGGTATATTGGGATGCCAAGATCTAAAAGTACACTCCACAATTTTCCCCTAGGGACCAGATCAAATGCAGACCTCAGGTCCACAAAAATGAGGTAGAGGCTGCCACCCTCCACACTCATTGTTTTCCAATACAGGACCTGGAGTCTGAAGATCTGGTCAATAGTTGACATGCTCATCCTAAAGCTGGCCTGAAGAGTACTCAGGATCTTATTTTCCTCAACCCAGGCCTGGACTCTTTCCAGGATTATTCGTCCCATCAGCTTCTGGGTGATATCTATCAGGCTAATGGGCCTGTAGTTGGAAGGTAGTAGGGGGCAGCCTTTCTTGTGAATAGGAACTATCTCTGCGCCTCGCCAGGAATCTGGCGGATCCGTTCCCATTAAGATGGAATTAAACAAGGCACAGAGATAAGGGGCCCATATTTTTGGTTCTGACCGAAATAGGTCCCCTGGGAGCCTGTCAAGACCGGGTGCTTTGTTGGGTAATAGCTTGCCGATAGCAGATTCAACTTCAACAATAGTGATCTCCTGTACCCCCCCCAATCGATGCACATGAAGGGGGCCAAAAGTTGAAGGTGCTAAATCGTCAAGGCCCGACTGAGCATACAAGGTTCCAAAATGGGCTTCCCATACTGCTGGTGCTATATTTGGTACTATTGCTAATCCACCATCCTTCCCACCTTCACTAACTATTTCCCAGAAGGATTTCAAATCCTTACGCTGGAGAGCAGTTCTCAGATCTTCCCATTTATTTGCTTTCCAGGCCTTCTTCTCAAATTGAATAGCCTGCTTGTACTGCAGCCGAAGTTCCTTTATCCTCGGCTTGTCCTTGACCTTTATAGCTTCTAATAAATCCCTTTTCGTTTTGCGGCAGGAGGCATTGTACCAGGGATGAGATAGGACCGTTTTTTCTTTAATGCTTACTTCCGGGTAGAACATCCCAAGCATCTTGGAAGTCAGATGGTTGTGTATTTCCACCGGCCTAGCATCCAGCCCTACTTGAGTGCCCAATGGCCCAACCCCAGCCATTTCCCTAAGATACGGCACAACCTGCTGGTATATGTGTGCTAACTTATTTGGGGAACCCAATATGTAGGGCCATTTTACTCTCCGCCTGTTGTTATGTAGCAGGAGAGGTTGTTGAACTAGAGTGGGCGCTACTGAGTAGTTAGACAGGCCCCAACTCCATGGCTTAAGTGTCATAACCAGAGCATTGTGGTCACTGTCTTTCCGCTGGTAAATCTGAAAGTCCTGGACCCTATCTCAGAATCTGGATTCCACCAAAATGTAATCTATGGTCGAGGTTTGCCCTTCTCTGTTGAATGTTGGTAGGCCAGGTCTATCCAATTTTAATCTCCCATTACAGGCCCTCAGGGAAAAAGAAAAAATAAATGAATTTATTTGGAGGACCAACGGCGTCCACGCTCTAACAGGTGGGATCAGGGGTTCCTGGATGTTCCAGTACTGGTTCTCACTATCTGAGTCATCTAGGCTCACATTACTAAGAGGCTCAAACTGGCAATTAAAATCGCCCCCTATTATTAAAATGTTCTCTGGGTCAAGAGTCAGTATGTAGTCTCTCAATTGTTCAATAACTCTAGACTCTTGCCCACTCTGAATTGGCCTTGAATAGATATTAATTAGGGCAATTTGTTTGTTGGCTGGGAGGGATAGGAGGACACATTGTATATCATGGGAATTTGTTAGCAGCTGCTCTGCTTTAGCACCCAGGTGCGTGCCCACCCAGATGCTTAGCCCCCCTGATGGTCTGCCCCTACCCCTCGTTGTGGCTGGTATATTAAAAGTGGCAAAACCTCTCCATTGGTTATTTTCCAGGGCCCACGTCTCCTGCATTAAACAAATATCATGTTTTTCTACAAACAGACCCCAATCTGGACGTATTAATTTGTTCTTGATCCCTGCCAAATTCCATGAGAGAATTTTGATGTTACTGTTTACCTCCCCTGCTTTAAAATTCTTGTATGTCCTACTACAGCTAACTGCCAAAGGTACTAAATCATCCATGTGCAACCCCCCTATCCCCAAGTCGGGCCCCTTCTCCCTCGGTGCTCCGTCTCGAGCCCCTCTCGTAGCTATGCTACTTACACCCTCCTGTGTTACTGGAGACGGGGCACCACTGTGCTTGCTAGTATTACCCACCCTGCCGTTACCTCTAGGTACCGCAATAGTGCTCTCTCCCCCCAAAGGACCATATTGAAAAATAATACATTTCATTACCGGACCCTCCCTAGCTGCTAAAAAACTCATAATATCAACTTTGACAAGTGGGGGTGGACTACACCTCGAACGTCAATCTACTTGATCCAAAATACTATATCTATTATTGTGGTGGAACATAGCCAGTGTCGGAGGACAATTTTGGGATCCCTTCCAATTAGGATATCCTGGCTGAATGTTAAAGCCCAGATTTACCCTAACCCCTCAGGGCTGCCTTCTTCTAGTAGAATCGGTGTGTAGGTTGGTAGGTGTAGCCGGATAAAAGTAAGTTAGGGGAAAAGATTTTATTTGTGTTGCTGAGCTATCTGCCACCCAATTGCAGATGTGCTCGACGGCCCTTCTATTCCTGAAATTAATTACAACACGGTCACCCTGAATATTTTTTGTCTGGAGCCCCACCCAATCCACACGTCTAGGGAAGACAATTTCACTAGAAACCTGGTTTGGGAGAGGCCTGTTGTAATTTAGCCAGTGAATACACTTATTTTTAAGCTCACTGTAGTTCTCCTTTTTTCGCTGGTTTAGGACAGGAACCCCTACTAAAACCACCACATAGGGTATAGATTCAGGAGGGAGATCTATACATGGCAGCACACTCTTCAGTACGTCAGAGGTCTTAGCCATGTTTGCTAGTCGATCATATCTTACTGTCCCTGTGTCCCCTCCACCCTCCGCATCTCTAGGATTTGCTGGATCATTAAGCACAACAATATCACTAGGTTGATTTGGGTGTTCATCGGGTAAAACAGTTGGGGCAGATAAATCCGCTAAAACATTTGTGGCCGGCGGGGTTACATGGTGGCGAGCTGCATTCGTTGTCCTAGGCAACCCCTCTATATTACTGTTACCAACTTCAGCCCGCATACCACCCTCTGCCTGTGCCTGTGCGGGTTTAAGCAATGATTCAAGGTCTAGAAATCTATGTTCTATAGAGTTCAGTCTATCATAAATAGGAAGACAGGCCTCAGTAAATATGTGTTCCAGTTTAGCCCAAAAGTCTTCCCTGGACTCAGTGGAAAAGATATCGCCAGAACTTAATAAAGTCGAAGACCCATGTGCAGTTAACTGGGGTGCATCAGGTTCAACTACTGTTCCTATTATTGGATTTGTCCCCAAATTGCCACATTTCTGGATTTTTGCTTTTTTATTCTTCAGTGTGGCTCCACTACGCTTTCTTTTGACTGCTAGGTCTGGTACCTGATGAATAGTCCCCCGTTTAGAACTAGATGCGGACCGAGTTAGCAAACTCCTTCGAGTTGCTCCTGGAAGCTCATGATTTAGTGGGCGGATGGCTGAACCAGCTACTACCAAGTCCACAGAAGCTAGGAGACCTGACAAGCTGCCAACTACTTTTGATGGCTGGTTGCCCTCACCTATGTGACCAAAGGGCACAGTATCAACTGCTATCTGAGGCACTGGTGAGGACACCAGGGCCAGCCTGCCCATAGATGACCGCTTATCAAAAATCGGTTCCATAGATAGCCTCTTTTCAGTCATTTCAATTTCGTGTTCCAGCACAGAAGATGCCCTGGTTAAGAATTGGTCAATTGTATCCACAATAGACTCTCCTGATAACGACTTTCTCCCCTTGGCTGTAGTCATTTTCCACTTTTGTTATAATGCGACTGCCCCAATAATAACCAACATATCAATAAAGTTACTTCAAAAATCAAAAATCAATGTCTCTCTTGTAATGTTGTCTATCTTCTCACAGACAGTTCACTTGTAATACTGGCCTTAGACGTACAAAAAGCGTTTTCTATATACCTAAAAAAAAGGGTCGCTTGTGGGCTCATTATGACTGAGAGCCTGTTTCTTGCGTGTAGAAGTGACTGTTGGCACAACAGCAGAGCTAATATGACCGGTAGCGCTGTCCCAACTTGATGGAATCGTCACCACACTTCACAGAATTATTACACTCCCTCCGGTACTGGCAGACTCCCCTTATCACCAGGCTCGAGTGTACGCCAGCACAGATGTCACCCTCTACCTAGGTGCGTGTAGCCCGGGATGCTCTATTGCTCTATTACTCTATTGCTCTATTGCTCTATTGTGGTCCGCGTTACCTCTAAGCTACGAGGAAGTCAGATTTCACGCAACTGGGGAGTAAGGGGAGTTAGGGAGTAAGCGGCTCCTCCACAATGTCCACAAGGTCCCTAAGCATTTGTGCACATAGCGCTATGCTGTGCTCTCCCCCAAAACTCGCACTCCCCGCCCCCAACTCTGCCAACTAGTGGGGGTCCCCCCGGGACACTCCGAACCTCCGTTCTTCCTGGCCCCCGGGTCACAGCCGACGAACCCCTGGTTGATTACACTGGGTCCAGTCCCGGCGCCGCTCCTCGATGTCAGCGGAGAAGCAGACACAGCGTCCCGAGGCTCCCGGGCAGGCCGGCGGCAATTCCTCCGCACTCGGCACCTCTCTCCACCTGGCACCGGCAGCGACGTCCCCCCGGTGTAGCGCCTCTCCAGCCAGAAATGCTCACGCCTGGTATGTTTTGCTGATAGTTCTCGAGCTCAAACTCAAACTCCTAGCACCCGCTCCGGAACGCTCAGATTTCACTTCCTGGGTGGTGGAGTGTATTCTCTTTCTTCCTCGTTCTCCAGTCGGCGTCCGTTAATCCCATGAATTTCCCATGAGTAAAACTCATTAATGTTACACATATGTACTTTCAAACATAGGGGGTCATTACGATTGCAGAAGGCCCGCCATCGCTAGTAGTGCGGTGGCGGGACTTCCACCAACGGAAAGCAATTTTTCCCCGGTCACATTACGATGGCGGGGGAATCTGACTGCAATCATGGCGGGTGCAAAGACCACCGGCAACGGATCCACCACAGCGGAGCGGTCAGCATACGTAAAATGGTGGCAGTGCCTACTAGGCACCGTCCGCCAATTTACGATTCGGGCTACAGCCAGGCTGGCAGAGATTGGTTTTGGGGGCCTGTTGTGGGGGGAGGTGTGAGTGCACTGGGGGGTACCCATGGTATCCCCCTACATTTCAGTGCACTAAGTGGCAGGCACCGTGTGGTGCCTGGACGTAGTGCAGTGAAATGCACAACCTGCATTTTTAACATCGCGGCGGGTGCTGCAGTCAGCAGCACCCACTGCAATGTTAAATTGCAAGGTGCGACCACCAAGGCTGTGGTTGCATCCTAATTTGGAGTTCGGTACCGCCGCATGCATGGCGGGCGGCCCCGATCTCACCATGATCCGCCCGCCACCGTAATGACCCCCATAGTTCTTAGCCATACCTACCTTTGACTAATTTGAATTGTTAAATGTCTGATTTATGCAAAATGAACTAAAATGTATTAATGAATTTATGTTAGTTTATGTTATTATGTGCACACGCATGTGAAATGGGCACATTACAATTTATTGGTTGACTTGACATTATAGTCTAGGCCTGTATTTCTACATGCTTCATTTTGTAAATTACTGCATCCCCACTTCTGCTACTGCAACAATTCTTGCAGGTATTCACGTGCATTGTTAATTTAAAGTAGATACATTTTTGTACTAGGGATAGATACAATACTTGAGAAACAGATATTGACGATGAGCACATGGGAAACTTACAGGCAAATGAAAGGACTATTCTTTATGGGCCTGAGTGTGAGAAGGAGATGTTGTTTCCATGTCTAGGATTGTGCCTGGATATTGCAGTCTGCACCATGGAGAATGAAACAGAGACAATGGAAATTTGCTGATGATGTGATCAAAGTGCTGTCACCTACCAACCCTTGGACTATGATATACTTCTCTTTCCTGACTGACTTCAGGTTTCCTGCCCCTGAAGCTCTGGAGGACTTTGGTGCTGACTTCTTTGCTGAACCCCTTTCTGCAAACTCCATGCAGAACCCTCCTTGGACTCTTTACTGACCCTTTCATGATTCCCATTAGCCCCTTGAATAGACTTTGAGAAGTCTAAACTATTATGTTCCCTTTGACTTCTGCTGTAAGTGCGACTTAGGCTAACACTTATTCCTGACCTACTAAAGACTCTTGACCCAGCTTCTGCGATGCTAATACTTGTCCTACTTATACTCCTGTGCCTTGTCCCTATTTCGTACATGGAACTCTTTGATTGGACTGTGCTTGGAAGACTTAGAGTACTAATGTATAGAAACGACCAATTGAGGTTGTTTCCCAAGCACCATATATTAATGATATTGCCATCATTGCAAATGCCGAGTTGCATGTCTGTTCAATTCTGGTCCTCCTCAATTTCGACTGGAGGCTACGCTTACCGGCTGTCATTTTGCATCCGTAAAGCATGGTCTTAAGAGTGATCTATTTGAACCTGATTACTAATTTGTAATAAACATTCTTGAACTAGGCTACCGATTTGTGGTCCTAATTGTATAGCCAAATTGGCTGC
The DNA here is from genome assembly GCF_964204655.1 of Triturus cristatus. Taxonomy (NCBI): domain Eukaryota; kingdom Metazoa; phylum Chordata; class Amphibia; order Caudata; family Salamandridae; genus Triturus; species Triturus cristatus. Next base: position 80,107,880 of record NC_140588.1, read on the forward strand.
ACTGTTAATTATTTGAGTACATTGAACATGGAATGGTAACTCTCTTTCCACTCAGTGCTAATAATTGAACATAACTGCCTTGATGTAACTGAACTATGCACAAAGCCTAGACCTGACATACAAGATGTTCCACTACCCGAATCAAATCATGTGCTGTTTGCTGATGGCTCCTGTCTACGTGGCCAGGATGGAAATCTAAAAGCTGCCTCTGCAGTCAATACTGTCTCAGGCATCGTCAAAGCCTTCTGCATTGAAGGATTATTTTCAGCACAAGTCAATTTGATTTCTCTTACTGGAGCATGCAATGTTTCAGATGAGCTGAGAGTTTCAATTTTCGCTGATAGTTAGTACGGCTTTGGTGTCTTTCATGACTTTGAGGATTTAGGTCTCAACGCTGATTCATAACCTCTTTGGGGTTGCCAATCTGCAATGAGAAGAGTGTAAGGAACTAGCTACAGTCCTTACAATTACCATCTCAAATTGCAGTAGAAAAGTGTGCCGCTCATAGGCAAGGCACAGATTATCGGACAGTGGGCAACAGATATGCCAATGAGACAGCTTGTTATTGTGCGCTAAGTAGTTGCATTTTTATTGGGGAATACATCAATGAAAGTTCAGATGTCACAAATTGCAATCTGTTGTTGTCTACTGTTGATATTTGGAAAGACGTTAGGATATTACATGAAGAAGTGCCAGAAGCAGAACAGCAAGGTTGGGTAAGAGCAGGTTGGGTCAAATGAGATGAGGATGACATTTGGGTTTCAGCAGACGGAAGACCTGTGTTGCCTGACAGCTTGTTACCACCAATGGCAAGATACTACCATGACTCTGCAAATGTAGGAAGAGACGCAATGGTGCACCTCTTTAGGCAGATGTGGTTTAATCCACTATTCAGATTGATGGCTGAATGTTAGTGTCATAGATGTGTTGTGTGTCAATAACAGAATGCAGGAAGAAGAACATCAGTCACCATGCATCACATAGGGACATCATGAGGTCCTTTTGACAGAATGCAAATGGACTTTTATTGAGATGCCTGTTTGTAATGGGTTGGGGTATGTCCTGGTGATTGCATGCATCTTTTTCACAGTGGGTTGAAGCTTACCTGACGAGGAGAAATGACAGTCTCACAGTAGTTAATCTGTTGTTGAGGGAGTTAACAACGTCTTTCGGCTTCTGACATCTCTGGAGTCAGACCGACAAACTCATTTTAACAATGAGGTCCTGAAGATTTTATGTGCAGCATTACAAGTTGAACAGGGACTATATTGTAGTTTCTGTCGAGTGGCTTCCGGCATTGTGGAGAATGTGAATGGCACGTTGAAGTCCAGATTGGCAAAACGGTGTGGCTCAACATCTCTCAAGTGGCCTGATGCATTGCCTCTTATATTGATGAGTCTTTGCAGTACTGCAGACAGTAGGACAGGATTCTTGCCCCATGAAATCATCATGGGAAGGGCCATGAGACAGCCAGCTGTGCCTGCAAATGTGCTTGTAAACATTACAAATGACATGACTCTTTACCATTGCAAAGGATTGGCTGAGTTGGTGCATTTTGTGTCTCCCCAGGTTAAAAAGGCTACAGCCCCACTTGAACAGGAGCAGTATCATGATCTCAGTCCTGGCAACTGGGTTATGGTGAAGAAGCACATGCATGTGTCGTTCTTGGAGCCTCAGTGGTAAGGGCCATACCAGGTAATACGGGTCACCACAACTGCTGTCAAGTGTGGAGATCTTCCTTACTGGGTAGACGCCTCACATGCTCACAGAGTCCAGTGGCCCCTTGATGATATAACAGCATCTGTTCCTGATGTGCCATAGGTTACAGAGAGACAGAGGGAGAATGTTAGTAAAGCTGATAGGGATCTGCAAGCAGCTGGCAGAGCACTTGCTTGGCCTCAGGGGGATCTGAGAGAGTCAACTGTTGTCTGGAAAGAGGGTTTCATCCAGGAACATTGACTGCATAAGATTCAGACCCTTGTGAAGTGCCTAGTGATAGAGTAATGCGAGTTGTACCCAAAGACGCTGCCTGCCTGAAGTGAATGTACCGCGCACCATCCCAGAGGGTGAAGAACCAGAACCTTTTGGACCTGGCGGCGCAGGGTACGCCTTAATCTCCTGGGTTCTCCTGCTTAGCTACACAGAGACACGGGGACACTCTGTCGGCGTAAAAGATTAGATTTATTAGCTGCAGTTAGTACAGTTGTCCTAGAAGTACACACGGTATGTTCTCAGGAGACTGCCACTTCACTCCGTGGCGCACAATCTTATATAGTATATATGTGACATATACATTAACTAAGAACACACCTAAAACATATAAAAGGGAGCCAATAAGGAAAGTTGGAAAACAGAACAGAACCAATAGGAAAGGTTTGAAAAGAAAGTATCGAGTAACTCGAAGAAGCCTCTCCTCTAACTGTGTTTGTCACCCCTCCCCACGAGCTAATTCATTAACTGACTTGTAGCTGACTTGCAGGTGACGAGATACGTTTGTGTGTTTTGGAGGATAGTTGTGAAACAAGAGAATACGAGCAGAGGACAGCGAAGGCCAGACGATAAGATAAAATCAGAAGAGAATAGTGTGAACCAACAGATAGTTGAGACAGGGTTTAGGAAAAGTAGACAGGGATTAGTGTACTCGGCCAGTCTCTAACACCAGCTTTTGTAAACAGAGGCACAAGGTTATTTCGACACATTATTGCAGGAAAAGCAGAAAAAGACTTCGATCGTCGTGCTGCCTGAGTGAGGGCAACACAAAATGGCGGCGGAGCACAAAATGGCGGGTCGTTATGATCACGATCGAAAATCGAAGTTCCTCAGACCCTCCTTTTGCCAGAACTCAGGCAAGATACTCAGACTCACATTAATCTGAGTCAATGTCGATGGCCATGAGGTCATCGAGCTGTTGCTGTAGCATCATTCTGATATTCTCTGCTCTTTGTGACTTGGGTTTAGGGATGCACATAGTAGCACAAAGGTCGCAGATGGCAGGGCCACAGTGCATACAAAGGCAACAAGAGAATACGATGGCTAAAACTACTCCAAGGAACGTCAATATCTTCCAACCCCATTTGGACAGTAGTCCCCAAAACCACTCCAATAATGACCAATCTCCTTCGTCCTCATGAATCGACTCAGAGATTATATGTAACTTAGAGATAGCTTGGTATACTGTCGGAGCGTCATTAGGTATGAAAATACAGCAACTTGACCCGATCAATTTGCACACTCCACCACGGTCTGCAAGAACAAAGTCTAAGGCAACTCGGTTTTGTAAAGTCATAAGACGATCTGCCTGTAGTTCTGCCGTGATATTACTTAAGGCTCCTAGAGTGATGTCTATGGTGGTTTCTACGACACGAACCAGTTGCCTTATATTTCTGCTGTTGGCCATTGGACCCCAAAAAGGAAGAAATCCTTTGAGGAAGTGTCCTCCCTCTTGTCCTGCTGTGTCCTTGGAATTAATAATCCCTCTGCCATATCTGTTTCGATGATGATTTGCAGAAGCGGTGTATGTAGGGGGAAGAAGGAAAGCTATATAGCAGAAAAACCAGTTGGCAACCACGTGTAAGCCCTATTATAACAAATGAAATATGTACCCTGAGATGGTACTAGAGGCGGTGAATTCTGAGAGGAGTAGACGTATGTGTGGGAACAGCTATTTCTTTGTACGGTGTCAGCAGACTGACCATTTATCTGTAGACAGAAATTGCCCTGATGTGGTATAGTCCAAATCGGTGAAGATTTTCCTTTTTTAACTTTATCACTAAGGCTAGTGACATAATGGGTGACGTTCCAGTTAGTGTACGCTTTTCTTTCGTCAACTGAGATCTTACTATTTTCTATGATTTTAGCCATAGCTACCATTCCCTTTATCAATGAACTATGACTAAAATCTGGATCACCAAAATGTGAACTAACAGATCGTCTGAATTTGCTTTGATAGGCATTGGAGAAGATAACAAAATAAGCCCAAGCAGAACCTTCATAGGAGAACGGAAGAACTAAATATGGCATTCCTTTTTCTACGGTATGTGGCATAAGTCCACACAACCAACAGTTTGTTGTATTTATTACTAATTGATGTTGATGTAATAACTGGACAAATGAATTGTTGTAATATTCGGTTCTTCTAATGAGTTCATGTTGAGGAAGTGTATGAAAAAGATGTGGAGAGACAGTAGAAGAAGACAAAGAGGTAGAAGGAGAGACAACTTTTTGCTGCAGAGCAATAACAATCCAATTTATACATGCCAAAAGAATACACAATAATATAATAATACATAGAGCAATACCACAACGACCATACATTTCTTTACAATGATTCATTTTATCTTTACTTTCTCTTTTGCCTAATGTAGTCTCCATCTTTCTAAGTGGATGCTCGCGGTAATCTTCCTCAATCACTTAATCACGATTGTCTGCCGTCCTATGACACTGCAAGTCCTGCAGGCATATTGCCACTACTCAGGTCGCAACCAAGACTCCTACCGTGACCCTGCAACCGGGACAGAATACTACATAGGAAAGAGAAATCTTAAGTGTTCTTTAGTCTAGGCCTTAGGTTATAGTGTTCTTTATCAGGTACAGTTTGGTCTCGGAACAATGTTCGCGGATTGGTCGCATTCAAGCGACGATGTGGTAGAATTGCTTCCTGAAGAATGTCGTCGTCCTCTTTCTCAGACAATGTTCCATTTAGGCGTGCATCACTAAAAGGTACAAATCGTGGAACCTTTTCGCTCTCAGAGTCTCTAATGCCCTTACGTACCCACTGATCGAACGGAAGAGGCAAAGGCACTTTCTTGCAATGCACACCGTGAATCCAATTTTTCTTTCCTTCGACTTTTACTGCTGTTCTCGTGGTGAGCAAAACCATTCGGGGCTCTCCCCACCTGGGTTCCAAATTTTTCGTCCTTTGGAAGTTCTTTGTGCAGACCCAGTCACCTGGCCGAATGGAATGACCTGGGTCTGTGGAAACCTCCGGCAAAGCACTTTGAACCTGTTGATGGAGAACACGCAATTAAGTCGTAAGGTCATGCAAGTAGTCAATTAACATTGGATATGGTAAGTCTGAGTATTTCTTAGGGCGAGGGACTCCCCATACATTAGCTGGGCACCCAAAAACCACTTTGTAAGAGCTAAGTCCCAAACGAGAGTGTACTGCAGTTCTGGTGGACAGAAGAGCCAATGGTAAAGCATTGGGCCAACTAAGTCCTGTACTAGCCTGAACTTTCGCTAGTTTTAGCTTTAAAGTTCCATTGTAGCATTCTACTAAACCCGCTGACTGTGGATGATTTGCCGCATGGAACTTTTGCTTGATATCAAGACCCGCACAAACTTTTTGCATGACTTGGCCCACAAATTCGCTCCCATTGTCACTCCAGACAATGCGCGGCAAACCAAACCTGTGGAAAAATTCTTTTAGTAGAACTTTAGCTGTCGATAAGGCTGTGTTGTCTTTTGGAGGGTATGCTTCTATCCATCTAGAAAAGGCGCATACTACCACCAGAACGTATTTGAGGTTGTTGCATCGCTCCATATGAATATAATCGATCTGCAACACCTCAAATGGATATGTCGGAGGAGCAAAGTGACCTGCTGGAGTTGGGGTTCCCTTTCCTGGATTGTACATCAAACAAACAATACAATGTTTCACCACATTGTCTGCAAACTTTGGGATTCCTTCATTCTGCCACACTGGAGCCAGAAGCTTGCATATACCTTTCGCACTTAAGTGGGCTGGACCATGCGCCATAGTGACTACTGGCAGTACATAGGCGTCTGGTAACAGCCAACGTTGGTGCTCAGACAATTCCACCCAACATCCCATCTCATCCAACATTCCTGTACTTTCTTTCCACTTGCTCAATTCTTTTTCTGTAGCCTCTTTCTGAATCGATCTTACACTTTCCACTGTATCCTCATACATTCCTCTCTCTCTAACCCAATTCGCAGGACCCGCAACATACATTCGATTTGTAGCATCTCTCGCTGTCTTTTTCGCTACTTCATCTGCAAATGCATTTCCATGACCAACATTGTCAATAATCTTCTTGTGCGCACTACACTTCACAATTGCTATTTGGGTAGGCAAAGAAAGTGACTCAAGAAGATCAGTCACTAATTGACCATGTTGTATTTTAGTGCCATGGGAAGTAAGGAATCCCCTCTCTTTCCAAAGCCGCCCAAAATTGAACGCCACACCAAAGGCGTATTGACTGTCAGTGTACACGTTCACCCTTTTTCCTTTGGACAACACACATGCTCTCGTCAAAGCTATCAGTTCTGCTGCTTGAGCTGAATTGTGTCTGATACGTGCTGTTTCCACAACTGTATGTAAAGTAGTAACAGCATAGGCTGAAACTGTATCTCCATTAGGAAGCTTGAAACAAGAACCATCCACCCATAGAATTCCATCCGGATTTTCTAGCGGCGTATCTTTCAAGTCAATTCTTCCTTTTGTCTCTTCCTCAGTACGGAGGAAACAATCATGTTGTTCTTGGTCATCTTTGTCTACTGGAAGAGGCAATAAAGTAGCTGGGTTTAAAGTATTACATCGTTTGATGTGCACGTGACTAGCCAAAAGTGTCAACTCATATCCAGACAAACGAGCACTCGTAAGATGTTGTGTTTTTATTCGGTTTAGTAAGGTATCTACTGCATGCGGCACCATAACTATAAGTGTGTTATCTAGCACCACTCCAGCAGACTGTCGAATAGAAATTGCTGCTGCTGCTGTTGCTTTAAGACAACTAGGTAATGCTTTAGCTACTGGATCTAACGTAGCCAAAAAATATGCACATGGCCACTGTTTATCTCCAAATCGTTGCGTTAAAACTGACAACGCACACCCTTCTCTTTCATAAACGTAGAGCGTGAAAGGCTTACTGTAATCGGGAGTACCCAATACAGGAGCAGAACACAGAGCAGTACGCAAGTCAGTGAAACTCCTCTGACATTCGTCAGTCCATGGAAGGGGCTGAGGCGTATCTTTCAAAGTGAGTGCCAACAGAGGTTTAGCCAACAGAGAAAAGCTCGGAATCCACTGCCTACAATAAGAAGTAATACCCAGAAAGGCACGTACCTCCCTTTGTGTGGATGGCACAGACATTTGCGCAATCGCCTGAATTCGTTCTGGGGTTAATCGTCGTCCCTCCTTTGATAGGAGATGACCCAAGTAGGTAACCTCTCGACGAACATATTGTAGTTTTGAAGGTGAAACCTTATGATTCAGATTAAACAGATGACGTAACAATGCAACAGTCACATCTTTGCAAATATCTTCTGAATCAGCAGCTATCAACAAGTCGTCCATGTATTGAATAAGAGCAGCACCCACCAGACGGCAAATGAAAAGCATCAAGATGACATTTTAAAGCTTGACTGTAAATAGAGGGACTTTCACAATAGCCCTGAGGTGCGCGCTTAAACCGGAAGCTTCGGCCTCCAAGAGAGAAGCCAAAAATATCCCTACTCTCTTCAGCAATGGGAATACTAAAGAATGCATTCTTTAGATCGATAACAGAAAACCAAGTCGCTGTGGAAGGTATCGTCAACAGAGCAGTGATATCTGGGACTACAGGAAATTGTGGTACAACAATTTTGTTTACCTCCCGAAGATCAATTACGAAACGATATACAGGAGGCTGAGAAGGATCAGTGTGTTTAAGAACAGGAAGAATAGGACTATTGCATATGTTACCTCTCGTTTCCTCAACCACACCCTTCTGAATCAAATCATGAATAATTTCCAAAAGCGCTTTTTCACCTTCAGTAGAAATTCTATACTGCGGAATACGTGGCAATTCAACATTAGGCTTAAGAGTGACAACATAAGGTGGAATCTCCAGACAGCCCACATCGTTCGGACCCGTGGCCCAAAGCGTTGTCGGAAGAGAAAGCAATTCAGGTGGAAACTGATCTTTGGACAAATACATTGGAGAAATCAGTTTCTGTCCTAAAGTAAGATGTACACCAGAAGGAGAACAATATATCGTAGCATGCATTCTTTTCAATAAGTCCAAACCCAACAGATTTTCACTGCAACCATTCGTCAAAAGAAGCGGAGCTTCCAAATCATAAGGGCCAACTGAAATAGGCAAAGGGCAAGAAACCGGATTACGAACAGGGGCGCCAGAAAATCCTACAGAAACATTCGTTAAGCCAGACAAAGGTGCCCCAGGGAGTTTGGAATGAATGATAGAACTTCTCATCGCACCAGTATCTAGGAGAAATGGCTCTGAAACACCCATTGTAGTGACGTTAACATAAGGTCCATTCTGATCTACTGAAATCGACACAACTCCCTTACTTTGTCCATGGCTGTCCTAGTTAGTGTGAAGACTTTCATTCTCGCCTTCAACAGAACAATCCCCATTGTAATATTGTGTAGACCTAACATTTTGCTGATCAAAATAATTCACGGATTTAGGAGGAGGAAGGGAATGGTGTTCTTGAGTCGACATACCTCGACCTCTACCTCTGTTTGCTGACTGGAGGCCACCACGACCTCGTGGAGCAGATAATGTTCCACTGTGCTGCAATAAAACCGGACAACTACTCTTAAAATGACCTTCTTCTCTACAATAGGCACATTGATTAGGTCCTAACAAAGGTCGCGGAATATATGGCTCAGGTTTTTGATACAACCTCTGAAACTGCGAAGGCTGTTGAAACTGAGGCTGAACATAGCAAGGAGGATAAGTTTGTTGCAAGAGAACCTTTGTTTTCAATTCTTTCGTCTTTTTCTCTTGCTTTTCTCTTTCTTCTTTATCTCTATTTTCATAATATTGTGCAGTAGCCAATATCTGGGCAGAAGAAGAAACAGCCCATGAACTTTCAGAATCTTTCAATTTGTGTGACAACTCAGGAAGCAAATTGAATACAAATTTGTCCACAAATAATCGCTGACCACCCTCTGTAGCCATATCTTGACCACTGTGATCAATAAATGTCTCCTCGAAACGAGTAAAGAAATCAGAGACACTCTCATCTTTCTTTTGTTTGCATGCTGCTAATTTATCCCAGTTAACTCTCAAGGCAGGCATCATCGTTTTCATTAATGTAATAATCCTACCAGGGAGTTCTGAAATTAAAGCATCATGCTTAGCACCACCCACTTGAGCTGCATCCACGGCAATTATAGCAGCCCAATCACCACCTAATGCTTGATCATGATTCTCTCTATGAATCTTAGCCCATAATGCTTGCGGAACGACATTTCCCATCAACATATCAATATCAGCTAGATTCATGATGCAAGCATCAACCGTCTGTGATAATTCTTTATAATAACCTGCAGGGTTCTTACGAGGGTCCGGTAGAGTCTGTTTAAGAGCTAAAACTTCAGATCGTTTCCAAGGGACATGTACCCATATACGTTGGAAATGAGCAGGAATAGCTGGAATATTACCTTGAGCAGCAACTTCCTCCTTCCAAACTGGAGGAACCTCTCTCATGGGATAATTTTTCAGTGTTAGTCTAACCGACGGATCGGAATTAAGGAAAGTCTGAGAGGACAACAAGGATCTAAAGGAAATAAGTGTCCTTACAGCTTTCTCAACCTTAGAACCCACAACAAGTCCTTTGTCGAAATCAGTCTGAACATCTAACAGATCCTGTGGAATCGAACTCGAATCCACATCCTCCCATTCTTTAATGAGAGTATCACACATTACATTAAAAACATATCTTTGCGTAGGCGCATTCCATTGTGAGAAGGTAGACATAATATCAGTCACACTGTACTGGCGACCCCTCTTGATCCATTTACGTGCGAGAGAGTCCAACCTTTCTCGTTCTTCAGAATCTGGGAACTGACTACGAGATTGTCTTCGAGCAAAAGCCGGAGACACATTTAAAGCTTCAAAAAAAGGAGATAGAATACCAGTGACGGTGTCTGTGAGACGCTTACGCACAGACGGAGAATTAGACATAAGAATAGGGGACAAGGTATTAGGCGAACTAGTGGAAGGAGAACCGGTAATTGCAGGAGGAGCAGAAGGCAAAGGAGATCGAAGATCAGGAAATGAGGGCAAAGAAGTTGAAGTTAAAGGCAAAACTGGTAGAGGCGGAGATACTAAAGGGGGCAAAGGCGGAAGAGCCGGAACAGGCGGAGGTACTCCTGGCAGCTGAACAGGCTGTAACAACTGGGGTGTATTAGTACCTTGTGCATAGGGCGGAGGCAACCTCAATAAATGGGACATTAGGGGATCTTCTTCTAAATCTTTCTTGTTATCGGAAGGGGAAACAGGCAACACCGGATAACATTTATCTATCGCCATACAATTCTGTCTTTCTGAGATTTCCATTGCATTATTAATTTCATCATCTTTGAATTGTTGGGCAGCCTGTATAATTGTCATACCCTGTGCTTTCCTATCTCGTTTTGCTTGTTTAATTTCTCTCTGTTTGGCTTCCTTACGCCAAAGGCGGAAAGAGTCAAACATTGCCGACCGGGCTTTTCTTTTGAATAGAACTGCTTCCAAATTATCTAGCACATCAGAATCGAAACTACCATTTTCTGGCCATTTTAAAACACCATCTTTCTTCGTGTATCGGGTCCATGTCTCGTTAAAGGCAATGGGGCCAACACCATGTTTAGAATAGAGCTCATATGTGGGAGTTCCAACCGAAGGAATCGGACAAGAGTCCTCAAGCCGGGAATCCCTATTACAACCAAAGCAACAAAGTTTTCCAAACTTAGTCAGACCAGGCATCTTGTGATTTCACCTGACTGTTCACAAACTTGAAGGGGATAAAACTCAGTTTACGCAGCACAAATGCACTTACCCTCGGCTTCGGCTATTGCAATAGTCAAATCTAAGGACAAAAGAAACTAAGGAACAAAGAACCAAAATTGTGAGCGCGACCCACGAAATACTTATCTAAGGACGTCTTCTTACGCCAACAGAGGCCCGTCTATCGTCTCGCCTTACCATACATCACCAAAGGAAGGGCCAAGGCAGGGCGGCAGTCAGGGCAGCAGTCGTTAGTAACCGTCAAGAAGGAGTAACCGCGCTGAAAAAGACCTTCGGACCACTTTCGACATACAGGGGTCGCTTGACGTGGCTCGCGATTCCTCCAGAATTTTCTTGCTGGGTTCCTCACGACCTTCGGGCAGAACCGGTACCACTGAAGCCGCCCCACGTTGGGCGCCAGTTGAAGAACCAGAACCTTTTGGACCTGGCGGCGCAGGGTACGCCTTATTCTCCTGGGTTCTCCTGCTTAGCTACACAGAGACACGGGGACACTCTGTCGGCGTAAAAGATTAGATTTATTAGCTGCAGCTAGTACAGTTGTCCTAGAAGTACACACGGTATGTTCTCAGGAGACTGGCACTTCACTCCGTGGCGCACAATCTTATATAGTATATATGTGACATATACATTAACTAAGAACACACCTAAAACATATAAAAGGGAGCCAATAAGGAAAGTTGGAAAACAGAACAGAACCAATAGGAAAGGTTTGAAAATAAAGTATCGAGTAACTCGAAGAAGCCTATCCTCTAACTGTGTTTGTCACCCCTCCCCACGAGCTAATTCATTAACTGACTTGTAGCTGACTTGCAGGTGACGAGATACGTTAGTGTGTTTTGGAGGATAGTTGTGAAACAAGAGAATACGAGCAGAGGACAGCCAAGGCCAGACGATAAGATAAAATCAGAAGAGAATAGTGTGAACCAACAGATAGTTGAGACAGGGATTAGGAAAAGCAGACAGGGATTAGTGTACTCGGCCAGTCTCTAACACCAGCTTTTGTAAACAGAGGCACAAGGTTATTTCGACACACTATTGCAGGAAAAGCAGAAAAAGACTTTGATCGTTGTGCTGCCTGAGTGAGGGCAACACAAAATGGCGGCGGAGCACAAAATGGCGGGTCGATATGATCACGATCGAAAATCGAAGTTCCTCAAGGGTGCTGACAGATTTGGCTTGAGTGACAGTGATGAAGTAGAAAAAAACAACCGAAAATGATCCCCTACAAACACACTAGTAAACCAATCCTATGTTTCCATGCTCACAACTAGATTTCCTAGATCCAAACTCACAACACTGAACTCAAATGTATGCAAAAGTGTCAAATGATTATTGTATCAAATCTATGTAAATATCCATAGCGTTATATTTAAAAACAATCTTAAAAACAAATTCCATGGCTGTTCACCATAAATGTGTACTCCTGTATCTCTTGTTAATTCATACATTCACATGAAAAAAATCGCAGGATCTTAAAAACAGTATTATTGTAATTGTTTGACTTTTCACTCTTTATACACAATGTGCAGATAAACAACATAAAAAACATTAAAAATTGAATATAAAATGCTAACCAGCATGAAGTTGTCGACGCTGCATTTCGGTGGATGAGAATCGATAAACCACCTTCTTCAGGACTTTTAGTTAATGACAACAATAATCTTTGTGTTATTGTCCTAAATAGGCTTTTATAATTCTTCAAACTTCTTGGTTAGAAATTCGTTCTCCTGGTTAGTATGAATACTGTTATCTTCAATTTACTGTATAGAGGCCTAAGATATGTCTGGTGTAGGCCTGGGCTGTAAATTCCATTCCGCTCACGGAATTTGCGGAATTTGGGTAAAATATTTACCAAACATTCCACGATTTGCGGCTTCGTGGAATTTTTTGCTTGTTCGCACTTTCAAAATGCGTGTTTGCGAGATATTTCCCCCCAAGCACGCAAACAGCGTTCGCGAACAGGAAAATTGCATCGCGAATGGGCAGATGCTGTGGGGACTGGCTCCTCCTGACCGTATATCTTTTTCTTCAGAAAACAGTTTATTCCATACCTATGTGGTTACTTTTTCGGTTGTTGCACCCTTTATTAATTTCAGGTGCTTGGACTGTGCTTGGAAGACTTAGATTACTAATGTGTAGAAAAGACCAATTGAGATTGTTTTCCAAGCACCAGATATTATTGTTATTGCTTTGCATTTCAACTACTGAGTTGCTTGTCTGTTTAATTCTGGTTCGCCTCAATTTCTTCTGGAGCCTTGGCTCACCGGTTGTTGATTTTTACCTGTATAGCATGGTCTTAATAGTGAGCTATTTCAACCTGATTGCTAATTTGTACTAAACATTCTTGAACATGGCCACCAATTTCTGGTCCTTTTGTAGCCAAATGGGTAGCACTGTTAATTATTTGAGTAGATTGGGCATGGAATGCTAACTCACTTTCCCCTCAGTGCGACAAAGAAAAGATCTATCGAAGGACCAAGATAGGAAATAAGTAAGAAAAGAGATAACAAAGTATATAACAAAGTTGTGGGCCCAGAAATACTGCATCAGCACTATATTATTATATAAAATCTGTCCTTGCATACATTTCCACAACAATATTCCCAAAAACAAAAATTTGGCAAACAGCCACTTGTTTATTCCCCATGCTCCCACTCTAAATTTTTGCCACAAATGTTAACACAATTGCAGCTCATGAGGTAAGAGGCCAAATTCGGGAAACTCCTGAACTGACATGAGATTATGCAAGCGTAACAGAAATTTCACCAAGGCCTACTCATGATAAGCGATGCTCTCTCAGTGATACATATTTACTGCAAGAAGAAGAGAGACTTTGAATCATTGGATGTATGACAAAGTATTTGCCCTTACCTTAAAAAACTACTGGCTATCACAAGTCCCATGGAGGCTAAAAAAAGTCTTTGCTGATTTTAAAAGTCCAATGGAGGCATTGTACAACAAATATTTACAGTGTGTGAAGAAGTGTATTTAAAAAGTCGTCAAGACATCGAAGAGGACCCCATAGAAAAGACAAAACACAGATCAGAGAACATGTAATATTCTAATCTGATCATTTTAAGTGTTGTAAGATTAGGCAGCCTAAAAAAAGGCAGAAGAACTACTTCCACCTTAAAGCTTTAGCACCAACTGATTAAACTGACCAACTGACTAAATAGGTGGATGCAACTCCTGTCAAAACACGTGGGCAAGTCTCGCCAATCAAGGAAAAGCATTTGGTCAAAATTAGCATTGGATGATCCTCAGCATGAGGTGGCTGTCCTTTTTGGTTCAAAGGTGTTTCATCGATCTGCAGGTTCCTCTATGTCATATTACAAGAGTTGATGACAGCAAGCTAATTAGGGCTGCAAATATATATAAATGTATATTAGACATCTGGAGTTATCAGGTAGTAACAGGAGTGGGGTCGAAATACCCATATAACATGTTTTTGGAAATGTCATGCAGTAATCGTCATTTTAAAACTGACTTCTGCCTGTATTTTGTCCATTTCTTCACAGATTTTCGGCTGGGCCTCTTGCTTATGTTCAACATGTAAAATGCCTGGGTGAAAAACTCTGACCTCTGTGTTATCGCAAAACTGAACTTGTGTACAGGAGTGCCTGTAATGAGGCTGTTAAAAAAGAGCACATTTAGGCCACACAGAATTTGGACTGTAGCCAATATGTCTTGATTTATTTTACTGTGGTCTAATACTTTTCCTCTCCATTTTCCGGACAATCCTCTTGAGAACATTTATTTTTCTACACTAGGCTTAGGTACAGCCTATGAAGATTGTAGGAAATAAGGGGTAGATGAACGGAAAAAAACAAGCTTATACTCCAACACATTCAGATTTTCAGAGCCAGAAATAACCCATATCTCTCTAAGTATAGTGTGCTCCACATTTGATCGTTTGGCTTTCCTCATGGATTACACACCAAAGATGCTGATGAGGACTGCAAGAAACAAAATAATCAATGTAATCACATTTCAAGATACCATTAGGGGCATGGCTAAGATGTCGGCCTTGGCAGACGAGTGACTCGAGATTTAGAGAGCAGCCAGTTGTAATCCTGCATCATCCTGCCCCACCGCTCCCCAGGGCCTCACTAGTAATGTAGGTCCCTGTTGCGAAGGAGCCCTGCCCCTCAGAAATGCTCGCACAATTGAGACCAATGGCGAGCTGGCGCTGGGGTGATGCCTGGGCCTGTGGTGAACACGGTGAGGTTGAGCATGTGCCTTTAGTCCTGGGTGGACTGGTGACCGTGGAAGACCCACACTAGTGCCTGAGAGTGAAGCGGCTGCATGACAAGGAGGCCCAAAACCCGAGCAGAGGGTATGAAATGGCATGCTGGGGCTGGTGCTTGGGCTAGTTGTGGGCCTGGTTGGAGCTGTGAGGCTGAGCCTGCGCTGTACTGTTGTGCACTCTGAGCAGTGGAGGAGGAGGCCACCATGCCCGCTCCGGAGACCGCACTTCCGCTAAACCTGGAGTCTAGGCCCAAAAGATGGATACTGAAGTATGGCAACTGATATCGCCCTCTTTCCTGGTGCTAAGAGTGGAGATAGGTTTGGCCCCCAAAGCATTACACTTAAAGTCATATCTGGAGGACAATTCCCCTTAGGAACATGATTGGTTGAAGGTGAGTGGTCACTGCCAGTTCTGAAGTGGAGGGGGTTTGCGCTGAAAACAGCATGGGGATGGCACAGCATACAGCATGCCCTGGTACTTCAGGCGACCCACAGGGCATACAGCAGCATCTGGTGGTGCTGGTGCAACCGAGACAAGGCGATTGAGACATGATGGTGAAGCCCAGGCCAGTGTAAATGATGCCTAAATACTCCTGCTATAATAGGGAGGATCCTCCTACCCAACCACTAGGCAAGGGCTGCTTGACCATTTGTACTTGACTTTGGAAAGACATTCCAGCCCATTCAAAAGGATACTGGAGGCTATATAAGAGACTAAACACACACTGGGGTCAAAAGTTGATACTATTTCAATCTAGGTATCCCTGTTATGTCTGACTGTGAGAAGTTGGCCTGGTATATGCTGTCCACTAATTATAGTTGGCACCCTGTACCAGTTCAAACAACCCTCATGGTGATTAGGTCAAAGATAACCTTTATAGAAAGCTATCCTAGTGGTAGCTATGGAGAGCAGCCTTCAGGCTAAGTCTTGAAGGATAGTTAAGCACCTTGTTTTACCAGAATACAATCTTATAGCATTGGTTAAATGAAAGGGAAACCTCACAGTAGTTATAAAAATATGTATTTATAATATACAGCACTCTGTAGTATCCTCTACATGAGGATAGAACACAAATCAAATAATACAGTTGCAAAGAACAAACGTAAGTAGCACAATACACAGTGGGCTCCAGGGGGAGACCAAACCATATACTAAATAAGTGGTATAAGAACCACGACTCTGGATTAGACCTAGTATAGAAGGTGTAGAATCGCTGGGACCCCAAGGAACCACCCAAGGTGAGTGAGTAGGGACCCCATGGAGCACGGGTCCAGAGTGAGAACACGACCGCGTGCTCCGTACAATTCAATGGGAAAGTCGTGGTTGGAAACTAGAGATTAAGGACACTTCCCAGCAGATTACGAGACAACCCTTGGAATTTAAGAGTTTGGAGAACCATGCCACCCGTGGATACCTTTGTACCAGAGTTACCTATCCCAAAGGAGCCGGGTGCATAGGCACGAACTGGCGTTGGAAACCTCCATTGTTCTCTATTGATCTCGACAAAGAAATGCTGCTGATGGAAAGAAGAAAAGTGTCCGGTGGAATCCAAATGTAGATTCTAGATGCAAAGAACCTGAAAGCAGAGGGGACAGAGTCTGGGTCACTTTGGGGTGACCAGGGGCTAGGTAGACAAATGTCCACCGATGTCGGGTGCTTCAGGTGTGATGAAGGTGATCTTGACTCTTCAGCTGCGAGGACCTGGAGACATCTAGGATAACCAGGAGCCGGAGGCGAGCTGTCCCACGATCGATGTCGAGTGCTGAGGGGTCGGTGTCTGGCGGGCGCACCAACAAGCCTTGGCAGTGGCAAACAACGTAGATTGTCAAGTTTGGTGTCCACCTGGACCAGGAGACTCACCACAGCAAGGGGAGACAGGGCAGGCCTGGAGCAACCAGGGGAGCCCAAATAAAGCAACGTTGACCCTCAAGTGGACCCACAGGCCGAAGACACAGGAGTCGCAAGGGGACCTCAGGCGGTTTCACAGGATACCAGCTAGCAGGGCACAGACTGTGAGGATGCCAGAGTCCTTCTCAGAAAAGATGTGCTGGGAGGAGGGCTACAAGTGGCCCAATGCACGGAATTGTTGCATGACAATAAGCATGTGCAGCTGCAAATACACGCGGTGCACAGAGGTACGGGTTATATGGCCCCCATGAGGTATATCTGCCTCAAACTTGGTAAGAGGGCAGCTCAACCTCGGAGACTTTCAGAAACCCACCTCCTGTGTTGCTGGAGCCTTCGGAGTCTGCAGGATCTCAGAATCAACAAACGGGTCAGATGCATTACAGTGTCTGCATTTGCAGGGGAGTGACTCCTTCACTCCAATGGAGATTCTTTTGTTGTCTCGGAGGTCCACAGGGTCCTGCAAGGAGCCTGTATGGATCATGGACAGTGGCGAGATTGGGGACGGCAAGGGAAGACGAAGTCGATCCCAAGGGATGTCCAGCGAAGTCCAGCATATCCAGACGGTCGAAGTTTAGTGGTATCTTCTTGCAGAATCTTGTCTACGTAAAATCTAATGTCCTGTAGCCAGGTAACTCCTTTTATACCCACGTGAGAGGGTTGGACAGATTCTAGGGACCCTCCTAAGGGAGAGACAGGACAGAGGGGGGACTACACCCATGTCCTTTGTCCAGTTTCACGCCAGAGCAGGAACAAATGGCTCCCAGAACTGGTTTGAGCTGGACTATGCACAGGAACACCAAATGTGCCCCTCGTGCAGACTTTCTGGCACTGAGACAGTGCACCCACCCAGCCCCAATACACTAAATCCTGTCTGGGAGGTGGTCACACCTCCCTGTGACAGGATGCCTATTGTGCTGCCTTCCCCTTCTTGAGCTTGGCTCAGCAGCAGGAGGGCAGACTCATGTCTGTGGCTGGCAGCATCCATTTTTTGCTGTAAGGCTCGAGAATGTTGGTACCGGTAGACTTAGGTACCCCCAGAACCTCGGTTCTGAGAGGAGGAATCATAACTCCCACACCAGTTAGTGGTGTGGAGGTACGATTCCAAGGTGTTTGACACCATACATAACATACTTCATTGCAGTCTTTTTCGAGATAGCATTTACAGCGAGGTTATAATTGCACCTCTACCTATATGTCTTCCAGTATCACGTACAGCCCGGGAGAATTGTCTCCGAAGACTGCAGAGGGGCCCTGCTCATGAAGGAGCACCCTCTCACATAAAACCCACCACCCTGCCTTCAGGATTGTTAAGGCCTGCCATAGGAGTGACTTATAAGGTTTTAAGTGTAGTGATATATTTAGATATAGTGAACCTATATCTCTCGTAAGTGGTGCAAGCACCAGCTTACACAGGCTGCAGTAGCAGACCTGAGGTTCCATTTTGCATGGCTTTCCATGGGTGGCATAAACACGTTTCAGCCCATGGGAGGCCTCTGGTGTACCTATGCCCTGGGTACATGTGTAGCATATACTAGGGACTGATAAGGGTACCCCAATATCCAATCTGGAGTTGTACCAAAGTACATACATATCAATTTAGGGAGAAAGCAGATAAACTCTGGTCCTGATTAGCAGGACACACGTCAGACTAGTCAAAAATCAGCAAAACACCAAGAAAACAGTAGGGGTAACCATGCAGTCAAATCCTACCTTCCTACACCGACCATAGGAACGTGACGGAGAGGGTACAAGATGCAGAACCATAACTCTCAGTAATCCGAACAACCATATACCAGATGAAAGATCAATTGAAGAAGCTCAAGTGACATGCACAACAACTACAGGAGAGGATGAAAGATGCTGAGGGCCTCTCCAGAAACAATAATCTTTGCCTACGCATAATCCGGGGAGGAGCAGAAGGCCCTAGTTTGGAGCTGTTTCTAGAAAACTATCTGACGGACACTGTGCTTGGCTGAAAATCCTCCCTCCCAGTTGTTCTTCATTGAATGAGCACTTGGTCTGGGTGGTACTCGCAGGGTTTTACTCCACAAAATTCCACAGAGTTACAAAAAAACCTCTGTTAGATTCCACTAAAAGGTAGAAGCATGCTTGTCTAGCCTTTAACTGTGATTTTTTATGCCAGTAGGCCAAATCAGCATACACACCACCAAGCGGTGCGCATCGGTGCAGCCATTTAGTTTTGCCTGCTTCTGTTCCTCTTACCTTACTGGCTGCAATGCATCACAATTCAACCCCATTTACTTTCCTATCCTGAACCCAACTTTTTTGTACTTATTGTGTTACTGTCTAATGTTCCCTGTGTACATTTCTGTGTTTATTCGATGTTTTGGTGACCTTTTTGTACTTTGTTTTTATTTAATCCTTTGCTGGCCTATCCTTTGTCTGTCCTCCTCCTATTTCTCAACATTGCCTCCCATCTCCAGTTCCAGTCCCACTCCTTCTAATCCACTTCCAATGACAAAAGCAGGCAGCACGGGTGCCACCCACACCAAAGGCGGGGACCACAGAGGGGATGGTTTTGACCTCGCTCCATCTTCAGCAAGGCGGTGGTGGCAGCACTCATTTTTTGAGTGCAGCACCACCTCCCATGCATACTGAAAGCTGGTGGCAGTCTTAGCAACTGCTCTGACCTTCAGGAGCATCAGGTGTTGTTGGGACGAGTGCGGTGCTATACCAGGATAACTTGCACCCAGTAGCAGCTGATGCACTGCTAGGCAGATGACATGGTTCCCTGCTCTGGATTATGTTGGCCCTAGAGACCCCTTCCAATGGAGCCTGGCTGTATCTCTAAAGGACAATACCAAAGGGAGTAATGGACGGAGTGTTAAAGCAAATCAAACACTCACCCCCAGTCAACTGATCTGGGTTTAATCCATCACCATTCTTTAGCTCACTCCACCACCCCAGTTCAGACATGGCCATATGCAAATCAGTCTGACCCTGTGCCTCATGGGAACAGTCCAGCCCGAACTGCCAAGCCAAGTCTTCCTGGACCGGAAACAAGCATCCTGGGACCGGTTTCGGGTTCATAACCCTCATCAGCCAGGCTATCTTGAATCCAGTGGCAAAGTGAGCAAGGGACCCACGTCTGGGCATACCCTGCCAACTTAGGGCGAACAAAGCGATACCAAAGGGAATGAAGGACGGAGTGTTAAAGCAAATCAAACACTCACCCCCAGTCAACTGATCTGGGTTTAATCCATCACCATTCTTTAGCTCACTCCACCACCCCAGTTCAGACATGGCCATATGCAAATCAGTCTGACCCTGTGCCTCATGGGAACAGTCCAGCCCGAACTGCCAAGCCATATCTTCCCTGGACCGGAAACAAGCATCCTGGGACCGGTTTCGGGTTCATAACCCTCATCAGCCAGGCTATCTTGAATCCAGTGGCAAAGTGAGGAAGGGACCCACGTCTGGGCATACCCTGCCAACTTAGGGCGAACAAAGCGATACCAAAGGGAATGATGGACGGAGTGTTAAAGCAAATCAAACACTCACCCCCAGTCAACTGACCTGGGTTTAATTCATCACCATTCTTTAGCTCACTCCACCACCCCAGTTCAGATATGGCCATATGCAAATCAGTCTGACCCTGTGCCTCATGTGAACAGTCCAGCCCGAAGTGCCAAGCCATGTCTTCCCTGGACCGGAAACAAGCATCCTGGGACCGGTTTTGGGTTCATAACCCTCATCAGCCAGGCTATCTTGAATCCAGTTGGCTCAAACGCTCCGTCCATCATCCCCTTTGGTATTGCTTTGTTCGCCCTAAGTTGGCAGGGTATGCCCAGATGTGGGTCCCTTGCTCACTTTGCCACTGGATTCAAGATAGCCTGGCTGACAAGGGTTATGAACCCAAAACCGGTCCCAGGATGCTTGTTTCTGGTCCAGCGAAGACATTGCTTGGCAGTTCGGGCTGGACTGATCCCATGAGGCACAGGGTCAGACTAATTTGCATATGGCCATGTCTGAACTGGGGTGGTGGAGTGAGCTAAAGAATGATGATGGATTAAGCCCAGATCAGTTGACTGGGGGTGAGTGTTTGATTGGCTCAAACGCTCCATCCATCATCCCCTTTGATATTGCTTTGTTCGCCCTAAGTTGGCAGGGTATGCCCAGACGTGGGTCCCTTGCTCACTTTGCCACTGGATTCAAGATAGCCTGGCTGACGAGGGTTATGAACCTGAAACTGGTCCCAGGATGCTTGTTTCTGGTCCAGGGAAGACATGGCTTGGCAGTTCGGGCTGGACTGATCCCATGAGGCACAGGGTCAGACTGATTTGGATATGACTATGTCTGAACTGGGGTGGTGGAGTGAGCTAAAGAATGATGATGGATTAAAGCCAGATCAGTTGACTGGGGGTGAGTGTTTGATTGGCTCAAACGCTCCGTCCATCATTCCCTTTGGTATTGGTATCTCTAAAGGGGGCACAAGACTCTATCTGTTGGGCCAGTTATTGGCCCTAGGTTCCCCATCCCCGGGGCCCAGCCGCATGTGCAAAGGGGAAGGGGCAGCCTGGCCCCCCTTCCTGAGACGTTGATGGCCCTGGCGACCCCATTTCCCAGGGCCGGCTCAGCAGCTATGTCACAGGGTGCCCAACTCTGGGACTTAGTGGTTTTCCTGCTTGCGCTGGCAGGGACACCTGTGTTTGTTCTCGCTTAGCAGGAGCGATTTCAAATCTTCCACAAAAAGCGGGAGCAAACACCAAGTCTGCTCCCAGCGGACAATAGTTTGAAAAATGCTCCTGCTCGCTGGGAGCTTGACTTCAGATCAGTTTCCCTGCCTGCAGTGATGCAGGCAGTGAAACAGATCTAAATATTGCTCTTGCCCACAGGGAGAAGCATTATTAGCTTCTCCCTGTTGGCGGAAGCAAATCTGGCTCCAGCTGGATGCAGGAAGCTGGCTGTGGCCCCGGGGCTTCCCCCTTAGCCCCCAAAAGATAGTAAGGTGGGTGCCCTGGATGGGCACCAGGGCACCCACCATTTTGTTGGTCAGGCTCGGGGGAATGGGGTCCCCAGGTTTAAAACCAGAATGGGGAGGGGGTCCACATACAATGCTCCAGGATATTTCTACTTTATTGCATAAGCACACATAGAATAGGCAAAAACGAGGAGAAATAAAAGTATTTCTCCTCAGTGCACAATTCTAACACCTGCTATTGCATAGAGTTCTTTTTTGACACTGCCTCAGATTTACGTTCCTTGCAAATTTGGGGCAGCGCCAAAAAGTAGTGGGTATTGTGGTGGAACACCAACAGCAACACCATTTGCATGCTCCTTTCACAGAGATACCTGCATGAAAGGGTGCCATATTTACAAAGCGACTTTGTAAATATGGTGCAGGATATTGTGCCACCGGACGTTTTGGTGGCGCAATCCCCCTGTAAATATGTCCCTTAGACTGACTACAAATCTCTGCAAGAACGAATGAACGCAATGTTTAAGGCCTGCCATGGCCAGTTGGAATTACAAATGTTAAAACCCATTTACATCATACGAGTCCTGTGAGTCCAGTTCAGTTCAGTTCATAAACTTTATTCGGGTAATTTGGTACCCATAAAAGCACAGCAACATAACAAGTTGAATAACAGGCGGAGAGTGAAGAAATACATGGTAATGAACGAATTACAATAATATAAGACATAACATTATAACAAATTAAATAACGAATTAAAAAGAAGTTCATTAGTAGTGAATAGATTACCAATCAATCAATTAGCTTTATTCGGCAATTAAGTCATAAAAGCACATTTACAAACATTACATATAAATACGTATAAATTACCTAAAAAAGAATAAAATTGCAATTAAATGTATGAATAGCCGACGAGCTTGGATTATAAAAAAAAATTAAAAAGCTAAACATGCTAACTTGTAGTATACAGAAGGTAACTAGACATTGCATTCACAACCCAGCTCTCCAGCTGTCGACATCAAGATATTTCTCCATGGAAAATTTGCAAGATTAAATGCTAGTTCAAAAGAAAGGAGCTGGCAGTTTGCCTCCAGGCTTTTGTTCTTATACTCCAGGCCCACCCTAGGAATTTGGCCACTGCTATACATGTTGGGGGAGTGGGATCGGTGCACAGAATGCGGAGAGCAATGGCATATCTTCTGATACCCAAAAGCTTGCAGATGGGTTGTATCCATCTTTTGCGAGGTGCCACATACATTGGGCAGAAAAATAGTACATGTCCGATATTCTCACATAATTCAACACATCTGTAACACTTATCATTATTGCTGCCTTGCCTCCCCCATCTAGAGGTAAATTCTGCTATGGGTAGTGTACCCACCCGCAGCTGGAAATATAACTTACGATCAGAGGTTTTTTCAATAATATCCCAGTAATCCTCTAGGTGGGGAAGAGCTTTTAGGTAAAAAAAACGGGCTGTTAAATGGGTAGAAAGGCCTTGGGTGGTTTCCAGCTTGTAAACCCATTCCCAATACATGTTTTTCAGGTTTTCTTTAGATGGGAAAACGGTGTTTACATGGTTTTTCCAGAGATCTATCAGGCCTATGCTTCCCAAAAGAGATTTTATTCCTAACCGCCATGGTATTTTTTGGGACCTGTCAGATTCTATGATGTCCATAAAGCCACTCCTATAATGAATTAATTCGTCAGTACACCAGAGACGACGCCAGTATAATATTGGACGTAGCCTCACCAGATGTTCCAGGGTTTTTTTTCCCAAATCCAATAATAGCGGTCGCAGTGGTGTACTGGAAGGAAGGTTTGTGACTTTACGCAAAAAAGCATTTTCTAAAGCTTTCAAGCTATTCAAATTGTTAAAGCCCCAGAGCTCAGCCCCATAGAGGCATGAGCCCAGGACCTTGGTTCCATAGATTTCTAATGCTGGAGAAATTGGCTTAGTAAGTGAGGTTTTGAATCTAGCCAGCAAGGCCCCTGCTTTTTGTTTATGTTGTAGGCCGGCACGATCTAATTGACAACCCCACCGCATGTCTTTTTGCAATGTTATCCCTAGATATATAAATGATGTAACTTCCTCCAGGGGCAACTTGTTCATGTATATTTTCCCTTTAAAGGTTTTTGATCCATTAAAAGACATGAACTTCGTCTTCCCCGTATTTACCTCCAGGCCCCTCTCAGTGCAAAATTCTTCGAAACACCCAACAGCCTTCTGCAAACCGCTAGGGGTCTTAGAGATTATCAGTGTGTCATCCGCAAACATGAGGATAGGGATACGCATTCCTGCCAGAATCAGCGCGTCGGTGGGGGTCCGCGAGAGCCAACCGGTCACCCCATTGACGAAGAGCGAGAACAGGGTCGGCGCCAAAACGCACCCCTGCCTCACTCCCCTGTCAACCGGGAAGTCATCGGTCACCTCCCCCGGGCAACCCCAGCGCACCCTGGCAACATTTCCCTCATGCAAGCGGATGATCACAGTGAGAAGTTCGGGTGCAATTCCCAGTTCCATCAGGACCTGCCAGAGCTTGCTTCTTGGGACCAAATCAAATGCAGCTTTTAAGTCCACGAAAACCGCATAGAGGGCGCCTTTCCCCAAGACCACCGTCTTCCAGTATAGATTGACAAAACGGAAGACTTGGTCGATTGTACTTGTCCGGGAACGGAACCCTGCCTGCATTGGACTTAAGATGTCGTGGTCATCCATCCAAGTTTGAATTATGTAAAGAAGCATACGGCCTACGATCTTTTGGACCGAATCAATCAAACTGATTGGTCTGTAATTACTTGGGATTGATTTGTCTCCTTTTTTAAATACAGGGACAATTTCAGCGCCCTTCCATGAGGGCGGAATTTCCGCTCCCTGAGCAATTGCGTTGGCAAGTCGCATAATATAGCTGGACCAGAGGCTTCTGTCATCAGTGAACACATCAGCAGGGATGCCATCCATTCCCGGGGCCTTTCCCCGAACTACTCCGTCTAGTCCTCTATCCACATCCTTAAGTGTAAATATGGCCTTTTTATAAAATACATGGGGAGGGGTCACAATAGGGGTATTTTGGGAGGGCGCGGCATATTGGGGTTTGAAGTGGTCTATCCAAGCGTTCTGTGGCACATTGTTTTGGGGACGCTCTGCTATGCCACCCCTATCCCATTTGTATGTGTCCCAGAAGACTTTACTGTTCTTACTTTTTGAGGCCTCGAGGAGATCTTTCCAAATTTCATTTTCCCAAGTTACCTTTGCCTCTTTAAGAGATTTCCCGTAATTGGATCTGGCAAATCTTACGAGTGTTGAGTCTTTCTGTTTTAGCGCACTACCTAGTTCATCCCGGGCTTTCCTGCACTTGTTATTATACCAGCCCACTTTTCTTTGGGGCATGGAACTCCTGGGAGGGGCGGATTTGAGGAAATATTTCCGCAGGCCCGCAAAAAGCCTTACATGAATTTCCACTATACGTTGGTGGGAGTCCTGACCCTCAACCGGTAGACCCAGTTCTTCCAAAGCAAGAGTGACTTCTTCCTTTATTGCTAATAGAACCCCTGGGTCGTCGGCGACCCGATCCCATTTTAAGTGGCGCATATGGTTAGACAGGTGGTGCTCTGGCTCGTGTATAACTTGTAGCTTTTCTTTAACGCCAAGTAAGGATAAATTAAATGATGAGACTAGCGGGTGATGGTCACTCTCAGTTCTGTTAACTACCTCCATATCTATAAAATAGGGCCAGAGTTTAGCATGAATCAATAAATAATCAATTCTGCTTGCCCTACGACCGTTATCAAAGGTATTTGAGCCGCATTTATCAGACGGGCTCCTGCCATTGGCTGCTCTCAGATGACTCCCTAGACATAGTCCGCTTAGCTGGATTGCTGCCCCAGACCACCTTTTTACTGGGGCAATCTCAAGGGGTGGGATTCCCCATCTTGCATCTTCTTCATCAGTAAGCTGGGATATGTCGTGATCCAAGGGCTCAAACGAGGCATTAAAATCGTCTGCTATGATGGGTAAATAGTTTGAGGGCAAGGAGTCAATTAATTCTTCCAGCAATTGTACTACTGGGGACTTTTTCCCCCCCGGCAGACCTCGCGCGTAAACGTTAAAAATTTCGAGGTTTACCCCGTCCTTTGAAACAATCTTTACAGATAAGATGTCATCGCTAATGTTAGAACTTTGAGTGACTCGGCATCCTAGGTCTTGTTTAATCCATATAGTTAGTCCGCCAGATGGGCGACCTCTTCCTCTTTTTGAGGCTGGGATATAATAGTTGAGAAATCCACTGCATAACAGGGGATCTGTCAGCCAAGTCTCTTGAAAGAGACACATATCAAATTTTGATATAAAACCCAGCCATTCAGGATCTACTATTTTTTGACCTAGGCCTGCTATATTCCAGGACATTATTCTCAATTGTCCACTTGCTAACAGTCCATCCTTATAAGGTCTTGGGATCCCTTGTGATGGACTTGAACTTTCCCTTGCTAAAGAAGTCAAATTGTTAATACTACTAGTACTCACTTTAGTTAGAATGTCAAGCTCGACATTACCAGTTGTACCAACTGCCACTGTGGCAGAACTCAGTAGGGATATAGGTCCGGTCCCGGTTGGTGACCGGTGTTTTTCCCCCGGCTGGCACTGGGCCGGTAATGTTTGGTTAATAATGTTTATGCCAGCATTATCGTCCTCAGTTGGGTAAAGTAAACTACCCGTTTTTCTACAAGGGTTACATCTGCGTTGCATGGGTGTTTCCTTGACATACAAGAGTTTGGTCGTCAATCGCAGTATTCCAGGTCAGAGGACCTAATGCCATCAGACTGCACATTGGGGCATCTGTTATTTCTAGGCCACGTATCAATACCTCTGTAGCCGAAATCCACTATATTGGGCTGTTGGCAATTGCCATAGAAGAAGGACAAAGGCAAAGAGAGAATAGGGGTACAAGAGTTTGAGTTCGGCCAGTGACAAATATGCTCAACTGCCCTTAGATCTCTAAAGTTGATTATTACACAATCTCCTTCTATATTTTTCTTTTTGGGGCCCACCCAGTTGACTCGGCGCACAAACAGGATTTCTGTTGATACATTCTGGGGTAAGGGGCGATTGGAGTTTAGCCAATACACACACTTGTTCTTCAGATCCCTATGGTCCTCCCTAGAGTCTAGACCCAAGGGCTTAACTCCTGCCAATATTATCACATAGGGGCTTGACTCAGGGGGGAGGTGTATGTTTGGATGTTTCCTTGTTGCTAGGAGACTATAAACTTCCCTTTCTGCTTCTTTTGTCGCCTGGCTACTAATGATTGTCGCTTGTGTATTCCCCCCGCTCTCTGGGTTACCTACATAGGGGGTGTGCATTGTATTCCCAGTTACCTTGTCAGGCGGGTTAGTTTTAGCAATAGTTGGGTTAAGAGTGGGTGCAGTATCAGCAGTTGGGACATTTTTGTTTGGAGGTTTCTCTGTAGATTTTTCGCACCCCCGGCTGTTGGTGGCATATTTCTGCCGGGACTGCGATGATGAACACATCAGCTCCAAACAAGTCAGTCTATTTTCTATACTATCCAGCCTATTGTAAATTGGTTGGAAAGTTTTATAAAAAATTGTCTCCAATTTCCCCCAAAAATCTTCACCCAGATTTTGCAAGTCCTTGGGCGGGATCAAAGGAGGCAACGTTGGGACGCTCTCCTTCTCACTGACTGAAGTTACTCCTTTGGGATCAGGGATGTTCTCAGGTGTGACCCCAAGGCTGATTCTTCTGGACTTTGCTGTGTGTCCGGCATTTAGCGGTTCATTCCGCTTTCTCTTGGGTTTCAAGGTTTTCAGGCCTTCTTTATTATTCAAAGTGGGTGCTTTAGCCTTTAAATTCGTGGCAGACCTAGTCTTTACACTCTCCGACACACCAATGGTTTGTGGTGGATTTGAGGAGCCCTTTTTTGGTCTGGTATTGAGGTTAGCTCCCTCAGATTCTGGGATACAGTACATTGGAGAATCATGACAAGGGGAGATAATTCCAGGGGCGTCCAGCACGAGGCTTACGTCGCCGATATCAGTTCGCGGTTCCATATTGCGAGCAGGGGAACGTATTTGTGACAGATAGCCCAGCGAGGAGCGTTTATTGGTGAGAGAACCCAGCGACAGTCGCTTCTCAGTAACATCAATCTCCTTGTCCAAAATAGAAGAAACTCTTACCAAAAATTGATCTAATGTACCGACAATGGACTTCCGACCTATTACTGGAGCGGTAGTCCTCATTCAGGGACGATTATTAAACTCCTTGCATACAGTCTCAATAGGCCACCAAGTGCTCTGTGCACCAATTCAGGTTATATAAATATAGTGCATTGGGAGCTAAGCCCACTACATCCGAGGAAAATATGAGCAGACAACTTACAAATATCTTGCAGTAACAGACCTTTTAATGAAGATCAACGGGGGAGGGCCCGGCCCGGCCTTACACGGTGCCAGGCGCCGCCCGCGCGCGTCCCGCGCTGCGGAGGCTCCTGTCGTCTTTTGTGGGGCCCCGGCTCGCTCCGATGACGCCGAGCGATGCGCCGGGCCCTGGTGGTGCTGGGAGGTGTAGTTTCAGCAGCCGTTCCCCTCACGGCGTCGAAGGAAGTAACAGGGAGCAGGAGCAGGAAGATTCAGCCCCTAGGCACTGCGCCCTTCACGGCAGGTGAGCAAGGGCACACACTTGCACTCCAGTCAGTTAAGCGCGTCCCGCGCTGCGGAGGCTCCTGTCGTCTTAGTGGGGCCCCGGCTCGCTCCGATGACGTCGAGCGATGCGCCGGGCCCTGGTGGTGCTGGGAGGTGTAGTTTCAGCAGCCGTTCCCCTCACGGCGTTGAAGGAAGTAACAGGGAGCAGGAGCAGGAAGATTCAGCCCCTAGGCACTGCGCCCTTCACGGCAGGTGAGCAAGGGCACACACTCGCACTCCAGTCAGCTAAGCGCGTCAGTAGTGAATAGATTACTATTGAATAAAATGTCAATTCTTCCAGCAATTGTACAGAAATGTTCAAACATAATTAGAATTTAAGAATTAGACATAGTCTTACGTGCTCGAGTGGCAATTCTCAGAAATGTACTTATGCGGAAAACCAACTCTTCATCAGTCGAAGTAAGTATGCACGAATAGGCAGTATCCAGGCAAATAGGCCTCTTCTTTTTAAAAAATGGGTATAAAAGCCACTTTATATATTTCATGTAATATTTAATGAAGAATAGAAAATGTAAAATTGATTGGCCACTCACCCCATCACATGGACATGGTACGTGATCAAGATTGGGGTGGTAACCAAGATGAAAACACAGTGCATATTTGACAGTTCCTGCTCGTAAACTGAATAATAGGCTACTTTCCCAATGACTGATAGGTAAAGTGAGATATATAGGTAGAGGGTGGTGGTACTGTTCTATGGACATATAACTAAGAACAGAAGATTTCTTAGATTCCACACCAATCCTTTCTTTATTATATAGTGAGTATAGGGCATCTCTAACCTCTTTTTTGTGCGCGGTATCAGCTGTGCTAGTATTTACAAAGATGCATTCTTTGTTAACACGGCGCAAGCTTAGGTGCACTCCAGTCGACCAAGGGATATCCATCCCTTTCTCACACTTAACACAGTCAGTAATAATCTCTCTAGTTAGTGAGGCAGCCTGATTCTTCCAAATTGATAGCCAAACAAGAGCTGGTCGGGCACGTATAAAATCTGATATATAGTTAAGATTGAGTTCTCTATGACAAATATATTGTGAGGTGGAAATTGGGATGCCCAACAGTTTCCTGCAAAACCTGTTTTCTTCCTGCTGAATACAGGAACTGTTTGCAATACCCCAAATCTCCACCCCAAATGTGACTACTGCTGGGATGCGTTGTAATTTAAAAAAAAATTGAATAGCTAAAATAGCGCCAGTGGTCTTTGGACAGGTAAGACTAAGAATTGAGTTGATGGCCTTTGAGAACTTGCTCCTGGAGTGAGCAAGATGCTCAGTACAGGAGCCGTTTGCAGCAAAGATCAACCCAAGATAAGTAAATGAGCGGGTGCTTGTCAATTTCTGGCTACCCACAACAATAGAGCTTAGCTGACGTTTCCCAGGGCCACAGGACAATAAAAATGATTTTTTTAAATTAACACATAGGTCCAAACTATCCATATGCTTGACAAAAGTCTGCACTAAGATGCGCTGAGAATTCGGATTACGGCCTAAAAGAACCGCATCATCTGCGTATAATAACACAGGGAGGGTTTTCCCATTAATTCTGGGGACATCTTGGGTTGAGGTTTTTAACGATTTATTCAGCCTGTTAATGTAAATAATAAAAAGGAGGGGGGCCAAAACACAACCCTGTCTGACTCTCTTTCCTACCTTAATGGCTCCCGAGACCTCTCTGCCCATTCCAATCCTCACCTGGGCCTGGAGATCTTTATGGAGGTACGCTAAAAAATGTACCAAAGGCTCATCCAACCCATAGGGCATAAGGATGGTCCAGAGCCTTGACCTGTTAACAAGGTCAAATGCTGAGGACAAATCCATAAATGCCATATAGATTGGGGACTTCTGCGCATGGTATATTTCCCAATTACCAAATTAAGGTTTAAGCATTGTTCATTTGTACCAACCTTACTGAGGAAGCCTAGCTGGCAGGGCTCTAAAACGCCACTTTCCTCTGACCAACCTAAGATCTTGTTGTATAAAAGTCTTCCCATTATTTTTAGGGTGTTGTCAATCAATGAGGTCGGCCTATAGGTACTAAGCTGGGACCGATCCCCCTTTTTAAAAATTGGGACTATGATACTCTTTGCCCACGGATCAGGTAACGGGGCATGGGTTAGGTTGTTAAAAACATTCAAAAGAAGCGGGGCCCAAAAGTCTGGTTTCCATTTTATTAAATCTATTGGTAGCCCGTCAGGGCCAGGAGCTTTATTCCCGATGCTCTGGTGGATAGCATTTTTTACTTCGAATATGGTTATCTGTATTTTTGTCAATGGACCAGATTCATACTGATCTATCTCCGGTGAGGGGGTGGCATAGATTTTTGAGAAATGGTTTTCCCAAGACTCACTAGAAATGGTACAGCTAATAGGGGTTAGTAGCTGGACCATGAATCGAAGGTCCCTTACAGCAGACCAAAAAATGTTGCCCTTTTTAAAAGTGGCAGCCTGTGTTAATGCATCCCATCGTTCATTTAAAAGGGCTCCTTTCCGTTTGGAGATCGTTGTAATATACTTCCGGGTGCTCCGCCCCTACACCGGCGAGCAGTCGCCGGTCCCAAATGTCCCGCTGTCACTCGGGAGAGGAAGAAGTTTAGCCTGTGTAAGTTGAAGGAGATGAACGTGGGACAGTGAACGCAGACGCATACCTGGACGCTACGCTGTTTTGCTGTGGGGCCCCTGGATCGCCTGAAACAACGGGACTGCGAGGACCGGGGAGCATTGCGCTCCGTTAATCAGGCTCACCTGCTCCTCTTCCCGCTGGTCACTCCACCGACGCCACGCCTCGCGGCCCCCGCTGCGCGGGAGCCGCTCGCAGGCTCCACCACCATCATTCAAAAACTCGGCTGGAGCATTGAAGGTTGGGTCTCCCTCTTGCTCCCTGTGCCCAGGATGCTACGCTGTTTTGCTGTGGGGCCCCTGGATCGCCTGAAACAACGGGACTGCGAGGACCGGGGAGCATTGCGCTCCATTAATCAGGCTCACCTGCTCCTCTTCTGAAGCCCCGCCCCCCTCATTACTTAGCTCCGTCCTCGTGATCCGCAGCGCGGATCGCAGCGCGGGCGAAGCCCGGGCCAAGGGCGGGCCCGTTGTAGCCCGTTTGAGACCGAGAGAGACCGGACCGGGCCACCTCTCTTTCACCCACGGACCATCGCGTATGTGTTCATTTAATGATACTCTTATTGCACTTGGTTTTAACTACCTTTTATACTGACTTGTAGAGGGTACATTGTTGCTATATCATTTTAACTGCCCATTGTGTTACAGTATAATCGAGCATGGCAGCCAAAGAGGGTAGGAACCATGCAACCAAAGGCAACCTCACCGGTACACTAGATCAATTCATAGTAAGAGCAAATTCGGTGATTGATCAGGGTATTGACCTCATGGAGCGCAGAGTCTCGCAGGATTTGGCCCTAGCAAGAAGATCTTCTTTGGGCCTCCTTGCAACTGCACGCACCCCAAATGGTATTGGTGCGAGCAGTAACGTCCTCCCTCTGACTCAATTTGTCGATGACACCTTAACTAGTGAACTTTCGAGTGATAATGACCCCACGATCAACTCAAGAATTACATCCCCCCCAGTGACTAGGTCAGGACCGATCCTGCGGAAAAAAAGGGTTACCAAGGAAGGGCTGACATCAAAAACTAAGCCAAAAGCTATTAGGCAAGTCAATTCCAAGCCAGGGGGAGCTAAATCTGCACAACGAGGCGTAGCCTTAGTGGCCGACCCGGTGGCTAGAGATGGACAGGGCAGTTGCACCCTCCCTCCAGCTTCGACTTCTTCTAAGTCCCCTGGGGATCACCCTGTTCAGGTACCAGCTTTTTCCACTTCTATGTCACAACCACCCGGGGACGCAATAGCTTCGCAGCAACTAGATTTATTGCTGCGTACGTTATTGGTACCCCTGGAATCCAGGTTGGAGGGAATAGTGACCCTTCTTACTAAGCTCGAACAACAAATTAAGGGTCTAACTGAGGGTGCTAACAATAATAAAGTACTCCCTCCATGCCTTTGTAATTGTCATCGTACCACTATAGTCCTATCAGTCCCTACGGCCCAATGTACAGCCTCACAGCCACCATCCGTCCCAACAGCCACATCATTGCCAGTTCCAGCCACTCTTAACACTCCCTCACTAGTACATCATGAAGTTAGGTCCCTCACTGACTAACACATAGATAGCAACATCTTGGGAGAGGCCCCCTTGGTTAATAATAGTGACAACGTGAGGACAGCGAGAAAGCGAACCCAGGATGAGGCTTCCAGGCCTATTTCTAGAATAGACTTGCCCCCGGAAGCTAGTCCCTACTTGGTTGTCCTTACAGGGGTCCCCGAAATTAATGATCACAGCATTGAGGAGTTCTCCAACCTGAAAAATAAGGCAATTCATTGGCTTTCAAATCACAGGCCCTTGCCACCGCAGGTTAGTTGTGAGATCATTATGGTTAGAAGGGTGGGGTGGGTAGGGCACACCCCTAAAAATCTAACCGGCGATTGTGTCATAGTTAATTTTCGGGACGCCAGGACAGCAGATTATATCTGTAATTGGGGAAAACCCCGTCTAGTCACCAAAATTGGGGTGCGTCCCCTCTCCTACTTCTATCCAAATGTTCATTTGAGGACAGAAGAGAGTGGCTGGACCCTTATCCCGCATTCGCTAAGGGCAGGTGGTGGGAAATCAAGACATGTCCCCTCTGACGCAGAATGGGCCTATCCTGTCTGCTCAAACAGGTTTAGCTGTCTTGACCAGGTTGATTGACTGGCTAAGTCCAACTATGTAGCTCAGGGTTTTATGGGGGGTAGTACTTTAGGTTTAGAACCCATTGAGTTGCCTAAGGAAGGGAATTTGACTCCTGGTACCAAGGGGTGCACCACTATTACAGTAGGGACCAGTAATAGTAATACTATTAGCAATCCCCAAGTGCACTCCATGCAGTCTTCTGCTCCCCTCCCAATGCCAGTCACCTTCTATAGTGCCAGTTCCACCCCTATTGGGGAAATTGATCCGCACCAGCAGAGTAGTACTTCCTTTGCACCAGACCCCTCATCTCACCACATGCTTCGTCCCCAATGCATGAACCTACTATCGTGGAATGTGGCAGGCCTAAAAAACAAGCTAGCATGTCCTGCATGGGGCTCTTTTGTGGATACTGCTGATGTGATTTTATTGCAGGAGACCTGGACCAGGGAGGAGGTCCATAGAGCCGGGTTCGCGTCCTTTAACATCGCAGCTCGGTGGGGAGGCAAGGGCCGCCCTTCTGGTGGTCTGACAACATGGATAGGCGTACACATGGGCTGCAGGGTGGATTTGATTCAGACTAATTCGGATGATATCCTATGTGTTCAACTGTCCTGGCCTAATTTATACAAACTGGCAGTTGTGAATGTATATTCACGTCCTACTGCTATGGCTAAGGAATCTAACACTGTAGGGGAATTATCATCCCTTCTCGAATCCTTGGACCATGATATTCACTGTGTGATTGCAGGAGACCTTAATTGCCACTTTGAGCCCCTCCAAGGGCTGGGTGAGGGGGCACTGCAGGATGAAGATGAGTTTTGGGGCATCCCGCAGTGTAGGTCCACCTATGCAAAGGCATGGACCCCATTGGCCATGCAGATTATGACCTTAACCCTGCAATTTTCAGTTAGGGCGGTTAATGGTCGGATGCCCTCGGACATTCCCTCCAAATGTACCTATAACAAAAAAGATCAAGAATCCCACTTGGACTACTTCTTGGTCCAGACCAGGATGTGGTCCAAAATAGTGGATTTGGAGGTCGTGAATAGATCGGACAGCGATCATAACGCCCTGCTGTTGAGAATGGAATTGCCAAAATCTGCTAAAGCCAACACGGAACCAACTGCCGACTTAGGTTTGGTTCTCACTAACAACAGGAGGAGGGTAAAGTGGGAAACCTTGTGTGAAAGGCGGAATGCTTTGCCAAGCTTATACTCATCTATTCTTCCCCTGTTCAAACTGGCAAGTGATATCTGGGCCCAAGGGCGGTCCAAGGATAACTCTGCACGTCTCCTCACTGTCCATCGGGAATTAATTGATACCCTTGCAGGCTTTTTAAACCCTATCGCTCCCACCAGGCAACCCAGGACTATCCTCTCATCCTGGTACAATGCCACATGCAGGAGTGCAAAATCTGCTTTGATTAATGCCATCAAAACCGGCAGTGACAAGTTAACAATCTGCTCACTCAGGATTGCCCACAAACAAGTTTTAAAACAGGCAAAGAGAGATTGGGATTGGGAGAGATGGGAAAATTTATCATCTGCTCTTGCTAACAAGGAACCGAGTAGATTCTGGGCCATTGTGAATTCAGGGTGTGCGGAACCCCGCAATGCAATCGAAGTTAATCTTGATCCGGGGGTGTGGGAATCCCACTTCAAAACCCTTTACGCTGCCACCTCTGATTTAGATCTTCTGCCTTTTCAGCCACCCTCTGCGGGGGACGCCGAAGTTTTGGAATTCACCGTAGATGATGTTATGGTTGCCATAGGAAAACTGGCAACGGGTAAAGCACCTGGTATAGACAAGATACCCGGGGATATGTTTAAAGATCAGCCTAAGATATGGGCACCGTACCTATGTGCACTCTTCAACTCAATTTTGCACGGTATAGAGGTCCCGGGCTCTTGGTTGGGAGCGGAAATTATACCCATATACAAAAAGGGTTCTCCCCTGCTCCCCGTCAATTACAGGCCCATTAGTCTCATTGACGTCCCACAAAAAATAATGGCAAGACTTATTTTAGATCGCTTGCAGGACTGGATCAATGAGAATGAAATCCTCTCCCCCTATCAGGCTGGTTTTAGAAGTAAAACATCTACCATGGACCAGATCTTCCGTTTAGTAATGCTGTACTGGAAGACTGTGGTATTGGAGGGTGGCAGTCTCCACATGGTATTTGTTGACTTACGCTCTGCGTTTGATACTGTTCCTAGGGGCAAACTTTGGGCTGTTTTATGTGATTTGGGTGTACCCAATTCCCTATTGGGTATATTGGTGAGGCTGCATACTGAGAACTTTGCTCAGGTCAGGTGTGCAAGAGGAGGTGTATTGTCCACCAGGTTCGCAGTAAACAAGGGAGTTAGGCAAGGGTGTGTCTTGGCCCCTACTCTGTTCTGTATATATGTGAATGGACTGATAGCCAGTCTGGATGCAGTCCCCAACAACGATGCACCCAGGTTGGCAGGCAGGAAAGTAGCAGCTATAATGTTTGCTGATGACACCTTGCTCCTTTCCAAGACACCAATGGGTATCCAACGTATATTGGAGGGATTTAACAACTTCTGTAGAGAGCATGGACTACATATTAATGTAGATAAGACCAAATACATGATCTTCAATCCCCCGCTATACACTAGGCCACCACCTACCCTTGATTCGGTTGCACTCGAGAGAGTTCACACCTTTCAATATCTTGGTGTCACATTAAGCGAAAAACTCTCCTGGGGCCCACACCTTGCCAAATCTCAACTCAAACTGACTCAAATAGCTGGGGGAATTCTAAAAATGACAAATGCCTCCACCTATAAACCTATTAGCCCTAGTCTCGAAATCTACAAAATGAGGGCCAGAGCGGCTGCATTATACGGAGGGGAACTTTGGGGGCACGTCACTAGACCGGGACTGATTAAAGCTGAGAACAACTTCCTGAGACAGCTGCTCTCGCTCCCCCAAAGCACACCCTTATTACCGCTGAGGCTCGACTTGGGTATACTTCCCATCCAGGAGGAACTAGCTATCAAACCCCTCAGGTTTTGGAGGAGGATTTGGGTGACCCCCGAGCTAGAGCAGTACAAAACCGAGCTCCAAGAAATACTGAGTCTAGGCAGGGCAGCACATATCCCTTGGATTTCAGGGAACACATTCACTGAGCTATACAGATCTCGATGTTCTAACGCATGGCTCCATGACTCAAAGAATGGTACCATGGTAAAAGCTTTTATAGAGATCAAATCTGTTTACTCATTTGAAGATTTTTTGGATATAATTTTCCCTGTTATGGCTAGGAAGCTATACATACAATGGAGGTTTGGTGCACTCCCCCTAGCGTGTTTAACAAGCAAATGGACCCCGACTAGGTCCCCACACTGTCTTGGCTGTGGTATGAACAAAGAGGACGAAAGCCACATTCTTTTTTTCTGCCCTCTCTACAGTAGAGCAAGGCAGAATTGGATTGTACCTATCTGTAGGAACCTTGGATTTAGGAAGTGCTCAGACGCACTAAGGGTTTTTAAGACTGAAACTGCAGGACACATTGTATTTGCACTAGCTAAGTATCTGCACGCTTTCTGGATCAAAAGGAGTTTTATATTATCAAATACTGCCTAACAGCCGGGCTTATATTTTGTTTGTGTAATCCCAGTTACTGTTATAATGGTGTATCCTAACAAGGACTTCCATTCCTGATCTGCATTTGCCTATGTCACCTTAAATGTGTTTTAATATTGTAATTTTAATGTGTATAATATTTTATGTACTCTTTTATGGCTGAAATACTGCCGAAATAAAGATTGAAAGAAGAATATACTTTCGCCTTGCCAGTCGCACATCTAAGGCGCACCTTGGGTTAGATGACAATGCCCTGCGTAGGTTCCTCCTGGCCGCGGAGCATTCATGGTCGAACCATCTGGGACCATTTTCCACCATAGGTACAAGTTTTGACAGGAGGGTTTTAGTGGCCAAACAAAGTTTAGAAAAATCATGAACTACCACTGTGTGCGCTGTTTGTAATGCCAGTCTTAGTACTACTTTAATGGGGCTATGGTCCCCATGATTCATAGCAATTACCTCTGCGGCCATTAGTTGATCCTCAAGAGAAGGGGAAATAAAGATGAAATCTATGGTTGATGAACAGCCTCTTCCCCTAAATGTAGGTAATTGATAGTTGGCGGCATTTATAGGGATCACCAAAGCCATGACATTGGCCAGGTTATGTGAGCTCAGAAACACGGCCAACCCCGCACCCCTGCGAAAAGGGGGGCCTGAATTACATGTCCCCAAATCATGTTCTATATCAGTGAATTTCGTATTAAATTCTCCACCCAAGACAATCCCAGTAGACCCGTCCAGGTTTTGCTGGTAATCTAAGTTAGAAATAAAATCAAAAAGCTCAAAAAAATTCCTATTAGGGACGGAATGAAAATCATTATTATAAAAATTTACCAGATAAAAAGATACTCTTCTTTTGTAAGACACAACTTGATAATTGCGACTATTAGTTAATAAAACCTTAAAGCTCCCTCCAGCAGCAACATTAATCCCAATAAATAGGCCCCCCGATGGTCGGCCCGATTTGGGGCTGTGGGCTCTTACACTAAAACAATGGAACCCTTCAATATACAAATCGTGTGTGGCCCAGGTCTCCTGGAACATGACTACGTCTTGTTCCTTTATTAGTCGCAGCCAGTCCTGGTCGTCAAGCCTAGGCTGTAGTCCTGCTACGTTCCAACTTAAAATACTCAGGTCGGTTCCCACATTAACCCTAGTTGGGGCTGGCTGGTCATTATGAGGTGTAGGTATAATGCCTTGGGGAGCCTCCACATGGTCCTGTGGGTTGACCATCAATGGTGGTTGTTAGTCCTGAGCGTCTAAACTGGAGAGTGCATGGAACCTATTAGTTGCCAGGGGCGGTGCATAAGCATCCCTAAGTGGTAAAAATGGTGGTTTATAAAAATAGCCCAAAGGGAGCGCACAAATTCCAGTGCTTTGTGTGAATAGTTGTTCGCGAGTACTTAGTAAACGGCGAACCATTTGGAGTCTACGGAAGTTAAGAACAATGCAGTCACCATTTATAATCTTATCCGAATGGCCAACCCATGCTACTCTTCTAGCCATAAGGATTTCATTCATATGAGAAGGGTGGAAAACTTTTTGTCTACAGATTTATTATGGAGGTCTGCCCAGGACTCCCTCTGACCCCCAACAAGACCAGGAAAGCCGGCCAGGACTAACACCTAGGGACTTGAGGCCGGGGGTAAGCTCAGAACATCAGTGTTTGGGCTCAAACTTATGCCCCTAAAACAGTCCGTAGTATCCCTGCATGAATCAATCGCAGTGGTACCGGGCTGTGGCTGATTATAGTGACTACTACCTGGATCTAAATTTAAGTTGTTTACTTTATGCACTCGGAGCATGTCTTGATTATTCCTCTGTTCAAGAATAGGATTCAGCAGAGAGAGTTCATTTGGGCTACGACAGGATATATGACGGTTGACAAAGGAGTTATCCATATAAGGGGCAGTACTCATCAATTATGGGTCAGACCCATGTCTGTCGGTCACAGCGATTATAGGGTCCCCCCCCCAGCATCATTGGCAAAATAATTCATCTTGCAACCACTTAAATTGTCCATTGCAGAGTCCAGACGCTTTAGTTTCCCCCACAGTAAGTTAAAGTTTGTGTCAATCGCCTCTTTAATACTAGTCAATGTAGTTTCAAAAACTTTCAATGCAGACCCTACAAGTGTGGTTTCCCCAGTAATATCTTATATTAACCCCATTACACAAAAGTTCTTGAATAGTGTCTGTCTGGGTTGCTACAGAGTTGGTAAGAACAGCCACATGGTCATTAGTACTACTAACAGATTGGCAACCTTTTGTGTTTTTAACTTTAATCTTAGATGTGCCGACATTTTTCATCCTTTTGATGGATTGGGCAATTAGTTTAGCATTCCCTGCGCCAACCCGGGGCTGCTGGGAAACGTTGGCCGTTGCCCTCACGGCGGTCCTGTACCAAGCGGAGCCGTTCCCCTCACGGCGTTCATGTGTGCAGTGAAGCCGTTCACCTCATGGCACAAAGAAATTCCCCAAAGCGCGTCCCCTGTGAGTCATGGGAAATCAACATGGAACTAAATCACATGACCAAAGACAGATGAAAAAACCACCCTTCAACAGGGAAGAATTTCCAAATTAATCATGATAGCGAGGATGCGGCCTAACGGCTAGAGCAGTCGACCTGGAAGCCGGGGAACCAGGTTCAATCTCGGCGGAGACACTCAACATCCTGTGATTCTGGGCAAATCACTTAATCTCTTCCTGCCTAACAAAAATCAATGTGGCTGTCTGTAACGTAACTGGTGCTCATGTAAAGAGCTCTGATACCTTTGGGTCGAGTTTGCGCTCTATAAAATTTCACAAAAATAAAAAAATAGACAGTTTGAGAACACACCACCAGGTTAATAACATAAAGGCACATGTCATCACGAATTGTAAGGCACCACAACTTAAAAATTGGCAGCATGATATTGCACAAAAGAAAACTGTACTGCTATGGTATGTACTGGTTGCACTATAGCAGAAGGAAGCATCCAAAAAACACTGTTCATGGCAAAGTTAATTCTACCTGCAGAAGAAGTGCGATAATGGGCTAGTAAATATATCTGTAGTGAAACCATGGAGTTCAGCGCAAGAATACACGGTGAGTGACAGACCCCTGCCACTCTTCAATTCTGACATTGTCACAGGCTTTCTGATGGCGTTAGACCCTGCACTTTGGCAGCATGTGACCAACAGCATCATCCTGAAACAAGAAAGTTGATTGATAGAAAACATACCAAAGTCTCAGCAACTGACAATCGCTCAGGCTCCATTCGGCCCATTGTTTTTCACCAAATATGCCACATCAGACGAGGATTAGCCATATCCATCTCACACTTGATATTGTTCAAATGTGAAGGTCCAGCATGAACTGCCAAGCCAGGTCCACCCCAGACACATACAAGATGCCAGAATAGTTTGGGCCTTCTCAGCCTTGTCTGTGAGGCGCAGGTTGAGTTCTGTGATGTAGCAAGGATGGAACCCATGAGTCGATGTCCACTTAGCACTTAGGGTAACAAACTAAAACGCAAACAGGGAGATTTACAAAAAATCACTCAGGGCAGTGCAGCCCCCCACAAGGCTGCACTGCGTTGCGTGACAGGTAGGGAGCAGGAGAGCGCCATATCTTCAGAGCTATGACTCTCTCCCCCCTTTCCTTTGCGCTAATTACAGCAGCTCTGCGCCAAACACACACCTTAGTGACATAGCGCTAGGGTCTGTGCATTGGTCTATAATATGTTTTGTTGATCTCAATTAGGCCTGTAATGGGAGTTGCCAACAAAATGTTGCCTTATAATGATTGCCCTCATTACAAAGTTTACGTTATTTCATTAGTGTAATGAATTTAAAAAACGAATCAGTGTGAGAAACTGGATCACTCTCTGGGCACTGCCGTTCAGTGCCCAAAGCATGTGCTCAGACCCATTAAACATACAGAAATGGGCTAATCCCTGGAATACTTACTTTAATCAAATAATGTCTTAGTATATGGTGTAGAATCTACCCAGATGGCATGGAAAGATAAATGTTACCTGTGGACTGCAGTAATTATTGTTGCATCCACTAGCATGAGAAGGAAAACATGGCTTCAGTCCTACCACTGTAGTCTGACTGCTGCAGTTTAAACCATTTAAAACTGACCTGGCAAAATAACCCTTTGACAGGGGAAAACCTTCCTTTTAAGTGTTACTAAATCACTCCTATGTAGGCCTTGTAGCCCACAAGGCCTGCATGGGCCTACATGCTTACATGTATGGTATTTAAACATGGGACATGTAGAATTTTAATGTACCGTGTGCCTGGGGTGAAAAGCCCCCAAAAGCAATTTTTACTGTGAAATGCCCGAGCTGCCCTACTGGAAAACTAGAGCACAGATTAAAAAAATAATTCTGATATTTTGTGTTTGGGACTAGGTAGAAACATAATTAAACCACTTTTAACTATTTATTTAAAAAAAAATGTAGTTGTGAAGATGTGTTATTAATAAGTAATTATTAAACATAACTTTTAGAAAGTTACCTTTTCCCAACCTGAAACTTCACATCTTACATTAGCTCTCTGGCAGCTGTACAGCAATTGCTTGTCCTTAATGAGGTGTGAAAACACCTCCCAGAGCAGGGACAACAGCTTGTGTGTGGGGAGGCATTTTTCTTTCCCTGGCAGATAGACCACTTGGGTGAGCCCAGGACCTTAATTAATTTTAACAGGGGTTGGATACGCTAACCAAGTTCATCCTGGTCAAAGATTTTACCTTCTGACTTTAGTCCCAATATTTCTGTATTTTTGAAGTTTTATATAGCACGAACTTGACCCGAAATCAGGTATCAGAGCACTTCACATGAGCACCAGTTGCATTACATGAGGACACATTCATTTTTGTTAGACACGGGGAGATTAAGTGATTTGCCCAGAATCACAGGATGTTGAGCATCATTGCTGAGTCTCAAACTCGGTTCCCCAGATTTGAAGTCAACTGCCCTAGCCGTTAGGCTACATCCTCTCCCCAATACACCACAGGAGTTCACTTCTAAAGACCCCCCAGGACCTCAGGGAAGGCACTTCAATACCCGCAGGGTGGCAGGTAGAGTGCAGTCCAGGGCCATTTGCCACCAATCAGCTGGGAAGTTGTAGAGAAAGGCCTCTTGTAGGTTGTTTTGTCCCTGTAACTTTAACAGGAGGTTAGCATTATGACCATTGGAGTCCACTTCTTTGTACTAGGCATGAGAGGAAAAGCATGCTCTTCTCAGGTTTTACACAGTAGGCTCAGTCCTCATCTGATTTTCCACAGATCTAGAACTCTTCTGAAGTGGGTGCCTGGAAATGCCAGACACAAATTAGTGGGTTAGAATGACCTCTGAAGTTGCCCTAACCTATAGGGTAAAGGTTGCCAGTACTAACCATAGGAACTTTAAGCATTTTCAAGATGGCCAAATTATTCAACAACACTAAACTTAAGCTCTGAGGGCTGGGGTTTAGTGTGGGAAGTATATTATTGTAATCTGTGTGTTCTTCCACATTTAAGTTTAAAATCCATCTTTAGGTCACTGTATCCCAAACACACTCAGGGGCAGAAATCTGGTAGAACAATCCTGAGTTTTCAGCACCCACAGACTGGATATACATAAATTGTTTTGCCATTCTGCTTCCCTCCTTTGAAGTGCACCCCAAATATTATATGTAACCCCAGCAGACATGTTCAACAGGCTGTGACACTGAAATGTCAAAAAGAGGCCCACTGTGATTGGGGCCTGTTTAGCTGGGTTGGAGAAAAAAGAAGGGCCCTGCCCAAGTATAATCTAGCATTTGCCTGGGTTGCGGAAGGACGCTTTGAAAAGTGCCTCATTTGTCATATTACAATCTCCAACAGACCTGTCAAGTAGAATGTGACACTCAAGCAGGATCTAACATTTTAATTTAAAAGTGGATCCTCCCAGCTTCCCCTGCATAGTCTGCCATGTTCAGATGTTTCATCTTTGTCCATTCAGGTCAGCCTATTGTTTACTCTTTTAAGCAAGTTCACACATCATTCACACCTATTTAAACACTAATTACTGGCCTGCTGAAGTGAAAGAGAAAAAATGCAAATTTAGCCACCAGGAGCTTCAGGCAGGTAAATATCTAAAGGTTAGTATCCCTTAAAAACATTTGAAAAAATTTAGAATTTATCATTGTTTTTTTAATAATCATTAAACATAGTTGTTTAACAACTTTTCCAGCTAACCTCATTCCAAGTAAAAGCCTTAAATTTTTTATATTGCACCCCGTGCTCTTGATAGAGATCAGGATGTGTATAATATTCCCACTACCACAGATAGAGTAATCTCACAGTTACACGCACATACATTCATCATACGCTAGGGCCCATTTCACTAACATACGCTCAAATACTCTACTAGCACTAAACCTGTGGAAAGAAAAACTCCTAAACACCCTGCATCAATATCGAGGTCGATAAGACCTGGTTATTGTGACTGTCCATAAACATAATCTATACAACCTATATTGGCAATAAACAACTCAATAATTGACAAAAATAATATCCAACACCATGTTCAAAATTATATTGCTTTATCTAAATTAGTCAAAAGGAAATCAATCAGAGTAAATCATTTTTCTCATAGTTACCTATTCTAGCTAAATGTCAGAACGGGTCAGGACAAGTCTCTCGGTAAAGTCTCTCAAGACGAAGTCCTTTCAGCATCGATCCTCACCAACGCAGATTCGGTACGCGGCAAAGGCAAATGGCAAGTGGCAAAAACCCTCTCTAGGCTAACAATTCTTATAGTGATTTGAACAAAGGAAAGATACATAGAAAAGTCGTAATGTCCGCTGGACCGCTGAGCAGAGCGAGAAGGAAAGGATATAACATCGCTACATTTGAAAATCTCCGCTCAGGAAAAATCACATAATAAAGACTACGGAACAGGAACCAAGAAACATAAATGTATCTTGTTAGTTCTACTTCTTCCTCGGCAATGAGACCATAGTTCAGAGTCTTTCTCTAAGGCTCCTTTGTCTCCCAAGGCTGCCAAGGACGTTCCATTTCATTTGGAGATTACCCAGGCTGCTGCTGTCCTCACGGAAATTTTCAACAAGGCAAGCAAGGACTGTGGTCAGCTGACTTCAGGACCATATTTCAGCAGGGCTCTCTCCCATCACGGTTTTCTATTTTCTAATCGAGGCCAGGCTTACAAATCGGCCATCTTTGTTTAGGCCACCATAGGCCACAATAGACCATCTTAATTCAAAAGAAATAAAACAACATTACCACAGCATAATGATTAAACAGTGTTAACCCCACTAATACCCTTATGTATATGTATTTATCTAGCACTTGCAACATAGAAAAGCATTAATTCGAAAAGCATTTTGTGCTCGAAAATAAACAGCACATAGCAACGTTTAAACATGAAAACACGCACGTTATTATTAAACAGCACATTTATGCGTACCCACGTGTAACTCTCTCTTATTAAAACAAACGGATTGATTAGTATAAACACACTTGCACAAGACAAAAATTAATAATTAGTTATTAATAATTTAGTATGACAAATGGACATGCCAGAGCTTCAAAAACCAACGAATTTTCAAACAGAAAACTCTGCTCCAGCAATCCCCCTTTGGTGATTTTATCACCAAATAAACCCAAAAAAAAAATTAGTGAAAATTTAGTCCCATTTTAGGAGAAATCGGAAATGTCTTTTTTTCCCTTACACAACATTACACACCAGTCACTCTTTCGTCATCCTTCTTTGTCTCTAAGTAAACACTCTCCCTCAATTCTTCTAATTCAATTTCTTGTGGTTCTCTTTTCAACCTCTTGTTCTTCTTCTCTTTATTTAATTTCTTTTTCCCTCTCCTGTTTTTACAACACACACACAAGCTTTCGTCTGGAATGTAAGTG
The DNA here is from genome assembly GCF_964204655.1 of Triturus cristatus. Taxonomy (NCBI): domain Eukaryota; kingdom Metazoa; phylum Chordata; class Amphibia; order Caudata; family Salamandridae; genus Triturus; species Triturus cristatus. The sequence continues at coordinate 80,152,698 of NC_140588.1, forward strand.
CAACAATGTTGAACTTTCAGCATTCCACAAACTCCACCCTCCTTGGCCAATAGAATATCAAGGGCAAGTCGATTTTGCATAGACATGGCACGTACGGCACTTAATTCCGTATTCACCAAAAAAAACCCTCCAGCGGTATTTGTCGATAAACGATCAACCACTGTCGACAGTTTCCGAATCCCATAAGCATTCAAAGAAATTCCCACTGCTGGAATCAAAACCCCAAAAATATCACCCACTATTTCAGACCAAGTTTCTCTCTTAAAACGCATTAGTAAATTAATATGTTCTACATCTCTTATCTTATCTATATGAAAGATCTTTGGAAAGACCAGGCCCACATAACACGTGCCATACCAATGATCAGGCAACTTGTAATAAGCCTTGTTCCCACAAACATAATACACTCCTGGAAAAACTGTATCTTCTCCACCTCTGAAACCCCATCCTGTTGCAATGAAGTATGTATCATGACACTCACTAGTCCCAACAAAGTATGTATCATATTGGGATTTCCTTCTGGTAATGCACAACTTATCCTTCTGTGGTGCATCTAGAGCTAAAGTTGGACTAGCCCCATTTTTCAACTTTTCTCCCATCTCAATGTCCCAAATTGTCTCACTCACTTTATATTTCCCTGCTTTCTCATGCATGTTTAATCTCCTTTCCTCTACCATATCCAGGAAAGCTTTCTCCTCTTCTTTCAGACTGCAAGTTAAATTATTCTTAAAAATGTAATCCAATGTTAATCCTTCTTTCTCAATAAAAATCTCACCAAACATGTTAGCTTCTTTAGCTGGATTCAGCTCTTTGTTCATTGGCAAGTGCCCAAAAATACTATCTCTGTTAGACATCTTATAATCTATTTTCCCTAACAAATAAAAAACACTACTTAAAACACTACAAGAAATACCATATGTAGCTGGCAAATGGTGATAAGTAACACCCTCTGAAACAGATGCAGGTAACTGCATACAGACATAGCAATCCCTGACTTCCATTGTTTTCACATATTCATATAACAACTTTGAAAAAACATTACTAGAAAAATTATTAATTGACCTATCTTTGTGTATGTAAGTGTTACTAATTCTAATCGGAACTACTTTTTGCGAATTCTTTTCTACATTTGTCACATTTTCTGTATACATCTCAAATTCAATTTTAAAAGTCACTAATAAAATTAAAACACCCCATAGAAGCATTAATAATCCAGTACAGCAGCAGCACATCCTACACCACCTTTTAAAGAAGGCACATCTATTTTGATTATCCTCTATGTTAGCCATTTTACTACTTTGACTTAGTCTCTACTACTCCACTACTGAAATTGAAATTACAACAATTATTTTCAAATCAAATTCTTTTTTTCCAGTTTCTTCCAAATGACTCTTCTGTCCACCTAATCCAAGTGAATCCTTCTTTTATTCAGTTTGGATATTTGTCATTCTTCACTTCAATTTCTTCAACATCAAATTGTATTAGATCTCCAACATCAAAATCCTCAGTATTTGACTCTTCTCCAATGTCAGTCAAGAGTACTTTCAGGATTTCACCAGTATCTTTCTCAACCACTTCTCGTACGGTCTCCTCTGGATTTCCTTGACTTTCCACCTCTTCACCTTCAGGCAGTGTCACATACATCCATTCCGGCGACCTATACTTCTGGTTAGGTTTTCTTATCCGTTTGATCTCCTCTGGTTCTTTTGATTCTTTTGATTCTTCTCCTTTTGCCTTTAAATTTTGACTCGATATTTCATTCACTTGTTCTGCTTTTGATGTATTCGCTCTTATTATTCTGTATCTCAGCCTCTTAACTCTGTTGTTAGGCCAACGATCTCCTTTCACAGCCTTTTTAGGCTTTATCTCTTTATTACTTCTCTCTCCAATCCAAGTTCTCTTTCTCAGAACTCGACCCTCTGTTTGTTCATTCTCACTCTCATCCAATTCTGCTTCAAGTGCCTTCTGTTTTCGTTTTCTAGCAGCTTTCTTTTTCTCCACAGATTCTTTCACCACTGTTTGAGACTTCCCTACTTCTGTCCCTCCTCGGGTCTCCGACACGCAATCTTCTTGCTGTCTACTTGTCCCTTCACCTAGCTCATCAAGAATGTTCCCTACACCTCCTCGGGGGTCTTCCGCAATCTGTCCCTCTCTATCTTCTTCTGACCCTGCTTCTTCAAGTATAATCTCAAGTGGTTCTTCAATCTCCTCCTCTTCTGATTCAGGAGTAATCTCTGTGAAATTTCTCTTTTCTTTTCTTTTTCCTTCACTGCTGCTTTTTGAAACTTCCGGCTCTCTCGCAGAATCTGATCTCTTCTCTGATACTCGCAGTGGTTCACTTGAAGCTTTTTCTGCTTCTCTCCTCACTGATTCTGTATCTTCATCATCACTGGAATCTGACTCTTCAAAATACTCTTTACCAGTCCCTTCTTTTGGGTTTGGAACTCTCAGAGTATGACTTGCATGTACCCAGTGTTTCACTCCAGCACACTTTACTGCAGTTGTCGTAGTCAGAATGACTTGTCTCGGCCTTCCCCACCTTGGAACCAAGCAATTTCTTCTTCTGTGTACCTTAATCCTCACCCAGTCTCCTGGACTCAGATCATGGGCTTGCTTCTTCTCAAGTGTGGTAGCTTCTTCTCTAACCTGGTGAAACACAGAATGAACTGCGTCAGCCAGGCCTTTACAGTAATCCAAAATCATGTCATTAGTTATTGTCACCAACTTATTGACAGGCACAAATGCATGGCGCATTGCACGTCCCATGATTATTTCGTGCGGACTCAAGCCAGTAGTTCTATCTGGAGTAGATCTAATAGTCATCAGCACTAGAGGTAAAACATCTGGCCATTTCATGCCAGTGGCTAAGCACATTTTTCCAATCCTATTCTTGATTGTGCCATTAATCTGCTCAACCACACCAGAAGCCTCTGGTCGGTATGCACAATGTAGCTTCTGCTGTATTTTCAATGCTTCACAAATCAAACCCATGAGTTCATTTTGAAAGTGTCCACCTCTATCAGACTCAATCGTTACTGGAAACCCGTACCTAGGAATCAACTCCCTTAACAGTAACTTTGCCACCGTTATTCCATCATTTCTTCTAGTCGGGTAAGCTTCCACCCACCTTGAAAACAAACAGACTACCACTAGAACATACCTCAGTCTGTTTACTTGGGGCATTTCAATGAAATCAACTTGCATTCTCGTAAAAGGACCTCCTTCTCTGCCTATTGTTCCCAGACTCACCACTGTCTTTTTCCCAGTGTTAAATTGCTGACAACCCAAACACCTTTGACAGATGCTTTCTGCAATTGTCCTGAACTTTGCATTGTACCAGGTTTGCTTAAATGACCTAACCATCGCATCCCTCCCCAAATGTCCTTGGCCATGATACATTCTTGCCATTGATGACAAAATGGAATTCGGCATTACTGGTCTGCCATCTCTGTAGACCCAAACATGGTCTGTTTCTCTTGGAGCACATCCTGCCTTAATCCAATCTTTTTTCTCTTCCTCTCCTGCCTCATCTTGCAACTGTTTCACTTCATCCCATGTCTCTAAGACATTAGTAAACATCACAGAGAGAAAAGACATTTCACCCTCTCGGTCCCGATTAATAGACTGATTCGTCTTAGCACAGTATTGTGCAACATCATTCGCATAACGGCTTCCGACCGTTATAAAATCTTCTCCTTGTCCATGGGCAGCACACTTTACAACTGCTAACTCCTTAGGCAGCTGTATCGCCTCAAGTAATTTACCAATCATTTCTGCATTCTTTATTGGAGTTCCACTCGATGTCAAGAAACCTCTTGGTAGCCAAAGCTGGCCAAAATCATGCACAACTCCAAATCCATACTGACTATCAGTCATCACAGTCGTTCTCAAATCTTTCCCAATTTCACAAGCTTTTGTTAACGCCACCAATTCAGCAACTTGAGCTGATTTCACTCCTTTCAATGGTGATGCTTCCATAACCTCTGAAACTTTGCACACCGCATATGCTGCACATAGCACACCATTATCATTTCTCAGGCATGATCCATCCACAAATAACACATGATCACTCTCATGTAAGGGAAGATCCCTTATGTCTGGTCTCGGTTTTGTACAGTACTCAAGCACATCCAAACAATCATGATCATCTTCCATTTTCACACCCACGTTTTCAATATCCGGCAAGAGTGTCGCTGGATTCACATTCACACATCTCTCAAGAGTCACATTTGATGCTCCCAGAATCACTTTTTCATATTTAGTCAACCGACTATGTGACATGTACTGAGTTCTGCTTCTTGTCAAAAGAATTGCCACATTGTGAGGTACGAATACCCTTACAGGATATCCCATTATGATTCCCTCACTCTGTTTCAGACTTCTGCATGTTGCAGCCACAGATTTCAGACAACCTGGTAAACCCACAGCTACAGGGTCAAGTGTCGATGAGAAGTACGCAAAAGGCCTTCTCAACTGTCCATGCTTCTGGATTAACACTGAAAGTGCACATCCATTTCTCTCACTGCAGTACAACTCAAACTCCTTTTCGTAGTCAGGCATACCCAAAGCTGGAGCTTCATACATTTTACTTTTGAGCTCTTCAAATGCTGCCATTTGTTCTGCATCTAGTTCCAATGGGTCTGTCATTTCACTTTTTGTCAATTTAATCAGTGGCTTTGCTATCAGCGAAAAATTAATTATCCACTGACGACAATAACCCACCATACCCAGGAACATTCTCACTTCCCTCTGGGTTTTCGGGGCTTTCATTCCCCTGATGATTTTAATTCTGTCATCAGTCACTTTTCTCAGACCTTTTTCAATATTATGTCCAAGATAATGCACCTCTTTTTTGCAAAATTGCAAATTGACTGGAGATACCTTTAACCCTCCATCTGCCAGATGATTCAGTAAAGCTATGGTATCTACTTCACAAGCTTCACGTGTCTTTGATGCCACAAGTAGGTCATCAATATATTGAACTAGTACCGAGTTCTCGGGCATGATCAAACTCTCCAACGATTTCTTCAATAACTGATTGAATATCGAAGGACTCTCTGTATACCCCTGTGGGATACGACACCATGCTAAAATACGCTGGCCAAACCTAAATGCAAAAATCGGCTGGCTATCATGATGCAATGGAATTGAAAAGAACGCATGACACAAATCAATCACTGTATACCACTCAGCATCATGTGGAATTTGATACAGGATCACTGATGGATTTGGCACGATAGGACAACATGCCACCACAATTTGATTAATTTTTCTCAAATCCTGCACAATCCTAATTTTGCCATTAGGCTTCTTTAGCCCCATTATCGGTGAATTACACGGGCTACTCAGTAGTTCCCTCAGAACTCCCTGCTGAATCATTTTCTCAATTATAGGAGTTATTCCTTCAATTATTTCTGGCGTCATTTTGTACTGAGGAATGTTAGGATATGTAATTCCCTCCTTCACTGCAATTTTCACTGGATCTACATTATTCATCAATCCCACATCCTCTCCAGTAAAATCCCAAACTGTCCTTTTCACTGTGTCTCTCAGTTCTCGAGGCTAATCCTCCGGATTAAACACAGCAAATGCACCAATTAACTCACTTTCTCTATTCTCTAGAGTCACTCGGTACAAAACATCCTCATCAGGTGTCTCAAAAGCTATTCCATCCGGTGTACAGAAAATTGTACAATTCATCTTGCACAATAGGTCCCTACCTAACAGGTTCACTGGACTTGTGTCACAGACAATGAATCTGTGCATATCTGAAAATTTCCCTATCTGTACTCTTACTGGTTCAGTAAGACGTGTTCTGATTTGTGTATTGGCTACACCAACTACTTGGATTGCTTCATCCGAGAGAGGAAGATTTCTAACATCTGTTGACCTGACAGTTGATCTTGTCGCACCTGTGTCTACCAAAAAAGTAACACTCTCCTCATTTATTTTCCCATCCACAAATGGTCCTGCCTGGTCTATTTCTAGAGTTGCACCAAGTATGCACTCTTCCTCCTCTCCTCGGCACCGTCAATAATCACCCTCAGACTCACTCCCTTCATTCTTTAACAAGTACTGTTGTACCTGGTTAGAACGTCTTGGTTTGTTTACCTGTTCATCATTGTAGAATCCTGAATCCTGATTATACTTTTGTGACCCTCTATTCTGCGGCAAGGGCGGTTTTGGCTCTTGACTCTGCTGTCTCACAACTTTCTGTTGTTGCTGCAGTTGATTATTTCCTTCGTTCTGCACCTGTTGATTTAAGGGTTTACCCTCATTATTCACTAATGGTGGATTAGTGCATTCAGACCTCCAATGTCCCAGTTGGCCACAGTTGTGACACGGGAACTTTTTCTTAGCTTCTTCAAGATTTCCCTTTCCTTTCCCTGCATATCTAGGTCTATTCCCTGCATTATTTCCTGCACTATTCGCCTGTTCCACCAACTGTGCTTCTTGTCTTTCCGCAACCTTCACTTGTGCCCACATTGCTTTCTCTTTCAGCTTTCTTTGTTTTGCTTCAATTTCATCACTGAAGTATTTTGCATGTCTCAGAATCTCATCTACTTTCTTACTCTGCCAATCCACTGTGTGCTCACGAATTCTCTCACCAATTTCAGGTCTAAGGCCATATACAAATCTGTATACAAAATGACTCAAATCTTTATCACCCAGGTGTTCATCTCCACTGAATTGTTTAAATGCCAGTATCAGCCTCTCGTAAAAAGCATGAACTGATTCTTTTGCTTCCTGTTGTGTTCGATCTATCTTTACCCAGTCTGTCTCTTTTGCAGGTACTTTACTTTTCAGGTATACCATCACCTGATCATATTTTCTCATTACTTCTGGATCTGGTGCCCCTGTTCTTGGGTCTCTTGGATATTCCTCAGTAGGCCAACTCACAACTATTTTACACTCAGTCCACAAGTCTGCTGGGACAATTATATCAAACAGACTATTCAGGTCAACCCACAGCACTTTTGACAATTTCACAAACCTATCTACCTGCCTATACCACTCGACGGGCTTTTCTCTCAATCGAGGGAAATCATTCGTAAATGATAAAATATCCTGTCTGGTCCATGGAACATGTACATATCCTCCTCCAGGTATTTCTCTCATAGGATAATTATCCACTGGTTTCTCCTTTTCTCTCACTGGAAATGCTGAATAAGTCGTTCTGTCTTCAGATTCCTCTCTTTTCTTATACCACCTATCCTTCCACTTTTCTACATCACCCCATCTTCGCAATAATGCTACCATTTCCTTAATCTGTCCTGTTCTACCAGTAGCATTCAAATTCTCAATATCTTTCTCTGTAAAGTCCATCCTGTAGGTTTTTTGTAAAGCTTTCACTTTATCAATGTCAACTCCCTGCTCATTCGCTATTGCTCTTAGCCTGTCATGTGTATTTCTTGCTCTCCAGGTAATGTTCTTACACATAAACATTAACTCACCATCATGATGACTCTTCAGAATTTCTGTTGGAACTGTTCCTGTAACAAGCTCTTCTAATTCTACACGTAACCTAGCCACATCAATTGCTTGTGAATCTTTATCTTTTTTCTGAAGAACTTTCATCCAATCATTCAAATCTTCAACTGTTATTTCAGCAGTTTTTCTCACTGGAACCACTCTCTTCTGCGGTTCTAAAATTGGCATCCCTGAACAACTAGCTTCACTAGCATCCAGTATTTCACTACTGCATATGTCATGTCTGGATTGTCTCAGGTCACTTCTTTCTGCCCTTTTTCCTGAATCTCCTGAAGGACCAGCTGAATTTGTCAAATTATTCCCAACATATGGAATCACCAATCCATTTTCACCTGTCCTCTGTTTGTCAAACACAGGCATAACCGGACCTATAGTTACAGGCACCGTAACAGCTTCTAGATTCTTCGTTAACTCTCTAATCTTCTCAGTCAGTTCTGTTGTGGTTCTGGCTAATTGTCTGGCATCTTCGTCACTACCTCGATTCTCTCTCTCCCTGAAAGAATTACTACCTCTTGATTCAGGTGTCACTTTTTCCTTCTCAATGATACAGACTGTATCTCTTATCAGAGAAACAACTGGTGTACTTTCATCTGGTTCTGGTCTATATGGAGGTGGTCTTTTGTAAATCATGTCATTCAAGACCTCATCCTCATACTCATTAACTCCATATCTTCTCATTTCTGATTCAGGAACCCTTTCTGCTCCTCCTTCAACTGTTCTCATCGGATATAATCCCTCTGACATACTAGCATCTCGCCACCTTTTCATTCGATCATGATGAGTTTCACGATCATGTCTCCTCCCGAACATGTACCTGTAATGACCTCCAGATCTCTGTTTTTCTCGCTCATGAACTTCCTCTTCCCATTCCACTAAAGCCTCAAACTGTGTAGGTCTTGGTTTTGGGTCTAGACATAACATCTTTTCCTGTAAATTTCTCAACACGGCCAGATTAAATGAACCATGTTCTGGAAATGCTAGAACACCATCTTCTTTAGTATACCTAACCCAATTCTCCAACCATATACTGGTATGAAACCCATATTTCGCAGCCATGAAGGATGCAGGTGTTTTCGCTGGAGGTAATAACTCACCCTCTCTCGTCTTAACATCTTTATCCTTGTTAAACCACTTTTTAATTTTTCCAAAGAATGTTTTCTTCTTTTTCTCTTCTTGGTAATACATTTTAGCGTTTACCAAAACTCTCTACTCTTTTCCGTATTATAAATATACAATACGAATTTTCAACCAATAACAGCGCGACTCACACTAACACACCAATCCTGGAGCGTCTACGTCACTAAATAGCTCTTCCAATCCTTGCGCGGCTCACACCAACGCACCAATCCCAGCGCGAACACTATTCTGATCCACTATCCAATCAGAGCGCGGTCTTTCTGACGTCAACAGTCGCTGCAGTCGCTTGTCTCCTGTCTTCTGTCACTCGTCTACCCCTCCTTTACAAAATCTCAGTAGACTTCGTATCAAAAATTCTACAAAATCTATTAGTTACAACATAAAAACATCTCCATTGTCTGCTTCGCTAACCACAGAATAGTAAAAGGAAATCTATTTCACAAGAATCAACAAACTTTCATACATCCCTTAACTGTTTCCTCCAGGACTTATCCACAGAGTCTTACAATCAATTAAATGTATATGCATCCACGCACATTCATACAAGAAAAATATAGTACATACACACAGAATCCTGCTTCCCGAGAACAGCGAACAATCTGTCCCACTACAGAATTATAACTCATATCAACTAAGCAGCTTACCTCTGCCCAGTTCCTCAAACAAGCTCAGAGAATACCTATTACTCCTCCCGCGATAAGCTTTAACGGTAAACCTTACGGATCCCTGGGACTTAAGACCAGAGTTTCACAGATAACCTTCACTACCATACACACTCCTTATATACCAGAAATATATTCTAATAGTAACATACAACAATGTCACTAATTCCGAACCCAGACAATGTGACGCGCAACTTCAATTGTCACACGTTATTCCTTACAATTCCGTCTTTCCCGAGAGCAGCATATACTTCCCTCTGCCCTACTACGGAACTGCTACCAGCTCCCAAATTCCAGAAGCACTACATATAACTCAACATTACGACTCCAACATATAGTATTAGTACATATACCAACATCAACCAATAATCAATAATCAATAAGCTAATGTACAAGCAATCTTATCAGATCAAGACAATCATCAATAACCATCCTACTTCTGCTACCAGGAAATTGATAGAGATCAGGATGTGTATAATATTCCCACTACCACAGATAGAGTAATCTCACAGTTACACGCACATACATTCATCATACGCTAGGGCCCATTTCACTAACATACACTCAAATACTCTACTAGCACTAAACCTGTGGAAAGAAAAACTCCTAAACACCCTGCATCTATATCGAGGTCGATAAGACCTGGTTATTGTGACTGTCCATAAACATAATCTATACAACCTATATTGGCAATAAACAACTCAATAATTGACAAAAATAATATCCAACACCATGTTCAAAATTATATTGCTTTATCTAAATTAGTCAAAAGGAAATCAATCAGAGTAAATCATTTTTCTCATAGTTACCTATTCTAGCTAAATGTCAGAACGGGTCAGGACAAGTCTCTCGGTAAAGTCTCTCAAGACGAAGTCCTTTCAGCATCGATCCTCACCAACGCAGATTCGGTACGCGGCAAAGGCAAATGGCAAGTGGCAAAAACCCTCTCTAGGCTAACAATTCTTATAGTGATTTGAACAAAGGAAAGATACATAGAAAAGTCGTAATGTCCGCTGGACCGCTGAGCAGAGCGAGAAGGAAAGGATATAACATCGCTACATTTGAAAATCTCCGCTCAGGAAAAATCACATAATAAAGACTACGGAACAGGAACCAAGAAACATAAATGTATCTTGTTAGTTCTACTTCTTCCTCGGCAATGAGACCATAGTTCAGAGTCTTTCTCTAAGGCTCCTTTGTCTCCCAAGGCTGCCAAGGACGTTCCATTTCATTTGGAGATTACCCAGGCTGCTGCTGTCCTCACGGAAATTTTCAACAAGGCAAGCAAGGACTGTGGTCAGCTGACTTCAGGACCATATTTCAGCAGGGCTCTCTCCCATCACGGTTTTCTATTTTCTAATCGAGGCCAGGCTTACAAATCGGCCATCTTTGTTTAGGCCACCATAGGCCACAATAGACCATCTTAATTCAAAAGAAATAAAACAACATTACCACAGCATAATGATTAAACAGTGTTAACCCCACTAATACCCTTATGTATATGTATTTATCTAGCACTTGCAACATAGAAAAGCATTAATTCGAAAAGCATTTTGTGCTCGAAAATAAACAGCACATAGCAACGTTTAAACATGAAAACACGCACGTTATTATTAAACAGCACATTTATGCGTACCCACGTGTAACTCTCTCTTATTAAAACAAACGGATTGATTAGTATAAACACACTTGCACAAGACAAAAATTAATAATTAGTTATTAATAATTTAGTATGACAAATAGACATGCCAGAGCTTCAAAAACCAACGAATTTTCAAACAGAAAACTCTGCTCCAGCACTCTCCTATGGAGCAGTCAACCCTACTACAGTGAAAATAGCTCTGAGGTGCTAGTCACTGTATATTAAATGTTTACATGCCCTACTTTCAAATACCATGTACCGTGCCTAATGGGCCATAATGCTTATTTAAGGGTGACTTATAAATATATATGAGGGAGGGATAGACCTGTCAAAAGGGGATATTCCAGCAGGTGAAATTTGCAGTTGAAATCTGCACAACCAGGCTACTACTGATGGACCTGCAGTCATGTTTATATTGTCACTGTAGTGGATTTCACAATCGGTGCTGCAGGCCACTTGTGAGATTTAACATCTTAGGCATAGGTATACTTTTGTACAATACACTAGGGATTTATAGGTAAGATAAATATGCCAATCAGTTGTATACCCATTTCATCATGTTGGAAGGAGGAGCACACACACGTTACCACTAGCTAGAAGGGTTAACATGCAAAGAGTTCTATAGCCAGGAAATATGGGGTCATCAGAAAATTATCTGGATCTGTGAAAGAAGAGAAGTAGAACTGCACCTGCTGTGTTAAGCCTATGAGGAGATCCGAAGGGCTAAAACTGCTCCACTTCTACCCAGTACAAATAAGTAGACCCTAAGGGTCAGATGGCTTACTTCCTGTGTGGCTACAGGGACACAACGAGCTGCAAGAGGCATTTTCACTGAAGTGTGCCACTGACTAGACCCTGCTGGTGGTCTCTGCAGCAGTGAGTCGTGACCCCCAAGTGCTGTTATTGATGTCCTAGGATCCATGGCTGTGTCTATATGGAATTCTCCTAACATCTCTGAAAAGGTCCGGACCTCCAGAGGACTGGGGCAAACCGAGCTAATCCAGCTAAGGTGCGATTATTCTGGGCTAAAGATATAGGATTCTCCTATTTGGAGCTGCTCCTGAGCAGCAAAACCATTTGGGAGGGTTCTCAACTAGAAGATATCTGGCCTTGTGGAAATCATTGTCAAATTCAACATGAAGCTTTTCTTTGCTGTAAGATTCTGAGCTCTGAAAAAGAAGTCCGAAAATAGAAATCTTGAACTGCCAAGGCATGAAAAGTGTCCATCCGACGATAAGCCTTATCTGCGTGTGAAATATGAATTTTAACACTTAAAGCTTTTACCGTCCAGATCAATATCTTCAGCTGGACATTATCAAATGGCCATCTGGCCATGTTGAAGTCTTCTCATATACAGCTGGCAAAAGTGGAGAGTTTCATTTTCCATTTCAGAGACTATGGGGCTCAATATGATGGCAGAAGGACCGCCAACCCCGGGCCGGCGGTCCTTCCGCCATCACTGAGCATTTTACCCACTCCCAAATTAGGATGGCGGTGGGTATTGGGGCAGACGCAAAGTCCGTCCGCAGCTTTTCCGCTGGTGGCAATCGCACCGATTGCCTGGTGGACGGAAAAGGACCACTAATTAGGTGGCGGTGCCTAGCAGGCACCGTCTGCCATATTATGATGTGTCCTAGGAGATGCCTTTCCATGGCGGCGCTGCTGTTGCGGGCCCCCTCAGTGTGGGGGGAGGGTGTAGGTGCACTGGGGTGGCAGATTTACAAAAAAATCACTCAGGGCAGTGCACCCCCCCACAAGGCTGCACTGCGTTGCATGACTGGGAGGGAGCAGGAAAGCGCCATATCTTCAGAGATATGGCTCTCTCTCCCCTTTCCTTTGCGCTAATTACAGAAGTTGTGCGCCAAGCACACACCTTAGTGACATAGCGCTAGGGTCTGTGCATTAGTCTAGAATATGTTTTGTACAGGAAGGGTACCCTTCCTGTACAAAATACAATGCTCAGAAACAATGCAAAGTTTTTCCTACTTTTTATTCTCCTTCCGTGAGCCTAAATGAAAAGGGCGCAGTTTTCTCACACTAAACCCAATCTACTTGATTTAGTAAATTGGGTTTAGCGTGAGAAACCTTGGGTGGTTGCATGGGAATGCCCTTGGCATGCCCCCATCGCGCAAATGAATGCGAAGCACAGCAATGCGCTACTTTGTGTTACTTTTCTGATATTTTCATCACTAAACAAGTTTAGCAGCGGAAGGTAAACAGGGAAAAAAACTTTTTGCACCAATTTGCGTCACTTTTGTCATACAAACACATTTCAGAGACTAGGGAGCTCATTATGGGGCGGTGGCGGCCCTTCCGCCATCACTGAGCATTTTACCCACCGCCAAATTATGATGGCGGTGGGTATTCGGGCGAACGGAAAGTCCGTCCACCGCTTTTCCGCTGGTGGCAATCGCACCGATTGCCTGGTGGATGGAAAAGGGCCACTAATACAGTGGTGGTGCCTAGCATGCACCGTCCACCATATTATGATGTGTCCTGGGAGATGCCTTTCCATGGTGTTGCTGGGCCTCTCAGTGTGGGGGGAGGGTGTAGGTGCACATTGTGGCTTTTTGGCATTGCAACTGTGCTGCAGCCAGCAGCACCGTTCGCAATGTTAAAAGGCCAGGATGCTCCCGCCATACTGGCGGGCGCATCCCAATTGGACTGGTGGGACTGCCGCACATCTGGCGGGCGGTCGCAGCACTGCTATGATGGTGGGAGGACTGATGTCCACCCACCATCATAATGAGCCCCTAAGTCCCAAGTTAAAATCTGTGACAGGGATGAGCCTACTTGGTGCATCTGACCATGCCTGGGCGGAGATCGTGAAGTTGCTCTCCGTAGAATTCCAGGGAGTTGCTGAAAAACTCCATGTGTGAAAAGAGTCCTGCTCGGCCACCCCTTGTCATTGTCTGTCTCGGCTCTAGGTTTCCCCGCTCCCCTCCAGGCTGCCTCAGGCTCTTTCTTCCCCTAAGCCCCAGTATCCCTGTTACTCACATTTGGTTGAAAATCTTCTGTCTGAAGGTTGCTTGGTGCCAGTCGTTTTCCTGGCAGCTCACATAAATTTTCCGCTTCTGCAGCACCTACAGCTTGCACGAGTAACACAATCATGTGCCCCCGCCAGAAGTCAAAGCCGAGAAGGAGACAGAGGAATGCTGGCGTGAGCGAGAATCAGGGAGACAACTGGGATATGCCGGGAAAATTAGAACAGTTGCTGCTCAGCTGAGAGACATCCCAGGAAGTGTTTTCTGTATTGCTCCATGCCCGGATGTATAGGTAGAGAGTGATGCGAGCTGCTCTGCTGCTGCAAACCCCACACCCCGGGGCTGTGGCCGCAGCCAGAGGGGCTTCTGCCAGCAGCAGGAGGGTGCAGTGACTGGTTTCTTTGGGGACAGACGCCATCGGCCTGGAACAGTTGCTGGCCTTCCCCCTCAGCCTGGTGACTTGGAGGAGTCCAGTCATGTGAGACAGCCCCACCTTCACATAGGGTTTGAGAAAGAGTTTCCTGCCTACATGTGCTGAGCGGGCTTAAGAGCTGCTCAGAAACTGATTTAATTGGAAGGTTCTATGAAGAGTGCACATTCATTCTGGCAGAATAAGTCTGCATTTATCCAGGGAAAGGACTTGAAGTACATGTTTTTGCCTCAGAAAGCAAATACTGTGATCAGGCGAGACTTGAGCGCTTTTAGTCCGTCTCATATCGGTGCTATCACCTCATGAATATCGAATCCATGGATCGCCCTCAAGAGCACGCACCCACTGAGCAAGTGCACATGATGGATGGCACCATCAAATCATGGGGCCACATTGAAAAGACCATCTCCACACTCGCAGGTGAGCTGATGCCCTTCTGCGTAGGTCTCAGAGCCACCCTCTCACCTGCCCATTCGTAGACAACCAGCTCAGCGGTGCATCACACACCTCACTAAGGGTGGGTGCCATTAAAACTCCGCTACTCAGCAGAGGCTGAGTTTTCGCCGAACTCCGAAAACACCAAGCAGAGCGCGGAGGGACAACAACTCTGCAGACTCCACCAGTGGAGCAGAGTTTACCACAGAGACTTACATCTGACCTGCGCTCCATCGTGATCAGCTTGATATCACGCTTAGGGTCCCGGTCAATCATGACTATTCTTGACACTTTGCCTCTTTGTGGTGCTTTTTCACTTAAAATATACAAAATTTATAACCCTGGATCCCCCTATTAGATTTCAGTCATTTTGCTTATAGGACTTTTTATTGAGTTATGTGTTTGACATTTAACAGTGTTGGTACTGCTAAATGTTTTTCACAAATTCTTTAAGTTCAGCCTGCTTACTCTGTTGCATAGCCAACAAGTGTTGATATCAGGGTGTGCAGACAAAATATCGAGTTGGAAATGTCCACCTACAGAAATATCGAGTCCTAAATATCATGAGTGAGAAATATCGACAGCAAGAATATTGTGGTCAAGAATATCGATTTAAGGTAAGTAATATCGATTTTAAAAATATAAAACTCAATATAATTTGCTAATGTATAGTTGTTTAAATTATCAATTGTTGAATTTGTGTTATATATTTCACTACATATTTTAAATGTATGTGATGTATTTTTTTGTATAGGAAATGTTTATATTTTTATATATTTGCGTTAAATATGTCGTAGTTGATAATTTTATTTATTAATATGTATTTAATTGAGATTGTATAGTGTTAGTTGTGTGATGTAATGAATTATTCATTAATTAATAATTGGTTGTTAATTAATATTAATTATTTAATTGGTAATTACTTATGGTAATTGTGTACTTAGGTTTAGGTGTGGGTTCTGGGGTCTATAGGGGTAAAGGGTGGGAAGTAATTTATTTTTTAATAATTAATAATTAGTTGTTTATTGATATTAAATAATTTATGAAAATTAATTATGGGAATTGTGTCATTAATTTTAGGTGCGGGATGCAGGGTTTATAGTGTTAAAAGGTGGGAAGTAATTTATGTTTAATTAATTATGAATTAAATGTTAATTATTATGAATGAAGTAGTTGTAAATTCAATATTGAAATTGCGTATTTAACTTTAAGTGTTTGTTGTGGGGTTTATAGGGGTAAAGGGTGGGAAGTAATTTGTGTTTAATTAATTAATGATTAGTTGTTCATTAATATTAATTAATTGATATTTAAATAAGGTAATTGTTTATTTTGTTGTGTGGGGGTTTTACTTTTGTATGTTTAATGGGTGGGAATTAAACACATTTTACTTACTTGATAATTAGTTGCTTAATAGTAATAGTTTTTTATTTGAAAATGAGTTTAATTTGTGTATTTCATTTTTTTTATATTTTAATTTTAGCTGTGGGTTGTGGAGATTATAGGAGTAAAGAGTGGGATGTTAAATAATTTCTATTAGTTTTAATTTGTTTTTGAATTAATAATATTTATTTAATTGTTAATTAATTATGTTAATTATGGAAGTACATTTTTATTTAAATATAGATGTGTGTTGTGAATTGTGTGGTGTTATAGGGTAGGAAACAAAAAGCACGCTTTTACTTCTGAAACCTAAACTGGGTAATGCAATCACTGCTGTTGCCTGTGTGTTTAAGTAGCGGCTCGTGGAGGGAGTGCTGCGGGGCGGTGAGGCGGGGAGAGGGAGGAGCAGGGTGAGGGGTAGTAAACTACGAAATATGGCCGAACGGAGGTAAGTAAACAAATAAATAAGCAAAACAAAGTCTTTGCGCGCGCTGCATTGCCAAATGGGATGCAGCGTGCGCAACAAAATTCGTTTTATTTATTCCATAGTTTACTAGCCCCACCCTGCTCCTCCCCTGCCCTGCCCCACCGCCCCCCACAGCACTCCCTCCACGAGCTGCCACTGGTGTGTTACCAAGTAACCGGAGAGTCGCAGACTTGAATCCTGGTTGGCGTAGTAGGGAATGCTGAATTGTGTATTTATAGTGCTACGAGGCCCCAGCTTGCGTCATAAAGCACTGTAAATGTGTATGTTACTATTTTGAAGTTCCCACACACTGTATAAAATCGGCTGCTGCAACATGTGAAAAAAGATTTAGGATTTAAAATAAAAATGGAAATGCTTTCTAAATATATATTACAGCAATAGCAACCTGACTGTACCCAGTGCAAGTATTTTTGCATGGGAGTTCTTTAAATGAGGCACTCCAGAACTCAGCTGGTAACACCTCACATTGCCTCTCAAAATGATTAAATCTTTGTCACCGTGAAGCTTCAAGTGACTCCATCAATTAAAGCCGAAACTGCCTTCCAAGCAGCACATACATTTGCAGATTAACTGGTTGCATACATTTTTACATTTCTTTCAGACAGCACACAACCTGGCAATACCTCAGCTTCACAACGCAGGAGACCCCCCTATCGTCACTTTCAGCCAGAGACACCTGAAGTCCGCATATACCGTGCAGGGACGGTTGATTTATTTTTATTTTTAACAAAAAGTATGGTAAGTGTTTAAGACAAATTAAAAAAAGCATTGGCATGTCATTTCCCATGCATCCCGCCCCCTTCGACCTTCGGCTGTGACAGGAAAAAATAGATTCCTGTTTCTAGAGCCTTTGCAGTGTAAGCCCTCAGCAGGAATGGATCTTGCAGTGTGACCTTCTAAGACGGGTCTGGAAGGTCATGGTTGAATTCTGGTCGAATATATAGTTAGTTTAACATATTCGCCTACAACAAAAAAAATCCTTACAGGAGATAAGGGCAGAGAGCTAGAGCACGTCTGTGAAAGGGCAAAAATCATCAATCTTTGCAGCATCAGTACCCTAATGTGGGCACTGGGCACTCATTACAGGATTTTTCAAGGTTGTTTGACAGGCTTACTATTCCCTATTTTAAAACCCAGCCATTCACGGTAGAGTGGAGGATAGTGGGCATGGTTAGTGGGCAGCAAGAGAACTTGACAGTCAGTTTGTAAGTGTATAAAACATATGTGAAATCTTTACATGTGTTTGCAATAGTGGGAGGCAAATTTAGTTTTTTTTGTTTTGTTTATGCAAACGTTTAAGAAGAAGAATTCATAAATATACACCATAAAATCATAAGAACTTAATTATTGACATATTTTCAACAAATGTACTGTGATCTTGCACATACGTATTAGACAACCAAGAGAATATGGAGGAAGGCAATAAACGTGTAAACAATTGCATATATGTCAGGCAAAGAGGAATAGGATACATTGTGAATACATTGGTGCCAATTACGATCCGGTAAAAAAATTCCCCGTGCGACTCGTATCCGGTCTTTTTACCGTACGAATCGTACAAGTGCCGTACGATCTGGCAATCACGATTCGCATGGGAAAAAGACCATACGAATCGCATTGGGAATAATTCCCCACACGTCCTCGGGTCGGAAAAAGTGTCCGACACGTCCTCGTACGATTTACCGTACAAACGTGAAAACCGAAGTCCGACCGGGGAATCACGATCCGTCCCGGGCGTCCGAATGTACAACCGTATGGTTAAAAGACCGTCCGCACCGAACTCCTATAACAACCATGGAGACGTCCAAACAGGTGCCCGGTACGTGCCGTACCCCCCCCAGCCCCCGCATGTACGCGTTGTACCCCCCCCCAGCCCCCGCATGTATGCGCCGTACCCCCCCCAGCCCCCGCATGTACGTGCCGTACCCCCCCCCAGCCCCCGCATGTACGTGTCGAACCCCCTGTGTATGTACACCCGAGTACGTGTCGAACTGTACGTGTCGAACCCCCCGTGTATGTACACCCGAGTACGTGTCGAACTGTACGTGTCGAACCCCCCCGTGTATGTACACCCGAGTACGTGTCGAACTGTACGTGTCGAACCCCCCCGTGTATGTACACCCGAGTGCGTGTCGAACTGTACGTGTCGAACCCCCCGATTATGTACACGGGGGGTTCGACGCGTTCGACGCGTACTCGGGTGTACATACACGGGGGGTTCGACACGTATAGTTCGACACGTACTCGGGTGTACATACACGGGGGGGTTTGACACGTACTCGGGTGTACATTCACGGGGGGGTTCGACGCGTACATGCGGGGGCTGGGGGGGGGGGTACGGCGCTTACCGGGCCACCTACTCTGGTCGTTTCGCGCCGTACTTCGCATTTCCGGCACTTTTTGGGTGCCGTAAAAATATTGCCGTCCGGACTGCTGTCGGTTCGAATCGTAATTCCTGGGTCGTGAAACGCTGCCTGGAAGCGTCCCGACGTCACGTCGCAGCATTCCCGGATCACATTCGTATGCATATTTTCGTCGGTCGGTGTTTTTTACGATTCGTACGGAAATGGTGTTTCCGTGCGAATCGTAATTCCATGTTTGTAATGTTTTACAACCGGGTACGAGTCGGACGGAGAATACGCTCCGACCGACGGTTCGTACCCGGTTTTTACCAGATCGTAATCGGCACCATTGTATACACATCCATTACCTCTTTTCTATGCCTCATGTCTTATCTTTTTAGAGAGGAAAGCCTATTCGAAGCATGTTCAATGTCCGTGTTTTTATAAACTAGTACTTTTAAATTATTTAGTTGTGAAAGACCAGCCTTGTACAGCGAGCACCAGAGCAGGTATATTTAATTGCATATTGTAGTAGTCCACTGTTCTGTACAGACCACTCCAAGGATCATTGTGAATCCAAGGGGCTTGTTGGGTGCCATGGTGCATATCTGAGTAGTTTATTAAAGTAATTCAATTCTTTGTGTGCCGGAGAAAGTGTATGTGAAACACACAAGAGACACATGTTAAAAACACATTAATGGTGTACTTTGGCAGAGAAAAGTCAAGGTGTACTCAAATTGAAAATAAGCTTGATTCGATATCACAGTGTCAATCATAAAAGCATACATAGTAAAAAAAGAAAATATTCAGTATTCAAGTTAAAAACGAATAAAACTATCAAAACAAAGTACGGTTCAGATAAAACAAACAGTGTTCTGTTCCTACCATAGCAACTTTCTCCGAGTGATCACAGCCCATAAGAATCGTGCCAGAACAACACATGTATACAAGTTTGGAAGCGATTGTAAATATAAAAAGGCTGGTCCACATTGCATAAAGTTTAAAGGCTTTAACAATGGCTTCATTAAACAGTTCCTCTAATCTGAATATTATTTATAGAAAACCACAATGTGTATGATATTCTGCTTGGATAAAGTACCACATGGACAATTCACTAATTCATGTGACTAATTATTTATATTGGGAAAACCGGTTAAACGATCGGAAATATCCAACCTGAAGCGTATCGGTATGAATCTGTTTTGAATATTGTATACATTTGCTAAATAGGGTTAGATGTCAAAGGTAGTTAGGATCAATTGATTCTTAAGTACAAATGGTTTAATCATTTCAGTAGACAGCCTCAATTCGTCAAGCAGTGTTAGACACTCCAACTTTAGTGCTTTCCTGGAGATACTGATCAAAGTTTCTGGATGATCATAATACTCAAGGTGAGCATATCAAACAGGAAATGTTTAACATATTTAAGCCAAGGGATTTTGGAAGCACACTTGGATCTAAGGCAATCCTTTGCAATAGCTCGATTAAACTCCGTGTGCTCAGATGACCAGATATTGTGCCAGAGCAAAACCGGCGGAATCTTAATCAAATCTACTACATATGGGGCACCCAGTTCCGAGTGACAGACAAAGGTCGAGCAGCATATGGGAAGGGAAAGGAGAATACATTAAAAAGCATTTTCTACCAGCTCCAAAGAAACAACATTTGCATAACCCCACAGCTCATAGCCATTCAGAGCAATCGGCCGGCATTTGGAATTATATATGGTTATCATTTATCTTTGGTGCATGTTGCTCAGGTTCCTAGAGAAGTTGAGCAAAGCCGTAATGGAGTTAACAAATTGAAGTCTTCTAGATTTTACTGTGCTTCGCCAGTTCCCCTCCTGGTCAAATACAATTCCTAAATATGAAAAAGACGGTGTAAGCGTTATAATGGTACTCTCGATTAAGATGTCAAGGCATTTTATTGCTCTTTTCCCCGCTTTCATTATAAAGGTTTTACTAATGTTAATTTGCAGACCCAGGTTCTGCATATAATGAACAAATTCAGTAAGTAAACGCTGTAAGGCCAACTGGATAGGGGCCATGAGCAGCACGTCGTCTGCAAACAAGATGACCCATATGATTTGATGCCCAAGCTGGGGAAGATCAGAACATTTACTTACTAGGGCACTACCCAGACTATTGATATACAAATGAAACAAGAAGGAGGCAAGTACACACCCTTGTTGAACCCCTCTCTTTATGCTAAACGGCTGATTGCATTCTCCTTTTAAGCCATATTGTACTCTAGCTCTACTGGGCAAGTATAAGTAAAAGCAGAAGATAAGTCAACAAATACCAAAAACAGATTGCCTGTGCATGTATTTTCCTATCAATAGATTCAGATGAATAGCATGCTCATATCCTGGTCGGAATCCATATTGTAGGTCCGAGATTGTTTACTGGAAACAGCCCAGTCCTGTAATCTGCATAAAAGTATGCAGCCAATCACTTTAACTCAAGAATCAAGTAAGGAAATGGGTCTTTATTGGGCAGTACAGTTAGGGTCACCTTTCTTGTAAATGGGCACTATAAGGGAATCTGACCATGTATCTAAAAAAACCTGCACTCCAACAGGATCTAAAGAGGAGTTTCGGGTGTGGCCCCAGAGGTCGATGTTAGATTTATAAAGGTCAATCAAGATGCCGTCTGGGCCCGTTGCTTTGCCTCCTTTGCTCGCCTTTAAAGCCAGAATTACTTAGTTGAGGGTGAAAGTAGGGTAGGTCTGATCATTAGGATGTGCCATCATGGAAGGGTCAATCATAGACACCAATAGAGGGGGTTCAATGGCACTGTCCTCTTTATTAGAATATACTTTAGAATAGTGAGCTAGCCACTGTGCCTCCTTAAATGCAATTTCGATCCGGGGTCTGTCTGCTTCTCTTAAAAAAGGGAAGTTGATAACATGCCAAAATTCTGTGTTATCATTATTATGACATGCCTCATGTAAGTTTTCCCAACCCGCCTCTTTCAACCCTTTTATTTGAGTTTTATGGCAAGCCTGTAGGCGTATCTACAGTTCTATCCTTCCTGGATGTTCCCAGGTTGCTTGCTTAGGGCTATTTTTAAACCCTTGTGAGCCCTGGTACATGCAGGGTCGAACCAACTACAGATCAACTTTCCTTCGTGTTTCCGATAAGAGGTTAACCCTTCTTTAATTCTTTTGGTAATTAGATTAAATGCGTCAATAACTTTTTTTGCCCTAGCAATCTCATCTGGGCAGATTTCATAGGCTCTGCTCTGTTTAATGATCAACTGTTCTTAAACTTTATTAGGATTTAGCATGACACCCGCAGGGTATATCCTTTTAAACAAGAGATTTCGAAATTCTCAACGTATGATGCACAATGGTTTGCCCACTGTTGTTTAAGAAGATTAATTAATTGGATAATTGTGTTAAACAAATTAGGTTACCAGAGCGGAGTAACAATTTGGAAGCAACAGATAATCAATTACACTTTTCTCCCCTCGCCCATTACATGTGCAAGCTACTTCAATCGGGGTATTGCTTAATTCATTACAGAAATCCAGGTCATATTTAAAAAGTAGTTCATTAAGTAGCTCTTCATAGTCTGTGTGTAAAAAATGACTGATATCACCATTCATAGGGTTGGCCAGACCGCAGACCTTCTTAGATGGCAGGGGCCACAGTTGAAGGTTAAAGTCGCCCCCATATAGAAAAATCAGTTCTCTTAACTCATTTAGGGATAGTAACTCAAGGGCAGTATCAAGTTGGTGTAATACAGATTTTATATCAAATTACAAGCAATATTATAAAAATGAATTATCACCAGCAATGTTGACAATGAGTTTTGGATGGAAATAATTTAGTGATACACTTTTGTGGATGTAACAACTAGGTTTGAGGAGACCAACTTATTTGATACATAAGTAATAGGGCAACTTTGGGCCTACCACAAACCGAAGGAATGGCTGGGATGTGAAATGTTTTAAAACTGTTAAGATTAATTGAATTGACAAACCAAGTTTCTTGTAGGCATAGAATTAAAAATCTGTGTGCAAAGACTAGCCTCTCTTTCATATTATGCTTGCTACGTAGCCCAGCCACATTCCAAAATAAGACAGCAGTGGCAAAAATAGTAAGAACTAGCCTGAGGTTAGTCCTCCAAAATGGCCTTTTGAGCCAAATTAAAACTTGTCTGGGGATATAAGGAGCAACCATATTGTGGTAAAAATAATAGTGTAAACCTTCACAGAGGTCTTCTTTGTTCCTGTTGACTACATTCAGTCAGTCCACTCTGGTGAGGGAGGAAAGTCTGTCAAACGTGTTAAAGGTCGGAATGGTATATGGTGGGAAGCAAGATTGCACCTGGTTAAATTGTGCTGACTGATGATGTGCGTGGCTCAGCATGGGAGGTTGCATTGGAGGTTTCATGGGAGGTTGGTAAAAAAACTCAAGCAGTGAAACCATGATTTGGTGTGGATTCAGAGATAGTGAACTGCCTCTACCTAATATAGTTTTAACAATTTCTGGATTTTTAAAAGAGAACACGACACAATCTCCCTGTAATAATTTAAATTTCCTACCAACCCATTTTACTCTCCTTACCATCTTAGCATCTGCAAAAAGAGCTCCCCCTCGCCCCACCCTTGCATTTAACCAATTTAGAGATTTATTTGTCATTGAAGCCCAAGATTCTTGAATTGGCAAGGAGAGGATAGGAACGTTTGCCAAAATCCCTACATACGGTGTCGCTGCTGGGAGTTGATCCAGAGAATCAGATTTTTGATAACATAATTAAAAACTCATTCTTTATTAAAGTTAGTAGAGAGGGATGTAGAGAGAACAAAGTTCTTGGGAGATATTTGAACAGTAAGGGCATGTGCCTGTTGGGACGGTAGAGTTAAAATAGCCATGACACTAGTTGATGGAATATTAATCTTTGGAACGATAACAACTATCAGAGGTGGAGGTTCAGATTGATCACAATGTCTTGTGCATGGTCGAATGGCGTTGAGGTGTTGCTGGAGCATTTCCATGTTATCCCCCTTCATGGGGCAACTATCAGGATGCAAGTGTACCTTCTCCAGTAGATCTACACAGGTCACTACAGTACTTTCAATATGTTTTAGTCTGTCAGTAGGAACACTAAAATAAATCTTTACCAAGTCTACCTGTGCTTGTACTGAGGTTGCTAAGGAAGTATAATCCTGGGTTAGTATGGGAGAATTTTTATTTTGTACTCTAGTTATCTTGTTTGTGAATATGTGCTTCTGTCTATTTGTTTTCCTTTTAGTCTGTTCAACTCAACCCCATGAATTCAAACTGGAATGACCAGCAAGAGTACACAGTATTTTGGGGCATTTCGTTGGGGGTTAGGGAATCAAAATACATGGTGAGGTGGAATTAGGAATAGTCTCATCTCTTCAGCTCTTCCAAGTACATCAGAGTTTGCCCTACAATGGGAATTGCTTGGACAACAGTTAATGATGGCACTTCACTCAATTTTACAAAATTGGGGATCTCCTCTGTACAAGTAGTTAAAGTTTCCTCCACACTCAGGATCTGCTTTTCTATCGCCCCCATTGCACCCGTAATATAATTCATGATAGTAGATTGGGATTTGTTTGGAGATTTAACCACTATTGTTCCCTAATGTTTCCTTTTCCCTATGATCATTACCTAAATACACAATAACTAATGTGGCATAAACAGAATGTAACCTTGTTTAAATAAGATATTTGACAAAGAAAGAGGAAAAAGATCGAAACATAGTTACAAACCAAAGTAAGTTGGGTCTTTAGTTGAAGCAGTCAATATAACAGTCCTCTGCTTCACAGGCTGATCTTTAACACAAGGTCAAGGTCCGAAAGTCAAGGCAAGATAAATATCACTAGAGACAAAT
Organism: Triturus cristatus; assembly: GCF_964204655.1. Classification (NCBI taxonomy): domain Eukaryota; kingdom Metazoa; phylum Chordata; class Amphibia; order Caudata; family Salamandridae; genus Triturus; species Triturus cristatus. The sequence continues at coordinate 80,177,557 of NC_140588.1, forward strand.
TGAGAGCATTAGCAACCTCAGAGTACATACTGTGTTCACTCTGTCGAAAAGGTCCCGAAGGTCTGCATCGATAGGCCAAGAGAGGTGGCCCAGTCCTGCCTCTTCCAGTCACTGACGGGCGAGGACGGGCTTATTCCAAGCAGCTGATGAAGCAAGCAGGGGGTTTTGGGTGATGTAGTGCCCCAGCGGCTGCGCCTTGCAGCTGCACACCCCCTCCTGTGACTGAGGATCCTGGGGTAAGAAAAAGCACTCCAATGGCAGACGTTAGAGGTAGCACACTCACACCAGCGTTGAAATTGGGTAATACCAAATCGGCAGCAAATAAATATTGAACATATATGCTCACATACAAGATATACTTGGAGATTAAGATGTCAAAATTGTCAGCACTCAACAGTGGCTTTCTCAAATCATAGTCAAAACTCAAATTCAAACAGTAAGAAGTGAATATGTTCTCAAAGTGAACACAATGTATTTACGAAGAAGTGTGAAACTCTAAACTTAATCTCATAGACAAAAAGCGCAGGCTGTAAAATTGTGCCAATATGCAATGTAACATTGGATTTATTTCAATAAACCTATTTATATAAAATAATAATGCCTTTGGAGACATTAGAACGTTCAAATCTTTACTTATTTATTTACTCATTTATTAGCATTTTAATATAGATATAACAAGACCAAACTTGTGAAAGAGCTTTAAACAAAAAAGTTATGAACACGTTTACAATTTTGTTTATGTTAAACCTATAGGGGCAGATTTACAAGAAAGTGACGCATCTATAAAGATGCGTCGCTTTCTCTGCGCCATCATTAGAAACCCTTGCGCCACTATGATGCGCCGTATTTACAATACGGCGCACCATGGCGCAAGGATTGACAGATGTGTCAGAATTTCTGATGCATCTGTTGACGCAAAAGTCACGCATTACTGGAGTGGTGTCGCAAGCACGACACAGCTCCAGCAATGCAGGAGGAGGACTATCATCATTGTGCTGCGTCACTCTTTACGGCTTCTTCAAGCAGGCGTAAGAATTTGACGCAGTGGCGTCCTAAAAGTGGCGCAGTGAAATCTTGCTGATTTCACTGCGTCACTTCTACAAGGCTTTTTTGCGTTGGAACGCCCACCCTGCATACATTATACCTGACGCAGGTATAATGTGACGCAGGGCTTTACAACGTGACGCATCTCCCTAGATGCGTCACGTTGTAAAAGGGCCGCATTTTTACGCTGCTGCTGAGTCATGAAAAGTGACGCAACAAAGGCACAAAAATTACGTAAGGGGCTTGTAAATCTGCCCTATAGTGACCTAACTGTGAATAGGCCTCAAATGTAGAGAAGCCTTTCACTGTTAAACATAATGTTGGTTTTGAAATGCCCTTTCACATTTTCTTTCTTGTTGCAGGAGCAATTTAACCTGCATTAGTTAGTAAAGTAGCTCATTGTTTGATTTTGAAAATGTTACAGCAGATAGAATTAATTGGATGTTTGTTGTGATTTACACCGTGCATGAGAATGAGAAAGATCCTCCTGTACCATTCAGTCCAGAAGATGAAACATCCAAGGTCATCCAGTTGTGTGTGCCTTTGTTAGACAATAGTAACAAAGGAAGGAAGTTAACCTGTTCCTAGAAGACTGGGCAACTTCATTAGTCTCAGCTCAGAGGAGTCAGTGGGAAGAAGTTCTGGACCAAGTGACATGTTTTAACCTGTGTGTCTGAGAATAGTTTAAGAGATCCTGGCCTAGACTTTGCTGAGGGAAGACCGTTCCCTAATTCTGCTGAATTTCCATATTCCTGGTGCTTGATTTAGACTCCTGAATGCTTACACCTCTTTTCTCCCGAGTCTTTTGTTGAATCCCTCTAAACTGACACCATCTGCTTAGGTTTTCCTTTTTCCATCTTTTGATGCCTTATTTAGTTTCGGTAATTATTCCTTTACATAACTGATACGTTCTCTGCTATGCATTGTGTACTCTTATTTATACTTCCATCTGCCTGATATGACCTTGTTGAATTGATTTGCTTTATTGACTTTATGCTTTAATTTACAACAGATTTTATTTTTGATTTATTAAGAGAATAAAGCCTGTAACTTCGACTAACCAGTAAATAAACTTTTATGGTTTGGAAACCATCCTCTCTGTCATTCTTGTGAAGTCAAATGGGTTTCACTGTACTTTGATTTGTATTGATGTTAGCGCCCACATTCACATTCAGCTCATATAAGTAGGCCCATCTGGCCCATGGCACAATCTGTTTGATGACTACACCTAAGCTCGACGGTATAGAAAAGTGCACTATATCATTCTCTCACTGGCACTTAGATGTTTTTACCAAGCCTTCATAGTCTTTGTCTTGGGATGGTACTCAAATGTTCAGGGGCCCTTCCACTGTGACAGCCATAAGGTCTAATAGGTTGTTGAAGCAGCTTATCGGCCTGTAAGTAAAAATCAAGGTTTTTACTTGCTTTTCCAAATAAATTTGCCCCAACTATTATGTCCACTTCCAATAGAATTCTTAGGGGCAGATTTACAAGCCCCTTGCGCCACCCGTACATCACCTTTCCAATGTTAAAAATTACGCAAAAGTGGTGCAAGAGGCTTGTAAATAAGGCCCTTAGTGTCTGTCTCTCCTATTTAGGCACAGGTGCCATTCCTTCGTAGAGAGGGAGGGGTATTGGAGGCAGGGGGGGATCAACATGCATCCCAGGGTGACCATCTTCTACCACTGCCTCATCACAATTCTGCCATATCACAGGTCTTTATATGTTCTCTAAGAGTTGAGCGATCCATGCTGTAATTATCAGCCTTGGGCGAATTATGCTCTCATTGACATTTCATATTAAATCAGACTGCACCTTGACATATGTGTTTTCCTCCCCTAGGCCTGGAGGCAGTTGATTCCTGAGCCCCATTGGATGGGATGTCTGTGCACTACTCTAAGCCCACTTTAATTCAACAGTGCAATGGGAAGGTGGGACCTCAACAACCCTTGGCACCAATGGCACTTCATAGCCCTTCGCCTTAGTCAGTAAATCTGTCAATCATTCTTTTTGTTGCCCAGGCTTCTAACTAAAATATTTCCCAAGAAACGGAGATAATCAGACATTGACCAGCACTATCTGGCTTATATGTTGCAGTAAGGTTTTTAGGTTCTGTTTCAGGTTTTAGATAGTTGTTCAGAAGTCTTATCATGATCTTAGAAGGATTGATATCAGGATTTTCACTGTATGCGATTCTCAGTCGGAAGAGCTCCCAGTGGAGCGCTCTTGCTGTTCACCATCTTGTATATAAAGTGATGGCAAAATTAAAAGTCCTAGCATGCATTTTCTTTTGTCTGATTAATCAGATATAGGTGATGTTGCCACATGTGGCATGAAACCACTATGTGATTCAAGAATAAACTCCCAGTTAAAAAGGTGCTATTGGTGGCATGCTGTATAAAGTACATAATGTCTATAATTCTATGTGAAAGAAGAACTGAAATCCGAACTTTTGGGGGAAAATCTGCAATGCAAAAAAATTAACTGTTCATTACAGGAGTTTCATAACAACTAATGCTTTGTTTCTTTAGGTTTCTGAATGTTTATTTGTATATTGTCAATGTTGCTAAACCCTGCAAGAACAATTTACAGGCAAAGAAGAAAGTAGCAGCAGTGGCTATATAATGTGTAGTGCCCCAGGGGCGTAACAGGTGTGGGCACCCATTGTTTGTACTCCGGGGGCACATTATTATTACTGAAGGGGCTGTGGAGTCTTCTGTATTTCCTTCAGTAATACAGATAGCGCTGGTGCACAAACAGCATCAGCATTATCTTAAGAGAGTAGTCCCTCGTTTACATGGGTGGTGGCCCCAGGCAAATGAGGAAAACCTTTAGCCTCTGCTCCTGCATCACACTGTGGATGCAGGTGAAGAATCAAAGAGGCCGCCAGGAAGTGCACTGACTGTGTGCCACAAAAAGGTGGTTCAAACAGTCAGTGCTCCCCCTTGAGGCAGTCCCATGAGCTCCCCTCCACCCTGCCGTCCTGCTTTGAAGGGCAGGTAGGTGCCACTTGCACGGTGAAAGATGGAGCTGCTGCTTCAAACTGCTGCTATGTCTATCGCTAAAATATTGCCCTCAGGACAGCGGTGAGTTTCTGTTGGAAAGTTGATTATTAGTAGTGAGAAAAAGTGACTTACCACTAGCAATAAGGCCAAAAACACAATAATAGGGTCAGTCAAGGTCTCAATAAATTATTCCCTTGCTCAACCCTTGGTAGCTTGGTAGCTAGCAACAAACAGGTAGATGTAACTTAGGAGACAGATCAGCAAAGGAGGACCTCCGTGCACTTCAAAGTTATGTCTTTGAAGCATCCTGAACTTCAAATGCACCACTGGGTATAAATACTAAACCTTAGACACCACCACTTAACCCCTTCGATGCGTGTGACGGAGCGATTCCATCATGCGCATCGGTTGCACTGTGCGGATGACGGAACCGCTCTGTCACGGCCCCGCCCGCGCACGAACCCTTCAGCACAGCGTGGTACTCCGCGCCGCGCTGAAGGGGTTAAGTACGCCTCAGAACCTGTTTATACTCTGCCAGGCAAAAGGACGCCTGCGCTGCTGAAGGACTGCCACTGTGGTGGACTGCGCTCTGCTTGACTCCTACTTTGCTGTTCTGATATCGTGCCTGCTGGCCTCTTGCCTTGGTGAAAATGACTGGACCTGCATCTGTTGTACCCAGGACCCCAGAGTGATTCCAAGGGATAACCTTCTGCCCTCCTGATCTGAAGTCTTAGGGTCATAACAGGCTTCCAATCCCTGCACTTGTGAGTCTCTGCCATCTGAGATTCTACCCTGCCAAGTACTGCCACCGCAGTCCTGGACCCTTGGAACCAGGCCTAAGGTGCTTGCCAGAGGAACCAATGCATCTTCTCTTCTGAGCAACAGATCCCCGAGCAGAACTGATGCATCTCCTTGGCAGCGCGGTGCATCCCGAGCAGAACCGATGCATTGCAAAATATTTGCATCTTCACCACCTCCTGTATTTTGGGACCAACACATCACCTTCGGAACCATTGCTGTGCGGCTTTTCTACTGGTCCGAGCTCCTCTTATGCAGCATCGAGGGCAGCCTCGACCGTGAAACTCAGTATCACAGCTTCACCGCTCATCAGAACTGATGCATCTCCTCTGCTGTGCCTCGCATCCGTCGACACAACAGGATCTCGCACTGTAGCTTCATCGAAAATCGGAACTGTCTCATTGCCTCTTCTGCACGCATCTTTGATGAAGATTCACGCAACGCTCAGCAACCGGGATTAAAGAAACTCTGTTCAGCGGACCTAACTAGGTCCTTGAAGCTAGCCCCTGCTCCATAGCGGTCAGCCTAAACGTGTGACTTTAGGTTTGGCCCGATCAGTTAGTCCCAATAGCTCTTTGGGCTTTTTGGCGCTTTTTTTTTCTATAAAGTTTAAAATTCATTATAAATGGTTCCCCTATGTATTATTATAACTTGGTGTGAGCCCTATTATGTGGTGTTTTCACTGTATTACTGTTTGAAGTGTTGCACAAATACTTTACACACAGTCTCTAAGTTAAGCCTGACTGCTCTGTGCTAATCTTCCAGAGGGTGAGCACAGATTAGTTTAGGGCTTGCCTGCGTTTTACCCTGACTAGGACTGTGGTTGCTTCTTGACCAAACGCTCATACCCCTGTCAACTACTAACACCATTTCTAACAACACCTAACTCTTTTGGATCATGCTGTTTCAAATCAAGACAAAGCTCTGAATTTCCCAGTAGACTGCACAAAGTGCTCTTTCTGCAGGCATGCAAACACACTCTGTGAAATGCAACAATCTCAGAAGAAAGTATTTAAATATTACTTTCAGCAATATGCACTGGAAATAGAAAAAGAATCCTTTTATAGGATTATGTGCTGGAAAGACATCATTATGCCTGGTGCTCAGTACCTAAAGTTGTGGATGAATTTGGCAACTTAAGTTCAGGAAAAACAAATACAGTAATTGATGATACACTTCTCCCTGTGGTGAGTTGGTACCAATTCCATGAAATGGAAGCTGCTGATTATCACATACAGTTTGGAACATTAAGTGCAAATTAAACATCAGGGTATCCATGGAGGAGCATGACTCACTTGGCTGGGAGAAGGGCCACGTAGAGCTCCTGTCATGCTCCGTGCCTGAGCTTACTTCCGGGTAGAAATCAAGATGGCTTGTTGATACTCAGGCAAGTGCAGTTCTCGTGGTGAGTCCAAAGCAGAGGGAAGAAGGGAGCCGATTCAAGGATTCAGGCAGGTGACACAAGCAGGCAGGCGGGCGAGTGACTAAAAGGCCTGCAAGTTGAAGACGACTAGTGCCTTGCGCTGTGGACATAGAGGGCTGGTTGTAGCGTTTTGCCGCTGTCTGGCAGCCGTGCTGACGCATTGCCACGCTACCGGAGACATCAAGTGGCTTTTTTTTTCTTCAGCCAAGAGCACCCTTTGGCTCTGGTTAACACAAAACAGGAGACAGATGGCTCCGCTTGACTCCGGGACAGTTTGGCCTGGAACAGACAGAGTTAGGTTGTGAACTTGGAAGTCCCTGAAGAAAAAGCAGCAAGAGAAGCACACTTGTCCTCGTGAGTTACATTATTGTGGGTGCGTAGATGTCTTGCTTGCCCTTAAAGTGCCGGGCCTGGGGATCCATCAGATGATTGCTACCCACTTTGTGAAAATGCGCATCACTACAAGGTACGGACGGGGTCATATTGATCCCATAGAAAAAAAGGGTCTTTCTAATCCCACATCAACATTGGAGGTGGTCAGATTACCTATACATAATCTCTTTGAATAAAACTAGAGCTATCTTGTCCTTTACTATATCCCAAACCTAAGGCTTCATCTTGAGGAGCCTGCAAAACCGAAATACAGGATGCTGATACCAAGTAATAATTAGGACAGACTCTTGTGAAGGAGAAACACCCTACAACCTCATCTGGATGATTGGACCAGACACTGTCCCAACCCAGACCCAGACAATACCCAGCCCTGGAACACAGTAAAGGAGGGTTAGGAAGGGGAAAGCAGCAGCTTGGGGTGGGGCGCTAGGTCCCTCCACAAGTGGAGAAGGAATGGGACAGTTGCAGAAGCAGTCTGTGTAGCACAGATGCAGCTTGCGGCTGCCTCTTGTTAACTACTGCATCCCCCAGTCGACCAGCAGACTGCAGACACTCAACCTCATACCCAACCATATACTCATATATATAAGTGCTTTAATGAAATGCATTTCAAGAGACTCATCAATGAAAACTCGCACAGCCAGGAAAAATCAACAGGCTAAAAAGTAAACCATCCAGGACTGCTCTCAGACACCGAATCAACCAACTCCTTCCTCTGATAGATTCTGGCAGGTTCCCTTATAGGAAACAGAGGACAGAATGGAGTCCACTCCAAGTCCTGAGAGAGAGAACACTTCAACCCAAGCAATAGCCAAAACTGACTTTCAAATTAGCCAGGTGAATACCCGCTCTAAAGAACTAAGTAAATAAAACGAGAAATAGACATATCCATTCTTCATGCTGGGGGCTTCCAGGGGAGGCCAACATGAGAATATAGTGGATTTGGACAATGTAAGTTTGCGAACTCAAACCAAACTCAATGTTTTAACCGCTCCAGAAAAATATCTACAGGCAGTCAACTGGGCAATCCAGCCTTTTGTGACACTGAACCCAGCTCAACCTTCTTCGATGGAGACCACATTTAATCAGATCCTAAGCGAACTCTGAAAAATGAAGCTCTCACAGAAGTCCGCTCATCCTAAAACTAATGAACAGCTTGGACAGATCAATGGAAATCTCCAACAGCTCACCACTGGCATGACCCAGGTAGAATTGAAGGTATCTACTCTTGAAGATACCTGCAATAAACAAGATGGAAACTTGACTAAAATGCAAATCGAACTGGAAGATCTCCAGCTAAAATTAGAAAATGTGGTAAACCAAGCTCGACGTACTAAGGTAAGATTCGTTGGTATACCTGAAGATCGCAAAGCAGGGCATTTGCTCATAAAACTGATATCAGATCTGATTCATAAATGTATTCTCCCAGAAAAACAACAGAAAGCGAAGACCTAACCATTGCTAGAGCTCATCCGGTTCCAGCGGTTCGATCCAAAAATGCTAAATATCCTCAAACCATACTAGTCAACTTCGGGGATGATCGGATTAAAAACACATTTTGGCTCAAGTAATCAAGAAGAAATCTTTCTCTATGCTGGACAATTTTTATTTTTGAGTTTACTCAGACATGTCAATTCTAGCAGCATGACGACTTTGAGAATTTGTTGGACTGATAGATGAATTTAAACAGAATGGTGCTCGAGCTGGCATCATACAACAATTGAAACTAAAGGTTATCTTAAAGAACCGATCCCATATATTTCAGTCTAATCATTGGGATAGAATTTTTGCTTGCAGTAAAGGGGGAAGGGGGACAATGAGGCAGCAATTATGTAAGATAAGAAGGCACTTGCTCCACTTTGATTATAAACAGTTAATGAGATTGATTTAATATAACTTGGAGAATGTAAAAATACGATGATCAGGTATTTCAAGGTCCAAGGGTATCTTGCAACATCTCCTTAGAAAGAGCACACAGATTACCATTCCAAGGTACTCCTCTTGAGGGAAGGGGGGGTGGCACAGGTGGTGGGATAGGGCATGGGTAGGACAAGAGATCATGATAGGTAGGGCTCTGAGTGCCGGAAGGATGAAGGGTAAAGGGACAAGGAGAGAGGGCTAAAAGGAGGAAACAATTTCAGGTAGAAGGGATGGAGAGAACAATTTCAGATATTTGGAGAAATAGGCTTACTTACACTTAAACCAAGTGCTCTAGTGGGACATGTTTGGCAAAACCTGGAGGGAAAACTAAAAGTGTAGCTATGGAGAAAGAACAACTGAATGCAAATGGCTGACAGACAAATAGTTCCGATAGTCTCTTGTAACATCAATGGGGTGAATAGCCAAACCAAACTAAAATCTACACTTCAGTGGCTTATGATAACACAGACACAAGTAATTTTGTCCCTGTGACCAAAATTAGGATTAGGATCAAACTAAGTGAGTGCTATCAGTGTCCATTAGACAAGACTCTCATGACTGAAGATGGGTGGGTTAGGATCATGTAAACCCACCTTACTGAATTTCTTGAGAGAAATATTGGTTCAGCCCCAATTTTTTCAGTGTGGGATGCATGTAATGCCTTTATTGGAGGGGAGGCAATATCGTTTAAAGCAAATAATCTCAAGATTAGGAAATAGACTGCTCCGATATTGCAGCAGGAGCTAGATCAGGCAACTCAGTTGCATTTAACATACTATTCACAAGCAACTAAATCCAGGCTAAGAAAAGCTAGGTGAGATATAAAGAAGTATTATCACTCCCAGACAATAGCCACTCAGACTACTTGTTTTCAACAGTTCTATGAAGAGAGTGAACATGGCAATTGTTTGGCCTGGTCAGTAGAAAAAGATGCAATAATGCCAACATCAAGTCTATTTTTGACTAGGATAGAGAGCCAAAGAGTAGATAAAATGGTGGAAATCTATAGGGTATTCCTGATACACTTCATAAGGCTTTACACTTCTTCATCCCTGATAGCTCCAGGGATGGATAATAATGATCCTAGAACCATTCATTGATTTACCTACACTAAGCATCATGCAACAGGCCCAGGTAGACTCCCATTTCAACAAAAGAAGTCTAGGAAGCCATTAAAAGTACTCCTAGTGGAAAAGGTTGATGTAGCAATGGTTTGCCAATTGAACTTATACAAAATGTTTAATGCAACATTGTTGGTGCTATTATTTTAGGAAATTCTAGAGGGGTGCCAGATCCCCTAAACCGTCTCCAAAGCAATTATGGTTAGCTTCTTAAAGAAAGATAAACCACCAGATAGGCCAGGACTGTACCGCCAATTAGTCTACTCGATAACGACTATAAATAATTTTTTTACTAAACATATGGCAGCTGGAATTACTCCACTGACAGCTAGAATAACTCCACTGGCACAAACATTGGCAGCTGAAGACCAGTGTAGCTTCCTACCTGAGAGGACCATCACTAACAACACTATTTTTTAATACCAGGCCATCATTGGTTACAAAATAATGATGCAAAAGCTGCAAACATTATGATTGATGCTGAAAAAGCCTTTGATCTAGCTCATTGGGATATTTTGTTTGCCATTTTATTAAAATTTAGGTTTCCTTTGAGTTTTTTAAATCTTCTGCAGAAATTATATGCAGAAGCTGAAGCCAAGAGTGCTCTATGTCCCCAGTGCTATTCACACTATTTATCAAACTGCTAGCTTTACCAAAAAGATCAGGATTTGCAAATTAGGGCACCCTTGGTGGGGTCACCAAACCTTTTACAGACAAACTAATTTTGTATTTGGTGACAGAAGTGCAAAATATCACCAGAACGTTTGATAAAATTAAAACTTTTTATGATTTAGGGACTGTTGGATTAATCACGCAAAGTCAAAAATCTTGTTGTTCATTTGTTCCAACCAATTTCTTCCAACTGACATGCAAATGCAGGTTTGCAAGTCCAGCTCAATTTTATATCTGGACATTTTTGTGTTGCACGACTTTTCGCTGCTTTTCCAACTTAACTATGAGTTGACACTTGCTAAAGCCAAAAATATTTTAAATAACTGGCAGCTGTTGCCACTCTCCATTATTGGGAGAACCGCATTAATAAAAATGATTATACTCCCTCTCTTTTTTTTCGTTTTTCAAATTTGATAATTAAAGTGCCACAAAGCAATTTTATTGAGCTAGACCAGATGCTATGTAAATTGACATGGTCAAGGCAAGAAACCTCATAGCAAGTTAGAAATTGTGCAGCTGAGTATAGCCAATGGTGACCTTGGCTTGCCACATATCAAGAAATATTTCAAGCTGCTTTTTATTTGACTGGTGTGGATGGGTAGTCGCTCCTCAGAGACACAAAGGACATTTTTAACTCAGACAAAAGTTATTGCAAAATAATATCCAGTTAGTTCCATTTGTAAAAATCACAAAGCTTCCCAAACATAGTAGATACAAGGTCCCGCACATAATTCTTCTTAGGTTTACCCCAATGAATGAAAATATCAATTTACCCCACTTCACCCCGACATCCGGATAAGAAATGGTGATACACAAGGTCCTCAGATGGGTGTACGGAATATAAACAACTGGGAAAAGGTTGGGGTTTATCAGTTGAAAGATCTGTTGATAGAGGGGAATGTGAAGACATGGGACCGATTAAAACTGGGTAGACAAGAAATTCCCCCCTTATTATTTTTCTCCTTTATACAGCTATGTAACTTAGCATGGAATCCATAACTCTCAAATGGTACACTTGCAGCAACATTTAGTCAAGCAATATATGTGAGTGAGACAAGGGGGTAGGGAAGTGGTACCAAATACATCAGCAACAACTTTACAGACAGATAATTCCTGATACCCTTCAAAAGATCCAGTTCTCCACCCGATGCAGAATAGAAGCACCTTTGTAGAAAGCATATAACGAATGGTCATTTAAAGCCATGAGAGGGGCTAATTTCAGATGTATGGCTCTCTTCTGCAAATTGCAGCTCTATTATACCCCAGCTCGTGTACACAAAATGTTTTTATCAGCATCTGGGTGGCGTTTTAGATGCAGTCACCAAATAGGAGACTGGATGCATGCTTGTTTTACTTGTCTGATATTAACAGAATTTTGGAACCAGGTTTTTCAGTGGCTAAGCAGAAAATTGTTGACATCTTTAGCTCCTGACCCACTGATTGCCTTGTTTGGAATTGATAAATTCAATTTAACAATTCACCAAAAACAGTTTTTATTTATTGCATCTTTAGTGGCCAAATCCCTGATTTTACAAAAATGGAAAATGGTTGAAACACCTGTCTTTAGCCACTGGGAACACAAGATGACCCTTCTACCTGTGATACCTTCTTCATACTCTGCAGAACAATACATCAACATAGGACATATGCACTTTGAGAACTACCTTAAAGTCCTTCATTAAGAAGAAAAAATATGTTAACATCAGAAAAGACTGGATACAAACAGGTTCTTGAAGCTGGTTATCTTTGGACCTCTAGCCCAAGGAATTAACATTGATGCCAAAATTATGTATCAATCCATGTCTATGCATAATCAGAATATATTCAGAAAAAAGCAAAGTCAGTTCACCACTATACCATTTGGTACGGTAATCTTGGTATACCAAATTTATTGTACTATCTGATTTTTGTCCCACTCTATAGAAAAAGGCAGATTTGAAGATCTGTAATTCATTCAGCCAACAACTTTCACTGAAGTAGAGACAAACATATTTACCAAGATCATCTTCCACAATATCCATATGTGCAGTTATATTATCATAGCTTTCATTTACTGCATTGCATTTTGGCGCTTGTAGTTTTTACAATTCTTTATTAAATGTTATAATGGCCTGTTATTGTCAAGTATACCAGTCTGCAATGTGGTAATTACGCGATCCATTCCTTTACATCACTAGATGTAGATATTTAATACTAAACAATTAAAACCACAAAAAAGTGAGCACCGATAAGTGATTTCAGGCAATAGTTTTTGTAATTGTAATTGCAATTGCATTTATATAGAACTTATTACTCCTGATGAGGAGTCAAAGAGCTTTTAGGTGAGTAGAACGCTACTGTGGAATTCAAAAATGATTAGTGGTGAATTAGTATTGGGCAATATGATTTAATTTGAGCAGTTGGTTGGATTGAAAAGAATAATGGATGGATAGAAGAGAGAAGAGTCTAGAAAGGATTGAGCTCATACTAGTAAGAGGACATTTGGGATTGGTAAAGGAGAGCAGGGGGAGGAAGGAGTCACTAGAAATGGATGACAGAGCTCATAGTAGTGAAATTAGTTTTAGGATGAGTCTAAGAAGTGATACACGAGGGAAGAATTAATAAAGGGTTGTTTGGGAGATCAAATTAGCAAAATGAGTTTTGGGGTGATGTAAAGAGGAGATAAGAGATGAGACTCAGTTTGTTTTCCACCGTGACCATGATACGGAGACATCCCTTATCGAGGCCACAGAGGAAATTAGATCCACATCAGACTGTGGCAGCAGAGTGGCCCTTGTCTTTTTGGATCTCTCATTGGCTTTTGACACAGTCGATCACTATCACTTGATTGACTGGTTAGAGAAACTGGGATTAAACATACAGGACTAGCATTGCTTCACTCTTTTCTCACTGATAGGGTACAAGAACTAGTTACACTTCCAGTCCCCGCAAAAAAAGTCAAAAATCTTGGGGTCACTCTGGACGACAGCCTTACCTAAAAAAAACATATTAATATAGTCATCTCTTCATCTTTTTATGCCTTGAAGACCATAGAAATAATTGTCCATCTGATTCCATTTGAGCTACTAAGGACTGTAGTCATAGCTTTAATTATTTCTCACTTGGATTATGGCAATAGACTATTTAAATCTAGAAAAGACTTATTGCTGATCGTGCAGAACTTGGCTGCTAGAATGTTACTAAATTTACCTAAATTTCATTCTGCAGCTCTAAATGAACTTCATTGGTGCCCTATAAAAAAAACTGACCATTTTAAATCTTAGTACATAGCATTCAAATCTCTAAATAGTATAGGTCCAGACTACTTAAAAAAGAATATCAGAGGGCACACTCACAGCAAATCTGCCCTGAACCTTTGGGCCTTCACAAAACTTTAAAAACCTGGCTTCATTGCATTTAATTAGGGCTCCCTCTTGGATCATTGGTTAGCACCAAAATACCTCTGGTCATAAGAGTGTACTATAAAACTTAAATCAAATCAAATCAAGAGTCTAGAAAAGGTTGTTTTGGAGATCATAGTAGTAGAATGAGGTTTGGGATGAGTCAGAGAGTGGAGGTAGAGGATATATTGAGAAAGGTGTAGGGTGAAGCACAGGGTAGTGCATTGGAGAGACTCAATTTATTTTCTTTTACAGTAGGAGTAAAGTAATAAACATATATACATACATGAGTATATGAAGAGTATACATGTACAAGGAAGGTTTAAGTTGCATTGAATAAACTCAGATTTTGAGTATGCTTGTTTTGTAGTAAAGAGACAACCCTAGTGTAGTCATCTGAAGATAAGATAGTCATCCATGGATTTTGAGGCATGGATTTGGAGCAGATGTTCCTTTGATGAATGCATTTGGTGATTTTATTCCTGATGAAAAGTGGTCTGTTCCATGAATTGCTTTGTGGATGATACAAAACAGCTTGAATGTTGATCTTCTGGCAACCGGTAACCAATGTAGGACCCGCAAGGCAGGGGAGATGTGGACCTGTGGCTTTACATGTAGGAGTAGTCTGGCAGCTGAATCTGTTGTGGTCTTCTTATGGTTGATAAAGATAATCTGTGGTAGAGGCCATAGGCATTATCAAATTTAGACAGTACAAGAGAGATAGTAGCCTGGATCTTGTGTGGAAACCCCAGATGGAGTAATATGCGTTGCAGAGTTTTCATAATAATGAAGGTTGATCTTGCTAATTTTTCCACTGGGGCATTCATTGATAGCTTAGAGTCCGTGGTAATTCCAAGGTTTCTTACTCTCTTAGACACTTTTAGAGATGGTCCCAGATCGTCAGGACAGGTGCCAAGTGGATCATAATTTTTCCACTCTCCACATTTCAGCACTCCCTAGAAGAGGCACTCCCACATAAAGCACAAAAACACCTGGAAAGGGGTCCGTCACAGCACTCACCAAATGAGGCACATCAAGAGACAGTTTTCAGACTAAAGTATGGGATTTTATTAGTACAACACTCTCTAGCAGAAAGGCTTTTCCCAGATGTCAAATGAAAACAATATGCAATATATATATGTGCATCACAAGTTCAAATGCATGAGATACAAAATAAGCAGATAATTATGCTAAAACACATGCAGATAATAAACACTTACAAGTCAAATATTAATAAAGGAGCAAAACATAAGCAGATTATAATAAAGGAATACTCATAAAGCAAATGCAAGAAAGCAAATATAATAATAATGGATGTCCAATACAAGAAACATGCACTGTTAAATGTAAGTAATCAAATATAAGAAATAAAACTATCAAATTAAAGACTCAATATAAAGACCATATAAACACAGAATACATCAGATAATGCCAATGAACAAGAACCAATGAATACAATACTTCACATGCTGGTCACTCAGTCCTGGGTTCAAGAGACTCCTGAAGCCGGGAAATGCAGCACTGAGCAGACGTGTCCGTCTCTAAGGAGAAATCCCGCTTTCGAGCCAAGAAACCCCAGTTTTATAATATTCTCAATGCATGAGAAGTCATCCTCTACAGCAAGGAAACTTACTGGTGCTGGCCCAAGTCCTGCAAGCATTCCAAGGCAAACGAGCTCTCATGTATTCTCCTGCGCTGCAACATGTTCCAGCGCTTATCATAGTTAAGCTTGCGAAAGTAGAAAACATTTCCAAAAGTGCAGAAAACAATCTTGAACATGAATAACCTAAATAAGTGTGAGTAACCTGGGGGCCTGCATGTGTGTGCAGAGCGCAAACAAACCAGATTTAGAATTCAAGATGGAGTTTAGGGCCCATAGGTAACTCCATTTTACCATGTACAACCTAATACACATTTGAGCACCACTGCCTGCAGCACTATACTCTGAGACAGAGAAGTACATTCCACACACTTCTCTCTCTCATGCTTTCAAATACACATCTTACACGTTCTGTCCTTGCAAGGCTAAAGCTGTCCTACTCTGTGAAACACTCCCACTCTGAAGCTACAAGGAGACACAAAATGAAATCAAAAGGCAAAATGCAAGTGCAGAAAAAAGGATGCAATGACCCTGTTGCGGTCTACTTCAAGCAGGCACAAGGATTTGACGCAGCAGGGTCGTAAAAGTGACTCAGTAAAATCTTGTAGATTTCACTGCGTCACTTTTACGAGGCTTCCTTGCGACGGAACGCCCACCCTGCATACATTATACTTGACGCAGGTATAATATAGCGCAGGGCTTTACAACGTGACGCACATCTCACTAGATGCGTCATGTTGTAAATATGTCGCATAGTGGCGCATTGTTTACGATGATGCTGCATCACAGAAGTGACGCAACAGTGTTGTAAAGATGTCCCAAGGGGCTTGTAGATCTGCCCCTTTATGTGCACATTTAGCATTTTGAATTCTGTCTGAATAGTACCTTTTTAGCTTTTTTGATTGCTGACTTGTACAATCTGTTAAGTTTCTGTAGAGGAAGTTTGTCACGACTGCTGTTTTGCTTTGAGCCAGGTGCATTGCAGCTTTATAATATGCTGCTTTATCTCTTTTAGTTCCCTATTTCTGAAAGGTGACTGTTTTCTGTTGTCTTGTTTTGTTGTTCTGAGTGGTATTAGGATATCAAAAACTTCCTGTAGCCTCTCATATAGTTTTTGAACATACTTTTTTGTGTCTATATCTCTGTTGGATGTTATTTGTGTTTGTAAGTATTCAAAATTGAGTTTGGTCCATGGTCGATAGGTGGATGCATGTTAGGTGGTTTTTGTGGTGTTTTATGTTGGAAAGCTAGCTTATGGTGGTCTGGCCATGTGACTGGAGTAATCTTTTGAAAGGTAAGTAGTTCTGGATTTGCAAAAATGACATTTAGGATGTGTCCAGCAATGTATGTAGGTTCAGTGTGTATAGACCAATGATAATAGTTTTTGAATGAGGCACCTTGGGTTTGTCAAACCAAATGTTTAGGTCACTAAGAATACAAGGGTTGGAGTGTAGTGTTATCAGGCATGAAACTGTTTCTAGAAATGTGTGTTGGAAAGTGTAGGTCCATAAAGGACAAGGAAGTTACAGTAGGAAGTAGGTGTAGGGTTGCATCTTTTTTTTCTCTTTTTTTAAAAAATGTATAAAGCTTGCGGCTACCTCCAACGGAGTTGTCCTAGTGCTTGTGTAGCAGATTCAAAGTGAGAAGGGAACAAGAAGAGGAGCTACGCAAGGTTAAAGAGCCAGGTTTTTAGAGCTCTCCTGAAGGCTGGTTCTGGCTCTGTCATGAGGATGTGGAGAGACATAGCGTTCCAGAGCTTCTCCGCTCTAACCAAGAATGCTCTACCTCCTATTCTCGCCTTAAGGAAACGAGGAATCTTGATATGATCTCAGGACCCGGTCTTGCTGATAGTTTTGCAATCTGTTTCTCAGATAGGCTGGGCCCCGTCTCCTAGTGGCTCTTTAGGCCAGAGTAAGCACCTTAAACTCAATCCTCCTACTGATGGGTAGCCAGTGGAGGCTCCGCAGATGCGGGGAGATGAGATGGTGGAAGGGAAGATTCCTAATCAATCTGGCCGCAGCGTTTTGAATTCTGATGAAGAGGGCCTCACAATCTTGCATGGAAACATTGTGAGATTGATTGTTTGCTTGAATATAACATTTAGTTCATCTTTTCTTTTGCCTATACGATTCTGTGTTACAGTTTGATAGCCTAGAGCAGAGGTCTTCAAACTGGGGGCAGGCCCCCCTAGGGGGGGATTCAAGGGATCCAAAGGGGGTGCCAGGCCTTGGCCAAATGAAGTATTGTACTTTGTTTTAAGCTGGAAAAAAATTTGCGCACCTAACAGCTATGTAATGGGCCATCACTATCATCTTTTGTCATTTATCTCCTGGCTGGGAGAAGGTGTCAAAAGGGAAGGGACACCAAATATTCTTCAATAATTAATAACAATCGATTGCGTTTTGAAAACAGTAACAGAACAGTAACAGAACGTAAGTGCAAGATTTTAATACGTATAGACATATTTAAAATTTGTCAATGGACATGATGCACTCTTTAATGTTTTGTAGTTTTTATGGGGTACCAAGAAAGACTTTCATTACTTTACTGCTCTAAATTCGTCTGAATAACATCAATTTCAAACAAAGGTACCCGTTCATCCAGAAAGTTCTCATTTCACATTGATCTGAGCAATGTAATTAATTGAATAATTTCCGCAATAGCTTAAACTGTTTACTGGTCCTAACCTGATAGCAAACAAATTACATCAAGATACCCAGTCAAATTTGTTATCTCCTCCTGTCATTGGAGGCCAAATACTATGAGGTATTTTTAACAAAAAAACATTACAACCATTCTAGCAGATATTGGAACCAGGTGGACCTTTGGACAGTTCCCAAACTATGCAAACAATTAGTCTTTCCAGAATTTCAGTTAGGTATTGTATAAAACTATGTCAACAAGTTTCAACACACACTTTCCACTGGCCACAGGAAATCATGTTAGGTAATAACGACTCAACATCTTCCATAGCCGCTCCAGGTTCATGGGCCTGTCCACGTTTTTATATCATTAGTAAAATGAGTACATTAAGTTGTGTCGAGCTTTACAGTTGTTATTGTCTGTAGAATATGGTGTTTCTGCTGTAAATTAGCACAATGCAAGTCAGAGCAGGTGCTGCAGCGTGGAATGCTAAATCCCTCCATCCGCCACAGACCAATGATATTATAAACACACATATTCAATACATTCGCTGGTGGGGCCCATAACATCAACATTCACTCACCCTCAATCTGTGTTTCCAGGAGGCGATTATTTTCCAAACGCTGATATGAAAGGAAATACCTCTTTACCCTAATGAGCAACACATCTACATTACCTTCCGTAACTCATTAGGCCCTAAATTCCACCTTTGGTATTCCTCTCATAATTTTGGCGGTGGATCTGCTAGTTGCTGGTTTACGTGATTTCTAATTCTCTATTCACTTTAAAGTCAAAACAATTTCTATAAATAAACAACCCAACTCATTTGGTAATTAATCAATTCAATCTTTATCTAAATAATTCAAATTAAATCATTAGTTTATGCAAGCCACCAATCATCATATTTACCTATTCTGGCTAATTGTCGTCCTCTAAGTCAATTCCAGTAGTCTCGTCAATCTATGCCCATCAAATTTAGTAAATTAAGTTAATCAGGAAATTGGGCATTAATCCAGTCTGTCAAAGATTCAGGGAAACAGCTGTCCCGCAGCGTCACCGTCCTCTCCGTCAGCATAACATCAGGTAATGGAAAAGAGCGAGAAGGGGAGTGGGAACAACCTCTCTATTCTACCATAATTTATGGTAAAAATCATTGTCAAATGTTACAAATATTGGTTTCCGACTTCGCTGATTGGTCGATCAGGGATCATCCGACAGCATTCTCACGAAATAATGTCTCTTAGGTTACGACTCCCGCTTATTCCGGTTTCAAGAGGCATCTTATTGTTCTTCAGAGAAGCTGGCTTGCTTCCCGGGGCGTCCTTGGTGGGTACAGTCTGGTTAGGGTCATGAAGAGGCCACTGTAACTTGTTTTGGCGCAGGCGCACTTCACCCAAAACCTCATGGAGCGGCTTAGGTCATGTCGAGTACAGGAGGCAGCCATCTTGTGGCAGGCCCAAATGGTCAACTTAAGCAAAAGAAACAAAGAACGCAATTAATACATAAAAATAACTAATAAAATGTTATTCCCTCGCTAATTTCCATATGTGTGTGTACTTATCTAGCAAAAGCAACACTCAAGTGGTTTATACTCACTAAATAAAGCACATTTCACCTTTTACAGAAAAATGTTTTCTTGCTCTTAATCATAATTCAGTTTCCCCTACGTCTCCTCTTTTTGCTGATTCATATATACTCTCCTTCCACTCTTCCAATTCTATCCCCTCAAATTCTCTTTCTTGTTTCTTGTCTTTTCTTTTCAGCTTTTCTCTTTTTAATTTTTTCTTATTTTTACTGTTTTTACAACAGATACAATCTAATCTTAATACTAATATTATGAAAATCACACATGTTAATGGAAGCAATATTTTACCTATAAATGTACTACCTATTTTAACTAAGAAATTTTTAATAGCAGCTATTTTCTTTCCAATCTTTTCCCAAACACCTTCAACCTCCAGTGGTGCAATTTCATCATGCAATTCTGTAATGTTTCTAATGTAAATTTTCAGATCTTTACTTTCGTCAGGAATGTAAGTACAACAATGTTGAACTTTCAGCATTCCACACACTCCACCCTCTTTTGCCAATAATATATCACGGGCAAGTCGATTTTGCATTACCATAGCATGCAGGGCAACCAATAAAAATCCTCCAGCGGTGCTTGTTGACAAGCGATTCACTACTGTTGATAATTTTCTAATTTTGTTTGCATTCAAAGATATTCCCACTGCTGGTATCAATGCTCCAAAAATGTCACCCACAATTTCTGTCCAAGATTCTCTCTTACTACGTACTAAATGATTACCTAAACTATGTACACCATCATCTCCTCTATCCATATGAAAGATTTTCGGAAAAACCAGGCCTACGTAACATGTGCCATACCAATGGTCTGGCAAACGATAATATGCCCTGTTCCCACAAATAAAATATAATCCAGGAAAGACTGGATCTTTTCCGCCTTTAAATCCCCATCCACCCATGATTCGATATGTATCATGGCACTCACTATTACCTACAAAATAACTATCATATACAGTTTGATTCCTTCTAATGCATAATTTCCCTTTCTGAGGCCAATCTATAGCTATAGTTGGACTAGCTTCTCCTTTCAAATATTTTTCCCTTTCTACATCCCAGACTGTTTTCTCCACTTTTCCTTCTGCTACTTTTCTTTGAATTTTCAGTCTCCTTTCTTCAACCATGTCTAAGAATGTCTTTTCTTCTTTCTTCAAACTGCAAGTCAAATTATTTCTAAAAATATATTCTAATGTTAGTTCCTTAGTTTCTAAGAAAAATTCACCTAATACCTTAGCAGGTTTTACCTTGTTTAGTTTGTTAATGGCAGGCACTTGTGCAAAAATGTTATCTACATCTGAAAAATAATATTCTAATTTCCCTGTCTGATAAAATGAACTAGCTATTACACTACATGTTATTCCATACGTTGCTGTAAGGTGATGATAAGTCACTCCTTCTGAAACAGAGGCAGGTAACTGCATGCATACATAGCAGTCCCTTACATCCATTGTCTTTACATATTCGTACAATAATTTTGAAAACACATTATTTGAAAAATCAGTTATAGACCTATCTTTATGTAAATAAATTGTATCTATTCTAGTTGGAACTACCTTTGGAACCTTCCCTATATTAGTCATGTTTTCAGTATGTCCTTCTAACGTGTCTATGGTAACCTTATAAGAAATCAGAAGAGCAAGTATGCTCCACAGAAGCATTAATAATCCTGTAAAACAACAACACATTTTACACCATCTTTTCATGAAGGTACATCTACCTTTGCTACTATCTATGTTAGCCATCTTCGTTAAAATAGACCGTGTCTTTTGACTTAGCCTCTTCTACTTCACAACTAGTTTTCTAACCCAGAGCTCTACACTCCTACTTGGTTCTACCAGTATCTATCTTTTGACTTAATTTATTATTTCTCCATCGACAGTTTTCAGGATCTATTCAGTTTGGCAACTCATCATCTTTCACTTTCCTCTCGTCATCCAAATACAGAATTTCCTGAACCTCCGTCTCTTCTTCCCCGATGTCGGACAAGATAACTCTCAGGATTTCGAATTCTTCCTCTTCTTCAACCACTTTCAGTACAGCCTCGATCTGGATTTCCTTGACTATCTGCCTCTTCTCCCTTTTCAGGCAGAGCCACGTACGTCCATTCCGGTGACTCATACCTCTGGTTAGGTTTCCTTGTTCTTTTACTTTCTTTATTCTCAATTGTTTCTTCTTCTTTCGATTTTCCTTGACTTGTCACTTCATTCACCTGTTCAGCTCTTGGCGAATTCACTCGTGTCAGCCGATATCTCAGTTTCTTTATTTTATTCGGCCAAACGTCATCCTTTGCAACTCTTTTTACCTTACTCCCTTTGTCGTTCTTTTCATTCCTCCAAGCTCTCTTTCTTAGATCTCGACCTTCAGGTATTTCATTTTCGCTTTCTCCAGACTCTGTTTCAACTTGCTTTTTCTTTTCAACAATTTCCTTTTCCACTACTTGTTTTGTTTTCCCTACTTCTGTCCCTCCTCGGGTCTCCGACATGCAATCTTCCTGCTGGCTACTTGTCCCTTCACCTAACTGGATGTTGCAGTTCCCTACACCTCCTCGGGGGTCTTCCGCAGAAATCTGTCCCTCTCTCTCTGTACCTGTCCCTTGTTCACTTAAATTTGTTATCTCAGGTGGAACTTCTCTCAGTCTCTCATCTGGTACTTCCTTTTCACGAATTTCTTTTATTGTTTCTTCATTATCTTTTCCTCTTTTCTTTTTGTGTTCTTTTCTGGAACCTTGCGTCTCCTGTTTGTTTCCAGAATCTGAACTGGTATCAGAAATTTGCAATCTTCTTCTCAGAGAGCTGCTTCTGGGAACTAAAGTTAGACTTGGTTCTGTTTCCCCCCTTTCAGAGTTTTCTTTTGTTTTTGACTCTTCGTCATCTGACTCAGTACTTGATTCTGATTCATCAAAATATTCTTTTTCTGTGCTCTCCACTGGATTTGGAATTCTCAATGTGTGACTTGCATGGATCCAGTTTTTCAGACCAGCACCCTTTACAGCTGTTGTTGTGGTCAGAATGACTTGTCTTTGCTTTCCCCACCTTTGAACCAAACAATTTCTTCTTCTGTGGACCTTTATCCTCACCCAGTCTCTTGGGCTCAGATCATGGGCTGGCTTCTTTTCAAGGGTGGTGGCATCTGCTCCAACCTGATAAAACACAGAATGAACTGCGTCAGCCAGGCTTTTACAGTATTCCAACACCATGTCATCAGTTATAGTCATCATCTTGTTGACTGGTATAAACACGTGTCGCATGGCGCGTCCCATGATGATTTCATGGGGACTTAACCCTGTAGTTCTGTCTGGAATTGATCTAATAGTCATGAGTACTAGAGGCAAGACATCAGGCTATTTCATACCTGTGGCCAAACACATTTTCCCTATTCTATTTTTCATGGTACCATTCATTTGTTCAACCACACCAGAAGCCTCTGGTCGGTAGGCGCAATGTAGTTTCTGTCGTACATTCAAAGCTTCACAAATTAATCCTACAATCTCATTATGAAAATGTCCTCCTCGGTCTGATTCAATTGTCACTGGGAACCCAAACCTAGGGATGAACTCTCTCAGCAATAGCTTGGCTACTGTCATCCCATCATTCCTCCTTGTTGGAAATGCTTCCACCCACCTAGAGAATAGACAAACCATAACCAAAACATACCTCAGTCTGTTACAGGGAGGCATCTCTATGAAATCTACTTGCATTCTGGTAAAAGGCCCTCCTTCTCGACCTATTGTTCCCAGACTCACTACTGTCTTTCTCCCAGGATTGTATTGCTGACATATTAAGCATCTTTGACAAAGGCTTTCTGCTACAAATCTGAATTTTGCATTGTACCAGGTCTGCTTAAATGACCTGATCATGGCATCTCTCCCTATGTATCCCTGGCCATGATACATCTGTGCCATGGTAGACATCATGCTATCAGGCAAACTGGTCTTCCATCTCGTTAGACCCACACATGATCATTTTCCCTTGGTGCACATCCTGCTTTTATCCACTGTTTCGTTTCCTCGTCTCCTGCCTCTTCTTGCAACTGTCTTACTTCTTCCCAAGTTCCTACAATGTTAGTGAATGAACCAGAAGAAATTTCTCTTTCCTTAGCCCGATTGACCGAATTCTGATTACATGCACAATACTGTGCCATATCATTTGCATATCGATTACCCGTGGAGATATAATCACCACTTTGACTATGAGCAGCACATGTCACAACAGCCAGTTGTCTAGGCAGCTGTATCGCCTCAAGCAACTTTCCGACCACTTCAGCATTCTTAATTGGAGTTCCACTTGAGGTTAGGAAACCTCTTTGTAGCCACAATTGGCCGAAATCATGGACAACTCCGAAGCCATACTGGCTGTCAGTTATCACAGTCACTCTCACACTTTTCCCAATTTTACATGCTCTAGTCAGGGCCACAAGCTCTGCTACTTGTGGTGATTTCACTCCTTTCAGATAGGATGCTTCCATTACTGCTGCGACCGTGCACACTGCATATGCTGCACTCAGCACTCCTTCCTCTGTTCTCAAACAAGACCCATCGACAAACATCACAAAATCACTTTCTGGCAAAGGTACATCTTTTATATCTGGTCATGGTTATGTACAAAAATCAAGTACATCCAGACAATCATGATCTGCTTCATCCCTTACTTCCACATTCTCAGCATCAGGCAACAGTGTTGCAGGATTCACATTCAGACATCTCGCAAGACTCACATTAGTTGCACCTAATATGACCTTTTCATACTTAGTCAGACGACTGTGTGTCATATATTGAGTATGACTCCTTGTTAACAGGATCGCTACATCATGAGGTACAAACACTTTCAATGGATATCCCATCACAATTCCTTCACTCTGCTCCAAACTTCGGCAAGTTGCAGCTACCGCTTTCAGACATCCAGGTAAAGCTACAGCTACTGGATCAAGCATTGATGAAAAATATGCAATTGGTCTCCTCATTTTTCCATGCTTCTGTATCAACACAGAGAGTGCGCATCCATTTCTTTCACTGCAATACAACTCAAACTCTTTCTCATAGTCAAGCATACCTAATGCAGGTGCTTCACACAAACCGTCTCTCAATTGTTTAAATGCTGCCAATTCCTCCTTGTTTAAATCAATGGGGTCTTTCACATCACTTCTTGTCAGACGCACCAAAAGTGTTGCAATCAAAGAAAAATTGCTAATCCACTGACGACAGTATCCAACCATTCCCAAGAACATTCTCACCTCTCTTTGAGTCATGGGAGCTCTCATTCCTTTTATGATTCTGATTCTGTCTATTGTTATTTTCCTTAGTCCTTTCTCAATGTTGTGTCCTAAGTACTGTACTTCCTTTTTACAAAATTGCAACTTTGATGGTGACACTTTAAGTCCTCCATTTGCCAAATGATTCAGCAAGGCTATTGTGTCTACCTCACAGGCCTCACGTGTTTTTGACGCAACCAAAAGGTCGTCAATGTACTGAACTAACACTGAATTCTCGGGCATTTCCAGACTCTCCAGAGACTTTTTCAATAGCTGATTAAATATCGAAGGGCTTTCTGTATACCCCTGTGGGATTCGGCACCATGCCAAAATACGCTCACCAAAACGAAACGCAAAAATGTGCTGACTGTCATGGTGCAATGGGATAGAAAAGAAAGCATGGTACAGATCAATCACCATATACCATTCTGCATCATGGGAAATCTGATATAAAATCACTGATGGATTTGGTACAATAGGACAACATGATACCACAATTTTATTCACTTTTCTCAGATCTTGCACTATTCTGAATTTCCCACTAGGCTTTTTCAGTCCCATTATTGGTGAATTACATGAACTACTTATTATTTCTCTCAAGATCCCTTGCCTGATCATTTTCTCTATTACGGGAGTTACTCCTTCAATTATTTCTGGGGTCAATTTAAATTGCGGGACATCTGGGTATGTTATTCCTTCCTTTACTGTTATTTTTATTGGATCTACATTTCTCATTAATCCTACATCTTCTCCAGTGAAATCCCAAACTTCCGCTTTTACGGATTGTTTCAATTCTTTAGGTAATTCATCAGGGTTGAATACAGCATAGGTCTCTGTAACCTCATTTTCTCTGTTAGCTTTAGTCATTTTATACAATACATCATCATCCGGTGTTTCAAAAGCTATTCCATCCGGAGTACAGAATATAGTGCAATTCATTTTGCACAACAGGTCCCTACCTAATAAATTCACAGGACTGGTGTCGCACACGACAAAGCGGGGCATTTCTGAAAATTTCCCTATGCTAACTTTCACTGGTTCTGTAAGGTAAGTTTTAATCTGTCTGTTGGATACACCAACAACTTGGTTTGTTTCATCCGAGAGAGGAAGATTCTTTACATCAGCTGATCTAACAGTTGATCGAGTAGCACCAGTATCGACTAGGAAAGTAATATTTTCGTCATTAACCTTTCCATCTACAAATGGTCCTGTCTGGTCTACTTCTAGAGTTGCGCCAAGTACGCACTCTCCTTCCTCCCTTCGGCACCGTCAATAGCTTTCTTCTGAGTCCCTCTCATCGCGTTGCAGCCAATACTGTGAAACAGCGCTAGCGCGCGGCAGCTTATTTAACTGTTCTTCATTGTAGAATCCAGATTCACTACTATACTTCTGTGAGTTTCTGCTCTGTGGGAAAGGTGGTTTTGGCACCTGATTCTGTGGGGGAACAACCTGCTGCTGTTGCTGCAGTTGACCACTCACCTCATGCTGCACCTGTGGGTTCAATGATTGATTTTCATTGTTAGTACTTGGAGGAAATTTACACTCGGATTTCCAATGCCCTAGCCAACTGCAATTATGGCATGGGAACTTCTTTTTAGCTTCTTCTATATTGCCTTTCCCTTTCCCAGGACCAAATTTCGGTCTCATTCCTGTGTTACTTGCTTGTTCCACTAATTGTGCTTCTTGTCTCTCTGCTACTTTTACTTGTGCCCACATTGCCTTCTCCTTTAATTTCCGCTGTTTTGCCTCAATCTCATCACTAAAGTATTTAGCATGTCTCAATACTTCATCTATTTTCTTATTTTGCCAATCAACAGTATGCTGTTTAATCATTTCACCGATTTCTGGATGCAAACCATATACAAATCTGTTCACAAAATGACTCAAATCCTTTTCACTCAGATTGTCATCTCCGCTAAACTACTTAAAAGCTAGAATTAATCTCTCATAATAGGCATGTACTGACTCTTTACCTTCTTGATGTGTTCGGTCAATTTTTACCCAATCTGTCTCTTTAGGGGGCACTTTGTTTTTCAAAAATACCATGACCTGTTCATATTTCTTCATTACCTTGTGGTCTGGAGCTCCTGTTTTAGGATCCCTAGGGTATTCTTGAGTTGGCCAGTTGATCATCAACTTGCACTCTGTCTATAAGTCTGCTGGTACTATTATATCAAATAGGTTATTCAGATCAATCCATAATACTTTAGACAATTTTACAAATCTATCTACTT
This sequence comes from Triturus cristatus, assembly GCF_964204655.1. NCBI lineage: Eukaryota > Metazoa > Chordata > Amphibia > Caudata > Salamandridae > Triturus > Triturus cristatus. The sequence goes on from NC_140588.1 coordinate 80,204,621, forward strand.
GCCTGCACCACTCAACAGGCTTCTCGGGCAATCGAGGGAAATCATTTGTAAAAGACAAAATGTCCTGTCTTGTCCATGGGACATGCACAAATCCCCCTCCTGGAATCTCTCTCATAGGGTACTCTGTCACGACCTTTTCTTTTTCTCTTACAGGAAATGCTGTAAATGTCTTATCTGGGGCACCATCTCGTTTTCGATACCACCTACTTCTCCATTTATCCATATCTCCCCATTTTCGTAATAAAATGATTATGTCCTTAATCTGACCTATCCGTCCTGTAGTGTTCAGATTTTCAATATCTTTTTCATTGAAATCAATTCGATATGGTTTTTGCAAAGCTTTTACCTTCTCGATGTCTATTCCCATTTCATTTGCTACTTCTTCTAACCTCTCATGTAGGTTTTTCGCTCTCCATGTCGCACTTTTGCACAAAAATAATAATTCCTCATCCTGGTAGTTTTTCAATTTTTCTGTGGGGATAGTCCCTACTATTAATTCTTCCAATACCATTCGTAACTTGGCCACATCAATTGATTGGGATTCTTTGTCTTTTCTCTGCAAGCTTTTTAACCACTCAGTTCTTCCGTAGATGATCCTACATGTTTCTCTATACTATCTTGTTCTAAAACCTTTTGTGGTTCTAAAAATGATTCCACTGTGATTCTACTCCTTTCAGGGGAATTCTGACTTATGAATGGATTGTTTGAAACACATGGTTCGATCATACTCATCGTCTGTCTCCATAGATTCTCATTTTGGCTCAATTGTGGCTGTTAGACCTGTCTATGGCTTGTATAAGGCACTGTTAAGCAATGTTCGCTATCTTTTTGTTTTTCGAAAATGGGCATTACTGGACCTATTGTCACTGGAACTGTTACGGCTTCTAGATTTTTAGTCAATTCCCTTATTTTCTCTGTCAATTCTAATGTGGTTTTTGCCAAATCTACTGAATTTTCACCATTTGTTCTATTTTCTGCTTCTCTCATAGAGTTACTCTTCTCTAATTCCTGCAACATTGGTTCTGTCTTAATAATTCGTAATGTTTCTTTCATTGGGGCACTTGGTGTCAATGTTTCTGGTCGATACGGTGGTGGATTCTTATAGAACACATCATCAAGAACATCATCTTCTGATTCATTCACTCCATACCCTCTCGACTCCACATTATGCCTCTTTTCTACGCACTTTCGTCCTTCATTCTCTCCTGCAGTTCTTACAGGGAACAAACCCTCAGTCATACTCGCATCCCACCATCTTCTCATTCGATCATCATGCGTCTCATGTCCGTATGGTCTTTCAAATAGGTACCTATATCCTCTACCATTTCTTTGTCTCTCTCGTTCATGCATTTCGTCTTCCCATTCCGTCAAAGCCTCAAACTGTGTTGGTCTAGGTCTTGGTTCTAATTTCATCATTTTCTCTCTCAAATTTCTTAAAGCAGCCAAATTAAATGAACCATGTTCTGGAAAAGCGAGGACTCCGTCATCCCTCGTATATTTTACCCAATTATCTAACCAAATACAAGTATGATATCCGTATTTCGCAACCATAAAGGATGTGGGGATTTTCGATGGAGGAAGTAACTGTCCTTCCCTTGTCATAATTGGTTTGTCCTTTTTAAACCACCTTTTAATCTTTCCAAACCAAGATTTTTTCTCTTTTTCTGGTGGATCGTAATACATTTTCCTGTCTTCCATGTGTCGCTAGTCTCTTTTTACAACTGTACCGCTATTCTATCCAATCACAGCGCGACTCACACTAACGCACCAATTCAGAGCGTCTACATCACTGTCACAATCCTCAAATCCCAGCATGACTTCACACTTGCGTACCAATAAGGAGCGTCTATGTCACCCTGTATTTCTCCACTCCCAGCGCGGCGTACACTAACGCACCAATCTGGAGCGTTTCACAGTACTGACCGACTGTCCAATCCCAGCGCGGTCGTTCTGACGTCAGCAGCTCCTGCTCCTGTCTACCCCTCCTTCACAAAACCGCTCAGTAAGTTTTTGTTTCAATTTTTACACTTCTGTTAGTAACAACATAAAAACATCTCCATTGTCCGCTTCGCTAACTAAAGAATAGCAAAAGACCTTTCTCACGAGAATTCGGTCTTTCCCGAGAGCAGCGCTTACCTCTGCCCTACTACGGAATCGTTACTTCCGTTGATAAAGTAGCACATCCCTCTACTTCACCCTTCTAACAAGCATTAGCTAATTGTTTCTCTAGTATTTAAGACACATAGGGGCATATTAACCCATTCGGTGCCACGCCCTTTCCCCCTCCTGTGCCGGGCGTTTCACACGCGGGTGGGGTTCATGACGAGATAGTCTCGTCATGGGCACAGCGCGACCGTGCTCCATGACGAGACTATCTCGTCATGGGCACAGAAGAGGTTAACAAGACAGGCGATACAATTATCTCCGCTTTAGCGGCAGAAAGCAGCCGCTAAAACGGCGATAATGAGCTTGATAATATGCTCTATGCAATTCCAATTGAAGCCCATGTTAGATGTGAAGGACATCTAACATGGGTTTCAATTGGAATTCCATAGAGCCTATTATCAAGCCCATTATCGCCGTTTTAGCGGCAGTTTTCTGCCGCTAAAGCGGCGATAATTTTATCGCCTGTCTTGGTATAATGCCCCATAGTTGGGGACCTAAAGTCTGTCCTACTACAGAATTATGACATACGTTAACAAAGCAGCGCTTACCTCTCCTTTGTCCTTCTAACAAGCTCAGAGAGTACCTATTACCTTTCCAGTGATAAGCGTTATCAGTTGGATCCCTGGTACCTAAGACCAGAATTTTACAGATAACCTTCGCTATCATACACACTTCTCTTTATACTGAAAATGTCTCTAATGGCAACACACGGCGATGTCACCGAATCGAACCCAGACAATGCGTCGTGCAACTTCAATCGTTACACGTTTCCCCTGTGTACCTACAGGGCAACAACAATTCCGTCTTTCCCGAGAGCAGCGCTTACCTCTGCTCTACTACGGAACTATTACAAATTTCCGACTTCCTACATCCCAGAAGCCATGCTAACGACATAAAACTCGACGCAACTCAACATAGAATGTTAGTTCATAAATCAATAATCAATAAGCTATTTACAAGCAATATTCACCAAACCAAAACAATAACAAACCATCATTCTGCTACCAGAAAAACTGCTGCAGCGTGGAATGCAAAATCCCTCCATCCGTCACAGACCAATGATATCATAAACAAACATATTCAATACATTCGCTGGTGGGGCCCATAACACCAACATTCACTCACCATCAATCTGTGTTTCCAGGAGGCGATTATTTTCCAAACGCTGATATGAAAGGAAATACCTCTTTACCCTAATGAGCAACACATCTACATTACCTTCCGTAACTCATTAGGCCCTAAATTCCACCTTTGGTATTCCTCTCATAATTTTGGCGGTGGATCTGCTAGTTGATGGTTTAGGTGATTTCTAATTCTCTATTCACTTTAAAGTCAAAACATTTTCTATGAATAAACAACCCAACTCATTTGGTAATTAATCAATTCAATCTTTATCTAAATAATGCAAATTAAATCATTAGTTTATGCAAGCTGCCAATCATCATATTTACCTATCCGGGCTAATTGTCGTCCCCTAAGTCAATTCCAGTAGTCTTGTCAATCTATGCCCATCAAATTTAGTAAATTCAGTTAATCAGGAAATTGGGCATTAATTCAGTCCGTCAAATATTCAGGGAAACAGCTGTCCCGCAGCGTCACCGTCCTCTCCGTCAGCATAACATCAGCTAATCGAGAAGGGGAGTGGCAACAACCTCTCTATTCTACCATAATTTATAGTAAAAATCATTGTCAAATGTTACAAATATTGGTTTCCGACTTCGCTGATTGGTCGATCAGGGATCATCCGACAGGATTCTCACGAAATAATGTCTCTTAGGTCACGACTCCCGCTTATTCCGGTTTCAAGAGGCATCTTATTGTTCTTCAGAGAAGCTGGCTTGCTTCCCGGGGTGTCCTTGGTGGGTACAGTCTGGTTAGGGTCATGAAGAGGCCACTGTAACTTGTTTTGGCGCAGGCGCACTTCACCCAGAACCTCATGGAGCGGCTTAGGTCATGTCGAGTACAGGAGGCAGCCATCTTGTGGCAGGCCCAAATGGTCAACTTAAGCAAAAGAAACACAAAATGCAATTAATACATAAAAATAACTAATAAAATGTTATTCCCTCGCTAATTCCCATATGTGTGTGTATTTATCTAGCAAAAGCAACACTCAAGTGGTTTATACTAACTAAATAAAGCACAATTCACCAATACATGACAAGAGCAACATATATCATACAAAATTCTAATTTTCTATCATTAGTATGCGTACAGAATTTAGTTTACATATTAATTAAGCCATGCAAATGCAATCCCACATATATTTCAGTATTAGTAAGATTTATTAATAAACTTCACTTCAATCGATTAGTTCAATTATAATCAAACAATTAATCTAATTAGTTTAAACATGCAAATTGGGTGGGTATACAACATTTTTTGTATTCCTCGCTCCAGCACAGGTCACAGACAATCGATGTAATTGAGATGGGTGCAATTGTGGGGTGATGCTCTATCTCAGGAGACTGAAAATCACATATGGCTGTATTCATGGGATGTTGTTTAGTTGTTATTGTTGTATGTTCTCATTTATCCATCTCTTTATGCAGACAGACTGAAAGACCAGCATTAACCTGTTGCATAGAACTCTCACTAAACAAAAGTGTGTTTTCTATGAGAGCAACAGTGATGAATTACATACCTTGGGGAAGTTCTGAACTGGACAGCACACATCCAATATGAGAAAAGTTTTAAACAAAATCTAGCATAGGATTTTGTGCTGCAAAGGATACGCTTCAGCACAAACCCCATAATAAATATAATGTGAATACCCATGCGCTGTGGTGCAGAGATATGTGTCTGGGGCACGGCTAGTTAAAAGATCACCAGAGATTAGGAGAGAGAAACAGCACCATATCATTGTAGATATGGCGCTGTTCCGCTCTCCCACCGTCAGGCAATGTACTGCGCAGCTTTGGTTGCTGCACTTGTTAGCATGAAATATTTGTAAATCTGCCCCTTTGTGTCTATGTGACAGATTGACCACAGTTAATTTATCTGAGTAATGTGGTCTCTTGGTCCCATTGTTCCTGCACCGTGGATTACCTAATACAGGAACACTAGGCCCAGTTTTATTGACTGCAAAAAATGAGCTAGTAAGATCACAAGCAGGTCTACTAACATTTTTCACCATCTCAGGGCAGGTTGAAAATGTCTACAGTATAGTCCCCAGAATCAAGTATAGATGTCGAAAAGGACACGGTAATTCTGGACCCTGCATTTTATTGTGTCTTCTGGGGACTTCAACTCATGATGAACAGATTTAGATGTGGAGAAACGAGCCAGATGTGTACATTTTCATCCTGTTTCTCTGCATCCAACTTTTGGAAAACTCTTAACGAGGTATCCGGAGGCACCATGCTCTTCAGCTCTTTAGAACCTGTCACAGCAGAGACCATCTACTATAAGAATTGCTTTGAAACACTTATTTTCATCATCGCCACGTCACAGGACAAGACTTAGGCCTCACTTTGAGTTGTTGGTGATCATGGAACTGATATGCCATCTGCCACTATCTCCATTCACTCAATTGACACAGAGGTGGGAGGAGTGTTGTGTTACCAATGGTGGGCCGCAGTCTTCTCCTCTGTAAGAATCACTCGGTGTGCTGTACAATCTCTTGTTGATATGGTGTTGGCAGGCCCTCTCTTATTAATGCAGCATGTGGACAAGATCTTGTTCGGTCACTTGATGGTAAGTTTTTTGGCTACAGTTTCCCTTTACTAAAAAAGAGAAGCAACATCACATTGTGTGGGGTTTGAATTGATGTGGTACCTGAAGGATAGGTTATTGATTAAATGTTTATAGATGCTGTTAAATTCCGCACAGGTCATGAGGTTTTCTGTGAACCCTTTCTGTCCATATCAGAGAGCCTTGAATGTGAATAACAGACTAGAGCCATTGGAGGTTTGAAGTATTTTGTTTTGCTCAGTTGAGCTCTGGGTAGGTAAAGGCCATCCACGACTGTGCAGATCATGGTCAGCATTTGAGGTTGTGGGTGTCAATTAACAATATTAGGTATTCAAAATAGTTGGGTGTCATCACCACGGATTTGTATGAGGATATTGAGATGGCAAATCATTAAAGTGATATGAAGCAAAGGCACATTTTTTTAAACCATTGCAACTTCTGGAAGAAAGATACATTGTTGGCCTCTTTTTGCATATAGTGAAATGTCCATTATGTGAAGTATTTCATAGGTTTTGCATAGAGTTCCTCATAAGCGGAGCCATTTCTATTCTGACCCAGTCATCAAGATTTCTTATCCTTCATTCTATCCAGTCATTTGAAGTCAGATTGTTGTAGCGCCCACACTCGCCTTCGTCATCCGAGCAGCGCTAAAATAGTGAGCAAATCCACTTTCACTTGCTATCTCTTTTGATTTATTTGTCTTTGGTACAATAATATACCCATAGAGAAATGTCTTTGTCTTACATCTCACCTGTACTGGATGTGCCCCTCCCATGTTAGGGATTGATTTAAGTCCTATCCTACACAGTACTGCATTCCAACCAGATATGCATCCCAACCATTTGTGGATACCCACAAACCTCAATGTCTGCAGGTTCAGTCAGGCATCCCCGCCCTGCAGCACTCATAACTCACCTTGGGGAGCAGATTTGTTCACGTGTAAAATGATAAGGTACTGGTATCCCTTTAGGCGGTAGTAAATCCATTTAGAAATCACTATTCATGTTTTATGAATAGCAAATGTCGGCTTACACTCGTAGTTTTATCTATTTGCGCACTTAAGTATAACTGTGGTGCCAAAATAAAATTGCAATGTAGATCCTTATTATCTACCAGTTGTCATTGCCGATTTTTAAAAATGCTTTCATCATTTTTACTTTAACTGAGCTCAAGAATATGTTAAACACTGCTGCGTCATCAAAGGCATCCCAAAAGTACCTTCAACTCTCACACGGATAAGAGCATTCTCCAAAGTGCTCTTCATGACGAGTTTCCACTAAACTCATCTGACATATCTCGACGAATGTTTGTTGAAATGTTTCTAGCGGAGGATGCCAAAATGCTTTACTTCTCCTATTATATCAGATACTAAGCACAAAATGTATCCAGAACCGTCTTCAAAATCATTACTTGGCATATCTTCAGCTGACTTGATGGCAGGGGTATTGGCACTTCAACGTTCAGTGAAAATAAACACCAACTTTACATTTAAAATAAAAACTGGGCCTGCATTAGCAATATTTCCCCACATCATTTCCATTTTCCACTGACAGGTACATCGAAATAAACACGAGGAATCAACATGTAAGACAAGTGATCACTGTAAAAATGTAGTATTTGCATTGTCAACTGCAGAACTCTGTTTTAGCATGAGTCGACTATTGCAAATCTTTCATTTTCACTTTGATGGGTTGAAGCATATGCTGTTTTGAAATCTCACTCCACTGTGCACATTTTTTGCTCTGCAGACCCATGTAAGATCAATGGATAAAACGTGTGGTTAAACAGGTTGTTTTGCCCCTTGCGAATTCTGGTGCAAACAGCACCCTCTGAAGAATCTTTAGTTCCGACTGAGTTGACATTGAAATTCAGTACATTTCAATAATGAGAAGCACATTTGGCTGCACAGGAAGACAGAGAATAATTAAGTTCACGACAATAGAGGTTGGGCGGTGTGGCTTCCACGCCGAACAAGATGACGGCAAACTACTGAACTCAGTCGTAACTCAAGGTATTTACTCTTATTATTATTAAAATATCGATGCAAAAAATATGGTTGTACAAAGTATCGAATTTTATATATATATATATATAAATTAGAATAATAAATATTAAATATGTTAATGAAAAAAATGTATATAAAACATAAAGTAGATTTAATATAAATTAAAATAAATACAATAAAATAAACGTAATAAAAAGAAGTTACACATCTACATAATAATTCATATATATTTACTTTAAAACAATTATTAAACTTAAAATTGTAATTTATTTTATAATTTTAAAATTATATCAAAATTTACAAATATATATATTATATGTTATACGCGGCGGCCTCGGCCGCGAAGGATGCACCACCTGTTTGGAATATGATACAGGACTGCACGGTTGTTAACGTGCAGCCTGTCAGCAGCACGGAAGATTTTAATGGGAAACTGGACAACATTTCTGAGGCCCACCGGAGGGTTTCAAATTAGTATTGAAAAGAAAACAAATAAAATTTAACTGGCAAATGTACGGACCCCACCCATGGGATTGGTTTGTAACCACAACTACTAGCATGCCACTGACTCGAGAGTGTATGCAATCAGCAGAAATAAAGGTTGTGTGTTTCCGTAAATGTCAGACTTTGCACTATGAGGGAGGAGAAAGGTTCTCCGAAACGTGTCAGGGATTTTGAAATAATCAGAACTGATGTGCTGGTTTAATCAATTAAGTGTTTGTTGAACAAACTATCTTCCGTGGATTCGCGTCCTTGAGACCTGGGGCACTCTTTGGGGGGGATATATATATATATATATATATATATATATATATATATATATATATATATATATATATATATATATATATATATATATATATATATAATATAAAATCTAATAAAATAAACATTCTATTATAAATTAAAACATTAAACTATTTAAAAATCTTCAAACTTAACTTTCCCACTCCAGTGAGTGCAACAGTAGGGAAAGTGTTGGACAGCGTAGTGGTAAAAATTTCTATTCCGATTCCTGTGAGTGCAACATTAGGGAAAGTGTTGGATAGAGGAGGGGCAAAAATTACTATTCCCACTCCAGTGAGTGTAACACTAGGGAAAGTGTTGGATAGCAGACGTGTAAAAACTGCTTTTCCCACTCCAGTGAGTGCAACAGTAGTGAAACTGTTGGATAGCAGAGGGGTAAATATTACTATTCCCACTCCAGTGAGTGCAACAGTAGAGAAAGTGTTGGCTAGTGGAGGTGTAACAATTACTATTCCCACTCCAGTGAGTGTAACAGTAGGGAAAGTGTTAGATAGCAGAGGAGTAACATCTGCTATTCCCACTCCAGTGAGTGCAACAGTAGTGAAACTGTTGGATAGCGGAGGGGTAAATATTACTATTCCCACTCCAGTGAGTGCAACAGTAGAGAAAGTGTTGGATAGCGGAGGGGTAAAAATTACTATTCCCACTCCATTGAGTGCAACATTAGGGAAAGTGTTGGATAGCGAAGGGGTAAAAAATACTATTCCCACACCAGTCAGTGCAACAGTAGGGAATGTGTTGGATAGCGGAGGGGTAAAAATGACTAATCCCACTCCAGTGAATGCAACAGTAGGGAAAATGTTGGATAATGGAGGGATACAATTTACTATTCCCACTCCAATAATTGTAAAAGTTGGGGAAGTGTTGGATAGCAGAGGGGTACAAATTACTATTCCCTCTCTAGTGAGTGCAACAGTAGGGACAGTGTTGGATTGCAGAGGAGTAACAATTAATATTCTCACTCCAGTCAGTTCAAAATTAAAAACCAACTTAATTTTAACAACAAAATTTTTGAAAAAACAAAATACATTTAAAAATATATAAATATGTTACAAATTAAAATACAAATATATTTAATATTTAAAAAAATGTAAACCATCTTATAATGTTAAATACGTATGGCAAATACCTTATCTCCTCTTTTCATCCATTTTTGCCACTAAATTATTAGAACTTTTCAACTCTTTCCTTGCAACCTCAGGAGCTACCTAAGCCTGATAAAGATCATACTCTATGCAAGAATTATCGCCCTGCTCCATTAATTAACTATGATTGCAAAGGTTTTCCTAATATCCTTCTTACTCGCTTAGAAACTGTTATACCTCTTTTAATCAAACCGGATCAATCTGGTTTCTTCAAGGGCAGAATTACCACGGATAATGCCAGAATGTTCTCAAATATCTATGCATTAGCTTAAGGTCCCACTTGAAGCCCTATCCCTTGATGCTGAAAAGGCTTTTGACCGTATTAATTGGCATTTTCTGTTTAACAGTCTCCAATAGTTTGGTTTTGGTCCTAAATGTAATTTTTTTGTAAAATTATTGTAGTCCGACCCTTTTGCCAGTGTTTTTTTAAATGGGTATTTCTTTCTGTATTTCAGTTTAAATAGAGATACTAGACAAGTATGTTCCCCTTCACCTTTACTGTTTGTTCTTTGTCTTGAGCCCTTCCTTTAGTGTATTCATCGTAGTGCCCTTATTTCTTGATTTAAGCACAATTCCCTTGAGACTATACTTTCATCATACGCTGAAGGCATTCTCATTTACATGTCCAATACTTTGTACTCATTAGATCCTTTTTTTAAAGAGAATAATTTATATTCCAGTGTTTCAGGGTATAAACTAAGTTTTTCTAAAACAGAAATTTTACCACTTAATTCCTCCTGTTATCAGTATGTGTTCGCAAATACTAACTTCACTTAGTGCCTATTCAGAATGAGATATTTTGGTGTCTGGTCTTCACTGACTAGTTCCAATATTATCAAACATAATTCTGGTGTTCTAAAACTTAAAATGCAAATATTACTTTCATCATGTTCCCCTTTATATTTATCATGGTGGGGTAGATTTGATACTCTTAAAATGATGATTGTACCACATATTCTTTGCACTTTATCTGTATTAAATTTTAAGATCCCCAATTATTATTTCTCAAAATCATTTCCATTTGTACAACATTTCTCTGGAATAACAAACATCCATGCATTGCACTATGTAAGTTACAACGTCGAAAGATTGAAGGTGGTGTTCATTTGCCAGATTTTAAGTTGCATCATTCTGCTTTTTTAATAAGGCAATTTTTTGCCTTATTTAATGATTTTCATGATTCTCCCATACCACGTTGGATTACACATGAAAGGTACGTTTAAAAAGATTTTTCTTTCAAGGAGGTAATCTGTATGTCTAATAGTACTTTTATTTCAACCACCCTATTTTAAAATATTTCTAGTATTTTTTACATACTGTGTGTACAAGCTGATATGGTTTTCAAAAACAAGTTCTATCTTCCTCAATCTGGTATAATACATTTCTCAAATTTAGGCATAAATATATATTTTTTTTAAAATTCATTGGAAAGAAAAGTGTATTATGTTTGCTCACCAGCTGATAAAGGGTGATTTTATTATTCCATTCACACAGTTGCAAACACAATATAATTTAGCAAATACTTTTTCCAAAGAATACAATTTGATTTATTCTGCTATTCATTCATTTTTTACTAATCATACCCTCCAACCTCTCTCAGTTTCACTACTGCCCTTGACACCTATTGATACCATTCAATGTGCACTTCTAAAGCTGCATACATTTTCAAGATTTTAATGACGTCAACCTCTGAATATACATAAAGCTTGATTGAAGTAATATTGGAAAATTATCTTGCTTTCTCATTTCCTATTCAGTTCTGGGATCAATTCTGGCTCAAAGTTTTTAGTGCCTTTAAAGTGGCCTGTAATACCCAATCACTATTTTTATTTGTAATAGAGTCATTATAACACTAGAATCTAATTCTAAATTTAATTTGTATGCCTCCCCACTATGTTGGTCATATTCAACATCCAATGGTACATTGATGCATTTACTTTATTATTGTTCTCATGTATCTATGTTTTGTAAATCTTTTTGGTCTAAGTGTTTTAAGATATTTAAATATGACATTCGGTTAACAATTTAAAATCTTTTCCTAGGATCTATGTCACCAAATTTTGAACATTTTTCACCTAAATCCTTGCTATTAGATCTTTTAATTGCTCTTGCTTTTAAAGTTAAACCCTCCTGTTGGAAAGATGCCTCTGAGATATCTGAGTTAACATGGTGGAATTTGATCTGTGATGAACATAGAATATCTACTGTTGCTTCACTGTCATTATGTTATAAAATTAAATAAGATTTATATTGGTTACCTTTCACTATTTTTCCATCTCTACACTCACTTTTTCCTTACCTTGTAATAATTCTTTCTTTCATTACATCCCCTCTCATTTCTTTTCCCTGTGTCTTACTACTCCCTTCTTTCTCTTTCTCTCTTCTTTCTTTCTTTTCTATTTTCTTCTTATATTTCTTTTTTCTATATAAAAAATATTCTCTTTTCTTATTTCATGGTTTTTATTGTTCTTTTCAAGTTTTACCAATTGCAATACCTCTGATTTGAAAACATTATTTTGAAAAGGTTACACTTGATAGTATAGTGTTCTTTTTTCTTTCACTTTTCTTTCCACAGAGAAGCACTTACAAGCCATTCAGTACAATATAAATACAAAAATTCAAAAAGAGGGCAGTTTGGAAATTTCAATTTCTATCAGCTTTCCCCTTTAAGGTATTTGTCACATAGGGTTAAAATCAATTACATATACTTTCTGCTCTCTAACCTCACAACCCCTAGATGCCAGAATCTAACCAGTCAGCACCTCCCATAGGGCCGGTAAGCCAGTTGGCCATTGGCGACCATATTCATTTGCCACGTTTCTTGGCACCCCTACCCGTACAACTTTGCAGAGACCTTTCCACATTATAAATTCCCAGAAATCGCCTCAGCCAAGTATGGAGGCGTAGGAGGCTCTTAACTTTTCCATACTGTTGCTATTTATAGTTGGACTACTGCCATAGATAAAAAGATAAAATACCTCTGAGTCAGATCAATATCACTCCTATTGTCATTCCTGAAGAACATCATAAGTATATTTATATTTATCTACATCCCCAGCACTTTCCTTAAGTGTACCTCAAGCCCTTGTATTAAGGGTTTCAACTTCTCACACCCATAGAAGATGTGGATTGAATCTGCCGGACCCTCTTCACAGCTATAGCACATATCGTCACCCCTTTTACCCCAACCAAACAGCTTTACCAGGTGTTATACAAATTGTTTTGTAGTGCTGAGTTCTGCGACTAGAGGAGAGAAACACCTCTATACCCAACCCAATAGACATATACAAATCTACATCACTTCCTCCTGGTTTCCTCACCCAATTTGATTCTATCTGTTCTACATTGTCTGGAACTGTATCCCTTAGGAGAATATAGATTTAACCTATCCTGCACTCCGGCTGGCATATAACCTACAAAAGAGGTACCCTCTCCAAAGAAATCTCACTGGAGTTAATTTGGCGCAAAAACTGTCTAGTTTTAACATATTTGAAAAGGGTCCAAATCTTGTTGCAAATCTTCAGATGAATGTGATTTATCTGAGGCACATAAATCCCCTATCCTAATCAACCTAGATTGTACCCATTGTCTACCCATCTTATCATAAAAACCAATCAGAAATAGAGAGGAGTGCCACAGAGAAGTATTTCTAATATATCGTCTAATCATCAATTTTTTAACCTTGCTCCCGACTCTCCCGCCAGCGATCACACTCTTAAAAGATACTTTCATGAGGTAATTTAGTTCTGTTTGCCTAAGCAGACAACCCCTTTCTACCTCCCCAAGCGCCAGCTCGTATTTGGTCGATGGGATTGTCCGAGCTCCTTGGTCCTCCCTTTTTCCACTGCTGGGCATAAATGATCCACCTATCTATTGTAGTAGGGCTGCCCCATAGTAAAACACACAGTAGGGAGTAGCCCACCCTCCGCTCTCTCGTGGGAGAATTACAAGTTAAGGGCTTGTCTAATCTTCTTGTACTGCCAAATACAATTTATACTAATAGAATCCAGTTTCCTCATTAAGGCCATATCAATCTCCAGAATAGAGTAAAACAGGTACAACACTTTAGGCAAGACTAATATTTTAAAACATTGCATCTACCGATGATAGATAAGTACAACCCGTTAATACGTCTCAAATCTGTGCTAACCTTACTAATCAATATGTCAAGATTCATTTGGTAAATTGTCGACACATTGGGGCAAATTTTAATCCCAAAATACATTGCAGAATCCGCTATATGGGCATCTATAAATACAATTTTGTCCGTACAAACTATCTGGCTTTTTTCTCTATTCAACAAATAACCTGATCTCTTCCCAAATTCCCCAGAGAATTGTTCGATCTCCACTATTGCATTCGCGGGATCTGGAGTTATTACTGCCACATTGTCTGCATGAGTTAATACCTTAGTGTTATATCCATTAATGATCATAGGCTTTATACCCTGACTTTGTTCAATTTGGACTAAAAACTGGTCTATATATAAAGCAAATAGAGTTGAGGAGCAGGGACAGCCCTGTCTTGTCCCCCTAGTAATAAGTGTTTTGTCTGACTCCTAACCCCTTATTTGAAGTCTGGCATATGGGGTTATATACATTGCTTTTGTGGCCTTAATACATTTTGGGCCTATCCCTTTTTGTTCCATACAATGCTATCGAAATCCCCATGAAACTCTGTTGATTGCTTTCTCTACGTTGAGGAGGATCATAGCCAGCTGGTCACCAGTTGTTTCCACAATATCAAATAAGGTATGGCACTTTTAACATGATCTGTTGTCCCCCTGCCTGGTATAAAACCATGTTGTCATAGTGTGACCAAGGTGGCTATGATCCTCCCCAGATGAACCTCTAACATGTTAGAATAGAGTTTATCAATGAGATTGGCAGATACAATGCTGGACTATCCAGGGGTTTACCCTTTTTAGAAAAAACTACAATGTCTGTTCACTGCCAGCATGGCAGAGCTACCCCATTCTGTTGTAATCCAACAAACAGATCCAATAGCAGTGTTGCTAACTCCATCTGCAAGATCTTGAATAGCTCAAGGGAGATTCAGTAAGGGCCAGCCACCTTCCCTACAGCCAGTGACTGCAGTGCAAATGTAACTTCCTCCGAAGAAATATCTACCTCTAACTCCCTTCCCTTCTTCTCCCATGAAACTGGTAGAACAGGTACTTTCCTGATATAATGGTTGATAGAAGCCCTGGAATACTGAAATGATACTGGTGGTTTCTATAACATATGTACTCTCACCCCATTTTATTTTCTCAATGCTCCTCCTACCTTCTCTTTGTCTTGTATGCAATGCTAAACTTTTTCCAACCATCTCACCATACCCATAACTCTCATATCTATATTCATGAAAGCTTTCAGCTGCCCTCTTAGTATAATAACTATTTATCTCAGCTTTAACTACCATTATTTCAAATAATATATGCCAATCCTCTTGTCCTCTGGAGGTCCTCTCCATATGATTTCATTCCAACTGAGCCTAGTTACTATATAGCCCTTCCATCTTGCTTACTTCCTGTTTCCTAATAAAACTAACAAAGCTAATAATCTAGCCTCTCAACCCTGCCTTAAAAGAATCCCACACCATCTCCCTGCGAGGCACTATACCTCTTGTGCTCAATATACTCTACCACCCATTTCCTAATATGTTCTAAAAGCGCATTATTCAACAGCAGTTTTCTGTCAAAAATTCATTTTGATTGACTCCTTGGACTACCGTGCCCTGAGACTTTCAATATTAATGGGTTGTGGTCTGAGAAGATCTTTGGCTGTTTCCTGAATTCAGCTTTGCCTACCAACCTAGACGAGATCAAAAAAATACTCTAAACAAACAAATTTCCTGTGTGGAGTGGAATAATATGTAAATCCTGTATCTGGGCTCTTCTTATCCTCCCAGATGTCTACCAGCCCCTGGCTATCTGTGGGTGATGGCAGAGTCAAATGAACTCTTGGTTTTCTCCCATGATACAGATTCATTCCTACCTCATGATTTATATTCAAGTCACCATATATTATTAATGGGGCAGACCAGGATGCTAATTCCACCTCCAAGTCTTTAAATATTTTTGAGTCATCCTGGTTAGAACCATAGACTGAAAAGATAGTTACTCCAATTAGTAATTCAACAATTCCCCACCTACACCACTTATCCACCAGTTTCCCTTTTTACAGGCCCCATATTATTTTTAGTAAAAATATCCTAGTACTTTGAGTCGTACATGCAACTAAGTTATAGCCTCTGATTGACAGCAATCCCCTCCTTCCCCAAAGTATATGTGTTTTCTGTTGATATATCACATCAGTTCCCAGGAACCTAAGTATCTCAGCTGTTCTCAGCCATTTACCTTTATTGTTTAATCCCCCTACATTAACTGATTCAATATTAAGCTTACCCATTCGGTATCTGAAACTTTACCCATATGTGAATGCTCAACTCTTTTAACATAATCATTTTCATCCTGTCTTCACTTTGGCTTCCTATTTTTTGCTTACTCTTTGGATTTTCTTCTCATTTCCAACAACCCATCTTTTCTCCTCACCCACACATTCCAGCCAATAATCCCCAAACCTCTACCCCATCCCCTTTGTCACCCCCACATTCCCTCCCCAAGGAACCACCCAGACCCAACATGGTCTCTGGAGATGAGAACAAGCTCTCTAACCAGCCACCCCACCAAAATAGATCATCCAAAAACAATAGAACATTCCTTCTCCATAATGTCAAAATAAACCAAACTGAGTGATTGTAGCCATGAAGAGTAAAATAGAAAAAGAGAAAAAGAAAAAAGAGAGGAAGAACAACACCATAAGAGTAGAAATGGAGGGGACCCCAATCCACACCAACGGGCATCTGGCCCCATTTCACCCTTTGCTCAGTGAGCTACATAGATTCTATAGTGGAACACTCCTCCTCACTTTCTACCCTCTTCCCTTTATTCCAGTTATTAATTTTTTGCATATATTCATTTGCCTTCATCTCAGAAGTGAAAAACCGTGACCTGCCCCCCCGAATTACTTTCAGCCTTGCTGGGTTCATGAGAAATGCCTGTGCCCCTTTATCACAGAGTTGGCTTGATTAACTGTTGCAAGCGCAATGTCCTTTCAACAGTTACATGGCAGTAGTCCAACCATAAAAAAGGAGAAATCCCCAACTTTTCGCTTAGCCTCTGGCCTTTTCAAATATTGCCTGCCTCCGAAGAAAGTTCCCTATATACACAAGGAAAGGCTGTGGCTTTGCCTCTTCCCGGACTGGTTGTTTTTGTACAAAGAGAACACAATGAATCTCTTGGGCCCAATTCCATCCCTCTAGTTCTAGAAATGCCTGGTGAAACATGCCCACCATGTACGTGTAGGCATCTGATCCTTTCTTCCCTTCCAGGATACCAAGCACCCGCCGGATATTACTCCTATGTCAATTTTCCTGATGCTCCAATTTCCACTGAATATCTATTAGTTGAGATTCCTGAGCTTTTACTTGTACACAATTTCCAACTACTACAGACGCAGACGAAGTGAACGCCGAGAGGAAGAAAGCGTGTATTCATTACTTTAGAAGCAGCAAGAGAAATTAGCCGCCAAAAGCGAGACCAGACCGGAACACATGTCAATACCTTTACCCCGAGAACTATCAGAACGGGCAAAGAAGATGACAGTCACATAAACTGTCAGTACGAAAAAGATGTCCCATCAGAATCAGTGACAAGCCCTGACGAAGACCTTACCATTAAGATATAGGTCCAATACACCACAGGTCGGAACGCGTCGGCTAGAAAAAAGCAGAGATTCAGATACGTTTGGGATAAAAATAAGACACTAGCGCCCCCCAAAGAGCAGAAACAATAATCTAGTTACCGCTCTCTCTAGAACTATCTTGTAACAACTTTCTCTGACCCTGCTTAGGACCATAATAAGCAGTGCATGTTGAGGACCAAACAAGTTAGGGTCCCTACTACTTATCAAACCGGATATCTAAGTACTGTAGTGCAATATTTCTCTCATCTGTTTAAAGTACTTTATTTATGTATGTATGATATGCCACAAAGCTATGTGTTAAAAGTGTGAAAAATGTAAAGAATTTCGCACGTTTTATGTAAAGGACATGTGTTTATTAAGATGAAGAAGTGTTCTCCTTGTTTCAAATAATCGTAGAACGTAAGAATTGCATCTAAACTCGCAGTCAATAAATAGGCCTGCTGAGAAAAGAAAAAAAGTGTGATCTATGGTGTCAGAGGTATTCTTGTGTTTAAAAAGCAACCATTGACAGGCTGGAAGAAACCTCCTCCGCAACAATGTTGCATCTCACCTCCTGCTGGCTTTCTGCGATAACACTGTAGCCGCTTTCCAAACAGCTCATACTCTTTTCAAAGGCCTGCTCCAAAATGTTTCTTTACTCCTTCTCAGATTCTACAGCTTGGCCGGTGTCTGGTCAGAAAGCTGCCATACGGCCACATTAGGCGGTACCCATCATGCTTCCACATCTTCCTACGTTCACATTATTAGTATAGTGTTCATGGTTTATATATCTTCAATAAAAACTACTTACCCCCAAAAAATCATAAAGGTTTTTTAACGGATTAGCAAAGTTAGAAACTCAAATCATCAGTATTAGTTGTAATCAATGATAAATATATGAATGCAATAGTCAATTTAATAATTTGATGCAATTCAAAGTCAATAAATCAAAAACAACCTATTATAAAGTAGTCTCAATACAAAAGTTTCACCATTTAATTCCTCCCATATAGAGAGAGTCCTACTCTGCTAAGCCAGGGAAAATAAGCTTCTGTAAGCAAGTGGAAACTCTTGTCTACATTGCAGTATTTTAAATGACACATTTAAAAAACTCACAGCATCTATAAATGATTCTTATATGAAGAACCACTCCTGTCAATGCATAAGCAGATACAACAACTTTATTATTTTACTCAAGTACTCAAGGAACTCACTCCAAGCTTCCTTCAAACTTACAGTTATCTTTAACATAGAGAGATACACTTGATTCAGGCAGTACTCTGCAGGTTCTTGTTAGTGCATTTCACAAAGATTGTGCAATGAAAATAATTCCACAAGGGGATAGAAAACAAAGGATACATCGCTTAAGGCTGCTGTTTAAGTGTTTTCCTGAACTAAAGAAAGATACACAACATGGACAAAATGGACTTTAACCATTTTAAATTGTGGCCTTAATTGCTATGGTCAAGGTATAAGTGAACATTTTTTGCATATTTCATGTAAGTATGCATATTAAAATAAAATATTTACCTAGAAGAAAAAAAAATCTTCATCAGTGGCAGAATGAGTTCATTTGCTAGAGAATTCCAGATCCAAGACTGAGAGTCAGATGTACGAGCAAGGAATTTGCGACTCGCAAATTGCGTCGCAAGAGCAACTCGCAATTTGCGAGTCGCAAATGGGATATACTACAGTGTCTGCGACACCGATTATGATTCACAATGGGGTCACAAATTGCATGCCACATGCATATTTAGGAGTCACTCGTAATTTGCAACCCCATTTAGAATGGCGGGCCCTCCCAGGTATGGTGACCTGCTGGGCTCAGCAGACCTCCATGTCTGGGACTGCTTTTAAATGAAGCAGTTTTTTTTAATGCAGCCCATTTTCCACAAAATGGAACGTTTTCATTCATTATTTTGAGGGCAGGTAGTGCTCCCTGGAACCAAAAAGTCAATATACAAATATGGCAAGTGTTAGAAATGGCTCATGGCTATGTGTTGGTAATTGAGCTTGATCATCAATTTTATTTTTAAATCACAACTACGGTAATGTTACTACTTTGATATACCCACCCAGAGGGAATTACTTTTCTTTCATTGTTTTGAAATGTATCATCATATTTTTTTTAAACTTTCTCATTTTGAAGATGATTTAGGAAATTGGCTTTCACCAGCAGTTGGCCTGGTATTCTCTTGGACGAGTTTACAACAGCAAAATGAGATTCCACCCTTGAAAAAAAGACGAACCCTCTGCTAGAGAAAAATGGATTTTCTTGTAAAACCCTCACCCACCACAGTTACCCCTTGGTGGCATGTTCATCGCCGGATCCATCCTGTTCCGCTGCGGAGTGAGCGTGATGCATCCTACGGACAACTTGGGAGCACTTTAGGTGAATATACAATGATACAGGACATGGTGTTAAGAGAGGAGTGGGGTTTGTTTGTGCTGGAGTGTATTTAACAAATACCTGGTTAATCGGTGTGTCCTATTTGTTCTGACCTCAAGTCTGTATGATTAAAAAGGGGAAGATTAGGAAACTAAGTTATCATGTACGTAATTTCCTAAAAGGTCAAAATATTTCAAGCCGTTCCCCTGTTCGCTTTTCATCAGGACCTATGGAACTAAACTCCCTGGTACCACTCCTGTAGCATCACAATGGATGCTAACTCATTGCATGCTAGTATACCACCTGTCTGGAGATCGCTGTCTCTGTGTATGTGAAATGTTTTAATATCTCATCATGGTTTCATAGGAGAGGGAAGAGGGGGGAGGGAAGCCTGTAGTCACACTCACTCCAAGGTTTCTCCTCTGATCAGTAACCTTTTTGGTCGACCGCCTGGAACTCAATCGAGTAAAATGTTATCTGGCTCAACTTCAGGAAACAAACCTCAATAAATAAAACAAAAAATGTGAGTTTCCATGTGTGATTGCTGTCCTTTTCTATCCCGCTGTTAACAAAAGGAGCACTCAGTCTAATGGGAAATAAACCTAAAAATTCACATTTTGGCTATTGTCCAATAGAAGGGTTATTGAACATTGCTACAAATACATTAGTATTTCAGTCTTAGTTTGTGCAAAAATTGATATTATATTGACTGCATTACATCATCCAATCAGGAAGTTAAAAAACATGGATTATTATTGTCCTAGTGGATATATGCTGGATCCCTCAGTTCTTTCGCATAGTCTTTTGAAGAATCTTCCATAATATATTGAACAAAACACTCTTGATGCCATTAAATCAATTATATGTGGAAGCATGGTTTCATACTCAGACTATAGGTACATTTTGGAAATAAGCAGAAACATATATAATCCATGAGAGCAATATCATGGTGCTTTTTCAGTCTAAGACCTCTGCAGAGGTTTACTGCATTTTCGAAATAAAAACGCAATTACTTGGTGACTAATTGAACATGGCTAGTGGCACTCAAACTTCTATCAGTGAGTCATGTTGCCCATGATCACACCATTACGTTTTTGTCTGAGTATTTGAAAGCCTCACAGAGTTGCTCAAGCAATTTCTGGCATTTATGACAGTGCTCCCTTGTGCATCACTAATGGTGAAGAAAATACCAAAAAATACAAACATCATTTTTCTATTCACTTAAAGGTAAGTTCTCACTTTCATGAGATTCTTTTACAATAGTCAGATAATTCCATCACCTCTAAAAAACATAATGGTGCCCTATATTCATTTTCAAAGGTGATTGCCACACACAAGATGGTATAAAAGATAAAGGTTATGTTTCTTTCATAAACCCTGTTACATTAATGTTAGACAATTGCAAATCTAACATTATGGCTGTCATGAAGCTAGTGTTCTTACATAAAGAATAGATCTTGCAACCCCATTTCTTTGTTATTCTCTTAGCTGTTCAGACCCCATGTCTTGGTCTGGAGCTGATAAGATGCCCTCTGGTGCTCAGGGGAAAGTCAACCTTTTGTGTCTTTCACAGCAGCGTCAGTACTAGCTAATTGGGATGGACGCACACTCTGGCTTGACTGATCTACGGGGGCCTATTGTCCATTCTGTTTCCCTGTTCTCAGCTGAAGCCCACGGTCTTACCTCACAGGGTATGGAACGTCTTCCTTACACCATTTTGTTTAGCAGCTGACATCTCATATAGGGAGGGCAAACAGGTGAATCTCTTTCTGCATTTCAATATTGCTGGCAACTGCGACACCTAGGGCCTCAATATAAGTGCCCTGGAAATCCCATGAACCAGATACATAGTTACCTTCGCATCAGAATTAAAAGGTCAGTTGAAACATCATATGCCTAGTGCATTGAAAAAAAATCCCTATGGCTTTGAGCAGCTGAAATGTCTGTGGAAGGAAGAGGAATCACTAAGGAAATCAGATAAAGATTTATAGTTTTCCTTGATCATTCCTAATTTCTCAGGGACTTCTTAAAGAATTATCAGGGCTTAACACAGAATCCATATTGGTCCTTCTCCTCTAGAGTCAATGGGACAATCACTATAATTAACTTGAGGTTGTAGAATGAATCCCTTACCCCAGAATACAGGTGAGGAACATTTCTGGAATAAGGCTATAGGGACAAATCTTATTTCTTAACACATGTCACAATAGGTGTATTCTGCTTCTCCACTGTCTTCATTCATCATGGTAGAAAAACAATTCCAGTGAATCTGAGGAAGCGTTAATAAAGGGTACTAATTGAAAGTGAGCTATTTGTTCTGCAGCATGTCAAAATGCTTCATGATTTTTCATCTTTATTATGCTCTATGCCCCTTGCACCAGTTCCCTTTCTTTTTTCTTGGTGTCTGTTTCATGAACGTTGTGTGACCTGTTACTGTGCATTTTGCAACTTGTATTTTATGGATACAAATGTTTTTAATCTTTGTTTTGCTTATTACTTCAATTGTTTACCTGCTGTTGGTGTGCCCCTGCTACCTTTCTTCAGGAACAGTTTGCTCCACCTTACCCATATCTCTAATTGATTGTACATTTAGATATATACAAAACTCTTGCTATTAGCATTTTAAATGCTGTGATTTATTTTGTTCACACATGTTCATTGAAACTGATCAACCTGTATTTATGAAAAATATGTTTGAGTCTGATATGTTTGTAGATGTTTGCCATCACTTTCCTTCTTAACAAGGAAAAAAGCAGTTGATTATCATAGATACCTGTGTAGTACCCTGATTGGATACTATTTTGGACGATCTCTAAAAATGTGCCAACTGGCAAGCACTTCCTGGACTGTTCAAATGTTCCCCTATCTTAACAGTAGTAGATGTACAGGACAGGGTATTCACTTTCCCTATATTTTCAGTTTTAAATTGTTTTACTGGTTGATTGGGAGGTGGGCCCTGGTCATACAACAACCGCAATCCTTGTCAGGGTCAGGCACGAGCAAACCCTATATTAAACTGTGCTCAAACCGTTGGTAGCTTGGCACAGAGTAGTCAGGGTCAACGTAGAGGCAATGTGTAAAGTATCTGTGCAACACTTCAAACAGTAAAACTGTGAAAACACCACACAAAAATATCCCACTCCAGGTTTGAAAAATAGAGATGAAATGAATAAATTAAACAAGAACAAAATGCCAAAACTCCAATCAATAGAACCACAGTTATGGATTTGTAAAGAATAAAGTGTAAAATAAATCCTAAATGCATTCAGTACCAACTGTCTGGTCATGCTAGACTGGGTCAAAGTAAAACGTTCAGGCTGACCGCGATGGAGCATTTGTCCAATACAGATCCAGGTTAGTCTTGCTGAAGTTTTAACTTCTCAAGTTTTAACGCAAGAGTCCTGTTTGCATTGGAGAGGGTCACAGGCAGCAAGGACAGCATATTGCAGGCAGATGTTGGCGCAAAGAGCAGATCAGGCATCGTGGATAGGCTGTCTGGTGCTTCGCATTGGTGGTCCGCCACGAGCAGTCAATGCTGTGGTGCTGGTGGTGGCTTGTGCTGATTTTCAACGCTAACAGCTTGGTCTCTGTGAGAATTGTCCTGTTTGTGGTCACAAAGAGCCCAAAATCTTTATTTAGGAGCCTGTAAGCCACATCGAGGGTTCAGGACATGAGAGGCACCACTTGACAGTCAGGAACTTGCTCCAGCTGGTTAGGAAGGCTTTTATATCCCTGACGGTCACATCACTAGGCCAGCAGACTAACCCTTGTGGTCATTATGGAGTCCTGGGTTCAAGATCAAGTTGCAGGTGTACATTTCTTCTTCCCCAGGCAAGAAAGCAGCTGCCAGGAGGTCAGCAGGGCAGCAGTATCTTTAGATCAGCAGTCCTTGAGAGTGTCAGTCCTTGTAGCAGTAAAGCAGTCCTTCTTCCTGGCAGAGTATTGACAGGTCCAGAAGTGCACTAAAGAGTTAGTGACTGATGTCCTTATTTTGTAAAACGTTATGTCTTTGAAGTGGGGAGAAGCTTCTAGAGGTATGCCTTTGAAGTGCACATATGCCCTGCCTTCCCTGCCGTGGCTTCAGACTAACTACAGGGGGTATGCAGCCCTTGTGTGGAGGCAGGAAAAAGCCTTTTCAAGTGTAAGTGGCGATGGGCCCAGCTCCTCCCAGCCACCCTGCCAGTGATGGCCCATTCAGTCACACCTAAGCACCCCATTGTGTGTGACTGTCTAGGAGGAATACATAAAAAACAATTGTTAGCTACACCCAGCAATGTGACCCAGAGAAAGGCTGCATGCACCACATAGCCAAGACAAGAAAATACCAACTTTCTAAAAGTGACATTTTCAGAATTGCACTTTACAATCCGACTTCACCATAAGTTAGGATTTTATATTGTGATTCCAGAGACACTAAATATGAACTGGCTATCTTTTCCCATTTGAAAATTACACTTATAAAATGCAATAAAGCAACCCCAATGTTTTTCTATGGGAGAAATATGCCTTAGAGTAATCAAAACTAATGTAGGAATTTTTCACTACAAGGACATGAAAACTTAAAATGACATGCCCTTCTTTTTACATACATTGCACCTTGGCCTCTGGGCTGCCCAGGGTCTACACGAGGGTGCCTATATGCATTCAAAAGGAAGGTTTGGGCTTGACAAAAGGTTTATTTTGCCAGGCCAAAATGGCAGTTTAAACTGCACACACAGGCTCTGTAATGGCAGGCCTGAGACATGTTTAAATTGCTACTTAAATGGGTGCTTAAATCAGTGCTGCAGGTTCACTAACGAAAGAAACAATTGATGGACGGAATGCTGGACAATGCAAACATTCACCCCCAGTCACAAGGATCTGGGCTACATCCATCATTCTTTTGCTCACCACACCACCCCAGTTAGGACCCAGTCATATGCAAATCAGCAAGGTCCTCCCTGGACTGGTAACAAGCATCCTGGGATCGGTTTCAGGGCATCACCCTTCAACAGCCAGGCAAGCTTGAATCCAGTGAGTGAGCACGGAACCCACTAGCAGCATTTATTTTAAAGGCCCTGGGTTCATGTAGTGCCACATTACTATGAACTTATAAAAACAAAATATGCCAATTGGGTATAAGCCATTGTTACCATGTTTTAGAGAAAGAACACAAGTCCTTTAGCACTGATTAGCAGCGGTAAAGTGCACAGAGTCCTACGGCCAGCAAAAATTAAGTCAGCAAAAACAGTATGTCTGAAGGCAAAAAGTTAGGGGGAATCCACACCAAGAATGACAGGTCTAAGAGCATTTATATTCTCACAAACATTATCCAACACTCGCTACAAATGTTATAAAAAAGATCGTAAGTGGGGCACATGGCCAAGTCAGTTACCAAAGGTTTTATGCTGTTTGCTCCGTTGCCTAGTCCCTCCCTAAGAGATCCACCCGCCCAAACCTGACGTGGCCTTCGGAGGCCCAGTGGGGACAGGGCCCACAGGTGAGCCTAAAGATGAGACTGCAGCGTGGCCGATAATAACTGCCACTGCTTCCACTATTTCATTGCCCAGCTTACCGGAACACTCCTGAAGTGTGACTGGCCGGCTGAGTGGTGGGCCCCGGGCGTGCTAATTGCATCTGGGATTGCCGACGGTCCTTTACTATCTGGGAGCTCTCCCCCAGAGCTCGATTCATGAGGTGCCACTGCTGAGACCACCTGTGCCCTAGAGGCGATGACTGGGACTGCCGATTACTGCAGCGGCTGGCTGGACTGGAGAATGCATGACAGACCGGATGATGCATCTTGGCCTACCGACCCGGCTTGCATCCCTCACTCAGTGCCATTTCAGTGGTAAGGAGAGGGGGCTGCTGTACATGCGGCGAGTGAGGCTGGGAGCTGTTCACTGTACATCGCCGACTGTCTCTGTTCTACCCTGCCCGCTCATGCCAGATGTGGGGTCAGATGTGACGGACCTCTGCCCTGTTGCTCAAACCTGCCTGATCTTTCCTCCTGGCATCTCAATCTCCTACCTCCTGTATGTTCCTGCCCCAGGCAGATGAGAAGTGCCCTCATATATTTACACCACTCATGTGGGCAGGCAGCTGGATTGGAGTGTGGCTGCCATTTCTGGGAAGCTCCCCCACTCGTTGCTAGCTGACAGTCTATATGAATGCCATTTCATCCTAATGCCCTACACGGCTCCCACATCCTCACTGCACTGCTGAGCATTTTCTTCGTAGTGGCCATGCCACACCGGCCAGATGAGCTGATTGCATAAATTACGCTTACACTGAGTTTTTTTTGCCATCAAATATTGTCACTGTCACTACTGCCTCCATCCTCCTGGGCTGGTTGCTCCTCCTCTGGCACTGCACCCTAAGCTTTTTCTACTCATGCTACTGTGTGTTGCAGCTGATTCCATCGTCCTAGTCCTAGTGTGTAGGACTTGGCCCTTTTTCCCTCATTTGTTTTCGTTTTTAGTGTTGATGCAGATTCAGGGAGCCATTTTAGCTACCCCTGAAACTTCTGTCTGAGGGCCTGGAGCACAAAATGGTGGCCACCTGTGACATCACCCGCATCCACTGGAACCTACTAGCACCTTCCAGAACATTCCAGAACTCTGTGACCGTTGGAGGCGGTTTAGAATGTTGGGAAGCTAAGACAGAGAGTTGGCAGTTGGAGCTGGCAGTTGGCACCTGACTGGTGAAGAGTGAGCAGGAGGAACTTGAAGGAGGAAGGAGTGAAGCAGCAGGGGTGGAAACTTGTGCCTGGAGTGGGGTCCATAAACCCACCCGTGATACTAGTCCCTACTGACGGAGCCCAGCCTGGAGCCCTGTGTGGGAAGAAGTACGAAGAACCATCTTAAGGACCTGGACAGCAGGAACAGGCCTTAGAAACCCAGAACAGCAAGATCCTGACCTGGATACTGGTTTCCCTGGAGCCGGACGTCGAGTAGCCTGGATACCTGGTGCCTGAGGTGGAGAAGCGGCGCTGACTGGAGAAGCAGACGTCGTGCCCAGAGCCGCCAGAGATCGTGAGAGGGCGCCGACGGAGGTCGTGGAGAGTACCAGAGGTCGAGGAGGAAGTTAACCAAGGTCGAGTGAGCGGCGTCATCGGAGGAGTGAAGTCCGCCCTCCGGAGTCGTCGGAGACCGAGGTGAAGGGTGCCGGAGGTCGGGAGTGAGGATCGCACTCCGGAGTCGCCGGAAACCTAAGGAGAGGAGCACTGGAGGTCGGGAGTGAGGATCGCACTCCGGAGTCGCCGGAAGTCGACATCGAGGCCAGGCCGGCCGACGTCATCGAAGCCGAGAGCGCCATCGGACCGGAGCCGCCCGAAGTCGACATCGAGTAAAGACTGCCCGACGCCTTCGAATCGGAGGTCGAGATCGAGCCGAGGCCGCCGACATCGAACCGGAGTCGCCTACCGGCGTCGTCAGGAACTGACATTGTGCCGAGGCCGCCGACGTCGAACCGGATCCGCCTCACGGCGTCGACACGACTCCAGCGGCGTCGGAACATCAGAAAAAGGGCAGTAAGTGGAATAGAGGGCGCCAAAGGCCCTGTGGAATCCTAAGAGACTACTCTAGGGGTTAGAGAGGTGCTGGAACCAGCTGGACTGTGCCAGGGGTGAGCTGAGACTACTTTGAAGGGGTTGTGTAGAGTGAGAGAGCCAGGTCTCTGGTATTTCCCCCTTGTTCTACCTCAGTTTAGGCCTCAGCCTTGTCCAAGCCAGGGATAGACACCCTCAAGCCTTCCACATCCCCACAAGCTGTGCCTGGGCCAAATTAGCCCATAGTAATCTCAACTGTGATCTGATTATATGAGTGTCACTGTATGCTTTTAAATATTTATTGGGGGCACTGTATTTATTGTGTTTAACCTATTTATTGCTTCACTATATTTATTGGTCCACAGTACTTGTTGATGCACAATATTTATTGGTTACAGTATTTATTGCCTCAGAATATTCAATTGCCTGTATTAACTGCACTTGTATTTATGTCCTTAGTATTTATGATCGCCCCTATTTATTGAATCATTAAGCCAGTATTTATTTGACCTGCACTATTTAAGAAGCCTTGTACATTGTGATTGTCTTATTTATTTTTCCAATCAGCAACTAAGAGAAAAAGATAAAGAAAGATATTTTCATAAATTTTTACGGTGTAGAGTCGTTTTTGGAACGGATGCACGCATGGTTATTGTATGGGTATAATGTATGCTTAGCACGGTGCCTGTTTCCTGACCACTCGAGCCAAGCTACCACAGTGTGTCCCGGAAAGACCCCGTTACCACCAACCTCTTCAGGCGTGGGAGTGGGGGATTTCCAACATAATTGGTGTTCAGTGGTGGGATAGAGCTGTGCCTACGTATACTCAACAATAATTGTGGGTAGTCCATAGGCCTACACCGGGAGTTTTCTCAAAGCGGCCTTCCTAATTGTGGGTTTTTGATTTTTTCCAAATTTACTCTAGTGGTGGGAGGAGGTATTATTAAAGGTACCCCCCTGCATTGTTACTGCACAAAACCTGTCCTCTAACCTGAGTGGGCGAGATGGAGTTTGTACTAGAAAATCTAGAAACGTACACTGTGGCCCAACTCAGGGAGTTTTGCCAGCGGGAGGGGGTGTATTGTCCCCCAGGAGCAAAGAAGGGTGCTCTCCAAACCAGCTTAAGGGCTTGGGGGGAGGCACGCCGAGAAAGCAAGGCTGAGGAGGAAGACAGGGATGGAGAGCCTGACCCCGAGGTGGCTGAGATGTACCAACCTGAGGTGGGGAACCTGTCAGCAGGGCCCAGGACACTTTCTAGGGTGGGCAGCCGTGCCTCTAGCGGTGGCTTATCTGAAGTGGAGTTAGCAGACCGGAGGGAGAAAAGACAGCTCACATGGGACTTAGCAAGGCTGGAGAAGGAGAAGGAGGAACAGAGAATGGCTCATGAGAAGGAGCAGGAGGAACAGAGGATGGCTCATGAATTAAGGCTGAAAGAGATAGATCTTCAGATCCTAAGAATCGGGGCACATACTGTTCCTAATGGTGGCAGCATACCAGAAGCTTCACAGGAGCTAGAAGTTTATTTACCCCAGGATGACATCACCAGGGTGTCTGAGGAGGCATTGGGGTGGGAACCTGAAGGGGGTAGTGCAGGGATCTCCCAACCCAGCGAGGTGAGAGAAGTGGCAGATAGCCCAGCTAGGTCCCAGGGAGAGAGGGTTGTAGGGCCTCACGACCTATCTGTAGGAAGGCGTGAGACGGGGAGGTGTCCCGAGGTGCCCCAACCGAAGTCTCAGGGCCTGGAGAGTTCCGCAAGGGAGCCCCAGGTTGGGAGCCTAGGCTGTCCCGATGTGCCCTCCAGTGCAGGGGAGCCCCTAGTGTCAGGAGGACCCAGGGCGACTGTAACCAGCGCGCCTGAGGTTCTGGGGTTGGCCCAGTTTCAGGGTTTAGGTCCTGGGCTGGGATGCCAGGCTCAGGGGTTGCCTGACCTGGCGGGTGGGGCCTCGGTTAACCGGGTCCCCCCGAAATGGACTTCCAGGGGTACTTTTCCCGTTAGGAGGGTGCTGAAGTCTGGAAGGGGGTGCAGAGGGAGGAAGGTCTCGCCTCGGGCACCGACTCAGCCTAAGGGTTTAGACCCTAGGTTGAAGGATCAGTTGAGGGGTCAAGGCCCTAGACTAAGGAGGAAGTGTTGGTCTGAGGGTGCCTCGCAGGGTAGGGTGAGGAACCCCAGAAGGAGAGTTAGGGGGAGGAGAGCCTCGCCCCTGAAGGCTGGTCAGCCTAAGGTTGTGAACCCCAGGAGGAAGGACCAGAGGCAGTTTAGGACTGCAAGGAGGAGGACCGGAGTGGTCAACGGGCACTACAGGCCTGGGGCTACTGCCCCCCACTCCGCGAGATCACCCGGGCCAGAGACATCTGGACGGCCCAGGGGCCGGTCCTGGCCACAACTAGCTAGGGAGCCCCAGTGGGGTGGTTTTGTTGGTCCAGGGAGGTTTGTTAGGGAACCATTGGGTTCCAGAGCGGAGGAGAACTTGCGGGAGCTCCTGCCGTTGCGGGCCGGCGTCCACCTTTTCTCGCCCCAAGCAGGGAAGACCATCAAGGCATTGATCGGTCTACCCTGGCTTTTGGCTGGAAGGGGGTTATGTAGGACTTGGCCCTTTTTCCCTCATTTGTTTTCGTTTTTAGTGTTGATGCAGATTCAGGGAGCCATTTTAGCTACCCCTGAAACTTCTGTCTGAGGGCCTGAAGCACAAAATGGTGGCCACCTGTGACATCACCCGCATCCACTGGAACCTACTAGCACCTTCCAGAACATTCCAGAACTCTGTGACCGTTGGAGGCGGTTTAGAATGTTGGAAAGCTAAGACAGAGAGTTGGCAGTTGGAGCTGGCAGTTGGCACCTGACTGGTGAAGAGTGAGCAGGAGGAACTTGAAGGAGGAAGGAGTGAAGCAGCAGGGGTGGAAACTTGTGCCTGGAGTGGGGTCCATAAACCCACCCGTGATACTAGTCCCTACTGACGGAGCCCAGCCTGGAGCCCTGTGTGGGAAGGAGTACGAAGAACCATCTTAAGGACCTGGACAGCAGGAACAGGCCTTAGAAACCCAGAACAGCAAGATCCTGATCTGGATACTGGTTTCCCTGGAGCCGGACGTCGAGTAGCCTGGATACCTGGTGCCTGAGGTGGAGAAGCGGCACTGACTGGAGAAGCAGACGTCGTGCCCAGAGCCGCCAGAGATCGTGAGAGGGCGCCGACAGAGGTCGTGGAGAGTACCAGAGGTCGAGGAGGAAGTTAACCAAGGTCGAGTGAGCGGCGTCATCGGAGGAGTGAAGTCCGCCCTCCGGAGTCGTCGGAGACCGAGGTGAAGGGTGCCGGAGGTCGGGAGTGAGGATCGCACTCCGGAGTCGCCGGAAACCTAAGGAGAGGAGCACTGGAGGTCGGGAGTGAGGATCGCACTCCGGAGTCGCCGGAAACCTGAGGAAAGGAGCACCGGAGGTCGGGAGTGAGGATCGCACTCCGGAGTCGCCGGAAGTCGACATCGAGGCCAGGCCGGCCGACGTCATCGAAGCCGAGAGCGCCATCGGACCGGAGCCGCCCGAAGTCGACATCGAGTAAAGACTACCCGACGCCTTCGAATCGGAGGTCGAGATCGAGCCGAGGCCGCCGACATCGAACCGGAGTCGCCTACCGGCGTCGTCAGGAACTGACATTGTGCCGAGGCCGCCGACGTCGAACCGGATCCGCCTCACGGCGTCGACACGACTCCAGCGGCGTCGGAACATCAGAAAAAGGGCAGTAAGTGGAATAGAGGGCGCCAAAGGCCCTGTGGAATCCTAAGAGACTACTCTAGGGGTTAGAGAGGTGCTGGAACCAGCTGGACTGTGCCAGGGGTGAGCTGAGACTACTTTGAAGGGGTTGTGTAGAGTGAGAGAGCCAGGTCTCTGGTATTTCCCCCTTGTTCTACCTCAGTTTAGGCCTCAGCCTTGTCCAAGCCAGGGAATAGACACCCTCAAGCCTTCCACATCCCCACAAGCTGTGCCTGGGCCAAATTAGCCCATAGTAATCTCAACTGTGATCTGATTATATGAGTGTCACTGTATGCTTTTAAATATTTATGGGGGGCACTGTATTTATTGTGTTTAACCTATTTATTGCTTCACTATATTTATTGGTCCACAGTACTTGTTGATGCACAATATTTATTGGTTACAGTATTTATTGCCTCAGAATATTCAATTGCCTGTATTAACTGCACTTGTATTTATGTCCTTAGTATTTATGATCGCCCCTATTTATTGAATCATTAAGCCAGTATTTATTTGACCTGCACTATTTAAGAAGCCTTGTACATTGTGATTGTCTTATTTATTTTTCCAATCAGCAACTAAGAGAAAAAGATAAAGAAAGATATTTTCATAAATTTTTACGGTGTAGAGTCGTTTTTGGAACGGATGCACGCATGGTTATTGTATGGGTATAATGTATGCTTAGCACGGTGCCTGTTTCCTGACCACTCGAGCCAAGCTACCACAGTGTGTCCCGGAAAGACCCCGTTACCACCAACCTCTTCAGGCGTGGGAGTGGGGGATTTCCAACATAATTGGTGTTCAGTGGTGGGATAGAGCTGTGCCTACGTATACTCAACAATAACTGTGGGTAGTCCATAGGCCTACACCGGGAGTTTTCTCAAAGCGGCCTTCCTAATTGTGGGTTTTGTTTTTTCCAAATTTACTCTGGTGGTGGGAGGAGGTATTATTAAAGGTACCCCCCTGCATTGTTACTGCACAAAACCTGTCCTCTAACCTGAGTGGGCAAGATGGAGTTTGTACTAGAAAATCTAGAAACGTACACTGTGGCCCAACTCAGGGAGTTTTGCCAGCGGGAGGGGGTGTACTGTCCCCCAGGAGCAAAGAAGGGTGCACTCCAAACCAGCTTAAGGGCTTGGGGGGAGGCACGCCGAGAAAGCAAGGCTGAGGAGGAAGACAGGGATGGAGAGCCTGACCCCGAGGGGGCTGAGATGTACCAACCTGAGGTGGGGAACCTGTCAGCGGGGCCCAGGACACTTTCTAGGAAGGGCAGCAGTGCCTCTAGCGGTGGCTTGTCTAAAGTGGAGTTAACAGACCGGAGGGAGAAAAGACAGCTCACATGGGACTTAGCAAGGCTGGAGAAAGAGATGGAGGAGAGAAGGATGGCGCACGAGCTTCGGATGAAGGAGTTGAAGCTGCGTGCCCTCCAGATGAGTGTGTCCAGCGAGGACACTGGTGGCAGCATACCGGAAGCTCCACAGGAGCTAGAAGTTTATTTACCCCAGGATGACATCACCAGGGTGTCTGAGGAGGCATTGGGGTGGGAACCTGAAGGGGGTAGTGCAGGGATCTCCCAACCCAGCGAGGTGGGAGAAGTGGCAGATAGCCCAGCTAGGTCCCAGGGAGAGAGGGTTGTAGGGCCTCACGACCTATCTGTAGGAAGGCGTGAGACGGGGAGGTGTCCCGAGGTGCCCCAACCGAAGTCTCAGGGCCTGGAGAGTTCCGCAAGGGAG
This sequence comes from Triturus cristatus, assembly GCF_964204655.1. Classification (NCBI taxonomy): domain Eukaryota; kingdom Metazoa; phylum Chordata; class Amphibia; order Caudata; family Salamandridae; genus Triturus; species Triturus cristatus. Next base: position 80,237,571 of record NC_140588.1, read on the forward strand.
CCCCAGGTTGGGAGCCTAGGCTGTCCCGATGTGCCCTCCAGTGCAGGGGAGCCCCTAGTGTCAGGAGGACCCAGGGCGACTGTAACCAGCGCGCCTGAGGTTCTGGGGTTGGCCCAGTTTCAGGGTTTAGGTCCTGGGCTGGGATGCCAGGCTCAGGGGTTGCCTGACCTGGCGGGTGGGGCCTCGGTTAACCGGGTCCCCCCGAAATTGACTTCCAGGGGTACTTTTCCCGTTAGGAGGGTGCTGAAATCTGGAAGGGGGTGCAGAGGGAGGAAGGTCTCGCCTCGGGCACCGACTCAGCCTAAGGGTTTAGACCCTAGGTTGAAGGATCAGTTGAGGGGTCAAGGCCCTAGACTAAGGAGGAAGCGGTGGTCTGAGGGTGCCTCGCAGGGTAGGATGAGGAACCCCAGAAGGAGAGTTAGGGGGAGGAGAGCCTCGCCCCTGAAGGCTGGTCAGCCTAAGGGTGTGAACCCCAGGAGGAAGGACCAGAGGCAGTTTAGGACTGCAAGGAGGAGGACCGGAGTGGTCAACGGGCACTACAGGCCTGGGGCTACTGCCCCCCACTCCGCGAGATCACCCGGGCCCGAGACATCTGGACGGCCCAGGGGCCGGTCCTGGCCACAACTAGCTAGGGAGCCCCAGTGGGGTGGTTTTGTTGGTCCAGGGAGGTTTGTTAGGGAACCATTGGGTTCCAGAGCGGAGGAGAACTTGCGGGAGCTCCTGCCGTTGCGGGCCGGCGTCCACCTTTTCTCGCCCCAAGCAGGGAAGACCATCAAGGCATTGATCGGTCTACCCTGGCTTTTGGCTGGAAGGGGGTTATGTAGGACTTGGCCCTTTTTCCCTCCTTTGTTTTCGTTTTTAGGGTTGATGCAGATTCAGGGAGCCATTTTAGCTACCCCTGAAACTTCTGTCTGAGGGCCTGGAGCACAAAATGGTGGCCACCTGTGACATCACCCGCATCCACTGGAACCTACTAGCACCTTCCAGAACATTCCAGAACTCTGTGACCGTTGGAGGCGGTTTAGAATGTTGGGAAGCTAAGACAGAGAGTTGGCAGTTGGAGCTGGCAGTTGGCACCTGACTGGTGAAGAGTGAGCAGGAGGAACTTGAAGGAGGAAGGAGTGAAGCAGCAGGGGTGGAAACTTGTGCCTGGAGTGGGGTCCATAAACCCACCCGTGATACTAGTCCCTACTGACGGAGCCCAGCCTGGAGCCCTGTGTGGGAAGAAGTACGAAGAACCATCTTAAGGACCTGGACAGCAGGAACAGGCCTTAGAAGTCAAGAAAGCAAGATCCTGACCTGGATACTGGTTTCCCTGGAGCCGGACGTCGAGTAGCCTGGATACCTGGAGCCTGAGGTGGAGAAGCGGCGCTGACTGGAAAAGCAGACGTCGTGCACAGAGCCGCCAGAGATCGTGAGGGGGCGCCGACGGAGGACGTGAGGTGTACCAGAGGTCGAGGAGGAAGTTAACCAAGGTCGAGTGAGCGGTGTCGACGGGGGAGTGAAGTCCGCCCTCCGGAGTCGCCGGAGACCGAGGTGAAGTGTACCGGAGGTCGGGAGTGAGGATCGCACTCCGGAGTCGCCGGAACCGGAGAGAATCGTGCCGGAGGTCGGGAGTGAGGATCGCACTCCGGAGTCGCCGGAAACCTGAGGAAAGGAGCACCGGAGGTCGGGAGTGAGGATCGCACTCCGGAGTCGCCGGAAGTCGACATCGAGGCCAGGCCGGCCGACGTCATCGAAGCCGAGAGCGCCATCGGACCGGAGCCGCCCGAAGTCGACATCGAGTAAAGACTGCCCGACGCCTTCGAATCGGAGGTCGAGATCGAGCCGAGGCCGCCGACATCGAACCGGAGCCGCCTACCGGCGTCGTCAGGAACTGACATTGTGCCGAGGCCGCCGACGTCGAACCGGATCCGCCTCACGGCGTCGACACGACTCCAGCGGCGTCGGAACATCAGAAAAAGGGCAGTAAGTGGAATAGAGGGCGCCAAAGGCCCTGTGGAATCCTAAGAGACTACTCTAGGGGCTAGAGAGGTGCTGGAACCAGCTGGACTGTGCCAGGGGTGAGCTGAGACTACTTGGAAGGGGTTGTGTAGAGTGAGAGAGCCAGGTCTCTGGTATTTCCTCCTTGTTCTACCTCAGTTTAGGCCTCAGCCTTGTCCAAGCCAGGGAATAGACACCCTCAAGCCTTCCACACCCCCACAAGCTGTGCCTGGGCCAAATTAGCCCATAGTAATCTCAACTGTGATCTGATTATATGAGTGTCACTGTATGCTTTTAAATATTTATTGGGGGCACTGTATTTATTGTGTTTAACCTATTTATTGCTTCACTATATTTATTGGTCCACAGTACTTGTTGATGCACAATATTTATTGGTTACAGTATTTATTGCCTCAGATTATTCAATTGCCTGTATTAACTGCACTTGTATTTATGTCCTTAGTATTTATGATCGCCCCTATTTATTGAATCATTAAGCCAGTATTTATTTGACCTGCACTATTTAAGAAGCCTTGTACATTGTGATTGTCTTATTTATTTTTCCAATCAGCAACTAAGAGAAAAAGATAAAGAAAGATATTTTCATAAATTTTTACGGTGTAGAGTCGTTTTTGGAACGGATGCACGCATGGTTATTGTATGGGTATAATGTATGCTTAGCACGGTGCCTGTTTCCTGACCACTCGAGCCAAGCTACCACAGTGTGTACGGGAAGTCCACCACCACCCTGCCGGAGTGGGAGTGGGCTCTTGAACTGGTGAACACTGTATCTACTATTGATGCGGTATTCACAACCACAATGGGACATGGCGATCCTAAGCAAAAGCAACTTACTTTTGAACCTGCCAGAACTCTGCACTGCCAACATTCACCCTTCAGTTACAGTGACACTTCAGACCACACAATTGTTGACCCCCCCTTGATGGCATTGCCGCAATTATTTCTGAAATATGTGCCGGATTCAGGGCGGTTGCCTCTAGATTTGATACTCAAACACATCATCCATATGCCATGACTGAACGTCTTGAATGTGACAGTGCTAGGCTTGAAAATGCAGGCCTAGAATCTCAGAGGTAGAGGGCGGCAATGTTTAGGCAATGAAGTGACTCAAACTCATTGAGTGCTTTCTGAAAACTAGAGCCACTAAGAACGCAAGGTCCCACATTAATACCATCCACATTGCTGGAATACCAGAATTCACCAACACTGGATGCACAGATGTCTTTGTGGAGCATCTTTTTGCGGAACCTTTTGACAGGCAGACCTCCACTGACACTTTTGTGGCCGAAATTGCACACCGAGCACTCGATCGGCGTCCAGTTCCCGGAGCTCCCCCGTGACAGATCATCGCCAAGATTCTTAATTTTAGAGATCTTGATTCTGCATTGCACCTGGCCTGTGACAAGGGTCCACTGCAGTATCAGGGCACCGCAGTTTCATTCTTTTCAGATTATAAACCAATAGTCCTGGAAGCCTCTGGTAACTTAAATGATATTAAACAATCTCTCCAAAAGCTTGGACTAAAATATGGGATGCTTTACCCTGCATGTCTCCGTGTGGAGCAGGATGGTCGTCACTTTGTTTTCAACTCCCCTGTGGATGCCACAAAGTTCTGCAAGAAACACTTACTTGGTAGATCCTCAGCTGGCAATGGCCTTAGTACTAACATGCCTGCTGACTCAACGCCTACTTCCCATGGTGCATACATGTCCTATTAAGGTCCTTGCTACTTCGACACACAAGAATGATTGCACCCATGTTGCTTTTGAAATACATTCTTCTCGCCTAATGTGTACATGACTTTCAGCCCTTGCTTAACTATTTTTTTCTTTCACATTGATAACTTGCTTGATGCCCTGTACTGTTGATATTCCCACCGCTTACTGTGCTTTGCTCTTCTGGGTGTTGTCATCCCCCTTGAGGTGTATGTCCACTATGTTTGTACTTTTGATTTCTTTTAGGGTATTTTGAGTTCTCCAGCAACTCCTATTGCTGGAGTGGATGGGGGAAAGTTTGTTTGTGTTTTAGTTCTCTTGAATGATGAACTCTCTTCTCTACTAGTGTACGCCTCAGGCCTACACTTAAAACTTTCACTTTCATGTTGTGCTGCCCTCAGATATTACACCTACACATATTGCTAGAAACTCAGTGTTTTAACACTCCTGAATGACATGGAACATTAGAGGTTTGAACAATCCCTGAAAAGGGAAAAAGGTCCTTGCCTATATAAGCTGACACACTGTCCAATTGGCCTTCCTTCAGGAAACACACCTATTGCCTAGACCAGACTGTACCTTTGCCTCCTCATGGGATTTTAACCGTTATTTCTTTCACTGAAGTTCTTACTTACGGGGGGGGGGAACATGATACATAGTGGTGTCCCCTTCAAGATGATTGGAAACACCTCTGACCCTGCGGGTTGGTATTTATTGGTGTTGGGAGATTTGGCGGTGAGGCTGTGTTGCTTGTTAATGTGTATGCAGTGAACACCTACTCCCCTGATTTCTTTACTGACCTGTCTTCACAGATCAGCCAATATCATTCTGTCCACATTATACTAGGGGGAGACCTAATATTACCTGCCAGCCCAAACTTGATTCCACTGGCTCCACAGAAGTCACTAAACCTCGTTCCCTGCAAGCACTGATGGATCTCCTAGGCATGTTCCATCTATCAGATGCATAGCGACATAAATACCCATGTAAACAAGATTATACTTTCTATTCCACTCCACACACTGTGTGGACCCACATCGATCACTGGTACATGTCCCAAGGTTCACTTTTTTGACTTAACACTAATAGACACTTCCCTCAAATGCTGTCAGACCATGCTCCCTTACTTGTCACTTTAACTATACCCACACATGTCCTCATGACCCGCCATTGGTGTTTCCCTGGTAGGGCATTATATGATGCAGTTTTTCGCTCAGAAGTCCAACATGATATCGCTGCATTTTTCACAACTATCACTGGCTCCGTCAAGAAATACTCTACCTTATGGGAGGCCTTTAAGCCTATATAAGAGGTATTTGAATCTCAAAACATGCAGGGGTTCTCCACAGTATTGGCAATGATCTTGCTAAGGTAGAAAAAAAACTTTGTGCCCTGGATCTGATGGCAGAGCCTCACCACACCCACACCATCTCTACGAGAGGTTAAAACAGTCACATGAGTTTCATGACTTTGGCAAGTGAGAAGTCACCTACTTGGGGAAGTATTCTAGGGCATGCATATATGGTGAAGGTGAACACCCTTGGTTTAACGTTTGCTCATTTCCTGCATCCCCCTTATCGCGCTACATATGTGTCTCACTTGTAGCGGCCCACAAGCACCAACATCACTGATGGTGCTACCATCCTGGCAGACTTTAAGGACTACAACAAATCACTTGACACATCTGTCCCAGGCAACAGAAAAGAAGCATTGGATGATTATTTGCCTGAAGTTGCCATGGTTTGGCTCGAACTGGCTAGCAGCATTTTCTTACTTCCCCTATTAGGTGTAAGGAACTTTCCTAGGCCATAGATAAATTAAGTGGCCCTAAGGCTCCAGGACTGGATAGATTCACAGGAGATTTTTATAGATCTTACAAACCACTTGTGGTCCCTAATCTGTTGGAAATGCATGCAGACTCTCTTGAGCTGAGCTCCCTCCCTCCCACATTATAGGAAGCTGTCATTACACTGCTGTTTAAAGGAAGCAAACCTCCATATCTCTGCAATTCATATCAGCCATTGTCCCCTAAAAATCATGATACTAAAATTTTGTCCAAAATATTAGCCACCCAACTTTCCCTAAAAGTGGACCCTATAATTTCTCCTACGCAGTCCAGGAACACTCACAATTTAAAACAATTTAAACAAAATAACACTAATACAATAAAGAATTATTTGTTCAATGTTAATTAATTACATTGAACATTGTAGGTGCTGGCTAAATAGCATATAATTCAGGAAACTTTTAACAGCAAGTGCCCCGCAAAGGTGGGAGAAAGAAAGCGGAGGGTTAAGTGCATTGAGTGAGGGTTGTAGAGGTGTAAGGGAAAGGTGGTGACATCATAATCATCACAAAATTAATTTCAGTGGAAATGGCTTGTTTCAGCCGCAAAGTAAAATGATCATTATTAACATTGCTATGATAGGAAATACAGTATTACAGTTACAAATCACTGTTGATAGAGACTGGCATAGAGCAACAACAAAGTCGATGTTTTGACCCCCAATCAATGGTAGGTTATTAGGATCCTTATGACGGGGTGTTCCTCAGGACTAAGAAAAAGGGGCACCTGGGGAAAATGGGAAAAGTGCTAGGTGTTACATTTGTGGATCTAAGTTCGACAATAGTGAAAGGGATAAAAATGAATTTGAGCAATTACCATAAACCAACCTGGACTGGGAGTGGTACTGTTGGAATGGGGCCTGTAGGCTCACAAGGACAGAGAGGGGGTGGTTGGCACCTACAATACAAGTTGAGGGCCATCAGAATGTATCATACAGTGTAAATCCTATTCAGAATTTGGAAAGTGTAGTCAATCCGACTTACTATAAAATCAATGAACTCCAAGGGGAGCGAAAACTATGATAGATTATTCAAGCAAGAGCAACATGGACTTCGAGGTTCCAGTACTTTAGTGGAATGACCTAGAAAAGAAAAGCAGGACCCATTAACAAAACCTGGCCATACAGTGAATTAAAGGCAAGCGGGCATGTATTTCCAGTAAAGGGGCCCACTTGGAGTCACAATCTAAAAAGGAAAAACAGAAAGGAAACTAGTCTTAGCTGCCAAAAATCAGAAACACATGGTCATAATAATGCTGCTAAAACGGGGAAAGAGAGCCGAAAAACTGCATTTAAAGAAAGCAGCGCGTGCAGCCCAGTTCTTAATTTGCAAAATATTAAGTGCCAGGGCTCTGACCAGGAGGCCAATGCAGCTTGTACCACCCATCACCCCTGTCATCGCTGCCAAAACAACTATTAACCATCTCTCTCGCATGTAAATGCAACAGTTTAGATTATTCCAGGTCCCCAAAGCTAAAGGAATGGCTGGGGAGGCAGGTATTAGTAATTTTTAATGTATATTGTTTTCCTAAACAACTGGTATACTGCTCATCTCTAAATGACATGAGCAGCACCACCTTGTGGCAGATTGCCCTAAATGAGGTGTTGACAATTAGGTGCCGGTGCCGAGCACCGGAAACCAATTAAGTGCCGGTGCTCAGCACCGGAAAGCTCCGGCTCAAATTAAGCATTGGTGCAGCCTCTTACCCGTGATCCGCCAAGTCTGCCCGTCTCTGTGAAAGGAGCTGCGAGACTGTCGGACTCTAGTTAAATGCCTGGGAAGATGTCATTGGCGTGCACGCGCTAACCGTGTTACAGCCGACGTCCGATACTTGTCACAATGGGACAAGGCATCGCGTCATAATCATGGAGAAAAGACTCCATGTTGGGCAAAAATGTGGGTTTGAAAACACTCAGGGTTTTTAGGGAACGTGATGTATTAAGTAGCATCTGGATTGTTGGAACCAAATCAGGTAAAATAAATCACGCTGTGAGGGAGTTGTATTAAGAATAATATGCGTGTGCTAATTGAACATTAAAGGGGAGACTGCAATACAGTGCTTAAGATCTAAACGGTTTGTTATAAATATTGCATACGCAATTAACAAGCGTCCATGGTCATAAATAATCACACAAATGTAACCTAAAGACACACTTAAATATTCAAATAAATGGAACACAAAAGCACACTTAGAGAGACATCCAAGTATCAGGAAAATGGTTACATAGTCTTAGGTCATGTATAGATTCACAGGGAATATTATATTGTTGTGTATACACAGTTATATGCATGTTACATCCAAGTATCAGGAAAAAGGTTACATAGTCTTAGGTCATGTATAGATTCACAGGGAATATTATAGTGTCGTGTATACAGGAGTTATATGCATGCTACATCCACTTAAAAAGGGAAAGCTGGATACCTAAGAAACAGATATATACAGCACACGTCTTATCCAGTTAAACATAGAATCATGAATTATCAGAAAAAGCTGAATGAATGAAGGGAGTACTGGGCCAAAGCGCATCTAACATATCTGCTATCTCAATCTGAGGTTAGGCATGACAGTTGTGCATGGCCAGTGTTTAGTTCATTGAGGACCTCATGGATGAAATCCAAACGATACATCTATTTATATTCTCTGACATTGAGAATCGTCTCAATGTTGCCCCCTCTGAAGCCAAGTTCAGCCTTCTTTAAAACCACCCATTTGAGGTCTTCAGGTCCGTGCTTAGCATCTTTGAAGTGTTCAACCAGGGGCGCACCTTGGACTTTGCATCGTATCCTGCTACAATGTTGTAGCATGAGCACTTTCACGTTTTGCTGTGGTTTGACCAATATAGATTTTGTCACACGGACAGATGATCCCGTAGATGACATTAGTGGTGTTACAATTTGTGAAAGACTTGAGATTGATCATATGTTGCTTATAGACAAATTGTTTGGTCTGAATCATGCTTTTGCAGGCCTTGAAAAAATCCACACTGGTACTGACCACAGTTGGGGGGTAGACTCTATAGTGACTGTAGAGACGTCATTCTGGTGGATCTAGGAGTGAACCTACAACGTGGTCCTTGACGTTCTTGGCCTTTTTGAAGAAGTGCATGGGTAGGTCCGGTTTTTGCATGTCATCTGCTATCAAACTCAAATGTTTGTTAAACATTTGAGCATTACTTTGAGTTGAGAAAGTGAAGACATGAATCAACCTCTGTGTGGAGTTGCGGGCCCATTCACTTGGTGTTAACCATGTTTCTCTAGGGCAGAACCATGCCCTTTTATGTGCTCTCTTTACCAGTTGTTTTAGATAACCTCTTTGCAGAAGCTGTGTGCAGAGTTCTTCTGATCCCACCAAGAAGTCTTCCTTCCTTGAGCAGTTCCGACGGCTCCGCAGGAACTGCCCAAATGGCAAATTATCCCACAGACTTCTAGGGTGATGGCTAGTGTACCCGAGCAAAGAGTTCAGTTCAGCTGGCTTGTGGTACAGTGTGGTAAACAATATATTGTTCTCATTTTTGACAGTGATGTCAAGGAAATTGATTTCTTCAGAGTCAGAATGTATGGTGAACTGTGTGTCATCGCTCCTCTGGTTAAGCTGTTCATGAAAAAGGATTAGTTCTGCTGGCTCCCCAGTCCAGATCATCAAGACGTTGTCTATGTATCTCCTCCATAGTGTAACCTGGCTGTTGAAATGGTTGTTGGTACTGAAGATAAATGAGTTCTCAAAATGATCCATAAAGATAATTGATAGGTCAGGGGCAAAGGATGCCCCCATTGCTACGCCCTTGATTTATAGGTAATAGTTACCCTGGAAGGAGAAGACGTTTTTCATCATGGTAATTTGGGGATGAATTCAGTTTGTACAGCCATTGGTGCTGGTCCCCGATCCAGTGCTATTCTCATAACTTCCAGGGCTGATCCTTGCAGTATGCTTGTGTAGAAAAACATGATATCAAAGGTTACTAGCAGTTGTTTCATGGGATCAAAGGGTTGTTGGTCCACCAGGTAAATAGGCTCCATCCTTTCCTGCAGGTATGCCCTTGTAGTTTCAGTTATGGGTTTCAAAAAGAAGTCTATGTATCTGCTTAGGGGTTTAAGTAGGGATCCACATCCCGAGACAATCGGTCGACCAGGGGGATTCTGCATATCCTTACGGATTTTTGGCAGTGTGTAAATAGTTGAGCAGTTTTGTACCACATCATTCCACTTCCATTAACCTTCGTAATCTTTTTACAATGATCAACAAGATTTCCCCTACCATTCCAGCAGCAATTGCCCTGCTAGATGCCGAAAAAGCATTTAATTTGCTTGAATGGTCCTTTCTCCTTGCCACTGTAGCAAAATTGGGCATATCCAACAGCTTTCCTAATTTGATTTGTCTATTATACCAAGACCCCTTAGCCAGTCTGTGGCTCAATGGTACACCCTCAGAGCCTTTCTCCATAGTGCAAAGTACCCAACAAGGCTGCCTGCTCTCTCCCCTTTCATTTATAATTGCCATGGACCCTTTTGTCTGTCGTTTGCTGGAGCGACATCTGCATAGATGCCTTGGATTTCCGTGTGGGACTCTATTAACCTTCCTTTACGCAGACATTATGCTGCTGTTCATGCGCGATCCCCCTATTAATTTCCCTCTGCTTGTACGAGAGGTACAAAGGTTTGGCATTTTTTCCTTGACTACATATTAACTAGAGTTAATCTAAATTACTACTGCTTACAGATGCCACTATGCCTTGTGACCTTGACTTTCCCCTACAGTGGTGCACTAACTAGGAATTCATATTCATAGAGATTGCTCAGAAGCAATTTTTCGCAAATGCTGTCTCGCTATGGATAAACTTTAGACGCAAGTAGAGCAATGGATCAACCTTCCATTGTGCATTGGCTGGGCACATAGGCATCATTAAAATAGTTGTGCTGACATGTTTTCTTTCTTTCTTTTTAAATATTCCCAGTTCACTCACTGATGCTTCTTTCACCTCTCTACATGGGCTACTCATCCAACTCATATGGGTCAGTTCCTGGACCCTTGTCCGCAGAGAGGTCCTCACACTTCCCTATGAGTGCACTGGCTTTGCTGGCCGAGACCTCCAACTTCATTACTACATAGCACAAGCTCATTATGCTTACTATTGGTATCACACAGAGGCCCGTTTGCTGCTTCTCAAACCTGAAGGGGTGCAACTACTGCATCTCCCATGTCCCAATGTTCACCATATTGCTGCTGGGCCTCCCGCATGACCCCAATATCATACAGAGATTTGCTTCTACTAGTTGGCCATGGTTAAAACTCCTTAGCTATGTCAGTAGATATACTCTCTATTCTCCACATCATCCACTTACAAAGAACCCATGGCTCCCACTCACTCTAGAACACCTGGTACAGTGTTCCCTTCACTCACATGACTTACAGGTTACAGGCAACCGGTTTACAATCAGCAGGCTCAAACTCAGTTTTACTATGGTTAAGGGAGGTCATTTGACATGAATGGAGGGATTCATGTTCCATCATTTTACAGAGCAAACTGCACTGGGTGTTACCTGCTTATCCAACTGAACCTGAAGACTTCCCACCACTCACATTGGTGATCACTTCCTCAGACAACAGCCATCTTGTTTCCAATTGTATCACCCTTCCTTACAACTGAAGTCAACTTGTGTGCAGAAGTCCAGAGCTGCATGGAAATGCGACCTACATATCCCTATCCCAAATAAGAGTGGGTGTTACTGTTTTAGGCAGACTATTCTCATTTCTGGTAAGCACCATCATAAACTGTTAAATTATAAGTATCTCTACAGGGCTTCTACTACCCCTGAGGTTCTGGCAAAATTCGATCCCTCCAGATCCCACTGTTGCCCTAAATGACAGGCGGACCATTCAGATTTCCTCCACTTACCATGGACCTGTGAGGCGATAGCATCCAATTGGGGGGACATCTGTTCTGCTTTGTCTCTCATGTTTGAACGACCTCTTGCACCCGATTCTCTGAAGGCTTTGCTGGGGTACATTAGCCATAACCATTAGGATTGTGTCGTGTTAGTGCTACTGCCTTACTCCTGGCCAAACAGCAGATCTTGCTTCACTGGGGTGCTCCCACACCCCAACGCTGTCAGCCTGGCTGAAAGACCTGTCCTATTGTGATATTAACTCTGAACTGTACGGTTCCCTGCTGCCAGTCACTTCTAGGCTCAACGATATCCGGCAACCACTGCGGGACTACTTGTTGTCCATGGATTGTTCTGCAAATGATGAAATGGCAGGTTAAACATGTGTTATCTGTCAAATGCTGTATAAGCTCTTGAATGCCCTGATGTTCTGTGTCTACCTTTGAAGTGTAACTTGTCTCTATAGGTTTTTCTTCTTGACCTTTAGTTTACTTTCAACGTTTTCTTGCCTAGTAAATGTTCTGTGCCACACATGTATTATTGTTTTATATTTAAGTTCTGGCTTCATTGTATGTATTTGTTGTATAAAATGATAAAGTTAACAAAATAATAATAAAGGCATAACTCACCTCCAAATAAATGTGCCATATTTTACACAATCCCTTGCTTCACTTTCCTTGTTTTCAGTATGTCTGTATACATCCTTACTTTTACCTGTTTACCACAAGTGCAAGGAAGACAGAAGACACAGAAAATAACATTAACTTCTCCTCATACATAGAAATAATAGTCAGTCTCAGCTATTCAATTTCCATGGCTAAACTGAATTTCAGTGATCATGTCTTATCTCAGTCCAGCAGCTCTATGTGCTCCTTTCCTAAATGCTGGACGGATATCCTCATGGAATGACCATGTTTCCTTCTTTTAAACTTGTAAAAAACCACCCTAAACAGCCTCACATGTGGCCATTTTATCATGTAGTTGATAGATGAGGAGGCCATAGGGTGCATGTCTTGTAGCTATCCTTAACTAGTTGAATCACTTCTGATCTCCATAGTGTCACTATGTTTAACTTGTATACAGCCACTGTGTCACTCAGGACTACAGCTTTTAATTGTCTAGGTGCCCAGTGTCATCTATGAAGTAGTTTATAATACCGTAACTTTAGGCAGGATTCTCCGAATTGTTTATCATGTGTTTGTAATAGCCAGTCATCAGTTAAGAATTGTTTTTAATTTATTTGACTACAAATCCCTTATCTCAATAGCCATTGAAATTGAGAATATCTGATCTGTAATGGATCTGTCTAATCCAGACACTACTCCCTTTTGCATTCTCCGTTGTCATAAATATTTATAAGGATTTAATTCTAATCGGTTTATTTCATTGGACTACAAACATGATTTTAAGCGATGTGATAATTTATGCCATTTTCAGAATTGGGGTGACAGTAACTCGAACTGTTGTTGCATTTCTTCAAATGTTCCGATATGCCCCTACTAGCATACTGTGGCGTTAAAGTTTTAATAGTATGCTTTAGGAGGACTGAGAGGCTTGTGCACATGTCTTCTTAATGGTAATATCTCACATAATCCTTCACTTATAAAAGCCTTCCCTGCCTCCTATAACACTTGCCTCTATGACACAGACCTCTCATTATCTGTAAGGTATGCGTCTAAGTGAGTTCATAGATGGTCCTTCTTTCTGGGCTTGTTGTAACATGAAGTGTTCATTCACAGTTGTTCACAGGTTGGTATTAGCAAATCAAGGGTTATGAGAGTATCAATGGCGTCATGGTCAGAGACACCAATCTGTATTATTTTAACATTGGTGATGAGTCTCAGTAAGGATTCTGAGTCTAGGATGAAGTAAATGCAGGAATTTGTCCCCTGAGTACATGATGTGAGTGTGTAGTCTCATCCTCCAGGTATCAATCAGAAAATGGTCATTCATCAAGTCCTTTAGCAGATGTCTGTCACTAGTGCATTTAATGTCCGGGTTATATGAATTAGACAGCATAGGTGAAGGACTAAAATCTAATCCTCTCCCAGAAGAATCTTGGATTATACCATAGGCAGCAACATTTTGGAAAAACTCAGAAAGAGAATACCTTTGCTCTCTATTGAGGAATATATATACCATACAATTTGTGTCTGCTCTTGCAGATTTTTAGAATTATGAAATGTCTGTCAAGTCAGACCATTTTTTCATCATTCAAATAGGTAATCCATTCCTTTTATGAAGTGCTACACCACGCTTCCAGTATGATAGTCTAAATAATCATTCAGATTCTTGTTTCTTGCTTGCATAGAGTACTCTGACCACATGTAACTTTGCAACTTTTCTGTGGTGATAAATATGTCTCTTTTTATGATGCTATGTCTGGGTGTTGTGAGTTCAGAGAACACAATAGTTTTGTTTTCCTTTTTATATGAAATGAAGTAGGCCATTTACATTAAGTGATACTACTAGGGGGATCAGCTAAAGCTAGTAATTGAGCAGTCATATTCCTATTCTGGATTGCTTGCGGCATTGCGGTCTTGTCTGTTCATCCAAAGAAATGAACATGGTCTCAGGACCTAGCAGCCCATAATGAATAACCCATTTTTTAAAGTCTGGTCTAAGAGCTAAAAATATTTTTCCTATTTTGACTGATTTCTAACAAGACTTTCAGTGAGATGAATATTTTACCACCTTTATATGAAAATTGGCCTTATTTTTTGCTGCTATAATGACTAGGCGAGCCTGCTTATAGTGACAGAAATGGCAATAACATGTTTAGGACCGTCTTTTCTGGTGGTCTTACAAGGTTGAACTCTATGTAGTCTCTGAAGTTCAAGTGGTGGTTTAAAGCTATGTTAGTAAGTTCTGGGATGAAATGAGCAAGGAAGAAAAGCATGTTATCCTTCTCAACATGTTCGGATTACTGGAAAAGCAGAGTTTGTCCCTTCCATTTCTATCCTACAGCTCAGTGATTTTCCATTGCATGTTCCCATGATCCTGCTCCCAGTCCATTGCGCATGCCATGTTTTATTCAATGGTCTATATTCTCTCTTCAGGGGTCATTTTCCAAGAATTAAAGGATGCAATTTGTAATTGAGAGAATGTTGCTAGTGGTTTTGGTGGTATTGTTTTCCACATTAGCTATCATAAGCTTAATGCCTGGGACTTACTTCAAAATTGTCTCTAAGGTATGTTTTGATTTAGGTCTTTTGATGATTTCTGGGACTTGCTTGTGACACCCTCTGTAAACAGGTGTTAACACACTGGTTTTTGACAATGGGGCACATAGTGTAGCGTGATCTTTTTGTTCAAAGCTTGGAGTGTCAATTTGTTTGTCTCCTCACTCTATAGGCCATATGTACAAAGCATGTTTGCGGTCAGAAACGGCCTAATCATACTATTTTGACCACAAAAGTGCTTTCACATATGTCCAAAGCACAAAATGCAATTTAGTAATATGCTACCGAATCGCAATTTAAACTTGCGATTACGAATTTGGGAGGGCGTGTTTTGGGCAGTCCTTCCAAATACTGAACCTTAATGGAATGTATTAATGTTTCATGCCCTAATTCCTGTCGCAAAATATTAATACTTCATAGTTTAATTTTTTTCTTGGTAACAGCATCCCATTTCCCTATGAGGAACATGAGCTGTATTTAAAAAGAAAGAAACGATTGCTTTATTAAAAGCAATCACAGACATGGTGGGCTGCCGACTCCAGAAGAACACAATTCTCTGGGATTGCTGTCATTCCTAATGGGCCATAAACTACGACGTACCTCATTGCTATCCATGAGGTAGGTCGATTTGCGACTCATTAGAAATTACCATCTGTACTTTTCTTACATTTGGAATTTTGATTTCTTAATTGCGATTCGATAAGCATCAAAATTAGCATTCACAATTCCGAAATTTTGTACATGTAGCCCCACGTATATGTCATGAAATTGTTAAAAATGGTTATAACCTCTGGGAATGTCTCTCTCTACAAGGGTCGAGTGGGCTGAAAATCTAGATTCCCATTGTTAGTTCCTTGAGGTGGGCACTGTTACTTCCAGCCAATTAGGTTCATATTGATTTTAAAGTGTTTGCTCAAACTCTTTAGAGACATCTAGATAATTAACTCCGTTTTATACACTGGGTGCCACAAAATTGCTCTGTTATGCATGTAGAGCTCTATTACACTCAGACATTTAAAATGTCAATTTTTGACTTCTTTTGGGGGGTTAATTGTATTGCACTTGATACTTTTCAGTCTTGAGGTGTACCGCGAACCGTCACCTCCATGAGAAATAACATTTCACCTTCCAAAATGGTGACCAATGTTAACAATTCTTAGTACTTTTTCTGTGTTTAGTGGCCCAACCACCTTCCACAGAATGGGTTCCTGGCCTGCAATGCCTAATGTCAGTAAGTGCTTCCATGTTTTTCCAAGAATGCCAATATCAGAACATACCATGTAATTTCTGGTGCAGCTTTGTTGTAAAGTTTCTCCAATGGCGCATGCATCATTAGCCTCTGGTCTTGATTTGCACCGGTAGTGTCTTCTTTCTGCTGTATGCAAATGTCAGATCATTGGTGAACGGGTAATTTGTCTCTTTCCAAGATGTGTTGGTCAGCCCTGAATTGGAACAGGATCTGGGAGAGAGACAGGCCTCTGAAAATTTTAAAATCCAGTCCTAACTTTTTTGAGGACTTCAGCAAGTGCTGGGGTTTGTCTGATTGTAGCCCTGCCCCATATCTCAGTTAATGGTCCATAACAGATGGAGTATCGCCATCTTCCGAGGCTCATGTCCTCTTTACCAATATTTTTTGAATTCAACAATATATTCTGTTTTCTCTAAAGATGAGCAGTCCACATTCACCATGAACATTTGGTTGCATGACAAGTAAATCAATCCTTCAGCTTATATTGGTGAATTTCTGGTATATTTTACGAACGCATATTACTCTACTTTTAATTATGATTTTAAAACTTTAAAATATCCCGATATGAAGGTCATTGAAAAAACACACGCCACACATTTATGGTCTTCATTTTTTAAGCCACAGAAGGTGTCTTGGTGTGCACAGAACCTGAAATACTATGGAGTATATATATATATATATATATATATATATATATATATATATATTTTTTTTTTTTCATTTAGACATTTTACAGTGTTATATTAGCTTCACACAGTGTACAATAATTTGAGTTAAATGAAGTTTACACTCAAAACAATATACAAGCACAATTGACATCGCTATTTGGAGAGTTGGTGAGTTGCAGACCTCATGCTTCAAATCACTTGCGTTCTCTGTACTCATTATTGTCTTCCTCAATGTTCGTCTAATTCCACCTTACGCAGGTGCAACATTAATCCCAGTACAGCACAAATATAAGACAAGTATGGTCAGACTATATCATTTCCTTCCGGTTCTCCTGTTTCTTTCCCGACAAGGTATTGCTGGTATAATCCCCAAAATCTTTTGGGACTGTTTTGAGGGCATAACGGTTCGTTGTACAGCTCGGACAGCATATTGCAATATAACATGTCCTTGGACCAGTCTTGTATTGACGGAGGCGGGCCACGGGTTCAACGCATTGCAATTCTATGCTTGGCAAGAAGTAATCCCATTGCTATCATACGTCTGACACCCTTCTTCAGCTTTCTAGTGTAACCCAGTAACGTCAGAAGTGGGTCTGGTGTCAGCGAAAGCCCTGTGATTTCATTTAAGATATGGATAATCTTGTACCAAAATTTTGCGATCTTTGGGAAGAACCAGGAAACATGCATGAATCCAGCCATGCCCACCCTGCATCGCACGCAGTCTGCTGTGTCCCTCAGACCGTATCAAAACAGTCTCTCCACAGTGTAAGAGACTCTATTAAGGAACTTAAAAAGGATGAGGCGATTCCTCCCGTTTTATGAAATGTGCTGAGTGACTTCACAGCAATACCGCCAGGTGCTATCTTTGAGAATTACCCCCAGGTTGCTCTGCCATTCTAGCCTGGCCTTGGTGGATTGTGTACACCTGGATTCTTGCAACAAATCGTAAATGGTGGATATCATCCTATTAGGAGATGCAGAGAGCAGAAGAAAAGAGAGGGACGTTAGTTCAGGAGGGTCCTGCATGTCGTCCCCAAGCAGCGCAGGCAGTGAGTGTCTGACCCTGAAAAACTTGAACTGTGCGAATGGCGTGAAGCCATGCCCTTCGTCCTCGATCGTGGCCCACCTGCTGGCTTTACCTTCTGAAAATAAATAACCCATTTAAGTGATGTTAAGTGTCGTTACAGCTTGTAGCACTTCTTTTTTAATACAAACCGAAAGCCAGTAACACCACTCCACAGGAATCAAGTGAGAGTATAAGAGGGCGCCAGCATGTCTATTTAATAAGTTCTGCCATACATGAACTGTAGAATTGAAAGAGTCCAGGATGCCAGATCATCTAGAGGTGGCCTGAAACAGCTGTAGGGGAAGAGAAGAAGGGTCAGCCACCACGCTTTTGATCTGCAAATGAGGAAGATTCTGTGAGCTGTGGATCCAATAATGTGCCGCTCTGTAATATAATTCTAAATCAGGGGCACTAAGGCCTCCCATGGAATAGGGCAATGTGAGAATATCCCATTTAACCCTAGGGTGCTTTCCCGCCTGAGCAATTTCACTAGTAATACACAAATAATCTTGAACATGTGCTTCGGTAGCACCATCAGGATGTTTTGGAACAAGAATAAAAATCTAGGAAGGAGTACTATTTTCATAAGGGAGATGGGACCCAATAATGACAATGGAAGACAAATCCACCTATTGATATCCTCCTCAAGCCTGGAAATAGCTTTCACATAATTCTCGTTAAACACCAGCTCCGAGTCCGTATGAACCTGCACGCCTAAATAGCACACCGGGTCAGAGGACCATTGCACTGGGTAGTCCAGTTCTATTGGTGTCATGGCCGGAGTCAGAGGAAAAATAATGGACTTAGCCCAGTTGATTCTGAGGCCGGATATTTCATCAAACACATCACCTCACTAAGTATAGGGGTTAGATTAGACTCTGGTTCTCGAAAATACAAAAGGATATCGTCAGCACATGCAGATACGATAAGGTTGTAATTAGGGAAGTGAATTCCTCTGTGCCCTGGGTATTCTCTTAAGGCACTCACCAACAGCTCAGCCACTATGGCATATAACAACGGGGATAGTTGGCAAACCTGCCGTCTACCCCTCAAAACCCAATGGGAGATCTAACCACATCCCCAATTCTAACCCTGGCGACTGGTTTGTTGTATAGGACTGACATCAAGTTGAGGAAAACCTCTCCTACCCCGATCCGTCTCAATATTGCTTTCAGAAAGGCCCAGTCCACTGCAACAAAAGCCTTCTCTGCGCCTAGGAATACTGCAGCAGCTTTGACATCTGGCTTTACATGCTGAATAGTCCCAAAAACAGTCCTCAGATTATATGATGAAGTGCCCCCTGGAACAAAACCCGCTTGCTCTGGCCCGACCAGGATCAGGACTAAAGGAGCCAATCTGTTCGCTAAAATTTAGCAAATATTTTTGTATCTACATTCAAAAGTTGCAGTGGCCTATAAGACGAACATTCACTTGGGAGCTTCCCTGTTTCAGCAGAGTTACTATTAAAGCCTCCCTCATCGAAGGGGGCATCACCCCTCTCTCCCTCATCTCCTCAAACAGAGTGATCAAATGCGGAATAAGAGTCTGCCTTGTCCCAGAGCACTACTGTCACGCATGGCATTAAGTGCAATGCGTATTTTATTGGAATCCAGCAGGCCCATTAGGTACTCCCTGTGCTCAGTGGTAAGCCATGGCAGTTGTATGTGTTCTAAATAGTCCAGAATGACTGTGTCATCTGTCACTACCTTGAAGTCATTCAATCCGGGTAGTATCTGCTAAATCTGTCAGCCATCTTTTTTGGGTCTCGTAGCAGGTCACCACTTTCATCCTGCAGTTCAGCAACCATACCTGATTCTGTTTTGAGTCGCAACTATGCAGCGAGAACTGAGCCGGGCCGCTCTCCCTCCCCGTAAATGTTTGCGGTAGCAAATTTTCCTTTATGTTACACCTCACTATCCGCCACCTCATGGTGTCCTTCAAGAGTTTTTAAAAAATCTTCTTTGATCCTAGCATCACTATCATTCAGAAGAGCCTGCTGCATACTAACCAATTGTCCCTCAAGAGTCGACAGCCGGTGTCTAATTGAGCGGAAGACACCCGCATGTTTGGAGATAGCTACCCCTCTAATGAACACTTTAAATGCTTCCCACACTGTAGAGAAATGCTCAACTGTACCAATATTTCTCTTAAAAAATCCCCTATGGCTGTGACCAACTCTTACTTGAATACTGTGTCTAGGAGCGAGTATGGGGGAAACCTCCATGTGAAGGAAGCGCCCTTCTTTGGGGGTACTTCAATATCCAGCAGTATAGGGGAATGATCAGAAAATGAGCAAGGTAGTGGTGTGCAAGCGCTCACTCAGGGGAGCAGTGATCTGGAGATTAGCCAGTAATCAATTCTGGTGTGGATGTCGTGAGGGGCCGAGTACTGTGTGAAACCTCCTGCTCCAGGGGATCTTATTTGCCAGACATCAAGGAGATCTAATTGAGTGGTGACATCACATATTGCTCTAGCCGCGGTCGAGGGGCATCGCGGAGGGCCTCTAGAGCGATTTAGTGATGGATTTAGAATGCAGTTGAGGTTGCCTCCCGATATTTGTGGTATAGTGGTTTCTTTCCGCATGCGTGCGAACAGTGTATAATAATACTGTGGGTCATCATAGTTTGGGCCGTAAATATTTACCACATGACCATCCACTTCTTTCCCATGGCACCTTGTAAGTACGTATCTACCATTGGGGTCGATGTCCAGTGCATCCAGCGTAATACCGAATTGTGGGTTAACCCATGCAAGAACCCCCCTAGCATGTATGGTAAACCATGTGGCATGGAATTGACCTAGAAGCTGCTTACACGTGAGCATGTTGCTATCGGGAGGTCGGTGCATCTCTTGCAGCAGCACAACGTTGACCTCATGTCGCTTAATATAAGCTACAACTTTATGCAACTTCCTGAAGTCGTTGAGGCCTCTAACATTCCAAGTCAAGAATCGGATACTGCCAACATGATAATGTGTCAATCACGTGCTGTGTCATTTATACCTTGCTTGCCTATTTGTGCCCACCCCTCCAGCAGAAGCAACCTCAGTGCTTGAGCCGTATGTATGTTTCGCATGTATACTGTAAAGTCCAAACCAACATCATAACCCCCCTACCACGCTATACAAACCCTACCTTAGCATAGATGGCACATTAACCTCCCTCCCTCTACTATACATTACTCTGAGTAGTGCTACAACAACATCTACAAAAAAACAGGCATCTCGCCATGCAGTGGGTAACACACAGGGGCGGATGTCACTGGCAAATACACTTAGTTTTCCTGTGAATCCCAACTGTCCACCCACTATATGTTCCGTCCGGGGGAGGATGTCCTAATGAGTGATTGGTTTAGATAGTTAACAATTCACTTCTGGTGGTGATCCTGTACAGCAGATAATTAAACTAGCAAGCTATGGTAATGGCATTATTATCGTTATATAGCTCCAGTTCTGTCAGTTACCCTGTAATCGGTCATTGCAACTGCATCATGACGACCCCAAATTACCAGGTGTATCTAGTACTCCTTATGAACTCCTATACCTATGTACCTTGCTTGATATGCCTAATGATAGAAGTGACAAGTACTCAGGCTGAATAAGTGTCAATCTTGCTCGTCCAGACCTCCATGAGGGGCACTGGCATGCTCATCTACTTTTGGTGCTTGCTTCTGCCTATCTGACTTGCTGTATTCTTTGAGGGCCTTCTGTAGTGTCTTGGTATCGGTGTAGATTATTGGCCTCGTGTTCATCATGACCCTCAGCCTGGCCGGGTATAGCATAGCGTACTCCAGGTTATGCTCCCATAGCTTGCGCTTCATGGGTGCAAATTGCCGTCTCGCCTCGAGTTCTCGCAGCTCTCTTACTCACTTCAGTGCAGCGTCTCTGTCCCTATAATTTAGCAGCCTTGCTATCACAGGTCTAGGATGTGTGCCGGGGGGTGGCCTGGGGCCCAAGGAGCAATAAGCACGTTCTACAATAAACATTGGGGAGAATATGTCCCGACCAAGCAGGTTCACCAGCAGCTGTTCCGTGAACGCCTCCATATTGCCAGTTGCTGTGGATTCGGGCAGGGCAACTACGTGTATTTTGTTACGCCTTGATCTTGCTTCCAAATCCTCTGCCTTGTCCTGCAGCGCAGTAAGGAGCTTCCCCATTTGCTTCTAGGTATTATCAGCCTCCATTTGGGCATCTTCCACTTCAGACACCTGCCTTTTTGCCATGTCCAGGCGTTCAGCGTGCTTGTTGATCTGTTTGGACATGCGATCCATTCAGTAGGATAAGGAATCAATCTTCCCGTTGATCGTAGTGAGGCTTTTTTGCACGGCCGTCAATATTTGACATATATGTCCCCCTAGTTCTTTGACTGTGTCAGCCTGTCCTAATGCAGCTTATTCGGCTCTGTCATCTCTATTTCTTGTTTTGTGCTGTTTGTATTGAAGTTTAGGCTGAGTTTTGTCAACGTTACCCATAGCTCTGTGACCCCCGGCTCTTGTGATACCAGTGGCCAGCCAAAAGGACACAACAGCTCCGTGTGTAGAGTATCTACATGGCGCTGTTAGTGGTAGGGTGCGGTGCAGAGTATGGTGCCGTCTCTACTTTTCAGTGAAAATACGCCTGCATCGGATAAAACCACCAGGACTGCACCACTCACCTTAGTGCCTTCTCTTTCTTTAGGCAGTTATAGGCGTGTGCGGCAAGGGAGCAGGACAGGCCACGCCACGCACTTCGATCCAATCTGCATGCATACGCGCCCCACCTTCCAATGGAGTACCGCTGCTAGATCTGCCTCTGTGTAAAGGTAGGGGTTACATTTTGGCTCTTCCATATCATCCAGATCCACAGTCCCCTGCTTCCAGCTTGAGTCAGCACAGCACCCTGCACCCACACACTCCACCCAGGGTTGTGGCACTCAGTATTCCCGGACAGCCCTGCAGGTTCCCGGGGAGATGTTCAGCACCAGCATTACTTTCACTATATGTAGAGCACTTAAATGCCACTGAACATCAATCACCAGGCCGGGCCATAGCCACGGAGACAGCCACACAGCAGGCATCGATCTCCGTGCTACCACTTGCCTCTCGGTGATAGCTTTTGTCGGTACCCTCGACCGCGCACCCCTCAGCCCTTAGGAAGCTCCACGTAGCACTCACTGCCAGGCCGCTCATCACAGGTGACACAGCTGGCCATGCGCCGTGCCCTTTCTGTGTCTGCCGGTGTTGCCGAGCACTACCCCTGTATTCAGCAACCCACCGGGTCTTGACCACAAGGATCACCTCTGCGGCAAGGCCATCCTCAGCACCGTGGCTCTAGTGGACCGCCCGCCTCAAACAGCTAGGCCGCACACGGAGCTTCCACGGATCTACCTGCCGATGGCGTCTCGTTATCAACAAACACACCAACAGTAGGCGCCTCTGGAGCCCTTGAATATATTAAATGTATCAGGCAACCTCCCCCTTGGATGTAGCCGATTCCTTAAGGATATTTTGGACGGCTTACGGAGCTCGCTTAGGCCAGGGCCATCTTGAAACCAGGCAAGCTCTGCCCCCCCAAGTGGAGTATATTCATTATGGCTATAAATATTCTCTAACTTTAAAAACAAAACAAAAACTAATGCTGCTAACATAAGGTTGGTATCATATTAGATGGACTTCAAGTAATAACTTTTTTCCAGCACCGTGTTGTTTTATTCTCTAGCCTCAAAAACCCCTCAAGGGTGTGCACATCCTAGATCTTGTATACACAAAAAGTCACTCAAGTGATTGTTTACATTTTCCTAATTTGTCACATTATACAATGTATTTATGTTATAAAAGCTTGGTCCTAGACATACACAAAAATTTGATTGAATGTTCTCACACACCAGCAGGTGTCATGCTTCATCATGGGACTCCCCACGCCCTTCAAAAACCCAGTTTGATGAAGAATGGGCCTACGCCCTGTGCCACTGGATTCAAGCTAGCCTGGCTGATTAGAGGTGATACTCCAAAACCGGTCACAGGATGCTTGTGTCTGGTCCAGGGAGGACCTGGCCTAGCAGTTCTCAATGGGAGCAGTGTATAGACTGATTTGCATATGTCTGGGTCCAAACTGGGGTGGTGTGGTGAGCAAAAACACAATGGTTTAAACCTAGATCTGTGACTGGGTGTGAATGTTTGATTCGTTCAGCATTCCATCCGTCATCTGTTCTTTTTGCTATTAACAGAGTCCATGGCATTCTTTAGGATGGATCCTCCCTCACAGTGTGTGACTATAGGGGTTCTGGAGTCCTCCCTCCATAGGGCCCAATTGACCCTCGTTTAGGGAAAGAGAGTGTGAGCTGGTTTTACAGCATGACAATTTTGAGTTGCGTGTGCCACACCTGCACCACATGCATTTGAATTGTAGGACACTTGGTCATAATTTATCAGCCTATTAATGTCTGTCTGTAATGTATGTTTGTGTTTAATGTTATGCTGGTACCTAAGGACCTGGGAATGTAGGGTGGCAACAAAGGTTATACAACCTACACAGTGGCATATATACGGATTATATGCTACCAGAGGATCCAATGTTTATCCTGACGAATGCCATGGACTCTGTTGGGCCACTAGGCAGAAACATGTTGACAGTTTAGTGGGGCTTGGGTACTAGTTCCCCTATTCACAACATTTCTTTTTTAATACCAAGTGGCATTTCATAGAGTATAAAGGTCAAACTGGACTACAACACTGGTTTTTAAGTTCATGTTTTTCAGGGATCTGTATTTAGTAATGAGTACCTCCTTGACTTTAGAGTGTAGGCCAGCTCTTCATCAAAGCGGGTTTGTGAAGAGCGTGGGAAGTCTTACGATGAAGCATGAAATTTGGCTATGTGTAACGACACCCTGTTACATTTGTCTGCATGTCTGGGAGCAGGCTGGTATAACATTAATGTATTGCATCAGGTGAAAGAATAGGAAAATATAAACAATTTATTTGGTGGCTCTTTTGTCTATAACTGGTTCTATCTGAAGGTCAGCTCACCCTTGAGGCCCCATAGCCTCTGGTTCCCTACCGTGGATATTCTTCATGGTTATTGAGATTTGGCACACCTTAGGCCTAACATAACAAGTACAAGGTGTGGTCTTCACATATCTCGTACCCTCATGCATTTTAGTAATATCTTTGGCGTTACTTCCATGCAATCAATAAAATGTCCTTACTTTGTTGCTTTAAGATAAATTGAATCAGCATAACAAACCTAAGTATAGAAAGAACTATGACATAAGTTGCTTTTCTACATTTTAAACCTATTTTATTCGCCCCCCTAATCATAAAACACTTTAATAGCTGTTGTTGGATACACCTTTGCCATCATCCCTTTCCAGTGGATCTTTCATCTTTTTCCCATCTAAGTTCGGTCTGTGTTAATCCTTTTTGATGTGCACAACATTCAAACGAAATTAAATAAACTTCTGCAAGAAAATCACTACATTCGCAAGCCCAAATATTAGGCACCTTTGTACCTCTGCTAGAAGGCAAGAACATTGTTTGAAATCTTAAGTACCGTTTTCCCCTTGTCATATCTAGAGTCAAACCTAAGCAGAAAGAAAACATATATGGCTTGCCTATGCACTAAATGCAGCTGCAGTATGAACCCACTATTATTGTATTATCTTTCATTACAATATAGTTCGAATTCCATTTTTGAATATGTTCTATGTAAGTTAAAAAGAGGAAATTATGTACATCTGCAGCAAAAATAATTTCTGGATTCTTTGTGAGCCTGTACCTTTTGCTCACATTTGCCTTACTAAGGGGCATATCAACAACAACCGGCAATAATTATCGCTAAGCGCACTTAGCGCTAGGATAATTATCGTCAGTTAGCGTTGATTTTTATCGCTGAGATAGCGTGCTATTAGCAACGCTTATCTCAATAGCGATAAAAATCCTCACGCTAAGTGGCTTACCTTGTTGATAGGGACAGGCAAACTTAGCCATGATATCCTCCTTCCATAGGATATCATGGCTAAGTCAGAAAAATACCAGATGTAAAAAAGCAGCGTTAACCGCGGTTAGCGCTGCTTTTTTTGTCTCTAACAGGGTTAGCGATATTCTTGATAATAGAAATGTTGCTTAGCGACATTTCTCCTATTATTTTACTCTGGAACGCCCCCTTTGCATCTCATTAGAGATGCAAGGGGATGCGTAGAGTAAAAGGGTGCTAACATGCAAATTTGCATGTTAGCACCCTGTTGTTGATAGGGCGCTAGTTTTATCTCTGCTTTTTTGGCTTTTAATGTCAAAAAAGCAGAGATAAAGCCCTTGTTGATATGCCCCTAGGTCCTCTTTCTTTTAGTTAAAAACGAAGCCACTTCTTGAAGAGACGACTCGATATCCTACTCTGAAATGCAACGAATGCAATTTAATTATTTGCTATAATAATGCTCAGCAAGTGCTTAGCGGCCAGCCTTATTCCTAAATTCTCTTTTCTGTGTCAGCCTGTAAAAAACAAAAAGACGGCATCTACAACCCTGACTTGTTGCATAGTCAGCATTTCCTCTTTTCATCCTGAATGATCCAGTGCTAATGTGAGTCGGTGCTTGACCGATGTCTGGCAGATGACGGCATTCGGTAATGCATCTTTACATGATTGAATGCTTTTTTGGTGCCAAACCACCAATATCGCCTTGCAGAAAAACCCAAGATGAATGTATACAGCATAGAACAGAAGGTTGACTTCTGTTAGTGTAATGCATAATAAAATGTAAATGGGCCTATTCACAAACTACATTTCATATGACCATGTATGACAAAGCTGTATTATTGCAGTGCACGCCATGCAACCTTGTTGGTGCATTGGAAGGTAGTGCATGTTGTTTAGAGGTATCTAAAAGTGTATCTTCGCAGGGGCAGAATATCCAGAGGACTACATATCATAAGGCCTTATTGTGCGTTGATTGTAAAACATTCTTCATTTTGCAGTTGTTTGTTTTTTTCATCCATGTTCTTCCCTGCTTGGTAAGTTTGTTTTTGTACGTTGTCGCTTTCAAATTTTGCTTTGCTCTGAATAAAAGCAAAATTTTGACTCTCAGGTGTCTGTATTTTCTTCATTTATTAATATTTAATACCAATATGGGTGCTAGATGTGATGGTGCATATGTATCGGCAAGTCAAACATGTTTTTAGTTTGATTTAGATTTTGCAAATATTTGTGTCAATATGTGGCTCAGCGATTCAGGAGTTAACAAATCTGTGCACTTTTTTCACAAATAAAGTGATTGTATTCTTGGGAAGATGTCCTCAAAAGAACATGTTGGTAATTGTGAGATATGTTATCCCACTAGTTTAGTCAAAGGTGTCACATTCTAAAAAGTGTGCTTGACGTTTACATTGATTTCTGTACCTGATCAAAGATATTTGTACTATGTTAAGCATGGCAATTCCATTGTTACAATTAGGGCCAGATGTACTAACATTAGGAATTGCGATTTCCAAATTGTGATTCTTACCGAATCACAATCTGGAAATCGCAATTCCTAATGTACTAAGGAGATACTTTGAAAATAACCATTATTTTTATAGTCAGCAGGCAACCATGTCTATGATTGCTTTTTAATAAAGCAAACTTTAAAAAAAAAAACATGCAGCCCGTTTTGATTAAAGGAAAAAGGAAAGTATTATTAAAAAAAATAATCTTTTCTTTCCATTTTTAACAGTGTCAGTGGTTCATCTTCCTGCTCTTACAAAAACATCTTTTTTGAATTCTCAAAGGAGTCCCCTGGGGACCTCTTCTTACTTATGAATTATTACCTCCTTTGAGGAACTAGTAAAATACTCATGTTTTTCGACTGGAAATTGGTCACAAAACATTAATACGTGCCAATACGAATCAGTATTTGGAAGGGACACCCTGTACACGCCCCTTCCAAATGTCAAACCGCAAACCCAAATTTCTATATGGTAACAAGTTGGCAATTTGTTATTCGGCTTTTGTACATCAAAAAAGAGACAGGATTTGGCTTAACGGCTAGAGCGGTCGACCTCAAAACTAGGGAAGGGGGTTTGTCTCTCAGCAGGGACGCTCAACATCCTGTGATTCTGGATAAATCACATAATCTCCCTGTGCCCAACAAAAATTAATGTGTCCATCTGTAATGCAACTGGTGCTCATGTAAAGTGCTCTGATACCTTCAGGCTGAGTTGGTGCTATATAAAACGCCCCCCCCCCAAAAAAAAGCACTTTAGCAGCAGCAAATGGCTCAATTCTGCGAATCGGGCGTTTGTAACCTTGACAAACAAACATACATGCAGATCTTAGACCTTAACTGTTTACCTTGTTTAAAATTATATTTTTTATAATTTTGGCAGTCTTTATTTTGTATTTAAATCTACAAATGCCACGATTTTTCCCTTGCCATCTAATTCTTATTCTGCTCTCTGCTATAACAATTGCTTTTCAGGTGCAGGGTTGTGGAAGGCATTTGGGGCCTATTGGTCCTGATGTACTGTTCATGTTCACTAATCATGGATGTGCAAATTTAAATCTGGTTTGTGAATCAAAATTCAATTTGCAGTGGGACTTTTCTGTGTACAAATACATCGCATTGCAAATTGTAAATTCACAGGAGTTGCAAAAAACCTATCTAATGAGTGTTAGTTAGGTAGGTCACAATTTGCATTCCCCTATGATTGCCAAAAGAATCAGGAATTGAGATCTGCAAGGGCCCGAGTCCACCAACATGATTCCCAAAGGGGACTGTCCTACAGGCACAGCTCATCCTTTACAAATCAGTTACCATTTTGTCTCAGGAAATCACCCTCTCGATGGAAGCTAGAATTAGATTTAACAGAATTATTTTATGGTGGTAATAGAAATGACACCAATTCATCATCCCAACTGGTGGTCTCCCAGTAGGGGGTTCTCTCTTGCGTCTCTTGGACTTCTCTCAAAGTATAAGACTCTTCCTATCTCGGAGATATCTTTTCCAGGGTCCTCAAAGCAAACACAGAATAACTGCCTGTAAGTTTTTTTTTTTTGATTTAGGATTTCTTATATCAGGCACCATGGTCATGTACACTTTCTCTGGGTTTGTTTGAGACACAACACCACTGGTCATACACCCTTTTTTCCCCTCTACTTATAGTCCCCAAATGTTTGCCTGGTGTCTCAAGAAAATCACTAATTAATTGCTTCTTAGATAGCTTGAACCAATCACTGTGCCCACGGAAAATACCTACTTACGCCTCTCCTCTTTCTGCTCTCTGTGGTTACAATGAAAAGAAAGAAGGGTGACCACAGTAACGTCATCAGACCCCATAACGTGTCTGAGACCATGGTTAATCCGTTGAACTGTGGTGTAATGTGAACACATCTCTCTCTTTCGAAAGTAGTCAGTTTGGTTTGCTTGTTTAGCTGGGTACTGGCTGTTTAGCTAATGTAAAATATTAGCCCTGCTTCTTTAGTCCGGACCACCAGTCTGCCCCAATGGATCTCTTTCCCTCTGTCTCCTCTCATACTCTTTCCCTACACCTGTAAAAATGAAGTTTGAGCTGACCAACATGGATATCTACACAGTAGCCCAACTGAAGGAGTTCTTTGAAGCAGGAGACTTCCGGCCAAGACCACCACCAGGAAGGTTGAATTACAAAAGGTGCTGAGGTCCTGGGCAGATGCACACCTCACACTGGCTGAAGCCACAGGAGAGGATGATGAGATGAAGGGGCCTGAGAAAGACCCTTTAGAGGAACCACCTGCAGGTGAAGGGGATGCTTTAACCCCTGAAATGGTGCGCTCTACCAGGGCAGGGGACAGTGTATCTTCCCAAAATTGACCCTTAGAGGAACTAGCGGAGAGGAGGGAGGAGAGGGAATTCAAGCAGCAAATTGTTATGTTGAAAATGGAGGCAAAAAAGAAAAAAGCCTTAGAGGAAAAAAATCTTGCTGGCTCATGAGCAGGTGATGCACATCAAGGCCAAGCAGGCAGAGTCCTGCAGTGTTGGTGGCAGCATACCCACAGTATCTGAAGGAGACAAAAGAGTTTGCACTGCCAAGGATCTGGTGCCAAGTCATGTGGTGGGAGACAATATTGACAGATGGTTTTCTGCTTATGAGGTTTCCCTGAGGGTTCGCAAGATCCCAGAAATGAATTGAAGGGGAGATTGTAGAAACACATGTCTACAATGGGACGGGACATACTTCTCACTCTAGAGGTTGGGGACCAAACTGGGTACACTCCAATGAAAACCATTTTAATTGTGAAGTTTGGGCTGACCCCTGAAAACTACCGCCAAAGTTTCACGGACTGTCAGAAGCTCCCCAACCAATCCTGGGTAGATTTTGTGTATTACTTCAGTAAGGCACTGAATGGTTGAATGTGGGGAAGTAACTGAATGAATGCAATGGGCTGTACAATCTGTTTATGAGAGAGTACATGCCTCGGGTTTGTTTTCCAGAGCAGCGCCAGCACCTAGTTTATAACAAGCTTACTAACCCCAGGAAGCTTGCTGAGGAGGCGGACCTCTGGGCTACCACCAAAGTGTCCAGAAAGGTATCTGGGGGACTTCAACAAGGGTGGCCAGGGTTCCATCAGAAGAAAGAGGGGGAAGAAAAACTTTAAAATAAGGTGTTCTCTAAAGACCCCCAAAATAATTCCCAAGGGAATAATAGTAACCAGTCCTAGTCTGAGCCTAAGAAAGATGGTTTCTTTGACAAACAGACAGGGGGGTTTGTACTCTAATGCTCAGGGTGCTATAAGTATGGGTACTCCTAGGGCAACTCCAAATGTCCCAAGAGGGAACAGTCCCCCACTGGTGGACAGACAACTGGGGTTGGTGAGTGGATTGCTTAGGGAGGAGGTAGTCCTAGTTAGCTTTGGGAAGCAGACAGAAGTGACCCTGTTTTTCCTTGGGGATAAGACGATGGTGCCAAAAGTCCATATGCCTGCCAGTACTTCTAAGCAAAGGCAGTGGGTCAGCATCAATGGGCAATGGGTGGAGGCTCTGAGAGATACAGGAGCCAGCAAGACTACTGTGAAGAGTCAACTGGTTTCCCCAGAGCAGGTCCCCCTAACACATTCCACCAAGTCATAGTCACCGACAATTGTGAGAGCCATCTACCAGTGGCTCTGGTCCCATTGAGTAGGGGGGTTATCAGGTTCTCTAAAAGTAGCTGTGAGCCCTGCATGCCTCTAGATATCCTATTGGGCAACAAACTGGGGTACGCTATCTCAAGGGAGGTATAGCTCAAGTCACACTTGGAGATGTTGAGATTGCCTAATGGATCTGGATAACCACATGGCCATGGCTGCCCAAGAAGGGAGTCAAGGGCGTCTGGAGCCTAGAACAATGGTCCAGACAGCT
This sequence comes from Triturus cristatus, assembly GCF_964204655.1. NCBI lineage: Eukaryota > Metazoa > Chordata > Amphibia > Caudata > Salamandridae > Triturus > Triturus cristatus. Next base: position 80,268,504 of record NC_140588.1, read on the forward strand.
GCCACAAAGGGGAGGGGAAAGGGGTGTGGGAATCCAGCACCTGAAGTTCCCATGTTTGAGGTTTATGGGGTACCTGAGGAGGAGGCCCCCCAAGCCAACCAGGGAGGAAATTGCCACCCTGGGTGACATGACTGAGCGTACTTGTTGGCAAGTTGAGGGTGGGCCCACCAGGGAGGAATTCTGCAAGGTGCAGAAAGAGTTCTCCACTCTTGAGGGATTGAGGCAGCAAGCTGAGGCCCAGCCAGCAGGTTACACTTCTGGAACTCGCCTGATCTTTTGGGAAAATGATGTCCTATGTAGTGAGCCTAAGGCTTCTGGATCTGTGGCAGTCCATGAGTTGAGGGTTCCCCTGGGTTACAGGACCTTCAGACTGGGTTTGGCTCATGACATACCCCATGCAGGATATCTTGGGCAAGACAAGATCTTTGTCAAACTTGTTGCCCACTTCTATTGCCCCAGATAAAGACAGCCTCAGATGCATTCTGCAGGTCCTGCCCATCCTGGCAGACCAATGAAATGTCAGGAAGAATGCTTTAGGCTCCCTTGACCCCATTACCTGTTGCTGGAACTCCCTTTGAAAGGTGAAACATCAACATTATTGGACCCTTGGATCCCAAGATAACTTTAGGCAATAGGTTCATCCTGGTCTTGATGGACCATGCCACTTGCTTCCCAGAGGCCATCCCTCTGAGGTTGACGACTGCACCTGAGGCAGTCCAAGCCATTAGGAGCAATTTTACCAAAATGGCGTTCACCAAAAAAGTACTGTCTGACAGAGAAACTAATTTCATTTCTGCATAAATGAAGTCCATCTGGGATAAGTGTGGTTTACTTACAAGTTCACCACACCCTATCACCCCAAAACCAATGGTTTTGTGGAGTGATTCAACAAGAACTTGAGGGAATGATAATGGTCTTAACTGAGCAACCACATTCCTTCTTTTTGCCAACAGGGAGATGCCACAGAAGGGAGTGGGGTTTATATCCCCTTTGTACTCCTCTATGGCCACCTTGTCAGGGAACCTCTTAGCCTTGTGATAAATGGGTGGGAGCAAGCTCCCTGGAAATCTCCTCAAGATGTGGTCAGCTGCATGCTGGCCCCACGCAACCAGATGCAGTGAATCTGAGAAAAGGTAAAAAGAAACCTTGAGGCCTGTCAAGAGGTTAGGACGCTCTGGTATGACCAGAAGGCAACTCTGGTGGAGTTTCAACCTGGCCAGAAAGTGTGAATCACGGATCCTGTGGCACCCAAAGCTCTCCAGGATCACCGGACAGCCTATATGAAGTGATGGAGCAAAAGAGGGAGTCCGCCCACTTGGTGGACATAAAGACCACTGGGAACCCCTTAAGGGTGCTCCACGTGAACTGCCTCAAACCACACATTGATATGTCCGAGATGAGCATGCTCTTGGTGATAAGTAAGGGAGTCGAAGAGGAGAGTGAGCCTCTCCCTACCCTCCTGTCTGCCCAGGACACACTGGACCAGTGAATGGTGTCAACCTCTTCCCTACGCCGACCCCAGAACAGCAGAGTGACTGTTAGCAGTTGCTGGGCCAGTTCGCTTCTTTGTTCTCGTTCACCCATGGACTCATCCATTCTTGCTCTCATGGCATCAACACTGAAGAGAGTCTACCTGTTAAGAATAGAATTTACAGGTTGTCAGATAAGGTGAAGGCCAATATCATCAAGGAAGTCTCAAAGACACTGGTGTTAGTTTGATTGACCCCTCAAGCAGTCCCTGGTCCAGCCGTGTAGTGCTGGTACCCAACGGTGCCCCACCGGATGCCACTCCAGAACTTAGGTTCTGTGTGGACTACCAGGATCTCAATTCCACCATGAAAACTGCTGCACACCCCATGCCCGGAGCTGATGAGCTCATCAACAGGCTAGGCGCTGCCAAATTCCTTAGTACCTTTGCTTTAACTTCTGGGTACTGCCCGAACACTATGACTGAGGGGGAAAAAGAGAGGTCTGCATTCTCAATCCCAGAGGGCCACTTTCAGTTTAGGGGAAAGCTCTTTGATTTGAAGAATGTGTCTGTCACCTTTTCAGAGGTTGGTTAACAGGGTCCTAGCAGAGAAAGAGGCATTCCGTGCTCCCTACCTGGATGACATAGCTGTCTTGTCTGTCAGGCAGGCCTGACTGTCAAGGCCAGTAAGTGCCAGACAGGTCAGAGCCAAATTGTGGGAGAGGGCAAGGTACAGACCCTCCAGGCCAAGATTGAAATTATCCTGGCCTGGCAACCCCTAAAACAAAGACTGACGTGAGAGTCCTTCTGGGCCTTTCTGGGCCTATAGAAGGTTTGTTAAGTAAGATGGCACCATTGTTGCCCCCTTAACAGAGCTGATTATGAAGAAACAGCCCAGACAGGTGATCTGGGCATAGGTCTTACAGAAAGCCTTTGATACCCTCAAGGAGGCCTTGTGTACAGTACCCCTACTCAAGGCTCCTGACTTCTCCATGAAGATGCTTCAGAGCATGGTATAGGCACAGTTGAATGAGGAAGTCCTAGACCAACAGTAGACTTCATTAGTAGAAGGATACTTTCACCAGAATAGAGGGGGAGTGCGATTGAAAGGGGGGGCCTTTGCTGTGCTCTGGGAACTGAAAAAGCTTAGAAGATACCTGTTTGGTGCTTGCTTCCGGGTTCAGGCAGACCACAGACCCCTCAGATGGCTCTTGCAAGTGAGGGGGTAAAAATCCAAAACTGTTAAGGTGGTCCATCTCCCTACTGGGAATGCACTTTACAGTGGAACATCATCCTAGGTCAGACCACACCAATGTTTTTTTTTTAAACATCTTTTTTATTGATTTTAATAAACAAACAAACGGTCGGTAAGTCCTCAATAGTTAAGATATGGCATGATTGTGTACATTCTTTCACAGGGGATATAGAATAAATACAATAGGCAATATTTGTGATGGATCAGATATTCAAGGCGACAGGATTACATTGTCGCGGGGAGCAGTTGGTGTAACACAAATCTCTCCTCTATAGGCGTTCCACTTAGCTCAGACTCGGGACCATTTTTGGGGGCACCCTCTTGCGACATAGACCGCTTTCTCACGGAACATGCACCAGTCAATGTTTCGCTTCCAAGCTACAACAGTAGGGGGTACCAGTCCTCCCCATAATTGAGCTATGTCTCTTTTGGCCACCGCAGCTCCTAGTGTGACCCACAGCTTCTCCGCCCCTCCCAGATCAGTGGGTTCCCAGACATTAAGGAGACATCGTTTGGCCTCGGGGCAGACAGATTTGTGCAAAACCTCACTCATGATCCCATGTATCCCCCACCAATACCTTTGAATTTTCTCACACTCCCAAAGGATGTGCATAAATGTGGCCACTTGTCCACAGCCTCGTCTGCAGTGTGCGCCGTCGCCCCGCCCCATGCGGACCATCTGCGGTCCCGTGATGTATACCCTGTGTAATATTTTCAACTGTACCAAACAGAGTCACGCAGAGACCGTGACCTCTCGGGGGGAGGCCACTGTTTCCCTCCACTCCTCGTCATCCAACAGGAGACCATCTGCCTCCCATGACTCCCGCAGCTTGGCCAGGGGATCCGGCATGTTGTTTACCAGTTTTTTGTAGGTCAATGAGATTGCCTTCTGTGGCAACAGCCCATCCAATAGCCTATCCTCCAGGGGGGAGGAGTCAGGGAGGTGGGAGTCCCCAGTGACTGCGGTGGTAACGCATGTCGGATTTGTAAGTATTAGAAAAATTCAGAGTCTGCTAGTTCGTATTGCTGTTTCAACTGGCTGAAACTGAGTATTTTACCCTTTACCCAGAGGTTGACCACCCGGGAAATACCTATGAGATCCCATTTATCAAATCCCTTGGAGCCATGCAGACTGCCAAGTAGCTCCGAGTCCCACAGGGGTGTTGCTAGGGTAAATCTCCGATTCCAACCCAGGCTTTTGTTGACTGCGTGCCACACTTGGACCGAATGGGAGGTGGGCCCAGTAAGGAGAAGCTTCTTGGGATTAGCATACAAGGCTCTATTATACGTCCCGCCCGGTAGCAGCCATCTGTCCATGGCATAGCCTGGGTCACCCGGAGCACGATACGTACCCTGGTTGAAACCACACCAATGTTGATGGTCTATACCGATTCTTCTACCTTAGTGAAGAGAACTAGGGTAATTCTCCCCACTTTCAGCAGGCGGAGACCTATTAGAGCTGTCAGCCTTAGGGTGGTCTTCCACCTGACTTTTTGCCTTTCTCCTCCACTGTTTCTGACATAATTTATGCGCTATTAGGACTCTGAGTACTTTACCACTGCCAACCAGTGCTAAGGTGCATGTGCTGTTGCCTCTAAACATGGTAATATTGACTCCTACCCAATTGGCATATTTAATTTATTGAGAAGTCCAAAGTAAAGTGCACTACATGTGCCCAGGGCCTGTAAATTAAATGCTAATAGTGGGCCTACAGCACAGATTGTGACACACACTTAAGTAGCCCTTTAAACATCTCAGGCCTGCCATTGCAAATCCTGTGTGTGCAGTTTTAAACTTCCATTTCGACCTGGCAAAATAAACCTTTTGCAGGCCCAAACCTTCCTTTTTAATACATATGTCACACCTAGGGTAAGTCCTGGACAGCCTGATGGAAGGGTCAATGTATTTAAAAAGCAGGACATTTGCTTTTAAGTCTTAAATGCCCTGCTAGTGAAAAACTCTTAAATTTGTTTTTCCCTACTACAAGACTCATATCTCCCACAGGATGACATTGGGATTGCCTTATTACTTTTTATAAGTGTAATTTCCAAATTGGAAGATTTAACTGGTTTAAGTCTGGTGTCTCTGGAATCCCAATTTAAAATCCTAATTTATGGTGAAGTTTTGAATCACAATTAAGAAAATTGTACTTTTAGGAAGTACATCATGACAGGGGATAATCCAGTTGAGGTAAACTAATACATTTAAGATTTATATATCCCCTTTATCACAGATAAACTTGTCACAGATTAGGCCAATGTATCCATATTTCTAATAGCCAATGACGGCTTCTTATTCTTTCTTACACCTGTGTCCACTCAACTCACACACAGACATATATATTTGGTGTGAATCAATGCACCATCACCTTACACGATAAAGGACTTGGCATGAATGGAAATGCTTTTCACTTTGTTAAGTATCTTTACTTCAGACACCACCCTCAGTGCGTTCTTTACTGTGCGACAAACAAATAATATGCACTGGTGACAACTTTACATATACATCACCTTGCAGAAAATATATATACAACATTACTGCATAATAAAATGTAATAACTTTACAGTTATAAGTGTCCAACATATATATATTCACATTTTGCATTCATTGTGTCCAACAATAATAGCAATCAAAGGTTACACATTTCTAGCTATTGGGGTCATTTTATAGCCATGAGTGGAACTGGAACATGAAGTGGAATACTGGGAGCTCCATGGTAGGCATACCATTCGAAGCGTGCCAAAAAGGGGGCTCCCCTTCATGAAGTAATGGCAGGGTCAATGGTGCCGGACGGTTTCATTCGCGCCGTCCAGCATTGAAAATTTAGTAGCTGGAAATACAAGAAATGCTGTGAGTCAGGGAACCTGCATATCTAAATTCATGCGTGGTGGTGCCATGATAATAATTCAAAAGGCATACCGCTTTATATGCTTCTGTGCCTGGGTAGGTGGAAGTGCTGTCCTTGTCTGTTTTATGGCATGGTTTTGTGGATGTAACAGCACTTCATATGTGGCGAACCTTTTCCTATAGAATACACTATATTGGTATGTCATGGTTGTTACTAGAAGATGGGCTGAGCCAGGCATAACAGCACCTCTGTGACTCAGGGTAGTCGTGTGTGCATGCACGGAGGCTATAATCAGATTTGGCTTAACAGGGAGTCACCAGGGAGCACCGTGAACAGCGCTTGTTATTTTTATACATCTCTTGGTGTATGCTGTGGTTTTGAGCAAAAAAAAAAAATACAATGTGCAAGGTGCGGTTTACTCAAAATGCATCAATGTGGAGATAAAACGTCATTCGCGGTGGGGATGACGTAACATGAAATGTGCTCGAATATAAAAAACAAGCTGATTAGGATTTACTTAAGGTGTGTTTTGAAGAGTGCATTGTGCCTGCAAGCATGTAAGGCTACACCTGCGCTAGCTCAAAGAAGACTAGCGGAGTGTACATCGGGTAGGGACAAACCACCCGGCATAAACATTGCTAACAGCCAGGCGCGCAACACCCATTGGACTCAAAGGGCTTCAGCCCCTTCCCCCCGTCGTGTGTGGCAGCCCGGGATGAGACAGCTTCCCGGGCACACACACAGCCGCACCCGAGCACTTCACACATCTTTAAAAGACCATTTGCACGTTAATGAGGCCTCACTGTTGTTTCACCCCTTCTAAGAGCTCCTGCTGCTCCACTCTGCCTATTGCTTAAAGATTCAGCCCCCCCCTGAAATTTGGCTCTAGCTGCGCATCTGCTAACAGCGCACTAGGTGAAGCGCGTCATGGATTAACGTGTCATGTCAGTGGGTAAGAGCGGCTACAAACATGGACCTTGATTCAGAATTTTGCCCGTCTGTTAATGGTCTACGGTGCGGTGGGACCCCATTGGGTTCTGGTTACAAGCCGGGGGATACGGACTCCTACTGGACCAAGGTCCTGCGAAACGCTCTTCTGATTTGAAGATGTGTTTGAAGACCTGCTGCTCTGATTGGCACACATTTAGCAATGACTACGTGCTGGTGGGAAGTGTAGTTGAGGCATAAGGTTTGAGGCCGACACGTTGATATCTATCCCCTTCCTTAAAGAACACCTCAAAAATGTAAATGAAGATATCATTAAAGTGGAAAACACCAGAAATAGTGTTTTTTATCACATGTATAACCCGGTGTTCGTAAATGTATGAGGAACTCTTTGAGTGGGTTTTTCTTGCCTCAAAAGCCTTGGTTTGTCTTCATATGGTAGGGTGCATCTGGGACATGTAGTTTTCCACAAAGGTGGTTAGTGGACCAAAGAAGAACTACTGGAGTGCAATATGGCTCCAGGTATAAAAAGTTTCTGGTCTTGTATAGAAATTAGGACTATTTTTCAACCTGGTGCGGGATCCTTTCTGTGTAGTGTTTTCACTGTTTTACAGTTTGAAGTGCTGCACAAATACTTTACATATTGCCTCTAAGTTAAGCCTGAAGGTACCAGAGGGTGCAAATAGGTTAATGTAGGGTTTGCTTGTACCTTACCCTAACTAGGATTGTGGTTGCTGGAGGACTCACACCCCAGTCAACCAGTAACCCAGTTTCTAAAAGGTCTCAATTTATTGGGTTATTATTTTCACTATGTTAGTTAATTTACTTTTTCCAGTCTGGAGAACACAATTGATGTGATGGATATGGGTTTTTCAAGTAGGACTGACTATAATGAGGTCATTTAAATTCCCTGCAGTATACGCTGTATGTAGTATTATCATAATACAATTTGACTGGTATGATTTCATGTCCTTGTTGGTATGTTAAGGTAGTGCTTTTTCAAACAGCTTTTACCAAAGAATTACGAAAAACGGATGCTGAGAGTGGTAATATTCCACAAAAAACGTTTGTGCATATTTACTGAGTGGCCTCTTGTGGCGGTAATGTGTTTTGGTATTTTTTGTGCTGCTGTGTTATTGTGCTACAATGTTGCATGTGACTTTGCTGTGTTGCACTACAGTATTGTCATCTGCTTTGTTTTGTTGTGATGTGCCTTGTTACAGTTTAATTGGGTTGTTATTTTACTCAGTGCATGTCATTGCATTATGTTCTGTTGTTTGCTTCACGTCAGCACATGCTGCTACATTTCAAACAATAAGCAGCAAATGCCTTGAAAGTCCCTGTGACAATCAACCATTTAACACTTTCTAAGGTGGTTAATTAGTGCTGCCCCAGTTCTTTAACTACTTAAGACCAGCGGCAGCCCATGCAGGTAAGAGAAGTGGGGCTGGGTGGGGAGGGATTTCGACAGAAGACAACGAGGAAAAATTAATGATTTATTTAATTTTCCATTGTAGAATTCCCCCCCCAACCCGACCCCCCCCCGCTCTTACATGCACGGGCCGCACCTGCTTAAGACCTCACTCAGCCCAAGACTATGGTAGAGATGGTGTTGTAACTTATATCTTTCAGTGCTCACTTTACACAGCATGGGCCATGGACTATTCTTCACCGATTTTATAGTAAGTGCCCAAAATATAGCTGAGTAAAGCTGAAATAACATGAATTTCCTTAGAAGTCAGATATTTGACATTTGGTAAACCCACATTCAAAAACATTATTGAAGATCCTTTAGATTCTATTTGTGATGAAAAGTCCAAATAATTTTTATATTTGACCACTTTTACTAATTTGATATTTCCAGAAGACAGTAATGCAAAGTTAGGTATACGTTGAAATAAATCTCAAAAAAAGATTAGCTCACTAGAGCATGTGAACTGAAGCCTGTCCCCTGGACATACATCAATAGTCTAATGATATTACTTAAAGATATTCTTGAGAAAAATTGACATATGAAGTATCATGATGTTCATTCTCCATTGGATTAGAGCATTCAAATTAGGATTCCCAGTCTGTAATTCCTAAACTGAATGGGTTAATGGATGTGATGGGAGCAAACTTAAACATGAGACAGCTTGAGGTAGGATCACCTTAACATCAATGAAACAACATGTACATTTGCTTTAATTCAAGCCAAGGAAGGCTATTGCTTGTGGGGTTATTAGATCTTGATCCACATTCAGTGCCTCTGAGCTACGGGGGGTTCCTTAGGGCCTCATTACGAGTCTGGTGGTCCTCCAAATGGCCGGCTAGTGGTGAGGCGGCAGTGGCGGTCTTACAATCGCCACATTACAACCCTAGTGGTCATGCCACCCTGGGACTGCCGGCACTGCCAGGGAACCACCCTTCCCTGGCAGTGGAGCAGCAGGCCAGAAGCATTCATATGCTTGGCGGGACCGCCTTGGTCCTGCCAATCATATCAGAAGTGTTCTCTCCACCCGGGATTTCATGGCAGTCCTTCCTCCATTAAAACCCTGGCGGAAAGAACACATAGGGGGCATGCCCCCTTGTGACTCAAATGCTGATGATGCACACAGGGGGCACACATTTTCCCCCTGCTTACAGGCACAGAAATGTAAGCATGACAAGGTCTGTTCCCTCCATGCCGTGCTGGAACTGTTTGATGTTCCCATTGCAGTGTCTATTTTATAGGCACCGCGGTGGGAATGCCAAAGGAATCGCATGCCAAAGACTAAAAAAGTCATTATATGGCGGGAGTTTCTCACACGGGTTTGGCAGTGCGGTGGTAGGGCGTTCCAGCCGCCACATCGTGCAACTCGTAATCGGCCCATTAGTGTTGGTACATCCTTCTTACTTTCTATTGTCACGTTTCTCAGTTTCACCTCGTGCCGAGCATATTTGTTGATTTTGAGACACGAATATATGAGATAGTATCCATTTATTTTGTTCATTAATTTCAGAAGTTTTCAAGTTCATTTAATATTGCTTGGTTAATTAAAACCTTTGCAGCAACAAAACAATTATAAAACATAATTAAAACAATTCAGAAGGTGGTGTCACCATACACCAGTTACATAATTTGAAGCAACAGTTTTCCAATTTAATTTAAATGCATGATGGCACGGCATATATTTATAGTGCATTTAAGTCATAAGTGCTAAAAGGCAGATGGTTAAGAGTACATTTTGGTCATATTGGAACATCAAAGTAGAAATCTAAAAGCTTAATGTGCTATCTAGGTGGTCTACAATGCAGAGTACATTTTGTAAATCTTTCTGAAGGAGTGCAAAAATATTTAAGATACCTATGTGCAAAATCGGCAATTTTCCACTTGAATTAAAATACATGATAGCCTGGCATTTATTTCAAGTGCATTTAGGTCTTGAAGTGCAAAAAGGCAGAAAGTTGAGGGTTAAACTTTAGGCATATTGGAACATCGACGAAGGGGTTTTTAAAGCTTAAGGTGCTATCTAGGTGTTCTACAATGCAAAGTTCAATTTTTATAATTTTTTTTAAGAGAGTGCAATGACATTTAAGGTAACCTATATGCAAAGTGGCAAAATGTTCAACCGAAGGAGCTTTACCCAACCAAACATTGAACTATCAATAGAGGAAATATCTGGAACTACGAGGCCAGAGCCACAGGTTCCCGAAGCCCACAAGCGTAACCACGTTTGCCTGAACTATGATTTTGCCTTAACCACGCAGATGCATGGTTAAGGCAAATGCGCTCTAGCGTTGGAAAGGGCAAGGAAAGAGAAGCATTGGGAACTGGACAAGGACAGCTAAGTGGGGCTGGGGCTGGGTATGGGGGTGGTTTGTGGTAGTTTTCAGGGGTGGTGGGGTTTCGGGATAGTTTTATGGGGTGGTGGGGGTTCTGGGTAGGTTTAAGAGATGCTGGGGTTTGGTGTAGTTTTAAGTGATTCTGGGGGTTTGGGGTCGTTTTTGGGGGTGGTGGGGGATTGCAGTAGGGTTCAGGGGCGGTGGGGGTTTGGGGTAGTTTTCAGGTGTGGTGGGGGTTCAGGATAGTTTTCAGGGGTGGGGGGGTTTGTGGTAGTTTTCAGGGGCGGGAGGGTTCATAGTAGTTTTCATGGGGGTTCGGGGTATGTTTTTTAGGGGCTGTTTTTTAGGGCTCTGGGAGGGGGATGGTGGTACTGTTTAGGGATTAGGGGAGGGCAGGTCATTTTAGGACTCAGGGGGAGGTCGGGTACATTTTTAGGGCTTATGGGAGGGAAGGGTAGCATTTAAGACCGGGTTTTAGGCATTTAGGCAAGGGGAGGACACAGCGTGGGGGTTGGGAGGTGGTAGGGGAATTTGCACTTCAGATCGGGAGGGGGTGGGGGGAGTTTGTATCTTAGGGCAGTGGGGAGGGGGTGATATCCTTAGCCATACATACCCCTTTACCATGCATGCCTTTATTAAGAAACGTTGTGGTAAAGGCATGCAAGGTAAAGCAATGCATGATTAAGATGCAATCATTATACAGACCGCGTTGTTTAGGTATGCGTGGTTGAGGAACTCGTTGTTCCGTTATACAACCATTAATAGTGTTACATCAACGATTAAAAACATTTCTGAGGTGGTGTGATCAGGGTAAGCAGGATTAAATAAAAGGATTATATTTTGCTGTTTAAAATGACATATGTAGTGAGTTTTTCGAAGGCTTTCTAAAATGAAGAAGAAGAAGAATGCAGTGGCAATAAAATGTCCTATTTGCAAAATGGCCATTCTGGCTGGGTGCATGCAACCAGTTCGGGAGGAAATTTATTTTCTACCTTAGTGAGGAATTTCACAAAGCAACAGTTCAGCTGTGTGTCCCTGGGCGAAATGCAGGGCAAAACCTGCTTGACTGCATGGTCAGATGCCTCTTTGGTTGAAGAGTGGGCACAGCATGGCTCTTTACTCAACGATTAACTCCTTGCAGGTGCACACCAGGTAAACTATATCTTCTTCCCCTTTTCTGCACACACGGCATCCGGTCGTAGTGGTGGTAGGTTTCCAGAATGGCTGGTGTAGGAGCGAAGGCAATATGCCAAGTGGGTATCTCAAACATTGTTCTTTTGTTGAGTTGGAGCACCCCGTGTGAAAGTAGGGTTGGGGTTTTGAATTATCATAAGTGTGCAGTGCATACCAGCCGTGAACTCTGCCTGCCACTGCTGCCTTGTCCTCAGTTGGCAAGACTATTTTGATGGTTTTGTTTACCAGCTTTTTAAAGCTGGCATGGGTTGCAGACGATTCCCAATAGTCTTGTATGCCAAGTTGAGTGACTGATTTGTTAAGGTAAGCCTTAGCAGGAGAGTTGCTTATGATTGACAGTACAAGCCATAGGTGTGTGTTTGGTTCTTTGTTCTTGATTTTGTACCAGCACTTGATGTACGCACATCTCCTGGCAGGGGATTGTTTCTGAAGTTCAATCTCCAATTGTATCTTAGCTAGGGAGATGTATTTGAGAAGGCCGAAGATCATTCTATAAAATGCGAACATGATCCCATCCAGTGTTGATGCATCTCTTCCCCATAATGGCTCATTCCCATAGATTATTGTCAGGATCAATTTAGCTTGTATTACCTGGAGCAGCGGAGTTAGAGTGGGGTCGGTCACTTTCTTCTTCGAGTTTCTTAGGGCCAGTGCTAGAGCATTCCCCTTCCATTTCAAGCTCTCTTTCTGTCGTTTAAATGAGCCCTTTTATCTAAAATAACACCTACATATTTGTATTCCGACACTGACTGCAGGCTTTAGCAAGCGATGAGCCAGCTTAATGCATTTCTTTTCTTGCTGTTCTCTGCCACTGTTTCTGTTTTTTCAAAGTTGATCTTTAGGCTGTGTTTTGTTAAATATGCTTGAGTGACATCTAGGAGGTGCTGCATGCCAATCGGGGTGGGGCTTATTAGCACAAGGACATCTGCAAAGATGAGATTGGAGAGAGAGTCAACCCACGCAGCTTCGGGGATTTGGATTTGCAACTATCCAGTTTTGTTGTTAGGTCAGCAAAAAAATAGATTGAACATGGTAGGGTCGAGGACACAGCCCCGCTTCATCCCTTGGTGGCTGGAATACATCTTGAAAGATACGTCCCTGTCCCTTACATAACTTACACACCGTGTCTGTGTAGCAGAATCAATAACTTCAAGATGGTGGGTGAGGCATTCTGATTAGCTAGTTTCATTCATAATTTACCTTGATCAAAAGCTGTGCGGAAATCTATGAAGTGAAGGCACAGTGATAGCTTTGCATTTTTGGACCCATCTACTAGTAGGGAAAGAACATGATATTTGGTATAGTTCCCATATGTTTGCAGAAACTGGTTTGGTTTAGCGGGATGATTTGATTCGCCAAGGCCCACAATGTTAATTCCTTTAGGATGATGCCGGCAAAGTATTTGGCTACGTTGTCAATAAGTGCCACAAGCCGATAGTTTTCTGTGCTGCTCATGGTTGTGGCATTGATATCTAACTCTTCCTGAAGGTTGCTATTTAATTGGCTGGTGCACTGCTGCGTAACTGCGTTTACAAACTTAAGTGGTCCCTGGTTTTTGGTTCCCTGGGTGCAGGGGGTGGAGTTGCTGATATTGTACCCCTCGTGAGCCCCTCTGCTCCTGAGATTATTATTGTGGTGGTGGGAGTGCTTAAATATCGTCATTGATGTTTGTAAGACCCTTTGTCTCCATTCCGAGGTGCTACTTCTCTGATGGGGGGCTAGCCTGTCGCCTTCGGTGAGTCTTTGCTGGTGGGCCTAACATCAGTCTCTGCTGATTCTGTGTGCATATCCATTGAGTTATCTTCCTGTGGCTCCCTTAAAAGGATACTGTAAGTGGAGTCTGTTAAAAAGTACTCAGTAATTTAATTTTTTCTGTTTCTGCCTTTCCTTCAATGCTTGCGGCGGCCATGGGCAGTGTTCTGCTGTTCTTTTTGTGGAGTCTCCCTTTCCTGAGTGGGGTCATGGTATTTTTTTGTTATCTCCTGTATATCTGCAGAGGACGGTGAGTGTTGGATAATGCTATACTTGTTCATTTCGATTATGGCTTAGACTTTGTTGGCCTTGCGACCTGTCGCCTGGAGCTCTGGTTGGCAGGCTGTGGAGATGTCATCTGAGGGTTGGGTGGAAGACATTGTTGATCAAGGGTGGCGGCCTTTCTGCAGCTTGTGGTGTGCTCTAAATCAGATAGTAAATTACCGTCACCCAGCCTGGTTGGCAAGGTGTCAAATACTGGACAGAATCGCAATCCCTAATGACGGTGGTGGCGTGGCAGGAACCACCATCGGGATTATGATTACTTTTTCCGACAGCCTTTTCATGGCAGTCCCACTGTCAAGAAAAGGTTGTTGAAAAGTGACTTTGGGGTCCCCAAACAGGGCCCCCGTCCTCTGGGGACCACTGCAAAGTGACCCAGGGGGCTCATGTGGTGCCAACGTGCACATTTACACTGAGGCTTGTGCTGCAGCTCTTTTCCTGGGCCACAGCACAAGCCACAGTGTAAATGAGCACTTTCCAACAGCCACCACTGCTGTCATAACATTATTTGGTGGTCGGACCACTGACTGCTTGTAAGTCGGTCTCCTGACTTCCGCAATAGCGAACAGCAGTCTCACCACTCAAAATTGAAATCGGGCCCACAATGTTTTTCAGGTGGCCCAATGTCCTGTCAGATTGGTGGAGGTCATAACCTCTTCCTCCCTTGAGGATAACAAATATTTTGTCTGCCTGAGGGAAATCTCTATAACTTCAGAGGAACAGGTTTGTGGCTGAGTAGTCTGTCTGCCAAACTCGAAATAACCCTCTTAGTATCTAATTGACTCAACAGCTCAAAATATTCAGAAGCGGGGGGCGTGGCTTGGACGCCGAACAAGATGGCCGCCTGAGACCGGAGCTCTCCCGTACCGCGGCGGACTTTTCATCTCTTCGCCGCTATCCGCGATCATTTCGGCAGATTTCTTGTGGCTCCTGTAAGCGGATGACTTCGTGCTGAAGATGTGACTGCCAGACTTCGTTTTCCTGCAGTTATTCGCCCATTCATGCCTCTCGATGTAAGTCCCTCAGCGCGACCGCCATTTTGTAATATGCGCGATGTGTGCGCGTCGCTGAGGTGACTGCAGACATGCTCTTCCTGTTCTTCCTCCAGTCACTGGACATTATTCTAAGCAACTAAGGACCTCTCCTTTGTGTTTTGCGCCCTGTCAGTGCGCTATGCTTGCAACTTATTCCTCATGTTGACGCTCCTTCCTGAGGGACCTCTGCCTTCATGCTCCCCTTGCAGGCTATCACATGCGCTGTGCTCTTCAGTGATAACTTACTTCAAGACGTAAGACTCATACCATCATCATTGCGTCTTTGTGATGGTTCTTTTTTGTTGCAATTATGTTCACCAAGTCTTAGTGCGCATGGCTTTCACGCCCACTGGTGACCTCCTTGTTATTACTGGAAACGCCCTTTAACATCTGCTTGCATTACCTCTGGGTCCGGGGTTTCTTCATGATTTTTCCTGGTGTCCTTCACTGCTCCTGCTGACCGCTGGGCTCTTCAGACCGGACATATTGACATTCTCTGCTTTTTGAGTGCAGGTCGTTGTGTTGGTTTGCTTCTTTGCCTTCCTGTCACTGGCACGTTTAGGCTTCTATGGGCAAGCTACGCAACCCAAAGTTTGTCTTTGTGCCCTCGAAGACTCCACCTTCCTCCGCCTCTTCCTCAACAACAGGTCGTTCTTCTCATCCTCCTCCCACAGATCAAATGGCGACAATATCCTCCACCCGTTCTTCTCCATCACAACCTACCTCCAGCAAGTCTTCTCCTCCTGCCTCCTTACCTAAGCGCTTGAAGCAGGACTCCTCTCCTCCTCCATCCGAGTCATCTCCACCCCCTATATCTATGGAGTTGATACTTGAGGAGATTCGCGCTTTGCGCCCGTTCGTGGAGGAGACTAATACTAAGATGCAGCTTTTTGAGGCTAAATGGTCAACTATGGAGGCTCGTGTTTCTTCTGTGGAGCAGCAGGTTCCAGAAATTCAGTCAAACTCTCAACGGATCTCCTCTCTGGAAAAGTCTCTTCTCGCCCTTCAACAGAACACTGAGGACTTGGAAAACAGGAATAGGAGGAACAACCTATGCGTTTATGGCCTGCCGGAATCCCTGGAAGGAGATGATCCTGTCATGTTTTTCTCCTCTTTCCTCCTGAAACTCCTGGACCTTCCCGTTACTACCTCTCTCAGTATCCAACGAGCCCATAGACTTGGCCCTCGCTCCTCCTCCTCAACCAAACCGCGAGGGGTCATCATCCTCTTCCTAAAGTTTACTGATCTCCTTCTGGTCCTCTCTACAGCTCGAGCGAAGCGCCAAGTGTCCTGGATGGGTCAGAGAGTTTTTCTCTCTCAGGATGTCTCTAATGTCACTGCTGCCAGAAGAAAAGAATTCTTATCTCTTCGTGCTCCTCTGCACTCTATTGGAGCTAGATATGGCCTCTTTCACCCCTGTACATTCAAGGTAACTCATCAAAACAACACCTGGACTTTCCAAGATCTGGCTGAACTTAAGAATTTTATTCACATTCAGACCAATGCTGGCATGGATACATCCAATCCTCCTAATGGTTGATTATTTATCTGTTTGGTTTTTTCTCCTTACAGGTTTTTGCTGAACTTTTTCTCTCCCTGGTTTGATTCTACTTCTGCTTGATGTGATTATATAATGGTTGTTGTTTGGGTTTTCTGTTTTGCATATAATGTCTGCTTTTGTGCTGTTTATCTTACCATGACTTTTGCATAACACGTTTCTTTTTCCCTCCCTTAGATTATTCGATAAACCCTTTTGTATCCCTCTTCGTATCATACGATTCATCTTCCTCATATCCCGTCCTGGTGCGGTGTGTTGCTCTCCGGCTTAGGAGGCCGTTCTTGTCGAATCCTCCCATACCCCATCGTCATCTTGTCATCTCCCTTCCCCCTTCAGGTATGTTTTCCTCAGTCATCCGTTTTGGATATGTACTGTTTTTTCTTCCCTCTTCCCCTCTTTCCTTTTTCTTTGTTCTTCTCTTACTGTATCTCCTGACTTTCTTTTGTCTTGCTCTTTTCTCTCATTCATTTGTTGTTGTCCTTTATGGCGTTCTTGGTTTTATGCCTTTTCTCTGTTCCTTGCACATTTTATTGTTATTTAATTCAAAGTTATCTCATGGAATGTGAAAGGTTTTGTTAGCCCTATTAAACGACAGAGAGTGCTTTCCCATCTAGCCTCTTATACTCCTGATTTAGTTCTTTTACAGGAAACTCATCTTTCTGAGGCGGAGTCTCTTAAACTAAAGAGAGGCTGGGTGGGAACGGTTTTATTTTCTCCTACATCTAATAAAAAGAATGGTGTGGCCATTTTGTGTCACAAGAAGCTCAAATGTAAAGTTCTTTCTCAAGAGAATGATACTGAGGGTCGTTGGGTCTTAGTTAAGCTGTTAATTAATTCTGTATCCTTGACTGTTTTTAATGTATATGGCCCCACTCATCCTGATTGTAATTTTTGGCCTCTAATAACTTCTAAGTGTTTTCAATACAGTGATTCCCTGTTCATTCTGGGAGGGGATTGTAATCAAATTGTTGACCCGTTTCTTGATCGCAAATCCTCTGCCCGCTTTACCCCCCACAAATCACATACGCAATTCCTTGACACTATTTCTAAATCTCACCTTCTTGACTCATGGAGACTGTCCCAACCTGACTCTCTGGACTATTCCTTTTTTTCACCTCCTCATGCCTCTTTCTCTCGGATTGACTACATCTTCCTTTCTCAGTCTCTTTCTCAAAATCTTCTATCCTCGTCTATAGAGCCGATAGTTATCTCAGACCATGCTCCCATTGTCACAGTTCTTGATCTTCTCCCTCCTCATCCCAAATCTTCTCGTTGGCGTTTTAATAACTCTCTTCTCCTGGATCCCCTCTTTTCCTCTTCTTTTCTTTCTTTTGCCACGGAATTTTTTCTACTCAATTCTGATCCCTCTTTACCCCCTCATGTTATTTGGGACTCTTTTAAGGCTACCGCTCGCGGTTTTGTGATTGATTTTGTCTCAAAGAAAAAGAAGTGTTACCTTAAGAAACAGAAAGACCTTCTCTCCCATATTAAATCCCTGGAGCATAAATTCTACACCTCTTCTACTAAAACGGTTCTACCAGACCTTATACGCGCCAAACTCGATTTTAACAAAATCACTACTGATAACGCTTCCTCAATATTACTTCGGAGCAGCGCCCGCTACTACGGGGGTCGCAACAAGTCAGGTAAACTTTTGGCCAACTACCTTAAGTCTCGCAAAGAGCGTAACTTGATTGATTCGATATATTCCACCGATAATCTTCTCTTGCATAAGGAGCAGGACATACTCACCCAATTTCAATGTTTCTATCAATCTCTTTATACTCCTGAGTCCCCCCCTTCGGCTTCTCTTATTCAATCTTACTTGGATAAAATTCCTGCCCCCTCCACTTCTCATCTTAACTTCCCTGATCTTGAACTTGATCTTTCTATTACTGAACTGGATAGCGCCTTAGCGTCTTTAACCAAAGGTAAAT
This sequence comes from Triturus cristatus, assembly GCF_964204655.1. Lineage (NCBI taxonomy): Eukaryota > Metazoa > Chordata > Amphibia > Caudata > Salamandridae > Triturus > Triturus cristatus. Next base: position 80,286,581 of record NC_140588.1, read on the forward strand.
CTCCGGGTCCGGATGGTTTCTCTGTGGAATTTTACCTGCATTTTTCAGATCTTCTGCTTCCTAAACTTCTCTCCCTCTTTCAATCCTTCTTTACCTCTGGCACAGCTGCCGGTAGTTTTCATGAGGCTACGATCTGCCTTATACCTAAAGAGGGTCGCGACCCCCAATTCTGTAAAAATTACCGCCCAATATCCCTTGTTAATGTAGACTATAAATTATTTGCTAAACTTCTTGCCCGGCGCTTGGATCCCTTCCTCCCACATCTCATAGGTAAGGAACAGTGTGGATTTGTAAAGGGCAGGCTCACCTCGGATAATTCCCGCCTTTTTCTCAATGTTCTAAATAAAGTACCTTCTCTCAACATTTCTCTAGCCGCCATCTCGGTTGATGCTGAGAAAGCTTTTGATAGAGTAGATTGGTCCTTTCTGTTTGCCTCCTTGCGTTGGCACGGTTTTGGCCCTAATTTTATTTCTCTTGTTTCTTTACTTTATTCCTCCCCTAAAGCGTCTGTTTTAGTTAATGGTCAACTATCCCCCTATTTTCCCTTACAGCGTGGCGTCCGTCAGGGCTGCCCTTTGTCCCCTCTACTTTTTGTTCTAGCCTTAGAGCCATTTCTTACGTCTATTAGAAATAACATTTCTATTTCTGGCTTCCCTTATGACAAGACTCATTTGAAACTCTCTGCGTATGCAGATGACATTCTTTTGTTTATTTCTGACCCTGACCAATCCATTCAGGCCTTACTACTTGAGTTTAACTCCTTTTCCCAAGTTTCTGGTTACAAGATTAACTCTGACAAAACTGAGATTCTTCCTTTTACTAAATTTTGTCTCCCTCATCAGTTTTCGACCACTGGTTTTGCATGGAATTCCTCTAAAATTAAGTACCTTGGAATTTGGTTCTCTAACTCCATCTCTTCATCTATTCGGTTGAACATGTCTGCTGTATTATCCCGTATTGATAAGTTGTTCTCTTCTTGGAATCCTCTCTTTCTCTCATGGTGGGGTCGGCTGGATTCGATCAAAATGATGATATCTCCCATTCTTATATACATCCTTTCCATGCTCCCCATTCATATCCCTGATATCTATTTCAAACGCATTGATTCCTGTCTCTCTAAGTTTCTCTGGAATCATAAAAAATCTAGAGTTGCTCTAGTTGCTCTTCGTAAACAGAAATCCAATGGCGGAGTCAACTTTCCAGATTTCCGTCTCTATCATAGATCTTTTTCTCTCCGTCAGGCCTCTAATTGGCTTGTTCTTGCACCCTCCCCTCTTGCTCCTCATTGGCTCTCTATTGAACGCTCACTCCTCTCTCCTTTCTCTCTATCTGAAATTGTACATTTCTCTGCTAAGAACTTAACCACTCCTCTACCCCTGTTCAAGCACACTTCTTCTCTTTTACATGCTCTGGTCCGTCCTGACCCGGTCTCTCGTGAATCTTTTTTGGCCTCCCCTATCTGGTACAATTCGCTTATTCTCCTCAGTAATCGTCCTATTTGTTGGACTGTGTGGAGATCAAAGGGTCTGATGTGGGTTAACCAACTTTTCGATGGTCTTCTTCCATGTTCTTTTCCTCGATTCCGACTTCTGTTTCACTGCCCCCAGTCTTTTTTCCGCAGATTCACTGTCCTCATGGCCATCATACTTGATGTTTATTATTCACTTCCCTTGTCATCCTCTTCCGTATCCCATTCCCCACTTCTTCAGATCTTGTCTACTCTCCCTAAAGCCTCTCTTATTTATAAATTCTTCTCCTCCCCCAATCCGACCCGCCCGAAATCTAAATTGGAACTTGCTTGGGAGCTAGATTTGGGCTGTGACTGGTCTATAGCTGTTTGGGACAAAGTTTGGGCCAGGTCTTTAAAAATTTCCCGTTCCGCCTCACTAACTCAATCTATGTTCTTTCTATATCATAGACTTTATCTCTCTCCTGTTTCTATTTCTCGCTTTTCTCCTGATAAGGACTCTACCTGTTGGACCTGCTCTGCCCCTAATGCTGATCTTTTTCATTTACTTTTTCTGTGCCCTTCTGTTCTCGCACTTTGGGATCAGGTGTGGTCTTATGTCTCTCGTCTATTTTCTATCTCTATTCCATACTCTATCCCTCTTCTTTTTTTAGGTAGTATCTCTGACACTCTTCATATTCCTTCTCACTCCTCTGGTCTATTAGATCTTATGTTGGCTCTGGCTTTCCAACACATTTCTTCTAACTGGAAGGATCTCTCTAAGCTCTCTATACAATGTTGGTGGAATTCTCTCTGTCACTATCATAGGCTCGATGTTCGTTTTGCTGCTGCCTCCATTCCTACCCTCAATAGAGATTTATTCTGGTTGCCTCTCACAGCATATCTTGACCGCATGGCTCTGAAATCGAAATCTATATCTCCTTTATCCTCTGAGAATTTCAAACCCCCATAAGTGACTCTTTCTCTGTCCTTCTTCTTCTTCTTCTTCCTCTACCCCTCTTGTATCTTTTACATTTGCATTTCTCTTTCCTGCCTTTCAACTATTCCTTATCCTTGGCTTATTTGCTCTTTCTATTCTACCTAGTTTTTCTCTGATCTCTTTATCTATTCTTCTCCTAACGCCTCATGTTTACCTTTCTCTTTCTCCTTTCCCTTCCTTCCCTTCTCCTCCTTTTTTCTCCTCTTTCCCCCTTTTCTTCCTGGTTGCCTTTAAAATTTTACAAAATGCTTTTTAATTTTCCCTCAGGTTTCTTATGTTAACACATGATGATCCTTTATTTTTTCTCTTTTTGATTCTGTATGACAATGTTCTTTATATGATCTGTATTTTGTTGTTCACTATACTTTTCTTCAATAAAGCATTTCAAACTTATATATATATATATATTATATTTATATATATATATATATATATATATATATATATATATATATATATATATATATAATATTCAGAAGCACTGTGGGCCCTTGTAGTTCAGGTGTATCATTTTGTACAGTTACGTAGAGCAGGATACACTTTTTATACGAGAAATAAGAAACTCCAAATTCCATAAACTGTGGGATTCACAATATTTTGATGCACATCAGCTCAGCAAGTCTTCCTGCTAAGCTGCTATGTGTCAAATGTAAAGGGCAAGAATGCCCCATATCTACAAGATATGGTGCATTCCTGTTCCCCTGCACTGGCACACAATGGGCTTTCATGTGCTAACACAGGCACCCTTTTGCCATTTTGCAAGTGCATCTGTGTTATAGGGGTGATTTTTGTGCGCAGGAAGGGACAGCTTCCTGCACAAAAACAATAATGAGAGGTGTTTTCCTCTTTCTATGTGTGCTTCGGAATGCAGCACACATAGAAAAAGGAAATACGAGGAGAATTATAAGTATTTCTCCTCATTGCGCCTCCCTTACGCCTCCCCTAGGGAGGTGTGGGAATCTGACGCATTCCCAGGTTTACAAAACCTTGTAAATCTGGGAGTGCGACAAGTTCCATTGATTTTGCATGGGCCACCCACAGCAACACACAAAGAATGCCCCTTTCACGCACAGTAATAATAATTAGGAGGCCATGAAAAGCCATGCCGGGTGTCTTTACGTGGCCTTCTGAGTATGGGCAGACACACTGCGCTGCCAGTACCCCTAAAAAAGTGATGCACCGGTGGTGTAATGGGCTTGTAAATAAGCCACTCAAATTGTTAAACACCTCTGCTATGATTTAGTCCACAACAATCTTCTTTGTAGAGGCACAAACCATAGCAAAGAGTGAACAAACAGAGAGAAAAGACTTATCCTCAAAACATCTTCAGAGCGGCAATAGTGTAATTTCCTAGCTGTGTTTTGAAATCCACAGGTGACAGACTTCCTCAAAGCCATGTATCTCAGTCCAAAACAACTAGCTTCATCAGGCTAAGCCTTGCTCTACTCACTAGATGGAGTTCCGGGACTCTAGCAATCCAAGTGTGATGCACATGTCTACTAACATCGGAGATCTCAAAGCATGCTCAGTCGTCTAGATTCTTGGCAATCTGCACAGAGTACTTATGGTTCAGCCACACTTTCCATTGAAAATTCATTTTTTGATTAGCTTATAACTTTGGTCCACATCAACTGATCTGCACCAAAATTATTGCTCACTTATGATAAGCAGTTAAGGTGCTGTTTGTCACTTTTAATGCATTTCCTTGCAAAGGTAAATGTTATAAGGGGGCAAATTCTTTTTTTTTCCATTTTATCACCCTTAAATTATTTTGTTTACAGCTGCAGAAAAAAAAACACTTGAATGGATTTACACAAGTCTTGGCATGATGGTAAAAAGTTTATCTGAAAGATTTGTAATCGTGGCTTGGTTTAGTGTTCAACAGTTTTTTTAAAGATATTGGCATTTGCAAATGTTTCTGGGTGGGGTTTAAACTGTTAGCACTTTTGTATATATTGATCATTTAAAATCATAAGGTGCAAATTTGTCATTTCTGTCACATTTACATTTTTTTACAAATGGAATTGGCTGATGAAGAGGATTGGATGATGAAGCGGAAGGGTAACATTGTGATTTATAAGAAAATTACTATCACACTGCACTTGGAAAAAAAGGCACCATTTTCCCTAAGAATGACAACTTTCATGATACTGAATACCACAGAACACAGTCTGATCCACTGTGCATTGAGGGTTGGCTGTTCATGATTGGTTGCATCAAGATTGTGGACAAAGTCCAGGTTTTTGTGGCCAAATGGCATGCACTGCAGTGGATGGCCACTGTGACTGGTTGGATATCTAGATATGCCCTGTGATTAAATCCTTCAAGCAAGCTAGTGGGTGGTGTGTTTTCTTCCCCCATGGCACTTACGACTTAGCCTGGATCTGCTCCCAGGCTCTCTTGCCTCACTGTCATCAATAGCCTTAAGCTCCTGTGGGGCTGTTTCTTCTTCTTGCCTGCATGGTTGTGTGGGATCTTGGAGAGAAGTCAGTATGTGAGTGCCAGACTAGGCATCTGTGCTGTGATGGTTAACGGTGACTTGGAGCTCCTTGAAGCACATGCATCCTTGTGGATGTGGGGTGGTGGCAGTGTTTACTGCTGGGTGTGTGTTTTAAGTATGATGCAGAGAGAAAATCAGGATAATTGTGGTTTGCGGTTTGTATGAAGAAAATGAACAACATTAAAGTCCAGGATAAGAATTTTCAATTACCTTCCATTCCAATACAATATTACGATGCAGATTATTAATGAAGCCTCTTTCCTAGTACAGTAGGGTGGAGTTTTATTGTTTCCTGTTTCTCAAAGTTATTTTCTTTTTCCCTGAAATTCCCCAGTTGCATTAAGCAATGCACAATGGATGTCATAGCTTGTACAACCAAGCATGCTTAAAACAGCACTTTGAGAGTACCAAAAGAAAAAAGCTGATAGATAGATAGATAGATAGACAGACAGACAGACAGACAGACAGATAGATAGATAGATAGATAGATAGATAGATAGATAGATAGATAGATAGATAGATAGATAGATAGATAGATAGATAGATAGATAGATAGATAGATAGATAGATAGATAGATAGATAGATAGATAGATAGATAGATAGATAGATAGATAGATAGATAGATAGATAGATAGATAGATAGATAGATAGATAGATAGATAGATAGATAGATAGATAGATAGATAGATAGATAGATAGATAGATAGATAGATACGGGCATGGCTCAGTTCCTCTAAAATTTAGTTTCTGAAGTATCAATCGATTCTTCCAGTTGCAGTGATTGCACCTTTGCTAACGGTGTACAATGATGTGAAAACATTGTAAGTGGAGGATTAAACACGGTGTGGCTTAGTTAATGGTCATCCACACAGGGCAGTAAGCAAAGTTGCTCCGCTGCGCTACATGAAGGGAGAGAGTAGAATTGTTCCATATTACAATGACATTACGTAATACATCATTCATGATATGTTCTATGACATGATTGATAACATCAACGCAACATCTGAAATGACATCATTGATAACAAGACTGTGCATTGGGGCCCAAGTTACAGTTACTTTAGTTAGTTACGTGAGATAGCTGTAACTGGTGAATTGCAGTGGTTATGTAAATTTAAAATGATTTTTTATCACCTGACATTTACATACCGTCCATTTATCCTTTGTTTTCTACAGTGAATTCTTAAGTTTAAAAAAAAAAGTAATGTAACATAATATTACAATTCCTAACTATATTTGACCTTTGTGTTTTTTCATTGAATTTCTATGGCTTTTAACATAAAGTAGGATGTCGATCACTGTGTACAGTGTGGGGTTGGACACAGGGCCTGGCCTGTGGCAAGGTCCTGCGCCCAACCCCTTGAGAGTACATTGTTCCCTTCTACTCATGTACTTTGGCTGTATATATTTATAATATTTAAACTAAAAAAACACAGAAATTCACCCATTGTAGTTATAGTTACCTCAAGTAACTATAACTCATGCCCTATGGTAACTATAACTTGCGCCCTTGCTGTGCACAGTTATCTCATCAATAATTTCATTGCAAATGTTGCAGTGATATTTTCAATGATGTCATAGTTGTCATGAGTGATGTAATATGTGGAGTAATCACCACTGCATTGTGAGGGCACGTTGTTACAGAATATTTAACCAAATTATATAGTTACTTTAACCTTTGGTATTTTTAGTGACTTTCTAGAGTTTTTTAAATGTAAAGTAACATTTTGTCAACATACGTAATGCCAACCACCCCATCAAGCATGCCCTTATGTTGTGCGCGGGAGAGGGTTGTCCGCATCTTCCATTATCCCCAGGCAGCCAACCACACATTGCGAGGTTGGCTGTAGGGCCTGGCCTGCAGTCATTTCCTGTGGCTAACAACCATCAGGCAGCCAAACCCCCCACACCGACTGATAAATGCACACCACACACAGCCTTTGGCGAAGTGGTGTAGGGTTGGCCTTTGGACCCCGGTGACCTCATCCCCGGGGCAAAAACATATATCTTAAGGAAAGGTTAGTTTGCAGCCCCCACCCCAGTCCTTAATAGGCCCTGGGGACTTTATTAACTGGGGCTAAATTCATAAAAAAGGGGAGGGTGGAACCAGGAGACTTTACTGGCCCTTCCCAGAGGTAATCATTTTTTTTTAAACACATCAGAACCGTTTAATTTGGTGCAATCCTGCGGGAGTACTGCAGGATTTCGGACAAGAAAACAAGCATTTTATTAAATTCTGGCCACAAAGTCAGGGGAAAAGGTATCCCTTGCCCTAACACCTAACATTTCTTTTGATAATCATTTGTTTTCATACTGCAGACAACAAATTTGAGCACTCACTCCCATGGGAGCACGGTGGTACAAAGGAAAAAACAGCCCCCTAGGCCAATCATAACGCTCTAATTTCCAAACTTGAGCTTGCGGGATTCTCACAACAGTCCCTCGAATTATCCATATATACAAATATTTTTATCCTTAATTTCCCTAAAAACTACCTAATGAATTTACACCAAATTACAAAAAAAACATGTTTTGAGCAAGATCTAGCTTCTTGCCAAATTTAGTTTATTGCCTCACCAGGGGACTCCTATTCACCCTGATTGATCCGCCTCTTTCGCAGGCACTAGGTCCAGACACACAAGTGGTACAAGCGTTTTTATCGCACAAGTGGGGTATTGCTAGGAATGTTGTAGATTCCTGAAGATTCCATCACAAAAAGAAAAGAAAAATGTGTCTTTTCTGGCAAATCATGAGGGTAAAAATGTCTGTGGTTTGTAGGTTTGCATGGGGGAGCCACAGCACAGCCCCAACTAAGCAGCTACCCCTATTGCTAATCTTTCAGCATAGCGCTTTAGGGCCTTTTGTGCTGTGGTCTTTTGGCTTACCACACAAGTGGGGTGCCTTTCTATTCGAAAGACATGTGGAACCTCAGGGTGGTGGGAATTCTGTGGCTCCCCAAAGATTCTAGAACTTTCCAATACAGTGGGAAAAATGTTTCTATTAGAAAAGTTTGCAAAGGCTTCTGTGTAAAATTATCAGGCTAGACCCATATAAACCATGCACCACTAGACTACTCTTTTTTTTTTTCAGTTTAAAGAGGATTTTATTGAAGAACGAAAAAGTTGCAGTACAATAATAATATACATTTGTGGTAAAAAATACAATGTAAAACATTTCAGAACAATAAAAAGAAGTAGAGAGAAAAAGAGAGAGAAGAAAAGAAGGAAAGAAAAAGGGATATCATCAGAAACATATTACAACAATATATTAAATAATTGGCAGTATAAAGAAAAAATATGATTTCATAATACAGGAATTAATATTCAACAAGAGATAGAACAAATTGGCAAATTTCATACATTAATACTATCAGAATTATTAATAATAACAAGAACATCAAGGAGGTTTAGGTACTTCCTCCCTGCAAGGATTATGTAAGGGAATGGGTTGGGCAGACAAATTAAGAAAAGAGGTAATGGGTAACCATAATAAGTCCCTTTTAATCGCAAGGGAAATAGGGTGGACATAAGCTCTATCTAGTCTATGGTTATAACAAACCCCATACCACCATGCTTGATAGGAAATAAGGGAAGTATCCTTCCAAGCTTTCGTGATTTGTTGAAATGCCACAGCAAGAAGGAGATCAACAATAGAGGTATCAGTGTTGGAGGAGGACCACATTTGTGAGAGACTCCCAAGAAAAATATGAGAAAGAGAAAAGGGGAAATTGGTGGAAAAAATGGAATTGATTTGTTGCCAAACTTTGCCCCAAAAAAGGTGAACAGCAGGGCAAGTAAACAACATGTGTTTAAGATCAGCCACTAAAGCCGAACAGGACCAACAGATGGATGGGATAGAAGGGTCAATGTGGTGTAGTTTATGTGGGGTGATTAAAAGTCTATTGTATATAAAAAATAGAGTTTGAGTTGTATTTGCCGCTCTAGACGATTTCCTTATTTTGATCCAAATGTTATCCCAGGTAGTAAGCGGAAAACAGTCATCTAAATCTGATTCCCAAGCACATTCCACAGCAGATTTCACTCGATGAGCAGACGAATCTCGCAATTTTTTGTAAATTTGAGACGCAGATGGAGAAGAATGTAAAAATGGTAAGGAAACGAGAGAAGAATTATATTGAATGGATGTACCCGTAAGAGCATCAAAAGTAGCTTGAGCCGCCGTTCTTAATAGAATATATTTGGGATAAGAAGAGAGGGGGAGAGAGAAACGATCTTGAAGAACAGAAAAGGGGATAAAAGAACCATCATGAAAGAGTTGATGAGTCCATTTAAGACCTAGAGATAGCCAATCATTCCAAAAAATAGATCCATTTTTAATCTTGATAAGAGAGTTATACCAAATAGGAGATTGTAAAAAACGGGCACGGTCATCCAGGTTATGCAAAATAATAGGATGAAAGGTCTTGCAAACATGTTGAAGAATAGGAAGAGAAAATTTCTTTGGAACTTGTGACAATGAAACAAACTCTTCAAACGCAAAGGGCTGAAAAAAGGAAGTTTCAACCTCTATCCACAAAGGACAAGAAGAGGGGTCAGGAGTATGATCAGAAATGAAAGAAGCAGAATGAGTAAGAAAAAAGGAAGTATAATATGAGGAAAAGTCAGGAAAATTGACACCACCTAAATGTTTAGGAGATTTAAGTCTAGAAAAAGACATTCTGGCAGTTTTGTTTTGCCATAAAAATTTAGATAATACGGAATAAATATTCTTGTAATAAAACTTAGGAATGTGAACCGGAAGATTCGACAAGAGAAATAAGACTAATGGTACCAGCATCATCTTGATAGAATCTAATCTACCCCACCAAGATAAGAACAAAGGATGCCATTGTTTCGTAGAGGCAGTAAGAGCTATTAGTAAATTTTTAAAGTTCAAAGCCACAGTGTCCTTAATAGAAGGTGTAAACCAAAGACCAAGATATTTGATTTTGTTTGGGCTCCAGTTGAAGGAAGAAGTTAAGAAATCGGCATGAAAACAGAATTTATTAAGAGGAAGGATTTCGCACTTGTCTACATTAAGCTTATAGCCAGACACTGATGCATAGTTCGAAACTTCTGATAAAAATGCTGGGAGAGACGTATGAGGATTCGAGAGAAATAACAAAATGTCATCTGCGTATGCAGAGATCTTTAACTGTGTAGAACCATAAGGGAAACCAGAAATATCAGCGTTCATACGAATCTTAGTTAAAAAGAGTTCTAATGCTAATATAAATAGGAGCGGAGAAAGCGGACAACCCTGCCGAACACCACGAAGAAGAGGAAAGGAGGAAGAGACAAGGCCATTGGCCAAAATAAAGGACCTAGGAGAAGAATAGAGCATTGAGACATAAGAAAGAAACTTAGGGCCGAAACTAAACCAAGAAAGGGAAGAAAAAATAAATTGCCAGTTGACTCTATCAAAAGCTTTCTCAGCGTCCAATGCAATAGCTGCCAATGACGTCTTATGAGAATGAGATTTACTTAAGACATTAAAGAAAAGACGGGTATTGTCAGATAAGTGACGTCCTTTGATAAATCCACACTGTTCTTTGGCAATTAGTTGTGGAAGAATTTTTTCTAAACGAAGTGCGAGGATCTTAGCAAAAATTTTGTAATCTAAATTAATTAAAGAAATGGGCCTATAGTTCTTACAGAAGGTGTGATCTTTACCATCTTTGGGGAGAAGACAAATAAGGGCTTCCTGAAAGGTACCGTCAGATTTTTGAGATGTTATAAAGGATGAGAATAGTTGGTGAATTCTTGGAAGAAGTAAGGAGGAGAAATGGGAATAAAATTCTATAGTAAACCCATCGGGGCCAGGGGCCTTACCCCTCTTTAGAACTTGAATAGCCTCCAGAATATCTTTGTGCGTGATGTCAGCCTCTAAAGGGGAGAAATCAACCTCTGAAGAGGAAGGTGGAGCAATGGAGGATAAATATCGAGTAATTTTGGATAAGACCGGAGAGGATTCCGGAGTATATAAACGTTGGTAAAAATCCGTAAATTCAGCCAAAATATCCTCGTCTTTATGAACCACAACATTAGAGGAGGTAACAATGGATTCAATTTTAGTACGCTCCTTCTTGACTTTGAGGTATCTAGCTAAAAGATTACCGGCTTTATTTTGGGCAGTGTAATATTTAGCACTAGACTTAAGTAAAAATAAATTGGCAGAGTCAGTAGAAATTTTATTAAAGGAGAGCTTAGCCTTAATAAGATTATCCAGGTCAGATTGTTTCTTAGAGAGGTAAAAGGAGTGTTCTAGTTGTTTAATTTGTGCGTTAAGCAAATGAGTAGATTGAGAGGCTTTACGACGCTTACGGGCAACAAATGTAATAATGAAGTCTCTAGAAGCGGCTTTAAATGTATCCCAAATAAGGGAAGGGGTTAACTGAGGCGAGTCATTGTCTACAAAAAATGAAGAGGCAAAATCCATAAAAGCTGGTGTAAACTGTGGGTCCAATAAAAGAGAGTTATTAAACCTCCATCTCCTAGTGCCTTTCACGGGGGGGAGTAATTCCAGACTTAAAGAGACTGGAGCGTGATCAGAAATTAAGATAGAACCTATGTCTGAGTGAGTAATAAGTTGAGTAAGGGCTTTGGAAATGAAAATATAATCTAATCGGGACTGGGAGGAATGAGGAGGTGAGTAAAAAGTGTATTCTCTAAGGGTAGGGTGGCAAAGCCTCCACGAATCAACAAGGGCTCTTTGGGAAATAGTGGAGGTAAACAAAGAATGCATGTGGGAGGGGGAGAACCTAGAATCAGATCTTCTGCCCAAAAAGGGGTCTATAACCATATTACAGTCACCACCCAAAATCAGATAATCATCAGTGACTTGCATGAGCAGGGAAAGAATATGGGGCCAAAAGACTTTATCTGGAACAGTCTGAGCATAAATATTAATAATAGTCAGAGGAATTTTATTAATCAACAGAGAAACTGCTACCCACCTACCATCTGCATCATTATCTTGATTGACAAGCTGAACATCTAACCTCTTATGGCATAAAATGGCGACACCATTGCGCTTCCCAGACCCAGAAGAGGCAAAAACATGACCAACCCAATTACGACGTAACTTAGGAATTTCAGTATCTTTAACATGAATTTCTTGTAATAAAACAATGTCCCCTTTTAAATTTGCTACATGAGACAAAACTCTTTGGCGTTTAATAGGTGACCCAAGACCTTTAACATTCCAGGATAAAATATTCAAAGACATTCACAGATAAGGAAGAACATATAAATAAAAGGAAAACAGAAAAGGATAAGTAGAGAAAAACTGGATAGTAATCCTTACATTAGTAAGAGAAGGAGCAACAAAGCATTGCAAGGAGAAAAAAAAAAATAATAATATCAAGTACAAGAAAGAAAAGCAGATACATAATTTAATAAATACAACCAAGGAACCGCCATAAACACATTGCATTGAAAAGGGAAGAAAATCAAAGAGTACAAAGAGAAAACAAGAATGAAACACAGGAAGAAAATAGGAATCAACAGGTGAAAAAAAGAGGTAAAAAACAGATTGAAGTAAATGGATAAAGAGAAAGAGATAAAGAGAAAGAAAAGAGCAAGAGGTAAGAGTAAAAAGAAAAAGAATGAAACAACGGTAGCGAAAGAAGAAATAAGGAGCAAAAGAAGAGAATAGAATAAAGAGAAGAGAACAACAAAGCAAAATCAACCAATTCCATAAACGTAAGAACACAATGGCAAAAGACATACCACAGGAAAACAAGAAAGAATGAGGGTGTTGGAACCACATCAGGGAAATGGAACGCCGAACGGGAAACCACAGGGCAACAACGACAGGGAGGACGTCATCCAGGAAAACTGAAGAGGATAACATACAGGGGCCCAAATATCCAAAACTAAAGGGAAAAAGACAAAATACAAATGTTAACAATGCGGAACAATAGAACCAGATACAGTAAAACAGCAAACAATCTACATGAGGAAAACAAAATAGTTACAATCTGGAAACATCCATAGACTCATGACGACAAGTATTCAAAAATTGTTGGAGAACAGCCGGGTCTTCATAAGATACAGTCTTGTTGTTATATGTCACTTTAAAAAGGCATGGATGAAAAAGGCCATATCTAGCATTAAGACTTCGAAGAGCAGGTCTCATTTCCAGGAACCTTTTCCGACGGTCTGCAGTCACTTTGGCATAGTCCTGAGTAAAAAATAGGTTGGAGCCATGCCAAGAAATCTTTCCTTTTTGTTTGGCAGCATGGAGTACCTTGAGCAGGTCAGTATATTCCAGAAAATATAAGATAGTACCTCTAGGTTTCGCTGAGGAGGAGGAGGAAGCAGACATCCGGCCCAAGCGATGAGCGCGTTGAATGTTCAAAGGAGGAGATTCAGGAAGACCAAGAAGAGAAGGTAAGAATGACTGGAAAAATGAAATTGGATTAGAACCTTCAAGGCCTTCAACCAAACCATAAATGCGCAGGTTGTTGCGCCTGTTGCGGTTTTCCAATTGTTCGACTTGCTGTTTAAGACGATCAATTTCTGTATGTAAAATGGGGACTTGATGTATGGTATCTTCAGACGCGTCAACTCTTTGTTCAAGGGCCACAACTCTCTGGATGGTGTGAGACCAATTGTCTTCAAGGCATTGTAAGCGCAAATTAGTTTCCTCCATATAAGGCTTCAGAGCACGAATTTCATCAAGGAGAAGCTCCATAGAGACTGAAGAGTGTGGATTAGTAGGAGAAGGAGGGTTAATTTTTACCCGTTTGCCAGAGGGCGAAGCTGCTGGTAGTTTGGAGAGTTGTTTGGGGCGAGTATCCGCCGAAGAGGAGGTTTTAGGGTCAGAGGATTCCGGGGGAGCCTCATCCATATTATCTCGTAGGACATTAAAAGGGTTGTTATCAGCCAGTGGCGGGGAGATAGCTTGGTGAGCCCCAGTACGAGCACCACTACGAGCACCACGCGGCATTGCCATGAAGAGAAGGAAGACAAAGTCTCTTTTGGTGATGGAAGAGACGGTCACAAGGAAAGATGATTCGGATAGCAATACTTGTCAAAGGTAGAGGAAATCCGCAACAAAGCGATGATGAAAAGAAAAAGAAAAATGAAGAAAAAAGATTCTGCAGGGGGTACTCCAATAATTGTCACAAAGAAGACCAGGAAATTACAACGCAAATGAAGAAAAACCTTTGTTCATATGTTATAGTAGAAATCCTGTAGTGAATGGCACTGATAAAAAGGCAACGAATGCATCAGGAAAATATCGCCACAGAAAACAAAATGGCGGCCGCTGTTCTGACTGACCGCATTTTCCGATATAAAATCACCTTAACGGCATGGAAACTCTCCGCTAATCCTCACATCGATAGCTGAGGTATTCCGACGAAGGACATGCCGATTTCTGCGGTCCAATACAGAGGAAAAGAAGCCTGGAAACTCTCCACTGTCTACGTTGCCGCGGAGCTCCCGAAAGCAGCGGCCATCACCAACGGCTCCGAAGCCACGCCCCACCACTAGACTACTCTGATTGTCTAGTTTTCACAAATGTGCAGGACTGATAGGTTTGCCTAGGTGCCAGCTGAGCTAGGGCTCAAAATCCACAGCTAGAGCCATTGCAAAAAAAGGGTAATTTTTCATTGGAAGAATATGCTGTGTCTATGTTGTGTTTGGGACGTCTCCTGTCATGGGCAGTAGGCCTACCCACACAAGTGAAGTACTATTTTTATCCGGATACTTGTAGAAATGCTAGGTGGAGGGAATTTAGTGGCTCCATGCAGATTCCAGAGCATACCATCATACAAATGTAAGGAAAATGTGTTTTCTAGTCAAAGTTTGAGGTTTGCAATCGATTCTGGATAAAATAATCTAGTTACAGTTCCACAAATCACGCCATCTGGGATTTTGGTAAATGTCTAGTTTAAAAAAAAAATCAGATTTGCTAGTTTTTCCTAGGTGCCACCTCAGCTAGGGCTCAAAATCTACAGCTAGCCACATTGGAATAAAAGTGTCAATGTTCAGTGCCAAATTGTCATGCATCCATGTTGCATTTTGGCCTGTTTTCTGTTGCAGCCACTAGACCTTCCCAAACAAGTGAGGTGCAATTTTTTATCAGAAAACATGTTGGAGCATAGAATTGTAGAACATTTGTTATTATCAATTTGATTTTGCTGCATTTGTGTCCAGCGGCGGTTTCTGCCTAAGGGTTCTGGGGCGTTGCCCCAATAGTATTCTGCCCCCCTATTAAATGTACTTGTTTAATGAAACACTGACTCAAATTCAGTTATGTCTATTGTATTTTTTTTTTTTTTTGCGACTGCAGTCGCAGTCAGCTGCTCTGAATAGGGGCGAGGCTTCAGTCACAGACATGTGACATCACCATAGGAGTGGTGGTGGGTGGCAACAGCGAGCTCACAGCACAAGTGTGCATGTCAGGTTGGACAGAGAATTTCTCCGGCCAGCCCGACATGCACACCAGAGGCTTGCTCTTGCGGCACATTAGCAGAGCTGGTGTTGAGCCCTGCCGCAGTTCCAGGTCTCCTACTGAGCAGTGAGTTCCCCTCCTCAAGCCAATCCTGGCACTGCAAGAGAGTAGCGTCTGGATTGGCGGAAAGATTCTTCCGGCTTCTAATTAGGTAGAAGCTCGTGTGTCTGACTCTGCTGCGCTGTTTAGCCGGAGTTAGGAGACGGAGGGAAGTCGGGAAGTGTGCGACTGGCCAGCAGACAAAAAGTGAGCATGCTCATGTGGAAGAAGAGAGCAAGTAAGTTCTGTGCTTATCATTCCCTTGTTTTGTATTAGGGTATGTTTCTCTGTGTCAGAGGGTGGACGTGAATGTCTGTGTAAGTTTGTTACTTTATCTACAACTGTTTATACGCGTGCATGCTTTTGAATGATTGCACTTTGAAAACGTAGTGTAAAATATTGGACACGGGGCCTGGAGAGCGGTGCAGCTAAAGCCACTGCTGAGATGGGACTTTATGGGACTAGTTAAATGTCCAAAAAATATCTCACTATTTTTGGAAAAAATCATGTGAAGTGGTGTGAGCAGAGAAATCTCTGGCAGTGACAGAAAAAAAACAACAATGGCCCCTTATGTTCTGTTCACCATCGTAATGTTGTTTATTCCTTAACCTACATATCTCCCTCGTGTCTGGTTTTGTCCCAGCTGTACTCTTACTCTCCTGTGAAAGCCGCAGCCTTTTTAAATCCTGTTTCTTATCAGCTAATTTCCATAGGTTCTCCAGTGTCTCTCTCTGATATACTCTCAGCAATACAGTATCAACAAACAAAACTCAACGGGGACAGCGTTAAAAATTCCAATAGAAGTCCATGTTCTGGTGTAAACATGGGCTTCTATTGGAAATCTCCAGGGCATATTATCAAGCCCATTATCGCCGATAATTTTAACGCCGTCCTTGATAATATGGCCCAACATTTCTGACAGCCTTTAAAGCAAACCTGCTTTAGAGGCAACAATGAGAAATGTTAATATATCGACCTAAAAGCTCTGACGGAAGCAGTATACTGGACAGGACTTATATTGTCAGTCTGAGAAGGAGAAGTGGCTGGTTGAGCCCTGGGGGATTTTAACCTGTGCTTTACCCGCACACATGTTTTTTGAGAAGGCACATTACGTGCTATGCACCTCCTCTTCAACCTGGCTGCAAGAAGTGCCAAAACTAACTGCTGTTGTGTGTGCTTCTAAGTCCAGCACAACGGCTGGAAGGACTGGCTGCAGTAGAGTGAAGGTCCGAGGATCTGACTGCTGCACCTGCTGTATAACGGGAGGAGACAGTCTGCACAGTAAGTCTCGGCATAAGCAGCTGTACAGGACGGCTATCCAGGTATTTAAATCTGTTGAACTGAGTCTGGCAGAAGAGTCCAAACGTTATTTGAAATATTCAAGTTCAGCTGTTGCACCCTAATCATGTCATTGTTGCATGATGGTAAAGTAGCCCTTGGGCTCAGGGAGGCCATGTCTGGGTCACTGCATAAAAGGCATTCCCAACTTTTACCCCTCACCACTTTCCAATGTCACCAGCCACCACTGTTTGTGCCTTCCAATGGAAAGCCAATGTTTAAGAAAGAAGATATTTTTAAAAGTAACCTCTAAATCGTATGCTAGGGGGACCCACAAAATCAGAGATGTTCAAATAAACACTGCTCCTACTCTCCATATCTTGTGCCCATTCCAAAATTACATAGGTTTCCTTGACACCCATTTTCCACTCATATTTCATCATATGAATTGTTCTATACTCAGTACACAATGAAGAAACATTGTAGTGTGCAGCTCAGTTGTTGGCTCTGGGTACCTATGATCCCTATATATTCCCACAATCAGAAGGGTCTAGCAGACATAATCATATATTTCTTTTATCATTACATTAGCATTTGTTGTCACCTGGTGCACGCACCATGATGGTGAGGCATCAACTGAGAATGATAAGATGCGTGATTTAAGCAGAGCTAACTTTATCTTTGATGTAAAAAAAACAAGCATTGACTCTGTCGCTACGCATTACGGAGTCTTTAGAGAAAGAGGCTTTTATGTTTCTTATGTTTCTTATACGATCGCAAATGAGAGAGTACATGAATTCGTCATTTTGCTTGCAGCAGTAAATGTTTTAAAAAATGTCTCTATTGATGGGTTTGATTTCTTTCATGGCGTGTTCCTGCATGTAAAGCCTCATCTCGTGCAAATCTGTCCTATTAGAGCATAACAAGTTTTGGGGAAACGTTAATAGGTTTCCATGAACATTTCTTGTTTTTGGACACTTCTGTTTGCACACGAGGCACATTCAGAGGTTTCAAAAATAGCCCGTAGTCCAATGCTGCCAAGAACAGAAGCTAAGTAAACAATTTTCTGCACTTTGATGTGACGCAGTGATGTTTTTTTGCCACACCATTACACAATTTTTTGTTGGAGTCTGTGGGCGGTCAAGCCCACCGCCATCTTACAGAGATTCTAAAAAACATGCGTAGAGTCCCATCCACTACATAGCATGGATTTTTACTCAATAACACCCCCTACACAGAATGAAGCCTGTCATGTAAAACAATCTTTGGAAATACCAGCCCCAATAATGGAAAAAAGTTTACAGCACCAAACGCACCTGGCTCGTTGTACAGCAGAACACCTGAGGGGGGGGGGGACTGCTGACACTTACCACACTATTGATGCAAGACGGGTTGGGTGTCTTGTCTCCACAATGTGCTCCTTTTCTCTCAACTGATGCCACAGTCTGCCCTGTTTTTCTAGTGCCAAATCTGCTCACCTAAAAGCTGTGTGCCAGCTAAACCAAGAGCCGCCGATTGGCTGTAGTGCCAGCATGGGAGAATTTGGGCATCCCCCAATAGGCTGACTTGGGAAATAAGAATTGAATCACCTGATTAGTTGCTATATTGCTTTGTGTATGAATTTCTCTAGCTTCTGATTGGTAACACTGATGTTAATCCAAGCCGCGCTGGAGAAAACTGAAGACTTTCCTATAACCAAGATGGCTTTGTTGCTACTGAGCACATCGGCACACTGTGCATAGTCACGATTCATATGCAAGAATGCCTGCACTCGTATTGACCATGGCAGGGTCAGACAAGAAGGCATTGTTCACGTTGGAATTGGTGCTGGTGCTGATTAATTCAGAGCAGAGCGGGGGAATTTATTATTAATTCCATGCTACAAGAGTAACACAGAATTACAAAATTCCTCCAATTCTGCCAGCGGAATTAATAATTCCGCCCACCCCTAATCCTGACAAAAATTTACAGATGAAAATGTTGTCACAAATGGCTATTTCTTCCTACTCATTTTCAATATTTCTTTATTTCAACAGTTCGGGCCTGATTTAGATCTTTGCAGACGGGTTACACCATTCCAGTGGTGACTGATAACCAGTCCCCCAAAATATAAATCTCTTAGGAAATAATGGGCTTTATATTCCGGTGGACAGGATATCCATCAGCGTTGTGACGGAGTGACCTGTTTGCCAAGATCTAAATAAGGCCCTTAGTTTCTTTGAGAAAACTTTTAGGGAACTATACATGTGACCCTTGCTGAATTTAGAATTTTGTCTATTTTTCAGAAATCTGTAACTTTCCTGGTTCACCCATGGGTTTCACCCTTGTTTTCCACCACAAACTAGAAGTAGGTTGAAAGCACAACAATTATAAAAATGGGCAACATCTTTAATAAATACCAAAACTATGGTGAAAATGAGAGGGTTTTTTTCAGCACTGCATGTTCCTG
Organism: Triturus cristatus; assembly: GCF_964204655.1. NCBI lineage: Eukaryota > Metazoa > Chordata > Amphibia > Caudata > Salamandridae > Triturus > Triturus cristatus. Next base: position 80,305,758 of record NC_140588.1, read on the forward strand.
AAAGCTGGGAAAATGGTAAGTTAGCACAGTAAACCGTTCGTTGATGCTATTTTTAGCAAAAAAACAGACACTTTTTTCCGGAGCACCTTTTACCTATTTTTCCACAAAAACTCAACATTTAGCTATATTTTGCTTATTTTTTCAGTCCCTTCCAGGGGAATCTTTAAAGTCCCTAGAATATTGGCAAAAAAGGATGCAAAAATGTTGTGAATACATTATGTGGACCAAAAGTTTTGGAGGCCTAAGAGCAAACTTCCCCAAAGAGCTAAAAAAGTAGGGATGTGTGGAATTCTGCAGATTTACATGAAAACTCTGTGAGATTTTTCAGAGTTCTGTGAATGTGCAGAATTAGGTACATTACGCTTCAAGTGCTGATTTTTAGCACAGGGAGCTCATTCCGCCCTGAAAAATCAGTGCATACGGTACCATGCTGCATGCCAGAGGGTGCTGCTTCTCTATTTGATTTTGTTTCCGCTTAAGTAGATTTTCTACTTGAGTGGCAGTTTTCTGACCGCAAACGGTCGTGACTGCCCACCACTGCACGCATTGTGAAAACCTCATTTGCTGCCCTCGTGGTGACTGCAAATCGTGCTAGGTGGTACGAAATATCACCCACCCCCGCCAACTTACCGTTAGCGAGCTGCACACAAGAAACAACTCCACCACATGACGGTTGATTGAATTTGGGCGGAACTCCGGGTTACATATGTTATTCGGAGTGACCATAACTCTGCCAACTCTGCTGGTGAAGCAGGATTTATCTCCCACCCCTATAAAAAAGTGCTCAGCACTGGGAGGTGTGTACAGCAGCTCAGAGGTTAAATATAAGAGCTAAACAAATGTTTACAGCTAAAAGAATGCCTTCAACATTAAACACATTAAATTATCATGAATTAACCCTTGCACCTGCTTTACATTAAGGACCAAATCTTTACAATAATTACCAAGAAATGTGTTGCCAAGTCATTATTTTAAATTACCCCTAGGAACCACTCTCCATACCAACAATGTAACAATGACCCTTCAAAAAATGTAACCACTCTGAAGCTGATTTTGTTGGATGATAGTGGTAGCCTCTTACAAATCCAAACATGCAGCTTCCTTACAAGTACACCCTGATTACCTATCAAGTGATGGCAGTTTTAGGCCAAACATACAGTAAGCAGGTGACTAAAATTCTCGACATCTATTTTGCACAATTGGCACCTATTACACACATGTTGAATACTCTTCCATTGACCAATTCATTACAGGATTTTTAACTGATAGAACTGTATAAACATAAACATTATTGCCTACTTTAATTGATAGTTAACGTGACCTTCTAGCGAGTTATGCTGCAAAGTTAATGATTCATTTTGACTTACCAGCATTTCCCCCCATATTTGTATTTCTCTAATTTATTCAAACCATCAGCAAGACCCTAGTAAGCACAGAAAAGTTGTTTGGAATTCAAATAGTGCCTTCAAGATGGTTTGGTCATTCCATAGGTCAATATTTTCACAGTGGTTAATACACCTATTGATCGGATCATTTGCAGGCCATGGGTCTTCAAAAATACCAATTAGAAATCCAGATTATAAAAACAATCTTTTCTTAAGTCAACACACTAATTTGATGAGGGCATGATATTTCAGCATTTGCTGATCTTTTTGAACCCAGTAATTCACCCAATTGTAGGTGAAAAAAGTTCTGATGTGTTGGCATTCCCAGCATACATAACTGTTTTAGTAATGTAGAGTTGAGTTGATTCAATATTAGTGCTGATCTAAGCATACAAAAGTGGTCAAAGAGAAGTATAAAAGAACAATAGTATTTTGCTGTCAAATCCTCACAATAACATTTCAAATATGCCAACACTGGAGTTATTGGCTGGAAACATGACCATGAGGACTTCAGAGCAGAAAGTTTCATCATCCCCACATACACTCTGCTATATCCTGCAGACTGAGGCTGCTGCCTGCACTTGGTAGAATCTTGCAAGCTCCCTAACACCCAGAAAGCCCGGCTGACACCCACCTGGGGAGCAGGACTACCTCTTTAGATGGACGACTACTGCTTATGAGCGCCCTAGTGGGTGCTGGCAGTCAGTGGTCTTCAGGCCATGAATGGTGTCTCCGGGCTGCATGACCTGCTAACCGGTGCACCTGGCTCACACTAAACACTCATCTGTGATCCAAGCTTGACTCTTTGAGCAGTGGACCCCTGCCATGGATGGTCTAGTAGATCCTGATGACTGCTCCTCTCTCGACCAGGGACGGAAGCTTCAGATGCTGTGTAGCGATGCCTTGACTCCAGGGCAGGAAGTTGACAGATCAAGCCATGCAGGCTGCTTCGGATGCATGCTCTGGTCCAGACAGTGCCCCATCTAAGGTGCTCTTGATGAACCCCCTGCCGCATTCTGGACCAGACTGCAGGGTAGCGCTGAAGGGGGGTGGTGCTATGTGGTGTCACCGGTGGCCACGAAGAAAGTGAGCGGCCTTACACATGGTAGGCCCCAGGGAGCTGGGTGGAACATGTAGGCCAATACAGTCCTAGGACTGAGGGCAGGGAGTGGCCCCAGAGACCCCGAGCTGTTGCACAAGATGGACCATGCTGCTCTGTCCTTGCACTGAATCCCCCTGCTCTGTAGAGGGAGCAGGGCATACCTTTCCTATCTTTGTCTGATGCCCACATGGGACTATACATCTGGGAAGCATTGCACCCACCACAGTGACAGAGAAGGTGAGATGGCTGGGACGCATTGGGGCACTCAGTTGGGATAACAGTGGACTGGGAGTTCTGGTTGGTGGCCCAACTCTGAAAGGCAAAACCACAGACCCCCCTGAAACATACTGTGACATATGGGGAGCAGGACCGAGGTGGGATTGATGAGCTGCTCTGGCAGGCTCATTTTGATATTTTTGAGGGCCCAGTGGTCTATCCAGGTCACCCTAGTAAAACAGTGAACTTAGCAGGTGGAGTAAGAAAGGGCAGGGTATAACAGCAGACTGGGAGCTCTGACAGGCGCCCCACCCTGAGAGATGAAGCCAAAGACTCCCCTGAAAAAACTGTGAAATTGACCTGGACCTAATTTCTCCTCATTATAGATATCTGTTTGAACTCCATCCCTGTGGGCATTCTATGCAAATATAAGAACATGTGACAAGATTGCATTTTTGCCTAAATATTCAAAAGTGAGTGTTCCTTCATTGCCTGAGGAGATTAGAATTGAAAAACAAGATGTAGAAGCCATGGGGAGATTCTAGTAAATCCCTTATGCCTTTATGATGGAGTGATGCTCATCACAGCCAATTTTCAATGAACGAATGGATGACTAAGTATGAGAGAATACTGTGAGAAATGCCTACTGTGTAAAATATTGCAATATGTGTGGATATATGTGTTTTAGACTTTATGTAAAAGGCGCTATCGTCACAGTTAACAATGTCATAGTGACGTCCAAAATAACCACAAAAAAAAAATAGGTCTTAAAGATGGATTGTAAAGAATCTTAGTACAAAAACATGAGTTTAAACATGTTTTTAAAGAAGTATGTATATGGTAACATTTGTAGGGTAATGTTCAGAATGAATTTTTCTACATATTATTTTGGATGTGTTGGTGGTCACTGAATGTCTGCTTTTGCTTCTGTTTTCATGACATGTTTGTGAGTATTGTTAAATCATTGCGAATAGAAAAAAAATTAAGAAACAAAAAAACTCCGCTTATTAATCCACTGAAGAAAATGCAGGCTTATAAAAATACCCCTCATAGAGCCATCTTAGATAGAAAATGCAATTTAAAAACCTTGAAAATTCTATAAAAAACATAGGTTACATGGATGCTATAGTTGGGCATTAGAATTTGAAAAGCCTTAGAAATACACTGAACAAAAGGTTACAGGGATGTTATAGTGAGAACGTAGAAGTTAAAATACCTTAGAATTGCACTGAATAAAACAAAGGGTACAGTGGTGTTATAGTTAGGAAATTTATTTTTGAAAAACCTTAGTTATGGTGGGGGGTCCCACAGGGACCCCACTGGGGGCTAAATAAACATTTTTTAAATTTTGCTGGGATCACAGGTGGATCCACTGCAAACAGTTTTTCAAGAGTGCGACCCCTTGCGCATCTTTCAAATGAAGCCCCTGGGTAGGCCAAATCCTGGGGGCATATTTATAAAAATATGGGTGGGTGCTCATGTGGCACCCCCGGTGTCCCTAGGACTGCCACCTCCCTGGGGCTTTTTGTATTATTAAAAGGGGGATATGTGGACCTCCTGCTGCATCAAGGGCTGCCACCTCCCCAGGACTTTACATTTAAATAATGCAGGGGCCAGGTGGCCCTCCTGCAGCCCCATGGACTACCACTTCCCAGTGGATTCATCACAATATATGCAGGGTTGCCCTGGGCAACTGCTGCTGCCCTGAGGACTGCCATGGGTTGCCCTGTGCAACCCCTGCCACCCTGGGGACCATCACATCCCGGGGCTAAATGTAAAATTAATGGGGGGCTCTGTCACCCACGCAGCCCTGGAGACCATCACCTCCCCGGGCTACAAAAGAAATGAATGCGGGGGCATGTGACTCCCCACAGCCCCAGGGACCGCCACCTCCATGGTGTAATCAGTAATAGAAACGTGGGGTCCCACTAGGCCCCTCTGCTGCCACCAATTCTCCGTGGCTCAAATAATATATATGCAGGGGGTCAGTTGTGGACCCCAAGCCCAGGGGACCACCACCTCCCCAGGGCACAGTAGAACAAAGGAGCCCTCTGATTACTTTCAGTAATTCCCACACTGTGGAATTGCTATGAGGTCTTTGTGGCCCACCTCCTTTCACTTCCACTCTGCAAACACACCTCCTGGTGCACTACTAGTTGGGGGAAGAAGTCCCTTTGGCACCTGAGGGTCCTTGGGGAATGAACAACCCCTCCTGTTACCTCCAGTAAGTCCCACACAGTGGGATTGCTAAGAGGTCTTCAAAGGCCATACCCCTTTTTCCAACACTATGCAAACATGTCTCCTGGCACACTACTGGTTGGGCAATGAAGTCCTCCTGGATGCTAAGGGACATAGGAAGCCAAGAAGCCCTCCTGGTACTTTTTGTAAGTCCTACACAGCGGGGTTCTTGAGAGCTGGTCAGAGACCTGCCCCCTTTCTCCACTACTCTGCAAATGCCATTACTGCTTAAAAAACAGTAGAAAGTGACTACAAAATAAAAGTTAAAAAATTAGCAGTTATAGTTAGCTGATAAAACTGAGCTAACTATAACTCATGCCTCGCAATGTACTGCTTATGACCTCACATCACTCATGACATGGTCAGTGATGACATCACTTTTGACATCATCCATAGAATCACTGACACACCAACTCACACCTCATCAAACCTTTCATGCACCCACTCCCAAACAACCATTCACAACCCCATTCATAGACACATACCAGTACTCACACACCCACACACTGATTCATAGACATACACACATATCCACTCACTCAGCCATACAGCCACTCATGCACCCACTTAGTCACTAATACAGCCACTTACATATCCAATCATACACCTTTACAGCCACTCACACACTGAGTCAGTCATCCATAGAGCTACTCACACATATAGTGTCTCACCCATACAAACACACATCCACTTACCCGCACAGATACACACACACCCACTCACTTACTCATACCGATACTAATGCGTACTCACTCACCTTTACAGTCACTGACAAAAGCATACACTCACCAATTTAGCCACTTTCACATTCACTCACTCTCCCACACATACACTGAAATACCCCATCACTCTCCTCTACTGCCTTTCATATACCCAGTTAGTCACTCATATACCAGTGACAGATCCCCTTACTCACCCTCACAGCCATACACACACTCACTCACCCATACAGCCACTCACACATGCACTCACTATCCCATACAGCCACTGATTAACCCACTCACTTATCCATACAGGTAGTCACACACACCCTAACCAGCTCACACTCAGACAACCATACAGGTGCTCAGACAGCCAATCACTGACCAATAGAGCCACTCACGTACATACTCACACACCGATTCAGCCACGTTGACACCAAATGACATACTTATACAGGCATTCATAAAACCACTCACCCATACGTTCACTGAGACACCTAATCACTCACATATACATTCTGTCATTTACCCACTGAATTATTGATACAGGCATTGATACACCAATACACCTTTGTATGTATTATCTACTGGCGGTCGCCAGTAGATAGTTATAGTTAGGACCGAGTTCCCATAAGAAATCTGAAAATTCTATTTTGAATAACTTTGGCGCCGGTTGACTTATCTTCGTGAAACTTTCAAAACTAATGGGGCGCTCCGCTCAGCTCCTACCCTGAAAGTCTCGGGGTGATTCGTCAAGCGGGGGCTGAGAAAAAAGGGGGTCCCAAAACGCATTTTCCCCATGCATTTTCCCATAGGACCTTTAGTCGAAGGTACAGCCTGAACGGCTGAACGGAATTACACCAAATTTGGCAAAAAGGTAGCCCTTGGTTCACACTCGTGCCTTTTGCTTAAATGGTGTAAATCCGTTCAGTAGTTCCTGAGAAAATCAAAAGTAAAATCACATATATATCTGGGCGGAGCCTAACCACACATCTCATCGTGAGATCTGATTGGCTGTCAGCACTTCATCCAAGAAGTGTTGGCAGCCATCTTGGGACCAATATACATGATAGCACCTCATTAAAAAGCATTGCGGTTAATAGAAGGTTTAAAGACTTTAGTTACATTATAAATCATTTGTTGATGGTACCATACTCATTTTAGGAATTGTGGTGTGTTCTAAGTGATTTTACCATGTGAAAAAGCCTTCTGCTGTGATATCATGAATCATGTTTGCGAGAAAACTATTTTCTCATGCTTTTCCCACAGAGGTTTGGAAGGTGATCTATAAGCTAAACTGAGAGCATATTTTCTATAAATTCACATTATCTTTCTCAGTCATGTGAGAATGAAGTCTGACATTCTCAGTAAAACATGTACATCCAACAAGGGCCAGTTGATTCCTTTGTGTTCTACTGCAGCTTCCCAGAGTGTTCTAAAGAACAACTAGAGCGCTAACAGTCCTACTTATGACAAACGTATGGCACACCTGAAGCCATCTTGGTTGGAATAAAGTGGTAACTCTTAAAACATTTAATTTAAAAAGGAACAAAATGAGGGGGTTCATTTTGCCATAGAAAGTAGGATCAGTGCTGCAGAAAGAAAATTTAGGGCACATTTTGAGTGACTTCCCAAATCCTCTTCTATTTCATTAAAAAACTTCTGACATGCAGACTGAAACATGCACTTTCAATACCAGCAGCAGACTTCCCTGGTGAGCAGTAGCTTTACTACAGTGATCTAATAAGCAACTAGAGTGCTAACATTCTGAATTTATGGCAAATGTGTGACACATCTGAATGCCTTCTTGATGGAATCAAAGTAAAAAACTGAAAGTATTTCCTACTGAGGAGACTGTAGTAAATGAGGAAATTAGGAAGCATCATAACAAATAAGTCTCCCAAAATGGCCACCAGAGACAAAAGAGCCCAAATGTAGCCCAAATATCACCCAGATGTAGCCCAAGTATAGCCCAATGACAGAATGTCCCAGAGTGTTCTAACGAACAACTAGAGCGCTAACAGTCTTACTTATGACAAAAGTATGGCACACCTGAAGCCATCTTGATTGGAATAAAGTGGTAACACTTAAAACCTTTAATTTACAAAGGAACAAAATGAGGGGGTTCATTTTGCCATATAAATTATGATTAGTGCTGCAGAAAGAAAAATTAGGGCACATTTTGACTTCTCAAATCCTCTTCTATTTCATAAAAAAATTCTGACATGCAGACTGAAACATGCACTTTGAATACCAGCAGCAGACTTCCCTGGTGAGCAGTAGCTTTACTACAGTGATCTAATGAGCAACTAGAGTGCTAACATTCAGAATTTATGGCAAATGTGTGACACGTCTGAATGCCTTCTTGATGGAACCAAAGTAAAAAACTGAAAGTATTTCCTACTGAGGAAACTGCAGTAAATGAGGAAATTAGGAAACTTCATAACAAATACATCTCCCAAGATGGCCACCAGAGACAAAAGAGCCCAAATGTAGCCCAAATATCACCCAGATGTAGCCCAAGTATAGCCCAATGACAGAAGTGTGCAAAACACTTATTTGTTGTGTATTTGCAGTTTTATACAGTGCAGACTTGTCAGGTATTGGAGTGCTTTACATGAGCATTGGTTACATCACACAAGATCAAATTCATTTTGGTTGTAGACATGGGGAGATTAAGTGATTTGACCAGAATCACAGAATGTTGAGCTGAAGCAGAAACTCCAACCTGGTTCCCCAGTTGCAAAGTCTTCAGCTCTGGAAGTAACACCACATCCTCTCCCCTAGGTGCAACATTTAATCAAGTGGTCAACTGGATAAAAAAACATAAAGATTACCAATAATTTAAAAGTTCTTTGTCGCTATTTGAAAACTCAGAAAATATGTCCTCATTTTAGTTTTTTAGAGCACTAACCATAATTTTGATGCAAATAAGACCCTCTCATATATGTAATTTCTAAAGGAAATACTCTAGGTATTACAGTTTTGATTACATCAAGATGACGTCAGGTGTTCCACACTTTTGTAATAAATATAGAATGTTAGCAATCTAGTTGTTCATTGGGATACTGTTGAGAGGCAGAGGCCAGGGGCACGGACTCTGAAAATTGAAGGCAGGTAGGAGAGTGCAGATGCAACAATTTGCCCACACTGGCATGCAGGAAGGGCAGTGGCAGCACAACAGACTATGGAGGGCAGTGGAAAAGGGGGCAGGGGCAACAAACCAACAATACAGGACTGGCAAGAGAGGCTGTGGCAATATAATAGATCATTGTGGGCAGAAGGAAGAGGCAGTGGTAGTACAATCATACATGCCGACAGACCCGTTTCAGCCAGGAAACGTCCAATGTTTTTAAGCTCAAATGGGCTTTATTTGATCTGTCTCCTATCTACAATCTCCTCTTTTTCAATGTAAGTCAAAGGGGAAAATCAATACCCCAGTTTTTTTTCAAAATCTCCCTCTTACCAAGTTCAAAATGTTCGCAAGCATGGTACATTGGATCATGGTAGGCAGGAGGAATTGGGGTAGGGACATGGACTCGGATAACAGAGGACAGGAGGGACATGGAGAGGTGCACCAAACTGACCCTACAGGGCAGGCATCAGCGTTTGCAGCAGCACAATACACCACACAGCGCATGCAGGACGGGAGTGCAGCACAACAATCCATAGAAAGCAATAGGGAGGGGACAGGACCATGCACATGGACAACAGAGAACAGAGGGGAAAGAGGCAATGGTAGCTAGCTGACCATAATGGACAGACAGGAGTGAAAGCTGCAGCATAACAGACCATAAAGGGCAGGAGGGACGGATCAGGGGCATTGCAATGGAACAGACAAGCCAGGAGGGAGGGAATAGGGGTCTGCACATGGAAAAAGAGGGCTGGGGGCAAGGGGGCAGGGCAGGAGCAGCAAGATGACCATGGAGGTCAGGCAGGATGGGCACTAGAAACAAGACACACCATGGAGAGCAACAATGAGACTATGATGGCATACACACAGACCATGGAGGGAAGGTGGGAGGGGGTCAGGGGCAGCTAGCTGACCACACAGGGAAGGTGGGAGGGGCCATGGCAGCACAGAAGACCATGCATGGCAAGTGGGAGGGTTAGTGGCAGCACAATGGCTATGATGGGCAAGAAGGAAGGTGCAGGGGCATGCACAAAGGACCATGGAGGATAGAAGGGAGGGTCAGGGCCTGGGCACAGACAAGAGAGTTCAGGGGAAGGGGCCTCACAACAGACCGCGCGGGGCAGGCAGGAGGAGCAGTTGCAGCACATAGACCAGGGAGGGCAGAAGTATCACTTTGTCAGTTGTTGTGTAAACTGCTGCACCAGTTGGTTACTAGCTGCGTGAAAGTCTACATTATTTATTGATTAGTTAACTGAGTATTTGTATGGGAGAGTGAATGTGTGTGTAGTTCGGTGGGGGTGTGTGACTGCACAAAGACGTGTGAATAGTTGATTCAGTAGGTATATGAAGTTAAAACTACATGTTATAACAGTTATTTGGGTGAGTGAATATCTTTATGGGTGTGGTGATGAGCCAATATGTCTCAATGGTATATGTACAACAAACTAGAAAAATAAAAGCCAGTGTATGTGTCAGTTGTTGTATATAAATAAGTATACATAAGACTCAGTGATGATATGAGTGACTGTATGGATAACTGTATACTTGTAATAGTGTTTTTATAACACACTAAGTATGAGTTATCATCTAAATGAATAGATGAAGTGGTGTTTTTATAAGTGTATAGCTAAGTAAAAGTAAGTATGATCCATTGTTTGCATAAGTGAGTAGGATGACTTCATAAGTGATTAGGATGTGTGCTGGTGTGTGATGTCGATATAGGTGTATAAGTATATTTGATAGTGTTCTTTTGATCATTGACAGCATGTATGAGTGAATCTATAGGTAAGTGATTAGATGTGTGTATAGATCTAGGAATCACTGAGTGGGTGTTTAGAAACTTGTATTGGTGTGTCAATGGTTTTAAATCTGGCACTCTGTATTTTACCGTGAGTGATGAAAGGTTATACTAGTGTATGATGAGGTGTATCTGATTGTCACGTGGATGATGTCATCAGTGATGTCATCAGTGATGTCATTTGAGATGTCATCAGTGATGTCACTGGCCATGTCATGAATGATGTAATATGTGACATCATCAGCAGTGGATTGTGGGCGCACGAGATGTAGTTAGTACAACTAACTATATTGGAGGAATTTCAATGGTTTTGTTCGAGTGTCCAGCTAACTATAACACCCCGAAAACCTATTGTTTTTTTCAGTGAATTTCTAAGGTTTTTTAAATGCGAATTCCTAACTATATCAGGCCTGAAACCTATGGTTTTTTCAGTGAATTTCAAAGGTTTTGTAAATGATAATTTTTAATGTATTAATTGTTATACTGATTTTTTTTTATACTGATTTACTACATTTTTTAAACTATTTATTTTTAGATTTTTTTTAATTACATTATAATTACATTTTACATTACAATACAAAATATACTTTCTCAGAATGAATTACTTTAGTTTAAATACTTTGCAAATAGGCAATAGACTTTTAAGTACAGTAGTTACAGTTGTTGCAGTGGGCAACACAATTTCAAACACAATGCAACATTGAGCTCAATGTGAATTTCTAGTCAAATGCAATTAGTTACTTTATGGATTACTTTTCTAACCACAGGACTGGATCCTAGATTCAGTCCTTGGACATCTCCTGTAAACAGTTGAGTAAAAGCGTTTTGGTTACAGTAGTGATTTTTCAGGAATATTATTGTATTTTAAAAGTTGACAGAAATGTTTTCACATAGAATCACCAATGTTCTCCTATGGCAGAAAATTCACTTAGCAGGTAAGTAGTGTTATCGTTACATTTTCTTACTCAGTGGTGGATCCTGGATCCAGCACTGGTGAATCTCCTGTAAACAGTTGAAAGAATGTGTTTAAGTCATACAGACGATTTTTTAGGAATATTTTTAGTTTGTGAAAATAGACATTTTGAAAATTTTCTGCTAAAAACCACACAATGGATTCTTATGGAAGGACATACAAGTTACTGGTAAGTACGCTTCGAATTACTTTTCAGGGTCAGTGCTGGGCTAAAAGATGCAGCACTGGGTTCTCTCCTGATAACAGGTGAGTAAATTGGAATTCGTAGTTCGGCTGATTTTAGAGGAATATTTCCACTATGGTGAAGGAAGGGGGCGGGGCCTGAGGTGATATGTGTGCAAACACTCCCTGTGGCGCTTTTTAAGTTGGGGAATTAATTCCTCCTCAATCCTGAGGTCCCCTGGGGGCCAACTAGTCCACCAGGTACCTTTTAAAATTTTAAAAATGTTTTAGGGAAGGGGGCCGCGTGGCCCCCCTCCTGTGCCAATTGCGGGCCCCGGGGACCCCCTCCCCAGGGCATGGCCAACTTTTTAAATCTTTTTTATCTAGGGGGCTGTGTAGCCCCCTTCCTCTGGCCACTTAAGGCCTCGGGGCCCCATCCCCGGGACCGGCCATTTGTTTATTTATTTGTTTCATTAATGGGGAGGGGGGCCACGTGGCCCCCCTCCCGGGCCACTTATGGCCCCGGGGCCTGGCTCTCGTTGGGGACTGTGGTGGGGTTCCCAATCCCCACATGGTCCCAGACGGCTCCCCGCTTCCTGCGGGAGCCGGCATTGTTTTTCCACATGGGGAGCAGCTAACATGCTGCTCCCCATGTAGAAAAGCAATCTGCTTTGCTTCATTGAAGTGAGAGCAGGTTTCCCTGCTCTCGCTTCAATGAAGCAAAGCAGTTTGCACTGGCAGGGTGGGAGCCGCGAGGCTCCCGCCCTGCCATTGCAAACAGCAGTGTCCCGGGGGTGGGCACCCCGGGACAATGCAGGGGGTGGCGGTCCCCAGGGCCTGTACAAGGCTCCAGGAGGGGGGCCGTGCGGCCCCCCTCCCACGTTTTAAAGTTGCCCCGGGGGTGGCGGTCCCCGGGCTGGGGGGCCTGAGAGCCCCCCCACCCATGTTAAAGTTGCCCCGGGGTGGCGGTCCCCGGGGCTGGGGGACCTGAGAGCCCCCCACCCATTTTAAAGAAGCCCTGGGGGAGTGGTGGTCCCCGGGGCTGTGGGGGGGCCGTGAGCCCCCCCACCTATTTTATGTTAGTGCCCCGGGTGGTGGCGGTCCCCGGGTCAGTGTGGGGGGGATTGGGACCTCCCACACTTAATTTTTCAATATGCCCCCGGGATTTGGCCCGCCCGGGGGCAAATTACCCTATGGAGCACACATTTTTTTTTCTATATGCAGGATGCGCGCATCCAGCACGCATCCTCCCATTTCTTTTTTTTTTTCTTTGTAATTTTTTTTTGGGCCTTGGGGGTCCTTGTGGAACCCCCTGAGCAGGCCTAGGGTGTCAGGGTGTTTCTACTCTGCCCCCTTTTCGCGTTTTGTGACCTTTTTTGTGGGGTTTCACGAGCCACAAGATGGCGGCCAACACTTCCTGATTCAGAGCCAATTAAAATTCAGCTCGTGATCGGGAGGGTGCGCGGATCCTCCGAGGCCATAGATATATATGTGCTTTTAACTCTAATTTTCTTAGGACCTACTGAACGGATTTACACCATTTAAGCAAAAGGCACGAGTCTGAACTGAGGACTACCTCTTTCCCAAATTTGGTGTAATTCCGTTCTGCAGTTTAGGCTGTAGCTGCGGCTAAATGTCCTACGGGAAAATGCATGGGGAACACGCGTTTTGGGACCCCCCTTTTTTCTCGGCCCCCGCTTGACGAATCACCGTGAAACTTTTAGGATAGGAGCGGACCGGAGCTGGCCAAAAGATTGGAAAATTTTGCGAAGATTCATCAATCGGCGCCAAAGTTATTCCAAATAGAATGTTGCGGATTTCCTATGGAAAATACGTCCTAGCTATATCTACCTACTGGCGACCGCCAGTAGGTAATATATATATATATATATATATATATATATTCAGTGAAAAAACCATAGGTTTCACACACGTTATAGTTAGGAATTAGCATTTAAAAAACCTTAGAAATTCAGTGAAAAAAACCATAGGTTTCACACATGTTATAGTTAACTGGACATTTTACTCGTAAAAAACCATTGAAATTGCCCCGTTATAGTTAGTTCAGCTAACTATAACTCGCGCGCCCGCAATGCACTGCTGATGACGTCACATATTACATCACTCATGACATGGTCAGTGACATCACTCATGACATCACTGATGACATCTCAAATGACATCACTGATGACATCACTGATGACATCATCCAGTGAATGTGTGTTTTTCTGAAAATTAAATATGTTTTATATATGTATATCTCAAGGTCGATGGAAGAATAAATGGGTATATAAGTGTCTAAATGGATGAATTGTTTTTGAAAAATTGATTGTATTACTGACTGATTAAGTGTATCTTAGTGAATACATGGCTTAGTGAGTAATGTTTAAATATGTAAATATCTGTATCAGTCTCTCACTTTGTGTATAAGTGGCTGCATGGGTTGGTGTGTAGCTACATGAGTGTCTAAATAGGTTATTAGTTGGTTTTTTGAGTATCAGTATGAGTGTGAGTGTCTGGTTCAGTGAGGGGTATTACGTAGTGCATGGGTGCATGAATGAGTGACTCATTGTTTGTATGTGTTGAAGACAGCATGTGTGCAGGACTGTATGGGTGGATGAGTGTATGTATGGGTGTGTTAGTGAGTGAATGACTGTCTCAATAGTGTCTTTATGTGTAACTACATATGTTTTAAACTAGTATATGTGACTATTGGTGTATATATGTGAGTATATGTGAGAGTGAGAGATTGAAAGAGTTCCTGTATGAATAAGTATGTGTTTCTATAAGTGATTGTTTAAAAGACTAAGTATGTGTAAGTTTCCGTAGAAGTAAGTGTGGTGGTGTGTGTATAACTGTATATGCAAGTAAATGTATGTTTGATTCTTTATTAGCATGACTAACTATGTGTGTGAGTACCTCTATGGATGAGTGGCATTGTGTAACAGGATGTATACGTGTATGAGTACATATGATGATTGAGTACATGTATGAGTGACTGTATAGGACTGTTGGTGAATGAGTAGATGTGTATTTGGATCTTAGAATTACTGTATAGGTTGTTGTAACTGGTATTGGTATGTCCATTGTTTTTAAAATTTTAATTTCTATTTTTGATTGTGTGTATCAAAGGTTATATTAGGGGAAGAGGAGGTCTGCCACTCTATCACAAGGATGATGTCATCAGTGATGTCATCAGTGATGTCATTTGAGATGTCATCAGTGATGTCATGAGTGATGTCACTGACCATGTCATGAGTGATGTAATATGTGACATCATCAGCAGTGCATTGCGGGCGCGTGAGTTATAGTTAGCTGAACTAACTATAA
This sequence comes from Triturus cristatus, assembly GCF_964204655.1. Lineage (NCBI taxonomy): Eukaryota > Metazoa > Chordata > Amphibia > Caudata > Salamandridae > Triturus > Triturus cristatus. The sequence continues at coordinate 80,320,796 of NC_140588.1, forward strand.
CGGGGCAATTTCAATGGTTTTTTACGAGTAAAATGTCCAGTTAACTATAACATGTGTGAAACCTATGTTTTTTTTCACTGAATTTCTAAGGTTTTTTAAATGCTAATTCCTAACTATAACGTGTGTGAAACCTATGGTTTTTTCACTGAATTTCTAAGGTTTTTTAAATGCTAAGTCCTAACTATAACGTGTGTGAAACCCATGGTTTTTTCAGTGAATTTGCAAGGTTTTTTAAATGCTAATTTTGTTTTTTTTCTTCTATTTTTTTAAACATATTTTTATTTTAATTTTCTATCCTTTTTTAAAGACTATGGTTAAATTTTTAAAATTCTATAATATGTGTTTTTTTGATATATTTTATAAAATAAACATGTAAAATTTATTAGCAATACATTTTTTCCTTTTTTTTAAATTTTTTTTTAGTACGCGTACCGTAAGCTTACGGTAAGCGTACGGTTTACGCAACGTCCGTAATTTATCTACGCTGTTTGCGTATAGTTACGCATTTTGCGTAGCCGCGCGTCCTCCGCGTGGGACGCGTACGCGTGTACGCTACACGCGCACGTTACGCGGAAGTGTCGGGTAGTGACTGTTATGCGCATGCGCGCAAGCGCGTGTCTTTTTTACGCGCATGCGCACTTTTGCCGTAAGCGTACCGTAAGCGTACCGTAAGCGTACGGTAGGTCATGTGATCATGAAACACAACTTTTGATTGGTTGAAACTACTTTCAGTTCTAGAACTCTCCTACACCACACCCATTCCCCTCATTTCTGCTTGTGATCCCTTGGGAGAAGGAGCTGGTTTGTCTTTGGGATACGATGGCAGAACAGCAGAGCTCTTCTGAGAGTGAGGCTAGCACTAGCAGCACTGTCTTGAGGCAGAGATCGAGGAAACAAAAGCCCTCTTATGTATGGGATTATTTTACTTTTCCTGAAGGCCAGCAAAAGGTGAATGCACCCTTAGTAACTTGCAGGCTGTGTCAGCGTGTACTTTCTAGAGGTAATCCTGACAGGAAGTATTCCTTTGGGAATCACACCATGAAGAGACACCTCCAGGATGTACACAGAAGGACACATGGTCATCTTTTTGGAGGTAACTCTTCAGAATGACAAGCAAGTACATCCACAGCAGCTCAGCCTGGACAATCATCTGCAGGGCTCACTCCTTCTTCTGCAGGTCAGGTGAGCCCTTCATCTGTGGGGGGAGCATCTCCTTCTGCTGGCCCTCTGGAAATTAACCCTCGTTTTCTGAGGGTTGATATTCCATGTGCCTCTTGTCATGATCTAATTTGTCATAGGGAGACCAGTGTTTCCCTAGTGAACAACAAAATAGATCAGCACACTTGTCACAGAGACAAATTTTTCCATGCTTTCTTTCCTCTGTCACTGCATGAACACAACGGTTCTTTTAAGAGCCAACCTTATCTTTCATCTTTTTTTTACATATGTTTTTAAAAACTTTTTTTTTTTTTTTTACCGTACGCGTACGGTGCGCGTACTTTTTTTTTATTTTTTAAAAAAAACACTAAAAATCAATTATCACATTACAAGGTCCTTGAGAGACTACAATTATTATTATTGACTTACCATACTCACTCAAAAAAATATTTATTCATTTGTTTTTTTTAAAAATAGTTTTAAAAATGGTTCTAGTTTTCGAAAATTTTCTATATCAATCTGAAAAAAAAGAAAAAAGTATTAATATTTTTAAAACAATTTATAATACAGTACACATATTTACATTTTTTTCCCAAAAATATTTTTGCCTTATTTTTGCTGTTTTCAGAATATATTGCATTTCACTATAAATTGTGAAAGCAATTGCATTTATCATTTTACAGCGGGCAAAAAAAAATAACAATCACAAAGATTGTAATAAAAAAGCCCAGAATCTCTTTTTACTTAAACTTAACATTATAGAAATGCATAATATTCTAAAAAAATATCATCTAATACCAATAGTTATTTCTTTAAAATACCGTCTGATATGTTTGTTTCAGAAGTATAATCACAATATTATATCTCAAATAACTCCAAAATACATCTGATTCCATTTCTTTTCTTAAATGCACATGTCCAAACTTCTTTTTCAGACCACCTCCATGTGTAACCTGGGTGGCTGCCTACACTCCAGCAAGGGCAACCAGCCTTAGTGATGCTGAATGTATTTGCATTACAGACTGAAACCTGAAAACCCCACTCGCTTGTAAATACTGTGCATGATTATACATGGCAAGCACATGGGTGTGTGCTAAGAGTCTGCTTCTTCCCCCAAAAAATCGCTCCCCCTTTCCATCTAATGCAACTGTGAAATCACCAGAGCAATACGCAATAAATCTCTGCCTATAATTCCTCTCTGCACACAGAGTCATGTTTTCACATTAGTCCCAAAACGAAATTTCTTTGCCAATTTGAAAGCACACTTACTGCTCTTTTTTTTTTGGGCAAGTGAAAATCACTTTTACAGACTGACACATTATGAAACCACTTTTTTCGATTTTCTTAAATGCACATGTCCAAACTTCTTTTTCAGACCACCTCCATGTGTAACCTGGGTGGCTGCCTACACTCCAGCAAGGGCAACCAGCCTTAGTGATGCTGAATGTATTTGCATTACAGACTGAAACCTGAAAACCCCACTCGCTTGTAAATACTGTGCATGATTATACATGGCAAGCACATGGGTGTGTGCTATGAGTCTGCTTCTTCCCCCAAAAAATCGCTCCCCCTTTCCATCTAATGCAACTGTGAAATCACCAGAGCAATACGCAATAAATCTCTGCCTATAATTCCTCTCTGCACACAGAGTCATGTTTTCACATTAGTCCCAAAACGAAATTTCTTTGCCAATTTGAAAGCACACTTACTGCTCTTTTTTTTTGGGGCAAGTGAAAATCACTTTTACAGACTGTCACATTATGAAACCACTTTTTTCGATTTTCTTAAATGCACATGTCCAAACTTCTTTTTCAGACCACCTCCATGTGTAACCTGGGTGGCTGCCTACACTCCAGCAAGGGCAACCAGCCTTAGTGATGCTGAATGTATTTGCATTACAGACTGAAACCTGAAAACCCCACTCGCTTGTAAATACTGTGCATGATTATACATGGCAAGCACATGGGTGTGTGCTAAGAGTCTGCTTCTTCCCCCAAAAAATCGCTCCCCCTTTCCATCTAATGCAACTGTGAAATCACCAGAGCAATACGCAATAAATCTCTGCCTATAATTCCTCTCTGCACACAGAGTCATGTTTTCACATTAGTCCCAAAACGAAATTTCTTTGCCAATTTGAAAGCACACTTACTGCTCTTTTTTTTTTGGGCAAGTGAAAATCACTTTTACAGACTGACACATTATGAAACCACTTTTTTCGATTTTCTTAAATGCACATGTCCAAACTTCTTTTTCAGACCACCTCCATGTGTAACCTGGGTGGCTGCCTACACTCCAGCAAGGGCAACCAGCCTTAGTGATGCTGAATGTATTTGCATTACAGACTGAAACCTGAAAACCCCACTCGCTTGTAAATACTGTGCATGATTATACATGGCAAGCACATGGGTGTGTGCTATGAGTCTGCTTCTTCCCCCAAAAAATCGCTCCCCCTTTCCATCTAATGCAACTGTGAAATCACCAGAGCAATACGCAATAAATCTCTGCCTATAATTCCTCTCTGCACACAGAGTCATGTTTTCACATTAGTCCCAAAACGAAATTTCTTTGCCAATTTGAAAGCACACTTACTGCTCTTTTTTTTTGGGGCAAGTGAAAATCACTTTTACAGACTGTCACATTATGAAACCACTTTTTTCCATTTTCTTAAATGCACATGTCCAAACTTCTTTTTCAGACCACCTCCATGTGTAACCTGGGTGGCTGCCTACACTCCAGCAAGGGCAACCAGCCTTAGTGATGCTGAATGTATTTGCATTACAGACTGAAACCTGAAAACCCCACTCGCTTGTAAATACTGTGCATGATTATACATGGCAAGCACATGGGTGTGTGCTAAGAGTCTGCTTCTTCCCCCAAAAAATCGCTCCCCCTTTCCATCTAATGCAACTGTGAAATCACCAGAGCAATACGCAATAAATCTCTGCCTATAATTCCTCTCTGCACACAGAGTCATGTTTTCACATTAGTCCCAAAACGAAATTTCTTTGCCAATTTGAAAGCACACTTACTGCTCTTTTTTTTTGGGCAAGTGAAAATCACTTTTACAGACTGACACATTATGAAACCACTTTTTTCGATTTTCTTAAATGCACATGTCCAAACTTCTTTTTCAGACCACCTCCATGTGTAACCTGGGTGGCTGCCTACACTCCAGCAAGGGCAACCAGCCTTAGTGATGCTGAATGTATTTGCATTACTGAGTCCAACCTCAAACCCTTAAACTATTCTTTTTTTTTCCAGTACACCTTAATTTATTGTGAAAACATACTCCATATTATTTTACATGTTCCTCACATTTAAATTTCTCCCAAAACAGAAAATGATAAACGCAACTACAACAAAAAGAATTTCCATTTCTATTATTCATTTCTTAAGTTACCACATACATCCGCTCTCAAACTCTAAACTCACCTTTAAAATTAGTTAGTTGTGAAAGAAATGTGACACTCAAACAGCAGATTATCAGAGCCAGGATCTCTGTTGTGTTCACCTCTCTCCTCTCAGCAGAACCAGATAATGGCAAACTTTCCCTCTATTTTTCCACACATATACATGTAAGTTTCAAATCTCAGTGCTTCCCCCTTTTTTTCAAATGTAATCACACATTTCTATTGGTTGAAAACCAACCCTTTTCCAAAAGTACCCTGCCCCCAACTTGACTTCTGCCTAGTACCCTTCCCCCAACTTGACTTCTGCCTGCTACCATAGCAACAGCTCATGGAACACTGCTGTGTGGAGTTAGGTCAGAAGTTCGCCACACAATGTTTCAATTCCACAGAGCAAGAGTGCTTGACTTTTGAAACCTAACAGCAAATCCATAGTACTGTTCTTTGGTAACACATTTTTTTGTACCAATACAAAACATGCTTCTATTAGTTTACACATACAGCCTAGTTTTTATTCTAGAATGGTATGAAACAGCCAATCAGTTCTTTTTGTTTTGAAAAAAATATGTATGCCTCCATTTCCAAACTGTCTTTCTTTTCATATTGCCATTCTACTGAAAGACACCTCCTGAGTGCATCCAGTTCTCCTTTGAAGATGTTCACAGTGTGGATTGTAGGGCACAGCTATGTCTTCTGGAGTGAAAAGTTTGCAGAGAAAACAGATATGGTGAGAGACCTTGCTTTGCCAAATGTAGACATTAAATGGATTGGTCAGAGAGGGTTAAAGTGGCACCAATTGATGCCATTGGTGAAATCCTTCATGCAAATCCAACACCCTGACCTCATAATAGTGCACTGTGGTGGCAATGACCTAGGCACTTTGACTGGGGTAGGTCTGGAAATGCTTATGAAGGACACCTTTGCACAACTGTTTTCACTTTTCCCTAAAACTGCCTTTGTGTTTTCCAACATATGCCAAAGGCAAAAATGGAACTGGTCCAATCATTTCTGTCCGCAGATTGACAAAGCAAGAAAGCACGTCAACAAATCTGTTTCTGCTTTCCTCCGTGACTATGGTATGGGTGCCATTTACCACAACAACTTGCGTTTTGACATGCAAGACATTTATAGAGGAGATGGTGTGCACTTCAATGATAAAGGGAACAGAGTCTTCCTCTTGAACCTTAGACTCTGCATCGGTACTTACTTGTAGGTACCACTAAAAAATCATTTCATAAACACAACGGCTCTTTTTAGAGCCCCCTAATATCTAAACACTTAAATCTGAATTTCATTTTTTTTTTTTATTTTTTTTTTTACCGTACGCTTACCGTAAGCTTACCGTACGCGTACCCCGTGATTTTTTTAAAAAATCAATAAATGTTTTCTTTGTACTTTACAGTCCTTCTTTGACCCCCTCACAAATGTAAGGGGGTCTGTAACTCTCCTCATTGCCCCCTTTTCTTGTTTTCACTCTTTTTTTTCTGAGTGAAACACACAAAATGGCGGCCGCCGCTTCCTGGTTTCGGCCGATTCGAATGTTTACTAAGATCTAACAGCCAATCAGAATCGCGCTCGCGCACACCACCGTACGCGTACCGTAAGCTTACCGTAAGCGTACGGTAAGCGTACCGTAAGCGGGCTCAGATATATATATTGATTTAAAGGCTATTTTCTCAGAATCTACTGAACAGATTTACACCAAACCTACAAAAGGCACTTCCTTGACATAGGGACTACCTCTCTGCCAAATTTCTAGTAATTCTGTTCAGCCGTTCGGGCTGTAGCTCGTTCTAAAGGTCCTATGGAAAAATGCATGGGAAAAACGCGTTTTGGGACCCCCCTTTTATCTCAGCCCCCGCTTGACGTATCCCCCCGAGACTTTCAGGGTAGGAGCGGAGCGTAGCGCCCCACCTATTTTGAGAAATTCGCGAGGATTCATCGACCGGCGCCAAAGTTATTCAAAATAGAATGTTGCGGATTTCCTATGGAAAAGGGGTCCTAACTATAACTACCTACTGGCGACCGCCAGTAGGTAATATATATATATATATATATATATATATATATATATATATATATATATATAATTCACTGAAAAAACCAAAGGTTTCAGGGGCGTTATAGTTAGCTGGACATTTCCCTCGTATAAAACCCTAGAAATTCCCCTGTTATAGTTAGTTCAGCTAACTATAACTCGCGCCCCCGCAATGCACTGCTGATGACGTCACATATTACATCACTCATGACATGGTCAGTGACATCACTGATGACATCACTGATGACATCTCAAATGACATCACTGATGACATCACTGATGACATCATCCAGTAGGTATGTGTTTCTGTACAGTTTTAATATGTTTAATATATACAGTGAAAGGTCTGTTGAAGAATGAGTGGGTGTACAAGTGTGTGAATGGATGATTTTGTAGGTGCGTAACTGACTCTTAAAGTGAGTCATTAAATGTATCTTACTGCAGACTAGTGACTAAACTGTGTGAATGTCTGTATGTGTCTGTGTGTAGGTGTATAAGTGGCTGCATGGTTTTGTGAATAGCTATATGAGTGTCTATATGGGTTATTGATTGGTTGTCTGAGTATCTGTATGGGTGCCTGAGTGTTTGTGTGGGTAGGGTGTGTGTGACTCTATGCATAGATGTGTGAGTGGATGATTCTATGGGTGCATGGTTTTAAGAGTGCATCTGTGATGGACAGTATGGTTGGGTGAGTGTATGTATGGGTGTGTTAGAGATTGAATGTATATCTCAGTGGTACATGTGTGACTAACTACATATGTGAAAGGCAGTATATATGTGTGTAAGAGTATATAAGTGGGTATATGTGAGAGTGTGTGATTGTGAGAGTGGCTGTATGGATGAGTGTGTGCTTGTATCAATGATTCTATTAGAGCGTAAGAATGTGGTACTGTTTTTATGAGTAAGGGAACTTGAGTGTGTTTAACTGCATAGGTGACTAAATTGGACTGTGTTTAATTACTTGCACGACTGACTAGGTGTGTCAGTACCTCAATGGATGATTGGCGGTGTGTGAGTGTCTATCTAGGTGTATAAATGCATATGATAGTCTTGTACGGAGTGACTGTAAGTATGAGTGACTGTACAGGTGAGTGAGTGGAGGTGTATGTAGACCTAAGAGTTAATGAGTGGGTATGTAGTTATTGGTATTGGAGTATCTATGATTTTCAAAATGGCCGTCTGAAATTTTGAGTCGGTGTATCAAAGGTTATATTAGGGTATGAGAAGATGCACTAATTTATCACATGGATGATGTCATCAGTGATGTCATGAGTGATGTCATTTTAACCTGCACGTGTTGTAGAATGTTCTAGAAAGTGTGTTGATAGAATGCGTTGCACTTCTGACTTCTAAGTGTTGTTCAATATTAAAAAAACGGTTCATATGGAAAATTAAAAAGAAACCAATAGAGATGTTTTGAAGCCTAAAAGAATCAAGGAACTATTCTAATTTATTCTTTACATGTATTTATGTGTGCAGCAACAAAATTATAGACACAACAGCAGTAGGAAGAGGAAGAAGGAGGGAGTGGGGGGAGGGGGGAGATGGGCAGAATGGCACACATGCACAATTAAGTACAAAACACATATAGACTAACAATGGCCAAAATGAAACACACCAACAAGCAGCACAAGTCACACAACCCGTCAACATCACACCACTGAACGAGCATAGAAGTGAAAACCACGCTGCATTCATACAGGATGTGTACAAAGGCCAGTCGTTGGTGTTGTGGGATGTCTGCGACCGTGGTCATCATGGATGAGATGCCCAGCATGTGGCACATGGTCGAGTTCACTGTGTGTTATGTTGCCAAACGGCTGCACCTCCCTCCCACGAGCCCCCACACTTTTGTACGGTGCGCTGTTGTATCTTGTGCACTCGTACAGCACACCATTGTAATGCCTATTTGCGCATGTCCTGCTACATTCCAACTACAACATCAGAGTGCTGTTTGGAGGTGGTGCATGCCAGTATACAACATCAACTACTGCGGCTCTTGTAGCAGGCCACACCAGAACACAGAGACACACTTACCGCACTTTCTGTAAACGGACATGTCCGAGACACCCCGTTCCCCTTGCCGGATAGGCACACCCCTGCACTGACCTGTGAACCCCAGACCAGCACACGCCAGTTGTGAATGCAGGAGGATGCGTGCGTAGCTACACATCCAGGCTCACTGCCAACGCTGAGGTGACAGCACACTGTGATGTTGCAGGGCTCGTGCTGCGTGCGTAGCTACACATCCAGGCTCACTGCCAACGCTGAGGTGACAGCACACTGTGATGTTGCAGGGCTCGTGCCTATCATGCTAAGACAATGACCACAGGGACACACTTACTAAGATGTTGGTTTGGGGGGCATTGGCGGTCCTGGAGTTGTTGAGATGAGTCTTCTCTCCCTCATGGGTATCCCTGTATCATGCTCATTGACTCTATGGTACCTGTGGGTGTTCTGGTGTGGCTCTTGACTGTGTTCCCTTTCATGGTGCAGGTAGTTGTCCTGCTTAACACCAGCAGAAAGCAGGTGTAAAATCCCTGGTGCTAACGTGTCTTATCGCCGGAATTTGTTTCGCATTGCAATTGGTCTGAAAGTTGTGATGGGATTTTTTTCGTGTGCAGAACAATATACAAACTGAGCAGTGTATCTCATCAAGATCCAGCACCTGATGCACTATTCCCAATCAATATAAATACAATGAGATTTCTTAATAGATTTTGTATGTACACTGTAACTGCAGCCAATACCTCAGTGCAATTCAATACAGGATTTTAGTATTTAGAATAAATCGGAAAGGTGCACCTCGTGTCTTTTTGCATGGTAATGGCTACTCTCCATTTCATTATCAGCACTTTAACAGAAGTAAAGTTGAGATAAATCTAACACACTATTCCGAAGTTAGTGCAAACTGCAGATATCACCAGTATTCCAGCAATAATTCCCCCAAAATTTAACACCATGGTGGACTCCATCAAATAACAGTAATAAGAACAAGAAAGAGTCACACAGCAGTTAAGAGAACAACCAAAAACGTTATTAATTTGTTTTTCAAACTTTATTTTTTATAATAATAAATATATAAACGAAAAACTATTTTCAAACTTTATGTTTTTTATTAACATATATATGAACAATAAACTAATAAAATGTAACAACAATAATAAAAAACAACAAGGCAGAACACTACTGTGGGGACAATGGATATCGACAACAGACCTGGAAAATAAGAAAGATTGTTAAAAAAAACAACAACATGGTATTCTCAACAAAGTATCACAAGAAACAAATCACAGATATATAAAATGCATACAGCTAACAAAATTTTATAAGTTTAACTTACAAAAACTGTAAATGTTGCCGCTTTAAAATATTCACTGAATCTGAAGAAAATGTTTTGCAGAAGGCACCACACAAACAACGGGGCTCATTTATGAGCCCCTGCGTCACTTTTGCGCCACCGGTGCGTCACTTTTTGTGACGCACCAGTGGCGTAAAACATGCGCCATGATGCGCCATATTTACAAAGTGACGCATCTACCTAGATGCGTCACTTTGTAAACCCCTGCGCTACATTATACCTGCGTCAGTTATAATGTATGCAGGGTGGGCGTTCCCACGTAAGTATGCATCGTAGAAGTGACGCAGTGAAATCTACGAGATTTCACTGCGCCACTTCTAGGGTGCAAATGCGTCAATATCTTGCGCCTGCCTCACAGCAGGCGTAAGACTGATGCAGGCCCTTTCACATGGGGCTTGCCCCATGTGAAAGGACACATTGCTGGAGTTGCGTCACTTTTCTGACACACTCCAGCAATGCGTCACTTTTGCGCCTACAGATACATCAGAAATACTGACGTATCTGTGACTCCTTGCGACATGATGCGTCATACTGTAAATATGACGCATCATTGGAGTCGCAGGGAGGGCGCAGTGAAAAGTGACGCATCACTGTTTTCACGCAGTGATGCGTCACTTTTCATAAATGAGGCCCAACGTTTTTCTTCAGTGGTGAGGAAATTTTTCACTTTTTTCAAGGAGCAAACAAAGACCAATGCCACCTTCGCCACTCGCAAGATTTGCCAAAGAGTTCTGTTACGAGGAGATCCTAACAAAAAATACTCGTGCGGCACAGCAAGTATGATGAAACACCTAAGGACCCTTCATCCAAACAATCTTACACGAGAAGAGTGCAAACAGATGAGAAACACTCCTGTTCTGTATCTGCAAAAAAGAATCACAAATAAATGTATATTAATAACTTTCAAATTTATACTATTCCATTACTGTACAAACACACGCTCGACTTGGTGTTTGCAAATCCATTGGAGACAGAGGTACTCAGTATCTCCCCTCTAAATTGGACAGACCACTTCCTAATTCAATTTAGGTTATCTCTACGTGAAGGAAACCTAGTAGTAAACAAAGCTGCGAATTTCAGGTGGGGAAGGGACTGGGCCAAGCTCTCGGGGAAGGATAATGTCCAACTCCTCTCCAAATGGGATCGGTTCGACCCAGGAAAGACACCTGGAGAGAACTATAATAGTTATAGTAACTCCATCCATCTAATGCTGGAGGATCTTATTCCAAAAAAAAAGCTCCGCATGCGCAATACTCCATCAGAACCATGGTTCAGTGAGGAGCTTAAGGCACTACGACTAGTGCGTCGTCAGGCAGAAAGAAGCTGGCGCCGACGGTATCTGGATACAGATAAAAAAGAGCTAAAAATAACTCAACATCAATATAAGAGGGCTATCAGGGAGGCCAAGTCCCAATTCTTCGCCAACTCCATTCTGCAGGCATCCAACGGAACTAGGGCTCTATTTAACATCGTTAAAGACCTTAGCAATCCAGGCTGTCTGGCTAGTACTGTTCAACCCTCACAAAATCTATGCAATGAAATTGCCACCTTCTTCATTGACAAGGTTAATAACATCGTAAGCGGGTTTGATCAAGATGGTCCTGAGACCTCCCCGATGTTAGAAGTCACCAGGAAGGTTCCCTCCTTGAGCAGTTTCCAACCTCCTACGGAAGAAACCTTCAATAACATTGCACGGGAGATTTCGTTCGGGTCACCTCTTGACCCCCTTCCACACAAGATCTGGAAGGAACTTGGCCCTAACCTACTCCCAGATTTGTGGCATATCTGCTGCCAATCCTTGACGGAGGGTACCGTACCTAGTGTCTGGAAGCAGGCGATAGTCACCCCGCTATTAAAAAAACCCTCCCTAGATCCCTCACTGCCAGCCAACTTCCGCCCAATATCCCTTTTACCTTTTCCAGTCAAAATTCTGGAGAAACTGGTTAGCAAATCCTTGTCTAACTTCCTGGAAGAACATCAGCTCCTGGATAGAGACCAATTTGGCTTTAGACCAGGGCATGGAACAGAGACCGCGTTGGTGACCATCTTGGACAAACTTCGAATGCGGGCCGACGGCGGCAGCTCCTCAGTTCTGGTGCTACTGGATATGTCGGCCCCTTTCGATACGGTTAGCCACTCGGTGTTACTGGCAAGACTGGAAGGACTGGGGATTACGGGCTGGGCCCTGAAATGGCTGAAGTCCTATTTGACTAATCGTCAACAGGCAGTGACCCTGACACCTTTCGTCTCTCCTTGGTTCCCGGGTCGCCATGGAGTACCTCAGGGCTCTGCCATCAGCCCAATCCTCTTCAATGCATACTTGGGACCTCTGATCCCCCTGATAAAATCTCATGGGATCAAGGTAGTTAATTATGCGGACGATATACAACTGATGTTCCCCCTGGAAGGAGAGCAGGCAGCCTCCTTAAACTCGTTCCAGGTTTGTATGAGGAAGGTCTCTGATTGGCTGAAGATCAATTCACTCCAGTTGAATGCCGGGAAAACGGAGCTCCTACACTGCGGCGCAGCTAAAATTTCCAAATTTCCTCTGTCGGAGTTTCGACTATGGCAGGAGGACCCTCCCATAATCGCAGTAAAATCAGTCCGTAACCTGGGGGTCATGATGGACAATGACCTCCAGTTGCAATCCCAGGCCAATAAAACTATTGGCTCCTGTATCGTTTTGCTGAGAGCTCTTCGCCAAATCCTCCCGCTCCTCCCTGATGAGACTAGGTCTCTGGTGGTCCAGAGTGTGATCCTGAGTAAACTGGACTATTGTAATTCTCTGTACTTGGGTGCTCCCCTTTTCATTGTACAGGGATTGCAAAGAGTTCAGTCGATGGCAGCAAAACTGGCTCTCAGAAGGCGGCGTGAATCATCTGTCACGCTGGCACTAAAGGACCTCCATTGGCTCCCGGTTAAGAGGAGGATTGAGTTTAAGTCGCTAGTTATGGCTTATAAGGCCTTACACAACCTCGGCCCGTTGCCTCTGCGAGATAGCTTTTCTTGGTACCAACCAACAAGGTCCCTCCGCTCCTCTAGCCAGAGCCTGGCAGTTGTTACTAGAGTAAAGCGTGCCAGGATGGGAGGAAGGGCTTTCAGCACGACGGCAGCTCGTCTGTGGAATCAGATGCCTCTAGAGCTGCGCCAGGCCAAAACATTGCTGGGTTTTAGGAGGTTTCTAAAGACCTGGCTCTTTCGTCAGGAATAGTATGGCACCAACCCTGACTCCTGGCTAGCCGTTTCTGTAGTGTCCCTTGTTGTTGTGTCTCATAGCGCCAGGATACCCGTTGGGTGGCAGACTCGCGCGTTACAAGAATTTATACAATACAATACAATATAAAAACTGACTATGAAACTATAGCCCTGAACCCCAAGTGTGACGATCATTAAAACACTACATGCATAGTGCATACTACTTTGAAGCAGTTTATGCCCTAAAGCCTACCTCACTAAAACACTACATGCTAACTGACTAAATGATTACAGTAGTATAAGGAGACACACTTGGTGACTCACAGGGTGTTTGCTAGAAGAGTATGAATACTAACTAGGGAATAGAAGGTGTGAAACACAACTGTGTAGGTGATTAGAGGACTGCATCCATACTGCATATGCATTTAAAGCAGTCCATGTGCTAAGGCCTGGCTCACTGCTTGACTACTTTGGTACTGACTGAATGATAAGAGTACAGCAAGGAGAGTGCCTAGGTGAATTTATAAGTGCTAGGCTTTTCGCACAGGGAATGGATTAGTACTTGGTACTGAATGGGTCACTAGAGTGCAAAGGCAGTGACAAGTGCTGGACTGTATGGATACTGACTAGGAAATTGAAAGTGTGAAAGACAAGTGTCTAGGTGGTTAGATGACTGCATGCATAGTGCATAAGGGTTTGAAGCCGTCCATGTGCTAAGGCCTGGCTCAGTGTATGAATACTTAGGCACTGACTGAATGATTAGAGTACTGCAAAGATAGTATCTTGGTGAATTTATAAGTGTTTGGGTTTTAGCACAGTGAATGGATTAGTACATGGTGCTGAATGGGTCACTAGAGGACTGCAAAGAGAGTCACAGGGAATTGAAGGTGTGAAAGACAATTGTGTAGGTGGTTAGAGGACTGCATACATAGAGGATAAGGGTTTGAAGCAGTCCATATACTAAGGCCTGGGTCACTGGATGAGTACTTGGGGACTGACTGAATGATTAGAGTACTGCCTGGGTGAATTTATTAGGATTTGGCACAGTCAATGGATTAGGACATGCTGTTGAATGGGTCTCTAGAGGACTGCAAAGGAAGTGACAGGATGTTTCCTGGAAGTGTATGGATACTGACTAGGGAATTGAAGGTGTAAAAGACAAGTGTATAGTATGTCAGAACACTTTCATTTGAAGCAATCTATTTGGTACTTAGAAACTGACTAAATAATCAGACTACTTCTAGGACAGTGCTTAGGTAAAACTTTTAAATTTTCAGTTCTGCCACAGTGAACAGAATAGTACATGGTACTGCACCTTAGTGTCAAATCCTGACTCATTTTATCAATGCATATGCAAAGACTAGCTTCTAATGCTACTAAAACTTGACAACATGAGAGGTTTTAAATTCGTTATCTGTCAGTAAATACGCGATGTTACCAAATGCTTCTCTCACAGTGGTTCTCAAATGCCCACAGACTCACAGTGTAATTCTAGACAACAACCACTATACCTAGGAGTTTAACAAAAACCATTCACTACTGTGGAAATGGTAAGCGAACTGCACACAATCTTCATATTTCATGACTGCACTTTTGTGTCAATGCCTGACTCATTTAATCAACACATAAGCAAAGACTGGCTTCTAATGCTACTAAAACTTGACAACCTGACCGGTTTTCAAACACTTATCTGTCAGCAAACACACGATATTACCAAATGCTTCTCTCACAATCCTTACCCAAATGCACACAGACTCACAGTGTGAATTTAGACAAGCAACACTATCCTAGGAGTTTACCAAAACTCATTCACTAGTCTGGAAGAGTTAATGGTACTGCACACAATCTACATATTTAAGTACAGCACATCAGTGTCAAAGCATGACTCATTTAATCAACATATAAGCAAAGACTGGATTCTAATGCTACTAAAACTTCTCAACATGAGAGATTTTAAAACAGTTATCTGTCAGCAAATACATGATGTTACCAAATGATTCTCTCACAGTGATCCCAAATACACACTAACTCACAGTATGATTCTAGACAAGCACCACTATCCCTATGAGCTTACCAAAACTCATTCACTACAGTGCAAGTGGTAAGGGAACTGCACACAATCTACATATTTCACAACTGCAATTTACTGTCAATGCCTGATTCATATAATGAAAGCATAAGCCATAACTGTCTTCTAATGCTACTAAAACTTATCAACATGACATGTTTTACAACACTTACCTGTCGGCAAATACACGATGTTACCAAACACTTCTCTCACAGTGGTTCCCAAATACACACAGACTCACAGTGTGATTCTAGACAAACAACACTATCCCTAGCAGCTTACCAAAACTCATTCACAACACTGGAAGTGAAAAGGGAACTGCACACAATCTACATATTTCACGACTGCTCTTTAGTGTCAATGCCTGACTCATTTAATCAACACATAAGCAAAGACTGGCTTCTAATACTACTAAAACTTGACAACATGACAGGTTTTAAAACAGTTTTCTCTCAGCAAATGCATGATGTTACCAAACGCTTCTCTCACAGTGGTTCCCAAATGCACAAAGACTCACAGTGTGATTCTAGACAAGCCCCAGTATTCCTAGGAGTTTACCAAAACTCATTCACTACACTGGAAGTGATAAGGGAACTGCACACAATCTACATATTTCACGACTGCACTTTAGTGTCAATGCCTGACTCATTTAATCAACACATAAGCAAAGACTGCCTTCTAATGCTACTAAAACTTGACAACCTGACTGGTTTTAAAACACTTATCTGTCAGCAAATACACGATATTACCAAATGCTTCTCTCACAGTGGTTCCCAAATGCACACAGACTCACTGTGGGATTCTAGACAAACAACACTAGCCCTTGCACTATATGAAAACACATTTCTTTATCTAGAAGTAGTACTACATTTTAGTATAGAAACATAACATAACTCATTTCACAAATTCATAAACAATGACTGATTTCTAATTCTACCAAAATACAAAAACTGCACAGTTATCTCTCTACAAACACATGAAAAACACAAATGCCAATCACAGAATGGTTTCTACATGCACACACATTGTAGAGAAAAAAAGTACTCCCTAAACTTTAGCAGGAAAAATACATTAGTCTAATTAAAATCAAAATAGTCCACATACATCCCCTCACAATTAAATAACTCATCTTTCAAGTTCTTTTGTAGATTAAGGAGTATATCAATCACTCACCATATTTTCTTTTACATAATCTCTGCACTGTGCACCTCTCAGCAAAAGCAAAGAATGGAAAAGTTTCCCTTTCATTTTCCACACATATACATGTAAACATCAAATCACAATCCTACGCACATAAACTCAAAAGCAAACACACATTTCTATTGGTTAAACATTTCAACCCTTTCCAACTGAAATACATTTCAACCCTTCCCCCAATCTGCCTTCTGCCTGTTACCATAGAAACAGATCATGGAACACTGCACTGAGCTCACAGGTCACAAGTTCAGCACACAATGTTCCTACACAAGACAGGAAGTGTGCTTGACTTTTCAACATATCAGCTTATCATATATAATGTTCCTTACAATCTGTTTTTGTTAACCAATAACAATCATACCTTTAAAAAACAAAAATATACACCCTACCTTTCAGTGTAGAAAGTTGTTATACAACCAATGATTTCTTGTCGTTTTTCAAAAAACGTTGGCGTGGATCCGCACACCGAATGCGAGAGAATCCGTGCATCCAACGCGATAGGATGCGCGCACGGTGCGCGCATTTCGCCGCTTTTAAAAAAAAATAAAAAAGGGGGGCCCCAGGGGGTCCTTCTGGGACCCCCTAAGCACCTCTAGAGGGTCAGAGTATTCCCACTCTGCCCCCTTTATATGTTTTACGCACTTATTCCCCTTGCTTCTTCAGCCTCGCTTCTACCGAGGCAGAAAATGGCCGCCAACAGTTTCTGGTTTCGAATGTAGAGAGACGCTCGACAGCCAATTAGCATTCAGCGCGCGATCGGGAGGGTGCGCGCTCGGTTCGGGGAGGGTTCGCGTACGGTGCGGGTAGGGTCCGCGGATCCTCCGCGGCTATAGATATCACTTACATTTTACCCTAATTTTCACAGGAACTATGGAACAGATTCACACCAAATATGCAAAAGGCACGAGTCCGAACTGAGGACTACCTCTTTGCCAAATTTGGTGTCATTCTGTTCAGCGGTTCGGGCTGTAGCTGCGACAACAGATCCTATGGGAAATTGCATTGGGAAAACGCGTTTTGAGACCCCCCTTTTTTCTCAGCCCCCGCTTGACGAATCATCACGAAACTTTCAGGGTAGGAGCAGAGCGGAGCTGGCCAAAAGTTTGGAGAATGTCACGAAGATTCATCAATCGGCGCCAAAGAAATTCCCAATAGAATGTTGCAGATTTCCTATGGAAAATAGGTCCTAACTATAACTATCTACTGGCGACCACCAGTAGATAATATATATATATACAGCACTGATTGTTTGGGGAAGGCATCCGAAGAAGGAACTATTCCGAAATGCATTATGCCATCCGAATAAATCTGCTGGTCAGAAGCAAGCCTGTGTGTGTGCCTGGTTCTTCGGTTGAGGGGCCTTGGTTGTGATAATTCGGTGCGTGGCCACTATGCACCTTTGGTACCCCACCCACAAGCAGTGCAGCAGAGTCAGTGGTAACTTTGGTGTTTTCAACGTTTGGAAAGCTGCTGCACCGCCGCTGTCTTTAACATCCAGCAACACTTGTTGGGATCCAATTGGTCCAATACTCCACTCCGGGACTTCCCGAGGAGACAGTAGCGGCAGGGTGATGGCTTGTGGGACCAGCAGTGCAATGCCTACAACTATGGTGCAATTGGCAGGAACGTGAATACTATCCACCTGGAGGAAGGTACTTACCGTTGGTGTTCGAATCCCTGCCAAGCCCACCATGTGTTCTCCGCCTATCAAAGCGTTCGAGGCATTCATTTTAACTTTGGACTCCGACAGCACTGATTGTTTGGGGAAGGCATCCGAAGAAGGAACTATTCCGAAATGCATTATGCCATCCGAATAAATCTGCTGGTCAGAAGCAAGCCTGTGTGTGTGCCTGGTTCTTCGGTTGAGGGGCCTTGGTTGTGATAATTCGGTGCGTGGCCACTATGCACCTTTGGTACCCCACCCACAAGCAGTGCAGCAGAGTCAGTGGTAACTTTGGTGTTTTCAACGTTTGGAAAGCTGCTGCACCGCCGCTGTCTTTAACATCCAGCAACACTTGTTGGGATCCAATTGGTCCAATACTCCACTCCGGGACTTCCCGAGGAGACAGTAGCGGCAGGGTGATGGCTTGTGGGACCAGCAGTGCAATGCCTACAACTATGGTGCAATTGGCAGGAACGTGAATACTATCCACCTGGAGGAAGGTACTTACCGTTGGTGTTCGAATCCCTGCCACGCCCACCATGTGTTCTCCGCCTATCAAAGCGTTCGAGGCATTCATTTTAACTTTGGACTCCGACAGCACTGATTGTTTGGGGAAGGCATCCGAAGAAGGAACTTATCCGAAATGCATTATGCCATCCGAATAAATCTGCTGGTCAGAAGCAAGCCTGTGTGTGTGCCTGGTTCTTCGGTTGAGGGGCCTTGGTTGTGATAATTCGGTGCGTGGCCACTATGCACCTTTGGTACCCCACCCACAAGCAGTGCAGCAGAGTCAGTGGTAACTTTGGTGTTTTCAACATTTGGAAAGCTGCTGCACCGCCGCTGTCTTTAACATCCAGCAACACTTGTTGGGATCCAATTGGTCCAATACTCCACTCCGGGACTTCCCGAGGAGACAGTAGCGGCAGGGTGATGGCTTGTGGGACCAGCAGTGCAATGCCTACAACTATGGTGCAATTGGCAGGAACGTGAATACGATCCACCTGGAGGAAGGTACTTACCGTTGGTGTTCGAATCCCTGCCACGCCCACCATGTGTTCTCCGCCTATCAAAGCGTTCGAGGCATTCATTTTAACTTTGGACTCCGACAGCACTGATTGTTTGGGGAAGGCATCCGAAGAAGGAACTATTCCGAAATGCATTATGCCATCCGAATAAATCTGCTGGTCAGAAGCAAGCCTGTGTGTGTGCCTGGTTCTTCGGTTGAGGGGCCTTGGTTGTGATAATTCAGTGTGTGGCCACTATGCACCTTTGGTACCCCACCCACAAGCAGTGCAGCAGAGTCAGTGGTAACTTTGGTGTTTTCAACGTTTGGAAAGCTGCTGCACCGCCGCTGTCTTTAACATCCAGCAACACTTGTTGGGATCCAATTGGTCCAATACTCCACTCCGGGACTTCCCGAGGAGACAGTAGCGGCAGGGTGATGGCTTGTGGGACCAGCAGTGCAATGCCTACAACTATGGTGCAATTGGCAGGAACGTGAATACTATCCACCTGGAGGAAGGTACTTACCGTTGGTGTTCGAATCCCTGCCACGCCCACCATGTGTTCTCCGCCTATCAAAGCGTTCGAGGCATTCATTTTAACTTTGGACTCCGACAGCACTGATTGTTTGGGGAAGGCATCCGAAGAAGGAACTATTCCGAAATGCATTATGCCATCCGAATAAATCTGCTGGTCAGAAGCAAGCCTGTGTGTGTGCCTGGTTCTTCGGTTGAGGGGCCTTGGTTGTGATAATTCGGTGTGTGGCCACTATGCACCTTTGGTACCCCACCCACAAGCAGTGCAGCAGAGTCAGTGGTAACTTTGGTGTTTTCAACGTTTGGAAAGCTGCTGCACCGCCGCTGTCTTTAACATCCAGCAACACTTGTTGGGATCCAATTGGTCCAATACTCCACTCCGGGACTTCCCGAGGAGACAGTAGCGGCAGGGTGATGGCTTGTGGGACCAGCAGTGCAATGCCTACAACTATGGTGCAATTGGCAGGAACGTGAATACTATCCACCTGGAGGAAGGTACTTACCGTTGGTGTTCGAATCCCTGCCACGCCCACCATGTGTTCTCCGCCTATCAAAGCGTTCGAGGCATTCATTTTAACTTTGGACTCCGACAGCACTGATTGTTTGGGGAAGGCATCCGAAGAAGGAACTATTCCGAAATGCATTATGCCATCCGAATAAATCTGCTGGTCAGAAGCAAGCCTGTGTGTGTGCCTGGTTCTTCGGTTGAGGGGCCTTGGTTGTGATAATTCGGTGCGTGGCCACTATGCACCTTTGGTACCCCACCCACAAGCAGTGCAGCAGAGTCAGTGGTAACTTTGGTGTTTTCAACGTTTGGAAAGCTGCTGCACCACCGCTGTCTTTAACATCCAGCAACACTTGTTGGGATCCAATTGGTCCAATACTCCACTCCGAGACTTCCCGAGGAGACAGTAGCGGCAGGGTGATGGCTTGTGGGACCAGCAGTGCAATGCCTACAACTATGGTGCAATTGGCAGGAACGTGAATACTATCCACCTGGAGGAAGGTACTTACCGTTGGTGTTCGAATCCCTGCCACGCCCACCATGTGTTCTCCGCCTATCAAAGCGTTCGAGGCATTCATTTTAACTTTGGACTCCGACAGCACTGATTGTTTGGGGAAGGCATCCGAAGAAGGAACTATTCCGAAATGCATTATGCCATCCGAATAAATCTGCTGGTCAGAAGCAAGCCTGTGTGTGTGCCTGGTTCTTCGGTTGAGGGGCCTTGGTTGTGATAATTCGGTGCGTGGCCACTATGCACCTTTGGTACCCCACCCACAAGCAGTGCAGCAGAGTCAGTGGTAACTTTGGTGTTTTCAACGTTTGGAAAGCTGCTGCACCGCCGCTGTCTTTAACATCCAGCAACACTTGTTGGGATCCAATTGGTCCAATACTCCACTCCGGGACTTCCCGAGGAGACAGTAGCGGCAGGGTGATGGCTTGTGGGACCAGCAGTGCAATGCCTACAACTATGGTGCAATTGGCAGGAACGTGAATACTATCCACCTGGAGGAAGGTACTTACCGTTGGTGTTCGAATCCCTGCCACGCCCACCATGGGTTCTCCGCCTATCAAAGCGTTCGAGGCATTCATTTTAACTTTGGACTCCGACAGCACTGATTGTTTGGGGAAGGCATCCGAAGAAGGAACTATTCCGAAATGCATTATGCCATCCGAATAAATCTGCTGGTCAGAAGCAAGCCTGTGTGTGTGCCTGGTTCTTCGGTTGAGGGGCCTTGGTTGTGATAATTCGGTGCGTGGCCACTATGCACCTTTGGTACCCCACCCACAAGCAGTGCAGCAGAGTCAGTGGTAACTTTGGTGTTTTCAACATTTGGAAAGCTGCTGCACCGCCGCTGTCTTTAACATCCAGCAACACTTGTTGGGATCCAATTGGTCCAATACTCCACTCCGGGACTTCCCGAGGAGACAGTAGCGGCAGGGTGATGGCTTGTGGGACCAGCAGTGCAATGCCTACAACTATGGTGCAATTGGCAGGAACGTGAATACTATCCACCTGGAGGAAGGTACTTACCGTTGGTGTTCGAATCCCTGCCACGCCCACCATGTGTTCTCCGCCTATCAAAGCGTTCGAGGCATTCATTTTAACTTTGGACTCCGACAGCACTGATTGTTTGGGGAAGGCATCCGAAGAAGGAACTATTCCGAAATGCATTATGCCATCCGAATAAATCTGCTGGTCAGAAGCAAGCCTGTGTGTGTGCCTGGTTCTTCGGTTGAGGGGCCTTGGTTGTGATAATTCGGTGCGTGGCCACTATGCACCTTTGGTACCCCACCCACAAGCAGTGCAGCAGAGTCAGTGGTAACTTTGGTGTTTTCAACGTTTGGAAAGCTGCTGCACCGCCGCTGTCTTTAACATCCAGCAACACTTGTTGGGATCCAATTGGTCCAATACTCCACTCCGGGACTTCCCGAGGAGACAGTAGCGGCAGGGTGATGGCTTGTGGGACCAGCAGTGCAATGCCTACAACTATGGTGCAATTGGCAGGAACGTGAATACTATCCACCTGGAGGAAGGTACTTACCGTTGGTGTTCGAATCCCTGCCAAGCCCACCATGTGTTCTCCGCCTATCAAAGCGTTCGAGGCATTCATTTTAACTTTGGACTCCGACAGCACTGATTGTTTGGGGAAGGCATCCGAAGAAGGAACTATTCCGAAATGCATTATGCCATCCGAATAAATCTGCTGGTCAGAAGCAAGCCTGTGTGTGTGCCTGGTTCTTCGGTTGAGGGGCCTTGGTTGTGATAATTCGGTGCGTGGCCACTATGCACCTTTGGTACCCCACCCACAAGCAGTGCAGCAGAGTCAGTGGTAACTTTGGTGTTTTCAACGTTTGGAAAGCTGCTGCACCGCCGCTGTCTTTAACATCCAGCAACACTTGTTGGGATCCAATTGGTCCAATACTCCACTCCGGGACTTCCCGAGGAGACAGTAGCGGCAGGGTGATGGCTTGTGGGACCAGCAGTGCAATGCCTACAACTATGGTGCAATTGGCAGGAACGTGAATACTATCCACCTGGAGGAAGGTACTTACCGTTGGTGTTCGAATCCCTGCCACGCCCACCATGTGTTCTCCGCCTATCAAAGCGTTCGAGGCATTCATTTTAACTTTGGACTCCGACAGCACTGATTGTTGGGGAAGGCATCCGAAGAAGGAACTATTCCGAAATGCATTATGCCATCCGAATAAATCTGCTGGTCAGAAGCAAGCCTGTGTGTGTGCCTGGTTCTTCGGTTGAGGGGCCTTGGTTGTGATAATTCGGTGTGTGGCCACTATGCACCTTTGGTACCCCACCCACAAGCAGTGCAGCAGAGTCAGTGGTAACTTTGGTGTTTTCAACGTTTGGAAAGCTGCTGCACCGCCGCTGTCTTTAACATCCAGCAACACTTGTTGGGATCCAATTGGTCCAATACTCCACTCCGGGACTTCCCGAGGAGACAGTAGCGGCAGGGTGATGGCTTGTGGGACCAGCAGTGCAATGCCTACAACTATGGTGCAATTGGCAGGAACGTGAATACTATCCACCTGGAGGAAGGTACTTACCGTTGGTGTTCGAATCCCTGCCACGCCCACCATGTGTTCTCCGCCTATCAAAGCGTTCGAGGCATTCATTTTAACTTTGGACTCCGACAGCACTGATTGTTTGGGGAAGGCATCCGAAGAAGGAACTATTCCGAAATGCATTATGCCATCCGAATAAATCTGCTGGTCAGAAGCAAGCCTGTGTGTGTGCCTGGTTCTTCGGTTGAGGGGCCTTGGTTGTGATAATTCGGTGCGTGGCCACTATGCACCTTTGGTACCCCACCCACAAGCAGTGCAGCAGAGTCAGTGGTAACTTTGGTGTTTTCAACGTTTGGAAAGCTGCTGCACCGCCGCTGTCTTTAACATCCAGCAACACTTGTTGGGATCCAATTGGTCCAATACTCCACTCCGGGACTTCCCGAGGAGACAGTAGCGGCAGGGTGATGGCTTGTGGGACCAGCAGTGCAATGCCTACAACTATGGTGCAATTGGCAGGAACGTGAATACTATCCACCTGGAGGAAGGTACTTACCGTTGGTGTTCGAATCCCTACCACGCCCACCATGTGTTCTCCGCCTATCAAAGCGTTCGAGGCATTCATTTTAACTTTGGACTCCGACAGCACTGATTGTTTGGGGAAGGCATCCGAAGAAGGAACTATTCCGAAATGCATTATGCCATCCGAATAAATCTGCTGGTCAGAAGCAAGCCTGTGTGTGTGCATGGTTCTTCGGTTGAGGGGCCTTGGTTGTGATAATTAGGTGCGTGGCCACTATGCACCTTTGGTACCCCACCCACAAGCAGTGCAGCAGAGTCAGTGGTAACTTTGGTGTTTTCAACGTTTGGAAAGCTGCTGCACCGCCGCTGTCTTTAACATCCAGCAACACTTGTTGGGATCCAATTGGTCCAATACTCCACTCCGGGACTTCCCGAGGAGACAGTAGCGGCAGGGTGATGGCTTGTGGGACCAGCAGTGCAATGCCTACAACTATGGTGCAATTGGCAGGAACGTGAATACTATCCACCTGGAGGAAGGTACTTACCGTTGGTGTTCGAATCCCTGCCACGCCCACCATGTGTTCTCCCCCTATCAAAGCGTTCGAGGCATTAATTTTAACATTGGACTCCGACAGCACTGATTGTTTGGGGAAGGCATCCGAAGAAGGAACTATTCCGAAATGCATTATGCCATCCGAATAAATCTGCTGGTCAGAAGCAAGCCTGTGTGTGTGCCTGGTTCTTCGGTTGAGGGGCCTTGGTTGTGATAATTCGGTGCGTGGCCACTATGCACCTTTGGTACCCCACCCACAAGCAGTGCAGCAGAGTCAGTGGTAACTTTGGTGTTTTCAACATTTGGAAAGCTGCTGCACCGCCGCTGTCTTTAACATCCAGCAACACTTGTTGGGATCCAATTGGTCCAATACTCCACTCCGGGACTTCCCGAGGAGACAGTAGCGGCAGGGTGATGGCTTGTGGGACCAGCAGTGCAATGCCTACAACTATGGTGCAATTGGCAGGAACGTGAATACTATCCACCTGGAGGAAGGTACTTACCGTTGGTGTTCGAATCCCTGCCACGCCCACCATGTGTTCTCCGCCTATCAAAGCGTTCGAGGCATTCATTTTAACTTTGGACTCCGACAGCACTGATTGTTTGGGGAAGGCATCCGAAGAAGGAACTATTCCGAAATGCATTATGCCATCCGAATAAATCTGCTGGTCAGAAGCAAGCCTGTGTGTGTGCCTGGTTCTTCAGTTGAGGGGCCTTGGTTGTGATAATTCGGTGCGTGGCCACTATGCACCTTTGGTACCCCACCCACAAGCAGTGCAGCAGAGTCAGTGGTAACTTTGGTGTTTTCAACGTTTGGAAAGCTGCTGCACCGCCGCTGTCTTTAACATCCAGCAACACTTGTTGGGATCCAATTGGTCCGATACTCCACTCCGGGACTTCCCGAGGAGACAGTAGCGGCAGGGTGATGGCTTGTGGGACCAGCAGTGCAATGCCTACAACTATGGTGCAATTGGCAGGAACGTGAATACTATCCACCTGGAGGAAGGTACTTACCGTTGGTGTTCGAATCCCTGCCACGCCCACCATGTGTTCTCCGCCTATCAAAGCGTTCGAGGCATTCATTTTAACTTTGGACTCCGACAGCACTGATTGTTTGGGGAAGGCATCCGAAGAAGGAACTATTCCGAAATGCATTATGCCATCCGAAAAATCTGCTGGTCAGAAGCAAGCCTGTGTGTGTGCCTGGTTCTTCGGTTGAGGGGCCTTGGTTGTGATAATTCGGTGTGTGGCCACTATGCACTTTTGGTACCCCACCCACAAGCAGTGCAGCAGAGTCAGTGGTAACTTTGGTGTTTTCAACGTTTGGAAAGCTGTTGCACCGCCGCTGTCTTTAACATCCAGCAACACTTGTTGGGATCCAATTGGTCCAATACTCCACTCCGGGACTTCCCGAGGAGACAGTAGCGGCAGGGTGATGGCTTGTGGGACCAGCAGTGCAATGCCTACAACTATGGTGCAATTGGCAGGAACGTGAATACTATCCACCTGGAGGAAGGTACTTACCGTTGGTGTTCGAATCCCTGCCACGCCCACCATGTGTTCTCCGCCTATCAAAGCGTTCGAGGCATTCATTTTAACTTTGGACTCCGACAGCACTGATTGTTTGGGGAAGGCATCCGAAGAAGTAACTATTCCGAAATGCATTATGCCATCCGAATAAATCTGCTGGTCAGAAGCAAGCCTGTGTGTGTGCCTGGTTCTTCGGTTGAGGGGCCTTGGTTTTGATAATTCGGTGCATGGCCACTATGCACCTTTGGTACCCCACCCACAAGCAGTGCAGCAGAGTCAGTGGTAACTTTGGTGTTTTCAACGTTTGGAAAGCTGCTGCACCGCCGCTGTCTTTAACATCCAGCAACACTTGTTGGGATCCAATTGGTCCAATACTCCACTCCGGGACTTCCCGAGGAGACAGTAGCGGCAGGGTGATGGCTTGTGGGACCAGCAGTGCAATGCCTACAACTATGGTGCAATTGGCAGGAACGTGAATACTATCCACCTGGAGGAAGGTACTTACCGTTGGTGTTCGAATCCCTGCCACGCCCACCATGTGTTCTCCGCCTATCAAAGCGTTCGAGGCATTCATTTTAACTTTGGACTCCGACAGCACTGATTGTTTGGGGAAGGCATCCGAAGAAGGAACTATTCCGAAATGCATTATGCCATCCGAATAAATCTGCTGGTCAGAAGCAAGCCTGTGTGTGTGCCTGGTTCTTCGGTTGAGGGGCCTTGGTTGTGATAATTCGGTGCGTGGCCACTATGCACCTTTGGTACCCCACCCACAAGCAGTGCAGCAGAGTCAGTGGTAACTTTGGTGTTTTCAACGTTTGGAAAGCTGCTGCACCGCCGCTGTCTTTAACATCCAGCAACACTTGTTGGGATCCAATTGGTCCAATACTCCACTCCGGGACTTCCCGAGGAGACAGTAGCGGCAGGGTGATGGCTTGTGGGACCAGCAGTGCAATGCCTACAACTATGGTGCAATTGGCAGGAACGTGAATACTATCCACCTGGAGGAAGGTACTTACCGTTGGTGTTCGAATCCCTGCCACGCCCACCATGTGTTCTCCGCCTATCAAAGCGTTCGAGGCATTCATTTTAACTTTGGACTCCGACAGCACTGATTGTTTGGGGAAGGCATCCGAAGAAGGAACTATTCCGAAATGCATTATGCCATCCGAATAAATCTGCTGGTCAGAAGCAAGCCTGTGTGTGTGCCTAGTTCTTCAGTTGAGGGGCCTTGGTTGTGATAATTCGGTGCGTGGCCACTATGCACCTTTGGTACCCCACCCACAAGCAGTGCAGCAGAGTCAGTGGTAACTTTGGTGTTTTCAACGTTTGGAAAGCTGCTGCACCGCCGCTGTCTTTAACATCCAGCAACACTTGCTGGGATCCAATTGGTCCAATACTCCACTCCGGGACTTCCCGAGGAGACAGTAGCGGCAGGGTGATGGCTTGTGGGACCAGCAGTGCAATGCCTACAACTATGGTGCAATTGGCAGGAACGTGAATACTATCCACCTGGAGGAAGGTACTTACCGTTGGTGTTCGAATCCCTGCCACGCCCACCATGTGTTCTCCGCCTATCAAAGCGTTCGAGGCATTCATTTTAACTTTGGACTCCGACAGCACTGATTGTTTGGGGAAGGCATCCGAAGAAGGAACTATTCCGAAATGCATTATGCCATCCGAATAAATCTGCTGGTCAGAAGCAAGCCTGTGTGTGTGCCTGGTTCTTCGGTTGAGGGGCCTTGGTTGTGATAATTCGGTGCGTGGCCACTATGCACCTTTGGTACCCCACCCACAAGCAGTGCAGCAGAGTCAGTGGTAACTTTGGTGTTTTCAACGTTTGGAAAGCTGCTGCACCGCCGCTGTCTTTAACATCCAGCAACACTTGTTGGGATCCAATTGGTCCAATACTCCACTCCGGGACTTCCCGAGGAGACAGTGGCGGCAGGGTGATGGCTTGTGGGACCAGCAGTGCAATGCCTACAACTATGGTGCAATTGGCAGGAACGTGAATACTATCCACCTGGAGGAAGGTACTTACCGTTGGTGTTCGAATCCCTGCCACGCCCACCATGTGTTCTCCGCCTATCAAAGCGTTCGAGGCATTCATTTTAACTTTGGACTCCGACAGCACTGATTGTTTGGGGAAGGCATCCGAAGAAGGAACTATTCCGAAATGCATTATGCCATCCGAATAAATCTGCTGGTCAGAAGCAAGCCTGTGTGTGTGCCTGGTTCTTCGGTTGAGGGGCCTTGGTTGTGATAATTCGGTGCGTGGCCACTATGCACCTTTGGTACCCGACCCACAAGCAGTGCAGCAGAGTCAGTGGTAACTTTGGTGTTTTCAACGTTTGGAAAGCTGCTGCACCGCCGCTGTCTTTAACATCCAGCAACACTTGTTGGGATCCAATTGGTCCAATACTCCACTCCGGGACTTCCCGAGGAGACAGTAGCGGCAGGGTGATGGCTTGTGGGACCAGCAGTGCAATGCCTACAACTATGGTGCAATTGGCAGGAACGTGAATACTATCCACCTGGAGGAAGGTACTTACCGTTGGTGTTCGAATCCCTGCCACGCCCACCATGTGTTCTCCGCCTATCAAAGCGTTCGAGGCATTCATTTTAACTTTGGACTCCGACAGCACTGATTGTTTGGGGAAGGCATCCGAAGAAGGAACTATTCCGAAATGTATTATGCCATCCGAATAAATCTGCTGGTCAGAAGCAAGCCTGTGTGTGTGCCTGGTTCTTCGGTTGAGGGGCCTTGGTTGTGATAATTCGGTGCGTGGCCACTATGCACCTTTGGTACCCCACCCACAAGCAGTGCAGCAGAGTCAGTGGTAACTTTGGTGTTTTCAACGTTTGGAAAGCTGCTGCACCGCCGCTGTCTTTAACATCCAGCAACACTTGTTGGGATCCAATTGGTCCGATACTCCACTCCGGGACTTCCCGAGGAGACAGTAGCGGCAGGGTGATGGCTTGTGGGACCAGCAGTGCAATGCCTACAACTATGGTGCATTTGGCAGGAACGTGAATACTATCCACCTGGAGGAAGGTACTTACCGTTGGTGTTCGAATCCCTGCCACGCCCACCATGTCTTCTCCGCCTATCAAAGCGTTCGAGGCATTCATTTTAACTTTGGACTCCGACAGCACTGATTGTTTGGGGAAGGCATCCGAAGAAGGAACTATTCCGAAATGCATTATGCCATCCGAATAAATCTGCTGGTCAGAAGCAAGCCTGTGTGTGTGCCTGGTTCTTCGGTTGAGGGGCCTTGGTTGTGATAATTCGGTGCGTGGCCACTATGCACCTTTGGTACCCCACCCACAAGCAGTGCAGCAGAGTCAGTGGTAACTTTGGTGTTTTCAACGTTTGGAAAGCTGCTGCACCGCCGCTGTCTTTAACATCCAGCAACACTTGTTGGGATCCAATTGGTCCAATACTCCACTCCGGGACTTCCCGAGGAGACAGTAGCGGCAGGGTGATGGCTTGTGGGACCAGCAGTGCAATGCCTACAACTATGGTGCAATTGGCAGGAACGTGAATACTATCCACCTGGAGGAAGGTACTTACCGTTGGTGTTCGAATCCCTGCCACGCCCACCATGAGTTCTCCGCCTATCAAAGCGATCGAGGCATTCATTTTAACTTTGGACTCCGACAGCACTGATTGTTTGGGGAAGGCATCCGAAGAAGGAACTATTCCGAAATGCATTATGCCATCCGAATAAATCTGCTGGTCAGAAGCAAGCCTGTGTGTGTGCCTGGTTCTTTGGTTGAGGGGCCTTGGTTGTGATAATTCGGTGCGTGGCCACTATGCACTTTTGGTACCCCACCCACAAGCAGTGCAGCAGAGTCAGTGGTAACTTTGGTGTTTTCAACGTTTGGAAAGCTGCTGCACCGCCGCTGTCTTTAACATCCAGCAACACTTGTTGGGATCCAATTGGTCCAATACTCCACTCCGGGACTTCCCGAGGAGACAGTAGCGGCAGGGTGATGGCTTGTGGGACCAGCAGTGCAATGCCTACAACTATGGTGCAATTGGCAGGAACGTGAATACTATCCACCTGGAGGAAGGTACTTACCGTTGGTGTTCGAATCCCTGCCACGCCCACCATGTGTTCTCCGCCTATCAAAGCGTTCGAGGCATTCATTTTAACTTTGGACTCCGACAGCACTGATTGTTTGGGGAAGGCATCCGAAGAAGGAACTATTCCGAAATGCATTATGCCATCCGAATAAATCTGCTGGTCAGAAGCAAGCCTGTGTGTGTGCCTGGTTCTTCGGTTGAGGGGCCTTGGTTGTGATAATTAGGTGCGTGGCCACTATGCACCTTTGGTACCCCACCCACAAGCAGTGCAGCAGAGTCAGTGGTAACTTTGGTGTTTTCAACGTTTGGAAAGCTGCTGCACCGCCGCTGTCTTTAACATCCAGCAACACTTGTTGGGATCCAATTGGTCCAATAGTCCACTCCGGGACTTCCCGAGGAGACAGTAGCGGCAGGGTGATGGCTTGTGGGACCAGCAGTGCAATGCCTACAACTATGGTGCAATTGGCAGGAACGTGAATACTATCCACCTGGAGGAAGGTACTTACCGTTGGTGTTCGAATCCCTGCCACGCCCACCATGAGTTCTCCGCCTATCAAAGCGATCGAGGCATTCATTTTAACTTTGGACTCCGACAGCACTGATTGTTTGGGGAAGGCATCCGAAGAAGGAACTATTCCGAAATGCATTATGCCATCCGAATAAATCTGCTGGTCAGAAGCAAGCCTGTGTGTGTGCCTGGTTCTTTGGTTGAGGGGCCTTGGTTGTGATAATTCGGTGCGTGGCCACTATGCACTTTTGGTACCCCACCCACAAGCAGTGCAGCAGAGTCAGTGGTAACTTTGGTGTTTTCAACGTTTGGAAAGCTGCTGCACCGCCGCTGTCTTTAACATCCAGCAACACTTGTTGGGATCCAATTGGTCCAATACTCCACTCCGGGACTTCCCGAGGAGACAGTAGCGGCAGGGTGATGGCTTGTGGGACCAGCAGTGCAATGCCTACAACTATGGTGCAATTGGCAGGAACGTGAATACTATCCACCTGGAGGAAGGTACTTACCGTTGGTGTTCGAATCCCTGCCACGCCCACCATG
This sequence comes from Triturus cristatus, assembly GCF_964204655.1. Taxonomy (NCBI): domain Eukaryota; kingdom Metazoa; phylum Chordata; class Amphibia; order Caudata; family Salamandridae; genus Triturus; species Triturus cristatus. The sequence goes on from NC_140588.1 coordinate 80,351,687, forward strand.
TGTTCTCCGCCTATCAAAGCGTTCGAGGCATTCATTTTAACTTTGGACTCCGACAGCACTGATTGTTTGGGGAAGGCATCCGAAGAAGGAACTATTCCGAAATGCATTATGCCATCCGAATAAATCTGCTGGTCAGAAGCAAGCCTGTGTGTGTGCCTGGTTCTTCGGTTGAGGGGCCTTGGTTGTGATAATTAGGTGCGTGGCCACTATGCACCTTTGGTACCCCACCCACAAGCAGTGCAGCAGAGTCAGTGGTAACTTTGGTGTTTTCAACGTTTGGAAAGCTGCTGCACCGCCGCTGTCTTTAACATCCAGCAACACTTGTTGGGATCCAATTGGTCCAATACTCCACTCCGGGACTTCCCGAGGAGACAGTAGCGGCAGGGTGATGGCTTGTGGGACCAGCAGTGCAATGCCTACAACTATGGTGCAATTGGCAGGAACGTGAATACTATCCACCTGGAGGAAGGTACTTACCGTTGGTGTTCGAATCCCTGCCACGCCCACCATGTGTTCTCCCCCTATCAAAGCGTTCGAGGCATTAATTTTACCTTTGGACTCCGACAGCACTGATTGTTTGGGGAAGGCATCCGAAGAAGGAACTATTCCGAAATGCATTATGCCATCCGAATAAATCTGCTGGTCAGAAGCAAGCCTGTGTGTGTGCCTGGTTCTTCGGTTGAGGGGCCTTGGTTTTGATAATTCGGTGCGTGGCCACTATGCACCTTTGGTACCCCACCCACAAGCAGTGCAGCAGAGTCAGTGGTAACTTTGGTGTTTTCAACGTTTGGAAAGCTGCTGCACCGCCGCTGTCTTTAACATCCAGCAACACTTGTTGGGATCCAATTGGTCCAATACTCCACTCCGGGACTTCCCGAGGAGACAGTAGCGGCAGGGTGATGGCTTGTGGGACCAGCAGTGCAATGCCTACAACTATGGTGCAATTGGCAGGAACGTGAATACTATCCACCTGGAGGAAGGTACTTACCGTTGGTGTTCGAATCCCTGCCACGCCCACCATGTGTTCTCCGCCTATCAAAGCGTTCGAGGCATTCATTTTAACTTTGGACTCCGACAGCACTGATTGTTTGGGGAAGGCATCCGAAGAAGGAACTATTCCGAAATGCATTATGCCATCCGAAAAATCTGCTGGTCAGAAGCAAGCCTGTGTGTGTGCCTGGTTCTTCGGTTGAGGGGCCTTGGTTGTGATAATTCGGTGTGTGGCCACTATGCACTTTTGGTACCCCACCCACAAGCAGTGCAGCAGAGTCAGTGGTAACTTTGGTGTTTTCAACGTTTGGAAAGCTGTTGCACCGCCGCTGTCTTTAACATCCAGCAACACTTGTTGGGATCCAATTGGTCCAATACTCCACTCCGGGACTTCCCGAGGAGACAGTAGCGGCAGGGTGATGGCTTGTGGGACCAGCAGTGCAATGCCTACAACTATGGTGCAATTGGCAGGAACGTGAATACTATCCACCTGGAGGAAGGTACTTACCGTTGGTGTTCGAATCCCTGCCACGCCCACCATGTGTTCTCCGCCTATCAAAGCGTTCGAGGCATTCATTTTAACTTTGGACTCCGACAGCACTGATTGTTTGGGGAAGGCATCCGAAGAAGTAACTATTCCGAAATGCATTATGCCATCCGAATAAATCTGCTGGTCAGAAGCAAGCCTGTGTGTGTGCCTGGTTCTTCGGTTGAGGGGCCTTGGTTTTGATAATTCGGTGCATGGCCACTATGCACCTTTGGTACCCCACCCACAAGCAGTGCAGCAGAGTCAGTGGTAACTTTGGTGTTTTCAACGTTTGGAAAGCTGCTGCACCGCCGCTGTCTTTAACATCCAGCAACACTTGTTGGGATCCAATTGGTCCAATACTCCACTCCGGGACTTCCCGAGGAGACAGTAGCGGCAGGGTGATGGCTTGTGGGACCAGCAGTGCAATGCCTACAACTATGGTGCAATTGGCAGGAACGTGAATACTATCCACCTGGAGGAAGGTACTTACCGTTGGTGTTCGAATCCCTGCCACGCCCACCATGTGTTCTCCGCCTATCAAAGCGTTCGAGGCATTCATTTTAACTTTGGACTCCGACAGCACTGATTGTTTGGGGAAGGCATCCGAAGAAGGAACTATTCCGAAATGCATTATGCCATCCGAATAAATCTGCTGGTCAGAAGCAAGCCTGTGTGTGTGCCTGGTTCTTCGGTTGAGGGGCCTTGGTTGTGATAATTCGGTGCGTGGCCACTATGCACCTTTGGTACCCCACCCACAAGCAGTGCAGCAGAGTCAGTGGTAACTTTGGTGTTTTCAACGTTTGGAAAGCTGCTGCACCGCCGCTGTCTTTAACATCCAGCAACACTTGTTGGGATCCAATTGGTCCAATACTCCACTCCGGGACTTCCCGAGGAGACAGTAGCGGCAGGGTGATGGCTTGTGGGACCAGCAGTGCAATGCCTACAACTATGGTGCAATTGGCAGGAACGTGAATACTATCCACCTGGAGGAAGGTACTTACCGTTGGTGTTCGAATCCCTGCCACGCCCACCATGTGTTCTCCGCCTATCAAAGCGTTCGAGGCATTCATTTTAACTTTGGACTCCGACAGCACTGATTGTTTGGGGAAGGCATCCGAAGAAGGAACTATTCCGAAATGCATTATGCCATCCGAATAAATCTGCTGGTCAGAAGCAAGCCTGTGTGTGTGCCTAGTTCTTCAGTTGAGGGGCCTTGGTTGTGATAATTCGGTGCGTGGCCACTATGCACCTTTGGTACCCCACCCACAAGCAGTGCAGCAGAGTCAGTGGTAACTTTGGTGTTTTCAACGTTTGGAAAGCTGCTGCACCGCCGCTGTCTTTAACATCCAGCAACACTTGCTGGGATCCAATTGGTCCAATACTCCACTCCGGGACTTCCCGAGGAGACAGTAGCGGCAGGGTGATGGCTTGTGGGACCAGCAGTGCAATGCCTACAACTATGGTGCAATTGGCAGGAACGTGAATACTATCCACCTGGAGGAAGGTACTTACCGTTGGTGTTCGAATCCCTGCCACGCCCACCATGTGTTCTCCGCCTATCAAAGCGTTCGAGGCATTCATTTTAACTTTGGACTCCGACAGCACTGATTGTTTGGGGAAGGCATCCGAAGAAGGAACTATTCCGAAATGCATTATGCCATCCGAATAAATCTGCTGGTCAGAAGCAAGCCTGTGTGTGTGCCTGGTTCTTCGGTTGAGGGGCCTTGGTTGTGATAATTCGGTGCGTGGCCACTATGCACCTTTGGTACCCCACCCACAAGCAGTGCAGCAGAGTCAGTGGTAACTTTGGTGTTTTCAACGTTTGGAAAGCTGCTGCACCGCCGCTGTCTTTAACATCCAGCAACACTTGTTGGGATCCAATTGGTCCAATACTCCACTCCGGGACTTCCCGAGGAGACAGTGGCGGCAGGGTGATGGCTTGTGGGACCAGCAGTGCAATGCCTACAACTATGGTGCAATTGGCAGGAACGTGAATACTATCCACCTGGAGGAAGGTACTTACCGTTGGTGTTCGAATCCCTGCCACGCCCACCATGTGTTCTCCGCCTATCAAAGCGTTCGAGGCATTCATTTTAACTTTGGACTCCGACAGCACTGATTGTTTGGGGAAGGCATCCGAAGAAGGAACTATTCCGAAATGCATTATGCCATCCGAATAAATCTGCTGGTCAGAAGCAAGCCTGTGTGTGTGCCTGGTTCTTCGGTTGAGGGGCCTTGGTTGTGATAATTCGGTGCGTGGCCACTATGCACCTTTGGTACCCGACCCACAAGCAGTGCAGCAGAGTCAGTGGTAACTTTGGTGTTTTCAACGTTTGGAAAGCTGCTGCACCGCCGCTGTCTTTAACATCCAGCAACACTTGTTGGGATCCAATTGGTCCAATACTCCACTCCGGGACTTCCCGAGGAGACAGTAGCGGCAGGGTGATGGCTTGTGGGACCAGCAGTGCAATGCCTACAACTATGGTGCAATTGGCAGGAACGTGAATACTATCCACCTGGAGGAAGGTACTTACCGTTGGTGTTCGAATCCCTGCCACGCCCACCATGTGTTCTCCGCCTATCAAAGCGTTCGAGGCATTCATTTTAACTTTGGACTCCGACAGCACTGATTGTTTGGGGAAGGCATCCGAAGAAGGAACTATTCCGAAATGTATTATGCCATCCGAATAAATCTGCTGGTCAGAAGCAAGCCTGTGTGTGTGCCTGGTTCTTCGGTTGAGGGGCCTTGGTTGTGATAATTCGGTGCGTGGCCACTATGCACCTTTGGTACCCCACCCACAAGCAGTGCAGCAGAGTCAGTGGTAACTTTGGTGTTTTCAACGTTTGGAAAGCTGCTGCACCGCCGCTGTCTTTAACATCCAGCAACACTTGTTGGGATCCAATTGGTCCGATACTCCACTCCGGGACTTCCCGAGGAGACAGTAGCGGCAGGGTGATGGCTTGTGGGACCAGCAGTGCAATGCCTACAACTATGGTGCATTTGGCAGGAACGTGAATACTATCCACCTGGAGGAAGGTACTTACCGTTGGTGTTCGAATCCCTGCCACGCCCACCATGTCTTCTCCGCCTATCAAAGCGTTCGAGGCATTCATTTTAACTTTGGACTCCGACAGCACTGATTGTTTGGGGAAGGCATCCGAAGAAGGAACTATTCCGAAATGCATTATGCCATCCGAATAAATCTGCTGGTCAGAAGCAAGCCTGTGTGTGTGCCTGGTTCTTCGGTTGAGGGGCCTTGGTTGTGATAATTCGGTGCGTGGCCACTATGCACCTTTGGTACCCCACCCACAAGCAGTGCAGCAGAGTCAGTGGTAACTTTGGTGTTTTCAACGTTTGGAAAGCTGCTGCACCGCCGCTGTCTTTAACATCCAGCAACACTTGTTGGGATCCAATTGGTCCAATACTCCACTCCGGGACTTCCCGAGGAGACAGTAGCGGCAGGGTGATGGCTTGTGGGACCAGCAGTGCAATGCCTACAACTATGGTGCAATTGGCAGGAACGTGAATACTATCCACCTGGAGGAAGGTACTTACCGTTGGTGTTCGAATCCCTGCCACGCCCACCATGAGTTCTCCGCCTATCAAAGCGATCGAGGCATTCATTTTAACTTTGGACTCCGACAGCACTGATTGTTTGGGGAAGGCATCCGAAGAAGGAACTATTCCGAAATGCATTATGCCATCCGAATAAATCTGCTGGTCAGAAGCAAGCCTGTGTGTGTGCCTGGTTCTTTGGTTGAGGGGCCTTGGTTGTGATAATTCGGTGCGTGGCCACTATGCACTTTTGGTACCCCACCCACAAGCAGTGCAGCAGAGTCAGTGGTAACTTTGGTGTTTTCAACGTTTGGAAAGCTGCTGCACCGCCGCTGTCTTTAACATCCAGCAACACTTGTTGGGATCCAATTGGTCCAATACTCCACTCCGGGACTTCCCGAGGAGACAGTAGCGGCAGGGTGATGGCTTGTGGGACCAGCAGTGCAATGCCTACAACTATGGTGCAATTGGCAGGAACGTGAATACTATCCACCTGGAGGAAGGTACTTACCGTTGGTGTTCGAATCCCTGCCACGCCCACCATGTGTTCTCCGCCTATCAAAGCGTTCGAGGCATTCATTTTAACTTTGGACTCCGACAGCACTGATTGTTTGGGGAAGGCATCCGAAGAAGGAACTATTCCGAAATGCATTATGCCATCCGAATAAATCTGCTGGTCAGAAGCAAGCCTGTGTGTGTGCCTGGTTCTTCGGTTGAGGGGCCTTGGTTGTGATAATTAGGTGCGTGGCCACTATGCACCTTTGGTACCCCACCCACAAGCAGTGCAGCAGAGTCAGTGGTAACTTTGGTGTTTTCAACGTTTGGAAAGCTGCTGCACCGCCGCTGTCTTTAACATCCAGCAACACTTGTTGGGATCCAATTGGTCCAATAGTCCACTCCGGGACTTCCCGAGGAGACAGTAGCGGCAGGGTGATGGCTTGTGGGACCAGCAGTGCAATGCCTACAACTATGGTGCAATTGGCAGGAACGTGAATACTATCCACCTGGAGGAAGGTACTTACCGTTGGTGTTCGAATCCCTGCCACGCCCACCATGAGTTCTCCGCCTATCAAAGCGATCGAGGCATTCATTTTAACTTTGGACTCCGACAGCACTGATTGTTTGGGGAAGGCATCCGAAGAAGGAACTATTCCGAAATGCATTATGCCATCCGAATAAATCTGCTGGTCAGAAGCAAGCCTGTGTGTGTGCCTGGTTCTTTGGTTGAGGGGCCTTGGTTGTGATAATTCGGTGCGTGGCCACTATGCACTTTTGGTACCCCACCCACAAGCAGTGCAGCAGAGTCAGTGGTAACTTTGGTGTTTTCAACGTTTGGAAAGCTGCTGCACCGCCGCTGTCTTTAACATCCAGCAACACTTGTTGGGATCCAATTGGTCCAATACTCCACTCCGGGACTTCCCGAGGAGACAGTAGCGGCAGGGTGATGGCTTGTGGGACCAGCAGTGCAATGCCTACAACTATGGTGCAATTGGCAGGAACGTGAATACTATCCACCTGGAGGAAGGTACTTACCGTTGGTGTTCGAATCCCTGCCACGCCCACCATGTGTTCTCCGCCTATCAAAGCGTTCGAGGCATTCATTTTAACTTTGGACTCCGACAGCACTGATTGTTTGGGGAAGGCATCCGAAGAAGGAACTATTCCGAAATGCATTATGCCATCCGAATAAATCTGCTGGTCAGAAGCAAGCCTGTGTGTGTGCCTGGTTCTTCGGTTGAGGGGCCTTGGTTGTGATAATTAGGTGCGTGGCCACTATGCACCTTTGGTACCCCACCCACAAGCAGTGCAGCAGAGTCAGTGGTAACTTTGGTGTTTTCAACGTTTGGAAAGCTGCTGCACCGCCGCTGTCTTTAACATCCAGCAACACTTGTTGGGATCCAATTGGTCCAATACTCCACTCCGGGACTTCCCGAGGAGACAGTAGCGGCAGGGTGATGGCTTGTGGGACCAGCAGTGCAATGCCTACAACTATGGTGCAATTGGCAGGAACGTGAATACTATCCACCTGGAGGAAGGTACTTACCGTTGGTGTTCGAATCCCTGCCACGCCCACCATGTGTTCTCCCCCTATCAAAGCGTTCGAGGCATTAATTTTACCTTTGGACTCCGACAGCACTGATTGTTTGGGGAAGGCATCCGAAGAAGGAACTATTCCGAAATGCATTATGCCATCCGAATAAATCTGCTGGTCAGAAGCAAGCCTGTGTGTGTGCCTGGTTCTTCGGTTGAGGGGCCTTGGTTTTGATAATTCGGTGCGTGGCCACTATGCACCTTTGGTACCCCACCCACAAGCAGTGCAGCAGAGTCAGTGGTAACTTTGGTGTTTTCAACGTTTGGAAAGCTGCTGCACCGCCGCTGTCTTTAACATCCAGCAACACTTGTTGGGATCCAATTGGTCCAATACTCCACTCCGGGACTTCCCGAGGAGACAGTAGCGGCAGGGTGATGGCTTGTGGGACCAGCAGTGCAATGCCTACAACTATGGTGCAATTGGCAGGAACGTGAATACTATCCACCTGGAGGAAGGTACTTACCGTTGGTGTTCGAATCCCTGCCACGCCCACCATGTGTTCTCCGCCTATCAAAGCGTTCGAGGCATTCATTTTAACTTTGGACTCCGACAGCACTGATTGTTTGGGGAAGGCATCCGAAGAAGGAACTATTCCGAAATGCATTATGCCATCCGAATAAATCTGCTGGTCAGAAGCAAGCCTGTGTGTGTGCCTGGTTCTTCGGTTGAGGGGCCTTGGTTGTGATAATTCGGTGCGTGGCCACTATGCACCTTTGGTACCCCACCCACAAGCAGTGCAGCAGAGTCAGTGGTAACTTTGGTGTTTTCAACGTTTGGAAAGCTGCTGCACCGCCGCTGTCTTTAACATCCAGCAACACTTGTTGGGATCCAATTGGTCCAATACTCCACTCCGGGACTTCCCGAGGAGACAGTAGCGGCAGGGTGATGGCTTGTGGGACCAGCAGTGCAATGCCTACAACTATGGTGCAATTGGCAGGAACGTGAATACTATCCACCTGGAGGAAGGTACTTACCGTTGGTGTTCGAATCCCTGCCACGCCCACCATGTGTTCTCCGCCTATCAAAGCGTTCGAGGCATTCATTTTAACTTTGGACTCCGACAGCACTGATTGTTTGGGGAAGGCATCCGAAGAAGGAACTATTCCGAAATGCATTATGCCATCCGAATAAATCTGCTGGTCAGAAGCAAGCCTGTGTGTGTGCCTAGTTCTTCAGTTGAGGGGCCTTGGTTGTGATAATTCGGTGCGTGGCCACTATGCACCTTTGGTACCCCACCCACAAGCAGTGCAGCAGAGTCAGTGGTAACTTTGGTGTTTTCAACGTTTGGAAAGCTGCTGCACCGCCGCTGTCTTTAACATCCAGCAACACTTGCTGGGATCCAATTGGTCCAATACTCCACTCCGGGACTTCCCGAGGAGACAGTAGCGGCAGGGTGATGGCTTGTGGGACCAGCAGTGCAATGCCTACAACTATGGTGCAATTGGCAGGAACGTGAATACTATCCACCTGGAGGAAGGTACTTACCGTTGGTGTTCGAATCCCTGCCACGCCCACCATGTGTTCTCCGCCTATCAAAGCGTTCGAGGCATTCATTTTAACTTTGGACTCCGACAGCACTGATTGTTTGGGGAAGGCATCCGAAGAAGGAACTATTCCGAAATGCATTATGCCATCCGAATAAATCTGCTGGTCAGAAGCAAGCCTGTGTGTGTGCCTGGTTCTTCGGTTGAGGGGCCTTGGTTGTGATAATTCGGTGCGTGGCCACTATGCACCTTTGGTACCCCACCCACAAGCAGTGCAGCAGAGTCAGTGGTAACTTTGGTGTTTTCAACGTTTGGAAAGCTGCTGCACCGCCGCTGTCTTTAACATCCAGCAACACTTGTTGGGATCCAATTGGTCCAATACTCCACTCCGGGACTTCCCGAGGAGACAGTAGCGGCAGGGTGATGGCTTGTGGGACCAGCAGTGCAATGCCTACAACTATGGTGCAATTGGCAGGAACGTGAATACTATCCACCTGGAGGAAGGTACTTACCGTTGGTGTTCGAATCCCTGCCACGCCCACCATGTGTTCTCCGCCTATCAAAGCGTTCGAGGCATTCATTTTAACTTTGGACTCCGACAGCACTGATTGTTTGGGGAAGGCATCCGAAGAAGGAACTATTCCGAAATGCATTATGCCATCCGAATAAATCTGCTGGTCAGAAGCAAGCCTGTGTGTGTGCCTGGTTCTTCGGTTGAGGGGCCTTGGTTGTGATAATTCGGTGCGTGGCCACTATGCACCTTTGGTACCCGACCCACAAGCAGTGCAGCAGAGTCAGTGGTAACTTTGGTGTTTTCAACGTTTGGAAAGCTGCTGCACCGCCGCTGTCTTTAACATCCAGCAACACTTGTTGGGATCCAATTGGTCCAATACTCCACTCCGGGACTTCCCGAGGAGACAGTAGCGGCAGGGTGATGGCTTGTGGGACCAGCAGTGCAATGCCTACAACTATGGTGCAATTGGCAGGAACGTGAATACTATCCACCTGGAGGAAGGTACTTACCGTTGGTGTTCGAATCCCTGCCACGCCCACCATGTGTTCTCCGCCTATCAAAGCGTTCGAGGCATTCATTTTAACTTTGGACTCCGACAGCACTGATTGTTTGGGGAAGGCATCCGAAGAAGGAACTATTCCGAAATGCATTATGCCATCCGAATAAATCTGCTGGACAGAAGCAAGCCTGTGTGTGTGCCTGGTTCTTCGGTTGAGGGGCCTTGGTTGTGATAATTCGGTGCGTGGCCACTATGCACCTTTGGTACCCCACCCACAAGCAGTGCAGCAGAGTCAGTGGTAACTTTGGTGTTTTCAACGTTTGGAAAGCTGCTGCACCGCCGCTGTCTTTAACATCCAGCAACACTTGTTGGGATCCAATTGGTCCGATACTCCACTCCGGGACTTCCCGAGGAGACAGTAGCGGCAGGGTGATGGCTTGTGGGACCAGCAGTGCAATGCCTACAACTATGGTGCATTTGGCAGGAACGTGAATACTATCCACCTGGAGGAAGGTACTTACCGTTGGTGTTCGAATCCCTGCCACGCCCACCATGTCTTCTCCGCCTATCAAAGCGTTCGAGGCATTCATTTTAACTTTGGACTCCGACAGCACTGATTGTTTGGGGAAGACATCCGAAGAAGGAACTATTCCGAAATGCATTATGCCATCCGAATAAATCTGCTGGTCAGAAGCAAGCCTGTGTGTGTGCCTGGTTCTTCAGTTGAGGGGCCTTGGTTGTGATAATTCGGTGCGTGGCCACTATGCACCTTTGGTACCCCACCCACAAGCAGTGCAGCAGAGTCAGTGGTAACTTTGGTGTTTTCAACGTTTGGAAAGCTGCTGCACCGCCGCTGTCTTTAACATCCAGCAACACTTGTTGGGATCCAATTGGTCCAATACTCCACTCCGGGACTTCCCTAGGAGACAGTAGCGGCAGGGTGATGGCTTGTGGGACCAGCAGTGCAATGCCTACAACTATGGTGCAATTGGCAGGAACGTGAATACTATCCACCTGGAGGAAGGTACTTACCGTTGGTGTTCGAATCCCTGCCACGCCCACCATGTGTTCTCCTCCTATCAAAGCGTTCGAGGCATTCATTTTAACTTTGGACTCCGACAGCACTGATTGTTTGGGGAAGGCATCCGAAGAAGGAACTATTCCGAAATGCATGATGCCATCCGAATAAATCTGCTGGTCAGAAGCAAGCCTGTGTGTGTGCCTGGTTCTTCGGTTGAGGGGCCTTGGTTGTGATAATTCGGTGCGTGGCCACTATGCACCTTTGGTACCCCACCCACAAGCAGTGCAGCAGAGTCAGTGGTAACTTTGGTGTTTTCAACGTTTGGAAAGCTGCTGCACCGCCGCTGTCTTTAACATCCAGCAACACTTGTTGGGATCCAATTGGTCCAATACTCCACTCCGGGACTTCCCGAGGAGACAGTAGCGGCAGGGTGATGGCTTGTGGGACCAGCAGTGCAATGCCTACAACTATGGTGCAATTGGCAGGAACGTGAATACTATCCACCTGGAGGAAGGTACTTACCGTTGGTGTTCGAATCCCTGCCACGCCCACCATGTGTTCTCCGCCTATCAAAGCGTTTGAGGCATTCATTTTAACTTTGGACTCCGACAGCACTGATTGTTTGGGGAAGGCATCCGAAGAAGGAACTATTCCGAAATGCATTATGCCATCCGAATAAATCTGCTGGTCAGAAGCAAGCCTGTGTGTGTGCCTGGTACTTCGGTTGAGGGGCCTTGGTTGTGATAATTCGGTGCGTGGCCACTATGCACCTTTGGTACCCCACCCACAAGCAGTGCAGCAGAGTCAGTGGTAACTTTGGTGTTTTCAACGTTTGGAAAGCTGCTGCACCGCCGCTGTCTTTAACACCCAGCAACACTTGTTGGGATCCAATTGGTCCAATACTCCACTCCGGGACTTCCCGAGGAGACAGTAGCGGCAGGGTGATGGCTTGTGGGACCAGCAGTGCAATGCCTACAACTATGGTGCAATTGGCAGGAACGTGAATACTATCCACCTGGAGGAAGGTACTTACCGTTGGTGTTCGAATCCCTGCCACGCCCACCATGTGTTCTCCGCCTATCAAAGCGTTCGAGGCATTCATTTTAACTTTGGACTCCGACAGCACTGATTGTTTGGGGAAGGCATCCGAAGAAGGAACTATTCCGAAATGCATTATGCCATCCGAATAAATCTGCTGGTCAGAAGCAAGCCTGTGTGTGTGCCTGGTTCTTCGGTTGAGGGGCCTTGGTTGTGATAATTCGGTGCGTGGCCACTATGCACCTTTGGTACTCCACCCACAAGCAGTGCAGCAGAGTCAGTGGTATCTTTGGTGTTTTCAACGTTTGGAAAGCTGCTGCACCGCCGCTGTCTTTAACATCCAGCAACACTTGTTGGGATCCAATTGGTCCAATACTCCACTCCGGGACTTCCCGAGGAGACAGTAGCGGCAGGGTGATGGCTTGTGGGACCAGCAGTGCAATGCCTACAACTATGGTGCAATTGGCAGGAACGTGAATACTATCCACCTGGAGGAAGGTACTTACCGTTGGTGTTCGAATCCCTGCCACGCCCACCATGTGTTCTCCGCCTATCAAAGCGTTCGAGGCATTCATTTTAACTTTGGACTCCGACAGCACTGATTGTTTGGGGAAGGCATCCGAAGAAGGAACTATTCCGAAATGCATTATGCCATCCGAATAAATCTGCTGGTCAGAAGCAAGCCTGTGTGTGTGCCTGGTTCTTCGGTTGAGGGGCCTTGGTTGTGATAATTCGGTGCGTGGCCACTATGCACCTTTGGTACCCCACCCACAAGCAGTGCAGCAGAGTCAGTGGTAACTTTGGTGTTTTCAACGTTTGGAAAGCTGCTGCACCGCCGCTGTCTTTAACATCCAGCAACACTTGTTGGGATCCAATTGGTCCAATACTCCACTCCGGGACTTCCCGAGGAGACAGTAGCGGCAGGGTGATGGCTTGTGGGACCAGCAGTGCAATGCCTACAACTATGGTGCAATTGGCAGGAACGTGAATACTATCCACCTGGAGGAAGGTACTTACCGTTGGTGTTCGAATCCCTGCCACGCCCACCATGTGTTCTCCGCCTATCAAAGCGTTCGAGGCATTCATTTTAACTTTGGACTCCGACAGCACTGATTGTTTGGGGAAGGCATCCGAAGAAGGAACTATTCCGAAATGCATTATGCCATCCGAATAAATCTGCTGGTCAGAAGCAAGCCTGTGTGTGTGCCTGGTTCTTCGGTTGAGGGGCCTTGGTTGTGATAATTCGGTGCGTGGCCACTATGCACCTTTGGTACCCGACCCACAAGCAGTGCAGCAGAGTCAGTGGTAACTTTGGTGTTTTCAACGTTTGGAAAGCTGCTGCACCGCCGCTGTCTTTAACATCCAGCAACACTTGTTGGGATCCAATTGGTCCAATACTCCACTCCGGGACTTCCCGAGGAGACAGTAGCGGCAGGGTGATGGCTTGTGGGACCAGCAGTGCAATGCCTACAACTATGGTGCAATTGGCAGGAACGTGAATACTATCCACCTGGAGGAAGGTACTTACCGTTGGTGTTCGAATCCCTGCCACGCCCACCATGTGTTCTCCGCCTATCAAAGCGTTCGAGGCATTCATTTTAACTTTGGACTCCGACAGCACTGATTGTTTGGGGAAGGCATCCGAAGAAGGAACTATTCCGAAATGCATTATGCCATCCGAATAAATCTGCTGGTCAGAAGCAAGCCTGTGTGTGTGCCTGGTTCTTCGGTTGAGGGGCCTTGGTTGTGATAATTCGGTGCGTGGCCACTATGCACCTTTGGTACCCCACCCACAAGCAGTGCAGCAGAGTCAGTGGTAACTTTGGTGTTTTCAATGTTTGGAAAGCTGCTGCACCGCCGCTGTCTTTAACATCCAGCAACACTTGTTGGGATCCAATTGGTCCGATACTCCACTCCGGGACTTCCCGAGGAGACAGTAGCGGCAGGGTGATGGCTTGTGGGACCAGCAGTGCAATGCCTACAACTATGGTGCATTTGGCAGGAACGTGAATACTATCCACCTGGAGGAAGGTACTTACCGTTGGTGTTCGAATCCCTGCCACGCCCACCATGTCTTCTCCGCCTATCAAAGCGTTCGAGGCATTCATTTTAACTTTGGACTCCGACAGCACTGATTGTTTGGGGAAGGCATCCGAAGAAGGAACTATTCCGAAATGCATTATGCCATCCGAATAAATCTGCTGGTCAGAAGCAAGCCTGTGTGTGTGCCTGGTTCTTCAGTTGAGGGGCCTTGGTTGTGATAATTCGGTGCGTGGCCACTATGCACCTTTGGTACCCCACCCACAAGCAGTGCAGCAGAGTCAGTGGTAACTTTGGTGTTTTCAACGTTTGGAAAGCTGCTGCACCGCCGCTGTCTTTAACATCCAGCAACACTTGTTGGGATCCAATTGGTCCAATACTCCACTCCGGGACTTCCCGAGGAGACAGTAGCGGCAGGGTGATGGCTTGTGGGACCAGCAGTGCAATGCCTACAACTATGGTGCAATTGGCAGGAACGTGAATACTATCCACCTGGAGGAAGGTACTTACCGTTGGTGTTCGAATCCCTGCCACGCCCACCATGTGTTCTCCGCCTATCAAAGCGTTCGAGGCATTCATTTTAACTTTGGACTCCGACAGCACTGATTGTTTGGGGAAGGCATCCGAAGAAGGAACTATTCCGAAATGCATGATGCCATCCGAATAAATCTGCTGGTCAGAAGCAAGCCTGTGTGTGTGCCTGGTTCTTCGGTTGAGGGGTCTTGGTTGTGATAATTCGGTGCGTGGCCACTATGCACCTTTGGTACCCCACCCACAAGCAGTGCAGCAGAGTCAGTGGTAACTTTGGTGTTTTCAACGTTTGGAAAGCTGCTGCACCGCCGCTGTCTTTAACATCCAGCAACACTTGTTGGGATCCAATTGGTCCAATACTCCACTCCGGGACTTCCCGAGGAGACAGTAGCGGCAGGGTGATGGCTTGTGGGACCAGCAGTGCAATGCCTACAACTATGGTGCAATTGGCAGGAACGTGAATACTATCCACCTGGAGGAAGGTACTTACCGTTGGTGTTCGAATCCCTGCCACGCCCACCATGTGTTCTCCGCCTATCAAAGCGTTTGAGGCATTCATTTTAACTTTGGACTCCGACAGCACTGATTGTTTGGGGAAGGCATCCGAAGAAGGAACTATTCCGAAATGCATTATGCCATCCGAATAAATCTGCTGGTCAGAAGCAAGCCTGTGTGTGTGCCTGGTACTTCGGTTGAGGGGCCTTGGTTGTGATAATTCGGTGCGTGGCCACTATGCACCTTTGGTACCCCACCCACAAGCAGTGCAGCAGAGTCAGTGGTAACTTTGGTGTTTTCAACGTTTGGAAAGCTGCTGCACCGCCGCTGTCTTTAACACCCAGCAACACTTGTTGGGATCCAATTGGTCCAATACTCCACTCCGGGACTTCCCGAGGAGACAGTAGCGGCAGGGTGATGGCTTGTGGGACCAGCAGTGCAATGCCTACAACTATGGTGCAATTGGCAGGAACGTGAATACTATCCACCTGGAGGAAGGTACTTACCGTTGGTGTTTGAATCCCTGCCACGCCCACCATGTGTTCTCCGCCTATCAAAGCGTTCGAGGCATTCATTTTAACTTTGGACTCCGACAGCACTGATTGTTTGGGGAAGGCATCCGAAGAAGGAACTATTCCGAAATGCATTATGCCATCCGAATAAATCTGCTGGTCAGAAGCAAGCCTGTGTGTGTGCCTGGTTCTTCGGTTGAGGGGCCTTGGTTGTGATAATTCGGTGCGTGGCCACTATGCACCTTTGGTACTCCACCCACAAGCAGTGCAGCAGAGTCAGTGGTAACTTTGGTGTTTTCAACGTTTGGAAAGCTGCTGCACCGCCGCTGTCTTTAACATCCAGCAACACTTGTTGGGATCCAATTGGTCCAATACTCCACTCCGGGACTTCCCGAGGAGACAGTAGCGGCAGGGTGATGGCTTGTGGGACCAGCAGTGCAATGCCTACAACTATGGTGCAATTGGCAGGAACGTGAATACTATCCACCTGGAGGAAGGTACTTACCGTTGGTGTTCGAATCCCTGCCACGCCCACCATGTGTTCTCCGCCTATCAAAGCGTTCGAGGCATTCATTTTAACTTTGGACTCCGACAGCACTGATTGTTTGGGGAAGGCATCCGAAGAAGGAACTATTCCGAAATGCATTATGCCATCCGAATAAATCTGCTGGTCAGAAGCAAGCCTGTGTGTGTGCCTGGTTCTTCGGTTGAGGGGCCTTGGTTGTGATAATTCGGTGCGTGGCCACTATGCACCTTTGGTACCCCACCCACAAGCAGTGCAGCAGAGTCAGTGGTAACTTTGGTGTTTTCAACGTTTGGAAAGCTGCTGCACCGCCGCTGTCTTTAACATCCAGCAACACTTGTTGGGATCCAATTGGTCCAATACTCCACTCCGGGACTTCCCGAGGAGACAGTAGCGGCAGGGTGATGGCTTGTGGGACCAGCAGTGCAATGCCTACAACTATGGTGCAATTGGCAGGAACGTGAATACTATCCACCTGGAGTTAGGTACTTACCGTTGGTGTTCGAATCCCTGCCACGCCCACCATGTGTTCTCCGCCTATCAAAGCGTTCGAGGCATTCATTTTAACTTTGGACTCCGACAGCACTGATTGTTTGGGGAAGGCATCCGAAGAAGGAACTATTCCGAAATGCATTATGCCATCCGAATAAATCTGCTGGTCAGAAGCAAGCCTGTGTGTGTGCCTGGTTCTTCGGTTGAGGGGCCTTGGTTGTGATAATTCGGTGCGTGGCCACTATGCACCTTTGGTACCCCACCCACAAGCAGTGCAGCAGAGTCAGTGGTAACTTTGGTGTTTTCAACGTTTGGAAAGCTGCTGCACCGCCGCTGTCTTTAACATCCAGCAACACTTGTTGGGATCCAATTGGTCCAATACTCCACTCCGGGACTTCCCGAGGAGACAGTAGCGGCAGGGTGATGGCTTGTGGGACCAGCAGTGCAATGCCTACAACTATGGTGCAATTGGCAGGAACGTGAATACTATCCACCTGGAGGAAGGTACTTACCGTTGGTGTTCGAATCCCTGCCACGCCCACCATGTGTTCTCCGCCTATCAAAGCGTTCGAGGCATTCATTTTAACTTTGGACTCCGACAGCACTGATTGTTTGGGGAAGGCATCCGAAGAAGGAACTATTCCGAAATGCATTATGCCATCCGAATAAATCTGCTGGTCAGAAGCAAGCCTGTGTGTGTGCCTAGTTCTTCAGTTGAGGGGCCTTGGTTGTGATAATTCGGTGCGTGGCCACTATGCACCTTTGGTACCCCACCCACAAGCAGTGCAGCAGAGTCAGTGGTAACTTTGGTGTTTTCAACGTTTGGAAAGCTGCTGCACCGCCGCTGTCTTTAACATCCAGCAACACTTGCTGGGATCCAATTGGTCCAATACTCCACTCCGGGACTTCCCGAGGAGACAGTAGCGGCAGGGTGATGGCTTGTGGGACCAGCAGTGCAATGCCTACAACTATGGTGCAATTGGCAGGAACGTGAATACTATCCACCTGGAGGAAGGTACTTACCGTTGGTGTTCGAATCCCTGCCACGCCCACCATGTGTTCTCCGCCTATCAAAGCGTTCGAGGCATTCATTTTAACTTTGGACTCCGACAGCACTGATTGTTTGGGGAAGGCATCCGAAGAAGGAACTATTCCGAAATGCATTATGCCATCCGAATAAATCTGCTGGTCAGAAGCAAGCCTGTGTGTGTGCCTGGTTCTTCGGTTGAGGGGCCTTGGTTGTGATAATTCGGTGCGTGGCCACTATGCACCTTTGGTACCCCACCCACAAGCAGTGCAGCAGAGTCAGTGGTAACTTTGGTGTTTTCAACGTTTGGAAAGCTGCTGCACCGCCGCTGTCTTTAACATCCAGCAACACTTGTTGGGATCCAATTGGTCCAATACTCCACTCCGGGACTTCCCGAGGAGACAGTAGCGGCAGGGTGATGGCTTGTGGGACCAGCAGTGCAATGCCTACAACTATGGTGCAATTGGCAGGAACGTGAATACTATCCACCTGGAGGAAGGTACTTACCGTTGGTGTTCGAATCCCTGCCACGCCCACCATGTGTTCTCCGCCTATCAAAGCGTTCGAGGCATTCATTTTAACTTTGGACTCCGACAGCACTGATTGTTTGGGGAAGGCATCCGAAGAAGGAACTATTCCGAAATGCATTATGCCATCCGAATAAATCTGCTGGTCAGAAGCAAGCCTGTGTGTGTGCCTGGTTCTTCGGTTGAGGGGCCTTGGTTGTGATAATTCGGTGCGTGGCCACTATGCACCTTTGGTACCCCACCCACAAGCAGTGCAGCAGAGTCAGTGGTAACTTTGGTGTTTTCAACGTTTGGAAAGCTGCTGCACCGCCGCTGTCTTTAACATCCAGCAACACTTGTTGGGATCCAATTGGTCCAATACTCCACTCCGGGACTTCCCGAGGAGACAGTAGCGGCAGGGTGATGGCTTGTGGGACCAGCAGTGCAATGCCTACAACTATGGTGCAATTGGCAGGAACGTGAATACTATCCACCTGGAGGAAGGTACTTACCGTTGGTGTTCGAATCCCTGCCACGCCCACCATGTGTTCTCCGCCTATCAAAGCGTTCGAGGCATTCATTTTTACTTTGGACTCCGACAGCACTGATTGTTTGGGGAAGGCATCCGAAGAAGGAACTATTCCGAAATGCATTATGCCATCCGAATAAATCTGCTGGTCAGAAGCAAGCCTGTGTGTGTGCCTAGTTCTTCAGTTGAGGGGCCTTGGTTGTGATAATTCGGTGCGTGGCCACTATGCACCTTTGGTACCCCACCCACAAGCAGTGCAGCAGAGTCAGTGGTAACTTTGGTGTTTTCAACGTTTGGAAAGCTGCTGCACCGCCGCTGTCTTTAACATCCAGCAACACTTGCTGGGATCCAATTGGTCCAATACTCCACTCCGGGACTTCCCGAGGAGACAGTAGCGGCAGGGTGATGGCTTGTGGGACCAGCAGTGCAATGCCTACAACTATGGTGCAATTGGCAGGAACGTGAATACTATCCACCTGGAGGAAGGTACTTACCGTTGGTGTTCGAATCCCTGCCACGCCCACCATGTGTTCTCCGCCTATCAAAGCGTTCGAGGCATTCATTTTAACTTTGGACTCCGACAGCACTGATTGTTTGGGGAAGGCATCCGAAGAAGGAACTATTCCGAAATGCATTATGCCATCCGAATAAATCTGCTGGTCAGAAGCAAGCCTGTGTGTGTGCCTGGTTCTTCGGTTGAGGGGCCTTGGTTGTGATAATTCGGTGCGTGGCCACTATGCACCTTTGGTACCCCACCCACAAGCAGTGCAGCAGAGTCAGTGGTAACTTTGGTGTTTTCAACGTTTGGAAAGCTGCTGCACCGCCGGTGTCTTTAACATCCAGCAACACTTGTTGGGATCCAATTGGTCCAATACTCCACTCCGGGACTTCCCGAGGAGACAGTAGCGGCAGGGTGATGGCTTGTGGGACCAGCAGTGCAATGCCTACAACTATGGTGCAATTGGCAGGAACGTGAATACTATCCACCTGGAGGAAGGTACTTACCGTTGGTGTTCGAATCCCTGCCACGCCCACCATGTGTTCTCCGCCTATCAAAGCGTTCGAGGCATTCATTTTAACTTTGGACTCCGACAGCACTGATTGTTTGGGGAAGGCATCCGAAGAAGGAACTATTCCGAAATGCATTATGCCATCCGAATAAATCTGCTGGTCAGAAGCAAGCCTGTGTGTGTGCCTGGTTCTTCGGTTGAGGGGCCTTGGTTGTGATAATTCGGTGCGTGGCCACTATGCACCTTTGGTACCCGACCCACAAGCAGTGCAGCAGAGTCAGTGGTAACTTTGGTGTTTTCAACGTTTGGAAAGCTGCTGCACCGCCGCTGTCTTTAACATCCAGCAACACTTGTTGGGATCCAATTGGTCCAATACTCCACTCCGGGACTTCCCGAGGAGACAGTAGCGGCAGGGTGATGGCTTGTGGGACCAGCAGTGCAATGCCTACAACTATGGTGCAATTGGCAGGAACGTGAATACTATCCACCTGGAGGAAGGTACTTACCGTTGGTGTTCGAATCCCTGCCACGCCCACCATGTGTTCTCCGCCTATCAAAGCGTTCGAGGCATTCATTTTAAATTTGGACTCCGACAGCACTGATTGTTTGGGGAAGGCATCCGAAGAAGGAACTATTCCGAAATGCATTATGCCATCCGCATAAATCTGCTGGTCAGAAGCAAGCCTGTGTGTGTGCCTGGTTCTTCGGTTGAGGGGCCTTGGTTGTGATAATTCGGTGCGTGGCCACTATGCACCTTTGGTACCCCACCCACAAGCAGTGCAGCAGAGTCAGTGGTAACTTTGGTGTTTTCAACGTTTGGAAAGCTGCTGCACCGCCGCTGTCTTTAACATCCAGCAACACTTGTTGGGATCCAATTGGTCTGATACTCCACTCCGGGACTTCCCGAGGAGACAGTAGCGGCAGGGTGATGGCTTGTGGGACCAGCAGTGCAATGCCTACAACTATGGTGCATTTGGCAGGAACGTGAATACTATCCACCTGGAGGAAGGTACTTACCGTTGGTGTTCGAATCCCTGCCACGCCCACCATGTCTTCTCCGCCTATCAAAGCGTTCGAGGCATTCATTTTAACTTTGGACTCCGACAGCACTGATTGTTTGGGGAAGGCATCCGAAGAAGGAACTATTCCGAAATGCATTATGCCATCCGAATAAATCTGCTGGTCAGAAGCAAGCCTGTGTGTGTGCCTGGTTCTTCAGTTGAGGGGCCTTGGTTGTGATAATTCGGTGCGTGGCCACTATGCACCTTTGGTACCCCACCCACAAGCAGTGCAGCAGAGTCAGTGGTAACTTTGGTGTTTTCAACGTTTGGAAAGCTGCTGCACCGCCGCTGTCTTTAACATCCAGCAACACTTGTTGGGATCCAATTGGTCCAATACTCCACTCCGGGACTTCCCGAGGAGACAGTAGCGGCAGGGTGATGGCTTGTGGGACCAGCAGTGCAATGCCTACAACTATGGTGCAATTGGCAGGAACGTGAATACTATCCACCTGGAGGAAGGTACTTACCGTTGGTGTTCGAATCCCTGCCACGCCCACCATGTGTTCTCCGCCTATCAAAGCGTTCGAGGCATTCATTTTAACTTTGGACTCCGACAGCACTGATTGTTTGGGGAAGGCATCCGAAGAAGGAACTATTCCGAAATGCATGATGCCATCCGAATAAATCTGCTGGTCAGAAGCAAGCCTGTGTGTGTGCCTGGTTCTTCGGTTGAGGGGCCTTGGTTGTGATAATTCGGTGCGTGGCCACTATGCACCTTTGGTACCCCACCCACAAGCAGTGCAGCAGAGTCAGTGGTAACTTTGGTGTTTTCAACGTTTGGAAAGCTGCTGCACCGCCGCTGTCTTTAACATCCAGCAACACTTGTTGGGATCCAATTGGTCCAATACTCCACTCCGGGACTTCCCGAGGAGACAGTAGCGGCAGGGTGATGGCTTGTGGGACCAGCAGTGCAATGCCTACAACTATGGTGCAATTGGCAGGAACGTGAATACTATCCACCTGGAGGAAGGTACTTACCGTTGGTGTTCGAATCCCTGCCACGCCCACCATGTGTTCTCCGCCTATCAAAGCGTTTGAGGCATTCATTTTAACTTTGGACTCCGACAGCACTGATTGTTTGGGGAAGGCATCCAAAGAAGGAACTATTCCGAAATGCATTATGCCATCCGAATAAATCTGCTGGTCAGAAGCAAGCCTGTGTGTGTGCCTGGTACTTCGGTTGAGGGGCCTTGGTTGTGATAATTCGGTGCGTGGCCACTATGCACCTTTGGTACCCCACCCACAAGCAGTGCAGCAGAGTCAGTGGTAACTTTGGTGTTTTCAACGTTTGGAAAGCTGCTGCACCGCCGCTGTCTTTAACACCCAGCAACACTTGTTGGGATCCAATTGGTCCAATACTCCACTCCGGGACTTCCCGAGGAGACAGTAGCGGCAGGGTGATGGCTTGTGGGACCAGCAGTGCAATGCCTACAACTATGGTGCAATTGGCAGGAACGTGAATACTATCCACCTGGAGGAAGGTACTTACCGTTGGTGTTCGAATCCCTGCCACGCCCACCATGTGTTCTCCGCCTATCAAAGCGTTCGAGGCATTCATTTTAACTTTGGACTCCGACAGCACTGATTGTTTGGGGAAGGCATCCGAAGAAGGAACTATTCCGAAATGCATTATGCCATCCGAATAAATCTGCTGGTCAGAAGCAAGCCTGTGTGTGTGCCTGGTTCTTCGGTTGAGGGGCCTTGGTTGTGATAATTCGGTGCGTGGCCACTATGCACCTTTGGTACTCCACCCACAAGCAGTGCAGCAGAGTCAGTGGTAACTTTGGTGTTTTCAACGTTTGGAAAGCTGCTGCACCGCCGCTGTCTTTAACATCCAGCAACACTTGTTGGGATCCAATTGGTCCAATACTCCACTCCGGGACTTCCCGAGGAGACAGTAGCGGCAGGGTGATGGCTTGTGGGACCAGCAGTGCAATGCCTACAACTATGGTGCAATTGGCAGGAACGTGAATACTATCCACCTGGAGGAAGGTACTTACCGTTGGTGTTCGAATCCCTGCCACGCCCACCATGTGTTCTCCGCCTATCAAAGCGTTCGAGGCATTCATTTTAACTTTGGACTCCAACAGCACTGATTGTTTGGGGAAGGCATCCGAAGAAGGAACTATTCCGAAATGCATTATGCCATCCGAATAAATCTGCTGGTCAGAAGCAAGCCTGTGTGTGTGCCTGGTTCTTCGGTTGAGGGGCCTTGGTTGTGATAATTCGGTGCGTGGCCACTATGCACCTTTGGTACCCCACCCACAAGCAGTGCAGCAGAGTCAGTGGTAACTTTGGTGTTTTCAACGTTTGGAAAGCTGCTGCACCGCCGCTGTCTTTAACATCCAGCAACACTTGTTGGGATCCAATTGGTCCAATACTCCACTCCGGGACTTCCCGAGGAGACAGTAGCGGCAGGGTGATGGCTTGTGGGACCAGCACTGCAATGCCTACAACTATGGTGCAATTGGCAGGAACGTGAATACTATCCACCTGGAGGAAGGTACTTACCGTTGGTGTTCGAATCCCTGCCACGCCCACCATGTGTTCTCCGCCTATCAAAGCGTTCGAGGCATTCATTTTAACTTTGGACTCCGACAGCACTGATTGTTTGGGGAAGGCATCCGAAGAAGGAACTATTCCGAAATGCATTATGCAATCCGAATAAATCTGCTGGTCAGAAGCAAGCCTGTGTGTGTGCCTGGTTCTTCGGTTGAGGGGCCTTGGTTGTGATAATTCGGTGCGTGGCCACTATGCACCTTTGGTACCCCACCCACAAGCAGTGCAGCAGAGTCAGTGGTAACTTTGGTGTTTTCAACGTTTGGAAAGCTGCTGCACCGCCGCTGTCTTTAACATCCAGCAACACTTGTTGGGATCCAATTGGTCCAATACTCCACTCCGGGACTTCCCGAGGAGACAGTAGCGGCAGGGTGATGGCTTGTGGGACCAGCAGTGCAATGCCTACAACTATGGTGCAATTGGCAGGAACGTGAATACTATCCACCTGGAGGAAGGTACTTACCGTTGGTGTTCGAATCCCTGCCACGCCCACCATGTGTTCTCCGCCTATCAAAGCGTTCGAGGCATTCATTTTAACTTTGGACTCCGACAGCACTGATTGTTTGGGGAAGGCATCCGAAGAAGGAACTATTCCGAAATGCATTATGCCATCCGAATAAATCTGCTGGTCAGAAGCAAGCCTGTGTGTGTGCCTGGTTCTTCGGTTGAGGGGCCTTGGTTGTGATAATTCGGTGCGTGGCCACTATGCACCTTTGGTACCCCACCCACAAGCAGTGCAGCAGAGTCAGTGGTAACTTTGGTGTTTTCAACGTTTGGAAAGCTGCTGCACCGCCGCTGTCTTTAACATCCAGCAACACTTGTTGGGATCCAATTGGTCCAATACTCCACTCCGGGACTTCCCGAGGAGACAGTAGCGGCAGGGTGATGGCTTGTGGGACCAGCAGTGCAATGCCTACAACTATGGTGCAATTGGCAGGAACGTGAATACTATCCACCTGGAGGAAGGTACTTACCGTTGGTGTTCGAATCCCTGCCACGCCCACCATGTGTTCTCCGCCTATCAAAGCGTTCGAGGCATTCATTTTAACTTTGGACTCCGACAGCACTGATTGTTTGGGGAAGGCATCCGAAGAAGGAACTATTCCGAAATGCATTATGCCATCCGAATAAATCTGCTGGTCAGAAGCAAGCCTGTGTGTGTGCCTGGTTCTTCGGTTGAGGGGCCTTGGTTGTGATAATTCGGTGCGTGGCCACTATGCACCTTTGGTACCCCACCCACAAGCAGTGCAGCAGAGTCAGTGGTAACTTTGGTGTTTTCAACGTTTGGAAAGCTGCTGCACCGCCGCTGTCTTTAACATCCAGCAACACTTGTTGGGATCCAATTGGTCCAATACTCCACTCCGGGACTTCCCGAGGAGACAGTAGCGGCAGGGTGATGGCTTGTGGGACCAGCAGTGCAATGCCTACAACTATGGTGCAATTGGCAGGAACGTGAATACTATCCACCTGGAGGAAGGTACTTACCGTTGGTGTTCGAATCCCTGCCACGCCCACCATGTGTTCTCCGCCTATCAAAGCGTTCGAGGCATTCATTTTAACTTTGGACTCCGACAGCACTGATTGTTTGGGGAAGGCATCCGAAGAAGGAACTATTCCGAAATGCATTATGCCATCCGAATAAATCTGCTGGTCAGAAGCAAGCCTGTGTGTGTGCCTGGTTCTTCGGTTGAGGGGCCTTGGTTGTGATAATTCGGTGCGTGGCCACTATGCACCTTTGGTACCCCACCCACAAGCAGTGCAGCAGAGTCAGTGGTAACTTTGGTGTTTTCAACGTTTGGAAAGCTGCTGCACCGCCGCTGTCTTTAACATCCAGCAACACTTGTTGGGATCCAATTGGTCCAATACTCCACTCCGGGACTTCCCGAGGAGACAGTAGCGGCAGGGTGATGGCTTGTGGGACCAGCAGTGCAATGCCTACAACTATGGTGCAATTGGCAGGAACGTGAATACTATCCACCTGGAGGAAGGTAGTTACCGTTGGTGTTCGAATCCCTGCCACGCCCACCATGTGTTCTCCGCCTATCAAAGCGTTCGAGGCATTCATTTTAACTTTGGACTCCGACAGCACTGATTGTTTGGGGAAGGCATCCGAAGAAGGAACTATTCCGAAATGCATTATGCCATCCGAATAAATCTGCTGGTCAGAAGCAAGCCTGTGTGTGTGCCTGGTTCTTCGGTTGAGGGGCCTTGGTTGTGATAATTCGGTGCGTGGCCACTATGCACCTTTGGTACCCCACCCACAAGCAGTGCAGCAGAGTCAGTGGTAACTTTGGTGTTTTCAACGTTTGGAAAGCTGCTGCACCGCCGCTGTCTTTAACATCCAGCAACACTTGTTGGGATCCAATTGGTCCAATACTCCACTCCGGGACTTCCCGAGGAGACAGTAGCGGCAGGGTGATGGCTTGTGGGACCAGCAGTGCAATGCCTACAACTATGGTGCAATTGGCAGGAACGTGAATACTATCCACCTGGAGGAAGGTACTTACCGTTGGTGTTCGAATCCCTGCCACGCCCACCATGTGTTCTCCGCCTATCAAAGCGTTCGAGGCATTCATTTTAACTTTGGACTCCGACAGCACTGATTGTTTGGGGAAGGCATCCGAAGAAGGAACTATTCCGAAATGCATTATGCCATCCGAATAAATCTGCTGGTCAGAAGCAAGCCTGTGTGTGTGCCTGGTTCTTCGGTTGAGGGGCCTTGGTTGTGATAATTCGGTGCGTGGCCACTATGCACCTTTGGTACCCCACCCACAAGCAGTGCAGCAGAGTCAGTGGTAACTTTGGTGTTTTCAACGTTTGGAAAGCTGCTGTACCGCCGCTGTCTTTAACATCCAGCAACACTTGTTGGGATCCAATTGGTCCAATACTCCACTCCGGGACTTCCCGAGGAGACAGTAGCGGCAGGGTGATGGCTTGTGGGACCAGCAGTGCAATGCCTACAACTATGGTGCAATTGGCAGGAACGTGAATACTATCAACCTGGAGGAAGGTACTTACCGTTGGTGTTCGAATCCCTGCCACGCCCACCATGTGTTCTCCGCCTATCAAAGCGTTCGAGGCATTCATTTTAACTTTGGACTCCGACAGCACTGATTGTTTGGGGAAGGCATCCGAAGAAGGAACTATTCCGAAATGCATTATGCCATCCGAATAAATCTGCTGGTCAGAAGCAAGCCTGTGTGTGTGCCTGGTTCTTCGGTTGAGGGGCCTTGGTTGTGATAATTCGGTGCGTGGCCACTATGCACCTTTGGTACCCCACCCACAAGCAGTGCAGCAGAGTCAGTGGTAACTTTGGTGTTTTCAACGTTTGGAAAGCTGCTGCACCGCCGCTGTCTTTAACATCCAGCAACACTTGTTGGGATCCAATTGGTCCAATACTCCACTCCGGGACTTCCCGAGGAGACAGTAGCGGCAGGGTGATGGCTTGTGGGACCAGCAGTGCAATGCCTACAACTATGGTGCAATTGGCAGGAACGTGAATACTATCCACCTGGAGGAAGGTACTTACCGTTGGTGTTCGAATCCCTGCCACGCCCACAATGTGTTCTCCGCCTATCAAAGCGTTCGAGGCATTCATTTTAACTTTGGACTCCGACAGCACTGATTGTTTGGGGAAGGCATCCGAAGAAGGAACTATTCCGAAATGCATTATGCCATCCGAATAAATCTGCTGGTCAGAAGCAAGCCTGTGTGTGTGCCTGGTTCTTCGGTTGAGGGGCCTTGGTTGTGATAATTCGGTGCGTGGCCACTATGCACCTTTGGTACCCCACCCACAAGCAGTGCAGCAGAGTCAGTGGTAACTTTGGTGTTTTCAACGTTTGGAAAGCTGCTGCACCGCCGCTGTCTTTAACATCCAGCAACACTTGTTGGGATCCAATTGGTCCAATACTCCACTCCGGGACTTCCCGAGGAGACAGTAGCGGCAGGGTGATGGCTTGGGGGACCAGCAGTGCAATGCCTACAACTATGGTGCAATTGGCAGGAACGTGAATACTATCCACCTGGAGGAAGGTACTTACCGTTGGTGTTCGAATCCCTGCCACGCCCACCATGTGTTCTCCGCCTATCAAAGCGTTCGAGGCATTCATTTTAACTTTGGACTCCGACAGCACTGATTGTTTGGGGAAGGCATCCGAAGAAGGAACTATTCCGAAATGCATTATGCCATCCGAATAAATCTGCTGGTCAGAAGCAAGCCTGTGTGTGTGCCTGGTTCTTCGGTTGAGGGGCCTTGGTTGTGATAATTCGGTGCGTGGCCACTATGCACCTTTGGTACCCCACCCACAAGCAGTGCAGCAGAGTCAGTGGTAACTTTGGTGTTTTCAACGTTTGGAAAGCTGCTGCACCGCCGCTGTCTTTAACATCCAGCAACACTTGTTGGGATCCAATTGGTCCAATACTCCACTCCGGGACTTCCCGAGGAGACAGTAGCGGCAGGGTGATGGCTTGTGGGACCAGCAGTGCAATGCCTACAACTATGGTGCAATTGGCAGGAACGTGAATACTATCCACCTGGAGGAAGGTACTTACCGTTGGTGTTCGAATCCCTGCCACGCCCACCATGTGTTCTCCGCCTATCAAAGCGTTCGAGGCATTCATTTTAACTTTGGACTCCGACAGCACTGATTGTTTGGGGAAGGCATCCGAAGAAGGAACTATTCCGAAATGCATTATGCCATCCGAATAAATCTGCTGGTCAGAAGCAAGCCTGTGTGTGTGCCTGGTTCTTTGGTTGAGGGGCCTTGGTTGTGATAATTCGGTGCGTGGCCACTATGCACCTTTGGTACCCCACCCACAAGCAGTGCAGCAGAGTCAGTGGTAACTTTGGTGTTTTCAACGTTTGGAAAGCTGCTGCACCGCCGCTGTCTTTAACATCCAGCAACACTTGTTGGGATCCAATTGGTCCAATACTCCACTCCGGGACTTCCCGAGGAGACAGTAGCGGCAGGGTGATGGCTTGTGGGACCAGCAGTGCAATGCCTACAACTATGGTGCAATTGGCAGGAACGTGAATACTATCCACCTGGAGGAAGGTACTTACCGTTGGTGTTCGAATCCCTGCCACGCCCACCATGTGTTCTCCGCCTATCAAAGCGTTCGAGGCATTCATTTTAACTTTGGACTCCGACAGCACTGATTGTTTGGGGAAGGCATCCGAAGAAGGAACTATTCCGAAATGCATTATGCCATCCGAATAAATCTGCTGGTCAGAAGCAAGCCTGTGTGTGTGCCTGGTTCTTCGGTTGAGGGGCCTTGGTTGTGATAATTCGGTGCGTGGCCACTATGCACCTTTGGAACCCCACCCACAAGCAGTGCAGCAGAGTCAGTGGTTACTTTGGTGTTTTCAACATTTGGAAAGCTGCTGCACCGCCGCTGTCTTTAACATCCAGCAACACTTGTTGGGATCCAATTGGTCCAATACTCCACTCCGGGACTTCCCGAGGAGACAGTAGCGGCAGGGTGATGGCTTGTGGGACCAGCAGTGCAATGCCTACAACTATGGTGCAATTGGCAGGAACGTGAATACTATCCACCTGGAGGAAGGTAGTTACCGTTGGTGTTCGAATCCCTGCCACGCCCACCATGTGTTCTCCGCCTATCAAAGCGTTCGAGGCATTCATTTTAACTTTGGACTCCGACAGCACTGATTGTTTGGGGAAGGCATCCGAAGAAGGAACTATTCCGAAATGCATTATGCCATCCGAATAAATCTGCTGGTCAGAAGCAAGCCTGTGTGTGTGCCTGGTTCTTCAGTTGAGGGGCCTTGGTTGTGATAATTCGGTGCGTGGCCACTATGCACCTTTGGTACCCCACCCACAAGCAGTGCAGCAGAGTCAGTGGTAACTTTGGTGTTTTCAACGTTTGGAAAGCTGCTGCACCGCCGCTGTCTTTAACATCCAGCAACACTTGTTGGGATCCAATTGGTCCAATACTCCACTCCGGGACTTCCCGAGGAGACAGTAGCGGCAGGGTGATGGCTTGTGGGACCAGCAGTGCAATGCCTACAACTATGGTGCAATTGGCAGGAACGTGAATACTATCCACCTGGAGGAAGGTACTTACCGTTGGTGTTCGAATCCCTGCCACGCCCACCATGTGTTCTCCGCCTATCAAAGCGTTCGAGGCATTCATTTTAACTTTGGACTCCGACAGCACTGATTGTTTGGGGAAGGCATCCGAAGAAGGAACTATTCCGAAATGCATTATGCCATCCGAATAAATCTGCTGGTCAGAAGCAAGCCTGTGTGTGTGCCTGGTTCTTCGGTTGAGGGGCCTTGGTTGTGATAATTCGGTGCGTGGCCACTATGCACCTTTGGTACCCCACCCCCAAGCAGTGCAGCAGAGTCAGTGGTAACTTTGGTGTTTTCAACGTTTGGAAAGCTGCTGCACCGCCGCTGTCTTTAACATCCAGCAACACTTGTTGGGATCCAATTGGTCCAATACTCCACTCCGGGACTTCCCGAGGAGACAGTAGCGGCAGGGTGATGGCTTGTGGGACCAGCAGTGCAATGCCTACAACTATGGTGCAATTGGCAGGAACGTGAATACTATCAACCTGGAGGAAGGTACTTACCGTTGGTGTTCGAATCCCTGCCACGCCCACCATGTGTTCTCCGCCTATCAAAGCGTTCGAGGCATTCATTTTAACTTTGGACTCCGACAGCACTGATTGTTTGGGGAAGGCATCCGAAGAAGGAACTATTCCGAAATGCATTATGCCATCCGAATAAATCTGCTGGTCAGAAGCAAGCCTGTGTGTGTGCCTGGTTCTTCGGTTGAGGGGCCTTGGTTGTGATAATTCGGTGCGTGGCCACTATGCACCTTTGGTACCCCACCCACAAGCAGTGCAGCAGAGTCAGTGGTAACTTTGGTGTTTTCAACGTTTGGAAAGCTGCTGCACCGCCGCTGTCTTTAACATCCAGCAACACTTGTTGGGATCCAATTGGTCCAATACTCCACTCCGGGACTTCCCGAGGAGACAGTAGCGGCAGGGTGATGGCTTGTGGGACCAGCAGTGCAATGCCTACAACTATGGTGCAATTGGCAGGAACGTGAATACTATCCACCTGGAGGAAGGTACTTACAGTTGGTGTTCGAATCCCTGCCACGCCCACAATGTGTTCTCCGCCTATCAAAGCGTTCGAGGCATTCATTTTAACTTTGGACTCCGACAGCACTGATTGTTTGGGGAAGGCATCCGAAGAAGGAACTATTCCGAAATGCATTATGCCATCCGAATAAATCTGCTGGTCAGAAGCAAGCCTGTGTGTGTGCCTGGTTCTTCGGTTGAGGGGCCTTGGTTGTGATAATTCGGTGCGTGGCCACTATGCACCTTTGGTACCCCACCCACAAGCAGTGCAGCAGAGTCAGTGGTAACTTTGGTGTTTTCAACGTTTGGAAAGCTGCTGCACCGCCGCTGTCTTTAACATCCAGCAACACTTGTTGGGATCCAATTGGTCCAATACTCCACTCCGGGACTTCCCGAGGAGACAGTAGCGGCAGGGTGATGGCTTGGGGGACCAGCAGTGCAATGCCTACAACTATGGTGCAATTGGCAGGAACGTGAATACTATCCACCTGGAGGAAGGTACTTACCGTTGGTGTTCGAATCCCTGCCACGCCCACCATGCGTTCTCCGCCTATCAAAGCGTTCGAGGCATTCATTTTAACTTTGGACTCCGACAGCACTGATTGTTTGGGGAAGGCATCCGAAGAAGGAACTATTCCGAAATGCATTATGCCATCCGAATAAATCTGCTGGTCAGAAGCAAGCCTGTGTGTGTGCCTGGTTCTTCGGTTGAGGGGCCTTGGTTGTGATAATTCAGTGCGTGGCCACTATGCACCTTTGGTACCCCACCCACAAGCAGTGCAGCAGAGTCAGTGGTAACTTTGGTGTTTTCAACGTTTGGAAAGCTGCTGCACCGCCGCTGTCTTTAACATCCAGCAACACTTGTTGGGATCCAATTGGTCCAATACTCCACTCCGGGACTTCCCGAGGAGACAGTAGCGGCAGGGTGATGGCTTGTGGGACCAGCAGTGCAATGCCTACAACTATAGTGCAATTGGCAGGAACGTGAATACTATCCACCTGGAGGAAGGTACTTACCGTTGGTGTTCGAATCCCTGCCACGCCCACCATGTGTTCTCCGCCTATCAAAGCGTTCGAGGCATTCATTTTAACTTTGGACTCCGACAGCACTGATTGTTTGGGGAAGGCATCCGAAGAAGGAACTATTCCGAAATGCATTATGCCATCCGAATAAATCTGCTGGTCAGAAGCAAGCCTGTGTGTGTGCCTGGTTCTTCGGTTGAGGGGCCTTGGTTGTGATAATTCGGTGCGTGGCCACTATGCACCTTTGGTACCCCACCCACAAGCAGTGCAGCAGAGTCAGTGGTAACTTTGGTGTTTTCAACGTTTGGAAAGCTGCTGCACCGCCGCTGTCTTTAACATCCAGCAACACTTGTTGGGATCCAATTGGTCCAATACTCCACTCCGGGACTTCCCGAGGAGACAGTATCGGCAGGGTGATGGCTTGTGGGACCAGCAGTGCAATGCCTACAACTATGGTGCAATTGGCAGGAACGTGAATACTATCCACCTGGAGGAAGGTACTTACCGTTGGTGTTCGAATCCCTGCCACGCCCACCATGTGTTCTCCGCCTATCAAAGCGTTTGAGGCATTCATTTTAACTTTGGACTCCGACAGCACTGATTGTTTGGGGAAGGCATCCGAAGAAGGAACTATTCCGAAATGCATTATGCCATCCGAATACATCTGCTGGTCAGAAGCAAGCCTGTGTGTGTGCCTGGTACTTCGGTTGAGGGGCCTTGGTTGTGATAATTCGGTGCGTGGCCACTATGCACCTTTGGTACCCCACCCACAAGCAGTGCAGCAGAGTCAGTGGTAACTTTGGTGTTTTCAACGTTTGGAAAGCTGCTGCACCGCCGCTGTCTTTAACACCCAGCAACACTTGTTGGGATCCAATTGGTCCAATACTCCACTCCGGGACTTCCCGAGGAGACAGTAGCGGCAGGGTGATGGCTTGTGGGACCAGCAGTGCAATGCCTACAACTATGGTGCAATTGGCAGGAACGTGAATACTATCCACCTGGAGGAAGGTACTTACCGTTGGTGTTCGAATCCCTGCCACGCCCACCATGTGTTCTCCGCCTATCAAAGCGTTCGAGGCATTCATTTTAACTTTGGACTCCGACAGCACTGATTGTTTGGGGAAGGCATCCGAAGAAGGAACTATTCCGAAATGCATTATGCCATCCGAATAAATCTGCTGGTCAGAAGCAAGCCTGTGTGTGTGCCTGGTTCTTCGGTTGAGGGGCCTTGGTTGTGATAATTCGGTGCGTGGCCACTATGCACCTTTGGTACTCCACCCACAAGCAGTGCAGCAGAGTCAGTGGTAACTTTGGTGTTTTCAACGTTTGGAAAGCTGCTGCACCGCCGCTGTCTTTAACATCCAGCAACACTTGTTGGGATCCAATTGGTCCAATACTCCACTCCGGGACTTCCCGAGGAGACAGTAGCGGCAGGGTGATGGCTTGTGGGACCAGCAGTGCAATGCCTACAACTATGGTGCAATTGGCAGGAACGTGAATACTATCCACCTGGAGGAAGGTACTTACCGTTGGTGTTCGAATCCCTGCCACGCCCACCATGTGTTCTCCGCCTATCAAAGCGTTCGAGGCATTCATTTTAACTTTGGACTCCGACAGCACTGATTGTTTGGGGAAGGCATCCGAAGAAGGAACTATTCCGAAATGCATTATGCCATCCGAATAAATCTGCTGGTCAGAAGCAAGCCTGTGTGTGTGCCTGGTTCTTCGGTTGAGGGGCCTTGGTTGTGATAATTCGGTGCGTGGCCACTATGCACCTTTGGTACCCCACCCACAAGCAGTGCAGCAGAGTCAGTGGTAACTTTGGTGTTTTCAACGTTTGGAAAGCTGCTGCACCGCCGCTGTCTTTAACATCCAGCAACACTTGTTGGGATCCAATTGGTCCAATACTCCACTCCGGGACTTCCCGAGGAGACAGTAGCGGCAGGGTGATGGCTTGTGGGACCAGCAGTGCAATGCCTACAACTATGGTGCAATTGGCAGGAACGTGAATACTATCCACCTGGAGTTAGGTACTTACCGTTGGTGTTCGAATCCCTGCCACGCCCACCATGTGTTCTCCGCCTATCAAAGCGTTCGAGGCATTCATTTTAACTTTGGACTCCGACAGCACTGATTGTTTGGGGAAGGCATCCGAAGAAGGAACTATTCCGAAATGCATTATGCCATCCGAATAAATCTGCTGGTCAGAAGCAAGCCTGTGTGTGTGCCTGGTTCTTCGGTTGAGGGGCCTTGGTTGTGATAATTCGGTGCGTGGCCACTATGCACCTTTGGTACCCCACCCACAAGCAGTGCAGCAGAGTCAGTGGTAACTTTGGTGTTTTCAACGTTTGGAAAGCTGCTGCACCGCCGCTGTCTTTAACATCCAGCAACACTTGTTGGGATCCAATTGGTCCAATACTCCACTCCGGGACTTCCCGAGGAGACAGTAGCGGCAGGGTGATGGCTTGTGGGACCAGCAGTGCAATGCCTACAACTATGGTGCAATTGGCAGGAACGTGAATACTATCCACCTGGAGGAAGGTACTTACCGTTGGTGTTCGAATCCCTGCCACGCCCACCATGTGTTCTCCGCCTATCAAAGCGTTCGAGGCATTCATTTTAACTTTGGACTCCGACAGCACTGATTGTTTGGGGAAGGCATCCGAAGAAGGAACTATTCCGAAATGCATTATGCCATCCGAATAAATCTGCTGGTCAGAAGCAAGCCTGTGTGTGTGCCTGGTTCTTCGGTTGAGGGGCCTTGGTTGTGATAATTCGGTGCGTGGCCACTATGCACCTTTGGAACCCCACCCACAAGCAGTGCAGCAGAGTCAGTGGTTACTTTGGTGTTTTCAACGTTTGGAAAGCTGCTGCACCGCCGCTGTCTTTAACATCCAGCAACACTTGTTGGGATCCAATTGGTCCAATACTCCACTCCGGGACTTCCCGAGGAGACAGTAGCGGCAGGGTGATGGCTTGTGGGACCAGCAGTGCAATGCCTACAACTATGGTGCAATTGGCAGGAACGTGAATACTATCCACCTGGAGGAAGGTAGTTACCGTTGGTGTTCGAATCCCTGCCACGCCCACCATGTGTTCTCCGCCTATCAAAGCGTTCGAGGCATTCATTTTAACTTTGGACTCCGACAGCACTGATTGTTTGGGGAAGGCATCCGAAGAAGGAACTATTCCGAAATGCATTATGCCATCCGAATAAATCTGCTGGTCAGAAGCAAGCCTGTGTGTGTGCCTGGTTCTTCAGTTGAGGGGCCTTGGTTGTGATAATTCGGTGCGTGGCCACTATGCACCTTTGGTACCCCACCCACAAGCAGTGCAGCAGAGTCAGTGGTAACTTTGGTGTTTTCAACGTTTGGAAAGCTGCTGCACCGCCGCTGTCTTTAACATCCAGCAACACTTGTTGGGATCCAATTGGTCCAATACTCCACTCCGGGACTTCCCGAGGAGACAGTAGCGGCAGGGTGATGGCTTGTGGGACCAGCAGTGCAATGCCTACAACTATAGTGCAATTGGCAGGAACGTGAATACTATCCACCTGGAGGAAGGTACTTACCGTTGGTGTTCGAATCCCTGCCACGCCCACCATGTGTTCTCCGCCTATCAAAGCGTTCGAGGCATTCATTTTAACTTTGGACTCCGACAGCACTGATTGTTTGGGGAAGGCATCCGAAGAAGGAACTATTCCGAAATGCATTATGCCATCCGAATAAATCTGCTGGTCAGAAGCAAGCCTGTGTGTGTGCCTGGTTCTTCGGTTGAGGGGCCTTGGTTGTGATAATTCGGTGCGTGGCCACTATGCACCTTTGGTACCCCACCCACAAGCAGTGCAGCAGAGTCAGTGGTAACTTTGGTGTTTTCAACGTTTGGAAAGCTGCTGCACCGCCGCTGTCTTTAACATCCAGCAACACTTGTTGGGATCCAATTGGTCCAATACTCCACTCCGGGACTTCCCGAGGAGACAGTAGCGGCAGGGTGATGGCTTGTGGGACCAGCAGTGCAATGCCTACAACTATGGTGCAATTGGCAGGAACGTGAATACTATCCACCTGGAGGAAGGTACTTACCGTTGGTGTTCGAATCCCTGCCACGCCCACAATGTGTTCTCCGCCTATCAAAGCGTTCGAGGCATTCATTTTAACTTTGGACTCCGACAGCACTGATTGTTTGGGGAAGGCATCCGAAGAAGGAACTATTCCGAAATGCATTATGCCATCCGAATAAATCTGCTGGTCAGAAGCAAGCCTGTGTGTGTGCCTGGTTCTTCGGTTGAGGGGCCTTGGTTGTGATAATTCGGTGCGTGGCCACTATGCACCTTTGGTACCCCACCCACAAGCAGTGCAGCAGAGTCAGTGGTAACTTTGGTGTTTTCAACGTTTGGAAAGCTGCTGCACCGCCGCTGTCTTTAACATCCAGCAACACTTGTTGGGATCCAATTGGTCCAATACTCCACTCCGGGACTTCCCGAGGAGACAGTAGCGGCAGGGTGATGGCTTGGGGGACCAGCAGTGCAATGCCTACAACTATGGTGCAATTGGCAGGAACGTGAATACTATCCACCTGGAGGAAGGTACTTACCGTTGGTGTTCGAATCCCTGCCACGCCCACCATGCGTTCTCCGCCTATCAAAGCGTTCGAGGCATTCATTTTAACTTTTGACTCCGACAGCACTGATTGTTTGGGGAAGGCATCCGAAGAAGGAACTATTCCGAAATGCATTATGCCATCCGAATAAATCTGCTGGTCAGAAGCAAGCCTGTGTGTGTGCCTGGTTCTTCGGTTGAGGGGCCTTGGTTGTGATAATTCGGTGCGTGGCCACTATGCACCTTTGGTACCCCACCCACAAGCAGTGCAGCAGAGTCAGTGGTAACTTTGGTGTTTTCAACGTTTGGAAAGCTGCTGCACCGCCGCTGTCTTTAACATCCAGCAACACTTGTTGGGATCCAATTGGTCCAATACTCCACTCCGGGACTTCCCGAGGAGACAGTAGCGGCAGGGTGATGGCTTGTGGGACCAGCAGTGCAATGCCTACAACTATGGTGCAATTGGCAGGAACGTGAATACTATCCACCTGGAGGAAGGTACTTACCGTTGGTGTTCGAATCCCTGCCACGCCCACCATGTGTTCTCCGCCTATCAAAGCGTTCGAGGCATTCATTTTAACTTTGGACTCCGACAGCACTGATTGTTTGGGGAAGGCATCCGAAGAAGGAACTATTCCGAAATGCATTATGCCATCCGAATAAATCTGCTGGTCAGAAGCAAGCCTGTGTGTGTGCCTGGTTCTTCGGTTGAGGGGCCTTGGTTGTGATAATTCAGTGCGTGGCCACTATGCACCTTTGGTACCCCACCCACAAGCAGTGCAGCAGAGTCAGTGGTTACTTTGGTGTTTTCAACGTTTGGAAAGCTGCTGCACCACCGCTGTCTTTAACATCCAGCAACACTTGTTGGGATCCAATTGGTCCAATACTCCACTCCGGGACTTCCCGAGGAGACAGTAGCGGCAGGGTGATGGCTTGTGGGACCAGCAGTGCAATGCCTACAACTATGGTGCAATTGGCAGGAACGTGAATACTATCCACCTGGAGGAAGGTACTTACCGTTGGTGTTCGAATCCCTGCCACGCCCACCATGTGTTCTCCGCCTATCAAAGCGTTCGAGGCATTCATTTTAACTTTGGACTCCGACAGCACTGATTGTTTGGGGAAGGCATCCGAAGAAGGAACTATTCCGAAATGCATTATGCCATCCGAATAAATCTGCTGGTCAGAAGCAAGCCTGTGTGTGTGCCTGGTTCTTCAGTTGAGGGGCCTTGGTTGTGATAATTCGGTGCGTGGCCACTATGCACCTTTGGTACCCCACCCACAAGCAGTGCAGCAGAGTCAGTGGTAACTTTGGTGTTTTCAACGTTTGGAAAGCTGCTGCACCGCCGCTGTCTTTAACATCCAGCAACACTTGTTGGGATCCAATTGGTCCAATACTCCACTCCGGGACTTCCCGAGGAGACAGTAGCGGCAGGGTGATGGCTTGTGGGACCAGCAGTGCAATGCCTACAACTATGGTGCAATTGGCAGGAACGTGAATACTATCCACCTGGAGGAAGGTACTTACCGTTGGTGTTCGAATCCCTGCCACGCCCACCATGTGTTCTCCGCCTATCAAAGCGTTCGAGGCATTCATTTTAACTTTGGACTCCGACAGCACTGATTGTTTGGGGAAGGCATCCGAAGAACGAACTATTCCGAAATGCATTATGCCATCCGAATAAATCTGCTGGTAAGAAGCAAGCCTGTGTGTGTGCCTGGTTCTTCGGTTGAGGGGCCTTGGTTGTGATAATTCGGTGCGTGGCCACTATGCACCTTTGGTACCCCACCCACAAGCAGTGCAGCAGAGTCAGTGGTAACTTTGGTGTTTTCAACGTTTGGAAAGCTGCTGCACCGCCGCTGTCTTTAACATCCAGCAACACTTGTTGGGATCCAATTGGTCCAATACTCCACTCCGGGACTTCCCGAGGAGACAGTAGCGGCAGGGTGATGGCTTGTGGGACCAGCAGTGCAATGCCTACAACTATGGTGCAATTGGCAGGAACGTGAATAGTATCCACCTGGAGGAAGGTACTTACCGTTGGTGTTCGAATCCCTGCCACGCCCACCATGTGTTCTCCGCCTATCAAAGCGTTCGAGGCATTCATTTTAACTTTGGACTCCGACAGCACTGATTGTTTGGGGAAGGCATCCGAAGAAGGAACTATTCCGAAATGCATTATGCCATCCGAATAAATCTGCTGGTCAGAAGCAAGCCTGTGTGTGTGCCTGGTTCTTCGGTTGAGGGGCCTTGGTTGTGATAATTCGGTGCGTGGCCACTATGCACCTTTGGTACCCCACCCACAAGCAGTGCAGCAGAGTCAGTGGTAACTTTGGTGTTTTCAGCGTTTGGAAAGCTGCTGCACCGCTGCTGTCTTTAACATCCAGCAACACTTGTTGGGATCCAATTGGTCCAATACTCCACTCCGGGACTTCCCGAGGAGACAGTAGCGGCAGGGTGATGGCTTGTGGGACCAGCAGTGCAATGCCTACAACTATGGTGCAATTGGCAGGAACGTGAATACTATCCACCTGGAGGAAGGTACTTACCGTTGGTGTTCGAATCCCTGCCACGCCCACCATGTGTTCTCCGCCTATCAAAGCGTTCGAGGCATTCATTTTAACTTTGGACTCCGACAGCACTGATTGTTTGGGGAAGGCATCCGAAGAAGGAACTATTCCGAAATGCATTATGCCATCCGAATAAATCTGCTGGTCAGAAGCAAGCCTGTGTGTGTGCCTGGTTCTTCGGTTGAGGGGCCTTGGTTGTGATATAATATATATATATTTTCCATCAAAGTGCCCAAAAGCATTGAAAGGGAACTCGACGGCGCTTCTACCACTCGGTTTTCTGCCTCGCTGCAACTCGCATTGCTGTTTCCTTTCAGCTTCAAACTGTGCCGACGCGTTTCGAGGATTCCACGCCTCTTCTTCATGGGCTTGCTGGGATAGCATTGACGACTCACCTTTCTATTACTTCCATTACTTTAATTGCCTCCAGTGGGCGTTGACATAATTAAAATGTCCGTTAATGCATGGTGGGACATATAGTCTCTGAAGCTGAGTAAAAGTATTCCTTAGTAGGTTCAATGCACACTCATTTATTATGCTTTTTATATCCTTTAGTAGGTTTGGAAACAGTCATTGCGGGCTCTCATTTCATCAGAAATGCCGTGCTTTAAGGTCTGGAAAAGTTACTCAGCCTTTCACTTGAAATGGTTCTCCTTTCCACGGCCGGGCAGCCGTGTTCAAATATTTTCCATCAAAGTGCCCAAAAGCATTGAAAGGGAACACGACGGCGCTTCTACCACTCGGTTTTCTGCCTCGCTGCACCTCGCATTGCTGTTTCCTTTCAGCTTCAAACTGTGCTGACGCGTTTCGAGGCTTCCACGCCTCTTCTTCATGGGCTTGCTGGGATAGCATTGACGGCTCACCTTTCTATTACTTTCATTACTTTAATTTATACGATTGCCTCCAGTGGGCGTTGACATAATTAAAATGTCCGTTAAAGCACGGCGTTTCTGATGAAATGAGAGCCCGCAATGACTGATCAAGGCCACCTGCTGGCCGAAACGCGTAATGGCATGTCATGCCGATGCTGACTTTTGAATAAATCTCCTTGAAGCACGATCAGGTGTCCGTGTGCTTTCTCCTCGCCTGTGGGAAGTGGATGAATGCGCCTGGCACTCTTATATATATATATATTTTCCCCGAGTGGCCTCTACCTCTTTGTTTGGAGTGGGAAGCAGTGGATGTTGTCGCGCCTGCCAGAGGCGCGTTGGAGGCTCTGTTCCATAAAGAGGCTGGAGTTTTACTGGCACCTTCTGCTACGGCAGTCTTCGTTGTTGTCAAGGTATTGACATTACTCCGGCCCGCCAGGAACTGCAAACCATGCCATGGGTTCTGCGCACAGCAGATCGTTACTGAACGATGATGTCAAGTTCACTGAAACCTCGACTCTCGGCCTGTCAGATACTCGCAGGACACGGCTGGAGCATTGAAGGGGACATGAGGGAATCTTGCAATCAACTTGTCAAGGACTCCAAACTTTGATACCCAGCGCTTTTCTTGTATTATCAGCACCTACAGAGGTTTCGATTTT
Organism: Triturus cristatus; assembly: GCF_964204655.1. Classification (NCBI taxonomy): domain Eukaryota; kingdom Metazoa; phylum Chordata; class Amphibia; order Caudata; family Salamandridae; genus Triturus; species Triturus cristatus. The sequence continues at coordinate 80,391,529 of NC_140588.1, forward strand.
AAGAGTCCCCCCAACTTACCAGGGAAAACAGCATTCTGGGAACTGTAGTACCTTCAAGAACTACAGTGTGGTTGCGAGCAGTGACCACTGGTCAATGGATTTCCACCAATGGGGGAGACTCTTGGACATTCAAAAGTGGGGGTGGAGTTGCATCTTGAACACAGCGGCATTTGAGAAAGGCCTAACGGCCGAAATGCATTATGCGTGAGCTGTATTTAATAAAGATTTCCCAGCAATTTTCCCCGACTGGCCTCTACCTCTTCGTTTGGAGTGGGAAGCAGTGGATGTTGTCGCGCCTGCCAGAGGCGCGTTGGAGGCTCTGTTCCATAAAGAGGCTGGAGTTTTACTGGCACCTTCTGCTACGGCAGTCTTCGTTGTTGTCAAGGTATTGACATTACTCCGGCCCGCCAGGAACTGCAAACCATGCCATGGGTTCTGCGCACAGCAGATCGTTACTGAACGATGATGTCAAGTTCACTGAAACCTCGACTCTCGGCCCGGCAGATTCTCGCAGGACACGGCTGGAGCATTGAAGGGGACGTGAGGGAATCTTGCAATCAACTTGTCAAGGACTCCAAACTTTGATACCCAGCGCTTTTCTTGTATTATCAGCACCTACAGAGGTTTTAATTTTAAGAGTCCCCCCCAAGCAACACCTACCAGGGAAAACAGCATTCTGGGAACTGTAATACCTTCAAGAACTACAGTGTAGTTGCGAGCAGTGACCACTGGTCAATGGATTTCCACCAATGGGGGAGACTCTTGGACATTGAAAAGTGGGGGTGGAGTTGCATTTTGAACACAGCGGCATTTGAGAAAGGCCTAATGGCCGAAATGCATTATGCGTGAGCTGTATTTAATAAAGATTTCCCAGCAATTTTCCCCGAGTGGCCTCTACCTCTTCGTTTGGAGTGGGAAGCAGTGGATGTTGTCGCGCCTGCCAGAGGTGCATTGGAGGCTCTGTTCCATGAAGAGGCTGGAGTTTTACCGGCACCTTCTGCTACGGCAGTCTTCGTTGTTGTCAAGATATTGACATTACTCCGGCCCGCCAGGAACTGCAAACCATGCCATGGGTTCTGCGCACAGCAGATCGTTACTGAACGATGATGTCAAGTTCACTGAAACCTCGACTCTCGGCCCGGCAGATACTCACAGGACACGGCTGGAGCATTGAAGGGGACGTGAGGGAATCTTGCAATCAACTTGTCAAGGACTCCAAACTTTGATACCCAGCACTTTTCTTGTATTATCAGCACCTACAGAGGTTTTAATTTTAAGAGTCCCCCCAAGCAACACTTACCAGGGAAAACAGCATTCTGGGAACTGTAGTACCTTCAAGAACTACAGTGTAGTTGCGAGCAGTGACCACTGGTCAATGGATTTCCACCAATGGGGGAGACTCTTGGACATTGAAAAGTGGGGGTGGAGTTGCATCTTGAACACAGCTGCATTTGAGAAAGGCCTAACGGCCGAAATGCATTATGCGTGAGCTGTATTTAATAAATATTTCCCAGCAATTTTCCCCGAGTGGCCTCTACCTCTTCGTTTGGAGTGGCAAGCAGTGGATGTTGTCGCGCCTGCCAGAGGTGCGTTGGAGGCTCTGTTCCATGAAGAGGCTGGAGTTTTACTGGCACCTTCTGCTACGGCAGTCTTCGTTGTTGTCAAGGTATTGACATTACTCCGGCCCGCCAGGAACTGCAAACCATGCCATGGGTTCTGCGCACAGCAGATCGTTACTGAATGATGATGTCAAGTTCACTGAAACCTCGACTCTCGGCCCGGCAGATACTCGCAGGACACGGCTGGAGCATTGAAGGGGATGTGAGGGAATCTTGCAATCAACTTGTCAAGGACTCCAAACTTTGATACCCAGCGCTTTTCTTGTATTATCAGCACCTACAGAGGTTTTAATTTTAAGAGTCCCCCCAAGCAACACTTACCAGGGAAAACAGCATTCTGGGAACTGTAGTACCTTCAAGAACTACAGTGTAGTTGCGAGCAGTGACCACTGGTCAATGGATTTCCACCAATGGGGGAGACTCTTGGACATTGAAAAGTGGGGGTGGAGTTGCATCTTGAACACAGCGGCATTTGAGAAAGGCCTAACGGCCGAAATGCATTATGCGTGAGCTGTATTTAATAAAGATTTCCCAGCAATTTTCCCCGAGTGGCCTCTACCTCTTCGTTTGGAGTGGGAAACAGTGGATATATTTATACATATATATATATTTAACACTCATAAACGTTTTAAAAACCCTCAGTCACTAGATGAGGTCATCAGCGATGTCATTTGAGATGTCATGAGTGATATGACTGACCATGTCATGAGTGATATAATATGTGAGGTCATGAGCAGGGCATTGCGGGGGCACAAGTTATAGGTAGATCAGCTAACTATAACTGCTGGGTTTCACTGGTTTAGTATGAGTGAAACCTGATCCTAACTATTCCGGCCATGTAACCTTTGGTTTTTCAGTGAATATAAATATATATACATCTACATCATTTTTTCAGTGAATATGTATACACATTTATATAGCCTACTGGCAGTCGCCAGTAGAAAGTTATGTTTAGACCCATGCTTCCATAGGATTTTTTTTTTGACTTGCCTATATCTTTGGCACAGTTTGATGATCCTTCACGAAATTTACACAAAAAAGTGTGTCAGTGATTCTTGCTGTATGTTGGAAAGTTTTGGGGTGATCCGTCAAGCAGGGGCCAAGATAATGGGGTGTTGTAAAAGTGAGTTTTCCCATATTAACTGCCATAGGACCTTTGAACAAATCTACAGCCCCAACTGCTGAATGGAATTTCACCAAATTAGGCAGAAAGGTAGATTTGGTTACACAGAGTGTGTTTTTTGTTGTTTTGTGCAAATCCATTCATTAGATGTTGAGAAATGTAAAAAACTAAAGTTAGTGATATCTTTTGCCACAACAACTTCACGAAAAACAACAAGCTCATGCAGGGAAATGCAGAGTTTTGGTTGACTGCCAACGCTTCAACTAGGAAGTGTTGCAGCCATCTTCTGACCTGGCTTCAGCAAAGTCCCTAAAAAAATGAAAAAGGGGCATGGTAGGAATACCCTGACCCCCAGGCCTTGGTCTTGTGTCCCCCTACCGCAAATTCGCAATATTCGTGAATTTTTGGGAAAAATAATAAAACAAGAGCGGGCTCCCACCCTTGCTTTTAAATAACCATCCGGGTGTGCCAGGACCCAGGGGCATATCATAAAAATAGAAGGGGGGTGCACAGGGCACCCTCCTAGAGCTTATGAAAGCCCAGGGGACCACCACATCCCTGGGGCATTGCTTTTTATATATGTGGCAGATGCCCATGCGGCACCACCTGCCCCAAGGAATGCCAACTCCATGAATAAAATGTTTATAAAGTAGTGCGGGCCACATGGCCCACATGCAGCCCCAGGAACGGCTCCCTCCCTGGGGCATATTATAAAAATATGTAGGTGGGCCAGCACACTGAGCCCCCACACTCCAGAGATGGCCACCAACCTGGGGCTAAACATGTAAAATGAATGTAGGGGGCCTGAGCTTCCCCCCGCAGCCCTGGGGACTGCCACCTCCCCGGAGCTAAACATATAAAATTAATGCAGGGGACCTGCGTGGCCCCCACAGTCCCATGGACCGCCATCTGCCCCGGGGCTGGAATAAATTAATGTTGGGTACCTGTCATGGACCCTCAGAGACCACCACCTCCCTGGGGCTAAGTTTTACAATGGAGTAGGGGCAATTACGTACTTGGGGGCTGCTACCCCCAGGGCTGACTGCTGCTACCTCCAGAGGTATCCATGTTGAGGAAGTAGCTGTTCTCTTTTGTTTGGTGGGAGCTCACAGCTCCCACCAAACAAACGCATTCATAACACTTTCTGCAAGCCGAAGTTGTCAAACAGCTCCAGTTTGCATAAAGTGAAGTTTCCATCACTTTCTTTACATGCAAATATGCATTCAGGGAAGCAGATGATACAGTGCTCCCAGAATCAGGGAGCTGCTATTTGAAGCAGTTCTCTGCTTGCAACTGCAATGCCGGCTCCTGCAGGAGGCGGGAGCCAGCTGTGACTGCGGGGCCTTGAGGCTCCCTCCGATGTCCCAATTGCCCACTGTGGACCCTGGGGGCACCGAGGTGACATTGCCGGACCCCGAGAATAGGCTGCCAGGGGACAAAATCAGCCCAGGAAGGGAAGCAGTGAAGCTCTCCTCTCCATAGTAGAATGGCTGGGACCCAGGGGATAGTGTCCCTCTGTGCCAAAATAGGCCCAGTGAGGGGGGTGCTATGCAGTCCCCATCCTCTAATAAAAATAGGCTGGGCTCCGGGGAGTGGGGTGCCTGAAGATGAAATTGGCATGGGGAGGGGGGTTGAATGGCCCCTTTCCCTAATCAAAATTACAATTTAAAAAAAGGCTGGACCGCAGTGGATGGGGTCCCTGGGTCGAAATTGGTCTGGGGTGTGGGTGGGCCATGTAGCCATGCTCCCCGAAAGAAATTGAAATAGAGGAGCATAAAGAGGCAAAATAAAGCCAGTGACAGGCAGAATAAGACAAAATAGAGATTGGAAACTAGCAGAAAGAGACATAATAGAGGTGAGAAATAGCTGAAAGAGGCAAAATAGAGATCAGAAACAAGCAGAAAGTGGGAAAACAGAGAGCATAAACAAGCAATAAAGGCCAGCAGTGAGCAGGAATAGGCAAAATAGAGATCAGAAATGTACGGAAACAGGCAAAATAAAGGTCAGCAACGAGCAGAAAGGGCCAAGATAAAGGTGAGATACGTGCACAAAGAGACAGAATAAATTCAGAAACAGGCAGAATAAAAGTCATCAATGAGCATAAAGAGGCAAAATAAAGTAGAGAAATGCACAGAAAGAGGAAGAATAGAGGTCAGAAACTACCACAAAGTAAACCTGGGCAGTGAACTCCACTCGGTTCATGGAGTTGGCAGAGATTTCTGCACTCCGCGCTCTGCAGAGCACGCAGAGTTCTGAAGTTTTTCCTTGCTCGCACCAACCAATGTTAAGTTGGAGAGCACGAGCAATGAAAATCCAATTCTAGACCACCTCCCAGTGAGATTTCTCCATATGGGCGGTCACGTATGGTCATGAACCCTCGCATTGAGAAACCATCTGTTCATGAAGAGGAAGCTTCAGCTTGAGTATAAAATATACTCAAGCGGCAAAAAGAAGCAGCACCATGTGCTGTGCATAGTGCTGTTTGTGCTGATTTTCAAGCATGGAACAAACATCTGACACTAAAAATCCAAGAGAATGGTGTGACCTAACACATTCTGTCACTTGCAAAACTCAGCGTAGTGCAGCAGAGTTTTTTGGTTACTTTGTGGAGTTCCCCGTAGCAGAACTCCACAAACTTTGTCCAGGCCTACCAGAAAGAGGCTAAATTAAGGTGAGAAATAAGTAGAAAGAGGCAGAGTGCATCCAATACACTGCATAAGGTATAGGTAAGCCACTCCTACTGCAGGCCATTAGCCCTAAGGCAGGGTGCACTATATCCTGATGTAAGGAAGAGTCAGACAAACCTCCCGAAGTCAGCTCAGTCCAACCCCTCTGAACTCAAACCGACATATATGAGGCACCCTCACTTACCTTTTCCTCTCCAGCCTGCAGAATCACTCTGCTGGCCCGACTCCTGCAAGCGAGAAGAGATAGGAAGTAAACAATCTTTGAGAGAAGCCCCAACAACGAGAACTGACGAACACGTGATCAGGCAGGACCAATCATCAGGGAGCACGGTCCAGGAGGGAGGAATTCTCAGGTTGGAGGCGGAGGTAAAAGGGCGGAACCAGTAAGACTCAGTAAGGGAAGGTAGAGCAGAGGTTCGGCGTGACAGAGGCGAGGAAGGAAAAGACGCAGATTCTAACAGCGTAACCAGACAGCGGATTCCAGGAGCCGGGAGACAGAGCGCGACACGTGAGGACGATGGCACCTTTGAGATGTGGAGTGAGGAGTGGTGGTCTCTCCGGTAAATTTGAACTCCCCGCCGCAACTCTGAAGAGTTGGGGCCATAAACGGTACGTGGACGGGGAGGGATAGGGAGTTTTCTTCTTTTTTTTTTCACAGTGCAAAAGCGGGGGAGAACAGGACCGGAATAAACTACCGGGAGATTAAATGGGAATGGCTGAGGCATATTTGGTGAGAAGACACGAGGGAATTGCCAGTATATGCATCAGTATATGCATCAGGGCTGTATATACCCCAAAGAGAGGGAGTCTTGAAGGCGATATAAAATAAAAAAAACAAACAGGGTGAAACATAAAGGAACTAAGTAATATGATACACCAGTCAAAATAAACGGCATGATATTTCTTTTTTTTAAATTTCTTTTATTCCACCTCCCAACTTTTCCTTTTCTTTTCCTTTCTTACGAAACATTAAAAACTCCCCTACACCAAGAGGTTCAAATATATCTGTCCACTAGCGGGTGTGGTGACTGACTCTATCACGTAAAACCAATAGACAGGCCAGAATACTTACTGTGCTTTCCTTGTTTTCTTTCTTTTGACGACCCGGGGATGGCACGCCACTGGAAACTAAACCTGAAACCAAGGAAAAAAAAGAAAGAGAGAAGAATATCAGTGGAGAAAAAAAGACCAGACAGACAAGAACCTAAAACCCAATTAACCGAAACAAAGAACAGTTACGTTATTTTTTGTGTGCACGCTGTTTAATTTTGTATTAGTGTCTTCCCGCACTAAAAACACAAAAATTGAGAGACATATATATGGCCTCCCCGCTGTAATTTCTGCCCATCCCTCACACCTATGTACGGGAATATCTGCATCAGCAGACAGGCCTCACCGATGTCCACTCTATTGTGTGATGTTGTAAGTGAACAGGGAAGCCATAAAGAGTACACAGGCTGGTTTCTTCTCAGTCCCAGTGTACTAGATCCATGATGATTTAGCTCATTTCTAAGGTGTTTGGTACCAAAAGGTTTGTCTTAATAAATTCTCACTAATGCCAGTGCTAGATTTATTAAAACATTCACACAGGAGACCCTTTTAGAGGGTCCCCTGAAAACCTAACCATACACTATTGAGGTCCCTGGCCTTTTTTTTTGTGACTAGCCTGCCACCACCAGACCTGTTTCTAAACTCATAGGTTAAGAGCCAGTGCTCTCAGAGGACAGAAACAATACCTGCTCTGGGTGGGGATGTTTCACATCTCCTCCAGGACAGGATGGCCTTCCCAGGCAGGAAGTATCAAGGCAATGCTGCCATTAAAATCCAACCCAGGAATCCTCAGATAGTGGGGGAGTCCAAGCCCCCTTTCTTGCTCCACCTTTGGTGAGAGAAAACCAGGAACATTTGTTAGATAAGGAGGAGGCCCCCTCTCAGCCTACACCACCCCTAGGGTGGGGCAGGTGAGGTAAACCCCTCTCCTGAAATTCCACCATCCTGAGATGGTTAATACATTTCTAACAAGGGCTAATGCCTCTTCCCACAGGAAGCATTCACTAGAGGATGTAAACAGTTAAGTAGCCAATTGCCCGCTACCTGTCTTCCCTTGTAACACCCCTAAATTCAGTATTTAGGTGGCCACTGAGACTTTGACTTCAGATTCCATGGACTTAATGAAGACCAAGGAAAAAGACGTGCTGATGATCCAGGAAATGAGCCCTGCTGCAGAAGAAACCAGTGCAAAACCATGTCAACTGTGAAAGGATTTGACAACTTTAGCGTTCTGTACCTACCTGAAGCCTGTGCTGCCTCCAAGAAACCCGGAGCCCTCCCAGCCTTCGCCTATTGCCTGGGACCTCCCTTTGGACTAGTCATATTAGTCTCTAGCATGCCGCCGGTAAAGACCGCCACAAGGTTAGGACCTGCACGGACAGTGTCAAAGAGATTCACCTTGTCAATCAAATGTTGTAGCAGCTAAGGCCTGTTGGTCACCAGTCCGGGAACCGACCCCTTCAACGCATCCACCAGCATGAGGGGTTCTCACAGTGCCTGAGACTGATGCTGGAAACAGCCCTGCTCCTGTGAGTGTGTACCAACTTCCTGGTAGCTTTGACCCCGTGAAAGCAGCAACTTGGGCAGGACTGCCCCAACCGCTACGGACTGCCCTCACTGCACCTGTAGCTGAACGCCGCCCGCGATTAACCAATTCTGCATCCCAAGACCTCCGGCACATCTGATCCAGGTAACCAAGAACTGCCTCCTGTGCCAGAGCCCTGGGACTTCCCAAAATCAGTTTGGGCTGCCACTATTCGGGATTGCTACAGGTCTCTAGAGATGCGTGTAAAGTGGGGGCATCTCACAAAAAGTGTAGGACTGGCCTCACACACCACCTGGTGTCATGCTTCATCATAGGCCATCCTCGCCCTCTAAAAACTCGGTTTGATAGAGGGCGAGCATACACCTGACAACAGGGATGTACTTCTAAACTAAGTGGGGGCCCGTGAGTAGTGAAAGTGATGTAAAGTAAATAAAATATGCTCTGAAATTATGGAATGGATTACAGCAGTTGAGAAAAGGGTGGAGGGAGCAGTGGTAGGCATTGCGACAGTGGAGAAATGGCACAATAAACAGGAATCCCAGCTGAAGGATTATATGTTGAAGCTGGTGGATTTTGAGAATCACCAACTAAGAAATAACCTATTGTTTCTTGGCCTGGCAAAGAATGTGGAGGAAAATGACATTAGGTCTTTTATGCCGTGACTGATGAAAGGAGCATTCTCTGACCTATCCCAGTGGGACTGGGCAACTGAAGTACAGAGGGTACACCGCTTTCCCTTAATGCCCAAGAAAAGCCACCTTCAACAGACGGAGAAGCCTAGAGCTATTTTGGTTTATTTCGGTAATTTTTTTTACGGCAGGTTATCCCTGATAAGGCAAGACCAGAGACAAAGTGGTCGTATGATGGGCATACATTCTTTGTCCGTCCAGACTTCTGCCATGTGACAGTCGAGAGAATGTGGCGTCTACTGCAACTGTTTCCTCTCTTTCAATGACTTGTTCTTGATAATCCCGCCCACCTCAAGGTCATATTTAACGGAAGGACACAGACATTTCTGTCCGAGATTACCGCCCAAGAATATCCCAAAAAGATCACTGATGAGGCTGGTGTGGCTTAAAGCCCATGGGCGCTTCGTTTTTTGCTCCGGATTTCTGCCCTCCTTTATCTTTCTCACTTCTTTCTTTTTGGTTATACTCTTCGATGAGATACATATGTCTCTGAAGAGGGTTCTTGGGAGAGTCTATTGAGTTGGCTTTATTCTCTTTTACTCTTACTTCATTTTTTATCTTACTACAAATGGATTGGCTAGGTTGTGGCTGAGGGGGTGGTTTGCTGATAGGTGGCATCATCAGGTTCAGGGTAGACCCATTTTGCTCATCATAGTGGGATGGATGGGGATGGGGGTGGGGATCTGGGGACATTGGGGGTGGCCTCGGGTAGGCTCCCGTGGAGCGGAGGGCATCCAAGTAACTGGTAGGATTTTTTGTGTATGGTCTGGTAGAGGTCAGGCGTATTGTGCATCAACACCAGATGAGAAGGTTGAGAATAGCCTCAGTTAACATCTTTGGGTTAAAAAAAATTCAAAAGAAGAAAAAGGTGAATTTAGACTTACAATATTTAAAAGGAGATATTGTCTGTTTGTAGGAAGCACACATTGAGGAGGGCCAAAAACATTTGCTGGAATTTAAAGGGTATCAGATTATATCTAGGACCTTGCAGGGACCTTGCACGTGTGGTGATTCTTGCATGAAAGGGTAGGCTTTGATTTGCTAGGGCGGATATTTATGGTAGATGGGCCATCGTAGAATGCTGCTGTACGGGAGGCTCTTTCATACTGTGCTCTATTTATTGGCCTGTCACGGATGATCCATCGCTACTGGACTGGCTCAGTGATGAATTAACAGGGTGGGTGTTTCCATTGGTGATCTGTGGGGACTTCAATATTAATTTCAAAGGATACGTCTTGAGGGCAAGCAGTACAGTTTATAAAGGATGTAAACCTTTAAAAGGCTTTTCGTTCTCTGACCCAGTGTGTAACCACTCATGGGCTTTGGCAGCTTTCATCATCCATCACTAAAACGCCACTAACCATACTCACAATTATTGAGAGTGAAACGCATTGTTTTGGACTCACAAAGACAAGAAGAACAGACATATTACATGATGCAGCGTTTCAAGGCATGGAACTACCCGGATGAATTATTGGTAAAAGCTCAACAACGTAGCCAAATAACAAAACGACAAGACACACTTAACCTCACACCAATAACCAGCCAAAATCGTACAACTGTAGTTTCTAAATACTCTACAATGAGTACAGCAAATAAAAACATCATTAAACAACATTGGCCAATTTTGAAATTAGAACAAGACTTTAACAACATATTTAATCATGAACCTTTGTTTGCATACACTCGTGGACGAAACCTTGGTGAAATCATCAAACAAACAAGGACATATAACGCTTCCAAAACCTACAAAGGGACCAGTCCCTGTTGGAACTGCAATAACTGTCACAACGTACTTACTGGAGCAAGTATCACGTATACCATGAGAGGATTTAAAATCAAACTTAAAGTCAATGCCACATGTGACTCCACGAACATTGTTTATCTTCTTAAATGCCCATGTGGAAAAGGATATGTGGGCCAAACGGAAAGAAAATTGAAAGTGAGAGTCAATGAACATAAAAGTAACATAAGAACCAGAGAATTGAAATCTACTCACATTGTTCTGCATTCTGTCCATCAATCGTTTTTTTTGCAAAATTTACAGGCTGTCAGACAGGGAGGATGTCTCCAAGATGTTGGCACTAGGGGTGGTTAAGCCCTCTAATACTCCCTGGTCCAGGCACGTGGTGCTGGTACTAAAGACTGCCCCACCAAGATCCATGCCAGAACTCCAGTTCTGCGTGGACTACCGAGGACTCATTTCTGTTACCAAGAAGGATGCACACACCGTCTCCCAAGCGGATGAGGTCATTGACATGCTGGGTGCTGGCAAATTTCTCATTGCCTTTCATTCGGCATGAGGGTATTGGCAGATCACTCTGACTAAGGGGTCCAAAGAGAGTTCAGCATTTTCAACCCCAGAAGGCCACTTCCAGTTTCAGATAATGATCTTTGGCTTGAAAAATACCCATGCTACCTCTTAAAGGTTGGTTAAGAGGAGCCTGGCTGGTAAGGGGTCCTTTTGTGCAACCTACTTAAAAGCCATTGCTGTCTACAGTTCCAGCTGGGAGGAACACCTGCATCAGCTCCACTAGGTGCTTCAGGCCCTGCAACAGGCAGGCCTGACAATCAAAGACAAAAAGTGCCAGATTGGGCAAGGTTCTGTGGTGTATTTATTTGATTTTGGGCTCTTCTATCCATGATTCACATTGATTTTGCCGTGAAGAGGTTGAGTGGTAAAAACTGTTTCCCAAACAATACAAAACCGTGAGTGGAGGGTCTAAGGAAAACTCCTAAAGACCGGCGCGGATAAATTCCCCACAACAACTGTATTACATCAACCAAGTTATCCGCAAGTCTGGGAGGCTTAAGAAGGCTTTACTAAAGCACAAACAGCGCAAGTATAGGGCTCCCATTCAAACATGGGGGACTTCTTTTATAAGGACGGAATCCCATCACCCACTATGAGGGGGTGGTAGCTCTTGGTTGCACTAGGTGTTGCAACCAAGAGGAGATCCCAAATGATGGAGCATGCCACCTCGGTAGGGGATGGGATTCCGTCCTTATAAAAGGACTCCCCCATGTTTGAATAGGAGCCCTATGCTTGCACTGTTTGCGCTTTAAAGCCTTCTTAAGCCTTCCAGACCCACGGATAACTTGGTTGTTGAAAAACTGTTTCCCCTCTTTGGCTGAATAGGCTCATAAATTTGCTTTAAGGTGACAGAGCATTTTTTAACTTACAACGGTACTCTTGGATTCTTCAACTAGATTAGATCTCCCTCACCCACACAAGGCTAGATAAGGAGCCATTAGACCTATCCATGCACTCAGATTGTGCGCGACTCTTCCACACCACTGAAAGTCAGTGGTCTATCTTTTAGTATTAGAGAGAGAAGAAATGTTAAATTCACTTTTAATTGTAAATACACATCCCCTTATTTCTAAGTCTTGGCGGTGAACTCTGCTTCGCTTGGAGAGTTGCCAGTTTTTCACACTCCGCATTACACGGAGCTCGCAGAGTTCCCAAAAACTCCACTTGGCATAGTGGAGCGGAGTTTTTGTCCTCGCTCACGTTTGTCAACGTCAAGTTGGCGAGTGAGTAAAATCCACCTCCTGGCAACATTTTCCCTTGTTCATGATCGTCAACATCAAGTTTGCGAGCGCAGGCATGGAAAATCAATCTACCAGTGAGATTTCTGAATGCGGGTGGTCAGATTTCTCATTGTGAGTGGTTGCCTATGCTCACGACCACTCGCGTTGAGAAACCGACAATTGGCGTTGAGAAAGCTGCTGTTCGAGTAAAAATCTACTCGAATGGCAGAAAAGAAGCATCACCCGCTTGTGCTGTGCATGGTGCCGTTCGCGATGATTTCACAGTGCGGACAAGCTGCTGGCACTGAAAATCACCATGAACTGCATTTATCTAAAGCAGTCTGTTGCTTGAGGAGCTTGGCGTAGCACGGCTGAGTTTTTTTGCTCTTTACAGTTTTCCGCAAACTCCACCTAGGCTTACTTATTTCTAAGTTGCTGACTGTCCTTCTTTTACATCCTGATGAAGACCCACCAGTTAGGTCTTTAATTGCCACACTTATTAACCGGGTCGAGACGTCGACAACATAGCTATCTATGACTAGATTGTTTTCTTATTATCCTAAAGACAGATGTGCTTTGATTGATCAGTCTCTCTCTCTTATACGGATATATTTAGTAAATATGCTAGACCTTTCCGGGCAGGCTTAACAAAGTGACATCTTCCTTGCCACTGTTCTTATTTTTTTCTTAACATTCAGATTAATCTTTTCCTCTTCTCTACTGTCACTTGAGCACTCCTACAAGCACTTGTTCTCATGAACTGAAAGGAGCAACCTAAAAGCAAGCAAATATAAAGAATTGAATTGATCTTCATAGTAGGATGCCCAATTGTTTTCCTCTCTCCCTCTCTCTCTTGTATATCAGTTGTGGTTGATGTAAATACAATATTGAGTATTGTGTCTATTATTATATATCCTTACCAACAAGACCAATTATTTTCTGTATCGCATTGCACCCAGGTCCTTTGGATGTTTTTGGGTAACCCCGTTAGCTTGTAATGATTTTTAGAAAGTTGGCATTTTCTTACTTTAGCCATTTAGGGCCTGCTGTCTGTCTCTAATACACGTCTGGGGAGGCAGACAGCTTGGTTTTGTGTATGCCCCATAGACAGCTACATACAATGGGAGCTTAGGTGTGACTTAATGGGCCATCCTGTCAGCATCGGAAGAAGGAGCTGGGCCCATCCTGACTTACCCCTGAAAAGGCTGTGCACTGTTCCCACACAAAGGGCTGCATATTCCCCTTAGTGCTTCTGAAACCAGGGCAGGAAGGGAGGACTTGTGCATTTCAAGGACATGTCTTTAAGTACGGGACCTCAGACACCACCACTTCAGTACACTTCTGTACTTATGAAGACTCTGACAGGCAGAAGGACTGTTGTACTGTCAAAGAAATGCCACTTTCCTGGACACCTGCCTTACTGTGCTGTCCTCCTGCCTACTGTTCCCATGCCTGGGTGAGAAGGACTGGACCTGCTTCACTTGAGCACCGAGTGACTCTAAGGGCTAGCTGGCTGGCCTCCTGATCTGAAGTCTCATGGACATAAAAGACTTCCAACCACCTGGTTTCTGCACCCGGACTCTGTGATCTGAGTCTGGCCCTCCAAGTGGTGTCACCCCAGTACTGGACCCTTGGAAGTGGGACTAAGGTGTGTGAGCCATCAGAACCCACGCATCTTCTGTCGAACTGATGCATCATCACTGCTGCACACATCAGAACTGGTGTATTGTCTCTTGTACGTGGATCAGCACCGACGCATTGCCACTATTGTGTGGACCATTATAGGAGGCGGGCCCTCCCCTGGGGCTTAATCATGGCCTGGGGACCACAACTTCCCCCAGACTTCTTTTATAAACAAATGATCCCACCCATCCATAGCAAATTCTTCTCTGCTTCGAGTAAGCAAAAGAAGGAAATACTCTTGCTTTGTCGAAGCTGAGCAGAATTGCTTTTACACACAGGGAGCTGAATGCTAGCAGTTCCCTATGTTTAAAAGCAATGCCGGCTCCCGCAGGAGGCGGGGAGTGGCAGGGACAGCGGGGGCCTTCAGGCTTTCCCTGTGGTCCCCAACCTTTACAAAGTAGGTGCCCTGGGTGGGACCAGGGCTTCCACATTATAGGCCAGTCTATGGGGGATGGGGTCCCAGGGGCTGAAATTGGCTCTAGAGTGCCCCCTTCCCATTACTTTAATTATTTTTTTGAAAGGCCGGGGAATTGGGTCGCCTGGACTGCAATTAGACTTAGAGTGTGCCCCTCCCCATAAATTATATTTTTTTTAAAAGAAAAGGCCAGGCCCTGGGAGATTGGGTCCCCTGGTTGAGGGGGGCCACACAGCCCTGCTCCCTTAATATCTTTTTAGGAAATAAGAAAAGAAAAACCTCCAGCAAGTCACCAGTGGCCACACCCCTTCACCACTACTCTGCAAAAGCATCTCCTGGCACAGTGGTGCTTGGGGGATGAAGTCCCCTTGAATGCTGAGGTCCAGGAACCCCTTCTGTTATCTCCAGTAAGTCCAAGACTGCGGGATTGCTGAGATGATTTGGAGACCACTCTAGAAGTGCACCAGGAGGTACGTTTGCAGAGTGGTGGAGCAAGGGGGTGTGGCCTCCAACAACTTCTTAGCAATTCTTCTGTGTGAGACTTACTGGAGGTAACAGGAGGAGTAGTTGGCCCCAAAGGTTACAGGGACCTTATAGTTAGGAATTACGATTTAAAAAACCTTAGAAATTCAATAAAAAAACCAAAGATTACAGGGATGTTATAGTTAGGCTTAGATTTCACTCCTACAAAACCATTAAAATCCAGCTGTTATAGTTAGCTGAGCTAACTATAACTTGCACCCCCACAATGTACTGCTTATGACTTCATATATTACATCACTCATGACATGATCAATGACATAACTGATGACATCACTCATGACATCACTGACAACATCACTGATGACATCACTGAGGACATCAGCCACAAATCACTGATGCACCCACTCACACCCCCATATCACCTTTCATACACCTACTCCCACACAACCATTCACAAACTCATTCACAGACCCATACCAGTACTTACACACCCACTCACTGATTCATAGATCTACACACATATTTATTCACTCACCCATTCAGCCACTCATGCACCCACTCAGTCACTAATACAGCTACTGGCATATCCACTCTTAAACCCATACAGCCATTCACAAACTGAGTCAGTCACCCATACAGATACTCACACACCTAGTCACTCATCGATATAGTCAATCACACAGTCACTAACTCACCCATACAAATACACACACACCCACTCACTTACTCATACAGATACTAACACATACTCACTCACATATACGGTCACTGACACTAGCACAGAATCACCCATACAGCTACTTTCACATTCACTCACTCACCAGTACAGTCACTCATATATCCCATTACTCACTTATGCTGCCTTTCACATACTCAGATACTCACCCCTATACCACTGACACATCTACTTACTCACCCACACAGCCATACATACACTCACCCATGCAGCCCCTCACACATGCACTCAGTAACCCACACATTCACTGACTAACTCACTCACTCATCCAAAAGGCAGTCACACACCCTCTCACCCACCCAAACAAACACTACGACATCCCTACAGGTACTCAGGCAACCAATCACTCACCAATACAACCTCTCATGTACCCACTCACACACCCATGTAGCCACTTAGACACCAACTGATGGACTGATTCAGACATTCACGCAATAACTCACCCATACATTCACTGAGACACCAAATCACTCACTGGTACAGTCAGCAATGCACCCACTGAATCATCCATACAGGTACTCATATACCCACTGATTCACCAATACATATTGGTATGTATATTTAACACTCATAATTGTTTTAAAAACACTCACAGTCACTGGATTTTTGTACGAGTGAAATTCCATGTCCCTTTAACCTTTGGTTTTTCAGTGAATTTGTAAGGTTTTTTTAAAAAATGTTAATTCTTAACTATATTTTCCAAATAACCTTTGGTTTTTTCTGTAACTATATATATATATGTCTATATATATCTATTTATCTATATATTCACTGAAAAAACCATAGGTTTCACACATGTTATAGTTAGCTGGACATTTCACTCGTAAATAACCATTGAAATTCCCCCGTTATAGTTAGTTCAGCTAACTATAACTCGCGCGACCGCAATCCACTGCTGATGACGTCACATATTACATCACTCATGACATGCTCAGTGACATCACTGATGACATCACTGATGACATCTCCAATGACTATAACTATAACGGGGGAATTTCAATGGTTTTGTACGAGTGAAAAGTCCAGCTACCTAGAACGTCCCTGAAACCTATGGTTTTTTCAGTGAATTTCTAAGGTTTTTTTTAAATGCTAATTGCTAACAAAACACTGCCTGAAACC
Organism: Triturus cristatus; assembly: GCF_964204655.1. Lineage (NCBI taxonomy): Eukaryota > Metazoa > Chordata > Amphibia > Caudata > Salamandridae > Triturus > Triturus cristatus. The sequence continues at coordinate 80,408,213 of NC_140588.1, forward strand.
TATGGTTTTTTCTGTGAATTTCAAAGGTTTTTTAAATGCTAATTTCTAACTATGTGACGTCATCAGCAGTGGATTGCGGTCGCGCGAGTTATAGTTAGCTGAACTAACTATAACGGGGGAATTTCAATGTTTTTTTACGAGTGAAATGTCCAGCTAACTATAACATGTGTGAAACCTATGGTTCTTTCAGTGAATTTGCAAGGTTTTTAAAATGCTAATTCCTAACTATAACGTGTGTGAAACCTATGGTTTTTTCAGTGAATTTGCAAGGTTTTTAAAATGCTAATTCCTAAGTGTGAAACCTATATCTTCCATAAACTTATAAACATTTTTTTTTTTTAAAGTTTTTCACGGTGCACGCACGTTGTGCGCACCGTCTCCGTGTGCGCATGCGTACATGCTCCGTGTGCGCATGCATACGTGCTCCGCGTGCGCATGCATGCGTGCTCCATGTGCGCATGCGTATGTGCTCCATGTGCGGATGCGTGCATGCTCCGTGCGTTCTCCGTGCGTGCGTGCTCCGTACGCGCATGCATGCGTGCTCCATGCGCGCATGTGCGCGTGCTCCATGCGCACACGGTGCATGCACGGTGTGTGCACGGCAAGTCATGTGATTACGAAACAACACTTTTCATTGGTTCAAAGTAGTGTCAGTTTCAAAATCTTCCAACACCACACCCACTCCCCTCATTAATACTTCTTATTTCCTAGGAGAAGGAGCTGAACAGCTTTTCCTGCACCTAAAAATGACAGAACAGGAGACTTCTTCAGGGAGTGAGGAGGAGACCTTTGTGCCCTCAAGGCAGAGGAAACAAAAGGACTCATTTATTTGGCAATTTTTTACTTTTCTAGAGGGTCAGAAGAAGGTGAATGCTCCTAAAGTCACCTGCACTGTTTGTGGAGTGGTCTTATCTAGAGGAGACCCTAAAATAAAATACTCCTTTAGTATTTACTCCATGATAAGGCACTTTAAAGCAATGCATCCTGTGGCTTATGCTCGGGCTGCAAGAGACAACCCTCCAGCAGCTCAGCCGAGCACATAATCTGCAGCCGCAGCTCAGCCGAGCACATCATCTGCAGCCGCAGCTTCACATGCTTCTAGACCTCTCGATATGCACCCTCTGTTCCAGAAGGTGCATATACGGTGCAATGTGTGCAATGCTGTTCTCTGTTATGGTGAGAGCAGCATTAACCTAATAGAGAACAAGATACAGCAGCACACATGCTCCACTCCCTATTTTTTTTCCTTTTTTTTTCTTGTTCCTGGTGAACATTTTTTCTTTTTTTTTTTGCTGCATTTTTTTTTTTTTGCTGCTCGACAAAAAACAACAGTTCTTTTCAGAACTCACTTCACTTCTCCAAGAAGAGCTATATTCCTAATATACTGTGTTGTAATTTATTTAATGAATTTTTTGCCACCGTACGCGCACCATGCGCGCACCCCGCGATTTAAAAAAAAATAAAAAATGTTTTTTTTACCCTTCGGGGTCCTTCAGGGACCCCCTGACAAAGGCTAGGGGGTCAGGAACTCTCTACCCTGCCCCCTTTTCACATTCTCCACCTTTCTGTTTCACTGTCACACACAAAATGGTGGCCGACACTTCCTGATTTCGACCGATTCGAATGTTGACTGACATGAATCCACCCATCAGAATTACGCTCGCGCACGGCATGGTGCGCGCACCGTGCGCGCACGGTGTGCGCACAGTGCGCGCTTATAGATATTTATGTGCTTTTAACTGCAATTTTCTCAGGAACTACTGAATAGATTGACACCATATATGTAAACAGCACATGCCTGACCTGAGGACTACCTCTTTGCCAAATTTCAAGTAATTCTCTTCAGCCGTTCGGGCTGTACCTTCGACTAAAGATCCTATGGGAAAATGCATGGGGAAAACGCGTTTTGGGACCACCCTTTTTTCTCGGCCCCCGCTTGACGAATCACCCCGAGACTTTCAGGGTAGGAGCTGAGCGGAGCGCCCCATTAGTTTTGAAAATTTCGCGAGGATTCGTCAACCGACGCCAAAATAGAATTTTCAGATTTCCTATGGAAACTCGGTCCTAACTATAACTATCTACTGGCGACCGCCAGTAGATAATATATATCTATATATCTAAATTCACAGAAAAAACCATAGGTTTTATAGTTAGCTGGACATTTCCCTCATACAAAACCCTAGAAATTCCCCTGTTATAGTTAGTTCAGCTAAGTATAACTCGCGCCCCCGCAATGCACTGCTGATGACGTCACATATTACATCACTCATGACATGGTCAGTGACATCACTGATGACATCACTGATGACATCTCAAATGACATCACTGATGACATCACTGATGACCCAATTTACTCACCTATACAGTTAAACACACTCAAGTTCACTTACTCATAAAAATACTAACAAATTCTGTGTCTTCCTGCAGAAAAAACAAACAGCACATGACACAGATATCCTTGCACTATGGCGTATACAGCCACTCCCAAAATCTCACACACTCAGATATAGATAGTTATATACTCTTACACACACATATACACTGCGTTTCACATATGTAGTTACTGACACATGTACAACTGAGATATACATTCAATCACTAACACACCCATACATACACTCACCCAACCATACAGTCCATCACAGATGCACTCTTAAAACCATGCACCCAGTGAATCACCCACTCACACATCTAGTCACAGAGTCACACACACCCTACCCACACACACACTCAGGCAACCCATACAGATACTCAGACAACTAATCGATAACCCATATAGACACTCATATAGCTATTTACAAAACCATGCAGCCACTTATACACCAACACACAGACACATACAGACATTCACACAGTTTAGTCACTAGTCTGCAGTAAGATACATTTAATGACTCTCTTATAGAGTCAGTTACGCACCTAGAAAATCATCCATTCACACACTTGTACACCCACTTATTCTTCAACAGGCCTTTCCCTATATATATTAAACATAATAACAGTGTTCAGAAACACATACTCAATGGATGATGTCATCAGTGATGTCATATGAGATGTCATCAGTGATGTCATCAGTGATGTCACTGACCATGTCATGAGTGATGTAATATGTGACGTCATCAGCAGTGCATTGCGGGGGCGCGAGTTATAGTTATCTGAACTAACTATAACAGGGGAATTTCTAGGGTTTTGTACAAGGGAAATGTACAGCTAACTATAACGCCCCTGAAACCTATGGTTTTTTTCAGTGAATGTCTAAGGTTTTTTAAATGCCAATTCCTAACTATAACGCCCCTGAAACCTTTGGTTTTTTCAGTGAATTTCAAAGGTTTTTTAAATGCCAATTCGTAACTATAACGTGCATGAAACCTATGGTTTTTTCAGTGAATTTCAAAGGTTTTTTAAATGCTAACTCCTATCTATAACTTATCTCTGAAGATATCATGAAAACCATTCTTTTTTAAAAGTAGGGTGCACATTAGTTTTGTGGAAAAGCATCTTTGTGATTGGTTAAGAAAAAGCAGTTTCAATGTGGAGTATATAGCATAGGATAAAATTTGCTCAGCTCAACCACACCTGCTACTTGCATTTGGAAGGCACTGTTCGAACTTAAAACAATCGTCAACTTTTAACCAGCACGTGTCGTTAAATGTTCAAGAAAATGTTACAAAAAAATAAAGTAAAGTTTTAAAAAATTGATGAACTTTTAACCTGCACGTATTGTAGAATGTTCTAGAAAGTGTGTTGATAGAATACGTTGCACTTCTGACTTTTATGTGTTGTTGAATATTTAAAAAAACGGTTCATATTGTAAATTTAAAAGAAACCAATAGAGAAGTTTTGAAACCTAAAAGAATCAAGGAACTATTCTAATTTATTCTTTACATGTATTTATGTGTGCAGCAACAAAATTTTAGACACAACAGCACTAGGAAGAGGAAGAAGCAGGGAGTGGGGGGAGGGGGGGAGATGGGCAGAATGGCACACATGCACAATTAAGTACAACACACATATAGACTAACAATGGCCAAAATGAAACACACCAACAAGGAGCACAAGTCACAAAACCTGCCAACATCACACCACTGAACGAGCATAGAAGTGAAAACCACGCTGCATTCATACAGGATGTCTACAAAGGCCAGTTGTTGGTGTTGTGGGATGTCTGTGACCGTGGTCATCATGGATGAGATGCCCAGCATGTGGCACATGTTCGAGTTCACTGTGTGTTATGTTGCCAAACGGCTGCTCCTCCCTCCCACGAGCCCCCACACTTTTGTACGGTGAGCTGTTGTATCTCGTGCACTCGTACGGCACGCCATTGTAATGCCTATTTGCGCATGTCCTGCTACATTCCACCTACAATATCACAGTGCCGTTTGGAGGTGGTGCATGACACTTTACAACATCGACTGCTGCGGCTCTTGTAACAGGCCACACCAGAACACAGAGACACAATTACCGCACCTCCTGTACACGGACATGTCCGAGACACCCCGTTCTCCTTGCCAGATAGGCACACCCCTGCACTGACCTGTGAACAACAGACCAGCACACGCCAGTTGTGCATGCAGGAGGATGCGTACGTAGCTACACATCCAGGCTCACTGCCAACGCTGAGGTGACAGCACACTGTGATGTTGCAGGGCTCGTGCCTATCATGCTGAGACAATGACCACAGGGACACACTTACTAAGATGTAGGTTTGGGGGGCATTGGCGGTCCTGGAGTTGTTGAGATGAGTCTTCTGGCCCTCATGGGTATCCCTGTATCATGCTCATTGACTCTATGGCACCTGTGGGTGCTCTGGTGTGGCTCTTGGCTGTGTTCCCTTTCATGGTGCAGGTAGTTGTCCTGCTTAACACCAGCAGAAAACAGGTGTAAAATCCCTGGTGCTAACGTGTCTTATCGCCAGAATTTGTTTCGCATTGCAATTGGTGTGAAAGTTGTGATGTGATTTTTTTCGTGTGCACAACAATATACGAACTGAGCAGTGTATCTCGTCAAGATCCAGCACCTGACACTCTAGTCCCAATCAATATAAATACAATGAGATTTCTTAATAGATTTTGTGTGTACACTGTAAGTGCAGCCAATACCTCAGTGCAATACAATACAGGATTTTAGTATTTAGAATGAATCGCAAAGGTCCACCTCGTGTCTTTTTGCACGGGAACGGCTACTCTCCATTTCATTATCAGCACTTTAACGGAAGTAAAGTTGAGATAAATCTAACACACTATTCAGAAGTTGGTGCAACCTGCAGATATCACCAGTATTCCAGCGATAAGTGCCCCAAAAGTTAACACCATGGTGGACTCCATCAAATAACAGTAATAAGAACAAGAAAGAGTCACACAGCAGTTAAGAGAACAACCAAAAACGTTATTAATTTTTTTTTCAAACTTTATTTTTTATAATAATAAATATATAAACAAAAAACTATTTTCAAACTTTTTTTTTTATTATCATATATATGAATAATAAACTAATAAACAAAATGTAACAACAATAACAAAAAACAACAAGGCGGAACACTACTGTGGGGACAATGGATGTCGACGACAGACCTGGAAAATAAGAAAGATTGTTAAAAAAAAACAACATGGTATTCTCAACAAAATACCACAAGAGACAAATCACAGATATATAAAATGCATACAGCTAACAAAATGTTATAAGTTTAACTTACAAAAACTTTAAATGTTGCCGCTTTAAAATATTTACCGAATCTGAAGAAAATGTTTTGCAGAAGGCACCACACCAACAACGTTTTTCTTCAGTGGTGAGGACATTTTTTACTTTTTCCAAGGAGCAAACAAAGACCAATGCCACCTTCTTCACTCGCAAGATTTGCCAAAGAGATCTGTTACGAGGGGATCCTAACAAAAAATACTCGTGCGGCACAGCAAGTATGATGAAACACCTAAGGACCCTTCATCCAAACAATCTTGCATGAGAAGAGTGCAAACAGATGAGAAACACTCCTGTTCTGTATCTGTAAAAAAGAATCACAAATACATGTATATTAATAACTTTCAAATTTATACTATTCCATTACTGTACAAACACATTTTATATAAAAACTGACTAAGAAACTATAGCCCTGAACCACAAGTGTGAAGATCGTTAAAACACTACATGCATAGTGCATACTACTTTGAAGCAGTTCATGCCCTAAAGCCTACCTCACTAAAAGACTACATGCTAACTGACTAAATGATTACAGTACTATAAGGAGACACACTAGGTGAGTGACAGGGTGTTTGCTAGAAGAGTATGAATACTAACTAGGGAATTGAAGGTGTGAAACACAACTGTGTAGGTGATTAGAGGACTGCATCCATACTGCATAGGCATTTAAAGCAGTCCATGTGCTAAGGCCTGGCTCACTGCATGACTACTTGGGTACTGACTGAATGATTAGAGTACAGCAAGGAGAGTGCCTAGGTGAATTTATAAGTGCTAGGCTTTTCGCACAGGGAATGGATTAGTACTTGGTACTGAATGGGTCACTAGAGGAGTGCAAAGGCAGTGTCAAGTGCTGGACTGTATGGATACTGACTAGGAAATTGAAAGTGTGAAAGACAAGTGTCTAGGTGGTTAGAAGACTGCATGCATAGTGCATAGGGGTTTGAAGCAGTCCATGTGCTAAGGCCTGGCTCAGTGTATGAATACTTAGGCACTGACTGAATGATTAGAGTACTGCAAAGATAGCATCTCGATCAATTTATAAGTGTTTGGGTTTTAGCACAGTGAATGGATTAGTACATGGTGCTGAATGGGTCACTAGAGGACTGCAAAGGGAGTGACAGGGTATTTCCTGGAAGTGTATGGATACTGATTAGGGAATTGAATGTGAGAAAGACAATTGTGTAGGTGGTAGAGGACTGCATGCATAGTGGATAAGGGTTTGAAGCAGTCCATATACTAAGGCCTGGGTCACTGGATGAGTACTTGGGTACTGACTGAATGATTAAAGTAGTACTGCAAGGAGAGTGCCTGGGTGAATTTATTAGGGTTTGGCGCTGTGAATGGATTAGTGCATGATGCTGAATGGGTCACTAGAGGAGTGCAACGGCAGTGACAGGATACTGACTGGGGAATTGATGGTGTGAAAGACAAGTGTGTAGGTGGTTAGAGGACTGCATGCATAGTGGATATGGGTTTGACGTAGTCCATGTGCTAAGACCTGGCTCAGTGCATGAATACTTAGGCAGTGACTGAATCATTAGAGTACTGGAAAGAGAGTGTCTAGGTGAATTTATAAGTGTTTGAGTTTTGGCAAAGTCAATGGATTAGTACATGCTGTTGAATGGGTCTCTAGAGGACTGCAGAGGAAGTGACAGGATGTTTCCTGGAAGTGTATGGATACTGACTAGGGAATTGAAGGTGTAAAAGACAAGTGTATAGTATGTCAGAACACTTTTATTTGAAGCAATCTATTTGGTACTTAGAAACTGACTAAATAATCAGACTACTTCTAGGACAGTGCTTAGGTACAACTTTTAAATTTTCAGGTCTGCCACAGTGAACAGAATAGTACATGGTACTGCACCTTAGTGTCAAATCCTGACTCATTTTATCAATGCATATGCAAAGACTAGCTTCTAATGCTACTAAAACTTGACAACATGAGAGGTTTTAAATTCGTTATCTGTCAGTAAATACGCGATGTTACCAAATGCTTCTCTCACAGTGGTTCTCAAATGCACACAGACTCACAGTTTAATTCTAGACAACAACCACTATACCTAGGAGTTTAACAAAAATCATTCACTACTGTGGAAATGGTAAGCGAACTGCACACAATCTTCATATTTCAGGACTGCACTTTTATGTCAAAGCCCGACTCATATAATCAATGCATAAGCAAAGACTGGCTTCTAATGCTACTAAAACTTCACAACATGACCGGTTTTAAAACAGGTATATGTCAGCAAATACACAATGTTACCAAATGCTTCTCTCACAATCCTTACCCAAATGCACACAGACTCACAGTGTGATTTTAGACAGGCAACACTATTCTAGGAGTTTACCAAAACTCATTCACTACTGTGGAAGAGTTAATGGTACTGCACACAATCTACATATTTAAGTACACCACATCAGTGTCAAAGCATGACACATTTAATCAACGCATTAGCAAAGACTGGATTCTAATCCTACTAAAACTTCACAACATGACAGGTTTTAAACCAGTAATGCAAATGCAAATGCATGATGTTACCAAATGCTTCTCTCACAGTGATCCCAAATACACACTAACTCACAGTGTGATTCTAGACAAGCACCACTATCCCTATGAGTTTACCAAAACTCATTCACTACAGTGCAAGTGGTAAGGGAACTGCACACAATCTACATATTTCACAACTGCACTTTAGTGTCAATGCCTGACTAATTTAATCAACACATAAGCAAAGACTGGCTTCTAATGCTACTAAAACTTGACAACATGACAGGTTTTAAATCAGTTTTCTGTCAGCAAATACACAATGTTACCAAACGCTTCTTTCACAGTGGTTCCCAAATGCACAAAGACTCACAGTGTGATTCTAGACAAGCACCAGTATCCCTAGGAGTTTACCAATACTCATTCACTACACTGGAAGTGATAAGGGAACTGCACACACTCCACATATTTCACGACTGCTCTTTAGTGTCAATGCCTGACTCATTTAATCAACACATAAGCAAAGACTGGCTTCTATTGCTACTAAAACTTGACAACATGACAGGTTTTAAAACAGTTTTCTCTCAGCAAATACACAATCTTACCAAACGCTTCTCTCACAGTGATTCCCAAATGCACACAGACTCACAATGTGATTCTAGACAAGCACCAGTATTCCTAGGAGTTTATCAAAACTCATTCACTACTCTGGAAGTGATAAGGGAACTGCATACAATCTACGTATTTCACGACTGCACTTTAGTGTCAATGCCTGACTCATTTAATCAACGCATAAGCAATGACTGGCTTCTAATGCTACTAAAACTTGACAACATGACAAGTTTTAAAACAGTTTTCTGTCAGCAAATACACAATGTTACCAAACGCTTCTTTCACAGTGGTTCTCAAATGCACAAAGACTCACAGTGTGATTCTAGACAAGCACCAGTATCCCTAGGAGTTTACCAAAACTCATTCACTACACTGGAAGTGAGAAGGGAACTGCACACAATCTACATATTTCACGACTGCAATTTACTGTCAATTCCTGACTCATATAATGAAAGCATAAGCCATAACTGTCTTCTAATGCTACTAAAACTTGACAACATGACAGGTTTTAAAACAGTTATCTGTCAGCAAATACACGATGTTACTAAATGCTTCTCTCACAATCCTTACCCAAATGCACACAGACTCACAGTGTGAATTTAGACAAGCAACACTATCCTAGGAGTTTACCAATACGCATTCACTAGTCTGGAAGAGTTAATGGTACTGCACACAATCTACATATTTAAGTACAGCACATCAGTGTCAAAGCATGACTCATTTAGTCAACATTTAAGTAAAGACTGGATTCTAATGCTACTAAAACTTCACAACATGACAGATTTTAAAACAGTTATCTGTCAGCAAATACATGATGTTACCAAATGATTTTCTCACAATGATCCCAAATACACACTAACTCACAGTGTGATTCTAGACAAGCACCACTATCCCTATGAGCTTTCCAAAACTCATTCACTACAGTGCAAGTGGTAAGGGAACTGCACACAATCTACATATTTCACAACTGCAATTTACCGTCAATGCCTCACTCATTTAATGAAAGCATAATCCATAACTGTCTTCTAATGCTACTAAAACTTGACAACCTGACTGGTTTTAAAACAGTTATCTGTCAGTAAATACACGATATTACCAAATGCTTCTCTCACAGTGGTTCCCAAATGCACACAGACTCGCTGTGTGATTCTAGACAAACAACACTATCCCTTGCACTATACCAAAACACATTTCTTCATCTAGAAGTAGTACTACATTTTAGTATAGAAACATAACATAACTCATTTCACAAATTCATAAACCATGACTGGTTCCTAATTCTACCAAAATATAAAAACTGCACAATTATCTGTTTACAAACACATGAAAAACACAAATGCCAATCACAGAATGGTTTCTACATGCACACACATTGTAGAGAAAAAAAGTACTCCCTACACTTTAGCAGGAAAAATACATTAGTCTGATTAAAATCAAAATAGTCTACATAGATCCCCTCACAAATAAATAACTCATCTTTCAAGTTCTTTTGTAGATTAAGGAGTATATCAATCACTCACCATATTTTCTTTTACAGAATCTCTGCACTCTGCACCTCTCAGCAAAAGCAAAGAATGGAAAAGTTTCCCTTTCATTTTCCACACATATACATGTAAACATCAAATCACAATCCTTCGCACATAAACTCTAAAGCAAACACACATTTCTATTGGTTAAACATTTCAACCCTTTCCAACTGAAATACATTTCAACCCTTCCCCCAATCTGCCTTCCGCCTGTTACCATAGAAACAGGTCATGGAACACTGCACTGAGCTCACAGGTCACAAGTTCAGCACACAATGTTCCTACACAAGACAGGAAGTGTGCTTGACTTTTCAACATATCAGCTTATCATATATAATGTTCCTTACAATCTGTTTTTGTTAACCAATAACAATCATACCTTTAAAAAACAAAAATATACACCCTACCTTTCAGTGTACAAAGTTGTTATACAACCAATGATTTCTTGTCGTTTTTCAAAAAACGTTGCTGTGGATCCACGCACCCACCGCGAGAGAATCCGTGCATCCAACGCGATAGGATGCGCGCACCGTGCGCGCATTTCGCCGCTTTTTTTTTTTAAAAAGGGGGGCCACAAGAGGTCCTTCTGGGACCCCCTAAGCAGATCTAGAGGGTCAGAGTATTTCCACTCTGCCCCCTTTATATCTTTTACACACTTATTCCCCTTCCATCTTCAACCTCGCTTCTACCGAGGCAGAAAATGGCCGCCAACAGTTCCTGGTTTCGAATGTAGAGAGACGCTCGACAGCCAATTAGCATTCAGCGCGCGATCGGGAGGGTGCGCGCTCCGTTCTGGGAGGGTGCGCTTACGGTGCGGGTACGGTCCGCGGATCCTCCGCGGCCATAGATATCACTAACTTTTTTACCCTAATTTTCTCAGGAACTACTGAACAGATTCACACCAAATATGCAAAAGGCACGAATCCGAACTGAGGACTACCTCTTTGCCAAATTTGGTGTCATTCCGTTCAGCGGTTCGGGCTGCAGCTGCGACAACAGATCCTATGGGAAATTGCATGGGGAAAACGCGTTTTGGGACCCCCCTTTTTTCTCGGCCCCCGCTTCACGGATCACCGCAAAACTTTCAGGGTAGGAGCGGAGCTGGTCAAAAGTTTGGAGAATTTCACAAAGATTCGTCAATCGGCGCCAAAGATATTCCCAATAGAATGTTGCGGATTTCCTATGGAAAATAGGTCCGAACTATAACTATCTACTGGCGACCGCCAGTAGATAATATCTATATATATATATATATATAACAGTTTAATAGTCTCAAGGAGCTGGTTGTGGACACCCAGTTTTCCTAAGACAGCCCAATGTTTGACCATGCAAGCTCTACTAATAATATCAATAATGCATTTGAAGCCAACAAATGCATACAAAAAGGGGGATTATTGAGGGTGACCCATTTGGAGACCAAGAGAGAAAGCAGGAATCCTGCTAAGTCTACTAAGGAAATCTGAGTGACATTGGGAAATAGCTATTAGTTGGTTTCATACAAAATTTCAGTTTTTGTTTTCAAACGCATATATCAATTTATTAGGGTGCTACTTTGCAGGATTACCCTTAATCCATTTTAAAACAATGACAAGCTCTGTTATTTATCACAATCCAGGAAAAATGTCACTGTCATCAATGCATTACAAGCTAGTTAAAGGGCTCCAAATTGTCATCAGATGATTATAAAATTCAACAGGGAATTTTTCTAGTTATGAGTGTTACCATTCTTCAGTGAGAACATACCCCATAATAATTCCTCTACATAGAAATTTATCAAGGGGAGGAAGGGATTATCAGCTCATACTGAGATAGTATCAAAGAGGCAATGTCACATTCATGGCTTCATAAAGAAGAACATGACCATGTCATCTTTTGCCATGGATATTAATATCTGGAGGAACACTAGCATTATGAACATGATAGGCAAGTAAAACTGCCTATTTTGATTGCTGAGGGCAAAGTCAAGGGTTTTCCAGTGAAGATACCCCCAGTCCTGTTTTTTTCTGTGTGACTACATTTGTATCCTGCTGCGTATTTTTGGGAATATCATTTTAGTCCTTAACCTCCATTCTTTTAACTTTTGTCACCAGTTCTGCACTAACCAGGTGGCACCCATTTCCACACCAGCCTAGCTTATTCTAATTACTCGATTTAAAATGTTGCTCATTTGGCACAAAATATTGGGTTGTTCTACATGATTTGCAGCTCAATTAAATCATTGGAGCACTTGAAAGAACTGTTCAAGAAGGGGTAATGGAATAGAAGATAGCTGTGAACTTCAGTGACCTTACTAATGGTCAAACTAAGTTGGATTTGCTCCCCTGCACAGCCATGCCGGACTCAGCCTTTATTCCAGCTTCTACTGGGAATTGTTTCTTTGTTTTCTTTGTTCGCCATAAGTTGGCAGGGTATGCCCAGACGTGGGTCCCTTGCTCACTTTTCCACTGGATTCAAGCTACCCAGACTGATGAGGGGTGTTGCCCCAAAACCAGTCCCAGGATGCTGGTGTCTGGTTCAGGGAATACCTGGCTTGGCAGTTCGGGCTGGACTGTTCCGATGAGGCAAAGAGTCATGATTGAGTTACATATAGCTGGGTCTGAACTGAGGTGGCAAATTAAGCTAAAGAGTGACGATGGATTCAACCCAGATCTGTGACTGGGGGTGAGTGTCTGAAAATTTTCAGCGCTCCGTCCATGCCATTACTAGAGTGGGCAAGCGTTATATACAGAAAAGGGTCATTTTCCCTTCCCACCAGTATTAGTGGGTGTGCCATCATGTGGCGTACCAGTGGTCCTCTCGTAGCCTCCAAAGAGCACTCCGGAAGGGATACTTTTTTTGTTCTATAGGAACATAAAATGGGCCATTATCAATGAGGATGAATGCACCAAAGCTGATATCTACAAAGCATTAGTAAATCAGCTTGAATTTATTGAACTAGCTATGCACCCCACGGGGATCATTTTTAGCTTCAACTCTAAACATGCATAATTATTTGGCATTCTAAAATCTTTATTTACAAAGCAAATCAGAAAGACACAAATTAGATTTACAAGCTTCTCTTGGTTCTCACCAGCCTGTGGGACTGCCAAGGGGAATTTGATCAAACCTATCAAGGAAGTGCCCAAAAGAGACATATAACATCAGCATGGAGGATGTCCTAAACCTGGTTTCTTAAGGGTAAAAATGATTAGGAGGAGTTCCAGTGGGCACAGGTGATAGATGATGTGGGAAAACATGATTATAGAACTTTTTGGAATACCATTGTGGTTGGCAATGCCCGTGGAAACCTCAACCCAGAAGTGTTTGCCCCAGTAGATCACTGGGTCCAATACTTTAAAACTTTATACAGCAAGAGGGAAAATGCTTGTTCAGCCTCAAACATGGGTTCTCCTACATTGTCCTCTTTCTTGACCCCATGCATCTCATCCCTATTGAGGATCATTCATTAGTATTTACTACGGGTGAAATGAAAACTGCCCTCCGTCACATGAAAAAGGATCAAGCACCCAGTCCTGACAGCATTCCCATGGACTTCTTCCACCCAGACCCTGACATCTGGGTCCCCTACCTGAACATGTTCACCAACACTATCTCAAATGTGGAGGAAATTCTGGAGTCATGGCAAGATTTAATATTTTTGCCCATCCATAAAAAGGGGCCCAAAGATACTCCTACAAACTATAGGCCTATTAGATAGCACCCAGAATACCTTCTGTTGTCAAGTTTTAATTTATATATAGAAGTGGATGGATGATCATAAGGCATTATCACACTTCCAAGTGGGGTTTCAAGAGAACACAGGGACAGCAGGTCTAATATTCCACTTCCTAACTATTTGTTGGAAGTACACTATTATTAAGAAAGAGCATCTATATGTCGCCTTTATGGACATGGGGGCTGAATTTTATCTAGTACTGGGTCATACACTTTGGGAGGTGCTGGGTCAGGTGGGGTTGTCCTATTATCTTCTGCATCTCTGAGTTAGACTACATACTGATACGTATGCCCAGGTGAGGTGGAACGGTTTGGGTGACCTATCCCCCTGGATGCCTACTGAGCAGGGAGTATGGCAAGGATGTGTGCTGGCCCCACCCTCTTTTCTTTGTTTATGAATGGAGTGGTGGAAGACCTGGTCTTTTGCGACCATAGTGCCCCAAAGAAAGCTGGTGCATGTGTCGCTGTAGTGCTCTTCATGGATGACACCCTGTTACTCTCACTTACCCCAATGGTTGGGCAACACCTGCTTCACCATTATGCAGAATTTAGTAAATGTAGAGGCATTGAGGTCAATGCAGAGAAATCTAAACTGATGACATTAAACCCTCATTGTTAACTTAGAAATACATTGATTGTAGATGGATCCCCTGTTTACCAAGTAAAGAGCTTTGATTACCTAGGAGTTAGGTTCTCGGAGAAATGTACTTGGGATTTACTGCTACAAATAAGTAACTCCATATTGACCCATAGGTCCATGGCAATCGTTACGAAAAACAGAACAACACTCAATAGAGCAGTTTCTCCATCTGTTGAGGTGTATAGATTAGTGGCTATGAGTGGAGCTCTATATGAGGCACAAATATGGGGCTCAGGTGATACCTCTAGGCTTAAAATAATAGGAAATAAGTTCATAAGGTCACTAGGGAATGTCCTAGACGGCACTCCCCTAATACTATTAAGGTGCGATTTATACCTTAATAGGTTTGTTCATGTTGTCCGCCTCGAAATTCTGTCCTATTGGGCCAGGATTTAGACAATTAAAGCGCTGGCCCCTTATAAAGCTGCCTTGGAGGAGTTAAGTCTATTAGATAAGACTTGCATTACATCTTGACTAACAGTCGTGAGATCTTTATGTAAACAACTAAACTTGGTGAGGATGTGGCAAGATCCTATTATCATGGACAGACACTCAGCCAAATGGATAAAGGGAGTCTTTTGGAAATCTATCCTTCAAAGAACTTGGCGCGAAACGAGGTCTGAAGGATTGGTGGACACATTTCTGAGTCATAAATGCTCTCCACAATTCAAACCATTCCATGATAGGATTATTCCAGCAGAGGAAAGGCCCTTTATATTCACTTCCAAATTGGCACATTGCCACTAAGGTGTTTCACTGTAAAGTGGAAAGCACAAGGGGTAGGACTAGAGGGCTGTCCTTGTTTTCCTAACACTGTTGAAACTGATGTACACTTTTCATTGTTTTGCCAAAGATATAACGTCCCAAGTGCAAGATGGATCCTTCTTCTTTGTCGCAACTTGGGAGTTAAACAATGTGTGGTAGCTCTACGTTTACTAAAAACTGACCCTTAATGAAGAAATCGTATTTGCCCTATCAAAATACCTAAAGTGGGCCTGGTCTCTTGGTGCAGCTGCACAGAAGGTTGGGACCTGAGGTGAAACAACAAATTAAAAAATGCTCCGGAGCCATTGTTTGCAGTTGAATAGTAACCTTTCAAAAGAGAAAATGTTTCATGGTTAATGAATTAAGAAATTGTTCATGTTTGGCATTATGCACTTTAGATTGTCTGGCCACATCCTAACCCAAAGGATTTTTAATTGTTATCTTTTAATATCTGTGATTTTACACCTCGAGTTCGTATTTGTGTATTTTTTGCTACTATTTTAGAGATACTGCATTTGCTTTTTTTTCTATTTTTGTGTGATGATTGATGACGATGGGCACGATTCACAGAACTAACTTAAGACAAAATCCTGAACTTTCTACTTTTGGTATTCACAGAATGCACTTACTACTTTTGCTATTCACAGAATGGATTTACGACTACTAACTTTACGTCCGCACTCGGGCCGGAGATTCTGGCCCGGAGGTGGGACTTCGGGCCCGGTGATGCGATTTCCGGCCCGGAGGTGGGGATTCTGGCCCAGAGGTGGGGATTCTGGCCGGTGGCGGAGATTTAGCCATGGCCGGGAACCCCCACCTCCGGGCCGGAAGACCCACCTCCGGGCCAGAATCTCTACCTCCGGGTCAGAATCTCCGGCCTGAGTGTGGACGTAAAGTTAGTAGTCGTAAATCCATTCTGTGAATACCAAAAGTAGTAAGTTTAGGATTTTGTCTTAAGTTAGTTCTGTGAATCGGACCCGATGTATTTACTCTTATGGTCATATGTGGCCGAATTAAGGTAAAGGATGATGATGATGATGAGGATGATGATGCTGATAGCTGTGATTGTATTTTGCAGATCAATACTTTTCCAATGTATCCTCCTTTTATCAATGGAAACACTGAAGCTGGAAGAATTAACTATCTGAATTGGCACTGGTTGTTTTTTTTTATAGATGGAGAATACTGATGATAATTTTAGTGCATTGTAATAATCACTCCTGACGCGTGCTACTCAGTTTCCATATCAATTATCAAATGCCAATGTTCCTGTTATACAGGGAGATAGTCCATGTGTTTGTACAGCCACATGAGCGATATGTAGATTTGGAGGGAGTATGTGGAGCTGCAGTAAAACTTGAAAAGCCATAACACACACAATGTACGGCGATACTTTTTACTGTAATTTTTTCAAAATATTCCCTGTTTTCCATGAATGTCACCTATTGCTCGCTTGGCAAGCATCTCCTCACTTTGCATATAAATGCATTTTTGTCCGCTTGAGACAGTTTTTCACTAATATTTATAAAAATATCTTGACTCGTCTTGACTCACAGCTAGTTTTGAACTGCATGGCCTTTTGTTTTGGTCGAACAAAATATTGAACTTTAAATACATCATCACAATTCATGACAGCCCATCACTGTGAAACACCTAGCAGGCTTTTCTTGCTTGTTCAATATTAACATGTAAAGATGGGAACCATAATAAGTCTAGTTTCTACGTGCTGTACTCAGCAGACCTTAAATATGGCAAGGTGACTCATTTGTTGCTGCTTAATGTATTCAAATGTATTCATCGTCTTTGCATTTCGTGTAGCCGGTCTATGTTGCAGGGTTTAGAACTTGTTTGCAAACGAAAAACAGTAAAAATCAACATAATGTGGCAAAGGAACCCATTAGTCATGTTTTAGTCAAATAGGGATTTATTACTCAGGCATAATTCTTCCTTGTATGCCAGCTGTTCGTGAAAACTAAGAGATGTATTACTTAGAAATAACAGAAACAAGAATTAATTTCCACTTCACTTTGATACATTGACTTTCTTCAAGAATACTTAGCAAAAGTGCCCTTTATCATAATAGATATTTGTGGATTCGCAGATTTATAGGTCTAGCTGCAGCATCTGGCAAACGTCTCTGTCTGGGATATGATTGCAGAGGTGCACAATTTAAAAAATGTAGAGTGAATTTTCCAAATAAGACGCGAACACGCAATGTCAGTAGATAAACCGGGCTGTAGTGCAGTCAGTCAAAACAAACTCTGGTAAAGGCAATAGGCCTCCTTGATTTTAAGCCTGGGCAAAGCACTGCGCTACGCTCGCGAAGTTTGCGAAGTTTGCGCTACTTCGCGAATTGTACGTAGCACAGTGCAAACATGCGTAGTGTAGCGTGTCGTAGCGTAGTGCAGCGGTCATTTTTTGCTTGCTCGCGGTCCTCAACGTCAACGAGCAAGCAAAATGACATCCCGGCGAGACTTTTTCCTTGTTCACGATCAGCAACATCAAGTTGCCGATCGCCAGCATGGAAAATAAACCTCCCGGCGAGCTTCTCAACGCGGGGAGGTCAGGTTTCTCATTGTGAGTAGTCGCGTATGCTCGCGATGAGAAACTACCAGTCTGCGTTGAAAAAGCTGCCACTCGAGTAGAAATCTACTTGTGCGGCAGAAAACGACCACTTGCACTGTGCAAGATGTAGTGTGCACTGATTGCACAGTGTGGACAAGCATCCGGCACTGTGCAATCAGTGCGAACAGCATCTTGCACAGTGCACTACGCTGTTTGCGAAGCTACGCATTGCTCACGTAGTGCGAAGTGCACTTCACGTTGCTAGGCGTAGCGCTACTTCGCAAACTATGCCCAGGGTTACTTGATACCGGACCAATGCCGACCTGTTGGGTTTGCCAATGCTTGTTTGTATTGTTAATGAAGGCATGCCACATTTACATGAATGTACGCATCCAGTGGCCATCTTGGAATGCTATCCATTCCATGATGCCCACTGCATGATCACGTGTGTCCACCCATCACGATGCATTCACATGCATGCGCCTTGGTACACCGGCAACCGTTTGGCAATTATTTCTACTTTTTCGATGCATATCTGAGGGATTACTACAAAATATTGTATAGACTGTTAAAACAATAATTGCATCCTTTATTAGTATAGTTTACTGCCCTGCAAGTATAATGGAATTTCTATAAATCCATGTTTTGTTTTTTAAATATAAGTTCATCTATTGGCTCAAATATTCACTGTTGATTTTTGTGTTATTTTTATAAGAGGTAAACTGTATACTATAAATCTATTTACATTCATAGAGCTAGCAAAGTTTGTACCTCTGCTCATTCACATTAAAGTGAATGGTACAATGGAATCGTAACATATCTCCTTCAGGGCAAGGGGTATTATCATTGCACATTGTCTGTACAATGTAGCTCTTTTAGGGCTTCTTCCGTGATTTGTAGCATTAATGAAAGGCGACCTTAGTGTTCGACTTTAGTAGACAAGGTCTATACAAAGTTAATAAATGAATGAAGCGATGGATCTGGGAAAGTCCAATCGAGCCCAGGCCTTTTCCTGAGGACATCAGGCCCTTGGGTCAGGATATCCATGGGTCAAACACTGCACCTACCCTGGATGGAGATGCTCATATGACCAGGAATTCACCTTACTAATAATTTGGTCAACCTAGGACTCATGCAAGCAGGTTAGGGAGAGACAAGGTTCATCTTACTCATTTTAGGACTATTAGAGAATTCATCGCAAGAGGTAGTGATAGACGTCTCAGGGAGGAGAGGAACTGATGCGGTTACCGATTATATCTGTATTAGAATGCAAGAGCCAGGACTGGAAGGATGCTTAGGCTATAATGATTCAAATTCCACACCAATGCATACAAGACCCTTCACAACACCGGATCTGCATACCTGAACAGCTGCCTCTCCTTCCAAACACCCAAAAGACACCTCCAATCAGCCCAGCTCTCACTGGTCACTGTCCCACGTATCAGCAGGACTAGAACGGGAGGAAAGTCCTTCTCCTACTTTGTAGCCAAAGCCTGGAACATCCTCAACCTCTGGCAATCTCCCACATTGCCCCAGTTCAGGAAGGACCTCCATACCTGGCTCTTCGGGTGACCCAAGCACTCAACGGAGCCGCACCCTCTTTGCCCCAGCACCTTGAGACCCTCACAAGTGAGTAGTTGCACCTTACCAACCATGATTGATTGATTGATAATGAATGAATGAATGAATTAATGAAAAATGTATTAAGCGCGAATAACTACCCAGAGGTATCTAACCGCTACATTACCCAGAGAGTAGATGACCCAGAACTTCCTAATCCTGTACTAATATCTACGTTTATAGGCAGGGCAAGCAACGGAGCTAATTTCAGCTCCAGGGAGAGGGGTTCCAGTGTAGAGCGGTAGGCCTGAAGAAACTTTTCCCACCTTGAAAGGTGGAACCACCAGATCTTTTTGCAAAGCCTCAGGACAGAGTCGTACACGTTAGGAAAGAAGGCCAAAAATATGCTCTATTTGTTCCTATTTATACTGATTAGGGTAAACCCGTACAATAAGCACAATCTATCTTTATGCTTCTTCTTGATATGTGAAAAGAACGTGGATATCCTGTATGCCCCAGTCTGGGGAAGCAGAGGCTCCTTTCTGACCCTCCCAAGCAGGAAACCATCCTAAGTGAGGAATTCCAAGGCTGCCGCAAAGCTGGGCTACTGCCCAGTGGCAGAGATTTTGGCACCTGGTAACATGAACAGCACCTTATCCTGCAAGATACTCTCAGCACCACTAAGTCATTGTAACCAAGACCCAAGATGATGGAGGGTGTATAAAAGTGTCACAGTCCAGTTATTTTAGGATGGAGAAATAGTTTCCTCTTGATTTGTACGGGTTTCTGCCTTGTTAACACAGGACCTGATAAAAGAAAAGGTCATCAGAGCAAGAGAG
The DNA here is from genome assembly GCF_964204655.1 of Triturus cristatus. Classification (NCBI taxonomy): domain Eukaryota; kingdom Metazoa; phylum Chordata; class Amphibia; order Caudata; family Salamandridae; genus Triturus; species Triturus cristatus. Next base: position 80,428,610 of record NC_140588.1, read on the forward strand.
AGGGGTCCTCACATGGGGTTAAAGCAGAGCCTCTTTGAGCCCTAATGAGTGATAATCAATAGCGGGGTCTGCAAGAACGCCTCAGATGAGAAGACCAGTGTACTCTCGCTAGATAACGCTATTCAGCGAGAGGCACTGTTGAAGGGCTACTTGTCCTTACATTGCAATTGGCAAACAATTGATTAATATTCAGACATTGCATCAGAAAAGGCTATATTCCTTAAAACTCTCCCTCAATACTGTCCCCATCTGCTTGAACTCACCTTAATGACAGCTCCTCTTGGGGAGGGTGTGGTCTCCCATATTGCCTGCCATCCTGTAACACAGCCCCTGATCTTGGCTCCTGGCTACAACTGGAAAGGGCTTGTTAAAGTGAGAGAGCCACCCCCAAAGTGTCCTTTCCTGTCATAACCCAACTGAAGGATGATTCCTCTCCACAGAGGACTACATGAAGAGGGTAGGCTGCCCCTTAAAAACCCCTTTCTGCCACTTAAATACCCCTTTCTGCCACTGACCACCAACCTACCTGATGGAGAGTTCCTAACATGAGGGCAAATCCCTGGAGAGGCTGGGGAGTCCCCTGGATACCTCTTCCTGCCCCAGCTCACCTGAGTGACTATTTACCTTGAGAGGCAGCCCCAGAATGAGGTGATGTGGTGCTCGTCGGGACTCAGGCTCCTGCAGGAAGAGCAGTCATTGCACTGGGGCAAGAAACATGTCCCTGGGATTCTTAAGGGCCTCTGGCAGAAACACAGTGGCGATAGCAGCCCAGGACCGAGAAATCTAAGGGCAATCAGGACACATGGGCATGTTAACAGCCAGGTTGCAATCTGTCCCACCTGGAGGCTCAAGAGGAGGGGTCAGTGGCTGTAATCTTTCATAAACTCCAGCCTGGCATTGAGTAGCCACTGTGCATGGCAAATTGCTGCCACACAGTCCCAACGGATGTATGTCGATACTTCGTATACCATTACTTCGCATGATTTTAGTGCGACGTTTTTACTTAGCAGAAACTATTACTTCGCAAGTTTTAACTGCGCATGCATTTATGACGCAAAAGGTTATAAATGTAGTATGGTTTATGCTAATTTAAAACATCGCACTAAAATCATGCTTACACTACACTACCTTACACTACCTAAACACTACTACACTACCCTAAACCCTAATACACTACCCCCTACACGACCTTCCCCCTGCCTTGACCCTATACTCTAACACTACACTTCACGACCCCCCCGACACTACCCTAAACCCTAAAACACTACCCTACACTACACAAACACCACACCACTACCCTAAACCCTACAACACTACCCCCTGCACGACCCTCACCCTTCCCCCAGTCCGCTCCCTACACTACAACACTACCCTGCACGACACCTCAACACTACCCTAAACCCTAAAACACTACCCTATACGACACAAACACCAAAACCCTACCTTAAACCCTGAAACACTACCCTCTGCACAAACCTCCCCCGAACCCCAGACCTGTCCCTACACCCTAACACTATCCTGCAAGACACCCCGACACTACCCTGAACCCTAAAACACTACCCTACACTACACAAGCACTACAACACTACCCTAAACCCTAAAACACTACTCCCTGCACATCCCTCCCACGACCCCAGTCCAGTTCCTACTCCAAAACACTACCCTTCACTACCCGACACTACTCTACACCCAAATACACTACTCTACACTACACCTACACAACCGTACACACAGCCCCACTTACCTCTCTCTCCTTGTGGATCACCTTCCACTGCTCCAGCTTCCTGCGTCTTCAGAGTCGTACTGCGTTATTAGGAAACGGAAGTGCATCCAAATCAAAAGAATGATGTGGCTAGCCAGCAAAATAACGGTCATGGGCAGTAAAACCATGCAAAGTAATGGTTTCTGCGTACTAAAGATGCAAACTAATGGCAATCCGAAGTAGTGGCCACGTAGAAAAGGTCACCCACCAGTCCCAACAACTCTTTCCTGACCATCTCTACACATGCAGTGAGGGATTTAAGGAGCTCTAGATCTGTCTAAAGGCCTGATTATGAGTTTGGTAGTGTGGAAGCGGGGCAGCACGCCAACACCTAGCTCCCGCACTGCCAAACTCAACCACCAGCTGCCTACCAGATTAGGAGTTTTCCTCTGGTCTGGCAGGCAGTCTTTTGGCGTTCCCACGGGAGTGCTTTTGAAAAAGGCACTACAATAGGAATGACAAAGCCCTTTACTGCATGGCATGGACTGTTAAGTCCAATGCTGTACAGGAAAGGGGGTGCACACACACAGGAGGGCACACCATGTGCCTCTCTGCATACACCTAAGGGCCCAGAGGCAAAAGGGGGGCTACATATTTCCTCACTGCCAGAATTTCATGGTTTGAACACCGCCATGAAATCCTGGCTGTGAGGTAAAGTCATAATATGCTTGGCGGGCTGCAGCGTCCCTGCCAATCATATTAGAGCCTCACAGCGCCGTGCCACCACCAGGGATTGCAGATCCGTGGTGGTGGTGGTGGTGCCATGGAGGTCTCTGTAGTCGGACCAATGGTGTTGCGTGTCCCCGACCGCCACACCATGGACTGCCGAGCTTGTAATCAGGCCCTAAATATTTTGGACTTGAGATGCAACACACTTTGCAAGACTCTACTGGCAAAGATTTTTTCCTTTTAGTCATGGGTACAGAAAAGTGTGTGGCCAAACAACACCAGCAATGTGCACCACAGTCTCAAAATGTTCTCCTGATGAAGGGCTTCAGAGCAGTTTGGACTTGGCGTGTCTAACCCCAGTATACAAGTTTGGGGAGAACAGTTCAAGGAAGATAAGCTTTTCTTTTCCTCTTTCCCATTAATTCCTAAATGTTTCCTTCATGGAATACAGTAACAAATCAGTGTTTTTTAGATATCCCTATCTAAGGAGTGATATCTGAGCTTTTACTGTACCAAAAGTAATCTTATTTCCTCCCAAAACCTAAAGGTCAGAGTGGTGCGTTTTTCAACTATCTCTCTGTTATTTAATTGTTTACTTAACTATCAGAGGCTATCAGCTCCAAGGCAAATAAGCATCTTTGGTGTCCATTCACAACCTGCACTTTGTAATATGTTTAGTAGTAATACAGTAGTACCAATCAGTACAAACACATACAATTAACACAACTATTTATGGAGATCTCTGCCTCTATGTGAATATCTTCCCTCGTGTAAATCAATGATTTAGTAGTAAATGTGTGAGGGATGGTGGGAGGTCTATAAAATGGGGAATACTTACACATTAAAGGGGTTGGGTATGAAAGGGTAAGGAAGGGTTTTGGGAGGCACATGCAAAATCAAAACACCCACTCAGAAATGCGTATGCCCATTGCTATTCACAAACTAAACTTCTAAAGTTACCACAATCAAAAATTCCTAAAGTAGCACCCTATAGGAAATAAGGTTTTAATAAATCAAAATATTTCAAGTTTCAAAATAAATATGTATAGTTTGTTTTATTATATACTGGGGCAACTAGCAACAACAATAAGTGTAGCCAGTTCCCCAGTATGTCAGAATGGGTACAGGCTAGGCAATCTGTGGGACCAAGTGTCCTTAGGTCTACCCCCGCAGACCTCAACAGTATGGCAAGATGTGGGTGACCCAGATAGCAACAGGACACTGAAAAAAACCTAAACATTGTACAAGCAATATAAAATGAGCAGCCAGAGATGCTCATTAATTATTTACTGTTGCTGGCAAGGAGCGCCCCATAATGCTTTTTGTGGGCTAAATTTCATATGTGTTCCTGATTTGTGGTGCCCTAATCTGGGCGGGGGCACCATCAACATTTTACAAAAATGTTGCTGGGCTGCAGCAGCCCCCCAGAAATCATTTAATAAAAGTTACCCTATTTTTCCTACGGTGTATACAGTGTGACCCCAAAAAATGTTTATGGTGTTCGTAAACATTCCCATAGCTTGTGCTTTTTTTCTAAAGCTAAGAATTGCAGGAAGCATTTGTGTTTAGATTTATGGCTGCATTACGTGGTGAACGTAAAAGAAAAATTCTGGAATGTGTTTAATATTGTTGATAAAGTTAATAGGCTTGCCTTCAAATATTGATGCAGTGATCGCTTGACAAAATCCATAGGCTTGTCTTGTATAGTAATATAGTGACCCCTTGACAATACCAATAGTCTTGCCTTATTTATTAATGGGGTCACCTCTTAACAAAACTTTTAGGCTTGCCTTCATATAATGATATGGTGAACCATTGAGAAACCCAAAATGCTTGCCTTGCATATTGATGCCGTCAGTGCATGACGTGGCCACCGCTTGACAAATTCAAAAGGCTTGTCATCCTATAATGATGTGATGACATTATAGTTAAACTTTGTAATAATATAAGAACAAGGATTTTAAATCATAAAAACACTGAAATTCAAGACTTATAGTTTACCAGTTTACTGAGCTAACTATAACTTGCACCCAAGTCATACACTGCTTATGACCTCACATATTACATCACTCATGGCATGTTAAATTATATCATTGATGACATCATTTATGGCATCTCAATTGACATTATTGATGACATTACAGATCACATCATATAATCATTCTGACAGGGTTTTGGCCTTAAAATAATCCAGCACACTACATAGGTGTCCAATTTTCTATTCACTTTAATGGGATTAACCACTTAAATGCTTCACATCACCTGCAATTTTAAGTCAAGCGGTCAGCGCCTGGCTATCCCCCGGGTGACAAGCATCACTCTAGAAATTGACTGATTGATTGATTAGTTGACAGGTATACATGTGCCACTATAAAGACACTTGCAGGCAGTCCACATGGACTATATTACATAGTTTAGTAAGATATATATAACACATTCCTGAGAAGGGCATGGTTATATACAGCCTTGCAGCCACGATTACAACCCAAGTGGGAAATAAACCCACCTGTACATTCTACATTATTAAGCAATCTCCAATGCCTCAAAATCATCAGCGAAGTTTTGGAAATTAATATCCACACTTTGTACATATCATCATGTCAAACAATTTGTCTATATCAGTGTCTTATAACTGTTTAATATGGGCAAATGAAACATTTTTTGTAAAAGCAGAAACATTTTGCAAATTATATGGCAAATTCAGTTAATCCATAATTATGTTGTAAACATCGAAGCCATAGAACCACATCAATCCTCTGACACTCACAATAGTTAATTGTATTATTTACAATTTATTTATGATAGGTAAACCTAAATATTCCAATAGAAATCATTGCCCATTGTCAGCTCTAACGTTATATTTATAGGTTAATGTAAAAATTACTACTTGTTTAAAAAGAAATATTTGAAAATGTAAGAGCAAACTTCATTTAAAATTAGAACTCAATTCAATATTTATACATTTGATAAAATCACCAAGGGCTCGGTTTCAATTCCGACCGCCTAATAACAATGTAAGCGGTCGGAATTGAAACCGGCCGGTCGTTCTGGCTGGATTCCGACATGCTAAAGGAGCCCGTCGGCCAGTAGGAGGCCCCAATGTAATCCCTGAGAATGGTGTTTCTGCCGTCGGGATTAGGAAGTCGGTTTCTTTCAGGCTTTCCATGTCTGGCTTTCTGACATGGAAAGCCTGTCAGAAAGCGACTTTAGGGCACCTAGCAGGGCCTCCATTTCTCCATGGCCTCCTGTTGGGGGCCGAGAGGGCACCCATGGTGACCCCCTGGTAATCCCTACACTGTTTGGCAGCCACCTTGAGATACCTGTCACATGGTTCAAGGATTAATAGAATCTCCCATTTTTACCTGGAAGCTTGCGCTACGGCCGGTTTACGGCCACAGCACAAGCTCCCACAGAGAAATGGGAGCATACGACCACACGATGTGTGGTTGCATTGTAATGATGGTGTCAGGACCGCTGAACGGAGGTCGGTCGGTCCCAAGACCACCATGATGTCGGGCAGAAACTAGTCAGCCCGACATCGTAATCAGACCCTTAATGTTTAACATAAGTTAATACTTACTAAACAAATACAAAAATGTCACAGTGGACAGATTTTTTTAAATTAGACTTTGACAAATGGCATTTACAAATTAAATAAATGTATTTGATGTAATTAATTATGTAATTTATTTAATGTGATAAAATGTTTGCATCTCAGTCTTAATCCCAGAACCATTTGTGCCTTTGCCCACTATCTTGCCTTGTGCTTAGTTCCTGTTACCCTATCCCTCATGGCTTTAGCTTCCTGTCTATTTGTGTTGTGGCTTTGGATTCCCATACCTAAACTGTCTTGTGCCTTATTCCACTATCACTCTTGTCCCTCTGTTCACTTTCTGTTGTGTCTTGATCACCTATCCATTTTGTGTCTTGCTCCTCTAATCCTTCAGTGCCTCATTCCTGTTGCATGTCCCATGACTCAGTCCCGCAAACGTCATGTCACACAATCCTTTGTTTGCTTTGTTTCTTTTCTCTACCCTTTAATCTCTCATCCTTCTTGTGCCACATTTTAACTCCAATGTCATCGACCTTTAATGCTCTGCAGATCAATTCCTCATGTGTATTATCTCTCCCACCCCCACAATAGAATGGCAGCGTGCAATGAACATCTTCTTTTGCATTAAGTCTATCCACCACCCTTACAAATCCAATGTTACTTAACAGGAATATTAGAAGTAGAATGTTGAGGGACATATCACAACAAATCTATATTATGTTCCCCTCCATCCTGATGTCAATTTTCTTGTTGAGGTTAATTGGGGATTACAATAGTAGCTGGAAGGGTTTCTGAAACCCCTCCATGTCCCCTTACACCCCATGTGGCCCCACTGCATAATCCTGTGATGTGGAAGTGATATCAGAGCAGGCAATGCTATGGATATTCTGAGCTGCTTCTCTATGAGGAAGGAGTCATATAATATACATATATGAATATAGCAATCAACTTAGATGAATACTACACAACATTTACACATAAGACATCATATACAAAGGGCCTAATTCAGAAAAAAAACATACAGCTGGAGACTTACATCCCTTACAAACAAACAGTTACATTATTTTCAATTCTCAAACAATTCCAGAAATACACCTGGAAAGCTGCATGAGGGACAAGTTTACATATGTACTACTAGGAATTTAATTGCACCACTTCCACTTTTCAAATGCTTTACCACCCCCTTTATGAAAGTTGGAAAAAGATTGAATTATATGTAACAGCAATTGCGTTTGCAAAGCTTTGATACATTGCAGATGCACATTATACCAGTGGCAGCTCCTCTGCTCAGGCGGAATGTGTCGCCTCACTTCTTTCACGTAGGAAAAGAAAGGAACAAATAAAATGATAATAACTTAATATTATTATAATTTTATTTTTTCCTCCTGCTGTGGCAGCTTGCGTGAGGGGGTGGATTAGGGCTGAAGAGCAGGGGAGGAGGGTACAACCCTCCTAAGTGCACAATGACTGTTTGGTCAGCCCTCTTGGGCTGCCCAAAACAGTCATGCGCACTTTCAGTGTTCACCATGCAGGCCTCGTTACAGCGCTGCATGGAGAATAGGCCAACCCCTACAGCCCCTGGCTGAGCACCGTATCATAGCGCTCAGACCAATCACAATGCTGCATTGCAGCGTTATGATTGGTTAGAGGAGGGAGCCTGCTTCCTGTTCCTGGAAGACGAGAGCAGGAGCAGAGACACGCGGGACCCAGCGGGAAGGTAAGTGTTGTGGCCCTTACACCCCTTATACCCCCTGACTACCCCCCCACCCGCCTCACCCCCCACAATCCATCCTGGCCACGTCTGCATGATAATCTCCCTTTCATGATTCCTCATGGGTTGAAAAGGGCACTTTATGAGTGAGAAAGATATTTCCAATGGAAAATGCGCATTTTGTGCACTTTAACCTTACATTTTGTGGCTGAAAAACTTGTGACGTTGCGAATCACAGGGTATTTGACTACAAAAATGCTTTGTAAATTAGTAAGCATAAAAAAACAGACTTGCTCAGTAGAGACTAACTGTAATATTAGGCATTTTTGTACCAACATTTAGACCTAGCAATTGCATTCTTTAGAAGAACAAAATTAGAATCGTTGCTTATTAGGTGCTGATATTACAACTGATTATGCTATAATGACGGATTTCACATCTCGCTTCTTTTTACATACTCTTATTGAGGTGGTGCAGTGGACATGCAATTCAAAATGAAAAGCAAAAGCTAATAATAACAGTGGTAGATCACATCTCCAGGCCTACGTGCCTGCCCTGCTGTGTTGTTTGTGCAGTGAGCTCTTCAAGTGCATGCAGTACTTCTCTGCACAATCTGCTTTTAGCTGTGGATTTATGGATAATTTTCTAACACATTAGGTGGTTTCTCATTACCGTAATCAAAAATGCTAGACAATACCACGGCTTCTTCTCTCCCCATCGCCCGTTATCATTTTTACATAATAGCTGAAAAATTATGGCTTTGAGACTGAACAATACATCTACTTTTTATAAATGAACAGGCATGCAGTGGTCCTTGAGAAACGGCTAAGGTATTACATTGGAAGATTAATGTTGTCCTTACATTGCATATATTATTTAAGAAAAAAAGAGAAACCGATTGCGTGTATACATCTGTGGTTTCTCCACACATACACAGAGTACATGACAAAAAGAGGTTGTAGGGTATAGTGCATTGGTAAATAAAGGATGCATGAAGTCCTACAATCAATTTTTGTAGTACAAAATGTTACTGAAGGTCTTTGTAGATCTGAAGAATATTTTTAGCATATGGGGATATCTATGGGCACAATGTAACAATTAGGGTCTGATTTAAAGAAGGATGTTAATGGAGGATCGCGAAAAAAAGACACACCCTCATCCGCCCGCGCAGCAGATCAGCTGTCTGCCTAATAGCTCTGCAGAAACTCCTTCCTCACCGCTATCAGTTTTGCCATGCGTCAGTTTACTCATCATGTTTGGTTGAGTTACAACTGAAAAAGTGTGACTTGAAAAAAGGTGCAGACTTTTACTAGAGGGCAAATATTGCGTCCCTGCGATGGTGGGAATCCTTAAAGCATGATATGGAGACATGATATAGTGTCCATGAAAATGTGCCTCCATTTTCATTGTCCACCGTTGTTGGCATTGGTGGGATTTCCATTAAAGGTTTCTTTATCAAGTTACTCCTCCTTGGGCAGAGACAGCCATATTGGTACCACAGCCTCTGATACTATGGTATCCTTAGATCTAGTGGATTTTCCAAACATATGGGACTTAGAGTTTTGGTAGTTGGAAACTTTGCCAGCAAAACTGATATTCAGCTTAGACAGGTTTTCATACAGTGCAGGAAACAAATGAAGTTTCAGATCACCATGCTCAGAGACTGGCATATTCTTTAGTCTGAAGTTATCAAGGCAACTCCTTCAACTATTACTACAGTATACTCCTTCAACTATTCTACTTGATCTAAGTTTAGAAGTATATTTGAGAAGAGTGATGCCAGAGACCAGACACCTGTAAGTTGTTACATAAATGCAGCACAGAAAAAATAGCTGTCTTTAGCAGGTTAGATTTAGCCTCACAAAGCTCAAGCGCTTGCCACTCCCACTTTTCACCTGACCAGCTGGATTTTGAGACAGATCATTAAGCCTGATCTAGGTTCGGTATTGCTAAACATTGAGACAACTGCTACCGACGGCCAGAGACGTCCTTTTTTAGTTGAGTGGGAGTGATGTTTGCTCGCTTCTTCTATCTTGATGTTGTAGTTTTTTTTTAGGCATGGTTGGCAAGGCTAGCTAGAGTCTACGTGACTGGCGGACTAAGCTTGTGATACAGCTTTGTGTGTGGCACCCATGACTAAAAGTAAACAGCAAGTGACAGTTTCATTTACTGTGTGCCACGGAGTTCTATCTGGGTATTTCATGCTGAAAGGAGTTGCTGCACCTCTCATGGCGTTTGGGGAGCTAAGAATGCTAAAATGTATTCTGGGAAAGTGTTATCTGTCTTTTCCCAGTGCTAAACTCTTTGAGTGCAGGGAAGTAGTGCAGAGCATTTAAGAAAATGCATAACCATTTTGAGATAGACCGAAAACCAACCTTTTCGTTGTTTATTTTGTATCCACAAAAAATCCAGCTTTCTCCTTTGTGACCCCCATCCACATGTTTGATGATTGGTACCTACTTTAAACCTATCCCACACAACACACTTCTACCCATGAAACAAGTGAGGAATCCAACGTGAATGGTGACAATATCAAATACAGCTACTATAAAAAAAAAAAGAAAAACCAGTTGGGAAAATGGCTCATCTAACTAGAAAATGCAAAGGGGGGTGTGCTCCAAAATATTTTTGACCAGACATAATTATATTCTTCCTAGTAAGTTAAGGCAGTGTTTGGTGACAAATACCTTTTGTCACCACAGTAAGAAAGAAAGTTTCTGGAAGTAGTATTTTAAGGCAGGAAGTTTTGTGCATTTTTATGTGGTGGTGATGTGATTTGTTGTGCTTGTGCTGCTTTGTTATTGTGCTGTATTATTGCACTGTGACTTTGTTGTGTTATAAAGTGATTGCTGTGTTGTGTTTGGACTGTTTTGTAGTTGTTTTGACTGCTTCATTGTGTTGTTCCACGCTTTGGGCCAGTTGTCAAATTTAGTTTTTTTTTTTTTTTTTAAATAGGAGTTCCAATAAAAAGTTATTAAATAGTTTTGTATGATAACCTAATTTTTTACATCATGGTCATCAGTGCGTTTACAATTTAGATAATAGACTACTATGGCAAAGAAGAAAAAGATAGAATTAATGTTAACAGTACACGATTGTTAAAGGAGAATAATGTTTTTGGGATTTTTTAAATGAACAAGCTAAACAGTGGAGAGAAGAGGAGGAAGTCTGAAGATTGTTGCTTCTACTTTTCTGTTTTTGAGGGCTAATTGTTTTTATTTAAGACGTGATTTTTATTTGTAAGGAAGTCGAGATGTAGAATGGAGAAGAACAAAATGAAGACCATAGAATACATAATTTATCAAGACAATGCTCATTGTGTGTTTTGTTCCATTATCTTTTCTTTTTTTTTTATTTACACATTTTCTGGTTTTGGAATGTGGTTCATAGAAATGGATTGATGAATTACCTCTAGCTCTGGTGAATGGATAGCTGAATAATCACCAAGAATTGAAGACAGAAGTCACCAACAGGTATGACTTAATCTTGAAAAAATTTAAAATACATATGAGTTGATGGCAATTGTGTTTTGTTTTTGATTCAAAACAGGAGATTCATACTGCCTATCAATGACTGTGCCTGGCTTATTTTTAGGAAAATGTGTTCCTTATTCAAAATTTCTAAGAAATAATACAGGTTGGGGTGGCTTTTACCAAAAGAAATGTTAAAGGACTTATGGTAACCCTTGATAGCATTGTTTATCTTTGCATCTCCCTCTCAGCAGGTGGAGTAGAAGCTCCACCACTCATTTGAAAAATTTGATTTCCTTCTGAGACCTGACCTGTTAGGATGTCCAAGCCATGCCTCTTGTATTTTCCGACTGGTTCCAATTTCTCTTCACTTTGTAAAAGATAGTCTGATTGTACAATTGCTGTGTTGAATTAACCTTCACCTTTCAGGAGGTACAAAACAGAAGGGGGCAGATTATGATGTCATCAGGAAAGCATTACCACTGAATCGGGTCAGGAATGCTTTCCGAATGAATCGTATTCGAGGAGTCCTAACGACCGATTACGATGTGTCTGGATGATTCGGGACTCAGCTCAGTCGGACTCCCATTGACTTTAATGGGAGCCTGAGTTCAGAACGAGAACACAGGCTCCCATTGAAAAAAGTGGTGATTGGGGAAATCCTTGCACCCAGTGGTGGGCATCCCATTGTGCCTGCCACACTGTGCATGGTTGTAAAGGGTGGTCCCTTAAGTACCCCCACGGGCCCCATCTGGAGGTCTACAGGTGAAGGGGGGCCTGCTATGGGCCCCCAAAGTCTGATTCCCACAGCTGTTTCATCTCGGCCAAACCGAGTCGGAACGGTTGTCGGAATCAGTCATCGTACTCGCTCGTTTGGGAACCATTTCCATTGGGCCGTAGGATTCATCTCCAAACAACTCAGGCCGCCTGAATCTCGTTTGAAACCGATTCGTACAGTCCGGATGGCTTCCTTGCATCTTACTGGGTCATCCGGAAAGGTGATCGATTCGGTCGGGAACATAGGTACCAAATCGGATTTGCAGGATCAGAATCCCGTTCGGAGCCTTTCCTGACGGCATCGTAATTGGCCCCTAAGATGTGAGTTTTCTAAGTTCAAATTGAATTTTAATGCTTGATATATAATCCACAATTAAGGATTTTGTTTTCATTTTGCCTGGGAAAAGAGAAAAAACTTCTTTGAATTTGGATCTTTGCATAAATTTTAATAAGAGTATTAATCCATTTCAAACTCAATTATAATTTTCCTATGACTTGATTTGATTGTTTTAGACTATACCTCTGATAGAAATTCAGAATATGTTGAGGATTGTATTGCTGGAAGTAAACCAAAAAGCAAATTATTGTAGTGTTATTATTGTGAGTAAGAATAGTGTAAATTTGGGTGAATGGATGGCGGGTTGACTTAATGTACCATCCATCATCCAAATTTCTCTATTTACAAGGGAAGCAGTGTTATGGAGGGAAGCAAATACCCACTCTACGGTTTCCTCTTTTGAATTTTACATATTGTGCTTGATGTTGGTTTTCCATACCTTGATTTTGTACAACAAAAGAGAAAAATGAATATTCATGGAAAAAAAAGAAAAACAGGCAATGTTCATGTTAAAATATTTTTTACATTATTTTAATATTTCTGTTTCTTTCTGTTGAGAGAAAGAAAATGTTATTTATTTTTTACACCTTTTTTTTTTAAGTAAAGCACATTTTTTAATTGAATACATAAAAAAGATTTCCCTGGTAGACATTAGAACATTGCTCATTGATTAGAGTTTTTTTAAATTGTATTTGTAGTGATAGTCACTTTGTAGGAGAGATTATAGGTGTTTCTGGAGCTATTTTTTCTATTTAGGATGTAAATGCATTTTTTTATGTAGAGGTGAGTATTTCAACCTAAAGGATTATAAAAAGTATTCATGATTTAATCTTACCATTTTTGAGCTCTATTTCTTTTCCGAAAGATTTCTTTGAAACGCTTTCAAAGATATTTTATATGTACTTCATAGAGAAAGATACATAGATAAATGTGGTTAAAAAATGCCTTAAAATGTTCTTTAAATATATTTACATTTTTGTAAAATATTAGGCTGTGTAATTCAAGCATTCATTTGAATAGTTTTAAAGCTGAAAGATTGTGCTGCTTTGCATTAAAATACATTAATGGTAGGTGTTACATGGGTGGAGCATGGGCATTCCCTTATATCCACCCCTGGAATTTTGTGCAGACCCAGATTTACTGAAATCAATAACCCTGAAATTGCTCCAAATTGGTACGCCACTAAGACAGAGATATAATGGGTACATAAATCTGAATTTCTCCTAGTTGCTTCCTCTTTCTGTGAATGATGCATTCTATCACACATAAAATAAGGAATATGCATCTAAGGATTGTTTTTGTGCAGGAAGTATCCCTTCCTGCATAAACACAATCCTGCCTGTAACACAGGCACCTTTGCACCATGGGGCAAGTGTGCCTGTGTTTTTGCTGGGCATCCTTAAGTGTGACTGCATAGGGAGAGAGTTGAAGAGAGCCATTTACTGATAGGTATTGCACTCTTCAGCTCTCTCCTCTTCGCACAACACAGTGCAGCAACTTTACTTGCTAAACTGTTTTTTGCAAGAACATTTTAAAATTATTTTGATATTCCTGCTTCTTCCTGTTCAGTGAAAGAAAATGTTGTTTATTGTATACACCTGTATTTATTACAAAATAAATCAATGAGCTAAACATTGCTGAAAAAAGAGAACATTAAAAGATAGTTTCCTGTTATGGTTATGCAAGGACAACGCAAAGACTTTAGTAATATTTACAAAGCCACCTATGGAACAATTTGTGCCACGTTGTGTGGCGTTGTAACGAAACGTAGTGCAACACAGTAGCTTGCATTGTATTACATTATATTTTGAGCAGGAGGCATTCCATGGGTGGAGCATTGGCATTTCTAAGCATCCAACCATGGATTTGACGCATTTCCGTTGTTTACAAAGCGTTGTAAACCTGGAATTGCATCATATTTGTACACCTTTCAGAGGGTGGCATAATAAAGAGAAAAATCTTTTTTTCTCCTTGTTATTTCCTCTTTCTATGCGTAATGCATTTTGCATCAGGCATAGAAAGCGGGAAATGCCTTTTAGGACTGCTTTGTGGCAGAAGGTATCCTGTTTAATCAGTATTTTATTTTATACTGTATATATGGCCCTTTTAGTCTTTAACTTCTACCCCAATATGACTTTGTTTGAACCAGCTTCCCTGTATGGACCCTGGCTGGAGTTAGGAATAATAAATCTGCCCTGTTCACCATTCACAAGTGTACACTTGGTTACACAGAATGCATGTGTTTTTACTTCTATTTTAGTTAATCTCCACTGTGAAAAATATATACTTCTTCACAAACTGTATTTGTGGATGTGATTTTTATATATATATTTATATATATATATATATATATATATATATATATATATATATATATATATATATATATATATATATATATATATATATATATATATATATATTACCTACTGGCGGTCGCCAGTAGGTAGTTATAGTTAGGACCACGTTTCCATAGGAAAACCTCAACCTTCTATTTTGAATAACTTTGGCGCCGGTCGATGAATCCTCGCGAATTTCTCAAAATAGGTGGGGCGCTACGCTCCGCTCCTACCCTGAAAGTCTCGGGGGGATCCGTCAAGCGGGGGCTGAGATAAAAGGGGGGTCCCAAAACGCGTTTTTCCCATGCATTTTTCCATAGGACCTTTAGAACGAGCTACAGCCCGAACGGCTGAACAGAATTACTCAAAATTTGGCAGAGAGGTAGTCCCTAGGTCAAGGAAGTGCCTTTTGTAGGTTTGGTGTAAATCTGTTCAGTAGATTCTGAGAAAATAGCCTTTAAATCAATATATATATCTGAGCCCGCTTACGGTACGCTTACCGTACGCTTACGGTAAGCGTACGGCGGCGTGCGCGAGCGCGATTCTGATTGGCTGTTAGATCTTAGTAAACATTCGAATCGGCCGAAACCAGGAAGCGGCGGCCGCCATTTTGTGTATTTCACTCTGAAAAAAAAGAGTGAAAACAAGAAAAGGGGGCAATGAGGAGAGTTACAGACCCCCTAACATTTGTAAGGGGGTCAAAGAAGGACAGAAAAGTACAAAAAAAACATTTATTGATTTTAAAAAAAATCACGGGGTACGCGTACGGTAAGCTTACGGTAAGCGTACGGTAAAAAAAATAAAAATAAATAAATGAAAAGCAGATTTAAGAGTTTAGAAATTAGGGAGCTCTAAAAAGAGCTGTTGTGTTTATGAAGTCATTTTTTTAGTGGTACCTACAAGTAAGTACCGATGCAGAGTCTAAGGTTCAAGAGGAAGACTCTGTTCCCTTCATCATTGAAGTGCACACCATCTCCTCTATAAATGTCTTGCATGTCATAACGCAAGTTGTTGTGGTAAATGGCACCCATACCATAGTCACGGAGGAAAGCAGAAACAGATTTGTTGACGTGCTTTCTTGCTTTGTCAATCTGTGGACAGAAATGATTGGACCAGTTCCATTTTTGCCTTTGGCATATGTTGGAAAACACAAAGGCAGTTTTAGGGAAAAGTGTAAACAGTTGTGCAAAGGTGTCCTTCATAAGCATTTCCAGACCTACCCCAGTCAAAGTGCCTAGGTCATTGCCACCACAGTGCACTATTATGAGGTCAGGGTGTTGGATTTGAATGAAGGATTTCACCAATGGCATCAATTGGTGCCACTTTAACCCTCTCTGACCAATCCATTTAATGTCTACATTTGGCAAAGCAAGGTCTCTCACCATATCTGTTTTCTCTGCAAACTTTTCACTCCAGAAGACATAGCTGTGCCCTACAATCCACACTGTGAACATCTTCAAAGGAGAACTGGATGCACTCAGGAGGTGTCTTTCAGTAGAATGGCAATATGAAAAGAAAGACAGTTTGGAAGTGGAGGCATACATATTTTTTTAAAACAAAAAGAACTGATTGGCTGTTTCATACCATTCTAGAATAAAAACTAGGCTGTATGTGAAAATTAATAGAAGCATGTTTTGTATTGGTACAAAAAAATGTGTAACCAAAGAACAGTACTATGGATTTGCTGTAAGGTTTGAAAAGTCAAGCACTCTTGCTCTGTGGAATTGAAACATTGTGTGTCGAACTTCTGACCTAACTGCACACAGCAGTGTTCCATGAGCTGTTGCTATGGTAGCAGGCAGAAGTCAAGTTGGGGGAAGGGTACTAGGCAGAAGTCAAGTTGGGGGCAGGGTACTTTTGGAAAAGGGTTGGTTTTCAACCAATAGAAATGTGTGATTACATTTGAAAAAAAGGGGGAAGCACTGAGATTTGAAACTTACATGTATATGTGTGGAAAAATAGAGGGAAAGTTTGCCATTATCTGGTTCTGCTGAGAGGAGAGAGGTGAACACAACAGAGATCCTGGCTCTGATAATCTGCTGTTTGAGTGTCACATTTCTTTCACAACTAACTAATTTTAAAGGTGAGTTTACAGTTTGAGAGGGGATGTATGTGGTAACTTAAGAAATGAATAATAGAAATGGGAATTGTTTTTGTTGTAGTTACACATGGTGGTTTCATAATGTGACAGTGTGTAAAAGTGATTTACACTTGCCCCGAAAAAAAAAAGAGCAGTAAGTGTGCTTTCAAATTGGCAAAGAAATTTCGTTTTGGGACTAATGTGAAAACATGACTCTGTGTGCATAGAAGAATTATAGGCAGAGATTTATTGCGTCTTGCTCTGGTGATTTCACAGTTGCATTAGATGGAAAGGGGGAGCGAATTTTGGGGGAAGAAGCAGAGGCTTAGCACACACCCATGTGCTTGCCATGTATAGTCATGCACAGTATTTAGAAGCCAGTGGGGTTTTCAGGTTTAAGTCTGTAATGCAAATAAATTCAGCATCACTAAGGCTGGTTGCCCTTGGTGGAGTGTAGGCAGTCACAGAGAATGCACATGGTGGTGGTCTGAAAAAAAAACAGCTTGGACACGTGCAATTAAATAAATCAAAAATAGTGGTTTCATAATGTGTCAGTCTGTAAAAGTGATTTCAAATTGTAAAAAGAGATTTTCACTTGGCCCGAAAAAAAAAGAGCAGTAAGTGTGCTTTCAAATTGGCAAAGAAATTTCGTTTTGGGACTAATGTGAAAACATGACTCTGTGTGCATAGAAGAATTATAGGCAGAGATTTATTGCGTCTTGCTCTGGTGATTTCACAGTTGCATTAGATGGAAAGGGGGAGCAAATTTTTTGGGGAAGAAGCAGAGGCTTAGCACACACCCATGTGCTTGCCGTGTATAGTCATGCACAGTATTTAGAAGCCAGTGGGGTTTTCAGGTTTAAGTCTGTAATGCAAATACATTCAGCATCACTAAGGCTGGTTGCCCTTGGTGGAGTGTAGGCAGTCACAGAGAATGCACATGGTGGTGGTCTGAAAAAAAAACAGCTTGGACACGTGCAATTAAATAAATCAAAAATAGTGGTTTCATAATGTGTCAGTCTGTAAAAGTGATTTCAAATTGTAAAAAGAGATTTTCACTTGGCCCGAAAAAAAAAGAGCAATAAGTGTGCTTTCAAATTGGCAAAGAAATTTCGTTTTGGGACTAATGTGAAAACATGACTCTGTGTGCATAGAGGAATTATAGGCAGAGATTTATTGCGTCTTGCTCTGGTGATTTCACAGTTGCATTAGATGGAAAGGGGGAGCGAATTTTTGGGGGAAGAAGCAGAGGCTTAGCACACACCCATGTGCTTGCCATGTATAGTCATGCACAGTATTTAGAAGCCAGTGGGGTTTTCAGGTTTAAGTCTGTAATGCAAATACATTCAGCATCACTAAGGCTGGTTGCCCTTGCTGGAGTGTAGGCAGACACAGAGAATGCACATGGTGGTGGTCTGAAAAAAAAACAGCTTGGACACGTGCAATTAAATAAATCAAAAATAGTGGTTTCATAATGTGTCAGTCTGTAAAAGTGATTTCAAATTGTAAAAAGAGATTTTCACTTGGCCCGAAAAAAAAAGAGCAGTAAGTGTGCTTTCAAATTGGCAAAGAAATTTCGTTTTAGGACTAATGTGAAAACATGACTCTGTGTGCATAGAGGAATTATAGGCAGAGATTTATTGCGTCTTGCTCTGGTGATTTCACAGTTGCATTAGATGGAAAGGGGGAGCGAATTTTTGGGGGAAGAAGCAGAGGCTTAGCACACACCCATGTGCTTGCCGTGTATAGTCATGCACAGTATTTAGAAGCCACTGGGGTTTTCAGGTTTAAGTCTGTAATGCAAATACATTCAGCATCACTAAGGCTGGTTGCCCTTGGTGGAGTGTAGGCAGTCACAGAGAATGCACATGGTGGTGGTCTGAAAAAAAAACAGTTTGTACACGTGCAATTAAATAAATCAAAAATAGTGGTTTCATAATGTGTCAGTCTGTAAAAGTGATTTCAAATTGTAAAAAGAGATTTTCACTTGGCCCTAAAAAAAAAGAGCAGTAAGTGTGCTTTCAAATTGGCAAAGAAATTTCGTTTTAGGTCTAATGTGAAAACATGACTCTGTGTGCATAGAGGAATTATAGGCAGAGATTTATTGCGTCTTGCTCTGGTGATTTCACAGTTGCATTAGATGGAAAGGGGGAGCGAATTTTGGGGGGAAGAAGCAGAGGCTTAGCACACACCCATGTGCTTGCCATGTATAGTCATGCACAGTATTTAGAAGCCACTGGGGTTTTCAGGTTTAAGTCTGTAATGCAAATACATTCAGCATCACTAAGGCTGGTTGCCCTTGGTGGAGTGTAGGCAGTCACAGAGAATGCACATGGTGGTGGTCTGAAAAAAAAACAGTTTGTACACGTGCAATTAAATAAATCAAAAATAGTGGTTTCATAAAGTGTCAGTCTGTAAAAGTGATTTTCACTCGGCCCGAAAAAAAAAGAGCAGTAAGTGTGCTTTCAAAATGGCAAAGAAATTTCGTTTTGGGACTAATGTGAAAACATGACTCTGTGTGCATAGAGGAATTATAGGCAGAGATTTATTGCGTCTTGCTCTGGTGATTTCACAGTTGCATTAGATGGAAAGGGGGAGCGAATTTTTGGGGGAAGAAGCAGAGGCTTAGCACACACCCATGTGCTTGCCGTGTATAGTCATGCACAGTATTTAGAAGCCAGTGGGGTTTTCAGGTTTCAGTCTGTAATGCAAATACATTGAGCTTCACTAAGGCTGGTTGCCCTTGGTGGAGTGTAGCACTGTGGACATGGGCTTTTTAAAAAATCTGAAAAGTGGTTTCATAATGTGACAGTTTGTAAAAGAGATTTTCACTTGCCCAAAAAAAAGAGCAGTTTGTGTGCATTCAAATTGGCAAAGAAATTTTGTTTTATGACTATTGTGAAAACAAATGTAGTAATATATTTAAATACAATAAAGGATTTTTTTTTTAGTTTTTTTCAGGTATTGCTGAAGAACAGTGAACAAAATTTAAGATGCCTACAAAATCTTGAGCTCAAAAAACGCTAAAAAAAAAACTATATTTGAAGACAACTGGAGGACCAAAGTTAGTAGAAGATGCTCATGTTGGGAAAAAGAAAAAATCTTCTGGTAAGCAGAAAAAACAATTTCTTAACAAAATATTCAAAACAAAGAAAAATGTACAAAATGTCTGTCCTCGGAAAAATGTAACAAAACATAGAGAATAGCAAAAAATTGAGAATTTAGTTAATGCAAATATACCTTCTGCAATTGAAAAGTTTAACATAAACAGAAAAACAGCGTTTAAAGAGATACGTAGAAAAATGTTTCAGAGAAGAGTTATGTCCAATTTGATAAAGGATGTAAAGAAATATAAGCAAAAGGCAAAATATTACAAGAGAAAAAAAGAAATTGAAGCCATTGCAGCAAAAGCATTAGAATTAAAAAGGAAACTATTCATATTAATTTTGAATAGGATGCGTACATTAGATAAAATGGTTAATGTACTGAAATCACAAAGCAAAAGCAAAAGAGTAGTGAACAGAACAAACTTTTGTAAAGTGTTTTTAGGAAAGTGGATGCATAGTTCAAGTAGTGAACCTTTTTTTAATGAAGAGAGCTATTTTCAAAGTAATAGTTTGCTGCATGCAGTTGACACCAGAGGTCGTTCATACGAAGTAAAAAATGGTTGCATAATGGAGAAGGAGATAATGGTTCCAAGAGATGAGGTACAAGTGATGGCAGATGAGGCAATGGGGAGACGTCCTAAAGCCCCAGTGTACACTTGGAATTGTAGTAGTATTTGCACTGTGCGTCAGGAATCTATTGACAGATTTCGAGAGTTTCTAAGAGAATATAGTAAAAAAAGTGTAAAACAAAAGATTAAGGTGCTTCAAAGTCTGGATCCATGCAGAGTGAGAGAGAATACTGGTTTGCAGGGTCATTCTCTTGCTTGTCTATCTAGAAAAGTGTGCAATAGTGTTTTCCATCATTTTAGGATGCTGGCTGTTCATCATACTGAAATGAGAAAGTTTGTGAGACGGTTGTATTTTGCCAAAAGTCCAGCAATAAAGTTAAATGAATTGAATAGGGCTCTGTTCCGAGGAACGGTATCAGATGTAGAGAAGGTTGTTGATGAAATTCAGTTTTGTTACTTTGGTCCTGAACAAAACAGTGCAGAGAAGGACACAGTAAATGAGGCAGAAGTGGAAGAGAATGTAGAACCCTCTGTAAGTAACACATTTAATGATCACATAACAAAATTTGCAATAGTCTCTAATGAAAGACCAAATGTTACTTGTATTTGTTGCCGCAGAACTCATTATAGAAAACAAACTAGGAATGTTGATCTCTACAGAAAGAGTGAAAATGAAGATAATTATAAGTGGATGGATTTTGCCACATATATATTTCTTGATCAGCGTATTTGTAAATACTGTTACAACAAGTTAGAGGAAAATAGAATGCCGACCAGAGCTGTACATAATAATTTAGAATTGGATGCTATTCCTGCTGAACTTTCTGAATTAAATACATATGAGTCTATACTCATTCAATGTGTTCATCCGTTCCAGACCATAGTACGTATGGAGCCCAAAACTGGTAAATTACCTCCTTCAGATTTACTGAGAGGTTTAAAAGGTAGAGTGGTGTATTTGCCCTTGGATTTGAAAAAAAATATGGAAACTATTGATGCGGATACTTTGGAAACTGAACCATTAATTATTCTGGTTAATGGTGTACCTACAAAGAATAAGAAGATTTGGCAGGAGCTGGTAGATGTGCGGAAAGTACAAAGAGCAAATTTGTATTTGAAAAAAAATAACAAATGGTATGAATCAATTTATATAGAAGAAGAAGAAGAAGAAGAAGATTTTCAAGAACACACAGAAACACCAACTGGACAAATTGAAAAAGTGGACAAGTCAAAGGAAGAAGAAATTTATGAACATTTTAGCATACATCCTCTCCATTCGAAAGAAGTTATGGGAGACAATATTGATCTCTTTCAGATGAAGAAAGCAAAAGGAAATCCCGTGAGTGTATGGGAGGAGAGCTTGGAAGCTCGATGTTTTCCCCAGCTGTTTCCTAAAGGAAAAGGAGGACGATACGATGAACGTCCAGAACAGATTCCAGC
This sequence comes from Triturus cristatus, assembly GCF_964204655.1. NCBI lineage: Eukaryota > Metazoa > Chordata > Amphibia > Caudata > Salamandridae > Triturus > Triturus cristatus. The sequence goes on from NC_140588.1 coordinate 80,450,424, forward strand.
TTCAGAGTATCGGACTACAAGACTATATGCTGAAGATCCCAGATTTCGACAAAGTATTCCTTATTTGTTCCATCTTTTATTTGAAAGCGACTTGTCTGCACTGTCTTATGCAGTAAATCACATTTTAAAAAGTGGAGTACATTTACAAAATGTGTCTGCTAAGGATTTTATGGAGAAAGTGCAGCACCGAGATGATCATTTGGAAACACAACTGATCAATCTGATGGCTTGTCAGCGTGGGACAAATGAATATTGGTACCGACGCCATGGTGAACTAAAATGCATGTTACGCAATTTAGGAACACCAACATGGTTCCTTACCCTAAGCTGTGCCGAGTACGCTTGGGATGATTTACTGGATTTTCTACGAGAGGCCAATTCAAACATTAAAAACATCGAATACAAGACAGCAGGAGAACTGTGCTCATTGGATCCGGTTAATGTTTGCAGATATTTCAATCATAGATTTGAGGCTATGATGTCCTTCATCTGCAATAAAAAAATCCACCCCTTGGAGAAGTAGTGGATTTCTTTTGGAGAAAAGAGTACCAGGCAAGAGGTGCTCCTCATATTCATATGCTGCTGTGGATCAAGGATGCCCCAAAGTTTGGAACAGATACTGATGAAGCAGTGTTATCTTACATTGAAGAATATGCAACATGTGGTATACCAAAAAGCAAAGAAGAGAACAAGTTAAAGGAGCAAGTTCTACGTTTCCAAAGTCATCGGTGTGGAAAATACTGTCGACGGAAATACAAGAGCAAAGAAAAATACTACACTAAATGTCGATTTGGATTTCCTAGACCTGTTCTTTCAAATGGAAGAGTCAACAGTTTTATGTCAGCTGTGAGACATACTATCACAAGAAAATCACCTAAGAATACCTACAACCTTAAAAGAAAAGAAGAATCAAAAAATATAAATGACTACAACCCAGTCATTTTATCCATGTGGAACGCTAACATGGATATACAGTATGTAGCTGACAATTCCATTGCTGTTGCTCGATATGTAACGTCTTACATTACGAAATCAGAAAAAACAGAATTGAAGGAAATGTGGGAAGAGATTTCTCACGAGAAGACTGTCAGTAAGAAGCTGTACAGTTTCAGTTTGAAGATGTTATCGCATCGAGAAATTGGATCCTACGAATGTTCAGATAGGTTATCTTCTGCAAGTCTCTACTCGAAGTCAAGAAGAATAATTTGGGCAAGTTTAGGCCTTGCAGCAATGAGAAATCGGGTACTGAAATCTGTTGGAGAAATTGAATATTTGGCCGAGAATGACCCAGAAAGTACAGATATATTGAAAACAAACATGTTGGACACATATTATCCCAAGAGAAGTCATCATCTGGAGAACATGTGTCTCTATGAAGTGCTGCAGAACTACATTTATTCACGGAAAGCTGCAGAAGACATCAACAGTGGAAAATATAAAGTTGTTGGTGAAGAAGGATGTTTGATGAAGCAAACCAAAGGAAGTTTGATAAATCACCGGAAGCTGAGTTGCGACACAACCGACAAGAAAGAATTTTACTACTTGGCTCTTTTACAGTTGTTTAAACCATGGCGTACAGAGGATGAACTACTGGGAGAATTCCAGAGCTATGAAGATTCTTTTAATGCTTGCAAAGACAGCATACAATGCAGTACATTGTCAACTTATCTGCAAATGTTAAATGAAGAAATTGAACAGGAAACTACAATTGCAGCAGAAATAGCTAGAGACAGTTCTCAGGACAGCCAAAGTTCAGGAACATACAGTCAAGATCCCCTAGGACAACCAATCGTTGAAAATGAAGCATCAATAGCCATGAATGAAGTGGAAACGGCTATGAATCAAGCTCAAGAAGAATTTATAGACTTACAAAATTTGGAAAGACAACTGAATCAAGAGCAGCAACACATTTATGAAGAGATCAAAAACAAAATTGATCACGGATTTCTACATATAAAAAAAGAGTGCTCATGCACATCATTTCATCCAATCAGGATGTATGTAAGCGGACAAGCTGGCACTGGAAAAAGTTTCCTAATTAAAGTCATCAGAAGCTACCTAAAGCAAAAAACGGATTCTACTTTGTCTTGTGTGGTTACTGCTCCAACTGGGTTAGCAGCATATAACATAAAAGGAATCACCTTACATCATTTGCTAATGTTACCAGTGGAGCATGAGAACAAAATACAATTCAACAAGCTAACTGGAGAAGCATCCTTGGAAGTTTCAAGAGTATTGAAGAAGATGCAAGTTCTCATTATTGATGAGGTGAGCATGGTATCAAACTTAATGCTTGCCTTTGTGCATTTAAGAATGCAGCAAATTTTGAAGACAGACTATGACGTGTTATTTGGTGGAAAACACGTCATAGTTTTTGGGGATCTTTTGCAACTTACTCCAGTTAAAGGACAACCAGTGTTTAATACTGTCACACATGAAGACACGAAGAAGTCATTGGGAAGCATTGGAAATACAAATATTTGGTCCTTCTTTGAGTACAAGGAACTTACAACTAATATGAGGCAAGCAAACGATGAAGAATATGGAAGTATTCTGAAAGATATCAGAATTGGACTACTCACAGAAGTTGGGAAAAAAGCATTACAGAGTCGGCTGCTACATAATTTATTTCCAAAGGAAGAAATAGTTGCAGAGAAAATATACAAGAATATTGCAGAAAACAAAAGTGTCATCTGCTTAATGCCAACTCTACGTGAATGCTCAATATTTAATGAGGAGCTTTTGAAATTGGAAAAGGAAGAGATCAGGAAATTGGAAGCAGTGGACAAAATTGAGGATGGAAGAATTACTGTCACAGTAACAGGCAAACTGAAAAATAAATTGGACTCACTAGAGAAGAACATCTCCAAAACAGCAGGATTAGAAAAAAATCTATATGTTTGCATGAACTGTAGAGTATTTTTAAGGAGAAATTTGGATGTTGAGAAAGGCTTAGTGAATGGAGCGATGGGAAGAGTTGTGGGTTTTATTAATTATCAGAAAAAAGAAGGAATTGAATGTTTACAGATAAAATTTGATCAGATAGATGAAGTTAAAGATATTTGTCGTTGTACAGTTCGTTTTATGCTTGTGAAAGACTTATATGTACGTAGGAAGCAGTTTCCGTTTTCTCTAGCATATGCTGTAACTATCCACAAGTCTCAAGGATTGACTGTAGATTGTGCATTTGTGAACATTGGTTCAACTGTGTTCAAAGAAGGTATGGCATATGTAGCTTTGTCACGAGTCAAAACATTATCAGGTTTATTCATGATAGACTTTGATGACTCAAAAGTTAGTGCTGATACAAACTGTGTAAAGGAGTATAATAGATTAAGAAGAAGCTATGCTCCTCATTTAGGTCAGTATCCTGTGTTGGAGAAACGTGTAGTTTCTCGTAAAAGGAGAAATGAGAATATCTGTAATGAAGATATAGAGAAGAGGAAAAAAAAGAGGAGTGATGTAATTGCAAGCAAAAAGAAAAAGGACAATGAAGAACAGGTTGTAGGATGTCATTTTGAAAATAGCTCTGGTGTCAACTGCTACGCTAATGTAGTGCTGAATGTTGCATTTTATCTGGAAAGTTTGCAAGAGCAGATAATAGTAAATCAGGGAAAAAGATTCTGTTCAGAGCTGAGTCTCCTTTTTCAAAAGCTGAGTAAAGATAAAACTCAAATAGAAAGTGCTACTGATATTAGAAAACTTTTAGATGTATGTTCAGGACGAACACAGTTTTCACAAAATGAACAGCAAGATGCACACAAATTTTTGATGTATTTTCTTCAGGTAGTGGAAGAAGAAGGAGTTCCCATTGACATTTTTTTTGGTCTCTCTTATAAATGGGAACATAGTTGTGATAATTGTTATAATATATGTGGCTCTATTGTTGATAATGAAAGGTTTATTTATTTGACATTGCCAGAGAGTAAAACAGTCACTTTTGCAAAATTAGTTAAAGATGCTAATCATAGCATGAAATGTGGTGAGTGTAATTCTGACATGTTTTCAACATTAATTTTAAGGGAATACGGACAGTATGTAATTTTAATGATGCAACGATGTAGAGCTGATGGTTCAAAATTGGATACTTTAATAAAGAAGTTTACAGGACAGCAATTATCAATTTCAGGAAAAACTTTTGTAACTGTTGCAATAATTTTCCATGATGGACCTACTGTTACTTCTGGACATTACACAGTTTATCTAAAATGTGAAAAAGGCTGGACACTGTGTAATGATTCCCAATTGATTTTCAAACAACGTTTGCCTTTTGATTTAGCAAATTCCTATCTAATCTTCCTGAAACCTAAATTTTAGAGAGACTTGGCAAGATCTGGACAAAATAATTTTACCATTTTACTGGATTACCATTGCAATTTTGTAGAAAAAATATTTTTAAAATTATCATTTGGCCTAAAGGAAAGATAACCAATTGTAATGTGGACTTTTTTAATTTTTAATGCAATTTTGAAAAACCAATAATTTATAGATAATCGGTAACTTCTGCACATTTTAAATTTTGGAATGCTATTGGACTGCCATTGGAAATTTTTTCAAAAATGATTTAAAAAATTACTATTTGGCCATGTGGAAAAGTAAGCAATTCTATTGTGGACTAAATAAATTATTCAAAAAATTTTCGTGAACCAAAATGTTACAGAGAATCGGTGAGATCTGGACAGATTAAACTTTAGAATTTTAATGGATTTCCCTTGGAAATTTATTCCAAAAAAAAAAAAAAAATACTATTTGGCCTAAAGGAAATGAAATCAGATGTATTTTGGAGTTATTTGAGATATAATATTGTGATTATACTTCTGAAACAAACATATCAGACGGTATTTTAAAGAAATAAGTATTGTTTTTAGATGATATTTTTTTAGAATAATATGCATTTCTGTAATGATAAGTTTAAGTGAGAAGAGATTCTGGGCTTTTTTAATACAATCTTTGAGATTGTTATTTTTTTTTGCCCGCTGTAAAATGATGAATGCAATTGCTTTCACAATTTATAGTGAAATGCAATATATTCTGAAAACAGCAAAAATAAGGCAAAAATATTTTTTTGAAAAAAATGTAAATATGTATACTGTATTATAAATTGTTAAAAAAATATTAATACTTTTTTCTTTTTTTTCAGATCGATATAGAAAATTTTCGAAAACTACAACCATTTTTAAAAATATTTTTTAAAAAAACAAATGAATAAATATTTTTTTGAGTGAGTATGGTAAGTCAATAATAATAATTGTAGTCTCTCAAGGACCTTGTAATGTGATACTTGATTTTTAGTGTTTTTTTTAAAAAATAAAAAAAAGGTACGCGCACCGTACGCGTACGGTAAAAAAAAAAAAAAAAAGGTTTTAAAAAACATATGTAAAAAAAAGATGAAAGATAAGGTTGGCTCTTAAAAGAACCGTTGTGTTCATGCAGGGACAGAGGAAAGGAAGCATGGGAAAATCATTCAAAGCTACAAATGTGCTGATCTATTTTGTTGTTCACTAGGGAAACACTGGTCTCCCTATGACAAATTAGACCTTTACAAAATGTGCAATGAATATCAACCTTCCGAAATCGAAGGTTCATTTCCAGAGGGCCAGCAAAAGGAGATTCTCCCCCCACAGATGAAGGGCTCACCTGACCTGCAGAAGAAGGAGTCAGCCCTGCAGATGATGGTCCAGGCTGAGCTGCTGTGGATGTACTGGCTCGTCTTTCTGAAGAGTTACCTCCAAAAAGATGACCATGTGTCCTTCCGTGTACATCCTGGAGGTGCCTCTTCATGGTGTGATTCCCAAAGGAATACTTCCTGTTAGGATTACCTCTAGAAAGTACACGCTTACACAGACAGCAAGTAACTAAGGGTGCATTCACCTTTTGCTGGCCTTCTGGAAAAGTAAAATAATCCCAGACATAAGAAGGCTTTTGTTTCCTCGATCTCTGCCTCAAGACAGTGCTGCTGGTGCTAGGCTCACTCTCAGAAGAGCTCTGCTGTTCTGCCATCGTATCCCAAAGACAAACCAGCTCCTTCTCCCAAGGGATCACAAGCAGAAATGAGGGGAATGGGTGTGGTGTAGGAGAGTTCTAGAACTGAAAGTAGTTTCAACCAATCAAAAGTTGTGTTTCATGATCACATGACCTACCGTACGCTTACGGTGCGCTTACGGTACGCTTACGGCAAAAAGTACGCGTGCGCGTAAAAAAGACACGCGCTTCCGCGCATGCGCATAACAGTCACTCCCCGGCACTTCCGCGTAACGTGCGCGTGTGGCGTAAGCGCGCACGCGTCCCACGCGCAGTACGCGCGGCTACGCAAATTGCGTAACTATACGCAAGCAGCGTAGATAGATTACGGACGTTGCGTAAACCGTACGCTTACCGTGAGCTTACGGTACGCGTACTAAAAAAAAAAAAAAAAAAAAAAAAAAAAAATCTGGTAATAAATTTTACATGTTTATTTTAAAAAATATATTAAAAAAAAATATTTAAGGATTTTAAAAATTTAAGCATAGTCTTTATAAAATGAAAGAAAATTAAATTAAAAATATGTTTGAAAAAAATGAAGAATAAAAAAAAAAATTAGCATTTAAAAAACCTTGCAAATTCACTGAAAAAACCATGGGTTACACACACGTTATAGTTAGGAATTAGCATTTAAAAAACCTTGCAAATTCACTGAAAAAACCATGGGTTTCACACACGTTATAGTTAGGAATTAGCATTTAAAAAACCTTAGAAATTCACTGAAAAAACCATAGGTTTCACACACGTTATAGTTAGGAATTAGCATTTAAAAAACCTTAGAAATTCAGTGAAAAAACCATAGGTTTCACACATGTTATAGTTAGCTGGACATTTTACTCGTAAAAAACCAATGAAATTGCCCCGTTATAGTTAGTTCAGCTAACTATAACTCACGCGCCCGCAATGCACTGCTGATGACGTCACATATTACATCACTCATGACATGATCAGTGACATCACTCATGACATCACTGATGACATCTCAAATGACATCACTGATGACCTCACTGATGACATCATCCAGTGAATGTGTGTTTTTTCTGAAAATTAAATATGTTTTATATATGTATATCTCAAGGTCGATGGAAGAATAAATGGGTATATAAGTGTCTAAATGGATGATTTGTTTTTAAAAAATTGATTGTGTAACTGACTGATTAAGTGTATCTCTCACTTTGTGTATAAGTGGCTGCATGGGTTGGTGAGTAGCTACATGGGTGTCTATATAGGTTAGTAGTTGTTTTTTTGAGTATCAGTCTGAGTGTCTGTATGGTTCGGTGGGGGGTATTACGTAGTGCATAGGTGCATGAATGAGTGACTCACTGTTTGTATGTGTTGAAGACAGCATGTGTGCAGGACTGTATGGGTGGATGAGTGTGTGTATGGGTGTGTTAGTGAGTGAATGACTGTCCCAATAGTGTCTTCAGGAGTAACTACATATGTTTTAAACTAGTATATGTGACTATTGGTGTATATATGTGAGTATATGTGAGAGGGACAGATTGAAAGAGTTCCTGTATGAATAAGTATGTGTTTCTATAAGTGATTGTTTAAAAGACTAAGTATGTGTAAGTTTCCGTAGAAGTAAGTGTGGTGGTGTGTGTATAACTGTATATGCAGGTGAATGTATGTTTGATTCTTTATTAGCATGAGTGACTATGTGTGTGAGTAACTCTATGGATGAGTGGCATTATGTAACAGGATGTATAGGTGTATGAGTACATATGATGAGTGAGTACATGTATGAGTGACTGTATAGGACTGTTGGTGAATGAGTGGATGTGTATGTGGATCTTAGAATTACTGAAGAGGTTGTTGTAACTGGTATTGGTATGTCCATTGTTTTGAAAATTTTAGTCTCTATTTTTGAATGTGTGTATCAAAGCTTATATTAAGGTGAGAGGAGGTCTGCCACTCTATCACAAGGATGATGTCATCAGTGAGGTCATCAGTGATGTCATTTGAGATGTCATCAGTGATGTCATGAGTGATGTCACTGACCATGTCATGAGTGATGTAATATGTGACGTCATCAGCAGTGCATTGCGGGCACGTGAGTTATAGTTAGCTGAACTAACTATAACGGGGCAATTTCATTGGTTTTTTACGAGTAAAATGTCCAGCTAACTATAACATGTGTGAAACCTATGGTTTTTTCACTGAATTTCTAAGGTTTTTTAAATGCTAATTCCTAACTATAACGTGTGTGAAACCTATGGTTTTTTCAGTGAATATATATATATGTATATATATATATATGTCCAAGAAGTTGCCGCTTTTCAGCCAATCCCTTCCTTTCGACACCGGTGCCAGCAGCGGCAGCGAGAAACGCTAATTATGCATAAAAGTAGTTTCTTTTGAGTAGTCCCGTAACTAAAACAGCGACACACCAGCGGACAACACAATTGATTTATTGTGTCCAGTAACAACGCTTTTCGGCGAAGCCTTTTTCAAGTAATTGACCTGTGCTCCATCCCCCTTAGAAATACGGGTCACCGTTAACAAACAGTGAAGACATACTGCCATATTATTTAAAAAGTGTGAGCAAAACTTAAATTAATTTAGCCCCACGGAACATGTGTCAAAACCAAGTAGATAGATAATACATGGTATGCATACTATTATTATGCAGTTTAAACAATTTAAACTATTGATTTCCAATGTACATGTCCCGTCCTGCCGGCAGTTTCAATTTTTACTCCAGAGACCATAATGCATTGGGAAAGCGCTGGTGATGTCTGTACTCTTATTACTCGGTATTGTACCATTTTGCTCGGCATCTTAGTTGAGAAATTATTATAATTAAACTCATATTGCACATAATAGTGAATTAATTGTATTGCAAATGCGCGCACACATCCGTCCATCCTTGCACTTCCTCTAGTCCCTTAATTTTTTCAATGCAAATGCATGTTAATAAATACAATTCGATTCCGGTAATGTACCGAGTTGTAGAAATTCATCAGCAACAATCACTTTTAAAATCAACGAACCTTGTACAGATTACTTGATAACTAATTGTATGCTTTTTCAATATTAGTCCTCTAAAAATCTACTCAGGTAATGTACCCCAAGCCGCTAATGATTATTAGAAATTGGCACATGATTCTAAGTATAAATATGCAGCATTAATATGATCATCAATAGGGGATAGGACTAACAGTGTGAAGTTGTACACTACAAAACTTAACGTGAATGATTAGAAAGAAATGAAAGTGATAGTAGAGTAAAAACAGGAAAACATAGAGGTACACAACAGCCATTGCTGCCCTCTAATGGTGAGTTGACATTAGTTCTATGTAACTCCGGAATCGCTGCGGTACTGGATTCCATCAAAAGGTGTTTCAAGCATCATATCCACACCACCCAGTTGTCTACTCGGCACAAACTGCTATTCTACCCCCAGGGATTCCTGTTTCCTCATAATTAAAATAGTGAAAGTGATAAAAACAACTATGTTGATTCTCTCATGCTGGGAAACTGTAGGAAGAGTCATACTCGTTTCTTTCTAATGACCTTTATATCCAATGTGTGTAGCTAGCTCCTCCCCACTGTTAAGCCCTTTGGGAATTTTGGTATTCAGCTCAATGATGAACCTTGATTCTGTAACACGTAACAGATTTTCCCTGTCACCACCCCGTGGATGTATTAAAATCCTATTAATTCCAAAAAACGTACTCAGATTAGGACTGCTCTCATGTTTCTCCTGGTAATGTCGAGCCACTGGGTAACTCAAGTCTACATGGGTGACAGCCCTCATGTGCTGTAAGATCCTGGTCTTCAATTGCAGTTTTGTGCTGCCTATGTATCTAAGCCCACACGGGCATTCCAGGACATAGATTACGTGGTCACTGGTACAAGTTATAAACTTGGAAATTTGCCTTGTTTTGACCGTGTCAATGTGGTTTTTATCCCTACTTTTGCTGTGTTTGCACGCTTTACATGAATTACATTTATGGAAACCTTTCATGGTTCCCAACCATGTGCCACTATTCAGTTTGTTGTGATAGCTGTGTACAAGATGATCCCTTAATGATTTAGATTTTTTATAGGTTATTAATTGTGCTTTACCAATGCTTTTGCCTATAATGGGATCAGTTTCCATCAATCCTTAGTGACGTTTCATAGACTGTCGTAGGCTATTTGATCTCATGTTATATGTAGTGATCATTCTAGGGATATTGTCTTCTTTGGTCTTATCTTTTTTAGAGGTAAATAATGCCTCATTATGCATAATTCCACAAACTTTCTGTACTGCTGTGGATATGGTCTTGTTCTTGAAACCCGGTTGCCTGAATCTTCCCTTCATTAGCTATTGTTCTTTGGAGAATCCCCATTCTGAGCTGCATATTCTGCATGCCCTAAGAAGTTCTCCATAGGCGCTGCTATTACGTAAGGGTACGGGATGATTACTGTTTGCATGAAGCAAAGTATTCCCTGCACTATCTTTCCGGAATAATAAAGGGATAAACGGAAGATTACTAAACTATACCAATAATAAGAAGGCGACCGACGGTTACCAACAACCCAAGAAGCACCAGGGTGTCTTTTTAAAGTTGCCCCCTCAGGTTACCCCATACGTTATTATCTTAAACAATGTACCTAAATTTCACAAGAATTGTATGGAATCCTGGGGAGCACTGAAAAATTGTGTGGTTCATTGGTTCTCTGTTAATACTAGTTGCAATATTGCGCTACTGTCTCAGGAAATAATAATGCTTAGGAGAGTGAGTTGGGTGGGTAACATGGACAAGACTTGTGAAGGGGACTGTGTTGTTGTAAATTTTCGTCATCCAGAATTTGAGGCTTATTTATTAGAAGAAGTATGAACAAAACAAAGTTGGCCAAGTGACCGTCAAAATGTTGCCATTACTGCAGTACCTCTCGGGTATTTTTATAGACCAAGAACAGAGCAATGTTACCAATTCAGTAGAGCCCAATGTAACACTGCTAACACAATAATACCAACTATGCCAAATAGGTTTGACCTCCTGAGAAGATGCAGTGAGGTGGATTGACTGAATGGAAAAAGCACAAATTAAGGACAGTTATTTGATAAGTAGGTCTTTGAGCACCCCTATAGAAACAATCCGTGCAGATGGATCTTTATTGAATCATGGAAACCGTCCTTCCCCCCAATGGTACTGAGGTAACACCAGTGGAACGTAATCTTTTTTCTCCCCTTATTAGTACCGAGGCTGGGCCAGTAGAAGGCACATTATCAGGCGCTTGTAGTGACCCCAGGTCTTCTAACAACTTTATTGACACTAACCAGGCTAGTTGCCTACTGGCCGGATCACTGCAAATTTTGTCATGGAATGGTGCAGCGGCTAAAAATAAACTGCTTGATACATCATGCTTAATAGCATACAGAACGGCAACCTAATCTTAATGCAGGAAACATGGCTTGGAGAACCCTTTTATGTTAATGGTTTTAAAACCATTTTGACCAAAGCAACCCTTTCTAAGGCTGGAAGAGCAAGTGGAGGCTTGGCAGTGCTTATATCAGTGACTTCCCCACTGACCTTAAAGAATACTTTTATTAACTCACAGCACTCCCAGTTGCTACTCTTTAGTGTTAAGGGAAAGCAAAATATCATAGTGATTAATTATTATAACAACATCTTTAATAACACGAGATCAGGGATAATCACTACGCTGGAGGATGAGCTGGATCATTTTTTGAAGAGGTTGGGGGGGCGAGTATATATTGATATGGGGGTGATATTAATATCGAACTATGCAAGTCTTTGACAACAGACCAATGAGACCACAAAGATGATTTAGGTCACCATATTACCCACTTTGCACATAACCCCTACGGTGAAATAATTAATCATGTCATGTATAAATATAACCTTGAAGTTACGAATTTGTGTGTCCATGACGGTGTTTATGACGAATATACGTATGAGGGGGATAGATCTTCTTCATGTATTGATCAATTTCTGACATCAAGGAATAGTAGGTCTTTTGTGAATGAATGCATTATTCTGCATAGTCTACTTAGTGATCACCACCCCCTCTTGTTAACGTTAAATTCCAGTCTATATCAAACCAAAAAGGTACGTGTCTCTGCAGCCGATATTGGAACACTAGGAGAAAACGGGATTTCAATTAAGTGGACAGGTGTTAATCCTGCAATTTTTATGGAAAATATAGTTGCAAAAAACAATCATTACATAGAAATTTATCTAGATGAATCCTCTAACAACATTGATACTGTTGTTTCTTTTCATAACATTTCGAAAAGGATTAATAATGACCTGAAATTAAAAAACTAGGAATAATAAAAATAAAAGAGATTATGGTCCACGCTGGTTTAACCAACAATGCTCCAAACTGAAGGAAGCTTTAAAAGTTAAGCCTAGAAATGGGGAAATAATTAGAAGCATTCGGAAATGCTATAAACAAGCCCGAAATGCAAGAAAAATATAAATGAGAGAGATTGCATGGGACAATCTGCTCCAAGCAGCTGAGAAAAAGAACTCAACCTTAAACCATAGACCAACCCTTGTTTAAGGATACCTCATCGGCCAGTGCTGACACAGTAGTCCCCTCAGAAGACTGGCTAACCCATTTTTAAAATATTTTTAACTCCACTAAACAAACCACCAAAATAGATGGAGATCGTAACATCATTCTATTAAAAATTAGTAAAATGAAAACTATCACTGTAGACGAGATTACAAAATAGTGCAAGTGGGAAGGCTGATGGCCTGGATGTGGTCCCGATAGATATTTTTAAGTATAATGCTGATTCCTGGTCCCCCATTTTAGCTAATCTTTTTAATGCAATTGGTGATGGTGTGCTGCCCGCAACTTGGGTTGAAAGTGTGATTGTCGCTATTTTTAAAAAGGCAACAGAGCTAGTGTAAAATGCTACTGCCCGATTTCCCTTCTGGACTCGACATTTAAACTTATGGGCAGAATTCTGCTAGCCAGATTAGAAGGCTGGGTTAAAGATAAAAATATCCTAACTGAAGCCCAGAATGGTTTCAGAAGGGGAATCCTTACGGTCGAGCAATGCGTTAATCTAGAATTGCTTATAGAGAAATACACTCTTGCTAAAGCGGATCTACTCCATCTCTGCTTTGTCGACCTCTCTAGCGCATTTGACTTAGTAAACCACACCATGTTATGGCAAACGCTGGTAGGGATGGGTTCCCCACACGATATTATTAGCCTTCTGTCACAAATATATGTTCATTTAAAATCAAAGATATGATATGGCCAGGATGGGGAATGTACAATGCACTTTAGGGTAACCCGAGGGATCAGACAAGGTTGTGTCCTTGCTCCCCTTTTATTTTCACAGTACATCAATGGAATCGATTTTTTATTGCAGAGTTTGAAAGCTGATGCCCCTATGATTGGAAAACGTGTAACCCCAGTTTTACTATATGCTGACGATGCAGTCCTGATTTCCAGGACTGCCAATGGCCTTCAACTCCTGATAGATAATTTTACAAATTTTATGACCGACAAAGATCTATCAATAAACTTGTCTAAGACTTTAGTTATGACGTGGGGGAAAGTAAAGCCAAGAGTAGAACCCACCACGTTCATGGAGTACCAATTGAAAGGACATCAACATTTTCTTATCTGGGGTAACTTTTTAACTTGGAACGCACATAAAAACTCATGTAAATTGAAATTTTTAATGACAAATGAGGCCATTTTCAGATTTTCCCAAAAAATAGGCAACAAGCCAGTGCGAGAAATCTTAAAATTATATGGGAGCAAATGTATAATAGGGGTATGCTTTGGTGGAGCACTATGGGGTATGGCAGACACTTCCCCATTACAAATATTGGAAAATTATTTTTTAAGAAGAGTGTTATCAGTGCCTAACTCCACGGCTACTTACATTGTCCATAGGGAAACAGATGTACCACACCTCAGTGATCTGATTAGCATGTCTGCCCTAACACTATGGTACCGAATCCGGACAAAGGATGAAACTCACTTTACTAAGCAAATAATACGAGATTGCCTTACACTCGACCATTCAAAGAAAATTTCATGGTTAAAATAGATTCATAGCCTTCTCACTGAGTGCGATGTGGCAACTGATCTTAAGGACCCAGCAAGTATTGAGCTCATTAGTAAGGTGGAGCTAAAAAGGAGACTTTTAAATCCAGAGAAAAAATTAGGGAAGCTGCGACGTGTACGAAAATCATGCATTAGATTGTACTTTGAAGAGCCTTTATCACCGGGTACCCAGCCATATCTTGTTTTTATTAGAAATGTTCAACATAGATTTTATTTAACAAGATTAAGGCAGAGTACGCTGCACTTTCAGATAGCATTCCCAAAGCTCGGGAGATGGAGTGCAAATCTTCCTAAGTGTCCGTGTGCAATTTTTTTAGGGATATTAGGAAATCAATTTTACTTCTACATTTTATCTCAAACAGCCTGTATTCCTATAAAACCGCCTTTTATTGTATTTGTAATTTAGAACATGTTTCAATATGTAATGCGGTTATTGTCTTCACCCAACTGGCCATCAAGCGAAGGAAGGGGCTTTCATTTTTGGAATCATTGAACTACGAAATTGAATAGGATGTGTATCTTCTGAAAATTCTGGTCCTTTTTTAACAAGAAATATTTATTGAATGCATCTTAACTTTTTTGTGTTGTTATGTAAAATTGATCGATTAACATAGTGCATATATATCAATGTTGAAAATGTGTTTTAAATAATTTTATTATGGTGAAATTGTTCGAAGAAGATTGTATACTGGGGAATTAATTAGACTACTGTAAGACCTGTGACAAATTGTTTTTCTTTTGTAGAATGCTTTTATGGATATATTCCTATATACCGAATAAAGCTTGTTTTGACTTTGACTTTGATATCAGTGTCATCAGCCCTCCTTTAAATGCCCTGGCCCAAATTGTATTGCTTGTTTTTCAAACTGCATGAACCTGCTCAAAAGTAGTTGATCTTATTTATTATATTTCTCACTACAGTAATAATGTCTTTAAAATGTAGCTGGCACTACTTTCCGCCTCCTCCTGTCAGCAGTGCAAGTGGTCACCTCCCAGGCTAATGTACCACTGAAGGGTTTACCATAATTTAAAATAAAATGCATGGTGAAATACTTGTTTAAACAAATGTATGACTAAACCTGTCGGATTGCTGTTAGACGTATTACAGAGTGCTGCAGTAGGAGGGACTTCAAGCCCCAGATGGACGTGCCCAGGAGGAGGGGCCTCACACCTTTTTGTGCCTGCATGGACTACCGTGACACAGGATGCACTGTCGGATTGCCGCTAGATGTGTTTTGGAGTGTTACAGTAAGAGGGACTTCAAGCCCCAGAAGGCTATGCCCAGGAGGAGGTGCCTCATGCCTTTTTGTGCCAGCTAGGACTCCCGCGGCACAGGACTCACTGTCTAATTCCCTCTAGAAGTATTTTGGAGGGCTGCCTCCATCTGGGAGCTGTTGCTAAGCAAGCACACGTTGTCCATCAGCCCTGTGGATCCTCTTATCACTATCTGAGAAGGTAGGAGGAGGAGTAGTGTCGGTCGAGCCTAAGACAGAAGGGGGATAGTTTTATATGGTTGTGTATGACTTGCTGATAGTTGTAGTGAACCACTGGCTTACTTGCAAGAATCTGGGGTCTGAACTCTTGTTGCTATCTCCCTCCACCTGATTACTATGGGAAAATGAAATAGGATGGCAGCAGGCTCTTCAGTGCCACAAGGTACTGCCATGGATGCTTTCCTGGTAAGAACTGCGGTAATTATTGACAAGGAGATCGAGCTTGTCACCCGCCATTTGTCCCGCTCCCCAGTCACCTACCCAGCACCTCGAGGGTTAGTACAGATCAGCTCTAGGTACAGGTAGAACCAGGGTCGGGCCCCCTATTTCCCGGTTCGTGTATCATCGGACCCGGGGTAGACACAGGTTCCGGACTGGGTGGAGAGGCGTTATCATGTAGATGGTTGGAAGTTTCTTGCCGGGCCACCGGGAACACTGGGGGCATAGGTGTGGAGCTTACCCCTATGCCAAGGAACACTGGGGTGGGAGAGGGACTGGAACTGGGCTAGATAAGGGAGTTAAAAGGAAAGGCCCTTTGCCCACAAATAAAGCAAAACGCCCCAGAGCAGAGGGGTTGGTGCAAACGGCTAATTCAATGCCAAGTGTAACCAAAGGAGATTTGGAGATATTGATGGCAGGCTGGATGGGGTCATTACTGGCAAGGATGGATCTGAAATTAAACCCTATTGTGCAACGTTTAGCAGCCATTGAACTGGAACTTCTTAAGTCACACCAGGATAGGCCAGCGGAGGATCGAGCTGTTCCAAGCAGGCCGGGAGGAGCATTGGGTCTCTCGATCAGTTGGTGCCAGTGTTTTCCAACATGGGTCCAATGGGCAGAGGTCTTTACCACCCGCAGTTCCCTTTAGGGTCTCGAACGGTAGGGAATCCAGTCCATCCCGGTTGCGAATGGACTTGAATCCCTCAAAGGGTGATTCTGTGGCAGCATTAGTGGAACGGTAAAACTCCCAACATAAAATCCAGACTGGTTCCGGGTTATCAAATACCTTACGGGGAGAACAGACAAGGTGGAAGGGGCCTGACAGAAGTCATGGACATCAGTGTATCCTGATACAAGGAAAAAGCAGAGGCTATCTGTTTTAGACCTACCCCAGGAGTTAAGCCCATATGTAGTGGTAATTGAAAATGTTCCGGTTCTACAGCAGGGTGGCATAGAAGCCTTCGATCATCTTAAGAATAAGGTACTACACTGGCTATCTCATAACACGTCTTTGGGTCTAAGAATGGAGGGTTTTATCAATATGGTTCGAAGAGTCTTGTGCGTTGGAAAATCCAGCAAATATATGGAAGGATACTGTGTTGTAATCAATTTTAATAGGCCTCATCTGGTGGACAAGGTTCTGCATGCAGTTAGGCAGAATAATTCCCATGGCCCTTTATCATCCATAGTAGCCCTCCCCTTGGGTAACTTTTATAGTTCTCGGCATAGAATAAAATGACCTGTGGAAGGGAATTACTGGATTTACCCGGTTCTTCCTCTGTGACGACAGCACTGTAGCCAGTCAACAATTCAAGATACCCCCCTCTTCAACCGATTTGATCCCCTGGATACCCTGCACTCTTGTGACTGACTTAGTGATAACAATCGGGCACAGTTATCATCATCTGTCAACTCCGTGATTACGCCAGCCCCAATCAGCACAAGAGAAACAAGGGCATGTAAACTTGTGTCATGGAACATTGCTGGAATAATAAGTAAGATGAGTGACCCTATTTGGTGTGCTTTTATAAAAATGTTTTGATGTGATATGTCTCCAGAAGACATGGGTCAGCATTAATAGCAATTTTCTTGAGGGATACAAGACCTTTTCTCTGCCGGCAATTCCTTAAAAAACGGGAAGACATAAGGGCAGTCTGTTTCCTTTTGTTTCCTTGGACATAAACTGTTGTATGAAGGTGTTGGCAATGAAAAATCCTTGTGTGCAGTCGTGATTATTCTCAAAGAGGTCTGACAAGCTGCCATTATTGAACTTTTATAATGCTATTTCTACCCCAGATATTTGTAATATTTCCAGGTTAGGTGTGTTTATAAATAGCATGATATCAAAGTTTAATCATAATGGTTTTCTTATGATGGCAGGGGATTTCAATCTTCACTTATGTGGGGATCCATCTATGACATATCGCCTTAATACAGGATGTTGAACGGGAAGGCATGTGGAGCATACAAAGCAGGGAGAATTACTTAACCTATTAGCGGAAGAACTGGCTCTGACTACGGCAATGTTCCGGGGGGACTCCTGTACCCATCTTCTCAGGGAGGGAATGTGCATGTTATATAGAATTTATTTATGTGTCTACTCCCTTCCTCCCTTTTCTGATAGAGTTTTCTATAAAGGAGAGTATATATAGTGATCAGAATCCCTTATGTGCTACAGTGAGTTAGTTCGAGTTAAGGAAATACAGGTCGAAAAGAGAAAGGGGGTCTCTCAAGGTTACAGATCAGGGCAGAAGGTGGGCCCAGATCATACTGGAACCTTTGTATGAGTCCCTCTCAGCTAGGTGTAAAGGTGAATTAGATATTTGTCGTAAAGGCAGGATGCGCTGGGGATCATCTTTGAGGCATTCGCGTCTATTTCTTGTGTTACCTGGGATCTCTTAAAGGCGCAACCCAGGCACTCAAATCAACATACCCCGAGATGGTTTGATCACAACTGTTCAAGAGCAGCAAGGGAACAGAGGGGGGCATTAGGCTGAAGGAGGGGCCCTCTAGGGCCACACGGGTTACTTACAACCACCTGCTATGCCTTCCCAAAAATGAAGTCGGTCAGCCAGTAGAGAACACAAACTTACTTTTATTCAGCATATACTCTGCAGAGGAGCCCAATCAGACCTTCACCCTAAGATGTCTGCTGAGGGGACTGACGCCCCAACATTTGCCAATACATGATAAACCTTTCTAGGAGACTTCGGCTATGCCTCTAGTGGAAAACTACCGGCCTGGACTAAGGAGGCACAGAGAGATGAGCTAGCACCTGCCAGATGGGCACACACTATCAGTAGTCCAAGGCTACTGTGCTGAGTCTCAGCGTCTCCTAACGTGGGAGCAGAGTTACAAATTGAGAATGGTATGCAGAAGCAGAATAATTGCTTGTTAGCAAGTCAGGTAGCAGCCTTGAACAGAAGAGAAAATGATAACGAAGTACAGTGTTCTGCTGAGGCAAGCAATTCTGCATACTAAGGCCTAGTACGAGCACAGCCCAAGCAGTCTAATACGGATTACAAAATACAAAATGGAGTCACACGGGCTAACAAAAGCTTACATGTTACAGGGATAACTCAGTTGGTTGCATAAAGTGAACACAAATGGCATCTATTTAGCCACATATTGCTAATCTAATATAGCATAAACAAGAGCATTATGGTGAGAGAGGAATTTCAAACCTAACAGACCCTCCTTTTAGCATATGTGGCTAAAAGCTTTATTGCTATCCGGCAAGATCTTTACAGTTCTTAGTGGGAAGAGAGGACTTGCATAGTCATTTATATTTCAAAGCAAAACAGAGCAAAATGCGAGCATCAAAACAAATTCATCTAATATTCAAAAATACCCTCATCTGCGAGCATAATGGACTGAATTTCTTACATCATCATAGGGGAAACCTCATTATCCTGTTTGAGCAGTGTAATTTTAGGGGTGAGTTTACTCACACAATAGGTGCAACAGGCTGGGAAGAAATTGATGCATAAACAAAAGGTAAATATGACTCCTGCGATGGATATTAGGACAAGAAATGTCTTCTCACTCCACGAAGCCCTCAGAACCCAGAGCCACCCTGTGAGGGACCATGAACCGTTATCCTGATGAATATCTGAAGCAAGTTTGTGTAATTTCTGTATTGCAGAATATACAGTTGGGGCACCATCCGGTATGTAAACACAACAGCTGCTGCCAATGACGCGTCAAGCTCCAGCCCTATCAGCTAGAATGACATCTAAAACCATCCAATTTTGAAGCAAAACAAGGCTTGTAGCTTGGAGCTTGACTGTAATATTAGTTAGTGTACCAGCAGTAGTATTGAGGACTCCCTCAACTACTTTTGCAAGGTGACGATTGTTGAGGTTATTGAACATGGGGCCCCAGAACGGTACAATACCCTTCATTATA
Source organism: Triturus cristatus (assembly GCF_964204655.1). Classification (NCBI taxonomy): domain Eukaryota; kingdom Metazoa; phylum Chordata; class Amphibia; order Caudata; family Salamandridae; genus Triturus; species Triturus cristatus. Next base: position 80,470,121 of record NC_140588.1, read on the forward strand.
TCATTGAATTGCTGTAGGGAGGTATCTGTTTGGTCATTATCATCTGGATTAACAACTCTCGTATTTCGATGCACATGAGGATCCCTACGATGCAACTTATGATCTTTGTGATAATTAGATGGTGCAATGTAAACGGGAGGCAGGAGGAAGGAGAGATAACACCGGCCAGACCACCCCCTAGGAAGCCAAGTGTAAGCTTGTTCCCTACAGATGAAATATACGTTCGGGGGTGTCAGCAAGGGTGGGATACTGGTAGTATTCAATCGATATGTGTAGTTACAATAACTCAGTCCTACTGAAACATTCCCTAACCTTTGAACACAAAAACTAGCTGTTGCATTTATCACGGGACGGGCATAGCTTTATCTTCAGTGATATTACGCTCCTAGAAACGTTTACAATTTTCTGTGACATTAAATCCTTGGAAGCCTAGTACTTCCTTTTGTAACCAAGTGACATTTTCATGAATTGTAAATACATTCATACATGCGTCAAGATGCGGGGTACCCACCCTTCCATATGCCCCAGGTGTTTATCCCTGATGTACCACTATATAATCTAGAACTGCCTCATATTTCAGCCTGTGTCATTTTCATCACATCCACATAGTAATGCATGTATACTATAGAAAGCAGTTGAAACCAGGTTTCACAGCTACCTAAATATGATAGGGGCAACATCAGTAAATCTTTTTTATGCATGACTGAGGGGAGTAGCCCACACACCCAACACTTCGTGGCATTAGTGGTGCTGTGTACCTGATGGAGCATCTGGATGAATGCATTCTGGGTATAAGTTTGTCTATGTCTTTCTTTATGCGGGCCAATGTAATAAACGAATGCTCAGCTGGAGCCGGGGTAGTCCCTAGCAGAGTATGCACAGGGTGTTGTTACTCTAAGTACCAGATTTCCCCAAACAGTGTTATCGTCACCAAAAGAATGAACACCACCACTACACTACTCTCTGTAGACCAACTGGACCACCCAGGACCATTGTGCTGCATTGGAGAAGCCACTAAAGGCTGCTCCTCCCTCATTATTGCACGACCAAATGGGTACATAGAAAGTACTTTAGAAATTGGAGCCACAAAAATACAATGGACCAGAGGGGTATTCTTCACCCAATGTCCGTTTTGAGCCCCGCCGGTAGGTTCCTATTGTTCATCAACGATGGTGCTATGAAACACTGCCATAGGGGAGCTGCGTGATTGCAGCCCTTGCTGAAAAACAATTGTGGCCCTTGCTGGAAACAAATCCTCTTCTTTCAGGATAGGGCAACCTCCCTCCCGGGCAAATACCCTCAACGATCCTGTCCAGTGTCCAGGGCAGTGCACCAATGTAATTCACTCTAATCTAAGGCAGGCGCCTGGGACATAGCACCTACACCCTAAGCTCAAGTCCGTCCCTAACTCCTGGACTGTCCTACTGGTGCACTCTCCTTCCGTCGGGCCGCAGATTGTACCTGACATGCCCAGGCACTTCTTCATCAACAAAAAGATGCAAGAATTCAGGATCAATTGGGCATCCAGATTCAGATGGTTGTACACCAGAAGCGGTAGCATCTGGGGCGGCCCTTATCTCAGGGGGAATCGCCTCAAATAGGGACTCGTCACTTTCCTTGTCTGTCTGTGCCTCCCTTAACCAGGTGTCAGAGAAAGGAATGAAGCGGGGCACACCCCTTCCTGATCAGCGATGCCTTCACGCACCCAGGCGTCATACGGAAGTGGTAGAGTGACCTTTTTCACGTAGGAAGCGTGCACCCAGTTCTTCCGGCCTTCTAGCTTGATGGCTGTACAGGTGGAAAGCAGCACTTGGGCAGGTCCCTTCCATCTCAGCTCCAAACTGTAGTTGAAAGTTCTTTATCATCACCCAGCATCCGGGCTGCAGCTGGTGCCCGGGCCCCTCTGGTACTGGTTGCAACATCGCTTGGATCTGTTGGTAAACAGAACTGAGATCTTTAGACAACTCATTCAAGTAATCAATCAACAGGGGGTACTCTATCTCGGAGAAGCTCTTGGGTCTTGGGACGCCCCAAACATTGGCAGGGCACCCAAAGACCACCTCATAGGGGGATAATCCTGTTCTAGAATGCGCTGTTACTCTCGTAGACAATAACGTCAAAGGTAACACATCTGGCCATCGCAACCCTGTGCTCTCTTGGATTTTCGCTAATTTCAGTTTGAGAGACCATTGTACTGCTCAACCAGGCCTGCTGACTGGGGGTGGTTCGCAGCATGAAACCTTTGCTTAATTTGCAAGCCCTTGGACACAAAATCAATGACTTTTGCGTTAAAGTGACTTCCATTGTCACTCCAGATCACGCGTGGCAATCCATAGCGTGGGAAGTACTCTTTTAAGAGTGCCTTCGCCGTTACCATGGCCGTATTCTCTTTAAGCCTCAATCCATTTACTGAAAGCACAAACTACCACTAGTACACATTCAGGTTATTTACAAGTTCCATTTTGATGAAATCCCTCGAAAGGGAAGGAAGGCGGTGCAAAGTTACCTGCAGGTGTAGGGGTGCCCTTCCTAGGATTACGTTTCAGACAGATAATACAGTGTTTTACTAGATGTGTGGCTACCTTAGAGATATTCTCATTCTGCCATACTGGGTCCAGTAGCTTGCATATTCCTTTGGCACTAATGTGTGCTGGACCGTGGGCCATAGTACCAACAGGGAGAACATAGGCATTGGGCAACAACCACCTCTGTTTTCCTGAGAAGTCAATTCAACACCCATCCTCATCCAGACATCCTGTCCTCTCTTCCCATATTGCCAGTCCATCTACAGTCGCCTCTCTCTGAATCTCCTTAACATTTTCCAATGTGTCCTCGAACATTCCATTGTCTGGAACCCATCTAGCGGGACCTGCCACAAACATCTTGTTCATTTTCGATCTAGCTGTCTACTTGGCTGTCTGATCCGCAAACACTTTTCCCCTCCCCACATCATCTGTGATGGCTTTGTGGGCACTGCATTTTACAATTGCCAGCTTATCAGGAAGTGTCAATGCTGATAACAATCTAAGTATTAGTGGACCATGCTGTATTCTCTGCCTGTGCGAAGTCAAGAACCCTCTCTCTGCCCAGAGGTGCCCACAATTATGGGCCACCCTGAAAGTGTGCTGGCTGTCAGTGTAGATATTAACAGCCAGCCCCTCACTCAACTCACAGGCCCTAAGGAGGGCAACTAACTCTGCAGCTTGGGCTGACTGATTTGGAATACGAGATGTCTCAACTACAGTGTATAACGTGGTGATTGCATAGGCTGCAGTAGTAGTGCCATCCGGCAGTTTGAAACAAGAGCCATCAACATAAATTTCGCCTGGGGTCAGATAAGGGAGCTCCAGTCAGGTCTACCTGTCCCTTTGTTTCTTCCTCAGTCCGAAATAAACAATCATGACATCACTGTCCTTTTCTTCTGAATGGAGGGTTAGTAACGTGGCTGGGTTCAAAGTAGCACATCGTTTGATGGTAATGTGCGGAGCAAATAAGGTCAGCTCATATCCAGTGAGACGCGTACTGGTGAGGTGCTGTGTCTTCATCTTGTTCAAAAGCGTGTCCACAGCATGGGGTACCATGACTGTGAGGTCAGTATCAAGGACGAGCCCTGCCGATTGTCAGATAGAAACAGCCTCCGCCGTGGCAGTTTTCAGGCAGCTCAGGAGCTCTGTGGCGACATTATCAAGGATAGCGGAGAAGTAAGCGCAGGGTCTCTGTTTACCACCAAAACCTTGTGTTAAAACAGAAGGCGTGCAACCGTTCGCATCATGTACATAAAGCACAAAAGGCTTCTGGTAGTCAGGAGTACCAAGCACAGGAGCAGAGCAAAGCACAACCTTTAATTATTCAAAAGCTTGCTGGCTTGCAGGTATCCAAGGCAAAGGTTCATGCACGTCCTTGGTGGTCAAGTAAGGAAGGGGTTTTGTTAGTAGGGAATAGTTTGGAGTCCAATGCCGACAATACGAAGTTATCCCGATAAACGTGCATACCTCTCATTGGGTTGTAGGAACAGGCATATTAGTAATAGCAGCTATGCATTAAGGTGTTAGTCTGCGACCCTCCTTTGACAGTAGGTGACCTATATAGGTGACCTCCTGTTAACAATATTGACATTTTGTAAGTGATACCTTGTGGCCATGGTGTGCTAAATGTTGCAGCAATTTAACCATGGCTTCTTTACAGCCTTTTTCAGTGTCTGAGGCTACACGAACATCATCACATATTGCAGCAACTCACTACCAGGGGGAAGTTCCAAAGAGTCCAATTGTGTTTTCAAAGCCTGACTACAAATACTGGGGCTTTCTGTTTAGCCTTGTGGAGCATGGCAGAATCTAAAGCTCCTACCAGCTATTGCAAATCCAAAGAGATATATGCTATTTGGATGGATTGGAATGGTAAAGAAAGCATTCTTCAAATCAATCACTGAAAAGAATTTGGCCGACGGGGGAATCATTGTCAGGATCTTGGTAATGTTAGGGACCACAGGATACTGGGGAACCACAATTTTATTGACCTCTCTAAGGTCAATGACAAAATGATAAACATCAGGATTGGCATCAGAAGAATCCAAAGGTGCCTTTTTAAAAATAGGAAGAATAGGCTATTACACACATTCACCACTGTCTCTTCAACCACACCAGACTTAAGCAACTCTTGTATTGATTGCAATAAGGCCCTTTCTCCTGCCTGGGATAACTTATCCTGGGGAATTCGAGGCAATTTAACATTGTCCTTGATCTGAATAAAGACTGGTCGGATCTTGAGAAACCCCACATCTCTGTCTCCAGTAGCCCATAATGTGCATTGTACATCTTGGAACTCAGGGGGAAGGGGGGGCATCCTTTGTGAAGCATTGTTTGGCATGGGCCACTTGTCGGCCAACCGTCATGTAAACACCATCTGGGGAACAATAAATTGCCACCTGCAACATTTTTAACAGATCCTGTCCTAGTAAGTTCTCCCCACAATTTGACGTCAGTAAAAATGGCGAGTCAACCGTAAAGGGGCCAATAGTCAAAACAAGAGGCTTGGAAATGGGGCTAACAACCGGCACACCTTAGAAACTCACCAAAACATTAATTTGGCCAGACAGAGCTGCCCCTGGGACCAGTGAACAGGAAACAGAGCTATTCATAGCCCCTATGTCGACTAAAAATGTCTCAGTGGTGCCTTGTAGATCTGCAGTAACGTAGGGCCCACATTGATCAACAGGCACCGGAACTGGTCCCTTGGCCTGCCCCTGGCTGTCCTAGCTGTGAGACAACCCCGTTACTTTGTCCACATCATAGTTGTCATGGTAGTACTGTCTTCCTCGAGTGTCGTCAAAATAGTTCCCGCTCTGTCTATTGTACGATTAGTCCTCTGACTGCATCCCCCCTCGGCCTCCTCCTCCGTGTCCTCTAAAACCCCGACCTCTCAGGCCCCACCTTTCTGCAACAATTCCGGACACTCGTTCCACCAATGTCCCTCCTTCTTACAGTACACACAATGATTGGGTCCCACAGGCGCCCTTGAAGCACCAACCCTGTTAGATCGAGGTGGTCGTGGGCCTGAAGCCAAACCTCGTTGTTACACGATGAGCCTCCTGCGTAGTCACTTGGGCTCAGGGGAGAAATGAGGAAAGATGTTAGGGGTATGCACCTGTCAGACGCTCCCTTACTGTGTGCCGGTAGGTGGAGTTTACTCCCGTTCCCTCCTTAAATATCTCTCCTTGCCGAGAAGCCAGTGCTTGGCTTTCGGATTCCTGGAGTCTAGATTCCACATCCTTCCTGACGTATATCTAGTTTTTGTGCTTCGCCTAAGTCCTTAGTCCGCATAGTTCCCTGGCTTCCTCTCTCAGCCTCAACCCTCTCCCGGTGTAAGAACTTTCCCAGTGCGAGTCCGAGTCCCGGAGATGCTCCTGCTGCTCCCCGCTCTTTAACTGCTGTTTATACGCGGCCACGGGATTAGTTCTCTGAAAGACGCGGCCACGTCTTAAAGGCTACATTGTATCCCTTTACCTTTTCCCCTTCGCCCGATTGGTGCGATATATCTCACAAACACCGCAGCGCGTGGTGGCGGATACATTGTATCGGGTTTCCGCACCCTCCGCTGATCCGCGCTCAGGGTGTGTTTGTGAAAGACTTTTCGTTCATAAGCGCGAGGCGCATTTTGGAAATTGTTTTGAGGATCCTCAACTGAATTTCTTTTCGCACACGAGGTGCGAGTGTACTACTTCATATAGAAAATCTTTTATTATGTGAAGTAGTAAATAGCTGGGTTTCTAGCTGACATTTGAACCTCTACCTGAGGGTGGGCCCCAATTTGAAGTATAGCCCTTCTGCCGCGCGAGTGCAGCTAGTAAGGTGGTTCCACCAATTTCCAATTAAGCTAAGAGTACCAGAACCCCAGAGATACTCATTCCTCAATTGTCACCTCTGACCCTCCAGTCCTCGTGAGCTGCCCTCTCTATTCCTGACTACTGCTTGCACGGCGGTGACTCCGCCCCAACTTACTTGTCCTGCAGAAACTACTGATATGCCCTGCTGCTCCAACACCTGCCCTGCTGAGTCACTTCCTTAGAGCATCAAGAGATGTCCAGTTGGTAAGAGGGGAAACCGGTGTCACAGATAACCTCAGCACTGAAGTGTATGCTACATTTTAATCGTTAGTAAGGGAGAGGAGATTCAATACTAATATATTCCTTACTGTCTCTTCTCTAGGTTGTCCTCTTCCGTGACAGTTCTGAGGCAATCCGCTGGGGGATCTAAGGTATAATCTTCCAAGCTTTGGGTCCCCACATCTCTCAGGGTCTGGCTACAGGTAGAGTGTATAAAGGCTCACGCTTCCGTGGACAGGCCTCGGGAGTGTGGGGATATTCTCGTCGCTCCTGAGGATTGGGACTACTATCTTACACAGGTGTGTCTGGTCGGCGACACTCGTCCTCTTCCACCTCCCCTCGCAACTTGCTGCATCAACACCCTCGTCTTTAAATCTTTTAACTTCTTCTCTACCTTTTCCTTGTCCTTGTTCTCTCGATGCTCATAGTACTGTGCCATACTTAATATGACCGATGGAGAGGAGGTCGTCCAGGTACTTTCCGAGGCCTGCAACCTTGTTGCCACCTCAGGGATCAAATTAGTGACAAATCTGTTCACGAACAAACGTACACCACCCTCCTGTGACAAACCCTGACCACTAAAATCTCTGAAATACCCCTTTAAATCTTGTAAAGAAATCCGACACACTCTCATCGTTCTTTTGATAACAGTCAACTTATCCCAGTCCACTCGCTTTGATGGGATAAGGGAGTGCATATAGGCGATAATACGCCCCGACAAAGCCAATAGCTCTGCCTTTGGCTTCTCACCAGGCTTGCGTTCCTTATCCCAAACTCTGATCTCAGCCCATGTGCCACCAAACTCCAATGCATGGTCCTGCATATGGACCTGTCTCCATATATCTACCGGCACCAGAAAGCCAAAAAATAACTCTGTCAGCCAATGTCATCACCGTGGTGGAGGCCGCCTCTGTCAGTTCCTTATAATATGCAGTGGGGTATTTTCGGCGGTCGGGCAACTGGCTCTTCAAGGAAAGGACCTCACTCCTTTTCCAAGGAGTGTAGATTCATTGTTCTTGAAACCGAGTGTTGTGTTTTGCTCTCCAGCTTATTCACTGCTGTCATCATTTGGAATGTGATTATTCATGATGACATATTAGAATGTTGGGTTCTGAGCTCTAGAGTTGGGAACTTGGGACTGAGCTGAAAGGTGACAGCTCCTGGTGGGGTTTACTTTAGGTTTACCTTAGTTTTATCTTATTCATATTATCTTAATATTTGTGAATTACCACCTTGTACCATTCTTCTCAATAAATACCTATTCTTACAAGAACCTATGTGGATCTGATCTTCATTTACATCACCACACCGAGCGTCGACTCAAGGTCTGATTACAGTATCCATAGAGTCGCGCAATTCTGGTATTTCAGGATGGTAAATGGGGTGCTGTGTCCCTAATGTCGGAACCTTCAGGAGTAACCTACCTCGGTAACCCACCAATGTAGATACATTGCTGAAAACCTCATTCGGGGCCATATCTGCAGTATATACTCTCTCTCGTACGTCATAGATAATCTGTGGTGCAACACCATGGAAGCACTGCTCCCACAAGTCTATCAGCGTGGCTGACATATGCATAAGGGCATGCTGCTGTATAAAGGGCTCATAATCTTTCATCACACTCCACACATCCTCCACACTATAGATCAAGTGCCGGGCCCATTGAGCCACCTGATTCGCCACCATCAGTTTCTCCTCAGTACCCACAGCAGAGCGCACTAACACTTTCTCCATGCGGTCTCATGCTGCTGCTCAGTTCACTCCATGTGTCCCACGTGCAGGCGTTTTGACATTCAACAGATTTGAGGTGTCACACTCACAGGGGAAAGAGCAAATGCAGAGACAGGTACCATCATGTAGGGAGGTAGAGTTGTAGGGGTGAAAGGGGGCGTAGCTATTGAGACAGAGCCAAGAGACAGAACAGGGAGCATACGCTGATGATACCCAGCTTTTATTCACCTGGAAAAAGCACAAGTCTGCTACGGTCCACGTCAGAACCTGCCTGTCTGCTGTGTTCAACTGGTTCACTTCGGCCCAGTTGAAATGCAATGAAGAGAAAACAGAGATACTGTTTTTTGGGAAATTTCCTTCGTTGTTTTGGCATGACTGCTGGCCTGCTGATGCCCCTCGACCATCCCCTTCGGGTCTGCGAGTGAAAAATCTGGGATTCTGGTTTGACGAAAAACTTAGCTTTGTCAATCAAATCAGTAAATTGACAGGACCATGTTTCGACATTTTGAAGATGCTTAGAAAATTTCTGCCCCTTTTGCCTCTCCCCGACAAAGAAACAGTAGTCAGGGCCTTATTCACCTCCCGTCTTGATTATGCCAATGCATTGTATGTGGGTTTCCCTGGCTACCTTATGGATAAGTTGCAGGTGGTGCAGAACACCGCTGTGCGGCTGCTGCTGGACTTACCCAAACACATTAGCGTGAAGCAACATCTCCGCAACTTGCCCTGGCTGCCGTTAAAAGCTAGGATTTTGTTCAAGGCTTTAGTTACGGCCCATTCAGCACTCTATGAATACGGCCCGGCGTATCTGAGGAAGCGTTTTTAGTTTTATGTTCCGGGCAGACTCTTACACTCTTCAAACACGTGCCTGGCCTCTGTACCAAAAATCCGTCTGAAAAGAAAGGGGGGCAGTTCCTTGTCCTCTTTGGTGGCTAAGTCGTGGAACTCTCTTTCCTTGGAGCTCCGTAGCCTTCAAAATCCTACTCAGTTCAGGAAAAAACTCAAAACTTTCCTATTCAATTAAGCCTGTTTTCCCTTCTGCCTCTATCCCTGTTCACTGTTCTCGTTTTGCTGGGCTCGCACCGGGACACTCTTCTAAGTAGCCTTGCATGTTACAAATCACCACTAACATAACATAACATACTGGCGTGAGTAAAGGAGAAGCAAGTGGGGCTAGGGCTGAGGCTGTAGTACTAGAAACAGCAGTACCAGAGAGCGCGGCACTAGAAGCCGAAGACTGGGACGTCAGAACTGTAGGGTATATTTGTTCTGGGGCATAGGGTGGTGGGGGGCGAGAATCCAATAGCTCTTCAACAAGCTCATCACTCTCATCTCTAGCAACATAACATTTGTCAGTCTGCAGTCGAAACTTCCTATCTGCGCACTCTATGCCTTTCTCTGTCTTTTCTCTTTCATAGGCTACTGCTTTCTGCGTAATAGTTTGTGTCTGTCTCCTTCGAGCCACTTTCTCTGCTCTCATACGCCACTGCTTTGCTTCCTTCTGCCACACTCTTAAAGAATCAAACATAGACTGCCTGCTCCTTTTGGCGAACAATTTGTCCTGCAGGAAATTCAATTTATGTTCATCAAATGAGCCAGTAAGTGGCCATTGCAGCTCTGTATTGTCCCTAGTGTATTTATTCCACAATGTGCTAAACATAATAGGGCCAATACCATGCTTGACATAAATGTTGAAATTTGGAGTACCCTCCGGAGGTGCAGGCTGGCTCTCTTCCAACCGAGCATCAGTAGAACAACATTGACATCCGAAACATCCTAACTTACTTAAACAAGGCATCTTAATATAAGACACATGTACTTTCCCTAAGGGAAAATATAACACCAACAACTGTAATAAAAGGAAAGTTAAAATATCAAAAATTATTCAAGAATCAAAACCAACTGTCCGGAATGCACAGTCGCAACCCACTCAAACAAGCATTTCACCAGCATCGGCGTCGGTCCACAGACCTCACAGCACCCAGACACAACAAGCAAACCACAAGTCAGCCCGGAGGCTGCATCACATCCAAGACGACAGTCCAGAGACCGTTCCAAGTTCAAGAAGACAGGCTCTAGCCCCAGACGTTTTTAAGTGTATGCCAATTTCCAGCTGACCTGGCAGATGGTTCCAGAACATTCTCCGACCTTTTATAAAACACGGTCCAGATTACCAGTTGGTCCGGCCGACTGCTCGCAAACACTCTGTGTCTTTTCAAGGGTCCACCGATCCACCTAGTCCAAATCAAGACAGTCCTAAGACCGTATCAAGACACAGTCCATCGACTCATTGTCGTTCAAGCAAGGCAGTTCGAAAACTTCAAACAAGGCTGTCCAGAGACTGAATCAAGACACAGCCCAGAGGCCCGTGCCATCCAAGAATGGCGCCATTTTCCCAAAAACCAAATCACTCACCTGGTGCACACAGGTTGAGTCAATTTATTCTCCACAGCGGACTCTTCGGACCAAATGGTCAACTCCAAGGTTTTGCCTTCTTAGGACCCCAGTTGGTGACCACTAGTCAGGGATCCGACTGATCAGAAGGGAAGGGCAGCTGCGAGAACCAAGCTCGATCTTTTGTGTGGGGCCGCGATCCGCCCTACCAACCGGACACCACCCGACCCTACAACCAGATTACGGGTGAGGGGATCACCTCAGGGGTCTCTGTTCGGGTGCCAACTGAAGGACGGGACCCTCTAGGGCCATGCGGGTTACTTACAACCACCTGCTATGCCTTCCCAAAAACAAAGAGTCGGTCAGCCAGTAGAGAACACACACTTACGTTTATTCAGCATATACCCTGCAGAGGAGTCCAATCAGACCTTCACCCTAAGATGTCTGCTGAGGGGACTGACGCCCCAACGTTTGCTAATACATGATAAACCTTTCTAGGAGACTTCGGCCACGCCTCTAGTGGAAAACTACCGGCCTGAGCCGGGCATGGACAAAGGAGGCACAGAGAGATGAGCTAGCACCTGCCAGATGGGTAGACACTATCTGTATGAGTCTCACCGTCTCCTAATGTGGGAGCAGAGTTACACATTGAGAATGGTATGCAGAAGCAGACTAATTGCTCGTTGGCAAGTCAGGTAGCAGCCTTGAACAGAAGAGAAAATAATAACAAAGTACAGTGTTCTGCTGAGGCAAGCAATTCTGAATACTAAGGCCTAGTACGAGCAGAGCCTAAGCAGTCTAATATGGATTACGAAATACAAAATGGAGTCACACGGGCTAACAAAAGCTTACATGTTACAGAGATAACTCAGTGGGTTGCATAGTGTGAACACAAATGGCATCTCTTTAGCCACATATTGCTAATCTAATGTGGCATAAAAAAGTGCATTATGGTGAGAGAGGAATTTCAAACCTAACAAGGCACCAAACCTAGGGACCCAGTCGTAGTGAAAGCTTGTCGAGGCCATTATAAGGTAGAACAAGCGAGGTGTAAGGCCAAACTCAGGGCCGAGGCTTGGACTAAGCTTGCAGAGGCCAGTACCCTAAAGAACAGTGAAGAGTTTTGGAAAATAGTTAGCAGACATTTTTTGGTAGGAAATGCTGGACAGGCCCTGGATGCACATATAACAGAGGAGGAATGGTTTGGACATTTCGAGGAAATGTTTTCTACTCAAATTGAACCAAGGCCAGATGAAGGTTGGGGGACAGTAAAGATGCAAGAACAACATAAAAGCAAGCCTCTGTGTTGCCTTGCAGTGCTTTGTGTGATGCAAGGAAATGTAAGGTTTAAGAAATCTGTGCAGAATTCATAATGTTATACTAATGTTTTCTTGAAGGATTCAATGTGATTTTTATTGAATATAGAATTGTGCAGTTAATACTATTTGGTTATATGTTTTAAATTAATATTTAATTTAATTAATAGCGTTGTAAAAACGTATGTCGTAAAGGAAGGTATGCATCATAAAGTTAGTTTCAAAGGTAGTCACTGTAAATGTTCTGTAATACATGTCTTGTAAAAGCATGCGTGGGAAAGATATGCATTTTAATATCATACATTTATTTCAGGACATCTGAGGCTTTGCAGAGTAGATGTAGGCACTGTTTCAAGTTTTCTTCAAGATTGATGCTTTCAGGACATGCTCTTGCATGGCAGAAGGCAGTCTGCCTCAGAGTGGGAGTATGGGAGCCTGTGGGACTAAGGATTCAGATGAGAATGCCTGAGAGAGGGGCGAGGGGCTCGGATAGCCTATAGATGTAACTGTAAGGACTCTAAGGGCTAGATGGAGGATGCTAATGACATCTCTTAAGGGCTGTTATGACTAATGGGAACAATCAAAGACAATGATTGCTCCTGAGAAGGACTTTATCAGCAAGTAGGGATGATCTCAGGGGTCCCGGAAGTGATAGGGCATGGACTGAGGGTCAGTGAGAGCTGATAGAACATGTGTAAGGGCTTGCTGAACATCTATCATAACTGTTCAGATAGTGGCTAATTAGGTTTTGTAGGAACTCTTTTGTGACTAGCTAATGTTGCATGAGTGCACGAAGGAGCAGCAAAGAGTGATGTATCAGTCCTCAGGCCAGGCTGACACCGTTTCAGCAATGCTTAGGGCCCACAGAGGGTATTTGAAACCTCGGAGCAAGGTAGGCTGTTGTGTTAGGAATTGGGTTTGGGTTAACCTGCGGGTGACAGAGGGACAGATAGTTTGTCTAGGAATCTATGAGATACACGTTGTTTTCTAGCACTTTCTCTCAACAACCTGATCATGGAAAATTATAACAGCGGAGTATGCACACTCATGTTAGTTGAAAGATCTGCGGCGTTCACTATTGTTCAACACAAATTCCTCTTGGTACAAACGTTTCAGGGTATAACTGAACTCGGTGGATTATTTTTCAACTATAGGTCAGACTCAAGAACTTCCTGGTTATTGCATGTTTCTGCTGGGCCCAACCTGTTAGCTGAGATGTTCATGATGAAAAGTACAAACTGTGCTGTGCACTACCCCTTCAATCAGAGATGGCACAGATCAAATGCATATTTGTGAGGCCATTACACCTGTATCAATCTAAAGCCATTTGCATAAGTATTTTTTAGCTCTAGTTTGACAAAGTAGCCACCTGAAAGATCTATTGTTACTGATTCTTTGAAATATACACTGGGTGGACTTTGGCAACCTCTCGAGCTCCATTCTTCACTCCCCTCGAAGTATTGATTGTTTGGTGCATCATTTGACCTCCTATGGAGTGCTTACGGTTCAATGCATGGGGGATATTCACAAACAAACTTACACTGAATTATCACACATCATTAAACTATTTGCATCACAGATGCATTGTATACAGTATGCACTCTTTTTTCCCAATGCTATAGGCTTTATTTGACATATATGAGTCATGACTCAAAAAGAAAGTCAGACCTACTTGCTTTGCCCATGCTTGCATTTAGGGCAATTCCCTTCGGAGCTTTGTCATTAAGGTTATGTGTTGACATGTGCCGCTCCCCGAAGTTCACACACAGTACATACAGAGAGATCGTTTTTTATCAGTTATCAGAAGTAAATAGTAACCTCAAAAGAAAGAAAATCGTTCAGCAGTCTTTGTTGGGAAAGGTATTGGAATTCAATTCTCAAAGCAGCTAAAAGGTCTTTTGTTAATGCAAAGGGATATAGAAAAGTGGCAGAAGTTCAAAATTAAATCTATAAGAGTCATCAAAGTTTGCCATTTCTATTGGAATCAATAGCGGTATTAATGAAAGGAAGAAAAGCAAGCACAACAAAGGACCCACGCTGAGAAACACAACAAAAGCAATGTTCGGAAGCAAAACAACTAAAAGGAACCAATTTAAAAAAACATTGCTTACAAGAATTGTCATTGTCATTTACATTGAACACTCCTCTCCTGCCTGTAGCTTGGCACTCACGTTGTCGGGGGGTACTGCATGCAAGGAGATGCATGTATATATGGAAAGAATGTTCGTACGTTTGACCATTTTATAAAGAGTTTGGGAAATCTGTAGAGCTGGTTATGCATTTGAGGACAAGAGCTGTGCTGAAGAAAACTTTACTGCTAAAACTAAAACAATGGGAGTTCAGGAGAAATATGATTTCAGGGTAAATGAACACGTAGAAATCGTGTCAATATGCTTTGTACACTGCGGAGCCATTGCAGGACGTTGTTCAGAGCACTGCGATAAAGTCAATTGACTAGTTCAAGGCATGAGACCAAAAGCATAAATGCTGGGCCCCAGAGTTTTGCTTAGAAGCCCATGGATGAAGGTTGGAGGGCTAACTGCCATGAATGTGTTGTCTTGAGCCTTTCTCTTCATTTTTCTTTTCCCCTTTTGTTTTTTCTCTCTCTTACTCTGGATCAAAGCCTGTTAAGAAAAATGAGTACAGGTCTCCAAAAACAAGTGAGGGAGTGCCCAAGCTGCAAACAAAAGTTCAAATTACCCATTGATTTTACCTGTTGGAAAATATTTGTCTGGGCAGTCTTTGACGATGATCATAACGAAAAACATATCCAGAACACTAGCTGAGAACGTTTTTCCAGTTGAAAATCTTTTGGTCCTGAACTATTGTTGCATTACAGAGGCATAATCTTAAACACTACGGGCCAAATTACGATGCGGTTAGGAAGGCCTAACGTAATTTGCTCTATCCGAATCGGATAGGGAACGGGTCTTTCCGACTGAATCGGAAAGGTTTCCGACCAACCGATTACGATGCAATTAGGCGTTAGGAATATCCAAATCCAAACCCAAATGCATTCGGAGTGACAGAGCTGTACGGAGCAGACTCATTCGTCTCTACGGGCCATGTTTCCAAATGACCGGTTACGGTGCTAGATTCGGACAGCCTTCTGAATTGTACCATCCAACTAGAATCGTCAGTCAGAATCAGACATTGGGGGCCTGTAGCGGGCCTCCCTGCACCCAGAGCCTTCCCAATCTGGCCTGTGGGGGTACCCATGGATCCCCCCCTTACCAGCCATGCACTGTGTGGCAAGCACCAGTGGGTGCCCACCACACAGTGCCCGATTTTCCTCAGCCACCCCTTTCTTCAAAGGGAGCCTATGGATTTGGTAGGAACATAGGCTTCCATTGAATCATATCTGGAAGCATCCGGATGCAATTTAATTGGTCGCTGGATTCTCCCGATCCGAGTCGGTCGGAAACCATTCCCAAACCGATTCGGTGGGAATCCTTTCCTAACCGCATCGCAATTGGACCCTATATAGGGCGATATATTTATTTTGTACATGTATAGTAATACACAAATTGATAAGACTGAACAACCCAATATCCGCTACTTTTTTGGCATCCAGCAGTAACGAACTGTACTGTGTTTGTGTGAAATTTCCATTCCTGAAAAGGGTGCAGTAAACTATCACTAGTGTCCCCCAGACATTTTAGAACCCCAGCTCAAATATTTGAACAACAAACATTCGCTTCCCACTTAGCTTTAATAGAGATGTGGTGGGCAATTTGTTAATGTAACTAAAGCATTGTGTGGTAGCTGACTCTAATTTATACGTAGCACAGTTTCCATTAAAGTGGTTGCTAAATTTGCACAGACATACAGTTTTGTGATAAAACTATATTGCACACAAATGATAACCTGTGGAAATTGGTTTTCAGTGAATTTGTATCATTTGTGCATCACCAAATTTAGGGCCTTATTAGGATGGCGGGCGGATCGCATCCGCTGGGCCGGAGCTAGCCACCGCTGGCCTGGCGGGGGCAATCCGCCCGCCATCCTTGCCTAATTGACTCCCCGCCATATTAGTATGGCTGGGGGGTCCACGGCGGATGGAAAGACCGTCCGCCGCTTTTCCGCCAGTCGACTCGTCGACCGGGCGGAAAAAGGGCATAATATGGTGGCGGTGTCTGCAAGACACTGCCATCCATATTATGATGCAGGTGGTGACTCGCCTTTCCATGGTGGCAAAGGCAGGCGGTCTTTGCTGTTGGGAGCCTGTAGCGGGCCCCCAGGATGTTGGGGGCGGGAAGTGCACATGGGGAGGTACCTATGGTACCCCCCTCATTGCCATGCACTACGTGGCAGGCACCACGTGGTGCCTCCCATGTAATACATAGCAATGCCATGCACAGTCCATTTACATTGCGAGTGGGTCTGCAGGCAGTAGATCCACCCACAATCTAAAGGGGCCAGGATGCGCCCGCCAGTGTGGCAGGCGCATCCTAATATACATGGCGGAACCACCGCAACTTCGGCGGTCGGACCCTGGCTCCCTTGTGATGGCAGGCGGACAAAGCGTAATGGACCCGAAAGTGTCTTGTTTTGTTTTGATCCATCACACTTCAGATACACAAAAAAGTGCTTGATTCTTGCTTTCTTGCTGAATGTATATAGTTAATTTATAGTTATTTACATGTTATTGTGCATTACATGAGGTGACAATGCACATGGCAAATATATGGAAGACAGGATTTAAGCTTTGCAGGCATAGAGCTTGATTTGTTGTTTATGATCGTACATTTGTTTGTTGTGTGAAGCTTTGCCCAAGCACTAAAAATTGAACTTCTGGCTGAGCCCTATTAGAGGACAACAACAACAGCATAGTTGTAGCAGGATAGACATAAATATTCAATCGGTTAAGAGAGTGGGCTGACATATTTACTGAACAAGATTTCACCAATGAATGCGAGAAGGGAGAGGATTAACTCTGGGAGGAAAACTACGCTACGCTCGAGGAGTGTGTGTAGTTTTCGCAACTACGCGATACGTGAATTGCACATAGCACAGTGCAAAAATGCGTAGCATGCATTTTTTGCTCACTCGCGTTCCTCAATGTCAATTTGGCGACCGCAAGCGAGCAAAATCGACATCCCGGTGAGACTTTTTCCTCATTCGCTATTGGCAACATCAAGTTGCCGATTGCGAGCGTGGAAAATGAACCTCCCAGCGAGATTCTCAATGGGGGGAGGTCAGGTTTCTCATTGCGAGTGGTCGCGCATGCTCCCGACAGCTTGCGGTGAGAAACTACCAGTCCGCGCGGAGAAAGCTGCTGCTCGAGTACAAATCTACTCGAGCGGCAGAAAACGACCGCTTGCACTTTGCATGATGCCGTTTGCAATGATTGCACAGTGGGGACTAGCATCCGGCACTGTGCAATCATTGCGAACAGCATTTCCCTATGGCACTACGCATTTCGCGTAGCTACGCATAGTGCGACGTAGTGCAAAGTGCACTTCGCATAGCACGACTACGCGAACTACGCCCAGGGTTAGAGAGGATGCCTAGGAGATGTTAAGGTGGTGTGTAGATGAGTACACTTACAAAATATCAATAGTCAGAATATCCCCGTACAAAAATATTGTGACCACAATATCGATGTAAAAAATATCGACATCCTATACTTATAATGGTAAGTACAAAAATATTAAGAAAAAAACTATCGATGTCATATAGTTCTACATAATATTGTTTTTAATATACATTTTAACAAATATAACAAATAAACTTAACTTAAAAAAGTTAAACAGATTTATATATATATTTGTGTGTGTGTATATATATATATCAGTGAAAAAACCATAGGTTTCACACACGTTATAGTTAGGAATTAGCATTTAAAAAACCTTAGAAATTCAGTGAAAAAAACCATAGGTTTCACACATGTTATAGTTAACTGGACATTTTACTCGTAAAAAACCATTGAAATTGCCCCGTTATAGTTAGTTCAGCTAACTATAACTCGCGCGCCCGCAATGCACTGCTGATGACGTCACATATTACATCACTCATGACATGGTCAGTGACATCACTCATGACATCACTGATGACATCTCAAATGACATCACTGATGACATCACTGATGACATCATCCAGTGAATGTGTGTTTTTCTGAAAATTAAATATGTTTTATATATGTATATCTCAAGGTCGATGGAAGAATAAATGGGTATATAAGTGTCTAAATGGATGAATTGTTTTTGAAAATTTGATTGTATTACTGACTGATTAAGTGTATCTTAGTGAATACATGGCTTAGTGAGTAATGTTTAAATATGTAAATATCTGTATCAGTCTCTCACTTTGTGTATAAGTGGCTGCATGGGTTGGTGTGTAGCTACATGAGTGTCTAAATAGGTTATTAGTTGGTTTTTTGAGTATCAGTATGAGTGTGAGTGTCTGGTTCGGTGAGGGGTATTACGTAGTGCATGGGTGCATGAATGAGTGACTCATTGTTTGTATGTGTTGAAGACAGCATGTGTGCAGGACTGTATGGGTGGATGAGTGTATGTATGGGTGTGTTAGTGAGTGAATGACTGTCTCAATAGTGTCTTTATGTGTAACTACATATGTTTTAAACTAGTATATGTGACTATTGGTGTATATATGTGAGTATATGTGAGAGTGAGAGATTGAAAGAGTTCCTGTATGAATAAGTATGTGTTTCTATAAGTGATTGTTTAAAAGACTAAGTATATGTAAGTTTCCGTAGAAGTAAGTGTGGTGGTGTGTGTATAACTGTATATGCAAGTAAATGTATGTTTGATTCTTTATTAGCATGACTAACTATGTGTGTGAGTACCTCTATGGATGAGTGGCATTGTGTAACAGGATGTATACGTGTATGAGTACATATGATGAGTGAGTACATGTATGAGTGACTGTATAGGACTGTTGGTGAATGAGTGGATGTGTATTTGGATCTTAGAATTACTGTATAGGTTGTTGTAACTGGTATTGGTATGTCCATTGTTTTTAAAATTTTAATTTCTATTTTTGATTGTGTGTATCAAAGGTTATATTAGGGGAAGAGGAGGTCTGCCACTCTATCACAAGGATGATGTCATCAGTGATGTCATCAGTGATGTCATTTGAGATGTCATCAGTGATGTCATGAGTGATGTCACTGACCATGTCATGAGTGATGTAATATGTGACGTCATCAGCAGTGCATTGCGGGCGCGCGAGTTATAGTTAGCTGAACTAACTATAACGGGGCAATTTCAATGGTTTTTTACGAGTAAAATGTCCAGTTAACTATAACATGTGTGAAACCTATGGTTTTTTTCACTGAATTTCTAAGGTTTTTTAAATGCTAATTCCTAACTATAACGTGTGTGAAACCTATGGTTTTTTCACTGAATTTCTAAGGTTTTTTAAATGCTAAGTCCTAACTATAACGTGTGTGAAACCCATGGTTTTTTCAGTGAATTTGCAAGGTTTTTTAAATGCTAATTTTGTTTTTTTTCTTCTATTTTTTTAAACATATTTTTATTTTAATTTTCTATCCTTTTTTAAAGACTATGGTTACATTTTTAAAATTCTATAATATGTTTTTTTTAATATATTTTATAAAATAAACATGTAAAATGTATTAGCAATACATTTTTTCCTTTTTTTAAAATTTTTTTTTAGTACGCGTACCGTAAGCTTACGGTAAGCGTACGGTTTACGCAACGTCCGTAATTTATCTACGCTGTTTGCGTATAGTTACGCAATTTGCGTAGCCGCGCGTCCTCCGCGTGGGACGCGTACGCGTGTACGCTACACGCGCACGTTACGCGGAAGTGTCGGGTAGTGACTGTTATGCGCATGCGCGCAAGCGCGTGTCTTTTTTACGCGCATGCGCACTTTTGCCGTAAGCGTACCGTAAGCGTACCGTAAGCGTACGGTAGGTCATGTGATCATGAAACACAACTTTTGATTGGTTGAAACTACTTTCAGTTCTAGAACTCTCCTACACCACACCCATTCCCCTCATTTCTGCTTGTGATCCCTTAGGAGAAGGAGCTGGTTTGTCTTTGGGATACGATGGCAGAACAGCAGAGCACTTCTGAGAGTGAGGCTAGCACTAGCAGCACTGTCTTGAGGCAGAGATCGAGGAAACAAAAGCCCTCTTATGTATGGGATTATTTTACTTTTCCTGAAGGCCAGCAAAAGGTGAATGCACCCTTAGTAACTTGCAAGCTGTGTAAGCGTGTACTTTCTAGAGGTAATCCTGACAGGAAGTATTCCTTTGGGAATCACACCATGAAGAGACACCTCAAGGATGTACACAAAAGGACACATGGTCATCTTTTTGGAGGTAACTCTTCAGAAAGACAAGCAAGTACATCCACAGCAGCTCAGCCAGGACCATCATCTGCAGGGCTGAGTCCTTCTTCTGCAGGTCAGGTGAGCCCTTCATCTGTGGGGGGAGAATCTCCTTTTGCTGGCCCTCTGGAAATGAACCCTCGATTTCGAAGGGTTGATATTCGATGCGCCTTTTGTCAAGATCTAATTTGCCATAGGGAGACCAGTGTTTCCCTAGTGAACAACAAAATAGATCAGCACATTTGTCGCTTTGAATAATTTTCCCATGCTTTCTTTCCTCTGTCCCTGCATGAACACAACGGTTCTTTTAAGAGCCAACCTTATCTTTCATCTTTTTTTTACATATGTTTTTAAAAACTTTTTTTTTTTTTTTTTTACCGTACGCGTACGGTGCGCGTACTTTTTTTTTTTTTTTTTTTAAAAACACTAAAAATCAATTATCACATTACAAGGTCCTTGAGAGACTACAATTATTATTATTGACTTACCATACCCACTCAAAAAAATATTTATTCATTTGTTTTTTAAAAAAATAGCTTTAAAAATGGTTCTAGTTTTCGAAATTTTTCTATATCAATCTGCAAAAAAAAGAAAAAAAAAAAGTATTAATATTTTTAAAACATTTTATTAGACAGTACACATATTTACATATTTTTCAAAAAATATTTTTGCCTTATTTTTGCTGTTTTCAGAATATATTGCCTTAGTGATGCTGAATGTATTTGCATTACAGACTGAAACCTGAAAACCCCACTCGCTTGTAAATACTGTGCATGATTATACATGGCAAGCACATGGGTGTGTGCTAAGAGTCTGCTTCTTCCCCCAAAAAATCGCTCCCCCTTTCCATCTAATGCAACTGTGAAATCACCAGAGCAATACGCAATAAATCTCTGCCTATAATTCCTCTCTGCACACTGAGTCATGTTTTCACATTAGTCCCAAAACGAAATTTCTTTGCCAATTTGAAAGCACACTTACTGCTCTTTTTTTTTTGGGCAAGTGAAAATCACTTTTACAGACTGACACATTATGAAACCACTTTTTTCGATTTTCTTAAATGCACATGTCCAAACTTCTTTTTCAGACCACCTCCATGTGTAACCTGGGTGGCTGCCTACACTCCAGCAAGGGCAACCAGCCTTAGTGATGCTGAATGTATTTGCATTACTGAGTCCAACCTCAAACCCTTAAACTATTCTTTTTTTTTCCAGTACACCTTAATTTATTGTGAAAACATACTCCATATTATTTTACATGTTCCTCACATTTAAATTTCTCCCAAAACAGAAAATGATAAACGCAACTACAACAAAAAGAATTTCCATTTCTATTATTCATTTCTTAAGTTACCACATACATCCCCTCTCAAACTCTAAACTCACCTTTAAAATTAGTTAGTTGTGAAAGAAATGTGACACTCAAACAGCAGATTATCAGAGCCAGGATCTCTGTTGTGTTCACCTCTCTCCTCTCAGCAGAACCAGATAATGGCAAACTTTCCCTCTATTTTTCCACACATATACATGTAAGTTTCAAATCTCAGTGCTTCCCCCTTTTTTTCAAATGTAATCACACATTTCTATTGGTTGAAAACCAACCCTTTTCCAAAAGTACCCTGCCCCCAACTTGACTTCTGCCTAGTACCCTTCCCCCAACTTGACTTCTGCCTGCTACCATAGCAACAGCTCATGGAACACTGCTGTGTGGAGTTAGGTCAGAAGTTCGCCACACAATGTTTCAATTCCACAGAGCAAGAGTGCTTGACTTTTCAAACCTAACAGCAAATCCATAGTACTGTTCTTTGGTAACACATTTTTTTGTACCAATACAAAACATGCTTCTATTAGTTTACACATACAGCCTAGTTTTTATTCTAGAATGGTATGAAACAGCCAATCAGTTCTTTTTGTTTTGAAAAAAATATGTATGCCTCCATTTCCAAACTGTCTTTCTTTTCATATTGCCATTCTACTGAAAGACACCTCCTGAGTGCATCCAGTTCTCCTTTGAAGATGTTCACAGTGTGGATTGTAGGGCACAGCTATGTCTTCTGGAGTGAAAAGTTTGCAGAGAAAACAGATATGGTGAGAGACCTTGCTTTGC
Source organism: Triturus cristatus (assembly GCF_964204655.1). Classification (NCBI taxonomy): domain Eukaryota; kingdom Metazoa; phylum Chordata; class Amphibia; order Caudata; family Salamandridae; genus Triturus; species Triturus cristatus. The sequence goes on from NC_140588.1 coordinate 80,492,588, forward strand.
CAAATGTAGACATTAAATGGATTGGTCAGAGAGGGTTAAAGTGGCACCAATTGATGCCATTGGTGAAATCCTTCATGCAAATCCAACACCCTGACCTCATAATAGTGCACTGTGGTGGCAATGACCTAGGCACTTTGACTGGGGTAGGTCTGGAAATGCTTATGAAGGACACCTTTGCACAACTGTTTTCACTTTTCCCTAAAACTGCCTTTGTGTTTTCCAACATATGCCAAAGGCAAAAATGGAACTGGTCCAATCATTTCTGTCCGCAGATTGACAAAGCAAGAAAGCACGTCAACAAATCTGTTTCTGCTTTCCTCCGTGACTATGGTATGGGTGCCATTTACCACAACAACTTGCGTTTTGACATGCAAGACATTTATAGAGGAGATGGTGTGCACTTCAATGATAAAGGGAACAGAGTCTTCCTCTTGAACCTTAGACTCTGCATCGGTACTTACTTGTAGGTACCACTAAAAAATCATTTCATAAACACAACGGCTCTTTTTAGAGCCCCCTAATATCTAAACACTTAAATCTGAATTTCATTTATTTTTTTATTTTATTTTTCTACCGTACGCTTACCGTAAGCATACCGTACGCGTACCCCATGATTTTTTTTAAAAATCAATAAATGTTTTCTTTGTACTTTACAGTCCTTCTTTGACCCCCTCACAAATGTAAGGGGGTCTGTAACTCTCCTCATTGCCCCCTTTTCTTGTTTTCACTCTTTTTTTTCTGAGTGAAACACACAAAATGGCGGCCGCCGCTTCCTGGTTTCGGCCGATTCGAATGTTTACTAAGATCTAAGAGCCAATCAGAATCGCGCTCGCGCACGCCACCGTACGCTTACCGTAAGCGTATGGTAAGCGTACCGTAAGCGGGCTCAGATATATATATTGATTTAAAGGCTATTTTCTCAGAATCTACTGAACAGATTTACACCAAACCTACAAAAGGCACTTCCTTGACATAGGGACTACCTCTCTGCCAAATTTCTAGTAATTCTGTTCAGCCGTTCGGGCTGTAGCTCGTTCTAAAGGTCCTATGGAAAAATGCATGGGAAAAACGCGTTTTGGGACCCCCCTTTTATCTCAGCCCCCGCTTGACGTATCCCCCCGAGACTTTCAGGGAAGGAGCGGAGCGTAGCGCCCCACCTATTTTGAGAAATTCGCGAGGATTCATCGACCGGCGCCAAAGTTATTCAAAATAGAATGTTGCGGATTTCCTATGGAAAAGGGGTCCTAACTATAACTACCTACTGGCGACCGCCAGTAGGTAATATATGTATATACATATACCAATAACATAAAATCTCTTTAAAAAAACTTTCTATTATAAATTAAAACATTAAACTATTTAGAAATCTTTAAACTTAAATTTCACACTCTGGTGAGTGCAACATTAGGGAAAGTGTTGGTTAGTGGAGGAGGAAAAATTCCTATTCCCACTCCAGTGAGTGCAACAGTAGGGAAAGTGTTGGACAGCTGAGGGAGAAATTGTACTAATCCTACTGTAGTCAATTTGGGGACAGGAGTTGGCCTAACTGCTAGGGCGCTCGACCTCGGACCTGGGAACTGGGTTCGAGTCTCGGTAATGACGCTGAACATCCTGTGATTCTGGGCAAATCACTTAATCTCCCCGTGCCTAACAAAAAATTAATGTGTGTCCTCATGTAACGTAACTGGTGCTATGTAAAGCGCTCTGATACCTGATTGGATTCGGGTCAAGTTCGCGCTATATAAAACTCTGCAAAAATAAAACAGTAGAGAAAGTGTTTAATAGCGGAGGGGTAAAAACTACTATTCCCACTCCAATGAGTGCAACAGTAGGGAAAGTGTTGGATAGCGGAGGAGTACAAATTACTATTCCAAATCCAATGAGTGCAACAGTAGGGAAAGTGTTGGATAGCGGATGGTAAAAATTACTATTCCCACTCTAATGAGTGCAACAGTAGGGAAAGTGTTGGATAGCAGAGGGGTAAAAATTACTATTCCCACTACAGTGAGTGCAACAGTAGGGGAAGGGTTGGATAGCGGAGTGATAAAATTTACTATTTCCACTCCAGTGAGTGCAACAGTAGGAAAAGAGTTGGATAGCGGAGAGATAAAATGTACTATTCCCACTCCAGTCAATAGATCAATAGGGAAAGTGTTAGATTGCAGAGGGGTAAAATTTACTATTCTCACTCAGTCCAGTTAAAAATTAAAAACAAACAAAATATCATCAACAGAATAAAAATATTTTTGTAAAAAGTAAGGGAAAAAATGTAAATATGTAAAAAATAAAAAATATATTTAATATTAAAAATAAAAAATAAAAACGTATCATAATGTTAAATACATATCACAAATACCTACAAATATTACAATAAATGTAAAAAAAATTTTTTAAACAAATAAATATTTTTATTTAGAAATTATTTAACAAAACATTAATTATTACATACATTTAGTTTATTTACTTCCTAGCCTGAAACACCACACAACTCACAACCCACATCGAAAATACAAAAATATGTATTTGCATTATTAACATAATTAATTATCAATTAAACACATATTACTATTAAAAAACCAAATTAAAACCCATAAAATGTAATTAACTTTCCACCCTTTGCACGTATAATCCCCACAACCGACACGTAAAATTAAACTGCAAAACAATTAGATAACTAATAGTAATAAACAACTAATTATAAAGTAAGTAAAATTAATTTAATTAAATTAATTAAACCCAAAACACAAACACAATTTTTTTCAAATAATTTCCCTAATTAATTATCAATTGATTAATAAATATTAATTGTCCACTAGTTAATAATTAATAAAACATAAATTGCTTCCCACCTTGCACCCCTGAAAACCCCACAGCCACAACAAAAATGTATTACACAATTTCCATATTTAGCTGTCAATTGATTAATATTAAATAAAAACGTATTAATAATTAATTACAAATAAATTACTTCCTACCCTTTACGCTTAAAAAGTTCACAACCATCACCTAAAATATATTACACAATTACCATAATAAATCATCAATTAATTATTTATTTTAAATAATAACTAATTTTTAATTAATTACAAAGAAATTACTTCCCACCCTTAAACCCTAAAAACCCCACAACCTGCACCTAACAAATAAAAATAAAAGCACAATTAACAATATAGAATCTCAATTTAATCAATATTAATACATAAAAAATATGTATTTATTTATTATAATTAAATTACCACCCACCCTATTCCACTATGAACCCACAACCCGCTACAGAACCAAAACACGCAAAATGCAAATAAAATAATTATAATAACTACTAACAATGTAACACATATTAAAAAACATAAACAATACTTATACAAAAAATACATCCCATACATTTAAAACATATACTAAAATACATAACAGTAATGAGAAATCGATATTTTAAACAACTATTTTTTTGCAAATGATATTATTGACTTCTATATTTTTACAATCAATATTTCTTACCTTAAAGTCAATATTCTTGACCATAATATTCTTGCTGTCGATATTTCTGTGTCACAATATTTAAAACTCGATATTAGTGTAAGTAGACATTTCCAAGTGGATATTTTGACTGAATGCTGTGTAGGTGATCTGGGTATAGTTTGGGAAAAGGATTGAAATTTTGTTCACAGCCTTGCCTTGAAGGTAGACAAAGAGGGTCGGCTCTTCATCTGCTGGGAAAGTTGTTTCTGGTCAGTCCTAGAGAACCAAATCCACGTGGCAGGCTACCAGGTACTGAATCTGGCTCCTGCCAGAGCTCCTGCAGTATCCAGTGCTTTGTGAGCAGCTGAACCCTCTTTGAGTCAGGAGTCCTCTTCACTTTTGTGTCAGTAGAGCAGGCAAACACAAGGCCAACCACATGATCATTGAGTAATTCCAGTCTATGGGTGCCAGAGGGAGTCCGTAATCCTCTACTCTTAATTCCTCTTCTTCCAGTGGGAGTCAGGAGTCTTCTTCCTTCCAGCTGGGCTTCTTCTTCAAGTGTAGTGTTCTCAGTTCCAGAAATGCCCTTAGAAAGTGGTGATGAGGTACCAGTCTTTTTCAGTGCATTTCCTCTTCCATTTCTTCTACATATTCAAAGAAGCCCTACATTCAGTATGCCTGAACATTTTTGCCCTCTGAAAGAACTCCTGGTGGACCCTTAGTGACTCCTCCATTGAACTGAGCTATCCCTCCATATTTTAGGGCCAGTACTGGTTCTCCTCCTTTCGGCGGTAGAAGTATCGGGTCTATGAGGGGTCTGAGAGCAAATTGGAGTAGATCCTGTGAGCTTGATTTGGGATCAGCAAGCCATAAGAAGTGTTAACTCTGTGCTTTGTTCTGACTGTGGCCACTTATGAATGGCTAATCCCTGCTAAGTAGCCAGGTGTTGACAACGCTTATTTCTTCTTGGGTCTCTAAGCCAGACTATTGCCCTCTGGCAAGCAGAGCCATCAATGCACTAGTATATGGAGCAACATCCCTTTAGCCATCAGGACCTTCTTCTTCAATTTAGGAAAGAGCTAAAGATGCCGCTCTTCAAAGAGCACTGCATTGCTATGTAGTAGCAGTTTAGTTCTGCTCCCGAAACCCAGCTACTTCTCCAATTACCTGTTGACTGCATCTTTGACTTTAACCCTGTACAGAGCTAAGCTGCCTTTTTCCTATATTCTTAGTATTGTGGTTGGGGGTAACTCGCAGAGTTCCACCCACCCAAGTGCATGTGATGTGTAAAATGTTTACCTGTGGAATATGAGCTTGATTTTGTTTCCTGTAGCAAGCAATTTGATATTCAATATATAATAGAAAATAAACCTCGCCCAATTCCCCATTCAATTCTGCACAGAATAACACCAGTATATGCACCCATGCTGTCTAGGCGGCACTTTGTATAGAATGAAAGATGTGTTGCATGAAGAATGCATGTGGAAGGCATGCAATATGCATTAAGAGAGTAAAATGTGTATATACAAAGTGAAACATACGAAGAACTGAAACCGACCTCTTAACAGAATGTAAGACGAGTCTACATTTGAATCCATTTCTTTAGTAATGAAAACCAAAACTAGAATATTACTTAAGGAAACTTGAAAGCTGGGTGCTAACAAATGCAAAGGTGGGGATCGCACATTTCTTTGCGTAGTAGGAAGGATTAAGAGGATTGTAAGAACCAACCTGATGCAATATTAGGACTTTGGTGACAGGCAAACTGGCTCCTGCCTTTCGTGATTGTAAGTTGCAATACTGAGCGTGTGCCATAGTGAGTGAGCCCTGCAGCCCCAATGTGAGATCGCAGGACTGGTTGGGGTGCCCTAATGTACGGGCACTTTAGAGCTACAAGTAGCCCCAGACAGTGTGGGCGTGTTTGTGATCCTAGGCCTTGTGGTGTTCCACCCTGGGGGGGTCATTTGGTCTGGAATGGTAAGTGGGACACTGCAACAGGCTGAGGACTGACCAAGGCTGATTTTGGGTGGCTCATGTGGTAAGAGGGTTTTGGTAAGTCGGACCTGTTGTTTCAAGGTGTGAGCTAGGGGTGCTGTGATCCTTCCCAGTAGAGCATTCCTGCATTGATTCTACTGTTGACACAGCACAGCTCACAGGTGTGGCCCCTTCCATCTTGCTCTAGCAAGATTGGTGCAGAGTGAGCTGCTTGCTGTGAGTCTGCCATTAATAGACCTTTTGTGTATTGTGCAGACAGGAATGAATGTCTCCAAGCCTTGGGGGCATTCTGATGGAGGATCAACTGGAGTACAATGAAAAGATACTATGTGGACTGCAAGCAATGCCAAATTCAGTACACATAATATCCTATGGTAGGAGAATTGAAGCAGGAGACAAGTTCAAAGATTTGCAGAAAAATCTAATGGTCTATGCTCCACAGTGGAGAGTGCTCCTGTTTCTGACATGTTGCGATGCATGTGGGGCTTGCTGCTTGAGCTCCTGTGTGCATCTGGCCATTATTAGCCTGCACCTAAGTGTTAACAGATGTGTGTCTGATTGCCTCTGTAATAGGCATGATTCAACTTGCATGTGATGCTGACAGTAATGTGTGTATTTTGAACTGCATGGGCGGCTGTGCTGCCTTCATATATCTTATAATGGTGCCTGTATGTGTAAGTTTCCTTGAATATTTGTTTTTTTTTTTCAGTATGCATCTGATACGGCATGGTCATTTCTACAAAGCATAGCTTTTTCTCAATGGCTCGGTGCAAACCTGGTAGAGTATATGGGTTAATTGGTTAATGTGCTGATGCACATTATTCAGTGATTACTTGTTAGAAACAGGTTGGAATATCAGCAAAATATACTCATAAAGCATGTATGTACTGAGGTTGAATATTTAGCTTTCTATGGCATCTTAAAGAAATCATTCCACATGCCAGATACGTGGTTAATAATTAATATGCATTGTATACCCTCCTACTTTTGATACATTTTGCAATTAGCGCCAAGACCTTAGCCTTCATCCCTTTATGTGGCACCACATATGAGCATTCTGGCCTGGTGCTGCCTCTGTGCCAGGCATGTAGTAGCACTTTGAGAGGCACCCATTTTCCAGGAAATGTACCCTTCTTTCCTAAACAACAGCTCGCATCTGGCACAAAGATTTCTATTTGACTGGAGTGCTATTATACCAGCAAAAGGAGGAGGGGGTGATGTTGGTTGTCAAACGTTCCCCAGCGCTTCATGTTTGTGATGTAGCATCATTCCCAGGAGGACTTCTGAAATAACAACAAACTGAGGTGTCTGTATTTTATTAGTTTTTGCAATAGAGTAACACTCCTTTTACAACTAGATGGCAGCAGCATGTTACTTACTTGAACGCAACCTATCTTTATGGCTGAGCACCGGTAACTTTGTAATGTAATATGATGTAATAATCCATTTGTAGAGCACAGACTGTCACTCCGAGGAGCATCATGGCACTAAACGGAACCCAGGGATGGGAAACCCAAAACCTGGTTGACTGCTAATAGTATGAGAGGGACCTCAGATCAGAGTTTTGCAAAGAGTATCAGATGCGCTGAAAATCCAGGTTTTTAGGACCTTCCTGAGAGGGAACTCAGATGTAATCTGGCGAAGCTGTGGGGGAAGTTTGTTCCATGCCTTTGAGTCTAACACTGTAAGTGATTTTCCTCCCTTCGATACCAATCAGAAAGCTGGTATTTTTAACAGATTGGCCTTTGATGATCTTAAATTTCGGGAAAACGTGTGTGAAGATATTGAGGGCCTAACGAGTAATGGGGAGGACCTTGAAAAGGATGCGTTTATGAATTGGCAACCAGTGAAGTGTATTTAGCACCGCCAATGCAGATGACTTCCTGGGCCACTTCAGTACTGGTCATGCTGCAGCATGCTGGACCATTTGTAGCCTATGTAGGACTGAATTATTAGTCCCTACGTAGAGGCTATTTCAGTAATCTAGCCTGGATGTAATAAAGGCTACGGCCACTGTTTGCCTTGCTGAAAAGGGAATCAGGTCAAAACATTTCTTTAGACTTTTTATAATATGAAAGCAAGTTCCAGCAACTGCCAATGATTGCTGTTTGAATGACAGAGTGGTATCACATTGTATTCCCAAATTCCTGACCACATTTACTGTGTTTAGTGGAGGGGTGGTATTTGCTGGCCACTAATGTTTGGGTGAAAACATTTGTTCTTGTCCTAGGGGCAGAATTTCCACTTTTTCTGAATAACACTTTAGGGGGTTTGCATTCATCCAGCTGAAAGTTGCAGTAAGGCATTTGCAGAGATTTTCTTCTGCCTGTGTGGTGTTATTCTCCAGCACCAAGATTAACTGGGTATCATCCGCATATGACATGGTATCTATATGAACCCCTTCCATGCTCATAACAGCTGGGAGCCATCATGAGACACGGTGGGCGTGTGCTCATGACGGCTCCCGACCGTCATAGCACATGGCCCCGGAAATCCCTCTGGTGCGGGCACCAGAGGGATTCCCTTTACACCCTCCGATCCTCAGGAGCTGGGGAAGAGCTTCCCCAGCTCCTGAGGCCCCCCCGGATTCCCTGAAATGACGATCGGCGCACACGTCGCGCTGACGTCATTTCAGTGAAACCGAAACTGAAATGAGCCAAGAGGCTCATTTCAGTTTCCCTTTCTAGGTGCTCAGGAGGCTATCTCAGCCCCCTGAGCACGAAGAAAGACAGGAGAGGTATCGTTGGAAAGGGGAGAATCCCAGGAGGGCGATCCCCAAGCAGGGATCCACCCACTAGACACCAGGGAGGGCGGAGCGCCTCTTGGGCAAAGTCCTTTGCTCCCCCCAATTACATTTGGCACAATTTAGTCTTTTTGTCCCCCCCGGGGGCAAATGGGGCATTAGCCCCCAATCTGCACCCCCAGGGGGGCAAAATGCCCACTAGACACCAGGGATTTTTGTTTAGGATATAAAAATAAGTGTGGGTGTTGCCCAAAATGGGCATGCCCATGGCCCCACCCCTACCCCCACAATCATTACAGCCTTTCTGCCCCCCCCTGAAGAAAGATAGGGCAGTAGCCCCCAATCTTCCCCCCTGGGGGGGCAGAAAACCCACTAAATGCCAGGGATTTTCTTTTGCACAATTTGTTTTAGGCTGGGGCCTGCCCAAAACAGGCATGCCAATGCCCCCACCACCCGCCACCATTACAGCCTTTCTGCCCCCCCGGGGGGGAGAAAGCCCACTAAACACCAGGGATTTTTTGGTCAATTTGTTTTAGGGTGTGGGCAGTCCGAAACGGGAACGCCAATGCCCCTATCACCCCCCCACAAAAATGACAGTCTTTCTGCCTCCCCAGAAGGCAGATGGGAGCTGTACCCCCCAATCTGGACCCCCGGTGGGGCAGAAAGCCCACTAGAAATCAGGGATTTTTTTGTTCTATTCGTGTAGGGGTAGGGGCTGCCCCCTGGGAGGGCAGTTTGGGGCAGTGGCCCTGATCGGCCCCCTGGAGGGGGCAGAAAGCCCACTAGGCGCCAGCAATTACACAGGCTTTTTTTATGCATGGGAGTCAAAATGGTCATACCAACGCCCCCACCCCCACAAAACGTGGAGTGGGTGGAAATTTGTGGTTCCACGCAGGTTCCAGACTTACCACCACAGAAATGTGAGGAAAATGTTTTTTTGGACATTGTTTTAGGTTTGCAAGCGATTCTGGGTAACAGAACCTGATGAGAGCCAGTCAAGTCACCCCATCCTAAATTCCCCTGGGAGTCTAGTTTTCAAAAATGTATAGGTTTGCTAGGTTTCCCCAGGTGCCGGCAGAGCAAGGGTTAAAAAACTACAGCTAGGCACTATGCAAAAAAATGTAATTTTTCATTGTGAAAATGTGATGAGTTCACATTGCGTTTTGAGCCGTTTCTTGTTGTGGGCACTATGCCTAGCCACACAAGTGAGGTACCATTTTTATTGGGAGATTTAGGGTAATTTAGATTTTAAAGCAACTGTTATTACCTATTGACTTTCGATGCATTTCTGCCTTCCAATTGAAAGACAATGTGTAAAAAAAGAATTCATTTTGAAAAATGACCGATAATTCTCATGCTAGTATGAGTAGTCCCAATTTTGAAAATGTTCAAATATCTACTGTTGCTAAACTCTATATTGTGTTCCCATTTCAGAAATACATAGGTGTCTTTCATACCGATTTTCCATGTATACATTTTCCCCGAATAATTACTATATACCCAGTATATAATAAAAAACCATTGCAAGTTGCTGCTCAGTTTTTGGCTCTGGGTTCGTCGAGTTCTTAGTGAACCTCCAAGTCTTATATATCCCACAACCAGTAAGGTCCCGCAGATGTAACGGTATATTGCTTTCAAACACCTGTCATAATTAGAAGAAGTTATAGGTGAAAACGTTGACACGAAAGGCTGTTTTTTTCAACTAATTTTCAATTGTTCCTATATTTAACTGTTAGTTTCTATAAAGAAACCTTGAAGAATCTATACAAATGACCCCTTGCTTAATTCAAAGTTTTGTCTACTTTACTAAAATGTATAGCCTTCCAGGATCCATTATTGATTTCATACCCATTTCTGCCATTAACTGGAAGGAGGTTTAAAGCACAAAAAATAACAAAAATATGCTATGTCCCAGAAAAAGGCCAAAACTTTGTAAAAAGTTTTGTTTTTTTGACCAAAGGCTGTCATTCCCTAAAAGCTGGGAAAATGGTGATTTCAGCACCACAAACCCTTTTTTGATACCATTTGCAGGGAAAAACCCAAACGCTTTCATTTGCAGCACTTTTTTCCCATTTTTCACAAAAAAAACCAATTTACCTGTATTTTGGCTAATTTCTGAGTCTCCTCCAATGGAATCCACAAACCCTGGGTACCTTTAGAATCCCCAGGATGTTGGAAGAAAAGGACGCATATTTGGCCTGGATATCTTATGTGGTGAAAAAGTTACAGGGGCCTAAGTGAGAACTACCCCAAATAGCCAAAAAAAGGCTTAGCACAGGGGGGAAAGGCCTAGCAGTGAAGGGGTTAAAGGAAGATATCAGCTTAATCAGTGGAGCCATATAGGCATTAAAGAGAGTCGGACTGAGACTCGATCCCTGCGGAACCCCTGAGAGAAGTGTATTTTCGTGTGACTTGTATTGGCCAAGTGTGGTCACTTGCTTGCGATCATGTAGGAAGTTTTTTATCCATGCCAGGACAATACCAGAGATGCCAAAGGAGGCGAGGCGGTCTAAAAGGATGGCATGTGAGAACGTGTCGAAGGCCGCCAACAGGTCTAACAATACCAGTACTGCTATTTTTCCATCATCCATAGCTGCTTTGAGAGTTTCAACCGTATAGAATAGTGCAGATCCTGTGGAGTGTTGGGCTCTAAAGCCAGATTGATTGGAGTGAAGCAAATTTGTTTTCTCCAGATATGTTGTGAGTTGCCTATTTACAAATTCTTCTGTCATCTTACACAGACTTGGTAGGAGAGAGATTGGGCGCAAATTAGACAGGGTAGCAGGATACGCAATTTGTTTCATTTGGAGAGGCTTTACAGCTGCAAGTTTCCAATCTGCCGGAATCTTGGCGTTCGAAAGAGAGGAATTTATTATATTATTTATATCAGAGTTCACAATATCAATAAGAGCGTGTTATAATAATGGGGGACAGGGATCAAAAGGGGAGCCAGATTTCATAGACAGAATCGCCTGGCGCAATTCTTCCTTGGATATTGGTTTAAAAATTTGCATACAGGCATTGTCCAGATCTGCCGACAAATCATTATTAGTGAAGGAAAGGATAGGCGGGGGAAATCTTTTTGTAGTATGAGAACTTTCTCTTCAAAGAATTCTGCAATATCATTACAAAGACTCTGAGAGGGGGGAATCTCTTGTTGTAAACTTTTAGGGTTTGTAAATTGATTGACTGTTTTAAAAATCACCTTATGGTTTGCCTTGGTGGTATTAATTGCCTTGGTATATTAGCCTTTTTTGTTAGTTTTGATCAAGGCATGATATTTCCTAAGGGCTACTTTAAAATTGTTTAGCTCTGTATCCTCATAGTTTCGGCACAATCTGCGTTCTAATGACCTGACATGGCTTTGCAATTCTTTCAGGGCTTGCGAATACCATGGTGCAGAGGGCTTCTTGTTTGGTCGGCTGTGATGTGGAACCGAGGGTGCCAGCCGACCTTTCAGGGCATGCATCCACTGGCCAAAAAGCTGGGTATCGGCAATAGGGTCTCCTAGCAAGTTAGATCTATACATCAGCACTTCTGAGAGCAAATCTGGATAAGCTGTTAATTCCTTCCATCTGGATTTGACCTGTCGAGGGGCTTTAATATTATTTTCCCTAGAGGGAGGTCCATTCTTTGCCAAAATCTCGAAAGGGATACATTTATGATCTGTCCACGTTTGCCCAACTGGGGGCTTCACTTTAAGAGTTTCCAAGTTGGAGCAAATACAGTCCAGCATATGGCCAGCACTATGTGTGGCATCTAAGGAGCATTGTTCTAGGCCAAGTATACCCATTATCTCCTTAAAGCATGTTGCCCCTGAGTCATTTTGTGAGTCCAAGTGAAAATTGACATCTCCTACCACCGTAAGATTAGAAAATTTAGGAATAATGTAGTGACTACCTCTCCAATATTATCTAGAAAGTCTTTATAGGGTCTCGGTGGACAGTAAAGAAGTACTCCCGCGAATGAAAAGGAATCATGTAACTGTAGACAGAAACTGATGCCCTCCGCTCCTTTTAAATCAAGCAATTGAGCTATAGAGCAACGATAGATAATTGCAAGGCCTTCCCCACGTTGCTCGAGTCTGTCTAATCTCTGAATGAGATATCCGGGGGGGTGGGCATTCGCAATATCTGGGTTGCACCAGGCCTTTAGCCATGTTTCGGTCACAAAAAGACAATCAAGGTTTTCATTAGTTATTAAATCATAAATATGAAGCACGGGTTTACCCATTGACCTAGCATTTATGAGGCCACCGCGCAGACTGCTCAGCATAGTTTTCTTTTTTACTTCAGGGGCTGTATGGGCTTAAGCACCTTTTTACAATTCTTACAACTAATCGGTCCCTCCCATTTAGCAGCGTCTAAAATGTTGTGGCAAATAGTTGGTGCTGTATTGAGATATAGTAGAAATTCCCTTGTAAGGGACAGACTTGGCAAAGGAGATGTAGCATTTCTCTCCCTGTGCCCGGTCCAGGCGTGGACAGGCGCAGACGGGCTTGCCTTTGGCACGCCTTTAGGGCGCCGGCGGCGCCATATGCAGTTTATATTGCTGATTGGCAGCCGGTAAAGCCAGGAGACTAGACCATCTCTTAATCAAAATGGCCCCCGCAAAGTGTCCAACAGGAAGTAGGAATTTAGAACAAGTACCAGATCGCATTTTAATGTCCCTCCACACAATCAGCACAAGCTGTGGTGGAACGGGGAGAGAAACGACGGCCACAATGCTAATACAGTGAGTGTTTTAAAAAAAACAGTATCTGGAGCAAGGGGTGAAATTAAAATCACCATGCAATTCGACGAAACAATTTAACTAAATGTAATGCCTCACTCCTCCTGATGTTGCATCAAGGATAATATTACATGTTAATGTGTTTGTGCACCAAAATGTCCTTATATACCTAAACATTTTTTTTGCTCTTTAATAACATACTGCAGGCCTACTTACTATTCACCAAGGATTATTTGACACCCAACAATGACTTTGCTCTTCAATGTGTTGTCAATTAAATATGAGGTTTTACTGATCCATATGTTTTACTGCTGTTTTTTGTCCATACTGAGTGGTACAACAAATGCGAATTTTGAGGATGTCCTATACTGAATCTATTTCTCAGTATTGAGCTAAGGTACATTTTTGGGGGGATCTTATTATGGACACCAATGTTACACAAGCATCACATTCTATTTTGTTACACAAGCTGGAAGAGGCAGCAGTGGTTTCCTTTGCCTTGAAATGGTTTGCCTCTTTCCTAGATGGGAGAAGCTTCTAAGTCTATGAGGAACCTTTCTACTCAGTATTCCAACTCTTTAAGTGTGGAGTACTTCAGGGCGCCTCACTGAGCCCTACTTTAAATATTTGAACATTCGTCTCTTGGCTGAGATTGTACACATGATCTCACAGTAGTGTCATATGAGGACAACACGCAGATTGTAATCTCTCTTCTCCTTGAAACAGATGCAAACTCTGCTTGCCTTAATTCTTGCTTAAATGATGTAGCAGAATGGATGTTAGCCAGTTGTCTTAAATTTAATGGGGATAAAACTGAGGTGCTAGTGGTTGGCAATGATTTTATTCTTTGATCTGGGTTTCACTGGCCAGAAATATTAGGCAGTCATACCATCCCCAATGCAGTTGTAAAAAGGCTGAATTTACCCAAACATAACTGCTTCAGCAGCACTCACCTCTTTGCACTGGCTCCCTGTTCTTAAGAGGATACAGCTCAAGGCCCAATGCATAGCTCAGCGAGTTCTGCACAGCAAGGGACTGTGGCTATTACAACATCTGGTTTGTCCCTACATCCCCAACAGGGCATTGCATTCTAATACTCTATGTCTACTTACATTTCCTAATGTCAATAAAACAAAAAGTGCTGGCAGGTCTTTTGCCTACCTGGTTCCAAAACTATGGAACTCACTGTTTATAAAGTTACGGAAGACCAAAGAACTAAGGGGGTCATTATGATTGCAGATGGACTTGAGTCCGTCCGCCATCCTGTGGTAAACCGGGACCATCTGCAATACATGCGGCGGTCCCGCACCATTAATTAGGATGTGACCGCCACACTGCTGGTCACATTTTGCTTTTCAACATTGCGGCGGATGCAGTTTACAACAGCACCAGCCGCAAAGTGAAAAAGCCATGTTGTGCATTTCACTGCACTACGTGGCAGGCACCACACGGTGCCTGCCACTTGGTGGAGTGAAACGTTGGGGGTACCGCGGGTACCCCCAGTGCACCCACACCACCCCCAACACTAGGGGGGCCTGCAACGGGCTCCCGAAACAATTTTCCACCAGCCTTTACATGGTGGAATCGCTGCCATGGAAAGGCCTGCAAACTCAACCACCATGATTTGGTGAACGGTGCCTGCTAGGCACAACCACCATTTTAAGCCCCCTTCTCCGTCCGCCATGCAATCAGACTGATTGCTTCTGGTGGACAGGTGGCGGACGGTCTTTCCGTCCGCCGGGGACAGATTGGGATTCCCACCGCCATCCTAATTCGGCAGTGGGAAAATCGAGCTCAGATGGCGGAAGGACCGGCACCGCATGGCTGCAGGTGGCGGTCCTTCCGCCCCTAAGCTTCAGGAAGGGGTTGAAAACGTTGCCGTTCATATAATTCTCTTTCATGATATTGGCACTGGTATAATTCGTTAGCACTGGGAGACCCGCCAGGTAGCCATGCGCTTTAGAAATGCCAAGAAATTAATGGTATTGCCAAAGGCTATGGCTTTGGCACTGGTCACCAGCCTTTTCGCTCGGGTAATTCCTGGATTGTTCTGTCATGGTTTTTGTAAAACTGTTTTTGGGGATGCTTCGGGGTCCTTATCAATCGGAAAAAAACATGGGATAACGTTAAAAATATTTCTGGGTCCAAAAAACCATGTGCTACCATAATACTCCCTGGCATGGAAGGGAACTACTTTGTGGGTAGGTGTGCTCCTTGTGAAACAGCAGCAAGCCTAGCAGTGTAGTCTGCTAGTGGTGACCTTACCCATCGCCCCATTAGGTGTGTTGGAGTGGATGGAAGCAAAACGTGAATGATACTGCATCAAATTAATAGATGAACTCTTGCTGAAAACCCCTGGGTGAAAAAGTACTTATATTATACACAAAATCTTAGTGAAATCAAAAGTTCTTGGCTAACACCTGACCTAAAAAAGCCAATTGTTCTTGCGCTTGCTGCAAGCCTCTTGCCTTTGCTAATCCCATTGTTGTAATATTTTTGTAAATATTAATTACAAATAGACATGGAGGATTGAAAAGACATATAGATACCAAGCCTTGCAAAGATAGGTAGATAGAGAGAGTTGTATACATCGATCATGCTGCATAGATAGATAGTATTGTCTAGAGAGATAGATAGAGAGATAGATAGTATTGTCTAGAGAGATAGATAGAGAGATAGATAGTATTGTCTAGAGAGTAGATAGAGAGATAGATAGTATTGTCTAGAGATAGATAGAGAGATAGATAGTATTGTCTAGAGATAGATAGAGATATAGATAGTATTGTCGAGAGAGAGAGAGAGAGAGAGAGAGAGAGAGAGAGAGAGAGAGAGATCGATAGATAGAACAGCAAGATGGTATTAACACAGCTTAAATAATTATTATGATAGATACATATCACATAAACATAACATACAAGAGGACTGAAAGCAAACCCAAAAGACACACAAGCAGGACAAACAGACTAAATTGATGTATAATTATAACTGCAGTCCCCAAATAGAATACATACCATCATGACATACAGGAGTGGAATGACTTTATAAAGACAGTGTCGAATGGACGCAGTCATTTAAAACAGTATTAGCAGAAGACACGAAATTATGAAGCTGGAATTAGCCTTGTGCTCACTTGAAGAGCTTATAGAAAATGTCCTGCTATCACAAAGGCAAAACTAAAGTAATAATAAAGTAAAAGTAAAAACACTGGCACTTAATGGAACTACTTTGAGAGCAGATATGTTTTCTAGTGAAAGGGCAAAGTGCAGTCGCTCAATGTGAAATTAGCTAGTGGCTGAAGAAGGCAGAACCCTTCCCAATGCTCTATGCTGTAGTGTGAGGAAGCAACATGTGAATGACACAGCAACAGACAGAAGGATGCAGATAGCTGGCTGAAAGGCCCTTTAAGTAAGTATATTGTATATATACTTTTAGTAAAATCAAAAGGTAATTTTAGTAAAATCAAAAGGTAATTTTAGTAAAATCAAAAGGTAATTTTAGTAAAATCAAAAGGTAATTTTAGTAAAATTAAAAGGTATTGGCTAATCTCAGACCTAACAAGTCCCAAATGAAGGTGCATGTACTAACACCCAAAATATTATATTTCATCCCAGGTCTGTCCAAACCACGACCCGTTCAAGCCAGTAAAGCATTATAATGATGGGATTTGCAGTATTGTGGATAAACTAACAGCCAGCAATTTCAAATACAAAAGATTTAAAAAGACGTCAGATTGGTACAACAGTGATGTAAATAAGTTGCTACTGTGCCTTTAAGCCTTCGGAAGTCATTGGACAAAATGATCCTCATTCCTAACCTCCTTAAACTCAAAGATGTCAGAAAAGTTTACAAGGCAACAATCTACACTGAACAAAGTCCTGCTTCTTAGAACGAGCACTTTTTCATACACAAATGGGCTGATGGCAGATCCTTGTGGAACCCCATGACAGATGTTAGTGAAGGCTGATTGGAACGGTGGAAGAGCCACTGCCTGGCACCTGCCAGATAGATAGGATCAAAACCAGTCCAGGGCAGTGTCCACTACTCCTGCCTCCTCTAAACGGGTCAGCAAAATGTCATGGTTAACCGTGTCGAAAGCGGCAGACAGGTCAAGCAAAATAAGTATTGCCGATTGTCCCCTGTCTGCCAACAAACGAAGATCGTCCATCACGGTCACCAATGCAGACTCTGTTCCGTGTTCTGGACGGAAACCAAATTGTACATCCGCCAGACGGTTGTTACATTCTAAGAATACTGACAGAGATTTGCTGACCAGACGTTCGAGGATCTTCACTGGGTAGGGTAGGATTACGATGCACGGTTTCCGGCAGGTTTCCATTCTGGCCTTTCCTACGTTGAAACCCTTTTGGAAAGCATGTTTGTTGCCCCTAGCAGGGACAATGTTAGCACGGCCTCTGGTTGGGGGCCAAGGGGCTTAATCTCTCCCACTTATCACTTAGATTGATTGTGAATTGCACCCTCGTCTTCATAACACATATCAAATGAATGGCAACGTTAATCAGCAAACTTCTACCTTCATTGTCTCAAAAACAAAAGCACCAGAGCTCCTAAGGTTAGTTGAACACAGTTTATGCTCTTGTTGTCTCTCAACTGAATTTTGTAAATACTATATGAGCATGCTGGATACAGTTCTTACTTGAGTTGCTTAAAGCAGTACTTATTTTGTTTCATCACATTCACTAAACAAATTGACCACATCAACTGCATAGTCTGTGACCACCATTGCCTTAGGATTCAAAATAAAATTCAATTTTATCTGCAAAGGCATTCACCTAAATAATTCCCCGTATTTATCTAATCTACTTTTTATAACAGGTGGTCAAAGAGGCCTCAGAAGCTTAAACCCCATTAAAGTAGCAGTAATAAGACTAATAAATTCTTCTGGCCCATAGCACGCCTTAATTGGAGCCAAAGCTGGATCCTAGAAGCCACTTCTTCCTGATATTCAAGCAGACAAAATATCGTCAACAAAAATATCAGTTACAACATTTTCATCAAATAATATTGAGAACACAAATACTGATTTTACATATTTTGCATGTAAAGTAAAAACTATTTCAACAAATATATAGACGATCACTACATCGTCAAAAGATATAAATATTGAATTATAAGTTTTAATAAACGTTAAGAAAATATACTATTTAATATAAAAAACGTGTGGCTTACAAATATATTATAAAAATATATAGTTTAGAATGAATGCAAAATAAAAACATAATATTTAAATAATAAATGTACAATTTAAACCTAAAGAAAATAAATTTAAAAAATATTCATACAATTAATTATGATTACAAACATTACATTTTAAATATTTGAAACAACACAATAACAATAGTAACATAAAAATAGTTTGATAAAAGTAATTTACTACAAAATACTGTAAAAAATAATTGTGTTGAAAAACCTTCTAAAATTAATTAAAACAAAAAATATATATTTAAAGAATTTTAGAAAATTTAAAATAAATTAGACTTGGAGGGGTAATATTCACTACTCACATTGCAACCTGAGCAACAATAGGGAAAGTGTTGAACTTTGGTGGGTGCGATTTACTATTTACACTCCAAATTAATCAACTGCAAGGAAAATGTTGGTTCTTTCTAGGAGTCAGATTTTCTATTCTCACTCTAACCTTATCAACGGTAGGGTAAGAGTTGGACTTGGAAGGGGTCATTTTTACTATTCCCACTCCATCATAACCACAGTGGGAAAAGTACAGGACTTAGGAGGGGTTATATTTATTATTGGCATCCCAACTTCAAGAACTGTAGATAAAGTTGTAGTCCTAGTAGGGGGTCATATTTCTTTAGAGAAAGTGCTGGACCCTTAAGGGGTTAGATTTACTATTCCCACTTTGACGTAAGCAGCAGAAGGGAAAGTGTTTGACTGTGGAGAGGTCAGATTTACTATTCCACTCCAACATAAGCAACAGTGGGTGAAGGTATTGGACTTTGGGGATGTCAGATTTACTATTTCCACTCCAACTTGAGCAACAGTGGAAAAAGTGTTGGACTTCGAAGGGGTCAGATTTACTATTCCCTCTCCAACATAAGCCACAGCAGGGACAATAATGGACTTTGGCAGGGTAGGTTTACTATCAAATTCAAAGTGAGCAGTAACAGTAAGGACATTTTTTAAATTTGGAGGGGTCAGATTTAATTTTTCCTGTCCTAAATTAATAGAAAATAAATGGCACATACATATCTAATATGTAAACATAAAATACATTTCTATGA
The DNA here is from genome assembly GCF_964204655.1 of Triturus cristatus. Lineage (NCBI taxonomy): Eukaryota > Metazoa > Chordata > Amphibia > Caudata > Salamandridae > Triturus > Triturus cristatus. The sequence goes on from NC_140588.1 coordinate 80,511,773, forward strand.
CTATATAAAAATGTTTTAGCCATGCCTAATTTATATAACTTATTTAAAATTAAAAACACAAAATTAACATATAAAATGATCTAGATAATTATATCTAAAATATGTTAATTACTTTTTGTTCAAAAATAGAAGTAAAATACTTGCCACCCTATTCCACGTATTACCCTAAAATTCCAACGAACACAAAACAAATTAAATTAAGAACAGAAAAAATAACAATTCACGTTAGTTAGAAAATACCATTATAAAATGCATTGTTGGACAATAATTTTCTATATATTATAATTAAATAATTTCCAAATTAATAAAAATAATTAAATAATTTACACAACCAAATTCAATCAACCTATTAACAAATACAACATAATATCACATTTGTAAAGTCATCTATTACATAACGAAAAAAGTACATCATTGCCAATCTAATCAACAAATTAAAATGTATAAAATAAAATAAAATCAATTACAAATCAGTATTTAAAAAAAAGACGCCCCATTCTCTTACAAACTCAACAACCTGGAAAACACTGATATAAATGAAAAGGAAACATCACTAAAATATATGAGCAAGTAAAACAAAACACACTGAAAATAATTAGACATACTTAACTATAAAATAATATCTTAAAATGCTAAAACTAAAGTCTTACTCTGTATATAGGATATTAGGTAAACCTTTATTTTAAAAAAAGATATAAAACACTTAGAAAAACTATATTCTTAACTTCTATATTTTGTCCCTCGACATTTTTGACATGCATTATTTTTGACACAATATGTGTGTCTCATGATATTTTTGAAATTATATTTTGGCTGACTGCCCATTTTCCACATCTTAAAACAATACTCTATCCTCAAGCTTCCTATTAATCTAGAGAAATGTAATGCTAACCTGGGATGTTCCTTATAAATACCAATCAAAAAATACTACTTCATCTTTTGGACATCCTACTTGTACAAAATATCACCCCACTTATATGTAAAGTGATCTACTGAAGTATGTGTGCAGCACCCAAATACCCTTTGGCTTAGGAGCACCACAATACCACTAAATACGTTATTTTTTATTTTTGTTTTTGGAGACATTTTTAAAGGAATTCGTTTATGTTGACAACAGTTTGTTCTGCTTGCTTTTGCCACTTATCTCGGTGGGTGGTCACCCCATAGGAGCAATGCTGAAGCGCACATCTAAAGTGTTTGTCCTCCCAGCTGGTCATCGTGTTTTTGAGAGGCCATCCAGAAAATGACAGGAGGGCAGCTGTATTGCAAAATGCCCCCAGCTCGTTATCCCACATGAAATAGCTTTCATCATTCAATCCTGTTAGCAAAGCTTAAAATAGACACATTTTCATCTTTTGGTATTGATCAGTGAAGTGGAAATAACTGAATATTTACTCATTCAGCATCTCTCCTAAAACTTTCAAGGTGATTCCTGCTTTACTTTGGATAAGTACTTAAGGAAGATGACCTCTTACAACAGAAAAGACATTAACAATGGATTTGGGGCCAAATGTACAATGCTTTTTAGCGTGCGCAAACAGGTCTTAGATCTGTTTGCGCACGCTAAAAAGCATGGGCCTATGTACAAACAGTATTTTGCGAGTCGCAAATAAATTGTGACTCGCAAAATACTGTTTTGCGACTCGCTATTAGGAAGGGCCGTTCCCTTCCTAATAGCGACTGCAAAGCTATGTAGCAATGTTTTGCGACCGCAATTATGGTCACAAAACACTTGCAAATTACCACCTACTTCAAGTAGTTGGTAATGCATTCGCAAATGGGAAGGGGTCCCCAGGGGACCCCTTCCCCTTTGCAAATGCATGCAATTTATTTTTTAAGGGCAGGCAGTGGCCCCAACCACTGCCTGCCCTCAAAAAATGAAACGAAAATGTTTCATTGTTTTTTTAAATGCATTCTGTTTTCCTTAAAGGAAAACGGGCTACATTTAAAAAAAAAAAACAGCTGCTTTATTGAAAAGCAGTCCCAGACATGGTGGTCTGCTGAGCCCAGCAGGCCACCATCCCTGGGAGGGCCTGTGATTCCCAATGCGCTGGCAAATTGCGAGAGGCTCATTAATATTCATGATCCTTGCAATTTGCGACCCCATTGGGAATCGCAAACAGTGTTTAACACACTGTTGTACATGCCAAATAGTGCCTCGCAAATTGTGAGTCGCAAATGCAACGCAATTTGCGAGGCGCTATCTGGCATGTCGTACATCTGGCCCTTGGCTTCCGCCTTACGTTTTCTTCATGCAACAAATTGTTCATTTTACTGCCACTTTTTAAAGCTATAGATAACCAGGCTCACTGTCACAAATCATGAATTGGATGGAAATTGAACAATGTAATAGACAATGCTACACAAATATCATTTTTGTGAACACATGTGTTGCAGAAGCTGTAAGGTGATTTGAGTACCAATATTTATCCTATGGATATGCCTCACTCTTTTGCCAAGGGAAGGAAAGGATGGCTGGTGCTGCCAGGCCACGAAAAGCAAAGCCCAAATCGGGAAGCAACAGGCACAGTGGAAAAGTAAAGTTGAGGAGTGGTCAAATATCACATGATAGTAAGTGTTGTCTCCAGTCCTTTAGCAGCTGGTGAGCCGGGTGGAGAATTAATATTAAGATCATGCTTGTCTTCTTACCGCTTGTGCAATGGGCGCTGACCAACTGTAAGGAAGATGTTAGAGAGGATAAATAACAACTTTCAGGATGCTCTCTCTTCTGTCCTGCTTGTGCCCCCAATGGTTTGGCATCTGTGGGATGATGCCAATTGTCTTAGTCAGTGTTTATTTAGGTGGTTCTTCACAGTGAGTGTAGCATTGTATCTTCCTTATTATGTCATGAAGGGAGTGTCCTTTCTCTCACACTTGGCCTGTGCTTGAGCCAGTGGCATAGCAAGGTCAGATGGTACCCGGTGCAGAACATTTCTTGTCACCCCCAACTTGACAAAATGGCAAAAATATGTATTTAAAACACATATTTTTGCCATTACATCACCCCCTCAATGATTTCTTGTCACCCCCAACTTGACAAAATGGCAAAAATATGTATTTAAAACACATATTTTTGCCATTATGTCACCCCCCTCAATGATTTCTTGTCACCCCCCTGCTTGACAAAATGGCAAAAATATGTATTTAAAACATATTTTTGCCATTTCGTCACTCCCTCAATGATGACACCTGGGACTGCCCACACCCACACCCACCGCACCCCCCTTTCTACGTCACTGACTCTAGCCTGTCAGCTTGTTATTTTCGTCTCAAACTGTTCAACTATAGATACCAAATGGTAAGTGGAAAAGGTCTTGTTGCAGCGCGGAACGTCAAATTCCCCCTTCGGCACAGACCAACTACCTCGGCATTCCAATTCACTCAAATACATTCATTGGCGGGGTCCATAACACCAATATACTTACACTCCGTTGATCTGTTTTCTGAGGGAAAATACGCTTCCCAACGCTGACCTGAGAGGAATACCTTTACCTTACCCTTAAACACATTGCCCTCAGACTCCTAAGATATCCCTCTCATAAGGAGATGGATCATTTTGTTGATATTTATGATTTTAATGAATAATGCTCGTCTATCTACATATGACTTCTTTACCACATTTCTCTTATTCGAATAATAGACACCACATTTGTCAATTAATCAGATATTCTTTATCTAAATTAATTGCAAGAAAATTAGAAATCATCATCAGCATTTCAGAGCATCATATTTACCTATTCTGGCTAAAGTTGTCCTCTAAGTCAGTCAGTCAAGAAGAATTTTATTCTGCAAAGTTAGGCCGCAATTCAGTCTCTCAAAGATTCAGGATAACAGCTGTCCAGCAGTGTCACTGTCCTCTCCGTCAGCATAATGTCAGGAAATCGAGTTTGTCAAAGAAGAGCAAGACCGGTGACAGTTAATTTCCCTACCTACTTTTATAATGAAAATAATATAAAAAAGTATCAAGATCGGGGTTTAGAGAGTCCGGATTGGTCAACTTGGGGTCGCGAGGTGAAGTTCTCACATAGTCCGCAATATGAAGTCATCGCACTTGCTGGTTCCGGTTTTTAAATCAAGCATTGTCTTTTGTCTCCCGGGGTCAGGTCCAGGCCACTGCTGCTGGCGGTGACGCCTGCGCACTTCATCCAGAACCTCGTGTTGTCAGGGCAGTCACGTTTAACGTCTCGTTCAGCCATCTTGTTTAGGTCGAAATGGTCAACTTAAGCAGAAGAAACACAAAAACGTAATTAAAACATAGAAATGACTAATAAAATGTTATCCCCTTGCTAATACCCATATGTGTGTGTATTTATCTAGCAGAAGCAACACTCAGAGCGGTTTATACTCACTGAATAAAGCACAAATCACAAAAACATCACCAAAGCAACATATAACATGCAATATTCTTGTTTTTGTACTATTAATATGCGTACTCAAGTTAATTCACAATTAATATAGCCATGCTAAGTGCAATTCTCACGTGTAATTCTTTTGTTAATATAGTTGGTGAGTTATCACTTCAAACAAATTAATAATATTACAATTAATTGATTATTCAGATTAATATAAACATGCAGAATGGGGGGTATACAAAATGTTGTACTACCCGCTCCAGCAATCCCCCCTTTAGTGATTATATCACCACACTAATTTAAAATTTTGTATCCCTTTTACGGAAATTTCTAATTGATTTCTTGTTTCGTTCATATTTCAGTTTCCCATGTTTCTTCTCTTTTTGCTGTTTTATACATGTTATCTTTTAACTCTTCTAGTTCTATTTCTTCAAATTCTCTTTCTTGTTTCTTATCTCTTCTCCTTAAGTTTTCTCTTTTTATTCTTTTCTGATTTTTATTCTTTCTACAACAAATACACCCTAGTCTAAGTATTAATACTAACGAAATCACACAAGTTAATGGAAATAATATCTTACCTATAAATGTACTACCTAGTTTTACTACAAAGCCTTTAATAGCTGATATTTTCTTACCAATCTTCTCCCAAACACCTTCAACCTCCAGTGGTACAATTTCGTCATGCAATTCTGTAATATTCTTAATATAAATTTTCAAATCTCTACTTTCGTCAGGAATGTAAGTACAACAATGTTGAACTTTCAACATTCTACAGACTCCACCCTCTTTTGCCAATAAAATATCAAGGGTGAGTCGATTTTGCATTACCATAGCACGCATGGCAACCATTTCAGTAAGAATCCTCGAGCGGTGCTTGTTGACAAGCGATCCACTACTGTTGAAAGTTTTCTAATTTTGTTTGCATTCAGAGATATTCCCACTGCGGGTATAAGTGCTCCAAAAATGTCACCCACAATTTCAGTCCAAGATTCTCTCTTACTACGTGCTAAATAACTACCTAAACTATGTACACCATCTTCTCCTCTCTCCATGTGAAAAATCTTTGGAAAAACCAGGCCAACATAACATGTGCCATACCAATGGTCTGGCAAACGATAATATGCCTGTTCCCACAGATAAAATACTGTCCTGGAAAGACTGGATCTCTTCCACCTTTAAATCCCCATCCTCCCATGATTCGGTATGTATCATGGCACTCACTATTCCCTAGAAAATGATTGTCATACGCCGTCTGATTCCTTCTTATACACAATTTCCCTTTCTGAGGCCAATCTAAAGCCATAGTTGGACTCGTTTCTCCCCTTAAATGTTTCTCCGTTTCTACATCCCAAACCGTTTCCTCCACTTTCCCTTCTGAAACCTTCCTTTGCATTTTCAACCTCCTTTCTTTAACCATATGCAAAAATGTCTTCTCCTCTTTCTTTAACCTGCAAGTCAGGTTATTTTTAAATAAATATTCTAAGGTTAGTTCATTTGTCTCTAAATAAAATTCACCTAATACCTTTGCAGGTTTTACCTTGTTTAGATTGTTAATTGCTGGTACTTGTGAAAATATAGTATCTACATCTGAAAAATAATACTCTAATTTACCTGTTTGATAAAATAAACTAGCTATTACACTACATGTTATTCCATATGTTACAGGAAGGTGATGATAAGTCACTCCTTCAGATACAGATGCAGGTAATTGCATACATACGTAGCAATCTCTTACGTCCATCGTTTTTACATATTCATACAACAATTTTGAAAACACATTGTTAGAAAAATCTGTTATTGACCTGTCTTTATGTAAACAGTTTTTATCTATTCTAGTTGGAACTACCTTTTGAACTTTCCCTATATTAGTTATGTTATCACTATGTCCTTCTAATGTATCTACAGTAACTTTAAATGAAATTAGTAGAGCAAGAATACTCCAAAGAAGCATTAATAATCCTGTACAACAACAACACATGTTGCACCATCTTCTAAGGAAGGTACATCTACTTTTGCTACTTTCTATTTTGCCATCTTTCTAAAATGAGCCATGTCTTTTGACTTAGCCTCTTCTACTTCACAACTAGTTTCTACCCCAATGCTTCTAAGCACCTACGTTGTTCTACCTATTTTTGTCTTTTTCACTATTTTATTGTTTTTCCATCAGTAACTTCCTTGTCTCGTTCAGTTTGGCATCTCATCATATTTCACCTTCCCTTCGTTTTCAACATACAGGTTGACCTGAATATCCGCTTCTTCTCAAATATTGGACAAGATAACTCTCAGGATTTCCTATTCTTCATCTTCCTCAACCACTTCCGGTACAACCACCTCTGGATTTCCTTGGCTATCCGCCTCTTCCTTCACTTCATGCAGGGCCACCTATGTCCATTCCGGTGATTTATACTTCTGGTTAGGTTTCCTTGTTCTTTTGCTTTCTTTGACTACTATTTGTTCTTCTTCCTTCGATTTTTCCTGACTCGTTACTTTATTCACCTGTTCAGCTCTTGGCAAATTTACACGTGCCAGTCGATATCTCAGTCTCTGTATTTTGTTTGGCCACACCTCGTCTTTGGCCGCTCTTTTCAGTTTACTCCCTTTATCGTGCTTTTCAGTTCTCCAAGCTCTCTTTCTCAGAACTCGTCCTTCTAGTATTTCATCTTCGCTTTCCTCAGATTCTGTTTCAACTTGCTTTTTACCTTCAATGAGTTCTTTTTCCACCTCTTTTGTTTTCCCTACTTCTGTCCCTCCTTGAATCTCCGTCACGCAATCTTCCTGCTGACTACTTGTCCCTGCTTCTAAGTGGACGTTGGAGTTCCCTACACCTCCTCGGGGTCTTCCGCAATAATCTTTCCCTCTCTCTGTATCTGGCACCTGTCCATCTAAAGGTGTTGTTTCAGGTGGAATTTCTCTCAATCTTTCATCTGGCACTTTCTTCTCACTGATTTCTTTTATTGTCTCTCCACTGTCCTTTTCTTTGTTCTTCCTCTCTTCTTTCTTGGACGAATGGGCTCTTGGTTCTGTCTCTGAGTCTGAACTGGATTCAGAAATCTGTAATCTTTTCCTCAGGGAGTTACTTCAGGGGACCAAAGTTAACCTTGGATCTGTCTCCCCCTTTCAGAGTTTTCTCCTTCTTTATCGTTTGGCTCTCCGTCATCTGACTCAGTACTGGTTTCTGACTCATCAAAATACTCCTTTTCTTTACAATCAACTGGATTTGGAATTCTCAAAGTATGACTTGCATGGATCTAGTTCTTCAATCCAGCACACTTCACAGCTGTTGTTGTAGTCAAGATGACTTGCCTTGGTTTTCCCCACCTGGGAACCAAACAGTTTCTTCTTCTGTGTACTTTTATCCTTACCCAGTCCCCTGGGCTCAGATCATGAGCTGGCTTCTTTTCAAGAGTGGTGGCATCCGCTCCAACCTGATGAAACACAGAATGAACTGCGTCAGCCAGGCTTTTACAGTATTCCAATACCATGTCATCAGTTATTGTCATCAGCTTGTTGACTGGTATATATAAATGTCTCATTGCGCGTCCCATGAGGATCTCATTAGGACTCAAACCAGTAGTTCTGTCTGGTATTGATCTAATAGTCATGAGTATCAGAGGCAAGACATTGGGCCATTTCATACCTGTGGCTAAACACATTTTCCCTATTCTGTTTTTGATAGTACCATTGATTTGTTCTACTACACCAGAAGCCTCTGGTCAGTAGGCACAATGCAGTTTTTGTCGTACATTCAATGCTTCACAAATCAGTTTTATGATCTCATTATGAAAATGTCCTCCTCTGTCTGATTCAATTGTTACTGGGAACCCAAACCTAGGTATAAATTCCCTCAACAATAATTTTGCCACTGTCATTCCATCATTTCTTCTTGTTGGGAACGCCTCTACCCACCTGGAGAATAGGCACACCATCACCACAACATACCTCAACCTGTTACAAGGAGGCATCTCAATGAAATCTACTTGCATTCTGGTGAAAGGCCCTCCCTCTCGACCTATTGTTCCTAGGCTCACCACTGTCTTTCTTCCTGGATTGTATTGTTGACAAATTAGACATCTTGGACAAATACTTTCCGCTACAAGTCTGAACTTGGCATTACACCAAGTTTGTTTAAAGGACCTAATCATGGCGTCTCTCCCTATATGTCCCTGTCCATGATACATCCGTGCCATGGCAGACATCATGCTATCAGGCATAACTGGTCTTCCATCTCGATAGACCCACACATGATCTTTCTCTCTTGGTGCACATCCTGCTTTTACCCACTGTTTTACTTCTTCCTCTCCTGCTTCTTCCTGCAATTGTCTTACCTCATCCCATGTTCCCACAGTGTTAGTAAACATTGGGAAACAAGAAACCAATTCTTTTTCCTTTGCCCGATTGATTGAATTCTGATTTCGTGCACAATACTGTGCCATGTCATTGCCGAATTTATTTCCAGTGGCAATGTAATCACCACTGCGACTATGAGCAGCACATTTTACCACAGCCAATTACCTAGGCAGCTGTATTGCCTCAAGCAACTTTCCCACCACTTCAGAATTCTTAATGGGAGTCCCACTTGAGGTCAGGAAACCTCTTTGCAGCCAAATTTGGCTGAAATCATGGACTACCCCGTAGCCATACTGGCTATAAGTTATTACAGTCACTCTCACACTTTTCCCGATCTTACAGGCTCTGGTCAGGGCAATAAGTTCAGCTACTTGGGCCGACCTTACTCCTTTCAAATATGATGCTTCCATCACAGCTGCAACTGTACATACCGCATATGCTGCACTCAGCACTCCATCATCTGTTCTCAAACAAGATCCATCAACAAACAGGACATAATCACTTTCTGGCAAAGGGTCATCTCTTATGTCAGGTCTTGGTTTTGTACAAAAATCAAGTATATCCAAACAATCATGATCTGCTTCATCTCTTACTTCCACATGCTCTACATCAGGCAACAATGTTGAAGGATTCACATTCATGCATCTCACAAGACTCACATTTGTTGCACCCAAAATGACCTTTTCATACTTAGTCAGTCTGCTGTGCGTCATATACTGTATACGACTCCTTGTTAACCCCTTCGGTGCTCATGACGGAATGGTTCCGTCATGACCCACGGTTGAGCTGTGCTCATGACGGAACCATTCCGTCATGACCACACCCGCGCAAGATTCCGTCAGCACAGCGGCGGAATCTGCGCAGCATCGAAGGGGTTAAAAGAATTGCCACATCATGAGGCACAAACACTTTCACAGGGTATCCCATCAAAATTCCTTCACTCTGTTCCAAACTTCGACATGTAGCAGCTACTGCTTTCAGACACCCAGGAAGGGCTGCAGCTACTGATTCCAACATGGATGAAAAGTAAGCAATTGGTTTCCTCAGTTTTCCATGCTTCTGTACTAGAACAGAGAGTGCACATCCATTCCTCTAAATGCAATGCAACTCGAACTCCTTATCATAGTCAGGCATTCCTAATGCTGGCACTTCACACAATCCTTCTCTCAACTTTTTGAATGCTGCCAACTCCTCTTTGTTCAAATCAATTGGATCTCTCACATCACTTCTTGTCAGTCGTACCAAAGGTTTTGCAATCAATGAAAAATTGCCTATCCACTGGCGACAATATCCAACCATTCCCAAAAACATTCTCACTTCTCTTTGGGTCATTGGTGTACTCATTCTTTTTATGATCCTGATTATGTCTATGGTTATTTTCCTGTGTCCTTTCTCAATGCTGTGTCCTAAATATTGGACTTCTTTCTTACAAAATTGTAATTTTGATGGTGACACTTTTAGTCCTCAATCTGCCAAATGATTCAACAAAGCTACCGTGTCTACCTCACAAGCTTCACGAGTTTTCGATGCCACAAGTAGGTCATCGATATACTGGACCAGTACTACATTTTCAGGCATTTCCACACTCTCCAAAGACTTTTTCAATAGGTGATTAAATATTGAGGGGCTTTCTGTATACCCTTGTGGAATTCGGCCCCACGCCAAAGTACGCTCACCGAAACGAAATGCTATAATTTGCTGACTGTCATGATGCAATGGGATGGAAAAGAAAGCATGGCACAAATCAATCACTGTGTACCATTCTGCGTCATGAGGGATCTGATATAAAATCACAGATGGATTTGGTACAATGGGACAACAGGGTACAACAATTTTGTTTATCTTTCTCAGATCTTGCACTATTCTGAACTTCCCACTAGGCTTTTTCAGTCCCATTATTGGTGAATTACATGGGCTACTCATTATTTCTCTCAAAATTCCTTGTTTTATCATTTTCTCAATCACAGGAGTAACTCCTTCGATTATTTCAGGGGTCAATTTATATTGTGGGACATTTGGATAACATACTCCTTCTTTTACAGTTATCTGTACTGGATCTACATTCCTCATAAATCCTACATCTTCTCCTGAGAAGTCCCAAACTTCTGCTTTTACTGATTGTTTCAATTCTTTTGTTAATTCGTCAGGGTTTAATACAGCATAGGTTCCTGTAACCTCTTTCTCTCTATTTGCCAATGTCATTTTATACAACACATCATCATCTGGTGTTTCAAAGGCTATTTCTTCCGGAGTACAGAATATAGTGCAATTCATCTTGCACAATAAATCTCTACCTAACAAGTTTACAGGACTGGTATCGCACACTAGGAATCTGTGCATTTCAGAAAATGTCCCTATACTAACTTTCACTGGTTCTGTAAGGTAAGTTTTAATCTGTCTGTTGAAGACCCCAACTACTTGGATCATTTCATCCGAAAGAGGAAGATTCTTAACATCAGCTGATCTAACAGTTGATCGAGTAGCACCAGTATCATCTAGGAAAGTAATATTTTCATTATTAACTTTTCCATCTACAAATGGGCCTGTCTGGTCTACTTCTAGAGTTGCGCCAAGTACGCACTCTTCTTCCTCTCTTCGGCACCGTCAATAACCCTCTTCTGAATCGCTTTCATCGCGTTGCAGCCAATACTGCGAAGCAGCGCTAGCGCGTTGCGACTTATTTACCTGTTCTTTGTTGTAGAATCCATTCTCCTTACTATACTTCTGGCCATATTTGTTCTGTGGAAAAGGTGGTTTTAGCACCTGATTCTGTTGTGTTACACCCTGCTGTTGTCGTTGCTGTTGACCACTCACCTCATTCTGCACCTGTGGAGTCAAGGATGAATTTTCATTATTAGTACTTGGTGGATTCTTACACTCGGATTTCCAATGCCCTATCCTACCGCAATTATGACACGGAAATTTCTTTTTAGCTTCCTCAATATTCCCTTTATTTTTCCCAGGATTAAATCTTTGTTTTGACCCAGCTTGTTCATCTAATTGTGCTTCCTGTATCTCTGCTACTTTTACCTGTGCCCACATTGTCTTCTCTTTTAGTTTTCGCTGTTTTGCCTCAATTTCATCCGTGAAATATTTAGCATGTCTCAATACTTCGTCTGTTTTCTTATTTTGCCAATCTACCGTGTGCTGTTTTATCATTTCACTTATTTCTGGACAAAGACCATATACAAATCTGTATACGAAATGACTCAAATCCTTGTCACTCAAATTTTCATCTCCACTAAATTGTTTAATGGCTAAGATTAACCTCTCATAATAGGCATGAACTGATTCTTTGCTTTCCTGACGTGTTCTGTCAATTTTCACCCAATCTGTCTCTTTAGGGGGTACCATGTTCTTCAGGAATGCCATAACCTGTTCGTATTTCTTCATTACCTCAGGGTCTGGAGCTCCTGTCTTAGGATCCCTTGGGTATTCCTGTCTTGGCCAATCTTTTACTATTTTACATTCTGTCCATAGATCTGCTGGTACAATTATGTCAAACAGGCTATTCAGATCAATCCACAATACTTTGGATAATTTCACAAATCTGTGCACCTGTTTATACCACTCGACGGGTTTTTCACGCAGTCGAGGGAAGTCATTCATAAATGACAAAATATCCTGTCTAGTCCATGGGACATGCACATATCCTCCTCCTGGAATCTCTCTCATAGGGTATTCTGTCACAACCTTCTCTTTCTCTCTCACAGGATAAGCTGAAAATGTTTTGTCTGAAACTTCGTCTCGCTTACGATACCATCTGCTCTTCCATTTGTCTACATCTCCCCATTTTCTCAATAAAATAATTATGTCCTTAATCTGACCTATTCGTCCTGTGGTATTCATGTTTTCAATGTCTTTTTTGGTGAAATCTACTCGATAGGGTTTCTGTAAGGCTTTTACCTTTTCTATATCAATACCCATCTCATTTGCCACTTCCTCTAATCTTTCATGAAGACTTTTCGCTCTCCATGTTACGCTTTTGCACAGAAATAACAACTCTTCATCTTGGTAGGTTTTTAACTTCTCTGTCGGGATAGTTCCTACTTTTAATTCTTCCAGTACCATTTGTAATTTAGCTACATCTATTGACTGAGATTCCTTGTCTTTCTTTTGCAAGCTTCTCAACCATTCACTCAACTCCTCTGTAGATGGTCCCACTGGCTTCTCTACATTTCCTTGTCCAACATCTTTTTGTGTTTCTGACATCGTCTCTATCATTGACATACGTTTATCTGCACAGTTCTGACCTACAAATGGGTTATTTAAAAAATTTGGTTCAATCATACTCATAGTCTGTCTCCATGGATTCTCACTCTGACTCATTCTTGGTTGTTCAACCGTTTTATTACTTTTATAAGGGACTGTCAAACAATGTTCGCTATCTTTCTGTTTGTCAAAAATAGGTATTACTGGACCTATTGTTACTGGTACAGTTACCGCTTCCAAATTTTAAGTCAATTCTCTTATTTTCTCCGTTAATTCTAGGGTTGTTTTTGCTAATTCTGCTGAATTTTCTCCATCCAATTTTCCTCCAGACTTCTTTTCTACCTCTCTAATGGGATTGTTTCTTCCTAAATCTTGGAACTCTGGTTCCGATTTTATAATTCGTACTGTTTCTTTTATTGGGGCACTTGGAGTTATTATTTCTGGTTCTGGTCGGTTTGGTGGTGGATTCTTATAGAACATCATCAAGAACATCATCCTCGGACTCATTCACTCCATACCCTCTGGACTCCACATTATGCCTCTTTTCTACACATTTTCGTCCTTCATTCTCTCCTGCAGTTCTTATGGGAAACAAACCCTCAGTCATACTCGCATTCCGACACCTTCTCATTCGGTCATCATGCGTCTCATGTCCGTACGATCTGCCAAACAGGTACCTATATCCTCTACCATTTCCCTGTCTTTCTCGGTCATGCTTTTCGTCTTCCCACTCCGTCAAATCCTCAAATTGAGTCGGTGTAGGTCTCGGTTCTAAATTCATCATTTTCTCTCTCAAATTTCTCAAAACAGCCAAGTTAAATGAACCATGTTCTGGAAAAGCTAACACTCCGTCCTTCTCAGAGTATTTAACCCAGTTGTCTAACCAAATACAGGTATGATACCCATATTTCGCAATCATTAAGGATGCAGGGGTTTTCGGTGGAGGAAGTAACTGTCCTTCCCTAGTTATGATCGGTTTGTCCTTCTTAAACCACTTCTTAATTTTACCAAACCATGACTTTTTCTCCTTTTCTGGTGGATCGTAATACATTTTCCTTTCTTTCGTGTCTCACTAGTTTCTCCTTCGACTGTACCACTACTCTGTCCTATCGCAGCGCTACTCACACTTACGCACCAATCCGGAGCATCTACGTCACTGTCACAATCCTCAAATCCCAGCGCGACTCACACTAACGCACCAATCCGAAGCGTTTTACGTTTCTGACCGACTGTCAAATCCCAGCGCGGTCGATCTGACGTCAGCAGCCGCAGCGGCAGCTCCTGCTCCTGTCTACCCCTCCTTTACAAATCTGCTCAGTAACTTTTTGTTTGAATTGCTACAATTCTGTTAGTAACAACATAAAAACATCTCCATTGTCCGCTTCGCTAACCAAAGAATAGCAATAGACCTTTCTCACGAGAATTCCATCTTTCCCGAGAGTAGCGCTTACCTCTGCCCTACTACGGAATCGTTACTTCCGTTGATAAAGTAGCACATCCCCCTACTTCACCCTTCTAACAAGCATTAGCTAACCGTTTCTCTAGTATTTAAGACACATAGTTGGAGACCCAATGCTCCTGGGAAATTAACCCAGAGTTTCACAATTAACCTGAATGCTATTTCGTTCACGCACTTTCACACTAGAAAATGTGGTACATTCACACAGAATCCTGTCTTTCCCGAGAACAGCGAACAATCTGTTCTACTACAGAATTATAACACATGTTAACAAAGCAGCGCTTACCTCTCCTTTGTCCTTCTAACAAGCTCAGAGAGTACCTATTACCTTTCCAGTGATAAGCGTTATCAGAATGCCAGTTGGATCCCTGGTAACTAAGACCAGAATTTCACAGGTAACCTTTGCTATCATACACACTTCTCTCACACAGAAAATGTCTCTAATGGCAACACACGGAGATGTCACCGAATCGAACACAGACAATGCGTCGTGCAACTTCAATCGTCACACGTTTTCTCCTGTGTACCTACAGGATAACAACAATTCCGTCTTTCCCGAGAACCGCGCTTACCTCTGCTCTACTACGGAACCGTTACAAATTTCCGACTTCCTACATCCCAGAAGCCGTGCAAACAACATAAAACTCAACACAACTCAAAATAGAATGTTAGTACATAAACCAATATCAATAACCAATAGTCAATAAGCTATTTACAAGCAATAATCACCAAACCAAAACAATAAAAACCATCGTCTTGCTACCAGAAAACTGTTGCAGCACGGAACGTCAAATTCCCCCTTCGGCACAGACCAACTACCTCGGCATTCCAATTCACTCAAATACATTCATTGGGGGGGCCCATAACACCAATATACTTACACTCCGTTGATCTGTTTTCTGAGGGAAAATATGCTTCCCAACGCTGACCTGAGAGGAATACCTTTACCTTACCCTTAAACACATTGCCCTCAGACTCCCAAGATATCCCTCTCATAAGGAGATGGATCATTTAGTTGTTATTTATGATTTTAATGAATAATGCTCGTCTATCTACATATTACTTCTTTACCACATTTCTCTTATTCAAATAATCGACACAACACAATTGTCAATTAATCAAATATTCTTTATCTAAATTAATTGCAAGAAAATTAGAAATCATTATCAGCATTTCAGAGCATCATATTTACCTATTCTGGATAAAGTCGTCCTCTAAGTCAGTCAGTCAAGAAGAATTTTATTCTGCAAAGTTAGGCCACAATTCAGTCTCTCAAAGATTCAGGATAACAGCTGTCCAGCAGTGTCACTGTCCTCTCCGTCAGCATAATGTCAGGAAATCGAGTTCGTCAAAGAAGAGCAAGACCGGTGACAGTTCATTTCCCTACCTACTTTTATAATGAAAAGAATATCAAAAAGTATCAAGATCAGGGTTTAGAGAGTCCGGATTGGTCAACTTGGGGTCGCGAGGTGAAGTTCTCATATAGTCCGCAATATGAAGTCATCCCGACTTGCTGGTTCTGGTTTTTAAATCAAGCATTGTCTTTTGTCTTGGATGGGTTCCCTAAGCATCCTTGGAGGGTACATGTTCTCCCGGGGTCAGGTCCAGGCCTCTGCTGCTGGTGGTGACGCCTGCGCACTTCACCCAGAACCTCGTGTTGCTAGGGCAGTCACGTTTGACGTCTCGTTCAGCCATCTTTTTTAGGCCGAAATGGTCAACTTAAGCAAAAGAAAAACAAAAACGTAATTAAAACATAGAAATGACTAATAAAATGGTATCCCCTTGCTAATACCCATATGTGTGTGTATTTATCTAGCAGAAGCAACACTCAGAGTGGTTTATACTCATTGAATAAAGCACAAATCACAAATACATCACCAAAGCAACATATAACATGCAATATTCTTGCTTTTCTACTATTAATATGCGTACTCAAGTTAATTCACAATTAATATAGCCATGCAAAGTGCAATTCCCACGTGTAATTTTTTTGTTAATATAGTTGGTGAGTTATCACTTCAAACAAATTAATAATATTACAATTAATTGATTATTCAGATTAATATAAACATGCAGAATGGGGGGTATACAAAATGTTGTACTACCCGCTCCAGCAGTCTCACTCACTGAACAGGAGGAGGGTCAGCATTCTAATTTCCGGAAGGACCACTTTTTCTATGTCAGCAATGTCTGTATTCATAGAAATTACCCAAAAAATACTTCTCACCAATTCTAACTACCTCATGTTGAACAATGATCCTTCATAGTTGTCAATGAGGTCTCTTCTAAGAACTTCTCAACCTTAGATTCCTCATAACTTTCATGAGAGAGCTATAGTGCACTGTGAAAGCAACACATCTGTTTCCTACTTCAGGTGTATGTGTTACTGATTTAAGACACTGGTTTCAGGCTCCAGACAAACATTGCAGAGGAGATTAAGCATATACTTCCTCTTATTTACATTGCATTGTCGTTTTTCATTCACTTTGGCGGGCTACAGAAGAAACTGTAGGATGTTTCTATTGATTTGGGTTTGTGCATATAACCATGCAACCCACGTACATTTTTATTTCTCTGGACCTACTCTCAGCGTCTCAGGGAGAAATACACTGATGGCCTAATTTAAATAGAGGCTGGCGGACTGCTTCTCTGCCAAGACAACAGAGTAAATTACTATGTCGCCCTGATGTAGTTGCTGTCCCCAAATTTATAAATGACTGCCAAGCTGGCGGTCATTTCTAAAGCTTTGGCAAGAACCAATGGCAGTTCCTCTGAAGGCTTATCGCAGTTTGGAGTAGCATTCCATCATCATGACAGACCCCTGTAGCAAACTGTTTTGTTTTTGAAAAAAAACAGAAAATGCTCCCCTTGGGAATCCTCTCCAATGGCGAGGGGGGCGTATAGCAGTTTTCAGTGCCCCTTACCGCCAGGATTTTCCTGACGGTAACAGGCAGTGAGAAATGATCTCTAATTTCGACAATCTAAATTTGGTAGGTGGAATTACAGGTCAACCTCTGTCGGCCCTTACACCGCAGGGCCATCGGAGGGGTTTAATCACGGTGGAAGTGGAATAGTCTGCGTCATGATAAACCTATGGTCCTCCGTCATTTGATTAGGGCGGGCAGACCACTATGTTGACAGGGAGGGAACACCACTCCTGTTGAGACAGAGTTCTCTATTTGCCAACACATAAATTAGGCCCTGCGTTTTGTACAGTGCAACCTTTTGTGATCAAAGGGTCTGTTTTGTACAGTGCAACCTTTTGTGCATAAAGGCTCTGTCTTCTTCTGTTTGTCACAGTGCTCCCTTGTGCAGGTAAATTATTTGATGGTGTCTATGTACAGGATCGTCTCTTTCTGTATGCCTTTATGCAGGTATGTATTCTCAAACTCTACTAAACCATTTGATCTTCTATATATGCAAACGTGGCTATGTTTGTGCTGGAGTATCATTTGTCACACTTCCCCCAACACTAGCTGCTGGCTCAAGCATGCACACTACGCTAAACAGCTAGATTAAGTGTCACCCCCACAGACTCCTTCACTTCACTGTCCTGAGTTGAATGTAACTAATAGACAGGTTGTTGAGTGTCAGGGTTTTTTTCAGAAATTGAACTAACCAAGACTTTTCTTAAAACAGCTTTTAAAATGGGGAGGTTTGTGAATCCCCCTAAAAGTTGTAATTGTATGTACTTTGAAAATGTCCATACGCACACCTGCTCCCCTACACTCACTCTTGCACAGAGTCCATTTCATGTCCCAGTGCTGGATTGTTGCTCATCTACATGACATCTGCGTCATTTTAGAGGTGGCGTAGTATTCGGCTAGGTGTTTGATGTGTTCGGCCTGTTGGTCTATGCACACTTGGTGGGTGAGCTCTTTCCGTTATGGATAGAAAAGGGCTGGTCTGCAATCAGCTTATGTAGTGGAAGGTTTTGGTAAAATAATTATTTAACACTATCTTGAATCTGTGATTGTTTGGGATCTGAGTCCCTTTTTATGTTTCGCCTGAGCCAGCGCTTTAGCGCTGCTCTCGCGAGAGCTTTTGTAAATGGGGGATCTGGAAGTGCAAACGAGTGCTTTCAGGCCTCCAAATACAGTGCATTAGCGCCGGGCACGCGCACCATTTGGCAGCCTGCACACCATTTGCTTTCACTTTCGCGGCCGCTTTGATGTTTGATCGTGATTGCGTTCACTTTCACTTTCGCACGGCCGCTTGTTTGTATTGTCCACTCTCCCAGGCAAAATCTGGAATTCACTCTGCACCTTATGCATCAATGCAACGCATATTACAGTGTGACAGCACAAGCATCTTTGGCCCCTTGATTATGGAAGTGCGCCCAAAGCACAGAAAGCAGGAGCAAACCCCAGAGGCACTAGACGACACTTCTGTAATACGGCGAATACTGTCTTGTCTACATCACCATTGCAGCCATTACAGCCCAATACAGCCATTTGAAGAAAATTCCCAGTGTCATTAGAGACGCTGCCATCTCCAGCATCACTTGAAACTCTAAACCTCTCCCTTTCACTTTACAACAATGTTTACCCTGCGACTAGCCTTGTATTCTGATCCCTTAAATAATGCACTGTCGTCACTGTGCTGGCATTAACTTGACCCCGTGTTTAGCGGGCCGGGCCAGGTTTCACCGGCGCGCGCCGCCTCACGTTGCATTCTGGTAACTTGGAGGCTAGCAGCATCCTCGGGGAGTCAGACCGCAAGCCAGCTTGTCTCTTCCTACCTCACTATGGTTCTCCCGCAGCCACTCCTTCACGACGTCCAAGGCTATTTTTTTGCTGCTGGCTCATTTGGGAGACCTAAGTTGAAAGAGAAAAACAAGCATTTGCAATGCAATAGGTCTCGCATTTATACGAGTTTGAGCTATTGGCATTGTAAATGCCAATGCTTTTTATTTAAGTTTGGTTTTTAAAAACATAAATAAAAGGCACTGTCATTTACAATGCCAATAGCTCAAACTCGTATAACTGCGAGACCTATTGCATTGCAAATGCTTGTTAGTTTTGTTTTCTATGTGATCTCCATGGGTTCTGAATGGCCTTGCACGATGTTTACTTTGAAGCGTGTTCTGTTTATGGATCAAAGACAAATGTGGTAAAACATTAGGCTCTAGCAAGGGCAAACTGGGCCATCACCTTCTGGTGGCAGTTGGGCCTATGGGCCCCAGAAGATCTTGAACAGATGCATTTTGGTTTACAGGGTCACCAGGCATGTCACAAAAAATAAATCCACAATCATTACAATTTGGAGACTTGTAATATGGGGCCTGGATAGCTCATTGTTTAACCACAAGCACTTTTCTACCTCTGACTACAATTGACAGCCAATGGGAGTAGTGCATAAGGCATAGTTGCCCGTCTGAGCAGTGAGTCCCTAAGTCATAAGGCTCTTCATGCAGGGCTTATGCATTCATGTGGTAAACTCATTTGCTAAATCAAGAGACTGGAAATAACTTACTTATTCCATGAAACCACACCATTCCTCATTTTACCTTCACCTATGTTCCCCATCTATCCAACTAGTATATATCCATCCATCATTCTATCTATATTTACGAGTCCATGCCTTCAAGCATTTCTCTCAACATCCACAGACATTCAGACCTCCCTCCCGCCCATATGCTAACACCCGTCGCTATGTGTTCATCATCATCCACCCTCATTTACGCATATATTCAACCAACCTCACCCATTCACTCATCCATCAAACCAAAACAATTCATCCAGCCACACACACCGTACCCATCCACCATTCTATGTGCAGGCAGCCCTACTCATTTCTATTCATCCTTGCATACCAGTAGACAGGCTTCAATCATCCATCCATGCATCCAAAGGCATCCACCTCTGTTTGCTTCTTGCTCATTTGTGTGTTGTAACCAGATGTCTATGTGCGCTGCATTTGTGTGCATAATTTTATACTGTCAGTGTGTAAATTGGCAGCTGTATGTACGTTATCTGTTTGTGTATCAATAGATATCAAACAACGACATACACATATCATAAAAAAGAACACATACGGAAAACAAGCCAGAAATAAAAATGTTACGCTACATAATGCAAATTAATATTACAATTATTTACATTACAAATACTTACAAAACCCAATATTATGTTTTTTATAAGCACAAATGATCAGAAGAAAATTTAAGAAGAGCTTTTTGGGAATAAATATGCATGAAATTGCACACACCATTTAGTTATATTTACAGCTCTGCAACATAAGATGTTTAAACTTCACATACTTTACTTCAAACAAGTTGATACTTCTGACCACACACTATATATATAAATAGAGTGCCCACGCTGCAAAGGTGCATTAGAAACCAGGCTACACAAGCAGAATAAATAGAGTAAGATGTTAGTAGTTCATATCAAGCATCAAAAATAGCCGCTCTGAACACCATGCTTTCAAATATTATGCCCTTTGATGAACAATGTTTATTCAGTCTAGTAACAACTTGCAAGATTCACATTATGGTGCTATTGATCAGAAAATATATCTATATCCTAGGGGAGGGAAGACTTGCAAAGCCATGCCGCATGAACAAACTGACCAATGTTACAATGGAAATGAGCATTCAGTTATTTTAATTGCATTTTAAGTGGCTTATTTATGAGGATCGGTAATAGCAGATAACTGCCCATTGGAATGAAGAGCTCCAGGGTAGCACTGAAAGATCTCTTCAGTTTCACCTAGAGATTTTAGGTTCTAAAAGAAGCCAAAATCTCTGGGCGAACCATTGTGGAAAATGAGGAATTACTGGACGAAGAATTACTGATTCCCTCAGTGATTCCT
This sequence comes from Triturus cristatus, assembly GCF_964204655.1. Taxonomy (NCBI): domain Eukaryota; kingdom Metazoa; phylum Chordata; class Amphibia; order Caudata; family Salamandridae; genus Triturus; species Triturus cristatus. The sequence goes on from NC_140588.1 coordinate 80,532,959, forward strand.
CATTTCTCACGGAAACCTCAGGGTACCATCTCTAAATTAGCCTGACATCCATGGTGTTGGTGATTTGAGAGTATGCAGGCTTACTGAGGTCCTAAGAATCTCACCTGCTTGACGTCTCATATTTCTTGATCAGTATCAGTACCAGTCCTCCATTGAACATATTTATTATTCATTTCTGTATTTTATCGCAGCCTGAAAAACGTGACTAACGTTGTAAATGATAGTTCTGCAAGATGACAGACAGGTTCTGCTCCTATCAAGAGGCCAACTTTTAACGAAGTGGAGGGCGCAGTTTCAACAAAGCAGATATCAGCACATTTTATTAGTTTGCTGGGCTATTTCAAGTCATTTATTAGTTTTGGCACATTTTATTACTGAGAGTGCTTTATTGGGGACTTGCACATTTAGTGCACACTGCTCACACCTGTTTTTAATACCACCGATGACAATTATGTATGGGCATAAAAGAGCTAAGCCCGGGCGTAGTGCTCCGCTCCGCCCACGGAGTGTACGTAGCACTGCCTGCTTCGCGGTTTACGAAGTAGGCGTAGCGTAGCAGGCAGCGCTACGCACACGCCAGGGTGAAGCAGAGCTGCCCGCCGCCCGCCCGCCCGCCCTCATTTTAAAATAATTTAAAGAATTTTAAACTAAGTAAAATGCCTTACCTGCGGTGCGGCATCCCAGGACACCCTCTTCATGGTTGACGGCAACTTCTTCTCACAAATGCGCATGCACGGATGCCCGCGCATGGGCATTTCTCGTGAGAAATGCGCATGCGCGGGTGTCCACGCATGCGCATTTGTGAGAAGAAGTTGCCGTCAACCAGGAAGAGGGAGCCCCGGGAAGCCGCACCGCAGGTAAGAAATTTTCTCTTATTTTTAAAATACTTTAACTTATTTTAAAATGAGGGCAGGCGGGAGGCGGGCGGCGAGTAGTGGGGCTACGCAGAGCGCGTGGGTGTGCGTAGATTTGGCCTCACTACGTGATGCTCCACATAGCCCCACTATGCCCACTACGCCCAGGGTTAAAAAAAGACCAGTCTTCTTTGCTGGTTCCCGCTGCTGTTGTTCATCTGCCCTTGATCCCCTAGTTAGGTGACTGCACAAGAGCCCCTGGAACCCTGGTTCAATCCTTCTGTGGGGACAAAGCCTTGCCGCAAAATAATTTTTTTTAACATTATTGCTTTGTTTTTGCCTTGCCCTTATATTCTATATACTTTTACTTTATTTGTTGTGTAGTGCTGTTGCTTCAGGCTCTCACATGGTTTTCAGGAGTTTCCCCATTGTTTTGAATTGGCCATCAATTTTCTCTCCAGATCTCCTGCTTCCCGCTCCCGCCTTCCCGCCTTCCTACCAGCAACTCCCAGTACTACTAATTGAGACTGCTGTGTGGCTGCGCTGCTGGTGCACTGAAGGCATGCCAAAGGCAAGCCCTTCTGTTCCCAGACTGCTCCCAGCGTCAGTTCCCCTGGCTCTTCCACCCTACAAAGCTACATCATGGCAGACCTCCGAGCCCTGAACTCCCGGTGCACCAACACCAACTGCTGCTGCACATCCCCCCGCACCACCAGAGGATCATTCTCCTGCCACCACTGCTGTCTCCCCTTCAGCACCAAGACAACCAACAACACCAGAGACACTGCAAATGTGACCAATCCACCACACTGTCCAAGACCACCACAACAGATATCCAGTGCATACTACTCAGCGCACAGTCACTCAACAAACATGCCACAGAGATCTGGGACACAATGTCATCCCTCACTTGGACATCCTCTTCCTCACAGATACCTGGCTGAACTCCACCTCTGCTCCTGACATTGTCACTCCGATCCCAGATGGCTGCAAAATAACCTACTGGGACCGAACCAACAAACAAGGAGGTGGAATCGGTATCATCTACAAGGACATTATCAGCTTCACCACATCCCAAGATGACCCAACCCTGACTATGGTACACCTCAACTCCCAACTCCACTCACACAGAAAAATGCACCCTTGTCTACAGACCACCAAGACCACACCCCATCTTCTGCAACGCCATTCTAGACTTCATCACCTCGATTGCAATTGAGTCCAAGTACTACATCTTCCTAAGAGACCTTAACTTCCGCCTAGATTAACCCAGTGACACAAACACCACTGACCTCTTGGAGAGCTTGAGTAACACCAGCCTCAAGCAGCTGGTCACAGATCCTACCGACTTTGCAGGTCGCATGCTCAACACCATCATTACCTCTAGCGACAGAGTCTAATACATCCACTCCACACAACTCACCTGGTCTGACAACTACAGCGTCCACTTCACCATTTCAGGACCGACCAGCTCTGGCTCCATGCCCTCCAGATTTGTGCGCAGAGACTGGAAAAAGATATCATAAGACTAGTGGAACAACGCTCTCCACTCACGCCTCCCAGACACTACACCCAACCCAGAAAATAGCAACAAAAATCTTCTCCTGGTGGATTACATAATATGTCTATATTATTGCTCCTGCAAAGACAGCCATGTCCAAAGGACCAACCAAGAGAGCCGGTTGGTTCACTGAGGAACTACAATCTACCAAGTGCAAGCGCCGGTAACTAGAAAAGAAGTGGCGAATCAGCAAAAAGACAGAAGACCATACTGCCTTCAGGACTGAAATAAACCACTACTACTGCCTGCGGAAAGAAACAAAGAAGAATGGCATAGCAGACTGCATCAATGCCAGCTAATACCACAGCAAGGAACTCTTCTGCATCTTTGGGAGTTCTCCAATCCCGCTGCCACTGAGAACAACATTACACACTCTGAGAAACTGTGCGACAACCTTGCTGCCTTCTTCCACGACAAGATCTCAACCATCTACGAAAACTTTAAACACCAACCCTCTGATGCCAACAGCATCAACCTGCTCACATTCACGAACACTAACCCTGAAGACCTGCTCACCCACTGGGACCTCCTCACCACGTAAGCCACCATTCCATCATGAACTCCGTGCACTCGGGAGCACCCATGGACCCCTGCTCCTACAACGTCTTCAACCTTAGAAGTAAAACAATCTGCGACAAGCTCAGGAAAGCCCTGAACACCTCCATCACTGCAGCCTCCTTCCGGGAGGACTGTAAACATTCAGAAGTGAAACCCCTCCTGAATAAAATATATGACAACCAAGCCAAACTGAAGAGCCTCTGGCCCATCTCTCATCCCCCATATGCAGCAAAGGTCATGGAGAAAGTGATCAAGCGCTGACTCACCCAACACCTGCAATGCCACAACCTCCTGGACCCCTCCCAATCTAGATTTTGAGCCAACCACAGCAGAGAGACAGTCCGGAGAGCAGCCACTGATGACATCAGGGCCGTCCTGGACTGCAGAAAAGCAGCAGTCCTCATACCCCTGACCCTGTCAGCAGCGTTCAACACCATTGACCACCACAAACTGATCAACAGACTCAAAAACATAGAGCGACATCATCAAATTGACCTTCTCATACCTCAATGTCAGAACCCAGAGGATCTGTCTCCGACATTCACCTCGGAGCCCAAGAAAATCATCTACGGTGTGCCCTAAGGATCATCCCTCAGCCCCACCCTCTTCAACACCTACATGACCCCCCAGCTGACACCGTCAGATCATCCTCCCATTGTCCAAAAACCTATCCACCACCAGGTCCAACTTCCACAGATGCTTGATGACCATCGCTGACTGGATAAGGATCGACTGCCTCAAAGTCAACACAAACAAGATGGAAGTCTGCATCTTCAAGAACAACATTTTACAATGGAATGATGCATGATGGCCCGTGTAACTCGGCCCGCCCCTACAGACCACGCCTGCAACCTTGGCATCATCCTGGAAAGCAAGCTATCTATGAAGAAACAACCCAACACAGTCTCAGCTGCCTGCTTCCATACCCTCGGCATGCTCCACAAGATCTTCCGGTGGCTCCCAGTCAATACTAGAAGGACTGTCACACAGGCCCTCATCACCAGCAGTCTGGATTATGAAAACACACCCTACGTAGGAACCACGACATGCCTACTGAAGAAACTCAAAACAATGAGGGACCAGCATACATCAACAAACACCTCACCTTCTATCAACCAACCAGACACCTTTGATCCGCTTCCCTCTGCCTCACCATCACCCCATGGATCCACCGAATGAACAGCTGCGAACGCTCCTTCTCACATCTGCCTGCCAAGATATGGAAGAACCCTCCCTTGCACCTCAGGACTGCACCACTGGTCCAACATTTCAGGAGAGACCTCAAGGCCTCGATGTTCAAATGAACAACCCACCATGCAGCAGTGTACTGCTCCAGTGCCTCGAGATCCTCACAGGTGATTTACTGCGCTCTAAAACATTGAGTGATTAAGACCATGATCAAAACTTTAAAGTTTTTTTGTTCAATATTTTTTGTGCACCCATGAAGAGTGGGGGTCTACAAGTAATTGTAAGTATTTGGCAGGCCTTTGACCTGAAGATGGAACTTACAACCTCTGAAAATGCTCTTTTGAATTGGATTTTAACCCATACTAGGTTTAGGGTTATGAGTGGTAAAAGAATGTAAAAGTTTCGCCGTGTGGGCAAGCACAATGTATGAAACACCCACAAACCAATTTGTTTGTGGGCATTCACAAAGATCTTGGGTTTGCATGTTTAGAATCTTGTAGGTAACAACACAAATGAATAGTCAATATGCAATATGAGTTACAAAATAAATTCCTTATAAAGGAGTGATACTATCCAAACCATAGTTACAAGATAGAGCAGGCTATCAATATAGATATACAAGGTGCTCAAAAGTCCATTTGTCTGTAAGATGTACGCTTGTGGTGTCAGCAGGAATAATGAAAAGAATCAATCAATGCATATTAATCAGGGCATCTAAGTAAGTTCATGGAGATCAATAAAAATGTAAGAAGTTTTCTAATTCAGGACAGGTAAATCAGATAATATTATTAAGAATTACTATAATACCAACTACCACGATAAGAATAATGCTAATACTAATATGCATCATTATCCCCGCACAGTCTACCCACTGGGTAGGTCCTACCAGATTGATGAGTGACAGGTAGGAGTCAAAGTGGTGCTTGATAAGGGACAGCTATACGTTTTGGTGCTCAGGTAAGGAAGGTACTCAGATATCATTGTATAACTGCACTTGATTATTCAGTCTATAAATCAGCTGTTCATGGGCTGACATTGTGGGCATGGCTTCCATCCAGTATGCATGTGTGGGAGGTGAGGGGAGGGAAACTTCTTAAGAGATACAGAATTTTGCAGCCGCCAGGGCTGAGTCTTCCCACTTTTGATTGTGGGTATTCAAAGTCAAACCAGGCATACTGCTGGTGTTGTGAACAATTGGCACTGCTGTTGAGCAGTGAAATGAGAGCCCACTTATGTCTTTAAGTGTTTGCCAAATATGCAACCAGTAGGTATGGATACTGGGGTGGAACTTCAAGGTGTGTGAAATAACACTGCCAGGCGTTTTGAAACACCAGCATTCATCAATGGCAGGCAGTCTGCCTTGATGGAGATCGTGTAGGGTCCATGCCAGTCATGCAGATTTTTTAAGAAGTTGCTTGTAGTGACCCCATTTTACTATAAATTTGTGGCATGTGGAGATGAGTTGATATATTGGCCCGTGGTATATTATGGTAATTATGCAATATACCGTGGAACATGTTAATAACAAAACACAAAATTATTGGTTGATGACAGCCCTTACAAAATAAAAAGGCAGTAATATTGCTTAGACCACACTAAGGGCCTGTGACGGTGCGGTGCCAGATCCGCCCCGCCACAACACTGCATGACCCATGATTGGACCACCCACCAGTTTACGAGTGTTTCTTGTGTCTGGTGGGCTTATTTTTGACATTCCCAATGAAGTATCTCAGATAATGGGCACTGCAAGGGGAACGCCAAAACAAGTTCCTGCATGGCATGACTATAAAGTCCATGCTGTACAGGAACTGGATTCATGCACACAGGGGGCACATATTGTTCCCTCCTGCATTCACCCCATGGCCCAGAGGCAACAGGGGGCCCTGTAGGGCCCCCTTTGTTTCCTCTCTGCACAGTTTTCATGGCGGAGGAACCGCCATGAAAACAGTTGCGGAGAGGAAACTCGTAATATGCTTGGCGGTACTATTGCAGCAATAGCGCATCAACAAGGTTTCAGAAGTAAAATCGGTGCATCGCATCGGAACCAGAGCTTTACCTATTGGAATTGAGCCATCAGACAGCGTATCACCACTGCTTCAGCTTGTAGAGATTGATGCATCCCCTTGACTGCATGGAGAATACCGGTGCATTGCTCTATGCCTGTCGACTCCAACACCTGTCTATGAAACACATTGCCATCAGCAGCATATGGAGAAAAGCGATGCATCCTTAACTTGCAGGTCTTTATTGTGCCACCCTAGGAACCTGAGTAAAAGTATGTCTGCAGGTCTGCCATTGCAGCCATACACGAACAGACTGTCAGCTTGAGACTGACTCTGCACTTACCATGTGCTGCAGAGCCATACCACTGCCTTTATAGAAGTAAGTCACTCTTAAGATTTCCCTCCACAGCCCAGGGGGGAGAGTGCATTATATTAAAGGTGTGGATATATATGTTTACACATATACATCTGTACAGTAACCCTGTAAAGCAAGGTTTTACTGTAAGTGACTGATTGTCCATAGAGTAACATATGCTGGCTACAGAGGAAACTCGAGATAGCAGGCTTCATTATGGAACAACTGAACTGTGGAGTGTTTGGTATTGAGCACTATGCTTTTTTGCCCCTAACTTGATTCTCATGTCAAGGTTGAGTTGGCATGCAGAGGAGTGCCACCCTATGTGGGTAACCCCCAAGATATAAAGCTCCAGTGTCTTTGCTGACTTCCCTGAGTCTTTGCCGCCAAGAGAAGAGTCTGCTTTCCTGGTGGGATGTTCTAGCACGTTCCCAGGATAGAGATAAAGTCCTGGGCAGGAAGGAGGTCACACCTCCTCTCTCTCAGGATGGCTAGTATTTACAGTAATCCAGGCAGTGAGCCTCAAATGCTTTCACAGTCCTTGATATGTAATCTCTTGTCCTCTACTTGATGACAAAGCCCTTCCCACCCTGTCTGGCATAACAGGCGGGAAAATTAGGTCCTGGAGGAATCACTTGACTCCACTCCTTGGGAGTATAGAACTACAAAGGAGTTCAATATTCAATGTGCCTCTCTGGCCTTAAAAAATAACTTTTTTGAATACCAGGGACGTCTCTATCTCCAATCCACAGGTACTTCCATGGGGAGTACCTTCGCTCCCAGTGTGGCTGGACTGTACGTGTATGCCTTTGAGCAAAAGTTTATCCTCCCTGCTTCTAATCCACATCGTTCTTCCATAGGCTTATGGAAGCGATATATAGACGATGTGCTACTGATCTGGCATGGCAACAACAACGCCCTCCAGACTTTCCTCACGTGGATAAATACCTTGAATCCAAACCTGAACTTCACACATACCTATGACCAGTCTGAAGTTGTATTCCTGGATGTAGTGATCACAAAGACACAAGGTTCACTTCAGACCAGGACTTATTACAAACCTACCTCGAGGAATAATCTCCTAGATTTCACCAGTTTCCATCCTCGCACACTGAGGGAGAATTTGCCCTACGGGCAATTTCTCCGCCTTCGACTGAACTGCACTGCCTTGAGTGATTTCAAGGACCAATCTCATGATCTGACTACTAAATTGATAGCCAGAGGGTATCCTTCCCCTCTCCTCTCCAGAAGCTATAAGCGTGCGAGAAATCAACCCAGGGAAGTACTCCTAACTGACTATGTGAAAGATACTGCTCCCATCCCACTAACATGTGTCACCACCTATAGCACCTTATCCAACCAACTGAAGAAAGCCATCACAAAACATTGGGGGATAATTAACAGTATCAATCGCAAGTGGGAAAAACCGCTCTTTTCATTTAAACGTGCTCAGAGCCTACGCAATAGTCTCGTACACACACGCCCTTTGGTGCATTCTGACACTTCACAAAGAACTATAACTGAAGTATGGGGCCTCCCCAAGGTAACTGGACATTTTCCTTGCTCTGATTGTAGCATATGCCATCTGACCTCACACACTAAAACCTTAAATCTTGAACCCAACAAAGTTTGGACCCAAAGAGGTCATACCAACTGCAATACACCTAATGTAATTTACTTAATTACATGTCCTTGCGGTCTACGATACGTAGGGATGACTACGAGGAAGGTCAAACTCCGGATATGCGAGCACCGGAACAATATCAGGTGTAAACGTGTTACCACAAAACTGAGCGAACATTTTCTATCTGTCAATCATACAACAAATGACTTAAAATGGACCATTATTGAAGAGATCTCAACAGGCAGAAACATCCCCAAGACCCTTTTTGAAAAAGAGCAGAGATAGGTTTACCGTCTGGGTACGAACCTTCATGGCTTGAATGATAATATTCCTTGGACCAATATCTTATAATCTACCAGTGGTCCACTGGGGGCGTAGCGTCTAATTATGTCCCTTGTCCTTTATTTACTCAGGTGATCACGTAGACTCCGTCAGGCATTATCGAAACACGCAATTTTGCCGAGTTAGTGTTTCCTGCAATTCTGATACATTGCTTGATAATATACCTCGGACTAATACCTTATATTCTACCTGTGACCTACTGGGGGCATAGCATCTCATTCTGTCCCCTGTCCTTTATTTACTTACTCAGTATACCACGTAGAATCCGTCAGGCACTACCAAAACACGCAATATTGCCGAATAAATGTCTCTAGCAGAGCTGAACATCAAAATACTCTGTAGGTGCACGCATGTACCGAACTTTGCCTTAATCATTACGTGCTCCTGTCTATAATAGCGAGTCCCCTTTGCACGCTCTCCGTGTGGTTTGTCTGGGTCTAATGATTGTTCCTCACGGAGCCTGTCAATAAAGTATTGTGCTCTCTTTTTTCTTTTTTCTATTTTCACGTGTCGCTCAGTACTGTGAACGACTCCTTTCTTTTTCACATTCCCATTGGATGTTCACTACATCCAATCAGAAACGGAGGTTGACGAATCTGCCCAATCCCGTTTGAGCTCTCTCTGTCAGCCCAACCGGCGACTTCTCGAATCTCTGCTTATACCAGCCTCCGGTCACGGATCTCTACTATCCGGACCCGGCAGCTAGAGGCTGTATAGGTGACATACGGGTGCTGAGCAGCAAGGGCGTAAGTTATTTACACTGCTCCCTGTCCCTGAAGGTAAGCGGGATCACATTTTTCTACTCGAGTTAGTGACCCGCCCTCTTTCCCTTTTTATCTCCCTTCTCTTTCATGCAGGGTGTGCCATATTGCTCCCACCCCCCTCCCGGGATCCTTGAGGCATCAAACGGATTGGCCTCTTTGTAAGATGTTTCTGAAATTCTTGGATATTAAGCATTGGGGTCTGCTTAGCCATTCCCTAGCCCTCCCCATTTCTCCGTACTTAGAGTGGCACTCTGTATAATTCCACGTGCGTTCCGTTATACGACTCTAGTCACATCCGATAGGATATTCAACAAAGGTTTTATTCTACACCGATATTTGGATACACCTAGGTGCACATTTGTTCACCATTTTAGCACCTGAGGTAGACCTAGTGGCACTCCTTCCTTCTTCGAGCACTATTGTTCTAAATCCTCGAGTATAACAGTACGAGTTTGTCACAAACACTTATGACTCCTCTTATGTTTTGTCTTTTGTTTGTGTGTCTTTCTCAATGTCAGAATAAACTCGTTCCTCTCCCCCATTATATATACCTTTTGGCGGATTTTTTCACTGTAAATAATTTTTCACACAGCAGTCCACGGTAGGGTGAACCTTAGCGCGTTCATACCACCGGGGCTCCGCACATCCACTCTGGTCCTGATGAAAGCCTGATGAACACTCTCAGAGGCAGAAACATGTTGACCGCCGTGGAGTGAAACAGGTCTTCTATTTTTTGACCTTCACTCCCTTTTAGTCTTTTCCAATTAGCAAAATTATTAAAGTTTTATTTTTGACTTAATTGGATATTTTAAATTCACTACCACCACACAAGAACCCCGCTCCGCAGTAACCTGGCGTTGTAGCACACTGGGATGACATTCGGTCATCCCAGTGGAGCCCGATGATGAAGCATGTCACCAACCAGGTTGGCGAGTGAGGGCTTTTATACCAACTGGGTAATATTCATTGAGGTCTGCATTCTTCTCAACAACATATCGGCTTGTTCGGAACTTGTGGACCAGTGCTCCTCTAATCAGTAGTGCCCCCTTTATTGACTTGATTTACACTGACTTTGTTGTTTTTGAATAAATCCCTGAGGGGACTAGTCGTGTTGATCCCTTCCTCTCTTGTTGGTTCTCTGTGGGAAAATTAGGTAGTCAAAAGGTGTACACCTACAGAAGGTTAGCCACACCTAAGGCTAAGAGATCTGTACTGCTGAGGAAGAATTCTGCCATGTTGACCCACCCTAAAATAGAGTATTCTGGGTCACACAGTGACGTACACCCACAGGATGTTGTCACTACGGGGGCGGGTTAGCCACAGGGACCATTAGCCCATTGGCCACTGTCCCTCACTTTCTTAACGCCCCCTAAATTAGGATTTAAGGGACTCCCCTGGTACCAGAACTTCAGATCTATTTTGGAATCTGAGAAGTGACACAAAGAAGATGCAATCACCAAATACATGTCTTTGGACCTTGCCGCAGTGCAAAGAGAGGACACTTAAGTGGCCTGAAGAGACCATATACTGAGCCCAAGTGTCGACATGTGCCCGAGGTGAAAGCTCATTGGTCCCAGCAAGATGGACTCCAGTGGACAGCAGAAATTCAAAGCAGACTCCTCTGACTGTTGGAACCAGTCACCTGCAACCTGCAGAAGAATTGACGTGCTGCAGTGCAATAATTGTGACCTGCTGGGACTGTCGAGAGTGAGCCAAAAGAGAAGTGGTGTCCTGTGTTGCCGGAGTGGTAGTCAAGCTCACGCCATGTGTCAAGCCCCCGGTCCTCTCCTGGCAACTTCCAGCTACCAAAATATCCAAAGACTACATTTACCAGAGCCAAGGCTTGGTGATCTCCAGTCGGGTGATCAACCACTTGAGTGACAACTCTAGCCCAAGAGCAACTCACAGCAACAGCGACTGGTGTTAGCAATGACCCCACTGCTGTGTCCCTGCATCCTGAAGTTGGTGTTTTTGGGTGTGTGGCAGAGCATCTTTGGCGTGACCAGCCCCTGGTGATTGACAGCTGCCAAATACCTCTGCACCCGGAGACAACGGCCAAGGTAGAACACATCCAGCTGTTCCACCCGGGTCCTGGGACCCCAAAGGCCTCTACTTTCCGAGGGTATAATGTAACTTCATCATAAAGTGTGGTTTTGCCGAGAGCTGCATTATTTTTACAACTATAGTGGATCATGTCAGCACCAAGGACAGCCAAGTACCCTCTACATCTGGACTCCCTGGGCAAGGTAATAACGTATTGACTGTTGAGTCTTGCTCTGGGGTCCTACAGAACCTTAACCACAAGAGGGTTTGGTAGAACTCACCCTACAACTGTTGTTTTTCTAAGAGAATTTTTCTCCTATTAAATATAATTGGGAACAAATGGCGGCTTTCATTGCATTTATCATTAATACTCTGAAAATCTGCAATGTATCAGGTTCATTTTGATGTCAACATTAACTTAAAAATACAATCTATTTTTGTACATTAGTGTCAAAGTTTCTTTTGAGTCGTGTCACTTACTTATTGTCACTGATGGTACTGTGAAATGCTGAACACATGGTCCTCTAAGTATGTCTGACTGCTCTGTGCCACTCTACCAGGACCGAGCTAGGGCTGCTATGGGTAAATCCAAGGTCCACTTTTCTGTATTGTGTTAATATTACCTGTTTAGGCCCACCAGCCATATCACAAACTACTTCCCCTTTGAAGAACTATATTGCAGAAACCCCCCCATATCCCATCCATGGGGTCAGGGTACATCCAACCTAACTCCTTATGTCACTTTCTATCCTTTCTGTGCTGCCTCAGGCATTTTGACAACAAACTAAAATGGCAGCCAATCACAATATTTTTGTTGGTGCACAGATTTGCGAATCATCGCAAAAGAATTGTGAATTACTCATGATCGTAGATATACAACTTTGGAATGCCTTTAATTTCTCGCAAACTACTGTACAGGTTTACACCAGATAACTGAAAGCATGATCTGCAAGTCTATTACGTTTCATATAGGTACCCCAATATAGGCTCAGGTAGCAAACTAACCTCTCACCCATATTTCCCCTGCCACTACACTACATAATGGTTCTTGGGACTGATATTTTACCTAGTTACCGTACTGTTAACAGGACGTGGGGTTCTCCCTGAAAACTAGCCTAATTCATTATATATGAGGATTCTTGGAAACTCAGCAGGACTATCATCTCCTGCATAATAACTATGCATAAGGGTCATTCTTTTCACCTTCCTAAAGCCAAGATGACACAGCAAGGTAGATCCCCTGAGGGTACCACTTTGGCTATATAAACACAATATCTTTGCTGTGGAAGGGAGAGGAGAAAAAGGACTTCCATTCTGACACACTGATGCAAGATGCCGAGGTTCCTGCACGCAGACACTCCAGCTCACAGTGGTCTGACATCCCTCGCGGGGTGTCCATCTCGAGACTAAGATGGGGTCCCACAGTCTCTCACTTCAGGTAATTGGGTTGACTTTATCCTAGAGGGATTCTTGGCTTTACACCTACATACATGCTAGTTACACGTAGGTAATTCTAGTTAGGGTCGCATTGTAGGAGTACACATTTTATTGTCATGTATTTTTATACCAGCCTGTATTCATCGTTTTAGCACTATGGTAGAAATGACCATCCTTTTACTCTGTTGGTGCTGATAATCATTTTTATCTGTTTCTGTCTTATGGTTGTTTCAGCACACCTATTTTACTTATGTTGTCTAAATGCGCAGATCATATATAGGTTTATATGAACTACACGACAAGCCAAAGGCAACCTTTCACCCAAATCTGTGTAATTCCTTAGAGCAATTCGATCTGTAGTCATTATCAAAGCTCCTGTGGAAAACACACTTTATTTACCATCTTGTTTCTTAGTCCTTCTTATTAGATCGCCCGAAACTTTCCATGCACAACTAGAATTACCGGCACACTTTATTTTTTGAAAGGTTTGTGAAGATTCATCAAACGGTGTGAAAGTTATAATGAAGTCAAACAATGCTTTTCCTATGGAAATATGGTCGTAACTACAACTACCTACTAGCAACCGCCAGTAGCTACTATATAATAACATGTATACAGACACATAATTACCAGAGAAGTAGCACAATTTAAGCCTGTATCTCGTGACGTACGGACAAAGATATCAGACCTGTAAGTACACCTATTTGATCTCGCAATGCAGAACTTGGGATCCTTATCGAATCGCATTTTCACTAGCGTCACACTTACAAAGAAGCAGATAAACTTAGTCAAATCACAATTGACACAGTGTTTGCTTAACAGGCTCTGTCATCCGACTGCTGTCAGAAAACTGTCTACATGTTGGCACAGTCGGTGCAACAGCAGAGGAGGTAAAGTCAAGTGGCAGGAGCCTTACAATTGAGCACTGTCAAAGTAAAAGGTGGCATTATCTGGATGGACATATTTAAGGCATATTCACCAGCAATACAGGTATGTGGATAGTATATTGTCTCAGCATTTACTTATACCAATCATTAATGGGAATGTTAAGTTGTTTGTGACATTCAAAGAGACACATGTCTTAAGAGTAGGTTTGTGACATGGTTACCAATTAGGCATACCTGGGTAAGTGATTTGGATGTGTTCAGATGCTGGGCCTGGATGTCATCCTGCCACAGAAGGGCTACCACCACTATGGGTATTGCAGGTGATGCGCTGAAAGTTACGGGAAATTTAAAGTCCAGGTTAATATTACACATGATCTACTTTATAGGAGTGAGGTGAACATGAGTTTCATGTGTGTGATGTGTGCCTGTCAGTGAAGAGAGAGATGTGAGCTGTTTGCTGACAGTGTGCCATTATTTAGGAGACATAAACATATTTTAAAATAGAGGTGTTTGGATCTCGTGTGACCTGTTGCTGGGAAACCCTGGAACAGTGGGATCCAGGTGTGCCTCCAAGAAAAGCTTTTTCCACCTGTAACCTGGAAAATGTCTTCTTCACCAGTCATGTTTCATTCTGCCATTAACATTTAAATCCCTCAGGAATGTGTGTCCTTTCCCAATGTCTTCACAGAGTCTGCAACCTTTTATCACATGGCCCCCATCTCTGCTCCACTGAGGGTGTGTAGACAGATATGTAGTTCACAGAAGTAATCTTCTAATCTACTACTGTCTCATTCTCAGTGAAATTCGTCCTCCTCTTGAGTGAGGTGGGTTGAATCCTTGAGGCTGGAGCTGGCATCTTATGTCCACAACATCATGCAGTGAAAGGAGAAGAGGGCAGAGACTAGGGGCCCGATTCACAGAACTAACTTAAGACAAAATCCTAAACTTACTACCATTTTGGTATTCACAGAATGCACTTACTCATTTTGGTATTCACAGAAGGCATTTACTCATTTCGGTATTCACAGAAGTTAGGAGTCCTAACTTTAGGACTCCTAAATGCCTTCTGTGAATACCGAAAGTCTTAAAGTTAGGATTTTTCTCAGTTTAGGAGTCCTAAAGTTAGGAGTCCTAACTTTACTACTCCTAATCTGAGAAAAATCCTAACCTTAAGACTTTCGGTATTCATAGAAGGCATTTAGGAGTCCTAAAGTTAGGACTCCTAACTTCTGTGAATACCGAAATGAGTAAGTGCCTTCTGTGAATACCAAAATGTGTAAGTGCCTTCTGTGAATACCAAAATGGTAGTAAGTTTAGGATTTTGTCTTAAGTTAGTTCTGTGAATCGGGCCCTAGGTTATGGGCTCTCTTTTTGTGCTTCCAGGATTAATGATTGTCAAGTTTTTGTGACTTTGCACTTATGGGTGTTGATCAAGCCTGGGCGTAGTGGGGCTACGTGGAGCAGTGCGTAGTGTGCCCAAATCTACGCACACTCGCGCGCTCCGCGTAGCCCCACTACGCGCCGCCCGCCTCCCGCCCGCCCTCCTTTTACGATTATGTAAACTATGATAAAAACATTAAATATAATGCCTTACCTGCAGCGCGGCGTCTCCGGGGCTCCCTCTTCCTAGTTGACAACTTCTTTACACAAATGCGCATTCGCGGACGCCCGCGCATGCGCATTTCTCGCAAGAAATGCGCAAGCGCGGGCGTCCGCGCATGCGCATTTGTGTAAAGAAGTTGTCAACTAGGAAGAGGGAGCCCCGGAGATGCCGCGCTGCAGGTAAGGCATTATTATTGAATGTTTCTATTATAGTTTACATAATTTTAAAAGGAGGGTGGGCGGGAGGCGGGTGGCGAGCGGCAGGCAGCTCTGCTTCGCCCTGGCGTGTGCGTAGCGCTGCCTGCTACGCCTACTTCGAAAACTGTGAAGCAGGCAGCACTACGTACACTCCGTGGGCGAAGCGGAGTACTACGCCCGGGGTTAGTGTTGATTGCCTATTCTCTTTCATTTATATGTCCATATAGCATAGGCTGCCTATGCTGCACAGAACTCAGCTTAAAGGTGTGTGTCTGAAATGCAAGTGTAAAGTGCCTTATAATAACTTTACAATTGCAAATAATGATATACCTGTCTCAATGTTCTTCTGTGAGAGCTGGAGACATACTCTTAGTGCTTGGTGGAAACCTCCAAATGGACTTATTAAGTGTCATCTCAGACATTTCGGCCCAGGTGTAGGCAGAAATCAACCAGTACAGAGATCTCTGCATATAGATATCACAACATGAATTGGGACTAAGGCTTATAATTTAATTGTGGGAGGTGAAGGTAAAGGCAAAGGGTAAATTCAGAGACTGGTGGGGATGGGTGGCATGGTACCAGAAAATATTCTATCAATATTTGGGCTCATACAGGATAGGTATCAGGTATAAAATGGGCCAGGGAGCTGAATTGGGTGAGGTCCTGCTTCTATCACTCCTTATGATTCCCCCACCAATTCACAGCTAATGAGAGTGAGGGAAGATGAACAGTGGAAGGTTATATGTAACAAAAAACTGTAGATTGATAACTGAATTAGAGAGATATTCTTTATCTCAACATCATGGACATCTTAAGAGTCACTCTTGTTGTCTGCTTGACTTTTACTTGCCTCAAGTAGTTCCCTCCAATGCTTTTCGTCCCACTCTCTTTTAGCTAATTTTTGTACTTGCTTGTAATATTTGTGAGCTAGTTTTATGCTGGCCATATCCTTAGCTAATATTGCTCGAGATAGTGATTTGTATGCGTCTTTACAGGCCGTGTTGTACCAGTGGTCAGATTTAACAATAGGCCTTTGTGAAGATTTAGCTGGTTTAACAAAAAACTGTCTGAGCCTAGTGAACATGACTTCGTGGGTTTGTGTTATAATATGGTTGATTTCATCCTGATTTGGGAGTTAATTTAGACTGTCTAAAGTGCTCTCCACCAGTTGCCTTATTTGAGATAAAGAGTTCTCGTTTTCGATAATCCTAGACCATTTAATCTTTCTCATATCGTTAGTTACAATTGCATTGGCTGTCTCGATTTCATTGACTGAGAGCACTCCTGCCATATAGTTGGGTGCCTTGGTTTTTAGTATCAAAGGATTATGGTCGCTTTCATTTCTAGGATAGACCTCCATGTCAATCACAGTGGGCCAATTTTCTAAATTAGTAAAGATATAATCAATTTGGCTACTTCTGGAGCCGTTACTGTATGTATGGGAACCTTGACGATCAGAAGCTGTCCTGCCATTCACTGCCCGTACACCCTTCTCTAGACTAAATGCTTTTAGCTGTAAAGCAGCTTCCATCCATTTCTTAATTGGAGGAATCTCCAATTGAGGAATGCCCCATTGGGAATCCTCATCTATACTAAGGTTGCTGTCCTCTCCATCAAGGGGCTCAAATGTTGTATTGAAATCTCCTTCAATAACTTGATTTGTCCCTTCACTCGTCGTGTCCAGAAAACTGATTAATGCAGGAATTATCGAGGATGCTTTACCTCCCACCTGCCCCCTAACATTCACACTAGCTAATAGTAGACTGGATGGATGTTTAAACCTGATAAGTAGAACTATAATATCAGGGCTGTCTATCACAAGTTCCTCAATTATATAGGCTGTGCTCTGTCTTATCCAAATGGTCAGCCCTCCAGATGGTCTGCCTTTGTGCCCTCCCTTTGCTGGTTTCGAGAAATTTAAATGCCCAGGGCGATAGACTGGGTTAAGAGACCATGTCTCTTGAAATGCAATGATGTTGTGTTTGTCAATGAAGTCTGACCAATCTGAAGACGATAACTTGTTGGACAATCCCGCAATGTTCCAGGATACTATTGTCGTCGTTGTCAAATCCACATTACTAATATAGTTGGTCGCGCTCTTCTTATTATCTGACCCTGTTACGCTTCTTACACTAGGAGTAGACTTGGAGACATGTTCTCCTAAGCTGGGACAGTGGTCAGCCTGTGAGGTTGATTTGGCTTTATTAGGAGATTTTGTGCACTTGGCACTGTCTATACTATGGTTATAGGATGTGCCTATACAGGATTTTGTGTCTGTCCCTTGATCTAGTACATCCTTCTGACAAGGTGACAATAACAAATTCATCTGGCTTCAATCTATATTTTCCAGAGACGAAACTCTGTTGTTATCCACTGGTAGAATATTGAAGCATTGCCTAGGTGGAAAATCAGGAGGGTGGAATTTCATCCTGATTTTTGTTGGTATTAGATGTGAAGTTCTTAATTCGAATTATACTAAATTCTGTATAACTACAGGGGAAGCAAATGTGAGACAGACGTAATCTAAGTTGTTACCAGGGAGCAAGTGGCGTGAAGCAGATAAAATATCTTCCCTGATTACTGATCTGCACTTGCGGGTATGTCTTAGCCACTGAGTGTTTTTGTTAATTAATGACTGCTCATCTTCTTTGTTTGGACTAGAGACTAATTTTGGGACATTTACCAAAAATATTTGGTGCTTTGGTGGCCACAAAACCTGTCCCTCATGGTGTCTGACTCTTGCTAATGGGGTGGGACCTTGATGGTAGCCTGACTGGGCTTGAGAGGGAAGTTCGATTCCTGCTGGCACTATATGCAGGTGTTGTGGCTTTCAACATTCTTCCTTGTTTCTTCTTATTACTTGCCCCTCATTTATTTCCCTTCCCTGTTGCTGGGTTACATTCCCACATTCTCCTTGACATATGCTGTCTAAGAATGTTTGTGGTGCTAAAGCTCTGATTCAGGCAGTTGATGTTTTGTCTCTGCCTGAGTTGGTGGTCCTTACCTTTCTGCTTGAATAAACCGAATTTTTGGAAGCTGTATCTGCATGAAGAGATTCTTTTACACTGGCGACGAGTGATCTGCGAGGAGACAGATCCTGCGACTGGACCACCAACTTCTCCTGTCAAGAACCCACTTGAATTTGCTTTGTTATCAAAAGAATCTTTGAGGTACTTTTGTTTATCTGATATTTCTCAGTCTACTCAGAGTGTCACTTATCCATTTTCCAACAACCTTGGCAACTCTGGCACAGTACCTCAGTCTGAGGAGAGCCCTATTTACACCGTGTGCTCTTGTGTTCCTTCTATGGAAAAGAGATGGAAAATGTATGACATAGTGTCTAAAGATCACTTTTGATCTTGACCGCACGGACTGTCTTACATCAAACATTTTTTATCATCAGAATTCTTACTGTTATATGTGCCAACGGTCATTCGCAGTGAGACAACGGTGAGAGATGTGCCAACGGTCATCGCTGTGATAACTCTTGGAGAGGTCTTTACTCGACGATACCGGTGCTGCAATGATGACGTATTTGAAATGTTAGAATGCAGAGTGAATAGCGCATGAGCAAGGAATTTACGTGCCACGCTTTACGTGAAGCTGCGTGATCTCTCTCAGAACATTCTCCTTTCTATCGGAGGTTTCCACAGCAACGTCGCTTCATATATTTTCAGCGCGTCTTCACGGAAGCAGACCGGAGCAGGGTAAAGGTCAGCGACATTCAAAGTGAGATTGTTTCAAAGGAAAGAGGAAACAAGACGACAATTTTTGGCAAGTTTACTGGAGAAATAGACCTATTTACCGTGGATGAATTTGATCTACACTAACAATCCCTTCTTGACTTCTTCAATAATTTGACACGGATTTGCACATAATTTCCACGCACTGAGTCAATTTTACAGCTAAATAAGACAACTGTCTGTGATTTTAGCATAACATCTTGTGACTATTATTATATCACAAAACGATCTATATTTAAGTAAACTTCCAGCGCCATCCTCTGGTATTACTTATCACTTAGTTTAGAGGTTAATAAGAACTTAATGCTGAAATCATTAGATATATGTATTTGCTTTGTTCTATAAGAAGTTTGTTATTCTCATACAAGATATATCTCTAGTATTATTATTTCCTATTATTGGTAAAGTAAGAATCTCCACTGTTAGATCTGGGGGTCTCTAGTTGGCAGAGGTATACACCTTAGACCAAATAGGGACCCTTGCTTCTAGTCAGGGTACAGGGACACACACAGTAGATAACCCCTGCTCACCCTCTAGGTAGCTTGGCTCGAGCAGACAGGCTTATCCCCAAGGCAATGTGTAAGGTATTTGCACATAGACACCACAATGATCCCCCCTCTGCACACCACAAACTTAGACCAAACAGGTGAGTTATATCAAAAATAATATATCTTTATCTAGTTTCCGCAGTTGAAATCAAGCATCACAGGTTTACACTATATTCGCTTTCTTGGTTGGTCGGGATCTCAAGACGATAGTCTCTAGTCTCTTGCGTGATTCGATACTCACTGAGAATGAATCAGTTTGTAGGCTCTTGTTGTTTAGGCAGCTACGTTGCTCCGACGGTGTCACTGCGCTCGTTGTAAAAGCGCTCCTCTGGCTGTTCGGTGCAAGGTTTCCACAACTCCCTCGACGAGCCCCCAGTGACGATGTCGACGTCACCGGAGTCAGCCACTCACAGTGCGGCTTCGTTGAGCAGGGAAGTATGACTCTCGATCTGCTCCAGGCCGTCGGTCTTCTTGATGCGGCAACCGGTGTCAGGCCCGGGTCAGTGTGGCACTCTCCAGCAAGACAGAGAGCAGCCAGCCCACTTCACAGGCAGATGTTGAGAAGCTTGGTAGAACAGTCCACGGTCCCTGCAGCACACAGCAGCGCAGGGGGGACACAGCAGAGTCTTGGGTTCGGGGCAACCTTTCTATCCCTGGGTTGCGAAACAGGAGGCCAGCTCTTCTCAGACCCTTGGAGATTCGGTTTAAGACACAGCACACAGCAAAGTCTTGTTTGGTCAAGTGGGTAGAGTCAGCACACAGCAAGACCCCTTCTCCTCCTCAGCTTCAGTTGTACAGCAGAACAGGTCAGCCCTTAGAGCACACAGCAAGGCAATCTTCCTTTAGTTCTTCAGCGGGCCGTCTTTCAGCAGAGGTTCCTCTTGATGGTAGAATCTAAAAATCTGTTGTCAGGGGTCCTTTACTTATACCCCTAAAAGTCTTTGAAGTATTTGTGCAAGTGGGTCCTGAGCCCGGTCTGATCCAGTTCTGGGTGTTGCTGGAGCACTTTGTTTTCCTGGCTTCTACTTTCTTTTCAGAGTGAGGGGCAGAGTCGTCAGCCGCCCAGCAGGAGGTGGAGCCAGCACCGTGGCAGGCAGGCACAGCCCTATTCACTCCCCGGTGCTATCTCCTCCCTCCACTCTCCTTGCAAATGTCACCATTCAGCAGAGTGCTGACTCAGCCAACCTCCCGGGGGATCCCCAGCCCCTGTCACTCTCAAGCCAGACAGTCAATCCACAAGCATGCCCAGGAACACAGAAGGGTCAGACAAGAGAACAGCTACTCTCTAAAAAGTACTATTCTCCAACTCAGGATTTAAAAACAACCTCTCCTAAAAGATGTGTTATTAAATGCTGAGCTCAGGGATATCAAACACTCATGTCTTATCTTGCTCCTATGAGAAGATAGGCGGATAGCCATTGGCACCAGCCTCCCCCATGATAGCATATGGAGCAAGATAACCTTGCAGCAGTGAACACACAAAATGGCCGTTATTCACTACCAGAACATGTTACCTGCACTAGTACATGCTCTACCTTTTGCATACACTGCACCCTGCCCAGGGGGGTACCTTGGGCCTTCCATAGGGATGACTGACGTGTATAAAAAGGGAAGGGTTAGGCCCGGTCAGTGTGGACACTGGCCAGGAGGACATGGCAGTCCGGGGACTGCAGGCAGGCCTGCGGTGGCAGGCCTGAGACACCGTTTTAGGGCTACACAGGTGGGTGGCGCAATCAGCGCTGCAGACCCACTAGTAGCATCTGTCATCACTAGCCCTGGCACACACAGTGCACTTTACTAGGGACTTCATGGTGATACAGATATGCCAATCAGGTATATCCAATCAATATGATATTTTACACAGGGAGCACTTACACTCTGGCACTGATTAGCAGTGGCAGAGTGTCCAAAGCATCTAAACCAGCAAAAACGAAATCCATCACAGCATCAAAAATCCAGGTAGCAGAGGCAAAAGATAGGGGAAAAACTCACGCCAAGGATGTCAGGTCTAACACGTGTCCCCTCCAGCTGAAAGTGGGGAGAACTACCCACCCTCTTGGGAGTTCTCATCGCTAAGGCGGAAAAACCAGGACAGACCATCAGCATTGGCGTGCTCTGTACCGGGACGGTGTTCCACCGTAAAGTCCATTCCCTGTAGGGAGATGGACCACCTCAACAGTTTTGGATTCTCACCCCTCATCTGCATTAACCATCTGAGGGGCCTGTGGTCGGTCTGAACATGGAAGTGAGTCCCAAACAGGTAGGGTCTCAGCTTCTTCAGGGCCCAGACCACAGCAAATGCTTCCCTTTCAATATGCTCCACCTCTGTTCCCTGGGGAGTAGCCTCCTACTAATGAAAGCTACAGGTTGGTCCCCGCCCTCGTCGTCCATCTGTGAGAGTACTGCTCCCACACCTTGCTCTGAAGCGTCTGTTTGCACTACGAACTCACTCGAAAAGTCAGGCGCCTTAAGCACCGGTGCTGTGCACATTGCAGTTTTCAGGGCATCAAAAGCAGTTTGACAGGCCTCGGACCAATTCACTTTCCTGGGCTGATTTCTAGAGGTTAGTTCTGTCAAGGGGGCAACAATGGTGCCGTATCCCTTGATGAACCGTCTGTAATACCCGGTGAGTCCTAGAAAGGCTCTCACCTCTGTCTGCGCCTTGGGGGGTTCCCAAGCCAGAATGGTATCAATCTTCGCCTGTAGGGGCGTCACCTGGCCGCTCCCTACCTGGTGTCCCAAATACACCACCGATCCCTGCCCTATCTGGCACTTACTGGCCTTGATAGTGAGGCCTGCCTTCTGCAGCGCCCTCAACACTTCACAGAGGTGTTGCAAGTGTTCCTCCCAAGTGGAGCTGAACACAGCAATGTCATCCAGGTACGCGGCGCTGAATTGCTCCAGCCCGGTCAGTACCCGGTTGACCAGTCTCTGGAAGGTGGCAGGGGCATTTTTCAATCCAAAGGGCATGACACGAAACTGGAAGTGCCCCTCTGGTGTGGAAAATGCAGACCTCTCCTTTGCCCCTTCAGTTAAGGCAATCTGCCAGTACCCCGAGGTCAAATCGAAGGTGCTGAGGTACCTGGCAGCTCCCAACCGATCCATGAGCTCATCAGCTCTGGGGATGGGGTGCGCGTCAGTCTTGGTGACCGCATTGAGCCCACGGTAGTCCACGCAAAACCGAAGTTCTGACGGGCCACCGGGTGTAGCAGATTTCTTGGGAACGAGGACCACTGGGCTAGCCCAGGGACTGCTAGAGGGCTCAATTACCCCTAACGCCAACATCTTGGAAACTTCTTCCTTGATGCTGGCCCTGACCTTGTCAGCTACTCTGTAAAACTTCTGTTTCACAGGCAGGCTATCTCCAGTGTCCACATCATGGACGCACCAATTGGTGACACCTGGTGTCAGGGAGAACAGGGAGGCAAACTGACCCAACACCTGGCGACAGTCTCTCTGCTGCTCTGGGGTCAGGGTGGGCGAGAGGACCACACCATCCACTGACCCGTCTTGCTCCTTGGTTGCCAGGAGGTCAGGGAGAGGATCACTATCCTCCTCCCCACCGTCATCTGTAGCCATGAGCATCGTCACTTCAGACCTCTCGAAGTGGGGTTTGAGGCGGTTCACATGCAAGACTCTAAGGGGCTGCCTAGGAGTCTTCATGTTGATCAGGTAGGTCACCTCACTCTTGCGGTCTACCACCTCGTATGGCCCGGTCCACTTGTCACGGAGCGCACAAGGCTCCACCGGCGCCATTACCCACACTTTCTGCCCAGGATGAAATTCTACCAGAGTGGTATTCTGGTCGTACCATTTTTTCATCTCCTCCTGGCTGGCTTCTAGGTTCTCCTGAGCGAGCTTCCTGAAGCGCTGCGTTTGGTTGCGGATGGCCAGCACATAGCTGAACACATCCTGGGGGGTTTTCCCACAGGATTTCTCCCACCCCTCCTTCACCAGTGTGAGAGGTCCTCTAACAGGGTGGCCATACAGCAGTTCAAAGGGGCTGAACCCTAAGGACTTCTGAGGCACCTCCCTGTAGGCAAACAACAGGCATGGTAACAAGACGTCCCACTTCCGTCTCATGGACTCCGCTAGGCCCATAATCATACCTTTCAGGGTGCGGTTGAACCTTTCAACCAACCCATTTCCTTGAGGGTGGTAAGGAGTGGTGAACTTATAAGTTACCCCACACTCCTCCCACCGAGACTTCATATACCTAGAGATGAAGTTGGTACCCCGGTCGGAGACCACCTCTCGGGGGAACCCCACACGTGAAAAGATCCCCATCAATGCACGGCCCACCACGGGTGCTGTGATTGTCCTGAGAGGGACTGCTTCCGGGTACCGAGTGGCGTGATCCACCAAGACCAGGATAAACCTGTTGCCTAAGGCGGTCTGGGGATCCAGGGGCCCTACGATATCAATGCCCACCCGCTCAAAAGGGGTGCTCACTACAGGAAACGGCTGGAGGGGCGCCACGCACTTCCCTCCGCTCTTACCACTGGCTTGACAGGTTTGGCAAGACTTACAAAAGGTACCGACGTGCTTCTTCATCTGGGGCCAGTAGAAGTGGGTGACAAGTCTGTGATAGGTCTTGTCTTGCCCCAGATGTCCTGCGAGAGGCACGTCCTGAGCCAGACCCAGTAAGAAGTTCCTGAAGCGCTCGGGTACCACCAGCAAACGGGCTGCACCGGGCTCAGCAAACTTAGGCTCACTATAAAGTAAGTCATCCTCCCAGTAAATCAAATGTTCCTTGGACCCTAGGCCCGCTGCCTGGTCTGCAGCCTGCTGCCGCACACCAATGAGAGAAGGGCACTCCTTCTGAGCCTGGCAGAATTCCTCCCTGGAGGGACCACCCTCTTACTGCCAATGGGTCAGCTCAGGCAATTCCCCCAGTTCGGCCACCTGTTCCCCTGTAGGTTCCAGGGCATCCCCCTCAGGTTCTGCTCCCTCCTGGACCGTGGGAACAGTGGGGGCCGGTTTCCCGCGCCCTCTGCCCCTTCCTCTCTTGACAGGTCCCTGGGCCATTGTTCCAGGCTCCGGTTCTACTAATCCACCCTTACTGGCTGTCATGGCACGTGTGGATACACAGATCCACGCTGGCAGTCCTAACATCTCCAAGTGAGTTCTGTGCTCTAGGTCCTTCCATGGAGAACTCTCCAGGTCGTTACCCAACAGACAATCTACTGGCAAGGCATCACTGACACAGACTTCCAAGGTACCAGAGACTCCCCCCCATGTAAAGGGAACACGCGCCATCTTGCAGAGGCGCACTGAAGTGTCAGCTGCCACTACTGGGCGGAGCACATTGGGAATGACTTGCTCTTCAGACACCCACTGACACCTGACAGATGTCACGCTAGCCCCGGTGTCTCTCAGAGCCTCTATCTCCCTCCCATTTATGGTCACCTTTTGCCCGTATTTCTTAGTGTTAGCGGGTATCAAGGTATCCTGGACCATCTCTTGGTCTCCTAAAAAGACAAGGGTCATCATAGCTAATCCCTCCTCCCCACTGGAAATCAAATCCCCTCCCAAAGCTACACTAGCTAACCCTGGGACGGGAGCAGCAGCTGGTGCTGGGGGTTTCTTGGGACAGTTAGGGGCTATGTGGCCCACTTCCCTACAAGCATAGCAAGTAGGCGGTGGTCTGTTGCCCTTAGAGGGCCAAGACCTCTTAGGCTTGGGGGCTTGGGACTCCTTCTCCTGGGAACTGTTTTAGGGCCCTTTAGAGAACTCCTTACTGTTACCCTTGTCCTCCCCACCTTTCTGCTGGGGACCCTGACCACCCTTGGCTGGCATACTTACCACCCCTTTGTTGACCCTGGTGCTAGTCCAGCGGTCTGCCTCTTTAGCAAGCTCACTGGGATCAGTTAACTTGCTGTCTAAAAGATGATGGCGCAGCTCTGGAACACATAGACTACTCAAGTGCTCCCAACTAATCAAGTGACACAACCCCACATAATCAGTAACTTTGCTGCCCTTTATCCAACCTTCCAGTGCACACGTGTACATACTCACACACTCCACCCAAGTACTCGAATCAAGTTTCTTGAAGTTCCTGAACTTCTGGCGGTACTGTTCTGGTGTAAGCCCATACCTGAGGCATAAGGCCTCCTTCATCGTGGGGTAGGTTAAGGTCCCTGCTGCTTCTAAGGGTGCTAAGACATCCCTCCCAGAGGCCTCAAAATGCTTCCACAACCCTGCTCCCCAACTCTTCTCAGCACTTCATTCATCTTCAAGGCAAGCTCATAGGATCTAAACCATGCATAGATATCCTCACCCCTTTGATAATTCTGTACCAAATCTTTCGGTATGTATACTTTACCCGCCTGTACTGGCTGTGCGCTGCCACCATTCGTACTGGACTCCACTTGTTTGGCTTTAATGTCCAGCTCCCTCATGCTCAACTCATGAGCCAACTGGAGTTTTCTCTCTTCCAAAGCAAGAGCATTCCTCCTCTTCTCCGCCTCTTTCTCGCTGTCAAGGCGCAGTTTTCTTTCTTCCGCTTGAGCTTTGAGCTTTGAGCTTAAAAAGTTCAATCTCATGGGCCCTAATCCTCTGATTCTCCTCCAGCTCCTCTGGAGAAAGGCTCCTACTGGAATGGGTGCTGCCAGCCCTAGACGCTGGCCTATTCACTGGCAGATCATCGGATCCGAATCCGTGCTCCGGTGTGCCATCCCCTTCAGTAGTTTCCTCGGTTGCGCCATTCTTGGCCTCCCACCAGGCCCTTAGAGCTTTCTGTAGCTCCGTCTTGTTGGCGCTGCCATTCACTGGGCATCCAAGCTGCTTGCAGAATTGCTTTAGTTGCTCCTTCTTATATTCGAGCAACTTTTTCACTTCGAATTGCAATTCCGACTCCTCACCTACTCCATTCAGAGACATGATGCTTCGTCGATCCTCCAAGAATAGTCTTCGCAAAAACTTTGTGCAATGCAACTGCTTACTAGATTAGTGATGTACGAAGAATCACTGCAGGTCAAGTGCAAATACTGGTTCTAATCCGCACCGCTGACCACCAATGTTAGATCTGGTGGTCTCTAGTTGGCAGAGGTATACACCTTAGACCAAATAGGGACCCTTGCTTCTAGTCAGGGTACAGGGACACACACGGTAGATAACCCCTGCTCACCCTCTAGGTAGCTTGGCTCGAGCAGACAGGCTTATCCCCAAGGCAATGTGTAAGGTATTTGCACGTAGACACCACAATGATCCCCCCTCCGCACACCACAAACTTAGACCACACAGGTGAGTTATATCAAAAATAATATATCTTTATCTAGTTTCCGCAGTTGAAATCAAGCATCACAGGTTTACACTATATTCGCTTTCTTGGTTGGTCGGGATCTCAAGACGATAGTCTCTAGTCTCTTGCGTGATTCGATACTCACTGAGAATGAATCAGTTCGTAGGCTCTTGTTGTTTAGGCAGCTACGTTGCTCCGACGGTGTCACTGCGCTCGTTGTAAAAGCGCTCCTCTGGCTGTTCGGTGCAAGGTTTCCACAACTCCCTCGACGAGCCCCCAGTGACGATGTCGACGTCACCGGAGTCAGCCACTCACAGTGCGGCTTCGTAGAGCAGGGAAGTACGACTCTCGATCTGCTTCAGGCCTCCGGGTCGCGGCAAGGCACGTGCCGATGAGCACGTCGGTCTTCTTGATGCGGCAACCGGTGTCAGGCCCTGGTCAGTGCGGCACTCTCCAGCAAGACAGAGAGCAGCCAGCCCACTTCACAGGCAGATGTTGAGAAGCTTGGTAGAACAGTCCACGGTCCCTGCAGCACACAGCAGCGCAGGGGGGACACAGCAGAGTCTTGGGTTCGGGGCAACCTTTCTATCCCTGGGTTGCGAAACAGGAGGCCAGCTCTTCTCAGGCCCTTGGAGATTCGGTTTAAGACACAGCACACAGCAAAGTCTTGTTTGGTCAAGTGGGTAGAGTCAGCACACAGCAAGACCCCTTCTCCTCCTCAGCTTCAGTTGTACAGCAGAACAGGTCAGCCCTTAGAGCACACAGCAAGGCAATCTTCCTTTAGTTCTTCAGCGGTCCGTCTTTCAGCAGAGGTTCCTCTTGATGGTAGAATCTAAAAATCTGTTGTCAGGGGTCCTTTACTTATACCCCTAAAAGTCTTTGAAGTCTTTGTGCAAGTGGGTCCTGAGCCCGGTCTGATCCAGTTCTGGGTGTTGCTGGAGCACTTTGTTTTCCTGGCTTCTTCTTTCTTTTCAGAGTGAGGGGCAGAGTCGTCAGCCGCCCAGCAGGAGGTGGAGCCAGCACCGTGGCAGGCAGGCACAGCCCTATTCACTCCCCGGTGCTATCTCCTCCCTCCACTCTCCTTGCAAATGTCACCATTCAGCAGAGGGCTGACTCAGCCAACCTCCCGGGGGATCCCCAGCCCCTGTCACTCTCAAGCCAGACAGTCAATCCACAAGCATGCCCAGGCACACAGAAGGGTCAGACAAGAGAACAGCTACTCTCTAAAAAGTACTATTCTCCAACTCAGGATTTAAAAACAACCTCTCCTAAAAGATGTGTTATTAAATGCTGAGCTCAGAGATATCAAACACTCATGTCTTATCTTGCTCCTATGAGAAGATAGGCGGATAGCCATTGGCACCAGCCTCCCCCATATTAGCCTATGGAGCAAGATAACCTTGCAGCAGTGAACACACAAAATGGCCGTTGTTCACTACCAGAACATGTTACCTGCACTAGTACATGCTCTACCTTTTGCATACACTGCACCCTGCCCAGGAGGGTACCTTGGGCCTTCCATAGGGATGACTGACGTGTATAAAAAGGGAAGGGTTAGGCCTGGTCAGTGTGGACACTGGCCAGGAGGACATGGCAGTCCGGGGACTGCAGGCAGGCCTGCGGTGGCAGGCCTGAGACACCGTTTTAGGGCTACACAGGTGGGTGGCGCAATCAGCGCTGCAGACCCACTAGTAGCATCTGTCATCACCAGCCCTGGCACACACAGTGCACTTTACTAGGGACTTCATGGTGATACAGATATGCCAATCAGGTATATCCAATCAATATGATATTTTACACAGGGAGCACTTACACTCTGGCACTGATTAGCAGTGGCAGAGTGTCCAAAGCATCTAAACCAGCAAAAACGAAATCCATCACAGCATCAAAAATCCAGGTAGCAGAGGCAAAAGATAGGGGAAAAACTCACGCCAAGGATGTCAGGTCTAACATCCACATATACATTTACAAATATGGCTGCTAGTAGTATGTCTCAACCTCCCCAATTTCTTTCAGAGGTTGGTGATCCCATTATAACATGGAAGAGATGGAAACCCTTATTTGATTCCTATCTATTAGCTATAGGAGGTGAGAAATTTTCAGCTATAAGAAAGCAAGCAACATTAGTACACAATCTTGGTGTTGAGGGCAGACACATTTATGATAGTTTAGACGAAATTGAACTAGGAAGAGGAGAAGGAGAGCCTGATAATGTGTTTGACATGTCTCTCATGATGCTAGAGAAACATTTTGGTAAAAAAATTAATATTGTTTTAGAACGTCACAAGTTTTTCTCAAGGGTTCAAGGTAAGCATGAAAAAATCAACAACTATGTAGCATCACTTAAAACCCTAGCTAGGACATGTGAGTTTTAACAGTTGTCAGATTCACTTATTAGGGATCAGATTGTGAGATGTACAAATGATTCAAGAGTACAAAAAAAGTTATTAGCGAAAAACCCAAATCTTGTGGAAACTGTAGATATTGTGGAGAGTATGGAAAATACCAACATGTGGGTACAAGAAATGGATGTTGGGAAAAATACTGAAGCTTCGCTACAAGATAAAACTATTCATGAGATTAAGAAATCTGATACTAAAAAAGATGAAAGTAAAGTCTTTGGTAAAGACAATTCTAGTGATAGAGAAAAGAAATTTAATCCTGACCAAAGTTCTTCCATTAAAAAATATGTTGAACCTAATCGCCCTATTTTCAGCAGGCCTAACTTAAAATGTTTTCGTTGTGGCAGCACCAATCACTTATCCAACAGTCCAAGTTGTTTTGGGAGGACTATTGTATGCAATAAGTGTGGAAAACGTGGACACTATGCACGTGTATGTCAAAGTTTTAGAAGTCAGCCTATACAGTCAATTTAGGAGGAGAAAAAATGTATTTGTAACGTAAAAGATTTTAGCAATGTTGATGCTGACAGCTTAGATATGCCAGAATGTGAAATGACAATAGGAGAGAAATCTTTTACTGTACTTGTTGACTCAGGTTCACCATACACTATGGTGGGGGACAGAAATTGGGATACAGTTTTTGGATTGGGTAATACTGAACTTATTCCATCTGACATTAATGCTGTTGGTTATGGGGGAACTAAAATTGATGTTTTAGGCTATGTGGTTAAGGAAATTCAATTTAAAGACAGAGTAACACTTGGAAAAGTATACATTGCAAAGAGAGGTGACAACCTTTTAGGGTGGAGACATCAACGGGATATGGGTATCATTTTAGATCCCAATTCTCCGGATAAAGTGTTACTGGTCTCTCCTATGGATAATTCTCATGATATTTTTTCTGAATTTCCATTAGTTTTTAGTGATAAATTGGGACTACTTAAGGATTTTGAACATAAAATTATTCTTAAAAGTAATGCTCAGCCTTATGTTAGTAAAGTCAGGAAAGTTCCCAACATGATGATGGAACCTTTGGACCAAGAACTCAAGAAATTGTTGAGTTCTGGAGTTATTGAAAGCATTGAATGCTCTGAGTGGTTGGCCCCAGTAGTTTTGGCGGCCAAGGACAATGGGAAGGCAATTCGTATGTGTGTGGACTTGCGTGGTTTGAATAAACATATATGGGTAGACAGACAACCCCTACCCAATATCACGGAGACCTTGACATTAATTAAAGATGCTAAATGGTTTAGTGTAATGGACCTCTCTTCAGCTTATCATCAAATACTACTACACCCTGATTCAAGACATCTCACATCTTTTGTAACTCCCTTGGGAGCATTCAGATTTGTTAGAATGCCTTTTGGATTGGCATCGGCAGCTGCCTGTTTTCAGAGAGTAATGAGCAAGGTACTAAGTGGGTTGGAGAAGGTCCTAGTTTTTCAGGATGACATTCTTGTTTATGGTAGAGATCAATCTGAACATGATAGTCAATTATTCAAAGTATTAGAACGACTTCAGAATTCTGGTTTAGTCATTAAGAAAGAAAAATGCAAATTCAGAGTATAAACAGTGGATTATCTAGGACACACCATATCTGACAATGGTATTAGTCCCAATGTTAGCTTAGCTGAAAGTATCATGAAAGCACCTACTCCTAACAATAAAGATCAGGTCCGCTCATTTTTAGGATTAGCGGAATTCTGTTCCAGATTTATACCCAATTTTGCTTCAATCACTTTCCCACTTAGAACTTTACTCAAAAAAGGGACACAATTTTTGTGGTCATCTGATTGCCAATCCTCATTCCTCCATATTCAGAAAACAATTGGTTGCATTCCTACTCTTGGGCTGTTTGATGCTTGCAAGAAGACCTATTTGTCTACAGATGCTAGCATGGTTGGTCTGGGTGCAGTTTTATCCCAAATGGATAGAGGTGAGAGTAAAGTGGTTGCCTTTGCCTCTCGCTCTCTCAGAGGTGCTGAGGAGCGATATTCAGTTATAGAAAGAGAGGAATTGGCTGTATTTTGGGCAGTTCGACATTTTAAGTTTTACCTGTGGTCAGGACAGATCATCGTCCTCTCTGTCAGATCTTCACCAACAGAGATGTGGATGATGTGTCCCCCAGAATCAAACGATGGATAGAAGGCCTAATGGATTATAATTTTGTTGTGGAAAGAAAAATGTGGTGGCAGACTGTCTCTCGAGGTTACCTTTAGATCAACCAGGGGAAGAAGTTACTGGTTCTCTTGTAGCATGGGTACATCAAACTGCAGTTGACTCTCAGGAATGGTACTTAGCAGCGAGTAATGATCAACTTTTAACAAAGGTTATTGATTTCACCATTAAGGGGTGGCCTGATGTTGAAGATATTCCTGTTGACATGAAACCTTTCTTCCAGATTAGAGATGATTTGTGTACCTATGATGAGAAGTTGCTGAGAGGAAACAGAGTTATACCGCCTAGCGGTATTAGGAGTAAATTGATTCAATTAGCACATGAAGGACATTTAGGAAGGAATTTAACAAAGGCAAGAGTTAGAGAGTGGTATTGGTGGCCCTGCATGGATAGAGAGGTTGAAGATATTGTTAAAGACTGTATGGAGTGCAGCATCAGTGACAAGAGTAAGAAAACTCGTGCTATACCTTTGTCACCTGTTGACATTCCAGTTCAACCTTGGACCAAACTAGGTCTTGACATTTCTGGGCCATTTGAACTCTTCCCTCACAATGAACGTTATGTTCTTTTACTTGTTGATTATACTTCCAAATGGGTTGTGACAAAATGTGTTTCCACAAACAATTCCAAGGCTGTTATTGATTTCCTTTCTGAGGAATTTTCTAGAGAAGGTGTTCCAAAATTTCTTATCACGGATAATGGTGTCCAATTTGTATCTCAAGAAATGAAGTCATTCTTGAAAGAACTTTCTATTATTCATTTGAAAACAGCTTTGTACTCTCCACAGGCCAATGGTCTTGCCGAGAGCATGAACAAATTGGTTAAACATTGTGCTCAAAGAGCTCTCCAAAGTAGAATTTCTCTTAAAGATGCACTTAGGGAAACATGGTGGGCTCACCGGAACACTCCTAATTGTTTAACATCTGCTTCTCCATTTTCTATTCTCAGGGGAAGGAAGACACATGATAAGTTGAGCCCTGCATGTTTAAAACTAAATGTTTCTAATATGCATACCAATCATGAAGTTGTTGAAAGGCAAAAGTCTAATCAAATGAAATACAAAGAAAGGTTTGATCAAAAGAATTCTTCCCTATATGTTGATTGGTGTGTTGGAGACCAAGTTTTGATTAGAAATCCTGGTTTCCTTAAGAAAGGTCGTTCACGTTTTATGGGTCCATTTGTCATTCGTGAAGTAAGGAAAAATGTTGTGGTTTTGGACTCAGGTGATGTTTGGAGTATGTCTAGGTTGGTAAAGTGGAAACCTGGTGGTAACACATCTCACAATGAGAGTGACCAACAACCTAATGATTCTTTTTCTTCACAGGAAAACTCACATGCTTCTGTTTTTCTCAATCGTAGACTGAGATTAAGACCATATTGGCAGAGGGACTATCAAATGTTTTAATGTTGATTTCTAAGTGGATAGACATAATTTATCCATGTTAGAGTTGTTGTAAATCTTTTTTATTTCTATAGTAATGTGAATGTGTTATTTCTAATTTTCTTTTGTGTCTCTCCAATTTTCTTCCATTGTAAGGAGGGAGATGTGTTGTGGCTTTCAACATTCTTCCTTGTTTCTTCTTGTTACTTGCCCCTCATTTATTTCCCTTCCCTGTTGCTGGGTTACATTCCCACATTCTCCTTGACATATGCTGTCTAAGAATGTTTGTGGTGCTAAAGCTCTGATTCAGGCAGTTGATGTTTTGTCTCTGCCTGAGTTGGTGGTCCTTACCTTTCTGCTTGAATAAACCGAATTTTTGGAAGCTGTATCTGCATGAAGAGATTCTTTTACAGCAGGTTTTTGCCTTTTGGCCCTAATCCTATTTTTGGAATAGAATAATGCGTTTTACTTGTGCCAGCATGGGAGGTATTAATAGCTTCAACGATTTGGCGTGTGTTATTATTTCCCTTGCTTGTATTGACTGCGGTCGAGGTGTTTGGGATTCTTGTGCTTAATGCCCTTTGCTCCGGCTCTTTAACTAAATGACCTTGGCTAGTGACTGAACTTAGTGCCAACAACAGAGTATCGATCATGCCCTTAAGTAATGTGACCTCCTTGGTGAGTTGCTTAGTCTCGGACCTCAGGTCCGCTATCTGATCTATGAATATGACAGTGCATGTATTCGTACATTTAGTTGGTAGGTTGACCTGAGCTTCACTGTCATGCTCCTTGCCAGTGGCGTTTATGCCTGTCTCAATGATTTCCATTAAAGGTAGAAATCTGTTGGTACATTCTATGGGGGACTCTATTACCCGGTTGTCATCTGGGCTTGGGTTTAACAAAGGAGAATTAATATTCAATGGTTGGGTTGGCCTTCCACTGTCGGATTTCTGTTTGCTTTTTGGAATAGATTTTTTAAACATGTCAGCGATTGATAATGTAACTTTAGGTTAACTCGAGGCAGTGGAAGGAGATGGTTGGAGCATATTTGAATCATTAACACTCACATCTTTCGTGGCCAGTAAAATCTCCTCACAATCACAGACCAGATTGTCAATCCTGTCCATAACATGAACGTTTCTACATTTTTTCGATGACTTTCTGGTTTTCTTTCCTTTTGCCTGTATCCCCCCACCCACATTGCCAACTGCTTTTCTTTTCCCCATTTTTGTCACAACAAGAAATAGGGAAATAAGAGAACGTGCAACAGTCAATTAATCGAGCACTAAAAAGGAATGTGGGTAGCCGGGATGCAATGGTGACATACGTATCAAGTCAGACAGTAAATAAGTGCTGCAGACACTATAGTAAATACCTGGGGACAAACAGTACCTTCTTACAGCAAAGTAGTAGCAAAGAACAAATGACAGGGATGGAGCCCTGACCTGTCCCGATCTAACACGAACGAGCGCGGACAGGCCCACAGACTATTTTATCAGTACCTCCTTACATGAAGACCGAAAGTTGGCGGCAGTGGCAACTGCCGCTAAGACACCTGAACCTTGGAATCCCTCAGCACACACGAGAGGCAGGTGAATATGCGTCCTCGTATGGTCACTGTCACAATACCTTTACATACGTGCTAATGGGCCGTGGCCCAGCCCGGCCTCCTCCCGTCTATGACGGGCCAAGACGGGCCCGTCTTGGCCCGGTCTTCGCCCGGGGCCGCCCGCACGTGTCCCATGCGGGGGTTGAGGCTGCACTTTGTAGCATGCTGGTGCTGCCTCTCCCTCACCTGCGGCAGCGGTGACGCAATGGGAAGGGCGGAAGGGTGTCGCGATGCACCCTGGGACTGGAAGTACCACCAGGGTGAGTGACAGTGAAAGCTGATGTCCTTGGGTCCGAATAATAGCAAATCCCGTGGCTACAGGGAGTGTAGATTGCAGCGCCCTGGACTTTAAGCTCCTGCCAGGGTATTCAGAATGGCGGTGTTATTTGGCTGATCCCCGCTCACACAGAAGCGTTCCATGCCGTGGGGGGTGAGGCTGCGCTTTGTAGCACGCTGGTGCCGCCTCCCCCTCACCTGCGGCAGGGGTGACGCGATGGGAAGGGCGGGAGGGCCTCGTGATGCACCCTGGGACTGGAAGTCCCACCAGGGTGAGTGACAGTTAAAGCTGATGTCCTTGGGTCCGAATAATAGCAAATCCCGCGTTTACAGGGGGTGTAGATTTCAGCACCCTGGGCTTTAAGCTCCTGCCAGGGTATTCAAGGCGGCGGTGTTATTTGGCTGATCCCTGCTCACACAGAAGCGTCCCCATGTATGCTGATGTCAAAGAAACTTGTGATCAAGGGCCTAGATGTCATCAATATTATATGGGCTAGTGGTACATATTTCTAATATATTTGACAGTGAACAGCTTTAGTATAGCAAAAACTCTATTACGCCATTGAGAAAAGCATAAAGCACATAGATGGGTTTGGACTGATGCTTTACTTCATAGGTTATATGTTGATTCCACTTTAGCAACAACTCCATCAAAGAGCAAGGCCGATAGAAGCCTCTCAACCAAAGATGTCCTGTGACTAATTTCTTTGAACTGCGTGTCTGATGCCTCATGCACCAATAAAACTAATTCAAACTCTTGGCAGCCCTGATAATGTATTTACTCCCATCTTGTCGTATTAATCTTTCTTCAAGACCAAGACAAACAGCACCGCCGTGGCATCTGCTTGATGTCACTATTAGGCCCTCTGTGAAAACATGTTTATCACAGTTACCCATTTCTAATTTTAAGTACTCATGGAAGAATATGGTGCCGATTCCGATCCTGTAAAACCCGGGTACGAATGGTCGTACGGAGCGTTTTCTCCGTATGACTCATACCCGGGAATTCCACCATTCAAACCAGCAAGTACGATTCGTACAGAAATACCATTTCCGTACGAATCGTAAAAAACACCGTACGGCTAAAAAATACATACAATTCTGATCCTGGACAGCTCGTACTCGACGTCCGCACGGAGTCAAGCAGCGTTTTACGGACCAGCAAGTACGATTCGTACCTACAGCACTCCGCACGGCTATATTTTTACGGGAGCCAAAAACTGCCGGAAAAGCTAAGTACGCTGTGATGCACGACGAAAAGGGGACCCGGTACGTGACATACACACCATCACCCACATCGTACGTTTCATCATGTACGGTGCGTACCCCAACATTGCATACGTACGGTGCGTAGATATGCGCTGTTGGGGTACGCACCGTACATAGGCCAAGAGTGCATATGTACGGTGAGTATGTCCGCACCGTACCCCCCACCCCCATATGTACAGACCGTACCCCCCACCCCCGTATGTATGGACCATGCCCCCGAACACGCGTATGTCCGCACCATACCCCCCGCCCCCGTATGTTCGGACTGTACCCCCCCACCCACGTATGTCCGCACCGTACCCCAGGCGTACCCCAATCCTCGCGTATGTATGGACCGTACATATGCGAGGATCGGAGTACGCCTGGGGTACGGTGCGGACATACGCAGGTGGGGGTACTGTGTGGACATACGGGGTGGGGGGTACGGTCCGTACATACGGGGGGTGGGGGTACGGTGCGGACATACGTGTGGGGGAGGAGGCTGGGGGGGCCGTACGGCTCGTACCCCGGGCACAAGTGTACTTGGGGTAGGGGTCGTACAAAGTTCGTTCCATACGGGGCCTTTTCCATGCGCTCGTGTTTTCGGACGGGTGGTACGGATCGTACTTGCGCGCTCGGACTTCAGTTTTACGATTTGTATGTAAAACTGTCCGGGGACGTCACGTAGTCTTTTCCCGAAGCGATTCGTATGTATTTTTCACGTACGAGTCGTACTTCGCCGTTTGTATGGGACTTGTACGATCCTTACATAAAAAAATACGGATACGAGTCGTACGGTAATTTTTTTTAATGGATCGGAATCGGCCCCTATGTCTTCACCGAATTCACATTCTAAATACGTTTGGTTTTTAACAATCCTTATGATTTAGAATTTTTTTTGACATACTATCATCATCTTATAACTTTATTCGGAGTCATAAAAACATCCATAAAAGCATTTTGGAGTCATAAAAACATCCATAAAAGCATGTTGTCATAATTACATTTCAAAAGATTAAGATTTTGCATTCAAAATTTTTTATGATTTAGTGAGGTGCACTCTGGTTGAAATGTACTCCAGCCATTCAAGATTGATCACTAAATTTCCTAAACAGATGTGCAATGGTCTGAACATAAAATCATATTTTTTTCTGTAATTATGCGAAATTGCTTTGCTAAATGATATCACAAAGTTTGATGTTATGCTATGTTATTTCGTGGTGACTGGAATAATATGTTCCAACATATGTCAGAGCAAAAGATCAAGCATAACCAGAAAAGATAGGGCTGAGGTGGCTCATCAAATGCCTGAAAGAGGAGGAAAGGGAACGAGAGATGGTTGCCACTAATGAATGATTGTTTGAATCTCCTAATATTCAGTAAAGTGGGAAAAGTCAGTTGTAAAGGTTTTCTACTGTGAATATAGAAGATTTCACTTGCCCATGAAGGCTAGGAAAAAGCCGATGACTACATAAAGGGGACTAATTATGAGTCTGGCGGTTCACGGACCACCAGACCCGTGGGGTTGTGGATGTGGCAGTCTTCAATCCGCCCTGTGACAATTAGGGTGGTCAGATTACCATTGCCCCACAGCAGCTGCCAGGGAACTGCTGCTCTCAGGCTGTGTTGCGGCAGTCAGAAGACAACAAAATGATTGGCGGGACCTCTGTGGTCCCGCCAAGCATATTATGAATTTCGTTTCCACCAAGGTTTTCATAGAGGTTCTTCTTCCATGAAAACAATGGCGTCCCCCTTGTGCCTCTGCGCCATGGTGTGCATGCAGTGGGGCACAGAATGTGCCCCCTGTGTGCATGCACTCCAATTCCTGCTGGCATGGACTTTACAGCTGATGCTATACAGGAACTGTTTTTGCCTTTCACATTGCAGTACCCATTTTTTGGGCACCGCCAGGGAACGTAAAAAGAAGCCCAGCAGACATGAGAAATACTCGTAGTTCTGACCACGGGTTGGGTGGTGGGGTGGCGGGGTGGACCCGATGCCGCACCACCAAGCTCGTAATCAGGCCCAAAGTAAACAATACACATTTCTTTATCGAAAAACATTTTCTTGAGAGAAAGCCTATTAAGGGGATCAGCAATGGTTTATCATTATTAAAATTTGGAGGGGGAGTGGTATTCGTGTGTGCAGCTTGATTCTGAACTACCCTGGAGTCTCTAGTCAGTATTTTAGCAGGCCAACGTGTAAAGAATCTGAATAATCCAAATAAAGCACTAATATGACAGAGATTGCTATCCTGGATAAGGAAAGGGAGAACTTAATTAAACCAAGGATAAATGGCACACATGGACACAACTGAGAAAATGTGAGATGACAATTTAGCGTCATTAATAATTTCAACAAATAAATTGAGCACATTAGTAGCTGGAGAAAACAAGAACAAATTTCACGAGGTCAGACACAGTCCAAGAAATGAAGGGTGAATTTCCATCAATAAGTACTTCAGTCCTGCTTTGTCCCAGTCTTTGCAACAACACTTTGAGGTGGACAGTGCAAATAGTTTGAGGAATATTGAGTGCTGTCTTTTTTCCTTGCCCATGGTGAGGTACTCACTCATGTTCATTAGGGCCTTCATCAGAGGCTAGGTTATATGACTTGACTATTTAGCCTGTGCGGCGTTTGCAATTTTGTCTTTATTTATATGTTATCTATAAGTACCATGGATATTTCTATATTGAAATTACACACTCTTCTGCAAAATACAGATTCATCATTTTGCACTATATTACGGCATGAAATTAATCCCTGCATAGAAGTATTTGCATTGAAAACAATTGTGCGCAAAACAAAACGCACCACAAGCAACAGCCACGCGCTTTCTAGTGTTGCTGTGTGTTCGCTGTATTTTTTATTTTACCATGAATGGCGCATTCACTGTAAATATTTACCCTGAGTAGAGCATTTGTGATTACTTTTTACCAGAACTGGGCCATAATTATTGGAAGTAGCGTTACAGCATTTTTTCTTGAATTTCATGTAAGAAGCGTAACGTAAAATGCCCTAAACGTGATTTATGCTAGAATAATGTAAATTCACCTAGACCTAATTTCCTCTACCCAAGTGCAAGAGTAACTACTTCCTGGATGGGAAGTGAACTAGAACACATTTGATGAGGGCATACAGGAAGAACTTAAAAAAGAAAAAAAGACAGAAATTGCACATTATGCCCCATTCACGAATATGCGATGTTACATCGCATGCTTTACAATGCATGCGATTACAAAGCGGTCGTTACAACGACTACATTGTTACAACGCATACCATTACATCGCAAGTAGTTTCTATGACTTGCTGTAGGGGGCGCGCTGGATTTAGGAATAGTATAATTTACTATTTCAACTCCAGCTTGTGTAACAGTAGGGTAGGTGTTGGAATAGTAAATTATACTATTCCTTAATTTATAGCACCCCCTACAACAAGTCGTAGAAACAACTTGCGTTGTAATGGTTAGCGTTGTAACAACGCGGTCGTTGTAATGACCGCATTGTAATTGCATGCATAGTACCAACAGAAAGCAGGAGGGAGTGTATGTTAAATTTTGTCTGTGTGTGTAAATATTCCTGTTGAAATCCGACAGACACCTTAACCATAAACAACTGAAAGCATCCGTGCCCAACTATTTAACACAAACTACATTTATTAAAGGGGTGTAGCACCATCTTCCACACGATCTGCTCCTAGCTGTGATATCAACTATAGAACAGGTCTTCTTGGCTAGATTAACAGCCATGCCTCCTCTGTTCCTTGTTTCTAGTAAGTCCTTATCACAGTCCTATGGTTGAAATTGTGTTATGCTGAGTGATATAAATGTTATTCTTTCTCCCATTTCCACAAGTTTCTAACAACAAAAGAAAATATTGTGACCCTATCCATGTCTCAGTAATGATCAATGTGAGTACTTGAGTACTTAGCTATTGGGCACTGACCCACAGATGTTAAGGATACATTTAATCACTAAAAAGATTTCATGGCTCCAGCAATCCACATTTGTGTTTTGCAATTAGATATCTCTATTACCAACATAGTGCTCAACTTGATTCTGCAGCAAGACTTGCCTAGCCTACACTGCAAAGTACTTTGCTGCTCTCTTTTAAAGGCCCTGCTGTCTCGCAGCACAATAACATGGTAATTCCATTGGTGGGACAGCAAACTACAAGACTGGAGTGGTACTGAGTTGGTTGATTCAGGTGCAATCTTATCCCGCCCTGCTTGCCCTTGAGTCTCATGTAATTTAGGAAAAGCAGAATTTACACACATAACACATATTTATTTATTGTTGTTTTTTATAGTGCAAGCTTGACCCGAAGGTATCAGAGCCAGTGGCGGCTGGTGAAGTTTGAAATTGGTGTGACGTAAGACCAAGGCCTGAGTTATACTGTGCGAGGAAGCGCACTAAGTGAGCATGACTGCTTCAAGGGAGGTTCATGATAAATCTTCTGCTGAGAATATATATATATATTTTAAATGGAGTAAAATAGTGCATATTTTAGCACAGTGTCTAAAAGAAATTGATCACAAATACCCACAATTACCTTTCTTTGTGAGGGGCCATGTCTGGGTCATGAGTGCAGTGCAAATATTGTTACCCTTGTGTAGTGCAGTGACCCTCCCTCTGCGATACTACTCAGTAGCTGGTTGGTATTAGCAGATTGGTACAAACGGACATGGGGTATATAAAGAGAAAGAAGGCATGTATTTGATGCTGGTGGGATTGAAAAGGGTTTTTGAGACAGGGCCACCTTCCCTCTTCTGTGACCTTTACACTCTTCTCTTTTGTTCCTTCCCTTCCTCTATACTTCTCGTTCTCTATATGTCCACACCTCAACCTACTAGTTAATGCCATTCTTTTTCGTCTCCATCAACATGCCTCTCTCTTAACTCCATTTTCCTTGTCCAGCATGTTCTCTCTCGCACCGAGTCCCTATTTCTTGCCTTTACCAGTTGTTCTTCCAATCGTCTTTTCTCAAAATTTCAAGTTGCTCCATGTCAGCAGTGAATTTAAGTTCAGAATGCAAAACTACAAACGCCAAAATGCAAAGAAAAAAAAGTTTGCATTTAAACTCCTCTCACCAGATCTGACAAAACTTCAGACCCCTGCCACTGCCTCCCTTCTTTCTGACCTTCAGTAGATCCTCTCTATTCCCTTATCCTCCTTGCCCCACTTCATCTCCAGCCTGCTCTCCCTCCTTCTCACTGTCTCTTCCACTCAGTTACTTACC
This sequence comes from Triturus cristatus, assembly GCF_964204655.1. NCBI lineage: Eukaryota > Metazoa > Chordata > Amphibia > Caudata > Salamandridae > Triturus > Triturus cristatus. The sequence goes on from NC_140588.1 coordinate 80,574,240, forward strand.
ATTGTCTCCAACCTTCTGCCTCTTTTCCATTGGATCTCTCACTTTAGGGATTTCAAATGGCCACAAGTGAGTTGTAAGCAGTTAATCTATTCCTGTTTTCTTTACATTTCCATACTTTTTGTTTTCTGTTTTTAAATGAAAAATGTATACTACAGATACCAGAATGCAAAGGAAGAGCAGCTGGATTACTTGTACTTGTCACTTGGTACAACTTCAGCTCATTGCCCCTCATCTGTCTACAACGTCCTTCTGGTTCTTTCTTTGGATCCCTTATCACCTTACCTCCATTTCTTTCTCACCCTTCTCTTTTTGCTGTATATGTTTCCTTCTTAAGGCAACTGCCTTATGCCTCTATCACTCACACAGTCTACTTCTCCCACTCCTTAACTACTTCCATCAATTTCTCTCTCTCACTGTGATTTTCCTCCTACTTCAGAGGGAATCCAGCTGCCAGAATTCAGCTAGAAAATAAACTGCAGAGCGAACTGGGGATATCTAGTCTTCCTTCTGTAAATCGTGTAGACTCAAATCTTCATGGGTTTTGTTTAGTGATCGATTATCAGAATACCATAATTTAGCATAAAAAATGAAGACTTTCTGTGGCAGGCAGCAGGCCATGGACCGCAAACATTGCTTTATAAAATATAAGGCTGTCATAGATATTGGCTTGTTCAAAACACCATTCATTGCCCTGAGGCCTCACTGCAAGGCCCCACCAGCCCCCAGCCACTCAGAATTAAGTTATCAGGGCAATCGCAGAGGAGTACTCTATTTTTTGTTTTATTAATATAGCGCTAAATTGACCTGAAGGAATTGGAGCACTTTACATGAAAACCAGCAACATTACTCACCGAAGAAGGAATGGTTTTGGGGATCTTCTTGACCAGTAAATCCAGGCCAGCGAAACAGCATGACAAACACCAGAATTCTAATCTGTTTAAAATGTGCGGCCAGGAGTTATTAATGACGCTTGTTGCACGCACCATGGTTTCCCCTCCTGACTTCTCTCCTTCCCTCTTTCCCCCTTTCTCAACTCGTCACAGGCTGGGGTGGGATCAGAAGATCCCACCCCAGCATGTGATGAGTTGGAGGGTGCACCCTCGCTGAGTAACATACAGCCTCTGGCATCACAGGGCTTAAACCTAGTAGCATGCAGGGCTGGGTTGGATAGTAGCTAGATGAGAAGGCAGCCTGGGAGGGCAAGTGGTGTTCTGCATCCTACTTCTGCCATGGATATCCGGGATCTTGTGGTGCAGGGTTGGCTAACAGCATTGTCATAAGTGTTGTTCAGCAGTTCAGCTTCCCACTGTGACATTCGAGTCATTGTGCATCTAGGTTTGAGGCGCTGATGAATGTAGGGTATAGTTTCCCTTGTGGTGAAGGATAAGGGGTCATAGAGATTGTTTGTGGCAGGATTAATGTTCGCCATAGATGCGTGAAGTTAGAGCGGGATGTAGTTAGTCTTTGCTTCCTTGCGTAGTGATGAGATTTCATTCAGAATAGTGTTAATTTTGAGTTGCTGATGGACTATTGTAGTAATCAGTTGAGAGGCGGTTGGATCTGTGGTGGGGAGTGGAGTATGATGGAGCTCATCGGATTCTGAGAGGTAAGCCAAGGTAAAATCCAGTCTGCTGAGCTTGATGGACTGAGAAGATTTGGGCACAATAGATGAATCAAGCTAGGCATTGGAGGTGTGCCATGGAGAGGAGGAAAGTAATTCTGGTAACACAACCAAAGCAACAGGGTATCTGGTAATGGAGGAGTCTGCAGGGGGTGGAGGTTGAGACAGTGCAAGGGGTATTGGAAGTAGAGGTTTCAGCTAGTAGATGAGGGTACATGGGTGAATTTTCTGGGAGAGGGAGGAGTGGTGGTGGGAGTGGATGGCATGGAGGCACAGAGCTCAGGAAAATAACATTAACAAATGGATGGGTTTTGCTCAGAGACTTGGATTAGGATCTTTCCATTTCTGTAAATGTTTATGGACAGTTCTCCGCTAAAATTCTGGGATGGGAATATAGTGAGCTTAGATGCATAAGGGACAGTGGTAGTGTTAGTTAGTTACATGAAGTTGTTGTAGGAAGTTCTCTCCATTTGGTGGGTTTCTTAGTGCAGAAGATAACGTCCACTTTAAGGCCTCCATGTGTTAGATTGTAGAAGATGTCTGTTATTCGTGTCTCTGGATGTTCTTTGATTATTTTGTGTTTGAAGTTTAAGGCAGCATGTTTGAAGAGGATTCATGGAAATTTAATGCAATATGAGTTGGGGCTGTATCTTTCCATGACAGTGTTGCATTGGGAAATTGGTGTGTAGTCCTACTGCAGTTTCCGCAGTCTAGAGCCCTTCCTAGGGGAGGGGATCCTCCGAGATGGTTGCCTGTTGCAACAGTGGGGAAGTCAGTGGAGTAGTTGTGGGCATTTCTTTGGAAAAGTAGGGTGCCAGAGGCATGTTAAAGGGAGGGCACCAGAAGAACTGGTAGGACTCTTGTGAGGTAGAGGGGGGTCCTGGATGCTAAAGAGCATCGGTGAGCCTGCTCAGCTTTTTGAGTTCTTAGTTAATACAGTATCTAGGCGTTGTGATGAGGCTTGTAGGCTAGCCTGCTGCAGAGGCCTACGTAATTTGAGCATCGTATATATACAATACACACACACAGCATTAGTAAAGTATCAGAGTAAAAATGGACTAGTAAACAGCAGAAAAGCATGGTCACTACTGCATGCGCGAGGTAGGATAGGCAAAAATAGCAGTGTAGGCAAAAGGTAACAGCATCAGCATAGAATCACAGTGTATGAAATATTGGCATAAGGTAGGTAAAAATCATCTTACAGGCACATAGAACAGGATGTGCATAGAAACTAAATAGACACGCAACATAACAATGTTGGCGTAAAATACCCAAGTACTGATGTGAATATGTTCAAGCAACAAATTATTCTTGTTTGACATAAGATAGGCAAAATATCTACCCACATCATAGAGTAGTAGTACAAGCATAGAAACACAGTATACGTGCAAGAAAACAATAAAGGCGTACAATCCCAAGTTCTGAAGCAGATATGTTTAAACACTGAATTAATCTAGTTTAAAGCATGATAAAGTGTTCAAGCTCTTGTTGACTGTCATATAAATTGTCAGCTGCTTTTCCTGTTATGTTTACGAGGCCCAGATGCAGTTATCAAAATCTAAACAGAACTTGTCAAACTAAGGCTGCATATTCTTTGAACAATGTTTTGCAGTGCATTGAAACAATAATCAGGACTCTCCTAATGCTGATAATCATCAAGGGAGCCTCTCATGTGGAGAAGTGAGGGGGGTCTATAATAGGCGGGCAGTGCACACTGCAATGAGGACCACGTGTTGGAGTTCGAGGGCCTCAGCTGAGGTAGGTTACCTGTGGCTCCCCTGAGAGTCTTTTGAGGTTGTGGGTTGGGCTTTCTGTGAAGGAATGGTGGTGTAAATAGCATGTTTGATGTTGCGCTGGGCCGGCCATCTCCAAGATGACCACCTTGTCTAGAGGTCGAAAAGGAGCTTGGATTTTTGGTAGTCCTCTTTCAGCTTCTATTGTGAGGGGAAGGTAAAAGAGGAACTTCAGACAATATCGGTGCAAACTTTGACTGTGGAATCCAGGGGCAACATGGTAAGGGTTTTTTTTTTATGATTGTGCAGGATGGAACATATCCTGAGATGATGGGGGAGACCAGAGGTATCGACTATGGTGGCTCTTGATTAAGTGTAGTGAGTCACACAAGAGACAGAACACCAACACTTAGTAGGAGAGAGCAGTCATGAGGGAGGTGGGCTCTTCTATGTGGGGGTACTGAGCATTCATGCTAACTCAGGCTGTATTTATTAATCAAGTGGGGGGGCGACAGCAGGTCCACCTACCAGAGAAACAAAAAGGCAGCAACCCCTCATTGCATCACATGGTGCTATTTCGTAATGCCTTTGGGTATTGAACTGCAGTTAGGCAGCCGCTGCTCCGAAAACTAGCTTGGTCAAGGCATGTCACTCAGCAGGGCCGGACTGGGAACCAAAACCAGCAAAAACAAGGGCTTGGGGGTGACGCCGAGCTCTTTGCCAGTGCAGTTTTCAGCCGATTTTGTTACAGGGCCGATTTTGCAGCTATGCTGCAAAAACGGCCCTGTAACAAAAACGGCCCCCAGGGGCACAAAACCGGCCCCCACCCGTATGACGCACCGGGGGATTGCCCGTTGCCCGCTATGGCCAGTCTGGCTCTGTCACACAGGACTGGGGTGCACACTCAAGCCAGTAGAATTGTGCTGGCCGTGAGATGAGATGAGCTGTGGGGAATCAGTGGGACGGCAAACTGGGGACCGGCTTTGGTTGGTATGGAAGTGCAGTGGGCCAGTGTGCCACCGCTCCAGTGACCAGCCTTGTCAGAATGTGTCACCTGAGTCTCAGGTGCACACTGCAGCCAGTAGAGCAGTGCTGGCAATGAGGTGAGGCGAGTTGCTGGGAATCAGCAGGACGGCAGTCTGGGGACCAGCTCTGGGTGAACTCTGCCAGGTTCCATTAATTTTACCCCTAGTTAATCGAAAGTGTGTACCATCTCAAGTACTTCACCACCAACGGGGATGATTGAGTTCTTAACCCCTTCTGTTCCAAAACCATGTAATTGGTTATATTTACATTAAGCTCCAGACCCCTGGACCGTTAGAATCCCAGAAACTTGTTTATCAAAAGCAGGAGTCTCGTGGATGTTTTGGAGATGAAGAGCAAATCATCTGCAAACAAAAGAATGGGAACCTTTCTTTTTGTTCAGAACAGGCAAGTCATTTCTGCAGTCCAGCAATACTTCCACTAAGTCATTTATTTAACGGGTAAATAATGTCGGGGCTAAAATGCGCCCTTGATGCACGCCCCATTCTATAGGGATGCGTTCCGTTAATTTCCCCTTACGCCACAGTGAACTTGGGCAAAGTTCTTTAGAGGGAGTTTTACCAAGTTATTATGTGCCAAAAGATCAAAAGTGGCCCTAAGGTCACCAAAAGCCACAAGGACTTTTTTTAGATAATATACCTTATTTCTAGTAAATGGTAGCAATTTTAAAGATCTGGTCAGAGGTGAAAGTCTTTGGGTGAAAAGCAGCCTGAAGTGGGGACAAAACTTTCTCATCTTCCACTCGATCCAGAAGTTCGTCCAGGACTTGCCTTGTAAAAAACATTTGTAGGTTGTCAATAAGACTAATTGGGATGTAATTGGAGGGGGCACAAGCATCTCCCTCCTATATATATTAATAATTTTGACGGCTCTCCAAGAATCTGGGATCTCGCCACCAGCCGAGATGGCATTGGACAATATGTTTATATAGCTTGTCCAAACTAGGAGCTCTGTTTTATATGGGTCACCAGGAATTTTATCAGTCCTTGGGGCTTTTGCTGTTTTGGCAAGTCAATGGCTCTATGTGTATCTTCAAGGCTAAAAGATACTGAGCCGGCAACCTCTGCACAGACACCTCAATAGGAGCCATCTGCTACAAACTTAAGGAAGAGTCATTAGGATTGTCATCCGCGTATATCTTGGAGAAGTGGGAAATCCAACTATCTGGTTCAATATGTTGAGGATCAGTTTTCAAATTTTCAGTGTTAAACTGTGCTGCTATACACCAAAACGACCTGCTGTCTTTCATTTTAGCAGCTATAAGTATATCTTGCCAGATGTTATCATCCCAGTTCTTTTTAGCTTTACTCAAAGTTAAGTTATAGTTAAGGCTGGTTTGTACAATTGCAGCCCTATTACATCCCTTTACAGCTGACCTCAGAGAGTGCTTAGCAGGTTTGCACTCATTGTCATTCCACGTAACTACTTTGCCCTGATAGGATTTCTTGTGACCGACATCTTTATAAAACATCTTCTACATCTTATTAAAAAATTAGATGGGGATATTGAGTATAGGAATGTCTGGTCCACTGCATCCTACATAGTGAGATAGAAAAGTTACAAACAATCCATATATCTCTGAATACAATCTTTGGTTAGACATCCCATTAGACCACGTAACATAACAACAGGGACTGTGGTATAACAAACCTCCCAAGAACTTCTTAAGGCTTCCCCAGCTAAAACTAGATCCAAAGAATTCTGGTCACTGTCCAAACACAGATCTACACTCATATCAACCATTAAAGGCCACAATTTCATGTCGAGGAGGACAAAATTATTGACAGTAGACTTAGAAGTGGCTGCCCTCTCTGGATCTGAGATAGTATGACTATTGCATGCTCTTAATCCTCTGCTAGACATAATAGATGCTAATTTAAAAGCGGCGGCAGAGAAAGTACTTTCAGGTTTTCCTGTCAGGGAATGAATACTCCGCATCTTATCCTCCATATCTGTTAACATCATTGATATATGAAGAGGGTTCATAGGAGGTGTTAAGATCTCCTGCTAGAACTAGCTTTAAATTTGAATTGATAGATTCTAGGGCCTCGTCCAGGAGAAATAAAGTGGGAGACTTTATGATGTCCAGGATTGATACTACATAGACATTTATAAATGCCGGCTGAAAATCTGCTAGAAGTTTAACAATAATCCCCAAAACATCAGGGTAATCTACCAGCATTAGGGTGTGGGAATTAAAAAGGCAATTCTTAATCAGAGTCAGAAGCTCACTGATGGCCCGCCTGGAGTTCTCTGGGGATTTAACTTCCACACTGAAAGAAGTGCACCCGTTTCTGTACACATTATCGGTGGCCCAGGTCTCTTGGAACAGGCATTGTAATCACCTGACAAGCCTCCAAACAACAAACTGGGTAAGTGCTTCTTTCCTCACAGGTCCCTAACCCCGACAGCCTATCTCTTTTTCTCCCATAGGGTCATCCCCTTACCGCTTCCCTCCAGGAAGCCTTGGCTAATAACCCAAAGCGTAAGAACAATTTTCTTGCGCCCTGCCACACTAAGTCAACTCCTTTCAGTGTGATTTCCGTGTTTTAGCCACACCACACTCCTAATTAGTCGCGTATTTTCACTCTGATGGCACCACCAGTACCATCACACCTAGCCGACTATAGTCCTCTCTCCTTGCACTATAGATCCGGCCACCTAAGCATTGTTGACCATATGTCTAAATTGACTACTGACTCTCTCTGTAAATGTTTTGTCCATGTTCTTAATGTTTGTTTGTACAGATATGCATGAGAAGGGAATCCCCCTCTCACATATAGAAAAACACCTTAGTGAGTGTATCACATAGTCTGTACCACAACACTAAGTCTGTTTTATTTCACCACACCTTTTTTTAAAAAAACGGTCCTGAGGAAAGCCAGAACACTCCAAGGCACTGGCTGAAACATGTCGACCATCTGAAGGACGCAAGGGGCAGTAACTCGCCACCCTCACGCGTCCTGTAGCCTTACTTTTAACCGCTGGTGACGGCCCAGTTATTAAAATTTAATTTACCCTCGGGTACTGGGACCACCACCAAGCCGTTTTAAATCACAACTCACCCAACCTCACTGCACTCTCAGCAATATACCAGCTCCGCTGTAATCAGGCGTCGCAGCACACCCGGGACATACTAGGTGTCACTGGGTGGGCCCGATGATGAAGCATGCCACCAACTAGGTTGATGGGTGAGGGCTTCATGAATACACCAACAAGGTGCCCGTGACAGAACTAATTTGAGTACTGTAACACTTTGGTCAACTTAAGCTAGTCCTCTTTGTTTAATCACATAATCACCAATATATGCCATGTACTCAGGGTCTACCAGCTTTGACTTAATACTAGCAAAGTTCCAAGTTGGCATACTAATGCTACCTTGAGGAACCCCACCCCCCTTGGAAACAGCTGTAATTGGGAAACAAGGAATTTTTTCATCAGGTATATTACCAGGGGTAATGTCTACAACCTGCAGGTTAACCTTAGAGCTACCACAGGTAGAACTCTTGGCAACACTACTAATATCAATAGGGTATGTGTTTTCTAGGGCACGAAAGATCTGACTACCAACCTTGAGATCTAATGTGTTCCGGATAAATGGAGCTCTCTCCCGTGGTATGGCAGCAATACTGCCACCTGAACCAAAGTTGATCAGAGGGCTAACAGGAATAAAGGTTACATCAGTTACAATACAAGACCTCAGTCATTTGAGTGGTTTAAGGTTAGAAGTGTCAAAAAGCTCGGCAGAATTTGTTCCCTGCCAAATTGGATTAGAATGGAACTTATTGGGATTCTCAGTTGGACAAGTGGGAGGGGGTAACCCTTTAGCCTTATTCCAGACATGTGTCCCCCTTTAAGATGGCAGGTTTGCAATTCAAAATTAATACATTTTTCGGCCAGCAAATTTTAACACAACATAACCAGAAAGTAGTCATTAACAGATGAATTAGACAAGCATCTCTTCACATGAGTAATGTCTGATCTGATTATAGATAAACAGCTACAGTTTCATCCGAAAACAGTGTATTCATTTATTTGTTAGAGCACCATTGTCCTCTAAGGATCCTGGTTTTAATTTTGGCACGTGAGTCATATAAAGTGTTCTCCCAGAGTTAGCCTCAGGGATAACTGGTAATGTTTGAGCTGGAATGTTCAAAGGGCACTGAATCAACAGGTGACCATGGCCCGAGGCATAACCAGAGAGCGATGTCTTATTACTTTGGGAGTGGTGTTTGATCTGTGGACCAAATAAATTTACTGATTGATGGACGCAGAGAGTGGGTCCTCAGGGGAGATGTCAAGTTAATTACATTTCTAGGAGAGTTGGCTATCTATCTATCTATCTATCTATCTATCTATCTATCTATCTATCTATCTATCTATCTATCTATCTATCTATCTATCTATCTATCTATCTATCTATCTATCTATCTATCTATCTATCTATCTATCTATCTATCTATCTATCTATCTATCTATCTGTCTGTCTGTCTGTCTGTCTGTCTGTCTGTCTGTCTGTCTGTCTGTCTGTCTGTCTGTCTGTCTGTCTGTCTATCTATCTATCTATCTATCTATCTATCTATCTATCTATCTATCTATTTATCTATCTCTCTCTCTCTATCTCTCTATCTATCTATCTATCTATCTATCTATCTATCTATCTATCTATCTATCTATCTATCTATCTATCTATCTATCTATCTATCTATCTATCTATCTATCTATCTATCTATCTATCTATCTATCTATCTATCTATCTATCTATCTATCTATCTATCTATCTATCTATCTATCTATCTATCTATCTATCTGCCAAGGTGTATTAAAGAATGAGTGGGTGTATGACTTATTTTAGTAGGTGCGTGACTGACTATATAAGTGAGTGATTAAATGTGTCTTACTGAATGCATGGGTTAGTGACTAAACTATGTGAATGTCTGTATCAGTCTGTCTGTTGGTGTTCAAGCGGCTGCATGGGTTGGTGAGTAGCTACTTGAGTGTCTATGTGGGTTATTGATTGGTTGTCTGTGTATCTGTATGGGTGCCTGAGTGTCAGTGTGGGTGGGTAGGGTGTGTGTGACTTTGTGCATAGATGTGTGAGTAGATGATTCACTGGGTGTATGGATTCAAGAGTGCATCTGTGAAGGGCTGTATGGGTGGATGAGTGTGTGCACGGGTGTGTTGGTGAGTATTTAGATGTCTCAGTGGTACATGTGTGAGTAGCTACATATGTGAAAGGCAGTATATGTGAGCGTTGGAGTACATAAATGAATATATGTGAGAGTGAGTGGTTGTGAGAGTGCCTGTATGGATGAGTGTGTGCTTGTGTCATTGATTATATAAGTATGTGTTAGTATCTGTATGAATAAGTGAGGTGGTGTGTGTATAATTGTATAGGTGAGGAAATGGGAGCATGATTTATTCTTCGCATGACTGACTATGTGTGGGAGTAACTCTAGGGGTGAGTGGTGGTGTGTGAGTGTCTGTATAGGTGTATGAGTGTATATGATAGTATTGTATTGATGAGTGACTGCATGTATGAGTGACTGTGTGGGTGAATGAGTAGATGTGTGTGTAGACCTAGGATCAGTGAGTGGGTATGTAGTAACTGGTATTGGTGTGTCTGGTTTCGTAAATGGTAGCCTGTATTTTAGAGTAGGTGTATCAAAGGTTCTGTTAGGGTGTGAGGAGGTGCATCAGATTATCATGTGGATGATGTCATCAGTGATGTCATTAGTGATGTCATTTAAGACATCATCAGTGATGTCATCAGTGATGTCACTGACCATGTCTTGAGTGATGTAATATGTGCATTGCTGGGGCGCAAGTTATATTTACCTCAACTAACTATTACGGCCGAATTTCTCTGGTTTTGTACGAGTCAAATGTCCAAGTATAACGTCCCTGAAACCTGTGTTTTTTTTCAGTGAATTTCTATGTTTTTTTAAATGCTAATTTCTAACTATAGCATCCCTGAAACCTATGGTTTTTCAGTGAATTTCAAAGGTGTTTTAAATGCTAATTTCTATCTATAACGTCCCTGAAACCTAATGTTTTTTCAGTACATTTCAAAGGTTTTTTAAATGCTAATTTCTAACTATAACGTCCCTGAAACCTATGGTTTTTTCAGTGAATTTCAGAGATTTTTAAATGCTAATTTCTAACTATGCCTACAGAGGTAGGACATTTGTAGAAAGAGGAAGAAAGGCGCAGAAAGAAGCAAGAGGAATGCAGAAAGAGGCAAAAGAAGTCCAGAAAGATGAAGAAAGGTGCAGAAAGAAGCAATAGATATGCAGAAAGAACCAACAGATATGTAGAAAGAGGCAAGAGAGGTACAGACACAGGCAAGAAAGGTACAGAAAGAGGGAATAGGGGTGCAGAAAGAGGTAAGGGGTGAACATAGAGGCAAGAGGGGTACAGAAAGAGGCAAGAGGGGTGCAGAAAGAAGGAAGAGAAGTGCAGAAAGAAGCAACAGAGTTGCAAGAAGAGGCAATAGAGGTGCAGACAGAGGCAAGAGGGATGCAGAAAGAAGCAAGTGAGGTACATAAAGAGGCAAGAGAGGTGCAGAAAGAAGAGAGTGAGGTTCAGAAAGAGGCAAGAGAAGAGCAGAAAGTGGCAAGTGATATTCAGAAAGAGGCAAGACAGGTATAAAAAGAGGCAAAATAAGTGTAGAAAAAGGCACTTGATGTGCAGAAAGAGGCAAGGGAGGTAAAGAAAGAGGCTCAAGAAGTACAGAAAGAGGCAAGAGAGGGGCAGAAGGAAGAGAGTGAGGTGCATAAAGAGGCAAGTGAGAAGCAGAAAGAGGCAAGACAGGTACAGTAACTGGCAAGGGAAGTACAGAATTAGGCAAGAGAAATGCACAAAGAGGCAAGAGAGGCGCATAAAGAGGCAAGAGAGGTGTAGAAAGAAGCAAGAGAAGTGCAGAAAGAGTTAAGTGAGGTGCAGAAAGAGGCAAGAGATCTGCAGAAAAAAGCTACAGAGGTGTTGAAAGAGGCAATGGAGGTGCAGAAAGGGGCAAGAGAAGTGCAGAAAGAGGTAAGTGAAGAGCAGAAAGAAGACAGTGAGGTGCAGAAAGAAGAAGAAAGGTGCAGAAAGATGCAAGAGAAATGGAGAAAGAGGCAGGAGAGGTACAGAAAGAAGAGAGGTTTGTGCACCATTAGTACCAATTTAACACCCACATTTAGCTATAAGTAACACGTGACCATTCCAGCTTTTCAATGGGGCATTCCACCACGCTGTAACACGTGAAGCTGCATTTTTGGGAACATTTGAGCCGTTTGAGCTAGAAACAAGGCTTTTTTTGTGTCTACATCTGCAGATTAGGCAGCAGATGATGAAATGTTTGACAAATGCAAAAAATGTTTAATTATGTGAAAATTGGTGCAGCCGAACAGTCACATAATTCCATTGGCCCTGCTCACACCTCTGACTAGGTTCTAAAGTGCTCATCAGTGGTTTCTTCTTTTTTGTGTGTCTCATTGAGTTTATAGTTTAGCTTCTATGGAAATGAGGAAGACTAAACCTGAGATTACCACTATACAACACAGACCACAATACCACATAATTACGCTCCAAAACGCATAATCCCACTCCACATAATTCCTATACAGTAAATACCACATACCTTTTATTCACATAATTTCACTGCACAACATACCACATAATTCCACTACACACAACGTATATCCACTCTACACCAAAAACATTAGTTAAAAATGTTTACGTTTACAAAGCCAATAGCTCCAACCCTCGCAATTGCAAAACCTATTACATTGCAAATGCTTCTTTAACTAGTAGTTGCATTTGCAGAGTGGGGGAGAAAGGGTGCTGGACCTCCGAACAGCGCCCAGGAATTCCGCTGCGTAGGACTTACAAGTGGTACCAGGAGGGCTTCTTGGCCCCCCAAATACCTCAGGAGTAAAGCAGACTTCATCCCCCCATCCCGTAGTCTGCCAGGAGGCGCGTTTGCAGATTTGGAGAAAAAGGGGGCGTGGCCTCTGAAGATGTTTTAGCAATCCCACTGTGTTGGACTTACTGGAGGTAACAAGAGGGGTAGTTGACCCCCAAGGACATCCTTTGAGGCCATCTACGCCTCCTATTACCTCCAGTAAGTCCCACACAGCAGGATTGCTAAATTCTCATAGCAGGCCACGCCCCCTTTGCCCACCACCCTGCAAACACGCTCCCTGGTGCGCTCTTGGATGGGGATTGAAGTCCTCTTCGATGCTGGGGGTCCTTCGGAGCCAACTAGCCTACCTCTTACCTCCAGTATGCTCCACACAGTGGGATTGCTGAAAGGTGAACAAAGGCCATGCTCCCTTTCTCTACCACTCTGCAAACGTGCCTCCTGGCGCACTCTTGGTTGGGTGATGACGTTCCCTTTCCTCCTGAGGGTCCCTGGGGGCCAACTAGCCCTCCTGTTACCTCCAGTAAACCCCATACAGCTGGTTCGCTGAGAGTGCTCAAAGCACACACCCTTTTTATACCACTCTGCTACCGCAGCTCCTGGCGCACTGCTGCTCGGGGGAAGTCCACTTGTGTCCTGAGGTCATCAGGACACAAGAGGACCTCATCGCCCCACCAGCACTGTGCCAAGAGGTGCGTTTGCAGAGTGGTGTAAAAATGGGCATGGCCTCGGACCTCATCTCAGCAATCCCACTGTGTGGGGCTTACTGGGGGTACCTGGTGGGCTCATTGGCCCCCAGGGGCCCTCAGGGATAAGGGGAACTTAATCTCCCAAATTAGAACACACCGGTGGCACGTTTGCAGAGTGGTGCACGGAGGGGGCGGGGCCTCTGGTGAAATGACAACTTTTCTTTTTTTGGTTTTGTTAGAAGGGGGCTGTGTGGCCCCTTTCTCTCACTATCTTTGTGGCCCTGGGGACCCCATCCACAGGGCCTGGCCAGCCTTTTCTTTTTTTTGCGGGGTGCAAATGCGGCCCCCTCCTGAGGTCCTTATCGGCCCTGGGAACCACATCCCCCAGGGCATTCCCTCATTTTGTTTAAAAAAAAAAAATATTAGATTGGGGAGGAGGCCACGTGGCCCCCCTTCCCTGGGGCACTTCTGGCCCTGGGGACCCCATTCGCTGGGGCATGGCCAGCCTTCACTTTTTTTTATTTAGGAGGGGGGCTGCATGGCTCCCGATCCGAGGCCAATTGTACCCCAGGGGACACCATCCCCTGGGACCTGGCCAGCCTTGTTTTATTTTTTTAATTTTATTGGAGGGGGCTGCTTGCCCCCCCAATCCAATTATGGCCCCTTCCGGGCCATTTCTGGCCTGGGGACCCCATCCCCAGGGGCCGACCCTCAACGTTGGGGACCGCGGGGGGAGCCGCAATGCCCCCATGGTCCCAGGCGACTCCTCGCCTCCTGCAGGAGCAAGCATTGCTTTTGGGGCAAGGGGAGCTGCTAACATGCAGCTCCCCTTGCCCAAAAGCAATTCTGCTTTGCTTTGTGAAAGAGAGAGCAGGATTCCAGCTCTTGCTTCCAAGAAGCAAAACAGTGTTTGCTATGGCAGGGTGGGAGCCGTGCTCCCACCCTGCCATAGCAAATGGCATTGTTCCAGTGGTGGGCACCCCGTGACATTGCAGGAGCCGGGTCTGGGGGCTGGTGGTCCCCAGGGCCATTGAGGGTTCCAGGAGAGGGGGTTGCGTGGCCCCCCTTCCAACTGTTTAAAGCACAAGGGAGGTGGTGGTCCCCGGGGTCTGGGGGTCCGTTGCAAAATTCAAATGTTTTTTAAAAGCTAATTTCTAACCATAACGTCCCTGAAACCTATGGATTATTTAAGTGTGTATATATATATATATATATTCACTTAAAAAACCATAGGTTTCACACATGTTATAGTTAGCTGGACATTTCACTAATAAAAAAACCAATGAAATTCCCCCGTTATAGTTAGTTCAGATAACTATAACTCGCACGCCCGCAATCCACTGCTCATGACGTCACATATTACATCACTCATGACCTGGTCAGTGGCATCACTCATGACATCACTGATGACATCATCCTTGTGATAGAGTGGCGGTCGCGTGAGTTATAGTTATCTGAACTAACTATAACGGGGGAATTTCATTGGTTTTTTATGAGTGAAATATCCAGCTAACTATAACATGTGTAAAACCTATGGTTTTTTAAGTGAATTTCAAAGGTTTTTTAAATGCTAAGTTATGTATGTATTATTATTTTTTTTATATATTTATTTTACAATAAACTACGTATTAAAAAAAAAAGTTGAATTATTTTTTTTTTTTAGGGGGGGGGTTTCACCGTGCGCGCACGGTCCGCGCACTCCCGCGATTTAAAAAAAAAAATTCAAATGTTTTTTTCTGCCTTCGGGGTCCTTCAGGGACCCCCTGACAAAGGCTAGGGGGTCAGGAACTCTCTACCCTGCCCCCTTTTCACGTTCGCCACCTTCCTTTTTCACCCTCGCACTGAAAACAAACAAAATGGCGGCCGACACTTCCTGATTTCGACCGATTCGAACGTTGACTAACATGTAACCACCAATCAGAATTACGCTCGCGCACGTTAGGGTGCTCGCACGGTGCGTGCACGGTGCTCGCAAGGTGCGCGCACGGTGCGCGGCAATAGATATGTATGTGCTTTTAACTGCAATTTTCTCAGGAACTACTGAACAGATTGACTCCATATATGCAAAATGCACATCCCTGAGCTGAGGACTACCTCTCTGCCAAATTTCAAGTAATTCTGTTCAGCCGTTCGGGCTGTACCTTGGACTAAAGGTCCCTATGGAAAATTGCATGGGGAAAATGCGTTTTGGGACCCCCCTTTTTTCTCAGCCCCCGCTTGACAAATCCCCCCGAGACATTCAGGGTAGGAGTGGAGCGGAGCGCCCCACCTATTTTGAAAATTTTGCGAGGATTCGTCAACCGGCGCCAAAGTTATTCCAAATAGAATGTTGCGGATTTCCTATGGAAACACGGTCCTAACTATAACTATCTACTGGCGACCGCCAGTAGATAATATATATATATATATATATATGTATATATATATATTATATACTAGGCTAAAAGATGCAGCACAAGGTTCTCTCCTGATAACAGGTGAGTAAATCGCATTTCGTTGTTTGGAGGATTTTAGGTGAATATTTTAAAGTTCCAAAACTCCACACTTAGAAGAATTTCCATGTGAAACCAGTCAATGTTAGCCTATGGAAGAAAATTCAAGTTACTGGTGAGTACGGTTAGAATTACTTTTCAGGATCAGTACTGGGCTCAAAGATGCAGCACTGAGGTCTCTCCTAATAAGAGGTGAGTAAATTGGAATTCGTAGTTCGGCTGATTTTAGAGGAATATTTGCACAATAGTGAAGGAAGGGGGCGGGGCCTGAGGTAACATGTGTGCAAACACGCCCTGTGGCATGTTGTAAGTTGGGGAAATAATTCCGCTTCAATACTGAGGTCCCCTGGGGGCCAACTAATCCACTAGGTACCTCCAGTATGCGCCAGGGACCTGCGTTGCAGAGAGGTGTTCAGAGGCCACGCCCCCTTTTACAACACTCTCCAACGCAGCTCCGTGGTGCTTAGTGGAGGTACCTGGTGGGCTAGTTGGCCCCCAGGGGACCTCTGGATTGAAGAAGAATTAATTCCCCAACTTAAAACGCGCCACAGGGCGTGTTTACACACATATCACCTCAGGCCCCGCCCCCTCCCTTCACCACTGTGCAAACAAGCCCCGTGGCGCATTTTAAGTTGGGGGATTAACTTCCCTTGAATACTGAGGGTCCCTGGTGTGCAACTAGCCCACCAGCTACCTCCAGTAAGTGCCACAGAGCTGCGTTGCTGAGAGGTGTAAAAAGGGGTGTATTGGTGTATGATAGATAGTAAGGCCTGGGAAGAGAAATCTTGGCAAGGATGTGAAGAACTAGTAGGCAGAACAGGCATCCTATTTATCACGTAGAGGAAGATACTCAAGGTTACAGAAACTGCCCAAGTTCGTGGGATGAGAAAGTCAAAGGATGTTGCTGATATCTACTGTGTGGAGGAGAAATAATGGATTTCAGTTAACGTGGGGAAGCAGATGTTTGTTCTTTGATTTGATTAGTCTTACACCGTTAGAGTTCAGATCAGATCCTTCCAGACTCTGAAGGGACAGATCTCTCTAGTTCCCTTGCAAGTGTGTAGATTTATGCTAAACAATTATTCTCTTTAGAAAACTTCTACTGGAGTTTTTACTATGCAGACACCTTCCCATAATTCTAAATTCTTTTGAGGCCTTTACCCAATGATTCATTTGAATCTAAGATTTAGAACTTGGGTTAGATGACTCTAGAATCTATTTATGTTTAGGTAGGAGGATCGGAGTGTCTTTATGGAATGCCAATTTCTATTTTACAGTATATGTATTGCTGCGACTGCATTCATTGCATGTTATATGCTATTGAATCTGAATCTCTTCTGATGTTTCAGTTTGGCAGTTATAATTCTGTACCTTTTTAATATGTTTTTGATTTACATATATATTGGATTAATCTTGTAATAAACCCACTTAACTTCATTTACCAATTTGTGGTCTTCTTTGTATGGCCACATGGGCTACAAGGAGGGTACATTGTTTAATTAAAGCTGGCTCCCTCAGCCTTTCATTCAACTAAAAGATCCATGGATGAGAAATGGTAATCCCCTTCTCCACACTTGCAAGATGGTAGCAGAGGGTGGTTAGTTACTGAAGCAAGAGGGAGTTAGAGTATCCCATTCTGGATTTGCCTGAACCCAGTCCAAACCCCTAAAGCCCATGTTTCAATTTGGAGGACTGACGGACTTTCAGAAATTCAGGAAAGAATTGTGACAGCAGAGGAGTGAATATTAATAAGGTGGCACATTGCAATTGGTTATGTCTAGCCTGCAGTGTTTTGCCGAGGTTGTGTGGTGCAATGGGGTGATGGTTTGAGTTGTTGTGTGAGTGTGGCACTTAATGCTGAGAAGTTTATGTTGTTATTGGAGCTGGACGTAGCCCAAGATCCCGGGATAGTAATAAGTTACCAGTGTAGCAAATACTGGGTTGTAATTGTCTGCTGAGTTTAGTGGTGTTAGTCCTGAGATGTCAATGGCTGCACAAGTGAGATATAGGTACATACTTTGTGTGAGTGTGAGATGTGGTTTGTATAGTAGATCCTAGTGCACAGGGAGAAGCTGTACCAATCCAGGTGATCCCTCGCTGGTTGAGGTTCAATCAAGTGTGAGTCAGAGAAGACCGAAAAGTGTCATCTGGAATGTTTCTTGTGTGGTTGAATACTATCAATTCTTTAGTGGAGCAGACAATACTTGCAAGGGTATGCGGAGAGCCCATCCATCTTTAATCAGATTCTCAAAAATAATTTTGAACCCTTAAATATTTTGGTTTTAGTGCAGCACATTGACAACCTAATGGTCATCTCGAACTCACAGGAGACTTGCAAACAAGATGCCATTGCACTGTTGAACCTCTTCGCTGAGTAAGGGCATAAAGTGTCCCCGAGTAAGTTACAGTATTGTCAAAAAGAAGTTCTGTATCTTGGGCATCACATTGAGAAGGGAGCAAGGAAGATGTCACAAGAGAGAATCTCGGCAATTCTGAAAATAAATCTGCCAACCACCCAGAGAGAAGTCAGGATGTTTTTGGGAATGGTGGGCTACTGTTGTCAGTGGATGCCCAGCTTTTCCCTAGTGGCCAAGCCTTTACAGAGACTGAAACACAAGGATGCATCTGATCCGGTACCATGGGATAACGATTGCTTGATTGCCTTCCTAGAGCTGAGAGAAAGTCTCTGCTGTGCCCCCACACTGGGAATGCCTGATTACAATAACGGATTTGTGCTGTTCTGTCAGTGCTTGCACAATTGAATGGAAATGCCCGGAGGCCATTGGCCTTTTATTCTGCTATACTTGACCCTGTAACTGCAGGACTGCCTGGATGCCTTAAAGATGTGGCAGCCCTATGTATAAGCATAGAACGGTGTGAAAGCATTGTGATGGGTCATCCCTTATTGTGTTTGTGCCCCACTCCATTGAGATATTGTTGGCCTGTACCTGTACTCAGCACTTGACAAACTGCCAGCTGACCAGATATGAGCAGATCAAATTGGCAGATGAGAATGTTACTATGAAAAGATGTGCTACTTTGAAACCTGCTACACTTTTACCTTTACCTGAAGTTGAAGGGAGGAAGGGTAAGTAGAGCATGACTATCACAATGTTACTGAACTGTGCAACACCCCAAGACCATATATACAAGATGTGCCTATGTCTGAGTCTGATTACATATTGCTGTTTGATGGCTCCTGCTTATGAAACAATGAAGTAAATCTGAGAGCTGCATATCATATCAAGTTTCCACAGTCTTAGGCATAATCAATGCTTCCTGGCTTCAAACAGTGTTTTCTGCACAAGTGGCTGAATTGATCGCTCTTACTAAGGTGTGCTATGTTTCTGAACAGCTAAAGGTGATGACTTTCTCTGATAATTAATATGACTTTGGTGTTGTTCATGATTTCGGACAGTTATGGTAACAAAGGGGATTTATGAATTTCTTTTTGTCCCCTATCTGTAATGGTTAAATTGTCATGAGGTTACTTGACGCATTACAGGTGCCTGCCCAGTTTGCAGTTGTGAAGTGTTCTGCCCACCACAGCAGAAATGACTATGTGATAGTCGATAACAGATACCCTGACCAAGTCAAACAATATTGTGTGCATGAGGCTTGCACAACCAATGGTGAATATTCTAATTAGACTGCAGATGAGATCAATTGCAACCCTTTGTTAACAATATCGGATACATGGGAGGAAGTTAAGAGGTTACAGGAAGAGGTGTGAGAGACAGAAAATCAAGGTTGGTTTCAGAGCAGGTTGTGTCAAAAGAGATGATGGCATGTGGGTTTCAGCAGATGGAAGACCCCTGTTGCCAGACAGATTGTTTCCCCCAATGGCTAGACATTATCATGGTCCTGCTCTTTTATGGAGGGATGCCATGGTCAGACTGTTTTGACAGACTTTGTTCAAACCTAGACTCAGTTTGATGGCTGAAGCATTGTGTCACAGATGTGTTGTGTGTCAACAAATGAATGTAGGGAAAATAACTGCAGTGAAGCAGAGCCACATGGGAAGATCGGGTGGTCCATTTAACAGGATGCAGTTGGAATTTATTGAGATGCGTGTATGTCACAGGCAGAGACACATCCTGGTGGATGTGGATGGTGGTGTCTTGCATTGGGTTGAGGCTTACCTGAACAGTAGAAATTACAGTCTCACAGTAACCAAATTGTTGTTGTGGGAATTAATCCCCAAGTTTGGGTTTCCGACTTTTCTGGTGTTTGACTGAGGGACTCATTTTAATAATGAGATCCTTAAATGGTTGTGTGCAACATAACAAGTGGAGCACAGACTACATTGCAGTTATCGTCCAGACTAGCCAAAGTGTGTGTTTCAATGTTCTTGAAGTCGCCTGATGAGTTGTCTCTTGAATTGATGAGTCTTTACAATACCTTTGATCGGAGGACAGGACTGTCCGCACATGAGATAATCATGGGCAGAGTGATGAGATTGTCTATTGTAACATTACAGATGACATGATTCTGGATTACAGCAAAGGACTCTCTGACCTGTTGCAAGTCTCACCAGGTTGGAGCCACCACTGCCTCACCACATCACGAGCAGCGCCATGACCACAGTCCCAGTGACTGGCTTCTAGTAAAGATACATGTCTGGAAAAATGCTGGGAACCTTAATGGCATGGCCCTTACCAAGTGATTCTGGTGACAACCGTGGCTGTCAGATATGGGAGGTCTGAATCTATTCTGCCCATTCTCGTAGAGTTGAGTGACCCATTGACAACGTGGCAGCACCTCTCCCAGAAGTGTTATCTCCTGTGACTGAGAGACAGCTGTAGCTGGTTAGACAAGCTGTAAGGGAACAGCGAGAGTCTGAACAGCACATGTTCAGCCTTGATGAGTCAACTATTGAATATGAGGCAAGAGAACGTCGTCCAAATGTTAACATAGATAACAACAATGCTAATGTTTATAATGATACACATGCATTTATACAAGCAAAATCGCATCACTATTAACAAACTCACCTGTCATGAACCCTCCATGAACCCCTACTCAGAAATACGTGGCCCCCATTGTGTCCATGCAAGGCCGAGTCCCACCTGCATTTGTTATCAGGGGCCTTATTTTTGACTCCACAGGCAAGGACTGTATTCTTTTTACCAAAAATGGATCATCAGAAGCACTTTACGACACTCAAAAACTGTATAAATACTCGTTCCGATTGATTGTACTTTGAGACAGACCTCAGACCCGCTTCTGTAACTGTGCTCCCTGCCGAAGTGTTTAATTAAACCAACTGTTCCTGTTTTGGCAAACACCTCCTGTCTTTTGTTTTTTCAAGTTAAGTACCTTTTCGAGTAACACTGTGGTCTTGACTGAGCCAGTTAAGACCCTGACAAAGATAACTAGTTCTGTAGTGACATGAGCAGTGGGTGGAGATCGCTGGCCAAGAAGACAAGAGAGAGAGTGGCCAAGTTTTCCGGGGGGACACTTGTGCCTCACATAATTCTGGAGGATACAGAGGATTCTGACTTGAGTGAGAGTGAAGGCAGAGGGCCGGAACTCTAAAGACCGAAAATAGCAAGTGTACCTTGTTAAAGGGGCTCTTCTCCTGAATGCACGCACATTGTTGCTGATCACAGATAGAGGGAATTTGGGGATTTTGAGGTTAATAATAGAAATCCAACTGAACCTCACTGAACTAAATATTGTTGCTGAACCACGTTTGAATTTACCTTGCCACTGAATAGACTGACATGATTTATCACTTAAATGATCGCTAATTCAGTTTTGGACTATGCAGTCACAAGAGACAATTAAATAGACTTTGTTGAAAGAATTAAGAAGATTACCTAGGCCCGAGACTGCTGAAGGAGTGTAAAGGTGACATTTAAAAGAACACAGAGCAGGACTAGGGTAGACTGACAAAGACTTAATGAAAATCTTCATTAGACATCATTTAAATTTTGTTTTCCCACTTGTACAGGTGGAAATCAACAGAGAAGACTGCTGCTGCTACATTGCGTTGAACGACCTGATTTTATAGAAGTTATGTATACTGATAATTGTAGTAGACGTAGGTACATACAAGCAGGTATATTAACAGCTGTAGTTGCAGTATTGAATATTTTGCTTGTAGGGCTGTATTTATCCACATCCTCTAGTTCAACAGAGACTAAATATAGAAAGACTACTACCACACCAAGCCCCACAAACAAGTTTGCATTCACAAGAATTCAAGGCTTTGCATGTAGATTAATCTAGAAGAGATTATACATCAAATGAATATTTTAAATCACTTTATGAGTATGTTGATACTATGGATGCCAGAGACGGCTATGTTTGCACTCAGTTACCTGTGTCAGCTGCAGAGGGAATTACCTGTAACCATATTCCTCTTACATATGGTGTTACGTGTAGCCTTCAGATGAGTTTGTTTTATGGGACAAGACATAGTGAGTATTCTTATTCCAGACATGATTCGATGCTCTCTGAAGTTCCTTTGCTGAAACATCTGAATAGACATTTTCTATACTGTCTATGGAGACAGTTTATAGTGTCCTTAGATCAAAGGTGACTGTAGGAGAGTAGGATCTGCACTTATGTTGCCCCCACTTTTTTTCTGATGTATACACTGTTTTCTGGCTATAGTCTGGCTGGGTCCCTGCTAATCAGGGCCCCAGTCTCTCTGTTCCCTCTAAACAACTTGGAGTGCATACTAGATGCACTAGTGATTGGATACTGTGGTACCTTATGAGCCCCTAGTATATGGCACCCTAGGTACCAAGGGCATAGGTCCTTCACAGGCCTACCAGGGGCTGAAGCATGTATTATGCCACCCCTGGGAAGCAGACTTAATCTGACACCACAGGCCTGCTACTGCAGCCTGGGTGAGGTAGTGTTAGCACTCCTCACAGAGGTATAGGTTCCTATATCTCACCATACACACACATATAAACCTATCAGTCACCCCTAAGTCAGGCCCTATCAATCCTGAGGGCAGGGTGCTTGGTTTACAATGTGAGGGGGTACCTCTGCCTGAGCAGGGCCCCTCTGCAGCTGGCAGGGTCTATATCTTGTGGCTGTTTGTGGATGCGGTTAAACCATATACTCTTAAGTGCATTATAACCTCCCGGTTAATGCTAACTTTGGAATGACTGCATCAAAACATGTTGTGTTTGGTGTCAAACAACTTGGAATCATACCCCCACGCCAGTAACTGGTGTGGGAGTATGATCCCACCCTTCTAGAGGGGATGACATATACCTACTGTGGTAACACGGTAGAAATCTGAACGAGCCCTGCCATCACAAAATGGATGCCACCAGCACAGACACTGGGCTGCCCTCCTGCTGCTGACTGAAACTCGCAGTGGAGGAGGCCCAACAATAGGCATCCTGTCACAGGGAGGTGTCACCACCTTCCAGGCAGGATTTAGTGTATTGGGGCTGGGTGGGTGCATTCCTAGAGTGCTTTGAAGTCTTGCACTAGGGGAGCAGTAGGCTCCTCTGTGCATATGCCAGCTCAAACCGGTTCAGGGGCTATCTGCCCCTGCTCTGGCACGAAACTGGACAAAGGGAAGAGGGTGTAACCACCCCCTACCCTGACCCTCTCAGAGGAGTGGTCATAGAGCTAGTCCCTCCCCTATCTTCAGTATAAGATAGCCAACCTTGCCATTGCAAAGTAGATAACCCTGGACGACGCTCTACAAAGAAGAATCCTGGCCCTTCGATGTTCCACTACCTTTGGAAGACAGAAGAATCTCCCTTGGAGTCAAGGAGTGACTCCCCTGCTTTACAGGCACTGAGGTTCTGGACTTTTAAGAGTCCAGAGGTGTCAGGGAAACAACACCCAAAGACCCCTGAGTTCCTCCTGTCTCGGTGCACCAATAAACAGAGACACAGGCTTCTCGATGGTGGCGTCAAAAACCAAGGTTTATTTACTGCAGGGACACAGAAGTCATAGGAACCACACAGAGGCAGAATCTACGAGACTGTTCAAATTGTATTAAGTGGGTTGTTCCTTAAATACACGGAAAATGTCTTTAGGCAACATTACACGAATATTTTCTCATGCCCAACCCGGTATCCCAAATAAACAGTAAATAGACATCAAACAATAATTAGTCGTAGGTTTTCGGTATTCGATCAGGTCCCCTTGTCAGTTTTCCATTCTTTACTCGATCCTCCCCATCATAAAAATCGTAACCTCCCCATTGTAAAAGCCCAGAAGGAGAGGAGCAGAGCCTGATGCAAAGGATTGAAAAGTAGGATAAGGGTTGTTTATGGATCATAAACGGGCATGGCTACCGTCTTCGGCCTTTCAGTCAGGACAACGGACACGAGAACCAGTATAACAGGACTGGCCTCAGGCAAGGGAGGCAGCTTGATTCTGCCTAGTCATGCAGCGTCAGCCTTTCTCGGGGCTCGAGCTTACGTGTCCTTAACAAGGTGACTCTGTCGGGGTCATTGCCCGTTCATTGACTATGTGAGGGCAAGAAACAAAATGGATGCCGTATCTAAAATGGATGCCATGACTTTACAACAGAATGCCCTATTTCTCAGTGAATTCATGCTAGTTGCGTAGCGAAAACACTGTCATGTATGTAATGGATCATTTGCGGTTCATTGGTACCAAAATCGTGTCAGTACTACGATACCGATTTCACGGGTTCGGATCGCTACAGAACCTCAGACCGTCCTTTTGCCCTTACATAGGCAATAACTTACTCTATGTCGGAGTCCATTTCTATGTTCATCAGGTCACTGATATGTTGTTGAAGCATTACTCTATCCCGTGGCGTATCTCTAGAAACAGGTGGTCCTCTTACGCATGTTGAAATGCAGAGGTTACATAAGGCAGGACCACACTGAACAATGAGACAGCACGAAAATAAAAATACCAACGCAACACCAGTGACTATCAGAACCTTCCATCCCCACGCAGACAACAGGCTCCAGAACCATCCCATTAATGACCAGTTACCTTCCTCTACATGAATAGAGTCAGAGATTTTGTGTAACTTAGAGATGGCCTTGTATACCGTTGGCGCATTATCTGGGATAAAAACACAACAACTCGATTGGATCATTTTACATACTCCACCTCGATCTGCAAGTAACACATCAAGAACCATACGGTTCTGTAACGTCATGAGGCGATCCGCTTGAAGCTCAGCTGTCAGGTTACTAAGGGCACCCGCAGTTTCGGTGATAGTGGATTCAACTACCCGTGTTAGTTGACGTAAGTTTCTACTGTTGGCCATAGGCCCCCAGAACGGAAGGAAACCTTTGAAGAAGTCTCCTGCTTCCTGGCCAGCAGTATCTTCTTTACAGAAAACACCTCTCACAAATCTAGTTTTGTGATAGTCCGGTGCAGCAGTGTATGTCGGAGGTAGCAGTTGAGCGATATAACATGAGCCTGAGAAGTCAGCAGGCAGCCATGTGTATGCTCTGTCTTGGCAAACAAAATAGGTACCCTTAGCAGCTAAGAATGCAGGGGAAGACTGTGACGGGAAAACATATGTTTCGATACAGTCACTCTTCCCTAGTCGAGCTTTCGGATTCCTCCCATTTTGAAGTACTGGGTATTTTAGTCCCAGCGGTGCAGGGGCACACACCCTATGACTTCTGGGTTCACCCTGTTCCAGACCTACAGAAACACAGAGTCTTCTAGGTGAAGTCAAAGATTCATTTATTGGCTGCAGACCAATTACAGATATCCTAGAAGTACAACAGCGTGTATGTTCTCAGGAGACTGCTGAAAATCATAGAAACGGACTTCATCTTAAATACAGTTTTCCCTGCCTCAGGCATACATTCCTAGGTTTATGATACGGCAATATACATGTGTACATTACAAACGAAAAGGCAGAGTCATGATGACCATCCCACATTCCAGCTAAACCAGCCCACCATTATTTACACAGCAAGGTTCAGATCCCACATTAGATAATCGATAGGCCCCAATAAACATGAGCATCTCCTGTTTTGGGAAACAAGCCATAAAGCAGGAACAAGCAGGTGCGAAAGTGATTAGCCGGAGGCTTGTGTGTGATGAAAGGACTTTATGGTGCACTGAGCCCTGATGCTAATCACAGGTGGCCGGAGGAAGGGGAGCTCGTGAGACCAGTTTGACCTGGGGCAGTAGAACCGAGCCGCCCAGGTCACAGAAGAGTCATGGAAAGGCACATGGATTGCAAGGCCCGTAGTTGCTTCATTATAGCCTATGTGAGGGCAATCACAAGATGGCCACTGCCTCCAAAATGGAACCCGCGTAGTGAAGCAGAATAACGTGTACACAGTGCATTCATAGCTAGAACGATATATAAAGCACTCGTACATACCGCATTAACCATTTGCTAATACCAGGATAGACAGGGGTGGGGCCCTGTCCCCTACGCGGTCACAGAGATTAAAGTATGACAGACCCTCCTTTTGCCCTTACATAGGCAATCACTATACTCATCTTAATCTGAGTCTAGGTCAATGTTCACAAAGTCATGGAGATGTTGCTGTAGCATCATCCTATTACTTAGCTCGTCCCTCGATACAGGTTTCCTTACACATAAGGTAGCACAGAGGCCACACATCGCAGGAGCACACTGTATGCATAGACAGAACAGGAAAAGAGTGGCTAAGATCATTCCAATGACCATTAGAACTTTCCAACCCCAGGCAGATATCAGTTCCCAGAACCACCCCACCAGTGACGAGTCTCCCTTATCCACGTGTATGGATTCAGATATTTTATGGAGTTTGGAGATGGCTTGATAGACTGTTGGAGCGTTATCTGGTATGAAAATGCAACAACTGGATTGGATGACCTTACATACCCCACCGCGGTCTGCAAGAATAACGTCTAGAACCATGCGGTTCTGCAAAGTCATAAGGCGATCCGCTTGGAGCTCAGCGGTCAGATTACCAAGGGCACCAGCCGTTACATTGACAGTGGATTCAACCACACGAGTCAGTTGTCTCAGGTTCCTACTATTTACCATAGGTCCCCAAAACGGCAGGAAACCCAAGAAGAAGTCTCCTGCTTCCTGACCGGCAGTATCCTCCTTACTAATCACGCCCCTCACAACTCTGGTCTTGTGATAGTCAGCGGCAGCAGTAAATGTTGGCGGTAGCAAGTTCGCAATATAACATGTGCCCGAGAAATCAGGGGGCAACCATGTGTATGCTCGGTCATTGCAGATGAAATATGTACCCTTGGCAGCCAAAAACGCAGGGGAAAACTGTGACGGGAAAGTGTACGTTTCAGTACAGTCACTTCTTCCCAGTTGGGCTCTAGGATTCTGACCATTACCCTGTAAGCAGAACCGACCTATGTGGGGTACGACCCAGATTGGAGATGAGATTTTTCGCTGTCTTTCACCCAGACTAATACTATACCCCGTCGCGTTCCACCCTACATAAGCTCTCAGCTCTTCTTTGGGAATGGATGAGTATGCATCAATATCCCTACTCATATCGGCAATTCCTCTCACTAAGGCTTTATTATTTGTACTAGGTCTGATGGAACGCGGTTGTCGCGGGGAGTAGGCATCTAGAGCGTAGAGGAACATGGTCTGGAATGCCCATGACGATCCATTGTAACTAAAGGGCAGCACCAAATAGGGAATACCCTTGTTAATGGTATGTGGCATTAACCCACAGACCCAGCAATTGGTTGTATTCATTACTAGTTGGTGTTGGTGCAAGAGCTGAATAAACGAGTTATTTACAAATTCTGATCGTCTGGTTTGTTCATGTTCAGGCAGAGGGTGAAAAGAGTGTGAGGAGGCAGTAGAAAGAGGTATAGGCTGTACAGTGGGTGCAATGGGCTCCTGGGAGGAGAAAAACACAAATCCCACAGTAAACATTATCATACAACACAGTATAAATAGGCACAGAAATACAAAACATTTACTTCTCATAATTTTACATATCTTTGCTTTAAATTTCATTTCCTCAACGGGTCTCTCCATCTTAAAAAACTCCATCCTCTAATCGGGCCGCTCGCGGCGGATGAGTTTCTTCTGCTAAGGAGTACGCCTGTCAGTCCAGGGAAACACCCTAGACCAACCAGAACCGTTGACCTAACGTCTTCGGCCTGTACCCCAAAGTCTTGGCACCGCGACCCTGCGGCTGAACCCGGATGGTGGTTCGAAAAACAAAAAATCAAGAAAGTCCTTCAGATGGGAGAGCTAAAATGTCAAAAAGGAAATAGTAAGGAAATCTTTATTTGTCCATAGGCCTTGGTCTCAAATTATAGCGGAGACGGCCAGGTGCTGTTTGGTCTTGGAACAAAAGTTCAGGCTCTGTGGTGTCCAATCGATTCGACAGTGGCACAACCTCTTGCAGAATATTGTCACTCTCTTGGTCTGAAACTGTGCCTTTTATGCGTGCATCACTGAATGATACAAAACGAGGTACAGTGTCTGTCTCAGAGTCGGCGATACCCTCCTGGACCCACCGGTCATATGGCAGGGGCAAGGGAACTACCTTGCAGTGGGTGCCGTGGATCCAGTGTTTCTTTCCCTTCACTCGCACCGCTGATCTTGTTGACAAAAGGACAAGGTGAGGGCCGATCCAGCGAGGCTCGTCGTTGCTCTTGCGCTGGAAGTTTCTAATCAGCACCCATGTGCCAGGGTCGATAGGGTGTCCAGGAGTTTCAGAAGCTTGAGGAAGAGTATCATGCACCTGTTGATGTAAAACACGCAGTTTAACAGTCAAATCATACAAGTAATCGAGTAGTACTGGATGCTCGATCTCACTGAATTTCGCCGGTCTTGGCACGCCCCATACATTAGCCGGGCGGCCAAAGACGACCTCATAGGGACTAAGTCCCCCTCGTGAGTGTATGGTCATTCTGGTGGACAGGAGTGCTAAAGGCAGAGCATCAGGCCATTTAAGACCGGTGCTCGCCTGGATTTTGGCCAGCTTAAGTTTTAGAGCACCGTTGTAGCGCTCTACTAATCCAGCTGATTGGGGGTGATTTGCGGCGTGGAACTTTTGCTTTATACCTAGCCCTTCACACACATTCTTCATCACTTTACCCACAAACTCACTTCCATTATCACACCACACCATTCTTGGCATTCCAAACCTGGGAAAAAACTCCTTCACAAGAGCTTTGGCTGTGGACAGGGCAGTGTTATCTTTCAGAGGATAAGCCTCTATCCACTTCGAGAAAGCACAAACAACCACCAGTACATATTTCAGGTTGTTGCACCTTTCCATGTGGATAAAGTCCAGCTGCAAAACTTCAAATGGGTATGATGGGGGTGCAAAATGACCAGCTGGAGTTGGGGTTCCCCTACCAGGGTTGTATTTCAAGCATACCATGCAATTCTTGACCACATTCTCTGCACACTTGGGAATCCCAGCATTCTGCCATACTGGAGCCAACAACTTACAAATTCCTTTCGTACTGATATGTGCCATCCCATGTGCCATTGTAACTACTGGAAGCACATATGCATCGGGCAACAACCATCGCCTATGTTCTGTCAGATCAATCCAACAACCATTCTCATCTAACTTACCCACACTTTCTCTCCACTTGCTTAATTCTTTCTCTGTAGCTTCAGCTTGAAGCGACTTCACACTCTCTATTGTGTTTTCACACATCCCAACATCATCAACCCATCTTGCGGGGCCTGCAATATACATTCTAGTCTTTCCATTCTGTGCTGTTTCTTTCGCGATCTCATCAGCAAACGCATTCCCACGTCCAACATCATCTGTGATTTTCCTGTGCGCACTGCATTTCATAATCGCAACTTGTAATGGTAGGGTCAGTGATTCAAGGAGATCATTCACCAACTTGCCATTCTGAATTTTAGCTCCATGCGACGTCAGGAACCCACGTTCTTTCCACAGTCGTCCAAAATTGTGAGCCACGCCAAAGGCGTACTGGCTATCCGTGTATATATTCACTCTCATTCCTTCAGACAACACGCACGCTCTCGTGAGGGCGATTAATTCTGCTGCTTGGGCCGAATTATGTGGCACTCGTGCAGTTTCCACGACCGTGTGTAACGTCGTGATAGCATATGCAGCAGTCATATCACCATTAGGGAGCTTGAAACACGAACCATCCACCCATAAAGTACCATCACACTCAGTCAGGGGAGTATCTTTTAGATCTACTCTCCCTTTCGTCTCTTCTTCTGTTCTGAACAGACAGTCATGTTGCTCATTCTCATCTAGGTCTGCTGGATTTGGCAATAACGTAGCTGGATTCAGCGTGTTGCATCTCTTTATGTGTATGTGATTTGCTAACAGTGTGAGCTCATAGCCTGATAATCGCGCACTAGTCAAGTGTTGTGTCTTGGTTCTGTTTAATAATGTGTCTACAGCATGTGGAACCATAACGATCAATGTGTTGTCCATTACCAAACCAGCAGATTGTCGGATAGACATAGCTGCAGCAGCTGTCGCTCTCAGACAGCTTGGCAATGCCCTCGCTACAGGGTCCAAGGTTGATGAAAAATATGCGCATGGGCGCGGTCTGTCACCAAAAGGCTGTGTTAACACTGATAATGCGCAACCATCTTTCTCGTGAACATACAATGTAAAAGGCTTGCTGTAGTCAGGAGTACCCAACACAGGTGCTGAACACAATGCATTGCGCAATTCCACAAAACTTTTCTGGCACTCTTCCGACCATGGGATAGGATTCGGTGTGTCTTTGCATGTTAAGGCTAACAAAGGTTTTGCCAACAAGGAAAAATTTGGGATCCAGTGCCTACAGTATGAGGTAATGCCCAAGAAAGCACGCACTTCTCTTTGTGTTCTTGGCACACTCAACTGCGCAATGGCTTGAATTCTTTCTGGGGTCAGTTTCCTTCCCTCCTTCGATAAGAGATGACCTAAGTAGGTCACTTCTTGTCGACAATATTGCAGCTTGGAGAGAGACACTTTATGATGGAAAGCAGATAAATGGCGTAACAATGACAATGTGGCTTCTTTGCAGATCTTTTCAGTATCCGCGGCGATTAGTAAATCGTCCACGTACTGAATCAGAATAGCGCCACTAGGTAAAACAAGTGCATCAAGCTGCGCTTTCAAAGCTTGACTGTATATGGATGGACTCTCACAGTAGCCCTGGGGAGCGCGTTTGAAGCGGAAGCTTCGGCCTCCCAAACTAAAGCCAAAAATGTCTCTGCTCTCTTCTGCAATTGGGATGCTAAAGAAAGCATTCTTTAAATCGATCACTGAAAACCATGCAGCAGAGGCTGGAATCATCGTTAACAAGGCAGTTATATCAGGGACAACTGGAAACTGTGGCACAACAATCTTATTAACCTCTCTAAGATCAATCACAAATCTGTAAACAGGTGGCTGTGAAGGGTCCGTTCGTTTTAAAACAGGTAAAATCGGGCTGTTGCAAACGTTGCCTCTTGTCTCTTCAATTACACCCTTATTAATCAAATCGCTGACAATGTCTAACAATGCTTTCTGGCCTTCATTAGAGATCTTGTACTGGGGAATATGTGGCAGTCTGACATTAGCCTTTAAAGTTACCACGTATGGCGGTATCTCCAAGAGGCCCACATCATTGGGACCAGTAGCCCAAAGGACATCCGGAAGGGATGACAATTCAGGCGGCATTGTATTTTTAGACAAGTACATCGGGGAAATCACTTTCCTGCCTAATGTAAGTTGTACCCCTGACGGTGAACAATACAGTGTAGCATGTAATCTTTTCAACAAATCTAACCCTAGCAAATTCTCACCACAACCTGTTGTTAGAATCAGGTGTGTTTTCAGCTCGCAAGGTCCAATAGAAAGTGACATGGGACTAGAAATCGGGTTTCTAACTGGGGCGCCAGAAAAACCTACTGAAACATTTATATCGCCAGACAAAGGTGCGCCAGGGAGTTTTGAATGCATAATTGAACTCTTTGCAGCACCAGTGTCTAGCAGAAAGGGCTCCGTTACATTTGCTGTAGTCACCTCAACATACGGTCCGCTCTGTTCCACTGGCACTGAAACAACTCCCTCTCTCTGTCTACGGCTGTCCTAGTAACCGTTATTTTCTGCATCGCCGTCCTCTACATAATAATCATTTTTGTAGTACTGAGCTGTATTACTAGTCGCGTTAGCTTGCTGGTCAAAACTATTGATGGTGTTTTGAGGCGGCAGAGGACGCGCGTTCTGGGGAGCATTTCCACGCCCTCTGCCTCTAGGAGCTTGCTGACCACCCCTCCCTCTTGCGCCATAAGCATTACCGTTCCGCTGCATTAATTTAGGGCAACTATATTTAAAATGACCTTCCTCTTTGCAGTATGAACATTGGTTGGGACCTACAGGGACACGTGGTTGATAATACCCATTCATTTGCTGATTGTTCTAAAATTGTTGGGGTTGGTGATAGACACCTTGGGGTTGCCTATAATTATTCTGACCTCCACGTTGCGGATAGGCCTGCTGCAAAAGGACCTTTGTCTTTAGTTCCTTCGTTTTCTTATCTGTTCTATCTTTTTCATCTTTATCTCTGTTCTCGTAATACTGTGCAGTAGCCAGTATTTGCGCTGAAGAGGAAACAGCCCATGAACTTTCTGAATCTTTTAACTTTTTACACAGGTCAGGAAGTAAATTCTGCACAAATTTATCCACAAATAACCGTTGGCCACCCTCAGTACTCATATCTTGCCCACTGTGATCAATAAACGTTTCTTCAAACCTGGTAAAGAAGTCTGACACTGTTTCATCTTTCTTCTGCTTGCATGCAGATAGCTTGTCCCAATTTACGCGCATCGCGGGCATTATGGTCTTCATATACGTGATGATTCTACCAGGGATTTCTGCTATTAGTGGCTAAGGTTTCGCGCCACCAGTTTGTCTAGCGTCAGCGGCAATAATGTCAGCCCATGTAGCACCTAGTTCTGCATTGTGATCTGCATTACGAATTCATCCCCATAGGGGCTGTGGAACAACATTACCAAACAACATGTCTATGTCGGCCAGATTCATAACGCATGACCCTGCCGTCTGTGACAACTCTTTATAATATCCTGCAGGGTTTTTACGGGGATCAGGCAATGTCTGCTTAAGCGCTAGCACCTCAGAACGCTTCCATGGAACATGCACCCAAACACGCTGGAAATGCGCTGGCACAGCAGCGATACCGGCACCGGCATCAGCTGCAACTGCTTCCTTCCATACCGGGGGAACTTCTCTCATGGGGTATTGTCGCGCTTTTACCTTTTTCCCCACAAGGACATCTTGTTCAAACAATGACTGTTGACAATCATCATTCCTGAAGGACAATACAACCGCAACTGCTTTATCTACCTCGCGATCCACAATTGTACCAGTTCCAAAATCAAACCTCACTCCTGCGGGCTCGGGTCTTTACCACTATCCTCCAATTCTTCACAGAGAATTTCGCACATTTTCTCAAACACATATCTCTGTTTTGGGGCATCCCATTGATGGAAAACGTTGACAACTGATTCCACATCATACAGTGAAGGGAAAACAATCCATCTACGCGCCATGCGATCTATTACCTTTTTCTCATCGGGGTTAGGCAATTGACTGCGCAATTGCTTACGCTGTAAACCAGGAGTCGCACCAGATGACTCAAAGAGAGGAGACATTAATGTAGTAACGACATTAGCTAAGCACTGTCGCGCTGAAGGAGAAGCTGAGGCGAAAACAGGGGGATAAACAGAGGGGAGAAAAGAGGATGCAGAAACAGGTACTGGAGTGGTGCAAGGAAGAGTGTCAGGGGAGGAAGTCAATATGCTAGGCAAGTCGCAGGAAGCGCGGGGGCAGTTGGAAACACAACTGGCGACCCTTGAGAAGGCTGCGCTATAGGGATAGGAGCCGGCTGCAAAGCAGCTGGCGGTAGCGGCAAGGCTTGCAGTATATTGACTGGAGGTGGCATATTCACAAGCTGGGGAGGCGCCGTGGCATTCTGAGCATACGGGGGTGGCGAACTCAACAAATGCGACATCAGGGGATCTTTCTCCTTTTCTTCTAACTCATTCTGCTTAGAGTGTGGTAAAGCTGGGTAACATTTGTTGATCCCTAACTTACGCTGCCTGTGCAATTGCTCATTCATCTGCTCCTCCTCATTGTCTTTGAATTGTACAGCTGCTTGCATTACTGTCATACCTCTCTCCCTTTTATTCTTTTTCGCTAGCTTAATTTCCTTCTGTTTGGCTTCCTTTCGCCACAAGCGGAAAGAATCAAACATCGCCGGCCGGGCTTTCTTTTTAAAATATTTACTTTCCAAATTATCTAAAATATCGGTATCGAAACTACCATTTTGGGGCCATTTTAAAACACCGTCTTTTCTGGTGTAGTGGATCCACACTTCGTTATATGCAATAGGGCCTACGCCATGTTTTACATAGAGCTCATAGGTTGGAGTTCCAACCGGAGGAACCGGACATGATTCCTCCAGCTGGAAATCTCTTCCACAACCCAAACAAAATATCCTACCAAATATTCTAGAACCAGGCATCTTCGCTCACTAGTCTAGATCTAAACGTCAGAGGATTATCGATTACGATAGTCTCGTGAATACACGAGTCCTCTGGCTTTGGCGTTTGCAAACTCCAAATTTCCAAATCAAAACGATCCCGAGGGATACCAAACAAATGGGAGACGCTCCACTTATACTTAACTGAATATTGCTGATCGATGGCGTCACCAGAAGACTCTCTCGATTGTTTCGCTCTCTCAAAACTCGTCAAGGGTCCAAAACAGGTCGATTAATCAGGGCAGCAGTCCTTCGTAGCCGTCGGGACGCGGAGAACCTCGCAGAAAAGACTTTCGGACCACGTCGACATGCAGGGGTCGATGAAGTGGCGGCCTTCCTCCAGAATTTCCACACGAAGCTCCTCACGAACCTCTGGCTTGGACTGGTACCGCTGAAATCGTCCCGAGTTGGGCGCCAAACTGAAGTACTGGGTATTTTAGTCCCAGCGGTGCAGGGGCACACACCCTATGACTTCTGGGTTCACCCTGTTCCAGACCTACAGAAACACAGAGTCTTCTAGGTGAAGTCAAAGATTCATTTATTGGCTGCAGACCAATTACAGATATCCTAGAAGTACAACAGCGTGTATGTTCTCAGGAGACTGCTGAAAATCATAGAAACGGACTTCATCTTAAATACAGTTTTCCCTGCCTCAGGCATACATTCCTAGGTTTATGATACGGCAATATACACGTGTACATTACAAACGAAAAGGCAGAGTCATGATGACCATCCCACATTCCAGCTAAACCAGCCCACCATTATTTACACAGCAAGGTTCAGATCCCACATTAGATAATCGATAGGCCCCAATAAACATGAGCATCTCCTGTTTTGGGAAACAAGCCATAAAGCAGGAACAAGCAGGTGCGAAAGTGATTAGCCGGAGGCTTGTGTGTGATGAAAGGACTTTATGGTGCGCTGAGCCCTGATGCTAATCACAGGTGGCCGAAGGAAGGGGAGCTCGTGAGACCAGTTTGACCTGGGGCAGTAGAACCGAGCCGCCCAGGTCACAGAAGAGTCATGGAAAGGCACATGGATTGCAAGGCCCGTAGTTGCTTCATTATAGCCTATGTGATTAGCAGAGTTATACCGAGTGGAACGCGGAGGTCGTGGAGGATAGGTCTCTAGGGCATAAGCGAACATGGTCTGAAATGCCCAGAATGATCCATTATAACTAAAGGGCAGAACCAGATAAGGGATGCCCTTGTCCATGGTATGTGGTATCAAGCCACACACCCAGCAGTTTGTTGTGTTAACTACTAGTTGATGTTGGTGCAAGAGCTGAATGAAAGTGTTATTTATAAACTCAGAGCGTCGAGCTTGCTCGTGGGCAGGAAAAGGATGGAAAGAATGAAGAGAAACAACAGTCGGAGAAACAGGAACATGGGGAGACACTGTAGATGTAACAGGTGTAAAGATCAACTGAATACTAAAAATAATTCCGCCTACCAAAGTTATTAAAACAATCAAAAGTGTCAAAGTACATTGCATTAGAAAACATTTGCTATATAATATGTCATATAGCTTTGTCTTGTGCACATTTATGACATTAACCCGTCGCAGTTCAGGAAGCTCCATCTTCTACAACCGTTCGCAACGGATGGTTTGTACCTGTTAAAAACTTGCCTCTGTTTACCCTGGGAGTTCCCAAGATAGACAGAAGAAACCGACCTTATGTCTGATTCCCTGCAAATTAAAACAAGGCACACGTTACGACCCTACGGTAACCCAGACGGCAAGGTGAGAGAAACAATAAAAACAAAAAGATAAAAAATTTTGAGCAAACTTCCTGACTGAATGGAATGCAGTAAGATCAAAACAGTTTTCAAACAGAAAGGTAATTATGCAATGTCATTAGTTCATAACATGAGAACGTAGATTATATCTGTACTTTCCGGATCTTGTCTGATCTTGAAATAGCTGGTCTACAGGTGCGGAAATGTTCGACTCCACAGGTGACAAATGTTCACTTTGTACAATACTCGGTTCAAGATTCAAAGGAGCGGTTCCTGCTGAGGTGTCAAAGTTCTGTGTTTCAGTTCGTGGGTGGTCCGTTATATACTCTGCATCACTGAAAGGGATGTGCCTCGGAACAGGTTCTGTCTCGGATACACCAAATCCGTGTCTAACCCAGTTGTCATAGGGAAGTGGGCAAGGGACACGTTTCGTATGGCTAGCGTGCACCCAATTCTTCCTTCCAGCTAGGCGTACAGCAGTTCTTGTTGCGAGGAGTACCTGGAACGGACCCACGAATCTTGGCTGGAGGTTCCGAGTTCGTTCAAAGTTCCGTACTACAACTTGGTCGCCTGGTTTCAACGTGTGGCCTGGACTCTCTGGCAGTTTAGGCAAGGATTCGAATACCTGTTGATGAATAAGGCTTAATTTAGCAGTCAGATCATAAAGATAATCAATCAACATTGGGTATTCAATCTGTTTGAATTCCTTTGGCCTAGGGACTCCCCAAACATTAGCAGGACGACCGAACACAATCTCATATGGGCTAAGCCCTACTCGAGAGTGTACAGTCGCTCTGGTGGACAATAGAGCTAAAGGCAGTGCATCTGGCCAAGATAGACCAGTGGAAGCTTGAATTTTAGCAAGTTTCAGTTTCAGGGTGCCATTGTACCCTTCAACCAAACCCGCTGACTGTGGGTGATTCGCACTGTGAAATTTTTGGTTAATACCCAGACCCGTACACACACTCTTCATAACTTTCCCTACAAACTCACTGCCATTGTCCGACCAAACAATCCGTGGCATACCATACCTGGGGAAGTACTCTTTGAGGAGGATTTTGGCAGTAGACATAGCAGTGTTATCCTTTAACGGATATGCCTCAATCCATCTTGAAAAGGCACAGACTACCACTAGGACGTATTTAAGATTGTTATACCTATCCATGTGGATGAAATCCAACTGAATCACTTCAAAGGGACAAGAAGGGGGAGCAAAATGACCAGTTGGGGTTGGGGTTCCCTTGTCAGGATTATGCATCAGGCATATCATGCAGTTTTTCACCACTCTTTCCGCACACTTAGTAATTCCATCGTTCTTCCATACTGGAGCTAACATTTTACAGATCCCTTTCGAACTGATGTGCGCCGCTCCATGCGCCATCGTGACTACTGCGAGCACATACGCATCAGGTAACATCCAACGCTGCTGCTCAGACAAATCAACCCAACATCCATTTGGATCCATTTTACCCGTTTTCTCCTTCCATTCATTCTTCTCATTTTCAGTTGCTTCATTCTGGATTGCTTTCACACTTTCAATCGTATTCTCACACATTCCTGATTCAGCAATCCATCTTGCAGACGTTGCAACGTACATTCGGCTCGTCACGTTCTTGGCCCTTTCTCTAGCGACCTCATCAGCAAACGCATTCCCACGGCCAACATCATCCGTAATCTTTCGATGTGCACTGCACTTCACAATCGCAACTTCATTCGGTAGGGTCAGGGATTCCAATAGATCGCTGACTAACTGTCCATGTTGGATCTTAGTTCCATGGGACGTGAGAAAACCTCTTTCTCTCCAGAGACGTCCGAAACTATGTGCTACGCCGAAGGCGTATTGGCTATCAGTAAACACATTCACTCTCTTTCCCTCAGCTAAAACACACGCTCTTGTTAGTGCAATTAATTCTGCAGCTTGGGCAGAATTCTGACTTACTCTTGCAGTCTCAACAATCGTACTCAAAGTCGTAACTGCATATGCGGCCGTCACATCACCATTCTGTAGTTTAAAACACGACCCATCGACATATAAAGTGCCGTCTGGATCTAGTAACGGAGTATCTTTCAAATCAATCCGACCTTTTGTCTCTTCCTCAGTTCTAAAACAGCAATCATGGGGCTCTGAATCACTCGACTCTAGAGTAGTCGGCAACAGCGTTGCTGGATTCAATATGTTGCATCGCTTAATCTGAATGTGGTTTGCCAGAAGCATCAGCTCATAGCCTGATAGTCTAGCACTGGTGAGTTGCTGAGTTTTCGTTCGATTCATGAGTGTATCCACAGCATGTGGAACCATGACTACTAACATGTTGTTCATGACTAGTCCAGCAGACTGTCGAATAGACACTGCAGCTACTGCTGTAGCTCTCAAACAACTTGGCAATGCTCTGGCTACCGGATCTAATGTGGATGAGAAATATGCACAAGGCCACTGTTTGTCACCAAATTGTTGCGTTAATACACTCAACGCACAACCTTCTCTTTCATGGACATATAAAGTAAACGGCTTACTGTAGTCAGGAGTACCCAACACAGGAGCTGAACACAGCGCATCACGTAAGTCGGAGAAGCTCTGTTGACATTCGTCAGACCATGGCAAAGGGCTCGGAACACCTTTTCCAGTCAGGGCTACCAATGGTTTTGCCATGAGAGAAAAATTTGGGATCCATTGCCTACAGTATGACGTAATACCCAAAAACGCACGCACTTCTCTCTGTGTGCTTGGTACAGTCATCTGCGAAATTGCATTGATTCTCTCTGGGGTCAACCTTCTTCCCTCCTTTGACAAAAGATGACCTAAGTAGGTCACTTCTTGGCAACAATATTGCAGTTTAGAAGGTGACACCTTGTGATGTAAGTCTGACAAATGACGTAATAAAGAAATTGTAGCTGTTTTGCAAGTTTCCTTGTCATCAGCAGCCAGTAAAAGATCATCTACGTATTGGATCAGGGCAACACCAGGAGGAAGTACAAGAGCATCTAATTGACTTTTTAATGCTTGGCTGTAAATTGAAGGGCTCTCACAATAACCTTGTGGAGCGCGCTTGAACCTGAAACTGCGACCACCTAAGGAGAAACCAAAAATGTCTCTACTTTCCTCGGCTATCGGGATGCTGAAAAAGGCATTCTTCAAGTCTATCACTGTAAACCATGAGGCTGAGGCAGGAATCAACGTCAATAATGCAGTGATATCTGATACCACAGGAAACTGTGGAATCACTATTTTGTTAACCTCTCTGAGGTCAATCACAAACCGGTAGATTGGAGGTTTGGAAGGGTCAGTACGTTTCAAAATCGGTAGAACAGGACTATTGCAGACATTTCCTCTAGTTTCCTCAATCACATCTTTCTGTATCAAGTCTTTCACAATCAGCAAGAGTGCACGTTCCCCTTCATTCGAAATCCGATACTGTGGGATTCGTGGGAATTTAACATTCGCTTTCAGACTTACCACATAAGGGGGAATTTCCAAGAGGCCTACATCGTTAGGACCAGTTGCCCAAAGAGTATCAGGGAGAGAACGCAGCTCCGGTGGGAGCTTATCCATTGACATGTACATTGGAGAAATGACTTTCTTACCCAATGTGAGCTGTACTCCCGAAGGAGAACAGTACAGTGTCGCATGCAGGCGTTTCAACAGATCTAAACCAAGCAGATTCTCATTACAACCGGTTGTTAGAATAAGGGGTGCTTCTAGTTCGCATGGCCCAACAGAAATTGACAAAGGACTAGAAACAGGATTGTGAACAGGGGCGCCTGAGAAACCTACTGAAGTGTTCGTTAAGCCAGACAAAGGTGCGCCAGGGAGTTTCGCATGCATAATTGAACTTTTTGCCGCACCAGTATCCAACAGAAACGGTTCGACCACGCCTGATGTAACCACTGCGACATAAGGTCCACTCTGATCAACTGGAACTGATACTACTCCCTCTCTTTGCCTGTGGCTGTCCTAGTACTCGCTTCTCTGAATCTCTTCATTATGATCATAATAATCTTCAACATGATACTGTGGAGATCTACCTGGTTGCGCAGATTGTGCATTTCGCTGATCGAAATAATTCGATTGGCGATCAGCCTGTGGTGTCATTGTACCACGTCCTCTACCCCTAGGAGTTTGCATAAACCCAACATTACCAACATTACCTCTCTGAGCTGGGACACCACTGGTCTGTGCGTGCAGTACCGGACACTCATTCTTATAATGACCCTCCTTTTTACAATAGGCACACTGATTCCATGCTAACTGTTGTCGGGAAAAACCATAATTAAATCTTTGGGACTTCCCTTGCTGGAATTGTGGCTGTTGCTGAAACTGGGGTCGCTGCTGTGAATCTGACTGATTCGAGCGAGGCGGATACGCCTGTTGCAAAAGAACTTTAGTCTTTAAATCTTTTGTTTTCTTTTCTGACTTTTCCTTCTCTTCTTTTTCTCTATTCTCGTAATACTGAGCAGTTGCAAGTATCTGTGCTGTCGTCGACACTGCCCATGCACTTTCAGAATCCTTTAACTTGTTACTAAGCTCAGGTAGTAAATTAAACACGAACTTGTCGACAAACAATCTCTGGCCTCCCTCAGTACTCATATCTTGTCCACTGTGGTCTACGATGGTCTCTTCAAATCTAGTGAAAAAGTCAGAGACGCTTTCGTCCTTATTTTGCTTGCATGCCGATAGTTTATCCCAATTAACTCGTAACGCTGGCATCAGCGTTTTCATCAGATTAATTATTCTGCCAGGTAGGGCAGCAATCAGAGGTTCAGGTTTAGCACCGCCAACTTGTTGCGCATCTGCTGCTACAATAGCTGGCCAATCACCTCCTAAGGCGACTGGGTGGTTCTCTTGCCGAATCTTGGCCCATATAGGCTGTGGTACTACATTACCAAATAACATTTCAATGTCTGCCAAATTCATGACGCACGCTTGAACTGTCTGCGTTAACTCTTTGTAGTAACCAGCAGGATTTTTACGTGGGTCTGGCAACGCTTGTGTTACTGCTAATACTTCAGCCCGTTTCCAAGAGATGTGTATTCACACTCTCTGGAATTTTGCCGGGGCAGCTGCAATACCATTAGCCGCATCAGCTTGAACTGCATCACGCCATATCGGTGGAACTTCCCTCATCGGATATTGACCTCGTTTTTTCCTAGTAGTAATCGGTGAACCATCAGGGTCCCTTGTCGCTCGAAGAGGGGAATCATCCCTATAAGCTAAAATCAGTTCTATCGCTCCCCTTACTCCTGAACCTATCACCATTCCTGCGGCGAACTTCTGTTGAATATTTATCAGATCAGAGGGGACGGAATCTAAGTCATCATCTTCCCATTCTTCACGCACAAGAGAACACATCACGTCAAAGACATAACGTTAAGTTGGTTCATTCCATTGCATAAAAGTATCTAACACTCTTTGTGCATCATACTTCACAGCTTTCGACATCCACCTAAGAGCTGTCGAATCTAACATGTCTCGTTCCTGAGGACCAGGAAGCTGGCTACGTCTCTGTATAGAGTCAGAAACGGGGGTCCCAATTAAAGACCTGTAGAGAGGAGTTAAGATATTAGTTACAGAGTCGGTTATTTTCCGACGAACGGAAAGCGGAGTCAGAATATTAACAGGGTTCGGGGATAGGGCAGCTGGAGCAGATGAAATAGTAAGGGTGGGAGTAGCAGGTAAAGCAGTTTGCGTAATGACAGGCAAAGGCGGAACAGGCGACCCAGGAAGAGGGGGTGCCAAAGGAACATTAACTACGGGAAGGACAGGAGCTGGAATCAAAGGAAGTGGAGCAACTATTCCAGGCTGACCAGCAGCTGGCTGTACAACAGGTAGTAACTGTGGTACTGTAATACCCTGTGCATACGGTGGAGGTGAATTCAACAGGTAAGACAACAGAGGATCCTTTTCATGATCCTCCATCGGCTTAGTAGGACAAGATGGCAATACAGGGTAACATTTATCAATTGCCAAATTATATTTTCTATTCGCCATCTCCATTGCTTTCTCAGTCTCGTTGACATGCAGCTGCCTAGCAGACTCCATTAAAGTCAACCCTTTCTCTTTCTGTTCTTTCTTCGTCTTCCTAATTTCTCTCTGTTTGGCTTCTTTGCGCCATACACGAAAAGAATCAAACATTGCCGGCCGGGCTTTTCTCTTAAACAACTTCATTTCTAGATTGTCTAGAATTTCGGTTTCGAAGCTACCATGCGGTGGCCAACTAAGGACACCATCTTTTCTGGTATAACGGACCCATACTTCATTATACGTAATAGGACCCACACCATGTTTACAATAGAGCTCATATGTAGGAGTTCCAATCGGAGGAACCGAACACGAATCCTCCAACCGGGAATCCCCGTTGCAACGTAACCAGGACAGGAAACAATTACTACTGGTAGTCATGACAAACAAAGACAAATTCCAACCAAAATGCGCAAAGAACTTAGGCCTACCAAAATGAACTATTACCAAAACAAAGATTATCTAAACAAGAGCAACCAATGATAATCTACGAATTAAACCAGAGCAACAAAGATCAACCAAACTGAGCGTAACCCACTTAATACTTAACTGAAATGTGGAAGACGTCACCAAGGAGAACCCGTCTACGTCTCGCCGTACTAAGGTCTGCACCTCGGGTCCAAGACAGGGCGACAGTCAGGGCAGCGGTCCTCTGTAGCCGTCTGGGAACGGGAACCCTCGTGGAAGTGATTGTCGGGCCACTTTTACGACATGCAGGGATTGATGAAGCGGGGTACCTCCCTCCGGAATCTTCACACGAAACTTCTCGAACTTTTCAGGCTTTGGACCGGTACCGGATGACGTCGCCCACGTTGGGCGCCAATTTGAGGTTCTGGACTTTTAAGAGTCCAGAGGTGTCAGGGAAACAACACCCAAAGACCCCTGAGATCCTCCTGTCTCGGTGCACAAATAAACAGAGACACGGGCTTCTCGATGGTGGCGTCAAAAACCAAGGTTTATTTAGTGCAGGGACACAGAAGTCATAGGAACCACACAGAGGCAGAATCTACGAGACTGTTCGAATTGTATTAAGTGGGTTGTTCCTTAAATACACGGAAAATGTCTTTAGGCAACATTACACGAATATTTTCTCATGCCCAACCCGGTATCCCAAATAAACAGTAAATAGACATCAAACAATAATTAGTCGTAGGTTTTCGGTATTCGATCAGGTCCCCTTGTCAGTTTTCCATTCTTTACTCGATCCTCCCCATCATAAAAATCGTAACCTCCCCATTGTAAAAGCCCAGAAGGAGAGGAGCAGAGCCAGATGCAAAGGATTGAAAAGTAGGATAAGGGTTGTTTATGGATCATAAACGGGCATGGCTACCGTCTTCGGCCTTTCAGTCAGGACAACGGACACGAGAACCAGTATAACAGGACTGGCCTCAGGCAAGGGAGGCAGCTTGATTCTGCCTAGTCATGCAGCGTCAGCCTTTCTCGGGGCTCGAGCTTACGTGTCCTTAACAAGGTGACTCTGTCGGGGTCATTGCCCGTTCATTGACTATGTGAGGGCAAGAAACAAAATGGATGCCGTATCTAAAATGGATGCCATGACTTTACAACAGAATGCCCTATTTCTCAGTGAATTCATGCTAGTTGCGTAGCGAAAACACTGTCATGTATGTAATGGATCATTTGCGGTTCATTGGTACCAAAATCGTGTCAGTACTACGATACCGATTTCACGGGTTCGGATCGCTACAGAACCTCAGCACCAAAAACTTGAATCAACGGTCGCAAACTTTCCCGCTCCCGCCAGAGTCCGAAGTCCCTGCAGCCCCAGAAGTGGATTTCCTGACTTCCCGATGGCCATTGTGAGTCCCCAGCAGAGCTGAGGTGAGTGGACCCCACGAGTGATGAGGAACAGCAATACCCAGGTACCATGCACTATTGTCAAGTGCAACCCCTTCATGACATTGTACAAACTTGTGCTTGGGACCACTTATGGCCCCAGCCTCCAGCAGGTTTTGCAGCGAAAATCAGAGGTCTACCCCATCCCGAGTGACCGTGGGCTCCTGTGAAGCATTTCCTCAAGAGGCGCCTTTGCGATCCCTTGCCCGTTGGCTTGTGGGTCCCCCAAAGACTTTCTTACCAACAAAAAGGGCTCCCCTGATTGCTCCAGGCCTGCTCTCATGCACCCTTGCTGTGTGACTCCCTCAGACCTTGCTGGTCTGCACCATCAACTTTCTTCACTCTACACAAGACTTGCTGTTGCCAAGGCTTGTTGGCTCTAATCTGGTTGCCGATACCGCCATCAGCTGCAGACATTGTGGGTCCATTGGAATCCAGCTGCTGGTCATCATCGATCTCTCCTGGACCTCGTGAGCAAAGAGTCAAAACACCCTTGATCACCTGAAATCACCCGACATCCGTGGGCATCTATCTTCCTGGCCTCGGGTCACTGGCAAGTGACTGTGAACACTGTCCCTTCAATTTTCAGGTCTTCAGCATCTCGAATCCACCCTTGGATTCCACCGGACACTTCTTCAGTCGCCGCAAGCAGCAAGTCTTCTTTGGTCTCCATAGAAAACAGCACCCGACACCAAACGACCCCTATGCACCCGGCTTCCCTCGGTGAGGTAACTCGTGCACTCCGGTGCCCTAGTGTGTGTTGGCCCTCGAATTACTTACCTTGTAAGTGGCTTGCTTTTAGACTTCCTCGAAGTACCCTAAAACTTTAAAAATCAAACTGCGACGTGCTCCATTATAATCAATAGGGAACCCGCGGCTGTGTTCACACACTGCATGCGTCTACCATGGGTCTGTTACTTACCTGCTTTCACTGCAGTAGTGAAGCCCC
Organism: Triturus cristatus; assembly: GCF_964204655.1. Lineage (NCBI taxonomy): Eukaryota > Metazoa > Chordata > Amphibia > Caudata > Salamandridae > Triturus > Triturus cristatus. The sequence continues at coordinate 80,618,739 of NC_140588.1, forward strand.
AGCGATTCTACAGGCCCTAGGCCTGGTCATTCTGCAAGTCAACTTTCCTGAACCTCTTTTTTAGTATATGGTCTGGTACGCCCCCTAGGGCCCCAGCCATAATTGTGATTAACTTATTGTGAAATGTTGATATTTGAATGTGTTCCTGGCTTCGAGTGTGTCTAGAAATAAATACATATATATTTGATATATATATACCTGTGTGGTGTCCTTTTATTTGGTAATTCAAGAGATTATAAGGTAAAACAAGCTGCTTTACATTCCACAGAGACTTAGCCTGAAGGCTGCTTTCACAGCTACCACTAGGATAGCTTTATTTAAAAGGTTGTCTTAAACCTATCTACCATAAGAGTCGAATTGGACTGGTGCAAGGTGGCCACTATAACTAGTGACCAGCATATGCCAGGCCAACTTCTGACAGTGACATTGAACACGACTTATGTTCATAGAAACAATGTGACTTACTCCTTATCTGATGTTGAGAAGAAGTTTTCGAAACTAAATGTAAGACTCCATTTCCTTTATAAGGATGTTGAAGCAATCTTTATATTTGCGTGCAAATTGCAAAATAAGCCATTAAATGTAAAGCCTTTACAAAAGTAAATGCATCTCGGATGAAACCTATGGCGCTGGTCTGTGGCGGTACAACAAAGCTGGGACCCTCCAAAGAGCATAAAACAGTTTTACCCGTAAACTGTTGTCAGACCTGGTTAGCACATCCACTTTAGTAAGTCACGAAGATTTGGGGTTGACATATCAGGAAGACGTGGTGGTCTGGGCCCCACTATTGTTTTGGGTAAAAGGTTGGGTCACACCTTAGACTACAGTAACCAGAACCTGTATTGCCGATTGGCTGTCAGACAAGCCAAATCGGATTGCCTGGTTGTTGTACATAATAAATACTTTCAATGCACTCAGTTTCACAGATCTATATGATAACTCCTCCATGATTAGGTGTGGTGTCAAACTGTGTGTTAAGCAGTGTTATTTGGACAATTGAACAAACATATGCCAATTTATCTGCCCAGGCCAAAACCTCCATTGTCAGGTATGTCTCGATATCTACAACACATAGTATGGAGTCATACATAGACTGAATAAAGAATTCAACCCACCTGTATTGGCTAACAATCCTCAGGCTGAAAACATTGCACATTAAATTTGCTTTCCCCATAGCAAAGGTTTTGAGTAGAGATATCCCACCTTGTGGCTGCGACACGACTTCAATACAGAGCACTAGTCACTTTATCCTATTTTGTACATTATACGTGGAGCCCAGACGCTCCTTTTTGGTCCCCCTTCTTCGCAACTCAAATCTGAGACTCCATAAAGAAGGGATAATATTGTTACAGTCTCTAGGCTAGCAGGAGTTGTGCTCTTCTGTATTACATTTTATTAAAACTACATTTTACATTCAGAATAGGTATGCAACCTAATATACTGCTCCTTGATGTTGACTTTGACTTTTAAATGTATCTTTTTTAGGTCCAGCATTCAAGACCGCTTGTATATACTTTAGTATATACTTAAATACTTTATATGTGTATGTACTTTGTGGGCTCTGGAGATCATCCCTAGGACTTGTCTGCTTCCTCTTAGGGACTTTTTTCCTGTTCAGCAGCCTCTATTTAACCGTCTTGATAGAAAATGACCGGCAGAGGTCAGTAAAATGCCAGAATTGCTTTCTGCTGAGGGACATTCTTTTTTTTTATTTTTCTGGTAACTGTTTCTATTTAACTTTCTCGATAGAAAACGACCAGCAGAGGTCAGTAAAATACCAGAACCACTTTAGCATTCTCTAGATTCCAGTCCAAAGAAATTGTCTTCCCCAAGCACCCGTAGACAATCATTTTTTTTTTTTCAAATCTTGTATTTTCAGGGATATGACCTCTGAAGGCCCTGATTTTATATTAAAAACAGAGCTTGGACTATACCATTTCCCGCTGAAAGGCAATATTTCTCTGCATGTGTTCCCATATCCTGGCGTGTCATGCAGTTTGGTGCTTACTTTCCCTCCACGTTAAAGAACAGTAGATGTTTCAGCACCCAGGCAAATATGCTGCATAGCTAAATACATGTAAGGTCCCAAAGGCAAGACCGATTGCATTGCAAAACCTTGTTATTGTGTTTAAGACAATTTTAAAGATATTTTTCATTGGTTTTCCTTTTAAAAGAAAATGGATGGTATGTTTTTATGGACTTTGGCCAAATAAAGTGTAATTGATGACTTAATTTCTAAAATTAAATTTAAAAATATTTACATTTCTTATTGAAAAACTGGCATATTTTACCCATATTCATGAAATTAGCAACCTAGGCCTATGAAAACAGCTTTTGGTGCCTTTTTTAGTGAACTCAATTAACTTGGCTATTCTTCGGACAGTCATAAATTATGGCTGCTCGGAGAAGGAAGATAAGTGAATACCCCAAAATGGCTTAATTTTGGAACAGACCAAGGTATGACTTAAGAAATTCATAGTTTAGACCTTTTTTTGTGACTCAGGCGCATTGATCATAAAGCGAACGTGTACGTTCTCCGGGGCTGGTATATGAATTGCTTTGGTAAGTGAAAAGGTAGCCTTAATTTTGTACAGGCAGAGTTACTATGAATTTTTGTTGGGGTTGAATCACTTTTGTGGCACGTCCCTGGCGCATAATCATTTTTGGCCTTTACGAATCATGCAAAGCCACGATTTGTGGCTTTGCATGGTTTAGTAACACAGAGCAGCATATAGTGCTGCTATGTGTTAGTTTACCTCAGGAAGCATCTTGGGTAGAATATAGGTATGATGATAGTTTGAGTACAGGAAGGTATTCCTTCCTGCATAAAAACAATCCTGCCCGTAATTCAGGCACCGTTGCACCATAGTGTGAGGGTGCCAGTGTTGGCAATAGGGGGCACACTGTGCACCAGCATTGGGACAGAAGAGAAGTGTGCAATTTCTTAGTAGATATGGCACATTTCTACTCTCTCCCTTTCACGCAATGCAGCAAACCAACTTGCTGTTCCTTGCTTCATTATTATTACATCTGCCCCTGAGTGCGCAAAATGTCAGTTGGACATTTTACCTTGTGCTGAATACTGATTAAGGCCATTGTCTCATTGTATTAAAATAGGTAGGATCTCAGGAGATTTGCTTAACAGGTATGAGGGGTTCTCCTGTTCTTCTGCTGTTAGAATTTTATGGCATATTTCTTTTTTGGGGCAGGATTTAATTCGTCTAGGAAAAACGGTGTTGCAGGGCTGACTGACTATAGCCCATGCTTTTCTTTTAAAATGCTTCCTTCTTTCCATGTTCTTTGTTTTACAAGCCATGTACTACTCCACTGAGAAATAAAAGCGAAAGAATGCCTCTAAATCTTGACTCAAAGCAATCAATCTTCTTTTTTTCTGAGCACAACATTGCGAAGCTTTTGTCCATGGAGTTTTTTCACTTCTTTCCAAACATTATTTCTCCTGTCAAGGATCTAAAGGAGTATTGATAGCTCTGCACTTTCTCTCTTCCTTTGAGCAATTTGTACCAAAAATACTTTTTCCACTTCAACTTTGTAAATTATTGATTCGAACCAAACATTGGTGGCACCCTGTTTAATTTTGTACATTTGTTTTGCTGTGCACATTTAAGTGCTGCTTTGGCGTGCCACTTGAATCAAACATTTGGTCATTTAAACATTATATTTTTTAATTTGAAAATCATTTATCGGCACCTATAGAGGCGAAACGCATAGGAGAACATACCTGCTCACGTTCCACTGCGCTACTCCATCATTGCTCTATGCCTGCACGGTTGAAAGACAATATTTCTCTGCATGTGTTCCCATATCCTGGCGTGTCATGCAGTTTGGTGCTTACTTTCCCTCCATGTTAAAGAACGGTAGATGTTTCAGCACCCAGGCAAATATGCTGCATAGCTAAATACATATAAGGTCCCAAAGGCAAGACTGATTGCATTGCAAAAGCTTGTTATTGCGTTTAAGACAATTTTAAAGATATTTTTCATTGGATTTCCTTTTAAAAGAAAATGCAGGAAGGGAAACCATCCTGCACAAAAACAATCACAAGAGGCTTTTTTCTCTTTCTATTATCTTACCTATTTCTCCTCGCTGTGCCTCCCTTACGCCTCCCCGGGGGAGGTGTACATTTTTGGAGCTGCCTCAAACTTCCAATTTCTTATAAATCTGGGGCATTGTCAAAAAGCCATGGATGTTGCTCGGAACGCCCCAGCAACATCCATGGAATGCCTGGCAAATATTTATAAGGTCATGAAAAGCCACGTAACATGGCTTTATTTGGCCCTATAAATATGCCAGTGGCACATTCGTTACCAGAATGTCAAAAAAAGGACATTTCAGTGGCACAATAGGGCCACTAGGGGGCTTATTTGCAAGTCCCTTTGCTCCACAGGTACGTCACTTTTTCCCATATTAAAAGTGATGCACCGGCGGCGCAAGGGGCTTGTAAATAAGCCACAAGGTATTTACTGAGATGCTCATTACAGCGCCAGAGGAATCAGTATTTACTGAGATGCTCATTACAGCGCCAGAGGAATCAGTATTTACTGAGATGCTCATTACATCGCCAGAGGAATCAGTATTTACTGGCTGTTGCAAGTAACACCCCATTCAGGCGAACTCATATTCAGTGTCAAACTGTTTGTTAAGCTACCTATGTGCTAGAGAATGATACGTTTCCATATCTGGATGGCCTTTATTTTTCTGATGTTCTACATGCAATGGTCCTTAAATGTAAAATAATAATAATAATAATAATAACAACAATAATAATAATAATAATAATTATTATTATTATTATTATTAATAATAATTTATTTTTATATATATGATTTTGCATAGTCCAATTTAATGCTTATAGGGTGTAAGTCTTAGCATCCATTTCTAAAACTATGTACATGTCAACATGTTAATCTATTGAGCTATCCAGCCCTCTTTTGCAAACCCTTTTTTCAATTTGTAGTTTGCATTCGTGAAAGGGTGAATGTTTCCCAATTCCTTCCTGTTGATGCTACTGTGTGTGTGTTTTTTTGTTGCTTCATTTCTTTCTGTATTAGTTTTGGCATCACATTATAACATAATACAACATTATGCTCAAGTTGACAAAAAGTCTGGTGGAGTACAATCTCCATGGGGAAAACAAATCCATCCTGACTGGGTGCCAACTTGCTCCCACCAAATCCACTTTTTCTTTGGCGTGGAAATTCCTCTAGGGACAAAATATGATGGAACGGGCCTGCAAATAGAGACCCGCATGTAAGTTAGAATATAGTTGTAAAAATATCATTTAACACAGAAACACTGTTTCCTAAATATCATCTAAAAAATATCTTCACTGGAGTTAATGATACAAAATCTGCACCCAATGGAGCAATACTTTTTGGAAACGTTATTTAGAACATGATATTTATGCCAGAATATTTTTCTGCATATGAAATTCTGATATACAGCCCATAGAGATGATCTCACTAGCCCAAAAAGTTCATTCTGACCCTGGAATTCCTGTGCTGTTGTAATGGAGCCATTAAAAGTAACAAGTAAGTATGTTTATTGTACAGTTAATTAAAACAGTTACAAAGAGTACAAAATAGATGAGCCAATTAAAAGAACAGAATCATGATAAACAAAAAAACTCATTCCAATTTTAAAATTTATCAACCCTAAAAAAGCTGAATATACAGTAAAAAAAATTAAAATATGTTCTCGTTATTCAGGATTATGTATAGATGGTACAACATGTTATTACTAAAAACAATTATACGTGATTCTGATTTGGAGATCAAAGTCTTACAGTGATTTAGACGTTGGGTACAGTTACACAGCAAAAACCTGTGGCAGAAACTCTAATATGATTGCACTTACCTGGTTTACTGGATACAGTTTGAGCGATGCTAATCTCCTCACTGCCAAAAACCAACTGATAACCATAGAAAGGATACTATGCTGGCCAGCCATACAATTGGGGAAGAGGGCATGGGAAAACAGAGAGAAGCAGACACTGAGGGTCAGATTTGCTAACATTTTGCATCATGGTTGCACCACTTTTGTGCCGCATCCAAAATGCTAGTAGATATTTACAAAGGCATGCTAGAGCTGACTTTTGCTACCTTGCGTGGCTTTGTAAAAAGATTTAACAGAATGCAGTGGCTTGCACTGCATTACTATTCATTCTGGGAGGCATTCCATGGGTGGAACATTATGTTTTCATGCATCCAATCATGAATTTAACACAATCACAGATTTACAAAGATTTGTATTGCTGGGATTGCATGAAATTGCTGCACCACCCAGAGGATGGTGTAACGAGGAAAATTGTTTTTTTTCTCATTGCTATTTCCCCTTTCTAAAGGGGGTCTTTAGACACCAACTCTTCTGTTCACTATCTGACCTGAAGAAGGACTCTCAGAGGACTGCCTGCTGCTGTGACCTGCTGTGCACTCTGCAAGACTGCTACTGCACCTGTAAGGACTGCTTTGCTGTTTGGAACCTGCCTCAAACCCTCAGACGCCATCTCTGCTGTTGAGTCTTGCATCTTCACCTGAACCCAGGACTACCCAGGTGGCTCCAAGGGTTACATTGCTCACCTCCTGTTCAGACCCACACGGACACAAAAGGCTCCCACCATCTCAAACCTACACCTGGACCCAGTCTGGGTGAATCCTGAACCATCAGAATGTGTCCCACCAGTCCTGGACCCTTTGTTGTGGTGTTAAAGGTGCCCAGATACCCAAATCCCAAACCAGAGTACTTTTGTGCAAAAACTGCTTTGAGAACCAGGAGGAGACTGGAACCAATTTTTACCTATCGCCGGACGTGTATCGGGGGTCTTATTGACTTTGCAGGTTCTCTCACTATAATTTATTAAAATGCACTCTATTGGTGTAAATTAGTTTGGAATTTTTCTTGTGTTGTATTTTCACTCTACTTCTGTTTGTGTGTTGCATAAACATTTTACATATTGCCTCTAAGTTAAGCCTAACTGCTTTTTGCGCCAAGCTTCCGAGGGTTCAGCACAGGTTAATTTAGCAACTTTTCATGGTACACCCTGCACGGTATTGTGACTGTTGATTGACCAGGGTTCACAGCCCAGTCAACCAACAACCCCTTTTCTCACAGGGAGTTAGTTTCCAGGGGCAAACTTTAAAAAAAATATTTCAGTTTGAAAGTAGCCCTTAAATAACGCAAACTAATGCTAGCACTCCTTTGTAGTGCTTTGTGTCAAGGGGGTGTACCATAGGTGGTACAAGGGCATTCACATGCAACCACCCATCGTTTTGACACAAAGCAATATCTATTAACATTTGTAGACAGGACTTTCTGCCAAAAAATACCATCTCTTTGAAGTTAGTGGACACTTGAAGAAATGTTTTATATCTCCAAATTGTCCCAACAATGCATGTGTGTTTTGCATGTGTGCAGCACACAGAAAACTTAGAAACGTTTTAAACTATGTTTAAGCATAGTATTTTGTACTGGAAGGGTATCCTTACAGTACACAACCTATGCTTGACACCACATACACACACATATACACACAAACAAACACACTCATACATGTATGCACACACATACATACACACACACTCCCTTGAACTGTACTGAAAGGGATTGTAGTTGGCACATGGCAAACTAACTTGGGTCATCTCAGGGAGAGAGTAAAACATCATCATGTATTAGTAGAAATGTCTCTGTTCTGTTCTCCTTTCACTCAATGCAGCATAGCAACTTTGGTTCCTGAGCTGCATTGCATGAAACGTTAGTAAATCTGCCCTTCAGTATTTCACCACTGAAGATGTGAGTCACTATACCTATAATGACAAATGATCTAACTTATGACAATATCTGTATATTCAAGTCTCTGTAGGTGGTTGGAACTCTGGGAGTTTCTAGAGCAGAAATGCAAATTAAACCTCCATAATGAATTCAATTAGATACCTGAACTTCAATACCAATATCTCTATTGATAACTGCCTTCAGTGATTCATAAGTTTAAAATTATGCTAGGAATGACTCTTAATGTAACATGTGGATCACCTGTAACATAATGAAAACACATGAGTATTGTACGTTTTTCTTTGCAATAAGCATCCACGTCTTCAACACTGTCAATAATTTAGTACAATGTGGGATTCAAAAGAAAATGTGAACAACTATGAACAATCAAAACAAGAGGGTATCAGAGCGCTTTACAAATGAACAGGGTGAGGGAAAACAAGCAAAGTAGACAATAATATGTAATAATCACAGTCAACATAATAGTACAGGAAGTTTAGACTTATTCTTGTTCCCCTTGGAGAATGACAATCCATAATTATTGAAAAGACTAAATTCTTAATTTCAAGTAGTATCCAGAATACACCTCTGTGTCCAGCATTTTTGTTTATTACTCCAGGTGTATCTCTTTAAATTTCAAATGTATCTAGGGTATGCCTGCAGCAACAAAATAGCTTTATTCCTAGCAAATAATACTCTGAAACTTTAGGAAAATACACTCCATGGATCTAATGTGGCCATAACCATTGCAAGTCTGGTAATAGTCCCATGTGCTCTGGGAATTGTAGACTGTCTTGACCCCACATACTGTTTGCATACCCAGAGATGACCAACTAAATTTGTGACAATGATGGGAAATGCATATGTCGGATTGGATTTCAATTGAATATTTCCCATGTTTTATTGGATTGCTTATTTTTTTTATAAAAAATAAGGGTAACGTTTCTAAAAACAAGTTTACAATAGCATGAAATAAGAAACAGTAATGAGACAGGTAAATTCTTGTCTAGGAGGGACACTTTAGATATGACTTGTGCAGTGGGTAGCATTCTCAGAGCAAATAATGAAATTATGTTTTTAAACTTTTTATGTACCGAATGTTTATTTAAGAGAATATTTTTAAACTGGAATACTAATTTTATATATATATATATATATATATATATTCACTGAAAAAACCATAGGTTTCACACACGTTATAGTTAGGAATTAGCATTTAAAAAATCTTGCAAATTCACTTAAAAAACCATAGGTTTCACACATGTTATAGTTAGCTGTACATTTCACTCGTAAAAAACCAATGAAATTCCACGTTATAGTTAGATCAGGTAACTATAACTTGCGCGCCCACAATAAACTGCTGATGACGTCACATATTACATCACTCATGACATGGTCAGTGACATCACTCATCACATCAATGATGACATCTGAAATGATACATTGTGGATTGCGGTCGCGCAAGTTATAGTTACCTGATCTAACTATAACGTGGAATTTCATTGGTTTTTTACGAGTGAAATGTACAGCTAACTATAACATGTGTGAAACCTATGGTTTTTTAAGTGAATTTGCAAGGTTTTTTAAATGCTAATTCCTAACTATAACGTGTGTGAAACCTATGGTTTTTTCAGTGAATTTGTACGGTTTTTTAAATGCTAAGTTATGTATTTATTTTGTAATTTTTTTTCTGGTTTTTCACCGTGTGCACACCGTGCGCGCACCGTGCGCGCGCTGTGGGCACTCGGTGCGCTTCGCGCACCGAGCGCCCACGTTGCGCAGTTCATACCGTGCGCGCCTCGCCTTTATTTACACAGTAACAATTTTTTTTTTCCCTTGCGGGTCCTTCAATTTATTTAATAAATGTGATTGTTATTTCGTTTTTTTTTTTTTTAATTTTTTTTTTGCCGTGCGCGTACGGTAAGCTTACCGTACGCGCACTCGGCGATTTTTTTTAAAAATTATTAAATGTATTTTTCGTACTTTTTGGTCCTTCGTGGACGCCCTGACAAACGCTAGGGGGTCTGCAACTCTCTCCGTTGCCCCCTTTTCACGTTATCCACCTTTGTTTTCCAGTGCGAGAGACAGAAAATGGTGGCCGACACTTACTGATTTCGACCGATTCGAATGTTTACAGTCATGTAACCACCAATCAGAATTGAGCTCGCACACGGCACCGTATGCGTACGGTAAGCTTACCGTAAGCGCACGGAGCGCGCTTACAGATATATATATTGATTTAAATGCTATTTTCTCAGGACCTACTGAACAGATTTACACCAGACCTGCAAAAGGCACATCTCTGACATGAGGACTACCTCTCTGCCAAATTTCAAGTAATTCTGTTCAGCCGTTCGGGCTGTAGCTCGGACTAAAGGTCCTATGGGAAAATGCATGGGGAAAACGCGTTTTGGGACCCCCCTTTTTTCTCAGCTTGACAAATCCCCCCGAGACTTTCAGGGTAGGAGCGGAGCGGAGCGCCCCACCTATTTTGAAAATTTCGCGAGGATTCGTCAACCGGCGCCAAAGTTATTCCAAATAGAATGTTGCGGATTTCCTATGGAAACACGGTCCTAACTATAACTATCTACTGGCGACCGCCAGTAGATAATAAATATATATATATACATATATATATATATATATATATATATATATATATATACACGTGTATATGTATATATGTATGTATGTGTGCATCGGTAAAGTGTACCGGCAAGAAAATTCCACACACTCAAACCCAAACGGGAATAACTCCCTCTCAACGCATTACGTGAAGCTGAGTTAGCTTGATTACTGAAATAAATATATATATAGTGGACCTTTATTGTGGCTCAGATAGGTGCGTGTTTCAAATGTCTATGCAGTCTTTTTCACAACAAATACAAGCATGTTTATACCCATGTGATTGAAATTTTAAAGTGACAGTACAAGTTAATTCTAACAAGCTACAATGCAAACTCATAGGGCCCGATTCACAAAGGTAAAGTGAGACGAAAGACTAACTTTACAACTTCTAGGATTCACAAAGGGCATTTACTACTGGTAAATGCCCTTTGTGAATACCAAAAGTTGAACTTTACGACTTTCTGTATTTACAAAGGACATTCACGAGAAGCAAATGCTCTTTGTGAATACCAAAAGTTGTAAAGCTAGACTTTCGTCTCACTTTACCTTTGTGATTCGGGCCCATAATGTTCATCATAGCGATAGAAGGCTCTACCTCCAAATAATGATGCAGTGTGCTACAAAGTACATTGTGTTTTAAAACAAATTGGGGCCGATTACGATCCTGGAAAAACCCGGTACAAACCGTGGGTCGGAGCTTTTTCTCCGTCCGACTCGTACCGGGTTGTAAAACTTTACAAACATGCAATTACGATTCGTACGGAAACACCATTTCCGTACGAATCGGAAAAAAGACCAACCGACAGAAAAATACATACAAATGTGATCCGGGACACAGCGGACGTGACGTCCGGACGGAGTTAGGCATGTTTTTACGTACCAGCAATTACGATTCGCACCGACTGCAGTCCGGATGGGAAAATTTTTACGGCACCTAAAAAGTGGCGGAAAAGCTAAGTACGCAGCGATGCGAGCTGATTAGGGGGCCCGGTACGCGCCGTACCCCCCCCCCGCCCCCCGTATGTACGGAGCATACCCCCGTACCCCCCAGCCCCCACGTATGTACGGAGCCTACCCCCGTACCCCCCAGCCCCCCGTATGTACGGAGCGTACCCCCCAAGCCCCCCGTATGTACGGAGCGTACCCCCCAGCCCCCCGTATGGACGGAGCGTACCCCCCAGCCCCCCGTATGTACGGAGCGTACCCCCGTACCCCCCAGCCCCCCGTATGTACATCTCCATGGTTGCTATGGGAGTTCGCTCCGGACGGTCTTTTTTCCATACAGTTGTACAATCGGATGGATGGGACGGATCGTACTTGCGCATTTGGACTTCAGTTTTCCCATTTGTACGTAAAAATGTCCGGGGACGTGTCAGAGACTTTTCCCGACCCGAGGACGTGTGGGGGAATTTTCCCAATGCGATTTGTATGGACTTTTTCCCATACGAATCGTACATGGCAGTTTGTACGGCGCTTTTACCATTTGTACGGAAAAAAGTCCAGATTCAATTCGGTTGGGGAAATTTTTTCCAGGATCCTAATCGGCATGTGTTTTGAAAGAAAAATAAATTGCATAGTTAGCGTTAAGTCGAAATATTCATCAGTCTTCACATGACATCTTTAAATGCAAAAACTTAGTGTTGACAATTGTATCTGTGGATGGTACTCCGCACTGTGATGCCAGTGAAAGACATTGTATGTGCAGATATGCTTAGTGTGCAACAGATTATGTTACAATGTGCAAACGTATGTACTAATGTAAACATGTGCAAAATGCTGCAGAATTTCATTCCAATTTCATTAACTAAAATTGTAAATAGATTTAATTGAGACGTAATTATTCTGTAAAATTATTCCATAAAATGCAGACACACAAAAAGACAAATGTTGTTTTGGGGGCCATGGTGCAACTAAATTAGCTAATGCCTGACTAACACACAAATACACTTAACATCAAACAACCGACCAGAGAACTCTCCTACCATCACCTGTTGCTTGGATCATGGGCTCAATTGGACAAAAAAAAGGTTATTTTACATGAATAGAGAAAATATGTAGGAACATACGTGACTGGTTGCCTGACTTCCATCAACCTCCCTTGAAGTCAAGAACTTATGTCTACATGTCAACTCGAATCTTATTTTCCACAACAAAGTCAATGCTGTTTTTTAAGTTATCAGTCTACACCTCTCTCTTCTCACAAAAATGATCCCACTTCTTCACATTAACTATTGTTTAAAGCTGACTAGAGTCTTCATCATGTGATTCCTTGTCTATTGCAACAATGTCTACACTGGCCTTTCTAAGAAACTTGGGTCAAGTCTCCAAAGAATATAGAGCTACTCAATCAGAATGTGCTTAAACCTCTGTAAGTGGGAACACATCAAACTCACACTAAAGCACTTCATTCATGACCAGCAACTGCCAGGATCAAATTTATAGTTCACTGTGAGCATGAAAGGTGCAAAGAATTGCCATTTTGACATCAACTGGTGTGCTTTAGGGATGACTTTTATCACCTTGTTGGAAATGGCATTCTTTACAATGGCTGTCAAATAAACAATACTACATAAGTTGTGATTGAAGAATATTTGACAGAGTCCTCAGCCTCTGTGATTGTCCACTAATGTGTGCTTCACCTCACTAATTATTTTTCATAAGCTCACTGTGAGAACTCTTGGATCTCTGAAGTAACACTAAATCAAGACACAAATCTTTTTGAAACACTAAAGAAATTGCAAGTTCTGATTTGTGAATGGGTCTTTTTACCTTGGGGCCATTCACTGAACCAGTGATCTCTGTAATTAGACAAAGATCAACTCAAAATGAGTTGTATATACGTAAAGGCCAAAAACCTCCTTATTGTATGAAGTGGTCTATTGAACTTGTCAGGAAAGTGCTCAAATTGCTGAATGTCCCAATGGTCTACAAAATCCTCTTGATGCAATCATATATAATATACCCACAAAAATGTTGATTTACTTTGTGCTTATTTTGCTGAGAAGGTTTTGCAAACTATGCATTCCTTACCCCTATCTTATCTGTCATTACATTGATTAGGAGATTCAAGATGTGCCTGTCAGTTGTCAGTATTTACTACTTAGTAAATCATATGCAAACCATCAACCATACTACTTTCGCTGGAGAAATCATAAATGGCAATGAAGGATCAGTAAATTTGATAATACCAGTGGCAGACACACAAAGAGCACAAAGCTACACAAAACAACAAGCCACGATGTAACGTACAAATCAATGTGTACACCTGGCGTAAAATGCAATTTTTGCTTGTGACACAATGCAAATTCTCAGAAAACTGTGTTCAACAGCCATGGCTGAAGAAGAGAACGACCAAGCAGAGGCAAGCACAAGCCAGATGAGGGTTAGAAATCTTAAGTTTAAATTTACATTGTAAGAGGAGGAAATATTGGTGTCAGGAATCAGGAGTCAACACGATCATTTGTTTATGACATCCAGGCTCCTACCTGCAAAAAACCCTGTCTTGTGGGCAAGGATCTGAGTCAAGTTAAATTCTTTTACCCCAACCACAAGGACTGTGGATGGGATACCTAAGAGGAAATTAGCCTGGAAGCACATGGCTGTCATGACCAATATAGGTAGACCATAGCAATCGGTGCAGCTCCATGACCAGGAAAAGCATGTAACAGTGGCTATAGCTCCAGAGTTTGGGTACTGAAAGCATTGAAACCACTATCCTACAAGACATCCCAATTCATGGTAAGTCACATAGCATTTTACAAAATATAATGAAGGGGAAAAACTATCATATCCTGCCATGTTCACAATTATGTACCTCATACTTGGTTACAACTACTTATGTAACTCCGGAAAGCAGACATATGACAGATGGCAGGCAAATACTCATATTGAAATTTGGAATCTGTAAGCATGTGTTGCCTCCATGAAGCTCTGTGAGCTAGCCATTCACTTCCACTGGTCTACAGTCATTCTTGGAATAAGTGGCAAATATATTTCATAGGGAATGGTCAACATTAACATTTATTTGAGTATAGGCTGAAGCTTGTTCTTGATCATTCATATAGTCTAGGTCTGCTAAGGCCCTCATTATTGGTGGCTAAGAAAAAGGGCTGGGTTTTCCTCACCCCCTAAGTGAATGATTAAAGGTCTACAGCTATCTGGGGGTAGGGACTAAAAGTTAGACCCTAATGCCTCATTGACTGACCTGTGAGCGCGAGCTCTGTCCTGCGAGGTCCTTCCTGTTGGGCTGTTTGTTCTGCGGCTGCACCTCGCGGAACCCGCTCCGCGGGTCCCGCTTCGCCCGTGTGCCTGGGCGCATCGTTGCTGATTCCTGACAGGGGAGCTGCCTGAATCTCGGGGAGCAGGGCTGCGAGCGCCAGGTGAGGATCAGGGACTCCATTGCCCAGGAGTCCCTGTGCTGCCATCATTTCCTGCACCTGGACGCTCTCCCTGCTGGCCACGCCCCCTAAGCACAGCTGAAAAGAGCCTGCTTGTCCCTAGCTCTTTGGGAGACATTGACTGACCTGTGAGCGCGAGCTCTGTCCTGCGAGGTCCTTCCTGTTGGGCTGTTTGTTCTGCGGCTGCACCTCGCGGAACCCGCTCCGCGGGTCCCGCTTCGCCCGTGTGCCTGGGCGCATCGTTGCTGATTCCTGACAGGGGAGCTGCCTGAATCTCGGGGAGCAGGGCTGCGAGCGCCAGGTGAGGATCAGGGACTCCATTGCCCAGGAGTCCCTGTGCTGCCATCATTTCCTGCACCTGGACGCTCTCCCTGCTGGCCACGCCCCCTAAGCACAGCTGAAAAGAGCCTGCTTGTCCCTAGCTCTTTGGGAGACATTGACTGACCTGTGAGCGCGAGCTCTGTCCTGCGAGGTCCTTCCTGTTGGGCTGTTTGTTCTGCGGCTGCACCTCGCGGAACCCGCTCCGCGGGTCCCGCTTCGCCCGTGTGCCTGGGCGCATCGTTGCTGATTCCTGACAGGGGAGCTGCCTGAATCTCGGGGAGCAGGGCTGCGAGCGCCAGGTGAGGATCAGGGACTCCATTGCCCAGGAGTCCCTGTGCTGCCATCATTTCCTGCACCTGGACGCTCTCCCTGCTGGCCACGCCCCCTAAGCACAGCTGAAAAGAGCCTGCTTGTCCCTAGCTCTTTGGGAGACATTGACTGACCTGTGAGCGCGAGCTCTGTCCTGCGAGGTCCTTCCTGTTGGGCTGTTTGTTCTGCGGCTGCACCTCGCGGAACCCGCTCCGCGGGTCCCGCTTCGCCCGTGTGCCTGGGCGCATCGTTGCTGATTCCTGACAGGGGAGCTGCCTGAATCTCGGGGAGCAGGGCTGCGAGCGCCAGGTGAGGATCAGGGACTCCATTGCCCAGGAGTCCCTGTGCTGCCATCATTTCCTGCACCTGGACGCTCTCCCTGCTGGCCACGCCCCCTAAGCACCCTCCCCCTATATCGGGTGCAGCTTCTTCCGCGGCGCGGGAGCGCGCGGGAGGGCGCCGGGAGAAGCCCGGGACAAGGGCGGGACCGTCTGTGGCCGTCCGGGGCCGAAGGTGGCCGGGCTGGGCCTACCCTCTTGGATTGTGCTTCCGACCCCTGGTCTCTTACACTCGGTGGAGCCGCCCGCCGAGTTTCATTTATTGTGAACATTATGCCGTCCCCTGCAAGGGAGAGCACCCCACTAAAACCGGGTGGAGCAAAGAATAGGACTCTAGAGAATTATTTCTCCCGGGCAGTGGGGGAGGGGGACAAAGAGTGTAATCTGTCCAGGTTAAGGGCAGAACGGAGACGCTCAATAGATAATATGAAAAACACGCCCCTCGGAGACCAACTTATTTTACCAAGGGAGGAGTTGTCCCGAATTGATGATGTCCCACTATTGCTGAGGGATTGCACTAACATGTCACCAGTTGAAGCCTTGAGTATAGCCCCAGAAATTAGTTCTAGCCCCCCAAGGGTGACCATTGATTTAGTGTCCCAACCCCCTCCGGCCCATCCAGCCTCGAAGATTAGGAAAACTAAATCTAAGCCAACTAACACACAAGTAGCCTTTGGACCTCCTCCAAATAAACGCAGGAGGAAATCGAGGGGAGTTCAAGGAACGAGCAAACCCAAGGTTCCACACTCGGATTTTGGGAAGTTTTTAAAAACCCCCACATTAGTAGAGAAACCATTGGTCGATTTACACCCTAAACCCATTGCTCATGAGGATCCAGCTCCTACTATGATAAAAGACACAGGAGTTGGTATTGCTAATATTCCCTTGTCTGTTGTCCCGCTGGGAAACCTAGAATTTTTGCTAAGGTCCCTGTTATTACCGATCAGCGAGAGTATTAAAAAGATTGAGATCAGACTAACCATTTTAGAGGCCACATTGGGCAGTCTGAAAACTCCAGCTGGCAGACAGGGAAGGCAATCAGAGTCCACTCCCTCCACTGTAGCCCCTAAGCAGTCGGCAAATAGTGTCGCCAATCCAGTCCCTCCACAAGCTGTGAATGTGGCACCCTCGCAACAACCCACAAGGCCAAAGCCTGCAACAGCTAAGCCCCCTAACACCAATATGCCCAACCCTCCTCTAGGATCTGTACCCCCGGCACAGCCGGTAGACAAGAGCACCCCGACCCCTTTAATGAAGCTCACCCTGAGACCACGCAGACCCAATTTACCTCCAGAGACCAATGCTTTTACTGTCGTTATGGCAGGTGTCCCCCCACTTGAGGAAGGTGAAACGGAGGACTTTTGTGCCCTAAAAAGTAGGGTAATCAAGTGGTTAAACATAAATAGACCCCTCCCGACACACTTTAATAACGAAATTATAATGGTAAGAAGGGTACCATGGGTGGGAAGAACACAAAAATCCATTAAAGGGGACTGCATACTGGTGAGTTTTAGGGACACAGGAACGGTGTCCCATATATGTCAAGGGAAAAACAGATCTAGGGAATCCACCATCCAAACCCTCCATGTGTCGTTCTTTTTTCCCATCATCCCAGTCCTATCTCAGCAACCCCAAACTCATGACAACTGGGAGAGGGTTGGCAGGAGGGGGAGTCACCAGGCCTTTAACCCTAGGCCGTTTTTTGGCCGACCTGAACAACCCTTTTTTTCCTATAACCGGTTCCATTGCCTAAATGGCCTTGAAGGGGTCGATTGACAGACAGACAATGCCCCCCAGGGTTGTATAGAAATTGGAGGTACGGTAGAAAGACTGGAGGAGCAAAGATCCAAGGCTCAGCAAACCCAGGTGGTTGGTGAGGGGGAACCAAACTGCGTTGTGCCAAAGGAAATAGTTGTAGACAAGACAGGAGGGGGACATGGGCAGGGAATGCAAAGATCAATGTGGGAAAGTAGACCAAGGGCCCAGGGGGGTGCTGAATGGAGTGGAGAGGGTGTGAGACTTATCTCATGGAATATAGCGGGTATAGCGGGCAAATTCAACAATAAGGAATGGGTGGACTTCATTAGAACATTTCACATTATATGTGTACAGGAGACATGGGCTGTGGAGAATAACTACCATCTGCAGGGGTACAAGTGTTTTTTTGTTCCCGCCCGAAAATCTAGCTCAGGGAGAGCAATGGGCGGTTTGTCCATCTATGTAGATTTAGACCTGCCAGGCACCTGGTCCTTTCCAGACTGGTTCTCATATGGGATACAGGCGGTTCGGTTCCAGGGAAAGGGGTTACGTTTCTCTGTTTTTAACATATATAGCACCGAGTTAGAAAATAGCCACACCCCGGTATTAACTGAACTCGACCAAAGGTTAGGAAAAGAAATCATATCCCAGAATAAGGGACTGTCTGGTGGACTGCTTGTGGTGGGGGATTTTAATTGTCACCTTTGTCCGGCACTGGTCAAAAAGAACACAGATTGGGCGCAATGCCCAATTGAGAAGGGACCGCATTTTTCTCATTCGCCTACTGGGTCGGCTCTTATGTTGCTTCGGCTTAAGTACGACCTAGAGCACACCATTAATATGGTAGACCCACAGTCGGATGGTACACTCCCACCAACTTTTAAGGGCAGGGGCTGCTCGTCTATTATAGATTATATTCTGGTCTCGAGATCCCTGGTTAATAAAGTAGTCAGTGTAGGGATAGACTGGAACACTTTCAGCGACCATAACCCGCTTGTTTTAATGCTCGCATATAGGGCGGGTATTGGCTCCAATGCCCATCGTTCAATCGTGGAGAGGGTCACCGATCAAGGCAGGAGACTGAAATGGTCCAAAATAGATGGGGCAAAGTTCTATAAAAACCTGAGCGATAAGGGTCTGCTGGCCATAAATGAATGTTTGGATCTGGAAGTCCAGGGACCAAGGTTATTAGAAGCATTTAACCATATTGCCAACCTGATAGACGGATTACTAAGGTCCAGTGCGCCCACGCGTAATCTGGTCAATCCCCGGTGGTTTGATAAAGATTGTTCCAAGGCACTGAGGGAACTGAAATGCTCCCTTAAGTCAAAACCACGAGATCCACAAGTAATCAGGGCATACAGAGAAAAATATAAAAAAGAGACCAAAAGGAGGAAACTCACCCTGCAGGCAGAAGCTTGGGCAGATCTGAGAGAGGCAGGGGAAAGAAGGGATCTAGCGGGGTTCTGGAGAATCATCAATAAACCGACCTTTCAAGAAAATGATTCTCCGGAGATAGGGGCTAACATCCTCCCGGAGCAGTGGGTCACACACTTTAGGAGCCTGTATAACCATGAATCGGGTCCCCACGTAGAGTCATCAGTAACCCCAAGTCAGGCTCCTCCGGTAGTATTTACCCTTAAGGAGATCACGGCAGGGATGGAGAGTCTAACTAAGAATAAAGCCCCGGGCCCAGATGGAATTCCCCCTGACCTTTTTCTTAGTAATATAGATCTTTGGGCCCCACTGATGACCAGGGTCCTAAACACTGCTATCACCTGCGGTCTCCCTCCATCATGGTCTAAAGCGATCATTGTGCCAATCTTTAAAAAGGGCAACAAGGACGACCCCAAGTGTTATCGGCCTATTTCCCTGATTGACGTCTCGGCTAAACTTCTGGGAAGGGCACTCCTGAACAGATTGTCCGAGTGGACCGAAGAGAACAACATCTTCTCGGACACTCAATATGGGTTCAGGTCAGGGAGGTCCACCAGCGACCAATGCCTGAACCTATATATGCTGACTGCCAAATATACTCTGGCCAGTAAGGAACCCATTTATATGGGATTCATGGACCTGGCAGCAGCATTCGATCACGTCAACAGAGGGAAGTTGTGGGACATGATGGCAGGGATGGGGATCGAGAGCGGCCTAATTACCATACTAAGAGAGCTGCATAGCGACACCACGGCTAGAGTTAGATTTAACAGGGAGGGAGGTTTGACGGACCCCTTTCCATGCAAAAGTGGAGTCAGACAAGGTTGTATTCTTGCCCCTTTTTTGTTCTCCCTTTACATTAATAATTTGGAACAGTTTCTTTTGGGCTTAAAGGCAGATTCCCCAAGGGTTGGGACGCGGCAAATCCCTGTCCTGCTTTACGCAGACGACGCGGTCTTGCTGGCGCGTACACCACGAAGCCTACAGATTCTGATAGATGGGTTCGTCAAGTTTATGAGCGATCTGGACTTATCTGTCAACCTAAGCAAATCTTACGTGCTCCTGGCAGGCAAAAAACCTTCCTCAAAATTTTCTTACACAATAGGCTCCCATTGTTTAGAGGAGGTTAAAACGTTCTCCTATCTCGGAGTAACCTTTGATGGTGCTCTTCAATTTAACTCCTTGGTGGAAGAGCGCTGTAACAAAATGATTGCCTCTAATGGGGCAATAGCCGGATATGGCAGGAGGTTGGGCAGATGGAGTCCGGAACAGGTGATGAACCTGTACGGCTCCATAACATGCGCTAAAGTAAGCTATGGGGCAGAAGTTTGGGGCTTCGTGAATACCTCTAGAATTGACCAGGAAGAGAACAAACATCTGAAATCTATCCTGAGGGTACCACCCAGCACTGCTGGACTCATAGCTCACAGGGAGCTAGGGAGGCCATATCTGGTCGATTTGTTAAAACTTAGGCCAATTGTGGCGTGGCTAAAAATCTGGGTAAATCCAGACGCGCATCTAAGTAGAAAAATCTTACTGGACTGCCTAGGTAGGACCCACTGCATGCGCATCCCATGGCTCAAATATGTGAGAAACACTCTTGAGGAACTAGGGTTTGGAAACCTCTTCAAGAACCCCACCACCATTTCAGCACAGCACAAGAAACAAGTAGGGGAAATTTTCCTAGAGCGGAAAACCCAATGCCGTGCTCTGGCTGAAGGGGAAAAAAAGTCAATAAGGGCTCATACTTTGGTGAAGAGTGTGGAGGGTATGGAGCCCTACCTGTATCTTGTACACAATACACAGGACAGATTTCTTATGTGCCGTTTCAGACTGAGCCTACTTCCTTTTATGTTGGCCTCGCCAGCAGGTTTTACCATGTCAATCGAGCAGAAGGGACCCTGCGGCTGCGACAATCGGTCTCCGCAGGACTCCCTTCATTTTACTTTGCTCTGTCCCTATTATTCAATGCCCAGGCGTAGATTCCTAGTAGACATCCTAAAAAAGGCCCACCTGGTACATGCCAGAGATGCACTAATCTACTTGCAAAAAGCTTCTGACCCGCTAACCTTGTGTTGTGTTATGAATTTTATCAAGGTTGCGGTCCGACTAAGGAAGACGAGGGGAGAGGATTAAAAGACTTGTGACTCCCTGTTTTAAATTTACAGCCTTGTATGTTAGTATTTTATTGTTATTTATGCACAAGGATCTTGACTAATATTTAATGCCGTTTTATCTATGTATATGTATGTGTGCTTTTATGGTGTTTTTTAATCACCGAATAAAGATTCTTGAATTGAATTGAATTGAGTATAGGCTGAAGCTTGTTCTTGATCATTCATATAGTCTAGGTCTGCTAAGGCCCTCATTATTGGTGGCTAAGAAAAAGGGCTGGATTTTCCTCACCCCCTAAGTGAATGATTAAAGGTCTACAGCTATCTGGGGGTAGGGACTAAAAGTTAGACCCTAATGCCTCATTTTTTCCCATGCTTCCATACAAAGATTTTGTCTGTTTTCGGTAGCCACAATATCCAGAAAAAAAGAAAAGAGATCTGCAGTATCCGTAGCTGTTAGTAGTTTTATCAGAATTATGAAGCCACATTTCTTGAGGGCCAAATTCTTCAACTTACTTATATTTCCCGTTAGACCATGTCCTCTCCACTCTTGGGGAGAGGATGTGGTCTAACGGGCTAGGGCAGTCAATCTCAAATCTGGGGAACAGGGTTCAAGTCTCATCAATGACACTCAACATCCTGTGATTCTGGGCAAATCACTTAATCTGTCCATGCCCAACAAAAATTATTATGTCTTGTGTAACGTAACTTGTGCTCATGTAAAGCGCTCTGATACCTGATACCCTTGGGTCAAGTTTGCGCTATATAAAACTCTGGACATAAATAAATAAATAAAGACACAGAATGTGAGATTGTGAATGCAGTACATTACCTTTTTAATCATTTACCACAAAGGCTACAGGTAATGGGTATTAAACAGTCACAGTCATTCATATAAGTATAATGCAATTGGCTATAAAATGTTTAATCAATAGCCCCATTTTCTTCCCTATATTCCATATGCTGGTACATATACAGCCAGGAAAGGGCAAAATCTAAAAATATAGACTGAAAATGTACTAAATATTATTCTAATGCATTCCACAGGAGGGCAACCACAAAATATGTTGTAATTCATGTAAGAGAGCACAACCACCCCCCAAAATTGACAGGAATAGAAGTAAGGAAGATATTGCAGGATATTAGAGAGGCAAGCACTAGCTCCCAGAAACCCACAAATAAAACCCTTAAATATATACTACTTTTTTAAAAAATTCTTTTTATTGGAAAGCTTACAGCAAGGATACACAAAAGTCCAGATGGAAGGGACAGTCACTATCATAAAAGCAACTAGCAGTGTAAGCGTTATTTTACATTGCAAAAGGAAAAAGTTAGCAAATAGCAAACCCACAGGAACTTAACATCCACTCACCTCCCTCCCAGAACAAGTCCAACCCCCTCCCCATTCCCAGGCAGAGCAGATCATAAGGCATTACACATTTTGATATATCCTGTACATTGTAAATAGACACATATGTGGCAGAGAAAAAAGACAAGTTCAGTGGTGGAGCTCTCATAGTATATCAGCTGTTACATACAGAGTAAGAGGCATATTTTTCCACAAATTACATCAAATCTGCATGGGACAAGTAAGCGGGGCCCAGAAATCTTTGGGGTGCGAGGCTTCGGGCAGTTCTTCCGCATAGACCCCCAGCTGACACCTACAGTAAAGTAGATCACGGATCCAATTTTTCACCGTAGGAATGGTTTTAGCTCCCCAGCACTGTGCGACAGACCTTTTTGCAAACAATGTGGATATTGCAACTATGCGTCCATTGCAAGGCTTAAGACGTTTCGTATACCCTAGGAGGCAAATCTCGGTAGTGCAATCCACTGGTTCTAGCACAACATCTGTGAGCACCTTTGTCACCTTGGATCAAAATACAAATACACCTGCACACATCCATGCCGCATGCAGAAAATCAGCATCAGCCTGCAATCACCGCATACAGCTCGCTGACTCACGCAGACCATATCTACAGAGTTGCAGAGTGGTATAATATAATTGGTGTAGATATTTAAAGTGAATTATGCAAAGGTTACAATTTGCCATGAGGCGGCCAGTAAGTTTGCAGCACGCCTTCCAAATGTCGAGCTTAAGGGTGGGACCCAACACCATCCGCCATCGGAGATAAGAGGGGGAATTTTTAAGGTCTCGTTCTTACAAGGAGGCGTTATAGAGCCTGGTAATTAAAACATTACGCTCCTCTCCTGCTAGCATCGCCTGCAATGCTTGCAGAGTCGTGGGTTCTTCCGGGTAGTTTGGGGAGATAGTCCTGACAGCTTGCCGGACTCAGACGTAGGTAAATCCCAACATGAATCCACATTCAGCACCCCCTTGTACTGCTTGCAATGTCCTAAACCGGCCTTGTGTGTACAGGTCCCCCATTCGAGAGATACTGTCCTTTGACAGCACTTGGAGGGCAGACTTCTCCCACGCCACAGAGATGTCAGAGTGTGAGGCCAAAGGCAGCAGAGGAGCATACAAGTATGGAAGCTGCGCTCTTTTTGCTAACATTTTCCAGGCCCAAGCTGTGCATTGCACCGGATTTATCTCTGTCCAGGGACCCCCCGATCCTCCAGAGAGGGTCGCTGCCTGTAATGGCATTGGTAAAACAGCATCCTCTTCAATAGCCGTGTGAGGTTGAAACCGTTGCGTGAAATCCAGTAGTGCACAAATTGTGCCTGCGCACATAGATATTATAGCCGAAAGTCAGGAGCCTCAAACCCCCCCCGGTCGAGGGGCTGAACCAGAGTATCCCAGCTGCATCTAGGCTTCTTCCCACCCCATACAAATGTAAGTAGTGCCAATTGGATTGTAAACGTTACCACATTCAACTTAATAGGTATATTAACAAAGAGATAGAGCAATTTGGGGAGAAAGGGCAATTTTAGAACTGCTATCCTATCCGCAAGGGAGAGGGGCAGGCGCACCCATCACTCAGCCAGTTCAATGATACACGTAACAGCACGTCCATAGTTCTCTGAGATTACCTTATCTGGATCTCTATGCAACCAAACCCCCAAATATTTCACCGGATCTGATGTTCAGGTTAGTGGGAAGTCCAGCTCCACCTCCCTAGTGCCAGTTGTTAGCGGGAACACTACCGACTTAGCCCAATTGATCCCAAGGCCCGAATACTGCTCAAATTTGACATATTCCCGGACAATTCAGGCAGAAATGTGGTGGGCTCACTCACATACAATAACATATCGTCTGCATACAATGAGACCGAAAGTGGTCTCTGCCAAAAAAGTAGTGCAGCTGCTGCATGCTTCTGATGGAGCTTGCAGGCTAGTGGCTCCAATGCGAGCGAAAAGAGCATAGGCGACAAATGGCAGCCCTGCCGAGTACCCCTTTCTATAGGAGCCACCGAAGACACCCAGCCGTTAACTCGCACACGGGCAGCCGGTTCCACATAAAGCACTTTAATCCATCTCATAAAAAATGGAGGAAGGCCCATTCTGGTTAAAACCCTAAACATTTAGTCTCATTTGAGGGAGTCAAAAGCTTTTGCTGCGTCAAGCAGCTCCGTGACACCTTGGAAATCCACCTCAAAGTAGTGCAACATGGAGAAGACAGTGCGCAAATGATGGGTCATCGAGCGAGCAGATACAAATCTCGACTGGTCAGGCAAGACCAGGAGAGGAACCAGCGGCTGGAGCCTGGTGGCAATCATTTTTGCCAGGATGTTAGCATCTATATTAATAATGGAGAGAGGACTGTAGGAATCACACAGGTTAGGAAACTTGTTCGGTTTCAACAAAGTCACCAGCAATGCCTCTTTAAGAATAGGCGGAAGCCGTCCCTTCTCATAAGCTTCCGCACAGGCGTCAAGAAGCCTGGGGGCAAGATCGGACACATATGCCTTATAAAACTCACTGGGCAGCCTGTCCATCCCAGCGGTCTTACAGGTAGGCAATGACATTATGACGAGTTTAACATCTTTGGCATTGAACGGCTGCATAAGATATTCCCGATGGGAATTAGAAAGCCACCCCAGCGCAACGTCATCTAGATATGAATCCATCTCGTCAGATGGCGGAGAATCCCTAGCGGCGTAAAGTTTGGTGTAAAATTGTATAACTATATTACACAGCTCTGGAGTCGAATAATGTGCAACCCCATCCTTATCTAATAATTCCTTAATATACACCTGGCTGCGAGGCGCTGCCAACTTCTGCGCTAAGGAGCGGTTCTGGCGACCCCCTTCCCCATAATATCAAGCAGAGCTACAGCGGGAATGGTGCAATATCTCCTGATCTTCCGTTTCGTTATGTTCCATGACTAAATCCCTTATTGCAGCCAATTTATCAGGATGGATTGAGCTCAAATGCACGCTCAAGTGTCGAGATGTCAGATGCCAATTTTTAAATTCTGCGGTGGAGATCCCGCAGCACACCAGATTGCACTCTCATGCAAGCCCCTCTGATAGTTACCTTAAATGATTCCCACAGCACTCCGGCACTATCAACAGACCCCTCATTTTCTCTAAAAAAAGTTTTGGGTGGCTTCTGCTATCGTATGCCTAAAAAGCGGGTCAGTTAACTCAGTAAGTTGTAATCTCCATGTAAAAGGCGGGCGTTCACATGTGGGTATCTGCAACTCAAGAACTACTGGGGAACGATCAGATAGCGTGCAAGCCATATGCCCAACTTTCACATCCCAAGTACACACAACTTCTGAGACAAGCCAGAAATCTATGCGGGACCATGTCCCATGTACAGATGATACAAACATGCCCTCCCGACCAGCAGGGTGCCGAGGACGCCAAACGTCATGTAGGTAGCCAGCATCTAGAAGCCCCAATAGCACTTCCACTGCTTGTTTAGGCCTCGCAATTCCACTGCCAGCCCTGTCTAAGGTAGCCTCAAGACAAACATTAAAATTGCCTCCCCAAATCACTGCAGCTGTAGGAAACATAGAGATTCTGCGTCAAACATTTGAAAAAAAGGATGGTTGTTCTGTGTTTGGTCCATAGATGTTAACCAGCAGCACACTCATGCCACCCAGTTGCCCATATACGATTGCCACTCGTCCATACTCATCTATGTCAGTCCGATCCACAGTAAAGGGGACACCCTTTTTAACGAGAGTCAGCACGCCGCTAGAATATGTGTAATATGAGGAAGCAAACCTTGCAGTCGCCCAGCGTGCGCCCACTCTGTGCTATGATTCCTTGGTGAGGTTGGTCTCTTGCAGGAAGGCTACTTGTATCTCCATCCTATCCACATACGCCAGCACCAATCTTATCTTTTTTGGATTATTGAGCCCACGCACATTCCAGGTGAGGAAGTTAACCTTACCACTCATACCGTTGAGTCATTGTTAAGGAGTCACATGCTCCATATAGCACACCATACATGCCTGAGGAATCATATTGTTTCTGTACAGGAAGTTCAGAACATACTTGCAATGCCAGTCTGCCTTTTCCTGAGAAGAACACCCCACCCCCCACCCACTTCAGCGACCCAAACCCGCCAAAGCCATCCCAGCCCAAATAACCCCCCTCCCAACAAAACAAAACAAGTGTAATGTACATTCGGGGACACCCAAGAAGGGGGCGCAGAGTGCTACTAGCCTCCCAACTAGTAGGAGGTGGCCGAGCAGAGCTAGAGAAGTGCAAAACCATCAAGCTTCAGTTAACACAGCATGCAACATTATAGCGTATGTCGCCTCTAGGGAGACGCAGGCACCCAAATGGAACTCAAGCACTAATTAGACATGTAACATCATGATAAGAGTACATTCCTGAGAGTAAAAGCAAGGTGAATGGGTAAACAATATTAACACAGAATCAACAAGTATATCAGTCAGTCTTCTTCTTCTTGAGGCGAGCCAGATCTGTGATGCCTGCGCTTGAGCTGCTTTGCATGTTCGAGGGCTGCTTTAGGGCTGGAGAAAGTTTTTGAGTGCACCTCTGGTCCTATGTGCAATCGTGCAGGATAAAGCATTGCATAGGGAACCCCCTCAGATCGCAATTTGTTTTTAACTGCGTTGAATTCTCATCTGGCAGATTGCACAGCCACAGTAAAGTCGGGCAAAAAAGCCAAAGTGTTGCCCTGGTTTTCGATAGTCCCTTTATCCCGAGCCAGACGTAGAATTGTGTCCCGGTCTCTATAGTTTAATAGCCTGGCTATTATGGGACAAGGTGGGGCGCCAGGCACAGGATGCGCCACCAGTGAGCGGTGAGCGTGCTCAATAACAAACATATTGGAGAGGTGTTCAGTGCCAAACAGCTCCTTTATCAAGTTCTCCAGAAAGTGCTAGATTTTCCCCACATTTGTAGACTCTAGCAGCCCTGTGAGTCTAATCTAGTTGCGCCAGGACTGCGCCTCCAAGTCCTCATTCTAAGCCTGGATGAGGGACAACAACTTCTCCATATTGAGTGCTTTGCCAGCAACTTCCCTCAGACCATCCTCGGTTGTCGATACAGGCTGTTCGACCTCAGCCATGCAGGGATTTTGTTTCTCCAACTGTGACGATGGGTGGTCTAGGCGGTGATTCACTGTGGCCATGGTGCCCTCAATAGATTGAAGGCTACCTTGCATTGCCAGAAGAGTGGTATCTAACGTGGGGGGTTGTCACCATGGGCACCTGCCTCCGAATCCGAGGCCGCCTTCTGTGAGGATTTAGCAGGCTTGCGAGCCTCAAAGGTGAGACGAGGCTGCGATTTGTCTGTTCTCCCCATGGTAGGTCGGTCAGAATTCACCCCGAGGCAAGCAAGCAGCAACCAAGACACGATATAAAGAGCGTAAACTAAGCTGAAGGTGAAGCAGGGGCTAGCGTAGCAGGAATCTGTAAGGTCAATCGTCACAGCCCCAAGAGCCACGGAGGAGCCCCCAAGCTAGCGCCGGATGGTGAAGGCCCAGCCCAGGCCAAAGGCGCCCAGTGATGGAAGCCACTAGTTACACAGATAATGAGGGGGCCAGTGGCAGGGAAGCAAGAGCAGGGTAGCGTTCACAGACTCAGGCAGCTCAAAGAGGCACGGAGGATCCACAAAGCTAGCACCAGATGGTGAAAGCCCAGCCCAGGCCAAAGGCACCAGTGGTTACCCAGTCCAGCAAAACCACAGGAGATACACAGAACACTAGGCAACCTTGTAGTGTGTAGAGCACTGGGTAGGCCTGCCACTCGGTCCAATCAGTGTAGATGCCCAGGGGCAGCTCTCAATTCTGTGGTGGCCTCTTGAGCGATGCAGCAGTGCAAACCCCTCACCCGCTGTCCAGTCTCGGCCAGTGCACCCAGTGATGACAGCCACCAGCTTCACAGACAATGAGGGGGCCAGTGGCAGGGCAGCAAGAATAGGGTAGCGTTCACAGACTCAGCGATCCAGGGGGGGACCCAGCGCCCCAGCCAGGACACAGGCCCAGCGAAATAAACGATGATCCACAGTTATGGACAGCCCAGCTGCCCAGGCCTTCGCTCCTCACAGAGCCACGGCACCACCAGAAGCGCGCTCGCACCGGACCCAGCAGCAGCAATCAGAGCATCGCACCCGCCAGGACCTCTGCAGCTGCAGGCCCTGCAGGCGCTGCACCCCACTCACCACCGCTAGCCCCAGGAGTGATATGGTCTCGAGAGATCGCAGGTAGGCGGCCTCTCTCCTCAGTTCGTCTCTCCACTCTCAGCGGCGGCGTCGATCGGCCAGGCGCCCTCGCTCCCTTCGCATGCACTGGCCCGGAGAAGGCCCAGGCAGCTAGTGCACAGCGGCGACTCCTATATTGGGTCTGCGGGATCGCCCGGGAGCCACCATTTTGGGAGCGCAGGTCGGGTGGGCCGGCGAGGCAAATATAGAGCGCTGCGATGAACCAAAGTGGGATTTTTTAATCCCAGCGCCGGCAGACAGGCACCCCAGCACTGCCCGGTCCTGTCAGGGGCTGAGATGGCGCGATTGCAGGCAGATATTTGGCGGATGATGGCTCGGACGGGCGGAGCAGGACTAAGGTGTGGGCATTTTGACGTGCGCCCTCTAGCGCCCCTGCAAATATATACTACTTCATGTCCCCAACCCATAACATTGCAACTACCACCTAACCCCACCTTGAAACATTTAATTGCACAAACTAAAATAGACACCAGCAATATCCCACCTTCCCTTAGAATATAACAAGATATACACATACCTGAACATTTAGCAATTACACATATTGAAGAACCTTTCTTTTTACATGCCAACCTAAATAATGAGAAACAAATCCTAGTATTCTTTACACCAGATAACTTGGCAAAACGTAGCCAATGTCAAACATTGATAAGGGATAGTACCTTCAAAATGTGTCACAAATCATTCACTCTGATATATACGATACAATGTGAATACTAAAACACAAATATCATTTTATATATGCCCTATTGCCAAATAAACAAGGCAGCACTCACCACGATGTTTAGAGCCTGCTCCTTTTGTATGGTCTGATCACCATCTCGTCCTATTTACTTGGCCACAATCATCAAAAGGGCATTCCATCAGGAAGAATACAGGGTTTCATTCCCATGCCTTTCAAAAAGTTCAGCAAAATTATCTAATTCAAGCGCTGGTAGCAAACACTCCAGTCCTTTCTGGTTCTTTTCAATCAAATGCCGTGTGCCTGGATGACTGGATTCAAGGGATAAAATAATGAGTTAGCCCCTATTACAGCATGTCATTCTCATAGAACTAAACCAACAGCCCCTTTGTTTACTGAGTTCCTCAAATTTAGTAAATAGCAATGAGTAAAAATCTTGAAAGGAAATGGAGGCTTAGAGGATAAAATGACCTTAGAGCTAGCACTGAAGGACAATCACTCAAAGGTGCATTTAGCAAAAAAAGTATTCTTTGGAAAGAAGATCGCCAAAGCTGGTAACAAATCCAAGGAGATCACTAAAATTGTGAATTTCTTTCTTAGCCCTGAAGTCATCTCTAGAGACTGCCAACCCTCAGCAGATTGGTGCGATGTTGGAATTATCTTTTCATGATAAAATCTCCACCATTTGGGCAAACTTCTGATAGACGTTCAATCTGATTTAATCCATTCTGAGATAAAAGAAGCTTCTAATCCTACCAAGGGGAGTCCCACTTTTTTAAATGTCTGCTCCTTACCTCTTGAGGATTCCTTGGCAGCCATTAAGAGCCTGAAGTTGGGTTCTGTTTCTGACCCATGCCCTCCAGCAATGTGGGCTAAATTAACCCAGGTTATTAACCCGATTGTAAATAGAGTAGAAAATGCCTCTCTATTATCTAGCAAAGTCACAGCACACTGGAAAAGCACAACAGTCATAAAAACCCAAGCAGACCCAAAATTGCCAGCCAAAATACCTACCTCCCTTCTCCCTGCTTTTTCCCAAATTTTGAAAAAATCAGTTAATGCACAATTGTCTCAATTTCTGGAGGAGAACAAGCTTCTACACCCGAGCCAGTCAGGTTTTCAGCACCAATTCAGCACAGAAACTGTCCTTTTAGAAGTTTTGGAGTATGTAAGAGGCGCCCTGAACATAGGAGGCAAGGTCATCCTAATTAAGCTGGAATTGACAGCAGCCTTTGATACTGTTCCCCATCGAAGGCCGCTTGAGTGTCTTCAGGCAGTTAGGGTTAAGAATGCGGTACTTAACTGCCTTTCCTCTTTTTTGAATGACAAACGCCAAGAGGTCTGGATGTATTCTTTTTCTTCCAAAGCATGCAGATTGACGATTGGTGCACCTCAGGGTTTGGCTTTAGGCACTACCCTGTTTAATGTATAACTTACACCACTGGCGGTAATAGCGGAGTCTTTGGGTGTTGAAATTATCTTTTATGCAGATGACACCCGGCTTCTCCTATCTTGTGGCAAAGGAGAGAAGTTAGCTGGGGAGGCTATTACAATCTGCCTCTCTAGGGTGTTCCAATTAGTCAACTAAAATACAATCCAGACAAGTCTGAGATTATGATCTGCAGTTCATCCCCCCTAACATATGGAGATTTTCCTAGCTGAAGGACGCTCTCTTTCCTGTCCCCCAACAGAGCTCTAGAAGTAATTTAGGTATTACATTTGATAACCCCCTTTCCTTTCCACCTCAGATTCAGGCTCTGATTGGTTCCTGCTTTGAGATTCTTTGGACACTGAAAACATTCCTGCCCCTCCTGTCAGAGTCTTCTAGAAGAACGGTCATCCAAGTGTTAATAACCCTCTAAACTATATTACAGGAATACTCACTACTTTGGCCTCTTGGAGTATCTCCTAAGCAGACTTCAGTTGTTTCAGAATTCAGCAGCTCAGCTGCTTCTCAATCTCCCTCTGAGAACACAAATGAGTCCCTTAATTGACTTCCGATAAAAAAAAAAGGATATGCTGCAACATCTCTGGGGAATGGCATTTCACCGGCAGTTGAAGCGGGCCTGCTGTAGTCTGACTGCCACTTCAAAATAGGGCGGTCGGACCACTGTGTGGTGGTAGCTGCCATGTCACCATGGGTTTTGCAGTCCTATGGATGGCCAAACTCGTAATCTCCCCTTTAATCATCAAAATATATATAACATAACATAATTTAACATAACATAGCAATACATAACTAAAATAGTTTACAAAAAGCCAAAAGGACAAACTAGTTAAAAACAGTAACACTAATACATATAAATATATTCCCCCTAAACCCCCAACTCTCAAAACCCTTAGAAAATCCCTTAAAAAGGTCTTACCTTACCTGATGAACAGCAGCACCTTACCGCAACCTGGTTCCGGGAAAAGAGTAGGCCTGGGCGGAGTTCCAGGTTTTATACTGTGGAATTCCGTGGAGGTAAAGTAAATCTCCATCAAATTCCGCAGAGTTTCGCAAGCCAATGGAGTACTGAGTCGGAATATTAATACGCTCATTTAGTTCCACTTGGAAAGCATAAGTAATGTTTTAATTACATTTGTACATGTTTCTCAACAAAGTATCGTGAAACATGACTTATCTACCAGGCAGCAGGAGCATTGCTTTGACTCTTAATCCCCAAAGGGCTGACCCTTACTGAGGTATGTCCGGTTCAAGCATGTTGGAGCTTGGCCGGAGGGATCACAGGCAGCGTCATCGAGGTGGAACAAATACAAGAGGCAAGAGCATTTGGGCATAGGTGAGGTTGGTGGAAAACAATTGGTTGGGAAGGGGGGTAAATCGGTAACACTGTAGGAATTGTGCAAGGGTCAAACAGTAAGCATGGGGTTCAAGACAGCAGGGGTGGAGGATGGGTTTTAAAGTAAAGTGCATGGGCAGAGCGTCTGTAGAAACACACGGGGTGTGCACTCACCAGTCAGTTCCTCTCTTCTTGTTCAGTACAAGCTGTCTGCAGGGCCACATCATTCTTGTTGCCTTTATATCCATGCTTGCGGGTTGTTGATAGTACCTCACTGCCAAGTGTACCTCACTGCCTCTCTCTTATGCTGGCCTCCTTTACTTTCCTTGCACACTCACTCACAGTCGTAGCTCACAAGCACAGCCCTCTGCTGACCAGAGGGTGAATTGTGCTGGTCTAGTAGTACTACTTGCAACTGAGAGCTTCTCATGCCTGGTGTAGAACCAGTCCTTCTGTTTCATAGAGCAGGACCGGCGCTCGGAGATAAAAGGAGATTATATTTATCTTTTGAAGAGTAGTGGCCTCCACAGACAGTATTTATAATCTCTTGGTGGCGAATGAACGAATGGTGGGTGACACCAGCCTGACTTCCAAGGCCGGAAGGTGTTGGGTGTAGGACACTGCATCACCCTCGGGCCGTACGTGCCCTTCTGAGTTCTGCCTCCCTGTCCAAGACTTAGAACCAAGGCACAGAGTTTGTTGACAATTAAGTGATTTTGGGACACTTTGAAACCGGCATTAGAAATCCGCTCTCTCTGTCCAAGAGTAAATTTGTCCCTCTCAAGACTATTCCCGAGGCTGGTGGTCAATATTACACCAATTCAATCAATTTTGCTGTTTGTGTAGCCACACTTAATCTGAATGATAAGATTATAGTAGGGGTGTGCAGCTAAGCATGCAGGTAACTCTGCTGCCCCAACAGTTAGTGGAGTTTTTGCCGAACACCTCACTCCAAGAGCAGAGGGGAGTTGATAAAACTCTGCGAACTTCGCCAGCGTAGCTGAGTTTATCACCCAGGCCTAGAAAATAGACTGAAAATAAAACAAATAGGTTACATCATAAAAAGTAGCCATAAAAAAGGGCTGCTAAATGAAACTAAAAATGACTACCTCTTCATTGAAAAGAATGGTAAATAATTTAAAAATGTTTTTGTAAAAATTTAAACATATAAAACAGGTCAAAAATTGTTGAGATTAAATGGAAAAAAAATTAAAGAATAAATTAAATAATAGTTTACAATATATACAATTATTTAATATATATATACCCCAAAAACATAGGTTGAAATTATGTTGAAAAATGTATATAAAGACAGATAAGAGATGTTAAAAATCTGTTAAAGCAATGAAAAATGAAAGTTGAAAATATACAATAGTATTGACATATAATTTACATGTTTTCTATTAATAAGAATAACAAATATTGTTTTAATGAACTGTATATAAACGTTTATTTCCAACTTGAAGTATATATGATAAAAAGGTTACAATAAACAATAAATGAACTTTGGAGAAACATAAATACAATTATAAAAATGCACAAGTCTTTATTATACTAAAGAATGTAATGAATAATATGATTGTTTACAAATATACAACCAAATATTTTTATTATATTTCTTATAACCAACAATGCTACTAAAATAACACAAAGGAGTTCTACTACATAGAAATAAAAGTGCAAACGAATATTTCAGAATAAAAATCTAAACACTCCAACATAAATCATTATAATAAAGACACTAAAGACGTGGAATTTACTATTCCCAATCCAAACTAACCGTATTGGGAGAAGATGTTGAACTCTAAAGGGGTAACATTTATAATTCCTACTCAAATCTAAACCAATTTGGGAAAACATTGGACAGTAAAGGGTTGATATTTACCATTCCTACTCCAATCTAAACCAATTAGGAGACGGTGTTGGACACCCTTCACTAATCTCATTCCAACTTAAACCAATTTAAGAGCGGTGTTGGACACTAAAGGTGTGACATTTACTATTCCCAATCCACTCGAAACCAATTTGGGGAAGGTGCTGGACACTAAGGGGGTGATTAGGATGGTGGAGGGACAGCCACCCCGGCCCGGCGGTGGCAGTCCCTCTGCCATCTTCATGCCCATTTTCCCCCCCAGATCAGGATGGCAGGGGGAATCGTACAAAGCCCACCCGCTACGTATCCACAACAGGCAATCGTAACGATTGCCTGGTAGAGCAGAAAAGGCCGTGGATATGGGGCAGTGCCTCGAAAGCACCGCCCGCCCGATCACGATGCTGGCATCAGCCAGCCTTTCCATGGTGGTGGAACCGCCATGGATAGGCTGGCGGAAGCTGGCTTCGGGGGGTCGTTACGGGCCCCCTCTGCGGGGGCAGTGGTGCACTCGGGGGTAACCATGGTACCCCCCTCCATATCCATGCACAAGGTGATAGACACCATGCGGTGCCTGCCACGTTGTGCAGGGAAATGTACAACATGGCAATTCAACATTGCCGCAGGTGCTGCAGCCAGCAGCACTCACTGCAATGTTAAATTGCCAGATGCAACCGCCGCGGTGGCGGTCGCATCATGATTAAGGGTGCGGGACTGCTGCATGACAGGCGGGCAGTCCTGTTACCGTTAGAATGGCGGGCGGACCCAAGTCTGCTAGCCATCCTAATGACCCCCTAAGAGCCCAATTACGACGTTGGTGGTGAGGTACCGGGCCCGCCCACCACTGCACCGCCAAAGATGTGGTCAGACCACCCGCCAGATTAGGAGTTTTCTTCTGTCTTGGGGGCTGGTTTGGGCGTTCTCAAAGCAGTGCCTTTAAAACTGGACATTGCAATGGGAACACCAAAACCAGTTTCTGCATGGCATTGACTGAAAAACCCATACCGTGCAGGAACTGGGGCATGTTGTGCCCCCCCCACATGCATCCTCATGCAGGGTAAGCACAAGGGGCCCTGCAGGACCCCCTTTGTTTACTCACTGCCACGGTGTTCAAGGAGTAGGAACATCCATGACACCGCCGGTGATGAGGAAACTCATAATGTGCTTGGCAGGACTGCAGTAGTCCCCTGGCAGCTGCGACAGGGCTGTGGCGTACAGACCGCTGGGATCTTAATAGGGTGGTTGGGAGACCGCCACCACCGCACCCCAAGTCTGGCACTCCGTGGACCTCCAGACTCATAACTGGGCCCTAAAAAGTTGACATTTACTATTCCCACTCCAATCTAAACTAATTTAGGGAAGGTTCTGGAAACTAAAGGGGTGACATTAACAATTTCCACACCAATCAAAACCAACTTAAGGAAGGTGTTGGACACTAAGGGCCTGATTATGAGTCTGGCGGTCCACGGACTGCCAGAATCATGGGGGCGCGGCAGTGTCAGTCTCCCGACCGCACTATTACAATCCGGGTGGTTGGACAACCAGAGCTCTGCTGCAGCTGTCGGGAAACTGACGTTCCCTGGTGGAGCTGCAGTGGTTCAGGAGGCTGCAATATGCTTGGTGGGGTCAAGGTCCCGCCAAGCATATTACGAGCTTCCTCTCTGCCGGCGGTGTCATGGAGGTTCCTCCTCTATGAATACTGTGGCAGAGAGGAAACAAAAGCGGCCCTGCAGGGCTCCCTGTACCTCCTCTGCAGGAGAATGCATACAGGAGGGCACAACATGTGCCCCCTGTGTGCATGCGCCCCAATTTCTGCATGGCATGTATTTTTAGTCCATGCGATTCAGGAACTGTTTTTTGGCATTCCTCTTGCGGTACCCATATTTAGAGGCACCGCCGTGGGTACACTGAAACCCAGCCCACCAGACAAGAGGAAACTCCTGATCTGGCAGGCAGTTTGACCAAGGCTTTGGCGCCACCCCGCTAATGTTGTAATCAGTTACATTTAATTTACCCTCTCCAATCTAAACTAATCTGGGAAAGGTGTTGGCCCCTTCTACATTTACTTTCCGACTCAAGGTTAAACATATTTGGGGAATACGTTGGATACTGAAGGGGTGAAATGTACTATTCCCACTCAAATCAAAACCTATTTCAGGAAGGTGATGGACACTAAAGGGTTGACATTTACTATTCCCGGTACAATCTAAACCAAGTTGGGAAAGGTGTTGGACTCTGAAGGGGTAACATTTTCAATTCCCACTCCAACCTAAGGGCCTTCTGTACAACGAAGTGTCTCAGCGCAGTGCCGCAAGTCATTTGGCTGTGCTGCACTGAGTCACTCACATAGCACAAGGATGCATCATATTTACAAAGATATGATGGATCCCTGTGCTCCCCCCTGCGCTGCTGCACAATTGGATGCCATGCACCTATGCAGGTACCCTTGCACCATGGTGCAAGGGTGCCTGCATTGCAGGGAGATTGTTTTTGTGCAGGAAGGGAAGCATAGCATTGTTGACGATTTCTCGTAAATCTGGAAATGCAGCAGAAGCCATGGATGTTGTGAAGGAACACCCGCACACAGCATCACCCATGGCATTCCATTTCACATAAAGTGCTGTGTGTAAAGGGGTCATATTTACAAGGACATGAAAAGCCACGCAGGGTGGCTTTACGTGTCCTTGTAAATATGGGCAAGCAAGATGCGCCGCCGGTGCGTCTTAAAAAGTAATGCACCGGCAGCTCAAGGGGCTTGTAAATAAGCCCCTGAAAAATTCCTTCCCCAATCTCAACCCGTATGGAGAAGGTGTAGGACACTAAATGGGTGACATTTACTATTCCCACTCTAATCTAGACAATTTGGGGAAGTGTTGGACACTATATGGGTGACATTTACAATTACCTTACCACTCTAATCTAAATCATATGGGGGGAAGGTCTTGGACACTAAATGGATGAAATTTACCATAGCCACTGCAAATTATAACATTTTACATAAGATAAAACAAATTGAAAATTTTACATGCACAATAAATGCTCCCTACTCACACACATTGTTTTACCATAAAAGTACATTTTATCTAAAAACATAATGATCATACCTACAAATCTATACATACATATTTAAATATATTAAAAAAAGAATTACTATTACTAGTTCATATATTTTTCCTATTTCCAACCATTCACAAAGTTTAAAACATAAGATGAAAACAAAATCATAACACAGAGTTAACAATGACATAGAAAGTATATATTTGATACATTTGATGATTTAAAAAATTACAATTAAAAAAATATATATTACAATTTTAAAGCCAAAGTACAATAAGTTTACAATATAAAACACATTGTTGCACATTTTTTAAATTAAAAACAAGAACTTTCAACTTTATTACACGTTCTATATACTTTTAAATGTTATACTATTTAATTTTCTTTAACAAATAATGTATTTAATACCATTGATATATATCTTTAACTAATATGACACTAAAATGCATTAAAATATTAAAATAACAAAATACATTATAAATGTTAATTTGAATATCTTTAAAATAGTAACTTAAAATGTATTTTATAATATATTTTTTTAGAAAATCTCCTTACCCTTATCTCCTAAAAGCTCAATATACTGTGAACAAACAAATTAAACAATTAGTTATGTACATGTATCAACTTAGAATACAAGTTTCAACAATTCATAAAGAAAAGTTTTACTTAAAACACAGCTAAATAAAAATAATAAACATAGAAATCAAAAACAGTGCAATAATTTATAGACTAATTAAGTCTTACAAATGATATTACAAACTGCATTATTTGCTACAACGATATTTATCACATTTGATATTCCTGTTGATATTTTTGACATCCTGCTATTCTTGACACAATATATTTGTATCACAATATTTTTTCAGATGCTTCGTCCAGATACTACACAAAGGGCCTTATTATGAGTTTGGCAGTTCGACCGCCTGAGCATTGCATTTGCACCGTTCAGGCCACCACTGCATTGGTGATCTACTGCCCACCATATTACGCGTTGTGCTATCTGAAATGCTGACTGCGACTACAGTAGTCTACCCGGTGGGAACACATTGGTCTAAAATGTTGTCAGTGCATCCAATGATGCCGCCAGGTCCGCGGTGCACCCGCTAAGCGTACTACGACTGCACTCACAGTCTCACAGCAGCGCTCAATAAACAGCAGTTTTAAAAAAATCAAGACACTGAACATTGAATGGATAAAAAAAATACACACCTCATGTGCTTTGCCAAGTGGGCACGCCTGCAAATCACACCATGCAACACACCCTATCCCTGACCAGCATCCTTTGCTTATATACTGCAGCATAGCAAGACAGCCATTTTCTGCAGTATTTAGAGAAGGCACCCTTTTTAGAGAAGACATCCTTTTTTCATGTCCACATTTAGCACTCTCAACCACCTGTACCTTTTTACCCCTATCACTTGTTAGTTCTTCATTCACATACTCACTCACATTTTTGTTTTTTTCACCATGACTGCAAAAAAAAGAATTCCTTCAGTGAGCAAGAGTTGACAGTCACACATTTTGGTTCCCAGGCCCAGCATACTCCTCTCATTAGAAAAATAGAAATGTGCGACAGGATAGTCAACAGAGTGAATGCTGTTGGTAACACCCTGTGCACACAGGTTGACATTAGGATGAGGTACAACTACATCAGGCTGAGGGTCCGTACCAAGTATAACAGCCACCACTTTGACACTCAGGGGACTGGTGGTGTCCCTCTCAGCATACTATTACATCACTTACCCTGGGAGGAGAAGGTCTTGGCCATCCTGCATACTGAGGGCATGTCAGAAATAGAGGGGGAGTGGACTCTAGTAAGTTACACTTCAATAACTGCCATCATTTAACAATGCCCTGTTTGCTTTCAACTCTTCTCTTCTCTTCCTATCCTGATCTCTATCTACTTTCCTAACATGCAATACTCAAACTATCCAACATGTTGGTTTGTCTGTGGTAATGTGTATTGTTGCATATAAGACCACATGTATACAATTCCAGGAAATGCCACATATTGCAATGCTGTCTGTAAGACCATTTCAATTAAAATAGCTATCTAGGTCTGATGATATGTGTGAAAATGTAAATGTATGGTATATCTCAAATGAGTGTTGCAACAGCTATGGTATACTGATCTCTTTTATCAAGTGTTGCTAAAGTGACCTTGAAATGACTATACCTACCATAAGGCCTTATCACTCCAACTCTAACCAAGATGCTCAATTCTTATTCCTCCTTCTTACTTGTCTCCCATGTCACTACTGGAGTTCACTACTCACGCAGGTTAACATCACTCAAGTGTTGCTAAAGTGAGACTGAAGTGACTACAACTACCATGAGGCCTTGTCGCTCTAACTCTAACCAAGGTGCTAGACTCATATTGTCCCTTCTCACTTGTCCCCCATATCACTACTGAAGTTCACTACTCATGCAGGTTATCATTACTCAATTGTTGCTAAAGTGACATTGAAGTGACTGCAACTACCATGAGACCCTATAACTCTAACTCCAACCAAGATGCTAGACTCCTTATCCCCCTTTTCAACTGGCTCCCATGTCAATACTGTAGTTCACTACTCATGCAGGTTACCATTACTCAAGTGTTGCTAAAGTGAAACTGAATTGACTACAACTACCATGAGACCTTGTCACTCCAACTATAATCAAGATACTACACTCCTTTTGACCTTTACTCACTTGACGTTGAAAAGCTGTCACTACTACCATGTGGCCCTGTGACTGGAACTCTAACCAAGATACTAGACTCATTTTGCCCCTTCTCACTTGTCCCCATTTTACAACTAATCTTCACTCATCATGGACTATGCAATGAACAGCCAATGTTCCACTCAGATATATGTATGCAAACTTTGCTTGATGGTGTCCTGGACTCATCAACTGAAACTATTGATGCCATGAGTGCCATCATAACAATGGTGTACCCATAATATACGTCAGCCATGAAGGAAACTCAGTTTATTAGCACTGCCAGGTGAACCTTTGACTCTGCACTTCTCACATGATGAACAATGCTACATATATAAACAAGCTGAATGTTTGCCTGAAATAGACACAACTAGGCCTACGAATGGACAAAA
This sequence comes from Triturus cristatus, assembly GCF_964204655.1. NCBI lineage: Eukaryota > Metazoa > Chordata > Amphibia > Caudata > Salamandridae > Triturus > Triturus cristatus. The sequence continues at coordinate 80,658,920 of NC_140588.1, forward strand.
ACATATGGTATGACTATACTGTGTTGCTAGTAACCCTGGGTGTAGGACTACGCTACGCTCACATAGTTTGTGTAGTTTGCGCAACTACGCGCTACACAAATTGCACGTAGCACAGTGCAAAAACGCGTAGCGTGGTGGGCATTTTTTGCTTGCTCGCGGTCCTCAACGTCAAGTTGGCGACCGCAAGCAAGCAAAATAACATCCCGGCGAGACTTTTTTCTCGTTCGCGATCAGCAACATCAAGTTGCCGATCGTGAGCGTGGAAAATAAACCTCCCGGCGAGATTCTCAATGAGGAGAGGTCAGGTTTCTCATTGCGAGTGGTCGCGTATGCTCGCGACCGCTCGCGATGAGAAACTATCAGTCCACATTGAGAAAGCTGCCGCTCAAGTACAAATCTACTCGAGAGGCAGAAAATGACAACTTGCACTGTGCAAGATGCGGTTTGCAATGATTGCACAGTGCGTATATGCATCCGGCACTGTGCAATCAGTGAGAACAGCATTTTGCACAGTGCACTACACAGTTCGCGTAGCTACGCATAGCTTGCGTAGTGCGAAGTTAACTTCACGTAGCTACGCGTAGCGCTACTACGCAAACTACGCCAAGGGTTAGTTGCTAGTTGAGTTTTGGAGTTGTCATGTCTATCTCTAAAGCCAAAATGCCACATAGCTTCACATCTAATGAGCTGATGAAATCTAATACTTTCATTGAATGTCTAATAAACAACTTCAACTCCACGCTAATAGCTGACAACACTAATCTTTAACTATTTTGTTCCATTCCAGGCACCTATTAACTTTGCCACAAATAACGTGGATGTAGATACCTCACTTCCACCATTAACACTTCTGCATTTCTCAACAGGGCGATCCACCACGGCACTGGAACAGCGGTTGGAAACCGAAAAGAGTTCCTCTCCTCCCCAGCAAGATTCCCTCAGTAATGAGAATGCTCCTGAAGAGGTGGGTGCGGATGATGGTCCTGGCCCATCTGGTCAGCCTGGGCATATGCCACAAAAAATGCTCACTGAGCCCACAACCACACCTCCAATCACAGCTACGACAACAAATCAAACCACTGCCCCCATCTGTGGACCTAGCACAGTGACTACTATTCTGAGCACCCCAGTCTTGGTTTCTGATCCGGCTAGCACTGCCCCATTCACAGAGGAACCAGGACCCAGTGGGAGGGTGCAGTGGTTCACTGACAAAATAACGATGTAAAAATATTGAAGTAAAAAATATCGATGAAAAAATATCGACTCCCTATACCTAAACAGGTAAGTACAAAAATATCCCCCCAAAAATATTGCTGTAAAAAGTATAGCAATACATATTAAATACGTTAAATAATAAAATTTATATAAAAAAATAAAGTAGATTTAATACAAATTAAAGAACATACTAAATAAACTTAAATTAAAAAAACACACGTACATATTAATTCATATATATTTACTTTAAAACAATTAAGAAACTATTAATTTTAATCTATTTTATAATTGTAAAATGATATAAAAAAACGTAATATATATGTATGAAAATATATATAAGTGTGTGTGTGTGTGTGTGTGTGTACCAATAACATAACATCTAATAAAAACATTCTATTATAAATTAAAACATTAATGAGCAAGCCTGCTGTGCAGGCGAAACGCATACAGCAGTACCCGACAAATAAAGTGATTTTTTCACAGAAGACACGGCGTCGTCATCCTTGTGTTGCAAGGGATTTTGCAATATTTTGGACTGTACTTGGGAGGTCCCATTTAGATTACGTGCCCTTCCTTTTGGAGCAGCGGCAGGCAATACCTAAGTTTCTTGGAAGCTATATATATATATTCACTGAAAAAACCATAGGTTTCAGGCACGTTATAGTTCAGAATTAGTATTTAAAAAACCTTAGAAATTCACCCGAAAAAACCATAGGTTTCAGGGGCGTTATAGTTAGCTGGACATTTCCCTCGTACAAAACCCTAGAAATTCCCCTGTTATAGTTAGTTCAGCTAACTATAACTCGCGCCCCCGCAATGCACTGCTGATGACGTCACATATTACATCACTCATGACATGGTCAGTGACATCACTGATGACATCTCAAATGACATCACTGATGACATCACTGTTAGTTAGTTAGTTAATACTTTATTCGAATTCAATATTCATGAAATCATAAAAGCAACATGTTCATACATGGACAAAAAGTAAACCACAGTAAAAATTTTGTTAAACAGGACATACATAAATTACCTAAAAATTGATTAAACTTTTCCTTTTCCTTAAAATACTTTTTAAAAAGCCCAGCATTATTGACACACAATATTCATCCTGTAAAGAAACTAAAAACAATAAAGCGGGGCGACAATGTCTCCATGAACCATGTTTTTTTAAAAATGGCTTGATCCATCTTGATCTTTCCGTCGAATAAAATTTACAGAAACAAATTACGTGCAAGGTTGATTGGGTAGACAGATTATCACACGGGCAATTACAAAGATTTCTCGCCCAATCATTAACTGCGGGAAAGGATACTAATCGGAAGAAAACGTCAAACCTTAGCCTGGTTAGTAAAAAACGGTCAAAGCCCACCTGACACCAGGTTATATAAGGCTGAATGTTGTAGGAGACCAGTATACGTTGATGTTGCAAAACAAGGTTCTTGTTAAATTCAACGCCTAGTCTAAGTGATTCAACGTGAGACCAACATAGCTCCTTCAGTTCCTTTCTTGTTATCCCGCACAGAGACTCAGGTTGATGATAAAACTCGGGTCTACCAAGATCCCTTGTGAATTGACAAATATACTTCAACCAGGGTATCCTGAGTGCCCTATCCAAACCCATGCAATCTTTGAGGATATCTCTATTTAATGTTAGGTCCGGCGAGGTCCATACCCTATACCATAGCAGAACTGGTTGTATGCTAATCAAGTCACTCACATAACGCATACCTAACTCTGCATGGCAGTTAAAAACAGGGGAGCTAACAGGGGTTGCCAAGATGAATCTCAAGAATGCATTCTCTACCTTTTGTATAGAGGAAGAATTGTTGTTAATCCCCCAAATACCTGCCCCATATATGGCTATACTGATGCACTTGGCTTGATACATTTTTAACAGTAACGCAGGTGGTCTCTTCCCCAACTTATTCGAGAAAGTCATAAGTGCAGCAGTGGCTTTCTTGAAAGACAAAGTCCTATTTCTGATTGCTGGCCCCCAGGACCCCTTTTCCTCGAGGACTATGCCCAGGTAAGAGAATATTTTAGTTGGGGCAAGTTCCTCCTTCCCAGCAAACAAGCGGCACACTCTTTTCTTACTACTACCACAGGACATTACGAATGATTTGGAAACATTGAGTTTTAACCCCCTGTTGTCCATAAAGTTTAAGTAAGTGTCCAGAGCAGTTTGGAGACCTCTTTGCGTCCGGGACATAATCACTGCATCATCAGCGTATAGGAGGGACGCGATTTGGTGCTGATTGGCCTGAGGGGAATCGCGTACTGCGGCAACTAAAACATTTTCTAGATCGTTAATATACAGGTTAAACAGGAGTGGGGCGAGTACACACCCTTGTCTCACGCCCCTTTTTACATAAAAAGGCTTAGTGCATTCACCATTTATACCGTATCTAACCTTCGCCCTGGCACCGGCATACAACTGTCTTAGGAAGGAAATAAGTACTTCGTCAACCTTCATGTCGCTCAAGATCTGCCACAGTCGATTGTGAATGACACAATCGAAAGCAGCACTTAGGTCAACGAACACTACAAAGAGTTTACCTTTTTTGGCCTGGGTATATTTACCAAATAATGACGTAAAATTAAGAACCTGTTCCACGGTACCGCAGCCCTTGCGAAAGCCGTTTTCAACCGGCGATAAAATGTTGGACTCAGCGGCCCATAGTTGTAAACGATTCAGAATAACTCGCCCGGTGACTTTCAAAAAAGAATCCAGAAGGGATATGGGACGATAACAAGAGGGTTTATCCCGGTCCCCTTTTTTAAATATTGGTATGATTATAGAGTCTGCCCAGGTATCAATAAGGCCCCGCGCACAGCTTGCCTCTAGTACACGCGTAAGTAGAGGCGACCAGAGCCCAGGCTGGATTTTGAATAGATCAATTGGAACGCCATCTGCGCCTGGCGCTTTGTTACCTTTACTCTGGGTGATTGCGTCAAAGATTTCATTAACGGTAGCGTCTAACTTAATCGGAGCGAAATCGCCCGCCATTTGGCCCTGGGTAATAAACTTCATATCTACCAATTTGTCTTTCCCTCCTGGGTTATAAACCTCGGCGAAAAAGTCTACCCAGGAATCTTTTGTGATGGCCACTTCCGTTCTATCAGTTTCCCTTGTAGTAAAGAAAGGTGCCTTAACCGCCAGCCAAAAGGCAGAGCAATCATTTTCCAAAGACGCATTATATAAACATTCCCACGCATCGTTCTTAATCGCGCATTTACGAGCCTTCCTAGCCTGGTTGTACACACGTCTAAGATAAATGATTTCAGTTTGATTCCTCGGGGTTTTCCCTAAGGCAATCGTTAAAGCAGTATGGGCCCTAGTGCAGGCTGTATCAAACCACCCTTTTCTAGCTACTTTCCCCTCTTTAAAAGGACGTTGTAGGTCATCTTTAATTGTCTTTGTAATTATAGCAAAAGAGTCCAGAATGTCTGAATGAGATACTTCGTCCTGAAGACAAACATTGATGGAAGTTAATGCTTGTTTAATTATGTTCCTGTTCATCACCTCTTGATTACACTTTGACCATCTAAGGGCATACCCATTCGTTCTATTTAGGGTGCAGTTAGTTGTCCAGGCCAGTTTCTCCGCCGGAGTACAGACTGATTTGCAGGGGAGCTGTATGCTAAAACTCAGTGGGAGATGGTCACTCACCCCAAGTGTATGTGTGGCAAAATCGGTTAACCAGCTGGAGTGGGAGTTGGTAACGGTAACGAAGTCGATCAGCGTACTAAACCCTCTCCCCACATACGTCGAGCTGAACTCCACCGGGGGTCTACAGAGCAAATTAACAAAGCCAAGATCGAATGATGCCATCATTTCATTGAATGAATCGCCCCCGCTATTATGATCAAAATGTGGTTGATATTCTGATTTATATTTTTCCTGATCGCCACAGCCACTCAAAAAATATTTACAGAGGTGGTGGTTGAAATCACCTCCCCAAATGATAATAGAATCCCTTGGGGATGAATCTAATAAAGCCCCTAAATCCTTTGTGAGAGTGTTTATCATACCGTTAACTAGACCTTTCTCAATACTATTGTACATGTTAACGATAAGCATCTCCACCTTGGGAGTCACCCGGATTAGAATTATCTGATAGTAGTTACATTGGCCCACCATTTTTACTGACAAAGACTCCATCAGGTTGGATAAATAGATAACCAGGCCACCTTTATTTCTCCCTGAAATGGAGGGGCTAGCAGGTTGATGAAAAGTTCTGTAGCCGGTGATATGGATGGCTTCCAGGGACCAAGTCTCTTGCAGACATAATATGTCTATGTCCTTAATATAGTCAATCCATATGGGATTATCAATCTTGGAACGGAGACCAGCTACATTCCAGAAGGCAATCCTGGTTCCTTTATTTTTAACAACCTCTGGTTGATCAGATAGTAAGGTTACCTTCTGTTCGTCACCTACACAGGCTATCACAATTGGTTCATACGAATCAGTTGTGGCAGAATTAACAGCAACCTCCGTAGTTGGGCGTCAGTCAACTCCTTCGAGTCCGCTCAAAACTGAGAAGCGATTGACCCCTTCAAAACTATGGTGGTGGCCGTCGAACCCACTCCACATCTGATTAGGAAGCGTTTTCCTGGGGTATTCCCAACCTGAATTAAGTGGGGTGCGGTAGCTCTTCCTACCCCCAAGCTCAGAGATCTTGCTGGGGTTTGGTCTATTCAGCTCCCTATAAAAATAATCAAGTGGGAGGATCTGGATACCCTTCAACTGTGGCTTAGCATTAAATAACGATTCGTCAATAATTCGTCTAACCAAGAAGGGATTATTAAAATTAAGTATAATGCAGTCTCCAGCTTTGGTCTTCTTGGTTCTACCAATCCAGGACATTCTACGTACCATTATTAAATCATTCCAAATGTTGTTACCCGCCATGGTGTTCTTTGTAAACCAGTGGAGCACCTTATTTTTTAACTGCCCAAAGTCCTCACTAACGCCCTTTTTCAATGCAGGGACATTTGCGAGCACTACTACTAAGGGTGAGCACGCTGGTGGAAGATTAATAACTGGTAAAGGGACCCCTTCAGCCTGTTCAACCCGCTCTGTCTCCCCCAAACATTTATCGCTGGTTTGTGGAGATGTAGTAGTAAGTGAAGTGGATTCGGCAATATTAACAATTTTAGTTGGAGGGAGCATCAGAGGTAAAGTAGTGGTACAATTTTCACCAGAAAGGGTTGTAGCTACCTGAGTGGTTGGTCCTTGAGGGGCTAAGTTATTGCTAGATGTTATCTCAGTACAGGTGATCGTCTTGGGAGGTGTTATTTTTTCGAGCCTACGTGTATTAATATTAACAAGCTCACCCAAGGCGTCTAACTTTCCGTTTATGTTTTTCAGTCTCTCAATTATTGGAAGGGTAAAGGATCGCAAAAGATGGGTTATGTTTAAAAGTGATACTACTGCGTCCTCGTCCCTTCCGCTAAATATAGCTCTTTTGTTTAGATCAGGAGACTGCAAAACAGGATCTATCGGTGCTTGAGAGTTCCTCTGTGTACCAGTCAGCTTTAAAACTTTTGGTTTCCTGCCTGTTTGACTGCTCCCGCCCCTTTTCCTTTTCCCTTTCCCTTTCCTATCCAAACTAGGTGGGGCCACTACCGTGTTAGCTTCAAGGTCTACATGATCTGCTGGCTGTAAACTTTTCCTGGGCTCAATTGGATAGAAGCCCTCGGATGAATCAAGACTACTAAAAGAGTTATTACTCTTAGACGCAATATCCTCAACAAGCGTGTAATCAGAATACGTTGAACTGCGTGGGCATATGGAAATCAGGTCTGCCCTTGCCGGTGACACCACATTACTTAAATCTCCTAGGGAAGAGCTTCTGACGTTCAAAAGTTCCAAAGACAGTCGCTTTTCAGTCCGGGCAATCTCCCTTCCTACGACGTCAGCTGCTCTCAGGAAAAAGTCATCAAGAGTGCCAGTAGGTCTTCCGCCGGCTGCGGCCGGTGTAAGGCGGCGTTTCCCCTCGTTATCCGTAGTTAGTGACATGATCGCGTACAAAAGCAAATTAGTCAAAAGGTTCTTACCGTGGGGATGTAGACCTCAGGGACGTGGCCCAGCCCAGCCTTTGCCGGCCTTGGACGGCCGTAGACGGCCCGCCCTTTGCCTGGGCTTAGCCCGGCACGTCCCGCTGCGCGTCCCGCGAAGCGGGAGGCGCGAGGACTGATAAGGCTGCCGCTGGAGAGGGAGGGGCTGTTGCAGGTCACGCTGCCCCCGTAAGGTCCTGGGCCATGTAGTTCTCACTGGCCAGAGTATTCCGCTGTCGGTGCGCTGCGCGTCCCGCGAAGCGGGAGGCGCGAGGACTGATAAGGCTGCCGCTGGAGAGGGAGGGGCTGTTGCAGGTCACGCTGCCCCCGTAAGGCCCTGGGCCATGTAGTTCTCACTGGCCAGAGTATTCCGCTGTCGGTGCGCTGCGCGTCCTGCGAAGCAGGAGGCGCGAGGACTGATAAGGCTGCCGCTGGAGAGGGAGGGGCTGTTGCAGGTCACGCTGCCCCCGTAAGGTCCTGGGCCATGTAGTTCTCACTGGCCAGAGTATTCCGCTGTCGGTGCGCTGCGCGTCCCGCGAAGCGGGAGGCGCGAGGACTGATAAGGCTGCCACTGGAGAGGGAGGGGCTGTTGCAGGTCACGCTGCCCCCGTAAGGTCCTGGGCCATGTAGTTCTCACTGGCCAGAGTATTCCGCTGTCGGTGCGCTGCGCGTCCTGCGAAGCGGGAGGCGCGAGGACTGATAAGGCTGCCGCTGGAGAGGGAGGGGCTGTTGCAGGTCACGCTGCCCCCGTAAGGTCCTGGGCCATGTAGTTCTCACTGGCCAGAGTATTCCGCTGTCGGTGCGCTGCGCGTCCCGCAAAGCGGGAGGCGCGAGGACTGATAAGGCTGCCGCTGGAGAGGGAGGGGCTGTTGCAGGTCACGCTGCCCCCGTAAGGTCCTGGGCCATGTAGTTCTCACTGGCCAGAGTATTCCGCTGTCGGTGCGCTGCGCGTCCCGCGAAGCGGGAGGCGCGAGGACTGATAAGGCTGCCGCTGGAGAGGGAGGGGCTGTTGCAGGTCACGCTGCCCCCGTAAGGTCCTGGGCCATGTAGTTCTCACTGGCCAGAGTATTCCGCTGTCGGTGCGCTTCTCATTTAGCAGTGGATCTTTTACCCTCCACTTGCAGTGCTTCTCACCAGGATGCTCTTTTGCAGGAGCAGGCTCCTTCATGTGCTGCACACAGTAAGCAACTTATCGGAGACTGTGGACCTTCACAGAACTGCTCCTGGACAGCACGGATGAAATCAGGTCCCTTTTGTTACTTCAGGAAAGCACACCTCGTGAAATGTTGGGCATGTCACTTCCAGGGGTAATGGTGCCTCTTCCAGTTACTAATCCCCGTACTGCAGTAGAAACACCTTACACGGTCATCATAACCTGACTTTAATCCTGGGTAAATTTGATGTGCACAGTGACGGTTATGACATCACTGATGACATCATCCATTGAGCATGTGTTTCTGAACAGTTTTATTATGTTTAATATATATAGGGAAAGGCCTGTTGAAGAATAAGTGGGTGTACAAGTGTGTGAATGGATGATTTTCTAGGTGCGTAACTGACAATATAAGTGAGTCATTAAATGTATCTTACTGCAGACTAGTGACTAAACTGTGTGAATGTATGTATGTGTCTGTTTGTTGGTGTAAAAGTGGCTGCATGGTTTTGTGAATAGCTATCTGAGTGCCTATATGGGTTATTTATTGGTTGTCTGAGTATCTGTATGGGTGCCTGAGTGTTTGTGTGGGTAGGGTGTGTGTGACTCGGTGACTAGATGTGTGAGTGGGTGATTCAGTGGGTGCATGGTTTTAAGAGTGCATCTGTGATGGACTGTATGGTTGGGTGAGTGTACGTATGGGTGTGTTAGTGATTGAATGTATATCTCAGTTGTACATGTGTCAGTAACTACATATGTGAAATGCAGTGTATATGTGTATAAGAGTATATAACTATCTATATGTGAGAGCGTGTGATTTTGGGAGTGGCTGTATGCGCCATAGTGCAATGATATCTGTGTCATGTGCTGTTTATTTTTCTGCAGGAAAACACAGAATGTGTTAGTATTTTTTTGAGTAAGTGAACTTGAGTGTGTTTAACTGTATAGGTGAGTAAATTGGACTGTGATTAATTATTTGCATGACTGACTAGATGTGTCAGTACCTCAATGGATGATTGGCGGTGTGTGAGTGTCTAGATAGGTATATAAATGCACAGAGTGACTGTAAGCATGAGTGACTGTACAGGTGAGTGAGTGGACATGTATGTAGACCTAAAAGTCAATGACTGGGTGTGTAGTTATTGGTATTGGAGTATATATGGTTGTCAAAATGGCCGTTTGAAATTTTGAGTCGGTGTATCAAAGGTTATATTAGGGTGTGAGAAGATGTCCTAATTTATCACATGGATGACGTCATCAGTGATGTCATCAGTGATATCATTTGAGATGTCATCAGTGATGTCATCAGTGATGTCAATGACCATGTCATGAATGATGTAATATGCGATGTCATCAGCAGTGCATTGCGGGGGCGCGAGTTATAGTTAGCTAAACTAACTATAACAGGGGAATTTCTAGGGTTTTGTACGAGGGAAATGTCCAGCTAACTATAACGCCCCTTAAACCTATGGTTTTTTCAGTGTATTTCTAAGGTTTTTTAAATGCTAATTCCTAACTATAACATGCCTGAAACCTATGGTTTTTTCAGTGAATTTCAAAGGTTTTTTAAATGTCAATTCCTAACTATAACGTGCATGAAATCTATGGTTTTTTCAGTGAATTTCAAAGGTTTTTTAAATGCTAATTCCTATCTATAACTTATCTCTAAAGATATCATGAAAATCATTCTTTTTTAAAAGTAGTGTGCACATTAGTTATGTGGAAAAGCATCTTTGTGATTGGTTAAGAAAAAGCAGTTTCAACGTGGAGTACATATCATAGGATAAATTTTGCTCAGCTCAACCACACCTGCTACTTGCATTTGGAAGGCACTGTTCGAACTTAAAACAATCGTCAAATTTTAACCTGCACGTGTCGTTAAATATTCAAGAAAATGTTACAAAAAAATATTGTTAAGTTTTAAAAAATTTATAAACTTTAAACCTGCACATGTTGTAGAATGTTCTAGAAAGTGTGTTGCACTTCTGACTTCTATGTGTTGTTGAATATTAAAAAAACGGTTCATATGGAAAATTAAAAAGAAACCAATAGAGAAGTTTTGAAACATAAAAGAATCAAGGAACTATTCTAATTTATTCTTTACATGTATTTATGTGTGCAGCAACAAAATTATAGACACAACAGCACTAGGAAGAGGAAGAAGCAGGGAGTGGGGGAGGGGGGGATGGGCAGAATGGCACACATGCACAATTAAGTACAACACACATATAGACTAACAATGGCCAAAATGAAACACACCAACAAGGAGCACAAGTCACACAACCCGCCAACATCTCACGACTGAGCGAGCATAGAAGTGAAAACCACGCTGCATTCATACAGGATGTGTACAAAGGACAGTCGTTGGTGTTGTGGGATGTCTGCGACTGTGGTCATCATGGATGAGATGCCCAGCATGTGGCACATGGTCGAGTTCACTGTGTGTTATGTTGCCAAACGGCTGCTCCTCCCTCCCACGAGCCCCCACACTTTTGTACGGTGCGCTGTTGTATCTCCCGCACTCGTACGGCACACCATTGTAATGCCTATTTGCGCATGTCCTGCTACATTCCAACTACAACATCACAGTGCTGTTTGGAGATGGTGCTTGCCACTTTACAACATCGACTGCTGCGGCGGCTCTTGTAGCAGGCCACACCAGAACACAGAGACACACTTACCGCACTTCCTGTACACGGACATGTCCGAGACACCCCGTTCCCCTTGCCGGATAGGCACACCCCTGCACTGACCTGTGAACCCAAGACCAGCACACGCCAGTTGTGCATGCAGGAGGATGCGTGCCTAGCTACACATCCAGGCTCACTGCCAACGGTGCGTGTGCGGTCTGCGGATCCTCCACGGCCATAGATATCACTAACTTTTTTACCCTAATTTTCTCAGGAACTACTGAACAGATTCACACCATTTATGCAAAAGGCACGAGTCTGAACTGAGGACTACCTCTTTGGCAAATTTGGTGTCATTCCGTTCAGCGGTTCGGGCTGTAGCTGCGACAACAGATCCTACGGGAAATTGCATGGGGAAAACGCGATTGGGACCCCCCTTTTTTGTCGGCCCCCGCTTGACAAATCACCACAACACTTTCAGGGTAGGAGCGTAGGGGAGCTGGCCAAAAGTTTGGAAAATTTCGCGAAGATTCGTCAATCGGCGCCAGACTTATTGGGAATAGAATGTTGCGGATTTCCTATGGAAAATAGGTCCTAACTATAACTATCTACTGGCGACCGCCAGTAGATAATATATATATATATATATATATATATATATATATATATATAATACACTCTCCACACCTTCACGTAGCTTCTGCTTTCACAGCTTTCCCAACGCAAAACAAAGGAGAAACGGACCCTCACGGCTCAGGCAGGAAGATTTTTATTTCATTTGACTCTCCCTCTGCGACGCGTTTCGAGCACTGAGTGCCCTTGATCACAATATATATATCTATATATTCACTGAAAAAACCATAGGTTTCAGGTCTGATATAGTTAGGAATTGGCATTTAAAAAACCTTAGAAAGCAGTGGATTGTGGGCGTGCGAGATGTAGTTAGTACAACTAACTATATTGGAGGAATTTCAATGGTTTTGTTCGAGTAAAATGTCCAGCTAACTATAACACCCCTAAAACCTATTGTTTTTTCAGTGAATTTCTAAGGTTTTTTAAATGCTAATTCCTAACTATATCAGACCTGAAACTATGGTTTTTTCAGTGAATTTCAAAGGTTTTTTAAATGCTAATTCCTAACTATATCAGGCCTGAAACCTTTGTTTTTTTCAGTGAATTTCAAAGGTTTTTTAAATGCTAATTCCTAACTATATCAGGCCTGAAACCCATGTTTTTTTTAGTGAATTTCAAAGGTTTTGTAAATGACAATTTTTAATGTATTAATTGTTATACTGATTTTTTTGATACTGATTTACTACATTTTGTAAACTATTTATTTTTAGATATATATATATATTTTAATTACATTATAATTACATTATACTTTACAATACAAAATATACTTTCTCAGAATGAATTACTTTAGTTTAAATACATTGAAAATAGGCAATAGACTTTTAAGTACAGTAGTTACAGTTGTTGCAATGGGCAGCACATTTTCAAACACAAAGCAACATTGAGCTCAATGTGAATTTCTAGTCAAATGCAATTAGTTACTTTATGGATTACTTTTCTAACCACAGGACTGGATGCTAGATTCAGTCCTTGGACATCTCCTGTAAACAGTTGAGTAAAAGCGTTTTGGTTACAGTAGTGATTTTTAAGGAATATTATTGTATTTTAAAAGTTGACACAGAAAAATTTTCACATAGAATCACCAATGTTATCCTATGGCAGAAAATTCACTTACAGCAGGTGAGTAGTGTTATCGTTACTTTTTCTTACTCAGTGGTGGATCCTGGATCCAGCACAGGTGAATCTCCTGTAAACAGTTGAAAGAATATGTTTAAGTCATACAGATGATCTTTTAGGAATATTTTTAGTTTGTGAAAATAGACACTTAGAAACTTTCCTACTTAAAAGCACACAATGGATTCCTATGGAAGGAAATACAAGTTACTTTTAAGTATGCTTAAAATATCTTTTCAGGGTCAGTGCTGGTCTAAAAGATGCAGCCCTGGGTTCTATCCTGATAACAGGTGAGTAAATCGGAATTCGTAGTTCGGCTGATTTTAGAGGAATATTTGTAAGTTTAAAAAATGGACACAGAAACTTTTCTGCTGAAAACCACACAACGGATTCCTATGGAAGGAAATACAAGTTACTGGTAAGTACGCTTAGAATTATTTTTCAGGGTCAGTGCTGGGCTAAAAGATGCAGCACTGGGTTCTCTCCTGAGAACAGTTGAGTAAATCGGAATTCGTAGTTCGGCTGATTTTAGAGGAATATTTTTAGTTTGTGAAAATAGACACTTAGAAACTTTCCTACTTAAAAGCACACAATGGATTCCTATGGAAGGAAATACAAGTTACTGTTAAGTACGCTTAAAATATCTTTTCAGGGTCAGTGCTGATCTAAAAGATGCAGCCCTGGGTTCTCTCCTGATAACAGGTGAGTAAATCGGAATTCGTAGTTAGGCTGATTTTAGAGTAATATTTGTACGTTTCAAAAATGGACACTTAGAAACTTTTCTGGTGAAAACCACACAATGGATTCCTATGGAAGGAAATACAAGTTACCGGTAAGAACGCTTAGAATTACTTTTTAGGGTCAGTGCTGGTCTAAAAGATGCAGCACTGGGTTCTCTCCTGAGAACAGTTGAGTAAATTGGAATTCGTAGTTCGGCTGATTTTAGAGGAATATTTGTACGTTTCAAAAATGGACACTTAGAAACTTTTCTGCTGAAAACCACACAATGGACTCCTATGGAAAGAAATACAAGTTACTGGTAAGTACGCTTAGAATGACTTTTCAGGGTCAGTGCTGGTCTAAAAGATGCAGCACTGGGTTCTCTCCTGAGAACAGTTGAGTATATCAAAATTCGTAGTTCGGCTGATTTTAGAGGAATATTTGTACGTTTCAAAAATGGACACTTAGAAACTTTTCTGCTGAAAACCACACAATTGATTCCTATGGAATGAAATACTAGTTACTGGTAAGTACGCTTAGAATTACTTTTCAGTGTCAGTGCTGGTCTAAAAGATGCAGCACTGGGTTCTCTCCTGATAACAGGTGAGTAAATCGGAATTCGTAGTTCGGCTGATTTTAGAGGAATATTTGTACGTTTCAAAAATGGACACAGAAACTTTTCTGCTAAAAACCACACAATGGATTCCTATGGAAAGAAATACAAGTTACTGGTAAGTACGCTTAGAATTACTTTTCAGGGTCATGCTGGTCTAAAAGATGCAGCACTGGGTTCTCTCCTGAAAACGGTTGATAAATCGGAATTCGTAGTTCGGCTGATTTTAGAGGAATATTTTTACGTTTCAAAAATGGACACAGAAACTTTTCTGCTGAAAACCACACAATGGATTCCTATGTAAAGAAATACAAGTTACTGGTAAGTATGCTTAGAATTATTTTTCAGGGTAAGTGCTGGGCTAAAAGATGCACGGAAGTGCCACGGAGCTGCGTTCCAGAGTGTTGTAAAAAGGGGTGTGGCCTCTGAACACCTCTCTGCAATGCAGCTCCCTGACGCATACTGGAGGTACCTGGTGGGCTAGTTGGCCCCTAGGGGACCTCTCGATTGAAGAGGAATGAATTCCCCAACTTAAAATGCGCCACAGGGCGTGTTTGCACAGTACCACCTCAGGCCCTGCCCCCTACCTTCACCACTGTGCAAACGCGCCCCGTGGCGTGTTTTAAGTTGGGGGATTAAGTCCCCTTGAATCCTGAGGTCCCCTAGCGGCCAACTAGGCCACCAGGTACATGCCAGTAAGCGCCACGGAGCTGCATTGCAGAGAGGTGTAAAAAGGGGCATGGCCTCATTACACCTCTCTGCAACTCAGCCCCCTGGCGCATGCTGGAGGTTCCTGGTGGGCTAGTTGGCCCCCAGGGACCCCCAGTATTCAAGGGGAATTAGTTTCTCCTCTGCAAACGCACCAGGGGGCGCGTTTGCAGAGTGGTGTAAGGAGGGGGCGTGGCCTCCGGCCCAATCCCGTTTTTTTTTCCCTTCTTTTTTTTTTGGTTGACCCCCAGGGTCTGACCCCAATTTTTATATTTGAAAAAATAAAACCGGGAAGGGGGCCGTGTGGCCCCCCTCCCGAGTCCATAATTTGCCCCGGGGACCCCATCCCCCGGGGCATGGGCCTTTTGTAAAAAAAAATGTATGAAGGGGGGCTGCGTAGCCCCCCTCCTCTGGCCACTTTAAGGCCCCGGGGACCCCATCCCCCAGGGCCAGCCTTTGTTTTTTTTAATTTATTTTATGTAATGGGGGAGGGGGGCCTGGCCTCTCGTTGGATACTGTGGGGGGGGTCCCCATACCCCCCATGGTCCCAGCTGGCTCCCAGCCCCCTGCAGGAGCCGGCATTGCTTTTCCACATGGGGTGCAGCTAACATGCTGCTCCCCATGTGGAAAAGCAATCTGCTTTGCTTCATTGAAGCGAGAGCAGGTTTCCCTGCTCTCCCTTCAATGAAGGAAAGCAGTTTCCAATGGCAGGGTGGGGGCCACGAGGCTCCCGCCCTGTCATTGCAAACAGCAGTGTCCCGGGGGTGGGCACCCCGGGACACTGCAGGAGCCGGCCCTGGGGGGTGGCCGTCCCCAGGGCTAATACAAGGCTCCAGGTTGCCCCACAGGCTGGCGGTCCCCGGGTCTGGGGGGACCTTGAGCCCCCCCGCATATACAAACTTTGAGCCCCGGGGGGTGGCGGTCCCCGGGGCAGTGTGGGGGGGATTGGGACCCCCCACACTTTTTTTTTTAATTATGCCCCTGGGGTTTGGCCCCCGGGGGCAAATTAGAATATTCAGTGCGGGAGACCGCGCTGAATTTGTTTTTTATTTTCGGCCGAAATATGCGCTGGGTGTGCGAATCTCGCCGATTGAAAAAAATATATATTTTTTTTGGGGTCCAGGGGGTCCTTGTGGGACACCCTGAGCAGGCCTAGGGGGTCTAGGTGTTGCTACCCTGCCCCCTTTTTGCGGTTTTCGTGTTTGTTTTTTAGGTTTCTTGTGCCTCGGTTCAACCGAGGCACAAGATGGCTGCCAACACTTCCTGATCTGCAGTGTTGACAGCCAATTAGAATACAGCTCGTGCATGGCAGGGTGCGCGCTGGGTGCGGGGAGGGTGCGCGGATCCTCTGAGGCCATAGATATATCTATCTTTTTAACTCTAATTTTCTCAGGAACTACTGAACGGATTTACACCCTTTAAGCAAAAGGCACAAGTCTGAACTGAGGACTACCTCTTTGCCAAATTTGATGTAATTCCGTTCAGCAGTTCGGGCTGTAGCTGCGTCAACAGGTCCTATGGGAAAATGCATGAAGAAAATGTGTTTTGGGACCCCCCTTTTTTCTCGGCCCCCGCTTGACGAATCACCGTGAAATTTTCAGGAAAGGAGCGGACCAGAGCTGGCCAAAAGTTTGGAAAATTTTGCGAAGATTCGTCTATTGGCGCCAACGTTATTCCAAATAGAATGTTGCATATATATATTCACTAAAAAAAACATAGGTTTCAGGCACGTTATAGTTAGAAATAAGCATTGACAAAACCTTAGAAATTCACTGAAAAAAACATAGGTTTTAGGGAAAGTTATAGTTAGGAGGGCTTTTTTAAACAGTCATTGTGAGTGCAACCATTCAGGGATTGAAATTTCGGACTCGAATTCCCAGCATGCCATGCACTGCCTCATATGAGCGTTCCAAATCTGGGCGTGCCATATGCATAAATTACGGGCACTGAGGCCGTCTTGCACTCTCCTGATATCGTCAGCCTCTGAAGAAGAAGGAAACTTTGAAACGCGTCAGGCTGCCGGTGATTCAGCTGCTTGATTTTACCAGCGGATGTAATCCTTCCATACCAATAAAGGCTCATGGCAGCAAGTTGAAGTCTCGAGTGCTGCTTTATCTGAGGGGCAACTTCGTAGCATTATATATCAGGCGGCCGTCCTGTCGCCAAAGCATGCACCACCCGTTCGGCCGGGGCCGCGGAACTCATTAATCATTGAGTTCACAGTGTGGAGCTTCAACAATGGATTGAGGACAGACGCATCTGCTGGGGCCTATCTGAGGGCTTTTTTTAAAAACAGTCATTGTGAGCGCAACCATTCGGGGATTGAAATTTCAGACTCGAATTCCCAGCATGCTATGCACTGCCACATACGAGCGTCCCAATTCTGGGCGTGCCATATGCATAAATTATAGGAAACTGAGGCCGTCTTGCACTCACCTGATATCGTCAGCCTCTGAAGAAGAAGGAAACTTTGAAACGCGTCAGGCTGCCGGTGATTCAGCTGCATGATTTTACCAGCGGATGTAATCCTTCCATACCACTAAAGGCTCATTGCAGCAAGTTGAAGTCTCGAGTGCTGCTTTATCTGAGGGGCAACTTTGGAGCATTATATATATATATATTCACTGAAAAAAACATAGGTTTCAGGGGCGTTATAGTTAGCTGGACATTTCCCTCATACAAAACCAATGAAATTCCCCCGTTATAGTTAGTTCAGCTAACTATAACCCGCGCCCCCGCAATGCACTGCTGATGATGTCACATATTACATCACTCATGACGTGGTCAGTGACATCACTGATGACATCAATGATGACATCTCAAATGACATCACTGATGACATCATCCAGTGACTGTGTGTTTCTGTAAAGTTTAATTTTGTTTTATATATATGCCAAGCTGTATTGAGGAATGAGTGGGTGTATAAGTGTCTGTATGGAGGATTTAGTAGGTGCATGACTGACTCTATAAGTGAGTGATTAAACGTATCTTACTGAATGCATGGGGTAGTGACTAAACTGTGTGAATGTCTGTATGTGTCTGTCTGTTGGTGTGTAAGCGGCTGCATGGGTTTGTGAATAGCTACATGAGTGTCTATATGAGTTATTGATTGGTTGTCTGAGTATCTGTATGGGTGCCTGAGTGTTTGTGTGGATGGGGTGTGTGTGACTCTGTGCATAGATGTGTGAGTGGGTGATTCACTGGGTGCATGGTTTCAAGACTAGGTCTGTGATGGACTGTATGGGTGGGTGAGTATGTGTATGGTTGTGTTAGTGAGTGAATATATATTTTATTAGTACATGTGTGATTTAGTACATATGTGAACAGCAGTATATATGTGTGTTGGAGTACAGAAATGACTATAAGTGAGAGTGTGTGATCGTGTGAGTGGCTGTATGGATGAGTGTGTGCCTGTATCATTGATTCTATAAGAGCATAAGAATGTGCTAGTATTTGTATGAGTAATTGAGCTAGTGTGTGTATAACTGTATAGGTGAGTAAATGGCAGTGTGATTAATTATTTGCATGACTGAGTACGTGTGTGAGTACCTCTATGGATGAGTAGCAGTGTGTTATGTTATATATGTTATATATGCATTCATTACGCGCACAGTTACTCGAGAGTATCCCGGCGCGAATCTATAAAGGTACTGTACTCATCGTCAAACAAAAAGATAGGTTTTCAGTTTTTTACTAAACACCCCCAAATCCTGGATGATACGCAGACTCAGTGGAAGTGTGTTCCAGGCAGTGGCTGCCTTCACTGTGAAAGAGCCACCCCCGGTCCTCTGTCGCTTAAAACGAGGAACATGAACAAGATACAAAGACGCGGAGCGCAATGCCCGACCAGGTACATAAAAAGCGATCTGCTTTTGAAGATAGATAGGCCCACGACCATGGAGAGCCCGGTGGGCCAGGATCAGTAGCTTAAATTTAACTCTAGCGGCTAATGGTAGCCAATGGTACAAACAAAGCTGGCTCTGCACGCTGTCGCTAGAGGACAGCCCAGATAACAATCTAGCAGCAGTATTCTGGACTACCTGTAGTTTCTTTAACTGATAGCCCGGAATGCCAGAGAGAAGGGCATTAGAATAATCCAGACGGGACATGATCAGTGCACATATGAGAGTTTGTCTCGCTGCAATTGGTAGAAGGGGAAAAAAACTTCTAAATGATTTAAGCAGACCAAAGCAGCCACCAGCCAGCTTCTTAATGTGTGTCTCAAACGAAAGACGCTCATCAAACCAAACCCCAAGATTCTTTGCCGATTTCTCAGAGGAGATTGAACAGGGGTATTCAGGTGGCCAGAGTTGCTCTCGGAAATTCGGAGGAAGCAAACCAAATATTAGAACCTCCGATTTCCTTTCATTACACTTAAGCTTTGCCTGCGCCATCCAGTTAAAAGCTGAGGCCAGGCAAGATTGTGCCTGAGAAACCGAGCCCACCTCTCTCCCCAGGTGAATAGTAGCTGAGTGTCGTCTGCGTATGCCATCACCTTGCTCCCAGTCCCTCCGCTAGATAGATCAGTGGGGTCATATAGATATTGAATAGAAGGGGGCTAAGGGCAGACCCTTGCGGGACACCCGTTGAGACCCTCAATGGGGAGGAGGAAAAAGGTGGCATCCATATCTGCTCCCTCCGAGCTTCCAAAAAGGAACGAAGCCATTCCCATACCGCACCTGATATCCCAATCCTAGCCAGGCGAGATAGGAGCAGTGGATGGGGAACCATGTCAAACGCATCCGAGAGGTCAAGCAGGATAAGTGCCGCCCTCCCGCTCGTGTCCAGACAATCACGTATGGCCTCCGCCACCTCGACCAGCACAGTTTCACGTCCCGTTCGGAAGCCAGACTGGGCTGGATGTAAAATCGACTCCCTCTCCACAAAGTCGGTCAGCTGTTTATTTACCACCTTTTCACATACTTTTGATAAAGCAGGGCGTAAAGAAATAGGTTGATAATTCCTAGGGCAGAGGGGGTCAAGCGTTTGTTTTTTAAGAAGAGGCCGAATCATAGCTTCCTTCCAAGATAGAGGAACAATCGCTTCCCTCAGGGAGAGATTAATGATAGTGGTAACTTCTCTATAAACAGTCTCAGAGACTGCTGCCAATGTCCTGGCTGGGCATGGATCAGAAGGAGATCCAGATTTTAGGGCCTTTAAGATTTTAAGACATTCATCAGGGACACTGGACCAAATTCAGAGAAACCATGGTCAGTGTCGTCTGATGGACCGACCGGACCTTCCTCTACTTGGGCACTCTGAGAGGTAAAGGTTGCTTGGATGCCCATAATCTTATCCCTGAAAGCTCGGGAAAAAGTGTCACACCAGGAGGAAGAAGAAGGCATTACACTGGCTTCAGCCACAGGAGCCATAAAACTCTGAACAATGGCATATAGTTCTCTGGCGTTGTTATTTGCTGCTTCGATGCGGGTAGAATAAAATAGCCCCTTGGCCTGTTTAATTGAAGCATAATAAACCTTCTACTTGTCCCTGAGCTTCCTCCCTTTAATAGGGCGTTGAACCAAGGTTTAGACGGGGATTTTCTTGACAACCTATTCAAACAAGGAGAAGTCTCCCTTGCCACTGCTGTCGAGAACCAACTGGAAAGTTCTGCCACCTGAGCGTTAAGATCTCCAACTAATTTTGGCTTAGAGGCTTCCAGGACTGTGCTAAGTGCAGAAAGATCAATTTTGCCAAATGAAGAGTTATTGCTTGGGGGTGCTGTGGGTCCAGTCCTGACTACCTCCCAAGAAAAGTAAGTTATATAATGATCCGACCAAGTCACCGGACAAGTCTTCACTTCTAAGATCGGAAAATTGGAACAAATAGGATCGAATACATGTCCGGCCTGGTGTGTGGGGAGGCTAAGATGTTGCTTAAGCTGAGCCAACAACAGCCCATCCAGCAAGTCCTGTGTGTCCTTGCTATCTGTACAATCCAGATGTATATTTAAGTCTCCCAGGATCTGGAAGTTAGAAAATCTGATCGCTCTGGAGGCAATGGCGTCCCCCCATTCTTGGAGAAACGACCCTGTCGGTCCTGGGGGTCTATAAATTAATGACCCTCTAAGAGTAAAGTGTGCAGACATCTGAATACTAAAGTCTAATGCTTCGCAGCTACTCCAAGATGAAGCCACTATCCTATGCAGCTTCCATATATCTTTATATATAACTGCCACTCCCCCCCCTCTTCCGACCTTCTGATCTACCCGAGTGATTTTGTATCCAGGGGTTATGGCTAAGGTGACTATAGGATCGGAAGAGGAATCAAGCCAGGTCTCTGTCAAGAATAATAAGTCAAGAGAGCGTTCTTCCAACAGATCAAACACTTCCGCATAGTGTTTTCTAAGGGACCGAGCATTAATGGAGGCTGCCCTAATCAGGCCTGCCGGTGGCTGTTGTTCCCGAACCATGCCAATCCCCTCTTTACATGCCAGGCCTGACTTCTATACCAACCCACAGATATGGCAAGCATGCTCAAAGGTCTTACTCACATCCCATCTTTCCGCCTTCGGTGCGACAGAGGCGCGCCCGCTGCTCTCCAGCGAAGCGTGCATGTAAATAAGCTCTGGTGCGAGAGAGCTAGACCACCAACTAACCAAGATGGCGGCACCTCTCGGCACCAGCGGGAATACGGAAACTCCGCGTATCGTCAGAGCAATGTGCAAAATGAACAATATCCTCAATTTTTAAGGTGCGGGTATGCGGGCAAATTAGATCAGTTAAAAAGCGCAACACAGGAGGCTAAGTATAAGAACAAAATGAGCAGCAAACAAGTTAAAAAATCACACACATACGATAGGAACAAAAGTTTGTGCCAGAGCAGTCCTACCCCATTAGACTCACAGCCCGCGAAGCGTGCATGTAAATAAGCTCTGGTGCAAGAGAACTAGACCGCTAACTAACCAAGATGGCGGCACCTCTCAGCACCAGCGGGAATACGGAAGCTCCGCGTATCGTCAGAGCAATGTGCAAAATGAATAATTCCACAATTTTTAAGGTGCGAGTATGCGGGCAAATTAGATCAGTTAAAAAGCGCAACACAGGAGGCTAAGTATAAGATCAAAATGAGCAGCAAACAAGTTAAAAAATCACACACATACGATAGGAACAAAGGTTTGTGCCAGAGCAGTCCTACCCCAGGTTGTGAGTGTCCATATAGGTGTATGAGTGCATATGATAGTCCTGTACTGAGTGACCATAAGTATGTGTGACTGTACGGGTGAGTGAGTGGATGGGTGTGTAGACCTAAGGCTCTGTGATGGGGTATGTACTTATTTGTGTTGGAGTGTCTATGGTTTTGAGAGTGGCAGTATGTAATTTAGAGTGGGTGTGTCAAAGATTATATTAGGTTGTGAGAAGATGCATCAAATGATCACATGGATGACGTCATCAGTGATGTCATCAGTGATGTCCTTTGAGATGTCATCAGTGATGTCATCAATGATGTCACTGACCATGTCATGAGTGATGCAATATGTGACGTCATCAACAGTGCATTGCGGGGGCACGAGTTACAGTTAGCTGAACTAACTATAACGGGGGAATTTCAATGGTTTTGTATGAGGGAAATGTCCAGCTAACTATAACACCCCTGAAACCTATGGTTTTTTCAGTGAATTTCAAAGGTTTTTTAAATGCCAATTCCTAACTATAAGGTGCCTCAAACCATGGTTTTTCCAGTGAATTTCAAAGGTTTTTTAAATGCTAATTCCTAACTATAACATACCTGAAACCTATGGTTTTTTAAGTGAATTTCAAAGGTTTTTAAATGCTAATTCCTATCTATAACTTATCTCTAACCTATGATTTTTAATGATTTTCATAGGATTTCTAAATCTTTATGTTTCAGTGTATCAATTCCTTCATTTATGTTTTTTAATATTGTCTTTCACCATTTTGTAAAGTTTTTTTTACTTATTTCTTTAAAAAATGTATAAATATTATTTGTTTTTAATTAATTTTTTTTAAAAATATTTGTAAATTTTTTTAACTCTATTTTTTATAATTTTTTTATATTTTGTAAACTATATTTTTTATACTTTGTTATTATTTTTTTTTTCAATTATTTTTTTGGATTCACACACCTAATGCGCACCTTTCTCGATCCCTGCGCGGAACATAGTCGCCATTTTACGATTGTAGTGTATGATCCGCGTACGGTGTGCGTTGGGTACGTATTTTCGTGCGCGACTGCTATGCGACCGGTACGCGACTCCAAGCGCATACACGACACGTACGAAGTACATTATGTGACGCTTGTGTGCTTCCGCAAAACGTCATGTGATTGGTTGATGCTGTGAGTGCGTGAATCCAATGCGTGCACACCAGTGGGGCATGCTGAGAGCCACGCTGGATGCGCATCTCCTAATTTTACCCCAAAAAAAATAGCCCCTATCACTCTATCCCCGGGGACTTCATCCCCCGGGGCTTATAAAAAACGTTGGGGACCGTGGGGGGAGCCCCAACGCCCCCACAGTCCCAGCCGGCTCCCCGTGTCCTTCGGGAGCCGGCATTGCTTTTCCACATGAGGAGCCGTGTAGAAAAGCAATATGGTTTGGATTTTGAAAGAGAGAGCAGGTTTCACTGCTCTCTCTTTCAAAATCCAAACAAAGTTTTCTATGGGAGGGCGTGAGACTTCCGCCCACTCATAGCAAACAACAGTGTCCTGGGGGTGGGCAGCCCAGGATACTGCAGGAGCTGGCCCTGGGGGGTGGCGGTCCCCATGGCTCTCGAGGGCTCGAGGATGGGGGGGCCACACAACACCCTCCCTAAATAAAAAGCCCCCGGGGTGGTGGTCCCCGGGGCTTAGGGGGGCCATTCAGCCCCCATCCATTTATTTTCTAGCCCTGGGGGGTAGCGTTCCCTGGGACTGGGGGGCCCCTGGGCCCCCCAATAAATGTTATGGTGTTTGCCCCTGGGATTTGGCCCCCCGGGGGCTAAATATTAAGGAACCGCTGAAGCTCTTGCTTAATTTTTTTTTTTTTACTTCCGGATCCGCGCACCCTGCGCCTATTTTGCCATTTAAAAAAAAAAAAGAAAAGGGGCCTGGGAGTCCTTCTGGGACCCCCAAAGCAAGTCTAGAGGGTCAGAGTATTTCTACCCTGCCCCCTTTACATGTTTTACACACTTATTTCCCTTACTTCTTCAGCCTCGCTTCTACCGAGGCACAAAATGGCTGCCAACAGTTCCTGGTTTCGAATGTTAACAACCACTTGACAGCCAATTAGCATACAGCGCATGATCGGGAGGGTGCGCACACGGTGCGCAGAGGGTGTGCTCAGGGTGCGCATAGGGTGCGTGGATCCTCCGAGGCCATAGATATATATGTCCTTTTAACTGTATTTTCTCAGAAACTACTCAACAGATTAACAGTACACCATTTAAGCAAAGGCATGAGTCTGAACTGAGGACTACCTCTTTGCCAAATTTTGTGTAATTCCGTTCAGCAGTTCGGGCTGTAGCTGTGGCTAAAGGTCCTATGGGAAAATGCATGGGTAAAACGCGTTTTGGTCCCCGCATGACAAATCACCCTGAGACTTTCAGGATAGGAGCGGACCAGAGCTGGCCAAAAGTTTGGAAAATTTTGCGAAGATTTGTCAACCGGCGCCAGACTTATTGGGAATAGAATGTTGCGGATTTCCTAAGGAAAATAGGTCCTAACAATAACTACCTACAATTTTCTAAAAAAACATAGGTTTCAGGCACAATATAGTTAGAAATAAGCATTTAAAAAACCTTAGAAATTCACTGAAAAAAATCATAGGTTTTAGGGAAAGTTATAGTTAGTTGGACATTTCTCTCGCTCAAAACCCATGAAATTCCCCCATTATACTTAGTTCAGCTAACTATAACTCACGCCCCCACAATGCACTGCTGATGATGTCACAAATTACATCACTCATGACATGGTCAGTGACATCACTGATGACATCACTGATGACATCTCAAATGACATCACTGATGACATCACTGATGCCGTTATCCTTGTGATAAATTGATGCATCTTCTCACACCCTACTTTAACCTTTGATACACCCACTCTAAATTACAGACTGCCATTCTCAAAACCATAGACACTCCAACAGCAATAACTACATACACACTCACTGATTCTTAGGTTTACACACACATCCACTCACTCACCCATAGAGTCACTCATACTTATGGTCACTCAGTACAGGACTATCATATGCACTCATACACCTATATAAATACTCACACACCACCACTCATCCATAGAGGTACTCACACACCTAGTCGGTCATGCAAATAATTAATCACACTGACATTTACTCACCTATACAGTTATACACACACCAGCTCAATCACTCATACAAATGCTAGCACATTCTTACGCTCTTATACAATCACTGATACAAGCACACACTCATCCATACAGCCACTCTCACAATCACACACTCTCACTTATAGCCATTTATATACTCCAACACACAAATATACTGCCTTTCACATATGTAGTTACTCACACATGTACCACTGAGATATACATTCACTCACTAACACACCCATACACACACTTAACCCCCATACAGTCCATCACAGATGCACTCTTGAAACCTTGCACCCAGTGAATCACTCACTCACACATCTATGCACTCAGTCACACACCCCACACACATAAACACTCAGGCACCCATACAGATACTCAGACACTCATGTAGCTATTCACAAACCCATGTAGCCGCTTACACACCAATAGACAGACGGAGACAGACATTCACACAGTTTAGTCACTAACCCATGCATTCAGTAAGATACTTTTAATCACTCACTTATAGAGTCAGTCATGCACCTACTAAATCATCCATTCAGACACATATACACCCACTCATTCTTCAATACGCCTTTCCCCATATATAATAAATATATTTAAACTTTCCAGAAACACACAGTCACTGGATGATGTCATCAGTGATGTCATCATTGATGTCATTTGAGATGTTATCAGTGATGTCATCAGGGATGTCACTGACCATGTCATGAGTGATGTAATATGTAACGTCGTCAGCAGTGTATTGCGGGGACGCGAGTTATAGTTAGCTGAACTAACTCTAACGGGGGAATTTCACGGGTTTTGTACAAGAGAAATGTCCAACTAAGAATAACTTTCCCTAAAACCTATGGTTTTTCACTGAATTTCAAAGGTTTTTCAAATGCTAGTTTCTAACTATGCATAAAGGTCGGAAATGTGAAGAAAGAAGAAAAAACGCACAGAAAGAATCAAAAGAAATGCAGAAAGAAGCAACAGAAGTCCACAAAGACGAAGAAAAGTGCAGGAAGAAGCAAGACATATGCAAAAAGACCAACAGAGGAGCAGAAAGAGGCCTTGTTCCAAAATCATCCTGTGCCCACAACTTTTTCAGACGGGTGCTTGTGGTAACTGACTCTGACTAACCAGGCCTAGAGCCAGTGCTATGCTAAAACACACTTAGAATACAGTGAAAACACCTACATACACTAGGGAACACTATGCGTTGGGGTACCCAGTGATTAGCATTACTCCTCTATAAGGCCCTAGTACATAATAGGGCAGGGGGATTAAAACTGCCTGTTAAAACACGCTATGGGGCGTGTTTGCACAGTGGTGAAGGGAGGGGGGCCTGAGGTGACATGTGTGCAAACATACCCTGTGGCCGTTTTAATTTGAGAGATTAAGTCCCCTTGAATCCTGATGGTCCCTGGGGTCCAACTAGCCAACCAGGTACCGCCAGTAAGCGCCACAGAGCTGCATTGCAGAGAGGTGTAAAAAGGGGCGTGGCATAACCCACCTCTCTGCAACGCAGCACAGTGGCGCTTACTGGAGGTACCTGGTGGGGTTGTTGGCCCCCAGGGACCCTCAGAATTGAAGAGGAATTAATTCCCCAACTTACAATGCACCACAGGTCGTGTTTGCACACATCACCTCAGGCCCCGCCCCCTCCCTTCACCACTGTGCAAACGCACCCCGTGGCGCATTTTAAGTTCCCTTAAATTCTGAGGGCCCCTGGGGGCCAACTAGCCCACGAGGTACCTCCAGTAAGCACCACAGAGCTGCGTTGCAGAGAGGTGTAAAAAGGGGCATGGCCTCTGAACACCTCTCTGCAACGCAGCTCCCTGGCGCCATTTTTTTACTGGGCCAATCATGGCCCCGGGGACTCCATCCCCCGGGGCTTGTGCCAGTTCTACCTAGGCACAAGATGGATTCCAACACTTCCTGGTTTGAAGTGTTGATAGCCAATTAGAATGCAGCTCGTGATCGGCAGGATGCGCGGATCCACCGTGGCCATAGATATCGAAACTTTTATTTTCTCCGCAACTACTGATTGGATTTAGACCATTTATTAAAAAGGTCTCTTTCTGAACTAAGAGCGACCTTTTTGCCAAATTTGGTGTAATTCCGTCCAGCAGTTTTGGCTGTAACCGTGTCTAAAGTTTCCTATGGGAAATTGATTTCTTGACCTCTAATTTTTGAATTTCTCAGGAACTACTGAACGGATTAACACCATTTAACTAAAAGGTCTCTTTCTGAACCAAAGGCTACCTTCTTGCCATATTTGGTGTAATTCTGTTTAGCAGTTCGGGCTGTAGGCATGTCTAAAGTTTCCTATGGGAAATAACATGGAGAAAACACGTTTTAGGACCCCCTTTTTTCTCGGACTCCACTTGGCGAATCACCCCGAAACTTTTAGGATAGGAGCTGACCATAACGGGCCATGAGTATTGAACATTTCGTGAAGATTCGTCAACCGGCACCAAAGTTATTGTGAAAACAAAAAATTAGTTTCCTATGAAAACTAGGTCCTAACTATAATATATATATATATATATATATATGTGTGTGTGTGTGTGTGTGCATGTGTACCAATAACATAAAATCTAATAAAAACATTCTAATATAAATTAAAACATTAAACTATTTAAAAATCTTCGAACTTAAATTTCCCACTCCAGTGAGTGCAACAAGAGGTAAAATGTTGGATTTCGAAGTGGTAAAAAATACTATTCCTACCTCAGTGAGTGCAACAGAAGGGAAAAAAATTACGAGTCCCACTCCAGTGAGTGCAACAGTAGGGAAAGTGTTGGATAGCGGAGGGGTAACATTTTGTATTCCACTCCAGTGAGTGCAACAGAAGGGAAAGTGTTGGATAGCGGAGGATCAAAAATGTATATTCCCACTCCAGTGAGTGCAACAGTAGAGAAAGTGTTGGATGGCGGAGATGTAAAAATTACTATTTCCACATCAGTGAGTGCAATAGTAGGGAAAGTGTTGGATTACAGGTTAGAAACAATTAATATTCTCACTCCAGTCAGTCCAAAATTATAAACAAACACAATTTAAAAAAAAATAGATATATAAAAAACAAAATACATTTAAAAAATATATAAATGTGATAAAAATATAAATACAAATATATTTAATATTAAGATTTAAAAAAAACATATTATAATGATAAATATATATTACAAATACCTGCAAATATTATATTAGATCAAATATAAAATAATTTCCAAACAAATAAATAGTTTTAATTTGAAATTATTTAGAAACAAAAACATTATTACATAAATTAACTTTTTTTATTTCCTACCCTATAACACCACATAATTTACAGCCCACATCTAAAAGAATTTTTAAATGGACTTCCTTAGCTAACATAATTATTTACCAATTAAAGACATAGGGGCCTATTTCGATAGGTCCGCCTGCCACCGCAACGGAGCACGGGACCGGTCGCCGATGTTGCAACAGTCCCACCAGTGTGTCAGGCACATCCTGGGCCTTTTACATTGCGGGTGGATCTGCTGGCTGCAGCCCCGCTCGCAATTTAAAAGGAATGTGCACAGCATTGCCATGTACAACATGGCAGTAACCACGTGGTTCATGCCACGTAGTGCATTGCAATGAGGGGGTACCATAGGTACCCCCCAACCCCCAACACCCTGGGGGTCCACAACGGGCCCCCAATATCAAATACCGCATGCCTTTCCATGTCGGCATTGCCGCCATGGAAAGGACATTTACCTCATTCATCATAATATGAATGGCGGTGTCTTGCAGACACCGCCACCATATTGTGTCCCTTTTCCGCCCGGTCGACAATTCGACCGGCGGAAAAGCGGCGGACGGTCTTTCTGTCCGCCGTGGTGCGCCCCCGCCATAATAATGTGGCGGGGAGAGAACCAGGGACGTTTGGCGGGTGGATCGCCAACGCTGGGCCGGCGATCCACCCACCATCATTATCACCCCCTTAGTATTAACAGCTAATTATTAAGTAACTAAAAATAAATCACTTCCCACCTTCACCCCATAAACCCCACAACCCACACCTAAAAAAAATCACCCAATTACCATAATTAGTTATCAATTCATTAATTAATATAAATAAACAACTAATTATTAATTAATCAAAAATAAATTACTTCCCAACCTTTACCCCTATAAACCCCACAACCCGCGCCAATTTATTTTTACACAATTACCATATTAAATTATGAATTAATTAATTAATATTAATTAACCAATTAATTATGAATTACAAATAAATTACTTCACACAATTAACACTATAAAATCTAAATTAAATAAATAAAACATAATCATTCATTTATTATAATTAAATTGCTTCCCACCCTATTCCCCTATAAACCCACAATTCGCTACAGACCTACAAAATGCAAAATTTAATTAAAATAAAATTCATAACTAGTAAAAAATGTACACATGTATTAACAAACATAAACAATACTTAAACAAAAAACATACATCACATACATTTACAATGTAAACTAAAATACATAACACTGATTAAAAAATCGATATTTTAAACATCTATATTTTTGCAAACAAAATTAATTACTTCTAAATTTTAAAAAATGATATTTCTTACCTTACATTTGATATTCTTGAACTCAATAGTCTTGCTGTCTTCATGATATTTCCAACTCGATATCTGTGTAAGTCAACATTTGCAACTCGATGTTCTGTCTCAAGAACGGTCAGTCTGTGCCAAGAGCACTGGGGCAGATAGTAAGCATCATTGGAGGGTAAATGTGGACCACCAGAGTGAGCCTACTGAACACACTGACACCCAGGGTGCCATCGCCTAAGTCCTGGGAGTCTACTAGGACACCCAAAGTGTGATGGGCCAGCTTTTGACCAAAATCCAGGAAAGGAAGGAGCTACAATGTGACACATACCAGAAGGTTGCTGAAATCCACACTGTGGTGGCCGGCATCCACACTGCGGTGGCTGGCATCCACACTGAGGTGGCTAGTTTCCACACGGAGGTGGCTGGCATCCACACCAAGGTAGCCTGCCTCCTTACATAAGTGGCCAACATGGTTGGGGTACTGAGGGACAAAACCACCACCCTTTGAAGGGCTTTCCCACTGCATCTACCCCTTCCTGTGACCCAAGTACCTCCGTGCCATCAACATCTACCACAGTCACAGGAAGGGAGGCCCTGACACAGGAGTATACGCCTGCAAGTGCCCCTGTCTCACCAGCTCCAGATCTCCCCTTGCCCAACCAAGGACAGACAGGGGCTCAGGATGGCAAGACACCCACAACTGCCAGTAAGAAACCTCGCTCCTAAAGTTGTTCAGTGTGTGCACCATATTCGCTTTGTTAACCATTCCTGTACAATTTTCCATATCTAATGGGAGGAGTATGTTGGATTTTGGACTCCAGAACAAATGGACTCTGCTATAATGGTTTTATCCACCATGACTGAAGACTTCATATTTCTGTTGTCACAATTACATTTATTTACCTGATTCTTGGGCTTGTTCTCTCAAATAAAAACGCATGTCAGCAAAGCATTGTCTCTTCTTGTAATTCACACATATAACATTGTGAATGTACTACCATGTGAACTTTCCAATGTCAAAATTAGGGACTTCTGGAAGCATGGAAATGTTGGCTATAAAAAGTGTTAAAATCATGCCACAACAACGCAAACATACAATTGTCTGGGCTTACAACATATTTATTTCATAGTTCACATCATAGACTGACATGATGTCAGACACATAGCAAATAAGATATGTTTCAGTTATACTGGGTCAGTGATCACATAATCAATTGCAGACTCTCACAACATGGAAGAAGGGGATCCATCTGACAATGACCCACACAATCGGCAACAAAAAATTACCTCCACATCATCGACTGGAGTCATTTTGACCCCCTCACAAAAGGAATTCCTCATTAAAGTAACAAATAAACAGACACGCCAGTACAACAGTTTCTGACTACAGGGTCTTTTCAATCCAGTGTTGCTTGCATCTGGAGGAATGTCACAAACAAATGTCAGTGATGTGCTACTAGCACTTTGCACTACAATGAAGAGGCATGATTTGGGCTCAACAAAACATTGTGCTTATTCACATAATGGCACACATATTACATTAGGACCAAAGCACCACAAGGAACAAGTCCAATGGAAGCCAGGTAACTTCAATCCTATCACTGTGCAAGCTGTCTTGCTACAGGCTTTGTACACCCAAACTATGTGACACAGATTCCCAGGAGGAATCCACATCACATGCACTTTGTATATCTGAACAGCATCATATACCTGCTAATGTCACAACTCTGAAATGTCCAAATGAAGATGACATTGTGAAGGTACCTAAAAAAGACCATCACAGAGAACTTAGCTAAGGAAACATACATAAGATACTCATCAAATTGTCAACTTCCGGAGAACACAAGCCAAAACAACACTTACAGCTGAACAAAGGTACACTTAACAATATCAACACTTTTCCCTGGACCTTTCCAGAGCCGTATATTCCTAGTTTATAGCATTAACATCTTCCTCTTACAACATCACTACAAGAGTTGCAAGACTAGTCAAAGTCATCACATCTCACACCATACATACTCTCAGGAGAAGTATTTTCCATTAAAACACAGTGTCAATGAGTGTCTGTCAAGCTCCCACTGTACAGGCCTATTGCACATCTGAGACATGAAAAGTGTTGATGGTGGATTACTTTTGAAGGGATTTAGAAATGTGATTCATCTGCTTGCCTACAATATTCCCTATCACACAACACATACAATGATATGTTCATTGTCATCACTGTTGCAGTGCCTCATGTGGCAAAAGGGGTGACCTGTGATGCCAGTACATACCACAAAAACGTATGTTGACTTACTAGGATACTCAAATAAGTACTCCACATGTCCATACAGCCACCAGAGAGGTAGCTGTCAGTGTCACACATACCAGCCCTTACCTTGTGACCTTAGTCTTAGGATGCTGTGTATAGTAGGATTCTTGCCATTTGAAGATCTTCCTATCGCATGTGACATGGCATTGAATTTGCAGTACATGCAGTGACTGTACAACAGTCCCCATTGGTAAGTACTGGTTATACAGTGAAATGAAAGTGCAAATATTACTAGTGCCATCAGCATTAGTGCCTACATGTTGGCCAGTGTGCATGTGGCACTTGATGGTTCATCTGCATTAGTGTTCCTAAACTGACTGGTAACATGCATGAGTGAGGGAGATGTAGAATTGTGGGGATCCTATGTGAGTGTCTACACTAATCCTTACAAGGCACTCTGAGTATGTAATACCAAAGAGTGGTGTGATGTGCCTGCCCATTGTGACCCTACTGATCCACATCTCAATGTCATAGATATTCTCGGACACCCAAAATTCTCAAAGATGTATTGGCTTGTGGATATACAATTTCTGACTGGTGTCATCAGCTGTACCAAGCAGGATTGGGGAAGTTTATATGGCTATATGGAGTGTTGTTATTGTTAATTGTTATTGTTAGTTTAGTTTTATTAGGCGCACAGCTACCCAAGGGTTTCCCGGCGCCGCCTGTCAAGGTAGAGGACGAACAAGAAGAAAAACTCTACATATTAAACAGCCAGGTTTTCAAACCCTTACAGTAGTTCACGTAACTGGTTTCAGTCCGAAGTGCCATCGGAAGGGAGTTCCACAACCGTGGGACAAAATAAGAAAACGACCGGCCGCCCATCCGGGAAAACCTGATCCTCGGCACCGTGAAGTTGGCATGTGTGGCTGAACGTAAAGTACGAGATGGAAGGTAAAGATGAACTAAAACATTCAGGTATTGAGGTGCTTTGCCACTTTTTATTCTGAACATATAGTTCAAGGCTTTGAACTTAAATCTGTTCTCAACCCTGAGCCAATGCAGGTCGCGAAGAGCGCCTGAAACGGAAGATATTTTGGGGATCTTGCAGAGTAGCCTGGCCGCCACGTTATGGACCAGTTGCAACTTTCGTATTACATCCTTTTTGGCTCCAAGATATAAAACGTTCCCATAATCCAGCCTAGATGTAATACGGGCATGGACCACAGTATGTTGTGTGGAAAATGGCATCATCCTGAGGATTTTTCTGAGCCATTTATGGATGGAAAAACAAGTGGACGACACTTTCACCGCTTGCTGCCTCATTGAAAGATGTTAGTCGATTATGACCCCTAAATTTCGAACCTGCTGATTAGGTAGGGGTAGGACACCCAGATCGGATGGCCAATGTTGGGGGCCCCATAGCTCCTTTTTCCTGCCTAGTAATAGCACCTCAGTCGTCTCTCCATTAAGTTTAAGTAGATTGACTTGCATCCATTCTGCGATGTTTCACAAACCCAGTTGGAGAGAGGATGGGTTGGATGCTCTGTCAACTGATAGAGAGAAGACAATCTGGGTGTCATCAGCATAGGAGAAAATGGAGAGCCCTGATTCTTCAGCAATAAGTGCTAAAGGCCTAACATAGATGTTAAATAGCAACGGGCTCAGAATAGAGCCTTGAGGGACACCATAGGGTGAAGAATACGTTTTAGAACTAGATGTAGGAGAGAAAACTTGGAAGGTACAATCCGCCAGAAAGTTTTTTAACCAGTTGAGTGCTATGCCAGTCACTCCCAAGGATGGTAAAGCTAGCAAGAGCAGCGCATGAGAAACCGTGTCGAACGCGGCACTTAAATCAAGGAGTATAAGTGCCACGGTATCACCATTATCCACATAGGTGCGTAACATTTCTGTGACACCTAATAAGGTGGTTTCTGTAGAAAAGCCTGGGCGAAACCAGACTGTGAGCTATGAAGAAAGATGATAATTGAATGTTGACATGTTTTTGCAACATTTTCGAGAAGGCCGGGAGCAAGGAGATGGGACGCAAATTGGATAGTTGTGTAGGATCCGCGTTGGCTTTGTTTAGGAGTGGAAGAACCATAGCGTGTTTCCACATAGATGGTACCTTAGCTTCCATTAAGCAACTCCATAATTAACATCAGAGATGGCGTTTCAAATTTCTGGAACACCCATACTCACAAACATCACAACAACAGTCACAGACCCTTGCACAGGCACACCCATACCCGCAGACATCACAGGAACACATACTGACCCCTCATCGGACATAACCATAACCACAGACATCACAGCAACAGCCAGAGACCCCTCCACAACACCCAGCACATCCATAATACTCTCACCCAAAAAAATGCATATGCTCACAGTCACACACACATCAGCCAGCCTCACAACACAAAGTGCAAAACAACAGACCCACCATACAATACCACTCACTTTTCCTCCCAATCCGAATTCCATCCTGAACATCCTATCAGTTTTTCCCAATAATCCCCTTTGTTTACCCTTGCCCTTAACCCTCTGAACCCGGATCCCCCTCCCAGAGTCCCAAACACCTCTTCCACACCCAATACCATCCTGTCCACTTCCCACTCCACCCCTGAAAAACAGCATCCTTAAACACAGTCCTAAAGAGAAAAAAAGAAAACAAACCCCTTCTAAACCCACCCCAAAAAGCCCCAACCCCAAGAAGCCCCCTCCCAAGGAGAAACCCACCCCTCCCTAAAAATATGCCCTCCCTTTCCAAGTACCATCTTCGAGATGCCTCCTGTGCCCAATGGATGCCCCCTTGTGAGGAACTTTCCAAGCAGTGTCAGTAGTTTACATCTCACAGCCTTGTTCTGCGGCACATTTTGATGATATTGACTTGCCATTGGCCTTTGTTTCCCTTGATGGGTTGCTCGGATTTGAATAAAAACGTATCTTCTTCTGGAAGACTTTGGTCTTGCCATTACAATTATTTTTGATACTATTGTATAGTTAGTGACATGTGAGTACAGATGTCTTTGATTGATCCCTGTTTGCTGATCCAGTTCAAATGGTCAGTATGATGTGCCCTTGAGCCAGAGCTGGAGTTAGACAGGTCAAGAGGAAATGTTGGATGGATGTTTATGTGGGATGACATCCAAATGGGGCAGATATTGCACTGGGTGACATGTTATGTGGTAAGTATTTCAGCTTGGCCAAGCCATTGTCAATGTAATTTAGGTCGCACTTCTACCCATGATGTAAGTTGGATATGTGTTTGATGTGTTGAAGTTAGATATTTGTGTAATCACACATAGGGGGTGTCAACTTATACCTTTGTGTAGTTCTGCATGGATATGTGTCCATTTTGCAGTGTGTACCTTACAGCTACTTCATCCAGATGTGTGCCACATGCTGTTAATTCTGTGTTTACTTTCCTAAGTTCCACTTACCCATGCCTACACATGCATGGCGCTTGGTTCTTCTATTGGCTGTCCCTGATATCCATCAGTTCCCAGATCCAGTGCACATGGAGTTTGTCAGGCAAGTGCAAAATGTACTGGGCCTTAGGGTCCCAGCCTTTCGGGATTCCCCCTAATAGATGCATGGCGATCCTCCAGAGAGTGTTTCCATTGTGCCCTTAAAAGGATTCTCACACTGATTCTATGCACTGCCATAGACTGGCATTGCCTAATCATGTGGGTGATGTATGAGAGTCTAATACAGAGTTGTAGCAGTGAAGGGGCATGTTACATTACTGAAACGTCCCTACAGATGTTCCTTTAACATAAAAAAGAACCCAGGATATGTGCAGTCATGTGAGTGTGTCACATTCACTATGGCATCTTGGCTTAAGTTACAATGACAAAGGCCTCCTGGTAGTTGTTGTCACTTCAATGTCACTTTACCAATACTTGAGAAATTATAACCTGCATTATAAGTGAAGATCAGTAGTGACATTGGTAACAAGTGAGAAGGGGCAAAAGGAGTGTAGCATCTTGGATAGAGTTGCAGTCACAAGGCTGCATGGTAGATGTAGCCACTTCAATGTCACTTTAGCAACAAAGAAAGGGTAAGCTGTATGACTAGTGAAGAGGTAGAAACTGGAAACACCTGTAGAACCCAATTACAAACTCCGTCACACCACCTGAGTGAAATAAAGAAATCTTTATTGCGTGCACAGGAGCATCAGTTGGGTGCTGAATGCTCGAATAAGCAGAAGTAGAACATAAGAATATATAGATGGAAACCACAAGATTTTGTTACAATATATCAAGAATAGATCTGGAATGCACCTAATGTGCACATGACAAGTGGAAATGTACTCTCTTGCACAAGTTTTGTAATGTGTTGCGTTACCAGCAGCTAGCTGGCAGGCAAAGTGCAATCTGTCTATCAGTACTGCCACATGAGCTCAAGCAATGATTATAAATTTGTCTATAATTTCCATCATCATTGAATTATCACAATGTCAAGTTGTACATAATGGATGCCACCATCTTTATCTGAACTTAGCTTCCACAAAGAGCAGTAGAAACAAGGCAAGCAAGTGAGAAAGGGCAAAAGGAGTGTAACATCTTAGTTAGAGTTGGAGTGACAAGGCCTCATGGTAGTTGTAGTCTGTTCAATGTCACTTTAACACTTGACAAATTATAACCTGCATTATAAGTGAAGATCAGTAGTGACATTGGAAACAAGTGAGAAGTGGCAAAATGAGTGTAGCATCTTGGTTACAATTGGAGTGAGAAGTTCCCAGGGTAGTTGTAGTTACTTCAATGTCACATTAGCAACATTTAAGAAATGGTAAGCTGTGTGACTAGTGAAGATCAGCAGAAACATACCAGACAAGTGAGAAAGGCCAAATGTCACTTATGACAGAGATTAAAATGTGTAATACGGTTAGGAGGTGATGCTGTTGAACATCAAATAATGCACACATCACTATCAATATATATGATTTGAAAACACATGTCCATTTCTGTACTATGTGTCTGTTTAGTACTAGTGTTTTTTGCCTAGGATGGTATGCTACAGATTTATTTTAAATAATTAATGAGAAACAATCCCAGACAGGGTTCCTGCATATGTGTATATTATTTGAGGACCCCAGCTCCCTTGCCTGGTTCATGGCGGGGTATAGTTTTGCAGAGAAATCAATGGCAACAGGTTATGACTTACCACCAATTTTGACTGCGACAGACTGGGTTTTGAATGTGGTCAAGGAGATAGAGCAGCGATGGGCTCCATGACGGTAGAAGACGAGTAGAGGGAAGTTTCGGTATTATATCCCTCCCTTTTCGCCATCTCAGATGTGGTGGTTAGATCACCATGGTCATGCCGGCTCTAAAGCTACTCTTATTTGGGTGGGCAGTTTCACTGGCGGGCTAAGCCTGCAACAGACTCACACGCCCTCTCTCTGGACACTGCGCTCAGAGTGGGCTGGCGGTGTCAGTGGTTTAGTAGCAGGCTTCAGAAAGCCATAACACACAACTAGTAATATGGCGGGCAGACCACTGAGAACACCGCACTTAGACATGCCACTGCTAGTACAGCCGTCCATGGTCCTACCAAACTCGTAATAAGCCCCAAAGTATACTGAGCACAAAATAGACACACTCGCACTATAGAGCAAGGGTACTTATGCTGGAAGAAGCTTGTAAAAAGTGTGCCAGTGCATCGAAGAGTACAATTGGTAATTGGACTAGGGATGTCTGGGTGGAAAGCGTGCACATTGTAGAGACTTGGTCACCTACTGAGTCTTGAGTGTCTGGAGGGACTCAGGTCTCTGTGAGTAGTTCTGTGCAAAGTGAAGGGTGTGTGTAGTGAAGGCTTTAACACCAAACAGTTCCCGAGTGTCTGGCAGTAGAGTGCTCGCTGTGAAGATGTCAGTAGAAGAAGAAGGCCTTGCATAGTAAAAGCATAGCCATCAAACTGGTCTTGGGTGCCTAGCAGAAGTTGACTTTACATGAAGACTCCTATACAAGGTGAAGGGTGTGCGTTGTAAGGTCATGGCCACCTAACAAGGGCATGTGTGTCTGGAGGGAGTGGTTTCTTTGTGAAGACTTCTGTACAAAGTGAAGGGTGTGAATAGTAGAATTCTAGAAGTATGGCCTTCTAACATAACTTAGCTGTCTGGAGGGAATGGGCTCTCTGTAAAGACTCCTGTACAAGGGGAAGTGTGTGTGTAGTAGGGGTTTGGTCACCTGATGGTACATGGGTGTCTGGAGGGAGTAGTCCATCTATGAAGACTTCTATACAATGCTAAGGGGATGCATAGTAGGAGCATGGCCACCCCTAAAGGGACTCGAGTCTCTAGAAGGACAGGGCTCTCCATGAAGACTTTTCGTACAAGGCGAAGGGTGTTCATAGTAGGAGCCAGGCCAACTTCTGGGGTATCTGTTTTTTAACCTTAATTTTGGCTGAACAGATTTACATCAAATATCAACTAAGCACCCCTTCTGGGTAAAGAACTAGCTTTCTGACAAATATGATATAAATCTGTTCAGCACTTTTTCTGTGTTGTCCAAAATTCTTTATGGAAATTGCATGGTTAAAATGTTTTTCTGCACCTCTTCATTTTCTCAGACCCTCATTAATGGATTACCCCAAAACTTTCCAAGAAGAAGCAGAGGTGGAAGGTTCTGTGAAGATTAATCAAACTGCATCAAAGTTATTAGCAAAACAAAAGTGGTGACCGCTGTGTAGATATAGTGCCAACTAACAATATTAATATACATGTAGTCCATGGGTTGCACTTTTTCAGAGGTGTAACTTTGATAACTAATTATTGTTGGAGTAATTCAAGGTATACAAACAGCTCTTCATCAGTGTTCTTTCCTGTGGACAATTGGCTTCTGAGTTTTATTTTAAACTTTGATTCCAGTTGTCTCAGGTTTCAGCCTCGTTTCTATCCTCTAGGATGTTTTTTCACTTTAAGCTATGGCGTCATACCTCATTTGATACTAGTCACTTTAGCTGCCATACGTGTGGCTGTTGTGTAACTACTATCTTCATTAGTGACAACCCTGATGTGCTCTGATGTATTACAGTGTTCTCCTCTACAGTTGGCAAGTTGCACAGTCCACATATTGTAGTCCACAGGAGCTTGTTATTACATATAAGACCAATTTAATTTTGTATGTTCTTCTGCAGATGTTGGTCTGGGCCCTCTTTGGTGTGGAAAATCGCTTTTGTTTATTCCAGTCTTGCATGCCTTGTAGGTATTGCATCTTCAGAACTTTTCCTATTGTGCCATGATTCTGGTTAGACCCAGTGTTCTTGAAAGTGACAGTTCCATGATTCTGGTTGGTCCCTGTGTTCTTGAAAGGGACAGTGTTCCAATAAATCACAGATAATCTTTGCTCTCTTTTATGTTATGGTATGGTGATCAACCTATTCTTGGTTCAGTATTTAATCATCTTTTAAGACACTCCAATATTTTTGTAGGTTTCTTTTAAGTTTTTGTTTCAGTAAGTATGCTCTTATGAGCCTGATTGGTTTGTTTCTTATTGTGTTTTGAGTTTGGGTTATTGTTTCAGGATAACATGACATAGTTTCTTTCTTGCTCTTTCAAGACCTTTTCCAATGACTTGTTTCATGTCTCTTCTTGAACCTACCCTTGGTGTTTGGTGCCTGGTGCTCAAATCCATCCCCTGTAAAACAATTTCTTTTAATCTTAACAATTAATCATAACGTGGGCTCCACTTGAAGATTCTTTTGGTGAAATCTGTCCCCATGCAATATGCTGTTCATTGCAGTTAGTTTCTAGTGTAAGGTTGTTTCACTTTTACTATTTATTATAGAAATTTCTGTGTCCAAAAATAGCACCTTCTTCGGATTGTGATCATTCTTGTTAAGTATAAAGTGATGAATTTTAAATTCCTATTCCGTTCCATCCCAAATGATAAAAAGGACGACTATAAAGTGCAATCACATCACTATCTTTTCCAGATATATCATGCTTAATTATTCCCCGGATATCTCCTTCCTCCACCAGCCCATGGCAAGGTTCAGGAAACTGGGCTCAAATGAAAATGAAAAACATAGATTTGTTGAAAGATTTCCCCACTGAATTAGAAGATATTGTGTTCCAGGTTCGTTTTAATCATATCTATTAGCATTTTGTTATGGCATTCTCATGCAATACATCTATTGTTGCAGAAATAGTCACATGCTTTTAAGTCAGTCTTATGTTTGATACTTGAACATAATGATACTAAATCAATATTGATCAGTCAATAATTGTCCTGCGATGGCAACTCCAGTTGATTTGTTAGTAGATCAATAGCATCTCTTAGGAAGAAAGGTAGATCCTTCACAATTGATTCTGTGAAATTATCAATACATGATCAAGTATTTTCCAATACTGATCCTTTGGTGGAGATTATTGGTCTTTCTGGTGGGTTTGTAGCACTTGTGTGGATTTATGGAACAAAGTATATGGTCAGTATCTTGAAGGCTCAATAATGTTCTTCCATCATTGTCCCAAAGTCCTACATCTTCACACTGGGTCAGTTTTCACTGGTAGATTAATTCATGGTTTGTCATGGGATTTTTGTTAGAAGTTTGATGTAGCATATTAAATCATTAAGTTGTCTGTGAGTCTTACTTGTTTATGGTGACAATGTTTCTGCCATTTCTGCTGGTTTCATTTCTATTAATGGGTCAGTACCAAAATGTCAATGTTTTTATAATAGGGAGCTGTTAAGCAAATGGGAAAATAGGTAGGCCGAGTATGCAGATGTTGAATGGGGATGCTGTACTTATGAAAACATCTAGCTTTGAATATTTTTTAACCCTTTTAAAAATAAATTATGCCTCAAATTATTAAACACCCACATCTCCCATCACATTTTAACCTGATGGTGTCATGCTTGCATTAACATTTCCATGCTCATTTACTTCAGCCAGCTCTTCAGGCAAGTCTTTTAATTTAACAGTTCCTATTCCTACAAAAAAAAATCAGGAGTGCCTCACTTTTGCCTTGAATACAAAATATTAGCATTCTAGTTGTTCAAAAAAAATCTGTGGCGACGTTTCTGTTGATTACTATGATGTTAACAAACTGCTGTTGATGTTGAAAGGAGATGCTTGATTCTGCTTGTTAGAATGTTTTACTGAAATGGACTGGGACGATATATTGGAATACATAGAAATTGTGACCTCATTTTAGCTTCCTGCAGTACTAACAAAAAAATATATGACAAAAAGAAAGTCCTCATTTGATGCAATCCAAATGGCTTTCAGGTGTGCCACACATATACCATAAAGGTAGAAGACTAGAACTGTTGTTGCTCATTCATATTTTTTGGGTAAAGCTGCAGGGAGTTAGCTAAGGGGTTGCTGCAGGTTTTAGAACATCATGTTACAGTCTGCTTGTCAGAATGTTTTACGGAAATGGATGAGGAAGATATTTGAGAACTCAGAGAAAATGTCTCCTCATTTCAGCTTTCTAGAGCACTGACCAACATTTCTATGAAAAAACAAACCCCCTGATTGTTTTCATTTGTGAAGGAAATTCTTTAAGTTTTACAGCTTCAATTACACCAAAAAGGTTTCAGGTGCACCACAGTTTTGCCATGAAATCAGAACATTAGTGCTCTAGTTGTTCATTACAACACTGTGGGAAACTGCAGTTGGTTTCTAGGGAGTTAACTAACAGACTACTGCTGGTGTTGGAAATACAATTCACTCTGCATGTCAGAATGTTTTACTGAAAGGGATGAGGAAGATATTTGAGAAATTATCTCATGGAGAATATGTCCTCATTGTGGGTTTTTACCGTCCTAACCATAATGTCTATGAAAAAAAGAAACCCTTCATGTTGTTCATTTCTAAAGGAAATGCTTTAGGGTTTAGCTCTGATTCCATCAAGATGCACGTAGACATTTGTCATATATACAGAATGTTAGTGCTCTATTTGCTCATTATAACGTGGCAAGCTGCAGTTGAACACTGTGAAGTTAATGGACAACCTGCTGTTGAAAGTACATGTTTCAATCTACATTTCAGAATGTTTTACTGACATGTATGAAAAGGATATTTAAGGACTCAGAGAAAATGTTTCCTGATTTTAACTTTCTATAACCCTAACCGTATTTCTTAACAAACAACCTCCTTCTCCTATCCTCTACACGCTCCCCTCTTACCACCCTCTTAATGACATATGTATTTTCAACAAAAATATATTATTTTGTGGAAAAGGTACATCAGTATTTTGAAATTTCACTAGCATATAGTTTCTGAGCCTGGTTTAATCAACTGATACTCTTCATTATGGAAAATCATCAAAATTATTTTATACCCATTGTAAAATGACTTTAAATACACTTAAAAAATATTCAAAATTACAGTTTTTTCTTTGATATTTAAACTGACTGACGTGTTACATAATGAATACATTAATTAAAAAGCATTTCAGCATTCTCCTGTTTAGACAGGAGTATGTTGTAAACCTATATGTAAGCCTACAGAAGTGTAATGTGCATGAATATACACACATACCTACTAGAGGCGATGAACATTTCTAAAAACTTTCCGGCAGGTCACAGTGATGGTATGAAGCCACATGGAAAGCGTGACTTACATTATAAGCAACTTTGGTCATAACTGTATAAATATTTTGAATAGATATGTGTGTTAGTGAACCAAGTAGTCCCTCCTCATGCGCGTTGCTCTCAGATTGTTGGTTGATGGTGAAGTGGGTGAAGAGAAGAAACTGGAGTCATGGGTGCTGCGGTGGTGATTAGCCACAACATTAGTAAACAATTCTTTGGATCACAGGCAGCTTGTAAGCAATTTAAATGAGTGTGCAAATGCTTCGTGTACAAGTTTCAACCTCAGAAGGATGGACTAAAGAGACATGGGAGCAATCTTTGTCACCCAAAGCATTGAATAAATTAGTAATGGCATAGAAGGCTGTCTTTAACTCCTGTAATTTGGTCTTGGTTTGGAAAAGCATAATATGTCCTCTCTTGTGCTGCTTTGTTAAGTTCACATCAATTTCACATGGCCTTAGTAGATTGTGGACTGTGTTATTCGCCTAAAATGTCCACTTTACTAATTTTACCACAGATTAAAATGTCCACTTTACTAATTTTACCACAGATTTGTCACTACCCATTTAAAAGCCTTTTTTGGTTAGGCAATCTCAAATGCACTGTGCTAGGTAACCGAATCTCCACCATCCCACAACTCAATTCGCGGCATCAGTTTCCGCTTTCCGCGTTGCGGATCGCCGGGATCCTGGGACACATCTGAGGACACGGCCGAAATGCACTGAAAAATGTTACCGAAGGGTATACACGGTGCCCTGGGGCAGCCCAAAACAGCGGCAGAGCAGGGATCCTGGGACACAGCTGAGGACACGGCTGAGATGCGACTGCATGGGACAGCGGGTGCTGCTGGAAAATGTTACTGGAGGGCATACACGGAGCCCTGGGCCAGTCCTAAGCAGCGGCAGAGCATGGTTCAGTTTGGCTCTTCTTGCAGAGCTTCAGCATGCCTCCCGGCTTTGAACCCACAAGGGGGTCTTTTTTCCTGATGGGCTCAGATGATTGGTGCGGCCCATTGAGGAGCAGTGACCTGCATTGAAGTGCTAAGCAGATGAAAGACATTGTAGCAGTGCTCTTCATCGAAGACACCGTATTGGACTCCATGGTGGAAAAAAAGAAAAAAAAGAAGAGAGAAATGCAGGAGGCCTTATCTGTCTTCATGTTTTTGTGTGCCCTCCAGCATGAACACAACATTAGGGGCTGCACTAGGGGAGAGCCACCAGGTTTCGCAACGGAGGTAAGTATCTAATTATCTGAGTGCTCAAAGATGGCTGCCGGGTGAGGAGCTCCGGCCAGGAGGTCCTACGACTGGGAACTGCCTCTGGCACTTGGCCCAGGTCTCTTTCCCCCTTCTGCCTCCTAACCCACGGTGGATCTTCTGCCCACACTCCGGTGCCTTCCTTTCACCCAGGAATGATACGGGTGGCCTTCTGCACACCCTCCGAGTTTCCCAAGGGAGCGCCTATGGAGCCTTTGCCATTATGGCCGCTGGCTCGGTGGAGATGCCTCGCTGCTGTGGGAATGTGAGCTAGCGGCTCTCCCCCCTCTGACTGCTATCCTCCTCCAGGACTCAACCTCTTGTTTTTCTCACTACAGATCCCAGGAATGATCCGGGTGGCTTCCTGCACACCCTCTGAGTTTCCTGAGGGAGCGCCTACGGTGCCTTTGCCATCATGGCCGATGGCTCAGCGGATATGCCTCGCTGATGTGGGAATGTGAACTAGCGGCTCTCCCTCCT
This sequence comes from Triturus cristatus, assembly GCF_964204655.1. Taxonomy (NCBI): domain Eukaryota; kingdom Metazoa; phylum Chordata; class Amphibia; order Caudata; family Salamandridae; genus Triturus; species Triturus cristatus. Next base: position 80,703,181 of record NC_140588.1, read on the forward strand.
CCGACCGCCTCCCCCCTCCAGGACTCGACCTCTTGTTTTACTCACTGCGTACCCTTCACGGAATGCCCCGCAACGCCTTCCAGATCTGCCGCCCGACACCCACCATCAGGACTCAACCTTATGCTTTGTCTACTGCGGACCCCTCCTGGATCATACCGCGACGTCCTCTTGATCCGCCTTTGAGACACGCCAGTAGCGGTGTTGATTTCTACTTTCAATTCCACCAACGCGTCCTCGTTGAGCGGCGGCGGATGGTGGATTCCCGGGTGTGCCTGACTGCGGTGCTTGCAGCCTGACTGAGCTCCGGATTCCCTCCCGAGTGGCTGCTCCACTAAAAGAAGGCCTCTCAATGACTCTCAGGCCAATCTTTAGTCAAGGTACCCTTTTTTTCCCACCTTCAATAACTTAATATCATCAATGGGACAATCGATCCCCTAACTTTGCCTGACCCTAAAATGGCGACTAAGCTTGTAACGCTCGCACATCTCCAGATTGATTTTGAATTTGTACCCACGCTTACGTAAGTTAACCGTTTGCCTCACTCGTACCTGAGCCGCAACTCACCACTTGCCAGCTGCCTGTGTGTTCCCTGGGTACAATAACAATCATCATTATTGAATCTGTTCTTCCAGCATAAAAGATGGTTCCCGCCTGGTGGCAGCTTGACATTCCACATCATAAGTGACTGTACACCCAGCAACCCCGCACTTATGTCCCAGATAGTACAGAAGCCTGCTTAACCTCTCCCCATCGCAATGATGGTCCAATCTGAAGTACAGGATCTGCTGAGGGAGACATGGAACATGACGCTGCACGGTACCCCCACATTGCTGAGATGACCTAACGCGGTGACCCAACTTGACTCTGGACCTAATGACTATGAGACCCTATCTAAGCGTTGGGCCCATTTACTCTACCTTCCTGGGCCCCCACAAGTTTTTTCACTCCCACTGGTGATCTGCCAGGTCTTATCCGCTTCCCAGCCCCCTGTTCCCCGCCTTCCCTCATTCCTTTCCTAGCGACTTGTTTCTTTTGTATTGAACTTTGCTACTGTAACTATTGCAACCATGAAAAACAGTTTTTCTTTTCCCTGACTGCTGAGACCTGAGCACCATGGCTGATGCCCAGTGGAGCTGCTAGACAGCTATATAGGAGATCCGCCCTGGCTCACCACCTTGGCCGTCACCTACCCATCTGGATATTGGGCACAGTTCTTCCCGTCTCCCCGCTGCTTTCTACTCTCTCCCCCTCCCTTCGTCTAATTACTGTTACATTGTTTTTCCGCCCATGTTCTACTATGCTTTGGTAACAAATGTAATTTGTAATCTGTAACGTAACGATCCTCATGTAAAGCGCTCTGATACCTACGGGTCTAGCCAGTGCTATGTAAAACTCAAATAAATAAATAAATGATTTTTTTAAAAATCATTGCATTTGTAGAGTGTCCTGGTTGTGGGTCACTGATTGTTTTTCCCCCTAACTTTAATCTGAGGCTGGAAAAGGTGAAGTGTGCATTCCACCACAATGTGGAAGCATCTAAAAAAGGCCAATCTGGATGCTGCTGTGGTCCTTAAAGTTAAAACATGAACAGCTCAAATGAAGATAGCATCAGCAGCAGCAAGAGCAGAGCACAGTATAAAATCACACCAACGATCAACAATAGTGTCAAGCCCTCTGAACTCGGAGGAAGACATATTGGATAATGGAGCACAAGCTTGATTTGTGGGGGTTGCATTGGACAGTGTCCCAAAAGGGTTGCTGGCAGAGGAAGGAGGGTTAGGGGTGGATTCTCCCATGCAAAGTGAGACAACAAATCTCTGTATAGAGATAGCAGGGCAGCAGATGACAAGGAGAAGGGGGCAAGCAACAAAGGGAAACAAAATCTACTGCACGTGGCTATCAATAAAGTAAGCATTAGCTTGATCCAAGGCAAGTAGAAAGAGTACCCACACTTTGCAAAAGGGAAAACATTAACTGAGCCTCAGGCACTTTCCCATTACATCAAAGCTGGGCTTCCTTTAAGTGTGCAGTGACCTGTTCAGAGCCCAAGACAGACAGCTCAGTTGCAAGACAATGGTACTCAGCTATTCCCCGCTGCCCAGAGCGAAACTTTGAGGATTGTGCAGTCTCAGCCTCCTGTAGCTGTAGCAGATATGGGCCAACAAGACCAGGTGCATTCAGAACTAGATAGACCCCAAGAGAAGCACTTTTTAAAATAGAAGCAAGGAGAGGAGGCTACTGTGCAGGGGGAATTTAAGACTATGCTGAGCCTTACAGCATCCCTGCACCAACTATTGTCTAAAATCGAAGAAGCAGTGGGCAATTTTCCTGTAAGAATGCAAGAGGCTGAGTCTAGGATCTCACAGCAGGAAGACCAGATGAATGTCATGCAGCAACAAGTCAAACTAGCAAGGAAGGTGACATATAGATCGACACGTTAGAAAATAATTTACGCCACTCCAATCTACGCCTGGTAGGAGTTCCGTAAGGATGTGAAGGAGTCCAAGTCCTTCAATGGGTCGAGCCATTTATTAAGAGAAATGTTTTACTGGAGTACTCAGGAGATCTCACAATCATGCGGGCACACAGGGTCCCGGCTCAGCCATATCCAAACTCAACACTGCCATAGACTATTTTGGAAACTTTGCAGACTTTCACATAAAAGAGCGGATTTTGAACAGAGCCATTCAAAAGAAACAATTCTCTACTGATGGAGTACCTTGCTGTTGTATTTTTTCTGATGTGTTGGCGGTGGCAGCACACCGTTGAATGGAATTTGCAAAGTTATTATACTTGTTTAAAGCAAAGTGCGCACAGGAAGCAATTGACCAACAGTATCAATGGAGGGTTTTAGTGAATGCTAGAGTATTTTGGGGCCACTAAATTGTGGATCATTGCTGCCACCATAACCTTTTTGTTTACCCAGCTTATGCTGCACCATGCAAGCTTTGGCTAGTTCCTATCTGTGAACAACTATCCCAGTATAGCCATCTTGTTGCCCTCCGCAAACTGAGGTCAGATTGTACCCCTCTATATGGTATTTCTCTTGCAAAATTACTAAATTTTTGGGGGCTATGCAGGAAATGACTATCGTCTACCTTACCTTGGAAGTTTTTGTCACACAATGACTTTATGGTTTTACGTTATTTTATAGGTAGACATTTTTGTACATTTTTATTTTTAGTTATTTATTACTATGTAAGAGACTGAGTTTTTTTAAATTTACTTGAATAGGTTTACATTTCTCTATGAATTTTATCAATGTCTATGTCTGTATTCGTACTTTTATGAACCTGGAGGGTGAAATAAAGTTAATCGACTCGAAAGGGAAATTTAACATGTTTGCTAACTTAGATGAAGCCCAGGAGCTGCTACAAAAGATTTCCAGCTAAAAATATAATTTTGAAAAAGTGAGCTGTTAGTGGAAATTGAGCGTTATAATGAGTGTGTGAACAACGGGGATGGGTAGTTCACCCGGGGTGCACCACCATGGCACACAGTAAGGGCGTTCATCATGGTGAGAGGGGTACTGTGGGCCTTTCCCCTCTCACCTGGGACTGGGGGATGTTGGGTGGAGGGGGTGTCTTGCGAGTGGGGGCGCACGGCTAGCAAAAATGAGCAGAATCATAGAGGGCAATATAATTTTGAGACAAGTTAAATTTTATATAAGAGGGTTCAAGTGAAAGATGTAAATAGGGACAATGGGTCTTAAAGTTTGAATGATATCATGTAATGTAAATGCAATGTTTAACAAGCAAAAGTACGGCCGTTTAAGTAGGTGGTTAACCTCCTTTCCTTCACAAGTTCTATTACTCCAAGAGACCCATGTTAAAACTAATACACCAATGCTTTTTAATCCCTTAATACTACTTTAAAGCATACTTTGCTTTGGCTCAGTTGGTGGAAAGGGGAGTGCCGATTTATGTTGGACAAGGGGTTGAGTGGGAAGACATTCAAGTTTGTAGGGATCCCATTGGTAAATGGAAATCCTTTCAATTTAGCAAACTACTACACCCCGATAGTGGATGATACCACAGCAAATATGAAGATTAACAAATTGGCCACGAGAGCAGTGGGTCCTATAATTATAAGGGGCAATTTTAATTTTATTCAGGACCTAGTAAGTTATACCTCGAATGAAACAAAAAAACTATTGAAGCCATGTACTGAAAAATTATTAGATATAATGAAACAGGATAATCAACTGACTGACCCATGGCGTAGTGCTCATCTGGGTCTCTCACAATATACTTCTTTTTCCCATTGATTTCAATCAGTTTCTCGTATAGATTTTTTTCTTATTTCCCACTCTCTTAATTGTGTTAGTTCAGAACTTTGGGCTAATTTATTTTCAGATCACTCATTGTCTGGTATTGACCTAGAGCTGGAGGGAAGGAAGTGAGAGAGGACCATGTAACAGATGGATCGCCTCCTTCTTTCTATTCAGGAATGATTTTATAAGTACGAAGAAACATATAGAAGAGTTTTTCAAATCAATAAGTGTACTGCATCACTTTTTTCAGATTAGGGTGCCTTTAAGGCAGCAATGCATGGTCGGATGGTGGCATTTATGACCTCACAAGCTAAAAACGTAGTGGCTTTTATAGCTGAACTTCAATCTGCAGTCGATACTGCTCATTAGAAGACTTGGCTTTCGGGGACACAAATAGCAGCGGATACGCAGTTGACTAAAGCCAAGTGGCAGCTAAGAGAAATATTTATTTTAGAGAAAATACAGAGCTCACAGCTGTATCAGCAGAAGGTGAATGAGGAAAGCCAGATGGTAGGGAGATTCCAGGCTTGGTCAACCAGGGTTGAGCAGCCAGGTGCATTAATTGCTGAGCTGCAGAAACTTGGGACAGGGCCTGCAGCAGCTGTGGCCCGTGCAGGTAAGAGTGGTGGGGCCAGGTGGGGAGGGGATTTCAACGGCCGAGGGTATTTGTTATTTATTTAATTTTCCCTCATCATCGTCCGTCAAAATAGACCCCCACCCGGCCACACCGCTCTTACCTTCACGGGCCATGGCTGGGCTGTAGTCTTTGAAAAGTATGAGAAATCCAAATGTTTAAACCAGCATTACAATAATTTGTATGCTACCACATATACGGCCTTAAAGGAGACCTTATATCATTAGTTCCAATCTATAAAATTACCACAATTGACAAACATACAATCAGAGGGATTAGAAGTGGGTATTCCAACATCAGAAATTCAACAGGCCCTGGCCTCAATTCCTTGCAGAAAGGCTTGTGGCAATGACAGCCTTCCAACAGAATTTTATAAAACCAATACTGCAGCCAGAGAGCAAGATGGCCGCTGCTGGATCGTAGCGCTCAGTCGCAATCTCTCCTTCTCCCTCCCTGGACCGAGGATGGAGCTTTGAGTAGAATGCTGTGGACCCCTGGAGGCTCGGATCTTCTGGCGGTAATGAGACAAAGGGATCCTGGGGACCGCTAGGTGGCCCGCATACCCAACAGCCTCACTATTCTCAATCTTGAAGATCGGCTTTATATGGATAGACGCATTTTTTTCCAGAACTAGAGCAACAATGCCCCGGCGTGTCCCCAAGCAGACGAAGGAACAAAAGGAACCGGAGAACCACAACAAGAGAATGACAAGTAAAGACACGCCAGCCCCGGGCGCGGCTCAGCGCTCTTCAGGCACAGTTCAGAGGGCTCCGACTACAACCTCAAAGAAGAACGGGGAACAGCGCGGAAATGTCAGTGAGGCCGCGACTACGGATAATGACCGAAACACCTTGCTACAGAAGCTCCCAAAACACACCTCGCTACAGAAGTTCCCAAAAGACAGTGGCAAACCCAAGGACGCCTCAATGCGACAGCCTATCGTGTTTGAAACCTTCCCTGCCAAGGTGCTGGAGCTGTCAGACGCAGATGTGGGGAAAGGGAAAAGCAAAAGCGGTGCCGTCCACGAGGACGCCGAAAGCACGGTTGCCAAGCAATACCCGGGCTCAGCAGTGCGAGCTCCGCCTGGTGAGCAGAGGAGTGGCAAGGCAGGCACTGGAAAGGACGGAGGAGCCCAGAAGGCAATCCCTGATAACAATGGAACCCTGGCCATATCTCTGGTGGGCAATAAGGATGAACTGAGTGCACAGACCATGGTGGGAGCCGCATGCGACACACTATACCAAACTGTGAGTACGTGGGGAAGCGACCCCCTCCTGGCAAGTCAGGCAAGTCAGATGGATGCAAAAGTTCTGCAACAGCAAGGGATACTTGAGAGAGGGGGGGTTGCACACCTGAGGGGGACTGTTTTTTTTCTCTGAATGAGGACTCGGAGTCTATGGTATCTAGTGAAGCAAGCTCAGTAGAGGACTCAGATTCAGGGACCAGTGCTTCTGATAGAAAGACTACGCAGAGGAAGCGAAGGTCTAAAATAAGAGTCAACCCGCCTGGGAGTCCCTCGGATACCGCTAAGAAATTAGTCTGGGACTACTCTGCTACCTCACAAATGTACCAGGATGGTACTAATCCACTCAGCTTAGAAGGGGAGCCGGCATCCAACACCCCCCCAGCCTCAGCCCGCCTCACTGGAGCTACTGTTTAGCACTCTAAAGCAGATGCAGGGGGAAGCGAGAATGGAGAGCCGCAGGGCTAGGCAGGCAACAAAAAAGAGAGAGAGTTCACTGAGGAAAATGAACAAATTGTATGAAGAAGTGGCAGATAGAGTGGCACATGTCGAGGAAAGAACAGGAAGTTGGAGGACGACCTTAGCAGCTGGCAGGCTTTTAAACAAACACAAGAAAAGATGGCAGAGTACGTTCAGTGGAAGCTGGAGGATTTTGAGAATCGGCAGCGGCGGAACAATATAAGACTACTGGGTGTGGCCAAGGGGGTGGAGGGGCAAGATGTTTGGTTATTTGTTGTTAATTTACTGAAGGGCGCTTTCCTGGAATCACCATCCTGGCAGTGGGAGAATGAAATTCAGAGAGCGCATCGGTTTCCATTGGCACTGAGGAAAGGTCACAGGAGGGTAGGCCCAGGGCAATCTTGGTCTACGTGGGTAACTACCTGCTTAGACAAGAAATTATGGACAAGGCAAAGCCGGAGTCTATGCACTCATTGAAAGACATCACTTTTTTTCGCCAGACCCGACTTCTGCCACGCTACTGTTGCGAGAAGATGGAGGCTAATGCAGTTAATAGCTCCCTTCCAGGCCCTAGGGTCGGAGGCTTACCTATTATATCCTGCCAGGCTTAAGGTGATTACAAAGGGGCAGGTTAAAATGTTCTTTTCAGAAGTTAAGGCGCAACAGTACATGGAGGAATTAAAGGGACAGAAAGGTGGTTGAACTGCTTAAAGTTAAGGCATCGGGCAAGGGACTCTGGGCTACACAGGGGGCTTTCTAGGCCGGGCTATAAGCTGGTCATGTTGGTTGTTTCAGGGGGTAAACACAATAAGGCTTGATTGGCATATTGGAGGGAGAAGGATGCGATGGCTGCAATCCAAAAGCGGTCACTCATAGGGCATGCTTGACCTATTTGCCTGAAGGGGGGAGGGGGGCCCTGGGGGAGGGGTGCTGGGGTGGGGGGGTTGGGGGAGGGAGGGAGCTTAAGGGGGAACACACAGCACATACAGCACAGCACAGCACACGTTTCTAGTTCTTACAAGGTACGGCTGGGAAAGGCAGGACAGCAATATGATGTATTTTAATGAGTCTCGGATTGCATCAATAAAGGTCTGCGGTCTCAATGATTGCACTAAAAGGCAGCGGGTGGCAGCACTCCTTAGGTCAATGCATTTAGACATTGCTTGCCTATAGGAGACACACATAGAAGGGACGAAAGGTTACCTCCTGGAGCAGCTGGGACTCTCGGTGCTGGCGAATACTAAGCAAGGATCAAAAACTCGGGGAGTGGCTGTACTTGCTAAAAGAGGGGAAACAATAGTCAAGAGAAAGAAGGAGGATCAATGGGGGAGATGGGTCCTACTCGAATGTACTACTAAGGGGGAGACATTCACCTTAGTATCAATCTATGGGTCTACTGAAGATGACCCAGATATTTTTGAGTTTCTGGATTCGGAATTACCCCTTTGGCCTGAACCTATCATTTGTTGTGGGGATCTCAATATTAATGGGCTGGGCACAGAGGTGGGGCAGATATATACCGGCCGTAAGAAAAAGACATGTGCCGCAATAGTTAATTTAGCATATCATAACTCATTAACAGACCTTTGGGCACGGTTTAATCCGGTAGGCACTGGCAGTACATTTTATTTAGCACCACACAGGATCTCTGTGAGATTAGATTATTTTTTAGTATCTAACTCCCTTACTGCAAGAACCCGGATAGAATAACAGCCACGGATAATCTCCGATCATAATCCTCTAATAATCACTCTTAAGCTAGGGAGGGTCGCTAACAGGGAAAATAACCTGACTTTTGAGAGGGCATTATTAAAGGACGAGGAATATGTTAACCATATGAAGGAGTGGATTAGAACATAGTGGGAGATTAACAGAGGAAGTACCTCCTCCGCTATTGTTTGGTAAAGCTTTTAAAGCCGGGGTACGTGGGCAGACTCTGAGCTACACACTATATAAGAAAAAACAGGAAAAGGAAAGAGTGGAAACGGTTATTAAAAGGTTGGCAGAGGCAGAGAAGGAGCTGAATGTAGATATACAGCAGAAGGCGCCCCTGGAGCAAATCCTTCTTAAAATTGCAGTCGGTAAAGCTGAGGCAAGCGAGAGTATCGCGAGCAAAGCGGCAGCCAGTTTTTTTGTTAAGAAAGAAATGTGCTATGAATTAAGTGAGAGAGTAGGGAATATTCTGGCAATACGCACGAGGCAGAAAATGGCGGCAGGGGAAATAAAGGAGATTTTAGATGATAGAGGAGATGTAGTTACAGACTCCGGGGCAATAAGGGAGGTCTTTAGACTTTTTTATGCGGAACTGTATAATCAAAATCAGATAAGCGATGTAGCATCCACTCAGGAATACTTAAAGGACATCCCACACCCGGTCCTCCCTGAGGAGGAGAAGGCGGCTCTTGATCTCCCTATAACTCTAGAGAAGATGGTTACTGCACTAAAAAATCTCCCCTCGGGTAAGGCGGCAGGCCCAGATCAGTTACCGGCTGAATTCTACAAAGTTTTTCAAGGTGTGTTAAGTAGGGATATGCAGGCTACAGTGGCACAAGCACAACAAGGACTCTCCATACCAAGCTCCTGGGGGGGCCGATATAGTAGTAATCCTGAAAAAGGACAATACACCATCAGAACCAGGATCTTATAGGCCCATAACACTTATGAACGCTGATGCGAAGACTTTTTCCAAAATACTCGCTATGAGGTTAGGCTGGGTGATCGAGGGCATGGTTAGCCCCACGCAGCATGGTTTCATACCGGGAAAGGGCACCACACAACATATTAGGCAAATGTTTACCCCCTTTGATGCAGAGGATGTCTCAGGGGATCCTATGGCCGTCTTGTTACTTGACGCAGAGCAGGCATTCGATAGGGTCTCCTGGGACTACCTCTGGATGGCCATGAGGTGGAGCGGTATAGGGAAAGGATATATAAAAGCTATACAAGCTCTTTATAGGGATCCCTCAGCCCGACTGAGAATCAACAAAGGATACACCGCCCGTTGCAGATCAAGCGAGGGACTAGACAAGGGTGCCTATCCTCACCTCTTCTATTTGCTCTGTATATGGACCCATTGCTACGCAGACTGGAATATAACAACAGGATTTTCTCTTTAGCTATGCATGGGCAGGAGTTTAAAACCTTCACCTACGCAGATGACGTCGCAATCGTCACATCAGCACCAGTCACTGCTATTGAAGAGGTAGAGGCAGAAGCCTGGGTATTCGGGCAGGTTTCAGGGTATGCGCTTAATAGGACTAAAACCCAGATAATTAAAAATGATATCACGGTCTGCAAGGATAATAGGGTGGTTAGGTCGGCTGTCTATCTAGGGATTAGTATCTCACCAGATTTGAGCAGCTCAGTAGACCAGAAAATTGAGCCATTGATTAATAAAGTGAAACTGGATCTTAGCAGGATACATAATCTTCATTTGTCACTACTGGGCCGTACAAATGTGATAAAGATGATCATCTTGCCTAAATTCCTTTACTTGTTCAGGGCGATTCCACTTTTTTTTTTAGGCCAAATGGTTTCGGCACTAGAGCTTTTTTTTAACAGATTCATATGCGCTCACGGCAAAACAAGGAGGGCATATCGATACATTACCCTTCCCAGTGAAAGAGGGGGATGGGGGGACCCCGATTTTAGAATGTATTACTGGGCGGCGGCACTTCAGTATATGCAGGGGCTACTGGGTGGAGCAGAAAGGGATTCTGAGGATAGATCTAGCTTCACCAATGTATACGCAACGGTGCTGGGGGCAGAAGCGGGGAATTGTTTTCTTAATTGCACAGATTCTAGTAATTATAAAAGAACACGGTTCAAGACATTGCAGGTGGCGTATAAGATATGGGCAGCCTTTTCAAAAAAGTTTGGCCTTGGAAGATTAAACAGATATACTCGTATGCTGAAGAATGTATCCCTCCCAGGGGAGATATTTATGGATCCAGTGATGGTGGATTGGGGGGAACATGGAATCCAGAAATTAGGTGACCTAGTGGGCCCCAGCGGGGTACTTTAGCTCTCTGAACTACAGGCCGTTTATGGTATTGATAGGAGTTTTTTTTAAATACTTGCAGGTACGGAGTTTTATCTCCAATAAACGCGGAGGACCATCAGGGTTCAGTAATAATAAAATCTTGGATATTATTGAAAGCGGGGGAAATTGTACTATCCGTAGATTTTATGCAGAACTTGCTGCAGCTAAGCCCGTTGATCTAGGGAAATTTGGCATAAAATGGGCAGAGAAATTAGGTACTGATCACAACTGCTTTCAGGATTCACTCGACCTGGGACGGACAATACTTTGCTCAGCAGCACTGCAGGTCCAGCACTATAAGACAATATATTCCCTATATCATACACCTGCAAGGATAGCTCAGTGTGGGGGGTACCTCAGGCACTACTTGCCCTCGCTGTGATTCCACAGAGGCAGACATAATTCATATATTCGCTACTTGCCCGCAGTTGTATACACTTCATCGAGCAGTTGAATTGTTTCTTCATAGGTCTTTGGGGATAAACATTAGCCTCTCATCAGTTTTGATCATATTTGGGGTCAATGCAGGCTCTGAGGGGCCCCATGAGGAATTTTTATTTATGGCTATGTCTGTCCTGCGAATGTGCATTGCTAAGGCATGGCTAGTCAAAGTGCCCCCTACGCTACAGCAGTGGTTAGCCAGGCTGCTTGCTGTCTATAATTTAGAGAATGGAATTTATGCAAGGAAAGGGAAAAAGGGCAAACTACGTGGGAGGAGAATTTGGAGACCCATTGAGCAGTAGAAAGAGGGCTTTAAAAATACACCTTAGGCGTGATGTTTTTTCTTCTCTTATATATATATATTTTTTATAAACTTTCTTTTTCTTTTTCATTTTCTATATGGTGCCCTTCCTATTTGGGTATTTCTCAATAGTGTACTTTGGAATGTCTAATTGTGCGGAAGTAATGTATATAATGTATGGTAATTTGATTTTTGCTGTGCTGTAATACAAAATCTTAATAAAAATATTTAAAAAAAGAAAAAAGAATTTTATAGAACCTTTTCTAAAGAATTAGCGCCTTTTGGGATGGAGCTTTTACATTTTTTTAAAGAAGGGGCTGAGATTCCATAAATTTTTAAGGAATCAACAATTGTCAGTTTTGTTAAAAAAGGAAAGAACCCTGGAGATGTAAATGAAGGGTGGGCGGAGCTTGCACAGTTCTACTTGGAGGAATTGTCCAGCGCTATCTAAAAACTCAGTGAAATACCACAGAGTTCCGCTTGCAGCAGAATGATGCAGACAACAATTTATAATGGATTAATTGTTTGGTCATTTTTAAATTGTCCACTAGATGGCGCTGATATACCCTTATTGCATTTAGTAGCGCAGTTATGGAATATGATGAGGCACGCCAAAGGCCCATTGCCATAAACAGGCCCACCTATTCTGACAACAGACAACCACTGAATCACACCATCACCCTCAGCTTTGCAAAACTTTGCTGGTTGGGTAAAGGTTTGCAAGCCTGTACTCAACAATCAACACTGAAATAGAAAAATCAGAAAATCCAGATTGGCAGACTCCGTACATCTCTGTTTCACACTGCAACAACTCCCCATGAAACACATACATTAACTTACTGTTCATAGCAGCATAACCTTGAGCATCTTCCTGTCCACCCTAAACAGCTCCTCCTCCAGCAGCAGGTGCCCGGCATGGGGAGCTGATTCTAGGCAGGCAGGTGATGGTGGGTGGCTTGTTCCTGGCTACTGTCCCCGGTGCCAACCATGAGGTGCTTCCTCCGAACTGATTTTTACGCGGCCCTCAGTGGTGGTCCCTTTGGGTTGCTTTGTTCCATCCTCTCCCTTCCTCCAGAGCACCTGAAGGAGCTCTTATTGTGCCTGCTGACAGGAGAAGCAGGCAGTAAATAAAATCACCTGCGCTCCGCTCCCACTCCCCTGGCTGGGCTGCGGCTCATTATTAGCATGAGCACCATCTGCCTGTGAACACACAACCCTTCTCTGTGGCCCCAAGTGTGCACCTCTTGCAAGCTAACAGAAGAGGAAGCAGCTTGAGAGGGATGTACTGGGGGACAGAGTGTGCCAAAGTGGTGTGTGTGGCGTCTTTCAGTCTCCACCTCTTTTCTGATGTCAGACCAGAATACCACCATGCAAAACACTCTGAGTGAATTCTCCATGTCTGCGGAAATGACTGAGTGACTTTGGTTTCATTTGATTTCGGCTCCAACCAATATCGCCCTGAGGCTCTCCTTAGAGGTCACTAAAAATGCATAGCACTGGGGTGTGGCCGAGCCAGCGACTAAGATTGCCCCCTTGACTTCGCAGTTTCGGAGCTGTCTCTCAACGTTTGCTCCGCCATCCCTTGGATGATGCTGGGGTTCAACAAAGTGTGCCCAATTTGCAAGAGGTAGGAGCCGGGCAATCAAGCGAGCTGTTGCGCCCCCTGGTGTTGCCCACAACTCGCCAATCACACTCCCAGGCCTGACGTGGCCCTCAGAAGACCCAGGACGACAGGAGTCTCAGGCGGGCTTGAGGGTGACGCCTGGTGTGCGCGTATTGGACCGAGAGAATCTATCATCATCGGAGGCCTGATGCTGTTGCTGGACTGCTTCGGGATTGCTGGGGGCCGTGTTGGCGCCCCCGAGAGAAGGCGGCTATTTAGGAAACTCCCTCTGGTGCTTCTGAAAAGGTGAGTGATGTCGAGCGCTCTGCGCGGTCCTCCCTGCTGACAAACTTTGCTGTGCTGACTCGGACTGTGGAGCTAGGCCCCCCCTTCCGCTTCATGTGCCCCATGTGTTGTGTTGCCGGGGCGGCGGCCGATGTCCCCCAGTGCCCTATAGTTCAAATACAGTTGGACACCCCGCGCCTCCTCCCATAAGGGCCCAGCATGATTTATCTGTACTTAATGCTGCTCAACTTTAGGGCCATATTGAATAGCATGAACCTCATGGATTGCCCGACACCATTTGCTGTGAACATTAAACCAGGTGACTAGGTGCCCAGTTAATTTTGGGTACAATGGGTCGTCGGACCCCAAACAACACCAGCTGAATTTTTCAGACTGGGAAGACCCCCAGACACGATGACACAGAGGGCACCACTGGAATGGAACGGCTCCAATTGGAGGGCACCGCCGCAATAATGGCCGAACTATGTGCTGGCTTCCAAACTATTGAGACCCGCCTAGACACTGTCACTACAATGGATATTACATGGATGACATACATGGGCGCCTTGAGGCACAGAATACCCATTTTGCGAATGCAGAGCAGCGGATCTCTGATCTGGAGGATGCACAACCATCAGTGCAAAAATGACTTGAGAGGACTGATAATCTCCTTAAACAAATTTCAGCGAAAACCGAAAATTTGGAAGCGAGGTCGCACAGAAACAAAATCCGCATTGAGGCTTTATGTCGGTTCATTGAGGAAACAGAAATTACAGCAGCATAAGATCTGGTAAATAAAACTGGATACCATTTTTTTTATTAGGTCAGCCTTGAAATAAATAGTATCTCAGGCACGTTATGAATTTTTGTAGGTTTTCATAAACAGGTAGAGAGTGGAATCCGGAGTGAAGAACTTTATTTAGTTGCTAGAAAAAAACAATATTGTTTACAGTATTGTCAAATTATACATGTTCTAGGCACATTTGCACTTTATTGAAAAAAACTTACTAATGTATTGCACTTTACTTCAAGTTATCAATAAAATGGCTTCTAGGAATATCAGAACATTCGTAATCTTAGGTGCGCCTGCACTTTGCCGAAAGCTTTTTTAAGTCATTCCGGTATGATCCATTTGAATGTCCATATAAACCCAATTCCTCTATTAATAATGCGCATTGTTGACGAAATAATGATTAGTAATTTGATGTATAATTGATTTCCCTATGCATCTGCTTACTAAAAACAGTGTTTTTAATGGAAATATAGAAGTGCAGGTACCCACTCGAGGGAACTCGTTTGCTCCTCAGAAGTGCCGGTACTCTCCCATTAAATGGAATTTCAATAGTGTTGAGAGGTGCAGGTACTCTCCCTTTCAACTTAAGGAAGTACAGGTACTCAATAGTAGACAGTGCCTGCCCATTTAAAACACTGGCATTGCATCTACTGGAATCGTGATAGCTATACCACTTTGAAGTTTTGTGGGGATATAACATTAGTAGAGGGCATGCATGGGCAGGAACAATGTGAGATAGGATTGTAAAACCTACTATTTGGAACCATGGTTTGTGGTCTCTGGAGTTGGATGCTGTGAAAGTGGTGCACTGCAAAGCAGAACATCTTGGTGTGGGGGTGAAGGTTTTTATAAAGCGACTGATGGCTGTCATAAAACCCCCACTTGCAGCTTTTTGGAATGTGCATCCATTCACCAAATACTATGCGGAAGTATTTTGCCATAATCAAGACTAACTACGAATATAGGATCATATTTTTGGGAGAGGGGCTGCGATCTGGAGCAATCTGAAAAACAACATGCTCCATTTTGTATTCAGTGTGCACATGGGGCAACCCCAATGTGTTTCTTCTTCCTTAACATCCACATAGAGCTGTGGTAGTAGAGGTATTTCTAACACCAAGACATTCCGTGTGATTTCATGGAGTGGCGGTCCTTCAGCAATGATGGTGCCTCAAAGACACCTTATGGTGTGTTATGGAACACCTGATTTGTGAATTCTGCTCTCTGTACTGTCCACTGCTGAGGACACATGAAACATACATCCTGTGCTAAAAGGGACAAAGAGGTTAGTTTATATATTTACACCAATATAAGTAATTTCCAAAACAATATTCCCACTTTAACTAATTCAAATTTAACATTGCTGTAATGCAGACATGAAAATGTTCTCAAAAACCCAAGAGATGAAATCAAGGAGGCACTTGAGGGAGCGGTTATGTCAAATACTCTGCACTTGCCATTTGCACATTAGCTTCATAGATGGTGAGATCCTGCTCTCTGACTGAGCCATTTGGTTTATTTTTGTCAAATAGATATCTAAAAGTTGTATCTTTGAACTTGTGACACACAATTAGACTCTGCTAAAAATGACAACTCACAGCACCTTTGCACATACTTTAGTATTGTCCTTTTCCCCAGAGCAGCACATAGAGCACTGGAATATTCCAAATGTCCCTTTTTAAGGCATTAGTCATTTTATCCAATTTGTTCCTAAATTGTGCTTTAAATGCACGTTTGAGTTCATCTTTTTCAAATTGTTCGCGGGGTGGCTGGAACCTCCTATCAAAACCTTACTGGAGGAAGGTTCCCTTGCAGAAATTCAGATTGGGTATTACATCTGGCTTTCAGTAGTGCCAATTGAGGATGTGGGTGGAGCCAATAAAGTAAGTGGGTGGAGCCAGTGGAGGAAGTGGGCGGAGCCAGGGAAAGTGGGTGCAGCCTCCTACAAACATTGGAGCACCTGGACTTAATATTTTCCAATTTAAGCACTGGGCAGATCGCATTCCAATCTACCATTTTTCGCTTACCAGGTCACCATAGGCAATGGCCCACATTTCAACCTGACCTGCCAGGTATGGCCTCCTCCACAAGGGAACATATGCAACCCCAAAAAAATGTACTATTTTGACCTCACCAGTAGGTGCAGCTTGAGTCCTATGACACAGTGAGCACAAGACTCACTTCTGGGCAGATATATTTAGGACATCAACTAAAATAAACACTCAAGCTCGGATTGGACAGAGAATAGACCCTGGTGCCTAAATAAAAGTGGACCCAATTATCAAAGTATGCAGCTAAAAAAAGGTCAGCCGTGTTTGCAACTGTTTAACTTGTAAAGACAATCCGTAGTGTTGTGCAAGATATTGGAGATTGTTTGCATTTGATTTGCTGCACGCAATGTTTGTGGTACTATCAGGGAAATCTACAGTAGGAAACGGCCTATCAGACCATAAAAAGGCCCCCAGACACCAGAAAAAAGCCCACATGTTTAACTGTCAGACCAACCTGACCCTGAAAACAATAAGGTGATGGAAGGCTTTTTGGAATTAATCTCAGCCACTGGCGGGCAGGATTCCAGTCCGGGGTTTTCCGTCCACAATATCACTCTCTTGTTTTGCTGCAGAGGAGAGATGTATGTTGGGGGAACTGGTTAAACGTGAATACATCATATATTAAAAGTATCGTGTTTAGCTATCAATCTTGCTTTAAAATTGAATCTGACCTGAGTAACCTCCTTCTTTTCCTTGGCACAGAGATAAAATGTGACATTAATGTGACATCACTCGAACAAACTGCACACTTGATGGTGAGCGCCAGAATATCCCAATGCGCTTGCTCCCTGTGCTCTCGTGAGAGCTCTTAGGTGCCTGCTCAGTGTGTACTTCTGCAAGCATAATCATAATATTTTTTACCTTGTGCATCTTTGTTCTGATCGCAGCCTGCTAGAGCATGGTGGTGCAGGAACAAGTGCCTCATCACTTTGTGTCTGAGTATTAGTTGTGTGGCCCTGACATACAAGGTCCATTATTATCTCAGATATGAAGCTGTCCTTTGATGACCATTTTATGAATCATGGGGCAGACTTGGAGCAGTGTCCATAACTTCAGTGTCTCTATTTGGCTCCTATATATGCCCTGATTCACGCACATAAATTGTTATTTGAACACCCACAATGATCTTTCTGTGGAGCATATAGTGTTAATGTGTGCCCTACAATATCTCCCCTTTTGCCTGTTTGCCAGGTGTTGGAAACGGCCCTTTTTGCAGGGTTATCCCCAAACTTTTTGCTTCTTCCTCCTTTATTTTTTCTGACCCGTGGTTGTTGGCAATAGGACTCTGGGCACTTTACCACTGCTGATCAGTGCTAAAGTGCATATGCTCTCTGTATAAATTGTTATATTGATTGGTTATCCATGATTGGTATATTTGGTTCACCTGTTAGCCCCTAGTAAAGTGCACTGCGTGTGCCAGGGCTGGTGATTCAAATGCTATTAGTGGGCTGCAGCACTGATTGTGCCACCCACAGGAGTAGCGCTAAAATAATGTCTTAGGCCTGCTTGCAGTGCCTATGTGCAGTCCAGGACTGCCATGTCGACCTGGCCAGTGCACCCACTGACCAGGCCTTATCCTTCCCTTTCTGTACGTGTCAGGCATCCCTATGGTGGCCCGAGGTACCCCCCTGGGCTGGGTGCAGTGTATCTGAAAGGTAGGGCATGTACTGAGGTGTGTAACATGCCCTGGTAGTGAATTACAGCCATTTTCGTTTTTCACTGCTGAGAGGCTATCTTGCCCATAGGATAGAATGGGGAAGGCGGTTTACATGCCTATCTTCCCATAAGGGCAAGATAGAAAATCCAAGTTTGGTATCTCTGTGTTCAGAATTTAATTATACATCTTTTTAGCAAGATGGTTTTTAAATTCACTGTGTGAGAATAGCACTTTTTAGAAAGTAGCTATTCTCCTGTTTAACCTTCCTGTGTGCCTGTGTGCTGGTTGGCTGAAGGGTGTCATGTGATGGGCTAGGTGGCTCCAGGAGCCTGGATGAGTCAGCAGCAGGGTGAATAGGGAGATCTGCTTTAGATGGGTGGGAGGAGTAGTCCCTGGGTTTGAATAGGGCTGCCCCTGACAAACACAAAGCTGGCTCCACCCCCTGCTGGCCAGGCTGAGGACTCTGCCTCTGCTGGCACAAAGAAGGCTCCACCTCCTGCTGAGCGTCTAACGACCCTGCCCCTCACTCTGAAAGGAACCAGGTGCTCCAGAGCAGAGCACACCCAGGAACCGGTTTGAGCAGGGGAATCCCCCCACTGGAACAAAGAGAGACAAAGGCTTGGAGGGGTATAAGAAGAGGACCCCAGACACCTAAAACTTTAGATCACTTTGGAACTAAGAAGAAACCTCTGCCAAGGAGAAAGCTGGAAGAAACTGAAGAGGAGAAGACTGCCTGCTTGCTGTTTTGCTTTGCTGCCAAGGAGAGGGGAAGGACTTTGCTGTGTCCCCTTCTTTTGATTCTGATCTCCAAGGGCCTGAGAAGAGCTGGCTCCCTGTTAAGAAGTCCCAGGAACAAAAGGACTTCACCACCAGCTCCCCTGGAACTCTGCTGAAAGAGTTCTGACCTGCCTTGGAGTGCTTGCCCAGTCTTGGGGCCTCAGGAGGTCGTTTTGCTGTGTTTGGGAGCTGGGAAGCAGAAGCGTGAACAAGAGTGACTGGTACCCAACGCATCATCCGATTGCGTGTCGCCAGACGAGAGTGCGTGGAAAATTTCATCGCGGCACCATCGCAACACGCAGGGTCTCCGCATCGCCGAGTGCGTCGAGCATCGTCCCGAAGCGTGAAGCTTCCTGCCATTGCGAGGGTTGTCGCAGAACCAGTTTGCGGGCCGCACCACTGCCTGTGCGTGAAAAGTCTCCAATCGCTGCGTGCGTCGACGCAGAGTCCCGTTCCGTGGCGCATCGAGAGTTGCAGCGCCGGAAGTCAACGCTGCGCCACGCATCGCACCACATCGAAGAGTGTCGCATCGAACCTGTGCGTGAAGCTTCCCCCTAAGAAACCTACGCAACGAAGGCCAAAGTCATCGCATCCTCCCCCTACAGATCGGAGCCGGCGCATCCACCTCTGCTGCGTGAAGCAGGGCTGCTGCAAAGCCTCCCCAGGATCTCAGGAGCATCGCATCGCCTTTGCCATCTTCCTTGTTATAGCTTTTGGGAACCTTATCGCAACTACAGGTACTGTTGGGCACGAAAGTGTCGCATTTTGTGCATTGAGAGTCGCATTGTGCAGGACACTGACTTTTACATCCTGGAGTACTTTCTGCAAACTCTGAACTATCTTTAAAGTAACCTTTTTGAATTATATGTTGGTTTGTCTGTAGTATTTGGTCTTGTGAAGTTTTTAGTAAAGATACCTTATTTTTTCTAAAACTGGTGTGGAGTAAATCTGTGGTGTTTTCACTGTGTTACTGTGAGTGTTGGTACAAATACTTTACACATTGCCTTTGATAGCCTAGACTGCTCAGGCCAAGCTACCTAGAGGGTGAGCAGGGGTTATCTTAACAGTGTATCCCCCTTTCCCTGACTAGAAGCAAGGGTCCCTACTTGGACAGTGGTACCTACCCTGCCAACTAGAGACCCCCAGATCTAACATTGGTGGTCAGCGGTGAGGATTGAACTTGTATTTGTACTTGACCCACAGTAATTGGTGTACATCACTAGTTTAAGTGCAGACCAATAGACAACCACATGCAGTATTTTTGATTCTATTTTGGAGTAACTCTTCAAGAGCATCATGTCTCAGGTGGCAACAAGTGAGAGGGCAGAATTGGAGTTTTCCATGGAGGATCTGTATTCGTACAAGGCTGAGGAGCTCAAGCAATTCTGCAAAGACCTTGGTTGCCCTGTGAAAAGCGGATCTAGAAGGGATGTGCCACAAAGAGTCTTGAAGGCCTGGTGGGAGGCTCAAGAGGAAGATGATGCAGATGAAGAGAATGGTTTTGTTCCCCAAGCTCTGCCCGTGGTCGGACCAGTCTCAAGGGCTGGTAGCTCCCATTCCAGTAGGAGTCTCACTCCAGAGGAGTTGGAGGAGAATCAAAGGGCTAGAGATCATGAGTTAGAAGTCATGAGGCTTGAGTTGAAGCTGATGGAAATGGAAACCCAAAACAAAATAGAAGAGAGCAAGAAGATGTATGCCTTGGAAGAATTGAAATTGACCTTGGCACATGAATTAAGAATGAGGGAGCTTGATATGGAGCTCGAGAGGCTTGAGGCCATGAGTGTCTCAGCTGAAGGAGAATGGTTAGCTCAAGAAGTGAGCTTTGCTGAGTTGGAGGTGGAGTCCAGCTCAGATGGTGGCAGCAAGATTGTAATATCCAGTGCTGAGGGAGAGGTACAAACACCCAGAGATGTGCCGCCTAACTTGAGGGAGGGGGTTGACATACACCAGGGGGTTCAGGTTTATGATGTAGTTCCAGTGGGGTGCAGTGTCCCTGAAGTAGATTGGGGAACTGGCACAGGGGACCATATTCCTAGTGGTGGGAGGGACACTCTACTGACCCTAGATGAGAGGTACAGGGAGAGGGGTTCCCCCATGATAGAAACCTTGGTGTGTGAGTTTGAAGACCGCCCAGAAGAGTGTGAGTTGTGTGACAGAGACAGTCAGGTACTGTCTTGCCAATCTCAGGAGAGTGGTGTGGGGTACCTGTGTGAGGCACTGGAGGGTGAGGCAAACGGTAGCTTGGTTAACAACTGTCGGGGGCTGTGTGATTCATTTGTTGGAGAGCATATTTTAAGTCCCTGTTTTCCAGAGCTATGCCAACACCCGGTGGAGTGTGAGTTCTCTGGTCCCAGAGAGCTTGCGTTGGAGGCAGACCTTTGGTTGGATGTCAAAAGGTCTGGAGAGGCATTGGGGAGTGATCCCAAAAGGAGTGGCCCGGATATCTTCCAGAGCTGTGAGGTGGAAGAGGTTCAGTGTAGCCCAGTTAGGTCCCAGTGTAGTGGGAGGGGTGTAGGGGCTCACGTCCTGTCTCAGTGGAGAAGGGGTGAGTGTGGGACTGTGGGTCCCAAGGTGCCCGAAACCCAGTCTCAGGGCCTGGAGGGTTCCTTAAGGGAACACCAGGTTGGGGGCCTAGACCGTGCTAGTAGGCCATTTGAGGAGGATCTCCTAGTGTCAGGAGAACCTGGAGCCTCTGTAAACAGAGCTCCAGTGGTTCTGGTGTCTGGCGGTACCGCTCCAGTTGGGAGGGTGCAGAAGTCCAGACTGAGGGGTGAGAGGGGGATGTGTTCCCCAGTGGGAGAACCAGTGGGTCAGGGACCAGCCAGAAGGGCTGAGTCCCCTAGGAGTGACCATGGTGACACCACTTCTGTCCTGGGGGATCTTCGCGCCCTGTCAGGTGGACAGGGGCCGGGAGATCTGCACCAGGCAGACTGTCACGAGACACATGAGTCATGTGTCACCCTCGGGGAGATACTGTGTGAGTCCCCAGAAGTCCTGGCATTCCAGGCAAGTGTGCAACCTGAGGGTTTAGACCCTAGGTTGGGAGACCAGTTGCTGGAGAGAGGTCCTGAACTGGAGGGAGGGACATCTGTAAGCAGTGTCTCTACCAGTTTGTCTTCGAGGTGTACCGCTCCGAGTAGGAGGGTGCAGAATTCTGGAAGGGGGTGCAGAGGGAGGGAGTCCTCGCCTCTGACCCCGGTTCACCTGGAGGGTTTAGACCCTAGGTTGGAGGGCCAGGTCCGGGGTGTCCCCCCTGACCTGGGATCCCAGTTGCAGGATAGAACCCCTGAACTGGTGGGCGAATGGTGCAGGACACCTGCCACAGGTGCCCTGACTATTCTAGAAGGGGGTACCGCTCCAGGTGGGAGGGTACAGAGCCCCAAGGAAGAGGAGGACTGGGTATGGAAAAGCCTACCCCAGCCTCCTGTCCAGCCACCGGATACAGGCCCGGGGCTGGTGGGTCAGTGCCAGGTTGTCAGACCCGACCTGACAGGAAAGGAAGTGGACAAAGGTTGCCAAGCACCTGGGGCTACTGCCCCCCACCCTCTGACGCCACAGGGGTTTGAGGGCCCTGAGAGGCATAAGGCCTGGGTCTCATCCCTGACCACTGTCACTGGTCACTGCGGCTTGCTGTCTGTCTGTTGGGACACACCTGTGAGCAAGTTAAGGCTAGGTGCTGCACAGGTGGTGTCCACAGGTGAAGAGAATGGTTCCACATGGGTTGGTTTGGTGGACCCTGAGAGTATGGATGGAGAGATCCAACCGGGTTCAGGAAGGCGTAGAACAGGAATAGTGCCCTGCTGTTTGGGCCAGTTTCCGTGTTCTATCGCCCTAAGCAGGGAATCCCATCGAGGTATCGCTTGGTCTACCCTGGCTTTAGGCTGGAAGGGGGTTGTGTTGGAAACGGCCCTTTTTGCAGGGTTATCCCCAAACTTTTTGCTTTTTCCTCCTTTATTTTTTCTGACCCGTGGTTGTTGGCAATAGGACTCTGGGCACTTTACCACTGCTGATCAGTGCTAAAGTGCATATGCTCTCTGTATAAATTGTTATATTGATTGGTTATCCATGATTGGTATATTTGGTTCACCTGTTAGCCCCTAGTAAAGTGCACTGCGTGTGCCAGGGCTGGTGATTCAAATGCTACTAGTGGGCTGCAGCACTGATTGTGCCACCCACAGGAGTAGCGCTAAAATAATGTCTTAGGCCTGCTTGCAGTGCCTATGTGCAGTCCAGGACTGCCATGTCGACCTGGCCAGTGCACCCACTGACCAGGCCTTATCCTTCCCTTTCTGTACGTGTCAGGCATCCCTATGGTGGCCCGAGGTACCCCCCTGGGCTGGGTGCAGTGTATCTGAAAGGTAGGGCATGTACTGAGGTGTGTAACATGCCCTGGTAGTGAATTACAGCCATTTTCGTTTTTCACTGCTGAGAGGCTATCTTGCCCATAGGATAGAATGGGGAAGGCTGTTTACATGCCTATCTTCCCATAAGGGCAAGATAGAAAATCCAAGTTTGGTATCTCTGTGTTCAGAATTTAATTATACATCTTTTTAGCAAGATGGTTTTTAAATTCACTGTGTGAGAATAGCACTTTTTAGAAAGTAGCTATTCTCCTGTTTAACCTTCCTGTGTGCCTGTATGCTGGTTGGCTGAAGGGTGTCATGTGATGGGCTAGGTGGCTCCAGGAGCCTGGATGAGTCAGCAGCAGGGTGAATAGGGAGATCTGCTTTAGATGGGTGGGAGGAGTAGTCCCTGGGTTTGAATAGGGCTGCCCCTGACAAACACAAAGCTGGCTCCACCCCCTGCTGGCCAGGCTGAGGACTCTGCCTCTGCTGGCACAAAGAAGGCTCCACCTCCTGCTGAGCGTCTAACGACCCTGCCCCTCACTCTGAAAGGAACCAGGTGCTCCAGAGCAGAGCACACCCAGGAACCGGTTTGAGCAGGGGAATCCCCCCACTGGAACAAAGAGAGACAAAGGCTTGGAGGGGTATAAGAAGAGGACCCCAGACACCTAAAACTTTAGATCACTTTGGAACTAAGAAGAAACCTCTGCCAAGGAGAAAGCTGGAAGAAACTGAAGAGGAGAAGACTGCCTGCTTGCTGTTTTGCTTTGCTGCCAAGGAGAGGGGAAGGACTTTGCTGTGTCCCCTTCTTTTGATTCTGATCTCCAAGGGCCTGAGAAGAGCTGGCTCCCTGTTAAGAAGTCCCAGGAACAAAAGGACTTCACCACCAGCTCCCCTGGAACTCTGCTGAAAGAGTTCTGACCTGCCTTGGAGTGCTTGCCCAGTCTTGGGGCCTCAGGAGGTCGTTTTGCTGTGTTTGGGAGCTGGGAAGCAGAAGCGTGAACAAGAGTGACTGGTACCCAACGCATCATCCGATTGCGTGTCGCCAGACGAGAGTGCGTGGAAAATTTAATCGCGGCACCATCGCAACACGCAGGGTCTCCGCATCGCCGAGTGCGTCGAGCATCGTCCCGAAGCGTGAAGCTTCCTGCCATTGCGAGGGTTGTCGCAGAACCAGTTTGCGGGCCGCACCACTGCCGGTGCGTGAAAAGTCTCCAATCGCTGCGTGCGTCGACGCAGAGTCCCGTTCCGTGGCGCATCGAGAGTTGCGGCGCCGGAAGTCAACGCTGCGCCACGCATCGCACCACATCGAAGAGTGTCGCATCGAACCTGTGCGTGAAGCTTCCCCCTAAGAAACCTACGCAACGAAGGCCAAAGTCATCGCATCCTCCCCCTACAGATCGGAGCCGGCGCATCCACCTCTGCTGCGTGAAGCAGGGCTGCTGCAAAGCCTCCCCAGGATCTCAGGAGCATCGCATCGCCTTTGCCATCTTCCTTGTTATAGCTTTTGGGAACCTTATCGCAACTACAGGTACTGTTGGGCGCGAAAGTGTCGCATTTTGTGCATTGAGAGTCGCATTGTGCAGGACACTGACTTTTACATCCTGGAGTACTTTCTGCAAACTCTGAACTATCTTTAAAGTAACCTTTTTGAATTATATGTTGGTTTGTCTGTAGTATTTGGTCTTGTGAAGTTTTTAGTAAAGATACCTTATTTTTTCTAAAACTGGTGTGGAGTAAATCTGTGGTGTTTTCACTGTGTTACTGTGAGTGTTGGTACAAATACTTTACACATTGCCTTTGATAGCCTAGACTGCTCAGGCCAAGCTACCTAGAGGGTGAGCAGGGGTTATCTTAACAGTGTATCCCCCTTTCCCTGACTAGAAGCAAGGGTCCCTACTTGGACAGTGGTACCTACCCTGCCAACTAGAGACCCCCAGATCTAACACCAGGCAGTAAACTTATGTAATTAGACAAGGCTTCAAGGGGCTCTCACAGGACATTTGGGAGGTCTAGAATGGCGTAATGTGTGCTTAGAGCATTGAATAGAAGTGCTCTTTGATTTAGGGGTTCCTTACTAGCACACCACTCAGAGAGCTTCAGTTTTAAATCTTTTATGAGACTGCCATACAGGATAGTTGCATTAAATTATCAAGCAAGGAGATGGTTATAGCATGGAATGAACTAGAAAAAGGGGCACATGAGGAACCTGTATGGCTAATTGGGTGCATTTGATGGCTCCTTATGTGAGTTTAATGCCACTGATGGTATTTGTTCCTTCACATAACATAACTCCTGAGATATATTTGACTGAAGTCAACATTGTTGCACTCAAAGCTTGAAAGCATTTTAGGATTTCCATAAATATTTTGCGAGTGGAGGAATATCAGATTATCATTGTGCCACTAGTGAAACTCTACAGGGATCCAGTACACACTGCTTACTGTACGGAAGAGCTTTGACAGTCTGGTCCTAGAATATGGTGTCCTTTTGCTGGATGTAATTGTGGGGCATGATGATGAGTAAAAAGTCACTTATGGTGCCCCTACTGATGACGAGGAGTAGGTCACTCATGATGTCTTTGTTGAGTCTGAATCTGAATCTCTGTATAAATGTTTGGTGTGAACCTGGGCTTCTATTGGAATTCTCAAGGGCATATTATCAAGCCCATTATCGCCGCTTTAGCGGCAGTTGCCTGCCGCTAAAGCGGCGATAATTTTAACGCCGTTCTTGATAATGCCCCCAAGTTCCGGCCAAACAGTCATGCCCCCTTTGCATGTCCCCCACCAGGCTGTACTACACAGCCTGGTGGGGAAAATGCACAGGCTCCCTGTCCCCGTCTGAGCATCGAACCACAGCACTCAGACCTCTCACAACACTGCATTGCAGTTTTGTGATTGGTTATGGGGAGCCTGTGTGCTTCCGGGACTCGTCAAGAAGCAATGCGGAGGAGAGACGAATGCGGCCATAGGGAGGTGTTTTTTCGCACATCCCCCCATCCGCCACCCCCATTCCCTGCCAGCCATCATTGCACTAGGGAAATATTTACTAACACTGTGCACATGTGCTTGTGTAGTACAAAGTGACGAAAGCATTGGATTTGTTTACTTAGCATTTAAAAAGTTTCACAGACCCAGAACAAAAGTGCACAGTAGTGCACAAGCGCCCACGCGACCCACAGCAAATTTAAACCTAAGAACCCTCTTTATTTTTGCAATTTCTTGTTCTCATTACTCTAGTCCGTGAACAGCTCATAGGAGGCGATTCGGGGGTGATGTGTAGGGCAAGAGGTATCCCTGTGATATTATCAGGGGAGAATATGTGAGGGATATCAATTCTGCTACTCCCTATCCTCATTATGATTTATGAATAAGCGTCCATGAATTTCTAGTTACATGAAATTCAGGTAGAAATGCCACCACTACAGACATACATAAATAGAATGCCCACACAAAACTCATCACATAAAATTCAATCAGTTAATATAGATTGTAACTGCTTTCACATTAGCTTAGTTGTATGAAGTTCTCAAACCATCACTCATTCTTTTAAGGATAGTTATTGAGCCATCACCAACCTGCTTCATTCATTGACTTAATTTCACGCTTGTTAACTAAGTTGGAGTGCATATTTCAAACTTTACCGTGATGTCCTTTTGTTGGTACTTTGCTCACTCTTTTCCACTAAATGTTGAGCTGCATTCACACTTTGACAATTTTTTACATCATTATTGAAGATAGAAAGAGTAAAAATACTGCCTGCAAAGGCGCACTTTTGTTAGCGAGCCAGACCTTATGTCTAATAGGCAGTCCCACCTGGTTATCTTGTTCCTCCGGTAAATAGACTCGTTCAGTGAAGCTCATTAGCAGAGAAGGTGAAGTTCTTCTGTATGTCGCCCTTTTCTTTTTGTGATGTTATGGTCGTGTACTGGAAATAATTGGTGAAACTCGTAAACATCTCCCCAGACCAATTAACTGAAGGGACTCCTGTATATCTCATGCTTTTTGTTCATTGAACTTATTTTTGAGCGTAAACGAAAAAACGTCATCTACTCAAACACCATTTCTGCCATTTCCGCTATGGGAAAAAACGTAAAACACGGAGACTCATTCCATCGCTAATACTTTCCATTGCTACTGACTAATAACGGTTTCCTTTTTTTTGTGCATAAATTCAGTAGTTACTCCATTTGCGTGTTTTAAACTTTATTTTACGTTTTTGACGTACTTTTCAAGTCATGTTTACGCTTCAAAAACGCATATATTACTTTTGCTACACCTATTTATGTGTAAGAAACTGCGGTTTCAAATATGAATCCTTGGTGTCGTTGTCTGCTGAGCAAACCAGAAACTTTCCAACGAGTCAATGTCCCTCGAATCGACAGTACTTGCCACCCTTTCCCCATGGATGTCGATTCGCTAAAAGGCTAGGTGAAGCGGAAGTAGCCCCAAATACCCTCTGACCCGGTGACGTCTTAGAAAGTGACATTTGACATGTGACCCAGATGGCATGACAGAAGTAAGATCACCTGACATATGATCCTGAAATTAAACTAGATGGATAGAGGCAGTAGAGCAAATGAAAACCTAATGTAGTACCACCTTTATATTAATGATGCAGCAGGTGCACCTAACAGCTGCGTCATCCTAATAATCCAGTGATGCCACATAAGCCCCATTTCAGGCTCAGTTACCTAAGCACAATGATCAGGTGCATATTTACAACCCAGGTACTGCCTTAAATACACAGGGGCAGATTTACAAGCCCCTTGCGACAGTTTTAAGCCACTTTTGCATCACTTTTGTGATGCAGCGGCATCGTAAACAATGCGACAGATTTACAACGTGACGCATCTAGTGAGATGCGTCAGGTATAATGTATGCAGGGTGGGCGTTCTGTCGCAAGGAAGACCCATAAAAGTGACGCAGTGAAATCTACAAGATTTCACTGAGTCACTTTTATGTCCCAGCTGCGTCAAATCCTTACGCCTGCTCGAAGCAGGCGTAAGGAGTAACGCAGCATATAAGGTATAGGGCACCCCTGAGCAGTGCTGGAGTTGCATCACGCTTGCGACACAACTCTAGCACTGTGTCACCCTTATGGCGACAGATGCGTCACGCATCTGTCTATCCGTGCGCCATGGTGCGCCGCATTGTAAATGCGGCGCATCCATGGTGGCGCAAGGGGGTTTTTGAGTCACGCAAAATAACTGGCGCATCCCTGCTAATATGCAGGGATGCACCAGTTATTGTAAATCTGCCCCACAGAATTCAAATGCACAAATGACAAACTAACATGGAAAGCTTGAATCGCGCAGGCATATCTTCAAATGTACGCAGCCAAAACCAGCGGTATTGAAATATAACCACACCGATTGCCTTGGCCATCACGAGTTGGTATAATGTAGACATTTATTCAATCAAACAATTAAAACACAACCATGGATTTTGATTCAGATCCCTTTCATAACCATTGTGTCATTGACTCTGATGTGTACCGTCACTCATTTGCTCTTATCCCTGCCAAGAATTTCTTCACCCTCTGCCCTGCTCCTGTGAAACAGATACCCTTGGGCCTTGCATGTCTATTAGTATCTTCATTCAGCATGGGTTCCTCCCCACAACTTCATTCTCAAGAATGTGTGCTCAGGGAGTGAACCTGACATCTACCTCCAGTGTCCTCTTGACAGGACGACCCTAATGTTCCTGCCATCTTGACAACTTCACTTCCTGTGACGGTGCACACTCCGAGGACAGTCTCATTTGTGCTAGCAGCTAGAGCACAGTTTTCCTCATCTGTGCTCCAGTCAGATAATGATCCTCTTTCTGCAATTTTGCAGCGGCTTTTAGCCCACAGACCTTTTTACCCATCACCCGTTCACTAGCCCCCAGCACAAAATAGGAGGCCAGTGAAGGGTTTGGGGGACGGTAAGGCAGAGGAGCTGCGGTCTCTTATCCAACACTTAGCCTTTGAAGCACCACCTATATGCAGAAGAAAGGCGAGTGGAGTGACAATGTGCCGAGGCTATAAAAATGTAACACATTTAAAAAAAGGTCTGTTTACATTTAATGTGTGGAACACTGTTGCTGCTGTTGCACAAGTAACTTGTAAGTAATCTCCATGTCATCTATCACTAGAGCAGGGAAACCGTGATTCCACTCACTGTTGATTACGCTAAATTGCACCCTTGTCTTCTTCCTAGAATTTAGCACCGATGGTCTTTTATTTACCTACTAAAAGTGGTGGAGGGGAAAAAACACTTCATAACAATACATCAATATATCATACCTGAAAGGACCAAAGACTCCGATTTTGGGGTTGTCAATTTATTATAAGGCCAAGAATAATAAGATGTATACACATCTCAAAATTAACATATATTGATATAGGAAAATCAATACAGAGCCAATTCTACGAATATAAGTGATTCGGCATAAAAGGAAGATAATAGTAAATTCCAAAATCAGTATACAGCTCAAAATGGATAGAGTCTAAATCTCTTTACATTAAAACAAATCTGTCCTTACGCTGTACTAAAAGGAGATGCTATCCAATACCCTTCCCTCAATTCCCAAAGGTGTCAGCACGCGTTGACTTCCTAAGAAGGACTCAAATCAAATGGGTTAAAGTACTTAAGGCTAGGAGCTAGTTCTAAGATGCTCCCTTCTCTCTGAAAGCTAGCAGAAGTCTGGGCGCTCTGCCCCTCCGCATCATACAATAATGGAGCTCGATTGTTTCTGAGTCATCCTGGTAAAACTTTCCATTGCAACTTTTTCTATGTGGTGAATTCATGATCTCTTAATTAATTTTCTTTGTTCATCGAGTTGACCTTGGCTCCCAGGCAAGCCAGACACGAAAAGCGTCCTCCCTTCTCTCTTCCAACCATCTTCAAAGCGTCCCTTGTATCTTTTCCAATCTGAAAATAACGAGTTGGCATTCCGACATCTGCAATAGGATGAGAACACTGCTATTTCTCAAAAACAACATGCATTAAATGTTTTTTTTTTTAGAAGCCTAGGAGGTGCAAAAACAACTTCAGTCTTGGGCCTAAGAACTCGGGCTACTTAAACCAAACACAGTTACATTATGTGGCTATAAGACTGGCCTGCGCTTCATATATGCAGGCATTACGATACATACATAATCATACTATAACATTTCACTATAATGAAAGTTTAAATGGTTCTAATGAATACATGTTAATGATCATAAAACACTGCACACAATAAGAATACATGTGAGTGTGTTTTAACCATGTGTATAGTGCACCCATACAATATGGAGTGCTGAAAGCACTCTATCAGTTCCCCCCTCTTATGACTAGTGTCATAACACCAATATTCACTATCTCTCAGGATTTTCTCCTTGTAGAAAAGACCGACCTAAACAGAAGATGTAGCTTGCTGTTCATGTCTAAATTTTTCTAACCCCTTAAGGTGCTGGTAATGACTGTCCTGCATTTGCTGTTCTTGTTTTTTCAGGACATTTTCCTGATGTTTTTCCTTTTGCCATTTGTATGCTTTGATGACTCCCAGTAAGACAATTATACAAATGACACCTATTATGATGGGTTTCAAAATGTAACCCAGAATTCCCTGTCCCAACCTGCCAAACCAACTTCCAATCTGTCCAACACCCTTGCCTATTTGGTCCCAGAGTCCTTCAGCAGCCAAATTACGCAATGTTTGATGGATATCTGAAGCATTGGTGATATACTTCCTTATATCCCAACTATTGTCAGGAATATAAGTGCAGCACTGTTGGACTCTCAAAAGTTTAGAGACTCCTCCAGCTTTTGCTAGTAGGACATCTAAAGCAAGACGATTTTGAAGAACCAGAGCCCTTATCGAGACCATCACACCATCCACTAATAACTGGATTTGTGCTGTATTCATGGAGAGTTTATCTACTATCGTTGCCAACTTTCGAATTTTTACATCATTCAGAACCACACCTAGACTCGGTATCATAGCCCCAAACACATCACCAATGATTTCTCCAGCACTTACACCACATTTCCCTCTGTGAGCTCTTTTTCCTTCCAAAGGCCATAAATCATCTACATGGAATATCTTGGGAAATAGTATGGCTAAATAACATGTCCCATACCAATTTTGGGGTAGTTTCACATAGGCATTCTTTCCACTCACAAAATAGACATTAGGCGCTATGGTCAATGTATCCAATAGTGCTTTTGTTATGGATTCTTCAATCAGAAAAATGTGTTCACAATCACTCTCACTCACAAATATCATGTCGTAATACGTGGACGGATGTCTAATGCACAACTTTCCTTTCTGCTGGAAATCTAAAGTTATGGGTCCTGGAAATCCCCTTTGCCTTGTGATCCAATTCTTCTTTGGTCCATGGAATTACCTTGTGCTTAGGATCTGATCTAAACAAAGTTTGCCTATGTCGAGCTTCTATTTGGTCTACAAACCTCTTTTCAATGTCAGTTAACATGCAGGTCAAATTATGTCTGTGAGCATAGGAGGTATCTAAAGTGATGGTAGGCACGAAATACTTAGACATGCGCTCTACCTGTTTATAGTAATCATATTTGTTCATGTACTTGAGAACTGGAACTTCCGAGAGTACCACATCATAATTTGAGAAATAATATTCAAAGTGGGCCTTACTATAAAACATACTTAACAGTACGCTGCACGTAATGCCATACGTTGAGGGCAAGTGATGAAATCGTATGCCTTCCTCTACTGATGCTGGTAATTACATACACACATAACAATCTTTTGCTTCCATTGTGTCCACATATCCATACAACAAGCAAGCATATGCATTCAGCATAAAATCACCCTTTGACAAATCTAGGTGTAATTTGCGACTAGTTTCCTTGATCATCTCCTTATATTTCATGGATGGACCCTCTCCTATATCTCCATCTGAAACAGGTGGGGTAAGGGAAGTTTGTTCCCCATTCTCTTCATCGTTGTGAGACCCAATCAAAGATGTGACAATCACCACAATTCTGACAAATAGCACTATCACAATAAGAGTACCAATAATACACTTCTGTTTACGTCCTGATGTTTCGGAAGCCATGTTTCCACTGTCGAATTTGAAGCCCCAAGGAAGCGTTTAATGTCTCTGTTCTTCTTTTCCTTGTCTTTAATTTGCGATTTACAATGTCTTTATTTGATTTTCTCACTCAATTATTGCCGGATTCAGTTCATCAATACTAAACCTATTGTAGAGAAGTAGTCAGCCCTAATCTTAAATTCTTCTCTCTACTGAAATGACCCTAATTTTAAATCTTCTTCCACTTGGGGCTAGGTTATCTTCTTTCTAAGGCCTAATGCGTTCTTCAGTCACAGTTCAAGCTTCATCTCTAATGAGATTAGAACCAAGTATGTTGAGAACCATTTGCAGGATTTCAGCTCAAATTTCTCCCATTTCTAATGCAGTGAGCTGTCATCCAAATGAAGGGAAAGAGCCTGAATAAGGATCAAAAATCGCAACCCACTCAACCTGGGTGGATTTGGAACTTGCAGTGTCAGGGTTCCAAAGGCTTCCGCTCCCAGAACTAACAACTGAATATCAATCGAGAGGGTGTCCCCTCCATAGCTCACTGTTCCAGTTCCCAATCTCCCGGAATTCTTCGGTCTCTGCATCTGCAACCAGATATGTCCACTCTGGAGATGCGTACGGCTAAATAACATGTCCCATACCAATTTTGGGGTAGTTTCACATAGGCATTCTTTCCACTCACAAAATAGACATTAGGCGCTATGGTCAATTTATCCAATAGTGCTTTTGTTATGGATTCTTCAATCAGAAAAATGTGTTCACAATCACTCTCACTCTCACTCACAAATATCATGTCGTAATACGTGGACGGATATCTAATGCACAACTTTCCTTTCTGCTGGAAATCTAAAGTTATGGGTCCTGGAAATCCCCTTTGCCTTGTGATCCAATTCTTCTTTGGTCCATGGAATTACCTTGTGCTTAGGATCTGATCTAAACAAAGTTTGCCTATGTCGAGCTTCTATTTGGTCTACAAACCTCTTTTCAATGTCAGTTAACATGCAGGTCAAATTATGTCTGTGAGCATAGGAGGTATCTAAAGTGATGGTAGGCACGAAATACTTAGACATGCGCTCTACCTGTTTATAGTAATCATATTTGTTCATGTACTTGAGAACTGGAACTTCCGAGAGTACCACATCATAATTTGAGAAATAATATTCAAAGTGGGCCTTACTATAAAACATACTTAACAGTACGCTGCACGTAATGCCATACGTTGAGGGCAAGTGATGAAATCGTATGCCTTCCTCTACTGATGCTGGTAATTACATACACACATAACAATCTTTTGCTTCCATTGTGTCCACATATCCATACAACAAGCAAGCATATGCATTCAGCATAAAATCACCCTTTGACAAATCTAGGTGTAATTTGCGACTAGTTTCCTTGATCATCTCCTTATATTTCATGGATGGACCCTCTCCTATATCTCCATCTGAAACAGGTGGGGTAAGGGAAGTTTGTTCCCCATTCTCTTCATCGTTGTGAGACCCAATCAAAGATGTGACAATCACCACAATTCTGACAAATAGCACTATCACAATAAGAGTACCAATAATACATTTCTGTTTACGTCCTGATGTTTCGGAAGCCATGTTTCCACTGTCGAATTTGAAGCCCTAAGGAAGCGTTTAATGTCTCTGTTCTTCTTTTCCTTGTCTTTAATTTGCGATTTACAATGTCTTTATTTGATTTTCTCACTCAATTATTGCCGGATTCAGTTCATCAATACTAAACCTATTGTAGAGAAGTAGTCAGCCCTAATCTTAAATTCTTCTCTCTACTGAAATGACCCTAATTTTAAATCTTCTTCCACTTGGGGCTAGGTTATCTTCTTTCTAAGGCCTAATGCGTTCTTCAGTCACAGTTCAAGCTTCATCTCTAATGAGATTAGAACCAAGTATGTTGAGAACCATTTGCAGGATTTCAGCTCAAATTTCTCCCATTTCTAATGCAGTGAGCTGTCATCCAAATGAAGGGAAAGAGCCTGGATAAGGATCAAAAATCGCAACCCACTCAACCTGGGTGGATTTGGAACTTGCAGTGTCAGGGTTCCAAAGGCTTCCGCTCCCAGAACTAACAACTGAATATCAATCGAGAGGGTGTCCCCTCCATAGCTCACTGTTCCAGTTCCCAATCTCCCGGATTTCTTCGGTCTCTGCATCTGCAACCAGATATGTCCACTCTGGAGATGCGTACGTTTGTGACGGTGTTCTTTTTCTTCTTGATCGTCTCAGATCATCCGTACCATCTTCTTGTTCGCTCTGTTTAGATTCAGACGTTTCAGGAATAGGAGCAAGATTTTTCTCAGATACAAGTCTTATGTTCAGCCTTTCTTTTCTTGTTGGCCACTTTTCTGCTTTTGCATCTGCTACCCACCCTTCCTCTTTGTCTGATCCCGTTGCACCAGACCATTCACTCAGGTCTGGGTCAGAGGGCACCTCCACAATATTGTCAATTTTAAGCTCTGTAGTTCGCTCCTCTGCAGACGGTTTTCTTTCTCCTTGCTCTGTTAGCTGTTTATTTACATCAGAGTTGTTCACACCTCGTTCTGATTCTTACTGTGTTTCAGGTTCAGTTGCTCTTCGTGAAACTTGGGGAATGGGTCATTACTCCACGGGCTCTGGCACCTTGCGGGTATGAGAAGTGTGGATCCAATTTGGTAGTCCTCCACACTTCACAGCTCGTGACCAATATTACTTGGTATGGTCCTCTCCAACGAGCATCAAGACAGCTCTTCCGCACATGCTTTCGAACAAGCACCCAGTCTCCAGGGTTTAGATCATGCAGCAGGTCTCTCGAGGTAGATGCAGTCGCAGCCTTGACCTGGTGAGACACAGAATTAACCACATCAGCCAGTCCCCTACAATAATCCAACACCATATCATCAGTGATATTTATCAATGTTGTGGCTGGTACCAAAGACAATCTCATAGCTCTCCCAGTTAGTATTTCGTGGGGGAAAAGCCCTGTTCTCCTATCAGGAGTGCTACGCAAGCTCATGAGAACTAGAGGCAATGCATCTGGCCATTTCAGTGCAGTCAATGAACAAACCTTAGCCACTCTCATTTTGATTGTGCCATTCACCTGTTCCACCAGACCAGACACTTCAGGCCTGTAACTGCTATGCAATCTGTGGTCTATGTTTAAAGCAGCACACAACAGTTTCATGAGTTCACTATGGAAGTGAGCTCCTCTATCTGTCTCCACTGAGGGCGGAAATCCATATCTCAGTATCAGTTCTCGCAACAGTACCTTTGCCAGAGTGAGACTATCACATCGTAGAGTTGGATATGCCTCAACCCAACGTGAAAAGATACACACCACCACCAAAACATATCTCAGCCTATTGCATCTTGGTATCTCAATGAAATCCAATAGTATACTGTTAAAAGGACCTCCTGACCTTCCAATGTGACTCATTGTAACCACAGTTCTTTCCAACATTCATTTGCTGACACATAACATACCTGTGACACACTTCTTCAGCATTTACACAAAAGCAAGGATTAAACCATGTCGGCCTGAACACTCGCACCATGGCATCTCATCCCAGATGAACTGCTCCATAAACCTGCCTTGCCATTGGGCTCAATAAACAGTTAGGGAGTACTGCTCTGTTATCGGTTGATACCCAAATACCATCATCTCTCTTTTCACAGCCTGCTCTAACCCATGAAGCAGCTTCTTTCTCTGAGACCTCATCCTGTAACCGTTTCACCTCATGCTACGGCTAACATCATGTTGAGCTTGGTATTTTATGTGCTTTTTCCTGTATATTGTCCATTAAAAACACATGCATGTATGGCACAAAAATGAGCCACTTCATCAGCATAATTGTTCCCCTTTGTGACAAAATCCTCTCTTCTGTGGGCAGCGCATTTCACATCTGCTATGGCTTTGGGCCTTTGCAGAGTGTCCAATAATTGGCGCACATATTAACCATTTCGAATCCGAGACCCCGAGGATGTTAAAAATCCCCTTTGGGACCACAACTGACCAAAATCATGGACTACACCAAACCCGTATTGACTGTCCGTATAGATCGTCACTCGGATTCCATTTGAAATAGTACAGGCACGTATCAATGCAATGATTTCTGCTACCTGAGCAGAGAATAGTCTATTTAAACAGGCACCTTCTACTACTCCGGTGATGGTGCATACAGCAAATGCTGCTATTAGGTACCCTTCATTGTCTCTCAGACATGAACCATCAACAAAAAGGATCAAATCATATTCAGGTAAAGGTTCATCGACAATGTCAGGTCTGGGTATAGTAGATAGTTCAATGACATCTAGACAGTCATGCTCTTCACAATTTTCATCTCCATCCTCTTGGGGAATAGGTAACAATGTAGCGGGGGTCAGAGTGGTACTACGTCTCAACGTGACATTTTCATATGCTAAATTAACTCGCTCATACTTGGCCAAACCTGTTGTTCGTGAGATACTGAGTTTTAGTTCTTGTCATCAACAATTCTACCGAATGGGGCACGTATACAACTAATGGATGACCCATCACTATGCTTTCACGTCTTTCAATGCTGACACCTGTTGCAGCAACGGATTTGAGACATCCGGGCAACGCAGAAGCTACTGGGTCGAATGTAGCTGAAAAGTAAGACACTGGTCTACGGGCACTCCCATGTGTCTGTACAAGGACCGCTAACGCACAACCTTCCTTCTCACAGCAGAAGAGCGAAAACGCTTTGTTATAGTCTGGCATTCCAAGAGGTGGGGCACGACATATTCTTTCTCGTAGCTCATGGAAGGCTCTCAAGCATTCTTCATCCCATGGTACCGGATCACTGATATCTTTCCGTGTTAGTCTCAACAGAGGCTTTGCTTGTAAAGAAAAGTTTTGGATCCATTGTCGACAATAGCCGACCATGCCCAAAAACATGCGGACTTCTTTCTGTGTTTTCGGAGTTGCCCATTTGCAAGATAGCCTCTATGCGATCTTGTGACACCCTTTGTTTTCCTTTCTCAATCCGATGTCCCAGATACTGAATTTCAGGTAAACAATACTGCAATTTATTTGGGGACACTATGCGTCCATTCTTTTCCAAATGGTTTAACAAAGCCACTGTGTCTATCCTGCATGCGTCCTCGGTTCCCAAGGCGACCAAAAGGTCAT
Source organism: Triturus cristatus (assembly GCF_964204655.1). Classification (NCBI taxonomy): domain Eukaryota; kingdom Metazoa; phylum Chordata; class Amphibia; order Caudata; family Salamandridae; genus Triturus; species Triturus cristatus. The sequence goes on from NC_140588.1 coordinate 80,740,276, forward strand.
CAATATACCGAACCAGGACTGATTTCTGAGGCATCACCAGCCCTTCAAGAGTCTTTTTCACAAACTGGCTAAAGATGGAGGGGCTTTCTGTATATCCCTGAGGGATTCTACACCACGTTAAGACACGGTCGCCCATCCGGAATGCAAACAAATATTGTCTCTCTTCGTGTAAAGGTATGGAGAAAAATTATTGACACAAATCTATGACGGTAAACCATTCTGCTTCACATGGTATTTGAAATAGAATAACTGCCGAATCGGTACCACAGGACAACAAGGAATCACAATTTCATTAATCCTGCACCGATCTTGAGCTATTCTATATGTGCCACTAGGATTCTGCAGTCCCATGATTGATGAATTGCAGGGACTTCCTCGTATCTCTTTTAGAATGCCTTGTGTAATCATAGACTCAATGACAGTAGTTATTCCAACCACTGTCTCTGAAGACAGTTTATATTGTGGGGTACATGGAAACTCAGCATTCGGTTTCACCTGTATCTTAAAAGGTTCCACCCCTCAGATTAATCCTATCTCCTCACCTGTGAAATCCCACACCTTCTGATCAACTGAGTATCTCAAATCCTGTGGCAATTCTGCTATTGGGAGAACCAAAAACATTTCCGCACACATTCTCATATTAGCCATTTTGAAATCGGCATCATCATCATAGGTCAGCAGCTCCACAGCTCTCGGTGTGCATGAGATGGTACAATTTAATTTGCATAAAAGATCAGGACCGGACTTGTATTGCAAACCACAATCTGATGTTTATCTTGGAACTGCCCTATTCTAACAGGTAATGCATTTGTTAATGGATTAGTCATTTTCTGATTGCTGACTCCCACTACTTGAATCGATTGTCCAGAAAGAGATAAGTTGGGGACCACGTCTGTTCCTATTGTGGATCGAGCAGCTCCAGTATCTAATAAAAAGGTGACAGGATATCCATTCACATCTGCATCCACAAATGGTCCACTCTGATCTACCTCCAGTACTGCGTCTAGAGGGCATTCTTCCTGCACCCCCCTCTGATACGCCCGAGGACCCTGAAATTGATTGAATCTTTCTCGTATTTCAAAATACGGCATCTGATGGTATGTCTGATTATGCATGGGTATATTGGGAGGCTGTGGCACCTGTACTTGCGGCTCGCAACCTCCATACATGGACCTAGGTCTAGTCACGGTCTCTATACTCTCGGACATGTGTCCCTCTCCCTCATGTTGGAATTGATTAGCAGGATTCAATCGACACTCACGCTTCCAATGCCCCGTCTTGTGACAATAATGGCAGGCAGTAACCTTCTTTTGTTGTGCCACCCACTCACTAGTGCTCATCTCCATACCTCTTCCTCGTCCCTGACCTTGTTGGGTTACCATCTGTTGACTCATACCTCTGCCACTTCCTCTGCCTCGACCCATACCTCCTCCAATCCCCTGTATATGGTCTGAATTCCTCAACTGAGCCAACATCAACTTGTCTTGCAATTTCTTTTGTGCTGATTCTACTTGATCACTACAATATTTGGCATATTTCAATATTTCATCCACCGACTTATTCTGCCAACATATCAGGTGGTGCTGTATCATCAAACTAATCTTAGATTTCAAGCCTAACACAAACTTGGAGATGAACTGTCCCATAACCCTTTGATCAATAGTTTCCAACCCACTATGCTGTTTCAAAGCTAATAACAATCGTTCATAATAATCATGCACTGATTCCTTAGGCTCTTGAGTCGTACGATCAATTTTAAGCCAATCGACAATCTGTGGAGCTACCTTAGACTGCAACCAGGTAATCACTTGCTCATATTTCCTCATCACATCAGGTGAAGGACCATGGGTTGCTGAATCTCTAGGTGGGTCTGCAGTTGGCCACTCAATGACGATTTTACATGCAGCCCACAGATCTGCCGGGACCACTATATCAAACAAAGTATTAAAATCAATCCTCAACACCTTCGTGATCTTAACAAACCGGTCTATTTGCTTGTACCACTCAGCAGGTTTCTGCCTCAGCCGAGGAAAATCGCAGCCAAATCACCCCTGCTCCATGGCACATGTACATACCCTCCATTTTGCACTTCTCTCAAGGGAAAATTACCTGCGGCTCCTATCCCTCTCCCCTGAGGTGGAGAGGTACCTATCCCGGTCTTGGCACATTTCTTTTTGGCCCATCTCTCGTCCCATCTGTCTAGTTCTTTCCAAGCTCGCATCCCTACTACCAGTTCTCTAATCTGGGCTTTCAACCCAATGGTTCGCTTTTCCCCCAACTCCTTGTCTGTATAATTTAGTCTGCAAGAGCCCTGCATCATCTTGGTCTTTGTCAAATCAACATCGTACCTTCGTGCTAGCTGCCATAGTCCATCATAAGCCCGCTTTGCCTTTCTTGTAATGTCTTTGGCTACAAATAACAGTTCATTTGGGTCATATGTCTCAATTCTGTCCAAAGGCAGATTCCCTTCAATCACTTCATCTAGTTCCACCTTTAATCGAACCACATCTAACATTGGTGCTTTTATTGCACTCTGTAACACTTTCTGATTTATTTCCCTTTCTTAGTCTCTCTGTCACAACTTTGTGTTCTCCTTGGTATTGTCCCTTCTTCCCTCCTCAAGGCTGAACGATCGTCTCTATCCCAGCTCCTACTCCTCCAGTGATTACCTGCACACACAACCTGCTGCCCAAACAGTACCCTAGGTGTTTCTGTCCTCATCATTTCTTCTCTTGGCAGCATTGACTCTCTCACATGTTGAACCCACATTCGGAGGTCTGACCTGGAATTCGCTAAGACTCCTGTTGGTCTTTGTTCTGACCCACTGTCCATTCTCGATGGATCGGCAGTAGCAGGCAGTGGCATACTATAAGCCACGGGTACCTGGCCTGGACCTGTTCTCCTAGTTGTAGGACTCCCTCCAGATATTGTCTCTTCCCTTTCACCTGTATACTGTTGACTGTCATTCTGTCTCTCTCCAGGAGTATATATGGGGACCACTGGTCCAATTGTGACTGCCACTGACAGAGCATCTGGTAACTGCGTATTCCTTGTAGGTTGTGCTGCCTCATAATTGGGGTATCTCATTCCCCCTGATCCTCCTGGAATCCGTACCATTGCAATCTTTCCCCTGACTCCTGTTGACTGTTCCTCTGAACCCAACTGTCCTGCTCCTACGGTTTCCTCTGGTGGGTGCGACCTCTCTGCCTCTGACTTAGAGTCACAAGGTGGAGGACGCTCTGCTAAAAGCCTGTCAAGAAAACTATCATCTGTATCACTGTCATCCTCTGTCTTACTCTTTCCCTCTGCCCCACCTGCTAACAACCGAAAGGGGTACAATCACTCTCCTTCTATGGTATCTACTCTCCATCGTTTCAGCTGTGCATCCCATCTGGCATCTTGATATGCCTTCATCGCTTTCCTCATTCGTCCCTGTGAAGCCTCTCTTCTCTTCGGTAATGCGGCTCTCATCCAAGTGTCTAATGCCTCAAATTGTGTGGGTCGAGGTGGAGGTTTAAGGGAAGCCATCAGCCCCCTCAGCTGATACAGGACCTCCATACGAAATGACCCATAACGAGGGAAACACAATTCCCCTTCATTTTCTGTAATTTTATGCCAATTCTGAAGCCAAATAATCGTATACAAGCCCACATTTGTTGCCATATAATGTGCCGGGGTGTCCTCCGCGGAGCTTCCTCTCCAACTCGAGTCACCACCCCTCTATCGCATCTGCACAAATCTCTCAACACCCGCAAACAACGCATCATGAAAATCAATCGATTTGCAACCCACAATCCAATATTCGACTACGGATGCAGAGCAACCAATCACAACACAGCGCGCACTGACATCACTGCTCACTACTTGCAGCAGCACACCCGCCTTTACAATTTCACTTCGTATACTCGCTCACACATTCGCACTACAAGTAACTGCAACAAATATTTGTCTGTCCGCTAAAAGATCGATAGAATACTCACACAAGAACACACATCTGCTGTGACCCCCAACTTGCGTTGATCACTCAATCACTGCGATCTACCCCCGATACCTGGGGTTTCTCACACAATACATTCCCGCACTCACACAAAGTTCCCTGACACAAGTGAATAGTCGATAGTGCTTCACGTCTTTCACAGTTTACTCAGACAATTACAATACAACACTATCCCGGGATCTTGGACTTCTCTTGAGCCCGTTCACCAAATTACCTGATCCACACGTGTTCGGACCAGTAACAATAACCACAATCACTCAACATGCGTCCCAACTCCACAAAACATCACACGAATAAAGCACACCACAATCTAACACACCACACAGAATCTTTCATACTCACGCCGCCCTTATTTCCTACGCACCGTCAACGTCCGCCAGTTTCCACCTCTCTTCGTCGATTTCCATCTGCTGCATCCGAACCTCTCTTCTTCCTACTCTACACCTTATTTTTCTTTTCCCCTCACATTTTGGAGGGTAACCATCCTCTGCTACCATTTGATTACGCTAAATTGCACCCTTGTCTTCTTCCTACAATTTTGCGTAGATGGTCTTTTATTTACCTACTAAAAGTGGTGGAGGGGAAAAAACACTTCATAACAATACATCAATATATCATACCTGAAAGGACCACAGACTCCGACTTTGGGGTTGTGAATTTATTATAAGGCCAAGAATAATAAGATGTATACACATCTCAAAATTAACATATATAGATATAGGGAAATCAATACAGAGCCGAGTCCATGAATATAAGTTATTCGGCATAAAAGGAATATACCAGTAAATTCCAAAATCAGTATACATCTCAAAATGGATGCAGAGTGTAAATCTCCTCTCATTAAAACAAATCTGTCCCTACGCTGTACTAAAAGGAGATGCTATCTAATACCCTTCCATCAATTCCCAAAGGTGTCAGCACGTGTTGACTTCCTAAGAAGGACTCACATCAAATGGGTTAAAGTACATAAGGCTAGGAGCTAGTTCTAAGATGCTCCCTTCTCTCTGAAAGCTAGCAGAAGTCTGGGCTCTCTGTCCCTGCGCATCATACAATAATAGAGTTTGATTGTTTCTGAGTCATCCTGGTAAAACTTTCCATTGCAACATTTTCTATGTAGCAAATTCATAATCTCTTAATTAATTTTCTTTGTTCATCGAGTTGACCTTGGCTCCCAGGCAAGCCAGACACAAAAGGTATCCTCCCTTCTCGCTTGCAACCCTCTTCTATCTTTCCCAATCTGAAAATAACGAGTTGGCATTCCGACACCTGCAGTAGGATGAGAACACTGCTATTTCTCGAAAACAACATGCATTTGAATATTTTTTTTTTTAGAAGCCAAGGAGCTGCAAAAACAACTACAGTCTTGGGCCTAAGAACTCGGGCAACTTAAACCAAACACAGTTACATTAGGTGGCTATAAGACTGTCCTGCGCTTTATATATGAAGGCATTACGATACATACATAATCATACTATAACATTTCACTATAATGAATGTTTAAATGGTTCTAATGAATACATGTTAATGATCATAAAACACTGCACAAAATAAGAATACATATGAGTGCGTTTTATCCATGAGTATAGTGCACCCATACAATATAGAGTGCTGAAAGCGCTCTATCACTGTCAAACATGTTCTCGTCTTCTAGTTTCTTTCCACTCCTGTCAACCCTTTCCTGTCCGCATTCTCTTTCACCTCTCTCAACGTCCACAGCACTCCTTCCACAGCGCTCAGCCGTTCTCCTCCAAGCGTCCCTCTTCTTTAGATGTCTTATTCTCCCAGCCAAGACTTCATAGTTCCAAGGCATAACATGTTGTGTAAATATTCCTTACTGAAGGCGATCAGCATTTTTGTTTGTGGGCGACATTTTTGCACAGGACAATACATATCCTTTCATATGAATGATCTACAGAGACACAATCATCTACCAAGTGGTTTAATGGAACATCAGAATTGGCTTTTTAGAAGGTCCTAAAGATATAAAAAAAACACTGTCCCATAAACTGTTGAAAATTGGCATTAAATACTAAAGAAAGATAACAAGGGGTACGCTCATTGCAGCCTTATAAAATCTTATTGAACACATTTAGATAGACTTTGTTTTTTAGGTAACTTCACATTGCATTCTAATTTTGATTTTAACATTTGAAGAAAAGGGTAAACGATATCAGTGTGCAAAGTGTGTTAAATAAAAAGCTTGGACTGCCTGAAGATGTCATATGAGAGTGTGACCTGCTGGCATGATAGATTTACCCCCATAAATGGTCATACTTCCTAATTTCTATCATGAAACCTACTTAAATACAGATATGGAGTTATAAGTTAAATAGTAGGACGCTGCCACCTTTGGCTTCAGTTATCAGAAAAAATTGTTTATTTAAGGAAGATGATGTTCTCAGTTCTTTCATGAGCTCTCTAAAATGGTTACAAATGTTCCCATTGCTGATGCCTTTTAATCGCCTTAAAAATAACACATGTGCGTGACAGAGGTTTTCAAATGGCCAATGTGCTACTGCAAACATTGTCAGACATGGACAGCATTCTCCTATCCCCTATGCGTGCCAGGTTACAATGCACTGATGAAAAACTGGCACAAGCTAGCTTGCTTTTTTCCCTTCCCAAGCATGGCTGTATTACTTTTGGAGAATACTTCCAGGCACGTCTTCAGTGGCTTCAGATGAGCTTAATTCATTTGAAATCTAGGTGAAAGTGCAATATATCCAGCCTAGGGCAGATGTCCTCATGGAGTACAGCTTGCTGCTAAAAGCAACTCCATAACCAAGAAGAAGCCTCAACATGGAGTCCAGCTCTCTCTTTTTTTTTTACGGAGATTTTTATAGCACAAACTTGACCCAGTATCGGGTATCAGAGCACTTTACATAGCACCAGTTACGTTACATGAGGACTCATTCATTTTTGTTAGGCAAGGGGGGATGAAGTGATTTGCCCAGAATCACAGGATGTTCAGCATCAATGTCGAGACTCCAACACGGTTCCCCAGATTCGAGTTCGCCGCCCTAGCCGTTAGGCCAACTTGGTGTTGTGACACACCTCTTTATGGTACCATGCAGTAGTTGATCCATACTCAAGCACATAGGCAATGTTTGATCTTATACTCTCTGGGACTTGAGAGAAGCAGGAAAGGCTTTCTCCTTTTACCACGCCCCTTACCCTTCATGACCGATTAGTAAGGACGTTAAGGCTTAAGGAGGGGACAAGAGGAAGGGGATTTCAATCCCTTGCCAACTCTCAGACTATCATCAGCATTCTATCGGCTGTTTAGGGGTTGGGGAAGGGATACAGTGTTGCTGATAAAAAACCGAAAACATGGCTTTTTGAGCCATATTTACTTTTTTTTGTTTTACACTGCTCCAGAGGCATTCAAGTTTAGGGATCACAGAAGCAGTGCCATGGATGCCATGGATGAATTCAAAGGTTGCTACTGGCCTGGTTCTCAGTGGTGGTCACTTGGGCTGGAGCTGGTACATAGCCTTCAGCTTTTGTTTGTTTCTCTGTCTTCTGCTTTTATTACCTCAGTACACTTTTGAGCTTCTCATATTAGACTATGGTTCTCACCTGGCTAGTCTTCAGGAGCTTCCTAGATGGTCTCTTTATTACTCTGCACTCACTGTGCCATTTCTCATCAGAGTGAGCCACTCAGAGTAGCATGTATAGGAAAATGTGAGGATCTGGAGCGGTGCACTCCCAAACATGTCTTTATCAAAGACAGAGACTGATCAGTTCCTTTGTATAAATCAATTCTTCATTTTAAATTACATCAAAACACATGAGCTCCAGCCAACGTGTTTCGTTCAACAGATTGAACTTCACCAGGGCATGAAAGTATGATGGGAGCTATCAGATATCCGAGGTAAATGGTTCCCCAATTTGTAGGTTGAAGGTGATGTACAGGATACAAAATGATAAATTATATCTGAGATGTCACGGCTCAAATGGTGACTCAAAATCATGCGTGGGCCTCATTGATAAGGGCCCGATGTGTGAGCCTAATACAGGCTGTCAGGAGGGCAACTTCCTCACTTCAAGATCCCAAACAAAAATATAGGAAAATGGTTGACTTTTGCCTATCCTTGCTCCTCTAAGAGATACCAAAGGCTGTATGAAGGATTGGGTTGTCTAGCTGTTAGCAGATACGGCTGTCTATGTTTGACCAGTGTGTCCCTCCTTACTTACCGTGATCAATGGGTTCTGCTTTAGTACATCCTTCCTTTGTTAAAATTAGGATGAGGAAATGGACGAGAAGGTATGTGCCCATTACTTACTAGTAATCCAGATTATTCTGAGTCCTACTCTTAATCCGTATAGACCTGAATGGGGTGGTTCTCCTGGCCTCTGAGCCCTTTTGTCGTTCCACCAAATAGAGACTCCAAACTATTGGAAGCCCATAAAATTGTGGTCAATTTATACTGACTAGAACATTACAAACATTCTGTGGGCGAAAATTTTTAATTTAAGCTCATATATTTCTTTTTACATGTTTACAACAATTTCAAAGCTTAATATATAATTTACATTATATCTCTTGTTAATCTGTTGTTTTATTGTAATGTTTCACAATTGTATGTAATTATTTACGTTATTGTTACAATTTACTATACTTTTAGATAATGTATTAATTCATATTTTTTTATTTGATTTTGGTTTTATTGTGGGATTAATGGAAAGTGTTTATTTGATTAATTTGATTACATGATAAATGTTTTAAATGCTTATAACATTTTAATTTTGTGTTGTGGGGTTACTGAGGGATTAGGTGGATGGTATTTTTGAATTGTATTATTTAATGTTAACTGATTAGGAAGTATTTTTTTTAAATTTTACATTATACAATACACTTTATTTTCCTGTTGTATAGATTATGGTGGACATTAATTGGGACTCTAACTATCTTTTAATTACGCTACGTGTCAGCTCCCTATATACAAATACCGGATATATCTATGGGAATAGAGACAAATGCAAATTTTTTCAAAACCAGTTTCATCCAGCTACGTGACCACACCAATATGTTCTGCCACATGACAAGATCCTTTCTGGAACACACTATTGGGCTTAAAGGTCGGTGTCACGTTGGTTCAGTCCTCAGGATCGGTCTGTTGCTTATAGTGGTCCACCTCTTGATATACCCAAGCCTTAACAGCTGTAATGGCACAGGTCAGTGGGAGGATCAAGCGAGGGAAGGAAATTAAGGGGACATCAGGGAGGGAGATCTGCAAAACACAAAGAACAATATAAGTACACTCATCCACTCTCACTAATCTCCGTACTACAGGGACAATGAGTACTAGTTCAAGTGCTATACCTGTAAAGAAAAAGAACGGCACCCGTATATCAAGACACATCTACCTCTGATTGAAGGCGTTAAGGTATTCGTTTCAGTGTTTTTGGCTGCAATGCGGGATACATATAAGAAACAAGAAAATCATTCATAGAGTAACATCACGTAGGAATCAGAACCTGCACAATGGTCTCACTAATACATTCCGCATGGAAAGAAGACGTTCTCCCAAGGACCTACCCTTAATAGACTCCACTATGCCTCACAGGGATAGCGCGTAGTCCGCTACCACTCAGCGTACCCATGTTGAAATAAAGCCATAAGCACAACAACAGCAATGAATACAGTTCCAACAAAAGGTAAAGTTTCATCAAAGCATGAGCCACAGTATTCTTGTCTTATCCAGGTTAATACACCTTGAATTCCAATGGGTGCTCAAATATATATATATACATATAGGAATAAAGAGAGGTATGTATGCCAAAGTAACCAATATCCTAGTTCCAGTCTCCCTTAAGCGCAGGGAAATTCAGGGGCCAATTGTAATGAGACTGTATCTGTCAGTGCACATCAAAGTGTTAAGCCCTTGTTGAACCAGCGGTACTGAGCTATGTAGAGCGCTCCTGTGATACAACCAATTGTTAAGAATGCGGAGGCCAACCAAGAAGGAAAGTGACCAGCAAGCGGGAACCAGCCCGAGGAACAAAGAGTTGGATGCAAAGTCGGCCAAACCTTCCTTCCTACGCACGGGCACAAGAACTGCTCACCAACGGAAGATGGGACAGAAGAAGCACGCGGGAGCAGCTGAAGAAACTGGTTGTGAGAAGTTGGCCTGGTATATGATGTTCACTAGTTAAAGTGACCACCTTGTACCATGCCAAGCAACCCTTATGGTGTGGTTGTAAGTCAACCTTTTCGGACTAGCTGCCCTAGTGGTAGCGTAGGCTAAGCAGTCTTTGAGGCTAAACTCGTGAAGCGTGTTAAGCAAGCTGTTTTACCAAATGCAACCCCCTTTTATACCAATGAAAGGACACCACACAGATATATATTCAAAATATATATGTATTTATTTCTCAAAGTAACCCCTAGACTCTTTATGAGCACAGGAGCACAAATCGTTAAACAAGAATACGTTAGAATACACAGAAGTTGCACTTTATATGGATAGGCCCTGGTGGCCGCTCAAACCATATACTAAAATAGTGGTATAAGTACCACGAACAGAAAAGGGAAAAGGCCTAGGGCCTCTAGAATCGCTGGGCCTACAAGGAGCTAACTTCAGTTAGTGACCAGGAGGTCCACGGGTTGCGTGTGCAGAGCAAATAGTCACACGCGAGCTCCCATAGGTTTTCAATGGGTGCGTAAAAGTTACAAAGTTACTGCAAAAAGGATCTTCCGGATGGACTATGAACTCAAGATTCGAAACACAGACACTATAGATGATACTCTACACTTGGGCACCGGAGTGCCAGCTTTACCTCACCCACAGGAAGCGGGTGCAAGGGTCTCGAAGTGCGTCGGGTTTCTTCTATCTGTTCAATGGAGCCTGTGGACAAAGATGCTGCAGGCGATCGGTCCGGAAGAGATGCGGTGGATCCCAGAGTGGATCGGAGTTGTAGAAGACCTGTAAGCAGAGGGGACAGTGTTCACAGTCACTAGCCAGTGACCAGCGTGGCACCAGGTGGGTACCAGGCGATGTCGGGTGCAAACAGGAAGGAAGGTGTAGCCTGTCTCTGCAGCCACGTGGTCCCTGAAGGTCGACGACGTCCAGGAGTCGGTTCACGAGCTGTCCCACGCAGGCTCTCGCAGTCGGCGGTGTCGGCCACTTGATCGAAGCAAACAAGCCTTGGCAAAAGCAATTGTTGTGGAAAACGAAATAAGCTGATGGTTCTGACCAGCAAGGTCAGAGGGATTGCTCCTTTGGAGGGGAGCAAGAGCCAGTCCGGAGCAACCAGACCAGTGGTGTAGTTCTTGAAGTTCAGCGCCAAGATGGCCACTAGCCAGCGGGCCAGCAACCGGTTAGGCGCGTCGAGTGGCAAAATGCAGAAGGGCCCCACGCAGATCGTGGAGATGCTGGAGGGCTCACCTTTGGTGCAGATGCTGCTCGGGTGTTGGGCTTCTCAGATCCCAAAGCACAACTTGGAGGGAGCCTCGGTTGTTGCGCTTGCAGCTTGTCGTGGTCTTTTCAAGATGGCTGGCTCCACGTGTCTCGGTGCCTCCACGGGTCTCCTCTTTTCAGTGACTGTGGATCGGGCAGTGAGAGGTCTGGAGGTCCAGGTCTTGCCAGTCTCTGGGCTCGGGCTCCCGGCGGGAGGCGGCGGCAAAGCAGATGTTGATTCGCTGGATGGTGCTTGCGTTAGCAAGGTGGTCACTCCCTGACCACAGGGGAGATTGGCTTCAGTCCTCTGTGCGGCAGAGCGTCGAAGTTCCCGTCTTCTTCTTGTAGTTAAGTTGATTCCAGGATGTCTGAAGTCTTAGGACACAGCTCCTACCTTTAAGCGGATTCTAGGGGCCGGACTACCTGCTAGGTCCCTCCCTAAGGGTGGGACCAGGAAGGGGGGTGGTTACACCCCCAATCCTTTGTCCAGCTCGCCCCAGGCCCGGGACTGGTGTGCCCCAGGACCGGATTGAACTGGCATATGCACCGAGGCTCCTTGTGAGCCTTAGGCATGTCTGGTTTCTTTCAAGCCCTACCTGACCAATACACAAAATCCTGTCTGGGGTGGTGCACGCACCTCCCCTGGCAGGAAACCCTTTGTCCACACCTCCCAAGCTGGAAGGACTCCCAGCAGCAGGAGGGCAGACTTGTGTCTGTGGTGGCAGCATCCATTTTGTGGAGCTGAGGCTATGTCTGATTTTACCCGGGTTTCAGGTACTGTACATGTCGTGTCCCTCTAGAAGGGTGGAATGCTAACCCCGTCGCCAGAATTGGCGAGAGGTTAGTATTCCAATTCGTATGACACCTTACTCGACATGTTTTGATAAAGCCAAACCAAAGATAGCATTTAACCGCGAGGTTCATAATGCACTTAAGAGTATATGGTATGACGATATCTGGAAACAGTAGAAGGAAGTTGTTCCGACCACTGCAGACAGGCTCAGCTCATGCCAGAGCACCATCTCACATGGAACCAAGCACTCTGTCTTCAGGATTGTTAAGGCCTGCCATAGGAGTGACTTATAGGTTAACATGTGTCCCATTTAAGGTTAGGTATAGGTATACTACACCTAAGTAAGAGGTGGTTACACCAACTTACCCCAGCTGAGTGATCAGCCAGTTGTGTCAAATTTGTTAGGCCAAGCCTGGGGTGGCATAATACATGCTTCAGCCCCTGGCAGGCCTTAGATACACCAATGCCCTGGGTACATGTGTACACTGGTACAGGGGCTCACAGGGTGATCCACTTCCAATTGGTTATGCACCTAGGGTGCATAGTGTAAATTTAGTAGAGAGAACAGCAGGCTGGGGTCTGATTGGCAGGCCCACAGCCTCAATATGTCAAAAACCAGTGAAGCAAAAAGCAAAAATTTGGGGTGACCATAGGATAGCAGACCCTACTCTCCTACACAACCCCCCCCCCCCAAACGCAGGGACATTAAACTAGCCTTGACCAGTCTCGTCTTCATGTCCTAAGTGGAAGTACCTGGAGAGACCATCTGCATTCCCATGGTCAGTACCTGGCCGGTGCTCCACTATAAAGTCCATACCCTGTAGGGAAATGGACCACCTAAGCAGTTTGGGGTTTTCACCCTTCATCTGATTTAGCCACAAGAGGGGCTTATGGTCGGTCTGAATCTTGAAGTGAGTGCGAAACAAGTATGGCCTCAGCTTCTTCAGGGCCCACACCACAGCAAAGGCCTCCCTCCCAATAGCTGACCAATTCTTCTCTCTGGGGGTCAACCTTCTGCTAATAAAAGCAATGGGTTGGTCTTGACCATCTACATTAAGTTGTGACAGCACAGCTCCCACACCCAACTCAGAAGCATCTGTTTGGACAATAAAATCTTTGGAGTAGTCAGGACTTTTCAGGATAGGTGCAGAGCACATGTCCTCCTTCAGGTCATCAACTGCCTTTTGACAGCTTACTGTCCACTGAACCTTTTTGGGCATCTTCTTGGATGTCAGATCCTTAAGAGGAGTCACAATGGACCCATAGTTCTTAACAAACTTCCTGTAGTACCCAGTCAAGCCCAAGAAAGCTCGAACTTGAGTCTGGGTGGTTGGAGGGGACCAGTCCTTGATGGATTGTATCTTACTCTCCAGTGGTTGAACTTGGCCTCCACCTACAAGGTGGCCCAAATACACAACCTTACTCTGCCCTATCTGGCACTTAGTAGCCTTGATAGTGAGGCCTGCCCTTTGCAGAGCCTCAAGAGCCTTCTTCAGGTGGATCAGGTGATCCTCCCAGGTGGAGCTAAAGGCAGCAATGTCATCAATATATGCTGCACAAAAGTCATCCAACCCAGTAAGGACTTGGTTCACCAGCCTTTGGAAGGTGGCAGGTGCATTCTTCAGACCAAAGGGCATCACCACAAATTGGTAGTGCCCACCTGGGGTTGAGAATGCTGTTTTGGCCTTAGACTCCTCAGCTAATCTGATTTGCCAATAGCCAGCTGTCAAGTCAAATGTGCTCAAAAACTTAGCAGAAGCTAGTTTGTCTATGAGCTCATCTGCCCTTGGAATAGGGTGTGCATCTGTCCTGGTGACAGCATTGAGACCCCTGTAGTCCACACAGAACCTCATCTCTCTCTTGCCATCTTTGGTGTGAGGTTTGGGGACCAGAACCACTGGGCTAGCCCAGGGGCTCTCTGAGGGTTCAATGACACCTAATTCCAGCATTTTGTGTACCTCAGCCTTTATACAGTCCCTGACGTGGTCAGGTTGTCTGTAAAGCTTGTTCTTTACAGGCAGACTGTCACCAGTGTCCACCACATGGGTACACCAGTCAGTTTGGCTAGGTATTAGGGAAAACAGATGTTGAAATGATTGTAGAACTTGTCTACATTCAGTCTGCTGATGGGCAGTGAGGTTGCCTCCAAGGGTCACTCCTTCAACTGAGCCATCTTCAGGGTTCTGAGACAACAGGTCTGGGAGAGGGTCACTCTCTTCCTCCTGTCCCTCATCTGTAGCCATGAGCAAGCCCATGTCTGCCCTGTCAACATATGCTTTTAACCTGTTAACATGGAGTACCCTGTGGGGACTCCTGGGAGTTCCTAGGTCCACCAAGTAGGTGACCTCTCCCTTCTTTTCCAGGATTGTATGGGGTCCAGACCATTTGTCTTGGAGTGCTGCTGGGGCCACTGGCTCCAACACCCATACCTTCTGTCCTGGCTGAAACTCAACCAAGACAGCCTTTTGGTCATGCCAAGCTTTCTGTAAGGCCTGGCTTGCCTCAAGGTTTTTGGATGCCTTCTCCATATACTCAGCCATCCTGGAGCGGAGACCAAGTACATAGTCCACTATGTCTTGTTTAGGCTTTTTGAGAGGTAACTCCCATCCTTCCTTCACTAAACACAGTGGGCCTCTTACAGGGTGCCCAAACAACAATTCAAAGGGGCTGTAGCCAACTCCTTTTTGTGGGACCTCTCTGTAAGCAAACAGAAGGCAGGGTAGAAGGATGTCCCATCTTCGCCTGAGCTTTTCAGGTAATCCTTTGATCATACCCTTTAGGGTCTTGTTGAATCTCTCAACAAGCCCATTGCATTGTGGGTGATAAGGGGTGGTGAACTTGTAGTTGACACCACATTCCTTCCACATAGCTGTCAAGTATCCTGACATGAAGTTGGTACCTCTGTCAGAAACTACCTCCTTAGGAAACCCCACTCTGGAGAATACTCCCAGCAGGGCCCTGGCCACAACAGGTGCTGTAGTGGTCCTAAGGGGAATTGCCTCTGGATACCTGGTGGCATGATCCACTACCACCAGTATAAATCTGTGCCCAGATGCAGTGGGAGGATCCATGGGACCCACTATGTCTATTCCCACTCTTTCAAAGGGGACCCCCACCACAGGTAGTGGTATTAGGGGGGCCTTTGTTGTGCCACCTGATTTGCCACTGGCTTGGCAGGTCACACAGGAGCGACAAAACTCCTTTGTATCTTCATTCATATGAGGCCAGTGAAAGTGAGGGACAAGCCTGTCCCAAGTCTTGTTCTGGCCTAAGTGTCCTGCTAAAGGAATATCATGGGCCAAGGTAAGAAGGAAGCCCCTAAATTGCAGAGGTATAACCAACCTCCTGGTTGCACCAGGCTTGGGGTCTCTAGCCTCTGAATAAAGGAGCCCATCATCCCAATACACGTTATGGGTACCTTGAGCATTCCCAGCAGCCTTAGCAGCAGCCAGCTGTCTGAGGGGTTCAAGAGAGGGACAGGACAACTGAGCCTGCCTCAAGTCAGCCCTTGAAGGTCCCCCTGTCCCCAGAAACTCAACCTGATCAGGTTCAAGCTCTTCAGGGACAGTTCCTTCAGGGTTCTCTAGATCAGCTTCCTGGGAAGGTTGATCATCACTCTGAGGCAGGGGGGAAGGCACAGCCTTGACCCTCCTGTTCTTCTTCTTGGTAGGTGCTTGGTCCATTGTTCCAGGATCCAAGACCTGAGGTTCAGTAAGGCACTTTTTGGCCTGTGACCTGGTCACAGCAAGGACATGTGGTGATATACCTAACATCTCTGCATGTGTCCTGTACTCCACTTCAGACCATAGAGAACTCTCTAGGTCATTGCCCAACAAACATTCTACCGGGAGGTCTGCACTAACCACAACCCTTTTGAGGCCAGTTACCCCTCCCCATGGGAAGTTAACAACTGCCACACTATGTGAAGTAGTGGCATTGCTGGCATTGGTCACCAGGTAGTTCTCACCTGGTATGTACTGTCCAGGGTCCACAAAGCCTGGTGTCACCATAGTGACACTGGCACATGTGTCCCTGTAGGCTTGAGCCACTTTTTCATTAATTAAAGGAGTCTGTCTGTACTTGTCCAGGTTACTGGGGCTCACAGTCAGGGACAAATCAATGTCCCCATCACAGATCAGGACTCCCTGTGTCAGGGTTCTGTCTAAGTCAGAATCTCCTTCAGTTCCCATAGTGATTCCCACTACACCCTTTGTCTGGGGACCAACACTGCTAACAGTAGTACTGGGAGCAGGTGCCTTAGGGGCAACAGTGTTGGGGGCTCCACCCTTTTTACAATCACTAGTCCAGTGAGTTGTATTCTTGCAAGAGTTGCACCAGGGTTTCTTTTGACCTTCTTTCTTCTTCCCTTTAGGCTGGGACCCACCCTCTTTAGCATTAGTTTGGGGCCCTGTTGAAGACTTCTGGTCTTTAGATTTCTGATCTCCACCCTTTTGGTCTGTTTTCTTCTGATCACCCCCTTGGCCCTGGTTCTGGTTATTTTGCTTAACCCTGGTTCTGACCCATTTGTCTGCCTTCTTTCCCAATTCTTGGGGAGGGGTCAGATCAGAGTCAACCAAGTGTTGATGCAGTTGCTGGTTTTGACAGTTATTTAAAATCTGTTCTCTCATCATCAAATTGTACAATCCTGTATAATCAGATACCTTACTTCCCAGCAACCAACCCTCCAAAGCCTTAGTGGCACATTCAATGTATTCAGACCAGTCCTGAGTCTGTGTCTTCTGGGTGTCTCTGAACATTAACCTGTACTGTTCAGTGGTTAAGCCTAACCCATCAACTAGGACACTCTTCAGGACTCTGTAATTTCTGACATCCTCTTCTCTAACAGTGAGGAGTCTATCTCTGCCTCTCCCCTCAAAGGAGAGCCATAAGATTGCTGCCCACTGGTCTTCAGGAACATGCTGCACTTTGCAGGCTCTCTCAAGAGCAGTCATCCATTTGTGGATGTCATCCCCACTTTTGTAGGGGGGCACAACCTTGGACAGGTTCCTATTATCAAAGACCCTATCTTTGTCCTTAGGGACAATGCTGCCACCAGTGGGTATAGACCCACTCTCTCTAGGTTGCCTAGCTTTGTTCAGTTTCTCTTCCATCAGGGCTACCTCTAGCTCCTGCTTCCTGATCTTCAGCTGGGCTTCCTGCATTCTGGCCTCATGCTCCCTCCTCTGAGGGGTGGTCATCCTTCTCCTGGAGTGACCTTGAGAGCCTCTAGAGGTATGGGAAGCATTAGATTCACCTGAGTGATTCCTTTGCCTCCCAGACCCCTGGTTAAGTCCACTGGGGAGATCCAATGGGGTGATCCCATTGTCAGTCCCCAATAGCCTTAAGTTAGCTGGGCCACGTATAACACTTGGCACTGGGCTAATTCTCCCTTCATCCTCACTACCTTCTGTATCCCCACCACTTTCCTCCTCTGTAGTATGATTCTCATCTAAGGGATGGCTATTGGAAAGGGGTACTTCAGTAGCATCTTCAGAAGGGGGGCCTCCTGTTCCTGTCCCTAAGGGGCCTAACTGGGAGGCTTTCCTGAGAGCTTTCTGATCTTCATCAGCCTGTAAAAGCTCTCTTCAGCAGAAGTAGGATTCTTGGGCTGTTTAAGGCCCCTGATATTTGCCAACTGCCTGAGCTCATTTTGATTAAGGGTAGCAAAGATAGATGGTGCCCTCTGGGAGTCACTCTCAACAGAGATGGGTACATTGGACCCCTCTGCCCCAGCCATTGCTCTTAAGTGTGGGTGGATGTGTTGCAATCTACCTACACTTGGGTTTACCCACTAAACCTATCTAGTAGTTGTAGTCAGGGTGTGCTACTCCCTTTGCTCTACAACACTAAGTTCAGTAGAACTTAAGTATATCTAATCTTGTTTTATATGTACCTACAGGTACCTATGTGATCTTTCAATTGGTAACCAAGAGATTACAATGGTAAAACACAGCAAGCTCAAATCCAACCGCTGCTCACCAATGTGAGAAGTTGGCCTGGTATATGATGTTCACTAGTTAAAGTGACCACCTTGTACCATGCCAAGCAACCCTTATGGTGTGGTTGTAAGTCAACCTTTTCGGACTAGCTGCCCTAGTGGTAGCGTAGGCTAAGCAGTCTTTGAGGCTAAATTCGTGAAGCGTGTTAAGCAAGCTGTTTTACCAAATGCAACCCCCTTTTATACCAATGAAAGGACACCACACAGATATATATTCAAAATATATATGTATTTATTTCTCAAAGTAACCCCTAGACTCTTTATGAGCACAGGAGCACAAATCGTTAAACAAGAATACGTTAGAATACACAGAAGTTGCACTTTATATGGATAGGCCCTGGTGGCCGCTCAAACCATATACTAAAATAGTGGTATAAGTACCACGAACAGAAAAGGGAAAAGGCCTAGGGCCTCTAGAATCGCTGGGCCTACAAGGAGCTAACTTCAGTTAGTGACCAGGAGGTCCACGGGTTGCGTGTGCAGAGCAAATAGTCACACGCGAGCTCCCATAGGTTTTCAATGGGTGTGTAAAAGTTACAAAGTTACTGCAAAAAGGATCTTCCGGATGGACTATGAACTCAAGATTCGAAACACAGACACTAGAGATGATACTCTACACTTGGGCACCGGAGAGCCAGCTTTACCTCACCCACAGGAAGCGGGTGCATAGGTCTCGAAGTGCGTCGGGTTTCTTCTATCTGTTCAATGGAGCCTGTGGACAAAGATGCTGCAGGCGATCGGTCCGGAAGAGATGCGGTGGATCCCAGAGTGGATCGGAGTTGTAGAAGGCCTGTAAGCAGAGGGGACAGTGTTCACAGTCACTAGCCAGTGACCAGCGTGGCACCAGGTGGGTACCAGGCGATGTCGGGTGCAAACAGGAAGGAAGGTGTAGCTTGTCTCTGCAGCCACGTGGTCCCTGAAGGTCGACGACGTCCAGGAGTCGGTTCACAAGCTGTCCCACGCAGGCTCTCGCTGTCGGCGGTGTCGGCGACTTGATCGAAGCAAACAAGCCTTGGCAAAAGCAATTGTTGTGGAAAACGAAATAAGCTGATGGTTCTGACCAGCAAGGTCAGAGGGATTGCTCCTTTGGAGGGAAGCAAGGTCCAGTCTGGAGCAACCAGACCAGTGGTGTAGTTCTTGAAGTTCATCGCCAAGATGGCCACTAGCCAGCGGGCCAGCAACCGGTTAGGCGCGTCGAGTGGCAAAATGCAGAAGGGCCCCACGCAGATCGTGGAGATGCTGGAGGGCTCACCTTTGGTGCAGATGCTGCTCGGGTGTTGGGCTTCTCAGATCCCAAAGCACAACTTGGAGGGAGCCTCGGTTGTTGCGCTTGCAGCTTGTCGTTGTATTTTCAAGATGGCTGGCTCCACGTGTCTCGGTGCCTCCACGGGTCTCCTCTTTTCAGGGACTGTGGATCGGGCGGTGAGAGGTCTGGAGGTCCAGGTCTTGTCAGTCTCTGGGCTCGGGCTCCGGCGGGAGGCGGCGGCAAAGCAGATGTTGATTCACTGGATGGTGCTTGCGTTAGCAAGGTGGTCACTCCCTGACCACAGGGGAGATTGGCTTCAGTCCTCTGTGCGGCAGAGTGTCGAAGTTCCCGTCTTCTTCTTGTAGTTAAGTTGATTCCAGGATGTCTGAAGTCTTAGGACACAGCTCCTACCTTTAAGCGGATTCTAGGGGCCGGACTACCTGCTAGGTCCCTCCCTAAGGGTGGGACCAGGAAGGGGGTGGTTACACCCCCAATCCTTTGTCCAGCTCGCCCCAGGCCCGGGACTGGTGTGCCCCAGGACCGGATTGAACTGGCATATGCACCGAGGCTCCTTGTGAGCCTTAGGCATGTCTGGTTTCTTTCAAGCCCTACCTGACCAATACACAAAATCCTGTCTGGGGTGGTGCACGCACCTCCCCTGGCAGGAAACCCTTTGTCCACACCTCCCAAGCTGGAAGGACTCCCAGCAGCAGGAGGGCAGACTTGTGTCTGTGGTGGCAGCATCCATTTTGTGGAGCTGAGGCTATGTCTGATTTTACCCGGGTTTCAGGTACTATACATGTCGTGTCCCTCTAGAAGGGTGGAATGCTAACCCCGTCGCCAGAATTGGCGAGGGGTTAGTATTCCAATTCATATGACACCTTACTCGACATGTTTTGATAAAGCCAAACCAAAGATAGCATTTAACCGCGAGGTTCATAATGCACTTAAGAGTATATGGTATGACGATATCTGGAAACAGTAGAAGGAAGTTGTTCTGACCACTGCAGACAGGCTCAGCTCATGCCAGAGCACCATCTCACATGGAACCAAGCACTCTGTCTTCAGGATTGTTAAGGCCTGCCATAGGAGTGACTTATAGGTTAACATGTGTCCCATTTAAGGTTAGGTATAGGTATACTACACCTAAGTAAGAGGTGGTTACACCAACTTACCCCAGCTGAGTGATCAGCCAGTTGTGTCAAATTTGTTAGGCCAAGCCTGGGGTGGCATAATACATGCTTCAGCCCCTGGCAGGTTTTAGATACACCAATGCCCTGGGTACCTAGTGTACACTGGTACAGGGGCTCATAGGGTGATCCACTTCCAATTGGTTATGCACCTAGGGTGCATAGTGTAAATTTAGTAGAGAGAACAGCAGGCTGGGGGTCTGATTGGCCGGCCCACAGCCTCAATATGTCAAAAACCAGTGAAGCAAAAAGCAAAAATTTGGGGTGACCATAGGATAGCAGACCCTACTCTCCTACACAGGTGCACTGCACCCTTACCAGACCTTCCAGGAAACAACGAAGCACGAACACTCCAGTGTCGGCCGATGAGAATTTCCGCCGCGTTGCATAGTTGAACTTCCACCTTTATGGAAGTCGCGGCAGCGTGACGTGCTCACTAGGATTCTGGGTAGCGTAGTTTATAGCGGGCACATCGCGTCTTGCGGCGATTCAGACCCTCCCTCTGTTTCAGCGCGCTCGAAGCAGGTACCTGTAACAGTCGGAGGCTTTTCGACCACCATCATCGGTTTCAATTCTGACCGGCTGATTATGAATCAGCCAGTCACAATTGAAACCAGCCGGTCATTCCCGCTGGCTTCCGATGGGCTCAAGGAGCCTGTCGGCGAGTCGGAGGCCAACTTGTAATACCGAAGGGCGGCCTTTCCGCCCTTAGGCTTATGATGCACTGTTTCCATGCCGGCCTTTCTGACATGGAAACCCTGTTGGAAAGCATGTTTGGGGGATCCTAGCAGGTCCCCTTCTGTGCATGGCCTCTGGTTGAGAGCCGAGGGGGCACCTATGGTGCCCCCATGTTAATCCCTGCTCTCCATGGCAGGCACCTTGAGGTGGCTGCCACGGGGGGCAGGCATTAACACCATCTCCCATTTCCCGATGGGAGCATGCACTACAGCTGGTTTATGGCCGTGATACATGCTTTCATATGGAAATTTCAGAATGCGACCGAACAGTGTTCAGTCGTATCCTAATCAGGCGGTTGGGACCGCCGACCGGAGGTCGGTCGGTCCCGTTTATGAGATGGTGTGCGTCCACCCGACATCGTTATTGGTCCCTATGTTTGTGTGCAGTAATACATACTACTGCTGGATCTCTGGAACAGCTATGGGCACTCTGAACTTTGTTAAATACACCGAAGTACAAGGAAAGACAAAACACTTCAGAATCCGTGTCGAATACAGTGACACCAACCATATGTGATTTAGGACCCTGAAGTCCATTTGGGAATTACATTTTTTGGCTCGAGTATACTAAGGAATGAATTTTAATTGAGAAAACCATACGATACTTGTGACTCATATCAAAGGTCACTTTTTATGACACTGCAAGCTCCTTCTCCGCATCGGACACTCCCGTTGGGGTGTTTTACTGCAGGCTTGGTGGTCCATCTACAGGAGGACCTGTTATATTCCAATTGAGAGAACCATATGATATTTGAGACCCATATCGGAGGTCATTCTCTGTGAGACAACAAGCTCCTTTTCTGTAATGGACACTCCTGCTGGGGTTTCACACTCCAGGCCAGATGGTCCAGTTTAAGAAGGTCTTGATAATCTTCTTGAGACCCACAGTGGTAAAGCAGATCCCCTACTCTCCACTCGTATTAAGTCACAAATTATTGGTCCTGAAGGAGAAGGAGATTATCAGCAATTTCCATTGAAACTTACGTCAACCGGATGGTATGACATCCCAGTCACCAGCACAGCCACTGAGGGTTGATGATTCACCCCTTTGATTCCATCTGTGCATGTAGTGTTGTACTGGGGTGTGTATGAATGGATGTAGCGTGTGTCAGTGCTACAATTGATGAGTACGTGAATGAGGTATGAGTATGGGGTTGTATTGTGATGAGAGTGGATTCCAGTCCTTTAGGACGAAATGTGAACTGTGTACTGGATCTATATAAAGTGCACTCATAACATTTGTCAAATGAGTGAATTACGCCAATCTTTTGTATATAATGTTTTGTAAATGAGGAGTATTTTTCAAACTATGTATTGCAATGCAATATAAAAACGCTATCCTTTTTTATACTAAATGGATAAAGAAAATATATCAAGTTTAAATATTAATTTATGTTTGGAAATATTTGTGTAACAGAAGATGACCCAGAAAGCTGACATCAGCCAGTAGCAAAGAAATAGAGGTCAAGTGGGGTTTTTTCTAGTATTTAATTGTTGTTTTCCCCTTACTCCCAGACCTGTAGACTTATTTCCAGCACTCTGAACTTTGTCACATACCTCCTCGGATGGCTAAAGATTAGGCGGTTATTATGCTGTGACATTTGGATTGCATATTTATGAACCAGTATACTTTTCATCAACCCATAGCTACACAACATCAGACTTTGTTAAAGTTGCTTTATATGCATAATGGAATCAAGAATTCTATTTCCTAAATGCAAGATTAAAGAGATCATTATCAATTGTCGATGCTGCAAATATTGCATTGCTGTTGGACATTGGCCCAGATGAAGCGACGTGTAACTTGAATCACGTGTAAGCCTAAGGTGTTCACTTTTCTTTGAAAAATAAAACAAATTTTGAAGTTTCCCAATACTCGGTTGTGGATTCTCATTGAATCATTAGGAGACCTCAAAATCCAGTCTATTTTATACTGAAATATCTGTTGATATGGACTTTTTTAAATTGTAGTTATGGATTATGGTGTGTATTAGGATTTTCCTATATTTTGCCATTTCCAAACTGCATATTAATTGCATAAAAGGTTCAATTTGATATGTTGATATTATTTTTTTGCATGTTTTAATACTTGTTATTTTAAGGATGTGTGGTATTTTTGGAGTATGCATGAGTAGTTTTAAAAAAAATAATTGTTAAATTATAATTAAGTATCTTTTCTTACCTTAAGACACATTTTTAACATTTTTATGTATCTGTGTTATGCAGTTGTTGGGTTTAAAGGTTACTTTTTAAAACATTTTTCATGTATTTAAGAGATGCAATGTAAAAAAATAATTATATGGTGTTTAAAGTTTTCACATTTTTGAAATATTTTTTATGTTTATTTATATTATTTTGGTGGGGTGTATCTGAATGCTTTAATGTATGTATTATTACCAATGATTGTTAGACTAGAGTTACTAAAGTAAATCTGATCCCTTGCCCAATGTATACACTTTTCCCAAAGCACTTTCTCAATGATCAATAGACTGGAGCTAGAACTGTAAATCTAATGCCCCCTAGGGTATGCACTTTCCCCCACTTTTGTAAGATTGTAGTTAGAACTGTAAATATGCCTCCCTCAATGTATGCATGCTCACTAATGTTTTTTAGACTGGAGTTAGAATAGTAAATCTATCTATCGCACTAATGTGTGCACTTTCCTCAGTGTTAGTTAGCCTGAAGTTAGAATAGTAAATATGATATCCCTTATGAATGCTCTTGACCTAATGATTGTGAGGCTTGAATCAGAATAGGAAGTCTGCATCCCTTATGAATGCACATGATGCAGTGTTTCATAGGCTAGAGAAAGAATAGTAAACATGTCCCTCTCCCCCATGTATGAACTTTCCTCACTGTTTGTTAGAATGGAATAGAATTGTAAATCTGATCCCAATTAAAGTAGGCATTTTCCCCATTGTCTGTTAGACTCAATGTAGAAAAGTAAATCTGAACCACAACATATGTACTTTCCCCAATGTACTTAGACTGCAGTTAGAATGGTAAATGTGACCCCCTAATGTATGCACTATTCATAGTGTTTGTTAGACCAGAACTAGATTAGTAAATGTGACCTTGCCAAATGTGCACATTATCCCCACTCATTGTTAGGCTTGAGCTAGAATAGTAAATCTTACTCTCTCATTATATGCACTTTGTACAATGTTTGTTGAATTAGCAATGTATTTTTTCTAAAATGTGTTGTATTGTTAGAAAACCGTATTGGATGTGTTTTAATAATATATTTGGTTTGGAATTAGATAACTATAGACTTCTTTCTTCTAGAACTTTAAGTTTAAGATATTTGGAGCATATTTCTTTTAAAATTGATATATAAATACATTTTGGGATTTTATTAAAGGGAGAAAGCTTAAGATTAACAATTCAAAAACCTTTATTATGGCCTGTGGGAAGAAAGTAAAAAAATTAAGAACTTTTGTGTTTGATGATCAAACGATCCAAGTGGTTGAGAAATTTTGTTACTTCGGTATCACTTTTAATAGTGGTGGTATATGGGCTCAGGAGATGTCTAACGTTAGGGCAAAAATGAGGAAATGTGCCTTTGGTATCTTTAAATTTGCTTCCAAATTGGGAAGTAGGCGCATATATGACATGTTGTATATTTACCGCCACAGATGTGTATCTTTGGCCCTTTATGGTTCAGGTGTGTGGGGACATTGTCGCCATGAGGCTTTACAAGTGGAGGAAAATACATTTTTAAAAAGGCTCCTCTGTTTACCATCCTCAGCCTCTACCAGACTGACCCACCAGGAGGTCGGATTGGAGCACCTGGCAGACCTCATAGGATTAAGACCCCTACTGGTATGGAGATCTATCTGGTCTAAGGAGCAAACTGGCTTTACGAGGAAAATTATCAATGATTGCCTCCGTTTAGATAAATTTAGACTGATCCCATGGCTTAATTATACTATCACTACGTTTAGAGATGTGTTTAATTTGAACGTCTTTGAAGACCCTGCCTGCGCTATTGATATACCGAAGAAGGAGTTAAAACATGTTTATTTGGGGGGTAAAGCTAAACTACGTAGTGATGCCACATGCCAGTTCTCTACCCATATATATTACCATTCTTATAATTTGGCGAAATTTGGCTTCTCAAAGTATCTAAAAGTGGTCACTAAACACTCTCATCAGCATGTCCTGACTAGACTGCGACTAGGGATAGTTCATAAACTGGTAGCTTACCCTCAAATTAAGAAACATACCTCTGCCCCATGCCCGTGTGATGGGATTTCGAAACAGAGTTCTGAGCATTTTTTGTTGATTTGCCCATTATATTTGTGTTTTCGTATCACTTACCTGAAACCACATTTTAAAAAATATTTTGTGCTCACTGCGAAATCCGCTATGAGCCTTCTATTTGCACTTGATGAACCTGATGTGTGTTATTTTACTGCTGTATATATTTTAAAATCTGTATCTGCAAGAAAAAGTATGTCCTTTTTATCCTAATGTGTTTAATCTGTTTCTAGTCAAACCCATTGGTTTCCGTCTTCCCATTGTCATGAATTTTATTGTGCTTTTATGATTGTTTTCTAAAATGATCGAATAAAGTTTTTTTGAATTTGAATTTGAATTTGATATATAAATATAATTTGCAAAATATATCTTATTTCAATTTTCTATTGTGTTTTGCTTTTTGCATTTGAAATGATTTCTTTAATAATTTTGGTAGTATTTTAAAAATATTTAATATTTATTTTTGTATATTTTCAAATAATATTTACAAAGCTTGAATACATTTATGAAATGCTCTTTTATTAAAAAATAATTTTATGTTTATGATGTGTCCTTTCAATATAACTTTGTATCTTTTTATAAGAATTTTTTTTTAATTAGTTTATTCAATACATTCTCATTAGTAATTTAGAAGTGAAATGCATTTTTAATCATTGATGCTATTTTTTTAAAAATGTATATGTATTTAGATAAAAGAAAGTTATAAAATTACTTTTACATGTGACATTTGCATGATGCATTTTAAAAATAGTACTTTAAAATATTGCCACTTTTATTTAAAATATAATAATTGTAATTACATTTTGAAATATATCCTAAACATTATAATACCTATCCTATGGACCCCAAGTTCTTGTTGCACTTTACATTTGTAAATTACATTACATACATGTAAACTTGATAATTTTGTGGTCGATGTTTTGAGGACGATAATCGTGTATCACAATATTTTTTGTTAATTTTGTACCACAATATTTTTTGTGGTCAATTTTTCATCATAAAACTGCTGTGCTGTGTTTGAACAAAGGGCCAGGGAGCGATTTCTTAGACCTTCAGGTCGCTTGCCTGGGGTAGCCTCTATTTTTAGCTTCCAGGAGGGAAGGAGCTAAAGAGTAGGATCAGGTGCATTTGTTTAACTTTCATTTTGTATGGTTAGAGTATGTAAAATATGTGGTGTTTCAAATGAGGTGAACCTCACTTTATTACGTCTGCAGCAAGGAAGACTAGGATTCTGAGCAATTACTTTTATCAGTTACTAATGAGCAACTTACCATCTTCACAAAGCTTCTTTCAGTGGTAAACACTGTGTGCACCAAGCACTGCCTTTTGTACAACCAAGGGCATGTAAAAACTGAGCCAAACATGTATTGTGATTCTTCTCATGTACACATACATGACAAAGAAAGAGATAAATGCACATAACCCCAACCTAGTATTAGTTAAACTTTACATATATCTTCTGGTCCTGCTCCTTTTTTGAGAGCACCATTTGTGGCTATAGGCATTCTGCAATATGGGATCTCCTTAACTATAATTGTTTGGGTCTTTTGAAGCTACCATATTTCATGCACTAGAAACAAACTCCAAAATGTCAGAATACATAAACCTTCAGCTAAAGGTTTGTCCCAGTTCAGTTAATTATTACATGCACAAATATTAAGGATAGCCTTTAAAGGAATCACTATAATAAGTAAAACATTTGATTGTGAGGATCCATGTTCTGCAGATTGTTACTTACTGAAAAGTAAATGGTTACTGGTTAAGGGTAGGAGGTCATATGCATCATCTCGATAATAAGGCTTACCACAGATGATATGCAGATCTCTGATGTTTGTTCATGGACCTACAAAGCAATAATATCATATTATAGGCAAAATATTAATATTTACCATGTTTAGCATCAGTGCTTAATTCTCAGACTCGTGTGTGGCATAGTGTTTTCATCTCTGTTCCCATTAACATTTAAGTACTAGCATATTTACATATGCAACTAAGGGTCCCAGAGGGGTTTGCTGGTGTGCTACTTATTGGCTGCTACAAACAACCAATCACATGAAATTAAGCAAACACCTAAAAGGCACTGCCTCCCTGCCTTGTAGAGAGTCCTTGATTCCCAAATATACTCAAAGATTTTGGGCCTGATGTATTATTTTCATTTGCAAACTATGGCTGTGCAGTTTGCTCACTGACTGGTTTATGAACACGAAAATAGTTTGCAATGAGACCTGTGTATTAAAAGGTAGTATCGCTAATTATACATTGGACGGCGGTTACAAAAATGACCTTTCTAATTAATATTAATTGGACAGGTTGCAGTTTGCATCCCCTATAATCGACTGCAAATGCATGGATGGATGGATGGTTGGAAAGGTAGCAGCCCTCTGTTCCTGCAGTTGCATTCTCAGATAGGAAGCATTTATTTTAAACAGCCAATGTCCATTAAAGGGACTTTAAAAAAGTGTCCCATTTTGGAAGACTTTGAAGAGAGCAGGGATTAGTTCTCTGGGCTACTGCCTGCCCCCACCTGAGCCAACATCATGATTACCAAAGAGGAATAAGCCCCAAAAGGATATCTTCCCTTTTGCAAATCAGATGCTACCATCTTTCCTCTATTGGCATGTGATCATTGGTTTGTGATTTCGGTTATGTTGGAAAACATTGATACATACTATGCCTTATAACAAGTAGGAGGCCTCTTCCTAACTGTAGGAACTGTGGGCCTTATTACAATGTCAGTCAGACCACCGCTGACAGGCCGTCAATTGCGGTTCCACCGATCGATAGACCTTCAGTTGTTGGGAAGACCCCACCTCTGACAGGATCAGTGATCAGGTCGGGGTGACAGTCGGATTAGCAATTCCGAATAGAGGCAGTGCCGAGACAGGCTCCGCTGTCGGGATTACGATATCCCTTACTGACAGCATTTTCGTGTTGGAAAGACCGCCATGAAAAGGCTGTCAGGAATGGATTTTGGGGGCCTCGAACAGGGTCCCCTTCCATCATGGGTCACTTTAAAGTGGGCACATGTAGTGAATCCATGTTTTTTGTGGCCCTTTTCTTGGGCTGCAGCACAAGTAGTCGTGTAAAGAAGCACTTTATGCATGCCAGACAGGTGGTCGCATCATAATTCGGTGGTCAGACCGCTGACTGCTTGTCATTTGGTCTGACCACCTGACATCCTAATAAGGCCTGTTTATTTGTGTATTGGACAAAAAACCTATTTTGTTAGTCTGAAATGATGTTCTAACTTGCAAAATGAATTTAATATATACCAAAAAGCAATTTTGCGGTCTCAAACCTATGATTTTTCAAATTGTGATCTCAAAATAACCTGGTGCACTAGGATTTAACATCTCTAAATTTCCCTCTATGTTTGGAATACATTTCTAGCTTTTTGTGGATTTCAAAAAGGAGCCTAGGAGTTTGTGACAGACACAGATTCCCAGGAATATTTCATTTTTTTTGTGAACTTCACATGCAACATTTTAAAAGCCTCTTCCCTATGTTAGTTTTCATAGTGTACATGGAGGCATGCATAAATGCAGTACTGGATTGAATTGTGCAAATATATATATATATAAATATATATATATATATATATATATATATATATATATATATATATATATATATATATATATATATATATATATATATATATATATTCACTGAAAAAAACATAGGTTTCAGGGGCATTATAGTTAGCTGGACTTTTCACTCGTACAAAACCATTGAAATTCCCCCGTTATAGTTAGTTCAGCTAACTATAACTCGCGCGCCTGCAATGCACTGCTGATGACGTCACATATTACATCACTCATGACATGGTCAGTGACATCACTCATGACATCACTGATGACATCTCAAATGACATCACTGATGACATCATCCAGTGAATGTGTGTTTTTCTGAAAATTACATATGTTTTATATATGTATATCTCAAGGTCGATGGAAGAATAAATGGGTATATAAGTGTCTAAATGGATGATTTGTTTTTGAAAAATTGATTGTATAACTGACTGATTAAGTGTATCTTAGTGAATACATGGCTTAGTGAGTAATGTTTAAATGTGTAAATATCTGTATCAGTCTCTCACTTTGTGTATAAGTGGCTTCATGGGTTGGTGAGTAGCTACATGAGTGTCTATATAGGTTATTAGTTGGTTTTTTGAGTATCAGTATGAGTGTCTGAGTGTCTGTATGGTTCGGTGGGGGGTATTACGTAGTGCATAGGTGCATGAATGAGTGACTCACTGTTTGTATGTGTTGAAGACAGCATGTGTGCAGGAATGTATGGGTGGATGAGTGTGTGCATGGGTGTGTTAGTGAGTGATAGACTGTCTCAATAGTGTCTTTATGAGTAACTACATATGTTTTAAACTAGTATATGTGACTATTGGTGTATATAAGTGAGTATATGTGAGAGTGAGAGATTGAAAGAGTTCCTGTATGAATAAGTATGTGTTTCTATAAGTGATTGTTTAAAAGACTAAGTATGTGTAAGTTTCTGTAGAAGTAAGTGTGGTGGTATGTGAATAACTGTATATGCAAGTAAATGGATGTTTGATTCTTTATTAGCATGAGTGACTATGTGTGTGAGTAACTCTATGGATGAGTGGCGTTGTGTAACAGGATGTATAGGTGTGTGAGTACATATGATGAGTGAGTACATGTATGAGTGACTGTATAGGACTGTTGGTGAATGAGTGGATGTGTATGTGGATCTTAGAATTACTG
Organism: Triturus cristatus; assembly: GCF_964204655.1. Lineage (NCBI taxonomy): Eukaryota > Metazoa > Chordata > Amphibia > Caudata > Salamandridae > Triturus > Triturus cristatus. The sequence continues at coordinate 80,770,636 of NC_140588.1, forward strand.
AATAGGTTGTTGTAACTGGTATTGGTATGCCCATTGTAGTTTCTATTTTTGAATGTGTGTATCAAAGGTTATATTAGGGGAAGAGGAGGTCTGCCACTCTATCACAAGGATGATGTCATCAGTGATGTCATTAGTGATGTCATTTGAGATGTCATCAGTGATGTCATGAGTGATGTCACTGACCATGTCATGAGTGATGTAATATGTGACGTCATCAGCAGTGCATTGCGGGCGCGCGAGTTATAGTTAGCTGAACTAACTATAACGGGGGAATTTCAATGGTTTTGTACGAGTGAAAATTCCAGCTAACTATAACGCCCCTAAACCTATGGTTTTTTCAGTGAATTTCTAAGGTTTTTTAAATGCTAATTCCTAACTATAACGTGCCTGAAACCTATGGTTTTTTCAGTGAATTTCAAAGGTTTTTTAAATGCTAATTTCTAACTATGCCTACAGAGATAGGACATGTGAAGAAACAAGAAAAAATACACAGAAAGAAAAAAAAGAAATGCAGAAAGAAGCAACAGAAGTCCTCAAAGACGAAGAAAAGTGCAGGAAGAAGGATAACGTGCAGAAAGAACAAACAGAAGATCAGAAAGAAGCCTTGTTGCAAAATCATCCTGTACCCTCAACTTTTTTAGACAGATACTGGTGGTAACTGAGTCTGACTAACCAGTCCTAGAGCCAGTGCTATGTTAAAAGACACTCAGAATACAGTGAAAACACCTACATACACTAGGGAACACTATGCGTTGGGGTTCCCCTGTGATCAGCATGACCTCCTCTGTAAGCCCCTAGTATATAATACGGCAGGGGATTAAAACTACCTCTTAAAACGCGCCACAGGGCGTGTTTGCACACGTCACCTCAGGCCCCGTCCCCTCACTTCCCCACTGTGTAAACACGCCCTGTGGCCGTTTTAAGTTGGGAGATTAAGTCCCCTTGAATCCCGAGGGTCCCAACGGTCCAACTAGACCACTAGGTACCTCCAGTAAGCGCCACAGAGCTGCGTTGCAGAGAGATGTAAAAAGGGGCACGGCCTAGACCACCTCTCTGCAACACAGCGGAGTGGTGCTTACTGGAAGCACCTGGTGGTCTAGTTGGCCCCCAGGGTCCCTCAGGATTGAAGGGGAATTATTTCCCCAACTTAAAACGCGCCACAGGGCTTGTTTGCACACGTTAACTCAGGCCCCGTCCCCTCCCTTCACCACTGTGTAATCACGCCCTGTGGCCGTTTTTAGTTGGGAGACTAAGTTCATTTGAATCCTGGGGGTCCCTAGGGTCCAACTAGCCCACTAGGTACCTCCAGTATGCGCCACAGAGCTGCGTTGCAGAGAGGTGTAAAAAGTGGCACGGCCTGGACCACCTCTCTGCAACGCAGCTCAGTGGCGCTTACTGGAAGCACCTGGTGGGCTAGTTAGCCCCCAGGGGCCCTCAGGATTGAAGGGGAATTATTTCCCCAACTTAAAACGAGCCACAGGGCTTGTTTGCACACGTTAACTCAGGCCCTGTCCCCTCCCTTCACCACTGTGTAAACACGCCCTGTGGCCGTTTTTAGTTGGGAGATTAAGTTAATTTGAATCCTGAGGGTCCCTAGGGTCCAACTAGCCCACTAGGTACCTCCAGTATGCGCCACAGAGCTGCGTTGCAGAGAGGTGTAAAAAGTGGCACGGCCTGGACCACCTCTCTGCAACGCAGCTCAGTGGCGCTTACTGGAAGCACCTGGTGGGCTAGTTGGCCCCCAGGGTCCCTCAGGATTGAAAGGGAATTATTTCCCCAACTTAAAACGCGCCACAGGGCGTGTTTGCACACGTCACCTCAGGCCCCGTCTCCTCCCTTCACCACTGTGTAAACGCGCCCTGAGGCCGTTCTAAGTTGAGAGATTAAGTCCCCTTGAATCCTAAGGGTCCCTAGTGTCAAACAAGCCCACTAGGTACCTTCAGTAAGCGCCACAGAGCTGCGTTGCATAGAGGTGTAAAATGGGGTGTGGCCTCAGAACACCTGTCTGCAACGCAGCTCCCTGGTGCACACTGGAGATACCTGTTGGGCTAGTTGGCCCTCAGGGACCCTCAGTATTGAAGGGGAATTAATTCCCCAACTTACAACTGGCCAGGGGGCGCGTTTGCAGAGTGCTGCAAGGAGGGGGCGTGGCCTCCAGCGCGATGCCGGTCTTTTATTTATTTTATTTTTTTAAGAAGGAGGGCTGTGTGGCCCCCCTTCTTTTTCTAATTTACTGGCCCTGGGGACCCCATCCCCCAGGGCCTGCACCCTAATTGTGTTTGTTGAAAAAAATAAATTTGGCCCTCCCAAGGCCTTAATCGCCCCCGGGGACCCCAACCCCCGGGTCATGGGCTTTTTTTTTATTTAAATTCTTTAGGAGGGGGCTGCGTTGCCCCCCTCATCAGGCCACTTATGGCTCCGGGGACCCCATCCCCCGGGGCCGGCCTTTGTTTTTTATTATTTTAAAAATATATATATTTATAGAAACACCTAGGACATGCTGGACAAACCGTATGTATCTATCACCATGACGATTTGTGTGATATTCATTAAAAGGCGACTATGCATAGAATGAATCCACATGGAATGTATTTACACCGCTAGTGAAGCTCTGACGTGTCTGACGCCCTACCGTGCCTAATCCCGGCGCCCCCGCCGGTAGGTACTCTCCAAGTAGACACCCTTGTCGTTTATTTATACAAACATGGGTAGCTATTGACGGGCACATTTAATATACATGCACACCAAGCCATTCAAAGGGGATTCAACAAAAATTCAACCAAACTATGCAAGAAACCCCCCTCACGGTTAATAAAAAACACATCCACCGCCGGATGTGTAATACTTTTTATTTTACTCTCTGGAAAGGAGACGAACCTCACTTGAGAGTCACAGCGTGCTCCTGGCTGAGCCCAATGCTGTGTTACACCCACCAGTGCCCGCCGATTGCCTCACACCTCTGTGTTGTATTCCACCAGCTAATGCGTATGCTATGACACTCTCTAGCCCATGTGCACTGTAACACCACCCCGTGAATATGTCATGCCACACTTGCCTTCGCACCCGTTATATTGCCCCATCTAACGTGCCTTCCTCGATGTGTATGTTATAACGCACAGCACTATGACATACATATTACAATCTGGGATCCATATCTTTCTCACAGTGCATTGCAACGTTACACTCCCCAGCACATATTTTATATTACAACTTTAGAGACTAGTTATATTACGCAACACTGCCCTGTGCATATTACACTCCAAGGCGCATATCGCATAGCACGCGCTAGTGCCTGTGCTATCTCGCGCTCTCCAATGAATCTGTCATTGCGCACAATGTATTGCATATTATATTTCACGCCCCGGTTCATCTTATATCACACTTTTTGGTGCATAGTTTATACCATATACTACATCTAGTTTTCATTTTCAATCGTGCTCTCAGGACTATGTTCTATATAACACTGCGTCAACCTACCCTTTTCACGGGCATTACATTTTGCGATGGGGGTGGAGGGTCAGGGGGTGTTTCTGCCAAGTGAGCCCGGAGTCACAGTCACAAACGTCCTCTTCTTCCTGAATAAAAGTGAGATTATGCTGCATACTTGTTCATATTTTAAGTAGTTCGCACAGACACACGTTTTAAAAACAATAAAGTTCCTAATACCTGCCTTCTCTGAACAGTTAGCTTGCTGCCCCATCCCCCTCCTCCCTATCCTCTGTTGTGTGAATCCATGGACTAGCCTCCTCCCTCCTGCCATGCATGGTCTGATGTGCTGCCACTGCCTCTATTGCCCAATTCTATGGCCCATCATTGACCTCCTGCTTAGCCTCTGTGCTTAGCTTGCTGCCCCAATTCTCCTTCCCCCTGCCCTCCGATGTCTTTGTGCATGCCCCTGCTCCATCCTTTTTGCCCACTATGTTCCATGGACCTGCCACTCCTATCTACTCTGAGTGTTCTGTTGAGCTGCCACTCCCCTCCCACCTGCCTAGCATTGTCAGATGACTGTAACCTGTCCCTGCCACCTCCACCCTGCCTGTCCACATGCCATGCCCCATCCCCTTCCTCCTGTCCTCCATGGTCCATTTTACTGCCACACCCTTCTGCCCTCCCTGATCTGTTGTGCTGCAACTGCTCCTCCTGCCTGCCCCGCGCGGTCTGTTGTGAGGCCCCTTCCCCTGAACTCTCTTGTCTGTGCCCAGGTCCTGACCCTCCCTTCTATCCTCCATGGTCCGTTGTGCATGCCCCTGCACCCTCCTTCTTGCCCATCATAGCCATTGTGCTGCCACTAACCCTCCAGCTTGCCATGCATGGTCTTCTGTGCTGCCATGGCCCCTCCCACCTTCCCTGTGTGGTCAGCTAGCTGCCCCTGACCCCCTCCCACCTTCCCTCCATGGTCTGTGTGTATGCCACCATAGTCTCATTGTTGCTCTCCATGGTGTGTCTTGTTTCTAGTGCCCATCCTGCCTGACCTCCATGGTCATCTTGCTGCTCCTGACCTGCCACCTTGCCCCCAGCCCTCTATTTCCATGTGCAGACCACCTATTCCCTCCCTCCTGGCTTGTCTGTTCCATTGTAATGCCCCTGATCCGTCCCTCCTGCCCTTTATGGTCTGTTATGCTGCAGCTTTCTCTCCTGTCTGTCCATTATGGTCAGCTAGCTACCATTGCCTCTTTCCCATCTGTTCTCTGTTGTCCATGTGCATGGTCCTGTCCCCTCCCTATTGATTTCTATGGATTGTTGTGCTGCACTCCCGTCCCGCATGCGCTGTGTGGTGTATTGTGCTGCTGCAAACCCTGATGTATGCCCTGTAGGGTCAGTTTGGTGCACCTCTCCCTGTCCCTCCTGTCCTCTGTTATCCGAGTCCATGTCCCTACCCCAATTCCTCCTGCCTACCATGATTCAATGTACCATACTTGCGAACATTTTGAACTTGGTAAGAGGGAGATTTTGAAAAAAAACTGGGGTTTTATTTTCCCCTTTGGGTTACATTGAAAAAGAGGAGATTGTAGACAGGAGACAGATCAAATAAAGCCCATTTGAGCTTAAAAACATTGGACGTTTCCTGGCTGAAACGGGTCTGTTGGCATGTATGGTTGTACTACCACTACCTCTTCCTTCTGCCCACAATGGTCTATTATATTACCACAGCCTCTCTTGCCAGTCATGTATTGTTGGTTCGTTGCCCCTGCCCCCCTTTCCACTGCCCTCCATAGTCTGTTGTGCTGCCACTGCCCTTCCTGTCTGCCCAGTGTGGTCAAATTGTTGCCTCTGCACTCTCCTACCTGCCTTCAATTTTCAGAGTCCGTGCCCCTGACCTCTGCCTCTCAACAGTATCCCAATGAACAACTAGATTGCTAACATTCTATATTTATTACAAAAGTGTGGAACACCTGACGTCATCTTGATGTAATCAAAACTGTAATACCTAGAGTTTTTCCTTTAGAAATTACATATATGAGAGGGTCTTATGTGCATCAAAATTATGGTTAGTGCTCTAAAAAACTAAAATGAGGACATACTTTCTGAGTTTTCAAATAGCGACAAAGAACTTTTAACTTATTTGTAATCTTTATGTTTTTTTATCCAGTTGACCATTTGATTAAATGTTGCACCTTGGCGAGAGGATGTGGTGTTACTTCCAGAGCTGCAGACTTTGCAACTGGGGAACCAGGTTGGAGTTTCTGCTTCAGCTCAACATTCTGTGATTGTGGTCAAATCACTTAATCTCCCCATGTCTACAACCAAAATGAATTTGATCTTGTGTGATGTAACCAATGCTCATGTAAAGCATTCCAATACCTGACAAGTCTGCACTATATAAAACTGCAAATACACAAAAAATAAGTGTTTTGCACACTTCTGTCATTGGGTTACATGTGGGCTACATCTGGGTGATATTTGTGCTGCATTTAGGCTCTTTTGTGTCTGGTGGCCATCTTGGGAGATTTATTTGTTATGAAGTTTCCTAATTTCCTCATTTACTGCAGTGTCCTCAGTAGGAAATGCTTTCAGTTTTTACTTTGATTCCACCAAGAAGGTATTCAGATATGTCACACATTTGCCATAAATTCTGAATGTTAGCACTCTAGTTGCTCATTAGATCACTGTAGTAAAGCTACTGTTCACCACGGGAGTCTGCTGCTGGTATTAAAAGTGCATGTTTCAGTCTGCATATCAGAATTTTTTAATGAAATAGAAGAGGATTTGAGAAGTCACTCAAAATGTGCCCTAATTTTTCTTTCTTCAGCACTAATCATAATTTCTATGGCAAAATGAACCCCCTCATTGTGTTCCTTTTTAAATTAAATGTTTTAAGTGTTACCAGTTTATTCCAATCAAGATGGCTTCAGGTGTGCCATACTTTTGTCATAAGTAAGACAGTAAGCGCTCTAGTTGTTCTTAAGAACACTCTGGGACATTCTGTCATTAAGCTATACTTGGGCTACATCTGGGTGATATTTGGGCTACATTTGGGCTCTTTTGTCTCTGGTGGCCATCTTGGGAGATTTATTTGTTATGAAGTTTCCTAATTTCCTCATATACTGCAGTCTCCTCAGTGGGAATACTTTCAGTTTTTTATTTTGGTTCCATCAAGAAGGTATTCAGATGTGTCACACATTTGCCATAAATTCTGAATGTTAGCACTCTAGTTGCTCATTAGATCACTGTAGTAAAACTACTGCTCACCAGGGAAGTCTGCTGCTGGCATTCAAAGTGCATGTTTCAGTCTGCATGTCAGAATTTGTTTATGAAATAGAGGAGGATTTGAGAAGTCAAAATGTGCCCTAATTTTTCTTTCTGCAGAACTAATCATAATTTCTATGGCAAAATGAACCCCCTCATTTTGTTCCTTTGTAAATTAAATGTTTTAAGTGTTACCACTTTATTCCAATCAAGATGGCTTCAGGTGTGCCATACTTTTGTCATAAGTAAGACTGTTAGCACTCTAGTTGTTCGTTAGAACACTCTGGGACATTCTGTCATTGGGCTATACTTGGGCTACATCTGGGTGATATTTGGGCTACATTTGGTCTCTTTTGTCTCTGGTGGCCATCTTGGGAGATTTATTTGTTATGAAATTTCCTAATTTCCTCATTTACTGCAGTCTCCTCAGTAGGAAATACTTTCAGTTTTTTACTTGGTTCCATCAAGAAGGCATTCAGATGTGTCACACATTTGCCATAAATTCCGAATGTTAGCACTCTAGTTGCTCATTAGATCACTGTAGTAAAGCTACTGCTCACCTGGGAAGTCTGCTGCTGGTATTCAAAGTGCATGTTTCAGTCTGCATGTCAGAATTTTTTTATGACATAGAAGAGGATTTGAGAAGTCAAAATGTGCCCTAATTTTTCTTTCTGCAGCACTAATCATAATTTCTATGGCAAAATGAATCCCCTCATTGTGTTCCTTTGTAAATTAAATGTTTTAAGTGTTACCACTTTATTCCATTCAAGATGGCTTCAGGTGTGCCATACTTTTGTCATAAGTAAGACTGTTAGCGCTCTAGTTGTTCGTTAGAACACTCTGGGACATTCTGTCATTGGGCTATACTTGGGCTACATCTGGGTGATATTTGGGCTACATTTGGTCTCTTTTGTCTCTGGTGGCCATTTTGGGAGACTTATTTGTTATGATGTTTCCTAATTTCCTCATTTACTACAGTCTCCTCAGTAGGAAATACTTTCAGTTTTTTACTTTGATTCCATCAAGAAGGCATTCAGATGTGTCACAAATTTGTCATAAATTCAGAATGTTAGCACTCTAGTTGCTTATTAGATCACTGTAGTAAAGCTACTGCTCACCAGGGAAGTCTGCTGCTGGTATTGAAAGTGCATGTTTCAGTCTGCATGTCAGAATTTTTTAATGAAATAGAAGAGGATTTGAGAAGTCACTCAAAATGTGCCCTAATTTTTCTTTCTGCAGCACTAATCATACTTTCTATGGCAAAATGAACCCCCTCATTTTGTTCCTTTTTAAATTAAATGTTTTAAGAATTACCACTTTATTCCAACCAAGATGGCTTCAGGTGTGCCATACTTTTGTCATAAGTAGGACTGTTAGCACTCTAGTTGTTCTTTAGAACACTCTGGGAAGCTGCAGTAGAACACAAAGGAATCAACTGACAGTCTCTGCCCTTGTTGGATGTACATGTTTTACTGAGAATGTCAGACCTCATTCTCACATGACTGAGAAAGATAATGTGAATTTACAGAAAATATGCTCTCAGTTAGCTTATAGATCACCTTCCAAACCTCTGTGGGAAAAGCATGAGAAAATCGTTTTCTCTCAAACATGATTCATGATATCACAGCAGAAGGCTTTTTCACATGGTAAAATCACCTTAGAACACACCACAATTCCTAAAATGAGTATGGTACCATCAACAAATGATTTATAATGTAACTAAAGTCTTAAAACCTTCTATTAACTGCAATGCTTTTTAATGAGGCGCTATCATGTATATTGGTCCCAAGATGGCTGCCAACACTTCTTGGATGAAGTGCTGACAGCCAATCAGATCTCACGATGAGATGTGTGGTTAGGCTCCGCCCAGATATATATGTGATTTATACCATTTAAGCAAAAGGCACATGCCTGACCTGAGGACTACCTCCTTGCCAAATTTCAAGTAATTCTGTTCAGCCGTTCGGGCTGTACCTTCGACTAAAGGTCCTATGGGAAAATGCATGGGAAAACGTGTTTTGGGACCCCCCTTTTTTCTCAGCCCCCGCTTGACGAATCACCCCGAGACTTTCAGGGTAGGAGCTGAGCAGAGCGCCACATTAGTTTTGAAAATTTCACGAAGATAAGTCAACCGGCGCCAAAGTTATTCAAAATAGAATTTTCAGATTTCCTATGGGAACTCGGTCCTAACTATAACTATCTACTGGCGACTGCCAGTAGATTATATATATATATATATATATATATATATATATATATATATATATATATATATATATATATATATTCCACACAGCGTCTTCTTCACAGAAGGACTCGCACTCGGAAGGTAAACCAATATTTTATTCTTTACGCGTTTCGTCAGACAGACTGACTTGATCACACAAAATACTACAAAACACAGGAGGCATTACATAGCTGCTGAAATAAAGGACAGACTAGTAATTGACAAGTGATATGGTTGACCATGGCGGCCATTTCTAAATGTCTGAATACACATCCATTATGATAGATATCCAAGCATACTAGTGATATTTACACATGATGGAACACTGTAGTCTGCTTTTAAGTGCTTATTATTCGTAAAAATACGTTTTAGCATGTTGCTGCTAACACCATTGATAATGTAAGCAATTACTGAACTCGAGGGTGCAATAAGTATATATTGCATAGTGCTTAGCTCTAGATAATTATTACAGTCTGAGTAACGTGAGTGCTAGGAAGCCACGTACTTAGTACAAAAACCACTCAAATGTTAAAGAGCTGTTCCTTTTTGGCAAAATTGCGAAACGAAACATTAAGTCGGCATAGTGCCAGTATATTCAACATATTCAGTTCAATATGGCCTAAAAAACGAGCCATGAGGGTGCGGTCATCGGTCAGATCAAGCACGCATGTATATATAAGAGCACACTGATTGCAGCAATAAATCAAAATTAAGTAACAGTTCAAATGATAAATTATTATCAGTTAATGTATTCATTCTTCATAATGATCTTTACATTCAACATACTTATGTCCATATGACGAAGTTCCATGTGTAATGTTCAACCAAAATTACAACCAGCTGACCAACTCCAATCTCAGCAAGCTTACAACCTCCTGATCAAAGGAAAGTGCCCAAAGTAAACAAAATAGAACAAAGAAAAAGAAAGATAAAGAATATATCTTATCTGAGATGGACCCACAGGACGTGGAAGAAAAGGGTAGGGTAACCGGAAGGGATGGAAAAATCCGGTGATGTGGTGACCCTTCCTTTCCTCCTGTGCAAAGAAAGAAGAAAAGTGATGCCTCGTGGTGCTCTTCCCCTTCTCGACGGTGACTGTGGATTTGATCTCGGTATTTGTCGGCCTTTTCTCAAGACCCTGAACTCGTCTAAAAAAGTCGCCGTTCTTATTGGTGCTTGTCTTTCAGATATTGAGCTGACCGTAGAGATTGAGATGTCAGTGTCTGATCCACTGGCTTCTGCAACTGGATTTTCTGCTTCCAGTACCATAGTTTCTGTTGTTTCTATAGGTTGTGGTAGGTCATCATATAAATGGTCATACTGGTGACTATAGGTCAGGATGCGACCCGATTCATAGTCCACACAGTCTCTGTGGAGTTTCCTTTGTTTACGATTTTTGATGTCTTCCTCGTGTTGTTGAAGTTTAGTTTTTAAATCTGCCATGAATTTATTTATCCTGTTTGTTGCATTTAGATAGATCAACTTCAAGTGTACTTATTTCAGATAAAATGAGTTCTCTGTCCTCCCATGCATACTTTATAAGTATGTTAAGCATATTTCTTGAGCTATTGGCCGAGTTCTCTTGCCAATCCTGTAGCATACGGGTGTTTTGAGATTCATATGAGGGCATAATGTAAATGCGTAGACCTCTAGGAACCATTTGTTTATCTACACAGTCTTGCAACGAGATGGCTTCCCACCTTAGCCGTTTTAGATTTTTTTAGTTTCTCTAGGCGTTTTAATTTAACATTCAGCGATGTATCAATCTGATGGACAAGTTTTTTAGCGCTGGGTCCTACACCTGGTGTGCGTGCTAATAGCGTTGCTGCTGCTGCACACCGTTCTGCTACAGTATTCATGCTGGTATATAAAGATATCTGTGAGTCAATGCACACTTATACAACAAGTGCACAAACGTAGTTCATTCAAAGCGGAAGGTACTTTCTTTCCGCAATCATCTGGTTTCCTTCCCCTCCATACAGTTGGAGGTTCCTGCTTCCGCGTAATTCAAATGCAGTAATTATATATATGGCTTCCGATCTTTAGTGATTTCTACCATTCCGTTTGCACCCTGTGACTGATTATAAACTCGATATTATGAGTGTTCCGTAATTTTGTAAATATCCGCAATGTTGCAATTATCGTGTCGGAGCACTCTTATACTTCACAGCTGACTTGCATAGTACGGGCGCCACCCGAGGGAAATCATGTCTCCCAAAGCAATGTGACGGGCGGGGACAGGGCGTGTTTGCTCCCAAATGATAGCCTACCCCCCCACGCCTCATGCTCCCCACAACGGGAAAAAGAGACACTTACCTCCCGGGGGCCATAGAAGATCACCAGCTCTTGAACCAGAAACAGTCTGCAAATCCTCGCATGTAGCGGCGGCCGGCCGTTAGACTTCTCCGCAATTATATCCACACACCACCCAAACTTCTGAAGTCAATGGCCCGTTGGCAGGTGGTGAGTCATACCGGGCAGGTCTCCCGGTTACTTAAATTCCACACAGCGTCTTCTTCACAGAAGGACTTGCACTCGGAAGGTAAACCAATATTTTATTTGTTACGCGTTTCGTCAGACAGACTGACTTGATCACACGAAATACTACAAAACACAGGAGGCATTACATAGCTGCTGAAATAAAGGAGAGACTAGTAATTGACAAGTGATATGGTTGACCATGGCGGCCATTTCTAAATGTCTGAATACACATCCAGAATGATAGATATCCAAGCATACTAGTGATATTTACACATGATGGAACACTGTAGTCTGCGTTTAAGTGCTTATTATTCGTAAAAATACGTTTTAGCATGTAGCTGCTAACACCACTGATAATGTATTGATAATGTAAGCAATTACTGAACTCGAGCGTGCAATACTAATATATATATAGTCACTGAAAAACACCATAGGTTTTAGGAAAAGTTATAGTTAGTTGGACATTTCACTCATACAAAACCAGAGAAATTCCCCCGTTATGGTTAGTTCAGCTAACTATAACTCGCGCCCCCGCAATCCACTGCTGATGATGTCACATATTACATCACTCTTGACATAGTAAATGACATCGCCGATGACATCAGTGATGACATCACTGATGACATCTCAAATTACATCACTGATGACATCATCCAGTGACTGTGTTTCTGTAAAGTTTAAATAATTTTAATATATATAGGGAAAGGCGTATTGAAGAATCAGTGGGTGTATAAGTGTCTGAATGGATGAATTCGTAGGTGCATGACTGACTCTGTAATTGAGTGATTAAACGTATCTTACTGAATGCATGGGTTAGTGACTAAACTGTGTGAATGTCTGTATCCGTCTGTCTGTTGGTGTGTAAGCGGCTGCATGGGTTTGTGAATAGCTACATGGGTGTCTATATGGGTTATTGATTGGTTGTCTGAGTATCTGTATGGGTGCCTGAGTGTTTGTGTGGGTGGGGTGTGTGTCACTCTGTGCATAGATGTGTGAGTGGGTGATTCACTGGGTGCATGGTTTCAAGAGTGCATCTGTGATGGAATGTATGGGTACGTGAGTGTGTGTATGGGTGTGTTAGTGAGTCAATGTATATCTCAGTGGTACATGTGTGAGTAACTACATATGTGAAAGGCAGTATATATGTGTGTTGGAGTATATAAATGGCTGTAAGTGAGAGTGTGTAATTGTGAGAGGGGCTGTATGGATGAGTGTGTGCTTTTATCAGTGATTGTATAAGAGCATAAGAATGTGCTAGTATTTGTAAGAGTAAGTGAGCTGGTGTGCGTATAACTGTATAGGTGAGTAAATTGGAGTGTGATTCATTATTTGCATGACTGACTAGGTGTATGAGTACCTCTATGTATGTATGGCGATGTGTGAGTGTCTCTATAGGTGTGTGAGTGCATATGATAGTCCTGTACTGAGTGGCCATAAGTATGAGTGACTGTACGGATGAGGGAGTAGATGTGTGTGTAAACCTAAGAATCAGTGAGTGGGTATGTAATTATTGGTGTTGGAGTGTCTATAGTTTTGAGAATGGCAGTCTGTAATTTAGAGTGGGTGTAGCAAAGGTTATATTAGGGTGTGAGAAGATGCATAAAATTATCATGTGGATGATGTCATCAGTGATGTCATCAGTGATGTAATTTGAGATGTCATCAGTGATGTCATCAGTGATGTCATCAGTGATGTCACTGATCATGTCAAGAGTGATGTAATATGTGACGTCATCAGCAGTGTATTGCGGGGGCGCGAGTTATAGTTAGCTGAACTAACTATAAAAGGGGAATTTCTCTGGTTTTGTGAAATGTCCAACAAACTATAACTTTCCCTGAAACCTATAGGTTTATTCAGTGAATTTCTAAGGATTTTTAAATGCTAATTTCTAATTATAACGTGCCTGAAACCTATGTTTTTTTCAGTGCATTTCAAAGGTTTTTTAAATGCTAGTTTCAAACTATGCCTATAGAAGTAGGAAATGTGATGAAAGAAGAAACAACGCACAGAAAGAAAAAAAAGAAATGCCGAAAGAAGCAACAGAAGTCCACAAAGATGAAGAAAAGTGCAGAAAGAAGAGAGATGTGCAGAAAGAACCAACAGAGGAACAGAAAGTCCTCCTGTGCCCACAACTTTTTCAGATGGGTACTGGTGGTAACTGACTCTGACTAACCAGGCCTAAGGCCAGTGCTATTCTAGAAGACACTTAGAATACAGTGAAAACACCTACACACACTATGGAACACTATGCGTTGGAGTACCCCTGTGATTTGCATGACCTCCTCTGTAAGACCCTAGTACATAATAGGGCAGGGGGATTAAAACTACATCTTAAAATGTGCCACAGGGCGCGTTTGCACACTGGTGAAGGGAGGGGGGGCCTGAGGTTACATGTATGCAAACACGCCCTGTGGCCGTTTTAAGTTGGCAATGGGAATTAGTTCCCCATCTTACAACGCGCCAGGGGACGCGTTTGCAGAATGTTCCAGGGAGGGGGCGGGGCCTCCGGCACGATGCCGGTCTTTTTTTTAATTCATTTTTTTAGAAAGGGGGCTGTGTGGCCCCCTTTCCTTTCCCATTTTTGGGCCCTGGGGACCCCATCCCCCAGGGCCTGACCCCTATTTTGTTTAATTTTTTTTTTAAACGGAAGGTGGGCCATGCCTCCTGGGGCCATTTTTGGCGCTAGGGACCCCATCCCGCGGTGCATGGCCATTGTTTTTTTATTTTAAAAATAATTGGATGGGGGCTGCATGGTCCCCCTCCTCAGGCCATTTATGGCCCCGGGGACCCCATCCCCCGGGGCTGGCCTTTGCGTTTTTTTAAAAACTGTATTTTTATTATAGGGGAGGGGGGCCGTGTGGCTTTTCCACAAGGGGAGCTGCTGACATGCAGCTCCCCTTATGGAAAAGCAATTCTGCTTTGCTTCACTGAAGCGAGAGCAGGTTTCCCTGCTCTCGTTTCAATGAAGCAAAGCAGAGTTTGCAATAACAGGGCGGGAGCCGCGAGGCTCCCGCCCTGTCATTGCAAACAGCAATGGCCCGGGGTGGGCCCCCCGGGACACTGCAGGAGCTGGCCTTAGGGGGTGGCGGTCACCAGGGCCATCACTGGCTCCAGGAGGGGGACCGCGTGGCCCCCCTCCGATCATTTAACATAGCCCCGGGGAGGTGGTGGTCCCCGGGGCTCTGGGTCCGTAAAGGACACCCATTTTTGCATGTTTAGTGCCCGGGGGAGGTGGCGGACCCTGGGGCGTGTGGGGAGGCTCGAACCCCCCACACAGGTCCTTCTTTTAAAAAAAAAACAAGCCCCGGGCGGTGGCGGTCCCTGGGGCTGCTGTGGGGCCGTGAGCTTCCGCGCAAATATGTTAGAAAAGCCCTGGGGGTGGCGGTCCCTGGGGCATGAGGGGCCTTGGAGGCCGCCCACCATTTCTAAAACAAGCCCCGGGGCTGGCGGTCCCTGAGGCTTCAGGGGGGCTGTGTGCCCCCCACAAATATTTTTAGAAAGCCCCGGGGGTGGCGGTCCCCGGGGCTGTGGGGGTCCCCCTGGGCCCCCGCAAATATTTTTGGGACATGCCCCCAGGACTTAACCCACCCGGGGGCTAATTAATAACGAAACGTGGGAGCCCGCGCTTCGTTTTTTTATTTTCGCGGCCGGATCCGCGGATCATCCGCGCATCCCGCGGTTGTTTTTTTTTTTTTAAATGCTTTTTTTGGCCCTGTGGTCAGGGTGTTTCTACCCTGCCCCCTTTTCTTATTTTGTGCCTTAGTTTTACTGATTTCTTGTTCCTCGGTTCCACCGATGCACAAGATGGCTGCCAACACTTCCTGGTTTGAAGTGTTGACAGCCAATTAGAATGCAGCTCGTGATCGGGAGGGTGCGCGGATCCTCCGTGCCTCTAAATATCGAAATGTTTATTTTTGATTTTCTCAGCATCTACTGAACGGATTTATACTGTTTTTGAGCCAAGCAGTACCTTTTTGCCAAATTTGGGGTAAATCCGTTCAGTAGTTTCGGCTGTATCCGTGCATAAAGTTTCCTATGGGAAATGGATTTTTTCACTCTTACTTTTTTAATTTCTCAGTAACTACTGAACGGATTCACACCATTTAAGAAAAAGGTCTCTTTCTGAACCAAGGGCTACCTTTTTGTAAAATTTGGTGTAACTGTTCAGCAGTTCGGGCTGTAGTCGTGTCTAAAGTTTCCTATGGGAAATAACATGGAGAAAACACGTTTTGGGACCCCCCTTTTTTCAGACAAAAGAAGTTAATGGTGGAGCTTTCATTTCAGATTGCTAAAATCACCAAAACCAAGATATGGAAATGTATTAACTTTAGTACATTACCTGTTATGTATTTTTAACACATTACATGTTTATGTTGGGAGTTAAAAGGTCCTGTGATCAGGCCCACAGACTTTTACAGAGTTTAGGGACTATCTGGTGTTATAAATAGTTGAAGGGAAGGTGCAGCGCTTTTTTCCATCTCACAGGAGCTTAAATGCATGTGCTGTTTTTGGCTGGAAACATAGTAGCATTTAACATATCGAAAAGCGACAGTACATAACACATTTGCAAAGCAACATAACAACACGATTGACCCGTTCACTGCGGTGCAAAATTTCACGCTGTGCGGGCGGATTTTACGCATGTGGAAATCAGACAACCCCCAGCCGTCTGACGCACACGCCCACCGTGACGTCAGACGGCTGGGGGCTGTCCGACGCATGGAACGCATTAAACGTTACAGGGCACAACAAAACAGTGAAAACAGAATGTGATAAAGCAAACACAGTATCCGGCAGTGGCATAACACAGGCCCGACGCAGCCCTCGCAGTGCAGGGGGGCCCGGAGCTGCAGGCAGGGCCGGACTGACTACCGGGCGTTTTGAAATTCTGCCAAGCAGGGGGCTGATTTCACTGCGGTGGGGGCTGATTTCGTTCATGGAGACCTGCGTGTACTTCAAAATAATTAAAGCAAAATGAATTTCGTTCAGTACACGCAGGTCCCCATCAACGAAATCAGCCCCCAGCTCAGCAGCATTCCAAAACGCCCGGTAGTCAGTCCGGCCCTGGCTGCAGGAGGCCCCCTCATCACAGTACTCCAGCCTGAGAGCTCCTGATCAAATCCGGAGCCAGCACCCCTCCATTTACCTTGCAGGGGGGCTCCCTCAAGTTACGTTAATCCACTGTATCGCGGCATCCTCATTGGAATAGCAGAGCACAAAAACACAGCACAGAAAAGAACACATTAACACCAAACCAAAATGCCACACATCAAATATGCACAAACATTCTCATCACAAATCACCACGTCTAGAAACCTACTTTCATAATGTAGTGGTAAAGGCTATTAGAGCCAAGCACTGCCTCAACTTACCATAGAATACACGAAATAGGGACAATCTAAAGGTTGCGTGATCTGTCCTTTAATTTGTTCCTTTAAAGAAAGGTTGCGAATTAAAGCAAAGATAAGAATGAGCTTCCGATATTGCATTCATTACCTAACATAACACATGCATAGAATATCCTCATTTTCTATACTTGTTAATTTTTCAAGGATTATTTATCTACATGATCCTTATATAAATTATACTGTGAGTATGCATCAGTTTTAATCCACACATGGGACATTTCCGATGCAAATCCTTGCCAAAGGTGGCACTGGAAGGAGAAATAGTTTACAACGGGAGGCACTGACAGGTGCTAAAACTAGCATGAGCAGAATTTCTGAAAGAGCACCTGTGTATTTACTGCAGACAATAGGACCCTGATGAAAGCAATTTTAGTAATATACTGTATCATGTTATCTTCCCATTAGTTTCTAAAAACGGTAAATGGAATGCACTTTTCCTTCTCTCAGGGCCAAAATGTGCAGGTGCACCTTGCATTGCTTTTAAGAAAACTCACGAAAAATGAGAAATCGCAACAGGAATTCTTTTTCTAAGTATGGTTTATTCTTAGAACAGTCAGGACAGATCAAAGGTGATCTGTAAAACTTACAGATTTGATTGTGATGACTTGATGGGAATGTTTAAGGACTAAAATCCAAGGTGATGTGCTGAACCAATAGTACGTTGCATTTTTGCTTTCCACTTTTCCCCATTTTGACAATGTAGGGCCAGATTTACTATTCTTTCATGCAGTGAAATGCTGCGGAAGAGAGCAGAGATGTGTCATATCTACTTTGATATGGCACACTCAGTTGCGGCAGGCGCAAGTAAGAGCGGTGGGGTGGGGGGGAGTCGCCAGACAACGATGACAGCAAATAAAAAAAAAAAAAAACTACTCACTTTGCTCTCGCCGCACCACCAAGTTGGCAATGCATCGAGCGCAAGGTAAAAAGTTTTCTTTCTTTTTTTATTCCCTCGTTGTCATCTGTCAAACCCCCCACCACAACCCAGCCCCACCGCCCCACAGCTCTTACCTGCACCAGCCGCAACAGGGCACACAAAACGATGGCACATTTCAGGCTGTTTAGCATCACTGCCGAAACCCTTGAGCCATGGTGCAAGGGTGCCTGCATTATGGGAAGGGCTATTTTTGTGCAGGAAATGACGCCTTCCTGCAATAAAAACAATCCTTAGAGCCATATTCCTGTTTCTATGCTATGGGCCGTGCTTTATTTGAGCCGGTGGTTTCCGGTGTTCGGTACCAGCACCTAATTGTCAACATCACCACTTATGACCGTCTGCTACATCTTGGCACTTTTTGTGTAATTTAGAGCTCAGCAGAAAACCAGTTTTTTATTAATTCAATATACCTTAAAACGACTAATATCTGCCGCTCAAGCCATGCTTATAGCTTTGGGGACCTGGAAAAGTATTATTCGTCACACTTGTAGCAGTGCATTGGTTAGTTGTTTTGTAGGTACTGTTGTTGACAGTGCTGGCAGGGATAATGGGTGTGCAAGTTGCAGTGGCCTCCTGACAATGTCCCTGGCACTTATTAGTTCACATATTAAGCACTGGCTATGTGTCCTTCAGAATTCAGCACACATGCAACGAGGAAGTGAGGAGAAATTAAGATATTTCTCTTCGTTATGCCTGTCAAGTAGGTGCACCATTTGGTGGCAACCCAGGTTAACAAGTGTTTGCAAATCTAGGTTCGCGTGAAAATACCCCGAGTGGATACTCAGGAATGCCCTTGCTCTACCCATGTAATGCCTACCAGACGCAAAGTAACACAAGGCAAGACTATGCTTTGAGTTGCTTTAATATGTATTTAATAGGCCACACAGAGCCACTCAAATAGATTTTGTCCGGCTTAGTGAATGGCAAAATGGATTGTGCTTCGAGACTGAGCCACAAAATTGACATAGTCCAATGCAACATTTTAGTAAATCTGAGCCATAGTATATTATTTGCAAGACTACTGAAGATCTAACAATAGTGTTTACTAGCAGAGTTCTAGGCTGAAGTGGGAAAGTGGAAAACCAAGTATGCTCCCTTCTTTGGCATTCAGGGAGTACTTTGAAGATTGCACCTGATGGGGTAACAAAGAACAGTCTTGGAACCAAAAGCAGCCGTATGAAAGTTTGGCATACCAGACCTCATACTGCATGGAACAATTGAGAATAAGGATCAAGCCCAACCAGTGCATGTGGTGGGGGACTAAAGAGCTCAACTGTGATTGTTGCACCCTGAGTGACCTCCGGTAGGCTTGAATAGTGAACTCCGGTAGACTTGAATATCCTTTTAACGAACTAAATGACAATGTCAACTAGCTCGAGTAGCTAAGCAAGACCATAAAGAATGTGGGAAGCCGGTGAAGCATGTCAACTCTGACTGCTGAGGGACAGATGGAGGAAGACTAACCTGGTAGCATAAGCAATAGGTGAGGTGGCTGTGCTGAAGTTGTGTAGAGTGAGGATGGTCACAGATACTGCTGTGCTGTGGAAGGTAGCAACCTTATCAAGATGATGGACGGATTGCTGAAACCTTCCAACCACTCACCCCCAGTTAAGAGATCTGGGTTTAATCCATTGTTCTTTTGCTCACTATGCCAACCCA
The DNA here is from genome assembly GCF_964204655.1 of Triturus cristatus. Classification (NCBI taxonomy): domain Eukaryota; kingdom Metazoa; phylum Chordata; class Amphibia; order Caudata; family Salamandridae; genus Triturus; species Triturus cristatus. The sequence goes on from NC_140588.1 coordinate 80,790,035, forward strand.
GTTTGGATACAGCCATGTGCAAATCAGTCTTGACCCTCGGGAAGGTGGCATGTGGAGTAAGCAGTGGAGTGGGAAAAGAGGAGGACGGCCAGTTGCTCTCGTTCAGTGGAAACATAAGGGAAGAAAATTAACATGTGAAAAGGCAATATGCGGACTTGGTAAAGAGTAGGGAATGGCAGGAAATGAGCATGCAATGGGCCAATAGACCATAAAATTGCAGCCAGGAACAGCAATGCTCAGTGGAGACAGCACATTCACTACGCAGATGAGAAGGGTTTGCTTGGTGGGCATAAGGAGTCCCAGATGCTCAAAAGAATAAAATACTATAATTAATAGCAAGTATTGAATATGTGAGGCACTACTGAGTCTTAATCTCTGCTATATAGTGGGAGTCTCTTTTTCTTGAATACCAGTGCATGAACACTGAATTAGCTTCACTCATGACTGATTATGGGGAAAGGTAGCCCACAACAAGACAAATTTACTTTGGAAACAAGAAGAACATTGCATGTCCAAGACAAAGGTGCAGAGTCTGAAACTAACAGGGAGGAGGGGGCATGGCCTGAACAATGGCTGAGTAAGACATATTGTCGAGGAGCTCCCGTCGGGACCAAGTATCCAACAGCAATCCTGCCTCAAAATACAGAAACAATGCAGTTCTTATGAACTAGGAGAAGACTATGACAAATAAAGAAACACCTGGTGGCTGCTCCAGCACTGGTCAATGCACTGAGAAGAGATCTAGAGCAGCCATTTCACTGACAGCCTGCAGGTAAGTTGGTGACGGCCCCCGTGGCAATAAAGCAGACCATAGCTATCTCGGAATCAACGCACCACTTCACCCTACAGTCCGGATTCAACGCATCCCTCCTCCAGTGCACAGCAGATCTGTAGCATCACCTCCCCAAGGACTCAGGAACTGACGCATCGCTGTATTTTACTTTGCTTCCCTCCTCTGTGGCTATTTTGCCTTGTGGATTTTGGCACATTTGAGGTACTTTGTGTAAAATTCACACATCCATAGATCTCTATGGACAGAATTGCATGGAACCTTTTAAAAGTCATTTTGTGTGGAGTATGTTGGATTTTTGATGATATGGTCTAGATAAAGATACCTTTTTTATCTAACCTGGTGTAGTCTCCATTTGTAGCGTTTTCCCTTTGTTACTGTGTGTGTTTTGTGCAAATAATTTACACATTGCCTGTCTGCTCCTGGCAGGCCACCAAGGCGGTGAGCAGGAGTTATCTAGGTGCGTAACTCCCTTATCTTGACTAGAAGGAAGGGACCCTACTTGGACAGGGTGAAAACCGCTGCCAACTAAAGACCCCTATTTCTAACAAGATTCATGCTGTGGGATGTAAGATGGCTAAACGATCCTAGGAAAACACAACAGATTGTGCCATGTGCTAATAGTCACATCACAGATGTCTTACTAATGCAGAAGACACACTTAGTGGGGATAGATGTAAGAACGTAGGTGGGAATTGCAAAGTGAATGGATATTTTAAAAATTACTCCAGATCCTCAGAGGAGGTGAACACTAATTAGAAAAGGGCTGCAATTAAAACATATACAAACAGCTATAGATCTGGAAAGTAGATACCTAATAGTGCAGCAGTGAATACTGATTTAGTTTCATATTATGATTGTTAATGTGGGAAAATTATTGTAGATAGACCAAGGAAGTGTCAGTGAAGGGTAGACATAGATTAATCCACTGTAAATACCTATATAGATTATATCACATGCCAGCCACTAAGGTAAAGTATGGAGTGAGGAGAAACTTTAAATATATATCATGCTATGTGTCATGAGTTGCCCGAAAATAGCTGCTTTTTAGTACCAACTGTTTCTGAAATTGAATGAGATGATAGACATATCGATCATGGTCAAATCGATAAGAGCATTACTGGGGTATGTAAAAAAAACTCTCTAATGGTAATACAAAATGTATGAACATAGAATTGTTGTTGGTAAAGAGATGGGGCAATGACCTGCAATGGAGGGGTGGTACTCACTTTGGAGTTTTGGATAAATCTTAAACCTGTGTGATATGAACTCAGAAACTATAATATGTTATTCCCACTCAATGGATATATTAGGGTACTTGAGTTATTTGAATGTGAGTGATGCGGATGGAGGAACCCTCTCAGGGGATGACAGCAGCACAAAAGGTCCATAAGCCATGTAAATCCCTTGCTCGCATGTGGTGTCATGTAAATGCTGCAGACCCCAAAGCAAAGAAGACTGCTGGTCCTGTGATGCTGTACTCATATAGTACTGGAATGAATGCTAGAAAAAGTAATGCTGTGAACTGTAACTTTGATAACGGAACATGTTTAGTTTCCAATGATGTTAAATAAGTGTTAAGAAAAACAGTACATTGAGGAATTGTCTCACCTCAAGACATTTTGCATTTCACATACATGTTTTGATCACATGCTGGCATCTTTTGCTATATAACTCCCCTCATTACACTTTTCATCTGTTTTGGCATCCTTTCTCTTGATCCCTTATCTACTTTCTTTTATCCAGAACACATAGGAGATTTTTATATCACCCCTCTTCTCCCTCTCATTTTTTCATATTTATCTTTTCAATCTTCTCTCTTCCCATTTCCGTTTTCTTCCTACCTTCACTCCCTTTGCTCATGTAGTTTCATTCTCCAGCTCAGTTCAGCTCAATCCTTTATTGTTTAATTAATAAAACCCATTACAGTTGGCTAAGATCCGATAAAAAAACAGGAAATATCTTCAAAGTGCAATATGCAGATAGCCAATATGGAATAATAGTAGTTGATAAAAACCATTACAGTCGACTAAAATCAGATACAACCTGCTAAAATGTTCGAAGTGCAATATGCCAATAACCAATGTGCAAATATAGTAGGCAATCAGTGCAATGCAGGGTTAAACATGATGTAGCAATCACCAGAAACCAAGTAGAATGGTAGATCCTGTCCTGGCATACTAGAGATCGGCAAGTACGTATTAAGGTGCTGTACAACATTTGGCTGTCTGCCACAGACTCATCGGTTACTTCCCATCCTTCCTAGCCTTGCCAGCATATTTTGTTATCAGGTTCCACCCTTGGTTCTGGCTGGGTGCTGCAGAGATGGTTTGGGAGAGCTACTGCCTGAGTATTTTGACAAATTTGCCCCATCTCACAAGCACCCAGGGGGCAATGATTTTGAAGCACATAGAAGATGCTTCCTGTCACGTGCGTGCCTCAAAAGCTACCAAGACCTGTTTGAGCAGTAGTCTCCTTTAGTGATCTAGGGCATGACAGCAGCATAGCAGATGTAGCCATGATTCATATTTGTAGTTGAATTACCTGCAGTCCCTTTTCCCACCTAGTCCTACCCAGGATGGATTAAAGTATTTTATTGGAAGCACCAGTAATCACATACAATACCTGTGTTAGATCTGGGGGTCTCTAGTTGGCAGAGGTATTCACCTTAGACCAAATAGGGACCCTTGCTTCTAGTCAGGGTACAGGGACACACACGGTAGATAACCCCTGCTCACCCTCTAGGTAGCTTGGCTCGAGCAGACAGGCTTATCCCCAAGGCAATGTGTAAGGTATTTGCACGTAGACACCACAATGACCCCTCCTCCGCACACCACAAACTTAGACCACACAGGTGAGTTATATCAAAAATAATATATCTTTATCTAGTTTCCGCAGTTGAAATCAAGCATCACAGGTTTACACAATAGTCGCTTTCTTAGTTGGTCGGGACCGTCAGACGATAGTCTCTAGTCTCTTGAGTGATTCGATACTCACTGAGAATGAATCAGTTTGTAGGCTCTCGATGTTTTAGGCAGCTACGTTGCTCCGGCGGTGTCACTGCGCTCGTTATACAAGCGCTCCTCGGGCTGTTCGGTGCAAGGATTCCACAACTCCCTCGACGAGCCCCCAGTGACGATGTCGACGTCACCGGAGTCAGCCACTCACAGCGCGGCTTCGCAGAGCAGGGAAATACGACTCTCGATCTGCTTCAGGCCTCCGGGTCGCAGCAAGGCACGTGCCGATGAGCACGTCGATCTTCTTGATGCGGCAACCGGTGTTGGGCCCGGCTCGGTGTGGTACTCTCTAGCAAGACAGAGAGCAGCCAGCCCACCTCACAGGCAGATGTTGAGAAGCTTGGTAGAACAGTCCACGGTCCCTGCGGCACACAGCAGCGCAGGTGGGACACAGCAGAGTCTTGAGTTCTTGGCAACCTTTCTATCCCTGGGTTGCGAAACAGGAGGCCAGCTCTTCTCAGGCCCTTGGAGATTCAGTTGAAGACACAGCACACAGCAAAGTCTTGTTTGGTCAAGTGGATAGGGTCAGCACACAGCCGGACCCCTTCTTCTCCTTAGCTTCAGTTGTACGCCAGAACAGGTCAGCCTTTAGAGCACACAGCACGGCAATCTTCCTTTAGTTCTTCAGCGGTCCGTCTTTCAGCAGAGGTTCCTCTCGATGGTCGAATCTCAAAATCTGTTGTCAGGGGTCTTGTACTTATACCCCTAGAAGTCTTTGAAGTCTTTGTGCAAGTGGGTCCTGAGCCCGGTCTGATCCAGTTCTGGGTGTTGCTGGAGCACTTTGTTTTCCTGGCTCCTACATTCTTTTCAGAGCGAGGGGCAAGGTCGTCAGCCGCCCAGCAGGAGGTGGAGCCAGCAGAGTGGCAGGCAGGCACAGCCCTATTCAATCCCAGGTGCTATCTCCTCCCTCCACTCTCCTTGCGATTGTCGCCATTCAGCAGAGGGCTGACTCAGCCAACCTCCCGGGGGATCCCCAGCCCCTGTCACTCTCAAACCAGACAGTCAATCCACAAGCGCGCCCAGTCACACAGAAGGGTCAGACAAGAGAACAGCTACTCTCTAAAAAGTACTGTTCTCCAACTCAGGATTTAAAAACAATCTCTCCTAAAAGATGTGTTATTAAATGCTGAGCTCAGGGATATCAAACACTCATGTCTTATCTTGTTCGTATGAGAAGATAGGCGGATAGCCATTGGCCCCCGCCTCCCTCATGTTAGCCTATGGAACAAGATAGCCTTGCAGTAGTGAACACACAAAATGGCCGGTGTTCACTACCAGAACATGTTACCTGCACTAGTACATGCTCTACCTTCTACATACACTGCACCCTGCCCAGGGGGGTACCTTGGGCCTTCCATAGGGATGACTGACGTGTATGAAAAGGGAAGGGTTAGGCCCGGCCAGTGTGGACACTGGCCAGGGGGACATGGCAGTCCGGGGACTGCAGGCAGGCCTGCGGCGGCAGGCCTGAGACACTGTTTTAGGGCTACACAGGTGGGTGGCGCAATCAGCGCTGCAGACCCACTAGTAGCATCCGTCATCACCAGCCCTGGCACACACAGTGCACTTTACTAGGGACTTCATGGTGATACAGATATGCCAATCAGGTATATCCAATCAATACGATATTTTACACAGGGAGCACTTACACTCTGGCACTGATTAGCAGTGGCAGAGTGTCCAAAGCATCTAAACCAGCAAAACGAAATCCAGCACAGCATCAAAAATCCATGTAGCAGAGGCAAAAGATAGGGGAAAAACCCACGCCAAGGATGTCAGGTCTAACACGTGTCCCCTCCAGCTGAAAGCGGGGAGAACTACCCACCCTCTTGGGAGTTCTCATCGCTAAGGCGGAAAAACCTGGACAGACCATCAGCATTGGCGTGCTCTGTACCGGGACGGTGTTCCACCGTAAAGTCCATTCCCTGTAGGGAGATGGACCACCTCAACAGTTTTGGATTCTCACCCCTCATCTGCATTAGCCATCTGAGGGGCCTGTGGTCGGTCTGAACACGGAAGTGAGTCCCAAACAGGTAGGGCCTCAGCTTCTTCAGGGCCCAGACCACAGCAAATGCTTCCCTTTCAATAGCGCTCCACCTCTGTTCCCTGGGAAGTAGCCTCCTACTAATGAAAGCTACGGGTTGGTCCCCGCCCTCGTCGTCCATCTGTGAGAGTACTGCTCCCACGCCTTGCTCTGAAGCGTCTGTCTGCACTACGAACTCACTCGAAAAGTCAGGCGCCTTAAGCACCGGTGCTGTGCACATTGCAGTTTTCAGGGAATCAAAAGCAGTTTGACAGGCCTCGGTCCAATTCACTTTCCTGGGCTGATTTCTAGAGGTTAGTTCCGTCAAGGGGGCAACAATGGTGCCGTATCCCTTGATGAACCGTCTGTAATACCCGGTGAGTCCTAGAAAGGCTCTCACCTCTGTCTGCGTCTTGGGGGGTTCCCAAGCCAGAATGGTATCGATCTTCGCCTGTAGGGGCGCCACCTGGCCGCTCCCCACCTGGTGTCCCAAATACACCACTGATCCCTGCCCTATCTGGCACTTACTAGCCTTGATAGTGAGGCCTGCCTTCTGCAGCGCCCTCAACACTTCACAGAGGTGTTGCAAGTGTTCGTCCCAAGTGGAGCTGAACACAGCAATGTCATCCAGGTATGCGGCGCTGAATTGCTCCAGCCCGGTCAGTACCCGGTTGACCAGTCTCTGGAAGGTGGCAGGGGCATTCTTCAATCCAAAGGGCATGACTCGAAACTGGAAGTGCCCCTCTGGTGTTGAAAATGCCGACCTCTCCTTTGCCCCGTCAGTTAAGGCAATCTGCCAGTACCCCGAAGTCAAATCGAAGGTGCTGAGGTACCGGGCAGCTCCTAACCGATCCACGAGCTCATCAGCTCTGGGGATGGGGTGCGCGTCAGTCTTGGTGACCGCATTGAGCCCGCGGTAGTCCACGCAAAACCGAAGTTCTGACGGGCCACCGGGTGTAGCAGATTTCTTGGGAACGAGGACCACTGGGCTAGCCCAGGGACTGCTAGAGGGCTCAATTACCCCTAACGCCAACATCTTGGAAACTTCTTCCTTGATGCTGGCCCTGACCTTGTCAGCTACTCTGTAAAACTTCTGTTTCACAGGCAGGCTATCTCCAGTGTCCACATCATGGACGCACCAATTGGTGACACCTGGTGTCAGGGAGAACAGGGAGGCAAACTGACCCAACACCTGGCGACAGTCGCTCTGCTGCTCCGGGGTCAGTGTGGGCGAGAGGACCACACCATCTACTGACCCGTCTTGCTCCTTCGCTGCCAGAAGGTCAGGGAGTGGATCACTATCCTCTTCCCCACCGTCATCTGTAGCCATGAGCATCGTCACTTCAGACCTCTCGAAGTGGGGTTTCAGGCGGTTCACATGCAAGACTCTAAGGGGCTGCCTAGGAGTCTTCATGTTGATCAGGTAGGTCACCTCACTCTTGCGCTCTACCACCTCATATGGCCCGGTCCATTTGTCGCGGAGCGCACAAGGCTCCACCGGCGCCATCACCCACACTTTCTGCCCGGGATGAAATTCTACCAGAGTGGTATTCTGGTCGTACCATCTTTTCATCTCCTCCTGGCTGGCTTCTAGGTTCTCCTGAGCGAGCTTCCTGAAGCGCTGCGTTTGGTTGCGGATGGCCAGCACATAGCTGAACACATCCTGGGGGGTTTTCCCACGGGATTTCTCCCACCCCTCCTTCACCAGTGTGAGAGGTCCTCTAACAGGGTGGCCATACAGCAGTTCAAAGGGGCTGAACCCTAAGGACTTCTGAGGCACTTCCCTGTAGGCAAACAACAGGCATGGTAACAAGACGTCCCACTTCCGTCTCATGGGCTCCGCTAGGCCCATAATCATACCTTTCAGGGTGCGGTTGAACCTTTCAACCAATCCATTTCCTTGAGGGTGGTAAGGAGTGGTGAACTTATACGTTACTCCACACTCCTCCCACAGAGACTTCATATACCTAGAGATGAAGTTGGTACCCCGGTCGGAGACCACCTCTCGAGGGAACCCTACACGGGAAAAGATCCCCATCAATGCACGGCCCACCACGGGTGCTGTGATTGTCCTGAGAGGGACTGCTTCCGGGTACCGAGTGGCGTGATCTACCAAGACCAGGATAAACCTGTTGCCTAAGGCGGTCTTGGGATCCAGGGGCCCTACGATATCAATGCCCACCCGCTCGAAAGGGGTGCTCACTACAGGAAACGGCTGGAGGGGCGCCACGCACTTCCCTCCGCTCTTGCCACTGGCTTGACAGGTTTGGCATGACTTACAAAAGGTACCGACGTGCTTCTTCATCTGGGGCCAGTAGAAGTGGGTGACAAGCCTGTGATAGGTCTTGTCTTGCCCCAGATGTCCTGCGAGAGGCACGTCGTGAGCCAGACCCAGTAAGAAGTTCCTGAAGCGCTCGGGTACCACCAGCACACGGGCTGCACCGGGCTCAGCGAACTTAGGCTCACTATACAGTAAGTCATCTTCCCAGTAAATCAAATGTTCCTTGGACCCTAGGCCTGCTGCCTGGTCTGCAGCCTGCTGCCGCACACCAATGAGAGAAGGGCACTCCTTCTGAGCCTGGCAGAATTCCTCCCTGGAGGGGCCACCCTCTTGCTGCCAATGGGTCAGCTCAGGCAACTCCCCCAGTTCGGCCACCTGCTCCCCTGTAGGTTCCAGGGCATCCCCCTCAGGTTCCGCTTCCTCCTGGACCGTGGGAACAGTGGGGGCCGGTTTCCCGCGCCCTCTGCCCCTTCCCCTCCTGGCAGGTTCCTGGGCCATCGTTCCAGGCTCCAGTTCTACTAATCCACCCTTACTGGCTGTCATGGCACGTGTGGATACACAGATCCACGCTGGCAGTCCTAACATCTCCAAGTGAGTTCTGTGCTCTACGTCCTTCCATGGAGAACTCTCCAGGTCGTTACCCAACAGACAATCTACCGGCAAGGCATCACTGACGCAGACTTCCAAGGTACCAGAGACTCCCCCCCATGTAAAGGGAACACGCGCCATCTTGCAGAGGCGAACTGAAGTGTCAGCTGCCACTACGGGGCGGAGCACATTGGGAATGACTTGCTCTTCAGACACCCACTGACACCTGACAGATGTCACACTAGCCCCGGTGTCTCTCAGAGCCTCTATCTCCCTCCCATTGATGGTCACCTTTTGCCCGTATTTCTTAGTGTTAGCGGGTATCAAGGCATCCTGGACCATCTCTTGGTCTCCTAACGAGACAAGGGTCATCATAGCTAATCCCGCTTCCCCACTGGAAATCAAATCCCCTCCCAAAGCTACACTAGCTAACCCTGGGACTGGAGCAGCAGCTGGTGCTGGGGGTTTATTGGGACATTTAGGGGCGATGTGCCCCACTTCCCTACAAGCATAGCAAGTAGGCGGTGGTCTGTTGCCCTTAGGGGGCCAAGACCTCTTCGGCTTGGGGGCTTGGGACTCCTTCTCCTGGGAACTGTTTTGGGGCCCTTTAGAGAACTCCTTACTGTTACCCTTGTCCTCCCCACCTTTCTGCTGGGGACCCTGTCCACCCTTGGCTGGCATACTTACCACCCCTTTGTTGACCCTGGTGCTAGTCCAGCGGTCTGCCTCTTTAGCAAGCTCGCTGGGATCAGTTAACTTGCTGTCTAAAAGATGCTGGCGCAGCTCTGGAACACATAGACTACTCAAGTGCTCCCAACTAATCAAGTGACACAACCCCACATAATCAGTAACTTTGCTGCCCTTTATCCAACCTTCCAGTGCACGCGTGTACATACTCACACACTCCACCCACGTACTCGAATCAAGTTTCTTGAAGTTCCTAAACTTCTGTCGGTACTGTTCTGGTGTAAGCCCATACCTGAGGCATAAGGCCTCCTTCATCGTGGGGTAGGTTAAGGTCCCTGCTGCTTCTAAGGGTGCTAAGACATCCCTCCCAGAGGCCTCAAAATGCTTCCACAAACCCGCTCCCCAACTTTTCTCAGGCACTTCATTCATCTTCAAGGCAAGCTCATAGGATCTAAACCACGCATAGATATCCTCACCCCTCTGATAATTCTGCACCAAATCTTTCGGTATGTATACTTTACCCGCCTGTACTGGTTGTGCGCTGCCACCATTCGGACTGGACGCCACCTGTTTGGCTTTAATGTCCAGCTCCCTCATGCTCAACTCATGAGCCAACTGGAGTTTCTTCTCTTCTAACGCAAGAGCATTCCTCCTCTCCTCCGCCTCTTTCTCACTGTCAAGGCGCAGTTTCCTCTCTTCCGCTTGAGCTTTGAGCTTAAAAAGTTCAATCTCATGGGCTCTAACCCTTTGGTTTTCCTCCAGCTCCTCTGGAGAGAGGCTCCTACTGGAATGGGCGCTGCCAGCCCTAGACGCTGGCCTATTCACTGGCAGATCATCGGATCCAAATCCGTGCTCCGGTGTGCCATCCCCTTCCGTAGTTTCCTCGGTCGCGCCATTCTTGGCCTCCCACCAGGCCCTTAGAGCTTTCTGTAGCTCCGTCCTGTTGGCGCTGCCCTTCGCTGGGCATCCAAGCTGCTTGCAGAATTGCTTTAGGTGCTCCTTCTTGTACGTGAGCAACTTTTCTACTTCAAATTGCAATTCCGACTCCTCACCTACTCCATTCAGAGACATGATGCTTCGTCGATCCTCCAAGAATAGTCTTCGCAAAAACTTCGTGCGATGCAACTGCTTACTAGATTAGTGATGTACAAAGAGTCACTGCAGGTCAAGTGCAAATACTGGTTCTAATCCGCACCGCTGACCACCAATGTTAGATCTGGGGGTCTCTAGTTGGCAGAGGTATTCACCTTAGACCAAATAGGGACCCTTGCTTCTAGTCAGGGTACAGGGACACACACGGTAGATAACCCCTGCTCACCCTCTAGGTAGCTTGGCTCGAGCAGACAGGCTTATCCCCAAGGCAATGTGTAAGGTATTTGCACGTAGACACCACAATGACCCCTCCTCCGCACACCACAAACTTAGACCACACAGGTGAGTTATATCAAAAATAATATATCTTTATCTAGTTTCCGCAGTTGAAATCAAGCATCACAGGTTTACACAATAGTCGCTTTCTTAGTTGGTCGGGACCGTCAGACGATAGTCTCTAGTCTCTTGAGTGATTCGATACTCACTGAGAATGAATCAGTTTGTAGGCTCTCGATGTTTTAGGCAGCTACGTTGCTCCGGCAGTGTCACTGCGCTCGTTATACAAGCGCTCCTCGGGCTGTTCGGTGCAAGGATTCCACAACTCCCTCGACGAGCCCCCAGTGATGATGTCGACGTCACCGGAGTCAGCCACTCACAGCGCGGCTTCGCAGAGCAGGGAAATACGACTCTCGATCTGCTTCAGGCCTCCGGGTCGCGGCAAGGCACGTGCCGATGAGCACGTCGATCTTCTTGATGCGGCAACCGGTGTCGGGCCCGGCTCGGTGTGGTACTCTCTAGCAAGACAGAGAGCAGCCAGCCCACCTCACAGGCAGATGTTGAGAAGCTTGGTAGAACAGTCCACGGTCCCTGCGGCACACAGCAGCGCAGGTGGGACACAGCAGAGTCTTGAGTTCTTGGCAACCTTTCTATCCCTGGGTTGCGAAACAGGAGGCCAGCTCTTCTCAGGCCCTTGGAGATTCAGTTGAAGACACAGCACACAGCAAAGTCTTGTTTGGTCAAGTGGATAGGGTCAGCACACAGCCGGACCCCTTCTTCTCCTTAGCTTCAGTTGTACGCCAGAACAGGTCAGCCTTTAGAGCACACAGCACGGCAATCTTCCTTTAGTTCTTCAGCGGTCCGTCTTTCAGCAGAGGTTCCTCTCGATGGTCGAATCTCAAAATCTGTTGTCAGGGGTCTTGTACTTATACCCCTAGAAGTCTTTGAAGTCTTTGTGCAAGTGGGTCCTGAGCCCGGTCTGATCCAGTTCTGGGTGTTGCTGGAGCACTTTGTTTTCCTGGCTCCTACATTCTTTTCAGAGCGAGGGGCAAGGTCGTCAGCCGCCCAGCAGGAGGTGGAGCCAGCAGAGTGGCAGGCAGGCACAGCCCTATTCAATCCCAGGTGCTATCTCCTCCCTCCACTCTCCTTGCGATTGTCGCCATTCAGCAGAGGGCTGACTCAGCCAACCTCCCGGGGGATCCCCAGCCCCTGTCACTCTCAAACCAGACAGTCAATCCACAAGCGCGCCCAGGCACACAGAAGGGTCAGACAAGAGAACAGCTACTCTCTAAAAAGTACTGTTCTCCAACTCAGGATTTAAAAACAATCTCTCCTAAAAGATGTGTTATTAAATGCTGAGCTCAGGGATATCAAACACTCATGTCTTATCTTGTTCGTATGAGAAGATAGGCGGATAGCCATTGGCACCCGCCTCCCTCATGTTAGCCTATGGAACAAGATAGCCTTGCAGTAGTGAAGACACAAAATGGCCGGTGTTCACTACCAGAACATGTTACCTGCACTAGTACATGCTCTACCTTCTACATACACTGCACCCTGCCCAGGGGGGTACCTTGGGCCTTCCATAGGGATGACTGACATGTATGAAAAGGGAAGGGTTAGGCCCGGCCAGTGTGGACACTGGCCAGGGGGACATGGCAGTCCGGGGACTGCAGGCAGGCCTGCGGCGGCAGGCCTGAGACACTGTTTTAGGGCTACACAGGTGGGTGGCGCAATCAGCGCTGCAGACCCACTAGTAGCATCCGTCATCACCAGCCCTGGCACACACAGTGCACTTTACTAGGGACTTCATGGTGATACAGATATGCCAATCAGGTATATCCAATCAATACGATATTTTACACAGGGAGCACTTACACTCTGGCACTGATTAGCAGTGGCAGAGTGTCCAAAGCATCTAAACCAGCAAAACGAAATCCAGCACAGCATCAAAAATCCATGTAGCAGAGGCAAAAGATAGGGGAAAAACCCACGCCAAGGATGTCAGGTCTAACAACCTGCATTTCCGCATTTATAGATTCCCAAAAATACGTTTGCGGCTTCCCAAAAAGCTAAGTGTCATTCGAAGGCTGAATCAGTGCTGAGTGGCTTGTTCCCTGGACATCGCCTTCAGTTGAAGATTGATTGCTTTTTTCCAATTGGAGTATGAAGCAGCTCCATCGTGGAGGGCTGCTTCTTCCATCTGAAGAGTCAAAAGAACACTTCTTGTTTGATTGAACCAAGAATTTCGAAAAAAAATGTAAGATGGTCTTTTGAGGAATTCACTAGGGCCTTCCTGGTCCGAATGTAAAATTTCAGCATGGAGGCTTTACAGTCCAGTGATTGATTCACTAGTCCTAGTTCTAACCTTAATCTTGAGCAGTGTGCGTATGTCGTATGCTGAAAAGTCTTTTACTCCACAGTGCTCCAAAGTTGAATCCAGAGCACCTGGGTAATTGTGGTGGCCATACTGTAAGACTGGATATGACTCTTATAATAGGGGCCACACTGCTTAATAATGGATTTATTTGGCCAATACCATAAGTAATGGCAGCAGCTTTCTTGTTAAGTTCTCTTACTCAAGTCGTCGCTGTAACGTTTTCGCAAAACAACACACATAGTTAATTATACTTCCTCGATGTTCTGACTGTCTTGCTGCCCAAGTGCCAAGTTACATTCATTTTGCTCTTGTGTCTTCCAAAAATCAGGACTCTTTTTTGTCTTGATTGACCTGCAGAAAGTTGGCCTCATTACATTTTTCAGTGCATCCAATGCCCATTTATTCAGTTTTTTGTGTGATCCATGATCACAATTGCATTTGCGTATTGTATTATTTGCATTTTGGTGTTTCCTAGCTTGGGGGGACCAAGCAAGCAGAATCCAATGAGTTCCCTAATTCTTCCGTGCAAAGGTTGAACAGCAAGGGAGCCAAAACGCAGCACTGCTGTAAGCCACGATTGGTGTCAATTTTACACGTGACATTGCTGGAGTCAGTTTTTACCCAAACACATGTTTCTGGGTAGAAGGAGATTACAGTTCTTAGCAGCATTGGGGGTATGCCCCAAGCATCTAGCTTCCGCCATAGAGTTGCCGGGTCAGCACAGTCATATGCTGCACAGTAATCTATGAAGCAGCAGAAGCCAAGTAATCTATTCTTTTGAGGGGTTTAGTGTCACAGGAAGGATAATGCTAGGATGTTATTCACAGTCGATGCCCTGGAAGCCTGACTGAAAAAATGGCAGGATATCTTGCTCTAATACACAGGCCTCAAGCTGCTCCAATAGGACACGAGCATAGGCTTTCACTTCTATGTCCAAAAGAGCAATGAGATGATAATTTGAGGCCAGTGTCCAATACCCATTTTTATATATAGGGCAAAGTGTGGGCCCTCTCCAGGCATCAAGGATAGTCGTGGGTTTAAAGGCTGTTTTGTAAAGTGGAGTCTACAGTGCTTAATTTGTAAAATATGAAGTGCAGGTGCTCAAATGTTTGTCGGAGGTCACACCCACTTTTTTCTGGCTCCACCCACTTACTCTATTAGCTCCACCCACATCTTCAACTGGCACTGAGAAAAGTCAAATATAATACCTGATCTGAATTTCAGAAAGGGAGCCTTCCTCATAGTAAGGTTTTGATAGGAGGTTCCCCGTGAACCATTTTGAAAAAGATTAAAGCAAAAGTGCATTTAAAGAACAATTTTGGAATAAATGAGCTAAAACCACTAATGCATTGAAAAGGGAAAATGTCAGTGCTCTGTGTGCTGATTTGGGGAAAGGACAATACTGGGGGTAGGGCATGCCATTTTTAACAGAGTCTATGAGTTCAAAGATACAACTTTGACATAGCTTAAGTTATGTGACAAAGTAAAACGAAATGTTGTGAAAACACTAGTCCAAACAGATAAACTGAATAAAATCATGCAATACACTTGAATGAGTCAGCCACTGTCACTTTCAGTGGCTGAAGGGGTATGGGGTTAATCAGTATAGTAGAGTATTCCGTTAAAGCGATTACTTTTAGAGAAACAAAAAAAAAGGATGATTACCAATTGGGCTTGTTACTATAACTTACTCCCCTGGAGCTATACGTGCATTTATTAGACATTTAGAATAGTAAAATAAAACATGGAACTATGTAGTTCTGTATGACACAGACAACACAGAGATCAGAAAAGAAGCATATGTTCAAAATATGACTTTTTAATTAAAGATTTGTATCTTAACATAAAGCAAATAAAAATGTGATCCAAAAAGTCCTTGAGGTACCTAGGCCAAAGGAATAGGTAGTGGCTGGGCAGTTTGAATTTGACCTTATCTTAAATAAGTCATACCTATTATTAGTGCAAAATGACCATAGTGCCATACAAAATGTAATTATATAAAGACAAAATAACTAAAAATAAAATATATAAATACAAATAAATACATGTTCTAAAATGAAAAACAAAAAAACAAGTTAAGTCTTATAAAAACAAAATAAATAAAATATATTAAATAGAACAATAAATATAACATCCAAATAAGGAAGAGACATACATATAACAAAATAATAAATACATTGACACTGTCAAGAAAGTGTTCTAAATGCAAATAAATAACCTATATAAACTAGAACAATTAAATATACACAGTAAAGCTTAACTTTTCCAAAACATTGCAATGACACATTTTTTCAATTGGAATGGGCTACATCTATTTTTCTAGAAAAGCCCAGAAACAGTCTAAATTGCTAGTGCATTCCAAGTCTTCCTCTTTCCTTGCTTTACTCCTAGTGTCATCAGCTGATCTTACTCCCTTTGCAAGCCAGGACTGAACATAGGGGAATGGGTTTAATCTCCTAAATTGTGGACCAACAAGATTTAAAAACATTAAAGAAGATATTGTTTCAGTCACCAATGATGCTCTTGTAGATGTGCATATAAGATTCATTTGAGAAAAGCCCCGCTCACATTCTGCAGTACTGATAGCAATAGTGTGTAAGGCCATCAAAAGTTCCTTGAACTGCCTTTTAATTTCTTTTCCTCCAGATTCCTTATACTCTCTGTAAGCACGTATGGTTTCCCGGCTGGCAATGTTGAATCTTTTACACAGAGACTCAATATCACTTTCACCATAAAGAACAGGTAGCTTATCATGCCAGTACTGTTTGTATAAAACTTTCACTTCGTTAATCAGTGTATCATACTCAGCCTTTTTGTCGGCAGAATTAGTTCCTCCTGTAGACAACAAACAATGTCTTAGATTTACTGCAAGGCTACGAAAAAACTGACTCTGCTCATTGATTTTGTCAGTGGCCTTTCCTTTGTGCAGCATCACACCTTGGAATATATTTTCTTCCATGGCCTTTTTACATTGTGAGAAATGGTTCCCTTGCCTGTCTATCATTGCTTCAAACACTGCTATTTGCCGACAAATAGCCTGATGAGAATCAATGATTGTAGAATCACGTTTCTGTAACTCGAGTGATAACTCAGATAACTCCTGAAGAGCATCATACATGAGGCCAAGATTAGCAACAAACTGGATAGATGATAACCGCCTTCCTAGGCCTGTGTACATATTTTGTGTTGAACTGTCACGGGAACCATCATCAGCTGCACTAGTAAAGTGCTTGTAGAGAGCAGGATAAGCGTTCCAAACAGCCTCTACTGTTCTGAAGCTTGATGCAACCCAACGAGTATCTAACACTCTACCTATTCTGCAAAGCTGAACATCAAGAGCTTCAGCACATTCCTTTAGCTCCAAACGGTTTTTAACAGAGGTGGAAAATAGAGAATACAGCTTATCAAGTACGTTTTTGAAATGATTTGTAGCACCAATATCTTTCATGACATCATGAACAGCAAGTTCCAGGTGATGTGCTGAGCAGTGCCAGGCTACAATATTGGAAGAGTTTTTTCTTGCAACCTCTTTATAACACCACTGTGGCGGCCAAACATCACTGAAGCTCCATTACAGGCAATTGAAACCAGGCATTTGGAGAGAAAGTCCTCACTTATATTAACTGGAACTTTTTTGAGTGCAGACAGTAAACTGTTTTCTATGCCATCAGCTGACAAACCACTCAGCTCAATGAGGTCAACAAACATATTAGCTGGGGAGTCCATGCCAGGTAGCTGCATTCACATGTACACAATTAAAGAACTTTTCATATTTAACGCAGTGGCTTCATCTAGTAAAAGACATACTTTTGGGGAAAGCTCAATAATTTTGGCAAATATCTTCCTCTTCATTTCTGAGGATATGTGGCGTTGTATGTTTGACCAAGCTACATTGGAGTGCAGAATATTCCCCATATCCAGTCCATTCAACTGATGGCAGTCTATCTCCATTTCAAAACCCCACGCTGGCCTGTTTCGCTTTGCTTCCTTATAAGCTACACGGAATATTCTGGTTGTTGCTGACATTTGTACAGATTGCGCTTTTGCAGTCACTTGCAATAAAGGATCTCTCTTAGCGTTTTCTAAGATCTTTAAAGTTGCAAGATGAGCCTTGCTTTCTGCATGTTCTCTAATTTTTTTCCTCAATGACTTCTGCTGCTGTTCTACATTGGTGCCATATGCCTTCACAGTACACTCAGTCCATTCTTTGGACAATTTCATTCCTCTGGATTTCTCAGCACCAAGATCACGGACTTGGCGACACACAGAACAGCCAAGGTTAGGGCCTTTAACATTTAACCATGGATGCTTGCGTTGGAAATAAATTTTTTGGTCATGTTTCCAACCTTTAGGAAGAATGCCTTTCCTAAAAACTCTGTCTGAATGTGGTTTAAGTGATATGTCAAACTGTTTGCTAGTGCTTGGAGTTTCCTCCGTCTAGACAGCAATCTCAACAGCATGATGCTGCTCATCTCTAAGAGGACTATCTTGTGTCTTTTCTTCAGTGAGGGTGATGATAACGCTGCTGCTAGTAGTGGTGCCACTCTCATCTAGTGCCTTCTCTCTCATCTTCCTTGTTCCCTTGATCCACTGGAAGTGCATGGTCTTTTTTAGCAAGTTTGCTAGCAGGCTCCTCATCAATCTTGGGCTTAAATTTTGTGAAGTAGCTTGAAATCTTCTTCTGTCCACTGTGTGACATTCTAGGGAAGCAAAGTGAAAGAAAACACGCTAGACATGTGCAAAGTGTGATATCTATGTAACATGCACAAATAATATTTATTTGCAGGTTGCACCAAAGACATTTCTGCATCTGCACATATATAAACATCCATGATTGACTACATGGAAAATCCAAATGGATCCTACTGTGCCCACCCAAATTCAGGCCTTTTCCAAATCATACCCCTGGCAGCCCTGCAGCGTTCACTCGAAAGACACACAATGTCTTTAAAGTTGTCTCCCTCTTAAGTTTTGGCTTCTGGTATTACAACAAAAGCAGGGTGAGGTGGCAGTGTGCAGACTTAGTTGCACACTGTGATTCACAAAAATGATTAATTAATCAACACCCCAGGCTAGACTGGGAACCCACTGCAACCCTGGCAAGTTTTGTTAGACCAGCCCCTTTACGGTGTGTAGCAAGCAAGCGCAGCAAGCTTAATGACTGCTAGAGGTGTTTGCATGGGGGGAATTCTCCCTTCAAGAACATTTTGTAAAAAGAAAATCCAATTGTGCACAACACATTTTCTATTACATATTTAGCTGTATTAACTTTCAAGGCAAAGTAAATCGTAAATGATGACCTGACATAAGCACCCAGGCCAGAAAGCATGGATATCTTACACATAAGTACTCAGACAAGGAAGCATGGAAACGTCACACAAAGGTACCCAAGCCAGAAAGCATGGAAATGTCACACAAGCACCCATGCGATAAACCATGGAAATGTGTGTGTCACACATAAGCATCCATTCCAGGCCATAAACCGTGGAAATGTCACACATAAGCACCCATGCCAGAAATCATGGAAATCTCACACATAAATACTCAGACAAGGAAGCATGGAAATGTCACACAAAGGACCCCAGCACAGAAATCATGGAAACATCACACAAAGTCCCCAGGCCAGAAATCATGGAAACGTCACACAAAGGTACCCAGGCCAGAAAGCATGAAAATGTTAAAGAAAGGCACTCAAGCCATTAGCCATGTCCTTCTACATTTCAGAAAATAGAAGGCCCAAAAACATTGTTTTATATCTCAATGGTTTGCCCTATAATATTTAATGTATTTCTATTTTGTGGAATCGCTTCAAAAGTGGCAACACATCGCAGTTTTCATTGTGTTCTAATCTAAAACTTTTGCTGACTGATTGACATATATATGTCATATAGAGGGGCTCATTATGGCATAAATATGAATTTCAACATAGCGCCACCTTCCGGCCCGGTGCAAGTTTTCTTGTATTTTTGGTTTCTATAATGGGGACATTTTCTTATTAGAGAGGGGGCTTATCAGAGGGAATTTACAGTGCCCAATCCTTTCTGAGCACTAAAAACACCCAATTTAATTTGCCATGGCTAATTTCCATGCCACTTCATTGATATGCATGTTTTATCATAAGCATATTGGAATGACTGTCATGCCCATTATCCATACATTTGCAGGGTATACTGAGAAACAACATATGGTAGGAATCGGATTGAAGGATTCCCTGAACCAGCATTTCCCTTTTAGGTGCACTTGAAAATTTCGGATCTCACTGCACTCCACACTGCCGCCCATCTGTTGGACCGACCACCACTCCCTCTATGAGAGCCAGGCCAGCCAATAAGCCAAATGCACCCGTGGCCTGCTGATTGCAATCTTGAGTTAAAGCGTACCGCTTGGGCCGGCGGGCGTGGCGGCTTCCGGTTACTACTAGGCCAGGCACCAGGCAGGCAGGCACTGGTCTGGCATTCAGACAGTGAAAATGAATGAATCACAGACATCGGACTCCGACTATGAGGATCCTATAATTGTCGTATTTGTATATTAGGGAGCCGCCGGAGCCGGGTGAGCTGCCTGCAGCCTGCCTGCTTCCAGTCCCACTGTCCACGCCGGTGATCTACAAGTTAGAACTGGACCAATGCCATCACACCAGGCCCGGCTTCAGGAATTTTTATTTGGGTGGGCCAAGGGTGCATTTGGGTGGGCCACTGCGGGCTCGATTTGTCGCATATATGTCTAGCCAGGCCTGCTACAGGGCCCTCCTTTATCTCTTCTTAGTCTTACAAGGCCCAGTAAAATGCACTCTTTTCCAGATCTCTTTCTAAATGTTATCAGTCTCAAAAAGTGTTTTTTCCATGTAATGTTCCTTTGATGGGAAGAGGAGGTTTCTGAGGTGGGAGTATTAGTAAAGTAACACTTCTCGGGTTCCCTCTGTGCGAGCCTTCAGGGAGAATCTATGTTCATTACAACCTCCTCCACCTGACCCCGGACTCTGCAACGCACCCCCGTACAGGCTTGATTATCCACTACTCCTCTCCAGTGCACCTTATCTCACAGCTGACCCTGGACACCAGCCCCATATCAGGCACCATCGGGCCCCACTTTCATTTTTCCCGGTAAAAGCATTAGTAAAATCACCTTCAAACTTAAAACATTGAATATAGCAGTAAATATATTTAGCATGCACTTTAATGTTCCACAGTAGCCCATATGACCCGACTGCTAATTAAATAAACAAAAACAGAAAGCCCATGACAGGGCCGGCTTCAGCGCTGATGCGAAAGTCTTTTTTCGTGCCGCACCAATAACCTCTTTCTCCATAAATACCTTGACTACCACCTTCCAACAGTGCCCCTGACCTCCTCCTCGGATTCCCTCACTGCCACACACCACAAGTGCCCCTCATCTCCCCATAACCCCTCCCCCTCATGACCTCCTCCTCGGATTCCCTCGCTGCCACCCTCCACCAGTGCACCTCATCTCTCGGTAGCCCCTTCCCCTCATGACCTCCTCCTCAGACTCCCTCACTACCACCCTCCAACAGTGCCCCTCATCTCTCCCTAGCTTCCCCCTCCACCTCATGACCTCCTGCTCGGATTCCCTCACTGCCACTGTCCAACAGTGCCCCTCATCGCTCCATAGCCCCTCCCACTACCTCCTCCTCGGATTCCCTCACTGCCACCATCCAACAGTGCCCCTCATCTTTACGTAGCCCCTCTCTCATATGCATTTCATTTGTTGTATAGCGCTACTCATATCAGTGTAGTCAGTGCGTGTCAGTACTTTACACCACGCACACATTATACAGAGACAATGAATCATACCAGTATGTAAATTAGTCTACAGGGAATGTCACATAAGCCAATGAAGATTACAAGGTGTATGAATCACACGTCATCCATACTGGTGGGCAGTACATGTTAAGAGGGTTTGGTCAGGGGAAACACAACCTTAGGATTTAAAGAGTATTCCATGGGGGTCAGCTTTACTGATAAAAATGTATATCTGCCCAAACATACTCATTTAAGCAACATTAGAATAATGAAAGACTGCGGAAGTTCTAACTATATCACAAAACAAAAAAAGCGAAGTTCTAACCATACCATTCATGTTTGTATGCAGCTCTTTGAAGACAGTTCATTGGTCACTGTCCTATGTTAGGATTGTAACTTCTGAACTGCAAGTAACACAAGAATCTCTTTCACAATGACAGTAACCCACTGAGCTTCCACATAAAATACAGTTCATTTGCATTTAAAAACTACTAACAGACAAATGATTGCTCTCCAGCAGGATCATTAATCCCCAGCGTTATCTGGGCATTTTGTATTATCTTATTGTTGTCCTGCATCGGCCACGATAATGATAAAAACTGTTTAAATGAAGCATACACAAAGTATATGCCTTGCTGGACCTGTGCAGATTTTAAAAAGGAAAACTAATTGTAACACATTCTCTTACCGACTCCATTAGTCAAACTTAGTATCGCAGCCTGATGTGATAAGCTGCTGCAGGGGTCAGGAGAGGTGAATAGGAATAAACAAACTTATTTTCTCCTGCACTGCATAGGAAAATAAATATCCACGCAGCAGAACAGTAGGCAAAGGTTACCTGTGCCAAAGAAAGGATTTTGCCTTTCGCCATGTGAAGATGAAGGGGTGAAAAAATAAACAAAGCCTCTTTAACATGTAAATGGTCTTATAAAGACCTGTGGAGTACTCGGGTGCGGCTGCGATCATCTCTAAAACTGTCTGCGTGTGTGCACGCTTGGGAAGCTGTCTCAGCCCTGCTAACACACATAAGGGCGGAGGGGGGAGGGGAAGGGGGGGACGGGAGGGAAGGGTGTTTGAAGCACTTTGTTTGGGTAGAACCGGGCCTGCATCACGCTACTAAAAAAAAAAACACAGCGTTGGTGAAGGCACCACATAGAATTGGCATCCCTAGTTAGCTTGTACTAAAAATAGTTACTGCTTAACTTAAAAGTGCTTAAAGTTGAAACTTCTAAGTTCTAATCTTACCGTTACTCGTGTGGGGCCGGTCGGCTGGGTCACACACACACTCAGTGCTGGCTGTACTGCCACTGCTTGTGCCTTTGTTTTTATTAGTACGTACGTAACGTACTACGATTGATTAGGCCGCTGCGGCCTGGTACTGCCTACTTGCTACAGTACCACCAGTCCAGACCGCAATCTCCCAGACCGTCAGTACTGTGGTGGTACTACTGGCTGCAGTTGATCGATGGATGCCTGCTGCCGCACACAGGCTGCCCAGCCAGTTCTGCCCTGTGCCCCTGCCCTTATTGTCGTCGGTTGGACCGGAGCTGCCGGGCTGACTCAGTCCACGATGAAGCTGCGCTGCTTATGCTGGGCGTGGCAAAGTGAAAAAAATGTGCGTGCGCTACCGCACGCACTGCCCCTGCCTGCGCCTACCCCAGCAGAACCTCCAGCCTGGCCCCACTGCCCGCCCAAATACATGTGTGTGTGTTCCGAACTTCCGCGGCCCGCCCACATTGGCAAGTCAACACTGTGTCTGCAATCTGATTATCTGCATCTCTGCACTGAAGGGCCATTCGGGCCCGCGGCCACCATGATGATGATGATCACATATTATTTATATTTATTACGCGAGTGCAATAATAAGTCAAGGTACATTTTAAAAAACATCCATCAATGTGGGCGTGCGCAGCAGTGGATGCGTAGAC
Source organism: Triturus cristatus (assembly GCF_964204655.1). Taxonomy (NCBI): domain Eukaryota; kingdom Metazoa; phylum Chordata; class Amphibia; order Caudata; family Salamandridae; genus Triturus; species Triturus cristatus. Next base: position 80,812,857 of record NC_140588.1, read on the forward strand.
CCTGCCCTAATAATTAAGTGCCGGTGATAAGCACCGGAATGCACCGGCACAAATTAAGCACTGGGAGTCTACAACCTGGCCCAAATATTAGCAGCACATTTGAAAAGGCTTGGAAGTGATCCATTCAGGCCAGGGGCCCCCTTTGTTTATAAGTGGTTGATTGTGTCTGCCACCTTCCTTAAGCTTCCTAGATCACCTTTGCCGCTCTGGTTCAACCGAATAGGTGTCCTGTTCCAGCATAAATTAGATGCAGTTGGGCAGTGAAATTTCTAACACATCATATATTAGGGCAGCGAAGGGAGTTTACCTTTCAGACCTTTACCACAGCCTGGCTAGTGGTCGGAGAAACTGCTTGCTGATCAATGTATAGCTCTGTCACGTGGCTAAACCACGCTGCTTTAGGGACTCCATTCTCCCTGGTTACATTGCCATTTTTAGGTCTCGCCTTGGCAGTGCATGCTCTGCATGTGCTGTCTCAGTGAGACTTCAAGTAATCTGTTTGTTGGCTGAAAGGCTGTGTAATTTCTCCTGCCCCTTGCGATTTGTTTAACTCTGGCATTGCTGTTCTTATCTTGCTTTCTGTTGGCTGTTGATCAGATGCATCACTTCCGTTTTTATCGGTAGCAGCACTGACCAACTACAGTTTAGCTCCACTGCTGGCTGTTATCTATTCATTTAGGGACTACTTGTTAAACCTCTGGTCGCTGCTTGTTCTAAACAACTGCTCTTCGCTCCCTCTCGGGCTGCAGATGCCCCCACCTCTCTTCTGCTTGATGGGCTCTTTTCTTCGTGGAGCCTGCATGTTGCTGAGGATTCCCCTCCCCTTTTTTATGCATGTACTTTGTACTAACTCGGCATCCAAAGCCAACAGGACAAAAACTTTTATTGTATAGCCGCGATGCCTTTCAAGTACTTGTACTGTTCTGGGGATTTCGCTATTGTTGCAGCAGCACGTTTTATGCGTCTCTTTGTAACTATTTCAGCTTCCGATTAAGGGTTGGCGGAATTTGCTAAAGTGCCTTTCACAAAATATCGCGAAACGGCAAAAATCTCCGCGATCACGTCAAATTTCGCGTGATCGCAGAGGTTTTGTGCTAATTAATGCGTTACTCAATTTGACCTTCAACTCGGGCACCTGCTTTATTTATATCTGTTACAGATATAAATAAAGCAGGTGCCCGAGTTGAAGGTCAAATTCAGTATAAGTGCTTCCTGTTGAGGTTTAATTTTTGTGACAGGAGCATCGTGCCAGAATGAATCCTGCCCTGCATATTTATCCAAGAAGATGCCACCGTTTTGTGCAATACCTCTACTCAACTGGAGTACTTTCTACAGGCTAATCAGTAAGTGCTACCTCGTTGGGTAAATGTATAGGGCCCGATTCACAAAACTAACTTAAGACAAAATCCTAAACTTACTACCATTTTGGTATTCACAGAAGGCACTTACTCATTTTGGTATTCACAGAAGGCACTTACTCATTTCAGATTCACAGAAGTTAGGAGTCCTAACTTTAGGACTCCTAAATGCCTTCTGTGAATAGCGAAAGTCTTAAAGTTAGGATTTTTCTCAGTTTAGGAGTTGAGGAACTTCGACCCGCCATTTTGTGCTCCGCCGCCATTTTATGTTGCCATCACTCAGGCAGCACGGCGAACAAAGTCTATTCTGCTTTTTCTGCAGCCTGGTGTCGAAATACGCTTTCTGCCTCTATTTGCAAAGCTGGTGTTAGGACTAGCCGAGTACACTAATCTCTGTCTGGCTTTCCTAATCCCCGTCTCAACTATCTGTTGGTTCACACTATTCTTTCCTGACCTTATCTTATCGTCTGGCCTTCACTGTCTCCGGCTAGCATTCTCTCGTTTCACAACTGTCCTCCAATACACACAAACGTATCTCGCCACCTGCAAGTTAGTTACAAATCCGTTAATAAATTAGCTTGATGGAGGGGTGACAAACATAGTTGGAGGAGAGGTCTCTTCAAGTCATCTGACACTTTTGTTTTCCAACTTCTCCTATTGGTTCCATCCTGTTTTCTAACTTTTCTTATTGGCTCTTTTCTATGTGTTTTGGGAGTGCTTTTGGTTAATGTATACAAACCTTATATAGTATAAAACCTTGTACGCCACAGAGTGAAGTGGCAGTCTCCTGAGAACCTACTTTGTGTACTTCTAGGATAACTGTACTAGCTGCAGCTAAATAAATCTGATCTTCTAACGCCGACAGAGTGTCCCGTGTCTCTGTGTAGCTGAGCAGGAGAACTCCGGAGACTTGGGCGTACCCTGCGCCGCCAGGCCCAAAAGGTTCTGGTTCTTCAACTGGCGCCCAACGTGGGGCGGCTTCAGTGGTACCGGTTCTGCCCGAAGGTCGTGAGGAACCCCGCAAGAAAGTTCCGGAGGGTTCGCGAGCCACATTAAGCGACCCCTGTATGTCGAAAGTGGTCTGAAGGTCTTTTGCAGCACGGTTACTCCTTCCCTACTGACGACCGCTGCCCTGACTGACGCCCTGCTTTGGCCCTTCCTTTGATGATGTATGGTAAGGCGAGATGATAGACGGGCCTCTGTTGGTGGGAGAAGACATCCTTAGTTAAGTGTCTTCGTGGGTCGCGGCCACAATTTTGGTTCTTTGTTTTTCTTTGGTTCTTAGATTTGTCTATTGCAATAAACAAAGCCGAGGGTAAGTGCATTTGGGCTGCGTAAACTGAGTTTTACTCCCTTGAAGTTTGTGAACACTCTGGTGACATCGCGAGATGCCTGGTCTGACTAAGTTTGGAAAAAAAAAATTTGTTGTCTTGGTTGTAATAGGGATTCCCGACTTGAGGACTCTTGTCCGATTCCTTTGGTTGGAACTCCCACATATGAGCTCTATTCAAAACATGGTATTGGCCCCATTGCCTTTAACGAGACATGGACCCGATACACAAAGAAAGATGGTGTTCTAAAATGGCCAGAAAATGGTAGTTTTGATCCTGATGTGCTAGACAATTTGGAAGCAGTTTTATTCAAAAGAAAAGCCCGGCCCGCAATGTTTGACTCTTTCCGCCTTTGGCGTAAGGAAGCCAAACAGAAAGAAATTAAACAAGCAAAACGAGATAGAAAAGCACAGGGTATGACAATTATACAGGCTGCCCAAAAGTTTAAAGACAATGAAATTGATAATGCGACTGAAATTTCAGAAAGACAGCATCGCATGGCGATAGATAAATGCTATCTGGTGTTGCCTGTTTCCCCCTCTGAAAATAAGAAAGATATAGAAGAAGATCCCCTAATGTCCCATTTATTATGGTTGCCTCCGCCCTATGTACAAAGTGCCAATGCACCTCAGCCTTTACAGCCTGCCCAGCCGCCAGCGGTACCTCCGCCTGTTCCGGCTCTTCCGCATTTGACTCCTCCAGTATTACCGCCCTTGCTGGTTTTACCATTAACTTTGACTTCTTTGCCATCATCTCTTGATCTTAGATCTCCTTTGCCTTCTGCTCCTCCTGCAATTATCAGTTCTTCTCCTGTCAGTTCTCCTAATACTTTGTCTCCAATTCTTATGTCTAATTCTCCATCTGTGCGTAAGCGTCTCACAGACACTGTTACTGGTATTCTATCTCCTTTCTTTGGAGCTTTAAACGTGTCTCCGGCTTTTGCTCGAAGATAGTCTTGTAGTCAGTTCCCAGATTTTGAGGAACGAGAGAGGTTGGACTCTCTTGCACGAAAATGGATCAAGAAGGGTCCACAATATGGTGTGCTTGATATTATGCCTGCCTTCTCGCAATGGAATGCGCCTACGCAAAGATATGTTTTTAATACAATGTGCGACACTCTCATTAAAGAATGGGTAGATGTGAGTTCGAGTCCGATCCCACAAGATTTGTTAAATGTTCAGACTGATTTTGATAAAGGACTTATTGTGGGTGGTTGAGAAAGCTGTAAGGACACTTATTTCTTATAGATTCTTATTGTTCTCTCAGGCTTTCCTTGATTCTGATCCGTCGGTTAAACTGACGTTGAAAAATTATCCTATGAGAGAGGTTCCTCCAGTATGGAAGAGGCGGTAGCGGGAGTAGGTGGTAATGCACCTATTCCTGCTCATTTCCAACGTATATGGGTACATGTCCCTTGGAAGAGAACTGAAGTCTTGGCCCTTAAGCAGACTCTACCAGATCCTCGTAAAAACCCTGCAGGTTATTATAAAGAATTATCACAGACAGTTGATGCTTGCATTATGAACTTAGCAGATATTGACATGCTAATGGGAAATGTAGTCCCACAGACAATATGGGCTAAGATTCGTAGAGAGGATCACGCGCAGGAACTGGGCGCTACTTGGGATGTTATAACTACTACAGATAGAGATCAAGTGGGTGGTGCAAAGCCTGAAGCTTTGATTTCGGAACTCCCTGGTAGGATTATTACATTAATGAAAACTATGATGCCTGCATTGAGAGTTAATTGGGATAAACTAGCAGCATGCAAACAAAAGAAAGATGAAAGTGTCTCTGACTTCTTCACTCGTTTCGAGGAGACATTTATCGATCACAGTGGCCAAGTTATGGCTACAGAAGGTGGACAGCGATTATTTGTGGACAAATTCGTATTTAATTTGTTTCCTGAGCTGTCACACAAATTGAAAGACTCTGAAAGTTCATGGGCTGTTTCTTCTTCTGCCCAGATATTGGCTACTGCACAATATTACGAAAACAGAGATAAGGAAGAAAAAGAAAAGCAAGAGAAAAAGGCGAAAGAATTAAAAACGAAAGTTCTCTTGCAACAAGCCTATCCTCCTCGTTATGCTCAGCCTCAATTTCAACAGCCTCCGCAGTTTCAGAGGTTGTATCAAAAACCTGAGCCATACATTCCGCGACCTTTGTTAGGTCCTAATCAATGTGCCTATTGTAGAGAGGAAGGTCATTTTAAGAATAGTTGTCCGGTTTTATTACAGCGCAATGGAGCATTATCTGCTCCACGAGGTCGTGGTGGCCTCCAGTCAGCAAACAGAGGTAGAGGTCGGGGTGTGTTGACTCAAGAACAGCATGCCCTTCCTTCTCCCAATTCCGTGAACTACTTTGATCAGCAAAATGTTAGGTCTACTCAGTATTACCATGAAGACCATTATGTTGAAGGCGAGAATGAAAGTCTTCATGCTAACTAGGACAGCCATAGACAAAGTAAGGGAGTTGTGTCGATTCCAGTAGATCAGAATGGACCTTATGTTAACGTCACTACAATGGGTGTTTCAGAGCCATTTCTTCTAGACACTGGGGCGATGAGAAGTTCTATCATTCATTCTAAACTCCTTGGGGCACCTTTGTCTGGCTTAACAAATGTTTCTGTAGGTTTTTCTGGCGCCCCTGTTCGCAACCCAGTTTCTTGCCCTTTGCCTATTTCAGTTGGCCCTTATGATTTGGAAGCTCGACTTCTGTTGACGAATGGTTGCGGTGAGAATCTGTTGGGTCTAGACCTATTGAAAAGAATGCATGCTACGATATATTGTTCTCCTTCTGGTGTACCTCTCGCTTTAGGACAGAAATTGGCCTTCCCAATGTATTTGTCCAAAGATCAGTTCCCACCTGAATTGCTTTCTCTTCCAGCAACGCTTTGGGCCACAGGTCCGAATGATGTGGGTTGTCTTGAGATTCCTCCTTATGTTGTCACCCTCAAGCCTAATGTTGAATTACCGCGCATCCCACAGTATAAAATTTCTGCTGAAGGTGAGAAAGCGCTTTTGGGAATCATTCATGACTTGATTCAGAAGGGTGTGGTTGAAGAAACAAGAGGTAACACATGCAATAGTCCTATTCTTCCTGTTCTCAAATGCACTAATCCTTCTAAGCCTCCTGTGTATCGTTTCGTAATTGATCTGCGGGAGGTAAACAAAATTGTTGTCCCAAAATTTCCTGTTGTTCCAGATATCACTGCTTTGTTGACAATAATACCTTCCACAGCGACTTGGTTCTCTGTTATCGATCTAAAGAATGCCTTCTTTAGTATCCCAATTGCAGAAGAGAGTAGGGATATTTTTGGCTTCTCTCTTGGAGGCCGAAGCTTCCGGTTTAAGCGCGCACCTCAGGGCTATTGTGAAAGTCCCTCCATTTACAGCCAAGCTTTAAAATGTCATCTCGATACTTTTCATTTGCCATCTGGTGCTGCTCTTATCCAGTATATGGATGACTTGTTAGTCGCCGCTGATTCAAAAGATATCTGCAAAGATGTCACTGTTGCATTGTTACGCCATTTGTTTAATCTGAATCATAAGGTTTCACCTTCCAAAGTACAATATGTTTGTCGAGAGGTTACCTACTTGGGTCATCTCCTATCAAAGGAGGGACGGCGACTAACGCCAAAACGAATTCAGGCGATAACGCAAATGTCTGTGCCATCCACACAAAGGGAGGTACGTGCCTTTCTAGGTATTACTTCTTATTGTAGACAGTGGATCCCTAATTTCTCTCTAATAGCCAAACCTTTGTTGGCCCTCACTTTAAAAGATACGCCTCAGCCCCTTCCTTGGACTGATGAGTGCCAAAAGAGTTTCACTGATTTACGTGCCGCTCTGTGTTCTGCTCCTGTACTAGGTACTTCAGATTACACTAAGCCTTTTACGCTCTTTGTTCATGAGAGAGAAGGTTGTGCATTATCAGTTTTGACACAGCAATTTGGAGACAAACAGCGGCCATGTGCCTATTTTTCGGCTACGTTAGATCCTGTAGCTAAAGCATTGCCCAGTTGTCTCAAAGCGACAGCAGCAGCAGCAATTTCTATTCGACAGTCTGCTGGAGTAGTGTTGGATAACACTCTCATTGTCATGGTGCCACATGCAGTGGATACTTTACTAAACAGAACGAAAACGCAACACCTTACGAGCGCTCGTCTAACTGGATACGAGCTGACACTGTTGGCTAGTCACATGCACATCAAACGATGTAATACCCTAAATCCAGCCACTCTGATGCCCCTTCCAGATGAGAAAAGTGTTGAGGAGCAACATGATTGTTTCTTCCGTACTGAGGAAGAGACGAAAGGAAGAATTGACCTGAAAGATACACCGTTAGAGAATCCGGATGGAACTCTATGGGTAGACGGTTCTTGTTTTAAAATGCCTAATGGAGATACAGTTTCAGCCTATGCTGTGACTACTTTGCACACAGTGGTGGAAGCTGCACGTATTAGGCATAATTCAGCACAAGCAGCAGAATTGATAGCTTTAACAAGAGCATGTTTCTTGTCGAAAGGGAAAAGAGTGAACGTGTACACTGACAGCCAATATACTTTTGGTGTAGAGTTCAACTTTGGGCGTCTCTGGAAGCAAAGGGGTTTTCTCACCTCACATGGCACCAAAATACAACATGGTCAGTTAGTGACTGATCTCCTCGAATCACTTGCCTTACCCACCCAAATAGCAATCGTGAAGTGTAGTGCACACAAAAAGATTACAGATGATGTTGGTCGAGGAAATGCATTTGCAGATGAAATAGCGAAAAAGACAGCAAGAGATTCTACAAGTCGAATGTATGTGGCAGGTCCTGCGAATTGGGTCAGAGAGAGAGGAATGTATGAGAATACAGTAGAAAGTGTAAAAGTAATTCAGAAAGAGGCCTCAGAGAGGGAAATAAGCAAGTGGAAAGAAAGTACAGGAATGTTAGATGAGATGGGTTGTTGGGTGGAATTATCTGAACATCAACGTTGGCTGTTACCAGATGCCTATCTTCTCCCAGTAGTTACTAAGGCACATGGTCCAGCACACTTAAGTGCAAAAGTATTTGTAAACTTCTGGCTCCAGTGTGGCAGAATGAAGGTATCCCAAAATGTGCAGACAATGTAGTGAAGCACTGTATTGTTTGTTTAATGTATAACCCGGGAAAGGGAACCCCAACTCCAGCAGGTCATTTTGCTCCTCCGACATATCCATTTGAGGTGTTGCAAATCGATTATATTCACATGGAACGATGCAACAACCTCAAATATGTTCTGGTGGTAGTATGCGCCTTTTCACGATGGAGTGAAGCATACCCTTTAAAAGACAACACAGCCTTATCCACAGCTAAAGTTCTACTAAAAGAATTTTTCCCCAGGTTTGGTTTGCTGCGCATTGTCTGGAGTGACAATGGGAGCGAATTTGTTGGCCAAGTTATGAAGAAAGTTTGTGCAGGTCTTGGTATCAAGCAAAAGTTCCATGCGGCATATCTTCCCCAGTCAGCGGGTTTAGTAGAATGTTACAATGGAACCTTAAAGTTGAAACTAGCAAAGGTTCAAGCGAGTACAGGACTCAATTGGCCCGATGCTTTGCCATTAGCCCTGCTATCCACCAGAACTGCAGTACACTCGCGTTTGGGACTTAGCCCTTACGAAGTGGTTTTTGGATGCCCGGCTAACGTATGGGGGGTCCCTCGCCCTAAGAAATACTCAGACTTGCCGTATCCAATGTTGATTGACTATCTGCATGATCTTACGACTCAATTGCGTGTTCTCCATCAACAGGTTCAAAGTGCTCTGCCGAAGGCTTCCACAGACTCTGGTCATTCCATCCGACAAGGGGACTGGATTTGCGTTAAAAATTTCCAGAGGACAAGGAATTTGGAACCCAGATGGCGAGAGCCCCGGATGGTTTTATCAACCACGAGAACAGCAGTTAAAGTCGAAGGGAAGAAAAATTGGATTCACGGTGTGCATTGTAAGAAAGGGCCTTTGCCTTTGCCCTACGATCAATGGGTACGCAGGGGTATTGGTGACTGTGAAAGTGAAAAGATTCCACGATTCATGCCTTTCAGTGATGCACACCTGAATGGGACACTGTCTGAGAAAGAGGACGACAACGTTTTGCAGGAAGCAATACCACCACATCGTCGCTTAGATACGACTAATCCACGAACATTGTTTCAAGACCAAAGCGTTCCTGGGAGGGAACGATACAATTTAAGACCTAGACCAAAGAACACTTAAGAATTTTCTCTCTTGTATAGTATTCTCTCCCGGTTGCAGGGTCACGGTAGGAGTCTGAATCACGACCTGAGTAGTGGCAATAGGCCTGCAGGACTTACAGTGTCATAGGACGGTAGACAATCGTGATTGAGCGATCGAGGAAGATTGCCCTGAGCATCCATTAGTAAGATGGAAACTACACTGGGCAAAGGAGAGAGAAAAGAAGAAATAAAGAAAGAATCATGTAAAATAAAGTACAGTCGTTTCAGTATAACTTTATGTGTTATTATATTATTGTGTATTGTTTTGGCATTTATAGGTTGGATTATTTATGCTCTGCAGCCAAAAGTTGTCTCTCCTTCTTCTTTTTCGTCTTCTTCAACTGTCTCTCCACATCTCTTTCATACTCTTCCTCAGCATGAACTCATTGGAAGAACTGAATATTATAACAATTCCTTTGTCCAGTTATTACATCAGCATCAGTTAGTGGTCAATACGACTGATTGTTGGGTGTGTGGACTTATGCCACACACCGCAGAGAAAGGAATGCCATATTTAGTTCTCCTGTTTTCTTATGAGGGTTCTGCTTGGGCTTACTTCGTCATTTTCTCCAATGCTTATCAAAGCAAATTCAGACGATCTGTTAGTTCACATGTCAGCGATCCGGATTTTAGTCATTGTTCTTTGTGTAAGGGAATGGTAGCTATGGCTAATATCATGGAAAATAGTAAAATCTCCATTGACGAAAGAAAGGCGTACACTAACTGGAATGTCACCCAATATGTGTCTAGTCTTAGTGATAAAGTTAAGAAAGGAAAGTCTTCACTGATTTGGACTATACCACATCAGGGCAACTTCTGCTTACAGATAAACGATCGCTCTTCTGACACCATACAAAGGAATATCTGCTCCTACACGTACGTTTATTCCTCTCAGAACTCGCCTCCTCTAGTGCCGTCTCAGGGCACCTATTTCATTTGCTATAATAGAGCTTATACATGGTTACCAACGGGTTTCTCCGGCACTTGTTATATAGCCTTTCTTCTTCCCCCTACTTACACCGCTTCCGCAAACCATCATCGAACCAGATACGGCAGAGGGATTATTGATTCAAAGGACACAGCAGGACAAGAGGGAGGAGATTTCCTCAAAGGATTTCTTCCTTTTTGGTGTCCAATGGCCAACAGCAGAAATATAAGGCAACTGGTTCGGGTCGTAGAGACCACAATAGACATCACTGTAGGTTCCTTAAGTCACATCACGGCAGAACTACAGGCAGACCGTCTTATGACATTACAGAATCGAGTTGCCTTAGATTTTGTTCTCGCAGATCGTGGTGGAGTGTGCAAATTGATCGGGTCAAGTTGCTGTATTTTCATACCTAATGACGCTCCGACAGTATACCAAGCTATCTCCAAGTTGCACATAATCTCTGAGTCTATTCACCAGGACGAAGGAGATTGGTCTTTTACGGAATGGTTTTGGGGACTACTGTCCAAATGAGGTTGGAAAGCATTGACATTTCTTGGTATAATTCTGACCATTATTTTCTCCTGTTGCCTGTATGTACTGTGGTCCCGCTATCTGTGACCTTTGTGCTACTATGTGCATCCCAAAACCCAAATCACAAGTAACAGAAAACATAAGAATGATGTTACAGCAACAACTCGATGACCTCATGACTATCGACATTGACTCAGATTAGCATGAGTCTATCTTGCCTGAGTTCTGGCAAAAGGAGGGTCTGAGGAACTTCGATTTCTGATCGCGATCGAATCGATCCGCCATTTTGTGCTCCGCCGCCTTTTTATGTTGCCATCACTCAGGCAGCACGGCGAACAAAGTCTATTCTGCTTTTTCTGCAGCCTGGTGTCGAAATACGCTTTCTGCCTCTATTTGCAAAGCTGGTGTTAGGACTAGCCGAGTACACTAATCCCTGTCTGGCTTTCCTAATCCCCGTCTCAACTATCTGTTGGTTCACACTATTCTTTCCTGACCTTATCTTATCGTCTGGCCTTCACTGTCTCCTGCTAGCATTCTCTCGTTTCACAACTGTCCTCCAACACACACAAACGTATCTCGCCACCTGCAAGTTAGTTACAAATCGTTAATAAATTAGCTTGAGGGAGGGGTGATAAACATAGTTGGAGGAGAGGTCTCTTCAAGTCATCTGACACTTTTGTTTTCCAACTTCTCCTATTGGTTCAATCCTGTTTTCTAACTTTTCTTATTGGCTCTTTTCTGTGTGTTTTGGGAGTGCTTTTGGTTAATGTATACGAACCTTATATAGTATAAAACCCTGTATGCCACAGAGTGAAGTGGCAGTCTCCTGAGAACCTACTTTGTGTACTTCTAGGATAAGTGTACTAGCTGCAGCTAAATAAATCTGATCTTCTAACGCCGACAGAGTGTCCCGTGTCTCTGTGTAGCTGAGCAGGAGAACTCCGGAGACTTGGGCGTACCCTGCGCCGCCAGGCCCAAAAGGTTCTGGTTCTTCAGAGTCCTAAAGTTAGGAGTCCTAACTTTACTACTCCTAAACTGAGAAAAATCCTAACTTTAAGACTTTCGGTATTCACAGAAGGCATGTAGGAGTCCTAAAGTTAGGAGTCCTAACTTTACTACTCCTAAACTGAGAAAAATCCTAACTTTAAGACTTTCGGTATTCACAGAAGGCATTTAGGAGTCCTAAAGTTAGTATTCCTAACTTCTGTGAATACCAAAATGAGTAAGTGTTATGTTATGTTATGCTATTAAAATTTCTAGAGCGCTCTGCTACCCTGAGGTGTCCTGGCGCTGTACGCTACCTACCTAAGTGAAAGCTGAGAAACTTGAGGCTGGGAATAGTCTAGGCAAATAACCAAGTTTTTAATCCCTTCCTGAAGGGGAGAAGTTCAGTGGAATTCCTGAGATAAATAGGAAGATTGTTCCATGCCTTAATGGCACAGTGATAAAAACTTCCCCCACCCCAGCTTATTTTCTTAAAGCGGGGGAGTAGAACAAGTCTTGAGTGCATAGAGCACAACGCCCTCCCCGGCACATACCAATGAATGGAGTGTCTCAGGAAATCAGGGCCCATGCAATTGAGGGCTTTAAAGACAATGCACATGGCTTTAAACTGAATGCGAGATGTCACAGGCAGCCAATGAAGCGATCTGAGGCCCGCCCTTACTGATGAGAACCTAGGTGTCCCCGTGAGCAATCTGGCTACCGCATTCTGCACAATCTGGAGTCTGGACAGATGTTTTTTATAAATACTAATATAAAGACTATTACAATAGTCCAGCCTCGATAGATTAAGTGCAGTAACGGCTGTTTTCAGGCAGTCTTCTGGGAGGAGAAATTTGACTTTACGAAGTATTTTAGGCATAAGAAAACAGGATGAAACAACCCTGCTGACCTGAGTGTTAAAGGACAGTCTTGAATCTATAATCACTCCAAGATTTTTTGCATTTACCACTGGGGCAGGAGGGTCTCCCATTGTAGTCGGCCACCAATCAGGTGTCCAAAGATTGGTGGTATTCCCAAAAAGGATAACCTCTGTTTTGTCTGCATTAAGCTTAAGATAATTCGAGGCCATCCAGGCAGCAATTGCTTGCATGCAGTTGTGACACATCGAGGCAGTTTCAGCTTCTGTCCCCTTTTTAACTGACAACACAATTTGTGTGTCGTCAGCGTAAGAAGACAAGTCAAATCTGTAGGATTTGATCAAAGTCGACAACCGGGTGACATATATGATAAACAGTGTTGGGCTAAGCGAAGACCCGTGGGGAACTCCACACGGAAGAGATAAGGGTTTAGAACTATCTCTACCGAGGGCCACTGTTTGTGTTCTATTGGCTAAGAATGATTTCAGGAGAGCCCAAGCCTTGTCTCTGACCCCGACCGCTGATAAACGGTCCATCAATACTTTGTGATGAACCGTATCAAATGCGGCCGAGAGATCCAACATGATCAATATAGCAGAGCCACCTTGGTCTAAAGCCTCCCTAATCTCGTCTGTAGATTTTATAAGTGCCAATTCGGTGCTGTGTTCAGCACGAAATCCAAACTGCGTGGTATCTAAGCAGGAGTTAGACTGCAGAAAAAGACTAAGTTGACCATTCATGGCTCTTTCCAACATCTTACCCGGAAAATGGAGATGAGAGATGGGCCTGTAATTGCTCGGAAGCTTAGGGTCTAAGTTAGATTTTTTGAGCAATGGAAGAATAGAGGCCATTTTCCAAGGAGCTGGAAAATGACCAGACTTAAAAATGGTGTGGAACAATGGAGTGAGGGCTTCCCCAATGATGTCTAAAACCGATTTTAATACTGAAGCTGGACACGGGTCTAACGGGGAGCCTGAACGAATCTCAGGAAGAAGCCTAATAACACTAGGCTGATATAAAGGTGTGAAATGATCAAATACAGAAGAGGGGCCAGTGGACTCTGGGCCCTCTATTAACACTACCTCATTAGTTGCCATAGGCGTAAAGGTAAAAGTCGAAAAAATATTTTCGACCTTTTGCAGGAAGAAAGCCAGTGATTCGCAAAGTTCTATATTACTTTCAATCTGAGGCTTAGCGGCAGAGGTCAGCAGATTAATGGTTTTAAATAGCTCTTTGGAGGAAGAGCCAGCTTTTCTGATTTGTTCACCGAAGAAGGTCTTTTTTGTTTCAGTGAGCAGTTTTTTATAGCTAGCCAGGCCTATTTTATAGGCCTCCCTATCGGTGTAACTATATTCGCTCCTCCATAGTCTTTCCAATTTTTTACACGCTAATTTTTGACTTTTTAAAATCTCAGAACACCAAGGGGCAGTTGGAAGTGTCCGCTTAGTGATGGACCATTTACCCGGTGCTAATTTTTTACAAGCTTGGTCTACCCAATCAGTGTATTTATCCGTAGCTTCATTTACCTCAGTCACCATAGCTGGCATTGAGCTTTGTAGAAGATTGCATAGTGCAGCGTTGTCTAATTTTTTCCAGCACCTAGTTATTATGGTTGCTCTTGCTGGAGGTTTGGGATAATTACGTGGGATTAGTTTAAGTTCGAAAAAAACTGCATTGTGGTCAGTCCAAGTAAGGGGGATAATTTGAAGGTAAACCAGATTAGGATTATTAGAAAAAATTCCGTCCAGTGTGTGACCTGCAGAATGGGTTGGATCTAATATTAATTGCTTCATGTCTCCCCATCAAACAATTCCTGTAATTTTATATTGTCCATGTCACAAGCGTCTTCGAGATGAAAGTTAAAATCACCCATGATTGTAAAATACTAATTGCCTTCTGTGAATACCAAAATGGTAGTAAGTTTAGTATTTTGTCTAAAGTTAGTTCTGTCAATCGGGCCCATAGTGCTTTTCCTACACTACAGCTGCGTAAAGGGCCAGAAGAGTTGTCTCCAGCGACCATGTGTGTCTGTAACTTTGCCACCGCGCCGATGGGCGCCGGGGTCCCTCGAGTGAGCTGTCCATCATAGTGGGGAAAGGGCGGGAAGACTTTGCACACCGCCAGTGTGTGGGGCGGGGCTTCTATGCAGTTCACATGCCTCTTGTTTATAAAGGGTCAGAGACCGACCAGAGCAGCAGATTAGGAGACAGAACCTCCTGGTGTCAGGAACTACACGGGGATTGTGCTCGAGAAACCCATGGATGCACAGACCTCCATCAATGATTACAGCAAATTGCTGACGGTAGATATGGGGAGAAAGCACACCCGCCTAGCCTCCACCGTGCTCACAAATCTTTTGTGCTGATTACTGCATTACTGAAAGTGACCTTCAACTCGGGCACCTGCTTTAAATCTGTTTGTGCTCCTGATAGGAGAGGTAGTCCCTTGAAGTTATGTACAGGCAGTGGATGACACTGGTATTTTGACTAAGGGTGGGCGACAATTTCCGTTCCCTCGCAGATCGCAGAAGTTTTGACATTTTCGCGTTCCGTGCGGAACGCGAAAATGTTGAAATTTCGCAATTTCCGCGAGCGGAATGGAAATTGTCGCCCACCCTTACTTCCGATACAAACCGGGTAAACACTTTTAAGGTGTGGCCACTTACCAATCTTGATTATACATTAAGCTAAAATGTAGTGTTGCAGCAGCACGCATTTGCAGTGTGTCTTTTTAACTATTTACTTATAACTATGTTGGCATCGGATACCAACAGCATAAACACTTTTACAGTGCCGGCGAGATGTCTTTCAAGTACTTTTTTACGCAGCATCCCATTTATTGTGCCTTCCTGTTTCTGCATTCCTTTAACAATCAAACATACATTTGACAACAAATTAGTGTTTCAGCAGTGCTCTTTTTATGTGTGTATTTTTTACTATTTCAGCATCCTGTGCCAACAGGCTAAAAACTTTTACAGGGCAACCTCAATGACTTTCAAGTCAATGTATCGTTCGTTTGTGATAGTTTGTTATTGTTGCAACACAACACATTTCAGCCTGGATTTTTGCCTGTGTCTGCATCCGATGACAAAATGAAGACAACTTTTACAGTGTGGCCACAATAGGAACAAGCATTTGGAATGCAATAGGTCTCGCATTTACGCGACTTTGAGCTATTGGCATTACAAATAACAATGCCTTCTATTTTTGTTTTCGTTTTAAAAACATAAATAAAAGGCATTGTCATTTACAATGCCAATAGCTTAAACTTGTGTAACTGTGAGACCTATTTCATTGCAAATCATTATCGCTAGTCTGCTATGTCTGGGCTGCTCCCTCAGACGCTGAGGAACGTGTACAGAGGAGAAGCCCAGGAGCAGCCACAGGGGGCCTGAGGAGGCGAGTTTGAAACCCGAGAGCTTCTGCACGACCACGTGACCTGAAAGGAATTCCAGCTTCACATAGCAAACTGATGAGCTCTGATCCTGTGCTGGACAGCGTCACATCAGACTCGCTTGGATGCCTCGAGAAATCGCTCGGATTGGCTCCTCTTCCTTGCACCACCTCCTGGCAAGGAACCAACTAGGCGCACCTTTGTAGGTTAGAACTTAGACGACACAAAACACACCCACCAAATTCGTCACCGACTGATTAATAATTCATTATAAATGAACGACGATTGACTCTCGAATTAAAAACCACTTTTAAATGTATAAAAATAGCAGCTAGACCTTGGGATTTGAACCCGGGTGTTTGCCTGTATGAACCAGGAGACGTCCTCTGAGAGGACTGATAGGGAAGGGGCTAAGTAAGCGCACTCCCAACCACAGTCATTCAAGGTCACATAGAAATAAAAAAGGTGATTCAAGCGGGTGCTCTAGGGAGTAGGATAGGGGGTTTTGTTAGTAAAGTGCAGGTCACTATAGCTCCCTTTCAGGGAAGAGGAGCAAGTAAATAGAGCACGTACAAAAAAGAAGGCGAAGGAAGGTGTAATTATCGTGCCGCTCTGGCCGGCTCTTGGAGGGTACATAGAGCAGATCAGATGCGAACACGAGAGTAAGTAAAAAAATGGTGTGTGGTGCTGACCAGCTCCAGAAAGAATAAGGAGTGGATCAATGGCGGACACAGATGCGTGCAGCGCTGGCCGGCTCCAGGGGAATGAGTGAGCGGAGCAGCAAAGCACACGTAACCTGAGTACCACGCTGGCTGGCTCCGGGGGCAAGAAAGGAGCGGAACAGCAGTGGATACACAAACTATTGCAATGAGGGTGCCGCGCTGGCCAGCTCCAGTGGCAACGAGAGGAGCGGAGCAGCAACGGATACGCCTCTCTGATCGGCAGCAATGGTGCGCCACTCTGGCCGGCTCCGGGGTCAAGAAAGGAGCGGAGCAGCGACGGACATGCTATCTAATAGCTAATACAAGCGGTACCTTAGCAACAATTTTCAAGGCGTCGTAGGGTGGCGTAAAGTAACACGGGAGGTAAACGGATATCAGGAACTCGAAACTCGGTTCGTAAGGAGTGGGTGTGGTCACAAGTCAGGGACAGGATCAGTAAGCCAAGCGTTGGTTCACGGGTGAGACGGCCTCTTATGGGAGGCAGGGATTGTCTCAAAAGTACACACTTCTTATGAGATTTAGGGGTTGTCTCAAAATTATTTGCTCCGTGAGCTGACATGGATGTAGATCATGCATTAAGGCTCTAACTCTCCCTATCCTTTAGCCTTTCAGCAATGGGGATCCTAACAGATGGGAGACAGTGGACATTTCGACTACATGACAAATGTGAGGTTGTACTCGTACATTATCATCTCACAGTTTCCTGCTATGGCAGCTGTGATTGGCCAGTTTCTACACAAAAGCGGCACCAGTTGTGTCCTCTGTTCTGTAGTGAAAGTGTTGCACTTTGTACAACATTGTCTTCAATGTTGTTGTGCTGTGATTGCTGTGTATGTGTGCTGCATTGTGGGAGAGTCACCCCTGCAGCTCTGATTTGGCAGCCCCTTATCCCTTTGAGGTGGTGTGCCTTTGGCTTGTGTGCTTTTACCTTGCGGAGATGTTGGCGACTTGGGTCATGTGTGCTCTTGGATGGTTGTTGACGTCAGGGGTTGTATGTGCATGTGGATGTGTCAGAGTGTGACCTGCTCATTTGAGGATGTGATTAGGGGTGGGCGTAATTTGCGTAGTCGCGCTACGCAAAGCGCCGCAAAACGGTAAAAAAGCTCCTCAAACACGCAGAGATTCCGCGAACACGCGGAATTGCTTGTTCGCGATGCTTTTTTCCTGTTTGCGATCGCTGTTTGCGTGCTCTGGGGAAAATATCTCGCGAACACGCATTTTGAGAATGCGAATAAGCAAAAAATTCCGCAAAGCTGCAGAATGCAAAATTTTGGGTAGTTCCGCGTTCTCTGCGGAATGCGAAATTACCCAAATTCCGAAAATTCCGCCAGCGGAACGGAATTTACCGCCCAGGCCTAGATGTGATCCACACGGGGCCACCTCAGTCTCGTGTCATGCACCATGTCATGTATTTTGACTGCAGCCATGCTATTGGTCATGCAGTGTCAGTTGCATTGTCAGTGTGGCTCACAGAGCTGCTGCTTTGCTGGATTCAGCATATGTGCTTGGGTAGGTTGTGAGATTGGTGATAGGGAGGGGGGTTCCTTTGTGCACATAGTGGACGGGGGCCTGCTTGGTGTTTCTATGTGTGCTGCAGTGTGCCAAGGGTATCAGTGACATGTTCCACAATCATTGTGGGTGTGCAGTGTGCTACACTTAATTGTGCATGTGTGCCATTGTGCCCATCTCCCCCGTCCCCCCAGTCCCTGGTCGTTACTCACGCCATTGCGGTTGGGACAGGTCATATTGAGCTGTGTCCGGACCCCCAACTGCTGCCACCATCTCCACACTGATGACTGTGGCGCAGGACTCCCACCTCTGGTCGCCGTTGCTGCCTTCCGGTTGGCAGCGAGTTTCTGCTTGATTTGGCTATTCACGTCATGCCAGCGCATCTTGACCTCCTCCATTGACCTCCTCAACACCCCGACGGCATTCACGTTGTTCACAAAGGACTGCCATATTTCTGTTTGTCTTGCCAATGACACAGTGGAGGTGACAAACAGTTTTTGGCAGTGTTCTATCACCTCCGTGACGATGATCCAGTTATCCTGCAGACTAAACCCCGTCTTCCTCCTCCTCTTCTCCTTGCCCTTCCCCAGCCACGGGGTTCCTGGCTGGTCCTCCATGGGGCTTGTAGGGTTCGAGTTGTCCTCTGCACTGGGTCCGGGTGCATCAATGGAGCTACGCAGTTTCTTTTGCTTTGGGTGTGTTTTTTTGGTTGCTTTTATAGTGCATTTTCCCGCATGACGCGTGGGAATTGCAGGCCTGTCGCTGGTTATCGCTAATTTTTGTATCACGATTTGGGGCATTGCAACTTTTTTTGCGTTTGTGTTTCGCATTTTTTAGGCCTCATGTTGGTTTTATCGCGGTCTTTTGGCGCGTTATCGGGAGACTATCGCATGGTGCCGCAGGGTTGAGAATACAACGTTAACACTGTTATTTTTCCATGATAGATCACACATTCTTGAGAATATCCCCCACAGACTTTTGAAAAAGTCATTAGTGTTCCTATGAACTCTTTGGCCCCCTTCATCGTGTGCTCAGCAAAAAATATGGGAATGATAACTTTTAACTACCCCGATTCATTATCAACATGTAGTGATGGTGTTTTACATTAAACATGTGTGGCTGAATTTTGTCATTCTTCTACAGCGAAAAGATTTGAAAAGTTTCTGAATCACTTTGTTATTCGAATTCTCTCCAGGGAGATGTTTATTCCTCTGTATATTTTTGATATAGTATCTGTTCTGTATGTAAAATATTCTATTGATTAACATCTACATTTAAAGTAAAATGACTCACAAAGAGAATAAGTGAAATTTGAAGGAAGAGCGTGATTATTTTACCAGGATTCAATGACTAATTCATAATGTTCTTGATTACTAGCTTGAAGACATTCTAGGAGGTATTTTCTTGGGATGTAATGTTTATAGGCTCTATAACCTCTCCATGGGGCCTATTAGGATGGCAGGCGGTGGCACCACTGCGGTGCTGAAAAATGCATTTTACCGCCTGCGAGCAGCGGACCCCACGCCTGCCATATTAGTATGGCGAAACATTGCCCATTTCCCGTCCGCCGCGGTGCGACGTGAACCGCCATCAAAGTGCGCCTGCCACTGCGGCAGTGTGAGCCAATGGAGACTCCCCACCTTGCGGAATGACGTCTGCCCCGCTCCAGAAATTAGGATGCCCCAAACAACCAGTCGCACCGCCCGTCTGCGCTCGGACTGCGCTTTGCGCCAAAACCCCTGGTCGTACAACCATAGGTAAGCCACCTTCCCTTACTTACTCTAGTGAGCAATTATCGGCACTGAATAGGTGCATAAGGACATCTGGCTGTGTTTGCTTCGCTCCCGGTACAGAGCTGGGACCCATAATAAGGTCCTGTTCAGCGTGTCAAACAACCCTGCCAGTATTGGGATTTACTAATTTACCTGGGGAGATTCTGGAGAAGGGTTCAAATAAAAAGAAGGCTGATTCTGTGATTAATTGTTTATTAGTGAATGCACGCTCTCTAATGAAACATAGTGTTGAATGTGCAACACTAAAAGAGGGTGGTAATATTAAGGTTGCCTTTATAACAGAAACATGGACAGATGAGGCGTCAGGCCCAGATCTAGTGAAAGCAACACTCCCTTGATGTATATGCCACATGGCAAAGAGACCTTCTAAAAAAGGAGGAGGATTGGCTGTAATTTATCATAGCTCCATTAAGGCTACTTTTGATACTATTGTTAACACCTTTTATGAAGCACTGTCCTTCTCTCTCAGCCTTTCTCATCGTCACATGTTTAGGGGTATCCTAGTGTATAGACCTCCGGGTCCCAGGAATCAGTTTTTAGCTGAGGTGGGCACGCTCTTGGAGGTAGGCATGGGCTTTGACTCGCACACAATATTGGGAGACTTCAATTTTTATTTGGAGGTTGACACTGATAAAGATACAGCAAACGTTTTAGATTTAATGAGTAGTGTTGAGTTAAAACAATTAGTAAAGGGACCCACTCATTTGGCAGGGCACACATTGGATGGGATCTTTTCAAATTCCCCATATCTTTCAGTTACAGATCTGCTTCCTTTATCTTGGTCGGATCATGCGGCCATCAGGTTTGAGCTGACTATCCAGGAAGGACAGGGCAGGGATTCTTCATCTAGGAAAAATAAGGATATTAGAGCCTGGAACAAGGTAGGAGGGAAAGAACTTACTGAGCTGCTACTTTCAACGCAGGATCTTTGCCCTTGGTGGTCGAAGAAGCTTCCTCCGTGTGCACAGCATGGGTAGAGGATGCCTGCCACATTTTAGCCCCTAAGAAAGTAATCATTCCCAAAAGGACACAGCCCACGGCTCCTTGGTATTCTCAGGAACTAAGGGCACAAAAATTGAAATGTAAACAATTGGAACGGTCCTGGAGGAAGGAGTATCATCCAGCTGAAAGAGCAATATATAAACAAGGCCTTCTTTGTTATAAACAGATGCTATTTGAAACTAAGCATGAGTTCTTTGCCGAACAGATTAAACTAGCCAGTAACTCCCCAAAGGAATTATATAAAGTAGTTACTAGGCTGGCACATCCACAGCCTGCAACTATCATAACCAATCAGGAACTTTGTGATGAAATTGCTACTTTTTTCCAGGCTAATGTGGAAGCTATATTTAACACTTTTAAGGACCCTGTTGGCTGTGTACCAGGAGATTTGATACATGGCGTTAAGGTAGGGCCTGTGTTAAAAGTTAGCATGGATAGTTTTCCAGCTATATCCTACTTAGACACGCTCAAGCTTCTTTTATCTGCTAAATCAGGCTCACCCTATGATCCGTGTCCAGTAGCAATAGTTAAATTGGCCTCTGAACCCATAGCCTTGACTCTTACAACTCTCTTCAACGCTATGTTTTCCATAGGGCTTTTTCCTAAATTATGGAAAATTGCATCGGTCCTACCGCTCTTGAAAAAACCTAGTTTGAATATTAAAGACCCAAGCAGCTTCCGCCCCATCTCACACCTCCCTCTGCCCTCTAAACTGGTGGAGAAATACATGAACACTAAATTGAGCTCCTATTTATGTGAAGCCAAGGTTTTGGACCCCACCCAATTTGGATTTAGAGAAGGGCATAGTACTGAAACTGCCCTTCTTAAATCCACCGAAGAGATTAGGAGAGGGTTGGACCAGGGAGGAAAGTCGGTGCTGATCCTGCTTGATCTCTCCGCTGCCTTTGATACGGTCCACCATGGAGTATTGATGGACCGTTTGCTAGCTTGCGGAGTAAGGGATAAAGCCTGGACTCTCCTTAAATCCTTTCTCTCAGACAGATGTCAGACAGTCTCATTGGGTGAGTTTGTCTCCAAGCCTTTTTTGCTTCCATGTGGGGTTCCACAGGGGTCTTCCCTGAGCCCTACGCTCTTTAATGTTTACGTATCCTCTTTGGCTCCTTTGATTGAGTCTTTCGGCTTTTGTTTAACATCTTATGCCGATGATACTCAAATTGTGATCTTCCTTCAACCAGGGCAGGAAAAGGCATCGGGTGAGAGGTTACATGATTGTATGGGAGCAGTGGGAGGCTGGATGACGCAAAACTGCTTCAAGCTGAATGCTGATAAAACCGAGGTAATTTTGTTTGGGAATAATGTTAATCTTTGGACCCCTAGTTGGTGGCCAGAGGCTATGGGGACCCTTCCAGTACCATCCAGAAAAGGTAAGAACCTGGGTGTAATACTAGATGAACATCTTGACATGCGTGACCAAGTGAATTCCGTGGTCTCTGCTACCTCCTATGTCCTCAGGACCACGAGGAAAATTCTACCTCTCTTACCAGCAGACTGTAAACGTACAGTGGTTAAGGCCTTGATTTTGTCAAGACTAGACTATTGTAACAGTCTTTATTTAAATATGCAGGAGCGCAACCTACAAAATCTTCAGATGCTCCAGAATTCAGCAGCCAGGCTGCAAACTGGAACTTCGAAATTTGCATCTATCTCGAGCTCAATAAAAAAACTTCACTGGTTGCCTGTAAAAAAGCGAATCCTTTGTAAATCCCTCTGCTTAGCTTTCCGAGCGCTCCAGGACATAGGTCCACTTCATCTGAAACAACAATTTCAGTGGTATGTGCCAGGAAGATCATTACGCTCTTTATGAGCAAAAATAACGGTAGTACCCATTACAAAGAGAGCTAGATGGGGAGGCAGCAGTTTTTCTGCTGGGGCAGCTAAGGCCTGGAAGGAGCTTCCTTTTAGCTTGAGAAACTCTAAGGACTTATTTACATTTAGGAAAGCGCTCAAAACATGGCTGTTTTAATTCTTCTGGCCGGAACTGTTAGTTGGGAGGACTGTAGCAAGCGCCAGGACACCTTAGGGTAACCGTGCGCTATATAAGTTTTACTAACATAACATAACATAACACTCCCGACAAAGTCACCCCCTTCACACTGCACACTTCTTGACCACCCAAGAGCACACATTGAAAGTAAGACATGGGACTAGGATGACTGGCCATCACAAGATGACCACACACAAACACCACTGGGCACACATAAAGGAAGAATACACATTCATGATGACCCTGGCCAGCCTGCCTGCAATACTGTGGATAGAATCCCACTCTGTGCTGCAGTGCCCCTCAACCTGACATGTGTACAATATAGCCAACATGAACAAATTAAGAAACTGACAACTGCTTTCCATTTAAAATTGACATCATTGCCCCCACAAGTGTCAGGGTCAGGAAGAACTGAAGTACCTGTCCCCCTGTAAAAAACTAGAGTAAGTGAGCCAAGCCATTGGCTATGGTGAAGTGGCACAAAGACCATGTGGCACAGTAAACCAAATACACACAGCAAAATAACTGTATTCAGTAAGGACACTGACAAAACAGACAACAGGAGCAACTGTCTTTATTCACATATTGCACAGATGGGCACCATGAGTAGAGAAGAGCAAGGCACAAAATGCAGAGTATGTCCATGAGAAGCTGCACAGGGAAAACTTGAACACAGCTAAGAGCAACAAGGTCAGTGGCAAAAACGCAGTGCAGAGTATTTCCATGAGAAGCTGCACAGGCAAGGGCAAAACAGCAAGGCCATTGGCCAGGGCAAAGTGCATAGTATGTCCATGAGAAGCTGCTCAGGCAAGGGGCACACAGCAGTGAATGACAAGGCCAGTTGGCAGGGCAAAGTGCAGAGTATGTCCATGAGAAGCTGCACAGGCAGGGGCAAAACAGCAAGGCCACTGGCCAGTTCAGGGTACAGAGTATATCCATAAGAAGCTGCACAGGGAATACTTGAACACAGCAAAGAGCAACAAGGCCAGTGGGAAAAACAAAGTACAGAATATGTCCATGAGATGCTGCACAGGCAAGGGCAAAACAGCAAGGCCAGTGGCCAGGGCAAAGTGCAGAGTATTTCCATGAGAAGCTGCACAGGGAATACTTGAACACAGCAAAGAGCAACAAGGCCAGTGGCAAAAACGAAGTGCAGAGTATGTCCAGGTTTGGTTGCACAGGGAATGTGTGTGACTGTACCTTTCCATGGTCAGCAACACAGTCAGGGGGTAACAATGTGCAGTACAGGCCCACCTGTGTGAGAGACAGGAGTGTGAGGGTGAATACCACTCTGACTTGGCTGTCAGGCGGACTGGGAGCTGGTTGTGTCTTGGGGACTGACGGGGCACTTGACCGGGGAGAGAGCGGCCCAGCTGAGGTAGAGCTATCAGTGGCTTGGCAAGCCGGAGGGCTGCTTGGACCAGGTGGTGTAGTGGCATGTGGAGGCGGAGTCATGCAGACGGGAGACACGGTGTGGCTGGGAGATTGTGGAGGGGTGCCTTTCTACTTCTTGGGGGTCCTAACTGGCTTGACTGACTTTGGATCAATGGGAAGTGGTGTGGACACAACAGGCACACTCCTCACCAAAGCTGCATCAGGTGCAGACACTGGCACTCCCTCTGGTGATGTGCTGGATCCAGCGGAATGCTTTACCTGGCTTCGCCTTTGCCCCTCCAACCCCTGTTTACTAGGTGTTACTCCTTTAGTGCCCTCCTTTCCCTGCTTCACTGGGCTTGGAATGGGAGTCGAGTTGGAGGGTGAATCTGCCTTGGAGCCCTTCCTAGGTGTACCCTTGGCATGCACCACCTTCTCGGTGGGCACAGAAACTGTATGCTTCTCTTTGCAAGATGCTTTAGGGACAGGAAAGTCCTTGGATGGGGATGCCTCTGAAGCATGTGAGCCTGAGGTCTGCTTCTTAGCATTTTTGCCTCTAGTGTCGCCTGACGGTCTTTTGTCCTTGCGCTCTGGGGTGGCTTTGGTCTTCTGTGGGGATGGTTTCTGCAACCATGACCGCTTGGGTTGTTGCTGCGGTGTGCTTTGTGTGCTGCATCATGACTTTTAGGTATGTGGACCGTGGTCACTATCGTCAGACGTGGCCAATGCCAGGGGGGTGAAAAAAGGGACCGGAGCTGGACTGTGAGTATGTGCCTGTTGAAGGGCTGACGTCACTGTGGAGGACAAAGCCTGGACAGTCCGGTGCAGCCCACTCAAGTCTGAATGTATGCCCTCCATGAAAGCAACCACCTGTGCCAATTTTTTGTCGTGGTCAATGAAGGCATTGAGGAATTGAGGAGAGCTGTCTGGCGTACACACAGCTGGTGCAAAAGGTCCACAGACTCACCACTGATGGCAGCAGGGGGGGCAGGGGTACCGGTGCCCGGGGTAAAGGACACTCTTTCCCTCTTACTAAGGCGAACAAGTGCATCACCAGAGGAAGTGGCTGGGAGGGTGGGCACTGGCCGCTGTGTGGTGGAAGATGATGCAAAGTCCCCTTTCCCTGTGCCCGCCAACATGGATCCATCCCCACTGGCATCAGATGATGTGGTACTTTGTGTCTCAGGCTGGGATTCCTCCAGCAGACTCCTGTCCCCCTCTGAGGCGCTGGTGACATCTGTGTCACTGGGCTCCTGTGGAGCTGTTGTGCTTGTTTCACCCCCACTGATGTCCATCTCCTGTCCCTCCATGACCAAAGGAGAGAGAGAGATGTAGGGTCAGTTCAGTGACAGCAACAGAACAAACATATGCAAGCAATGCATAACAAAAGATGACTAAATCTACATGTTGCACACCACCCTGTGCAATCACATTGTGCTAATTCACTATAATGACTCAAACAGTGCGAGGAAATTGGAAATTCAGGTATAAGTGAGCCATGTGATGACCACACAGCACAACACCCTGCTAGTGGCTCTGTTCAACTAGATACACAAATAGCTCTGAGCACACCTAGGGACATGATGGGGGAACACTACATTTTGCCACTGACAGATCTGGATGGAACAGGAGTGGACAACAAAGACACAGACTACAACATGACATTCCACAATGGCCAAGAGCCCATGCCACCCACCATGTTGTACTTTGGGGCCCAAAGACTGGTGCACATTGTTGTCAGAGGTGTAGGCCTCCCAAATCTGAGTGCATGCAATGGACGCATTGATGAAGGCACACTCAGATCGGGCACACTGCCATTCCCTCCCATGGGATTCCCCAGACTACCCCAATGCAGACGATACCTGAAGACCACGACTCTGAATGCAATGGGAATGCACAGTACTCAAATTACCTTTGTAAGTACAGGTAGGGTAAATGCGTAACACCTGCACCCAGCCCAGCAGCCACTTACATGCCACTGCATCACAGTACCAACATCAAATAGGCCAGCGCTGGCACAGGCTCTGTACACATGCAGCCCCTCCCAGCCAAAGTCACCCTTCCCAGAATGCTCACCCCTGGCTTGCTGCTGATGCTCCTTCAAATGTGCATCCAGCTCAGGCTGTGTCACCGCCAAGATGCCGCCCATTAGTGGTGTCATGCTGCGCAGTGTCAAATGCCCAGTGCGAGGAAGCAGTCCCAAGGTCATCTCCACCATATTCTTTGCCAGCCGGCTGATGTCGTCCCACCTCTTGTGGCAGTGGGTGCGCCGTCGGTTTGAGACCCAGAGCCCACACCTTGGCCGCAATGGCCCTCCACACGGCCTTACGCTGGTGTACCTTGAGCTGCAGGCATGGGAGACACGAGGGGGAAATGATTAGTGACACAGTGTTATGTACCTACATCTCTCAGTACAGCAGCAAGATACAAACTCATCACAAATCCAAAGATATGTCTAACAGAGACAAAGATTTGGGTGCCATACTTTCACATGTGGCTCCGCGATTTGGGTGGCAGAGCATGCCAACCACCATTTGGGCATGTCTCCATGGCTATCACTACCGCATTGTGTATATGGGGAGTGCTGGTGACACACCACTGGGGACAGGCGGCAGCTACTGTGATTTGGGTGGCGGGGCATGCCAACCGCCATTTGGGCATGTCTCCATGGCTATCACGACTGCACTTGTGTATATGGGGAGTGCTGGTGACACATCGCTGGGGACAGGTGGTAGCTACCGCAATTTGGGTGCCATACAATCACAATGGCCATCTGGCAAACATCAACAGTGCACAGTGCCCACGTGGTCAATGGCACAACATTGTGCACACAATGCCAATGTTCCATTTACTCCACTGGTGAATATACATGCCATGTTTGTATATGTGATTTCGTAGATTGGCATGTACTCCCTCACATGTCATTTATGATATTGATGGTCGTGTACACAGGACAGTGTTGTTATGGACTCTACAATGTGTACACATGTCAATGTGTTGGGGTGCAGGGACAATCACAGCAATGTTCGTCTCAATGAATGATGTTCTTTTTTGCATGTCCTCTTATGTCTGATCCTGCACACAATCGTCATTTCTGCTCCGACTGTGGTCATTGTGTTGTGGATGTGTGCCAGGTTCAAATGACGCATGAAGATGTGTCAGGTACAGCAGCTAGGTATGAGACAGTGGGGTTGATTTGTTACACATATGCTGGATGCTATACTCCTAGGCGTGCCCATGGTAAATGTGGCCATATCCCTATGTGCATTCACATTGACCGAGGTGGCATTTGAGGTACTTGTTTCGTGTAAGTTGACTAGTGTGCCATTTGTATAGCTGAAGGTGTCCCTACATGTAAGCTGATCTGTAACTCAATTTTGATGACAGTCATTGTTGGCATTGTGTCATCCAGAACGTGAGATGCTGTGCCCGTCTCAGGATGTATTGCATTGACATGTGTCCACTTTCATCTCAACTAGGAGGAGACCAAATCTGCTTCTTCACTTGACAGTGCTGGAGGACATGGAGGATGAGGCGATCATCCGGAAATGCCGTCTGGATAGGTCCACCCTAAAAACCCTTTGTGATATGTTGGAGCCCCACCTGCAGCCTCGCAGAACATATCCAATAGCTTTCACCCTAACATATAAGGTGATGGCGGCCCTGCATTATTTTGCCACTGGATCGTTCCAGCACACGGTGGCCAGCGCAGGTGGGATGTCACAACCTATGTTCAGCATGGTGCTGCGTGATGTTCTGTCTGCCATGACGATCTACAAGGACAGATATATCCATTTCCCCAGGGGGCCTGAATTGGCAGCTGTGAAGGGAGATTTCTATCCCCTCGGACACATCCCCCATGTTGTTGGTGCCATTGATTGCACTCATGTTGGGCTTGTGCCACCACAGGCACGTAAGCACACCCACAGGAATAGTAAACATTACCACTCCATAAATGTGCAAGTGGTGTGCCTGGCAGATATGATCATCTCACATGTGTGTGCCAAAATCCCAGGCTCCGCCCATGACTCCTACATCCTGCGGAACATCATTGTACCCCAGCTAATGGCTTATCTGCTTCATGAGCATGCATGGATTGTGGGTGAGAATGCCTAGCTGTGTGGCGTGCCTCAGCAACATTGCAATGTTTATTTGTGTTTGTTATACCTAGGTGACTCTGCATATCCCAACCGTCCCTGGTTGCTGAGCCCACTGCGGAATCCCAGGACCCCGGCTGAAGTTCGCAACAATGGTGCACATGGGAGGACACATCGTGTGGTGGAGCGGACTTTTGGTCTGCTTAAGTCACGTTTCTGCTGCCTGGACAAGACCGGAGGTGCACTGGTGTACTCACCAGGGAAGGTGTGTCAGATTGTAGTGGCATGCTGCATGCTGCACAACTTAGCCATTCGCAAAGAGATTCCCCTGCTCCTGGATGATGATGAGGACCAAAGGCTCCCGCCTGCAAACCAACTCGTGTCCAGTGATGAGGACGGTGGAGAGGAGGAAGGTGTTGACCTGCATCAACAGTTCATAACCCACTACTTCACTTGAAGGTGGGTGACAATGTACAACATACGCATTGTCTGATGATGTTGATGTTATTGTGAAGGGGGTATGTGAGATTTGTGACAGCAGCCGGTTGTAGACTCAGTGGTGGGTGGCAATGTTTCTGGGACAGGTCATTTAGGAAAATCTACAGGATGTGTATGTTGATACTTGTTGCCCATTGTGATGTGTGTATGTTGGATTATCTTGATGGTAGGTGTTGTGTGATGTCTGTGATGCAACACCCAGACCAGTGAATGTTGTTCTTTTGTGTTTTCATAGGTGTCTTCAACTTCTCCTTGCCTACATACAGTCCATACTCCTGGTACATTGTGATCATGTTGAAGACTGTACATCCTGGTATAAAGATGGAGCATACACAACAACATGTGTGTAAGGATTTTTTATTTACAATGGTGACATGTGAGGGGGTGAACATTTACATTGAGTTGATTAGTGGAGCAGTGAGTTGATAGTAATGGTAAATGGGATAATCGAGTAGTCACCACATTGATGTGGTGACCCAGTCCAACAGACAGATGCCATTCACAAGGCAGTGTCGGGAAGGACAGTCCAAAAAGTCAATGCAGTGGTTAAGAGGTTTGTCAACATGGCTGGCTCCGTGACTGGTGTTTGGCAGGTGCTTTGCCTCCAGATACTCCCAGGGTTTTCTTAGGACGGCCCCTTCGTCGCTTGGCGGGGGGCCCCTGCTGCAGGGCAAATGGGATCTGAGGACTCACCCCTCTGTGGCTGCAGGGGAGGATGGTGAACTGTCATCCTGCGTCCCACCAGAGGGAGGTGGAGGTGTTGGTTGTGGCGCAGGCCTGTCCCTCAGTACTGTCACTTGCCAAGAGGTCCACAATTTGTCCCATGCGGGTGTCGATGGACCTCATCAGCAGGATGAGCTCGTGGAACAGTTCGTCCGACCGGCCCGTTTGTCCCTGGGCCCGTTCATATGCCCCAAGGACTCTGGTGATGTGGGCCAGGGATTGGGTCCCAGCCTCTTGTTGTCTGTGGGTGGCCCAGCCCCTTCCACCTTCCCTGCTGCCACAGACCTGTTGCCTCATCACTGTAGGCACCCACATCCTCTCCCTGCCCTCCTCAGTCGGTGGGGTGGGGTGGTCATCCTCTGGGTCAGGGGGAGTGTTGCAGGCAGCACTGGTGGTGGTGATGTTGGTGGTGGTGGTGGTGATGGTGGTGGTGGAGGACGCACAGGCCTTGACAGCAGGGGTTTTTAGAGACGTTTGCATTGCAGCAGATGTGGTGGGGGGACGATGGGGTCCTGGGACCTGTTGCGCCCTGGCACACCAGATGGGCCGGCTTCAAACTCATCTTCCAGAGAATCCCGGGAGTCAACATCCAAAAGTCCTTGTTCTGGGGGGGAGACTGGCTCTGCAGGTTCCTTGTGTTGTCCTCTGCAGTCAGTTCTTGGTCACCTGTGGGTCAGATGGAAAATGGTCATTGTAGTGCACCCCGCAAGCTTTGTGTTAGCTGTGTGTCATTCACTGTTTGTACACTACACAGTTGACTGATCATCATATTGTTTTCTATGTGCACTACTGTGCCTCCTGACATGATGCTGTGGTACATGCATTACTTGTCCATGGTGTGAGGTGTCAATACATACCATGCGCCACATGCGTCATTTGTGATTACAGGGACCTGTTGACATCTAGGGACTAGCACAACATATTATTTCATTGAGGACTCTTTGTTGATTTGTCTGACCTGGCAGACGTCACATCTTGGGGATAACTTTTCTACTTTGTTCTGTATTATTTATAGGCTTCGAAGGTATAGCATGGTTGTTTATGCAGTTCTTTTTGATTTGTTTCAGTACCCCTGACGAAGAACTTAAACGGTTCGAAATGCATTGGGTTGTTTTACAAGTGCCAGTTCGAAGGAATGTTGAAAGCACATGTCTATGTTTAAGCGCATTGCAGCATCAGACATTTGAAAATGCTAAATAAAACATTCTAACTTTACATCGCTGTCTCTGGAGTGACTATAAAAGCTTGGAAAACATGGATTAATTGACATCTACATACTATTGGATTACTATTGATTACTACGGAGTACTCTGGTTAAAATTTAACACATTTTCAGAGGAGAGTTTCCTCAGTTCAGCTGTGCAGCAGCTGGGGCGGATCAGTCGCCTTCCTTGGCAGTTTCATTCAGACGTCACATCTGGCCATGGACTGGCCATTGTCATCTCCTGCATACCTTTGTCCTGTCATGTGCATATCTTGATTTGTACCACCAAACATGCTTTCTTATTTTTCGAATGGTCCTTGTTGCTCTGGCCCCATGGCACTGCACATGTCAATAGCTGCTGTGCATGATTGTGCACAGACTTTCTTCTACATGTGCATTGGTGTGTCACACTTTGGTTGCTGTGACAGTTTCCTTTGCTTACCTGTGTACACACTGTAGGTGGCAATAGGGTCGGTGTGCATATTTGTGCAATGAGAGGGCTTGTGTTGTCATATGGCACCATTTATTTTGTGACGAATGGGGGGTGCACGTCCTGGCTACTTACCTGTTATGTGCTCACATTTGGCTTTCTTATGTGACACATCTGTGTGCGTGGTGGAGGCTTACATCCTGCTCAGTGGAGTCACAAGACAGAATAATATGTCTACCTACATGTTAGTTTGTTTGAGGGATGCCACATGCATCTGGGTGGTATGGAGAGCTCCATCTTGCTGTACTGGGGGACAAGGGTGCATGGTGGGAGTAGTGGTACAGGCTTCCCACCCACAAACACCCTCCCAGGAAAGATGGCTACCTACCTGTAAGTTTGTTAGGTGTACTGCAATGGCTTGCAACTGCTTCTGGGTGGGGGAGTGCTCCATCCCACTCAGGTGTGGGACAGGGGGCATGGTGGGAGTTGTAGTGCTAGTAACTTATGTGACCTTTGCAAAGGAGTAGTTCAAGACTTGATGCATATTTTGTTTGTTTGTCCCAATTCCACAGTAGTTCTCGCCAGAAAGCGATTTTTAAATCCAATTCAAACAAAGTGTAATTCCACGAATGTACAGAGTTTGATTTCCATCCTCAAATCACCCCCTAATGAATGTGTATGCTATAACCTGTTTAACTTTTTATTAAATTTTTAAAATTTGTATTAACATCAGTGTTTACAAATATTATTAATTACCCACGCCGAGGAATGCACATGCGTGTGCTCCCGCGCATGCACAGTTCCCAGAAGAAGATGCGCTGGAGAAGGATCGAAGCCCGGGTCGCCGCCGATAAGGTAAGGTTATTTAACAATTGCTTTTTTAATGTATTTAAAACTGCGGGCAGGAGGCGGGTGGGAGGCGGGCGGCCAACTTCCGTTATGCCCGAGTGTGCGGAGATTTGCCTTGCTTCTCCGCCTATTATCGCGGAAGGCGGAAGGGCAAATCTCCGCACATTCCGTGGGCGGAACAGAGTTGTCCGCCCACCTTTAGTCTTAGGTGCTACCCTAAGAGTGCCCAAGAGTAGTTAAGTCAAAAGAAACCTCTCCCTAATGATATCTCCCATTTTAAACACCTCAGGATGGATTAGCTCTGGTTCTTCGAACCACAATGCAATAATAAAAAGTTCCTAAGCAGAGCGTCTAGAAAAAAGTGTAAGAACTGGAGGCACACAAGGAACGAACAAGACTATCCCAAGCTTTATTGCACACAGAAGTTAACAACCACAAGTCCAGATCACTGTAACAACCGGCTATATATACACAGAGTCCCAGGAGTTTAGAAAATGCCCACACACACAGACTCTCAGAGCATCATATGAAATAAACACGAGCGCGGGTATCTACAACATGTCACGCTCGTGTCTACTTTAAACAATAACAATAATAGGAAAATGCTCACAATGCACGAGCGCGGCTCAGCGCATGCCACGCTCGTATGCACAACACAGAGCATTTTTGCAAGGTGGATGTCAGAATTCTGATAAAGCACCCGAAGACAAATATAGGGGCATATTATCAAGCGCGGTGTTAAAATTATCGCCGCTTTAGCGGCAGAAAACTGCCGCTAAAGCGGCGATAATGGGCTTGATAATATGCCGCAGAGAATTCCAATAGAAGCCCATGTTGACACCAGAACATGAGCTTCTATGGGAATTCTCAAGGGCATATTATCAAGCCCATTATCGCCGCTTTAGCAGCAGTTTTCTGCCGCTAAAGCGGCGATCATTTTAACGCCGTTTCTTGATAATATGCCCCTTAATGTTTCCTGAGAAAATCCAGTCATTCATTTGGGCGCTTTCAGTCACTGTCCGGCGCAGCCTTGACTGGCGATCTTTCATGAATGGAAGGAGATAGACAAAATCATTGAGGGGGGTATGGCATGTGTTGCTGTTTCTCTTGTTGCTGTTCTAATAATAATAATAATAATGCTAATAATAATAATAATGCTAATAATATTAATAATAATTCTAATAATGTTATTTCTAGTATTTCTAGTATTTTTAGCAGGAGTAATAGTACTAGCAGTAGTAATGCGTGTAGTAGTATCGTCATTGAGAATATCATCAGTAACAGTGGTAGGGATGGAAGCATTCCCCACTCATATCAATATATTTTATAGTATTATGAGTGTGTACATTATATTTATCAATGTAGGAACTGTTAGCACTGTTTTTATTAGAAAAAAAAATAATCTTTATAACCGTTGTATAATCCACGTGCCAAACAACGAAATAAAAGCACATACATGGTATGCAGAGTAATTCTTTTGTAAGAAGAAATATTTAAATTCAAATTCCAGGCTAAAGAAACCTTCTTTCCGTATTTTATATGAAGTATTGTTTTGAATAGACAAATATTGCATTCTTGACCAGGAAAACCTGTGGCCGTTTTAATTTGGGCGTTGGTGAAAATTACGTTTTTTTAAATTACTGACATGAGGAGGCGTGTAAAAACTCCATGATCTGGAGCCCGCAGCGCTGCTTTGGCCTCATAGGTACACTATCTAACTGTTCATGAGGAAAATAACAATAAAAAATTATGCATCGCCTACCGTGAATAATATGTCTGTCATTCTAGCAACGGGTTTCTGGCAACATCATAAATCTTGAGTGGTTTGGAAATGTCACTAGAAAGTCCAAAATCGAATTACAGTCTTTTTTTGTAATATGACAGGCGTTTCTCGGTATCCAAATGACGCATGGTGAATAACTAACTCTACATTCGCACAGCTGTTAAACTCAACTTCAGTTTTCTGCCTTAGCATCAAATACTGGCTAAACCAGCTTCCCTTCAAGCAGGAAAGCTTTTATTCCTGGAGTTCGCGATCATAGTCGCTGCCGGATTAATCCTTCCTCTTCAGCATGTCCTAATTCTAAAGTATGACGTCGGAGTAAGATTACACCGTGAAATTTATTTTAAAGGTACGAAATACGCACGATCACTGGAATTATACGGCACTGGCGGTTCAAACAATGTAGTAGGTATGAATAAATTATGCGTCAAGAAAAAGCAAATTATGCTACAGAATGTGGCATATTCTGTGGCAGTTTTCCTTTCACTATGTTGCCATACCACCACACAATACTACTGTCTGGGCAAAAGCTTCGCCAGTTTCATACCAATTTATACCTCAATACAGCAATAGGTAAATAAAAATGCATGCAACCTTTCCAAAGGATCTTTTGAAGAGTGAAGAAAACATAGTTCATTAAGTTTCAAAGAAACGTTTGTAATGATGGTTTGGAGGCCCGCCTGGCTACTCCTATTTTTCCCGAGTCTCTACAGGCCAACCAGAGACAGGAAGAACGCAGGCTGGGCTCTGCCTGCGCCAATAACCTTCTCCCCTGTCAGTGTGGTTTGCAGACTCCCTGCTGAAAAGAGATAGCCACGTTGGCAAGTGGTTCCCACAGTGCCACTTTCTGCGCCATGACTGTTATCTGCTCTCATTATTCAATTCAATAGCATATTTATTCGATTCAAGGAATCATAAAAGCATAAATACAAAGACAGAGGCATAAAAACAAGAAATCTATTTACATGTGCCGAAAAAATATTTAGTCCATCTATTAATAATTTGCAATTCAGTGGATAACACCTTGTTCTTTCATTAGCAGCAACATAATTATTTCCCAGGAATCAAAGTGCATAGTGCGTAGATACTTTGTCATTCATTAGACTTTTAACATATGGGTTACTCCATAGTATTTCAAGGCCAGGTTTTAACAAGTAGCCGGAGGCTGATTGTTTCCATAAAGTGCGAGGTGCAAAGTGCAAGATGAGAAGGTTATACCTTTTGCATAGCATCATATAATCATAACTCTTTCAGGATATATATTATGGACAATCATCACTATCAAAATTCAGAGTTTTGATTTTCCATGTAAATTTCATTTGATTACAATATATTATAAAATTCATACAAGTAAAATTTGAGCCCTTTCTTCATCCTAATAAAATTAACAGCCAATAAGAATCTGCTAATACCAAATACAATAGGTTTTGAGGTGTCAGTTTTTAAAATGCGCAACATTTCACTATATTTCCTAATGCATAGTTTCCTGCCCAAAGGTTTTATCCATTTATTTCTATAGTGTCTATATGCAGGGCAGAAAAATAAGACATGTGCGGCATCCTCTTTACTTCCTGAATGGCACTGGGTGCACCTACAGTCAATTTCCCCTTTCTGAGCTGACCCCCACTTGGAAGTAAAAGACTTGATCTGAAGAGTACCGTACCTAAATTTTAGATACAGTACCTTAGCAAGTAGGGGTTTAATCTCATCTAAAAATTGTTCAAAGTAGGGGATTATTTTAAACATCAAAAATTGTGTAGTAAGTGTACCGGCTCCACAATTTAAAATAACTTTATGCCTAATAAAATTCCAATAAATGGTCTTAATTTCCTGTTTTGAGTCAGGGATCAGCAAGTTCGGGTTTTCCCAGAACCTGCTCAAGCCCAGATCCAATAACCATTTACGAATATGGATCAACCACGGAAAACTAACATGTGTGTCAAGGGCCATTAGTTCGCTCTGTGCTTGTCTATAGCTAAAAAGTTCTTCTGTCGTCCATATTCTTATCCAATAGGACAAGGTCATCCAGACAGCCCTTTGCCAAATTCGTTTTATGCCCATATCAAGCATTAAGGGGGTCACAGGTGTATTTTGGGGGAGAGCAACTAGTTTTCTCAATATCTTATTTTCCCCCGCGATTAAATTCAAAAGAGAATCTCCCCCACACAGCTTTGAGCCATATAGGGCAGCGGATTGGGCCCTAGACTTATAAACTTCTAGGGCTGGAGTGACGGCCTTTGACGTGGTTGCAAAAAGTTTCTTTAAAACTGGTGCAGAATTTTGTATTAAAACTGATCTTGATTTCGTTATCTGTGGGTTCCAGGAGAGTTTGGAATCAATGTTCATTACTAGATAAATAAAATTAGGGACACGCTCTAGACTCACTCCATTCAGCTTAATGTCATTTTTAAAACACTTGTGGGGCCTTATCGACATATATTTGGTTTTTACAGGATTCATTTCCAGACCTTTTAGTTTGCAATATTCATCAAGTGAGTTTAAAAGACATTGCAAACCCTTCGCTGTTTGCGACAACAATATTGTGTCATCAGCAAAGGTTAGTGCACAAACATGATTCCCCCCCAATTTTGGGGAATCATGATTGGATTTTTGTAAAAACTCAACCATGTCATTAACATATAAAAGGAAGAGGGTTGGCGCCAGGACACAGCCCTGGCGCACACCTCTATTGACTGGTATCTCTTCAGTGAATTCTCCCCCTTGGCCCCAGCGCACTCTTGCAAAGTTGTTTTCGTGTAACCTGACCAACTGCACTAAAATGTTTTTAGGTACCCCCTGTTGTAATAAGTTTAGCTATAAGAGGTCTCTGGGGATTTAATCGAATGCGGCCTTTAAATCAATAAAGGCCACATTTAAATGGCCAGATCTTAGCCTTGTGTATTTCCAGGCTATCGTTACCAATCTAAACACCTGGTCAATGGTACTTGTCCGTCTTCTAAAACCTGCTTGGCATGGAGAGATTACATCATTTGCAGTCATCCATTCATTCAACCTATCCAGAATCTGTTTAGCATAGACCTTTTGCAATATGTCTAGTAAGCTAATGGGTCTATAATTTGCGGGATCGTCCCTACTACCCTTTTTATATATGGGGACAGTCTCCGCTCCCTTCCAAGATTCAGGTATGGGCTGCCCTCCTGCAATTGCATTACATAACAAATTAATATATGGCGCCCACACCTCCGGTGCATGTTTAAAAAGATCGCCCGGTAATTTGTCAGGGCCAGGAGCTTTTGATGGCTTTATAACAGCCAGGGCCAATCTGGTGTCTTCTATGCTTAAGGATAACGGGACTATCTCATCTGATGACATGAGATTTTCTATACTGCAATGGTAGTCACACATCGTGGGGGCCAAAGGAGCATATAGATGAGCAAAGTGCCTATGCCATGTGCCAGGATCCAAGTTATAATCTTGAGCTAGATTACTGAATTTGCTGCCATTTGCAATAATCCGTCAGAATGAAAATTGATCACCCGATTTTGATGCTAATATCAGTTCTTCCCAGCTTGCGTCTTCCCAGTTTCTACGGGCTGCATTCAATACTTTATTGTACGTTTTCCTTGCTTCCCTAATAACAATTAGGTCCTTATCATGCAAAGCCTTCATTAGGCATTGCTTCATTGCAGAACATTCTTTGTTAAACCAATGGTTAGTTGGCCTTTTCTTGTTAGTGTGTTTGGGCTTCGCAGCCCCCGGTTTGGTTAGGTATGGTTTTACATTTTCTACCAATTTTAGATGGATCTGCGTTATAAGTGTAGTCCCAGGGCATTCATTTAAATAAGACAGTAATAGGTCGCAAAAAATATTATAAATGCAGCTAAGTGAATCTATCTTCCCCATTATAGAAGGACATTTTACTGCCCTTCTGTTATTACTCACTGTAGGCTCTACAACTTCCGTCCCTATTCCGGGATGAGTCAATGGATGGATTTGAAAGTATTCCTCTGTGAGATCTAAGCATAAGGGGAAGTGATCGCTTTCTCTTCTGTCATCTACTTTGAAATCTTTCACATAGGCCCAGTAGGCAGCGCTTATCATGATGTAATCGATCCGGGATGAGGAAAGGCCTCTTGAAAAGGTGTTGGAACAACCGAGATCAGACAATGTTCTGCCATTACATGACCTTAGCCCTTTCGCTACGGTAAAATTGAATAATTGTAATGCAGAGACAGAGCATCTGGAAGCTTTTTCCATCTTTAGAGATGGAATGCCTAAGGTTATGTCTTCTTCCTCAAAAATTTCATTTAAACCTGGCAACGGTTCATAACAACAATTAAAATCAACACCAATTATAATAAGCCCATCAGACAATATAGAATCTAGGGCTTCTTCCAAGTTCTGTAGTATTATTGATTCTTTTGAACTTTCTCTTGACCTTATATATACATTGAATAGATGTAACCATGATTTATTTGTAAATTTAAAACTTAAGCCCAAGATGTCCTCTGTATCAATTGGTATAATTCCTATAGAGGCATTTATATTATTCCTTACCCAGATTAAGAGTCCTCCTGATGGTCTTCCTCTAATTGGTTGTCGAGCCTCTACACTAAATGTTCTGTAGCCCACTCTGTGTAGAGGTTCTCTAGCCCACGTTTCTTGAAGGAGACAAAGGTCAAATGCATCCATGTACTCCTGCCAATCTGGTTCCTGGAACTTTTTTATAAGGCCCGCTATGTTCCACGGCACCATCTTCACACAGCTTAAGGTCGGACAGATGGGTTTGATGGTGGAACCATTACAGCCCACTACTGAGTGTGTTAATTGATTAAAATGGTTACTATCACCATTAATACAATCAGAACTTCCAGACTCCACGAAATTGGTACTTTGTCTTTCCTCAGGGCATAATGTCTCATGAGGTATATCCACCTCATATGGTACAACAGTTACACTTCGAGCCTCAGGCGCAATAGAGAGTGTCCTTCCCCCAAGGGGACACTGGTACCACGCTTGACTCAGTCAATCTATGGCTTCGAGATTCCTTTGCCCCCCACAAATGTATGGCTCAGTATCCATACTGTATATACAAGTTCTTTTTTGCCTAATACCAATTCTAGATTTAAAAAGGGAATGAGATCTTAAGTTCATGATTATTAAATTATCAGCCATGATTTTGGAATAGAATGTTAACCTTATATCATCCAGGCCTCCTTCATTTTGCTGAATCCGTTCCACATTTTTTATATCTGATCTGATTATGGAGAGGCACTGCCGTTCATTTCTGATCCAATGTATGACTTTATTTGCAAGGGAGTCCTTGTCCTCCCTACTGCCCAACTTTAATCTTGGGACGTTTGTAAGGAACACACTACAAAAATCCGAGTCCTCCCTAATTGAAGAGTGAGGAGCCCGATCTAGGCCATGTTTCTGCTCTAATCCCCCGGACCCCCTCCAAGGATCCTGGGCACTTTGTAATAGTCGATTTATACGTGGGGTTCCCGGATTTACATAAGTACATTGTGCCTGGTGTTGCAAGATAGGCATGTTAAAATGATCATATCTCTTGACCAGGTTTCTTCCAGGAATGGATGAAAGATTTGGCTTTGGAGCTGTATTTTTACTCAAAATTGGATTCTGGTTCTTAGGATGGTTTGGGATTACTCCAGGTAATGATTTAGTTAAATGACTCTCCATATTACTACATGGAGATTTCTTCTTTGATTGGGTATTCTCCTCCAATGCTGAAGTTAGGCCTCCCACGTGTCTTGGTAGGTGGGAAGTTAGAACCTCTAGCAATCTTCTGATTGTCCTAACCTCTTCTTGGACTACATTAAGTTTGTTATAAAGATCTACCACAAGAATATGGGTATCATGTAACTGTGCCTGATTGTAATCCTCAATCGTACCAGGATTTATTAAGACAGTTTCATCCTTCCTGCTCATATCATCCATATGAACAGCCTCATTGTTAAAAGTGAATATCTATTCGAGCATTCTACATTAATCACATCTCTACAAGTGGTGCTTGGGTTCAGGGGTGATGTAGTTAGCAATTGTAGCTGTGCTTTAGTGTGGGTTTGATGGACTATGACAGTGGGACTAATGGGCCTTGCTGGTACCACCTTTTCGCTTCTACCATAATAAGATAACATTTTATTTTTCCCCTTGTTATTAATCACTTTGCCACATGTCAACATATTTTCAACTTCTTCAATCAAGTCATCAATAGCGGCCAGAGTGCAATTATTTGCAGCAGATTTAACCAAATTTTGTATCTTTGCTATCTTTGTTTCCCTATCATTGGTTCTTCTGCTTTCCTCTTCCCCATTATTACCCTAAGAATAGAATACACAATGTGCAAATATTGCTATTATAGCTCCCTTGCTATGGCCAAATGCCACAAACCAAAAGCCAAAAGGGAGCCGTTCCTAATAGTATAACCAAGGTAGCATCCATGATTAGCACCACAACCGAGTTTTGGCCAAGGTTCAAATGTTTGTACCTAGGTACAGCATATACATCCTAATACTAAGTTAATGTACAGTTTTCTAAAAAGATGCTAAAGTAAAACAGCAACAACAATCACTCAATCGATTATTGCATAGCGTTATTAAAAAGCAAGATAGATCATGTCCCTCTTAAATATATAGGTAATCTTGCCACTATATTACCAGTTTTTGAATAAGTCTTACTTAAATGTCACAGGGGGGGTGGCCCAGCCCAGTCTTATCCGGTCTTTGACGGGCGCTGACGGGCCCGCCCTTGGCCCGGGCACGCCCACGTGCGTCCCGCGCTGCGGGGTGCGTGCGCGGTTTAAATTGCGAGTCACTGCTGCGTCACCGCTGCGGGGCTGCTGGGAGATGTGGTCCAATAGCTACAAGTTGGCTGTTCCCCTCACGGCGTGGAGCAGCAGTCTGGCCGTTCCCCTCATGGCGGGAGCAACTAAACAAAGCACAGGTAGGCCGTTCCCCTCACGGCGTTCGCGGGACCCGCGCTGCGGGGTGCGTGCGCGGTTTAAATTGCGCGTCGCCGCCGCGTCACTGCTGCGGGGCTGCTGGGAGATGTGGTCCAATAGCTACAAGTTGGCCGTTCCCCTCACGGCGTGGAGCAGCAGTCTGGCCGTTCTCCTCATGGCGGGAGCAACTAAACAAAGCAGAGGTAGGCCGTTCCCCTCACGGCGTTCACTCTCATTATTGGAGTGGAGAGCTCAGCTTTGGGCTGGAAGGTGGTCGAGTTCACTGAGTGTGGTGGGATTGGTTGGCTGGACACCATGTAGCGTATACAGTTTGAGGGAGGGAGGGGAAATTTACAGATGGTGGTGGAGATGGGTATTAGGAAGCCAGGTTATTTATTTTATATTTGCAGATGGAAGAAGTAGGGTAATCTCACAGGGTGAAATGGGTGGGTGCATGGTTGTCGATTCACCAAAATATGAAGGATAGCAGAAGTGAACTCACATACCCTTTGATTTTATTGACAATACAGTAAGTAACATCATATGGCTCTTGACCCTGATTTTTTACAAGAATCCATGTCACATGGTATCACAACTATTCACATCGCTGAAGTTTCATAATAACTGTATGATCAGTATAACAACACAATCCAGACATATGTTTATTATAGTTAGAAACTATATTATGATGCTGTCTTGATCTTTGAAAGTTCTGGTCCATAATACTTGCCCTGAATTGTAGTGAGTGAAGCGAGTGAGCCAGACCTCTTTCAGGGTGTATTTACTGCCTGGGAAAAATTGAAAAAGAATAGGATGAAATAGTGCATTTTAAAGCACATAGTTCACATACATTTGCTAAAATGCCATGTGCACTAAAAGGGCACCTATTAATTATTCAAATCCTTTGATGGTGTGCCAAGCCAAGTGAAACCAGACATTCACCAGGACTTGACTCCATGTTTTTCAAAATGTACTATGACGACCTCCATATGTCAACTAAGTCCTTCATTGTGCCAGGGCCTGCATTTTGTCATGTGAGCACACATTTCCCTGGGTTTCCCTATATTAACAATTACATAAAATATGTTGGGCCATATTTTTTTAACTTATGCCATCCATATACCATATGTGACCCATTTATCGAAAAAGACCTTAGTATGTCAGGGCCAGCATTTTGTCATGGTTGCAACCCTCCCATATGTCAGGTTGTTCAAGTTTATGTTAACATTACCTGTAGTGTCCACATGGTGTCCACATGCCAAACATTTCCTCCAGTATGCCAGTATCTTTCAATGTGTGCCCTCTATGCCATGAATTACTCCCTAGCATGCCAGTACAAGTATTTTACCATTGGTGCTTTCTATGCCAACAATTACACCCAGTGTGCAAGCATTTTATCAGAGGTGTCTCTCATACTAAGAATTGCCTCAGGTATACCGGCACCAGTATTTTGCCCTGGACTGTCGCTATAGGACAAAAATGACCTTCAGGATGCTAGGGCCAAAGACAAACTCGAAAGCCTCACATTATATTATCACTCACATTCACTCACTGACACTCATGTCCACTCATTCTTTCCTACTCACACTCTCTTTCACACTATTGTACCCCATTACACACATTCCCATTCATTCTTGTTCACTCACTTTCATTTACTCTTAATCTCACTCACTCAT
Organism: Triturus cristatus; assembly: GCF_964204655.1. NCBI lineage: Eukaryota > Metazoa > Chordata > Amphibia > Caudata > Salamandridae > Triturus > Triturus cristatus. Next base: position 80,855,105 of record NC_140588.1, read on the forward strand.
ACTTACTGACAGTAAATCTCACATAATCTCACTCAATACCTGTCACTGATTCTCACTCACTTTCACTCACACACTTGTTTACACTCTCACCAGGAGGCAACACATGCCTGCCACCAAAGGTCCAGTTCCAGCTTATTGTAATGAAAAATGGACAGAAAATATGTAGTGTCGAGCTGTCCCTGTGTTCATGGCACTGATTTTTCAACCTCTGGGGCCAGGGGTTAGAACGACAATGGCAGGGGTCACAAGTAGATAGACTGGGGTTGCAGAATTCCCCAAATTATTTTTATGGGTGGGTGGCAGGAGGCTAGGTTTTTTAGGGGGAGGGGGAAAGTATATGTGGTAGTGGGTGGCCAGGGGCAAGATTGTTTTACCTTTTTTGCACATTATGTTTAAGTTTCTCCATTATTCCCCTGCCCATGAGAATAGGTGATTTGGGGGCTATACATAATCTAAAAGTATTGATGGATAAAATGCAAATAACAAGATTCTGAGTTACAGAATAAATAGCTCGAGCTTTGCACTAGTTGTGTTTTTGATGTCACTCAGAACACCTGGGTGAAAAACATCCCGTTATTCACAGTTAGCCATCTGTATCTTTTTGGCGCATTCCCAGGTCTACCAGTTCTGATAAATCCGGGAATGTGTCAAAACCATGGGAGCTGTGTTGGAACCCCCATGCAATGCCCATGGAACTCCTCCCAGGGCTGAGTAAGGAATGCAGCAATTTGTACTGCGTTGCCTTACTCCAGATTTATGGAACCAATAAAGGCCACATAAAGTGGCCATGCGTGGCTTCATATATCTTGCTTACCGTTTGTGTTGTGCATGTACAAAGTTGCATGATGCAAACACGAAACACAACATCTCTATATTAGGCCTCTTAGTTTTCAAAAAAAGGTAGTAGTGCACAATTGGGGAAGCCTTTTGCTGAATCTCTGCTAACAAATGCACAGTCACCTGCTGTGCCCCACATACTTTATTCACCACAAACACTTGCAGAACTAGGTCAGGGCAGTATGTCAACCACAGGCAACATCAAGCACCTCCTGCTGTTCCAAATCAATTGTTAAGAACCAGAAAGTAGAAGAGAGAATACGAGCCAAGAGAATCCTTCTTCAGTAAATAGGCATCTTATGAGGTTTCCATCTGATTGTGAATCATAAATATCTTGTGTTTCACATTCACAATGCACATGTAAATCATTGTAGACAATGTACTTTGGACTTGTCAATGTGCTATTGCTACACAATCACATTCAGCTGCCTGATGTGCATGATTTAGCTACAGAAATTAGGTGTAAATGAGGTCTATATGCTATGACATAGTTCTTCTACATTCACATGATTGAGAATGGTCATCTGACTCTGACAGCCACCTGACAAGTCCACAGCCCTCCGGGACTGTGGCTGGTTTGTAGGCTTCACATGTCCCAAGAGGCAGCATCCATCACTCCTCAGGACAGTCATCACTGCCTTCCAGGCTTCTCTCCCTTGTGCCGTCACATTTCTCTGTGAGGCTTTGAGGGCACCTTTCTGCTTCATTGCTTTTGATTGACATGTGCAGTACTTCTGTCCCTCTCTAACTCTCACTGCTACACTTCACTCACTACTCCTGTTCTCTTCCTCATCTTGTGTTCCATGTCCTGCCGGCCATCCTGAAGAAAGTCTGTTACGTTAGTCCTTCCTCACCATCTTTTGCCTCTCTCTTCCCTCCTTGTAATCTCTAGTCTTGCCTCCTTTTCCCTCTTCTCTAGAATGTGTCCTTCTTTACTTTCTAGGACTCCAATCAGTTTATTCTACGGATAGTGCAGCATTCTGCCCACCTGATTACGTTGCGACCACACACTGTTCTGTCAGATACTCCCATTTCTCTATGGAAGCTTGTGTTACAGCCCTAAACCAGCGGTAATGCAGGTTCCAATAGACAAATGGGGTGAGTGTAAAACACTGCACCCTGTGTCAGGTACCCCATGGTGCATGCCACTCACTGCAGAGATTCACAGGGGGCACCCTAGGTACGCTCTTAGACACTAACCGTAGGCTGCGGAGGCAAGGAGGCCCTGCTAGGGCCCCAAAGTCAGTTTCCGACAGCATTTCCAATTTAAAGAGGCCGGCACGGAAAGGCTGTGGCAAATCGACATTGTAATCCCGACGGCGGAAACGCCGTCCATAGGGGAATCTGTGTGGGTCCTACCTGTCGGAACACTCTGAGAGCTGGTTGGAAATGCGGCAGAATAACCGGCCTGCCGGTTTACACTTCGACCTCTGAAATCCTAATTAGGCGGTCGGACTTCAAACTGACCATGTCAGACGAAAAGCATCCAGCTGTGGTCGTAAAACTTCGACTAGTGGTCGGAGACTTTCCGACGGACATCGTAATCGGCCCCTAAGCTGGACGCAGACTGATCTCACTGTAATTTTTCAGGTGCTCACAGTCTCCGAAGATACCTCCCTGATTTCAGATCAACCAATTAACCCAATAGACACAATGATTTTTTACAACTCAGTTATAGGGGCAAATGTGTAACATTCCTACTGTGCCCCAGTGTAGCCAGATAAACCCACAAAATGGTTTGGTAGAAAATGCAGTCTGGCTATTTGACAAAACATGTAGTCTGGCTAACTGTAAAATACCTTTAATTTTCAATCGACTCCTATGGGACCAGAATGAAATTATTAGCATTAGAGCTGTTTATAAAAGGACAATTGTGTAATCTAAGCATCTGATCTGGAAGATTGTAAAGATCTAATTGTAGCAATTAGTTCCACTTATATGGTGGCCTTTTGGAAGGTGGTAAACTTTCTTTCAGGTCAAATCCATTGCAGTGCAACGTAGGCTCCCATGCCACTGCCGAATCAGGGTTTAAGCATTCTGCAACACCTACTTCGGTGAGAGCAAGCACTAGATGCTCCGCATTTTTCTTCCGACATGAAATTACACTTGAACTGGTTAAGACGATTCCCAGGGGAATCCTTAGGCCCAGATGAGTCCTTATGGACCTTTCAAAGGTAACATACATTTTGGGTACCTGATTATTGAGTTAAAGGCAATTTTATTGGGTTAATGCATTGCATTTAAGGAATTGCAATTTGCGATTCCATAAATGAAATCGCAATTTAAATAATCGCAAATTTTGCGATTACTTAAATTGCAATTTTTGCATTTGGGATGATGCATGTGGCCCTTTGATCCTTAGGACTTTGTTCTCAGACGCTGTTAGGTCACTCAGATTTTTGAAACCCCAGAGCTGTGCCCCGTAGAGGGCACTATTTACAGCCTTACTTTTATATAGTTCCAGGGCTGGTGCTACTGGTTTTGTGTATGAGCAACGGTGTTCCTTCCTTATGGCCCCAGTAATCTGTGATAAAATGAGATAGGCCTTGTTTAAATGCTGCTCCCAGGGGAAACAGTATTTACAACGTTATCTCCACAACGCATGCCATTACAACGCAGTTGTTACAACGGCCGCGTTGTTAGTACCCATACCATTACATCGCAAGTCATTTTAACAACTTGCTGTAGGGGGCGCACTGGTAGTGGGTTTAAAATTAAAGACCTTCCCTCCTGTGCGCAAACTGGAGTAGAAATAGTAAATAATACTATTCCTAAGTCCAGCGCCCCCCGACAGCAAGTCATTGTATTGACTTGCGATGTAATGGTATGTGTACTAACAACACAGTCATTGTAATGACCGCGTTGTAATGGCATGTGATCTAATCGCATGTATTGTAAACAGCTATATTCTTTTCTAGGCCATGCCATTAAATAATTTAATGCCCAAATACTCAAAGCTACTCACCCCTTCTAGGGGGATGTCATTTAATTTTAAGCACCCCTTGAAAGTTTTGTGGGGATTCAGTGTCATTAGTTTGGTCTTAGAGGTGTTGATTTCAAGGGCCCTCTCATCACAGAAGATCTTGAAAAATGTATTAGGGTTTAGAGCCCCATTGGTGTTTTGGAGACAAGAAAAGACAAGAAGAGTGTCATCTGCAAAAAGCAGTGTTTTTATTTTCTGTTTCCCTAAACAGGGCACGTCCACTGGAGTAGCATCTAAAAATTCGCCCACTTGATTGATGTACAGTGAGAACAGTGTTGAAGCCAAAACACAGCCCTGGCTGACCCCACACTTAGGTGCCAATTCTGATCCGGGTCGGAAAGCTCTCCGACCGAGCCGGATTCGAAGTGTTTTCTGACCGAGCCGGAGTCCTGCTGTCCGACCGAGCGAGTACGATGCGACCTTATGCGGCCGGACTCGGTTCGGTCGGACTCCCATAGAAGTCAATGGGAGCCGGTCGTACGACGCGTACATTTGCTCCCATTGACTGAATTGACTGGGTACATCTCGCACAAGAGCGCCCCCTATAGTGGGTACGCGTCAGTGCCAACCGCACTGTACATGCCTGTGTTGGGGGACCCTTGGGTCTCCCCCTGTGTCTGAGTTGTAGGGCTGCAGGTGACAGGGGGTCTGACGCAGACCCCCAAAGGCAACTTCCCAGACGTTTTGCGAGCCGGACACTCCGGCTCGCACTGGCTGTCCGACGCGTGCATTGTACTGGCTCGGTCGTAAATCGCATCCATTGCACACCACGGTTAGCTTACGGCCGAGACGCACAGAGCGGTTTGGACCCGGAAATGACTCGGTCGGTGAAATTCATGTAGCTCGCATCGTACTTGCTCGCTCGTACAGCTGTATGAGTTGGGCAGAAAACATGCATACGGCTCATAGTTTTTCCGGCCCGATCGCATTCGGTGCCCTTCCGACCCGGATCGGAATCGGCCCCTTAATGTTAACGGGATCAGTAACTTGTCTCTGTCCACCCCATCTTACCCTGGCAAAGTTCTCTACATGTAGATTTATGAGAAGAGACAAGATTTCTATCCCCAAGAACCCGCCAGAGCTTACCCCTGGCTACTAGATCAAAGGCTGACTTCAGGTCTATGAATGCCACATAGAGGCTCCCCTTATCCAGTGTTACCACCTTCCAGTATTACAAAAGAAAGTGAAAGCCTGCTCAACTGTACCCTTTTTCTTGTAGAACCCTGCTTGTAGTGGGGACAAGATATGATTGTCGGTCATCCAATCCTGGATCCTCATTAAGAGGGAGCAGCAGAATACTTTTTGGACGCAATCAATCAAGCTAATGGGTCGATAGTTGGTCGGACTGCTCCTATCGCCCTTTCCCACTTACATTATTCAACATGACAATCAGAGTGGAATCCCGGTGCAACATTGTGATGAATTCATGAACATACGTCAAAACAAATTTGCTAATATCACTAAAGAAATTATGCTTATACATCCACACTCAGTCTCACTTAGACACTCACACACCCACTTACAGATCTACCCTGAGACTCACACACCCACTCACAAACCTACTCAGAGACTCATGCACCCACTCACAGACCCACTCAGACATTCATGCACCCATTCATAGAGCCGCTCAGACATTATGCAGCCACTCACAGATCCACTCAGAGACTCATTCATCCACTGCCACACTTACTCAGACACTCATGCACCCACTCATAGTGCCACTGAGAGTCTAATGCATCTTCTCACAGAGCTACTCAGAGACTAATGTACCCACTCACAGAACCACTTAGCGAGTGACGCCCAATCACAGACCCACTCACAGACTCATGGACCCACTCACAAACCCACTGACAGACTCATGCATCCACTCACAGATATACACAGAGACTAATGCACCCACTCACATATCCACTTAGAGTCATGCACCCACTCACAGACCTACTCACGCAGTCATGCACCCACTTGTATACTTACACAGAGACTCATGTCCAGTCACAGACCCACTGAGAGACTAACACATCCACTTACAGACCCATTCAGACAGTTATGCACCCAGTCACAGAACCACTCACAATCGTATGGTATCACTCAGAGACCCACTCAGAAAGTAATGCACCCAATCACAGGCCCATTCTGACACTCATGCACCCACTCACATACCCAATTAGAGACTCATGCACTCATTCACATACACACTCAGACACTAATACATGTTCTAATAGACCTAATCAAACTCTCACATATCCTCTGAGAGAGCATCTGTTGACAGTTATGCAGCCACTGACAGACCCACTCAAACTCAGATACACATACGCACAGACTGTCTCAGAGAGTTATTCATGGTTTTATAGAGTTATTTGGATAGTCATTTATCTAGTGTGATGCACAGAATTCCTTATTTATAGATATAAATTGGGAATGTGCTGGTGGCTATTGAACGTCTACTTTGGGGTATTTGCAACTTATTCGTGATCATTGCGATATCATCTCAAATATTTAAAAACATTTTTTTAAAGTTATTTATAAAGAAAAGGATAAACAGTGTAGGCAATAGGTTGGCTCTTAGAAGATCCTTTGTGTTCATTGTGTGTATGTGACAGCTACACATAAGACTGGATGAAGACTTTGAGGTTGCTGAGAAAACCGGGTGCCTTCATCTGGGTAGACTACTCCATCAATTCTTTAGATTCCATGCATGTCAAACCACAGGTTGTTGTGGATAGAGCTCATGTTATGGCCTCTGAGGAATGCAGAAACAGTTTTATTAGCATGTTTCATGGCTTTGTCAATCTCTGGACAGAATTTATTTGACCATTTCCCTTTCTGTCTTTGGCATATGTTGGAGTGCACCAAAACAGTGTGAGAGAAAAGTGCCATAAATTGTGCAAAGGTATCCTTCATTAGGATTTTCAGTCCTACCCAGTGAGTGTGCCTAGGTCATTGCCACAACAGTTCACAATGATGAGTTCAGGGGGCTGGGAATCCACAAGCTTTAAACCACAGGCAGCATTTGATGCTACTTCAACCCTCTCTGGCCATTCCAAGAAATGACCAGATTAGCCAAATTCATGTCCCTGTCACTACTTTTTCTAGCAGCCTCTCTAGCCCAAATGACATAGCTGTGGCCCTCAATCCACACTCTAACCCTTTTAAAGTGAAGCAGCAGTAGAAGACAGGAGAAGGCTGGAGCAGAATGAGGCAGTTTTCAAAATAAAAGGCAGATAACAGACTACAGTTGCTTGAGATGGGTTGCTAACAAAGTGTACTGTACTCATAAAGTCATAAAAGTACCAAGCCAAATATGTTTTTGGAATTCTGTTTTTTTGTGTGAATTCATCATGATGACAGTGAATAAGTTGTGATTATGCACAAATATTCTACCATGTTGGGCTTCTTTATAGAAGTGTATGAAAGGGTTAAGATATACTAACCATTCAGAAGCAGAGTTACTAAACTAAAAAATGAAAGATTTTTTTTATTTGAGTTGAGTTGAGGTTGCCATTAAAGGTTGCTTTGTATGACATTCTTACAGTACGATTTTATATTTCCTGAGAGTATTGTATCAATCTGATAAGAGCAAAAAAACATATTTCATTAACTAACTACATTTTCAGATATGTGAATTACATTTAATTTGGAGAAATGGAAAGAGTGAAAAGGTATGTGTGTATGTGAGAATAATAAAAGATAGTATGAAAAATGTTTGAAAAAATATTGAAACTTTGTGAGATTTAATTGAGTGGTCATGTGAGTGATTTTGCAAATTTAATAACAGGTGAGTAAGATGCTTTATGAGTGTATGAGAATGTGACAGTTACTCTGGAATTGCTCTATAATTGTATATCGTACATTTGATGCTTACTGCATGCTGTAATTGGTAGAAAAAATCTGTAGATTAACAGTTAAACTTATGCTTAGTAATGTACTAGAAGATGTGGAAATATTGACCTGTCTATATATGATGTGCTGTTCACAAAGAATGTCTTTCTTTGAATTCTGGGTCCTGTAGTCCTGTTTATAGTATTTTGAAAGAGAAGTACAAGGCTCTGATTTGAAAGGAAACAACATGCATTATAGTAATAAATCACAAACGAATCTGTGAAACTTGCCAGCTATGTTTTAGATACTCTTTTGGGTAGGTGTTGGTCAAATGTTGGCGCAGGTTTGTATGTGCTTAGCTGCTAAGACATGCTCTTTAAACTAACACTGGGTCTGATGTGTAGTATACGAGTCATAGGCATAGACAAAAATATAGTGTTGAAACATGGATCAATCCTATCACTTGTTACCCTGTCTGTGCACTCTCACTGCCAGCATCACATGGCATGTAAAAGCAGTTTCACAAGCCTCCAACCCATGTTTTAGTACACCCTAACAGAAGGGAAAATGGAAGGTGGATGTATTCCAAAGGATGTGGTAGCCCCCCACTCTCAACAGCAAGAGAGGTGCAAGAAAACAACAGTGGGCCATAAGGCAGCTCAACCACCTGTCGAGCTTATGGTGTGCTTCTGGACACTGACAGCTGTCAGTAGTCTGCGTGATTCTAGCTTTCTTGGCAGCCATGTCCTTGGCATGGGAGGCATACCCTATGGCCCTGGGTAAGTTAGGCCCACTGACCCTGTTGGTCATGGTAAGGATGCTCAAGTGTTGGGTAAACTCTGTGGGCAACCTAGGTGTTCCCCTAGCACATTTAGAGATAGAGGAGGTGGGCACCTCACTACAACAACTAAATAGGAAGGAAGAAAATGGAACTGTTGAGAAAAAGGATAGCTTTAAAATGGGCCATGTTACTGTGGAGATGGGTCAGCTTCTCAGGGGAACTAACCGTAGCAGGAGAATGTGAGGCAGTGCAGACTGATTTCTGAACTCTTCTCCTCACCTGACAGACCAGGGAAACTCTCCCTGGAGTGGCTGAGTCTTCTCTGCTGCTGGCTGGGGGATTGTGTGAGGACCCAGGACCTGATTGCAGTCTTGACTCCACTTTGATTCTAAATGTCCCCTGGGCTCTGCAAGCCAGGCCCAGGCCCAGTGGTATGTTCAAACACCCACATGTATAAGGTACACTATGTTTAAGCTACAGATAAAATTGGCCTGACTTACCCTATAAGTCCCTGGTATATATTAGGGCAAGGGGATGACAACTACCTATAAGTCCCTAGTATGTAATAGGTCATGGCTGTTTAGAGGCCAGCAGCCTTTGTTGAACTTGCATGTGTGTACTGCAGAGAGCCTGGGGTCCTTTTAAAAGCAGCCATGTGTAGCACTACTTCTAAAGGTAAGTTCACTGCAAACACGACTTTGGTGGCACGGCCCTTTGAAAGTGATAATGTACCTTATCTTTACATATTAGGTACCGCCAAGGACTTCCCTCGGGATTCCAGGGATGGGGGCCATGTAACTATCAGAAAGGTCCCTATAAATTATGTTTTGTAAACCCTGGTGAGTAAAAGGTGCCCAGTTTATTTTTCCACAGGGTAGGACATTCCCTGCAAAGTCGACTTTGGTGCTGTGGTCCTGTGAAGAGGTTTTATAAATCCTGGTGAAGATGAAATTTCACCTTTCATTTAGTTGCCTAATAGGCTAACATGGCAATATGTTATGGATGCATAACTATTGCCAGGAGAGTGGAAATAACATTTAAAGACTTAACAGAATGGTTTTGGTAAATCCAGCAACTTGGCATTGTTGAATTTATCATAACTTGGACAGAAAAGAGGTCATAAGACTTTATTTTCTGTAAGAAATAAAATCCAACCTCTAGGACCCTGACTGGTCAGCCCTGAGGGGATTAGCCAAGCTGCCTTGATTAGGTGATACGTGGACTGGCAGTCTATTTAATGGAGAAAGCTCTGTGGAGCACAGGAATGCCAGAGCAGGGAGTTGGGCCATAAAGCATCAGCTTCAAAGGAAGAACAGATCAAGTGTGCCTGTCCACCCCCTCTTCCTGCCAGATAGTAGGCTTAAGGAAGGAATTATATAGATGTGAGTGGGGGGTGTGTATGGAAATAAGCCATACTCTGGGTTTGGTTTAGTTAGCTCTCGCTGCTCTGCTGAAATTTCATCCATGACAGATTTTGAGAGAATAGTGCTTTCGGGGACAAGACTATGCCACATTTGGGAGAAAGCTTTCCTGCTTTGGGGTGTTGCCCTGCACATCATTAGACAGGGGTGCTCACCTGCTTTTTCATCAGAGAACACTGGATAAATATGTAAGAGGTGCAGAGCCTCTCAGTTCTGCTGCCTGGAACTACAAGAAGAGGTAGGATTGTCCTTCTGGAATTCTGATCTTAGCCCAAAGGCCTGCCTGGTGAAGACTGCGCCTGCTGCACTATCTGGGACTACAGCTCTGAGGACTTTACCTTTCTTTAAAAAGGAGTAAGGAGTGGACTCCCTGCAGCTAGTGGTTAACAGAGCTTAACTGACTCATCTCCAGCCAGTATCCCCCTCCTGGAGTGCGTCCAGTGGAGCTTTAAGGGGTTGACCAAGTGCATTGTCGGAAGAGAAGTCAAAGCCTGCCAAGAATATTCTGAAGAGCCCGCAGAAGAGTTATGGAGTTCTGACTTCCAGCGTTTGACAGCGATCTCCCTGAAATTCAAGCCAGTAAACCCTCACTGAGTCTGGTCTAGTGAAGGGCAGTGAGGTCCCTCAGCGGAAAAGCTTCAAAAACTTTTCTACGTCCTAATGTAAAATTTTGACTGAGGACTAGTGTGGGGGGGGGGGGGGTATCTGAGCAGGGCTCCATTGCGTTTGGCCTCAACTTTGACTTTGTCCCAGTTCAGTGATTCCAGATGTCCAGAAGTGGTGCTATTGGTTTTTAAGCTCTATAAAGAGTTTATCCTTTGCACATTCATGTCGCCAGTTCCCTACATTGTATTGTCATTGTTTTGGTGTCATTTTAAATATAAAAATATGTCCTATATTTATAAATTGTTGTGGGATTTTTATTTTGTGTCTTACTTATTCACTGTATTCCTGTTTTTTTATTTTTTATTTCAATGTTACCAAGGGTTGAGTGAGGGACTACTTTATAAAGACCCTATTTTGGACCCAGTACCATGTCGGTGGTCTTGTTGCTGGTGTTAGATGCCTAACTACCACTCCCTATAATCCACAATTGAAAGGATAGTGCATTAACTTTGCCTCATGTGGTGAGGACAAGTTCACACTGCTCCAGCAGTCAAGAATGGCAGGCTTGCTGTTAGTTGTTTACTTGGGTCATTCAGGGTGGCACAAGCATTGCTGCAAGCCCTGGGGACCCCTTTACCATGCATGCCTTGGGTATCACTGGTACCATAAACTAGGCGTATAAGGGGGTAAAGTCCTCGACAATTGGGAATGCCAGTTTACACATTACAGTTTTATAGAGAGACAGCACTTGCCCTGGGGCCTGGCCAACAGGCTCCAGCACACAATCACAGAGCCATAACCATCAACATTGGAGCAAAAGGTGGGGGGCGACCATAAAAAAAACACTTCCCCACACCTATGGCCTGCTACTATGGTTTAGGGAACCAGATGTTTATCATTCACCCACTATGTTATTTTTCTTTAATTTATGTTGTATTACGCTCAATTGCATATTCAGTGCCCTGTGTGCCAAATACTACTCATGAAAGTAAGGATTTTAAACACAGCGCTTTGATTTGGTTCAATGTAAGCTGACATCAGGCACTCCCATTATGTAGAAGTTATGTTTCTACCTGCCATAGTGTAGGCTATAATCTCTCTATAAACTTAGGAATTTAGGGCACGATTCACAGAACTAACTTAAGACAAAATGCTAAATTTACTACCATTTTGGTATTCACCGAAGGCACTTACTCATATTGGTATTCACAGAAGGCACTTACTCATTTTTGAGTAAGTGCCTTTTGTGAATACCAAAATGACTTACTCATTTTGGTATTCACAGAAGGCACTTGCTCATCTATGAGTAAGTGCCTTCTGTGAACACCAAAATGAGCAAGTGCTTTTTGAATACCAAAATGAGTTAATGGTAGTAAGTTTAGGATTTTGTCTTAAGTTAGTTCTGTGAATCGGGCCCTTTGTGTTCATTTTCCATCATGTAAAAGCTATTTTTCTCACTGCCGTACTGGAGATCATAACATGTTTATAATTTTAGGACTGATCACAGAATAACATTATATAATCATCCTTTGATAAGCATTTGAATCGTTAGTTTTCATTTTGGGAATCTCTTTTGTGGTCTGTTTTGAAAATCTGTTACACATATTCAGCAGTATTTTACGGCTATAAGTTTTTCCAACATATAAAGAGAACGTTATTCGCAACCGTACTGGTGCTAAATCAACTACCCACTTCTAGATGGCCAATCTGTTATAATACATGTCAGGATGGCTACCATTCACATAGTGCAAATTCATTTTAACCTTTTTGAATGGATTTCTTCGCATTTTATCATATTTGGCATTTTTTCAATTTCATTGGTAGATTACACCTTATCTTACTCTACTCAATAATTTTATTTTTTTGGACCAAGTAACTCTCTTTGTGATCACTTTTCTAAGATGGTGGCCATACCTTCCAGCTTACAACATGACCCATCCCAATATGGCCACTCACCACGCAGTAAGGTCTATCTTTTCCACCTTGTAGAATGAATTCCCCTTTTCATTGCATTCTTTTTCATTTCTCTAATAATTACTATTATCTTCTTAGTTACAATATACCCCTTTTCTAACTCTCATTTGATCAAAGTGATGATTGGGGTGTATCTTTGTGGTACCTGTTCCTAGATGGCCGCACTTTCTCCAAAACTATTGCAGGGACATTTTCCAATCAACATCTGTTATTTTCACCTTCAGGCTAGGGGTGGGCGGAATTTGAGAAATTCACGTTTGCAAACTATCGTGTAAAAGTTAAAAATCTCCGCAAACACGTGGAAATATCGTGAAGAGCGGAAGTTTTTTTCCCGCCCGTTCGCGGTATTTTCTGCGTGATGGCGGCTCGCCAACTTACCCATGCGGTTGCTCACGGCCGCGGCCATCTTGTTTTCACTTGTCCCGCCCACTCGCGTTCTAAATGATGTGCCCGCATCCTCACGCTCTCGCTCGTGGTGGAGAATGACGTGTTCGAGATCTCAAGCATCTCATACTCTCGCGGTGCATGATCGCGAGAAGAAAGACGTTATCGCGCAACAAATGACGTGATCGCGCGACAAATGACGTTAATGCGGGCGTAAACTGTCGTGAGACAGCGCAAATGGCTACCAACAATCCAACATCTCGTGGACGCGACCGGATCGGGAAAACTTGTTGGCGAACGCGGGGATTCAGGTAAGGTGATCGCGCGCACGCAAGAATGTATTTTTTTACAGCGCGAGCAAGAAAAAAAATTCCGGTAAGATGTGGATTGCGGAAATTTTGACATTTTCGCGCTCTCGGCAGAACGCGAAAATGTCAAATTAGCGCAATTTCCGCGAGCGGAACGGAATTTTCACCCAGGGCTGCTTCAGGACCAATTGTACCACTTCCTGCACACTTTAAAGTAGGTGGTCCGATTAATTTATTCAGATGACCGCAGGGACTGATACAAGATGCTTTTGCTCTGAATCACATGGCATTTGCAGGCCGCATAGGCCGAAACACATGTTTGCTAAGAATAATTTGTATCACCTTATAAAAATATTTGAGATTCAAGATCATTGTGGACTACAAGATTAATAAATAATTCAAAAAGAAAATGAGGAACTATGAACTCAAATACTCTTTCCTAACTTGAAATTTGGTGATTTATAATACAAGGGACCAAACTGTATTGTTATTATTAATTATCTTTTACGGAAAAAGTAGTTTTTTTATACTTACTAATGATAATGTAATTAGTTTGACGGTATTGTTGTAGTAGTTATTGTGTGAATCGATATTTTTGACATATTATATGCCTATTTAAAGGTGACAATATTTTTGCTTCTGATTTTTGTGTTTTCAATGTATATAAAAATATATTTTTAACAATTATATTTGTGTTCTCAATATTTGTGTTTTATTAGTTAAGTATAGGAAGGCGATATTTTTGTTATCAAAAATTATTTTCTGATATTTTTGTGTTTCAATATGGAATGAATCGATATTATGTCTGTGACCCCATTCAAGCATTGTACAACATTGAGGGTCTCTTTATGATTTTTGCCGTAGGGCAGTGCCGCAAACCTTCCTGATGCACTACCCAACGGCAAAAGAAAAGGGTAGGAAATTGCTGTATCTATCAGACACAGCGCATTCCTGTCCTTTTCCCCTGCGCTTGCGTACAATGGGCTGCCGTGCACCAACGCAGGCACCTTTGCACCATGTTGCATTGCAGGGATGATTATTTTTGTGCAGGAAGAGAAAACTTCCTGCACAAAAACAATCATAAGATGACTTTTCATCTTTCTATGTATGCTATGAAATGCAATACACACAGAAAAAGAAAAAACAAGGAGAAATAAAGATATTTCTCCTCGTTGTGGCTCCCTTATGCCTCCCGTGTGGAGGTGTATATATTTGGCACTGCCTCAGACTTACGATTTCTCATAAATCTGGGTCAGTGTCAAAAAGCCATGGATGTTGCTGGGAATGCCCCGAGTAACACCCATGGCAAGCCCCTTTAACACAGAAAACTGTGTTAAAGGGACCGATATTTACGAGGCAGCATTAAGCCAACAAATGTGGCTTAGTGGCTGCCTCATGAATATGGATCAGGCTCCTGCGCCAAAGAACATCACAAGAAGTGATGTTCCGGTGGCGCAAGGGGCCTGATTGTGTTGATAAGGTTTGAAAGGGTGTCTCTTGCTGTCTCCTTTTTTTCTATGCCTGTGTATTCTGAGAGATTAAAGTCAACTAAGAGGGTGGTGTGGCCGAGGTGGCGGTGGTATCTGAGAATTCATCCATTGAGTCCTTGTTGTGCATAACAGACCTTTAGAAGACATGAAAGGTGGAATTTTGAGTTGCAGGCAATGGGATGTGGCAATTCAACAGCTCCAAGGAGTTGAGCGTTACTTGCTTGCCTAAGACACAGAACCAGAAGGACTTTCAGATAATAATAATGCGGTGTTCATTTCTATACTCACTGTCGACATGATGGATGTGCTGCCTTCTGGAAGAAGGATGTCTAGGTGTGCACTTGGAAGACAATAAACACTGCTGAGTGGTTGACATAAAATAGTTTCTTTAGTATCATGTGAGTCAGGGTTTTTCTTGGATTAAAAATCCATTAAAACACGGTAGGAAATATCATTAGAACCATTTCACATAACACAAATTCACAATCATGTACAACATTTTCAGAAATGTCCACAAATTAATAGAGAAAAATATTTCAACAATGCATAGAATTGCAGATTCATCAGCATATCTAAAGTAAGTTTGAAAAAAATATGTCCTATTGCAAGAGCCGAAATCTACTAAAAAGTACTGTTGTTGTAGTATAGTTTTTTCTAATACTATGCAAGTCACAAGGGAGTGTTTTGCAATGGTTTACAATGTTTTCATCTTGATTGGCACTGGCAATAACTGACTGGAATAAACATGCTTTAAATTAAAACTGGTATTATGCCTTTGCAAAGTCATCAGTGCTGTCTTTACAAATGCAAAGACATTTCGTAAATAAGGCTCCTCATCTGTAATGGCTGACATGACATCTCTCAGTTTCTTTTTCATTGCCTTGCTCATCCTGATTAGAAGCTTGTGTACTGTTCAATCAACTCAAGGCATCATGATGGATAATTGGAAACGGGATAAGTTGCAGAATTTTGTTTAAAAGCATGATCTGCCTGAAATATCTACTAAGAACTATAGCTCAAGATTGCTGCAAATTTACACTTGCTTCATAAGCATTAATTTAAAGGTGCTAAGCATGAATAGCAAGACTTACAGTTTTTTTTTTATCTCAGTCAGTAACATTTCTGCTGTAAAAAATCCAAACCACATTATTACTCCAAAATCACTCTAATTTTTTTAAGCCCATGAAATATGGATTCATTCCTGGCCCCTCAACACACCTAAGCTTAATGACCGTAGCTTTTTCCTTCAGGATCTATTGCTAAAGATTAATATCAAAAACATCCTTTGCTAATGAAAATACACCAAGAATGTCTCATTTCATACCTGGTGGGCCTAGATGTGTGGGGACCCTCAGCTTCGGCAATTTCTGGCATGGAGCACTTTTGCCCTGATCCCTGGACCTGAGAGGAGGGGCTACATCGTATTCTAGGTGCAGGGGCACCATAAAGCAAAGCGAGGCATCCCGCAGCGCGAGAACCTCACCATCGGCAATTCTTGGCACGGACCACTTTCGGCCTGATCCCTGGCCCTGAGAGAAGGGGCTATGTCCGATTCTAGGCGCAGGAGCGCTATAAAGCACAGCGAGGTGTCTCGCAGCGTGGGATGCGCATGGGGCGTGTCCTGCCCAGGCAAAGACTGGGCCAAGACGGGCCCATCTTAGCCCGTCATAGCCCGGAAGAGGCTGGGCTGACCGGCCCCCCTTATTCTTGAAGCTCGATCTGAGGAGTTTCTGGGTACTGGTGAGTGAGCATGTCGTTGAGAGTATTCTGTAGCTTTGCTGTCTCCTGGTTTGCCGGCTCCTTTGTAAAGGAGTTTTCCCATACATATTTCTTTTATATCTCAGCAGCATGACTTTTGGAATTGTGGTGGACATTTTTTGGTATGGGGAAACAAAAGGCGGAAACCACGTTGGGGGGCAATAAAAGGTCCAGGCCCAAAACCAGTACATCTATTTTGTCTTTTTTGAACCAGGCAGGGGGCATTAAGGGACCAGATTACTAGTACAGAAATAGAACTGGAGACCAATCGCCAGGTCATAACCAAGGACACAGTTACTCGTGAGATTGGCCCTACTCAGACCCAGACTATCATCAGCGCATTACTCGAGCCAACCTGGGCCTCCTCCGCCCCTTACTGACTCCTTGGCTGGACTCCCTAGTTCGCAGGCTCCCCAGCCTATATCTGGATTCGTCAATTTGAACAGCAGCGGTCCTTGGAGGGAGTTCCGTGGGGCGGAATGGCGGGGCGGGGGAGGGGAAGGGTGGGGGGTACTAAACAACGGAATATGGATAATTGGAGGTAACTAAACAATTAAATAAATAAAACGAATTTCGAAGCGCGTGCTGCACCGCATTTTGTGATGCAGGGGGCGCTACGAAATTTGTTTTATTTATTTAATTGTTTACTTACCTCCAATTATCCATGTTCCTGTGTTTAGTACCCCCTACCCTGCCCCTCCCCCGCCCCGCCTTTCCGCTCCACGGAACTCCCTCCACGGACCGCTGCTGTATTTGAAATGCACTGAAAAACTCTGCAGAGCAGGCAAACCGGGAGCTTGACGCAAAGTTTTATCTAGGGCCAATCCCCTTCCTCCAAATCTTTGAAAAAGGCTACAACCGGCTTCAGAAAATCTATAACCGCTTTCAGCACCCTACCCAGATATTGGCTGAAGGAATTATAATGGTCCAGAGGGTGGGATGGCTAGGACAATCCCTGAAAACATTTGCGGGTATTTGTATTATTAGGAATTTTAATAGCACCACATTAGTTGGCCTGACCTTTCACGCCCTGGTGAGTAAAGGTGCTTTATCTGATCGAATATCTATTCTCCCTTTGGGCTTTTTTTACCCACCTATAAACCATGTTGCTTGGATTTGGAAAGACTGCCACCCGCTACAGACAGAGCTGCGCTGTGACCTAGCAAACCCCCCGGCCTCAACTATCACTTCCATTTTGCAACTAAACAACCGTTGTTCTCCTTTAAGTGAGATGGAAGATCCTGACTGACTGGATTCTCTGCTCTTTACTGGAACTCAAACTCCTGTTAGCCAGAACCAGGAACCAATTATTTGGAAACATGGATGTCCTTGGTTGGAATATATCTGGGTTACGGAGTAAGCCCACAGATGCAGGTTGGCTGGATATGTTAAAGAGTTACGATTTTATTTGCCTTCAGGAATTGAGGGACACTGAGGGCTGTCTATACTATGATGGGTTCTCTTAGTTTCTTGTCCCAGCAACTTGCTCCTCTAGTGGACGGGCTAAGGGCGATCTTGTAACCTTTTTTTTTTTTTTGTTAAATCTGTTTATTATTTGAAATACAACACATCTTGCTGTCCTCTGTGAGCAGCGTACTCATAATGAGCAAACCTCATCAACAACATTACAGTTCCAGATAGGTTGTGCACATCATAAACACATTGAATGCTCTGCAGTGGTCCCGCAACAATGACAGTTGTGTATCAACAACAGCATAAATGTACATGGTGTATAGAGTCACTCAGCATCTACCGGTGCTGCCTCAGCAAGAAAACGTTTGAGTGGCCCCCAGATATCCTTCGGTTTGGAAGAGATAGGCAGCTCTTCTGCATACAGTTCTAAGTTTTCCCTACAATATACCATATCCGACATCCACCCGCTTAATTTTGGTTTAGCTGCACTGTCCCACGAAAACAGAGTGCGCCGTTTGGCCAACAGAAGAGCAACCCTCACAAATCTGACCACAATGCCTTTCATTTGAGGTACATAAGTCAGCAAACACACCGTAGGCACACAGGGAAGCAAGTCCACGTCATAATGCGAATGTGATTCAACACCTCTCTCCAGTACCCCAACACTGGTTCACAGCTCCAGGCAAGGTGTAGGAAATCCGCCCCCTCCTGTCCACACCGTTTGCACTGATCCGACTCTCTCATCCCCATTTTGTGTAGCTTGGATGGGGTATAATATACCTGATGTAAGAATTTGAAGTGGATAATGCGCAGGTTCCCATTAGGAGTAAGGCGGCCCGTCAACTGACACATCCGCTCCCACTCCTCTCCCGTGATCTGGGGATCCAATCCCTCACTCCACCGTGCTAAACTTTTATCGTGGCCACTAACCGTCTCCTCCTGGACAGCCCTATATAATTTAGTGATTAGTTTTTTCCTAGATGGAGTCACCAGCATCAACTGTAGGGCCTTGAGTGTTGGGGGTTCAGCAGGGAAACATGGATAGTGATCTCTCACAGCACACCTCAGCCTGTGGCAAGTGTACACAAACAAAGGTGTGGGGTTCTGTATGTATGCCAAATCGCTCAGTTCTAGATAGCGTCCTTGTTTATACAAGTCTTGCATGTGACTTATACCGGCTTCTTTTAGCGATGTCAGAGGACCCATCTCCTGGGTAACAGACAGGGCAGCATGATGCGCCAGCAGCAGTGCCGGTGCGTACAGTGGCAATTTGTGCGCTCTACGTCCAATCGATTGCCAGGCGTCAATAGTCATGTCCAGTGTGTTAATTTCCGTGCGTGGTGTGTGCCGGGCAGTATACGTAAGTATTCCTCCAAGTGGGGTGGGATGGGCGTCCCCGTCCTCCACCGCTACATGTGGAACAAAGTCATGTGGTCTGTACCAAAAGTACGCATACTGCGCTTGTGCGCAGAGATAGTACACATAAAAGTCTGGCGCTGCAAATCCCCCCTTGTCATATGATAATGTTAGTGTTTTCCAGCTAATTCTAGGGTTTCGTCCACCCCATATTAAGCGCAGCAGTTGGGTACGCTGCATTTAAAAAAAATGTTGAGTCAGTTTAACCGGGATATTGCAAAATAAATTTAGAAAGCGGGGAAGGACCACCATTTTTAACACCGCTATGCGATCTGCTAGGGACAAGGGGAGGCGCACCCAGCCATCGACCTGACACACCAGCGTGTCATAAGCTCTACCATAGTTTTCTCTGATTACCACCTCGGGATCGCGGTGGACCCACACTCTGAGTTATTTAACTGGGTCTGTCGTCCATAGTAAGGGGTATTCCAGTTGAGGCTGGGATGTTATCTTCGTCAGCGGTATAATAACCGACTAGTCCCAATTGATCTCGAGTCCGGAGTACAGTCCAAATTTAATGTACTCCTGGAGAACCGGGGATAAATGCGTCTGGGGATTTCTTATAAACAAAACCATGTCATCAGCATACATCGATATGCCGACTGGGCGGCGATTAAAGTTAAGTGCTGATGCTCTATGACCTTGTCAAATCTTGCAAGCCAGTGGCTCAAGGACAAGGGCGAACAGTAGAGGGGACAGCGGACACCCTTGCTTCGTACCACGCTCAATCCGAAATGGCTCAGGTGTGTGACCACCCACGCGCACCATGGCCAATGTGCCAGTGTATAAGATCCGGATCCACTGTATTATGACCTCTGGGAGACCTATTTTACGCAATATGTGAAACATATAGTGCCATTCTATGGAATCGAATGTTTTAGCCGTGTCCAGCATGACAGCGGCCTCAGGCAGTTCAGGATTAAGTATGTGGAACATGGAGAAGAGAGTTCGCAAATTGTGGGAGGTGGATCTCTCCGGTATAAACCCAGACTGATCGGGGAGCACCAGGCGGGTCATCAGCGGTTGCATTTTTGTGGCTAGTATCTTAGCCAATATTTTGGGGTCTATATTAATCAGTGAAAGGGGACGGTAAGACTCACAACAGGAGGGTGGTTTATCCTTCTTGAGGAGGGTTATAATCATGGCTTGCCTCAAAGACGGGGGTAGGGTGCCAGCCTCATGCGCTTCAGCATACATTTCTAATAAATGTGGGGGAAGCAGGTTCACATAGGCCTTATAGAATTCTGCCGTTAGGCCGTCGGGCCTGGGAGCCTTATTGTTGGGAAGGGAGATGATAGTGTCTCGGTCATCGCTCTCATCTATGGGCATTGATAGATATTCCCTATGGGAGTCCGAGAGCCACGCACATGCAATATCCAATAAGTATTCAGTCAGCGCCATACCATCAACCTCGCCCTGTGTGGTATAAAGTGTCTTATAGCAGTCTTTAAATTGGCTCACAATAGCCTGCGGTGTGAAATGTTCTGTCTCAGCACCATCCATAATCTTGTCAATCTGCTGATGATGTGCTCGAAATTGTAATTTAGCGGCTAGGTTTCTGCCAGGCCGCCCCCCCTCACCATATGCCCTAGCCACGTGTCTTTTTCCCCTATATTTGACTTCCGTGTCCGCTAATGTTTCATGTTCCGTGAGTAGTTCTTGTATGTGGGCGAGCGTGGCCTTAGACTGTGCCGCGTAGTATTCCCCTTCCAGCTTACCCAGAGCAGTTTCAGTTTTAGCAATCTGCCTCCGGATATCCTTCAAAATACCTGCTGTGGTGCTAATGCAGACCCCCCTTATTGTCACCTTAAACGCCTCCCATAAGGACGCCTGAGTGTCCACAGAGCCTGTGTTTTCAGTGAAGTAATTCAAAATAGCCTTGCTAATGGTGTCTGTGTAAATAGGGTCCCGTAATGCCTCAGCTCGAAAGCGCCATGTTAAAGGGCGACGTGGGTTAGTAGGGATTTGCAAATGTAGAAATACTGGGTTATGATCTAACAGGGTACGGGGCAGGTTGCTGATATTGATCACCCACCTGTTCGCCTCCTCACTTAACAACCAATAGTCTAGTCGGGACCAGCTATTGTGGGCAGGCGTGATATGTGTACCCGTATGTGCCCGCTCGTTCCTTAATCTCCAAACATTCACCAGTCCCAGCTCCATCATAGCCTCGCGGACACATTGAGCCACCTTAAGCGTACGTGCACCCGCTGGATTTGATTTGTCGACCTGCGGGTTGAGATGTGTGTTGAGGTCCCCCCTCCCCCAAAGAACTGCAGCATCCGGCCAGGAGCGTACCTTAGTAAGCATCTGTATAAAAGGTGATGGGTCATCTACTACTGGACCATACATATTTATAATCGTGACGTAAGTCATGCCTAGCTTGCCCTGCACCACAGCCCAGCGCCCCTCTGAATCAGTGGATGTACGTGTGGGCAGGAATGGGACACCTCTTTTAATCAGTATAATCACACCTCGCGCATAAGCGGAATAGGAAGGCGCAAGCCGAAAACCCGCCCACCTGTGAGCCATCGCAGTTTCCGTGTGTTTAGTGAGATGTGTCTCCTGCAACAGAGCAATTTGTACATTATGCCTATCTAAGTAGTGTAGTACGTGCCGTATCTTTTTGGGAGTGTTGAGCCCACGCACATTCCAAGTCAAGCATCTGTATTCGTCACCCATTATCTGTGTTTGAGGGCACTGTTTTAGAGCCGACTGCCATCCTCCTCCCCTCATCACAATTTGCATCCCGTGTCACTTCTCTGGTGAGCACTCTGATCAATTTCCCCATAGGTATCTGGAACTGTGTTGAACACCCTACCCCCACCCACTTTAGCAACCCAACTTCGCCAAAGACAGACCCCGATAACATGTGAAATGAAGAAAAAAAAACATACCCTAGAACAAACCCACAATACATCACTGAGAAATAGACGTGGGGAACACCCAGTGAGGGAACGTAGCGGCCTCAACCACCTCCCAATCTATTGGGGAGGGGGCCCACCATTCAGTGTGTACCGCTCCCAACGGTTAGCCCATCAGGTGAGGCGCCGTGTGGCCTCCAAGTGTGCAGCTCGGACGCTTCAATCTTATTATGAAAGTGGCACCACATGGAGGTCAGCCAGTGAGACGCATCAACCTTTCCAGCACGATAGTAGCCATGTGGCAGAAACACCATGCACTCAGTACCCAGTGGGATCCTGTACCGGTAGTGCCCGAGTGTCTCCGATGCAACACTCAAAGCAGCCTACAATAGTGTGCATAGGAGACAAAGCGTGTGCAACACAGCAACACAGCGATTAACACGGGTAAACCAACAAGAAAACTACCCTTTACAGCTGTGCATTGTTCCAATGTATCAGTTCTCAGCTTGGTCATGACGACATTCCGCCGTAGAGAGAGAGCCGCTATCAGTCATCAACATCAGAGATTGGAGTGGAGGGCCGCTGCTTCCTCCTCAGTGCCTTAGCGTGGTCCATGGCTGCTTTCGCATTAGTGAATATCTTAGCAGTGTCATCATTGCCAATACGGAGGCGTGCCGGGTATAACATAGCATAGGGGATTCGGTCTTTCATAAGGAGCTTTTTGACACCTAGAAATTCCATGCGCGCTGCCTGAACCATGGCGGTAAAGTCGGGAAAGAAGGAGAGGACATTGCCTTGATAGTTTATAGTTCCCTTTTGTCGAGTGCTACGAAGCAGTGCGTCCCTATCTCGGAAATTCAGTAGTCTGGCTATGATGGGGCGCGGGGGAGCGCCCGGCGGAGGGCGTGCAGTCAAAGATCTATGGGCGCGCTCAATGGCAAACATGGCTGATAGATTCTTAGGCTCACATATGTCCCTTATCATGGTTTCGACATAGTCCTCAAGTCTACCCACATTGGTGGATTCCGGCAGGCCCAAAATACGTACATTATTGCGCCTAGAGAGCGCTTCAATGTCCTCATTCTTGGCTTGGATGACCGCTAGCAGCCGACGCAGTAGACTCCATTTCCGAGGCTGATGTCGCGGTGTGAGAGGTTTTACCCCCTTTGCGTGCCTCGAACGGTAGCCGCGGCTGGGTTCTATCCGGTTTGCCCATGGCCGCGTCTCAGTCCTCGCTGGCCGCTACAGGAGAAAGCAGGAGGGCAATCAGAGGCCGGAAGCGCGCGCCCAGTCCGGCCAGGCGTAGAGCGCCAGATGAAAGGGCTACCCAGATGGATTCAGATCACCACAAACCGTGGCCGCTCCCAGAATAGGCCCACTCAGTGCGCGCCCCACAATGCCAGCAGATCTGTGCGCCACCAACTCTCCTGATCAGCGCTGCTCCACCCCCGCGTCGCACCACGATGTAGCAGCGTCCACACCGTTGTCCCAGCAGCAATCAGCTCACCTCCAGGGTCCCCCCAGGCACCCCCGAATATCCTGCAGCGTTCACGATTCAGTTTCCAGCACCTCAGGCAGCAGTTCACCGGTTCCAGCAACTGGGTGCTGCAAGGGGGTGGGGTCCCTCCGCCTGCGCTCCCCCGCCCTCGTATCTTGTAGCCGAGGTAAGTATCTAGGCGTGTGTGCCAGCTCCAGGCAGTCTACCAGGGACACGGAGGAAGGAGCACGCCGCCGGCCGCAGAGCCCACTCACCTGTCCAAAGCCGGCTGCTCGCATACACCTCATCCTCCACGCTCGCCGCCTCCGCGCCCGCCGATCCACCTCTCGCCTTCTCTGCTGCTGTGAGCAGTGCCAAGGGAGCCCCGGGACCAACGGTTTCCGCCACTGCTCCCGTCCACCGTCAGCGCACCCGGCTCGAGCACCAGAGAGGCATTGCGCGAAGCCCCAGAGCGATGCCGATCCGTGCTCTTCCGTTTCCCTCCGCTCTCCGCCGCCGGCTCCCAAGATGGCGGACGCTCCCGGCGCGGCGCTCAGGTCGCGTCTACGGATCCCGAAGCCACCCACCGACACCGGCTTCCACCAGCTCGCGCCCAGGAGCTTCAGTTATTTACCCTAGCGCCCATCGATGGGCACCCGGAGAGCAGGATGATGCAGGATATTGAAGGCGGCCGGCAGAGCAGGTGCTAAAGTGCAACTCCATGACTTCCCAGGGTACCATTTTAACATTTCATGACAAGCGCAGATTACTTCTTATTAATTTTTATTATACTGTCATACTTGGAGATGAATTGGACGCTATTACTAGTTTTAAAGCATTTATGGATGATTTTTACCATACGGACCCACCTTATACTTTAATCCTGGTTGCCGGGGATTTCTGGGGATTTCAATTTGCAATAGGGTTTCTAACTCGGAAGGCCCACATGAATCACAGGCGCACTTTAAACACTCCCGCCTAGGGGAAGCTGCGAATAGATAGTATGGATAGTAATGGGGATCCCCAAATCAAGAGAATGCCTACCATCAAGGGGAGGGGAGCATAGTATAGTAATTGATTATATCTTTGTTTCCAGTAGCTTTTATTCTGCCCTTATAGATTATTAGATTTTAAGTCACCATTTGAGCGACCATAACCCATTAACAGCTCTGGGTCATTAAATCACCTGGACCACTACTTCTTCATAAGGAGCCCCTGACCTCGAAATATCAGGGCCAAAGGTTAAGTTGGGCTAACATTGATCCAGGACTTTTTGTCCAAGAGTTGATTGCTTCTTGTCAATTGGATTTTTTTAAATGTCTGTCTATGGTGCAAGGGTGCCTGCATTGGTGCAGGTAGCACACGGTGCGCCAGCACAAGAAAGAACAGGAATGTTCCATATCTTTTATAAATATGTAGTATGTTTGCCCTCTTCCTTTTACATAATGCTGCGCAGCAAGTTTCGAACGTGAATTAATAGTAAATGTGCCCTCCCCCCATTTTAAAAGTTGTCAGCACTGGTTGGCCCAAGTGAAGTTTCCTGGCTCTGCAGAATTATCTATAACCCAGAATCTCATATGAGCGCATCTCAATCAATCTATCGATCAATCAATCAATCAGGGGGTTATATTGCCCGGCTGCTCACCCGTAAGGGTCTCAAGGCGCTGTGAGTTGTAAATTGATATATGTTCTAAACTGTGATATCCCAGTGACACTCTAAATATGATACACATATAACCTCCTGTGAAACTGCAGTACTGCTATCTTGTGTAAAGGTAAACAAATAACGTGACAAACTTGTTCTGCGTTGCCCTGGGTACTGTTTATTTGAATGTATGCATACAGAAGATTGCACAGGGAATGGCTTTAAAATTATTTGTAGCAACAATTTACATTTCCTGGAAGTCTACCAGATGTCACAATTTAGCAACGTCCTAAAAGTATTTCTTGCTGCTTTTCACCTGTTCAGTTACCCAGTCCCACTGTCTGAGGTCTCTTTCAAATTGAAAACATTTTACCTCTCCATCTATCTTTCTCCTCGCTACAGTGTAATTGCTGCTTTGATTGCTACCTGCTGTTCTTGTCATGAAGCCTCTTACAATGTATCTGTCTCTCTGTCCTGCTCAGATCCATTCACATTAAGCAGTTGAACAGAAATGCTGTCCTCCTCTTTGCGGTTTTTGCTTTTAACATTACTTCTCCATGTTTACTTTTCTTGTCGGTTGTTTCTAAATGCCTTTCTACCTCACTCCCTTTTCAGTCAAGATCATTCAAGGTAATGCAAGATGAATCTCATGCTTATTAGGTACATGAATCTGGAGCTGGTTAAAAATGTACCCTTACACTTAGTTAACGTGCATTGGTCAATGGTTAACAAGAAATGACAATAACTAATTCTCTGTCTGACTGAGCTACATTTTTATAGCACACACAACCCACTCAGGAATTCCCAGCAATAAAAGCAAGATTTTCCTTATGTATTCATTTATTTGTTATTTTATTCTGCTTTTTATCATACGATTATCTCTTGATGGTATAAGGAACTTGTGATTACGTCAGAGTTGTGATAATAGAAATAAGACCAACATAAACCCCTTAACTGCTGGTTTTTCTGCAGCCCTCTTCAACACCCCAGTATTGAGCCCTTTTTTGGTTATCTGGGGTTGTTCAAACTTAGGGCTCCATAACTTTTTTTCCACATAAACTGCCAACGCCAGATTTAAGTCCTTTTTTCCAACCAACTGGGGATTCTAAAGGTTCCTAATGTTTGTGGATTTGCTTGAAGTGGACTGAAAAAATAGACAAAATATAGATAAAATTTGAATTTTTTGAAAAAAGAAGGAAAAGAGTGTTCCGGATAAAAGTGTCTATTTTTACCCCTAAAATGCCATCAATGAATAGCTTGCTAAGCTAAAGTCACCATATTGTCAGCTTTCATAAGCATGCAGAGCTGAGTTTAAAAAATGACATTTTTATCACAGCTAGGCATTTTTCAAAGAGGTAGCTCATTGTTCCAATTTTTTGTGCCCTCAACCTACTTCCAGTTTGCGGTGGAAACCAGTGAGAAACCCATGGGTGATCCAAAAAAACTATAGATTTCTAAAAAGTAGACACAATTCCAAATTCAGCAAGGTGTCATATGTGTAGATCCCTCAAGGTTTCTCAAAGAAACTAAAGGGCATATTTATGAATTTTTTTGGCGCAGGGCAGCGTCATAAGGAAAGGACAGGAGTGTACTATATTTATCCAACATGGCGTGTTCCTGTCCTAGTCCTTTGGGCTGGTGCCATTTTGACAGCGTAGCACCAATGCAGGCACCCTTGCACCATGGTGCCTGCTTTGCATGCAGGACTGTTTTTGTGCAGGAAGGGGTACCATTCTGTGCAGAAACAAATCAGAGAGGCTCTTTTCTCTTTCTATGTGTGCTCAACATTGTACATTTTCAACTTGATTACCATGAGTGCACCTTTAAATGAAATAGTGTTATACAATGTCATGCATGTCAATTAGGGTTGTTCATGGTCAGAAATTGCTACCACTGGCTTGCCCTTTGGCACCCCAGGTACTGCTCATTCTACCCTTGGTCTTAAAGATCATGAAGGCAGCAGAATGAACAGAAAACAAAACAAGACACTCCCTAGCCATGAGCAGCAGATATAAAGTTACTGAGTGGTTAAGGAAAAAGAAGCTCTGCAAATGTCATTGTGTCCAACGGAGAGTGACGTTATTTCCTCTACTTGGCATTTTGGCAAGTTGAAGTCTGTGCGCACGGTAAATACAGCATGCTTTAGGCAGAATATAATGATTTAGACACCACTCAGAAGTCTTCGTGAGAGAGATGTAAACTGATGAGCTGCAAGATAGACATGCACAGTGAATATACCCGAGAGAGTGCATGGGGGAAGACAGGTCTAAATGATTCTTAATGATGATCCTAGTATTGAATTTAGAAGAAAAAAAAGATGAGAGAGTGGAGATGGTAAGCCATCCTTGAAGGGCAGTAAAGATTGGACACATGAAGTAGGGAAGCTGTGAGGTAGACAGATGACTAAAGAAATACAAACACTCTCGATAGATTGTGGTAGGATAGTGACTACGATGGAGAAAAAGTAGTAACTATCAGGGCAAGAGGAATGTCTGCAACGTTTGTAGCACAGAGACAGATTTTGCAAAGAGCGAATATGAAAGGTCATGTGTGAGTTAAAGTTGATATTGCAATAGACCACATGATGTGTGAAATAAATGTGTAATCTTGATGTGGTGCAAGGAGGGTTATGGCATGAAATACTCACACTGTGGTTCCCTTCGAACGTCAAAGCCAGTTCTTGCATGAGTGGTAGAAGAGGCAATAGTTGGAACTGCCTCTCAGAGGAGTCAGTTGTTAAAGTTATGAGCTCAGTTAGTTCACCAGCAAACCTGAGTGGAGGTCTTCCTGTTCAATGTCAAACTATGCCACGGGAGAAGTAAACATGCATGAGTTTCTGCTGCTGTATGGGGTAAAAACTCACAGTTTTTACTAAACTTTTTATAACGGTATTCAACTTGTGAAACTGGAGGAGGGAAGAGAGGTGGAACCCAGTGTAAAAGGTTTGAAAGCACCACAGCTGAGCACCAGAATTCCTTTAGACATCATATATCATGGTGAGGGCTGATGATTAAAACAAATATTGCTGACTTTTGAAGTAGTAGTTATTATCACCATTTGTTTATTGACATTGCTGTTATACATAAAAAGAAGTATGGATTCAATCTAATTTCTGGCTCTGTGGAAATAATTTTTTCCCACTTAGATATGAGTGAGATTGTGGGACAGGTTAACAGCCTTGGGGACACTGTATACATCAATATTTATAGTGGGCAAACCTTGCTGAATAACAGGTTAGCCTTCTTAGTGATGCTTAACTTTGTTGTCAGCAACACACTAGCTTAGCTTGCAGTATACAAATATTTGGAGTATGGTAAGGATGGCTTGCATGCAAAGATATCCTGTCTCAGAACTTAGGTCAAATAATCATTCTTTCATAGTGTCTATTTGTAGCATAGTTTAACTTTTCATCACAAACCTTTCCACGTGGATGATTTTCCTCATCAATGATTATTGAGGAAAAATGAAACTGTACCAGCGAAAATGAACGAATATTTTTCAGAGTAAGGGGGAGGTAGTTGTTTCACCCAGAGAATATAATGTATAAAAGGAATTGGAAAGTAGCACATACTGCAGATGGGGTTGGGTGCCTGTTGAGAACTGGGTGTTGGACCTGGTCATAGGCCAAGTAGTTTTTGCTCACCCTTCTATTCAAGCCCAACATCCATGCAGAGTATGGGTTGACCACCCATGGATAGTGGAACACAAGGCCTGACATCAGCCCAGTCCCTGTGGCCAATCCCTACTGCACATGGTTGAAGGCCATTTACATCAGGGGCTGGCTGCTGATGATTGGTTGGCATTTGATTCATAATTAAAAAAATAACTGAAACAAAACAAAGGTTGAAGGGAAGCTCAAGCAATGTTAAACTTTGGTTATACCACAATAACATATCTTTTAAACAACTTTGAAATTTGCTTTAAAACCCGAGTTAAAGTGCAGTTATGGTTATGAATTAAAATCGAAAAACTACTAACATTCACAAGTTATGTTTAGGACTACAACCCATAACTTGTACAACCACCATGTGAACTATAACTCACATGCTAAATACAATAAATGTTTGTGATTACCGCTGTGCACTCTCATCGAGCTGTTACTGCTGTTACTGATAACTGCTGCTACACTCCGTATTGCTATTTGCACTCCAAATTGTTTTTAATGTGTGGGCACTGAATTTGTTTTTAATGTGTGGACACTGCATTTGATTTTAATATGTTTAAACATTCAAGCGTGACCGCGGTACCTGCCTGTAAGAGCGAGTCCGCCTGCTTTGGTCAGCACTCTAGTTTCAGCGTTCTAGTTTCTTTCCTGCCCCCATAAAAGATCGCGATGACTTGGCCGCGTAGTGGGCATGCCAAAGGCAAGCCCGTCTGCGCCCGTCAGCATCCCGGAGACGGCCGGCGCTGGTCGTGCTGCCGGTAAATTGAATTCTATGTCCCGCATATGCTACAACAAACATACGCTCCTGGAAATAGGAAAGAAAGTGAACAGATGCTCCCCTCTTCTTTCATCCGTATTTGCGCAGCCAACTCTAAAGGGTTGCTCACAATGTTGCTGGGACGCTTTAATCAAGGAAACGGCAATTTTTGCAGAAGCAGGTAGGGTGTAATTCAGGTCACTGTGATGTTCATCATTCTCAGAACAATGCACAACTTGATGCCTTGCTTCTCAATACACGGTCTTTGAAAAAACATTCCCTAAATCTTTATGACCTATTAGTGGAGAAATCCTTGGATTTTCTATTCCTAATGGAGACATAGCTTAGCGAGGCCTCAAACCCTAATATCGCCTCTGCTATCCTGGTTGGCTATCAGATTACTAGGAAGGACCAGCAGGCGGGCATTGGGGGAGCTATCGCTTTCACTTTTAAAAAACATTTTTCTTGTACAATAGTCCCTTCGGACGAAGTAGAGGAAGTGGAATGTTTTGGTTTCCATTTGGGGGTGTCCTCACACCAATCACTGGCCGTCATTTTAATATACAGACCCTGCCGGAAGGTTTTTAGCCACCATTGGTGATGCTGTTTCACCCTTTATTATGAAACATAAACATTGTTTGGTATTAGGTGATTTTAATATGCACATGGATAAACTGGATGATTTAGACTCTACCAGACTACAAGAGTCGCCGGAGATGTTAGAATTGGCCCCTAATGTACATTTTCCCTCTCATGAAAAGGGCAATACCTTAGACCAGATCTTTTCCACTGTTAAAATAGGAATGAGCCAACCACTTCCCCTTGTGTGGTCTGACCACTTTTTTCTGGATTTTACAATTAAAAAGGAATCAAATCGTCCCAAGGCCTCTGGAAAGTCCCAGATTA
Organism: Triturus cristatus; assembly: GCF_964204655.1. Lineage (NCBI taxonomy): Eukaryota > Metazoa > Chordata > Amphibia > Caudata > Salamandridae > Triturus > Triturus cristatus. The sequence continues at coordinate 80,885,608 of NC_140588.1, forward strand.
GTAATTTTGGACCTTTTCATTTAATCACATCTGATGCTTTGAGTACCGCCATCAGTAAGCATCCAATCTCTTTTAGCGGAGATTTAGAGGCGGATGCTGTGGGCCTGGATAACTGGCTCCCGCTGTTTTACATCCTGGGAAACTGTCGGGGCCTCTGCTCCTTGGTTCACGACTGCCCTTAAAGAAATTAAGAGGATTTGCAAACACCTAGAAAGGACCTGGCGGAAGCACTTTGACCCTAATGATAAAACGATTTATAAACAGGCGCTGAAGGCTTGCTACAAACAAGTTCTTGAGGAGAAAAAACTTTTTCTCTCCTCTAAAATTAAACTTGCAACAAACAAAAATAAGGACATTTTTAGAATAGTCAGCAAATTTTCCTCCCCTGCAGCGTCAGCCAAGCCATTCATTCCTACTGAGGCATGGACTGGCCGTATGGCCTACTATTTTCATGCAAGATTAAAAATATTCAGGAGACCTTCCCGATAACATCTACGGCACACAGTAACAGTTGTGAGTCCGACTCCTTCTTAACCCAAGTTAGAGAACCTTCTCTGGAACAATTTCCATTGGTCTCCATAGATAAATCGTTAGAAATCATGAAAGGCCTCAAATCCAGCTCTCCTTCCGACCCATGCCCTGCCACCATTCAGGCATCAATAGCGGAGTTTATTATTCCAGCAGTTAATCGGATCCTTAACCTCCCTCTGCAGACGGGCCGGGTCCCCGACAGGTGGAAAAGGGCAAAAAGGCTGCCCATACTAAAAAAAAACACATTGGACCCAGAGTTAGCCTCTAATTACAGGCCAATATTTCTGATCCTTTTCTTTTCTAAGGCCCTGGAAAAAGTTGTGAATCATGTCACCACCGCATTTGTCGAAACTAATTCAATACTCCGCCAGAGTCAGTCTGGATTCAGAGCAAATTTCAGCACTGAGACAGCGCTGCTGGAAGTGTCGGAAGCCGTAAAGGATATTTTGGATAAGGGTGGCAAGGCCGTACTGATATTACTGGACTTATCTGCGGTCTTTGATACCGTCCCCCATGACCGTTGAGACTTCGGGAGTGCATTTTCGGGGGTACGATACTAAACTGGTTTGCCTCCTTTTTAGGTCTCGGCTAGGCAGCGCATACGCTGTCTCGTTGAGAGATGCTGTATACAGTATTGTGGGGGAAGCTCTGCCCACTTTCCGTCTATGTTTTTCATTGGCCTCAATCATAAATGCTGCATTTTGATTCGTTTTTGGGTTGATAGTCCCTCCTCCTGACTGTCATGTTGTCATTTATATCCTTCCCTGGCTATTGGCCCCTTTACTCCAAAACTAGTTTTGCCCCGTTGTCACCCCCACCCCCTCCCACAGTCTGTGACTTTTTGCCCCCCCCCCACTCCCGTTCATGCCTTTCTGGACCCCACCTTTCCATTTCCAATGCAATAGGTCTCGCGTAAAAACACATCCTATTGCATTAAGAAATGCTTGTTTGGCGTGTGATTGGTGGGTGAAATCGCACTCTTTGTCTCGCATGCATGCCATCGTACGCATGCGTGACAAAACAGTGGCGTTTTCACAATTCACAGCCTGAGGCAGAGACAAGCAGGGAAGCGGTTTCCTTCTCAGAGCCGAGAGAACAATGGTGAGGCGAATTACAAGCAGGCACCGCCTCATCATGCTGCGTTAGCCTCAGGCCTCGGCTGCGCGATGCTCACAGGAACAACTGTGTCAAAACATACCATTCCCGACCCCGGCATTAATGAAATCTTTTCTCGTCTGCTATGCTGCCAATGGGATCACTAGACGTCCGTGAGTAAGTTATTTTTTCCCGAAGGGCTGGGCTGCTTCTTAAACAGGTTCAGCAATGAGATGATTTTGCAGCCGAGGGTTCCGTGTGACACTCATTTACATGTTTCAACGGGTTCACACACCCATCTGCCGACTGCCCTCCTGCTGATCACATGAAATACCTGCCTGCGATCGTTTGTTTCTTTTCTGCCTGGCAGTTTCACAGAGCGACTCGTTGTCCCCTGTGCTGAGGAAATGTCTCCAGTTTGAGCATCTTCTGAGGACATTCCCATGTACATATCTCTCAGAGTAAGTGATAAGCTTGCTGTTAACCCTTAGGTGGTGTTCCAAGGGGTTGGTAGACACTTTGAATAACTTGCAGTGCGCCCCCTTCTCCGTTCTTTTCTTTCCAGTCTAGCCGGGGAGCATGTCCTCGCTTTGCAAATCTAATCTACTTTGCAGCAGAAGAGTTGTTATCAGGTAAGGGCAGAAAGCAAGCAGTGCAATATGCAACTTATTTTTCAACTTTGGCAAGTGCCTTCATTTTGAATTCAAATGTGTGCGTAAAAAATAGTTTAATTCTGAATAATTGCGATAAGGACATGTCAGACCGAGTGTGCAGGCAATCATCGAGACCACCTGGGCTGTGAGAAGAGGGCATCAGAGAATGCAATGGGCTCTTATACTAGAATAACGCAGACTGTTTTACGGTGGGAACGGCATTTCCGTTGCTTTTGCTGAACTATTACCGTCATGCTGTGTTAGTGCACACGCCTTGAAGCACAGACATGACACTATGTGAAACCACAAGTTAAATAAATACTTTTTCTATTAGCAGCTCTTAAACAGTTCCACCATTTGTATTTTATCTTCGCTTGTGTGTTTACCAGGATATGTGGCAAAAGTCACAAAAACGACGGAGACAAACGAGAGCGGAGGAGCACCCTTGCCTTGTTTGCAGTTTGATTTAAATTTCACTTTAAGACAATGCAGTTTTCCAACATCTGCGGAGTTTGGCTCATTCTGCCTGACCGAACAAACCTAGGTCTGTTTTGGGGATCATAAAAATATACCTGAAAGTTAGTACGCTAGTTAATCATGTGTAGTCATGTTGTAGATGCCTTTGTTGTCATTTCGGAATCAAACAACAAGAGAGAGAGGGTCAAAAAACACACTCTTGGTCCCCCTAGGATAATACTAATAAACAACAAAAGAGTATTGGAAAAATACTACAAAAAGAAGAAGGGAAAAAAAGCCAAAGCTACAAAATCAATCAAATTTGTAAAAAGAGCCCTCACTCACCAACCTAGTTGGTGACATGCTTCATCATTGGACTCCCACCAGGGGGGTCTAATACCTTCCCGGTGTGCTACAACGCCTGTTTACAGCGGAGCTGGCGATTGAGTATAATGTGTGAAGTGCAAGGTGGTGTACAAAGTGAAGTAAAAAATGTTGAGGATTTAACCAAATCCTTTATTATGGTAAACCCGGCATTAGTTAAAAAAGGGGGTTGTAATAACTAAATACCAGATCTGGTTAGTTAACCCTTAATAGTGAAAAGAATAATAAAAATTGGTCAACATGTTTCTGCCTTTTTGGGGCTGTTCATCCGGCATTCATCAGGACCCTACTGCCCCGGTGGTATGCACACACTAAGGTGCACCCAGCCGTCGCATGCTTAAAAAACTCACGGTTCTTGTTACCGGAAGGCTTCAGGATTTCTGAAGAAAAAGTGTCTGCAAAAATAAACAGAAACACAAACGAGTATTTGTTAAGAAAGGTAACACATGGTTGCATGTAGTTATAAATAGCAAATATCTCCCTTCACCCAACAATACCACGAATTGGTATTTAATGCAAAGTATTCAAATTCCCACTTTAGAATTTATTCGAATCTTGCAAAACCATAATACTTGGAAAACCCATTTGCCAGATTTTTGGCCTCAAGTAGTCGCTGCCAATGCTTTATTGATGCCCTCAATTCTTGGCGCATAAGCAATCCTAAATCTTAGACAGCATGCGTTTTATTCGTTTAAATTTAACAACGTCGCAACTGTCTCACAACCTTCTTTTCTGATTGCACTTTACAGCAAAAAAGCCCAAAATAAGAGAGAACTCGACTTTAAAAATTCACGTAACTTCAGAAGTCCCCAACGATGTCAATGGGGGAAGGCAGAAATGCCAAAGTGCTTGTTATCGATAGAAAATAGTGGGGAGTGTTTAAAGAACTTACTTGAAGCTACGATCAGCCTCACATCATGGACCCAGGAGGGGGGTGCGCACTTGTAGTCACACTCTGTAAACAGAGAAAATTTGTTTGTTGCCTGCCGGTTTACCAAAAAAAAGAATAAAACACAGGCTGAGAAAGCGCACAGAGCCACTTACTTCATCAAAGCGCTGCACCCGCCGGAACACCTAAAGTTCCCTCCAACTTGGATCCCGTAGGTGCCGGTATTGGTCAAAGTAGTGGTTTAAATACCTGAAACGCCCAATGAATGTCCGCACGGGCGAAAGTGGTTTGTTGTAAGATGCGGAAGCACCAAATGACGTGTTGCGTCACGTGGCTTCATCGTAACCAATCATAGAGTAAGAAGTGAAGGACTGGCTTTGGGAAACTAGAACGCTAATCCCACTTTCAATATAACCATCACTACAAGCCATACAGAGAGGGGAAACAAAAACAGGATGATATCAGGATTCCTTAAAAACAAAACAAAACCGGATTGATGATCAGGGAGAAACTTAATATAGCGCCCATTTAGCGATAAAGTTCACTGTGTTTTAGAGGAGAAAAAAGGTAGTAGTCAGAAAAGGAGAACTGGAACACTACCTTCTTTTTTCGTTAAAAACTTTATTTAGTAACGCTTGTGAACATACAAGTCGAAACTCAGACAAAAATGAATGAATAAAGCTATTTTCACTCTCAAAGGGTATCCCAGCTAAGGGTTCATGTGCAAACTTATCTAACCTGCAGGAAGATATTATTTCAGTGCTGCATTACATTATTCCAGGGTATGTTATCATTTAGACCAGATGTATGGGTGGCTAGACGATAAACCCATCGTTGTTCTTTCTCAAAGAGTCTTTGGGATATATTATTACCTCCCTGCAGGTGTTCAATAATTGTCCACATCAGATCTTCAATCAAATGATTGGAACGGAGAAAATGTTCGGTAAGCTTGGTGGTACTGCGCTTACACCTTATATTACTCCGGTGTTCACATACTCGTTGCTTAATTTTTCTAGTGGTCATTCCTATATACCGTAACCTACATGGGCAGGTAATAAGGTAGATCACGTTGTTGGTATTGCAATTTGTATGTTGTCTTTGTTTCCAAACTTTTTCTGTCTCTAAATCAAGGTCTTACTCGCTTTTGTTAAATGACAAACACTACATGAACCGCATGGGTAATGTCCCGTTATTTTGGGGAGACCCCAAGCATTACAAAGTGTTTGTTCGCCTTGCATATTCGTCTTCTTTGGGCGTGTATGTACTAGGGCATCTTTTATGCTTCTAGCTTTTTTGAAGGAGAACAAAGGTTTTTCCCATTTCCTATTGTTGCTCTCTGATGCGCCAATTCTTACGTATAGAGTTGGTGAATGCATTAGAGGCCGTACTGTAGGTGGTTACACATGTCAGGGGAATACTCGTATCGGTTTTTACTGTTTCTTCTAAGAGAGCTTCCCTGGGTTGGTTATGGGCTCTCTTACAACTTTTTGCAAGGATTCTTTTGGGATAACCTCGATTCTTTAATTTCTCGGTCAGATCCTCTGATTGTTTACGAAAGTCTGCAACCTCACTACAATTACGTCTCAGGCGTAGATACTGTCCATATGGTAGATTTTCACGTAACGTTCGAGGGTGAAAACTCGAAAAGGACAGTAAGTTGTTCTTTGCTGTGGGTTTATAATGGATACGTGTTGTCAAAGTCCCATTGGTTTTTGTAATGACCAAGTCAAGAAAAATCATCTCTGTATGATGATAAGTGTATGTGAACTTGAGATGTCTATCACAGGTATTGATACAGGTAAAGAAGTCTAATAAACGACTTTCTGGACCCTGCCAAATGATAAACACATCATCAATGTATCTGCGCCACAGGGACAGATGTTGTCCATAGGGGTTATTAGCGTTAAGAATGTATTTGCTTTCAAAATCAAAAACATATAAACCCGCTACACTTGGGGTAAAAACGCTGCCCATAGATGTACCTGTGATTTGCAAAAACAGATCGCCTTGGTATTCAAAAAAGTTCTTTTTTAATGCCAATGTGGCACATTCAATCACGAAAGATCTGGGAGTGATGTAATCCCAATCTGCTGCATCGAGTACCTCTGTGAGGACTCTGATGGTTTCATCCTGAGGTATACTCGTATAGAGGCTCTCAATGTCCATTGAGACCAAAAAAGTAGTATCATTATCCACATTCAACGTATGAATGAGGGCCAAAAGGTTTTTCGTATCCTTCAGGTAAGTAGAAGTCGATTGAACCAAAGGTTTCAAAAATTCATCACAATACCGGGAAAGAGGCTCCAAAAGGGAGCCAATCCCAGAAATTATAGGACGTCCAGGAGGTGGGGTCCTATTTTTGTGAGTTTTTGGCAAAGTGTAGAAATAGGGTATAATTCCTGCACTGGTGGTCAAAAATTGTGCCTCTTGTTTTGAAATATGTTCATTTGATTCAGCCGTATGGACCAAGGTATATATCACTTCTCTTAGATCCATTGAGGGGTCCTTAGCCAAAGGGGTGTAACTCACAGGATCATTAAGGAGACGTCTGCATTCATTGTCATAGTCACCAACATCCTGTATCACTCCCCCTCCGCCTTTATCTGCTGGTTTTATTACAATTGCAGTATTACTTTGGAGTGTCTGGAGGGCTTGGAATTCTATTGTACTCATATTCTTGAAAACCTCTCTATCCTCCAACGCTTCCACATCCAAAAATACTGCATGTTCAAATGCAATTATCTCCACTGACACTGTGTGTGGCGGAGGGTTAAAAGTCGATTTTATCCTAAGGTCGGTGTCACTTCTGTTTCCTGTAGTCTCAGGTGAATCCATGTTTTCAAAGAAAGCTTTTAATTTCAGTTTTCTATAAAAATCTGCCAACTCACAATGTAGACGAAATTTGTCTAAACGTGCCGTAGGCACGAAACCCAGCCCTTTTCCCAATACCGAGAGTTCACTCGATGACAGGGTAACACTAGAGAGGTTAGTTACTAAACTTGTTTGTTGCTGGTTCCCGCTTGTTGGTTCTGTGTTTTGCTGCGGGTGTTGTTCCCTACGATCTCCTCTGCACCCCAATGGACTTGTCCTCTTCTTTTGCCCCGGCCTCTCCAGCCCCTTTCTAAAAAAGGGGGGGGGGGATAAGTGTTTTGGGTAAAGGCTTGTGGGGGGCATAAATGCAGGATTCCAACCCATCATTGGAAAATGAGGTTGTTGGAATTGATTGTGATAATTCATACTTCCTGCTAATGGAAAGGGTGGCCAGGATTCTTGTTGGTGGTAAGGTCTGCTCCATCCTCGACCTCTTCCTTTCTGTCTTTGTCTAGTACTCCCCCCACTAGAACCACTAGTAGTGGATGCATCATCTTCCGATACATCGGAGTTGTTCATTTCTTTAAGGGGAGGGAGATAATCAGGGTCGGCATATGGGTAGACTTTTAAGAAAGAGAATCTTTTAAGATCCTTCTGAAACTTCTGGGCCTTAGATTGGGTCAGATTATCCTTATATTCATTAATTTCTCTATTGAGTTTGTCCAGTTTTTTTTTATAGCCTGTAAGGGTCTTCCTAAAGTGTTGTCATTTCTGCAACCCAGCAGAGTGCTGTGGCAGACTGAGTCTGTTACAAAAGAGGGCATTAAGTACCCAGAACCACAATTCTGGCAGACGTTTAGATTCTGACGTGGGCTTTGTCTCGGCTGAGGCAATTTTTGCTGTGATCACCACTACCTAAGAAGTGACATGTCTTGGTCAAAACTGAGCAATGGAATTGCTTTGTTGTGGCCCTGACCTCCCATTAAAGAAATAATTCACATTCTCAGCATGGACGTCGTTTCACCAAAATGCCAGGGCTAACGGAAATGACACCATATGCCCTTTTCACACCAATTTGTGCCATGGCACCGAATGATGGAGGGAATCTGAATGAATCAAGGATTCATCCACAGTCAAGAGATCTGGGTTAAATTAATTGTTCTTTTGCTCACTATGCCCCACCCCAGTTTGGACCCAGTCATATGCAAATCAGTCTTGAGCCTGCTCATGGGAACAGTACAGCCCGAACTGCCAAGCCAGGTCCTCCCTGCTTTGGAGACAATCATTCTGGGACCGTTTTCAGGGTAACACCCCTCATCTAAACTGGAATAGCATGGCATGCAAAAAACAATGGATTCAACCCAGATCTGTGTATGGGTGTGAATGTTTGATTGGTTCAGCATTCCCTCCATCATCTGTTCTTTTTGCTTTTCACACCATTAACATCACTGGAAATTACATTATATTACTCTTGATTTGATGATTTAAAAGAAACTGATGTCACATTACATCTAGGATGTGACATTGTTAATGTTAAGAAATTAGCGATAACTACAGGTTCAATGAAAAGACAGCAGTTATGGAAGCAGATTCATGTCTAATGTAGTTACTTCAAGATTTTAACCTGAGTGCCACCAAGATATGCCAACGGTCAAGCCACCACCTACCAAGGTAATACTGTCATATGCAATTATGGTCTAAAGTGCTTGGGCACATTTATTGTATGCATTCATCAACATTGCTTTCCTTCCCAAACCTGCATTTCATTATCTACATGGCATTCATAACAAAAATGGTCTGAAATTTAAATCCTGTTCTATTTTAATGTGAATCTTCTGTATTTTGGATTTGATAAGGTTAAAATTGCTGTATGTGATTTATCATTTAAGAAAGAATATCAATCAATCAAACAGCATTCGTAAACCACAACACTGTCCCCCTTAAGGGTTATCTAAGTGCTGTTTCGACATCAAAGAGCCAGGTCTTGAGTCTGTTTCTGAAGTCTGCCAGTGAGGGGGCTGTATGCAGCGTGGAGGTGTCTTGGCAGTGATGTAGGAAAAGAAGCAGCCACCACTAAAGCTGCGATGGTTGTGGTAGTGTGTGTGCAAGGGCGATTGAAGAGGAGTGCAGGTGTATAGAGGGGTGGTGAAATTTCAGTTGATGGTTGTTGGTGTGTGTGAGGACCTTAAGCTGTCATCTCATCTAGATGGGAAGACAGTAAAATACCAGAATCACTTTAGCATTCTCTAGATTCCAGTCCATAGAAACTGGACCCAGAACCTAGTACCCGGAACCACAATTCTGGCAGACGTTTAGATTCTGACGTGGGCTTTGTCTCGGCTGAGGCAATTTTTGCTGTGATCACCACTACCTAAGAAGTGACATGTCTTGGTCAAAACTGAGCAATGGAATTGCTTTGTTGTGGCCCTGACCTCCCATTAAAGAAATAATTCACATTCTCAGCATGGACGTCGTTTCACCAAAATGCCAGGGCTAACGGAAATGACACCATATGCCCTTTTCACACCAATTTGTGCCATGGCACCGAATGATGGAGGGAATCTGAATGAATCAAGGATTCATCCACAGTCAAGAGATCTGGGTTGAATTCATTGTTCTTTTGCTCACTATGCCCCACCCAGTTTGGACCTAGTCATATGCAAATCAGTCTTGAGCCTGCTCATGGGAACAGTACAGCCCGAACTGCCAAGCCAGGTCCTCCCTGCTTTGGAGACAATCATTCTGGGACCGCTTTCAGGGTAACACCCCTCATCTAAACTGGAATAGCATGGCATGCAAAAAACAATGGATTCAACCCAGATCTGTGTATGGGTGTGACTGTTTGATTGGTTCAGCATTCCCTCCATCATCTGTTCTTTTTGCTTTTCACACCATTAACATCACTGGAAATTACATTATATTACTCTTGATTTGATGATTTAAAAGAAACTGATGTCACATTACATCTAGGATGTGACATTGTTAATGTTAAGAAATTAGCAATAACTACAGGTTCAATGAAAAGACAGCAGTTATGGAAGCAGATTCATGTCTAATGTAGTTACTTCAAGATTTTAACCTAAGTGCCACCAAGATATGCCAACGGTCAAGCCACCACCTACCAAGGTAATACTGTCATATGCAATTATGGTCTAAAGTGCTTGGGCACATTTATTGTATGCATTCATCAACATTGCTTTCCTTCCCAAACCTGCATTTCATTACCTACATGGCATTCATAACAAAAATGGTCTGAAATGTAAATCCTGTTCTATTTTAATGTGAATCTTCTGTATTTTGGATTTGATAAGGTTAAAATTGCTGTATGTGATTTATCATTTAAGAAAGAATATCAATCAATCAAACAGCATTCGTAAACCGCAACACTGTCCCCCTTAAGGGTTATCTAAGTGCTGTTTCGACATCAAAGAGCCAGGTCTTGAGTCTGTTTCTGAAGTCTGCCAGTGAGGGGGCTGTATGCAGCGTGGAGGTGTCTTGGCAGTGATGTAGGAAAAAAAGCAGCCACCACTAAAGCTGCGATGGTTGTGGTAGTGTGTGTGCAAGGGCGATTGAAGAGGAGTGCAGGTGTATAGAGGGGTGGTGAAATTTCAGTTGATGGTTGTTGGTGTGTGTGAGGACCTTAAGCTGTCATCTCATCTAGATGGGAAGCCAGTAAAATACCAGAATCACTTTAGCATTCTCTAGATTCCAGTCCATAGAAACTGTCTTCCACGAACACCCATAGACAATATTTTTTTTCCAAATCTTGTATTTTCAGTGATATGACCACCGAAGGCACTGATTTATATTAAAAACAGAGCTTTGGACTATACCATTTCCCGCTGAAAGGCAATATTTCTCTCCATGTGTTCCCATACCTGTTGTTTCACGAAGTATAGTGCTTACATTCCCTCCATGTTAAAGAACAGACAGTAGATTTTTCAGCACCCAGGCTAATGTGCTGCATAGCTAAATACATATAAGGTCTCAAAGGCGAGAGCGATTGCATCGCAAATGCTTGTTAAAGGATTGCCAGCAAACAGTTTGGTCCCCGCCTTTTGCTGCCCCTATCCCTCCTTTGGAGTGTTCCTCAGGGCTCAATTTTGAGCCCCACTCTTTTTAATATATATATGGCACCTTTAGCGACTCTGGCGGAGGGCCATGGAGCAAAAATAGTATCTTTTGCAGACAATACGCAGTTGCTCTTCACCTGCGATAAAGACACAGATTTTAAAGGAGACATGATTAACTGTTGCCTAACAGAAGTGTTCCCCTGGCTCCAGTTTAATCAGCTTAAATGCAATCCTTAAAAGTCGGAGATCATCTTCTTTGGCCACCCCCAGAGTAACCTTTGGAGTAACTGGTGGCCAGCTGATATGTCCCCCCCTACAACTTCCGTAACTACTGTGAAAAATGTAGGGGTGAAGTTGGACGAGAATCTCTCTATGCAGGCACAGATCCAGGCAGTGGTTGGATCCTGCTTTGGCATGCTGAAGATGCTAAAGAAGTTTCTGCCTCTCCTGTCTATAACCAACGGGAAAACGGTGGTCCAAGCACTGATAGTCTCCAGGTTGGACTACGTGAATGTACTGTACCTAGGGTTGCTGGAGTATCTATTGGCAAGGCTGCAGGTGGCCCAGAATGTATCAGCCAGAGCAATACTCATGCTTGGCCCAAGACCACAGATGTCCACACAGTTGAAATCCCTGCACTGGCTCCCAGTCCACAAGAGGATCCACTTTAAGGCCATGGTTCTGGCTTTTAAGGCTCTCCACAGCACAGGTGCCAGGTACATCATGAAGAGAGTCCAATTTTATTGCCCTCACTGTACATTAAGGTCCTCAACACTTCAGTTGGCAGGTACCCCCAAATACCACCGAGTGCGGATAGGGGGACGTTCCTTCCAGCTACAAGTGACGCAATTGTGGAACAATCTGCCTTTGGAATTAAGACTGATGCAGGATCTTCTTGCGTTCAGAGAATTGCTGAAAACCAGGTTATTCCAGCTTTAATACCCAACCGGGTGGTCATATCTCACAGTTAATGTCGTCATCATGCCTCAGCGCTGGGACACTCAATTGAGTAGCTGCACGCTTTACAAATATCCATTTAACATAACATAACAATATTTATGCCAATAAACTAAGGGGCATATCAGCAACAACCGGCATTAATTATTGCTAAGTGCACTTAGCGCTAGGATAATTATCGCCGGCTAGCATGGATTTTTATCGCTGAGATAGCGTGCTATTAGCAACGCTTATCTCAAATGCAATAAAAATCCTAGCGCTAACTGCCTAATGTGAGATTATCGCAGGAAACCCAGCGATAATCTCACGAAATGTGGCGTTACGTTGTTGATAGGGACTCACAAACTTAGCCATGATATCCACCTTCCATAGGATATCATGGGTAAGTCAGTCCTGTAGCAGGTGTAAGGAAAGTAGCAATAACAGGAGTTATCGCTACTTTTCCTGCCGCTATGCTTCATAGCGTGGGGCTTGATGATAGGAGAAATGTCATGTCAATGACAATGCAACATTTCTCCTGTCATGTCAGGTCAGGAACGCCCACATTGCATCTCATTAGAGATGCAAAGCTGGGCATTAAGAATAGGTACGCTAATGCAAGGTTTCACGCGTTAGCGTGACCTTGCTAATTAGGCGATAAAATTATCGCCGCTTTTCGTCCGAAAACGGCCGCAAAAGCGGCGATAATTTTCTATCGCCGCCTTGTAAATATGCCCCTAACTCTTTAAGCAAAAAGTATAAAATAATACATTTTCAAACCAATAAATGATACTACATTCCTAGTCGTCTCTGACAGTGAGATAAGGGTGATGCTATACATAATTTCATTTGTAAGATGGTTTGCAATATTTGTAATTGCATCTGTTTCATTAAGGGAGAGGTCATTAGCATTGTATTTGCAGTTCATGTTATGGTTTTCAGGAATGAAATTCACTAGTTTCGTAGCTCAGCAATGAAAAACTCGTACAACAGCAATACAACTAAAAATTCACACAGCAAAATGTAATGCTCATGACTGCATCCTTGTTGGAGTAAGACTTTTTTACTCATAACCAGGCGACGTCGCTGTGTGTCACGTCACAGGACCTCATCCCTTGGGTGGAGAATATCCATCAAAACGCGCATCAAAAGAATTTTTGTTACACGTTTCACTATTTTGCTGCTACTGGTTATCATATTGGACAACTTTGGGACTGGAGAAAAGCCACCCTTACTAATTATGCATTTTGGATTGCTTTAAATATATCAACATATGAAACAGCTGAGAATTATCAGCTTTTGAAGATTATTGGTTATTTGATACCGGACGGCCGTTCCCAATCTGAATGCTTTTGTACAAACAATACAATTGCCCTGAAGAAGTCCCAGTTGAGTGGGATGAAACGCGTTGGCTGAAGGTTGTTTGATTGAAAATAAAGGAGATTCCAAACCTACTGTTGGGACAAGTGAATAAACTTGCATAATGTGTGTCCAATTGGATTAACATGGACATTTAAGTTTTCTTGCATATGAGCCAAGAAAGGTGATGCGGTTCTGATTTAGTATTGCATTGATTGTTTCCTGTTTTAAGGTAGCACCCCTGGGCATCGGGTGTTTTCAGAACCTGCACACATATTTATATAATTACTGCAAATTGACTGGTGTTACTGTCTATACTGGTGCTGCGTTAGTGTTCTATACCCAACTGTCCTTCTGGTGCAAATATTCTTATACTTACTCTTATATAGGCCTGGGTGGAAGTTCAATTACGCTAGAGTAATCAAGGTAATGTAGGTAATTATGCGTTACTCTTTGATGTTGAATCATTAATAATAATGCGATTACAGCTGCTCTTGCAATTAAGAGTAATTTGGGGTAAAAAAGGGCAAGTGGCTGGTTGCACTGCTGTTTATGTTCTGTTGCATTTAGCTATATTTGTTTTGGCACAAAATGCATTAGTGTGTCCATTTTGGATGTGAGGGTGTATTTTGCACTAAGAAACTAGTGCTAAATTCTTGGAGTAAGTTGCGGGCAACTTCCTATCCTGAGAGAGTGAGTGGCTGCTTGCACTAGTCAGTCAGTCAAAATCAACTTTATTGGGCTGGCGGGAGCCATAAAATTACACCGAAAAACATAGTATAAAGCATCATGTGAACCGATAAAAAGTTCATGTTCTAATGATCTTAAAAACCATTAAAAATTTTAAACAAAGAAAACAGTGTTCCGCCTTTTTGACTGTTATAGACAGAGATGTTACAAAAAGGCCAGATAAACAGTTACTCCATGGCACAGTGAGAAAATCGATCTGAAATTCATATCAACACGAAATTCATAAACAACACGTCGCTTTTAAAAAAATAGCCGGTTAAAATACAGGCCGTCATAAAAAGGGACTAGACATTCAGTTCAAGAAAAAGCATCATTATGAGATTCATACGAGAAGTATTCATATAAAAAGGGCAGCCCTTTATGACACACTTCATCCTAGTGATAAAAATTACAGCATTACACGGTAAAAATAGCCTTACGTTAGCTTTCCATGGTGGCAGGTGAATTAAAAGCAATCATATTAATAATAAAGCGGGATACTGGGAGGGAGTATATGGTCTCTTTAAGATTATATTACATTTTTTCGGAAAAAAACATATTTATGCTGCCACAATATCCACACAGTCTAGCTTGACGACAACCTATTCCTATGTCTAATAGCCCAATTAAAAAACTTGCCACCCGGACACAGACTATAGGAGAGGCTAGCATTTGTAAATAAATCAGCGCCGGCCTTACTTGCACAAAATTACGGCCTCTTAGCAGGGGGAGAATGAACTTCCTGCGCAAGGAGTTGTAATGAGCGCAGAAAAACATTATGTGAAGAGTGTCTTGCTCAGAGAAGTTGCCACAAGGACAAGGGTTAGTTGAGTCCACTTAAGAGTAGCCTTTAGGAAAGGCCAGTAACCAGGGAACCATATTCAATCGGAATCTCATCGATCCTTAATATATTTCAGCCAGGGAATATTTAAAGCCTTCTCTAGGGCTAAACAATCTAGGATAATGAGATGATTTAGATTTGGGGTTGGTTGAGCCCAAATGCTCAACCAACGTAGGAGCGGCGCAGCCGCAATCTGGTCGAAAATATAACCCACTCCCAGTTCCTCATGTAAATTAAAAATTGGGGTGGATACAGGGACCGAGAGAAGTTTGCGCATAAAATTGTTCTCGGCCCCTTGGATTTCTTTCACATCTATATAACCCGAAATGTTGCTGCCATAGGTGGTCATAGGAGTACACTTCACGTTATAGACCTTCAAGAGCGCAGGGAACGGCTTTGACCCTATTCTTTTTGCAAAATCTAATGTGGCCCCCGCTACTCTGGCTAAAATGTTCTTTTTAAATGCACGTTTAGCGCACCATGAATGTTGATCGTCGAAAAGTACCCCTTGCACTAGCTTTTCATGTCCTGTTGCATTTAGTGCTATTTCTTAGTGCACAAAGTATCCTCACATCCATTTTGGTCGCAAGGGGGTATTTTTCTGCTAAGAAAATAGCACTCAATGCAGAATGACTCTTCTCACTTAATTCCGGGTAATGTTGCAGCTTTGTTGGGTAATTCTGTGTGATTAGGCTACACTGAATTACACAAGTTACTCATACCCCTACTCTTATATGCTTTTATGATTTGACCCAAAACATATAAAATGTGAATGTTTCAGTTATGAAAATAACCAAGCTGCCTGTCGCTAAAGTGACAGTCCTACAGATTGTTGCTGATGCCACTAACCTGATGCAAGGTTCGAGGCCCAATCCACAGGAGCGATGAGAGTTCCCCACAATCCCCAAGCCAGTACCTGGATACAACACCAAGGGGCATATTATCAAGCACTGCGTTAAAATTATCGATTAATAATAACTGTGTGGTTGTACATGGGGCCTTATTTACAAACAATTAACTCGGCACGGTGCCGCAAGCCAAAGTAACGAACCACATGAAGGGGTTTGTAAATAAGCCTCACAGTATATAGCACTGTATGTGCCTGGTGTAGTGTTTTACATCCCTGGAAGTGGAACCTTGTGCATCCTTGGTGTCCACTGGTGGATTCTGCTCCAGGATGACCCCACAGTAGTGTCTATGAATAGAAATTAATTGACGAGAGGTAAAGCTGGAGTGGGCATAACCTCCCCTTTCCAGTTGTGCTTTTCCTGTGCAGATCAGTGTGTGGGGTTGAGCTGTGTCCCTCGACAATAATATTTCTGTCAGCTGCTGCCCCCTTGTAGTCTTAGGGATGTATATTGATGATGTCAGCATGCTATGGGGGCTCATCTAATCAATCGTATAATACTTAATTGAGGGCTAATGCAGAATCTATTGTGCCTCATCCTCTAATGGCAAGAGAAAATAGAGAGGCCTTGGTTGCAAACACCAAATATTTCTTTGCACCCCATTGGGAAGACATGACTTCCATATCCTCCATAATATAGCTGTAGATGGAGTATCCATTATCTGCACTAGCGAGCAATATGTAGTCCTGATTGTTTTAGGGTTAAAAGAATGACCAGAAGTTCAAATCATTACTGCATGATGTGGCTTTACCCCAGTGAAGTCAGAATTTGGAATAATATGTGATAGCTGCTCTGTCATACACTAAAACCAGATGATATTCCCTGAAAACAATCCTTCAGGTAATATTTTGTGAAATTTTATTGAGATAAAAACAAGTCTGGGGCAAATTTTCCTCACCTTGGAATTTAAAATTAGACATAAACACCATTTGCATCTGACTTTATATTTTGCATAATCCACAGAATGAGTTCAGTAGTGGGAGATGAAACATGAAGTCTGGCTTTTTCATTTGTAAGTATAATGATCATTGCACTCACAGAAAGGAAGTTACATATGCTTAACTCTGGTGTCTCTCATATTATATTCTTCAACTAACTCTATTGGTTAGAAATGCCGCACTTTTAAATTATTATAATGGCTTATCAAAACAACCTATGACATTATGGTTATGTGTATGTACAAGCTCCACTAGAAGAAAGAAGATCAACTCCTGCACGTTGCCAGGTATCAATCAAACAAAAATAAATTTGGTCAGGTTTATTGAGACTATGGGGCTTATTACAATGTCGGTCGGTGTGGCCTCTGACCAACACCATTATGGTCTCGGAACTGACGACCTCCAGTCTGTGGTTCTGACTGCCTGATTATGATGCGACTAAACACTGTTCAGCGGGATACTCCCATTTCTACATGGGAGCTTGTGTTACAGCAATTAACTGAGCAGAATACAGGCTCCCATAGAGAAATGGGAGAGTGTGTGTAAAACTCTGTACCCTGTGGCAGGCACCCCACGGTGCCTGCTACAGAGTGCAGGAATTTACAGGGGGGCATGCTAGGTACCCCCTCAGTCATCGACTGTAGGTCGCAGAGGCGGGCCCCCAAAGTCACATTCTGACAGCCTTTCCATGTAGGAAAGGCTGGCATGGAAGGGTTGTCAGAAACAGACATCGTAATCCAGATGGTGGAGACGCTGTCCATAGGGGATTACGGTGCATTTCCAACCATCCGGAAGACCCTTAGAGCGGGTCAGAACAGTTGGCCAACATCATAATTTGGCAGTTGGATCACAAACCGTCCGTGTGGGTCAGAAAACCTCAGACTGCTGTCGAAAAGCTTCCGACTATCGGTCGGAAAGCTTCCGACTAGCGGTCAGAGAATTTCCAACCGACATCGTCATCTTCCGCTATATTTCTTCTGACTTGGCTTACATAGTACCAGATGTTTGCAAACTGAGAATTATGTGTACAAAATTGATTTCCAGTGGATTAGGGGATTTAAGTTTGAGGAAACCTTCCTCTCTGTTCCGTATAGAGTTCCCAAACGCTCTTTCAACTGTAAAACATTGAAAAGTCCAACAGTGGCTCAGTCACTATATTTCCAATGTTTCCTTCTTAGCTGTAGGTGATTGATGTTACAGGAAAGGGCATGATTTAAGAACTTGTGGAAACTTTATATTGTTTAACATCATTCTTTTTCGGGATATAGTCTTATGTTTTGACACAATAATGCTCAAATCTCTAATAAGACAGTCTTCCGCAAATTTAGGAAATTATTTCTTTAAAGAATTTACAATTTGTGCCCATAAGACTGCATTTTGCATTTAGAGATGAAGAAGAGATTAATCAAAATAAGGGACATCTATTCAGCATTCTATTAGCTGCTTAAATACCAATAGGCATATTTACAAAGAGTGCACACAACACAGGGCAGTAAGTAAAGATGCTGCGCTCAGTCACGTGCATGGGAGACAGCAGATCTGCACCATATCTACTTAGAAGTGGTGCATTTGTGGCCTATCCCCACATTGGTGCACTTATGTCTGGCATGTTCCAATGGAGGAAACCTTGTGAAATAGTGCGAGGGTGTCTGTGTTGTACTCAGCATAGTTTTTGTGCAGGGAAGGAACTTATTTTGTTCAAAAACATGCTTTAAGGCATTTTCCTGTTTATAGATTTTCTGCAGAATGCAAATGAAAATATTTCTCATTATGCCTGTGCAAGGGAGACTCAGGTTTTTGGTGCAATTCTCTGTCTACAATTCAAATAGAAAATTATGTCAAAACCCGAATGTGTCATTGCCTGGGAACACCCACACAACACAGATGGAAGCCCCCTTGCAGCAAACTAATACAAGGCAGTGCATTGTAATTTGTGTTGGTTTGTAAACTCCAAGACAAGTCTTTACAACAGATTATTACTTTTAGTAACATAAAGGAAGGAACCTAGTTGGGAAGGCTATATAAGACTTTTTAGAGGTCTCAATTATTGTATTTTTGTATTTATAACATCTTGTCATCATAAATTGTACTCTGTATATGGATGCTATGTCGTTGCTCTGCTCTGCTCAATAAAAAATAAATAAATAAATAAATAAAAAAAAAAAGTCTTTACAACAGATTGTGTTACAAAGGGAAAGCAAAACCGATGCAAACTCTTTGTAAAGCTGGTCCCACATCCATCAACCGTTGTTCTGATACAATGGCAGTCATCATGCCTGTTTGATAAAAATGTTCCAAAGTAAACAACAATGAAAATAATCTGTCACAATGAGACCACACATTTCTGCTTAAAAACTGCAAAGTAATTTTCTCCCTACCAAAGAAAAGTATCATCATCATCACTATGGCATTCAGCTTCATCTTCATCAACATGGACAACCCTTCATTAACGAACAAGTAATTTGGATGTATTACCCTCAAGAACTAAGGTATCCACCTACCAAAATACCCTATTTCTTCATGACACATTAATAAGTATGACCAAATGCCTACTTTTTACATTGATCTAGAAGTAAGTTTGAGAGAAGCAGAGATTTCTTGGCCCTCCAATCAATGAGAGGTGGAGTGAAGACATACATTATGCTAGTTAATTGACATAGGTGTTCCTTTGTGCCTATCTTTGTAGTTTCATTCCTGGAAGGCTTCTACTATTGGAGGACAAATTTACTGGTCAACAATTACGCCCATGAGAAGCTCAGA
Source organism: Triturus cristatus (assembly GCF_964204655.1). Taxonomy (NCBI): domain Eukaryota; kingdom Metazoa; phylum Chordata; class Amphibia; order Caudata; family Salamandridae; genus Triturus; species Triturus cristatus. The sequence continues at coordinate 80,904,971 of NC_140588.1, forward strand.
TTTATATGAGTCTTTAGATTATAATGGTTTTCTCATCTACAAGATCCCCAGGTAGCTTAAAATTTAGTGATGTGGTGTAAAAATCTTGTGGATAATCACTGTGTTTTGTGTTTGTGTTACCCAGATTTGAAGGTCTTGAACGTTATCCTTCTGTGTCCCAAGTAAGTGCCCTTGAAGTGAAATAATTAGGAGAGTGTGTTCTCATGACAGAGTCATAGTCCAAAAGGAAAATAAAAAAAATAAATGTGATAAAAAAATGCAAGTGAATGATAAATTATGGCATGTCTACGGATGTATGACGTATTCACACATGCTTTTATAACGCATGCCTGTACAACGCGGGCAATACAACGAATGCGTCTTTAACACTGGGTCCATTACAACGCAAATTGTTACAATGACTTGCCTTAGGGAAGCGCTGGACTTTGGAAAAGTATATTTTACTCTTCCAACTCCAGTCTGTGCATCAGTAGGGAAGCTGTTGGTTTTAAAATCCAACAATCGCTCCCTAAAGGAAGTAGTTGTAATGACTTGTGTTGTAATGGAACATGTGGTAATGACACATTTGTTGGAGTGCCTGTGTTATAATGACACTGCGTAGTTCTGTCTACGTTGTAAACGCTGTTTCCCTATGTCTATACCTGCTGTAATATAAAATAGAGAGAACCAATGTACCTAAAATCAAATATTTGTTGCACTGAGAATTGAGTTATTTTACAAGAAACAGTATGTATTCTAATAAATACAAAACTCCATCATAGTAGGCAAGCATCAACTAGATAGCAGCCGTAACCATGTGCAGGACAGATTTCTAAGTATAAAATCAATAAATGGAAATCCAAGAATTCTAAATCCATGCCTCAGCCAAAAGATGTAATATCTGACATAGAAATCACTACCACAAAGAAGAAAACACCTTTCTTAGTGTTGATAAAGGTGAATGTAGATGTTTTCCCACTTCACGGTGATAGCAAAGGATACAGTGTCTAACAAGACCTGTAATCGGTACAACTGAACCTGCTAGTGGCTCACAATGGGGTGTAACTAGGTTCCACAAACTGCTCACTAGGCTCATGGGAAGGGTGTAGGCAGACTCTGTAAACCTGGAGTAAGGGCTATAGCTCCCCTATACTTTGAGAACCCAGACAGCATAATGTTCAGGATCCAAAATCTTTCTGTCTGAATTCAAAGAAGAAAGCAGATTAATTCCCTTCACTGTATCTCTCTTAGGGACTATTTACAATATTATCTAGTCAGAATGAAGACAGGTATTGGTAGCTTGCAACCTCAATGGAAAAAAAGATTATAAGTGGCTGAAGTAGCTTCTTTTGGCTGTACTCAAACTAGTCTTCTAACCAAACACTCTTGCATAGACAGCCCTGGCAAAATCACTCCACTCAGGGATTGACAGTGACTCTGCCCATTCGCAAACAAAGTCAACTCATGTAGTCACAAACACAATATCAAGGAGGATAATACACTCTTGCATACAATCCACATTCATACAGTGGTCAAACTAGAGAGTTGCCACATGCATGTGGATGCTCAAGTGCCTTATGTATAATCTCTCTGATGTACAAGCAATTTTTGCAGTCACAAAGGCTGTAACAAACAAAATCCAAGGCTTCTCTACCATGAAACGTAAAGTTTCAAAATTCAAAAGGTACTTTGAGGGTCACTCCTAAGTTAAAAAGAGAGGGGTGTGAAAGGGGCAGTCTTCCTCCTTCTGATTTCCTGGTTCCATTAAATCAATGGTTTGTAACTACATTTGAGGTTGAAAACATTAATCAAATGCCTTTTTCATGAAAGCGGGTGGGATCCTTTCACAAAGAGGTGGCTGTCCCCAAGGGAATGCTTCCACTTTATGAATGTGAGCTGTCTGCACTGGGGGAGCAAATAATATTAATATTCAGTCACTCCTAACCTATTCCTCAGTAATGCAGACAATGCAATAAAACAATTAGAAGATGTTGTGGGATATTTTACAATAAAATCTTGTTGGTTGTTATCTTGTAAGCAGAAACATCAAAAACATGGTGACCTTGGTGGGCATTGGCAGCCTTTCTCATGGTCAAAGACTTTCTGGTTGCTAGATGGCCCATTGGTTAGTAATCATTGACCAAACTTTCCCAAAATCCTCTACATCATTAAGATAAATGCTTGAAATGATAATACTCTGATGATGTGCATGGCTATCGAGTTGATTAAATGAGCCAGACTGTTAAACACTGTATGAAAGTACGGGATTGTGAAAAGTCTTCTTCTTCTTCTTCTTCTTCTTCTTCTTCTTCTTCTTCTTCTTCTTCTTCTTCTTCTTCTTCTTCTTCTTCTTATTTTTACTATTCTTATTATTATTATTAATATTATTATTAGTATTGTTATTATGATTATTATTATTATTATTATAATGGATATATTCATTCTTATTAGTATTATTATTATTATGGTTAAGACTATTATAATCATGCTTAATATTATTAATAACAATCCTATTATTACCACTACTACCACTACTACTACTACTAATAATAATAATAATAATAAAAATAATAATATTAACACAATATTATTAAGAAGAAGAAAAAGAAGAAGAAGAAAAATATTACAGAGAGGATACATGCAATTCACTCATGAACATTGCAGTGAGAATCTGGAGCACTGCTGCATTAACATTTTATTGAAATACTACAAAAAAAATTAAGAAGATGAAGTACCTCTATTGGGAAAGCTGAAAATTGAATTCTGGCACAGAACTAAATCTTTTTCTCTCAATTGCTGAATTTAATTTTGAGATAGCTAGAAAACGTATGAAATGTAAATCAGGAGACATTATTCTATCATCATCTAAAAGGCTAGCAGCGAAGAAAGCCATATTTGGAATGTTATTTGCGGCTCTCATCATCTTATGGTAATAGAGATATTTTATCAATGTTAAATGAACAGTAGAGGGCAAGGAAAATGGTAGAAGGATTCAGAGAGTGGCTATCAAAAGGTTGTGTTTATAGTACTGTAAATAAAACATATGCCTATCTAAAATTAGATCACGCTGTGGATGTTTAAATATTCTTTTTTGCGCTGTTCTAATAATGAGAACTTGTTTTTCTTTTTCTTGCAAAGACAAAGTTAATATATATTCCATACGGTGTATTCTACTTATAGGTGAGCACACACGAATAAATGTGTGCATATGTTTTCCTGTAAGGAGATACAACAATACTATAATGAAAAAAAACTAGTCCATAATTGCACCTATATTTATTTAGGTTTGAAAGCCCAAAGGTGGACTGCTGTTTCTGGGGGTCACTGAATGCTGGCTAAAGAGGAATGTAATACAATAGTTTCCAATTCATAATGCACACCAGGATGAGCATATATACACGTTCTAAATACAGTGGAAGATAAGCGTGTATACAAAGCATACAAAGCAAAGAACAAAATATTATTTCAAAGGCTGTGATTTCTACCTAGATGGTAAGCAAGAGAAACTTGCAATAAACCGTAGAACCTGACAAAATATGACGTGGGTATGACCTTTCCTCCATATATAGAGTTCTTGAATCCCTAATCACTGCACAGCTTTCCTCCTACCAGCAAGCAAATATGCGTCTCTGCTAATCATAATTTTTATTGCTGATCTATCATGGAATAGAAAGTGTTATAAAAATATTGCCTACAAGCAATACCAAGCTACAACTCTTCTGCATTGGACACAGGAGAATACCCATTCAGGCTGGCCGGGTGTATGCACCAACTTTTCATTGGTTTCTAAGAGCATTACGTGGTCAGAGAGTCTTCCACTTTCTTCATGTCCTTTCAGGAAGTTCCAGACTTAGGGGCCGATTCCGATGCAGTTTGGTAGGCCTCCTAGCGGCATTTGCTTCGTCCGAAACAGATCGGGAATGTGTCTTTCAGACACAATCTAAAGGTTTTCTGACCGACCGATTACGATGCGAGTTAGTCGTTAGGAATATCCTAATCCGTACCTGATGGCATTCGGAATGACCAAGCTGCACAGAGCAGACTCATACGTTTCTAAGGGCTGTGTTTTCGAACAACCGATTATGATGCTGGATTCGGACAGCCTTTCTGAATCATGCCGTCAGACTCGAATTGGCAGTCAGAATCAGACTTTGGGAGGCCATAGCAGACCTCCTGCGCCTAAAGTCCTGCCAATCGGGCCTGTGGGGGGACCCATGGATCCTCCCTTACCAGCCATGCACAGTGTGGCAGGCTCCAGGGGTACCCTGCCACAAGGTGCCCAATTTTCCCCAGCTACCCCTTTCTTCAATAGGAGCCTATGCATTCGGTCGGAACATATGCTCCCATTGAAGTCAATGGGAGTCTGACCGAATCATATCTGGAAGCATCCAGATGCATCGTAATCGGTCGGTCGAACTCTCCCGATCCAAGTCTGTCGGAAACCATTCCCAAACGGATTCGGTTGGAATGATTTCCGAACTGCATCGGAATCGGCCCCTTAGCCTTACACATAGAAAATGTTTTCACCTGTCAATTTAGCGGTAATGCCCTCTCTTAACTATTGGAACATAATAAATATTGGTTTAATAGGAAAAAAAACACCTTATCAAAAATATGAATGTTTAAAAACTTAATTTCTCACTTTTTTCTTTATTCTAATGTGCAAATGCAGCACCCACACAGAAAGAAATCTGCTAATCAATCTCTGGTTTAAGGTACATTCAGACTCAAAGAAGTGGGCCCTACCTGTAAATCTCTACATGACCTGTACCAGATATCCTTCCTACAGTGTCCTCATACAAGCCGTCAACCAGAGATGCCTGTATTTCATCTCACAGAAAATAACAGTGTTCCATAAAATAAACACATGCATGGCATGAAAGTTTTCCATTCATACCAAATTATCAACACTTTGGAATTCACTTCTGCCTCTGCTCTGACATTAGCATCACCACAATGGGGGCCTATTTGCAAACATCATCTTGTAGTATGTTTAGTAGCACTACAATAGTACTACTCACAAACTACAAAATGCTATTCACACATCTCTTTGGGGGCAAAATATGCCTCCATTTCTCCTATCTTTTCTGTGCAAAGATCTTCACACAAACAGTATAGATCTCACATGTACACATTTGAAGTAAATGGGGGAGGCAGTGGGCAAATGGGAACTTGCTACTAAACAGAAGGAGTTGAGAGTTGTGTAAGGAGGGGTTCAGGAAAGGCTAGAGAGGAGTTTAGGGAAAAAGATGCACACACCCAAAAAAGAGCAAGAACATTCCTATTCACAAACTGCACTTTGAAAGTTATCATTGCCAAAAAGTTACCAAAACAGTAGTAAATGCACTCCAGCTCTAAGCTGCAGTAAGTCCAGCACCACATATTTGTTTATTTGTTTTATTTGCAGCTTGTATAGTGCTTGGTTACTCCAATTACGGTGTGTCCCCATGCTGGATTCCATCAAGGCTGAGCTCATTGAGAGAGGACAGTGGGGAGTATTACTAAGGGGTGAGATTTTTCCTAAACAGACAAGTTTTAAGATGTTTCCTAAAAGCTGATTTTGACATCTCCAGTCTGAGGTGCAGAGGCAGTGAATTTCACTGCTTGGCTGCCAGGTGCCTAAAGGAGATGCCACCAAAGCATTTTCTGTTGTATTTTGTATGCTAACCAGTCCAGTTCCAGCCGATCTCAGGCAGCGCGTGAGGTGGTACGATTGTATCATAGGGCGGGATATTTCAGGCCTTTGCCCTCTAGTATTCTGTGGGAAAAACACAGGGCTTTGAAGGAGATACTCTCCTCAATAGATAGCCAGTGGGGAGTTTCCAGGTCACGGCCAGTGGGCGCAAATCTGGGGATATTTAACAGCATCGTAGCTGCCGCTTTGTGCACCTGTTGGAGCATACATATGCTCTTTTTCAATGCCCCTCAGATCGAGAACATTACAGTAGTCTAATCTGGACGTCAACAGGGCCTGGACCGCAGTCTTTCCGGGACAGTCCGGGATGAGCCCTAGGAATTTCTTAAGCATTTTTCAAATCCCGCAACAGGTACCTGTGAGGGCAGAGATATGTTTGGAAAAGGATAGTGTGGAGTCGAACCAGACTCCAAGATTTTTGAATTTGTGGCTCAGAGAGGGGGGAAATCCTAACAGACTGGGCCACCAACTCAAGGACCAGGTGAAAGGATGTTTCCCTACAACTAAAACATCCGTTTTACTGGCATTTAGTCTGAGGCAGCTATGTTTCATCCAGTTTGCCATGCCCTCTAGGCAGAGCTTGAAATCCTCTGCTGTTTGGCAGTTGCCCTGGGCCAGGGTGAGGATCAGCTGTGGATCATCTGCGTATGACACTGTCTGCACCCCATGCTTGTCCAGGAGGTCTGCCAGCAGTCGCATATATAAATTGAAAGGCGTTGGGCTCGGTGCTGAGCCTTGAGGCATGCCCTGTTTCAGGTTGTGAGTGGATGAAACAGAGGCTTGAAAAGTAACTTGGAAAGTGTGATCCTCCAGAAAGCTCACAAGCCAGCCCAGGGCAGTGCGGCCTACCCCTGCGTGGTGTAATCTTTCAAGTAACAAACCGTGAGAGACCATACCAAATGTGGCGCTCAGGTCAAGCATGACTAGGGTAGCCGTTTGACCTTCATCAGCAATTTTGCAGATTGAGTCCGACGCAAGAAGCAGCACCGATTCAGTGCTTAAGGAAGGTCTAAATCCAGACTGTGTCTCGTGGAGGAGATCATTTTCCTCCACAAAGTGCATTAGTTGCTGATTGACAAATTTCTCCACAATGTTTGCAAAGTAGGGTAGTAGTGAGATGTGTCTTAGATTTTCAGGTAGTAGTGAGTCTAGGTTAGGCTTTTTGAGTAGAGGGATAACCATGGCATGTTTCCACTCTTTTGTGACTAGGCCGGAGCGAAACGACAAGTTGAGCAACTCCATTTGCATTGGTACAACGGCAGCTCTGCCTTGTTCCAGAATCGACGGGGATGCAGGGTGTAAAGGAGATCCAGATATATCTTTGTGCATTAGGCTGCACGTGTCAGTCTCTGAGATAGGTTTCAGATTAAATAAGCTTACCCGGGGCATCTGGTTGTGTGTACATAGAAAATGAAGTTTTGAAAGTTCTAGCACTGGCCAACAACTAGCAGTGGAACTCCCTTTGATAAAAAATAATGGTAAAAAAATTGGTCTGAACATTTCGTACAAGGTCGAACAACATGGTGTAGGGTTTTTCTGTTCTCTGCCAGCAAGATTACCTAATGTTTAGACACAACACGGTGACACAGCTGCTATTTTTCAACATAGTATTTCCTATTAAATAAGTTGAGAATTGCTCTTTGGAAAACAGAGAGGAGAATTCTAGCAGAGGGGAAAGTTCTTGGAACTGGTGCACCAGCCTTGCATAACCTAAGATGTGGACCACCTAACTACAAATTCCAGGTACGGGGTCCTGTGCTAATTCCAGAGATATCGCAAACAGTTTCGTTTGGAGAAAATGTGATCCTATGTATCCTATATGTTTGGTCTATTCAATCCCAATCTCTTACACACTATGCATACATTGGAAGTGAGACCATACATCCCCCACAGATAATCTTGACAACAAAAGTTGTAAAAAAGTACAAAACAATTTATTGGTTAAAACATTTCTCAAATACACAATTTAAGAAAAGACAACTGGCATATTACATAGTATCGTTAGTGTCTTACACTCTATTGCGAAAAATCATTTAGGCAAATATTAATTACACATTAAAATCAACATTCCAGATAAAAAGAGAGAACATATCAAAGACAAAAAAACACTATGTCATGTCACTAATTCATAAGATACTCTTTGACCACAGCCACTTGACGGATTGTGTACCTTTCAACAAGGCGTCGACGCGTTTGGATGGCTTCTTATAACACCATCTTTTTCAAGACAAAAATATTTTTGGGGGCTCTCAGAAAAAATAAGATACACATATGATCAGTTAAAAACCTGTTGAATAAAACACAAATGACAATCAGCAAACTAGGGAAATGGCGTATTTTAGAAAATCATAAAATCAAAGACAACCTAAGTACATAGTCTCTATTACAGGGCATTCGATGATACAGTTTATATGTCTTGCAGTCAAAGATTCATCAAGATCTCAAAAAGAAACCTAGTTGGAAAATTATATTATATAGTTGCCCGGGTGGTGCATCACATAGCAGAAATAATGTTTGTCCATAATAATATAACATTTGTTTGCAGCGCAATTGATTATCCCAAAAGAGATGTTTGCCTATTATCATTTCACAGTTGTTTATAGAACAGTATACATTTCCCAATAACAAATGATTATCACTAGGTATATATGCCACCAGTTACACTCACACCTTCTCCCTTTCATGTATCTCTCGGACCCACAAGCAACCTATTTCCGCTAGCGGCATGTTACCAACTCTCTCAGTCTCCTCCTATCATTTATTTAAAAGCAGACCTCACCTCTCTTAAGTGACGGTGGCTGCTTCCTTATCCCTGAGCTTTTTCTTAATGAGTAATTGGGGTTGATGCCTCCTGCTTTGGGATTGTAGTTCGATCCTACTGTCAAAATAATTTACAATCCCGTCATTGTCTACGTTGGGATTATTACTGGCTCAGATAGTACTACGTAAGGTGATCTTAGCAGTATACTAGTATCGCTAAGTTAGAGCATGAAAGTCTCACCTTTAAATTTGTCTATAGTAGGCAGGAAGAAGTTTTCGTGAATCTTGAACTGCCCCACAGAGTGATTTAAAATCTGGCCCGGATTAGTAGTTTCTGTAAAACATATGCAATATAGCTAAATGTTTAACATTCCCACCAGACGAAGTTCCCTGGGTGATATGCAAGTAAGAGAATAGTTCTTACATTTAGCCAGATGGACGTGGGCAGAGATTGTCTCTTCTGTTTGAAGTAAGATGGTTTTAAGGCGTCACTCTATCTGCCACCGTGTGAAATTCCTGGCCTAATAAATGACTATAGAAGACACATGGTAAAAGGCTGAATAACTTATCATCTCTCTATAAAAAATGTATCTAGGATATTAGATAGGAAAGAGCAAGGTTCTAGGATTTACCTGATAAAGGGCGAACGTGTTTATCTTCTAAAGATTGGGGTATAATTTTTAATCTCTGCTGTCACCTTCTTGAAATGTAAGGGTTCAGGTCCCCCTGTAATAATTAGGGTCTGGAAGGTAAACAAGAGTAGTACACTCATTTAGCACTCCCAATAAAATGCCATAGCGTTTATCCTAAGTAGAGCCCTATGCTAGATAGTAGAGGAATGCACAAACCAATTTCTACTCCCTTATGAAAGTTCTATCTATGTACCAGTATCGGCCGTTATACTTATTATCTACGTGGTACTCGTATTTTAAATGGCAGTATTTATGCAATCTACTCCCTTATGTGAGTTCTATCATTGTACCCGTATCCATCATAATAATTGTCACCTATGTAGCACTGGTGTTTTAACTGACAGTTTTTATGCAATCCCTCTGTCAGAAGACTCTATGTCTACCTAAGCTCATCCCCGCTGTGTCTAAAGATTCATTAGAGTTTTTAAGTCCAAACCCCCATATACTTGCTATGTTAGTGCAGCTTCTTATTCCTTATTTTTATTTAAACAAAAGTTAATTACTCGTGATCGCGCTGGTCTCTCTACTTACTATAATAGCTGCACGCTCCTGCGTGAAACCGTCTGTGACTTTTCTTTACCGATAAATGGGTGGACCTACCTCATGCTGGTCTTTATATACCACAAGCCTTACCAGATCACATTTGTTACCAATTACCACGACGTCTCCCCCTCACTAGCGCGTACCTTCCTTCCTGTGTGGCACGAACACTTCTGGGTTATGGTAGACACAAACAACATGTTTGCTCCACCTCTCTAAAATAGGCGTTCTATCTGCGCCATCTTAAAATGTCCTGTGTGTCTGTAGACTACAATGTTCAATATATATGCCGCTATTTAGAAAGGAATAGCATTATAATGAAAATAGGTTGAAGATATCCCTAATTAGATAAAAATAGAAAATCGATTTATTCTCTTTTTTTAAATTTTTGTATCTTTATATTAACATCTATCTCAAGTTACTTGTTAAAATCTATATTATCCATGTTTCTACCTATTGTATACTATTCGTCTGAAGTAACAGGGTTGTATCATTATATTAATATATATTTTGAATATATTATTTAGATCTACCATCTCCAAAATGTATCCCTATTGCGGCTAATTGTCCGCATAATCTACATCTGAGAGGGAGGAGTGCGGTAGTTATCGCTATTATTCATGTATATATAATATATGCATCGAAAAAAACATTAAGAAACATTGAATGTCCTAACTCGAATCAACAGTTCGGTACTAGCCCTGGATGGCTCAAAATTAACCCTACTGAAGCATTATATCGCATCCATATGGTTACCCATTGGTCTTTCGAGCACAAGGGTTATATGTGGTCTATATTCAGGCCCAGGGTTTAACCAAACATAAGCATGTTATCGCATCATTCTAATTATCCATTGATCTTTCAAAAATATAAGTTATATATGATCTGTATACAAGTACACAGGGCCACCTACTAATGCTCTCAGCATTGTCTAGACTACCTCTAGGTAATAAAGGACACCCAGTCCTCTCCAGAATTCAAACCCTTGTTGATAGTATCCAGTGTGCACATGTACCACTGTTCCCTCATTTTTCTGGTTCTTTCAAAATTCCCTCCGTGCCTGTTATGTTTAATTTTTTCCAATATAAACCATCGGAAATCCTCACATTTATGGTTTACTTGGCAAAAATGTGCGGTCAAAGGTGCATTCTCTTTGTTCGTGCATATAGCTGATTTATGTTCTATTAGTCTGAATCGTAGCTTTCGTCCTGTCTCGCCTATGTAGCCTAGGCCACAAGGTCAGACCAGGAGGTAAACCACATTTTTGTTTCTACAATTAGTGAGTTCTTTAGAGGTAAATATTTGGCCCTTCTGCTCTATCTGTTTGGCTACTATGCACTGTTCACAGATTGAACAGGATCCACATTTGTTGTTCCCTTTTGCTTTGGTTTGAAACAGCATGGTTTGCATATTCTCATCATTATCAGTGTACGTATGTACCAGAGAATTTCGTAGGTTTTTATTACGCCTGAAGGCGAACAAAGGTTTCTCAAAACATTCCTCTCTATCATCATTAACTATCTTCCAGTTTCTGTTGATTATATTTTTATTTGATTGCTCACTTGGGAGAATTTGCTGACAAACACTATCTATTCAGTGGATTTATTATTTTCCTTTCTTTTTGTTCATGTCCAGCATAGCCTCTTGGTTATAGAACCTAGCTCGTTTAAATGAGTTCTTTATCAGTTTTTTCGGGAAGCCCCTATCACTTAATTTCTTCTTAAGGCCTTCAGAGTGCACATAAAAATCATCAAGAGTAGTGCAATTCCTGCGAAGAAGCAGAAATTCCCCAAAGGGGATATTTTCTCTCAGAGCCTTAGGGTGATGGCTTTTATAATGTAGCAGGGTATTTTTATCTGTATGTTTACTGTATAATTCTACTGCTAATTTATTGTCGTAATTTTTGATACAGATGTCCAAGAAATTAATATGGGAGCTACACCTTTGTGGAGGTAAATCAAAGATTCTGGTCTCCCAAATTCAACCAAGAGATGAAATCTTCCAATTCATCACTGGCACCGCTCCAAATGAAAAAAATGATCATCTATGAATCGATGCCAGTGACTGATATTCTCAAAAAATGGGTCTAGTTCATTAAAAATATGAACCTGCTCAAATTTACTGGCATAAAGGCAGGCGAGACTTAGGGCGCAAGTTGCGCCCATGCTGGTCCCCTTTATTTGATGGTAGAGATCTTTCTTATAAAGGAAAATATTGTTTTTCAATACCATGCTGACACAACTCATTATGAAGTCAATGTTGGCCCCCTCAAGGTCTTCTGTTTGTAGGATCGATCTTACTGTTTTAATAGTATCATCCTGGGGGATGTTGGTATATAGGGCTTAATGTCTAGGGTGACCAGGAGCTGGGTCACCCCATTGAAGCCCAATCCCTCAAAGGTAATAATAATAATAATACTGATATTTGTAAAGCGCGAACAGCTACCTCACGAGGAGGTGTCCCGGCGCTATAGACCGCTGGGGAACCCGTCCTGGCTATCCCTGTGAGATGGTCCCTTTCTGGGTATCTCCAAGGTGAAACCAGGCATCCCCAGCGTCTGTGGGGGGCCGTTGTAGAGATGAGGCAAGCTTAATGCCCAGAGTTGCCGAGTGTGTTCCTGGTCAGAGTAGGTACCGAGGCGAGAATTATCGAGTCCGTTTTGACCCTGGTCCACAACCCTGCCGCGTCGGGAATTGAACCCTGGTCCCTGGCCAATTCTCTGCTTACGGGTCTGCCGCCTCTAACCAGTGAGCCACACCTCTCTACAGGTAGTTATCGCATATGCCAAATCTGTCAGATAAGATTTCTGTTTGGCAACAATTGGTTTTAAAAAATGATCAGCATATTTACTGAGCGGTTCTAAAATTGACCCGATACTACTCACAATGGGGGTCCTGAATTTATGGATTTTAGGCAATCCATATACTGCCGGTGTAATGGGATCTAAGTTATATAAAAATGTATATTCATCATCACAGATCCAGTCTTCGCTTCTGGCCATGTCATGTAATTCATGGACATCTTTCTTTAATTGAACATTTTTGGAGTGGGATACCTGTTTGTAATGTTCTTTCACACTATTTATCATTTAATTGTCATAATCTTTATAATCAAAAAGGAAAACCCCGTCGCCCTTATCGGCGGGTTTAATGATAATATTATCATCCTCTTTGAGATCTCTAAGTGCTTTTCTATGATCTAAGGAAAAGTTCTTGTTGAGTTTGTGTGGGCGATCTCATAGGCTTTTGATTTCAATCTCCACTGTTTTTTCAAAAATCTCAATATTTTTGGGGTAAAAGATGATTTACCTCAGAAACCAGAGATATTGGGACTGGAGCGGAAATCCCTGCCTGCAAAGAAATCCTTAAGTCTAATCTTTCTGAAAAATGATTAGAGATCCTTTTCAAATTCAAATTTATTGGGAGCTACTGTGGGGGCAAAGCTATACCCTCTTTCAAGAACTTCTTTCTCTGCCAAGGTGAGGATTTTGTCTGAAAGACTGATGATAGGGATTTTCTCTATCGCCAATATCTGCGGTTCGTGGTCTTGAGGTATTCTTGGAGAGGATAATTCCTTGCTGGTTTCCCCCTGTTGGGGTTCCGAAAGTTCCCCTGGTCCCGCTTCTGGCGTTGCCCTAAAAAAGTCTTTGGTTCTGGATTGAAGCCCCCTCTTCCCCAAATTTCTAAGTGCTGATCATGCTCACTGCTACTAGAGCATGAGGTGTTGGAAAAATGAATCCTCTTATTACCCCCTCTGGAACAGATGGGTTTCTGAAAATTGGGTTTTTCCTACCTTTGTTCCCTCTTTACATCACAGTATTCTTTACCCAGATAAGGGTTTATTTTTTCAGCGCTAAATTTGTCAATATCTTTTCTAAGTTTATTCATTTTCTTATTAACTAAATAATCTCTATAGCCCTCAGTTTCTTGTTACATCTCATCAAGTCTCTTTTTGATTTCATCTATTGCTGTGGTGTCTTTTATTTTACTTCCTAGTTCAATGGCTTTCTTTTCTATAAATATTACCTCCTGCGCCGTCTCAATAATAAGAATAAGCCAATCCCGGCTACAGCGGTTTGCGATGTGTGACCAAGTTTCTAAGAATTGTTTATGCTCAACGAAGAGACCTGGCTCGTTTTTAATTTGGACGCCAATCGGCATCACACCTGCTTTTAGATACTCGATAAGGAATTCTGCATGTAGTTCAGTGTGGATTAATTGTTTCTTGAGATTATATAATTTTAAAAGCTGTGGTTCGATTGATTAGTACTGTTTGTAGCCCCACTGCGTGAATTTTGATTTATACGTTTATTGAATTGATCTTCTGAAAAGCTGAACATTTTGAAATTGTCCATGCTTCTAGAGAAGGGGACCAACTATAACCTTATGGAGTGCAGAAAGCCTCTCAAGACACAAACTGCCTCTTCAACCCGATGGGCTGTGCTAGAGTTTATTCGAAATAAAGAGGAACCCCTTACCATCCAAAGGAATAGAGCATTATACAAAAGTATCGCAAAAACTGTTTCCTTTGGACAAAATGTAATCCTATGTATCCTATTTGTTTGGTCCATTCAATTCAACCCCAATCACTTACACACTATGCATACATTAGAAGTGAGACCATATACCCCCTCCAGATAATCTTGACAACTAAAGTTGTAAAAAAGTACAAAACAATTTATTGGTTAAAAAGTTTCTCAAATACACAATTTAAGAAAAGACAACTGGCATATTACATAGTATCGTTTGTGGCTTACACTCTATTGCGAAAAATCATTTAGGCAAATATTAATTACACATTAAAAAACAACATTCCAGATAAAAGGAGAGTACATATCAAAGACAAAAAACACTATGTCATTAACAGCATACACATCCGTGATAGAACAGCTTTACGGGCTAGTGCCTGGTACTATTCAATTCATAAAATACTCTTTGACCACAGTCACTTGACGGATTGTGTACTTTTCAATAAGGCGTCAACACGTTTCGATGGCTTCTTATAACACCATCTTTTTCAAGACAAAAATATTTTTTTTGACTCTCAGAAAAAATAAGATACACATATGATCAGTTGAAAACCTGTTGAATAAAACACAAATGACAATCAGCAAACTAGGGAAATGGCGTATTTTAAAATATCATAAAATCAAATACAACCTAAGTACATAGGCTCTATTACAGGGCATTTGATGATACAGTTTATATGTCTTGCAGTCAAAGATTCATCAAGCTCTCAAAAAGAAACCTAGTTGGAAAATTATAGTATATAGGTGCCCGGGCGGTGCATCACATACCAGAAATAATGTTTGTCCATAATAATATCGGTTACAATAATGAGATGCACTCCTGCTTTTCATATTTTTTCACTTTCTCCATGCTGTTCATGAAAATGCGTGCACACTGGATGGTGCATGCCCAAAGTGCACCTTGCAAAACAATAGTTACGAAGGGGGCAACATCTCGCCCCCTCCAGTGGCACAGTAGCGTTATGCCAGATTGGCGATTGTGTCAATTACTCCTACTCGTTAATCAAATTGTTCGTTATATTCCATATATCTTTTCATCCTTTCTTCAACTTAGATTTTATCCTTTGCTCCACACGCAGAATATTATGCCATTTTCCAAGATTCCCAATGGCATAATATTCTGCGTGTGGAGCAAAGGATAAAATCTAAGTTGAAGAAAGGATGAAAAGATATATGGAATATAACGAACAATTTGATTAACGAGTAGGAGTAATTGACACAATCGCCAATCTGGCATAACGCTACTGTGCCACTGGAGGGGGCGAGATGTTGCCCCCTTCGTAACTATTGTCCATAATAATATAACATTTGTTTTCAGCGCAATTGATAATCTCAAAAGAGATGTTTGCCTATTGTCATTTCACAGTTGTTTATAGAACAGTATACATTTCCAAATATTTCTTCTTGTTGGAATGTTAAATGTTTAGCTATATTGCATATGTTTTACAGAAACTACTAATCCAGGCCAAATTTCTAATCACTCTGTGGGACAGTTCAAGATTCATGAAAACATCTTACTGCCTACTATAGACAAATTTAAAGGTGAGACTTTCATGCTCTAACTTAGCGATACTAGTATACTGCCAAGATCGCCTTACTTAGTACTATCTGAGCCAGTAATAATCCCAACATAGACAATAATGGGATTGTACAATATTTTGACTGTAGGATCAAACTACAATCCCGATAGGAAGCAGGAGGCATCGACCCCAATTACTCGTGAAGCATAAGCTCAGGGCTAAGGGAGCTGCCACCATCACTTAAGAGAGGTTAGGTCCGCTTTTAAATGAATGATCGGAGAAGACTGAGAGAGTTGGTCACATGCCGCTAGCGGAAATAGGTTGCGTGTGGGTCCGAGAGATACATGAAAGGGAGAAGGTGTGAGTGTAAATGGTGGGAAGAGTGACATCTATACCTAGTGATGATCATTTGTTATTGGAAAATGTATACTGTTGATGTGGGCTGCTCTGGTGTGTGTTATTATTTGACCGCGTCATCTTTTCACTGTGCGGCGGTAGACCAGACACTGGAGAACTCCCGGTAAGTTTGCGTGTAGAGGTCGTTGTTCACGTATTTCGTTCGATGTGCACAACTTTATTTTAAAGCCTGCATGCGCGATACCGTGTTTAAAATGTACGTGTTCGTGGCACACTATGCAGTAACCGTGGTTAAAGGTTTCCTGCATTAAGCTTCCACACATCAGGGTTTCCGAAGAAGATTAACTTTGCATGGTCGCAGTGGCTTAAGGTTTCTATGGTGTATCGTCTCAAGGTCAGATTGGCATGAATCACATACTTGAATTATCACACACATTTCAGTTTGCTTTCTTTATTCCATTCACTGTACTTTCCTGCTCTCACGTCGGGCTTGAATTATCATGCACATTTCAGTTTGCTTTTTTGGTATTTATTCCGTTCACTGTATTTTCCGGCACTCACGTCGGACTATTCAATTGATCACTATCTAACACCAGTGCGGTACGAATACTGTTTATGTGGCACAAGGTCTTGACATACGCTGAGCACAATTTTACATGTTAGAAAGTAGTCTTTTGGAGCACACCATTTGATAATCCCTGATGAAGGGTCAAGGAATGCCCTGAAATGCATTGGGTTTGTGAAAACATGATGGATTGAGATACACAAAGAATTGAATTTTGGATGGTTACTAATAATGAAAATACATGCTGTTTAATGCATCAAATTATTCAGTAAACCTGCTATCTTTTGAACTAAATTTGGAAACAAGAGTCTTATTTTTTGAAAAAGTGAACTAAAAATAGTGAATAACACTTGTATGGTATTGGAATTGTGCTCCCACTAGCAAGAAGGATACTCCAGCTTGTACACTGGTTTGGACTGACCATACCGATGCCAAGGGACAGGGCGTAATAGTGGTTGCAGCACAGCATAGGAATAAAAGATCATTCAGGCTTAAACACTACAAAGCAAGTGTGCGCGTTAGCAACAGAGTCGTATTATTTGACCAAGACCCTAAGTGGTTACCCTAGCATGCCCAAACAGAGAAGACACCAAATGAATATGCACTTATCCATTTTGCTTTTTTCCTGGACACCAGACATCTGGCAGGTCAGACTTGTCACAGGGTGGGTGAGATAGAATGGCCACAAAGTTGCACATGAACAGAGGGAGGCATGCTAAACACAGCTTGTGATCAGCAAGTAAGTTTTAATCAGGCCACTGTTATCATGCCAAGGGTAGTAGTGGACATTGGTTTGTGAAATATTTGTTATCAATACAAGAGTGGTTTTCCGTAGTTGTAGCAGGTGATGAGTCCCTTAGTCCTTTTGTGATGCAGGTTTTACAGCCTTAAATGTGGTTTGTTTCGACAAGGTGATTCAGAAAAATGATTCTACAATTACATTAAAAGAGACAAAACTAGTCCCAAATTCCAAACATAGTCCATCATCATCAAAATAATAAATAAAAAAAATTAAGGCCTTAAATAAATTAAGCTTCATATATTTTCTAAATACAAAACTAATTTAATCACAGGCATTCCATAGTCAATGTACATTAAACAATCCAGGGGTGCGCAAAATAGTTATTAAGGTTAGGTACTTCAAGATGAGATGTAGTAAAGATGTACTGACTAACTAGCCTACTGCTGATGATTTCCATCTCCTGGATGTTCGTACATCACAGCTTCCTGACCAACCATGAGTTTTGCTGATGGTGGAAATTGAATATAGCACAATTAAACTCATATTGGATGATAAGAGGAATAAAGGAAATTCAAACAGATGGGAAGAGGTAATTAGTAGGGGTGGCCGATATATTCCACTCTCTTGGGAGGATTGGCAAATTTTAGGCCACTCAGTGTTGCACTTGTAATGTGGGGTTCTGGCAAAATCCTGCCAACCACCACAAAGGTTTTTCTTGCATGTGGCTTGAAAATGGCAAATTGGCAACTGTGAGCAAGATTTGCCATTCCCTAGTGTGATTTTCAGTCACTAGGGGGGACCCAGTGATGCTTGTCCAACAGGGGCAGTCACGACCGCTTGCAGTAAAAAAGCTGCTGTTCAAGTAGATAATTTACTGTAGCAACAACAAAATCAACTTGAGAACCTGCATCCTCTGGTGGGCAATGTGGTGCTGTTCACGTTGATATTTCAGCATGGAACGAGCTCCCGGTGTTAAATCACAGCGCAAGCAGTGTGATGTACCTATTTCTGCCTGTTTGCAGAATTCCACAGAATCTCACTAACTTTTCTGTAACTTCACAGGAGTGAGACTCCGTGAGTTCCACCCAGGCCTAGTAATTAGTGAAGTATTGAGAGATATGGATATCAGTCACCATGATGTGCTTGTCACATCAGTGATGTAAGGACAATGACAGTTAAGACTGTGGAACGATCTAGATCTTTCTTCTGTTAGTCAACTCTCTTGCCAGCACTCACACTCCCAAGAAAAAGAGGGGTATATTTACAAGAAATGTGATGGAGTGCTTCTTGGCTTAACGCCACGAGGTGCCACTTTTGAAATGCAGGGCTGCACCCTATTTACAACAATACAGTGCTGGCCTGTGTTTCCCCGTGCACTGGCGCTAATTACAGTTGCCTGGTTCCAACGCAGGCACCCTTGCACCATAGTGCAAGGGTGCCTGCATTGTGGGAATGATTGTTTATGTGCTGGAAGGGACACCTTCCTGCATATCGTGTGCTGCACAATGCAGCACACATGAAACAGCAAAAATTAGAAGAAATAAACCATTTCTCCTCATTGGCCATGTTAAGGCCAGGTTTTCTTTGGTCTTAATTTTGGAGCTGTCGCATATTTATGCCACCCTTGTACGTATGGGGCAGCGTAAAAATCAATGGGTGTTGCAGCGAAACACCCACCGCAGCAAGCATTGCCCACCCTTTTCACGCTAAGTGTAGCTTCAAAGGGTGCCTTAGTTACAAGGCAGCATTGCCACAGGAATGTTGAAAAGAGTTAATTTACAGTGGTGATAGGGGCTTTTAAATATTCCCCCAGAGTGTCACAGGCACAGTTCATTACAATAAGGAAAGAATCTTTCTCCCAAATTGTCTGTTCACCCATACACATCAGAGGTGGGAGTAACAGGATTTAACCACAGAGCAGAAGATTCATGGATTCCATTTATTTTCAAAAGACCTGTTAAATTAGAAGGGAGGTCTCGATTGACCTAAACAAAATGCAGACTGATCAAGTAAACCTAGGCATACACTTGTGTAGAATTTTGGCTGGCACTCCCAGACATATAGCAGCAAGTGTCCTGTGCACCAAAAACTCTTAAAAAAGAAAACTTTACACCAAATTTGGAGCATCCCGTATGCCACAAATCATTTGGCACTGCCATTCCAAGTAACAAGTTGTTATTTCAAACTACCTGTGTGCATTCCCAAAGGATATGCATCAACTTTTGCACACTATTAAAAGGAAGCCAAAACAACAGTAAGTAGGTACACAGCTTTAATCCATCCGATCCCCATCAGCTCCCAGCAGCAACTGCGGATACTCACGTTCCATGTTTCATGCAGGGAACAGAGAGAATGCCTGGAGCACAACAATCCAGATCCCAACACACTCCCTATCCTTCACAAAGCAACAAAATATAGCAGTGCTGTAGAAGAATAGGATCTGCTTCACATGGGTACCCCCACTTTTTGCTCGTGTTCCACTGTTTTTTTACCTTAGTCTGGCTGTGGCCCACCTAATAAGGACCCCAGCCTAGCTGCTTCCTCTCTAAAATGGTTACCATGTACATTAGGTGCATTTCTAATTGGATTCTGGAGTGCCTTATAAGCCCCTAGTATATGGTATACTATGTACCTAGGGCATAGGTACCTCAGAGGCCTACCAAGGGCTGAAGCATGCATTATGCCACCCCTGGGAAGCACTCCAAAATGACACCACAGGTCTGCTACTGTGGCCTGAGTAAGGTGGTGCTTGCACCCCTTACAGTGGTATAGGCTACCTAAATCACTACCAATGCACACACATATAAAACCTATACGTCACTTCTATGGCGGGCCTTAACAATCCTGAAGGCAGAGTGCTTGGTTTTTATGTGAGAGGGTGCTCCTGCATGAGCAGAGCCCCTCTGCAGCGTTCAGAGTACCTCCTCTGATGCTGTTTGTGGTGCAGCCTGACCATATACTCTTAAGTGCATTATGACCTTGCGGTAAATGCTAACTTTGGACTGGCTGCACGGAAACATGTCGTGTTTGGTGTCAAATGCTTTGGAATACTACCGCCCGCCTGTTCTGGCGGCGGGGGTAGCATTCCACCCTTCTAGAGGGAGAGACATGTTCACACTGGTCTAACCCGTTAGGACTTTCAAGAGCCCTGGCATCACAAAATGGATGCCACTGCCACAGACACGGGTCTGGCCTCCTGCTGATGACCGAAACTCTGGCAGGGGAGGCCTGGACAATAGGTTTCCTGTCCCAGGGAGGTGTAACCACCTCCCCAGACAGGCAGATGTGTATTGGGGCTGGGCAGGAGCACTCTCTGGTGCTTTGAAATCCTGCACTGGGGGCACACTTGGTGTACCTGTGCATAGTCCAGTTCAAACTGGTTGAAGGGGCTACCTGCCCCTGCTCTGGCATGAAACTGGACAAAGGAAATGGGTGTAACCACCCCTCTTTCCAAACCCTCCCATAGGTGGGTCCCTAAAGTATGTCCAACCCCCAAACTTTGTATAAGTATGGGAACCCAGTCCATGTGACTTTAGATTAACCTGGACGAAACTCTGCAATATATATCCTGGACCTTCGATGTTCTACTTTGCTTAGAAGACTGAAGAAATCTCCCTTGGGGTCAAGGAGTGACTCCCCTGCTTGGCAGGCACCAAAGAAGCAACTGACCGGGCTGCATCGCAGAAGCTCCTGCCGGATTCTGAAGTTTTTGCATCACCAGATATAGATTTCCAGGTTTCTGCAAGGCTACCCTGAGTCCACAGCAAAGCTGAGGCCTGTGGCTATCGTGGGTGATGTGGAACCGTGACCCCTGGACACCGTGATCTTTTGCAGCTCCATCATCTTTCTGGTCTTCTTCAAAGTTGGGCTTTGGGCTCTAACTAATCCCAGCCTTGAGCATCTCGTGCACTGAAGATTTCTGGCCTCCACTCCACAAGTGACCCGTGGGCCAGTTTCCAGTGCGACCGCTTGAGGCTCCTTCGCGATCGCTAGCCCGTTGGCTAGTGGGTCCCCACGAAGGCAACTCCTCTTCTGATTGGGATTTCCTGGTTGCTCCAGATGTTCCCTGACTTACCCTTGCTGGGTGAGTACCCCAGATCTTGCTGGTCTGCACTGCCGTCCTTTCTCTGATTCCAAGTGACTTGCCGTTACCAAGGCTTGTTGGGTCCAATCTGGTCGCTGACACCGCAGCACTCGACAGACATTGTGGGCCAGCTAGAATCCAGCTCCTGGTTGTCATCGGCACCTCCTGGACCTCGTGGCTGAAGAGTCAAGACACCTGTCAACTCACCTGAAGCACCCGACATCTGTAGGCATTGGTCTATCGTGCCCTTGGTCACTGGTAAGTGACCCAGACTCTGACCCCTCTGCTTTCAGGTTTCTTCCATCTTAGATCCAGGCTTGGATCGCTTCAGACACTTCTCCTCTTCATGGCAGCAGCACTTCTTTGCCAGCTTCCATTGAAGTTGACGACGCGACCCAACACCAAAAGACACCTATGCACCCGACTTCCCTGGGTGAGGTACCACGAGTACTCTGGTGCTCTCATAGGTGCTAGCCCTAGAACTTCCTAAGTCCAAAAGGGTTTGGTCCTGACTCATTTCTAAGTGTCTCTAATCTTTATATTTCCAACCGCGACATTGCCCATAGAAGCTAACGGGAACCCGCGGCTGTGTTTACACACTGCACATGGTCCCTGTGGGTCCCCTGTGTCACTACCTTGGGTGGTTCCTTGGGGTCCCAGCGATTCTACAGGCTCTAGGCCTAGTGTCTAGTTCAGTCATGGTTCTTATACCACTTTATTGGTATATGGTTTGGTACGCTCCTAGTGCCCAAACGTGTATATGTGCTATTACTGTTGATTGCTAACTTGTAACTTAAGTACTTTGAACTCCAGTCTCATAAAGAGACTAGAGGGGTGTGTTTTATCTTAAATGCATATATTTTAAATCTATACCTGGTGTGGTTGTCCTTTCATTTGGTCATTTAAGAGATTATAGACTGGTAAAACAAGCTGCTTTACATTCCTTCAAGACTTAGCCTGAAGGCTGCTCTCCATAGCTACCACTAGGATAGCTTTCAATAAAGGTTGTCTTTAACCTATTCACCATAAGGGGTTGTTTGGACTGGTGCAAGGTGCCCACTATAATTAGTGGACAGCATATACCAGGCCAACTTCTCACATTGGTGTGCTGCGTTTGGTATTCCAGCTTGCTATTGTTTTACCAGTCGATCTCAATTGAATTGATCAACTGAAAACCACTAAAGGTACCTTAGGTACATATAATATCAAGTTTAGTATACAGTAAGTTCTACTGAACTTAGAGTTGTGTGTTAAGGGATAGCACACCCTTTCCACAACTCAAGAGAGTTTAGTAGGCCACACTAGTATAGGTAGTGCAATACACCACACCACATTAGTAATGTCCAGTCAGCCAGGAACAAGTGGGTCCCTGCCAGAAGCCAGTGAGCTTCTCCCTTATAAATATGAGGATCTCTCCTTTGTGCAGCTTAGGGCCTTATGTTCCATTAGGAAGCTGAAGACAGGGAAAAGTCCAACCACCCAGCATCTCTTAAAGATACTCAGGCAGGATGATCTCTCAGGGCCTAGTGGGCCTGAAGGGGTAGGCAGAGTGGGTGGGGCAGCAGCTGAGGGTGGGCCTAGGGATGGAAACTCCCCTGACCCCGCCTCTACTGCTGACCAGACTGATGACAATGATCAGGATCTGGTGAACCCAGCTCCCTTGGATTAGGATGAGGATGAGGAGGATGACAACAATGCTCCCCTCTTTGTTCCTCCAGGAAGAGTTGAAAGTAGGGCTAGAAGGGATAGATCTCTCTCAAGGGGATCTGTCAAGTCTACCTCATCTGTAGGGACCTCTGTTTCTTCTCACAGAGGGAGGGAAACCTCCCAGGAGAGGAGAGAGAGACTGCTGAAGTATGAGCAAGATAAGTTCAATCTCAGAAAGCAGCAGATGGCCCTAGATAGGGAAGCCCTAGAGCTCTACAGAGCTAGTAAAAAGGAGGTACTGGAGTCCCTTGGTGGCAGCAATTTCCCTAGAGATAGGGAGAGGTCTTATGACCATAGAAACCTAAGTAAGAGTGTCCCTCCCTTTCAGAGTGGGGATGACATCCACAAATGGATAACTGCCTTGGAGAGGGCCTGTAAAGTACAGAAGGTCCCTCAATGTCAGTGGGCAGCAATCTTATGGCTCTCCTTTGCAGACAAAGGTAGAGATAATCTCCTCACTGTAAGAGAAGAGGATGCTGATGATTACCAGGTCTTGAAAAGTACACTGATAGATGAGTTTGGCCTAACCACTTAACAATACAGGTAAAGTTCAGGGATACCGAAAAGGCAAGACTGGGTGGACTTTGTTGTCTGTGCTGCTAAGGCTCTGGAAGGTTGGTTATTGGGCAGTAAAGTATGTGACTTCATAGGATTGTACAATCTGATAATGAGGGAGCAGATTCTTAATAACTGTCAAACTCAGCTGTTGCACCAGTACCTACTAGACTCTGATCTGACCTCTCCCAAAGAATTGGGAAATAAGGCAGACAAATGGGTCAGAACCAGGGTGAGGCAGAAGGTACACAACCAAGGTGGTGACCCAAAGAAGCAGGATTCTAAGAACTCTGACAAGGGTGGGGACCAGGGTAAAGACCAGAAGTCTTCTCAAGGGCCCCAAAAGTCTTCTTCAAATGGGGAGTCACAGTCTAACAAGGGAAAAGGCCAAAAGAAACCTTGGTGCAAAATCTGTAAACAATAAACTCAGTGGACCAGTGACTGCACCAAGTCCAAAGAATCTACTCCAGCCACCATTGCCCCTAAGGCAACTGTTCCCCCTAGTACAGCTACAATAGGTGGTGGCAATATCCAGAATAAGGGTGTAGTAGAGTTGACCCTGGGTTCTGAGATGGACTCTGGCCTAGTCAGAGTTCCAACTCATGCTGTTCTTGTCTGTGATGGGGATATGTCCCCCTTTGTGACTCCCAGTAATCTGGGCAAATATAGACAACAGCCTTTAATAAATGGAGTAGAGGCTTGGGCATTTAGGGACACAGGAGCAAGTGTCACAATGGTGACAAAAGATCTTGTGGATCCTGGGCAGATTATACTTGGTGAAATGTACCAAGTGACCAATGCTAGCAATATCAGAACAGACCATTCTTTGGCAGTTGTTAACTTCTCCTGGGGAGGGGTAACTGGCCTTAAGAAGGTTGTGGTAAGTGCAGACCTACCAGTACAGTGCTTGCTTGGCAATGATCTTGAGACTTCAGCTTGGGCTGAAGTGGAGCTCAGGACACATGCAGAAATGTTAGGGATCCCTGCTCATGTCTTTCCTGTGACTAGGTCACAGGCCAAAATGTCTAGAGCTAGACAGGCCCTGGATTCTAGAAAAATTGACCAGGGGGCCCTGTTTTCTACCGTGACTCACCTCGGATTTCTCCACGCCCATACCGCCGACACCTTCTCCAGCTGCACTCTCGTCCCCCGCCGCTGCAGCAACTTCCAGTGGCCGCGGAGCGGGGACGGGCGGGGACAAGACTACAATCCCCACGCTCCTTAGCGGTAGGAGAGCCGCCGACGTAGTTTTGGCACCAGGAGGTGCACAAAAGGCCACCGTGATCCCGGCTGAGCGGGCCCTGTTTTCTACCGTGACTCACCTCGGATTTCTCCACGCCCATACCGCCGACACCTTCTCCAGCTGCACTCTCGTCCCCCGCCGCCGCAGCAACTTCCAGCGGCCGCGGAGCGGGGACGGGCGGGGACAAGACTACAATCCCCACGCTCCTTAGCGGCAGGAGAGCCGCCGACGTAGTTTTGGCGCCAGGAGGCGCACAAAAGGCCACCGTGATCCCCGCGTCGCGGGATCGCGCGCGGGCAGCGCCGGGCTAAGCCCGGGCCAAGGGCGGGCCCGTTTGTGCCCGTTCGAGACCGAAAGAGGCCGGGGCGGGCCTACCCCTTTCCAACAGCGACATCCATCTCCATTTGGAAGGCCAGTGAGTAGCCCATATAAAACGATTGTTGGTAAGTGACTGAGTGCTTGGTTCGGGGAGGTCACTATCTATCATTTGCTGACGTTATGTCTGCCATTCCATTGGCTAGTAATGAAAGCAGTGTGGACAAAAAAAGGCTGACAGGAGGAGCACTAATGGGCACCCTGGACAACTTTTTAGTAAGAGTGTCTTCTGTACTTGCGAAGGACATCGAACTGACAGAAAAAAGACTATCTCTTGACATTGCTTTCAACAAAAGATCCTCTATGGGTCTGTTAGCTGAAGTCCAGTCACCAGAGTCCTGTCGAACTAAGACCCAAGACTCATTAATTTCCGTGGGTTCCCTAGACGAGGGGATGAGGGGCCTCCCGGATACACCAGGGCCGCTGTCTATTGAGGTCCCGGACAATCTGCCCGTAACAGACAAAATCATAGATGTGGTGACGCCTGTTGGACCTGTGGATGCGTGCTCATCGGGTATTAAGACCCGTCCAAATACCAGGGCAAAATCTAAATTATCCAGGACGGATCAGGCCCCCCAATTGAAACGGCCCCCACAAAGTATTAAATCTCAGACAATGGGCAAGAAGTCAAAATCTAGTGAATCCCAGAGATCTGATAAATTAATATCCCTTGGTTCACTACAAAACACTGGAAATGCCTGTATTCTCGAAGACAATGGGGACACCTGCAATTCCACCGGGGGAAAGAACGTGAGCGAGTTGGACCCCACCTTCTGGTCAAAAATGGAATGTTTGATTAAAAAAGCTTGTGTCCCTATCGTGACACGCTTGGACTCAATAGACTCTAGATTGACTTGCCTCGAACTTCAGCTAGCCTCATCACGGGGCAAGAAAATAGATTTAGCTAGTGACTCAGGCAGAACTCAAATAGAGTCTGGTAAAGGTTGCAAGGGCCCCAATATGACAACTAGAATAGAGAACCCCACCCCAGTAGGAAAGCAGCCTATACTGACCAACAAAATCCCTGCACCTGTTAATCTGACACATCCCCGGGATAGAAGTTCTGCTTTATGTACTAACAACTCATCAGGGATTGACCCTGCTGAAGAGAACAGTTGTCTTTTACATAGAAAGCCTGCTACTGTGGAGCTACAAAAGGAAGCACTGGCCATAAATACAAAGGGCGACGATGCAGTCATTCCACCACACATTCAGCTCCCCCCACAATCTGCACCATATGTAGTGGTCCTGGTGGGGGTTCCGCCATTAGGTTGGGGCAAGAGGGAGTCACATCAGGAGCTAAGAAATAAATGTATCCACTGGCTCAACAAAAATCGCCCATTACCAACTCATGTTTCTGCGGAAATTATCTTAACAAGAAGAGTGGGTTGGGTGGGGTATAGACAAAAAGCAGTGGAAGGTGACTGCATTGTAATTAATTTTAGGGACCGGAGGATGGCGGACTTCATTTGTAACTGGCTTCATGATGATAAAGCCACCTCAATTTATCCTCTTCCCCTATCTTATTTCTATGTAAATGGAAATGCTGACAGGGGGGGCACACAGCACTCTGGATGGCAAAAAGTGAGGGGTATTGGAGGGAGGATACATCTGAGTAACAGATATGATGCACTATCTGGCCTGGAAGACTGCGATTGACGTACAAATAATATGAGGGGCCAGATGGAGGCTAATGTTGCTCCCAATCACATAGAGGTGGACAAAGCGCAATATATAAAAGCCACTGAAAGATTAGAGGATATCCTCCCTCAGAACAAGGTTAATATAGCCCCAAAACAGCCAGAGACAGAGGCCACTCAAGACACAACTGACCCAGAGGGATTAGGGGTCATTGTGCAGGAACTGTCCATTGCCAAATCCCCCCCCACAGGTAGCGCACTGGTTTACCCCATGGGGGGTGATTCAGGTCATGGTTATCTGGTCGGGGAGAGACTCCAGGACAACAATAGTATAGTAACTGAATTAACACCGGAAAGGAATAAGGCAGGTGACCCCAAGGACTTTGTACCAACCACTCCCATGGATCCCTTGGACCTAGGAAGGAATGAGGGTATAGAAATGATTTCCTGGAACATCGCGGGGCTGGTTTCCAAATTCCATAACCAGGAGTGGAGACAGTACGTGGGCAAATTTAGTGTGATTTGCCTACAAGAAACCTGGGTATTGGACCACAATCCCTTCCATCTTGAAGGGTTCAAGTGCTTCTCTGTGCCTGCAAGGAAATCGGCGCCGGGAAGACCTATGGGAGGGTTAATTACATATGTGGATCTACAGCTTGAAGGTACCTGGGTTGACTTGCAATGGAACTCTGTCAATATACAAGCTATTGGATTCGAATCCAGGAACATGAACATTGTTTTTATTAACATTTATAATGCTGTTTCAGGTAATAGGAATAGCTCAATAATTCGTAATTTGGACAACCTATTAAGTATGGAGCTAATGTCGAGAAAGAGAGCAGTAGCCCCATATGTGATTTTAGCGGGGGATCTAAATTGCCATTTGTGTCCCAATCTAAGATGGGCGGAGGGGGCCTGGACTGGTTGCACAGTAGAAAAAGGACCACATCTTGAACATACCTCCGAGGGATTGGAGTTAGAAAGGGTTTTGAATAGCCATGCGCTCAGGCATACAATAGATCTGATGGGGCCCAAAGCAGGGGATAAAATTATACCAACATTTAAGGGAAGAGGGTCCTGCTCCATTATAGATTACATAGCAGTCTCTATCCCTTTTGTGAACTGGATATGTAAGGCAAGCATAGAATGGAGCATATTTAGTGACCACAACCCCTTAGTTTTGCGGATAAAGAATTGGGCCCCATGTAAAAATTAAGGAAAATGGTAACGTAAATAGTATATTGAGGCCCACGGACCAGGGGAGAAGACTTAGATGGGCCCGGGTGGACGGGAATGCCTTCTACAGATCTTTAATGGATGCTGGTAAGGAAACGATTGGGGTTTGTTTAGACCCATCCTTTGAAGGCCCCATGGTGGTCAAAGCATTTGAGGCACTGGCAAGCCTCATTGATGGACTACTAAAGTCACCCGCGCCTGGGCTGATGAAATGCTCCCCTAGATGGTTTAATAGAGATTGCTCTAGGGCCCACAAGGATTTGAAAGAAAGTCTAAAAAAGGTCCCTAGAGATAAGGGGCGTATTGCACAATGTCGGATAGTTTACAAAAAGGCCAATAAGTCAAGGAAGTTGGTCCTCCAATCACAGACATGGGAAAATTTAAGGGAGGCTGCTGACAGAAAAGATTTTAGAGCATTTTGGGAAATAATTAATAACCCCTGTTTCCAGGATGCGTCTGCACCGGTGATTGCCACTACCATTCTCCCCGAACAATGGTTTGACCATTTTAAAGGCTTATATAACCATGCCAATGAGCAGTCGGGGAGGGGTGAGGCTATTTGCCCATGGGTGACAAACGTAGAATTTTCGGTAGACGAACTGGTAGTGGGGATCAAAGGGTTGACACAGAATAAAGCCCCTGGGCCGGACGGTATTCCCCCAGACCTCTACCTAAGTAAAGTTGACCTATGGGCACCTATCCTCACTAGAGTCATAAACACGGCTGTTTCTACAGGCATGCCGAGATCCTGGGCTGCAGCCACGATAGTCCCAATTTTCAAAAAAGGGAAAAAGGATGACCCCCGGTGCTATCGTCCAATTTCTCTAATTGACGTAACAGCTAAAGTATTGGGGAGAGTTGTCCTGAACCGCCTCCTGGATTGGGCGGAGGATCACCACATAATAACCGACTTGCAATATGGGTTCAGAACAGGAAAGTCAACTACAGACCAGTGTCTGAATCTTTACCTCCTAACGGCCAAGTATACCATTGCAAGCAATCAGTCGATTTATATGGGGTTTATGGACCTCTCATCGGCTTTTGACCACGTCAATAGAGAAAAGCTTTGGAACCTAATGATCAAACTAGGGGTAGAAGATGGCCTGGTGGTTATTTTAAGAGCGCTCCACTGGAACACCTCTGCTAGAGTAAGTTATAACCTAGAGGGTGATACTACAGCTCCCTTTCCCTGCAATAGCGGGGTGCGCCAGGGTTGCATCCTGGCCCCGTTTCTGTTTTCATTATACATAAACGGGCTAGAACTGGCACTTCGTAATTTAAATGTAGATACTCCTAGAGTGGGTGCACGAGCAGTACCGGTGTTGTTATATGCGGACGACGCGGTACTCTTAGCCAGAACACCGAAAGGCCTCCAGATCTTGTTGGACGGGTTTGTTAGCTTTATGGCCAGTTTAGATCTCTCCGCCAATTTAGCCAAGTCTTACGTACTGGTTGCAGGGTCTAAATCATGTAAAAATGCTTGCTTCAAAATTGGCACACACGTAATGGAACAGGTTAAATCCTTTTCCTATCTGGGTGTTTTATTTGATGGGTTTTTAAATTTTAAACTTTTAATTGAAGGTAGAAGTGCTAAAGTAGTGGCCTCCACGGGGGCTATAATGAGCTATGGACATAGGTTGGGCAGGTGGTCACCTGAACAGGTCATGCATCTGTATGGTTCAGTTTGTTGTCCCAAAATAATCTATGGGGCAGAAGTGTGGGGTTTTGCAAACCCCGCCCTAATTCAAACTGAGGAAAACAAATTCTTTAGGAAAATTTTACAAATCCCACAAAGTACGTCAGTCTACATCACACATGCTGAGTTGGGAAGGGTGTACATAGAGGACCTGATTAAAGTTAGACCACTCATGGCCTGGTTGAGAATATGGACCAATAGTGAGGCGGGTCTGAGTAGGCAGATAATTAGTGATTGTATGGGTAGAGACAAGGGGATGGATATCCCATGGCTGAGCTACGTTAAGGGTGTCCTGTCTGGAATAGATTGTAAGAATCTTTTTATTGACCCTACAACAATAACCGCTGCGGATAAAACCCGTATTAAAAAACTCTTTTTGTCAAAGGAGTCTGCCCGTAGAGCCGCCTCAGAAGAAAGTAAGCCTACTGTTTGCACTTTCAATCTAGTTAAATCAGTAGTAGGTATGGAACCCTACCTTGCTTTGCTATATAATGCACAAGACAGATTTTTAATTACCCGTTTTAGGCTCAACCTTTTACATCATCTTTTGGCTGACCCAGCTGGCTTTACGGCCACAGTTGAGCAGAAGGGTACCTGCGGCTGCGACAATAGGTCTCCGCAGGATACCCTTCATTTTGTACTTCTTTGCCCTTTTTATTCAGTGCCCAGACGTCGTTTTTTAGTAAGGATTTTAAAACAAATGAATTTTAGACATGCAAAGGTTGCTCTCTTACATTTACAAAAGGCTGGGAATCCATTGACGTTAGCTTGTATTATGAATTTTATTAGAGTTGCACTAAGATTGAGACGCACACGAGGGTTACTTTGAACATTTTGATGTAAATGGCCCCCCTTTTTTTGTCAGTACAAAATGAATTGTATTGTAATGTTTTTAACTGTACCATTGTACTTTTATGATATTTTCTAAATATCGAAAAAAGGATTTTGATGATGATGATGATGATGATGATGATGATGACCAGGTGCCTCACAAGAGGAGGAGCATTAGGGTTAAGGCAGAACCTTTCCACCTGACTCAGAATGCTGATCAGTCTCCTCAGGGAGATGATCTTGAGCCTGAAGAAGGAACTGTCCCAGGGGAGCTTGAACCTGACCAGGTTGAGTTCTTGGGGACAGGGGGCCCTTCCAGGTCTGATCTGAGCCAGGAGCAGAACACCTGCCCCTCTCTTGAACCCCTCAGAAAGCAAGCTGCTGATGAGGCTGCTGGAAATGCTAGCGGCACCCATAAAGTTTTTTGGGATGATGGACTCCTTTACTCAGAGCGTTGAGACCCCAAGCATGGTGCATCCAGGAGGTTGGTTATACCTCTGAAGTTTAGGGGCTGCCTATTGACACTAGCCCATGATATTCCCCTAGCAGGACACCTGGGTCAGAACAAGACTTGGGACAGAATTGTCCCTCACTTTCACTGGTCCCACATGTCTGAAGACACTAAGGAGTTTTGTTGCTCCTGTGTTACCTGCCAAGCCAGTGGCAAGGCAGGTGGAACCACAAAGGCCCCCTTGATACCACTACCTGTGGTGGGGGTTTCATTTGAGAGGGTGGGGATTGACATTGTTGGTCCCATGGATTCTCAAACAGCATCTGGGCACAGATTTATACTGGTGGTGGTGGATCATGCCACTAGGTACCCAGAGGCAATTCCCCTAAGGACCACCACAGCATCTGTGGTGGCAAGAGCTCTCTTGGGTGTATTCTCAAGAGTAGGCTTTCCTAAGGAGGTAGTATCCGACAGGGGTGCAAACTTAATGTCTAGTTACTTGGCTGCTATGTGGAAGGAGTGTGGAGTTAACAACAAGTTCACCACACCCTATCACCCACAATGCAATGGTTTAGTTGAAAGGTTCAACAAAACCTTAAAGGACATGATTAAAGGACTCCCAGAAAAGCTTAGGCGAAGATGGGACCTGCTCATGCCCTGCCTTTTATTTGCATACAGGGAGGTGCCTCAAAAGGGGGTTGGTTACAGCCCTTTTGAACTCTTGTTTGGTCACCCTGTCAGGGGTCCATTGTGTCTGGTTAAGGAAGGATGAGAGTTACCTCTCAAGCCCCCCCAAACAGCATATAGTGGACTATGTACTTGGTCTCCGCTCCAGGACGGCTGAGTATATGAAAAAGGCAACCAAAAACCTTGAGGCTAGCCAGGAATTACATAAAGCCTTGCATGACCAAAAGGCTGTACTGACTGTCTACCAGCCAGGACAGAAACTGTGGGTGTTGGAGCCTGTGGCCCCAGCAGCCCTCCTGGACAAATGGAGTGGCCCCCATACAATTGTTGAGCAGAAAGGGGAGATTACCTACTTGGTAGATCTTGGAACCCCTAGGAGTCCCCATAGGGTACTTCATGTCAACAGACTTAAACCATATGTTGACAGGGCAGACATGGGCTTGCTCATGGCTACTGATGAAGGACAGGAGGAAGAGAGTGACCCACTCCCTGACCTGCTTTCTCAGAACCCTGATGATGGGTCAGTTGATGGTGTAGCCTTGGCAGGTAGCCTCACTGCCCAGCAGCAAACTGACAGCAGACAACTTCTCAGCCAGTTCAGACATATGTTTTCTCTGGCTCCAAGTCAGACCACCTGGTGCACTCATGAAGTGGACACTTGGGACAGTCTGCCTGTGAAGAATTAGATCTACAGGCAACCTGACCATGTCAGGGACTGTATAAGAACAGAAGTTCAAAAGATGTTAGATTTGGGAGTGATTGAACCCTCAGTTAGCCCTTGGGCTAATCCAGTAGTCCTGGTACCTAAACCTCACACCATAGATGGCAAGAGAGAAATGAGGTTCTGTGTAGACTACAGGGGTCTCAATGCACTCACTAGGACTGATGCCCATCCCATCCCCAGGGCAGATGAGCTAATAGATACTTTGGCCTCAGCCAAGTTTCTAAGCACATTTGACCTCAAAGTTGGCTACTGGCAGATCAGACTATCTAATGATGCAAAGCCAAAGACAGCATTTTCTACCCCTAGTGGACACTATCAGTTTGTGGTAATGCCCTTTGGTTTGAAAAATGCACCTGCCACTTTCCAAAGGTTGGTGAATCAAGTCCTTACAGGCCTGGAAGACTATAGTGCAGCATATCTAGATGATATTGCTGTCTTTAGCTCCACCTGGCAGGATCACCTGGTCCACCTGAGGAATGTATTGGAGGCCCTGCAAAAAGCAGGCCTAACTATCAAGGCTACTAAGTGCCAGATAGGGCAGAGTCAGGTTGTGTACCTGGGCCAACTTGTAGGTGGAGGCCAGGTTCAACCACTACAGAGCAAAATCCAGACCATCATGGACTGAGTTGCTCCAACTACCCAGACTCAGGTGAGAGCCTTCTTAGGCCTGACTGGCTACTATAGGAGATTTGTCAAGGGGTATAGATCAATAGTGACACCCCTGAATGACTTAACTTCTAAGAAAATGCCCAAAAAGGTTCAGTGGACAGCTAGCTGTCAAAAGGCATTTGATGACCTGAAGCAGGCCATGTCCACTGCTCCCATTCTACAGGGTCCTGATTACTCCAAGAAGTTCATTGTCCAAACAGATGCATCTGAATTGGGGGTAGGGGCTGTACTGTAACAATTGAATGATGAATTTCAGGATCAGCCAGTAGCTTTCATAAGCAGAAGGCTGACCCCTAAATAGAAACGTTGGCCAGCCATTGAGAGGGAGGCATTTGCTGTGGTTTGGGCTCTGAAGAAGTTGAGGCAATACATAATTTGAGTCCCAATCCCTCCCAGGTTGTGAGTCCGCTCTATTTAAATTTGCTATTTCTCCGCAACTCACTATTTCTGGACTTCTCATTTATCGCCCCACTGGCTACGCAAAACTCTGGTCATCTTCCCTGCCAGACTTAGTTGCCCCTCTCATTCTACACGCCGCAAATTTTTTGATTTTGCGCGATCTCAACCTTCATCTGGAAGATCTAACGAGTTTGGATAACTCTACTCTTCTAGCCGACCTGGAAGCCCTGGGCTTATCTCTCCACAACAAGGGATCGACACATCAAGCAGGGCACTTGCTAGACCCTATTTTTTCTAACCTTTCCTTTGTATGCAACCGCCCTGCTCTGCCCCTAAGTTGGTCTGATCATTATGCGGTCTATTTCCAACTTAAGGTTTTGGATTCTCCAGTGTCTCGGCCACTATGTGAATCGAGGAATAAGAGACCCTGGCATAAGTTGAAACTAGACACGTTAAATGATCTTCTTGAAGGGAATCTCCCAGATTCGACACTTCCACTTACCCCTTTAAATAAGGCAATATCAAACTGGTTATTTTCCTCTATAAATCTCTGTCTGGCCCCCTCGTCGAAAATTTGCTCCTCCCATTGCACCCCAGTTCCATGGTTTAATGAAGATTTGAAGATTCTAAAATCACAATGCAAAGTTTTAGAAAGGAAGTGGCGAAAACTTTATGCTCCCAATTGTAAAATTGACTATAAGACATCCCTTCATAAATACCATGCCGCCTGTAAGGCAGCAAGAGCAATGCATATTTCCAAAACCATTACTAACTCATTGAACAAACCTCAAGTTTTGTTCTCAATGGTTAAAAAACTGTCCGGTGCAAACACTCTTCCTGTACCCCCTGCCCTGGATGTTACCAAATGCAACAACATTGCTAATTTCTTTAACGAGAAAGTGAAGACAATATATAGTCAATTTGTTCCTACTTTGTCTCAGGACTCAAATCTGTCCGACACAGATATGAGGCACATGGATGCCCCCCCTAACACAGTGCAAATGGATTCCCATTTTGACACAGCGAAAATTTCACAGTGGCCTCTCCTTAATGAGGAATCATTTAAATACTGTCTATCCAAGGTAAATTCAGGTTCCCCTTTGGACCCCCTACCAGCTAATATTTTAAAACTACTTTCCCTTACCATACTGGGACTCTGTAGAGATCTCCTAAATACTTCAATACGCGAGTCACATGTTCCAATGGATTGGAAACACGCAATGGTGATTCCCCTACTGAAAAAATCCAATGCCGATCCTTCGGTCCTGGCGAATTTCCACCCTATTTCACTTCTACCAGTATTTTCTAAAATCCTGGAAAAGCATGTCAACTTTCACTTAACCACTCATATTGAAAGATGTGGATATCTGCACCCCTCTCAATCGGGTTTCAGAAAACACCACTCTACTGAAACTACCCTTTTGGGAGTAACTGAAAAATTGCGTCAATGCTTAGATCAGGGTGAGACCATGGTGCTCATCTTATTAGATTTGAGCGCAGCATTTGACACCGTGTCTCACCCTATCTTGCTGAATTCTCTTCAGTTAGCAGGTGTTGAAGGTTCTGCTCTGCTTTGGCTGTCCTCTTTTCTGAGTGACCGTTCATTTCAGGTTTTTTCTTCGGGGGTTTCTTCCACCTCTCGAGCATCTGCATATGGAGTTCCTCAGGGTTCTACCTTGAGTCCACTACTTTTTAATATCTATGTGCGTCCCCTTGCTACCATCGTTGAGGACGCAGGGCTCACCCTTTACTCCTATGCAGATGACACTCAAATCATTTTCTCGTTATCCTCCTCTAAAGACAAGTCGATATCTTCTCTAAGGAATGGTCTGCTCCAAGTTTCGAAATGGATGAACACCAACTGCCTTAAATTAAACGGGGACAAAACGGAGGTCATTATCTTGGGGAAAGATAAACATCTTTGGAACTATTCTCATTGGCCTCAAGAAATGGGTTTATTTCCTCAGCCGGTTACCCAAGCCCGTAATTTAGGCTTCATTATTGACAGCCAACTTTCCATGCGGCAACAAGCAGTAAGTACTGTGGGTACCTGTTTTTCTATACTAAGATGGCTGCGGAAAATAATTTGGATGCTCCCTTTCTCTACCCAAAGAACCGTAGTCCAATCCCTTATAATGTCCCGATTGGACTACGGGAACATACTCTACTTAGGCTGCAATAGGGAACCCGTGAGGAGGCTACAAATGGTTCAAAAATCTGCAGCACGCCTTCTCTGCCATATTGCAAGGAGAGCCTTGGTTACTCCTTTTCTGCAGGATCTTCATTGGCTCTGCATTAGTAACCGTATCAAATTTAAAGCTCTTTGTCATATTTTTAAAATAAAACAAGGTGCAGCTCCAGTGTATCTGCGAGAACTCATTTGCCCTTACTTACCACATCGCGCCTTGCGCTCCTCCACCCAGGGTAACTTGACACTTCCCAGATTTAAACTGACAAGAATGGGTGGACGCTCCTTCTCGTACCTCGGACCGAAACTTTGGAATTCCCTTCCTAATCATGTGAAGCTGGAACCCTCTTATCTAAAATTTCGCCGAGACATTAAGACCTGGCTCTTCATTCAGCAAATGGCCTAGTTACTTAGTCTAAATTCAGACTTATTTGCGCCGGGAAACCCTATGAGGGTAGCTGTGCGCCTAATAAATTTAATAAATAATAATAATAACAATACTTGTTTGGTGCTCACTTCCTAGTTCAGACAGACCATAAGCCCCTCGTATGGCTAAAAAAAATGAAGGGTGAAAACCCCAAACTGCTTAGGTGGTCGATTTCCCTACAGGGGATGGACTTTACAGTGGAACAAAGACCTGGGAGTAACCATGCCAATGCAGATGGACTCTCTAGGTATTTCCACTTAGAACATGAAGACTCAACTGGTCAAGGTTAGTTTAATGTCCCTGCGTTTGGGGGGGTGGGTTGTGTAGGAGAGTAGGATCTGCTTCCATTGGTACCCTCACTTTTTGCTGGTGTTTCACTGTTTTTCGACCTTAGTCTGGCTGTGGCCCTGCTAATCAGGACCCCAGCCTAGCTGCTTCCTCTCTAAAATGATTTCCATGTACATTAGGTACATTTCTAATTGGATTCTGGAGTGCCTTATAAGCCCCTAGTATATGGTATACTATGTACCTAGGGCATAGGTACCTCAGAGGCCTACCATGGGCTGAAGCATGTATTATGCCACCCATGGGAAGCACTCCAAAATGTCACCACAGGTCTGCTACTGCAGCCTGGGTAAGCTGGTGCTTGCACCCCTTACAGTGGTATAGGCTACCTATATCACTACCAATGCACACACATATAAAACCTATAAGTCACTCCTATGGCAGGCCTTCACAATCCTGAAGGCAGAGTGCTTGGTTTTTATGTGAGAGGGTGCCCCGGCATGAGCAGAGCCCCTCTGCAGCGTTCGGAGTACCTCCTCTGATGCTGTTTGTGGTGCACCCTAACCATATACTCTTAAGTGCATTATAACCTCGCTGTAAATGCTAACTTTGGACTGACTGCACGGAAACATGTCGTGTTTGGTGTCAAACACTTTGGAATACTACCCCCCTGCCAGTTCTGGTGGCAGGGGTAGCATTCCACCCTTCTAGAGGGAGAGACATGTTCACACTGGTCTAACCCGTTAGGACTTTCTACAGCCCTGGCATCACAAAATGGATGCCACTGCGACAGACACGGGTCTGGCCTCCTGCTGCTGACTGAATCTTCGGCAGGGGAAGCCTGGACAATAGGTTTCCTGTCCCAGGGAGGTGTGACCACCTCCCCAGACAGGCAGATGTGTATTGGGGCTGGGCGGGAGCACTCTCTGGTGCTTTGAAGTCCTGCACTGGGGGCACACTTGGTGTCCCTGTGCATAGTCAAGTTCAAACCGGTTGCAGGGGCTACCTGCCCCTGCTCTGGTGCGAAACTGGGCAAAGGAAATGGGTGTAACCACCCCTCTTTCCAAACCCTCCCATAGGTGGGTCCCTAGAGTATGTACAACCCCCAAACTTTGTATACGTATGGGAACCCAGTCCTTGTGACTTTAGATTACCCTGGACAAAACTCTGCAATATATATCCTGGACCTTCTATGTTCTACTTTGCTTAGAAGACTGAAGAAATCTCCCTTGGGGTCAAGGAGTGACTTCCCTGCTTGGCAGGCACCAAAGAAGCAACTGACCGGGTTTCATAGCTGAAGCTCCCGCCGGAAGCCGAGGTCTTTGCATCACCAGAGGTGGATTTCCAGACTTCCCCGAGGCTACCCTGAGTCCACAGCAAAGCTGAGGCCCGTGGCTATCGTGGGTGATGTAGAACCATGACCCCTGGACACCGTGATCTCTTGCAGCTCCATCATCTTCCTGGTCTTCCTTGAAGTTGGGCTTTGGGTTCCGAGTAGCCCCAGCCTTGAGCATCTCCTACACCAAAGATTTCTGGCCTCCACTCTACGAGTGACCGTGGGCCAGTTTCCAGTGTGACCGCTTGAGGCTCCTTCGCGATCGCTAGCCCGTTGGCTAGTAAGTCCCCACGAAGGCAACTCCTCTTCTGATTGGGCTTGCCTGGTTGCTCCAGATGTGCCCCGACTTACCTTGCTGGGTGAGTCCCCCAGACCTTGCTGGTCTGCACCGCCGTCCTTTCTGTGATTCCAAGTGACTTGCCATTGCCAAGGCTTGTTGGGTCCAATCTGGTCGCCGATATTGCAGCACTCGACAGACTTTGTGGGACAGCTCGAATCCAGCTCTTGGTTGTCATCGGTGCCTCCTGGACCTCGTGGCTGAAGCGTCAAGACACCCGTCAACTCACCTGAAGCACCCGACATCTGTGGGCATTGGTCTATCGTGCCCTTGGTCGCTGGTAAGTGACCCAGACTCTGTCCCTCTGCTTTCAGGTTCCTTCCATCTTAGATCCAGGCTTGGATCGCTTCGGACACTTCTCCTCTTCACGGCAGCAGCACTTCTTCACCAGCTTCCATTGAAATCGACGGCGCGACCCGACACCAAAAGACACCTATGCACCCGGCATCCCTGGGTGAGGTAACACGAGTACTCTAGTGCTCTCATGGGTGCTAGCCCCAGAACTTCCTTAGTCTAAAAGGGTTTGGTCCTGACTCATTTCTAAGTGACCCTAATCTTTAAATTTCCAACCGCGACATTGCCCATAGAAGCTAACGGAACCCTCGGCTGTGTTCACACACTGCACACGGCCCCTGTGGGTCCCCTGTGTCACTACCTTGGGTGGTTCCTTGGGGTCCCAGCAATTCTACAGGCTCTAGGCCTAGTGTCTAGTGCAGTCATGGTTCTTATACCACTTTATTGGTATATGGTTTGGTACGCCCCTAGGGCCCAAACGTGTATTTGTGCTATTACTGTTGATTGCTAACTTGTAACTTAAGTACTTCGAACTCCAGTCTCATAAAGAGACTAGAGGGGTGTGTTTTATCTTAAATACATATATTTTAAATATATTCCTGGTGTGGTTGTCCTTTCATTTGGTCATTTAAGAGATTATAAACTGGTAAAACAAGCTGCTTTACATTCCTTCAAGACTTAGCCTGAAGTCTGCTCTCCAGAGCTACCACTAGGATAGCTTTCAATAAAGGTTGTCTTTAACCTATTCACCATAAGGGGTTGTTTGGACTGCTGCAAGTTGCCCACTATAATTAGTGGACAGTATATACCAGGCCAACTTTTCACAAGTGCTAAACTAAATGTAACAGTGCAAAACCAACCAAATAGAAGAACTGCAGGAAAAATAAATAGATAAATAAAATAAACTAATACATGATGATGTCCTGAAACTTGGCCGGGGCGACCCTCCTCCTGGGAGACATATCCCTGCATGGAGTACGATCAGAGTGAACAGCCGTTGCAGAAGGAATGCCCCTATGGAGAGCGTGGTCCAAGTTAACATCTAAGTGGGGACTCATTTTCCCTCTCACAAACAAAGCCTTGGACCCCAGCACCACAGATATCACACACTTATTCCAACTTTTCCCATTCTCCATCACCACCACATGATCTTTCACCTACATCACTTTCCTAGGTGCCGAGAACCAGGCTTCTCCTTTGTATAGAAAACCAGGTTTCTTGGTTCTCACCCAATCACCAACGCAAACAGGGGTAGCTCTGATGCAATCGGTGCAGTAGATTGCACTGCCACTCTGACATCATCAACCTTGCCCAATTTACCCTTATCCACACCCTTCCTGAACATCCAGTCTTTGTTTAATTTGGAACCCGCAACTCTTCCCCTGAGTAAGGTGAAAGGAGATATGCCAGTGCTAATATGAGGAGTGGTTCGTACAGCCCAACACATGTCAGCAATCGCTGCTCTCCAGTGCAACCCACTAACCCAGGCTAACTGCAAATGGTCCTTGATGACACGGTTAATGCACTCAACTAGACTATTGCTGCTGGGGTGGTAAAGGGAAGAAAGACTGTGATTGATGCCATATTCTTTGAGAAAATTCTGCATCTCCAAGGACACCAACTGAGTACCATTGTTGGTCACAAGTTCTTCAGGAAACCCTTTGCGAAGAAACACTTTCTTGAAAAAACTGATGACAGACGCGGAATTAGCATTGTTCACAAACTTAACCTCAGGCCATTTGGCCATGTAGTCCACCAAAACCAATGCATACATGGGAGAATTCCCAGTGACTCCAAAAGGTCCTGCCACGTCACAAGGCAGTTTGCAACAAGGCAAGTTGCTCACAGCAATGGGATCAATAGGAGAGGGATATGTCACTTGAGTTTTATCTACCAGGACACAAGCACAGCAGTTCCGAACATAATGTTCAATGGACTTGTCCATCCAAGGCCGCCAGAAATCCTCCCTAACCCTCCGTTTCATTGAACAAATCCAAGATGACCTTCGTGAGCCAGATCCAAAACTATCTTGCGCATGCACACAGGAACAACCAATAAGTTGGCCCTGTGCAGGATCCCATCAACCAAGGACACTCCCTCACCAATCCTCTTGAAAGGAATTAATTCAGGAGCTAAATCCTTTGTGTTGGGCCATCCCCGAGTCACAAAATCTACCACAACCTTGATTACATCGTCTTTAGATAAAGCTTGCAACCACTCCAGCTCCGAAAGAGCACCCTTAACAGTATCTGCCACTGCCCCAACCACACATACTATATCCAGATCATCAGTGAGGGAATTGCAGGGTAGTGTCTCAGTGAGAGGTAATCTGGATAGACAGCCAGCTACCAAATTCTTCACACCAGCAAAATACTCCAAGTGATAATTAAATTATTGCAGTCTGTACTGCCACTTGGCTATTCTAGGAGTAGCTCTATCTCCCCCCTTGGTGGTAAAAGGATCAACTAAGGGCTTATGATTTGTTCTGAGGACAAAACTATTCCCCGACAAGAAATTACAAAAATACTGCACACCGCACAACAAAGCTAGGGACTCCTTTTCAGTAGTGGAATAGGTGGTCTCTGCCCCTGAAGTGTTCTGGAGGCAAAAGCTATGGCCTCTTCATGCCCATCACCTCTCTTCTGCATTAGAACAGCTCCTAAACCAACATTGCTAGCATCGTTGGAGATGATGCACTGGTCATTGATGTTGAGCAATTTGAGCGGACGGACCTGCACAATTTTGTTTTTCCAAAGCATAAATTGATTTTCACATTCCTCACTCCACACATGCCAGGTGTTCTTCTTATGGAGTTCCCATAAACAAGCTGTTTTGTCAGAAAATGTACCTACAAACTTGGCAGATTACTCCACAAATCCTGAGAAGGAACAAAGCTGGTCCTTGGTTACCGGTGCAGGCGCACCCTGAATAACATCCAACATTTTCACCTTGGGTTCCATCCCTCTATCTGAGAGGTGGTGACCTAGGTAATCCACCCCCTCTTGAAAGAATTTGCATTTATCCTTCCTCGAGGTCAACCCACTTGAATTCACAATCTCCAATACCTACCTGACCCTGTTGCCAT
This sequence comes from Triturus cristatus, assembly GCF_964204655.1. Taxonomy (NCBI): domain Eukaryota; kingdom Metazoa; phylum Chordata; class Amphibia; order Caudata; family Salamandridae; genus Triturus; species Triturus cristatus. The sequence continues at coordinate 80,946,598 of NC_140588.1, forward strand.
GTTCTGATTCAGTTTTGCCATGAATGAGAATGTCATCTTGGAAAAACACAACCCCGCAGTGTCCTTAAACAAATTTCCCATGAGTCGTTGGAACACCGCAGAAACCGATGCCAGACCAAATGGCATTCGTATGTAACAGAATGCCCCATGAGTAGTCACAAAGGAGGTGAGGTGTCTGGAATCTTTGCTCAATTCAACCTAGTGGTAGGCTGAAGAGATGTCAGAAGAGAAGAAGTATTTGGCTCCATCCAAGGTTGCCAGCATCTCATTGATGTTGGGTAGGAGCTGGGGATCCACCCAAATGTTAGAATTAAGGTTGCGCAAGTCCACACACATTCTAAGAGACTTTTCAGCCTTGCCTGCCAAAACAATGGGAGCCAAGCACTCAGACCCCTCAATGGGTTCAGTCACACCCATGACCCACAAACATTCTAGTTCCTGTTTCAATTCATTTAGCAGACTATGGGGTACCTTGCACACCCTATGCGTTACTGCTTTTGCACCATCCTTGAGGACAATGCGATGCTGAATAGAGTTTCCCTAAGTTTCCACTGAAAACTTCAGGATACCTTATGATCCATTCATCACCAGTTAGATGTCCAATGGTTACAACATCGGGAGAGATCATCGGTGAAGAAGTGTGGTAATATTGCCCCACCTCCCGTTTGGACAGAACCATCTCAGGATGGTTGGGATCAAAAATAATCCCAAGTTCCCTTTGTTCTTCCCATCCCAAAAGGCTTGCACCATCCTTCACCATGTACACAGCTCCTGTAGCAGAGTCACCCCTCAACTCCAAGTTAGCTTTGAACTTACCAAGGACTGCCACCCTTTTTCCACCATAAGCAAAAATCCTTACACTGGACTGATGCAACTGAATGCCATCCATCCCATCAAAATCTTTGACATTAATGAGGGTGAATGGGGAACCTGAATCAGCCGAAAAACTCACTTCCTTGCCATTCAAACAGAGTTTACAAGCAGGAGATTTTCTTTTGTGTGACCCAACCATGGATGCTATTTCCACAACCCACTCTGACTGTGAAGGTGAATAAGATAACATTAACAGGACATTGTCATCATTTTTATCACCGGAACCTACAAAGTCCACCTCAATGGCTTTAACAGTTTGCGTGACATCTCTGCGCAAGCTGGTAGTTTTGCATACCCGAGCAAACAGTGACGGCTCGCCGAGGGATTGCTGCGGGCGGTGGGGAGGGGCGAGGGAGGGGCCGGGGGGGGGGTAGTAAACTCTGCCATATGGCGCAATGGGGTTAAGTAAATAAATGAATTAATTAAAAAAACAATTTATATTGCACGTGCTGCAAAGCCAACTCGGCAATGCAGCGCGTGCAATTTAAATTGTTTTATTTATTTACTTAACTCCGTTGCACCATATGCCGGAGTTTACTACCTCCCACCCTGCCCCTCCCTAGCCCCGCCTCACCGCCCTGCAGCACTCCCTCGGTGAGCCGCCACTGCGAGCAAAGTGCCCCTTCTTACTACATTTGAAACAAAATGTGGCATTTTTTAAATGCGACTTGCTCCCACAATGGAAACAATTAGCCTCAGCTCTTTCTAACCTGCTCTTGGATAATTCGGGTGTTGGTACTGGATTTCGCACAGACCTGGTGCCCTTAGGACGTTTGAAACTCTTTTTCAAATTGAACTGCTTGACCTCACCAGATTACATAGGTCAACTCATTCCCTTCATGCAAAATAGGAGTGTTCGATACTCCTAGACAAGGTAAGAGCTGTTTCCAAGTCAGGGTATTCAGATGGTAAGAGTTTTTCTTGTATTATCCTGTTACATGTGCGCTCGATCAGCTGATCATGGATGATTTCATCTCTGAATTCCCTGTAATTGCAAGTGGCTGCAAGGGTTCTGAGTGTGGCAACAAAGTCATCAATGGACTCACCTGGAACCTGTGCCCATTGCAATAATTTGTCCAGTTCCAATACCACATTTTTCTTTGGGTTGAATCTTTTGTCTGATGTTTTGATGACAGATGCGTAATCATCGACTATCAGGTAATCCCCGTCATTGCCACCACTTACATGAGTGCTCGAGATAGGCGTCAAATGTGTCCTTCCACTGTTGCCAAATGAGTGGAGGAGTGCCAGGTGATTACAAAAAAGGTGGTGGTGCTGACACACGATCCATAATTAAGCATGGGTGAGTTGCTGCCCCACTAAACGCAGACCAGGTACAATGTGGTACAGAGAGAACACAATATCAGCTTCACTTTTTAAATTGGTGTGGTACTAAGAGAACACAATGTTGCTTACCCTTCTAAATTGTTGTGTACATCACACCAATTTGCACAGCAATAGCTCAGGATTAACATGCAATTACGAAACAGCAACCAAACAAATTTGCACAATAAGTAACAAGCTGCGTTATCGTTAAATTTAAATGCGAATGGTGTGCTTGTCACCGAAGAATACTATCAAATGAGGAATGCTCAACAAAAGTACCAGAATTAATCAAGGTGTGTCTGTCACCGATGACAGGCTAGAACACAAACAACAGAGGAGAACAAAATTTACTGGGGCCGATTCACAGAACTAACTTAAGACAAAATCCTAAACTTACTACTTTTGGTATTCACAGAAGTTAGGATTTTGTCTTACGTTTGTCTTAAGACAAACTTAAGACAGACTTAAGACAGACTTAAGACAAAATCCTAACTTAAGTCTGTCTTAAGTTTGTCTTAAGTCTGTCTTAAGTCTGTCTTAAGTTTGTCTTAAGACAAACTTAAGACAAAATCCTAACTTCTGTGAATACCAAAAGTAGTAAGTTTAGGATTTTGTCTTAAGTTAGTTCTGTGAATTGGGCCCTATGTGAATGGTGTGCGCATCACCATGTGCGCGAGATCCAGCTTTCCGGTCTGTAGAAGCAGTTGCAGAGCAACCAAACTACAAGCTTCTAGTCACAGAGGGTTGCCACGGCAGTAGGCTGCTGAATGTGGTTGCGAGGCAATACCCAGGCCGTCAGTGCCATCCGTGACGATGACACTGCTGATTGTCACGCAGCTGAAGGCGCGAGGCAAATGGAACAGCAACCATTGAGGCCTCTGCAGCATCAAGCAGAGCGCAGTAAACACAGGAGGCTTCGCATCGCTGACACGACTCACCAGTGCCGCACCTCTTCACAACCGGCTGCACCCGACCAACACAGCAACAACAAAGGGCACAAATCCTCAGCACAAAACCTCACAACACAGCAGCGACACAACGTCTGGTTGGGATCCAGTCCGCAGCGCCAGCAACACGGCAGCAGCAGCAGAAGGAACTGGGGAGAACAGACAACTTGTCGCCCATCCTTGTCGCCAGTGAAAGGAAGCCACAACAACAGTAAGTAGCTACACAGCTTTAATCCATCCGATCCCCATCAGCTTCAGGCAGCAACTGTCGATACCCATGTTCCATGTTCCACGCAGGGAACAGAGAGAACGCCACGAGCACAAAACTCCAGAACCCAACAACTATCCAGAGGAGAGTAGGAAGGGCCAGTGTGGACTACACTTCAAGATTTTTACCCAAAAGACCTATTGAAGAAGTAGCATTAGATTTGAGAAGCAATATATATAGAGGGAGGAAAGATTAAGCAGGTAAAATGAAGCCTGCACTGATGTTAAACACTGTACATGTATGGCTAATCAAGTGCCACTCCCAGACGTGCAGTATGTACTCTCCTCTGATCACAGACATCATATGTTGTGGAATGGCTCTGGCACCGCATTAACAAAACATCAATGATTTTGCTTTGACAATAACCTTAGGAAACTATTTCAAATCAGCTGTTTTCTTCCAGAATGCTTCTCCTTTTTCACAGTAAATACGCAAGAAGTGCAATGTATATTAATCTGTACTGGTAGCCAAGCAGCATTTAAGGCTAGGGAGCCACAGGAAATATCTACGTCTCGTAGGAAAATGCAGTGCCCATTGCAGAAGGCCAAGTTCATTGCATAGTGTTGGTTTACCTGAATGTTGAATTATCTGTGTTTTTAATCCAGGACAAAATGGTTATTCGTCCTTATTTATCTGTATGTCTTGCTTTTTGCCAATTCATAAGAAACATATTGTATTCTGTATACTACTATGTTACACTGTATAGTATATTTTTACCATTCTATATTACAAGGAGTTTGCTGTATTTTTTACAGCAGACATTGTATTAGTTCACAATGTAGATTTTGTTTTCACTGCATCTGTAGGATCAGTCATGGTGATGCCTGAATAACCCCCCCCCCCCCCCCCCATCTTCCACTGGTGTTTCTAGTCTAGCCTCGTAATCTTTGCACATTTAATTCTTATCCATCCGGATCACGGTCAAGCTATCTACATGTAGAAACTTTTCCTTCTGACAATGACAATTGCTTTAAAGTGTGCTCTGGCTGAAGAACATGATCGATATTTTATTGCCAGCCTGCTGAGTTCTGACAATGCCAGTACATCTGTAACTCGTAATTTACTCAAAGTTTTGTTTGGCCATCAAAGTACACGGGAAACATCCTCGTTAATGTCGTATTTGCCTGTTTATCTGTTATCTCCTTACGTTTTCTGCTGCTGTGCCATTATGAAGGTCCTGGATCATCTAAAAACCAAAACTACACTGAGGATGTTTCTACTGACGCTGGTAGTTTGGGACTTTTATCAGAGATTGGTGAATTATTGATAGATGGATGCACCTGCAGTAGTTGATTTTGTGAAACCGCTGTGATGTTGCCTGAGCCAGCACTATGCTTTGAAGATGGCCTACATGGTACATTCTTTCATCTTCTTATACTGATGCTGTCTTCATGATCAAGTTCCTATACCCAACTATAACCTTTAATGAATCACAAATAAAATGAGAGAGTGCATGTTTATACTTTTAAACCAGAACTGTGGCACAGGGGTTGGATTATATATAGGGCACACGTTCCCTTTTTGTGCCGCAGCCCACCTTACAAAAAGTGCACCGGGAGCAAGCAGTGAACGTGCACCCTAGTATGCAGAATGAGCTGCCCCAAAGGCAGCCACATTCTTGTGATGCCCTGGGGACAGCACATGCAAGTGAAATATGGAGCAGCTGCTTAGAAGCCTTTCCGTGTTTCACAGTGCAGGTGGGATGTAGCCTGCATTTTCAAGAGGGGAGAGACACCCGCTTGCAGGCAGGTGAAGTGAATGACTGCATGCGCCTGCAGGAATATGTCAGGGGGGGACATGGGACATGGGACCACCCTTTCTCCACCCCGGAGGCCTGCCTTTAGCAGGCGCACTGAAAGTGTGCCACCTTTCAGTGTACCTCATAAAAGCATGTTTGCCTCTGCACCACGTTGGTAATAGAGCATGGATGTATTGGCCACCCCCATTCAAATGAGGGAACGCCTTCTCATGATAGCAACAGGCACCACATGTATGCCAGTGCTATCAATGTTACAGAAGGTGATGCACAAGCAACTGCAGCTTCTTCTGCAATACCATTGTACCCCAGGGGCTCACAAAGTGGGCTCACATGCTTGTTGCGGCGCAATGCATAATATTGCCCAATGTGTTCTCATGAGAGGATATTATTTCTTTTTCCAGCATGTTTCTTACTACCACACCAATGTATAGCAGCTTCTTTGGAATCCTTTTTAGTGATCTTTCCAACTTTCAAAAATTGGTCTGCAGCAAGTTCAGAACTGGTGCATCTTAGCCCATCTCACAATCTTCCCTGATGAATGCACTTTGTCAAAAACTCAAAGGGTATAAGCATTTTGATGATGCAGTATATTCACACTACTGTTAAACAGTCTTTTGCAGATGCATTCTCTTTCTTTTGCATAGCATAGTCATGAAAAGATTTGTACTAAACAACTATTCATTCAGTAGAAGGTGATGTAGGTTACGGAAGTTCCCTTAGCTATTTCCTGGTTTAAAAAAAATGTAAACAATTGGTATAAACTCTGTCACAAATTACCAATGGGTCATGGTCTACTCTTTGACTTTTGAGAATATCTTAAACATTGGCAATTGCAACTACTAAGTGTCCATCATCTGACAAAACTGTGACTTGTTTCTTCAACTTTCAGTGGACAAGAATCCAAAGCTGAGTACTCTGACTTGACGCTCCTAATAAACTTAGGCACTGAAGTCTGACAAGAATGACCTTGTTATAATCATGCAAATAGTTTGATGATTTGAGAATTCAGTTTTGAGTACAGAGTTAAGACATAATTTGTAATCTTGAGTATGTGTATTAACTCAGAGGGGTATTTTGATGTGAGAATGGATGTAGTGATGGCATTTGAGCGTGTCAAGAATGATAAGTAAAGCAAGGGACCTGGAACAGCATGTCAGTGGTTATTCTGATGGTACTTAAATGTAAGAGGGAAATTCTGAAGCTAAGGGGCTGGATTCAGTGTGTGAAATGCTAGAAGAATTTTTCATTCGTGTGAGCAAGTTGGTGAAGGAGAGTGATAAAATCTTGAAAGCAAATAGATTGCACTCTGTTCAGAATTCAACCTAATACAGGACTAGTTTATATGCATCTATATGTAAAGTGATATCTGATTTAGATGATTTGCATTACAGCACATTAATGTTTGTTTTCATATTATGAATGCTTGTAGGGAGGGGTTGAATGGGTTGAAAATAGGTGTAGATACACAAAGGGCAGAGAGAGTCAATGCAGTCTCAGATTGTCATTGAATTGGTAGAAGGATGATTTGTGAAAAATGTTCTGGTTTGGTAGTCATCCCCATGTGACACGACACAAGGCATTTCCCATCACTCAAAATGGTGAACAAATGTATACTACAGTTCCCCACAAATGTCCTCCAAAAATCATGTAGAGATGCCTTTCTTTGCCCACAAATTGAGCCACACCAACAACCTGGCCCTGCAGAGCCCCACTATGTACATATGGGTCAAAATACATTGACACGCCAAAAGGAGAGTCTATGTTTACGATATACTAATAGTAAGCCCAGGGTACCGCAGACCGGATAATCCAGGCCCTCATTGGAACACACAGAGCCTCCTCCAGATTCCCAGTTAAAGCCATGGTACTAGACCTATCACAGTACCATTCATCTCGGATTCAAAAGGACCAGTGATGCATTTAATGCATTCAATAAGACATTACATCTCCTAATGATAAGAGTACATTTGAGAAGGAAAAAAAAATGCTTTTTGTTTTCACATTTGAGCACAAATTTGTAGGTGTCGGTTTGTACCCACTCTTCACTTTAATCAGTGGAATTTTTGATGTATAGAAACAATCATATTATAATTGATAAACCACGATAAATATAACTATCTGTTCTTGCTTTTATACCCCTGATGATTTCAGTAAAGATATTGCCTTCAAGCAGAAACACGACTCGTAAAAGTACAATTGATTTGTTTTGTTGCATGGTTTGTCTGATCTGAAAGCTCAAACAGTGTAAATTCAATGAAAACAAAGTGGCAAGGGCTAATTACTCCTCGAAGATATAGATAAACACAAAGTGAAGACAGATGGAGATACAGGTGGGTGCTTCGGGATAAATATAATATGGCGTTACAATTTAGCAAACACCTGTTAAGCCGTAACTTAATATTATTATTATTTTTTTCTGCATTCTGGTGTCAGTCATGTTCAAGGACCATTCATTTGCTTCTCACTGATTAGTGTTTTATCCTCCACTTCCTTCTTTTTTCCTGAGTTCTCGCTCCCTCTACTCTTGGAATTGAAGGGATAGATGCTAAGGTGGAGGAGGTGTGTAAAATATACAGCAATCTACAAAATACAGAAGCCACTCTATTGTTATAGTTAAGGTTCACCAGACATAGGAATTCATCAGATTTTTTACCCTTAATAACTTTGCACCTGTTTGACAAACTGCCACAATCTATTGTCCCCGTTACATTGTTGGAGGATTGAAAACATTTTGGTGTTTGGTTACGGGGGTGCAAAGAAAAAGGGGGTCCCAAAACACACATGCACTCCAATGCATTTTACATAGACATATTGTATTTCATGTAGGAAAAAGCGGTCTGTCGGATTTCCATGAAATTTGGCAGTATTGAAGATAATGATGTATAGATGATTCTTTTTGTGGTTGAGACTAAAAAGGATAAGTATTTTTAGAGTTATTAGCATGTTAAACTTAGTGAAATCTGTTTGCGCAGTAGTTTTGAGGTAGTTCCACGGTTGATAGCGTTGACAAATCATTAACTGATTGTATAATGACTGTACAAAAATTGCTGGCAACCATGTTGTTTTAAGGGCACTTTGCTGATTTTCTAGCTTAGGGCCTTAAATGTAGGTAAGTATTAGGTTTGATATGTCACCTATTACCACTTAATTTACCTGGTAATAGTTAGGGACATATAAGTTTATATATATTTTATATAAATATTACGGAGTACAGAGGTTCCTTAAAAAACAATATATATATATGCCATCCAGTTTTCTGAATAAACGTCCATTTTAACCCCGTTTGTGTCCTCTGCTCTGCTCTTTTGGAGGAGATTCTGGTGATATACAGCATACAGCTCGTGGTGCTTTACAGAGGATCCTTCCATTTTGAGGTCGCAATTACATGGGCAAATGGAACTGTTACTTACAGAGGGATCGGATGATTGCGACCCGCCGTCCGTTTTCCAGGTAACAGAGACGCTGCTGCAGTGTTGCGGTCCAAGACTTCCTGGAGAGTCGTTGGCATTATCCTTACATCTCCAGCCTTGGTTCTTGGTGTTTGGGCTGGGTGTAAGTAGGGTATATAAGGACGTTTGTTGCCAGTAATTGTGCTGATTCTACCTCCTGTAATACGGTATTCACCATCAAGCTGCATTGTGGGGCATGCAGTCCGGACATTGGGCTGCTGTTACATTCTGCAGACTACAGTGGTGCAGTGGTGCAGGTGAGCCCTCCACCACAAGGCAGGGAGGAGCCTACTAAAGAAATCTAACAGGTGACTCAGCATCGAACTGTGGCACTGGAAAAAGGCGCACAGCCAAAACCGGTCATGCCGTCCAGTTTTCTGAATAAACGTCCATTTTAACCCTGTTTGTGTCCTCTGCTCTGCTCTTTTGGAGGAGATTCTGGTTATATATATATATAAAGTTGATATGAAAAGAAGACTCAAAAAGGAGGAAGACATAATTAGGGAAAGAAAAGCGTTCAAATTCCACCGGGACCGGTGCGATTACAAACAAGGCAAAATTTTCACATTCGCAAGAAAATTTGAGGCATTGAAGGCCGATAAAACAGGTACCACAGAAAGTCAACAACATGGGGTAGGAGCAAGTAATGCGCAACCTGATTTAACTTCTGCATCTGAATTAAGTTCAGCCGTAGAAAGTGGATCTGAATCTGAATTGAACACAAAAGCTAAACAAGCAACAATACGCAGACACTCACTTACGGAGGAAGTTGATTTTTTATGTCGAGAACGCCTCCAATCGCTCAGACCAAGAAAACAACAAGCGGATCCAAAGCGAGGCGAAATAACAAATGAAGGGAGAGAAGGAAAGCAAACCGACGAAAAAACAAACAAAAGACCACCAAGACGTCAGCAGAAGAAATTCTGGAAAAAATAGGGGCCATTGACCCAACAACAACTAATGATAAGACTCTTGATCAATTTAACTGATGTAGTCCTCAACACTGCTGAAAACCAATTACTTGCTTTGGGTCTATCTTTCTGCCCTGAAAGTTCATTCAACTATGCCAAATCACGTGTGGATATATATAAGAGTGTTAGAAAACTTAAGCTCCTAAAATATCATGCGCAATCTAAAAATAAGGAAATAATTGCTGGAACAGAGACCAAGAGCGACAACCAGCCTACTGAATTTGCACCCATTAAACTCACCCAAAATGAATCCGGCAATTTGGTGGATACCCTATATGACTTGATTCACGAAGATGATAAAGTAGATGACAAAGCCAGTGGCGAAATAGTGACAACCAATACCAAACTATGTCAGACACCCTTCAAACCATCATCCAAATTCTACCCACTCATGATAAAAGACACAATAGACAGTTTTCAAGAACAAGTCATCAAAGACTTAAAACAACTGAATAAAGTTACACTCAAGGAAAAAAACAAGACAGTCAAAAACAAAAAAGAGCTCCAATATCATCAACTAATGACGAAGATAAAGAACAACAAGGAAGTAGTCATTAGAAATGCGGATAAAGGCGGCAACATCTTGCTGTGGAAAAGAGGATTATTTGGCAGAAGCAATGCGCCAACTCAATGACAAAACATGCTACGGGAACAGTAATAAATTGATTTTCAGTTCAGTACAAACGGCGTTCAAAATAAAACTGATGGGGTGGCGTGACACTGGTCAGTTTACCTCTGATGAATACAAATATCTATGGAATGCCAATCCAACCATTCCCATCATGTACTTTATCCCCAAAGTACACAAGAACGAACAAAACACTCCAGGGAGACCAATAATATCGGCAAGGAACAGTATTTTTGAAAACACTTTAATCTATGTTGACTACTTCCTACAGGAACATGTTCGGAAACTAGCCTCTTACATCTAAGACACAGGGGATTTTTTGGCCAAAATGGCAAAATTTTCCTGGTATAATGACTATTTATTGATCACCCTTGATGTGGCCTCGCTATATACTTCAATTAAGCATAGGGATGGCTTACGAGCTCTACAATATTATTTGTTGAAAAGAGGAACTCAATATGCTGACCATACTAAAATGTTAGCCAATATGGTAGAAATGTGTTTGTTGAATAACATTTTTATGTTCCAGAATACCATGTTCCAACAGTTACAGGGAGTAGCCATGGGAGCCAGCTTCTTCCCCAGCTATGCCTGCCTACACATGGGCTGGTGGGAGGAGCTGGTTCTCAGGAACAAATATTTGGAAATCCTAGAAACTCACGTAAAATGTTGGTGGAGATTCATTGATGACCTTTTTGTGGTATGGCAGGGCACTGAGGAGGCAGCATTAAAATTCATTGAATCCATCAACATCAATGATTTAAATCTTAGTTTTACCGCCAACATTAGCAAAACCAATGTGGTATTTCTAGATGTAGAGCTCATTGTCAATCAGGACAAATTAGACACCAGACTACATAGAAAAACCACGGCAGGGAATGCCATCCTCCATGCAAAAAGTGCACACCCAAAACACTTAGTGCAAAGCATTCCATATGGGAGTTACTGCGCATCAAACGCATCTGCAGTAATGACAAAGATTTGGAAACAGCACAATTGGAATGCTTAACCAGATTTAGAGAACGAGGCTAGAGCAAAACATGTTTAGTTAAAGCATTAAACAGAAGCAATTTGAAAACAAGGGAAAATTTGCTAAAACCAAAAGTAGAAGCAACCAAACTAGATACACCACACAGTAAATTTAGATTTATCTTGGAATACAATCAGCACGAGACATCAATACGTAAGATTATCAACAAAAATTGGTATCTGATTAAACAGGATCCAATAATAGGTGAATCAATTTCCAAAAAACCCTCCATAACATACAGAAAAAATACTTCAATGAAGGATACCCTGGTGGACAATGACCCCTGTGGCCTTACAGCTAAGAGGTCATGGTTAGCTCAAAGAATCGGATTTTACAAATGTAAAACATGTAAAGCTTGTCAGTTTGGAGTAACTACCACCGAATATTCAGCCCCTTTCGGTGGACCAAACAGACAGATCACAAAGGCCTTAAATTGTAAAACTGAATATGTGATTTATGTGTATGGAATGTCCTTGCAGACTGAGATATATCGGCAGTACCATCTTGCAAGGACATGAGCGAATACTCCAACACATACGGGCCATCAAAAATCATGACCAGGCTTATCCTGTGGCACCTCATTTTCATGAGCAACATGATGGTGATCCAAAGGGTCTTAAATATTTCCTATTGGATTCAGTCCCCAAAAACAAGCGAGGGGGTAACAGGGAAAGGACCGTTCGTATCTTGGAAATGAATTATATTCTAAACCTAGATACCAAACAACCCAATGGGTTAAACAGCTCTGAAGAATTACATGCCAGTTTGTAACAATAATTATGGTCCATCAGCATAAGTACCAAATGAGCTATAAGAAGTACTTTTAGAAGTACATCTTGCAATGTTCAAAGTAAAATCATAATAACAAACACAAGTGAGAAACTGCGATAGTTGCAAGAAATAGCCCCTGTAACAAATATATTGGCAATTCGAACCAATTTAAGTTACCATTTATTTCAAAACCAATCGACCTACCGAATTCTTCCTTTCCAAGTGAGCTGTTTTTAATCACCTTTTTTTAGATTTATTTTCGGCACTTAGCACCTTTTTTTACAAGCACTTTATTTTTGCACATTAATGGGCGATGAGTACACAACATATACAACAAAAAATATTTTAAAAAATCTTTTAGCAAGTGAAGACACAAGACATCATTTTGAGTTCAGTTCCAGAAATAGTTGGTTAGATTACCAAATTAGTGAATAAACAATATCCTTCAGTGTACCAGTATTGGTAATCTGATATATGTAAATGATTAAAACCCTAAAATGTAAATGGATCAGCCTATACTCTGCATAAACACTATTATAGTAAGCAAAAGCGCATTTGGGCAGATGAATTGGTTTTGGATTTATCCTTTTATATAAATTTTGTGCATTTATGTATTACATTTTACTAAATGATGCAATGTATTTAATCAACATATGATATTGTTTTTACTACTTTTACTACTTTTATGGTTGTATTTTAAACAGGAATTGTGTAGTATTTGTATGTAATTATTTATTTAACTATTTATTTATTTATTTGCAAATTTGCACACAATGACTTGCACCTTATAAGTATCCACAGAACATAATTTGAAACTGAGTTTAAATTATTTAAATTTTGACGACTACAAATACCAGTTCTATGTTGATGTCTTCTACTTGCTTTTAAATGTTGGTATGAACATTTTAAAGAAATCAAATCAGGTGGTGTTTGCACACGAAACACAACCACAACAAATAAAGTTAATGAATTATCTCACGACAAAAAGTACTGGGAAAAAAAGAGGAAAAAAATGAAGGAGAAAAAAACTAGCTTTAACAAAAAGTGTGTAACCTATAAAAAGCATTCACATTGGCAAATGCGCGTCATGTAATCAAGTCCCCAGGGAGGGACGAAACGCGTAATGGCTGCCGTTCCTGTTTGTGTAACCATGAAATAAACTGAGCGGTATTTCAAAAGGATTTTTGTGGTCCGTGCTCTTTGTATCCAGCATCCAGTATCCAAAAGGAAGGAAATGTGGTGAAAGAGTATTGAAGCGATATATATATATATATCCACATACAAAAGGTTGCCCCACTGGAAGAAGCCACAAGGTGAGTACAAATCATCCACCGTTTATTTCAAGGCAGCTGCATTCTGTGAATAACGGAGGGAACAATCTTAAAAGTTCAAACTGCCAGACCGGTTTCGGGAATCCTTTCCCTTCCTCAATGGCGTTCTGTGGTTAGTAACTTGTTTTCCACGTGCACTCATCATTTATGCAGAGCCTGCCCAAGTGGGCGGGGCTGTATTCACAGACTTCTGGTTCCTGCAGTGCTCCGTGATCTTACTACAGTGAGTCCGTTACACATCACAGAAAGTTAGCACATTAAAAGCCCCTGTGGGTTAGATGTTCGCTCTTGTTTAAACACGAATGTCTTATTCAGCTGTCTTCGGAAATCAACTCCCGTGCGTGATGATACCTTCGTGGCGTCATCAGGGTCTGCTACTGCAGCGGGCTTCTCCTGCGGCCAGGCATAGCCGCTCAATATCCACATACAAATGTTACCCCACTGGAAGAAGCCACAAGGTGAGTACAAATCATCCACCGTTTATTTCAAGGCAGCTGCATTCTGTGAATAACGGAGGGAACAATCTTAAAAGTTCAAACTGCCAGACCGGTTTCGGGAATCCTTTCCCTTCCTCAATGGCGTTCTGTGGTTAATAACTTGTTTTCCATTTGCACTCATCATTTATGCAGAGCCTGCCCAAGTGGGTGTGGCTGTATTCACAGCCTTCTGGTTCCTGTAGTGCTCCGTGATCTTACTACAGTGAGTCCGTTACACATCACAGAAAGTTAGCACATTAAAAGCCCCTGTGGGTTAGATGTTCGCTCTTGTTTAAACACGAATGTCTTATTCAGCTGTCTTCGGAAATCACCTCCCGTGCGTGATGATACCTTCGTGGCGTCATCAGGGTCTGCTACTGCAGCGGGCTTCTCCCGCGGCCAGGCATAGCCGCTCAATATCCACATACAAAAGGTTGCCCCACTGGAAGAAGCCACAAGGTGACTACAAATCATCCACTGTTTATTTCAAGGCAGCTGCATTCTGTGAATAACAGAGGGAACAATCTTAAAAGTTCAAACTGCCAGACCGGTTTCGGGAACCCTTTCCTTTCTCAATGGCGTTCTGTGGTTAGTAACTTGATTTCCACGTGCACTCATCATTTATGCAGAGCCTGCCCAAGTGGGCGTGGCTGTATTCACAGCCTTCTGGTTCCTGTAGTGCTCCGTGATCTTACTACAGTGAGTCCGTTACACATCACAGAAAGTTAGCACATTAAAATATATTGGATATTGAGCGCCTATGCCTGGCCACGGGAGAAGCCCGCTGCAGTAGCAGACCCTTATGACGCCACGAAGGTATAATCACGCACGGGAGGTGATTTCTGAAGACAGCTGAATAAGACATTCATGTTTAAATAAGAGCGAACATCTAACCAACAGGGGCTTTTAATGTGCTAACTTTCTGTGATGTGTAACGGACTCACTGTAGTAAGATCACGGAGCACTACAGGAACCAGAAGTCTGTGAATACAGCCACGCCCAATCGGGCAGGCTCTGCATAAATGATGAGTGCACAGGGAAAACAAGTTACTAACCACAGAATGCCATTGATGAAGGGAAAGGATTCCCGAAACCGGTCTGGCAGTTTGAACTTTTAAGATTGTTCCCTCCGTTATTCACAGAATGCCGCTGCCTTAAAATAAACGGTGGATGATTTGTACTCACCTTGTGGCTTCTTCCAGTGGGGCAACCTTTTGTATGTGGATATTGAGCGGCTATGCCTGGCCGCGGGAGAAGCCCGCTGCAGTAGCAGACCCTGATGACGCCACCAAGGTATCATCATGCACGGGAGGTGATTTCCGAAGACAGCTGAATAAGACATTCGTGTTTAAACAAGAGCGAACATCTAACCCACAGGGGCTTTTAATGTGCTAACTTTCTGTGATGTGTAACGGACTCACTGTAGTAAGATCACGGAGCACTACAGGAACCAGAAGGCTGTGAATACAGCCACGCCCACTTGGGCAGGCTCTGCATAAATGATGAGTGCACGGGGAAAACAAGTTACTAACCACAGAACGCCATTGAGGAAGGGAAAGGATTCCCGAAACTGGTCTGGCAGTTTGAACTTTTAAGATTGTTCCCTCCGTTATTCACAGAATGCAGCTGCCTTGAAATAAACGGTGGATGATTTGTACTCACCTTGTGGCTTCTTCCAGTGGGGCAACCTTTTGTATGTGGATATATATATATATATATATATTACCTACTGGCGGTCGCCAGTAGGTAGTTATAGTTAGGACCACGTTTCCATAGGAAATCCGCAACATTCTATTTTGAATAACTTTGGCGCTGGTTGACGAATCCTCGTGAATTTTTCAAAATAGGTGGGGCGCTACGCTCCGCTCCTACCCTGAAAGTCTCGGGGGGATTCGTCAAGCGGGGGCTGAGATAAAAGGGGGGTCCCAAAACGCGTTTTTCCCATGCATTTTTCCATAGGACCTTTAGACACAGCTACAGCCCTAACGGCTGAACAGAATTACTAGAAATTTGGCAGAGAGGTAGTCCTCAGGTCAAGGAAGTGCCTTTTGTAGGTTTGGTGTAAATCTGTTCAGTAGATTCTGAGAAAATAGCCTTTAAATCAATATATATATCTGAGCCAGCTCACGGTGCGCTTACGGTACGCTTACCGTACGCGTACGGTGGCGTGCGCGAGCGCGATTCTGATTGGCTCTTAGATCTTAGTAAACATTCGAATCGGTCGAAACCAGGAAGCGGCGGCCGCCATTTCGTGTGTTTCACTCAGAAAAAAAAGAGTGATATCTTGAAAAGGGGGCAAGGAGGAGAGTTACAGACCCCCTAACATTTGTAAGGGGGTCAAAGAAGGACAGAAAAGTACAAAGAAAACATTCGGGGTACGCGTACGGTACGCGTACGGTAAAAAAAAAAAAAAAAAAAAAATGAAATGCAGATTTAAGTGTTTAGATATTAAGGGGCTCTAAAAAGAGCCGTTGTGTTTATGAAGTGATTTTATAGTGGTACCTACAAGTAAGTACCGATGCAGAGTCTAAGGTTCAAGAGGAAGACTCTGTTCCCTTCATCATTGAAGTGCACACCATCTCCTCTATAAATGTCTTGCATGTCGTAACGCAAGTTGTTGTGGTAAATGGAACCCATACCATAGTCACGGAGGAAAGCAGAAACAGATTTGTTGACGTGCTTTCTTGCTTTGTCAATCTGCGGACAGAAATGATTGGACCAGTTCCATTTTTGCCTTTGGCATATGTTAGAAAACACCAAGGCAGTTTTAGGGAAAAGTGAAAACAGTTGTGCAAAGGTGTCCTTCATAAGCATTTCCAGACCTACCCCAGTCAAAGTGCCTAGGTCATTGCCACCACAGTGCACTATTATGAGGTCAGGGTGTTGGATTTGCATGAAGGATTTCACCAATGGCATCAATTGGTGCCACTTTAACCCTCTCTGACCAATCCATTTAATGTCTACATTTGGCAAAGCAAGGTCTCTCACCATACCTGTTTTCTCTGCATACTTTTCACTCCAGAAGACATAGCTGTGCCCTACAATCCACACTGTGAACATCTTCCAAGGAGATCTGGATGCACTCAGGAGGTGTATTTCAGTAGAATGGGAAAATGAAATGAAAGACAGTTTGGAAATGGAGGCATACATATTTTTTTTTTAAAAAAAGAACTGATTGGCTGTTTCATACCATTCTACACTAAAAACTAGGCTGTATGTGTAAATTTATAGAAGCATGTTTTGTATTGGTACAGAAAAATGTGTTACCAAAGAACAGTACTATGGATTTGCTGTTAGGTTTGAAAAGTCAAGCACTCTTGCTCTGTGGAATTGAAACATTGTTTGGTGAACTTCTGACCTAACTCCACACAGCAGTGTTCCATGAGCTGTTGCTATGGTAGCAGGCAGAAGTCAAGTTGGGGGAAGGGTACTAGGCAGAAGTCAAGTTGGGGGAAGGGTACTTTTGGAAAAGGGTTGGTTTTCAACCAATAGAAATGTGTGATTACATTTGAAAAAAAGGGGGAAGCACTGAGATTTGAAATTAACATGTATATGTGTGGAAAAAGAGAGGGAAAGTTTGCCATTATCTGGTTCTGCTGAGAGGAGAGAGGTGTAAAGAACAGAGATCCTGGCTCTGATAATCTGCTGTTTGAGTGCCACATTTCTTTCACAGCTAACTAATTTTAAAGGTGAGTTTAGAGTTTGAGAGGGGATGTATATGGTAAATTAAGAAATGAATAATAGAAATGCAATTCTTTTTGTTGAAGTTGTGTTTATTATTTTCTGTTTTGGGAGAAATTTAAATGTGAGGAACATGTAAAATAATATGGACTATGTTTTCACGATAAATTAAGGTGTACTGGTATAAATAAAGAATACTTTAAGGGTTTGAGGTTGGACTCAGTAATGCAAATACATACAGCATCAGTAAGGCTGGTTGCCCTTGCTGGAGTGTAGGCAGTCACCCAGGTTACAAATGGTGCTGGTCTGAAAAAGCAGTTTGGACATGTGCTTTTTTAAGAATCTGAAAAGTGGATTCATAATGTGTCAGTCTGTAAAAGTGATTATCACTTGCCAAAAAAAAGAGTAGTAAGTGTGCTTTCAAATTGGCAAAGAAATTTCGTTTTGTGACTAATGTGAAAACATGACTCTGTGTGCAAATAGGAATTACAGGCAGAGATTTATTGCGTATTGCTCTGGTGATTTCACAGTTGCATTAGATGGAAAGGGGGAGCCATTTTTTGGTGCAGAAGCAGACTCTTAGCACACACCCAGCTGCTTACCATGTGGAATCATGCACAGTATTCACAAGCGAGTGGGGTTTGAGGTTGGACTCAGTAATGCAAATACATACAGCATCAGTAAGGCTGGTTACCCTTGCTGGAGTGTAGGCAGTCACCCAGGTTACAAATGGTGCTGGTCTGAAAAAGCAGTTTGGACATGTGCTTTTTTGAGAATCTGAAAAGTGGATTCATAATGTGTCAGTCTGTAAAAGTGATTATCACTTGCCAAAAAAAAGAGTAGTAAGTGTGCTTTCAAATTGGCAAAGAAATTTCGTTTTGTGACTAATGTGAAAACATGACTCTGTGTGCAAATAGGAATTACAGGCAGAGATTTATTGCGTATTGCTCTGGTGATTTCACAGTTGCATTAGATGGAAAGGGGGAGCCATTTTTTGGTGCAGAAGCAGACTCTTAGCACACACCCAGCTGCTTACCATGTGGAATCATGCACAGTATTCACAAGCGAGTGGGGTTTGAGGTTGGACTCAGTAATGCAAATACATACAGCATCAGTAAGGCTGGTTGCCCTTGCTGGAGTGTAGGCAGTCACCCAGGTTACAAATGGTGCTGGTCTGAAAAAGCAGTTTGGACATGTGCTTTTTTAAGAATCTGAAAAGTGGATTCATAATGTGTCAGTCTGTAAAAGTGATTATCACTTGCCAAAAAAAAGAGTAGTAAGTGTGCTTTCAAATTGGCAAAGAAATTTCGTTTTGTGACTAATGTGAAAACATGACTCTGTGTGCAAATAGGAATTACAGGCAGAGATTTATTGCGTATTGCTCTGGTGATTTCACAGTTGCATTAGATGGAAAGGGGGAGCCATTTTTTGGTGCAGAAGCAGACTCTTAGCACACACCCAGCTGCTTACCATGTTGAATCATGCACAGTATTCACAAGCGAGTGGGGTTTGAGGTTTCAGTCAGTAATGCAAATACATTCAGCATCACTAAGGCTGGTTGCCCTTGCTGGAGTGTAGGCAGTCACCCAGGTTACAAATGGTGCTGGTCTGAAAAAGCAGTTTGGACATGTGCTTTTTAAAAAATCTGAAAAGTGGATTCATAATGTGTCAGTCTGTAAAAGTGATTATCACTTGCCAAAAAAAAGAGTAGTAAGTGTGCTTTCAAATTGGCAAAGAAATTTCGTTTTGTGACTTATGTGAAAACATGACTCTGTGTGCAAATAGGAATTACAGGCAGAGATTTATTGCGTATTGCTCTGGTGATTTCACAGTTGCATTAGATGGAAAGGGGGAGCCATTTTTTGGTGCAGAAGCAGACACTTAGCACACACCCAGCTGCTTACCCTGTGGAATCATGCACAGTATTCACAAGCGAGTGGGGTTTGAGGTTTCAGTCAGTAATGCAAATACATACAGCATCAGTAAGGCTGGTTGCCATTGCTGGAGTGTAGACAGTCACCCAGGTTACAAATGGTGCTGGTCTGAAAAAGCAGTTTGAACATGTGCTTTTTTAAGAATCTGAAAAGTGGATTCATAATGTATCAGTCTGTAAAAGTGATTATCACTTGCCAAAAAAAAGAGTAGTAAGTGTGCTTTCAAATTGGCAAAGAAATTTCGTTTTGTGACTAATGCGAAAACATGACTCTGTGTGCAAATAGGAATTACAGGCAGAGATTTATTGCGTATTGCTCTGGTGATTTCACAGTTGCATTAGATGGAAAGGGGGAGCCATTTTTTGGTGCAGAAGCAGACTCTTAGCACACACCCAGCTGCTTACCCTGTGGAATCATGCACAGTATTCACAAGCGAGTGGGGTTTGAGGTTTCAGTCAGTAATGCAAATACATTCAGCATCACTAAGGCTGGTTGCCCTTGCTGGAGTGTAGGCAGTCACCCAGGTTACAAATGGTGCTGGTCTGAAAAAGCAGTTTGGACATGTGCTTTTTTAAGAATCTGAAAAGTGGATTCATAATGTGTCAGTCTGTAAAAGTGATTATCACTTGCCAAAAAAAAGAGTAGTAAGTGTGCTTTCAAATTGGCAAAGAAATTTTGTTTTGTGACTAATGTGAAAACATGACTCTGTGTGCAAATAGGAATTACAGGCAGAGATTTATTGCGTATTGCTCTGGTGATTTCACAGTTGCATTAGATGGAAAGGGGGAGCCATTTTTTGGTGCAGAAGCAGACTCTTAGCACACACCCAGCTGCTTACCCTGTGGAATCATGCATAGTATTCACAAGCGAGTGGGGTTTGAGGTTTCAGTCAGTAATGCAAATACATTCAGCATCACTAAGGCTGGTTGCCCTTGCTGGAGTGTAGGCAGTCACCCAGGTTACAAATGGTGCTGGTCTGAAAAAGCAGTTTGGACATGTGCTTTTTTAAGAATCTGAAAAGTGGATTCATAATGTGTCAGTCTGTAAAAGTGATTATCACTTGCCAAAAAAAAGAGTAGTAAGTGTGCTTTCAAATTGGCAAAGAAATTTCGTTTTGTGACTAATGTGAAAACATGACTCTGTGTGCAAATAGGAATTACAGGCAGAGATTTATTGCGTATTGCTCTGGTGATTTCACAGTTGCATTAGATGGAAAGGGGGAGCCATTTTTTGGTGCAGAAGCAGACTCTTAGCACACACCCAGCTGCTTACCCTGTGGAATCATGCACAGTATTCACAAGCGAGTGGGGTTTGAGGTTTCAGTCAGTAATGCAAATACATTCAGCATCACTAAGGCTGGTTGCCCTTGCTGGAGTGTAGGCAGTCACCCAGGTTATACATGGTGCTGGTCTGAAAAAGCAGTTTGGACATGTGCTTTTTTAAGAATCTGAAAAGTGGATTCATAATGTGTCAGTCTGTAAAAGTGTTTATCACTTGCCAAAAAAAAGAGTAGTAAGTGTGCTTTCAAATTGGCAAAGAAATTTCGTTTTGTGACTAATGTGAAAACATGACTCTGTGTGCAAATAGGAATTACAGGCAGAGATTTATTGCGTATTGCTCTGGTGATTTCACAGTTGCATTAGATGGAAAGGGGGAGCCATTTTTTGGTGCAGAAGCAGACTCTTAGCACACACCCAGCTGCTTACCCTGTGGAATCATGCACAGTATTCACAAGCGAGTGGGGTTTGAGGTTTCAGTCAGTAATGCAAATACATTCAGCATCACTAAGGCTGGTTGCCCTTGTTGGAGTGTAGGCAGTCACCCAGGTTACAAATGGTGCTGGTCTGAAAAAGCAGTTTGGACATGTGCTTTTTTAAGAATCTGAAAAGTGGATTCATAATGTGTCAGTCTGTAAAAGTGATTATCACTTGCCAAAAAAAAGAGTAGTAAGTGTGCTTTCAAATTGGCAAAGAAATTTCGTTTTCTGCCTAATTTCAAAGCATGACTCTGTGTGCACACAGGAATTGTTTTTAGATATTTAATTGGTGAAGGTGTTATTGTGATTTTCTTTTATAGGAAAGGGGTTTATAGTATTTTAAGATTTCTAAAGAACATAAAAAATGCAGTAATATATTTAAATAAAATAAAGGAATTTTTTTTTAGTTTTTTTCAGGTATTGCTGAAGAGCAGTGAACAAAATTTAAGATGCCTACAAAATCCAGAGTAAAGAAAGACCACAAAAAAAACCTATATTTGAAGACAACTGGAGGACCTAAGTTAGTTGGAGATGCTCATGTTGGGAAAAAGAAAAAATCTTCTGGTAAGCAGACAAAAAAATTTCTAAAGAACATATTCAAAAAAAGGAAAAATGTACAAAATGTCTGTACTGGAAAGAATGTTTTCAATAGAAAAGGACAGGAAAAAATTGAGAATTTAGTTAATGCAAATATACCTTCTGCAACTAAAAAGATTAAGTTAAACAGAAAAACAGCGTTTAAAGAGATACGTAGAAAAATGTTTCAGAGAATAGTTATGTCCAATTTGATAAAGGATGTGAAGAAATATAAGCAAAAGGCTAAGTTTTATAAGAGAAAAAAAGAAATTGAAGCCATTGCAGCAAAGGCATTAGAATTAAAAAGGAAACTATTCATTTTAATTTTGAATAGGATGCGTACATTAGATAAAATGGTTAATGTACTGAAATCACAAAGCAAAAGGAAAAGAGTAGTGAACAGAACAAACTTTTCTAAAGTGTTTTTAGGAAAATGGATGCATAGTTCAAGTAGTGAACCTTTTTTTAATGAAGAGAGCTATTTTCAAAGTAATAGTTTGCTGCATGCAGTTGACACCAGAGGTCGTGCTTATGAAGTGAAAAATGGTTGCATAATGGAGAAGGAGATAATGGTTCCAAGAGATGAGGTAAAAGTGATGGCGGATGAGGCTATGGGGAGACGTCCTAAAGCCCCAGTGTACACTTGGAATTGTAGTAGTATTTGCACTGTGCGTCAGGAATCTATTGATAAATTTCGTGAGTTTCTAAGAGAATATAGTAAAAAAAGTGTAAAACAGAAGATTAAGGAGCTTCAAAGTCTGGATCCATGCAGAGTGAGAGAGAATACTGGTTTGCAGGGTCATTCTCTGGCTTGTCTATCTAGAAAAGTGTGTAATAGTGTTTTCCATCATTTTAGGATGCTGGCTGTTCATCAAACTGAAATGAGAAAGTTTGTGAGACGGTTGTATTTTGCTAAAAGTCCAGCAATAAAGTTAGATGAATTGAATAGGGCTCTGTTCCGTGGATCGGTATCAGATGTAGAGAAGGTTGTTGATGAAATTCAGTTTTGTTATTTTGGTCCTGAACAAAACAGTGCAGAAAAGGACACAGTAAATGAGGAAGAAGTGGAAGAGAATGTAGAACCCTCTGTAAGTAAGACATTTAATGATCACATAACAAAATTTGCAATAATCTCTAATGAAAGACCAAATATTACTTGTATTTGTTGCCGCAGAACTCATTTTAGAAAACAAACTAGGAATGTTGATCTCTACAGAAAGAGTGAAAATGAAGATAATTATAAGTGGAAGGATTTTGCCACATATATATTTCTTGAAAATTGTTTTGAATTGGGTGAAGATCAGCGTATTTGTAAATACTGTTACAACAAGTTAGAGGAAAATAGAATGCCGACCAGAGCTGTACATAATAATTTAGAATTGGATGCTATTCCTGCTGAACTTTCTGAATTAAATACATATGAGTCTATACTCATTCAATGTGTTCATCCGTTCCAGACCATAGTACGTATGGAGCCCAAAACTGGTAAATTACCTCCTTCAGATTTACTGAGAGGTTTAAAAGGTAGAGTGGTGTATTTGCCCTTGGATTTGAAAAAAAATATGGAAACTATTGATGTGGATACTTTGGAAACTGAACCATTAATTATTCTGGTTAATGGTGTACCTACAAAGAATAAGAAGATTTGGCAGGAGCTGGTAGATGTACGGAAAGTACAAAGAGCAAATTTGTATTTGAAAAGGAATAACAAATGGTATGAATCAATTTATATAGAAGAAGAAGAAGAAGAAGAAGATTTACAAGAAGACACAGAAACACCAACTGGACAAATTGAAAAAGTGGACAAGTCAAAGGAAGAATAAATTTATGAACATTTTAGCATACATCCTCTTCATTCAAAAGAAGTTATGGGAGACAATATTGATCTGTTTCAGATGAAGAAAGCAAAAGGAACTCCCGTGAGTGTATGGGAGGAGAGCTTGGAAGCTCGATGTTTTCCCCAGCTGTTTCCTAAAGGAAAAGTAGGACGATACGATGAACGTCCGGAACAGATTCCAGCTTCTGAGTATCGGACTACAAGACTATATGCTGAAGATCCCAGATTTCGACAAAGTATTCCTTATTTGTTCCATCTTTTATTTGAAAGCGACTTGTCTGCACTGTCTTATGCAGTAAATCACATTTTAAAAAGTGGAGTACATTTACAAAATGTGTCTGCTAAGGATTTTATGGAGAAAGTGCAGCACCGAGATGATCATTTGGAAACACAACTGATCAATCTGATGGCTTGTCAGCGTGGGACAAATGAATATTGGTACAGACGCCATGGTGAATTAAAATGCATGTTACGCAATTTAGGTACACCAACATGGTTCGTTACCCTAAGCTGTGCTGAGTACGCTTGGGATGATTTACTGGATTTTCTACGAGAGGCAAATTCAAACATTAAAAACATCGAATACAAGACAGCAGGAGAACTGTGCTCATTGGATCCGGTTAATGTTTGCAGATATTTCAATCATAGATTTGAGGCTATGATGTCGTTCATCTGCAATAAAAAAAATCCACCTCTAGGAGAAGTAGTGGATTTCTTTTGGAGAAAAGAGTACCAGGCAAGAGGTGCTCCTCATATTCATATGCTGTTGTGGATCAAGGATGTCCCAAAGTTTGGAACAGATGCTGATGAAGCAGTGTTATCTTACATTGAAGAATATGCAACATGTGCTATACCAAAAAACACAGAAGAGAAAAAGTTAAAGGAGCAAGTTTTACGTTTCCAAAGTCATCGGTGTGGAAAATACTGTCGATGGAAATACAAAAGCAAAGATAAATACTACACTAAATGTCGATTTGGATTTCCTAGAACTGTTCTTTCAAATGGAAGAGTAAACAGTTTTATGTCATCTGTGAGACATACTATCACAAGAAAATCCCCTAAGAATACCTACAACCTTAAAAGAAAAGAAGAATCAAAAAATATAAATGACTACAACCCAGTCATTTTATCCATGTGGAATGCTAACATGGATATACAGTATGTAGCTGACAATTCCATTGCTGTTGCTCGATATGTAACGTCTTACAATACTAAATCTGAAAAAACTGAATTGAAAGAAATGTGGGAAGAGATTTCTCACGAGAAGACTGTCAGTAAGAAGCTGTACAGTTTCAGTTTGAAGATGTTATCGCATCGAGAAATTGGATCCTACGAATGTTCAGATAGGTTATCTTCTGCAAGTCTCTACTCGAAATCAAGAAGAATAATTTGGGCAAGTTTAGGCCTTGCAGCAATGAGAAATCGGGTACTGAAATCTGTTGGAGAAATAGAATATTTGGCCGAGAATGACCCAGAAAGTACAGATATTTTGAAATCAAACATGTTGGACACATATTATCCCAAGAGAAGTCATCATCTGGAGAACATGTGTCTCTATGAAGTGCTGCAGAACTACATTTATTCACGGAAAGCCACAGAAGACATCAACAATGGAAAATATAAAGTCATTGGTGAGGAAGGATGTTTGGTGACGCAAACAAATGGAAGTTTGATTAATCACAGGAAGCTGAGTTGCGACACTACTGACAAAAAGGAATTTTACTACTTGGCTCTTTTACAGCTGTTTAAACCATGGCGTACAGAGGATGAACTACTGGGAGAATATCAAAGCTATGAAGATTCATTTAATGCTTGCAAAGACAGCATACAATGCAGTACATTCTCAACTTATCTGCAAATGTTAAATGAAGAAATTGAACAGGAAACTACAATTGCAGCAGAAATAGCTAGAGACAGTTCTCAGGACAGCCAAAGTTCAGGAACACTCAGTCAAGATCCCCTAGGACAACCAATCGTTGAAAATGAAGCATCAATAGCCATGAATGAAGTGGAAACGGCTATGAATCAAGCTCAAGAAGAATTTATAGACTTACAAAATTTGGAAAGACAACTGAACGAAGAGCAGCAACAAATTTATGAAGAGATCAGAAACAAAATTGATCACGGATTTCTACATGAAAAAAAAGAGTGCTCATGCACATCATTTCATCCAATCAGGATGTATGTAAGCGGACAAGCTGGAACTGGAAAAAGTTTCCTTATAAAAGTCATCAGAAGCTACCTACAGCAAAAAACGGATTCTACTTTGTCTTGTGTGGTTACTGCTCCAACTGGGTTAGCAGCATATAACATAAAAGGAATCACTTTACATCGTTTGCTAATGTTACCAGTGGAGCATGAGAACAAAATACAATACAACAAACTAACTGGAGAAGCATGCTTGGAAGTTTCAAGAGTATTGAAGAAGATGCAAGTTCTCATTATTGATGAGGTGAGCATGGTATCAAACTTAATGCTTGCCTTTGTGCATTTAAGAATGCAGCAAATTCTGAAGACAGACTATGACGTGTTATTTGGAGGAAAACACGTCATAGTTTTTGGAGATCTTTTGCAACTTACTCCAGTTAAAGGACAACCAGTGTTTAATACTGTGACACATGAAGACACAAAGAAGTCATTGGGAAGCATTGGTAATGCGAATATTTGGTCCTTCTTTGAGTACAAGGAACTTACTACCAATATGAGGCAAGCAAACGATGAAGAATATGGAAGTATTCTGAAAGATATCAGAATTGGACTACTCACTGAAGCTGGCATGAAAGCATTACAGAGTCGGCTGCTACATAATTTATTTCCAAAGGAAGAAATAGTTGCAGAGAAGATATACAAGAACATTGCAGAAAAGAAAAGTGTCATCTGCTTAATGCCAACTCTACGTGAATGCTCAATATTCAATGAGGAGCTTTTGAAATTGGAAAAGGAAGATATCAGGAAATTGGAAGCAGTGGACAAAATTGAGGATGGAAGAATTACTGTTACATTAACAGGCACACTGAAAAATAAATTGCATTCACTAGAGAAGAACATTTCCAAAACAGCTGGATTAGAAAAAAATCTATATGTTTGCATGAACTGTAGAGTATTTTTAAGGAGAAATGTGGATGTTGAAAAAGGTTTAGTTAATGGAGCTATGGGAAGAGTTGTGGGTTTTATTAATTATCAGAAAAAAGATGGAATTGAATGTTTAAAAATAAAATTTGATCAGATAGAAGAAGTTAAAGACATTTGTCGTTGTTCAGTTCGTTTCATGCTTGTGAAAGACTTATATGTACGTAGGAAGCAGTTTCCGTTTTCTCTAGCATATGCTGTAACTATTCACAAGTCTCAAGGATTGACTGTAGATTGTGCATTTGTGAACATTGGTTCAACTGTGTTCAAAGAAGGTATGGCATATGTTGCTTTGTCACGAGTGAAAACATTATCAGGTTTATTCATGATAGACTTTGATGACTCAAAAGTTAGTGCTGATACAAATTGTGTAAAGGAGTATAATAGATTAAGAAGAACCTATGCTCCTCATTTAGGTCAGTATCCTGTGTTGGAGAAATTTGTAGTTTCTCGTAAAAGGAGAAATGAGAATATCTGTAATGAAGATGTAGAGAGGAGGAAAAAAAAGAGGAGTGATGTAATTGCAAGCAAAAAGAAAAAGGAAAATGAAGAAGAGGTTGTAGGATGTCATTTTGAAAATAGCTCTGGTGTCAACTGCTACGCTAATGTAGTGCTGAATGTTGCATTTTATCTGGAAAGTGTGCAAGAGCAGATAATAGTAAATCAGAGAAAAAGATTCTGTTCTGAGTTGAGTCTCCTTTTTCAAAAGCAGAGTAATGATAAAACTCAAATAGAAAGTGCTACTGAAATTAGAAAACTTTTAGATGTATGTTCAGGACGAACACAGTTTTCTCAAAATGTACAGCAAGACGCACAGGAATACTTGATGTTTTTTCTTCAGGTACTGGAAGAAGAAGGGGTTCCCATTGAAAATGTATTTGGTCTCTCTTATAAATGGGAACATAGTTGTGAAAACTGTTATAATATATGTGGCTCTAATGTTGATTCTGAAAGGTTTATTTATTTAACATTGCCAGAAAGTAAAACAGTCACTTTTGCTAAATTAGTTAAAGATGCTAATCATAGCATGGAATGCAGTGAGTGTCAATCTGACATGTTTTCAACGTTAATTTTAAAGGAATACGGACAGTATGTAATTTTAATGATGCAACGCTGTAAAGCTGATGGTTCAAAATTAGATACTTTAATAAAGAAGTTTACAGTACAGCAATTATCAATTTCAGGAAAAACTTTTGTAACAGTTGCAATAATTTTCCATGATGGACCTACTGTAACTTCTGGTCATTACACAGTTTATCTTAAATGTGAAAAAGGCTGGACACTGTGTAATGATTCCCAATTGATTTTTAAGCAACGTTTGCCTTTTGATTTAGCAAATTCCTATCTAATCTTCCTGAAACCTAAATTTTAGAGAGATTTGGCAACATCTGGACAAAACAATTTTACCATTTTATTGGATTACCATTGGAATTTTCAAAAAAATGATTTTACAAATTATCATTTGGCCTAATGGAAAGGTAACCAATTGTAATGTGGACTTTTTCAATTTTTAATGAAACTTTGGAAAACCAAAAATTTAGAAAAAATCAGTAACATCTGCACAATTTAAATTTTGGAATGTTATTGGATTGCCATTGGAAATTTATAAAAAAAAATTTTTAAATTTACTATTTGGCCATGCGGAAAGGTAAACAATTCTATTGTGGACTTATTTAATTATTAATAAATCTTTCGGAAACCAAAATGTTACAGAGAATCGGTGAGATCTGTACAATTTAAACTTTAGAATTTTATTGGGTTACCATTGGAAATTTAATCAAAAAGGAATTTTAAAATTACTATTTGGCCTAAAGGAAATGGAACCAGATGTATTATGGAGTTATTTGAGATATATTTTTGTGATTATACTTCTGAAACAAAAATGTCAGACGGTATTTTAAAGAAATAAGTTTTGATATTTGTTGATATTTTTTTTAGAATATTATGCATTTATATTATGTTATGTTTAAGTTAAAAGAGATCCTGGGCTTTTTTTATACAATCTTTGAGATTGTTATTTTTTTTTGCCCGCTGTTAAATGATGAATGCAATTGCTTTCACAATTTATAGTGAAATGCAATATATTCTGAAAACAGCAAAAAAAAGGCAAAAAATTGTTTTTGAAAAATATGTAAATATGTGTACTGTATTATAAAATGTTTTTTTAAATATTAATACTTTTTTCTTTTTTTTCAGATTGAGATAGAAAATTTTCGAAAACTAGAACCATTTTTAAAGCAATTAAAAAAAAAATTAAATGAATAAATATTGTTTTGAGTGGCTATGGTAAGTCTAAAATTTCATGGTCCCTTTTTTCCACTTCTCTACAATCACATTTTCAGTTTTTCATTGTAGTCTCTCAAGGACCTTGTAATGTGATAATTGATTTTTAGTGTTTTTAAAAAAAAAAAAAATAATTACGCGTACCGTACGCGTACGGTAAAAAAAAAAACAAAAA
Source organism: Triturus cristatus (assembly GCF_964204655.1). Classification (NCBI taxonomy): domain Eukaryota; kingdom Metazoa; phylum Chordata; class Amphibia; order Caudata; family Salamandridae; genus Triturus; species Triturus cristatus. The sequence goes on from NC_140588.1 coordinate 80,975,798, forward strand.
AAAGTTTTCAAAAATATATAAAAAAAAGTTGAAAGGTAAGGTTGGCTCTTAAAAGAGCCGTTGTGTTCATGCAGGGACAGAGGAAAGAAAGAATGGGAATATTAGACGGTACGACAAATGTGCTGATCTATTTTATTGTCCACTAGGGAAATACTGGTCTCCCTATAACAAATTAGATCATGACAAGTGGCGCACCGTATTTCAACTCTCAGAAAGCGAGGGTTGATTTCCAGAGGATGAGAAAAAGGAGATGCTCCCCCCACAGATGAAGGGCTCACCTGACCTGCCGAAGATGGACTCGGCCCTGCAGATGATGGTCCAGGCTGAGCTGCTGTGGATGTGCTTGGTTGACTTACTGAAGGGTTACCTTCAGTATGTCGAGCATGTATAATTCTGTGTACATCCTTAAGGTGTCTCAACATGGTGTGATTCCCGAAGGAATACTTCCTGTTGGGATTCCCTCTTGAAAGTACACGCTTACACAGCTTACAAGTCACTAAGGGTGCATTTACCTTTTGCTGGCCCTCTGGAAAGAAAAATACTCCCATAAGAAAGAGGTCTTTTGTTTCCTCGTTCTCTGCCTCAAGGTAGTGCTGCTAGCCTCACTCTCAGAAGGGCTCTGCTGTTCTGCCATCGTATCACAAAGACAACCCAGCTCCTTCTCCTAAGGGATCACAAGCAGAAATGAGGGGAATGGGTGTGGTGTAGGAGAGTTCTAGAACTGAAAGTTGTAAAAACCAATCAAAAGTCTTGTTTCTTGTTCACATGACCTACCGTACGCTTACGGTACGCTTACGGTGCGCTTACGGCAAAAGTACGCATGCGCGTAAAAAAGACACGCGCACACGCGCATGCGCACAACAGGCACGCCCCTTCACTTCCGCGTAACGTGCGCGTGCAGCGTACGCGTTACGCGCTGTGCGCGCGTCTACGCATATTGCGTAAATAAACGCAAACAGCGTAGAAATCTAACGTAATTAAAGCAAGACGTGCGCTTACCGTACGCGCACGTTTAAAAAAAAAAAAAAAAAAAAGGAAAAACAAAAAAAAAAAGTTATACTAATAAATCTTACCTGTTTATTTTATAAAAATGGTAAAAAAAAAACAAATTTTAGAATTTTTAAAATTTAACCATAGTCTTTAAAAAAGGATAGAAAATTAAAATAAAAATATGTAAAAAAAAAGAAAAAAAAAAAAAATAGCATTTAAAAAACCCTGCAAATTCACTGAAAAAACCATGGGTTTCACTCACGTTATAGTTAGGAATTAGCATTTAAAAAACCTTGCAAATTCACTGAAAAAACCATGGGTTTCACACACGTTATAGTTAGGAATTAGCATTTAAAAAACCTTAGAACTTCAATGAAAAAACCAAAGGTTTCACACATGTTATAGTTAGCTGGACATTTCACTCGTAAAAAACCATTGAAATTCCCCCGTTATAGTTAGTTCAGCTAACTATAACTCGCGCGCCCGCAATGCACTACTGATGACGTCACATATTACATCACTCATGACATGGTCACTGACATCACTCATGACATCACTGATGACATCTCAAATGACATCACTGATGACATCACTGATGACATCATCCAGTGATTGTGTGTTTTTCTGAATATTAAATATTTATTATATTTATGTATATCTCAAGGTCAAAGGAAGAATAAATGGGTATATAAGTGTCTAAATGGATGCTTTTTTTTAAAAAAAAATTTTGTGTAACTGACTGTTTAAGTGTATCATAGTGAATACATGGCTTACTGAGTAATCTTTAAATATTTAAATATCTGTATCAGTTTCTTACTTTGTGTATAAGTGGCTGCATGGGTTGGTGAGTAGCTACATGAGTGTCTATATAGGTTATTAGTTGGATTTTTATCAATATGAGTGTCTGAGTTTCTGTATGGTTCGGTGGGGGGTATTACTTAGTGCATAGGTGCATGAATGAGTGACTCACTGTTTGTATGTGTTGAATACAGCATGTGTGCAGGACTGTATGGGTGGATGAGTGTGTGCATGGGTGTGTTAGTGAGTGAATGACTGTCTCTATAGTGTCTTTATGAGTAACTACATATGTTTTAAACTAGTATATGTGACTATTGGTGTATATAAGTGAGTATATGTGAGAGTGAGAGATTGGAAGAGTTCCTGTATGAATAAGTATGTGTTTCTATAAGTTATTGTTTAAAAGAGTAAGTATATGTAAGTTTCTGTAGAAGTAAGTGTGGTGGTGTGTGTATAACTGTATATGCAAGTAAATGGATGTTTGATTCTTTATTAGCATGAGTGACTATGTGTGTGAGTAACTCTATGGATGAGTGGCATTGTGTAACAGGATGTACAGGTGTATGAGTACATATAATGAGTGAGTACATGTATGAGTGACTGTAGAGGACTGTTGGTGAATGAGTGGATGTGTATGTGGTTCTTAGAATTACTGAATAGTTTGTTGTAACTGATATTGATATGTTCATTATTTTGAACATTTTAGTTTCTATTTTTGAATGTGTGTTTCTATGGTTATATTAGGGGAAGAGGAGGTCTGCCACTCTATCACAAGGATGATGTCATCAGTGATGTCATCAGTGATGTCATTTGAGATGTCATCAGTGATGTCATGAGTGATGTCAGTGACCATGTCATGAGTGATGTAATATGTGACGTCATCAGTAGTGCATTGCGGGCGCGCGAGTTATAGTTAGCTGAACTAACTATAACGGGGGAATTTCAATGGTTTTTTACGAGTGAAATGTCCAGCTAACTATAACATGTGTGAAACCTTTGGTTTTTTCATTGAATATATATATATATACATACAGAAGACTCGAGCTCCCGCAACCTCCAGGCAGCGATGAAGGAGACACAGACCCCACAGTAACAGGCAAGATGTTTATTTTACTTCAGAGCTTATTCCCACGCACTACGCATTTCGGGCTTCAAGAGCCCTTGTTCACATGCGTAATAGATTTGCCATATTGTTTTTTTAAGTGTTTGCTTGGTGTGCACCCACTTCCCAGGCTCCGTGTCACATGGCCAACAGAGACTGTAGACAGACTACAATCTTAAAATGCTAAACAACATTGCATTGCATTATGTATTGGTATTGCACAAAAGTGGTATTTTGAAAAACAGCATGAAATTCAAACAAATGTGATTCTTTATATATACATAAATGTAATATCACTATACTATTATGTTTAAATACATGGCTTAACCATTTCCTGATATCCTCTTATTAGAAGCTGTATCTCATTGCAGTGAATGACCGCACAGCGACATGGTGTTTAAATCCTATGTAAACAACACTTATAATGCAAGAACAATTATTTGCTGTCAAACAAAATCATACCTATGCAGGTCCGATGGGGACATTGGAGTAAAGTGCAGAAAAGCCTAGCAGCAAAAAACTTGATGTGCAAAATGGTGCAAAAGTGCAAATATGTAAGTGCAAAAAATAGCTAAAAGTTAATTAAAATAGTGTTCAGTATAATTACATGCAAATTTCATATATATATATTAAATAACAGTAACATTCGTATACAGAAAACACCATTAAAATCATATAAATATATTGCTAAAATTCATTATACTAAAAAAATATTCTATTATTAGGAAATGTAGGCTGCAGCAGATGAGGATTATCTTGTTATTTCTTTTCTTATTCTTATTAGTGCACAATATACAACATATTGTTGTTCTCTGAATCATCTTATAAATTTGCCACGTATCAAGGGAGAAACGCAGAGCTAGAAGTGCTTCAAGACGCTATAACTAACACAGAGCGGCTTCTAAGCATACATATTAACATTAATCAAAGAAAGTTATGCATATCTTCTGTGTTATTTAATCCGTTGGGCCATTTACTGTCGAATTCCAAAATGATTTTAGTTTCTAATTGTCTTAATTGATGCTCCCTATTACCCGCTCGCCGTGGTTTAGGGATAGCGTTGATGACAAAGTAGGATAGACAAGTTACATCATTATTGTGGATTATTTTAAAGTGTCTTGCAACCGGGTAAGCTGGATCACTGTGGAGAATAGCTCGTATATGTTGCAGTATTCTGATGTGCACCTGTAGCTTCATACTACCAATGTAGTTAAGACCACAGGTGCACATCAGAACATATATATGACCTACTGGCAGTCGCCAGTAGGTAGTTATAGTTAGGACCAAGTTTCCATAGGAAGAGCATTTTTTGTTTTGCTTATAACTTCGGCGCCGTTTGATGAATCTCCATGAAATTTTCAAAACTAATTATTTGTTCATATCAGCTCCTATGGTGAAAGTTTGGGGGTGATTCATCAAGGGAAGGCCGAGCAAAAAGGGGGGTCCCAAAATGTGTTTTCTCCATGTTAATTTCCATAGTAAACTTTAGACAAGGCTACAGGTCGAACGGGTGAACGGAATTACCCCAAATTTGGTAGGGAGAAGGGTCTTGGTCTAGAAAGCATGCTTTTGTTTATTTAGTGTAAATCCGTTCAGTAGTTTTAGAGAAATATCGAAATTTACAGATATCGATATTTGGGAATTCTGCCATCTGATTGGCTGAGGCGTTGCGAGCACGAGCTTGCTGCTTATTGGTTGGGAGCGCTGCGAGCGGTTGCAACTAGGAAATGTTCGATGCCATTTTGTGATTCTGTCGAAGCAAGTAAGGGGAAAAAAGGGCAAAAAAAGTAGAAAAGAAAAGGGTAGGAGCACTGTAACCTCTGTGGGATGTTTAGGGTGTGCTGTAGAGGGGGTGCGAGCGAACTACTCATACTTACCGGTCTGAAAGTGCTGGGTACGGAAATTAAGTGAGGTATTGCGTAGAGTCTGATGCTGCTAAGGTGAGCTGCTGCGGCAGTCGGGGATGAAAGTGTGAGCCTAAACTGTGTGTCTTATGGTGTGAAGTCATGTGCCCTGGCCGCTGCAGTACACCTGTGGAAATAGTGTCAGCATGTGCTTATACCTACTAGGATGAACTACTGACTCCTACTGGTTTAAAAGTCCTGGGGTACGGAAAATATGTGAGGTATTGTCTAGAGTCTCATTGTGCTAAGCTGAGGTGCTGCCGGAGTCGGGGATGAAAGCGTGAGTCAAAACTGTGTGTCATATGCTGTAAAGTCATGTGCTCTGGCCGCTGTGCCACATCTGTCAAGTAGTGTCAGCATGTAGTTATACCTACTCGGAGGAACTTTTGTTTCGAACATTGTAACTTGTGTATGGTGCTTAGGGGGTTTTATACAGGGAGTGCGAAGGTAAATTTGGGCGTATCAAATCAATACGGTATTTGTAATGCGTAAACTTCTCGCCCCATGGGTCTGAAGGCCCTCGAGGCCGGCGTGGAAATTATGTGAGCTATTACGTGAGCTGTTGCCCAGAGTCATATGGTGCTGAGCTGAGGTGTCCAAAGGTGTTCTTCATAAGCATTTCCAAACCTACCCCAGTCAATGTGCCTAGGTCATTTCCACCACAATGCACAATCATGAGGTCACGATGTGGAAGATGTAAAGAGGTTTTAACCAAAGGTAGCAATTGGTGCCACTTCAATCTTCTCTGTGCAAACCATTTAATGTCCACATTTTGTAAACCTAGGTCTAAGTCAATACGTCTGTGTTCTGCATACCTCTTGCACCAGAAAATATAGCTATGTCCTATGATCCACACTAGCATTTTGAAGGTATGGCTGGAAGGTATGGAAAGATGTCTGTAGCGCATGCAGTTCCTTGGTAGAATAAGAGATATGTTTAAAGATAGGTAACTACTTTTTTTTGCCATTCAAAATGATACGTGATTGGGAGATGAAAACCATTCTTTTTTAAAAGTAGGGTGTACATTCATTTTGTGGAAAAGCATCTTTGTGATTGGTTAAGAAAAAGCAGTTTCAACGTGGAGTAAATATCATAAGATAAACTTTGCTCAACTCAACCACACCTGCTACTTGCATTTGGAAGGCACTGTTCGAACTTAAAACAATTCTGAACTTTTAACCTGCACGTGCCGGTAAATGTTCGAGAAAATGTTGCAAAAAAATATCGTTAAGTTTAAAAAAATGTATGAACTTTTAACCTGCACGTGTTGTAGAATGTTCTAGAAAGTGTGTTGATAGAACACGTTACACTTCTGACTTCTATGTGTTGTTGAATATTAAAAAAATGGTTTATTTGGAAAATTAAAAAGAAAACAATAGAGAGAAGTTTTGAAACCTAAAAGAATCAAGGAACTATTCTAATTTGTTCTTTACATGTATTTATGTGTGGAGAAACAAAATTATAGACACAAAAGCACCAGGAAGAGGAAGAAGCAGGGATTGGGGGGACAGGGGGAGATGGGCAGAATGACACACATGCACAATTGTGTACAGCACAAGTATAGACAAACAATGGCCTAAATGAAACACACCAACAAGGAGCACAAGTCACACAACCTGCCAACATCACACCACTGAACAAGCATAGAAGTGAACACCACGCTACATTCATACAGGATGTGTACAAAGGCCGGTCGTTGGTGTTGTGGGATGTCTGCGACCGTGGTCATCATGGATGAGATGCCCAGCACATGGCACATGGGCGAGTTCACTGTGTGTTACGTTGCCAAACAGCTTCTCTTCCCTCCCACGAGCCCCCACACGTTTGTACGGTGCGCTGTTGTATCTCGTGCACTCGTACGGAACACCATTGTAATGCCTATTCGCACATGTCCTGCTACATTCCAACTATACCATCACAGTGCCATTTGGAGGTGGTGCATGCCACTTTACAACATCGACTGCTGCGTCCCTTGTGGCAGGCCACACCAGAACACAGAGACACACTTACCGCACTTCCTGTACACGGACATGTCCGAGACACCCCGTTCCCCTTGCCGGATAGGCACACCCCTGCGCTCACCTGTGTACCCCAGACCAGCACACACCGGTTGTGCAAGCAGGAGGATGTGTGCGTAGCTATATGTCCAGGCTCACTGTCAACACTGAGGTGACAGCACACTGTGATATTGCAGGGCTCGTGCCTATCATGCTAAGACAATGACCACAGGGACACACTTGTTCAGATGCAGGTTTGGGGGGCGTTGGCGGTCCTGGAGTTGTTGCGATGAGTCTTGTGGCCCTCATGGGTATCCCTGTATCATGCTCATTGACTCTATGGCACCTATGGGTGTTCTGGTGTGGCTCTTGGCTGTGTTCCCTTTCATGGTGCAGGTAGTTGTCCTGCTTAACAACAGCAGAAAGCAGGTGTAAAATCCCGGGTGCTAACGTGGCTTATCGCCGGAATTTGTTTCTGTTAGACCTGGCACCTTGGCGTGAGTCTCCCTTCCACTTTTTGTCGCTGTGCCTCATGTGTTTTTCTGGTGTTAGCTGCTCAGAGCACTGTGCCACTGCCAACCAGTGCCGCAGTGCAAGTGCTCCCTATTTAAAATGTATATGTTAGTTGGATTCCATGATTGGCTTATTTGGTTTACTGTCAGACCCCAGTAAAGTGCACCAGGAGTGCCCAGGGCTTGTAAATACAAATGCTGCTGGTGGGCTTGCAGCACTGGTTGTGCCACCCACAGAAGCGGCCTAGTAAAATGTGTCTAAGGTCTGCCATTGCAGAACCTGCGTGCAGTCTGGTACTGTCATGCTGACTGGGCAAGTGCACCCACTTTCCAGTCCCTAAACTTCCCTTAACTTCATATTAGTCACCCCTATGGTAGGCCCAAGGGCAGGGTGCATTGTAAGCATAAGGTAGGACAAGCCCTGATGTGTGTGGCATGTCCTAATACTGAATTACAGCCAGATGTCATCGGTGATGTCATGAGTGATGTCACTGACCATGTCATGAGTGATGTAATATGTGACGTCATCAGCAGTGCATTGCGGGCGCGCGAGTTATAGTTAGCTGAACTAACTATAACGGGGGAATTTCAGTGGTTTTGTACGAGTGAAAAGTCCAGCTAACTATAACGCCCCTGAAACCTATGGTTTATTCAGTGAATTTCTAAGGTTTTTTTAATGCTAATTCCTAACTATAACGTGCCTGAAACCTATGGTTTTTTCAGTGAATTTCAAAGGTTTTTTAAATGCTAATTTCTAACTATGCCTACAGAGATAGGAGATGTGAAGAAAGAAGAAAAAAAGCACAGAAAGAAAAAAAAGAAATGCAGAAAGAAGCAACAGAAGACCTCAAAGACGAAGAAAAGTGCAGGAAGAAGGATAACGTGCAGAAAGAACAAACAGAAGAGCAGAAAGAAGCCTTGTTGCAAAATCATCCTGTACCCTCAACTTTTTCAGACGGATACTGGTGGTAACTGAGTCTGACTAACCAGTCCTAGAGCCAGTGCATAGTTAAAAGACACTCAGAATACAGTGAAAACACCTACATACACTAGGGAACACTATGCGTTGGGGTCCCCCTGTGATTAGCATGACCTCCTCTGTAAGCCCCTAGTATATAATAGGGCAGGGGATTAAAACTACCTCTTAAAACTCGCCACAGGGTGTGTTTGCACACGTCACCTCAGGCCCCGTTCCCTCCCTTCCCCACTGTGTAAACACGCCCTCTGGCCGTTTTAAGTTGGGAGATTAAGTCCCCTTGAATCCTGAGGGTCCCTAGGGTCCAACTAGACCACTAGGAACCTCCAGTAAGCGCCACAGAGCTACTTTGTAGAGAGATGTAAAAAGGGGCACGGCCTAGACCACCTCTCTGCAACGCAGCGCAGTGGTGCTTACTGGAAGCACCTGGTGGGCTAGTTGGCCCCCAGGGTCCCTCAGGATTGAAGGGGAATTATTTCCCCGACTTAAAACACGCCACAGGGCTTGTTTGCACACGTTAACTCAGGCCCCGTCCCCTCCCTTTACCACTGTGTAAACACGCCCTGTGGCCATTTTTAGTTGGGAGATTAAGTTCATTTGAATCCTGAGGGTCCCTAGGGTCCAACTAGCCCATTAGGTACCTCCAGTAAGTGCCACAGAGCTGCGTTGCAGAGAGGTGTAAAAAGTGGCACGGCCTGGACCACCTCTCTGCAACGCAGCTCAGTGGTGATTACTGGAAGCACCTGGTGGGCTAGTTAGCCCCCAGGGGCCCTCAGGATTGAAGGGGAATTATTTCCCCAACTTAAAATGCGCCACAGGGCGTGTGTGCACCCGTCACCTCAGGCCCCGTCCCCTCCCTTCCCCACTGTGTAAACACGCCCTGTGGCCATTTTTTAAGTTGGGAGATTAAGTCCCCTTGACTCCTGAGGGTCCCTAGGGGCAAAATAGCCCACTAGGTACATCCAGTAAGCGCCATTGCAGAGAGGTGTAAAAAGGGGCACGGCCTGCACCACCTCTCTGCAACACAGAGCAGTGGCGCTTACTGGAAGCACCTGGTGGGCTAGTTGGCCCCCAGGGTCCCTCAGGATTGAAAGGGAATTATTTCCCCAACTTAAAATGCGCCACAGGGCGTGTTTGCACACGTCACCTCAGGCCCCATCCCCTCCCTTCACCACTGTGTAAACGCGCCCTGTGGCCGTTCTAAGTTGAGAGATTGAGTCCCCTTGAATCCTAAGGGTCCCTAGGGTCAAACTAGCCCACTAGGTACCTCCAGTAAGCGCCACAGAGCTGCATTGCATAGAGGTGTAAAAAGGGGCGTGGCCTCAGAACACCTGTCTGCAATTAATTCCCCAACTTACAACTGGCCAGGGGGCGCGTTTGTAGAGTGCTGCAAGGAGGGGGCGTGGCCTCCGGCGCGATGCTGGTCTTTTATTTATTTTATTTTTTTAAGGAGGGGGGCTGTGTTGCCCCCCTTCTTTTTCTAATTTATTGGCTCTGGGGACCCCATCCCCCAGGGCCTGCACCCTAATTTATTTTGATGAAAAAAATAAATTTGGCCCTCCCAAGGCCTTAATCGCCCCCGGGGACCCCAACCCCCGCGTCATGGCCTTTTTTTTTTTTTTTTATTCTTTAGGAGGGGGGCTGCATTGCCCCCGGGGACACCATCCCCGGGCACGGCCTTTGTTTTTTATTATTTTAAAAAAATATATATTTATAGAAACACCTAGGACATGCTGGACAAACCGTATGTACCTATCACCATGACGATTTGCGTGATATTCATTAAAAGGTGACTATTCATACAATGAATCCACGTGGAATGTATTGACACCGCTAGTGAAGCTCTGACGTGTCTGACGCCCTACCGTGCCTAAACCCGGCACCCCCACCGGTGGGTACTCTCAAAGTAGACACCCTTGTTGTTTATTTATACAAACAGTGGTAGCTATTGACGGGCACATTTAATACACACGCACACCACACGCCACAGAGCTGCATTGCATAGAGGTGTAAAAAGGGGCGTGGCCTCAGAACACCTGTCTGCAATTAATTCCCCAACTTACAACTGGCCAGGGGGCGCGTTTGCAGAGTGCTGCAAGGAGGGGGCGTGGCCTCCGGCGCGATGCTGGTCTTTTATTTATTTTATTTTTTTAAGGAGGAGGGCTGTGTTGCCCCCCTACTTTTTCTAATGTATTGGCCCTGGGGACTCCATCCCCCAGGGCCTGCACCCTAATTTATTTTGTTGAAAAAAATAAATTTGGCCCTCCCAAGGCCTTAATCGCCCCCGGGGACCCCGACCCCCGCGTCATGGCCTTTTTTTTTTTATTTATTCTTTAGGAGGGGGGCTGCATTGCCCCCGGGGACCCCATTCCCCGGGGACGGCCTTTGTTTTTTATTATTTTTAAAAAATATATATTTATAGAAACACCTAGGACATGCTGGACAAACCGTATGTACCTATCACCATGACGATTTGCGTGATATTCATTAAAAGGTGACTATTCATACAATGAATCCACGTGGAATGTATTTACACCGCTAGAGAAGCTCTGACGTGTCTGATGCCCTACCGTGCCTAAACCCGGCGCCCCCGCTGGTGGGTACTCTCCAAGTAGACACCCTTGTTGTTTATTTATACAAACATGGGTAGCTAGTGACGGGCACATTTAATACACACGCACACCAAGCCTTTCAAAGGGGATTCCACAAAAATTCGACCAAACTATGCAAGAAACCCCCCTCACGGTTAATAAAACACACATCCACCACCGGATGTGTAATACTTTTTATTTTACTCTCTGGAAAGGAGACAAACCTCACTTGAGAGTCACAGCATGCTCCTGGCTGAGCCCAATGCTGTGTTACACCCACCAGTGCCCTCTGAGTGCCTCACACCTCTGTGTTGTATTCCACCAGCTAGTGAGTATGCTATGACACTCTCTAGCCCATGTGCACTGTAACACCACCCCGTGAATATGTCATGCCACACTTGCCTTCGCACGGGTTATATTGCCCCATCTAACGTGCCTTCCTCGATGCCTATGTTATAACGCACAGCTCTATGCCATACCTATTACAATCTGGGATCCATATCTTTGTCACAGTGCATATGCAATGTTACACTCCCCAGCACATATTTTATATTCCAACTTTAGAGACTAGTTAGGTTACTCAAAACTGCCCTGTGCATATTACACTCCAAGGCGCATATCGCATATCACGCGCTAGTGCCTGTGCTATCTCGCGCTCTCCAATGAATCTGTCATTGCGCACAATGTATTGCATATTATATTTCATGCCCCGGTTCATCTTATATCACACTTTTTGATGCATAGTTTATACCATGTACTATGTCTAGTTTTCATTTTCAATCATACTCTCAGGACTATGTTCTATATAACACTGCGTCCACCTACCCTTTTCACGGGCATTACATTTTGCGATGGGGGGTGGAGGGTCAGGGGGTGTTTCTGCCAAGTGAGCCCAGAGTCATAGTCACAAACGTCCTCCTCTTCCTGAATAAAAGTGAGAGTATGCTGCATACTTGTTCATATTTTAAGTAGTTCGCACAGACACACATTTTAAAAACAATAAAGTTACTAATACCCACCTTCTCTGAACAGTTAGCTTGCTGCCCTATCCACCTCCTCCCTATCCTCTGTTGTCTGAATCCATGGACTAGCCTCCTCCCTCCTGCCATGCATGGTCTGGTGTGCTGCAACTGGCCTCCATTTAGCATGATGTACCAGATCACTCCTCCTGCCCTCCATTGCCCAATTCTATGGCCGATCATTGACCTCCTGCTTAGCCTCTGTGCTTAGCTTGCTGCCCCTATTCTCCTTCCCCCTGCCCTCCGATGTCTTTGTGCATGCTCCTGCTCCATCCTTTTTGCCCACCATGTTCCATGGACCTGCCACTCGTATCTACTCTGAGTGTTCTGTTGAGCTGCCACTCCCCTCCCACCTGCCTAGCATTGTCAGATGACTGTAACCGGTCCCTGCCACCTCCACCCTGCCTGTCCACATGCCATGCCCCTATCCCCTTCCTCCTGTCCTCCATGGTCCATTTTACTGCCACACCCTTCTGCCATCCCTGGTCTGTTTTGCTGCAACTGCTCCTCCTGCCTGTCGAGCGTGGTCTGTTGTGAGGCCCTTTTTCCTGAACTCTCTTGTCTGTGCCCAGGTCCTGACCCTCCCTTCTATCCTCCATGGTCCTTTGTGCATGCCTCTGCACCCTCCTTCTTGCCCATCGTAGCCATTGTGCTGTCACCAACCCTCCTGCTTGCCATGCATGGTCTTCTGTGTTGCCATGGCCCCTCCCACCTTCCCTGTGTGGTGAGCTAGCTGCCCCTGACCCCCTCCCACCTTCCCTCTATGGTATGTGTGTATGCCATCATAGTCTCATTGTTGCTCTCCATGGTGTGTCTTGTTTCTAGTGCCCATCCTGCCTGACCTCCATGGTCATCTTGCTGCTCCTGCCCTGCCCCCTTGTCCCCAGCCCTCTGTTTCCATGTGCAGACCCCTATTCCCTCCCTCCTGGCTTGTCTGTTCCATTGTAATGCCCCTGATCCGTCCCTCCTGCCCTTTATGGTCTGTTATGCTGCAGCTTTCTCTCCTGTCTGTCCATTATGGTCAGCTAGCTACCATTGCCTCTTTCCCCTCTGTTCTCTGTTGTCCATGTGCATGGTCCTGTCCCCTCCCTATTGCTTTCTATGGATTGTTGTGCTGCACTCCCGTCCTGCATGCCCTGTGTGGTGTATTGTGTTGCTGCAAACCCTGATGCCTGCCCTGTAGGGTCAGTTTGGTGTACCTCTCCATGTCCCTCCTGTCCTCTGTTATCCGAGTCCATGTCCCTACCCCAATTCCTCCTGCCTACCATGATCCAATGTACCATACTTGCGAACATTTTGAACTTGGTAAGAGGGAGATTTTGAAAAAAAACTGGGGTATTGATTTTCCCCTTTGAGTTACATTGAAACAGAGGAGATTGTAGACAGGAGACAGATCAAATAAAGCCCATTTGAGCTTAAAAACATTTGACGTTTCCTGGCTGAAACGGGTCTGTTGGCATATATGGTTGTACTACCACTGCCTCTTGCTTCTGCCCACAATGGTCTATTATATTGCCACAGCCTCTCTTGCAATTCCTGTATTGTTTGATTGTTGCCCCTGCCCCCCTTTCCACTGCCCTCCATAGTCTGCTGTGGTGCCACTGCCCTTCCTGACTGCCCAGTGTGGTCAAATTGTTGCCTCTGCACTCTCCTACCTGCCTTCAATTTTCAGAGTCCGTGCCCCTGGCCTCTGCCTCTCAACAGTATCCCAAAGATATGTCACACATTTGCCATAAATTCAGAATGTTAGCACTCTAGTTGCTCATTAGATCACTGTAGTAAAGCTACTTCTCACCACAGACGTCTGCTGCTGGTATTAAAAGTGCATGTTTCAGTCTGCATGTCAGAATCTTTTAATGAAATAGAAGAGGATTTGAGGAGTCACTCAAAATGTGCCCTAATTTTTCTTTCTTCAGCACTAATCATAATTTCTATGGCAAAATGAACCCCTTCGTTGTGTTCCTTTTTAAATTAAATGTTTTAAGTGTTACCGGTTGATTCCAATCAAGATGGCTTCAGGTGTGCCATACTTTTGTCATAAGTAAGACAGTAACCACTCTAGTTGTTCTTAAGAACACTCTGGGGCATTCTGTAATTGGGCTATACTTGGGCTACATCTGGGTGATATTTGGGCTACATTTGGGCTCTTTTGTCTCTGGTGGCCATCTTGGGAGATTTATTTGTTATGAAGTTTCCTAATTTCCTCATTTACTGCTGTCTCCTCAGTAGGAAATACTTTCAGTTTTTTACTTTGATTCCATCAAGAAGGCATTCAGATGTGTCACACATTTGCCATAAATTCAGAATGTTAGCACTCTAGTTGCTTATTAGATCACTGTAGTAAAGCTGCTGCTCACCAGGGAAGTCTGCTGCTGGTATTGAAAGTGCATGTTTCAGTCTGCATGTCAGAAGTTTTTTAATGAAATAGAAGAGGATTTGAGAAGTCACTCAAAATGTGCCCCAATTTTTCTTTCTGCAGCACTAATCATACTTTCTATGGCAAAATGAACCCCCTCATTTTTTTCCTTTTTAAATTAAATGTTTTAAGAGTTACCACTTTATTCCAATCAAGATGGCTTCAGGTGTGCAATACGTTTGTCATAAGTAGGACTGTTAGCGCTCTTGTTGTTCTTTAGAACACTCTGGGAAGCTGCAGTAGAACACAAAGGAATCAACTGACAGTCTCTGCCCTTGTTGGATGTACATGTTTTACTCAGAATGTCAGACTTCATTCTCACATGACTGAGAAAGATAATGTGAATTTACAGAAAATATGGTCTCAGTTTAGCTTATAGATCACCTTCCAAACCTCTGTGGGAAAAGCATGAGAAAATAGTTTTCTCTCAAACGTGATTCATGATATCACAGCAGAAGGCTTTTTCACATGGTAAAATCACCTTAGAACACACCACAATTCCTAAAATGAGTATGGTACCATCAACAAATGATTTATAATGTAACTAAAGTCTTAAAACCTTCTATTAACTGCAATGCTTTTTAATGAGGTGCTATCATGTATATTGGTCCCAAGATGGCTGCCAACACTTCTTGGATGAAGTACTGACAGCCAATCAGATCTCACGATGAGATGTGTTGTTAGGCTCTGCCCAGATATATCTATCTTTTTAACTCTAATTTTCTCAGGAACTACTGAATGGATTTACACCATTTAAGCAAAAGGCACAAGTCTGAACGGAGGACTACCTCTTTGCCAAATTTGGTGTAATTCCTTTCAGCAGTTCGGGCTGTAGCTGCGTCAACAGGTCCTATGGGAAAATCCATGGGGAAAACATGTTTTGGGACCCCCCTTTTTTCTCGGCCCCCGCTTGACGAATCACCATGAAAGTTTCAGGATAGGAGCGGACCGGAGCTGGCCAAAAGTTTGGAAAATTTTGCAAAGATTCATCATTCGGCGCCAATGTTATTCCAAATAGAATGTTGCAGATTTCCTATGGAAAATAGGTCCTAACTATAACTACCTACTGGCGACTGCCAGTAGGTAATATATATATGTATATATATATATATATATATATATATATATATATATATATATATATATATATATAACATCTTTAAAAAAACACTGTAATACACAAATTTCACAAGTACTACTGGGTTTTGAAATTTTTTACATAGTCAATTATGTCAAAAATCGTCTAGGTATTACAGAGGTAATACCTACAAATTACTGCACTACTTAAAAAAATTACAAAAAAAGTACTTTTGGTAAAAAACACAGTACGTGCTAGGTACTACTGCAGTTCTGCATAAACTGGTTAAATTAATATATAGAAAATTATTTAAAACAATTCCATACCCATTTCCACCTTAAGAAAATACTAATAGGTTGGTTACAACCTTAAAACATACTACTTACCTATCTTTAAGGCCATAAGCTACAGCAATCCGAAAGTCAACTAAAATGATTGTAAATGCCTCATAAATTTGTAAAGGAAGGCATTAGCCAAGTAAACACTGGTTTGTTATCGCTATATACGACGTTATACCACTAGTTTACCAAGGTATACAATGGCACAATATATCACTAGGGAACAAATTTGGGATTTTATTCCATTACCCTTACGCACGTGTCACAGGGGGGAAACAGCGTTCACAACGATGCCATCACATCGCGTTACTGTTATAACGCGGTCATTACAATGACCGCGTTGTTAGAACGTGATACCTTTAAGTCGCAAGTCATTAGATTGACTTACTGTAGGGGGCGCTCTAACATAAGGTTATAGTATAATTTACTATTCCAACACCTTCCCTTTTGTTGCACAGGCTGGAGTTGGAATAGTAAATGATACTACTCCTAAGTCCAGCGCGCCCCCTACAGCAAGTCAATCTAATGACTTGCGATGTAAAGGTATCGCGTTCTAACAACTCAGTCGTTGTAACGACTGCGTTGTAATACTCGATGCAATGGCATGTGTTGTAACATGCTATATTCGTCACAGCGCAATGTAATCCTTACATAACATTTAAAAACATATTCCAAGCCACCATATGTCCCCCTGCTTTTCTTGGTACATGTACAGAAATGCAACGCTGTGCAAGTCACTGCCTTGCATTACTCTGCACATCATAATCTACAGTCCTCCAAACTTTCAACTACATCTGTTGCCCACTACACTGTATGACACTACACTATATATCACTTAACTATATGCTGTTCCACTGTATGCTACTTTGGTGTATACAAATCCACTGTGCACAACTCCACTTTACATGACACCACTACACGCTATTTCACTCACGCCACTCCACGGTACATTATTCCACTATTTGTCACTCCACTCTACCACACTCCACTATACCCTATTTCCCTGTATGACACTCCAATGCATGCTATTCCACTGTACTTCACTCCACTCAATGGCACTCCACTGTATGCCATTTCATTCTGCACTATTCCTTTGGAAGATATTCCACTCTGCGAGATTCTACTATAAGCTATTCCACTCTATCCCACTCCACGGTATCCTGCTGCAGTATTCGCGATTCTACTGTACACAGTACACTGGTTGCCAGTCCAGTCTATGCCACTCCACTATACCCAACTCCACTGTACACTACTGGACTGAATGCAATTCCACTGTACAACACTCCACTGTATGCTACGGTACTCTATGGTACTCAAGTATATGGCACTCAAATGTATGCCAAACCACTCTACGACATTCCAGTCTATGCTATTACATTGGGCACCACACCTTTGTATGGCACTCCCCACTATATGGCATTCCACGTTACCACACTGAACTGTACACCAGTCCAGTGTACGCCACTCCACTGTATGCCTATCCACTCTACGCTACTCCACTGCTTGCTGATCCTCAAAACACCACTCCACTGTACTCCAGTAGACTGTACATTATTCCAGTGTATGGCTCTCCACTCTACGACACTCCAGTGTACGCTATTCAACTTTCTGCCAATCCATTCTTCTATACTCCACTGTACATTATTGGACTGTACAGTATTCCACTGTACACTATTCCACAATATTTGTGAATGTTGAAAACAAATATTTTTCAAAAGCAGGCAGTGGTCCCAGAGACCATTGCCTACCCTTAAAAAATTAAACTTCAAAGCTTAATTTCTTTCTTTTTAAACACGTTCTGTTTTCCTTTAAGGAAAATGGGCTGTATTTAAAAAATTAAAAGTTTGCTTTATTAAAAAGCAATCATACACATGGTGGTCTGCTGACTCCAGCAAGCCACACACCCTGTGATTGCCGTGATTCCTAATGGGTCACAAACTGTGAACTACTTCATTAATATTCAGGAGATAGGTTCATTGTGACCCCACTAGGAATCGCTAAGTGAAACTCAATGGGTTTCATCCATTAAGAATTTTGATTTACAAATTGAGATTTGCAATGAGTGGGAATTGTGAAATGGCAATCACTAAAATTTTTACTTATGGCCCATTAGCTCTTTTCAGCTTTTTCAAGCCCTGGAGGTGCTGAACACTATTAAATTACATGTTAAACCTTCAGAAACAGGGACCCAAAAACAGGGAAAGCTCAATCTACCTGATGTTCACCAGCTAATTAGAAAAAAAGAAAGCTTTGATAAGGCTATTTCTTTTTGCAATTGAATCTAGCCAGTTAGTTAACCTGCTTGTAAATCTCCTTGTATGAAAACATGTTAAGGGTGACTTGTTGGATGCTTAGTGGAATAGTGCACAATGTTGAAATAGGACATTGTACATAGTGTTTGAAGTTTTGTAGCTTTAATTATTGAATATTTGTAATCACATTTGTACCGCCCTTCGTTACTGGTGTTCCTGCTCCAACAGTGGAAAGAAACCTACTGTATTTTCAAAACTCCATGGGATAAAATCTAATTCATTTCTCCTTTTTTTCTCCCCCTCCTTTTCCTCCTTGTTCCCTTTCTAAGTGTCCACTTCTTTAGCTAAATAGTTATCTGTAACCCTGATGAGTGAGAGAAATTGGATGGAGCACGATATAGGAGATGGGCAGAGACATAAAGAGAACAGTTTTGGTGTAGAGGGAAAACATTGTAGAGATTGAGATTATGTAGAAGTATAAGAGAGGTGGGAAGAGAAGTAAAGCAAATAGAGAAATTTGAGGTAGGCAGAAGGAAAGATAAAGAGAGGTAGAAAGAGAAGGTTTTTAGAGTGAGGTAGAGAGAGATAGGTAAAGGGAGAAGGAAATGTAGAGAGAGGTAGAGGAGTAGCATACTGTTAGGAGTGAGAGAAAGAGAGAGAGAGAGAGAGCTAATGTAGAAAAAGAGGTGAATTAGAGAGATAAAGACTGTGAGAGGTAGAAATAGGCATTCTATGACACTCCATTGAAAGCTATTCGACCTTCTGCCAATCCATTCTTCTATACTCCACTGCACACTATCGGACTGTATGGTATTCCACTGTACACTATGTGAGAAGTTGGCCTGGTATATGCTATCCACTCGTTATAGTGGGCACCTTCCACCAGTCCAAACAACCCCTTATTGATGATAGGTTAACGACAACCTTTATTGAAAGCTATCCTATTGGTATCTATGGAGAGCAACCTTCAGGCTAAGTCTTGAAGGAATGTAAAGCAGCTTTATTTACCAGTCTATAATCTCTTGAATGGCTAAATGAAAGGCAACCACACCCGGTATTTATATAAAATATATGTATTTATTACTAAACACACCCTACTAGTCTCTTTATGATGCTAGAGGTCCAAACACATAAGTTACACTTCAAATATTACAGTAAAATAGCACAAATACACGTTAGGCCCTACGGGCGAGCCAAACCATATACTAAAATAGTGGTATAAAAACCACAACTTAACTAGACACAAGGCCTAAAGCCTGTAGAATTGCTGGGACCCCAAGGAACCACCCAAGGTAGTGACACAGGGGACCCACGGGGGCCATGTGCAGTGTGAGAACACAGCCGCGAGCTCCCGTTAGCTTCTATGGGGAAAATTGCGGTTAGATTTTTAAAGATTAAGGACACTTAGATAGCTAGGACCAAACCCTTTTGGACTTAGGAAGTTCTAGGGTCAACACCCACGGGAGCACCAGAGAAATTGAGTTACCTCACCCAGGGAAGCCAGGTGCATAGGTGTCAAATGGTGTCGGGTCACGTCGTCGTTTTCAATGGGAGCAGGTGAAGAAATGCTGCTGCCGGGAAGATGCGAAGGGTCCGAAGAGATCCAAGCCTGGATCAAAGATGAGAAGAACCTGAAAGCAGAGGGGACAGAGTCTGGGTCACTAGCCAGTGACCAGGGGCACGATAGGCGAATGCCCACCGATGTCGGGTGATTTCAGGTGAAGGCGGTTAAGCTTAACTCTCCAGCCACGAGGACTGGGAGGCGTCAAGGACAACCAGTAGCTGGATTCGAGCTGTCCCACAAAGGATGTCGAGTGCTGCAGCATCGGTAGCCGGATCGGACACAACAAGCCTTGGCAACAGCAACCCACGCAGAAAGGAGCAAGATGCTTTGGTGCAGACCAGCAAGGTCTGAGGGACTCATCACATGGTGGGGAGTCAGGGCACATCTGGAGCAACCAGGAAAACCCAAGGAAAATCAAAGTTGCCTTCACAGGGACCCACCAGTTGACGGACCAGGGATCGCAAAGGAGCCTCAAACTGAAATGCAAGAAGTGGGCTCACAGAACACTCATAGAGTGTAGGCCCACAATCTTCGGTATAGATGGTGCTTGGGGCTTGGGCTACAAGAAACCTAAACCACGACTTCAAGAGATATCGGGAAGTTAAGGCACTTGCAAATGTGCATGGTGACCAGGAGTTCCGGTTCCATGTTACTCACGAGGGCTGCGGGTCTCAGCTTTGCTGGGGACTCAGGTCGGCCTCTGAGAAGTCTGAAAATCCTCTTCCTTGGCTGTAGATACTTAGGAGTCCAGCGGGAGCTTCGGAGATGCAGACTGGCAATTGCTTTGTTGGTGCCTGCCAAGCAGGGGCGTCACTCCTTGACCCCAAGGGAGATTTCTTCAGTCTTCTAATCTTGAGTAGAGCATCGAAGTTCCAGGATTCAGTTGCAGAGTTTCGTCCAGGGATATCTAAAGTCCTGTTGACAGGTGTTCCTTACTTATACCTAAGAAAGGGGTTGGACTAACTCAGGGGACCCACCTATGGGAGGGTTTGGAAAGAGAGGTGGCTACACCCATTTCCTTTGTCCAGTTTCACACCAGAGCTGGGGCTGGAACCCCCTGAACCGGTTTGAGCTGGACTATGCACAGGGACACCAAATGTGTCCCCAGTGAAGGACTTCAAAGCACTCTGAGAGTGCTCCCACCCATCCCCAATACACATCAGCCTGACTGGGAGGTGGTTACACCTCCCTGTGACAGGAAACCTATTGTCCAGGCGTCCCCTGCTGGAGTTTCGGTCAGCAGCAGGAGGCCTGTCTGTGGCTGCAGCATCCATTTTGTGATGCCAGGACTCTTTTAAGTTGGTACCGGGTATAACGGTGCTGGCATGTCTCTCCCTCTAGAAGGATGGGATCATATTCCCACACCAGTTACTGGTGTGGGGGTATGATTCCAAGGTGTTTGACACCAAACACAACATGTGTCCGTGCAGCCAGTCCAAAGTCAGCATTTACCGTTTGGTTATAATGCACTTAAGAGTATATGGTCAGGCTGCACTACTGACAACCCCGGAGGATGGATTCCGAAGGCTGCAGAGGGGCTCAGCTCATGCCTGGGCACCCACTCACATATAACCAAGCACCCTGCCTTCAGGATTGATAAGTCCTACCATAGAGGTGACTGATAGGTTTCTATGTGCAGTGATAGGTGAGATATAGTGAAACTATATCTCAGTAAGGGGTGCATGCACCACCTTACCCAGGCTGCAGTAGCAGATCTGTGGTGTCATTTTGGAGGACTTTCCAGGGGTGGCATAATACATGCGTCAGCCCCTGGTAGGCCCCTGGGGTATCTATGCCCTGGGTACATAGTATACCATATACTGGGGACTCACAATGGTACCCCAGAACCAAATATGGAGTGTACCTAAATTACATGGAATCAATTTAGAGAGAAAGCAGCTAGGCTGGGGTCCTGAATAGCAGGGCCCCAGCCAGACTAAAGTCGAAAAACAGTGTTACAGCAGCAAAAAGTGGGGGTAACCATGTGAAGCAGATCCTACTCTCCTACACACTATTCCACTATATGCTATACCACTGTATGGTACTCTACTTCATGCCACTTCAGTGTATGTCACTAATCTCTACACAGCTCCACTGTGCGGAACTCTGCTCCACTCTCTAGAACTGCACTCTATAAACTATACTGTACTTTATGGCACTGTATGAAATGCTACTTCATTCTTTCCATGGACATTCCATTGTCCAACTCTACAGCCAAATCTATGTCCGAACTCTCCATTGTGCAACACTCTATTCCACTAAACAACATTTTTCATTACTGTACGATACAGCCCTCCACTCTACTGTATGAGATACCACTTCAATTTATAAGAGTTTATTCGACTATAATGAGAGGTGTAATGCAGCGACCATGGCAGCTGACTCTGGAGCGCAGGGCTCATGGTTTGATCCCTGGTACCAGAGGCAGCTCAGCCAGCACTATGTGATTCTGGGCAATAGCTCACTTAATCTCCCCGACGGCCCGTAGCGCCTTTAGACCCTTAAGGGTGAGTAATATGCTCTTTCCAAATACCAGATTTTTTATTTGTTTATGTTTCGCAACTAAACTATAATCCACTCCATGCCGATCTACTCTACGGCAGACTAATATACTGTATTATACTTTACCTCGCTCTATGCCACTGTCTAATTATCCACTCTACGCAACTCCACTGTACAACACTCTGCTGTACTTTATGCAAATTTACTCTACAACACTCTACTTCACTGTTTCCCACTCTATCCCACTACTTTCGACTAAACTGCACCCAACTTCACTATAGAATACTCTACGACACTCAACTCTATGAGACTCTCCTTCATGTTACTTTTCTACACTCAAATCAAAGATACTTAAAAAAATTACACTCAACACTATGATTTGAAACACATTTTCATTAAAAGATAAACACTGTTGAAATTCCATGGAAAAAAGATTACAGAAAAGCTATAGTTAGGGAAATATTCTATCCATGCAACCATACCTAAACTACACAAACATAAGAAATTCTAAAGTTATAGTTCTAACTTTAATTTTGAAATTACACTCCGCCTTCACATTACTATATGTCCATAAATATATATTTTCACTAAAAAAACAAAAGTTACATTAACGTTATAGTTAGGTGAAGTGTTCAGTAACAACATAATGTTTTAAAACTAAAAGCCAAACAAATTCACCAATTATAGTTATGATTATCTCAAGTAACTATGACTCATTCCCTAAGGTAACTGTAACTCGCGGCTGCACAATGGTATGTATGAATGTTCTGGGACCCAATAATAGTTGCAAAACATTCATATTATTCTGACACCTCAGGGGTGGTGTAATCATTAGCAAATGGGATGAGGTCCCTTTGTGAATGAAATAACAAATATTTTTTAAGAGCAGGTAGTGGTCCAAGAGACCACTGCCTATCTTAAAAAATGTATCTTCAAAGCTTCATTTTATTCTTTTTAACCACATTTTGTTTTTCCTTTAAGGAAAATGGGCTGTATTTATAAAAGAAAAAGTTTGCTTTATTGAAAAGAAATCACAGACGAATATGTGACATTACAACGCGGTCGTTGCACCGTGATACGTTAAATCGCAGTTATTACAACAAAAGTCGTTACAGCGACTTGCGCTGGAGGGCGCTGGACTTTGGAATAGTATGATTTACTATTCCAACTCCAGCCTACGTAACAATAGGGAAGGTGTTGGAATAGTAAATCATACAATTCCTTAGTGTCTAGCACCATCCAGCGCAAGACGTTGTAACGACTTGCGTTGTAAAATGACTGTGATGTAAACGTTCTGGGTAACCGCGTTGTAAAGGTTGTTTGCCATCACAGACATGGTGGTCTGCTGACTCCAGCAGGCCACAAACCCTGTGATTGCCGCGATTCCTAATGGGTTTCAAATTGTGACCAACTTCATTATTATTCAGGAGGCAGGTTGATTGTGACCCAACCAGGAATTGCTAAATGAAACTCAATGGGTTTCATACATTAGAAATTTCGATTTCCAAATTGAGATTTGCAAACAATAGCAATTATGAAATGGTAATCACTAACATTTGACTTATGGCCCATTATCTCTTTTCAGCTTTTTCAAGTCCTGGCGGTGCTGAACACTATTGAATTATATGTTAAACCTTCAGAAACAGGGATCCAAAAACAGTAAAAGCTCAATCTACCTGATGTTCACCAACTAAATAGTAACAAAAGAAAGATTCGATAAGAGCATTTCTTTTTGCAATTTAATTTAGCCAGTTAGCTAACCTGCTTGTAAATCTCCTTTAATGAAAACATGTTAAGGGTGACTTGTTGGATGTTTAGTGGAATAGTGCACAATGAGAAAATAAGACATTGCACATAGCATTTGAAATGTTTTAACTTTAATTGTTGAATATTTGTAATCACATATGTACTAAGCCTGGGCAAAGCACTACGCTACGCTCGCGTAGTTGGCGAAGTTTGCGCTACTTCGCGCTATGCGAATTGCACGTAGCACAGTGCAAACACGCGTAGCGTAGTGCAGCAGTCATTTTTTGCTTGCTCGCGGACCTCAAGTGCAAGTTGGCGACTGCGAGCAAGCAAAATGACATCCCGGCGAGACTTTTTCTCGTTCGCGATCAGCAACATCAAGTTGCCGATCGCGAGCGTGGAAAATAAACCTCCCGGCGAGATTCTCAACGCGGGTAGGTCAGGTTTCTCATTGCGAGTGGTCGCGTATGCTCGCGACCGCTCGCAATGAGAAACTACCAGTCCGCGTTGAGAAAGCTGCAGCTCGAGTAAAAATCTACTCGAGCGGCAGAAAATTACAGCTCGCACTGTGCAAGATGCCGTTTTCAATGATTGCACAGTGCCGGATGCTTGTCCGCACTGTGCAATCATTGAAAACAGCATCTTGCACAGTGCGAACAGGGTACTACGCAGTTCGCGAAGTGCTACGCGTAGCTCGCGTAGTGCGAAGTGCACTTTGCGTAGCTTCGCGTAGCACTACTTTACGAACTACGCCCAGGGTTAATATGTACCTCCCTTCATTACTGGTGTTTCTGCTCCAACAGTAGAAATAAACCTACTGCTCTGAGGATTTTCAACACTCCATTGGATACAATCTAATACATTTCTCCTTTTTTTCTCCCCTTCCTTATCCTTCTTATTCCCTTTGTAAGTGTCACTTCTTGAGCTAAATAGTTACCTGCAACTCAGCTGAGAAGGAGAAATGGGATGGAGCACAATATAGGAGATGGGCAGAGACATAAAGAGAACAGTTTTGACTAGAGGGAAAAGGCTGTAGAGATTAAGATGATGTAGAAGTATAAGAGAGGTGGAAAGAGAAGTAAAGTAAATAGAAAAATTTAAGGTAGTCGGAAGGAAAGAGAAAGAGAGGTA
The DNA here is from genome assembly GCF_964204655.1 of Triturus cristatus. Lineage (NCBI taxonomy): Eukaryota > Metazoa > Chordata > Amphibia > Caudata > Salamandridae > Triturus > Triturus cristatus. The sequence goes on from NC_140588.1 coordinate 81,000,714, forward strand.
GAAAGAGAAAGGTTTTTGAGAGAGGTAGAGAGAGATTGGGAAAGGGAGAAGGAAATGTACAGAGAGAGGCAGAGGAGAAGCGTAGCCCATGGTTTGATCCCCAGTACCGGCAGCAGCTCAGCCAGCACAATGTGACCCTGGGCAATAGCTCACTTAATCTCCCCGATGGCCCCCAGCACCTTGAGACCCTCAAGGGTGAGTAATTTGCTCTTTCCTTACACCAGATTTTTTATTTGTTTACACTACGCAACAACACTATAATCCACTCCATGCCGAACTACTCTACGGCAGACTAATATACTGTATTATACTTTAACTCCGCCTACATCACTCTCTAGTTATCCACCCTACCTAACTCCACTGTACAACACTCTGCTGTACTTTATACAAATTTACTCTGCAACACTCTACTACACTGTTTCCCACGCTATCCCACTACTTTCTACTAAACTGCACCCAACTCTACCATAGAATACTCTACGACACTCAACTCTACAAGACTCTCCTTCATATTCCTGTGCTACACTCAACTCTACAAGACTCTCCTTCATGTTCCTGTGCTACACTCAAATCAAAGATACCTTAAATTACACTCAACACTATGATTTGAAACACATTTTCATTAAAACATAAAAACTGCTGAAATTCCATTGAAAAAAGATTACAGATAAGCTATAGTTAGGAAAATATTCTTTCTATACAACCATACCTAAACTAAACAAAATTTATAAGAGAGGTGGGAAGAGAAGTAAAGTAAATAGAGAAATTTGAGGTAGGTGGAAGGAAAGAGAGAGGTAGAAAGAGAAAGGTTTTAGAGTGAGGTAGAGAGAGATAGGGAAAGGGAGGAGGAAATGTTGAGAGAGGCAGAGGCGTGGCGTACTGTTAGGAGTGAGAGAGAGAAAGAGCGAGCCAATGTGGAAAAAGAGGTGAATTAGAGAAAAAAAGGCTGTGAGAGGTAGATCTAGGCAGAAAGACCTGTGAAAAAATCAAAGAGATTCAAGGTACATAGAGAGCAAAATTAGAAAATATATTGAAAATGGATCAATTAAAGAGGGTGGGGAAGAGAGAAAGGCAGAGATAGGTAGGAAGGATAGAAAGAGAATGTGGTGTAGAATGAAAAGAGGAAGTTCAGAGACATACATGAAATAGCGAAAGAACGTGAGTTTAAACAGAAGTAAAGAGTTGTGAAAGTAAATCTCAAATACCTCAGAAACTGAATATGTGCACTACCAAATGTTGAAATCCCTGGATGTGTCTTTCTTCCTGCGTCCTCGATTAGGGCAGAAATATGCATGGGAGAGGGTCATACGATGACCAGCCTTAGTAACCTTGAAGTCTATGCAGTGTCTAGTCTTTATCCACTCAGCCAACCAGTGCCAGCTGGTGCATTTTGAACTTGATGGGGGTAAAAGTTAATATTCAAGATGAATGCAACATCCTGAACTGAATGAGTAGAATTTTGATTAATGGGCTCCAATGGTGCATTTTATAGTACAAATGTCATGAAAAATCATTAAAAATACCTCAAAATATGCTATAGGCATAACAATTAACTGGTCTCTCCATCCCAATGCTATTCTATTATACCAGAGCTGTGTCAGCGTCAAACATTAATTTAGCTTACTCATTTGAAATTTGACAACTTTCATTCACTTGCAACAACCATAAAAGATAAAAATGAATACATCATAATGACTAAAACCATACTATTAGAATATAAACATTATTCCATTAAAAATTAAAACACCTAAGAAATAAATTCATTTACCGTAAGTGCATTAAAATCCGTAAACACAGGAAAGACATAAGAGTACAGTAATCTCAGGCCGAAAGAGCCTATCCAATCAACATTGAGGAATACTCATGAGCAATAGATGTGGCATAATATCCTTTCATAGATTTCCTGCAGTTTACTGCTGATTTGAAAAAATAACAATTGCTGCAACCTACCTCCACTCTACCAAGTTGCTGCCGGTACAGTAGGGCTTCTTTGCACTTCACAAACCCTAAATATTTTAAGATCGGTTTAAGAAATAGTATAAAATAATACCTTTAAAACTTACAAAAAAACAGAAAGTGCAACAAAGATTGTAGGGAGGGCCCATCACAGAGGTAGTCAGGTAAACCGGCAACCCAGTGGGAGACTTCCCCCTGAAAACATAACTGCCTCCTTTCTCAGGAGAAAGGTTTCAAAAGGAATTAAGGTCTCCTTCACTGGGCTCAAACCCATGCAGATGCCGAAAGGTAGAACCCGGCATGGCTTGCAAAAGTACGCAAGAGGTACCAAAGTAGTGTCACTCTTCCTGTTATTATTACTATCCATTGGCTTCAACAGGTCCTGGGCCAATCCAACCAACCCTCCTTATTAGCAAGATGTTCTCTGCCTGATAAAATCGAAAATCCCTTAGGCGGACTTACCATTCTAAGACCTTGTTGGACAACTGTGCATGACACTCAATACATTTTTTGCTGTAAGTGGGTACTCCAATAAGAACAGTACCATATGGGCAGACTGTAGGAAGGAGGTTAATGTGGACTATACTTGAGGTATTAGTGAATCTTTTTCCATCTTTGCCAACCCAATGCCATTGACCCCGTTGCTCCTGATGGCCTTGGGTACGCAACCCCCACAACTTGAGATGGCTCACTGGGTTGTGTATACCCCGGTCACATACAGAAATGAGTCCTGGCCCCTGGGACGCTGATGTCAACTGGGAACCATTCACTGGAGCCCCTCTTACCAGTCCCAATTGATTTGTTCATCTCAAAAAGGGATGAGTGCCCGTGGGGAGTGAATAATCATTAGAATCCCAACGTCTCGACTCAAAGGGAGTGGACTCTTCCACCTCAAGATAGTGAGCTGTGATTAAATGGCTACCAACTGGTGTATCAAGGGGGGGGGGATATCTCAATCTGCAGCAACTCTTTCAATTTATATAAGTAACCCTCCATGAGGCGCTCATAATCAGCGAGATCGATTGGGGTATTAGCCTCAGACTGGTTTATCAGTGGACCTGGCCTTATCCTTTTGCATTTCTTTACCACCGCTGGACTACCAGACATTCGGCTTGTGGTGAGTCCATCTTCTGGGTGATCTCGGAGGAACAAAGGGGTTACTCCACTACAGACAGGTGAAGATGCAAAATCCTCAGCTGGCGCTAAACCTGAGACAGCACCAGAGTCCAAAGAAAGTCATCGCTCGGTAAGGGCTATACCTGTGCTGATGACCCCACTGTCCTTTCTAACATCCTATCAATAGATGTACTTTTGGCCGGGAAGACATTATCTGGTGAGCCACCAATAGTTTTCTTTTTCCCCATCCTGCTCTACGGGATAGTTATCAGCAATTTACAGGTATTAAAGTCACTACTCAGTGATGTAATACCAAGGATGTTGCGTAAAAAGAAGAAACTGTTACCTCTAGAGAAGGATGTCAAAGAGAAGGGGCCCGGCTCAGTCTCTTCAGGGCTCTGACGGGCTGCCCTTCGCCCGAACACGCGCCTGGGCACGTCCTTCGCGCGACCAGCAATAATGGGGAACACAATGCTCTTTAGAGTGCTCACCAGCCTCCTGGCCCTGCCTCCTGGGTCTGCAATAGATTCTGGGGACCGTGGTCCCCCCTGTCAGCTCCCGCCACAGACAGCAGACAAGAGCAATCAAGCATGAGCGCCTTTGGGTGACTGACATATCATTGATAATGCAAATTCAGCATCTCTGGGAGTAAATACTTTGAACGTCCTTTTTTCTCCGTGAATTGGACACCTGCATCCTGGACAAAATCGGGCCAAGTTCTTTGTGATGATAGCAGACCAGACATTATTTAGGATGCACGAGCGCAGCAATGACGGGAGGCAGACAGGATGCATGCACCAATTTTTTCTATGCTGGAGCTATGGTCAGATGATGTAATTTTCAAAGATGTTGTTTCACACGGAGATACACACTGTCTAAATAGGTTTCCTGCCTCATGGAGCTCCTCAAAGAGAACATTTGGCTCGTTGCTCTAATTGAGATTGTCTTCAGCCGTGAGAATTACTGAAGCATTTCAAGGGTACTTAATCTCAGATTATTATTGTTTGTTCCCAATTCTCTTCCACATAGCTAGCGCTCACTAACACTTTGCCACTACGTTGTAAAGTACCTCATGCGTTCCTAAAATCGAGAAAAATAAGTGTGTAGCAATGCCTGTAATTCCACTGCCTGTGATTACGGCAAAAAAATCTTATGAAGCGAAACCTTTCCGGCAATATTTTTGTATTCTTAGGCTGTGCAATGGAACTTCTTTCTCAATCCACTGGGTTGCAGGTTATAAACTGTGGCCACCTATCTTTCAGGTTAAAAGCTAAACTTGCTACTTCCAAAGCCACCTTTTTTCCGAGTTTCTTTCCTGATTAACTCATCCACTACATTTACCTTCTTGATGTGGTTGACTAAAGCATCCACGAGCTAACTCTTGAAGGGTCTGAAAACATTGGCTTGTCTACAAAGCATACATTCACTCACTACCTGGATCACCTCGACCCCAATGTTAAAATTGGTTTTGACTGCAGTTCCAAATCAGTGCTTGCCCAGCTACTTTCCACAAATACAGTTCGCCAAAGTTGTACTAAAGTAGCAGCTATGCCGGTACAATTTAGAGAGAGTCTACCATGCTTGGATAGACAGTGTGGTAATTACAGCTTAATTGCAGCTGGAGTGCAAATGCTGCAATGCCAGCAAAATGGCAGAGCAGCTAAGAAGCCATTGCCTTCACATATGCAGACTGAGTCACCTACAGCCCCAGTCTGAATGCAAGAGATGAGGTAGAGGTACATAAGGTATGGGGAAGGTGTTAACTGTGGTGAAAGTTCACACCAAGAAAAACTAACTGTTTCTAAGCTAGGGGTGGGTGATAAATTCAGCTCTGCCGGCAGAGTTGAGCTGAGTTTCGGCCATGCATGTTATGCATGTAACACAGTCGTGGCCAAATTCTGCCAACTGCTGCATGGCAGGATTTTTCTCATGTGCGGCTTGTCAACAGTAAGCTCGTTAGCACGAGTGAGATGTGGCATCCCCTAGTGTAATTTTAGAAATGCCACTTTAAGAAGCGGGCATTTCTGTGTGCTATGTGTCTGTGTGCCTGCCTGATGTGTATTGCATGTCTGGCTCTGGAGTGACAGGGCTCGGTGAGTCAGCACTAGGCTGAATAGGCCAATTTGCATTTGGAGTGGTGGGAGGAGTAGCACCTGGGACTGAATGGGACTGTGCCTGCCTTCCACAATGCTGGCTCCACCCCCCTGTGGTGTGTCTGTGGTCAGAGCCTACACTGACAAAAGAGGTGGTGGTGCACCTTTAGAGAAAGTTTGAGTACCCCTAGAACTGGTTTGGACCGGGCGCAGAGCCCTGGGCCAGGGGGAGAAAAAATACATTTGGGGTATAAGTATTGGGGCTGTGACCCCATGAAGAAGGGCTGCTGTGTGCTGACATGGAACTGGTGGCTGGCAGGCTATTGGACTGCCAGGAGGAACCGCCAGGTGACTAGACTGCTGGGAGGGCTGATCTGCTGCCTGTTGGGCTATGGGAAGGCCTACTACCCTGCCTGGAGAACCCCTGTGTTGGCCTACCTGGGGACACCTTGCTGGTGTGCCCCTGTGAACTGCTATGACTCTGGAGGCTTGGCACTGGTCTGAGCGCTGTGCTTTGCACATTGCCCGGGACCTGGGCTGAGAGAGCTGCAGGAGTCCTCTGTGTTGAGCCCCGTGGCCTGGGCTCGTGTAGCCACAGTGTGTGGTGAGCGTTTTTAGTTTGCTTTCCTGAGCCCGATGAAGGGGGCTCTGTTGGGACCTGGTGTGGTTGCGTGTTATGCTTGTTCATTCTTATCTCTAGGTTCCCTGTATGGAACACGGGGGTTTCGGCAGTTGCTGCCAGTGAGCTGGTGAGGCTGGACAAGAATAAAGTGCCTTGGCAAGCCTACCTGCATGACGACTTCCTTTTAGTGGTGAAGAGTTGTCCAGTCCCCAGTCTTCCCCACCGTGTATTGCCGGATGCTGTTGGTTGCCCTGCCACTTCGAGGCGACAACTTGAAGACGAACCAACTGCCAGAATCTGTTGAGCGTCACCGGAACCTGTTCGGTAGGGACTTCGACGTGGATTGTCTGCCATCCCGAGAATTGCGCTCTCAATGAAGGTCGTAGTGAGACTTTATCCTTTTTCATGTCCTTTGCCCGTTTTGTGCTGCACCTCATGCTTTTAAGCACTACCTCTCGTGCACTGTGCCTTAAACTCTCACTACGCTCCACAGAATTTCCCGTAATGCTCCTCGCTCGTGTGCACTGACATCATAATAGCCAAGGGAGTCTTTGTTGTGCTTAACGCACATGCGTGCACAGAGCAACTAGTCTAGACCGCTGCCTGCCCTGCGGATCCTTGTGTATCAAGCAAGAAACAACCAGAAAGTTCCTGTACACTTTGCGGTCATTCTTCTTTTGGTGATCCGCACACCTTATTATAGCAATCCTCTGTGCCATCTATATCTCACTGTTGCTTTGTGGATATCTTAACATCGGTGATTCACACACCATTCTACAACATTTCCTTTGTACAACCTTCATTTACAATAAAAAAGGAAGTGGCACATTGTTATTTCAATCATTCTTGGACATTTTCCAGCATCTCTGTGATTCGCACACTTTTCTGTGGAATAAGATTGTGTGAACAGATTACGCCGGTGATTCGCACACCTCTTGCGAACTTGCACGTCAGTGATGTGCACACCTTGTACTCCTCTTACTGCATTTCTGTTGTGTCACCAATATAGCTGGTAGTGGATTTTTCTCGCACTCATTCAGGTTAGATAAACAATTTCTGATTGTCGCTGTGCTGAGATATCTGGGGCAGCAACTCACCCACGCATGGCCACCCAATGGATCGTGTACTTGCACCACCTCCCTTTCTGCAATTTCGCGGTACTCCTCCTATCAATTGGCAGCAGTGGAAGGAGATTTTTGATGCTTATCTTGAGGTGATAGATGGGGACACTTTCACTTCTAAGAAGAAGAAAGCCTTACTGGTGTACAATCTGGGTGCCGAGGGAAGAAGTTTTTTAAAGACCTTACCTCTGGAGCTTGTGTGCACACATGTGAATGGAGGCGATAATGGTGATTCCGTAATTGTGGACGACTATACTTCAAAACTCTAGACAAGAAGTTCAACCCTAAGAGGAAAATAGTACTGGAGCGTCACAAATTTTTGCAACGTGCTCAGATTTCTGGCGAGTCCATTGATGATTTCGTAGCCGCACTCAGAACTCTAGCCGCCACATGCAAATATAGGGAATTTAGGGATGAGATAATCCATGATCAGCTAACTGAACGCACGTCCAACAGAAAGATTCAGGAAAAACTATTAGCTTCCGATGATCCAGACTTAGAAACTGCTCTCACTCTAGCTAAAAGCATCAAGCACGCTCAACTTTGCATGAAGGAGATGAGTGGGATGGCGTTATCTAACAAAGTCAAGATGGTTAGTGCAAAACATAACAGCAAACCCGTAAAGGGAACCAACGTGACTCGCATTTCTTCACCTGCATCTGGTTTATCTAAATCCAAATTCGAGAAGGCTGATCTCTCTTGTTTCCGTTGTGGAAGCAAATCACACCTGGGAAATTCCAAGTTTTGCTATGCTGCAACCCAAACTTGTTTTAAATGTGGCAAAAAGGGTCATTTGCCGCTTGCATGTAAGTCTACTGGAGTTCATAAGGGGCCGTAGCAAACTGTGAAAACCATTGAAGAGGACTATGCCGATTCTGGGGAAGAAGTTGAAAATAATATGCTATTAATGTTATCCTCTTCCTCTTTACAGTCGGATGGTGTTATAGAAATAGCCTCCATTGTTGATTCACGTAAAAGGAAATCCCCTGTGTGAGCAATACGTCTGAACTGTAGGAACATAAGATTTGTTGCTGATTCTGGCTCTCCTTTTACCCTCATCAATACCAAGAACTTTAAAAGATTGGGTGATATTCCAGTAGACCAGTCCAGCATAAAGATCTTTGCCTATGGTGGGGAAAAAGGTGGAGATTCTTGGCAAGTTTGAGGGTGACTTAGAGTTCAAAGGGGATTGTGCTCGAGGAACAGTATACATTGTGAAAGATGCAAATGTATTGGGGTGGGAGGAGCAGGGCAAGCTTGAGATCATTCTGGATGCAAATCATCCCGATATGATTTTGTCTAAACAGGAAGCAAGACAGTTCTATTATAATTCTTTCCCTGCCAACCCTGTGTATGCAGTCACCGTTGCACGGTTATCCCATGATGATTGGATCCAAAAGTATCCTGACATTTTTAGTGGTAAGCTGGGAAAACTGAAGGGTTTCCAACACCACATTATCCTTAAGGATGACACCAAGGTTGTTGCACACAAGGTGCGCAAGGTAGCGTTAAGCTTACGTAGTGAACTCAAGCTGGAACTTGAGCAGTTGTGCACCGTGGGTGTGATTGAGTCCATTGAGGGGTCTGAATTATTGGCTCCCATCATTTTGGCACGCAAGGCGTTCAAGTCTCTCAGAATGTGTGTCGACTTGCGTGACCTAAACCCTTGCATATGGGTGGACCGCCAACCTCTGCCCAACATCAAAGAGATGCTGGCAACCTTGGAGGGTGCCAAGTACTTCTCCTCACTCAACATCTCCTCCGCTTACCACCAGTTGGAATTGTGAAAGAACTCAAGACACCTCACGTCCTTTGTGACACCCGAAGGTGCGTTTCGTTATATATGCATACCATTTGGATTGCCATCGGCTTCTGCAGTGTTCCAGCGCCTCATGGGGAATCTATTTAAGAGCACTGCAGGAGTTGTGTTCTTCCATGACGAAATTCTTATTTATGGAAAAACTGAGTTAGAACACGATACCAGAGTCAAGCAAGTGTTGGACATTGTCAGATTGAGTGGGTTAACGCTGAGGAAGAACAAGTGCAAATTTTTTCAAGAAAGTGTAGACTATCTGGGGCACCAAATTTCTGGAAGGGGGGGTTGAACCCAAGGTACAGCTTTTAGATGTCATCCGTAATACACCTGAACCACAGAATAAGGACCAGCTTTGTTCCTTTCTAGGGCTGGTTGAATGCTATGCCAAATTTGTAGCCAACTTCTCAGATATGACGGCGCATTTGCGTGAGCTCCTAAAAAAGAATGCAAAGTATGTGTGGTCTGTTGAGTGTGCTCTTGACTTCGAGCTCCTGAAGGAGGCAATCTTTCAGGCACGCCCCCTAAAGTTGTTTAACATCAATGATCTTTGTATTGTTGAATGGATGCCAGCAATGTGGGCTTAGGGGCTGTCCTTATGCAGAAGAGATGTGACAATAGGGAGGAGACCATCGCTTTTGCCTCTAGAGCACTTCGGGGACAGAGAGTACTTACTCCAAGATCGAAAAGGAGGCCCTAGCTTTGTGGTGGGGCGTACAACATTTCCAGAACTTCTTGTGGGGGAACAAATTTCTTCTGAGAACAGACCATAAACCATTTGTGGATCTCTTTACCACCAAGGGGGGGGGGGGTGCAGGGCCACTACACACATAGCCAAGTGGCAGCACAGACTGAATGAGTTTAACTATCGTCTGGAGTATGTGGCTGGTGTTAAGAATCATGTGGCCGATTGTCTGTCCAGGTTACCCCTCACTGAGGAGGCTGCTGACACTGTGGTTGAGGATCTGGAAATGGTGTGTGCTGTTGGTGTGGTTGCTGACACTGTTGAGGTGGCCTTTCTGAAATCAATTGGAAACTGGCAGCCTCCGAGGATGCTGAGATCACGAGGGTGACAGACTTTATGGTTCACGGTTGGCCTAACAATATGAATTTGCCTCCTGAGCTGATTCCATTTAAGAGAGTATGCGATGAATTGTCTCTTGTGAATGGAATTCTGCGGAGTGGTGGGTTGTTGGTTGTGCCTGAGAGCATGCGCAAGAAAGTTTTGGACCTAGCTCACAAAGGTCACCTGAGCATTCGCGCCATGAAGCGAAGGGTTAGAGAGGACTTCTGGTGGCCGGGTGTAGATAAGTCCATCAAGCATTGTTTTCGGGATTATGGAGCGTGTGTTTTGAGTGACAAAACCCAAGTAACCTATCCTTCTCCCATCAGTCCTATTGCTGAAAAGAACTCACCCTGGAACAAGTTGGCTTTTGATGTGGCTGGTCCTTTTAGTGTGATGGGTAGTTTTCCGAAATATGCCTTGGTGTTGATTGATTATATGTCTAAATGGCCTGAGGTGAGGTTTGAGGATGGGGTCAATTCTGGAACCATCATCAATTTTTTAATGGATGTCTTTCTTCGGGAGGGGTTCCCAGAAGTGCTAGTGACTGACAACAGGACTCAGTTGCTGTCTATAGATATGCAGGAGTTTCTAAAGGAACATGGCATCAAGCATATCCTCACCTCCCTTTATCATCCCCGCAGCAATGGTCTAGTTGAGCGCTTCAACCCTGTCATCAAGGATCAGCTACAGTTGGCCTTGATCAATACTTTGCGCTGCAAGGGGACAATCTCTGAGATGTTGTGGGCAATAAGAACCACTCCTCAAGCGAGTACTGGCATGTCTCCTTTCACCTTGCTAAGGGGTAGAGTAGCGGGATCTAAGCTTAATAAAGAATGGATGTCAAGAAAAGTGGTTGATCAGCAGAAGTTTGCAAAGTAGCTGATGTCAGGGCTGCTGCATAATGCAAGTATGCGTCCATTTGTGTCAGAGTAGCCCCGGTATGTGTCAGTGACTGGATGAGGGTGAAGAAACCTGTCCATGTTCGTAAAGGATTCCTCTTGGTTTTCTGCTCCAGTTAAGGTGAGGGAAGTGAGAGACCATGTGGTAGTTTTGGAGAATAGTAAGATCTGGAATAAATGTGAAGTCTCTGTGGTGCCGAAGTCGAAAGCTGAGTATGTAAGAGGGAAATTTGGGGTCCATACTCCTTGCACAGGTGTGCTTCCTGTGTGGGGAAGTCCAGGGGTACATGTTTCCGACAGGGAGATTTTTCCCAGAGAAAGCTCTTCTAGAGCAAGGGCTGCTCCCACCAGATTTCAGGACTATGTCAGGTATTGAACCTTGCAAGACATTTTTGTCAACCCTACTCATCTTTACCATTTATGTAGGCTTTTTGTTTTGCTTTTGCTTCTCTTGTTAGGTATGTTTTGTTATTTTGTTGTTTGCCTTGTGAAGGAAGGAGAGAGTGTTGGGACCTGGAGTGGTTGCGTGTTATGCTTGTGCATTCTTATCTCTAGGTATCCCGTGTGGAACATGGAATGCGGGGGGTTCGGCAGTTGCTGCCAGGGAGATAGTGAGTCTGGACAAGAATAAAGCGACTTGGCAAACCTACCTGCGTGTCGACTTCCTTTTAGGCTCCTATCTGGAGGGTGCCTGGCGCCGTCGTGCCGTGACAGAGAAGACAAAGAACGGGAAACCAGGCTGCTGTTGCCTGGTTGTGGGCGGAGCCGTCCAGCAGGTGTTATATTCGATGTGTAACTCCCTTGCCCTGACTAGAGTGGTGGTTTCTGCCTGGCTTAGGCGAATGCCCTAGCCAACCAGAAATCCTATTTCTAAAATTCATTGTCAGTGGTGAGGATAGGACTTGCGTTTGCGCAGTACCACAGTGACGCATGGTTGCACTACAAAACTCTGCATTTCAGACAATCACGTGTTTGGGTATTTCTCCTTATTTTATTATTTCTCCTCACAAAAGTAATTTTTCATTGTGTACTCCTGTTGCAGTTTTTTACACCTTGGTCATTTGTGCTGCACTTGTGTCTTAGTGCCTTGTCAAAAATGGAATCTGCCTTTATTGTAAGTGATCTGTTCACATACAGTTTGTTGGAGTTGAGGGGGTTCTGTGAGGAGAGATATTTAGCAGTGATTGGGTCAGATACCCAGCTAAACCTCCAGAAAATCCTGCTCCAATGACCAGGAGGAGAAAAAGGCCTTATTGGCTCAGGAGTTGAGACTCAAGGAGTTGTTCCTTGAAGAGAAAAGGCTAGAGATTGAGAGGGTCTTAGTGAAAGAGAGGATGGCAGAGGCAGAGAGGGCCTTCGGCAGAGAAAGTCTAGCTCTTGAGGATATGTCCCCTGAGTGTCTTAGTGGTCTGGATTCACCAGTGAGGGTTGGTTCCAGTGGTGGCAGCAGGAGTAAGTCCAGTGTAGGGAGTCCAAGTCCCAAAGCCCAGAGTATGGTACCTAGTCCCCAGGAAGAGGGTGTCACACCTAAAGGGTATAGGTTGCGGTTCAAGGGCAGTAGGAAGCTGCCTCGCCAGTCTTGGGGGAAGTTCGTGGATGAAGGTTGTGATGCATCGGAAGGTTGGGTGATGGGTAGCACGACAAACACTTTTGAAGGGCTGTTCAATCTGATTGTCAGAGAGCACATGTTCCATTGTTGTTTCCCAGGGTTACTCCAACACCTGTTGGGGTGCGAGTTCTCTGATCCCTGGGAGCTTGCATGGGAGGCAGACTTCTGGGTGAGTGCCAGAGAGTCTGAGGAGGCATTGGGGAGTGACCCTAAGAGGAGTGGGTCTAGTATTTTCCAGCCAGGTGGTAGTAAAGGTTCTTAGTAGCCCAGATAGGTCCCGGTGTAGTGAGAGGAGTGTGGGGGCTCATGTCCTGTCTCTGTAGAGAAGGAGTGAGGATGGGATGCTTCCCAAGGTGCACAAAACCCAGTCTCAGGGCCTGGATGATTCCATAAGGGAATACCAGGTGGGGAGCCTAGGCTATACCAGTAGGTCATCCTTAGAGGGGAATCTCCTAGTGTCAGGAGAACTTGGAGTGTCAGTAAGCGGAGTTCCATCAGTTCAGGTGTCTGGCGATGCCACTCCTGAGTGGAGGGTGCAGAAGTCCAGATGGAGGGGTGAAAGGGGGAGAGAGTCCCCAGTGGGAGAACCAGTGGGCCAGGGGTCAGCCATAAGTGTAGAGCCTCCTAGGAGTGACCATGGTGATGCCACTTCTGTCCTGGGGGATCTTCGCACACTGTTAGATGGACAGGTGTCGGGAGATCTGCACCAGGCAGTTTGTCACATGAGGTATGTGTTAATCTTAGGGGGCATGTGCGCTCCCCAGGAACTCCTGCTGTGCCAGGCAAGTGTTCAGCCGCAGGGTATAGTCCCTGGACTGGGAGGTCAGGTTCCGGTTCTGTCTGACCTGGAGGGAAGGACATCTGTAAGCAGTGTCCTGACCGGTTTGTCTTCTAGGGGTACCACTCCAGGTGGGAGGGTGCAGAACTCTGGAAGGGGGTGCAGAGGGAGGGAGTCCACACCTCTGAACCTGCCACAACCTGAGTGTTAAAATCCTAATTTGATAGAACAGTTGCAGGAGAGAGGTCCTTAACTGGTGGGAGAGTTGTGTTATGAGGGTGCCTCTCCTAGGAGGAGAGTGTGGAACCCTAGAAGGAGAGATAGGGGGAGGAGAGGCTCACCTGTGACCTCTGGTCAGCCGGAGGGTACACACTCTGGGTTGGAGGATCAGTGGCAGTTTAGACCTGCACTGATGAGAGGTAGAGTGGAGAATGGATACTATGTACCTGGGGCTACCACTCCCCACTCTGTGAATTGGCAAGGACCAGAGATATCTGGATGGCCTAGGGCCTGCTCCTGGCCGCGGACAGCTGGGGAGTCCCAGTGGAGTAGTTTAGTTGGTCCTGGGAGCTTAGACAGAGGGAACCACATGGGTTCAGATTGGCATAGAACCGGAGTGTGCCCCTGCAGTTGCTGGCCTGTGGCTGTGTTCTATTGCCCACAGCAGGGAAACCCATCAAGGTATTGATTGGTCTACGCTGGCTTTTGGCTGGAAGGGGGTTATGTTGGACTTGGCACTTTTTGCAGGGCCAGCCCTGAACCTTTTGCCTTCCTCCTGGTATTTTTTCTGACCTGGTGTTGGTGGTTTTTGGACTCTGGGTACTTTATCACTGCTGTCCAGTGTAAAGTGCATGTGCTCTCTATAGTAAAACATGTTAAGATTGGTCTACACTTGTTTGGCTAATTTAATTTACCTATAAGTCCCCAGTAATGTGGTATCTCATATACCCGGGCCAGTAAATTAAATGCTACTGGTGGGCTTGCAGCGCTGATTGTGCCACCCACCAAAGTAGCCTTTCAAAACTGTCTCAGGCTTCTGCCATGGCAGGGCCTGCGCTCGCAGTTTACTGCCGCTGTGACGTGGCACATAAAGTGGGTGCCACATCTGTGACTCCCCTTTTACTACATATCAGTCACCCCTAAGATAGGCCCTAGCTAGCCCTATGGGCAGGGTGCACTGTAGGTAAAAGGTAGGACATGCGCCTTAACTGTATGGCATGTCGTGGTAGTGAAAAACAGACATTTTGGTTTCTCCCTGTTGTGAGGCTGCCCTCTCATAGGAATGCATTGGAGATTCCCTTATAAGTGTTTTAGTGGTAATTCCTGATATGAGAGGGGCAGCGTGGTCAAGTTTGGTATGTTTGGAATAGTGGTAAGAAATGCTGCATAATGATGTGCGCAGATTTATTATCACTATTTTAGAAGTGCCACTTTTAGAAGTGGGCATATCTGTGTGCTATGGGTCTTTGTACCTGCTTGATGTGTATTGCATGTCTGGCTCTGGAGTGACAGGGGCTGGGTGAGTCAGCACTAGGCTGAATAGGTCAATCTGCATTTGAAGTGGTGGTAGGAGTAGCACCTGGGGCTGAATGGGACTGTGCCTTCCTTCCACAATGCAGGCCCTGCCCCCCTGTGGTGTGTCTGCGACCAGAGCCTACACTGACAAAGGAGGTGGTGGTGCACCTTTAGAGAAAGGTGTGAGTGCCCCCAGAACTGGTTTGGACCAGGTGTAGAACCCTGGGCCAGGGGGAAAATAAAGCCATTCGGGGTATAGTCAAGTCAAGTCAAATGGTCTTTATTCGGATAAGAATATCCATAAAAGTACAACATCACCACCAATAAGATATAAATATGCGAGCATAAGTATTGAGGCTGTGACCCCATGAAGAAGGGCTGCCGTGTGCTGATGTGGAACTGGTGGCCGGCAGGCTGCTGGACTGCCAGCAGGAACCGCCAGGGGACTGGACTGCTGGGAGGGCTGACCTGCTGCCTGTTGGGCTATGGGAAGGCCTACTACCCTGCATGGAGAACCCCTGCACCTGCCTACCTGGGGACACCTTGCTGGTGTACCCCTATGAACTCCTATGATTCTGGAGGCTTGGCACCGGGTTGAGCATTGTGCTTTGTACATTGCCCGGGACCTGGGCTGAGAGCTCTGCAGGAGTCCTCTGTGTTGAGCCCCGTGGCCTGGGCTTGTGTCGCCACAGTGTATGGTGAGTGTTTTTAGTTTGCTTTCCTGAGCCCAATGAAGGGGGCTCCTATCTGGAGGGTGGCTGGCGCTGTTGCGCCATGACAGACACCCCCCTCCTCTTACTGCATACCTACCTTGGGGGCAATCAGGGATCAGAGAGCAGGACGGGGTGGCAACCCCTCGACAGAGGTCCCCTTCCTGCAGTTATCAGGAAGCCTTTTATGGTACACGCAGAAGAGCTGTGACTTCATGATGGTGATTCGTCAGTATCGAGTGATTCTGAGGCCCTGTACTGATCAGGGTAACAAGTGTCACCATCAGGGACTGCTTGTTGTGAGCAGTGTTGTTTTGGTGATTGAGGGTTCCTAATTTGTGCTTACTATTAGGGGGATACTAAGGTACACTGCTGATCATGATCTGTGCATAATGTGTCCTGTTAGGAACACTCTTTACTAGTAGTTACTGGTTATTTCCCCCAAATATGAGATATGATGGTTATGACTAATATGTTCTGCATATGCTAATGTGTGGGTGATTCCTGTTTTCTGGGTGCTTGCCCCATCCACTATAGTTTATACCCTGATGTTGTGAACAGGGGGGTGAACTGTGTCCCCTCAGGAGGTTGCATCTATAAGGACTGGGCAGTAATGAGGGTGATAGGCCTACTGGTGGCCTGAGGGTTCCCATATGCACACAGTGATAATATAAATATCATGTATGCATAATCTATGGTACAGGTGCCATACTAGGGTGTGTTATGCCCAAATGCGCTGCAAGAAGTCTGTGGGCTGGGGAACATTACTGCGAGTGTTTTTTGGGTGCCCTGTGGCTAATTTTGTGCTGGAGCAAATCTGCTATACTCAGTGTCGTCATGTAGGTTATGCCTAATGTGTTGAGCCAAGACTACCAAGGATTATTGGTTAGCCCCAAATGTTATGTTTGTATTGTGATGTTATGCATACTAGACTGTGTTATGCCTAATGCCTCTACTACTCCTTCTCCACCTACGTGTTTCAACCAGCAGGTCTTGGTCACGGTGTATAGCGTTAGTCCCTCTACGCTTTCAACAATAGATACCAATTGCCCAGTGTGCACATTATGATGCACTCTGGGAATGGTAGTTTTTATTACAAAAAGCACACAATTCGTGCCACAAATAAAATCTAGCATATTGTCATATCTGTCATGGTACCTAGAGATTAATAGTGATAAGTTCACAATTGTCCCAGTTCATGAGTGAATGTTACCAAGTTGTTAGCATACTTTCTTTAAAGACCATGGGACATAACAATACATAGAAAGTTTCTATGCAGTATTGACCACTAGTCTCAGTGACCTGTCAGTGTTGTTACGCGACATGTTTGATATGTTATTTGACACAGCGTCCACTAACATGCTTAATTCATTGTGGCTCAGTGCCATTGTCACTTAGTGCATTCAATGCGTAACAGTGCTATCATGTAGACCAACACAAACCATGTGGAGTACATGACAGCACTGTTACGCATTGAATGTACTAAGTGACAATGGCACTGAGCCACAATGAATTAAGCGTGTTAGTGAATTGAATTGAATTGCAAGGGGAAAACACATTTTGGGTTCCCACTTTTTCTCAACCACCACTTAAGGGATCACCCAGAAAGTTTCAAAACACGAGCTGAATCGACTGTCATACTAGTTTTGAAAATTTTGTGAAGATTCGTGAAATAGTGCTAAAGTTCTTGGCAAAACAAAAAATCCTTTTCCTATGGAAACTAGGTCCTAAACAGGACTACCTAATGGCAATGGGCCCGATTCACAGAACTAACTTAAGACAAAATCCTAATCTTACTACTTTTGGTATTCACAGATAGCATTTAGTAGTAGTAAAGTTAGGATTTTGTCTTACGCCTGTCTTAAGTCTGTCTTAAGTCTGTCATAAGTCTGTCCTAAGTTTGTCTTAAGTCTGTCTTAGGTCTGTCTTAAGTCTGTCTTAAGTCTGTCCTAATTTTGTCTTAAGTTTGTCTTAAGACTGTCCTAAGTCTGTCTTAAGTCTGTCTTAAGTCAAACTTAAGACAACATCCTAACTTTACTGCTACTAAATGCCTTCTGTGAATACCAAAAGTAATAGGACAGACTTAAGACAGACTTAAGACAGACTTAAGACAAACTTAGGACAGACTTTAGACAGACTTAAGACAGACTTAAGACAAACTTAAGACAAACTTAGGACAGACTTAAGACAGACTTAAGACAGACTTAAGACAAAATCCTAACTTTCCTACTACTAAATGCCTTGTGTGAATACCAAAAGTAGTAAGTTTAGGATTTTGTCTTAAGTTAGTTCTGTGAATCGGGCCCAGAATGTGTGTGTGTGTGTGGGGGAGGGTGTCTGTAGAGGGAGAGTGGGGGAGAAAAAAGTATATTGTCATTTAAACTACCGGGTAGTAAACTGTGCAAGAACAGCATTTAAAAACACTGCTCTAGTGATGACTGTGTAAAATATTGCCTTGTGAGATACAAGCAGATGGAAAGCAATAGTTAGGAAGCAAGGTTCTTTATCGTAAATTTCATCTTATAGTAAAGACTTAAAAATGTCCATTCCTAACCAGTGCATGTTTGTTCTCATTCGAGATACAAAATCTTGTGAGAAGTCAGCCACTGTCTTAGTTCGATAAAATGCACAAGTCTCTGAGTGTTGCATCTTCAATCTTGATTGGAAATTTATAGTGGTATTGTTGCTGCATGCAATAATAGAAATATTAATTTGAAGGAATGCATAAGAGGTGGACATATTCTAGGAAGGCCTATTAATAAAGAGATATATATTTCATGACCTAATCCTAATGTGCATCATGTTCCATCTACCTTTACTGGACCCCCGTTTCTTACGATGAGAAAAGGTGAGAGAAGCTGTGTAAAAGTTTTTGATTGCTCTGTAGAATTGTGTGGTACTTTCATTTGTGATGTGTTCTGTGTCAAGTGCAAAACTCTCATCACCAGTGTCAAGGCCACCAGAGAACAGAAATCCTTATTGGTAAGGACCAAGAGAAGAAATACAATGATTCCCCTTCTGAAAAGCTGTAAGGGTCATAGAAAGACTGCTATGTGGAATGAGTTACATTTCTTTTTCAGATCTGGCACCTTTACAGCTGCAGAAATACAGAACAGCTGTGAGGAGCTTTGATCAACTGTTCCATCATCTGGTCAGCTCAATTGATTCCTTAGAAGGAAAACCTTCCTGTAAATTCTCACATAATATGTTATAGATAGGTTCTAGAACTCCAGAGCGAGTACTATTTGTCCATCTGCCTTGACTTGCAGTTCTCAGGTATAACTAGAGTTGAGTGATAGAGCAGGACTATGACGTTCCCTTTCTTGGCCTCTTGGGCCTGCAAATAAACCTAGATAGAAACAATGAGGCTCTCCAGCCTTTCTCAACTTACATAAAGAGAAGTCTTACTATCCTAGTTTAGAAGTCACGCCCATGACCTCGATGGCCTCTCAGTGCATATTACTACCTGCCCCAGGACATCTAAGTGATCATCTATTAGAAAGTACCTTGGCAGTTGACCCAGTGGTGGTGCAGCCTGTTTTCTCCCCAAGGAGGATTTTAATATATAAATGCATACTGGTTTCTGAACTTGAGACACCCAACAGATGTACAGCTTGAGGTACTTATCTACATACTGGTTTCTGAACATGAGACACCCATGAGAACAACAGCTTGAGGTAATGGTCTACCTCTCTATACTAACAGTCAACCTCAACATTAATTGGGACCAGATTAGAATCTACACTGGTCAGAGGAACTATGTACAGTTACCCTCATCACTCACACAGGCGCTTGGAATGCTAGATTAACTTGATATCTCAGTTACTTGAGACATTGTTGAGTATGAATTTGTGAACGAGGAGCACCCCTTAGTTTGGCTTTTTAGTTCATGTATAGGCTGTGGGCTATTTGACAGAATTACCACAGCGCCCGTTCATACCCACTGAGCTGCCATTTTCAACATGTAGCTGTAGACAAATAACATCCTGGTCATAGTAACTGGAGTACATTAGGCCCGATACATAAGAAGAGCCCTATTGTAGAAAAGCTGGAAGAGGTTCTCCTAAAGGTTTGCTATTAGGTTTGGAGTAAATTTCACACATTTATGGGTTTCATAAATAATTGCCAGAGTAAACCGTAGCAGTCCTACAAAATGCCCAACAATCGTAGATTTTCTGGAGTACTTCATTGTGGAAATGTGTGAACTTAGTTTTTGAAACTCAAGATTTTAAATTATGCACATAACCGAAAACCGCATTTCCACTTGTAACTTTTTTTCATCAACATGGAAAAAAAAATCCCTGCGGTGAAAACCTTCCCGAATGGTGATATCATATAAAATGGCAAAGAACATTCTGCGTGTGATGTCACCAGCCGCATCATTGGTTGTGGTTGCGAGGAACGCAATGAAATACTTATCCAAGAAGTTGATTACAAATGTGTATACAAATATTCACGGTTCTACCATGATCTCAGTTTGACTAATTTTTGCCTCACCCATTTAAACTTAAATACACAATAGAAACGTGCACGTCTACATTCTATTTCACAAGGCGTCCAGCAGTACCTATAATCCATTAGAAAGTCTGCCAGATATGCAAAGCCATTGTGGCTCACAGCTAAAAAGCCCAAAAACATTATTTGCTTCTGCTCTGCGCATTCTCTGCTGAAAATGTAAGCAACAGAATGGTAATCCCTGCTAAACATAATGCAGTAAGTGGGAATCTAAATTTAACAGAATACTTTAATCCCCTAATGAGGCCTAAATTGCTCTGCTTCTAATTCGTGAAAGAGTTGGATGCAGGAAAAAGCGAGACTCACATTGAATATTGACTTTAATTGTAGGGGAGTGAAACCTGGGCATTTTTTCATTCGCATGAATGCAGTGCCTGAGTGCTGAAACGAGCAGGCATTTCCCATCTGGTTTCTGCGGCTCCTCTGCAGCGTGGTGACACTTTCGCTTGCTTTCCGAATGACCCAGTTTTCTCATAAATCGGGATTCCCGCCAGGTAGTCCACTCCAGGCTTCTTCCTGCTTGCCACGGATTGCTATTTATTTGCTCTGCCCGCTTAAATGTCACGAGAGAAATACAAACAGCGCAGTAGGAATGTTTCTAAGTTCAGTTATAATCCTTATTGGTCCCCCAGGCCTCTTCTCCGAAAGTGCTGTGATTAACGCCTCGAGAACAATACGGATGTTTCCAAAACCCTTTGCAAATGGCACACATGTGACACATAAACATTTCAGTGATGCTTTAGAATTAAAAGCTGTGCAATTAAAATATAAATCAGCCCCAATATGGACACTAACTGGTCCAGCTGAGCATGGCTGTACGAAGAAGGCAGTCGTTCATCATTTACAGCCCATGGAGCAGACCGAAGTACCAGCCTGGCTTCCGTGCATCCTGCCGCTTACTGATGTCCAGCACGACCTTACCTGGCTGCAATGAGGCCGGTGCATTCGTGCAATGCATATTCTGCAGAACAGTTTTATTGTACAGCCTATTCCAATGGGAGCTTAAGGCGCTCCTGCTTTTTGCTGAATTATTTTGGAAACTCAGATGTTCATCTGCTTCTTCTTCTATTATTTACCAAGTATGAACCATGCTTGCGATTTATTTTAAAAAGTCAGGCTTTGCATTCCAACCCAGTACTTGTGTCAGGAGCTAAACTATTGCTTTTATGCACCCTGCATCGCTGAGTATTGAAAATGGGGACATAAATGTGTGATTGGCCACATATTCTGATTTTAATTGCAACAGCGGGTTCCAGGTCACCAAAGAAAACCAGAACACATATAAAATAACTGATACAAATTCTATAGAGAACCTGGACATTGCTACCCGGAATGTTGTGGGTCGCGCTAAGGGGGGAAGAAGGTTCGAGACATATTAGTGGCATATCCGCAGTGCAGTGCTGTGTTTGTGCAACGACTGAGATGGGAGAGGCCACAGGATCGCATATGTGCAGCTGTATCATTCTGGCATATTGCAAAGTAGTTCGTTTAAATTCACTCACTGAAATCCTCCATCTTTAGCATGCTTAAGACTGCATTAATTTCGTGAATCCTCACTAAGCGATGTACGGGCAGAGACGGAGGTCTAGAAAAGACAGAAGGCCTCTGTCTTTGCATTTTATGTCGCAAAGTGCCAGTACTGAGATCCAGTATATAACACCGAAGGAGTAATTCAAAAAATGCAGCACATGGCAAAAAGGACTTCGGGGGAAGCGTGCAGTAAACAATGGGGTTCTCTCTGCTTCCACTGATACGGGCGGCTACCTTTCACCCAGCAGAAGCTCACCTTCACAGAGGTTTCTTTTTAAGAATGGTTACTAGATTGTACGAGTAGGGTTCAAGCTTCCAATGTTTTAAGATTGGCAGAGGAATTGTAATCTATTCACATTATCTTGCCAGTTCCAGTGATTGTGAAAATGTTCCGTTACCACACCATTTTCCTTTTGGTTATTCGGAATTGCAATGTGTGCATTGTGAGTACCAATACAAATTATCAAATGTAGATGCACTTAAATACATTGCGTGTTTATTATTGTACCCTGTGAAAGCCTGGCACATAACCCTGGGCCCGATTCACAGAACAAACTTAAGACTAAATCCTAAATTTAGTACCATTCTGGTATTTACAGATTGCACCTAGTACTTCTGGTATTCACAGAATGAATTTACAACTTTTGCTATTCACAGAATGAACTTAGGACTTTTGGTATTCACAGAATCCATTTACGACCACTAAACTTACGTCTGCACCCGGGCCGGAATTTCCGCCCCCGGAGCGGAATTTCCGCACCCGGAGCGGAAAGTCCGCTTATGGGCCGGAAAGTCCGCTCACGGGCCGGAAGTCCCGCCTACGGGCCGGAAAGTCCGGCTACAGGCTGGAAGTTCCGATTGCGGGCCGGAATGTCCGATTTGGTGGCCATTGATCATGTGAGCCAAGGGTGAACACCTGTCCAAGTCCCTACCATCCCCCACCATGCATCAGCTGACACACTCCAGCCAATCCTAGCTCGGCAGCATGTATAACTGCAGAGCAGACACACACAAACCCTTTCAACATGTCACTGAATGTGTTTGTTGCACTGCCCCTTGCCATGCGGCAAAACGACTTGAGGAGGAGGAGGAGGAGAGCCAGAGCAGAGTGGATCTTCAGACAGAGGATCAACTTATTTGGAATGTCCAGTCAAGATGTAAGGGCCAGGTACCGTTTCCCTCCAGAAATCATCTTGGATATGGTATGTGAGTGGGAGCAGGAACTTGACTCCGTGACCTGCTGCTCACATGCAATACCAGCATACCTAAAGATCCTATCTGCGCTCCATTTCTTTGCCACTGGCTCATTCCAATAGGTCTCCAGTGACCATGTGGGCATATCCCAGGCGAGCCAGTCGCGGTGCCTGCATCAGGTACTGCGATGCATCACTGCAAGATCCCACCACCACATACATATGCCACCAACACTGGCCCTGAGACAAAGGGCAGCACGAGATTTCTTTCTCATTGCACAATTTCCACGTGTGCTGGGTGCAATTGACTGTACCCATGTGGCCCTTCAGCCACCCCGCCACATTGCACACATCTTCTGCAACAGACACCGATGGCATTCCATCAACATACAAGCTGTCTGTGATGCCAGAGGGAGGTTCATTGATGTGCATGCGGTGTTCCCCGGCAGTACCCATGACAGCTTCATATTCCGCATGTCACCTCTTGCCCGGCGGATGGCTGCGGGAGAATTTGGCAACATGTGGCTACTGGGTAAGTACCAAGCGTTAGAAAGGAGAAATATGTGTTTATGAAATGTCTGAATGCCCCCCAACATTAACCATTGTACTATAAGAATCATAAAGCTAGATACAGGGCCCAACTGACAATGCATGTAATACAGTATAGATCATGTCCTGTGCAATTCAAAGAGGGAAATGTAACCAACTGCCCTTTCCCCTCTACTCAGGTGACGCTGGGTATGCACTCACCCCACATCTCCTCACCCCTTACAGGCGTGCAGACACTGTACCACGGCGTATGTACAATAGGGCACACATACGGACTCGAGCCATCATAGAGCGCACTTTTGGTCTGTTGAAGTCGCGATTCAGATGTCTCGACCGTACAGGGGGGGTGCTGCAGTACTCCCCAGAAGTAGTGTGCAAGATCATTTTAGCCTGTTGTGTCTTGCACAACATTGCCTTAACGCATGGCTTACAGATACCGCTGGAACCTCGGCTAGCTATGAATCTGGGAAACCGAGCCATGGCACATTACCGAGGTCAGGGCATGCAAGTCCGTGAGCAGCTCGTTGCCACGTTTTTCACATGAGCAACCTGTAGTGGAATGGACTAAATGTGGATTGCTGTCTGTTGCCAATGATGAAACTTGGATATACACGACTGTGTCAACAAATTCCTTCCTGAGGCAACTTTGCAAGCCACACTAACTGCATGTTAATCACAGCTCTTGACAGTAGTCAAAAGGTTGAGCCTGCTTCAGCACATGTGCCCATGTCAGCGATCAGTGTAGTGGATGTCCCTAAAGAATCTATTGCCGCAGATGGAAGATGATACATGTACTGAGAGACCTTGCGGGACCTCATGAGGATGGGTCACTTAATCAGAAAAGGCCATAACCATAGCATTGTCGGCCCTGTGCCATCAACAGATGTGACTCCCCCCAATTGATGCGCCCACGACGTGAGTGATGCAATGGGTCAATCAGACACCATGGGGCAGGTCAATGTGGGACTTGCGCCCCTTTCACGCCGCCGTTGCGTCACTTTTGGGATGCAGCGGCGGTGCAAAGCCAGCGCCATGCTGCGGGGTATGTACTATATGATGCATCTGGGAGATGCGTCACGTTGTAAAGGCCTGCGCCACATGTAGGCGTCCTGGCGCAGGGGGGGGCCTTCCGGCGCAGGGACGCCTCCTAAAAGTGCTGGGTGAAATCTACAATATTTCACTCAGTCACTTTCAAGGCCATGCTGCGTCAAAACCCTGCGCCTGCTTGAAGCAGACATAAGGATTGATGCAGCATCATAGGGATAGGGCACCCCCGAGCCTTGCTGGAGCTGCGTTGCGCTTGCGACGCAACTCCAGCAATGCGCCGCCTTTCCAACGGGGGATGCGTCACGCATGTGCACATCCGAGCACCACGGTGCACCTCATTGTCAATGCGGCGCATCTGTGTTGGCGCACGGGTGGGCAGATGCATCGCAACTCTTCTGACGCATCTCTGCTGATTAGCAGAGATGCGCCAGAAGTCGTAAATCTGCCCCATGTGTCTGTGATATATCCACACTTCTCCAACCCAATGTTCCGTAACACATCACACAACTCTGCAAATGAGCACCTAATATGGACTACATGTACCATAATGCAAAGCAGGAGAAACAGAAACTGAAACTGCAGATATGACTTGAAATTGTCTCTTCCCCGTCTTTTCACATTTTAATAATTCTCACATGCACTGTCTTTTCTTTTTTATCCACAACAGAACAGCAGGATGGCAGTAGATTTGATTCCTGATTGTGGATGGATCTGGATGAATACAAAATGGCTGCCAACTATTTCCTGTGATGTATTTCCTGCCTCCCACTCCCTGTCAAACATTTCCTGTATGGAATTATATGTTCCGGGTCATTTTCGGAGTTTACGGCCAAAAAGCGGAAGTTCCGATTACGGAGCGTACGGCCCGTGTGCGGACGCTCCGATTACGGAGCGTACGGCCCGTGTGCGGAACCCCAGCTCCGGAACCGGAAACTGCGCTTACGGGCGGTAAACTCCGAAAATGACCCGGAACACATAATTTCATTCAGGAAATGTTTTACAGGAAGTGGGAGGCAGGAAATACATCACAGGAAATAGTTGGCAGCCATTTTGTGTTCATTCTGAGTCATCCTCTATCACAGACAGATCCTCTGACACCCTGCTGCTCTCATCCTTCTTATTATCCCCATAATGGCTGAGGGTTGCGAAGAGAAGGCACCCCCTTTCACTGAAAGTGAGTTGAACATCTTGGCTGAGGGGGTGCTGGCCATATTTCCTCAGCTATATGGGGACCCTGAACACCAGCTGAGCAATGCAGCCCGGGCCAGGCTGTGGGCCAACATTGCCGAGCACTGCAGTGCAGTGGGAGTCCACACCAGGAGTGCGAGGGCATGCCACAAGCGCTGGGAGGACCTAAAACGGTGGTCCCGGCACAAGGCTGAGGAGCTGGTGGGCCAGTCTTCCCAGCACCATGTGCATCGTCCTCGCCTATCCCCACTGTACAGGAGGGTCCTGCGATCAGCTTGGCCGTCCCTCCATGCTCAGCTGGAGGAGCATGAGGAGCAGGGACATGGTAAGTGCATCATATGCTAAATGTGTCTGGGAGTATGATGTGAGTGAAACAGTGCTGTACCATTGTGTGTCCGATGCCTCCATTCACAGATTCCGTGTCCATGCAGCAGTCACCAAGCTTAAAAAGGCACACTGTGGCATATGGACTGTACAGGGCAGAGTGCATTTTGGGAGTTGGAGTTTCGTCATGACAACAGGCTAAATGAGCCATAATTGTGCATTTATACTGAAATCTGCTCCTCCCGCACCACTACAATTGGCACTAGGAAATCATGTGTGCATTGGATGAGCAATGGTACAGACACTGTCCAGTGTGCGCATGGCAGGCCAAAGGGTATTGGATACTATGACTTGCATTGCATTTTTAGAGTTTGGCTTCCAATTGTGACAAAAAATCATGTGCCATGGAGTCAAGACAGACTTTGACATCCTTGCATCACTCTTAAGCGCTTCTAAATTTGTAAGGGGTGTCCACTGACAGACGTCTCAGCCTCAGTGGCCTGTTTCACATTTCACATGTACAGGTAGCTGTCACTAAATTCCCCCAGTGTTCAGCGGTGTACTGCATTACCATATCAGTCACCAAAGCCAATATGTGCCACTGGATTGTCAGAACATGTGTGGGGACAGCCAAAGGCTAGACTCACACTTTAGCTACAGAAATAGGCCAGAGCCTCAGTGCATGTGTGACCCACATTCGCCACTTGTCGTGTCCCATACAATGCTACAAAGCAGATGACACTTGTCCAGACCTTAAATAGCTGCGACTCCCTATGAATGGCCATAATCTGAGATTCTGGACTTCATGTTCTCCATTGGTGGACTGCTTTTGGAACCTGCACATGTAGCTGTGGCAGGACACACAGATCACCAGATTGCCAGGTTGAGGGTTGGCCAATACAGTTGTGTAAGCCACACACATCCACGTGAGATGGCCATGTCAGACTCAATCCAGTAAATGACGGTGAACATACACGTAATGTCAGCTCATAGACACTGACAACTATTGAGTGTGATCAGAGGAAAATAAGTCTGACCTTGGCTCCTCTATGAATGTGTCTCGTCCTGCATGACACAAACATAACATTTGGATTTTGCTTACATTTCAGCAGGCACAGCTGGCGAAACAGAAGGACAGCAGGACCAGGTCTGGAGTGCGAGGCCACCAGTGCGGCAGCGGCTACACCCTCTTTCCACCAGCGAGGAAGAGGAGGATGAGGAGGGACCCTCAACATCACGAGGCAAGGGGATTGCGCCCACCCGGACTGACAAGGGACACCCTGATGCTGGTGCCACATCCCGGGTGGACATTACAAAAATGGGGTAACCCAAGGAAGAAGGACCTGGGTGGATTAGTGATACCAAAAACAATGGTCCTTATCCAATGATTAATAAATCTGAGATATGTTTTACTTAGTCAGTTAGTTAACTAGTCATGAGCCTAAACACAATTTTTCTTAAACAGAGGCTCGTAATATTCAATAGGTAATTCAAATCAACGAAGGACAACAACCAAAACACTGAAAGCCGTTATATATACATTTATTTTTTAGTTTTAGCAATTTTTGCAATATTCATAGAACAGAACAAGGTTGCTCCAAGAGGAAACGTGCATCAGAGGAAAGTGATTGAAAAGTGCGTGGATAGGACAAGGAATGAAAGATGCATAGTAGTAGGAGTGATCAATCAATTACAGGCAATGTGAATCGGTTGTAATTCACCGTCCATTGATTGATCCAAAATTATCTTTCCATTAGACACGAATTAAAAGACCCTTCATAACCAAGCCCTCTAACCCGGCAATTCTCCCAGTGGAACCAAACCACTAGGTAGGCGAATAATTCCCAACATACCGCATTTTTAAATGTTTTTAATTAGGACAACTTCCTCACACCCCATTGTTTTGATATTTCAGGTGGTTCAGTTAAAATTACCCTCCAGTCAGGTTGCCCCTTATTGGTCCTGATGAAGACCCGCAAGGCCAAGGCTTAAAATCCCCAAAGGCCATCAAGACGGGTCGAAACGTCGACGCCCACCCTTTGCTACCTGGGACACAATTCCAGTCCTTCGTGCAAGACCACCAATGGGGTCTTTTTCTGAACTATACTAATTGTGTATTCAATAAATGTGACCAGGTCTTTTGGCTTGTGGACGGTGAATTACAACCGATTCACATTGCCTGTAATTGATTGATCACTCCTACTGCTATGCATCTTTCATTCCTTGTCCTATCCACGCACTTTTCAATCACTTTCCTCTGATGCACGTTTCCTCTTGGAGCAACCTTGTTCTGTTCTATGAATATTGCAAAAATTGCTAAAACTAAAAAATAAATGTATATATAACGGCTTTCAGTGTTTTGGTTGTTGTCCTTCGTTGATTTGAATTACCTATTGAATATTACGAGCCTCTGTTTAAGAAAAATTGTGTTTAGGCTCATGACTAGTTAACTAACTGACTAAGTAAAACATATCTCAGATTTATTAATCATTGGATAAGGACCATTGTTTTTGGTATCACATCCCGGGTGGAGGCTGCAGACATTGAATCGGGGGGGGGGGGTGAACACGACACCTCGGACCATGAGGTGTTGGAGAGCTAATCTCCTCAGGACTCTACACCTGTGGTCCCTGAAGAGGTGTCCTCGGGGCAGGCCAACAAACAATCTGGGCCTGCCATCATCCCCTCCCTACCTCTAGAGTTCCCCATTCCATCGGGGGACCCAGCTGCATCCCCTGCAACCAGTCCCCCTCATCGTAGTCGCCAGCTCCCCAACATCATTGGCTCTGGACCTCAGGCACCACATCCCTCCTGTCCCCCCCAGGCCCCTCCCGGTGTTGTTCCTCCTGTGGCTGTGCCAGTGGACTTGATGTGGATGTGTGAGGGTCAGCCAGACATGTCCGCTCGCATCATGCTACAAGTGTGCATGGAGGTTCGCATGATGAGAGAGGACATGCTCCGATGTATGGCCACCCTCGCCACCAGCATCAATTCACTGACCACAGCCATGTCGTCTGTTGTCTCCCCAATCCCTTCCCATACCACCGTCAATGTCTCCCCCTGTCCGTTGCCCCACACTGTTTCCCCCCGTACTCCTCGTGTGGCACGAACCCAAGTGGTGCCTGTTCCTGCACCCGCCAGACGTGTGCCTGCATCGGACTCTGAGGATCTGGACATTGTTGTCCTAGAGGATGACCAGAAGGACCCTTGACCTTTGACGTGAACAATTATTTCATTTTCCCCTTGTAAATAGACTGTTTTCCCTGACGCTCCCTGACGTGTTAAATTTTTGTTGCCCTACCCCAATCCAGGTTCCCATCTCCCTCTGCATTAAGATCATCATTTGTTTTCCTTTCTCCCTTCCAAACGGACGGTTGTTCTTTTGTACATTCTTAAAATACAATTAGGAATACTAATAACTTCCACTTGTTTGACTTCATTCTGAATGTCTGGTTCTCAAAATGGACACATATTTGGTGAGTCATCTGCTATGCACATAATGGCTTGTTGCAATGATGGGTTACACTTGTAACTGTGTCACACACACACATACCTTCTCACATCTCGAGGCCACCTACATCGTTACACAGGACATGATACACAACAGAATTTTATTTTTGGTAGGTGTTTATTTGGTGCACACACAATCACGTGATCACATTGTCCTGGGTTCCTGTCACTGGTGAGTGTGACGCCGCAATTTGGGGGGGGATGACCGCTCGGAGTGCTCAGGTCTGGCTCGCCGCCTACGTGGAGGTGGGTACTGTCCAAGGGACTGTCCAGGGTCATCCACATGTGCTGGGGCAGATGGTGTATGCACACTTGATGGTTGTGCATGTGGTGGGAGTGCCTGTACAGGTGGTGGTGGTGCTGGTTGGGCAGGTGGCGGGAGTGCCTGTACAGGGGTTGCTGGTGGTTGTGCACGTGGTGGGAGTGGCTGTACAGGTGGTGGTGGTGGTTGTGCAGGTGGCGGGAGTGACTGTACAGGTGGTGGTGGTTGTGCAGGTGGTGGGAGTGCCTGTACAGGGGTTGTTGGTGGTTGTGCAGGTGGGGGCAGTGCCTGTACAGGGGTTGATAGTGGTTGTGCAGGTGGCGGGAGTGCCTCTACAGGGGTTGGTGGTGGTTGTGCAGGTGGTGGGAGTGCCTGTACAGGGGGTGGTGTTGGGAGTGCCAGTTCAGGCCGCTGGTGTGGATGTCTCCCTTTGCTGTGTTGGTGTGCAGTTGGTACAGGTGTGGGGATGTGCTGTCCTGTGGGCAGATATGATGGCTCCCCTCCCTGCGTTGACCGTGAAGGGAAAGGTTGGCTCCCTCTCAATATGCCCTCCATCATCTTCATGGCCAAGGCATGGTGTCTTGCACTCTCTTCCCTCTGGATGAATAGCATGTCTCGCATATTTCTGGACATGTCCTGCCAAGTCCTATCCATCCTATCCAACACTTGGCTCAGCCTCTCCACCGCCTGAGGGAAGTGGACCATGTCCTGCAGGGAGTCCGACATGTCGGACAGGGTAGCCCCTATGGCACTAATGTCCTGCCTCACATCGCTCTGCTGTTGGAAGAAGTCCTGCTCCCACTGGTCATCACAGCCAGGTGCAGGCCCTCTCTGCAGCTGTCTGCCATGGATGGGATGAGCAGGTCCTACGGCAGGGGGTGGGGTGGGAGGTGGGAGCCTGTGGGCAGGTGAATGGTGCCCAGGGGATTCCGGCAGCACAACAGGGCTGGTACTACCCCAGATGGTGGAGAGGATGGCAGGGATACACTTCTAGGGAAGAGTGGGTAGGGGAACCACCATGTTGCTCCTGGACGTGAGGACTGTGAGGGAGTGATGTCTGTGTTGTGATGCATGTGTGCTGTGGCTGGTTTGCTCGAGTCTGGGGACAGGCCATGGTATGCCTGGGAGGAGGCTGAGGGACGTTGCTTGGCAGAGGAGTTGATGCCCTGACCGATTTAGCCAATCTGGCACGATATCGCGCATTGGCATCTTCATCGTCAGACATGTAGTCCTCATCATCCACCAAGTAGAGGTCCTCAGGAAATTCTTCCTCCTCCTCCTGAGCAGTGCTTGCAGCCGACATCACAGCTTGGAGGATCAGGGGATTCTCCCCTCTGATTCCACGTCGGCCCGCACTGGTCATAGGCCTGTCATCCTCGTCATCAGCATCCCCTGGAACAGAGGTTGCAACCGTATTAGGGATTGACCTGGTATGACATGTGGTGCAACACAAGGGTTTGTATCAACTGTACTTTGCATCAACAGATGAGGATCATGTGACCTGTGTAGGGTACCACCACAAATGACAGCTCACACCATAGCACTGAGGTGTTACACAGATACAGGCAAACTCACCAGCTCCAGCCACAACTCTCTGTCCCTTGGTGTTCCCCCCTAGTGTCACCTGCTGGACCTGTCTCCTCACGGGCCTAGCTGTCCCTGAACCAGCAGCTGTAGAGGGAAGTGACAACATTCTCAATTATCTGCATCACCAATTGTCAGACAGGTACATGACACTCCTGATTTGTATTTCACTTTGTACACAACAACTGCTGATTACATGCAGAGGGGAATCAGGATCTCTGTCATGGCTTTGGAGTCGAAGCCAGTGACACACCTCATGCCAGAATTACCTGAAGGACGGGTGCGCGAGGATTGAACTGCAGCAGCCAGGATGTCATTCAGTCCCCGGGATGGTGCATGCTGCTGGGGTGTAATCCGGTCAGCAGCTGTGATAAGACATACAGGTCTATATTTTGCAACCACAGATGATAGCTCTGAGCCAACATGTCATTCTCAATGACTATTTGTGGGTAATCCAGAACTATGTGCAGCATGTTTAGCTCCTGAACTTTACATTTGGGCACCTGCTCACATGCAGCAGATGCCAGCCGTTCCCTCCACACAGCAGTGACATCAATAAGATGACACATCAACAGACACCTCATGCTAGAATTACCTGAAGGACGGCTGCACGAGGGTTGAACTGCTGCAGCCAGGATGTCATTCAGTCCCCGGGATGGTGCACGCTGCTGGGGTGTAATCCGGTCAGCAGCTTTGATAAGACATACAGGTCTATATTTTGCAAGCACAGATGGTAGCTCTGAGCCAACATGTCATTCTCAATGACCATTTGTGGGTAATCCAGAACCATGTGCAGCATGTTTAGGTCCTGAACTTTACATTTGGGCACCTGCTCACATGCAGCAGTTGCCAGCCGTTCCCTCCACACAGCAGTGACATCAATCAGATGACACATCAACAGACACCTCATGCTAGAATTACCTGAAGGACGGCTGCGCGAGGGTTGAACTGCTGCATCCAGGATGTCATTCAGTCCCCGGGATGGTGCACGCTGCTGGGGTGTAATCCGGTCAGCAGCTGTGATAAGACATACATGTCTATATTTTGCAAGCACAGATGGTAGCTCTGAGCCAACATGTCATTCTCAATGACCATTTGTGGGTAATCCAGAACCATGTGCAGCATGTTTAGGTCCTGAACTTTACATTTGGGCACCTGCTCACATGCAGCAGTTGCCAGCCGTTCCCTCCACACAGCAGTGACATCAATCAGATGACACATCAACAGACACCTCATGCTAGAATTACCTGAAGGACGGCTGCGCGAGGGTTGAACTGCTGCATCCAGGATGTCATTCAGTCCCCGGGATGGTGCACGCTGCTGGGGTGTAATCCGGTCAGCAGCTGTGATAAGACATACAGGTCTATATTTTGCAAGCACAGATGGTAGGTCTGAGCCAACATGTCATTCTCAATGACCATTTGTGGGTAACCAGAACCATGTGCAGCATGTTTAGCTCCTGAACTTTACATTTGGGCACCTGCTCACATGCAGCAGTACCCAGCCGTTCCCTCCACACAGCAGTGAAATCAATAAGATGACACATCAACAGACACCTCATGCTAGAATTACCTGAAGGACGGCTGCGCGAGGGTTGAACTGCTGCAGCCAGGATGTCATTCAGTCCCCGGGATGGTGCACGCTGCTGGGGTGTAATCCGGTCAGCAGCTGTGATAATACATACAGGTCTATATTTTGCAAGCACAGATGGTAGCTCTGAGCCAACATGTCATTCTCAATGACCATTTGTGGGTAATCCAGAACCATGTGCAGCATGTTTAGCTCCTGAACTTTACATTTGGGCACCTGCTCACATGCAGCAGTTGCCAGCCGTTCCCTCCACACAGCAGTGACATCAATAAGATGACACATCAACAGACACACATGTATGAGAAGATTACTGATAGGAAGGGATAAATGACCCGGATTCCTCCCCATTACACTGCTATCACCTTTGCCATTCAGACTTACATATTTCCAGAGTCTCATGTTGTTTGTTGTCAAGTCAGAAAGGGTTTCATGTGTGAGATTTGCAATAGCCAGGGACATGATGTTGCTCATTTGTGCTTCCCCACGCATGAAGTCACACATATTTGTATGAGAGAACATAGATGTCTTATATCCATCCTTTGAGTGTCCTCTCTTTGCGTACTCTATTTCCCAGATCATGGTACTACTTAGCTGATGACGATTGGTGTCTTTTAGAGCAGACATCCAAACCTCATATGTCAAACACTCACCTATACATGTGAATACAGTAGGAGAGGAGGCAAGCGGAATGTAACATTTGGTTTATACTCACACATTGCGGATAGGCTGAGAGGCTTTGATGCCTTCTGCCTGCACTGGATTAGCGTGTTGCTCTTCTGCCTAGTCATTTAGCATGTGTAACTGCATGAAGATTCACCTTAGCAGCCCCTACATTCATCTCAAAGGTACACTACTGGCATCAGTGTTGGCCTCAGCCATGCTATTTTCATCATGGTGTTTCCTATCATTGAATTGCAAGCCGGTTGTGTTTTGGTCACTTCATATGACTCATGGTACTATTGAATGTCCATTCTGCACTCACTTGGCATACATCTTGTGTCATCCTTTCATTAGCCACCAGGGTCTGATCTTGCATGTGTTCAAATGCCATATGTGAGCATATTGTGATGCAGAACAACAGTGTTGTAATACACATGCAACATACGGGGCGGACGTGAAAGGCACATTTCATGAGCAGTCAGCCTGATATATTCTTGGGTTCCCCTCCCTTGGCCCAGCACGGGAACAGTGTGTGGGCCCTGAACAGATGTCACAGCCAACCTTGTAGCAGAAGTCAGTGTGTGTCTTTAATTCTGGGAGGACCTCGTTGTACCTACTATGATAAGTGTGTTTTGCTACTTAACATTCCTGCAGCCACATGTGATGCACTAGATTTCTGGCACAAAGGATGAGCACAAGCAGTTGTGGGCACCAGCGTCGGTGAAGTGTGTTATACGTAATTTCATGATTGCTCCCACATGACTTCGAATGGGCCCACTACCTGGATGCAACCAATATCACAATGACATGTCTACGGATCCTGATGTGAGGTCCACTATCGTGTTTTGTTGATGGGCAACACAAACGCCAGACAATGTAAGTGGTACATGACCAGCTGTGTGGACTGGGAATTTGATCTATATTGGAAACATTCAAAGTTGGACAGTGTATGCATTGTCAATACTAATGACCCTGGGATCTCACTTGTTCATCATTGCCATATTTCAGTCAATTACTTTGATTGATTACGTCTACAGACACCATTACAACATAGTGGGGGCACCCTTTTGAGTAGTTGTGGCACTCGATAACAGGATTGGATTCCCAGTTCTGGGGCTGTTGCTGTAAAACATGTCATGTTCCGCAATTACGAAGGTTTGATGAGCCAAGACATGTAATATATTGTCTTCAGCTGTTCACAATTATAATTAGCTAAAGGTGGATGTCCATTGACTACTCCAATAGTAATGCAGCTATTTGTTCATCTCTGGTTGACTTTCATATGTGGGCACTATATGTCCCTCGGTCACTCCTGACAATGTATGCATTTTGACCATCTCCTGGCCACTTTGACTTACCAGTCGGTGAGGGTGTACGGTGGCGATTCCTCCCAGTCGATGCAGGGACCTCTGCTGCGGCAGTTGTCTGTGCTCTGGCTGAATGTGTCAATGGTTGAGAAGAGAGAAAACTAAACATCTGGAATATGTGCTTGTGGAACATTTCTGTGATTTCCCCATTTCTTCTGCATGCTAACAGTGTTATGCAGTACTGCCGCTGACTGGGCAGGTAGGAGCAGTGGTGCATTGGGGTCATAATGGCGTGGCAGGGTGGGAAATGTACAACAGAATAGGTGTCTGACTTTTGGATCAGATGATTCTCTCACCTTCTGCTTTGTGCTTTTAGCTTGCACGGGGTGATTTACTTCTTTGATATTTGGTGGCAGGTTTCCACGCCCCTTGTAATACATTTACACCGCAGTTGCGTCACTTCTGTGACACAGCGGTGGGGTAATACAGGTGACACATTTAGACTTATTCCCAATGTAATGCATCTATGGGGATGCCTCACGGTGTGCGGTCCTGCGCAACATTAAACATGCATCAGCTGTGATGTAGGCAGGGTGTGTGTTTATTTGGTTATGCCTCGTACAAGTGATGCATTGTAATTGACGGCATTTCACGTAGTCACTTTTCATAGGGTGGTGCCATGCTAACTTAAACCAGCTTGAGGCACATGTAATGAGTTGCCCTGAACTTTAGGTGTAGGCGGTCCATGGACATTGTTGGAGTTGCGTCACACTTGCGACACTACTCCAGCAGAGCATCCCCCTAATGCCATCAGTTGCGACACCCATCTGTCTATCCCAGCGCCA
This sequence comes from Triturus cristatus, assembly GCF_964204655.1. Lineage (NCBI taxonomy): Eukaryota > Metazoa > Chordata > Amphibia > Caudata > Salamandridae > Triturus > Triturus cristatus. The sequence goes on from NC_140588.1 coordinate 81,036,116, forward strand.
CAGTGCACCGCATTGTAAATGTGACGCATCCGCGGTTGCACAAGAGTTGGATTGCGTGTGGCATTGTTACTGGCGCATCTCTGCTGATATTTGTTTATTGCTACTTAGCGGGTTGGTGTATTACTACAACTGGACAGTGGCCATGTTTTCTGAAGTGGGGGAGGGATTTGCCATTTCCATTGCTAAGGATTGTGGGACTTGTAGTGCTACATACAGAGGGTGACACAGGAGTCTCTGACTGACGGATTAATTTATACACTTTGGACTACTTCCTTATTCACACTGACAGTGCAACACAGACATTCTATTCATGCACTTTATCTTTTCATCCCACGTACCTGGTACCACGTAGCAGACGTCACTGACAGGCAGCCCATGGACCAAGTGGGGGTGTATGGTTGTCAGGATATCCTCCTCCAGTGGGGTGAGGCGGATGCGTGGTCCAGAGTGTGCGGCTGGGAGGATCCGTTGTAATTCCATCCTGGAGTATTTCTACTTTACCCTCAGCCACTCATCCTGCCATTTTTTTTTAGGTCCTGGACAGTGTGCCTCTCCTCCCCCAATGCTGTGACAGCAGTGGATAATTGCTGCCACAGGGCTGCCTTCTGTGTCCCACTGGTGCAGTAGGGTGGGTGTCCATAGAGGCGTTTGTGGTGCCTGACAATGAACTCCACAAGCATGGTGGTCTCCTCTGCTGTGTAGTTCCTCTTTCTCTTCAGGAGCTGACTTTTTCTTAGCCGGTCTCTGCTTGCAAATACAAACTGTGTGTGGCCAAACCTGTTCCTTCACTGTGTGCTGCTTTTAAATGTTTTTTGCTGCTGGTCAATGAGTGTTAATTGACTTCAACTGGATCATGGTGGGGGATGGTAGGCACTAGCAACATGATGGCTAACTGGAGCAGTTGGCTGGGATTGGCTGGAGTGCGTCAGCTGATGCATGGTGGGGGATGGTAGGGACTTGAACAGGTGTTTACCCTTGGCTCAAATGATCAATGGCCACAGTTAATGTAGTCTGGTCCCAAATCTGATTTTCCGGCCCGGGAGCGGGATTTCCGGCCCGAGAGCGGAATATCCGGCCCGGGAGCGGAATTTCGGCCTCCGGGCCGGACTTTCCGGCCCGTGAGCGGACTTTCCGCTCCGGGCCCGGAAATTCCGCTCCGGGGGCGGAAATTCCGGCCCGAGTGCGGACGTAAGTTTAGTAGTCGTAAATCCATTCTGTGAATAGCAAAAGTCCTAAGTTCATTCTGTGAATAGCAAAAGTTGTAAGTTCATTCTGTGAATACCAGAAGTACTAGGTGCATTCTGTGAATACCAGAATGGTACTAAGTTTAGGATTTAGTCTTAAGTTTGTTGTGTGAATCGGGCCCCCTGTGTTTTGACATTGTGAGATAAAAAACACAATGGATCTATCGGGAAGAGGTTCCTTAGTGGCAATGACATATCATTTTTAGTATAACAGGTATTTGTGGAGTACAATGATTTACAACAAAAGGGAGCTGTACACAGTGAGGTCGTCTGCTTTTATTAGTAGTACCTACAGTGGTAAAGCAAAGGTAAAAACTTAGAGCAATGGACAAGATGTGGCACTATTTGAATACCATCAATACCTAAAATAGATCACGTTTGTCAAGAATCACAGAACAAGGTTAATGCTCATTTTATGGATGTCTCCATGTTTCTTTAGGTGGCAATGGTGTTTGGGGACACGTAACATTGCAAATTGCCCTAAGGCATTTCAGGTGGGTGGTTCAGTCCAAGGGACTGAAGTAGTTCCCATTGGGCAGGGGACATTGTAGGGGCTGTGTTTGGGGTGGGTAGATATTAAGGGGGCAGGAAATCAAGTGTCTCTTTCTGGTAGGTGGGCAAATCAGTGACGAGCTAGGCAACAACAAATTTTTGTGGTTGGTTTTGGCCTGGTTAGCGTAGATATGGCATGAGTGAAGGATAGAGTAATGGAAAATTTGAGAGAAGTGCTGGAGGCGGGGAAGGAAGATTTCTTGATACTCGGTGTGTCCTTTCCAGAAGGTGTAGGGTGCAGGGCACACCCCATGGTGATCAATGGAAGGGGCTGTGGCAGCAGGTCGTGCCTGATTGTCCCCTTGAAGGAAAGTGAAGAAAGGGAAAGTTGTGGTGCCTTTGGGGGATGTAGGGGAAAGATCGCTCAAGGAGGGCAAAGTGTGCTCGTCACGGGCTGACAGTCCATGACGTGCAGTGAAGAGACAGGCTGCTAAGGAGGGAAAAGGCTTGGTGCCATCAGTCACGCTGAACCTACCAGAGGCTGATGCTGTAAGCGGGGAGCCAGTGGCGGAGGAAGGTGAGGAGAAGGCAGATACCACTTAAGAGCTGCAGTGGCAACAGCCACTATGCAAGTCTGCAATATCCTCCCGGGGGATGAGCAACCCCGGATGACATGCCGAAATGGCAAAGAATAATATCTGAGGGGACCATAATGAGGTAGGGGTAAGTTAACAAACGACTACTGGCCTGGTCAGCAGGACTGCAACGGTTAGAGTGATTCAGAAAAGGGAGTTTTTTCTTTGGAACTTTGGCAAAATGGGGTCCATCACATGGACGTCATTTAGGTGGCATGGTGCACAAAATAACAATGGATTGAGATGCATACCTGAGTTATTACCAGAGGCTGAGACTAATTCAAGTATTTCATCCATCACTGTTTTGTATAGTTTAGAAAGTTGGCATTTTGTTGCTTTAGCATTTTGCTGCCTGCTCCCTGTCTCTGGTCATATGACTGTGTGAAGTTGACAGTTGAACTTTGTGTATTCCTCCTAGAAAGCCACACACAATGCAAGCTTAGGTGTGACTGGAGGGACTAAAAAGTAAAAATAAATCTCCCTTTAGAAACACAATCAATCACGGCTCATCATCTACAACCGTTCAATCTAGCATTTGCTATCATGGTATCATACATCTTTCAAACCTGACCTTAAAACTAAAAAATCAAATTTTATAGAAATCATAAGAACATCTTTAATTCTGATCTATCACATATCAGGCTACACATAGAATATATATTAAATTGTACTTTAAAAGCATATGTATCTAAATTCATATACATTAAAAGAGATTGCAAAAAAAAGGTGAAACAACATAGACCTTTGCATCTGTCTTTCACAGGCACTAATCCATATGAATCGATGATAAAGATGCCTATTGTATCCTTGTGTGACTGCTCTGTGCCATGCTACCAGGAAGTAGAACACAGGTTAAATTGAGGCTGCTTGTACCTTACCCTGACAAGAACTGTGGTTGATGATTGACCAGCGCTCACACCCCGGTCAACAAGCAACCCGATTTCTTACAGAAGTATTTATGTTACTACACAGGTAGGTGAAAGCCAAGTACGAGAAATTTGAGTGGTCAAAGAGGTCGAAGATCCCAGTCACTATATAGAATTGGAGGGCAACATTTTTAATTTTTTGCCAGTATGGATTGTGAGAAGTTCTTGGAGTATTGTGTTCTGCAATTCAAGCATTCTGGGTTCATTATGACAAGGAGTTCAGTGCATGCCTTGAAGAGGACACAAATTAAAATGAACGAAGTTGGATATGGATTTATGGCTGCCGTGGAGGGCCAGGTCCAAAGGTTTACATTGCTAGTAGTTTACCTTTGGTTCAGTGGCCCTTTCTGAAGGTGTGGTAGGCAGTGCAGGTAGAGATCTGGCATGGAAGTCAGCAGCCTATTGTGCTTACAAAAGGGGTATCTGCATTAAAGAATATTGAAGATTCCACCATGCACTCTCTCATGCATCTCAGTACCCAAAAGGGATGGGGACAGGGATGCAGAGCATGAGTTGAGAACAGCAATCACATAAAGGAGGAGGTAGGGGCAATCAGGGACATTTGGTCAAAAGTGTGTACATGAGTTACTACAGAGTGGATTTTTTTGGCTGCGATTAAATAGCAAGGGGAAGAATGCACTGTTATTGTTGAGCGGTTTTGAGGTTGGACTTTGTTTGGGGTATGAGGGACCAAGGGAGAAGCGAGGGGCAAAGGGTCAGCAATCTATTAAGGAGAATGATGTGGTGGTGGTGCAAAAATTGAACAAGAAAATTGTGAAAGATATTTTAGAGAACCTCTTTAAATAATGCCCATTGGACAAGTTAGAGGCGTGATCCCAATGAGGGAGAGAGGCGAATTTAGATTGATTCAGCACTTATCACGGCCTAAAGTTCACTCAGTAAATGATTTCTTATCTGAGGGGTTTTTTTTTATAGAGTTTTATATAGCGCAAACTTGACCCGAATCGGGTGACAGAACGCTTTACATAGCACCAGTTGCGTTACATTAGGACACATTCATTTGAACTCTGTGAAGTACTCTTCAAAGAATGTGCCAACGGAGCTAGTACAGAAAGCAGGACATGGGGTGCACATGGCAAAGAGATATATAAAGTCAGTGTTCAGATTCTTACCAGTGCATTCTTTAGGATTTTAGATGATGGGTACGCAGTCAGAAAGTCAGTTGCTTGTAGTTATTTGTTACCAATTGACTGTTCCATTTTTACCAGGTAATTAGATACATTTAGTTTCAACAGTAGATGTTTACATTTGCATCAGGTGGGAAGTCTGTGATATTTTATTCAGACGATGTGTTATGTTATTTCATGTGGTATTGTGTTATGTATGCTATGTTATGTTATGGTATGTGAATTTCTGTTATAGCTTCTAATCACCAGTGAAAGTATACAGGTGCTATAGCATATATGGGGTGCTGGCCACAGGGAACCTTTCTCTAAGAGCCATATCTTCAGCTTCTTGCAGAATTAAAAAAGTGATGAGGAGGCTCTAATTTGGTGTGGAAGGTTGTACCACGCTTTAGGAGTTATGTATCGGAAAGCACAGCCTCCTGCTTTGCTTTTGTGCATGCATGGAATGTGTGCGAATGAGAGTCCGGCTGATTGAAGGTATCTAGTGGGATGGCAGGACTGCACACGATAGTTCAGGTGCGTGATGTTTTCTATGTGTGGAGTTGCAGCCATTATCCTCAAGGACCACCAGTTTAAGACTCTGGAGATTAAGGGTGTGCCCTCTGTCGATAGCCTAGTCTATAAACTGGAATCCCCCCAATCATCTTTCACCTGCGCCCTCTTCTATAGACCCCCTGCCGCATGCCCACTTTTCCCCAGGCTTTGGGAGAAATGATCTCTCATCTGGCGATTGTTCACGCCAGACTCCTCATCATAGGGGACTTCAATTATTGGCCCCTAGATGCAATGGAGAGCGTCAGCTCTATTGAACTAACGGATCTTCTGTTAGATATGAACTGCACCCAACACGTGCAGGTACCCACCCATACCAAGGGACACACTTTAGACCAGGTCTGGACAGCCAACATGACCCCCTCGACCCTTTTGATTTCTCCATGTACCTGGTCGGATCATCACTTTGTGTCCTTCACTCTTCCGGAAGTTCAGCCCGCTAAATCTAAACTGACCAAAAACCTTAAGTCAAGGAGCTGGAAAAACGCTAACATTGATCTTTTCTGCTCCCATCTTACTCTTACGGCCCCTATTGCCACAGAGTCAATCCATGCTCAGGCCACAAATCTCAAGTTATGGCTTGAATCTGCAAGTGAGTGCGTCGCCCCGCTTAAATATACTAAAACCCTTAGACCTCATGACGCTCAGCGATGGTTCTCCGCGGACCTAAAAAGTAAGAAACTTGCACTCAGACAAGCGGCGCGTAAGTGGAGACTCCACTACTACTCAGTTGACAAAAACATTTACACCAAACTATTAAAGGAATATAAAACTGCCATTCTCCAAACCAAAATGGACTATTTTTCAAAAAAAGTCGTGGACTCAGCTAATAAAGCAAAATACATCTTTTCCATCGTCAGCGAGCTATCTAAACCTGATAGAATAGTGCCTAAGCTAACCCCTTCTCAATCTCTTTGCGATTCACTCAGCTCCTACTTTATGGACAAGATCACTGATATTAAAGCCAGCCTCTTCCCCTCCAACATCCCCCCAATCCTCCTAACACCAATGACTTGCCACCCCTGATGACCCAGTTCCCCCAAATCTCCTTGGAAATCTTTCTGGGGCTACTAAAAAGAGTCGGCTCAGGGTCCCCAACAGATTGCTGCCCCCCTCACGTCCTCCAAGAGACCTTCTCCAGGTGTCCTGATCATCCTCTTTCTCTCCTAAACAAATCACTTGAAGAGGGCATAGTCCCCGACCTCTTTAAATCTGCGGAAATCATCCCCATATTGAAGAAACCGGGTGCTGACCCCTCTACCCCTGGCAACTATCGCCCCATATCACTACTACCATACCTCGGAAAGGTCTTAGAGGCTTATGTCTCCACTCAACTAAGCTCTTTTGTAGAACTGCATCATATTCTGGAACCCCACCAGGCTGGCTTTCAACCCTCTCACTCCACTGAATCTGTCATTCTGACAGTTATGGACGAGCTTAGAGGGGGTGCTGATAAAGGGCTTACTCAGGCCCTGGTCCTCCTGGATCTGTCTGCGGCTTTTGACATGGTCGACCATGACATCCTCCTGGACCGTGTCAATAATGTCGGGATCCAGGTTCGGGCTCTGGATTGGCTCTCTTCTTTCCTCAGCAACAGATCTCAATCAGTCCGTCTCGCCAATTTCTCGTCAAAAAAAGAGGAAACTTTCTTGCGGAGTTCCTCAGGGATGATCCCTCTCCCCGCTCCTTTTTAATCTCTACCTTCTTCCATTAATTTCATCTCTTCGGGACAGGGAAGTCGTAATTTACAATTATGCGGATGACCTTCAGCTGGTCTTCAATATTAGCCTCCTCTCCTCCTCGCTAACTCACTTCCAAGACACCATGACCTTTATTAGCGAATGGATGAATGGAAACCAGCTGAAACTCAATCCTGGCAAAACGGAGCTAGTCCTCACGGGTGGCCCTGCTAACCCATGGAACTCCAACTTCAGGCCATCCTACCTAGGCAACCCTCCCACCCCGGCCAGCTCCGCCAAGAGCCTTGGAATACTGGTCAGCAACGACCTCTCAATGAAGGCCCAGATCAGCTCAGTGGTCTCAGCCGGCTTCTTCCAACTGCGCCAAATCAAGAAAATTAGCAGATTCCTATCTCAAGGAGTCCTGACCTTAGTAATCTTAGCCCTGGTCATCTCCCGACTGGACTTTTCCAACTGCCTCTATGTAGGCATCCCAGCATATCAGCTTAGACGCCTCCAACTTGTCCAGAACCAGGCTGCCAGACTGATTTTTCAGCAGCCTAGATGGCACCGTATTCATCCTCTAATGAAGGACCTTCATTGGCTGCCAGTGGCCAAATGTGGTCTTTTCAAATTGGGTTGCACTATCTTCAAATCCCTGTACAGTAATTGTCCAGCTTTAATCTCATCAAAAATCATACGTTATGTCCCCAACCGCTTCCTCCGGTCTATTCACCGGAACCTACTAGTCACCCCTACCTTTAAACGCAAAAAACTGGGCGGTGCTCATTTTGGAGTATTGGCCCCACAGTTCTGGAACTCACTTCCACTGGAGATTAGGACAACCACCACCTATGCCTCATTCAGGAGACTACTGAAGACTTGGCTATTCTCTCAGGCCTATGACAACTAGCCTTCCTTCCTTCTGCCGTCTCTTGTTTCTCCTAGCGCCAAGAAACCGTTGGTGAACGTGCGCTTAACAAATTCCCTGTAACATAACATAACATGTGTGGGTAAGGAGCTTGAACAGTGTGCCAGCCATGGCCGGTACAGGTAAGAGCGTGGGTTGGTGGGGCGGGTGGGGGTGGATTTCGACTGACAGTGGTGAGGAAAAATTAATTATTTATAACATTTTCCTTGTCGTCATATGTCAATATCCCCCACCTGGCCCCACCGCCCCACTGCTCTTACCTGCACGGATCATGGCTGCTGTGCACTTGTGTATAGGGAGCCAGTGTAGCTTGCTAAGGTGGGGGGTGACATGAGACTGGCGTGTGAGGTTGAGTACCAGTCTCACTTCTGCATTCTATATTGTCTGAGTTGTGAGTTGGTTGCTGATTCTCACATAAAGGCATCATTTTCCACCATAACCACTTCAGTCTTGTCCGTGTTGAGTTTCCATCAGTTGGACTTCATCTAGGTTGCCACTTTGGTCAGGCATGACTTTAAGTTGTATCTAGTGTTGGGTGTTCTATGTGAAAGGGACAGTTACAGTTGTGTGTCATCGGCATAGATGAGTATGTTGATGTTGAGTGCGCAAATGACGTTTGCCAGACGGGATCATGGTTATGTTGAAGAGAGTCAGGATGAGCGAACAATCCTGTAAGACTCTGTATAATAGTTTCCAAGCTTCTGAAGAGTATGGTGCCATTCTATTGGCAAGATAGGTGCAGATCCATTTGAGTGTCGATCCTTAGGTGCTAGCCTCAAGAGGTTATCTGATCAGGATGAGATGAGTGACTGTCTCAAAGGCTGAAAAGAGGTCGGGAAGGATGAGTGCTGTGGTTTTTCCTCTGTCTTGTATCATCCATATGCCACCTGTCACTGTGAGGAGGACTGTCTCTGTACTTTGGTTTGTCCTAAAACCTGATTGTGTTGGGTCAAGGAACTGATGGTTGGTGAGGTAGTCGGTGAGGTGTCCATTGATGGTCTTTTCTAGGATCTTGGCCAGGCATGGTAGGGGGGAGATTGATGTGTAGTTTGCGAGTACTGTCGGGTCTTCAGGGGGCCTCGTCAGGAGGGCATTGATGTCTGCGTGCTTCTTCTTTGTTGACTCACAGGATCAAAATGTTGCAGTAAGTTGCTGACAACCTTTCAGGGCTTTATGTGTGAGTTCCTTTGGCTAGAGAAAAGGCAGGTTGCCACACCACAGTGTTGACTTTTCTTTGTGTTGAAATTGATTTTTTCATAATTGAGGCCATATAGCCAGAGGGTAGGAAATTGATCATGTTTTTCAAGTTGTTGGATGAAATTCTGAAGAAGAAGATGGTGAATTTGCGGGATGCTTAGGTATTTCTCATCCACTTTAAGTTTGCATGTGGAGTAATTTGGGCAGGAAGGTCATACTGCAGAATGCTGGGTTTTGTGTTAATAGGTCAGGGTTTGCTGCACCACGAGGTGAGATTTTCAGGTGTGATGCAGCACATTTGAAAGCATGGGAGTGTTTTGGGATAATTTAATCAGGATCTCTATCCATAATTTGGGAAAGGAGGTACAATGGTCTAACAGATCTACTCAGATACAGAAGAAGGTTTTGGCTTTCTCCTGTTATGGCAGGGCAAAGGTAGGTGGAGAAGCAGCAGGTATAATGGAAAAACGATAGGCATAATACATCTTTTTTGGGAATTGAACCCATTGATAGTGGCATTGATGTTGTGGTGCGACCAAGTCTGGAACCTGCACATTCTGTGAATGCGGACAATATGGTAGTCATTCACATTTTCAACAAGCAGTCTGCTCATGATGTGCTGCAGGTATATGTACTAGGACACTTGCAGTTTAATATCATTTTTTAGGTGAAGCATGTCCCGGGTGTTGACAATGACATTGCAGATGAACTATGCCATTCGCAATGGAGAAGATTGCGGAGGAACAATAGGGGGAATGGATTAGCCACATTAATTCTTTACCAGCTTTGACACAAAGAACAAGTTCCCTTATATACATAAAGTTTTTGGAATCAGGAGCATGGAGTATGATGATGATGGGCGTTGGAGAGAGGATGTTGTTTATTCATTATGTTGATGGATGACTTCAGTGACCGTAACAGGTAAGATACCTAGCAAAGCCTTTTAATGATAACTTATTGTGAGGTTACGAACCAACAGCTCGAGATATGAGAAGGAGGATAGTAGAAGGGTGGGCTAGACTGAGGGGGGAAAACACAGGGCCGGAAGGAAACGACATTGGCCTTGTTACAGCAGATTTTGCTGAAGTTTCTGAAGATTGGTATGGACGAGAAGGAAGTGCTTCTATTTGTTATGGCAATGGCAATAGCATGCTGCTTTTTTGGGATGCTTTCAGTGTCAGTTATTTTAGGAGCTGCAAAAGGTGTGGCCTGAGACAAGACAAGGTGGTTCCATATAAGTAGTTCAGATTTGTGTGAGGAAATGCAAAATGGATCAGTGGAATAGAGGCATGTGTGATGAGAAAATATCCTATGCCAATACTGTGTCTAGTATTTTGGTGGCAGAGGGATGTTACATGTGATTTGACAGGGAGAAAGTAGATTTTTCAGCACAGGAATTATTCTAAGTTGTCTAGGTTCCACGTGCTGCTGTTTGTTATTGCATTAGGCATTGCTGGCTTTGGAGTTGTTGGCTGTGGATTTTGACATGTAGAAAAGGAATTATCATAGTAGCAGTGGCAAGGGTGTGTTCAGCAGAAAAGATAAAGTACTATGAAAGGTGGAGGTCAAATTGTTATACTCAGTTAGTTGCCCTGGAAGGGCTGCATTTGTCAGGAGGTGGGCTATAAACAGTTTTTCTATTCCTGGTTGAACTTGTTTTACAGGTTGTGTGACTGGCCCGAAAAGGGGATGAGTATTGGTTTAGATTCAAAGTCACTCATTTGTTAAGTTGACAACAAGGCAGGCTGGGCAGCATTATTTTGCAAAGCAACTGGTGCTCAATAACACCAGAATTCAATTTAAATTGTGAGGAAAAGGGGGGATGCAGTGCCATCACTGGCAAGGTTATTTCCAGTCTGAAGGTGCACTGATGTGTTATTAATTCACCTGGGAGTAATTACCTACTGCAACTTAAAGGCTTGGCGTTGCTAAAACATAAAAAGAGACATTGAGGAGATAACGATACTGTGGCTGAATATGGCCATTCTGTGGGCAAAGCTAATCACATGAAGAGAATAGAGTGGGCAAAGAAAATCGCAGCTATAGGCAAAGCAAGACGAAAAGTGAATAAAGAAATGCACAATTTCAATAAAGAGGAGAGAATGACATTGGTATTACAACCGGAAATACAATTTGAGGTGAAACATTTAGTTCAGGATGAAGGCGTGCATGTGTAAGAGATAGGGGTGAAGCTTTACCTAATGGAACATCCAGAAATATTTGGCAGTTTCCTGGGTGCGCATTTGCCACAATTGTAGGTAAATTCCTCCTTTGCGGGCATTGAAAACGAACTTGGAGGAGGTTTTTTTTCTGCGAGGCACACCTACAGCCAGTATCAAACTTAAAAGAGGTTAGTTAAACTAGTGAGTGGTCAAACCAGAAGGGCGATGCCATATGGGTGGAAAGTTGGGAGAGGTCAGAGTTCCTAGCTGAAGAGACGCAAGACCTTCAGATGTTAATAAGGAGAGTTATACAGAGTACTGAGTGCAAGGAAATGCTGGTGCACTTTTGGGGAATGTTGAAGGGTGGTGATCGAGGGGTGGAGGGGTAAGGTGTTAGGTTTGAATTAAGTGCAGTGAGGCCTTAAATTTGATTATTGTCATGAACATCTGTCTGTATAATGGAAGCTTTCTCACACACAGTTGATTGTTAAGATTGGTTTCTGGAATGCAGTGTCTGCCCACGTTAAAAGATCAGGTCTCAATTCTTATGCACGTGCAAACAGGAGTTTGCAAATGGTTTGGAATTTCAACTTATGTGACGATTACCACACCCTTTTGGTTTTCTCATGATAGATTCAGACATATCAAACTTGCCAAAATTATAGGGGAAAAGTTCCCAAATAATAGAAAAACTTTCAGAATTTATTGTGTTGAAAACAAATACAGTGTGTTATCCCTCCTTTTCATGTTCAGCCATCTTGCAATGAGGACCTAACTAGGTATTCTTTTCTTAACCTCTCTTAAACATAAGTCTTTCAAAAGAGGGCCACCAAATATTCTTATCTATTTCTAATGCTTCAATAAGCACACCATCTACAGAACACGAATTACGTTGCGGCAAGCTGACATTTTGAATTGTACATTGGTACAACCAATAGTTATTATTTATAGTAGTGGCTGCCAGGCAAAATCTATATTTTTTGCGTTAAGGTTATGGTTTACTGAAAGCGTACATTGGAACTGTAAATGGAGAAAGTAATTGTGTCGATTAGCATTTTATGGAGGATTGTAAAAAATAAACAGATATACCAAGGATCTTCAAGTTTGGTTAAGGTGTTTTGTAATATAATTTATGTCAGATGACTGCTTAGCCTAAAGTTTACAGCTCTTAATTGGGATATATATATATATATATTATCTACTGCCGGTCGCCAGTATATAGTTATAGTTAGGACCTATTTTCCATAGGCAATCCGCAACATTCTATTGGGAATATCTTTTGCGCCGATTGACGAATATTCGCAAAATTCTCTAAACTTTTGGCCAGCTCCGCTCCGCTCCTACCCTGAAAGTTTTGCGGTGATCCGTGAAGCGGGGGCCGAGAAAAAAGGGGGGTCCCAAAAAGAGTTTTCCCCATGCAATTTCCCATAGGATCTGTTGTCGCAGCTACAGCCCGAACCGCTGAACGGAATGACACCAAATTTGGCAAAGAGGTAGTCCTCAGTTTGAACTCGTGCTTTTTGCATATTTGGTGTGAATCTGTTCAGTAGTTCCTGAGAAAATTAGGGTAAAAAAGTTAGTGATATCTATGGCCGCGGAGGATCCGCGGATCGTACCCGCACCGTAAGCGCACCCTCCCCGAACGGAGCGCGCACCCTCCCGATCACGCGCTGAATGCTAATTGGCTGTCGAGCAACTCTCTACATTCGAAACCAGGAACTGTTGGCGGCCATTTTCTGCCTCGGTAGAAGCAAAGCTGAAGATGGAAGGGGAATAAGTGTGTAAAAGATATAAAGGGGACAGAGTGGAAATAATCTGACCCTCTAGATCTGCTTAGGGGGTCCCAGAAGGACCCCCTGTGGCCCCTCTTTTTTGTTTGAAAAAAAAGCGGCGAAATGCGCGCACTGTGCGCGCATCCTATCGCGTTGGATGCACGGATTCTCTCGCGGTGGATGCGCGGATCCACGGCAACGTTTTTTGAAAAACGACGAGAAATCATTGGTTGTATTACAACTTTCTACACTGAAAGGTAGGGTGTATATTTTTGTTTTTTAAAGGTATGATTGTTATTGGTTAACAAAAACAGATTGAAAGGAACATTATATATGATAAGCTGATATGTTGAAAAGTCAAGCACACTTCCTGTCTTGTATAGGAACATTGTGTGCTGAACTTGTGACCTGTAAGCTCTGTGCAGTGTTCCATGACCTGTTTCTATGGTAACAGGCAGAAGGCAGATTGGGGGAAGGCTTGAAATGTATTTTAGTTGGAAAGGGTTGAAATGTTTAACCAATAGAAATGTGTGTTTGCTTTTGAGTTTATGTGGGAAGGATTGTGATTTGATGTTTACATGTATATGTGTGGAAAATGAAAGGGAAACTTTTCCATTCTTTGCTTTTGCTGAGAGATGCACAGTGCAGAGATTCTGTAAAAGAAAATATGGTGAGTGATTGATATACTCCTTAATCTACAAACAACTTGAAAGATGAGTTATTTAATTGTGAGGGGATGTATGTAAACTATTTTGATTTTAATCAGACTAATGTATTTTTCCTGCTAAAGTGTAGGGAGTACTTTTTTTCTCTACAATGTGTGTGCATGTAGAAACCATTTTGTGATAGGCATTTGTGTTTTTTATGTGTTTGTAGACAGATAACTGTGCAGTTTTTATATTTTGGTAGAATTAGAAACCAGTCATTGTTTATGAATTTGTGAAATGAGTTATGTTATGTTTCTATACTAAAATGTAGCACTACTTCTAGATGTGTTTTGATATAGTGCAAGGGATAGTGTTGTTTGTCTAGAATCACACAGTGAGTCTGTGTGCATTTGGGAACCACTGTGAGAGAAGCATTTGGTAATATCGTGTATTTGCTGACAGATAACTGTTTTAAAACCAGTCAGGTTGTCAAGTTTTAGTAGCATTAGAAGACAGTTATGGCTTATGCTTTCATTAAATGAGTGAGGCATTGACAGTAAATTGCAGTCGTGAAATATGTAGATTGTGTGCAGTTCCCTTACCCCTTGCACTGTAGTGAATGAGTTTTGGTAAGCTCATAGGGATAGTGGTGCTTGTCTAGAATCACACTGTGAGTTAGTGTGTATTTGGGATCAGTGTGAGAGAATCATTTGGTAACATCATGTATTTGCTGACAGATAACTGTTTTAAAATCTGTCATGTTGTGAAGTTTTAGTAGATTTAGAAACCAGTCTTTGCTTATATGTTGATTAAATGAGTCATGCTTTGACACTGATGTGCTGTACTTAAATATGTAGGTTGTGTGCAGTACCATTAACTCTTCCAGACTAGTGAATGAGTTTTGGTAAACTCCTAGGATAGTGTTGCTTGTCTAAAATCACACTGTGAGTCTGTGTGCATTTGGATAAGGATTGTGAGAGAAGCATTTGGTAACATCGTGTATTTGCAGACAGATAACTGTTTTAAAACCAGTCAGGTTGTCAAGTTTTAGTAGCATTAGAAGACAGTTATGGCTTATGCTTTCATTATATGAGTCAGGCATTGACAGTAAATTGCAGTCGTGAAATATGTAGATTGTGTGCAGTTCCCTTATCACTTCCAGTGTAGTGAATGAGTTTTGGTAAACTCCTAGGGATACTGGTGCTTGTCTAGAATCACACTGTGAGTCTTTGTGCATTTGGGAACCACTGTGAAAGAAGCGTTTGGTAACATCGTGTATTTGTTGAGAGAAAACTGTTTTAAAACCTGTCATGTTGTCAAGTTTTAGTAGCATTAGAAGCCAGTTTTTGCTTATGTGTTGATTAAATGAGTCAGGCATTGACACTAAAGAGCAGTCGTGAAATATGTAGATTGTGTGCAGTTCCCTTATCACTTCCAGTGTAGTGAATGAGTTTTGGTAAACTCCTAGGGATACTGGTGCTTGTCTAGAATCACACTGTGAGTCTTTGTGCATTTGGGAACCACTGTGAAAGAAGCGTTTGGTAACATTGTGTATTTGCTGACAGAAAACTGCTTTAAAACTTGTCATGTTGTCAAGTTTTAGTAGCATTAGAAGCCAGTTTTTGCTTATGTGTTGATTAAATGAGTCAGGCATTGACACTAAAGTGCAGTTGTGAAATATGTAGATTGTGTGCTGTTCCCTTACCACTTGCACTGTAGTGAATGAGTTTTGGTAAACTCATAGGGATAGTGGTGCTTGTCTAGAATCACACTGTGAGTTAGTGTGTATTTGGTATCACTGTAAGAGAAGCATTTGGTAACATCATGTATTTGCTGACAGATAACTGTTTTAAAACCTGTCATGTTGTGAAGTTTTAGTAGGATTAGAATCCAGTCTTTGCTTATGCGTTGATTAAATGAGTCATGCTTTGACACTGATGTGGTGTACTTAAATATGTAGATTGTGTGCAGTACCATTAACTCTTCCAGAGTAGTGAATGAGTTTTGGTAGACTCCTAGGATAGTGTTGCTTGTCTAAAATCACACTGTGAGTCTGTGTGCATTTGGGTAAGGTTTGTGAGAGAAGCATTTGGTAACATCGTGTATTTGCTGACATATACCTGTTTTAAAACCGGTCATGTTGTGAAGTTTTAGTAGCATTAGAAGCCAGTCTTTGCTTATGCTTTGATTAAATGAGTCAGGCTTTGACACAAAAGTGCTGTCCTGAAATATGAAGATTGTGTGCAGTTCGCTTACCACTTCCACAGTAGTGAATGATTTTTGGTAAACTCCTAGGTATAGTGGTTGTTGACTAGAATTAGACTGTGAGCCTGTGTGCATTTGAGAACCACTGTGAGAGAAGCATTTGGTAACATTGTGTATTTGCTGACAGATAACTAATTTAATACCTCTCATGTTGTCAAGTTTTAGTAGCATTAGAAGCTAGTCTTTGCTTATGCATTGATATAATGAGTCCGGGTTTGACACTAAGGTGCAGTACCATGTACTATTTTGTTCACTGTGGCAGAACTGAAAATTTAAAAGTTTTACCTAAGCACTGTCCTAAAAGTAGTCTGATTATTTAGTCAGTTTCTAAGTACCAAATAGATTGCTTCAAATAAAAGTGTTCTGACATACTATACACTTGTCTTTTACACCTTCAATTCCCTAGTCAGTATCCATACACTTCCAGGAAACATCCTGTCACTTCCTTTGCCGTCCTCTAGAGACCCATTCAACAGCATGTACTAATCCATTGACTGTGCCAAAACTCAAACACTTTTAAATTCACCTAGACACTCTCTTTCCAGTACTCTAATGATTCAGTCACTGCCTAAGTATTCATGCACTGAGCCAGGTCTTAGCACATGGACTACGTCAAATCCATATCCACTATGCATGCAGTCCTCTAACCACCTACACACTTGTCTTTCACACCATCAATTCCCCAGTCAGTATCCGTTCGCTTCCAGCAAACACCCTGTCACTGCCGTTGCACTCCTCTAGTGACCCATTCAGCATCATGTACTAATCCATTCACAGCGCCAAACCCTAATAAATTCACCCAGGCACTCTCCTTGCAGTACTCTAATCATTCAGTCAGTACCCAAGTACTCATCCAGTGACCCAGGCTTAGTATATGGACTGCTTCAAACTCTTACCCTCTATGTATGCAGTCCTCTAACCACCTACACAATTGTCTTTCACACCTTCAATTCCCTAGTCAGTATCCATACACTTCCAGGAAATACCCTGTCACTCTCTTTGCAGTCCTCTAGTGACCCATTCAGCACCATGTACTAATCCATTCACTGTGCTAAAACCCAAACACTTATATATTCACCAAGATACTATCTTTGCAGTACTCTAATCATTCAGTCAGTGCCTAAGTATTCATACACTGAGCCAGGCCTTAGCACATGGACTGCTTCAAACCCCTATGCACTATGCATGCAGTCTTCTAACCACCTAGACACTTGTCTTTCACACTTTCAATTTCCTAGTCAGTATCCATACAGTCCAGCACTTGTCACTGCCTTTGCACTCCTCTAGTGACCTAGTCAGTACCAAGTACTAATCTATTCCCTGTGCGAAAAGCCTAGCACTTATAAATTCACCTAGGCACTCTCCTTGCTGTACGATAATCATTCAGTCAGTACCCAAGTAGTCATGCAGTGAGCCAGGCCTTAGCACATGGACTGCTTTAAATGCCTATGCAGTATGGATATAGTCCTCTAATCACCTACACAGTTGTATTTCACACCTTCTATTCCCCAGTTAGTATTCATACTCTTCTAGCAAACACCCTGTGAGTCACCCAGTGTGTCTCCTTATAGTACTGTAATCATTTAGTCAGTAAGCATGTAGTCTTTTAGTGAGGTAGGCTTTAGGGCATGAACTGCTACAAAGTAGTATGCACTATGCATGTAGTGTTTTAATGATCGTCACACTTGTGGTTCAGGGCTATAGTTTCATAGTCAGTTTTTATATAAAATGTGTTTGTACAGTAATGGAATAGTATACATTTGAAAGTTATTAATATACATTTATTTGTGATTCTTTTTTACAGATACAAGACCAGGAGTGTTTCTCATCTGTTTGCACTCTTCTCGTGCAAGATTGTTTGGATGAAGGGTCCTTAGGTGTTTCATCATACTTGCTGTGCCGCACGAGTATTTTTTGTTACGATCTCCTCGTAACAGAACTCTTTGGCAAATCTTGCGAGTGACGAAGGTGGCATTGGTCTTTGTTTGCTCCTTGGAAAAAGTAAAAGATTTCCTCACCACTGAAGAAAAACGTTGTTGCTGTGGTGCCTTCTGCAAAACATTTTCTTCAGATTCGGTAAATATTTTAAAGCGGCAACATTTACAGCTTTTGTAAGTTAAACTTATAAAATGTTGTTAGCTGTATGCATTTCATATATCTGTGATTTGTTTCTTGTGGTATTTTGTTGAGAATACCATGTTGTTTTTTTTTTAACAATCTTTCTTATTTTCCAGGTCTGTCGTCGACATCCATTGTCCCGACAGTAGTGTTCTGCCTTGTTTTTTTTTATTATTGTTGTTACATTTTGTTTATTAGTTTATTGTTAATATATATGTTAATAAAAAAATAAAGTTTGAAAATAGTTTTTCGTTTATATATTTATTATTATAAAAAATAAAGTTTGAAAAAAAAATTAATAACGTTTTTGGTTGCTCTCTTAACTGTTGTGTGACTCTTTCTTGTTCTTATTACTGTTATTTGATGGAGTCAACCATGGTGTTACATTTTGGGGCACTTATCACTGGAATACTGGTGATATCTGCAGTTTGCACCAACTTCTGAATAGTGTGTTAGATTTATCTCAACTTTACTTCCGTTAAAGTGCTGATAATGAAATGGAGAGTAGCCGTTCCCGTGCAAAAAGACACGAGGTGCACCTTTCCGATTTATTCTAAATACTAAAATCCTTTATTGAATTGCACTGATGTATTGGCTGCACTTACAGTGTACACACAAAATCTATTAAGAAATCTCATTGTATTTATATTGATTGGGAATAGTGCGTCAGGTGCTGGATCTTGACGAGATACACTGCTCAGTTCGTATATTGTTCTGCACACGAAAAAAATCACATCACAACTTTCACACCAATTCCAATGCGAAACAAATTCCGGCGATAAGACACGTTAGCACCAGGGATTTTACACCTGCTTTCTGCTGGTGTTAAGCAGGACAACTACCTGCACCATGAAAGGGAGCACAGCCAAGAGCCACACCAGAATACCCACAGGTACCATAGAGTCAATGAGCATGATACAGGGATACCCATGAGGGCCAGAAGACTCATCTCAACAACTCCAGGACCGCCAATGCCCCCCAAACCCACATCTTAATAAGTGTGTCCCTGTGGTCATTGTCTTAGCATGATAGGCACGAGCCCTGCAACATCACAGTGTGCTGTCACCTCAGCGTTGGCAGTGAGCCTGGATGTGTAGCTACGCACGCATCCTCCTGCATGCACAACTGGCGTGTGCTGGTCTGGGGTTCACAGGTCAGTGCAGGGGTGTGCCTATCCGGCAAGGGGAACGGGGTGTCTCAGACATGTCCGTGTACAGGAAGAGCGGTAAGTATGTCTCTGTGTTCTGGTGTAGCCTGCTACAAGAGCCGCAGCAGTTGATGTTGTAAACTGGCATGCACCACCTCCAAACGGCACTGTGATGTTGTAGTTGGAATGTAGCAGGACATGCGCAAATAGGCATTACAAAGGTGTGCCGTACGAGTGCACGAGATACAACAGCGCACCGTACAAAAGTGTGGGGGCTCGTGGGAGGGAGGTGCAGCCGTTTGGCAACATAACACACAGTGAACTCGACCATGTGCCACATGCTGGGCATCACATCCATGATGACCACGGTCGCAGACATCCCACAACAACAACGACTGGCCTTTGTACACATCCTGTATGAATGCAGCGTGGTTTTCACTTCTATGCTCGTTCAGTGGTGTGATGTTGGCGGGTTGTGTGACTTGTGCTGCTTGTTGGTGTGTTTCATTTTGGCCATTGTTAGTCTATATGTGTGTTGTACTTAATTGTGCATGTGTGCCATTCTGCCCATCTCCCCCCCCTCCCCCCACTCCCAGCTTCTTCCTCTTCCTAGTGCTGCTGTGTCTATAATTTTGTTGCTGCACACATAAATACATGTAAAGAATAAATTAGAATAGTCCCTTGATTCTTTTAGGTTTCAAAACTTCTCTACTGGTTTCTTTTTAATTTTCCATATGAACCGTTATTTAAAAATTCAACAACACATAGAAGTCAGAAGTGCAACGTATTCTATCAACACACTTTCTAGAACATTCTACAACACGTGCAGGTTAAAAGTTCATCAATTTTTTAAAACTTAACGATATTTTTTTGTAACATTTTCGTGAATATTTAACAACACGTGCAGGTTAAAAGTTGACGATTGTTTTAAGTTCGAACAGTGCCTTCCAAATGCAAGTAGCAGGTGTGGTTGATCTGAGCAAATTTTATCCTTTGATATGTACTCCATGTTGAAACTGCTTTTTCTTAACCAATCACAAAGATGCTTTTCCACAAAACTAATGTGCATCCTACTTTTAAAAAAGAATGCTTTTCATGATATCTTCAGAGATAAGTTATAGATAGGAATTAGCATTTAAAAAGCTTTGAAATTCACTGAAAAAACCATAGGTGTCATGCACGTTATAGTTAGGAATTGGCATTTAAAAAACCTTAGTAATTCACTGAAAAAACCATAGGTTTCAGGGGCGTTATAGTTAGCTGGACATTTCCCTCGTACAAAACCCTAGAAATTCTCATGTTATAGTTAGTTCAGCTAACTATGACTCGCGCCCCTGCAATGCACTGCTGATGATGTCACATATTACATCACTCATGACATGGTCAGTGACATTACTGATAACATCTCAAATGACATCACTGATGACATCACTGATGATGTCATCTATGTGATAAATTAGTACACCTTCTCACACCCTAATATAACTTTTGATACACCAACTCAAAATTTCAGACGGCCATTTTGAAGACCATAGATACTCCAATACCATAAACTACATACCCACTCATTGACTCTTAGGTCTACATGCACCTCCACTCACTCACCTGTACAGTCACTCATACTTACAGTCACTCCGTACAAGACTATCATATGCATTTATACAGATGTATAGACACTCACACACTGCCAATCATCCATTGAGGTACTGACACACCTAGTCAGTTGTGCAAATAATTAAACACCGTCCAATTGACTCACCTATACAGTTAAACACACTCAAGTTCACTTACTCATAAAAATACTAAAAAATGTTGACACTCCTATTCAATTACTAGTATAAGCACACACTCATCCATACAGCCAGTCCCGCAATCACACAATCTCACATATAGATAGTTATTTACTCTTATACACATATACACTGTGTTTCACATATGTAGTTACTGTCACATGTACAACTGAGATATACATTCAATCACTAACACACCCTTACATACACTCACCCAACCATACAGTCCATCACAGTTGCACTCTTAAAACCATGCACCCATAGAATCACCCACTCACACATCTATGCACAGAGTCACACACACCCCACCCACACATACACTCAGGCACCCATAACCCATAGAGACACTCATATTGCTATTCACAAAACCATGCAGCCGTTTATCCACCAACAGATAGACAGATACAGACATTCACACAGTTTAGTCACTAGTCTGCAGTAAGATACATTTAATGACTCACTTATAGAGTCAGTTACGCACCTAGAAAATCATCCATTCACACACTTGTACACCCACTCATTCTTCCACCGGCCTTTCCATATATATATTAAACATATTAAAACTGTTCAGAAACACATACTCAATGGATGACGTCATCAGTGATGTCATCAGTGATGTCATTTGAGATGTCATCAGTGATGTCATCAGTGATGTCACTGACCATGTCATGAGTGATGTAATATGTGACGTCATCAGCAGTGCATTGCGGGGGCGCGAGTTATAGTTAGCTGAACTAACTATAACAGGGGAATTTCTAGGGTTTTGTACGAGGGAAATGTCCAGCTAACTATAACGCCCCTGAAACCTATGTTTTTTTCAGTGAATATATATATATATATATAAGAACACATTTCTCACTGGTTAAAATAGCTGTATAAAGCAGCCCTCTTATTTTGGAGGGTCCCTACTGTTTAGGAGTTATTGTGTCCCATGTCATCAGAGAGAGTAAATAGTCAACTGACTGAAGATGAGTAAGTGACTGAAATTACCAGTAAGTGGAAAGAGGAAATTTACCTGAAAAAACATAGCCTAATATCTGAAGACACCCCAAATTTTAAAACCCCAAAAGTTTGCCTCATGCTGTTCTCCCTCCGAAAATAATTGCGCAAAAAGGAACCCTCCTCGATATCGGTTTATCAGAGTATCAAAAACAAACATTTGTAACTGTGTAACTGAGTTCTATATCAGAAGAAAAGTTAAAGGTTTATTACAGAAATATCAACATCAAGCAGTACAGAATAAGTGCCAGGAATGCTTAAATGCAGTGTTTATTACAGAGTAACCAGAATAATCAGAATTTATTCTAGTAACCAGAATAATCAAAAATGATTCAAAGTCCCAAATGAGCATTCAAATCATAAAAGAGTCGGACAGCATCCTTCACATGACAGGAAGTTCTACCGGAAAATCTAAAAAAAAAAAGTAGCTCAACCCTAGAATTAGGGAGATCTTATATATATATGCTCAGAAAATTAGCTAAATCCACAGCAGATTTAGCATAACATGATCGCATGTAACAACTCTTTGACAAATTAAAAGTGTTTGCATCAACACCATTATAAATTAGCACTACCCCATTTGTAAAAAAGCATCCTCCATCTACATTGTCACGGTTATCTGGAGCTGTTTGATAAAAATATGCAACATTTAAAAATACAATAACTGAGACCCATAAGTTTAATGGAACTATAGCAGAAAAGTCCTTGGATGTTTAAACCTATCTTGTACATTAGAAGTTTCACACTAATATGCTTTGTATCAATACTGATTAAATAAACATTACATCAATTGTCTTAACTCTTGCAGAACCTTTGGGGAGAGAAGATGCGCAGGGAAAGCTAATGGAATCTGTTGACTTGACTGCAGGGGTGAATGACAACACTAGCATCCATTTTATCCAATATGGCATTTTCCCAAAAATGTAGCATACTAATTCATGTTAGTAAACACACTGCTAAATTTTAAATTAAACTCATTTCAGTCATAAACTTGATATATTTCCATTGGTGTATTGGATTCGACATAAAAGTCAGTATTATTCAATATTATTTGTTGCACAAAATATAGGCTTTGAACATGCTTTAACACTGGCATAAAATTGATTAAGTTCTTGAGTTAAAAGTGATTTTCTAAATGCTTTAACATGCTTGTCTTCATTAATGTTCATATGTTCAATAAACACACACACTCAGTTCAAATCTGTTATTACACATACAGCAAGCAGAAAGTTTCCACCTTCCCATCACAGTAGCATAAAGAAATTAAATGAACTGAAACAATCGAGATCTCAGAGTAGTAGCACAAACATAAAAGGAACATGCAAGCAAAAAAACAATAGTGCCAATTGTGCTCTCCAGCTAGACTTTTTTTGTGTCTTCTCTTTGAGTAACTTGGACAGGAAATGAATTCCACAACCCAATTAATGGCCATAATCTTGGATTCAGATGCCATCAACGATTTCCATGTTATTGCCACAAACAGGTCCAATGTCTTTGTTTCAGAGCACATCTGATATAATCAAACGTCCTGCTAAATGGCCAGCTCATACATGAAAACAGCAACAGGAGCATATAGAGCTACTTTTAACCCAAAACCACTGGCCACTACAAACTGCAGGACCTGAGATGGAGCCTGTCACCCCCTGAGGAGGCAAAATGTGAGTCCTGAGAAATCCCACATGGTTCAATTACTATTGCCTGCGCATGTGACCCTATTTCTTTTCAATATTGTCATGATATGGGATCGTGGACAAGTCACCAAGATGTTGGACGCTCCTCTGTCAGCCCGGGGCTAGTACCACTATAAAATGCAAATCTTAGTACTTTTGGAGTGATGATCCACCACTGGATTGAGAATGTTGGCAGAAAGCATTCTGGGATACTGTCAGTTTCAATTAAATGTACTTCACTTGCATCGCAGACAAGATTAATTCCTTTGAGCCTGGAAAGTTAAGCCAGGCCTGTTTCCTAACATTGGTATGTTTATAGTCCAGACCCATGTTTGCTGGCCATGCCATTCATAAACCACCTAAACATCCACCCTACGTTGTCTGAGTCAGAAGCAACAGGTGAAAGAGCAGAAGGAAATCAGTGACTACTATGATATATTCCAGGGAAGCATCCCATTTAACACAATGAAAGATTGGGGCAAAGGCAATGTCCAGCATGATGACTAGTAGGCCAGAAAACCATAATTTGTGCAATGAAAGGGAAGAAGACATGGAACAAGAATTGACAGAAATAAGAGATAGAAACAATGATGACCTAAGACATGATGCAGATCAAGTGGGCCTAGGACGTCTAGACTTACGAGAAATTACCATAATTGCCCCCTCTGCGGAGGAAACAAGGCATGAAAACTTGGAAGCTGTAGATAATAAATCTGCCACCATAAACATAATGAAGAAAGACTTGACAAATTAGCTCTCATCACAAAAATGTGTACATCAGAAATGTATTGCAGGAAGCATGAGGGAACAACCATATACTATGTGAAGCTACATCAGTCAAACTCTATACCTGAAGAAGATCAAAAGGGCTTGTAGTGATGGACTATATAGACAATGTAAGTGGGTGAATCTGAGGGACATCGTTACTAAGTTATCATCATATCAACAAAAAGAACAACTCATCAAAGAACTACTAAAAAAAAAGCTGATCCTACTGCATGATCTTGATGAAGCCATTCTAACTAATGGAAGAGCTCACAAACAGGGAGATAACATTTTGATGGGCATCTCCAATTGTGTTTCAGTTCAGTTTCAAAGGAAAATATTGCTATGCCAAAAAGGTAAAAGGGTGAATGGAGTTTTTAGGGGTTGCAACTGTGCAAGGAGGACAAAATTACACTGAGATCTGAGTTTGAACTCATGGTCACAGTTTTAAATCCCGGTGGGTCTACTCAGTTCTTTCATCCCTCTGAGGTCGATAAAAAAATGAGTACCATTGAGTTGGGTAACAATAAACAACTGTTATTCAGCAACAAGATGCGCTTTACAAATCCACATGTTACAAATACACCTGTTGCTGACCATTGCTGCACTTGAGCACAAGTACCCCAAACCACAACTTAAAGTCAAACAGCTGGCTGAATTACAGAGATAAGTTAACAAAATATTCACAGCAATTCAATATCATTAAATAAATGATTATGGGAATAGGTGATCCAGAAGGCAAGATTGTTTCAGGAAAATTTCCGGGGAGTCCAGGATTCAAATCTAAACTTAATATACTTCATTTGTTTTTTCATTTTTCCTTCTTTTTTTGCTCAAGGGATTTGTTATGGGTTCTTGGTAATGAAGGGTGTCTGAGAGAGGGAAGTATTTGTTGTTTGTATTGTTTCAGATTCAGTGGGATTTAATATTGACATATAGATCTTCCCAGTGAAAGTACATCAGGTATACTCTAAATTTTAGGAGAGCAAAATGTGTTATTTATTTGTACATAAAGCAAATTTAAAGAAATGAAATAAAGGGAGATTCAAACACTATCCTATAGAATTAAGCTACATGCTGCAGTGGCCAGCAAAACCTTGGATGGCCATACTAATTTGCCAAATAATGGGTACAATGTTTTATTAGATAATTGGTAGATAGCTCCATTAGGTATGCCATGGTAAAGTGCAGGAATGGACTAAAATATTTACTTATTTACTATGACAATGCTGTATGTCCCATATCAGGGCTCAGATAAATTCACCCTCCAATGAACTACAGAAATTGAAAGGTATCACTGAAGAAGACATTTAATTAGTATATGACTTCATCCAGAAAAAATATGTTGAAACTGAGAGGATGGGCAGATTTTATGAAGAATCGAGGGTCAAGTCAGAGGACGTCTTCAAACTCTTGAAGAAATAGGCCGGCTAGATAGATGGTGTCAACTGCACACAAACAACTTCTCCCATGTACATCATTCAGATCTTAGGATAGCTTTGCTCTTAGTGATTAATACCATATTTGCTTTTGTGTAAACTATTGAAATTGATATTATATCCATCTCTGATCATTCCTTGCTGATTGCCGCAGTCAGAGGATAGACACAGACAGTAATATGTAATAGACAAAGGTGGTTAAGGAGGTATGTCCTGCACAACACAGCAAAGTGGGTTGAGATAACTTAAACCATTGCAGAGTTTTTGCTATATAATGATATCCTAGAAATTCCAGCAAGTACACTGGGGGAACACCAATTGCAGAAGTTAGAGATAAACTAATTGTCCTACCATATGCTGAAAAATGGATAAAGAATCTCTTCAGCATAACTTGGAAGCTGATCTTAAAACAGTAGAAGAAAGGCTCAAACATTGCAGATTTAGGGGTCAGTTGACATTGCTGTTAGCAATTAAATCAGAAAGTGTACTTTTGGCATTACACATTAGGACATAGAGATATTACTAGGGTTGGCCAGGGCCTTGAACACCAAACCAAATAGAGAAAGAACACTGATCCTCAAAAATAAATATGGGAAGCTAAACTTTGATAACAGGGAAAGGGGAACTCTTTTCTGTAATCTCAGGGAAAACAGACAATAGGACACCTTAGTAATAAAACTGCTGTTCTCAATGGTAACAGCATTCCAGAAAGATATGCTTATGGTTTCTATCTCAGAGATTAAAGAGTTGATGTTCATAAAGAGTTTTAAGTTGTATAAATCTCTGCACTGAGCGCTATACATGAATATGTTTAAGGTGTTCACTAGCTACCTGGCTCCTTTAATAACTCTAGTATATCTGTCCCTAACAGATAGAGATTGAGGCTGTAGACTTCATGTTTGATGCTCATGAGGGAGTGCTTCCAAAACCAAGGAACAATGTCCAGAGATATGTGTTTTTACAAGCAAATACTACGACTAGATATAGAAAATGTATTTTGCATGAAGCTGTTGGCAAGCAAATGGGCAATGTTTAACTCAGAACTGATATATGGAGACTAATCTGGGCTCATTCAGAGGATACAGGTTTTTGATAAAAAACTACAGGAAAGCTCAACTTGTGCTGGATGAGGAAACATCTTTTGTCAGATTGAGCTTGCCTTTATTGAGGAAAATGTTTTTGGAATGTGGACTTGGGGACACATGACTTAAAATTGCACCTTACACTAATATTACCATGACTTAGATTTGAATTAAAATGTGGATTATTTCAGTTCCATACCTGTTTGCCAATAGGGTATATGCTTATTCTTCTCAGAATATATAAAGCTTTTTCTTTTCACAGGCAGTTCCTATTGCTGCTCCATATCTATGTTGCAAGTATGCTACAGGCAGGATGTTCACGAGTAGTGATTATTTAGAGGGGTCTATGGTCTATCACAATTACAAGTATCAGTGTGTGTCACTTTGATTGTAATGGGCAGACCTCCAGCCCGCTGAGTGAATAGAGACTACGACTTCCACCATTGTCGTGGAAGACTGCCCCCAATACTTACTGATCATTGAACTATAACTGTGTGGTAAGGGTCTTTATTGTCGAAAGTGCTTCCACTGGTATGGCTGAAGATCCTTGGGCTAAGCAGAATGCTGAGAGGGCTGCTCTTGTAACTCTGCACATTTAACAGCGATATTTTTAAATCAGAAACAGCCCCTAACATGTGTAACTGTTTCTTAAAGGTAATGCTGAAAGATAAAAGAATTAACAATATCTCGGATTTGCACCGAGTGTTCTCCCTTCGATTAGGGGCCAGTCTTTATTTTCATTTTCTGAAACTTAGAAAGAAAGCTGCAGTAGAATATCCCTAATTATGGCATGGCAACTATTACATGAAATATGCTAGTGCTATGGGGAGAGCCCTATGCCTTTATGGCTCCACTGGTGGTTGCTCCACATAAGGACAATCAGTGGTTTCACCACCTCTAAATGGGATGTGATAAACTCGAGTTTGATGGATTTCCCAACTCTCCAAGCACCAAATTACCATCACACTTTCTTTACTTATTATGCATGGTTGCCTCAGTAGGGGCAACACATGCTTATATACTAAAAGGTCCAGCAGCTGTTCTCTTAAAAAATTGCTACTTTGAGGCTGGTACCTTGCACATCAAGAAACTGTGCAGACAGGCGGCTTCATCATGCTTAAACTTACAATTTGCATGTACATTTTAAGCCACCTTTAGGTAATTGTGTGAAAGGGTTTAAATTCTATGCCATTGCCCAGTCAAGTATTTTATTTCTCTATTTGTTTTAAACTTAAACATTCCTACAAATTTGTCTTGGATGTTGAGTTTGAAAAATAAATCCAGAGTATGCAAATCCTCCTTTTCATGTTTTTGCTCAACTTTATTCCTCTTTGTTTCTATGTGTTCTCCTGAGATTCAATCTCTGACCTGTTGAATGTAAAGTTATTCAGGGCTTAATTGACAATTAAAGAAGTGTAGTGTTGGGACAGCTGCAAATAAAAAGGTGGATGTCCAATCTGCTCTCCTCCTGTTTCTACTGCCTCATTTAGGGTTTGGAGCAAGACAAAGGGCAGATTATGAGCTTGGTGGTCCGACAGCATGTTGTGCACGGCACACAGTGCACGCACCAGAGTGCAATTAGAGGGGGGCACAACATTTGCTCCCATGCACTTTGCCCAATGGGCAAAATTGCCCTGGGCTCTGGTTGGGGACCCTTCCCTGCATATCCACCAACCTTTTGATAGCGGAGCCCCCGCCATGAAAAGGTCCACAGAACATCAGGTCATAATTGGGACGGCGGTGCTGGCATCAATTAAACACCGCCTCCCATCCCTGCCATTTTCCCCATCGCCGCAGATGCAGCATCCATGATCCTGGCGGTGGTCTTGTGGTGGTCTTGTGGTGGTCTGATCACCATGGTCATAATTGGGGGTTGGACCGTTTTAGGACTGCCATACTCGTAAGCAGGCCCAAAGTTTCCATCCAATGTCTTATTGGTCATTTGAATTTAAACTGGTAATTGGAGAATTCAGACTGGTCATTGGTGTCACATGAGTAGGGAATGCTTTTTTCAGACTTCCTAGGTATCTCATAGCATAGGCAACCACTGGTTAAGGGTGTTCACTTTAAAGGAAGAATCTCAGGAGAATGTCAGTCACATCTCCCCTATTTCATCACGTTGGCTCCTTGAAGTCCTTTGGTCCAGGACCTTTTCTTGTGGATTGAGTTACCACAGCACTCTCAGTAAGACTTCAGTTTTCACGAGCTACATGAAACAATTTTTATTGGTCTTGTTTTATTTGTTAAGAGAGGTCATGTAGTTGAACCAACTCAAACTTTATAAGTAAAAATGTATACCTGTGTTTTATTTGTTCATAGAAATGCACATTGGCTAAAATATAACACCTTAAGGACAGCCATCCTATATAATTAGCTCCCTTTCCTGTTTTTTGGTTGTAATTTACAGGCCACAAAACAGTGAAGACAAATCACACATTTTTTCCAAATATTACATAATCAACTGAGTGTACATCCCATTACACTTCTTCTGGGTGGACTTCAAAATCATCTTTCAAGGTACTGTCCAACATTTTACATTCGATTGAATACTGTTGGTGGGTGGACCTCAAAAATGGGTTTTCACCTAAACTGAATAGCTATATTCCTGTAAAATCTTTTTTGAATAGCCCTCACAAGTACATTTCTGTGTGTTCTTTCTCCAGTCGGCTGGCCATGCTCCACCTTTACTAAGGAATGGAGTATACATCTGTTCCTGGTAAATGGTATTTGGTAAGTCCTGATTTGTAATTCTCAAGATGTCTCTATGGGGACCTCACAATCACGCCCTTGGGATCGATCTATCTATCTATCTATCTATCTATCTATCTATCTATCTATCTATCTATCTATCTATCTATCTATCTATCTATCTATCTATCTATCTATCTATCTATCTATCTATCTATCTATCTATCTATCTATCTATCTATCTATCTATCTATCTATCTATCTATCTATCTATCTATCTATCTATCTATCTATCTATCTATCTATCTATCTATCTATCTATCTATCTATCTATCTATCTCTCTACCTACCTATCTATCTATCTATCTATCTATCTATCTATCTATCTATCTATCTATCTATCTATCTATCTATCTATCTATCTATCTATCTATCTATCTATCTATCTATCTATCTATCTATCTATCTATCTATCTATCTATCTATCTATCTATCTATCTATCTATCTATCTATCTATCTAGCTATTCTCTGGGACCTTCTAAA
Organism: Triturus cristatus; assembly: GCF_964204655.1. Taxonomy (NCBI): domain Eukaryota; kingdom Metazoa; phylum Chordata; class Amphibia; order Caudata; family Salamandridae; genus Triturus; species Triturus cristatus. Next base: position 81,066,008 of record NC_140588.1, read on the forward strand.
TAAATGTAGCATGTGAATATTGAGTACATTAAATGCAAATATTCTCTCAGGAAAAGAATATCTTTCTACATTCTTGGAAAACAACTGTGAGTAAACTCACAAAAAGTTCAAAAACTGAGTAACTGTATGCTCTCTATGCATCACTTCTGGATGAGACTACTGACACCTACCTAGACATTGAACATCATCCAAGAATCCTTTCCAGTAACATAACAGAGGAAATCCCTAAGATATTTAACTTCTCAACTGAGGTCTGATTAATTCAAAAAGTTAGAATTCCAATCCACATTCTTATGATGTAACTTGCTCTTTCTTGGCTACATGACATACACCAATTCAACTATAATTGCAGCATGGATATAACGGCTAGGGCGCTCGACCTCGGACCTGAGGAACTGGGTTCGAGTCTCGGTAATGTCGCTGAACATCCTGTGATTCTGGGCAAATCACTTAATCTCAAAAACAAAGAATGAATGTGTGTCCTAATGTAACGTAACTGGTGCTATGTAAAGCGCTCTGATACCTGATTGGATTCGGGTCAAGTTCGCGCTATATAAAACTCTGCCAAAAAAAAAAGAAAATAAAAAAAAAAAATCACTGCATATCCCACCTTCTTTCCCATACCGCTCTTACAGGGGCTCTTAGCATTTTGTATATCCCAAGTATACTGGGTACATATAGGTTATAGAGAGAATCACTGAACGTTCCCTAAGAGAGAAGCACATATACCTGCCAAACAAACTCTAATAGAGCAACAGATGCTTTCTGGAGCAAAGCCATCAAAATATAATAAGAGCTTTATTAAGCTAACGAAATCAGTAGAACATTTTGAAAGAGCAATTATCTTTCCCATAGTGTTCCTTTTTGGTAAAATGAGCTGCAATTCCTCTAAAGTTTAGTCATCAAATGGAGTAATTCACCTAAAACTGAGCTCCCTGATGATATCACTACTAATATGCTTAATATTTGTCATTCCATACTCAGTTCTCAATGTAACCAGGTAATCTATGGCAAGCAATGTATAAACTCTTTGCTCTTAAGATAAATACTAATGCATTTGGCATTTTCCATTCTGTGCTTAAAGCTCTTTGTAACTGTGTAAGCTATGTGGTATAATGTGCTAATGCTGCCTACAGCACTAACCCAGAAGTATCTAGCATCCATTAGCAAACAATAGCCAGAACACAGTATGCAAATCTATCACAGAACAGATAAGCCATATAGTTAGGTTTCACCATGTTCACAACAGCAATAACCTCTAAAGTTAGTGCACACACACACAAAAATGCAAAGGACCCAATTCGGGAAAAAGACTGTCAATATGTCCAAATAGCTTAGATAGGTTACATAGTACGTACCTTTATGTCCAGAAAACTATTCATAAATAAATAACCCACACATCATACAATAGATCTCGTTAAGGAGAACGTCACACATATACACAGGGTAGTAAAGGTTAGCCATATAGCAGCTCACCTTGCTCACAACAGCAGTTACCCCAATCCAGGCAAAAATCTAGAAGAGATCACATAAAACAGAAGTGGAATCATCAAATGCAGTAAACATAGGTTATTAAGCAGTAATCTTAATCCTCTCAACAGCATTCACTACTTCCCATTACCTTTTTCACATAACTACATGCTAGGCAATGTGAATGCCAAATATAAAAGACAATACACAAAAGGGCAACCCAGTATTACCTTGTGGGCTTGGGTATCTATGATAAGGTAAGTAGTAAGGTCAACAAGAGATTCATTTGACATATGGAATAATAATGATATTGGGTCCGATTCACAAAAGTAATCTGAGACAAAATCTTTTTATGACTTTCGGTATTCACAAAAGGCATTTAGTAGTAGTAAATTTAGGAATCCTAACTTTACTACTACTAAATCTTTTTTGTGAATATCGAAAGTCGTAAAGTTAGGATTTTGTCTCAGAATACTTTTTTGAATTGGGCCCATTATGATTATTCAGTGATCTCCTAGAGTGACATTTCAACTAAATTGGTTACAATTTGTACTAAAGAACACACAATATTGAAAAGAAACAGAATACATCATGTAGAATTGTGTATATGCTTTTTAAAAGTGCACTGGAATCAAATAAATAAAGAATAAACGGGTTCAAAATAAATAATAGCACATAGTTAATTGACAATGTATAAAGTATAGTACAGTACAGCCCACTTTCTCAGTACAACCAAAGTATGTTCAAAACAAGACTCACTGGGGTGATGTATTTTGTCCAAAGAACAATTGGCTGTACATCAATGTTTTGATTTCATACAATGAGTATCCACAAGACCATCTTCAGGACTGTGATGTTTACGTGAAGATGAATAACGGATCCTACTATAAACCTCATTAAAAGAGGATCAAGACTTTAATAAGTCACACATATTTGTCTATTTACAGCATCATACACTGGCAGGGACTAGAGCACCAAGAGCAAGAATGCTGCTCAGGTCAAAGAATATTTTGGCATGCACCCCATCATAGAGACCCAAGCCACACAAGGGAATAGTGGGTTGTGCTTTTGTGTATTATAGGTTTAGCACAGACCATGCCTGTGTAGGCCATTTATATTCTACGCGTTTTTTTTCCATTACTTGCAATTCTCATTTGTTCCTAAAATTCTTAAAGGGAGAAAGTGGACCCTCCCTATTAGGTGTGAAAGGTTCTCCTACTCAACAACCTCACATCTCTGACTTAGCCCTCATTGAAAGATTAAAAAAGAAACTAGTTAGAACAGAGTTACATGCCAACTTTCTGACTGACTACCATAATGCCAACACCATCCCAGTCGGTCTCCAAGTGTTGAATATTCCAATTATTTTAACGGAGGATGATAAATTTAAAGTTCAGTTTCATTGCAAACAAATGCTCAAGAACTTGAGTGGTACTAAGCATGGAAACTACACTTAAACACATCCAACTAATCATCAAAGAAACAGAAGAACTTGAAAAAAAATTAGCTGCGATGCATCAATAGTCAATTCCAGATCCCTTCTCAACAAAAAAGCACTGATCATTAAGGCGTATAAACAAATTAATGTAAGAAAAAAGGCTGAAAAACCCCAAAAAGTCATTAAAAGGTATGACAAAGAGAGAACCTACCCATACTCAGAAAAGATTTTTGATAATCCTCTGGTTCCACTGCACAACCCTTTAGAAGAGACACATTTTCTGATACAGATTTAAACACAAACAGTGATCAGGCATCAGGCAACTCACATAACAGCAACTACAATGACCAATCATCCATATCCCAGCAGGATTTTTTAGGGCAGAACCACAGGGGCTTAAGCCCATGCAGGAGACAGAGAGCAGGGAGGAGAGGATGGTACCGCAATCAGTACACTCCCGGACAGAGAAAACCCCCAACTAGTATTAAAAATAGTAGATACGACCCACAAGCTATCTATTTTCAACGTCTCATCCTACACCTTGACAGATACTGAAAAGTCAAAACAAACATCTGGACTTTCATTTGTTCCAACACACAAAAACAATCCTTTTGAGACTCGTATCGAGCTCTGTCAGTTTTTTAACCATCCATCTAAAACATTTCTTGTCCAAGAATGAGACAATCCTCATATATGACACTGCGGGCCTACATAACCCATCTTCATTCTGTCCAAATAATCACATGGTTTTAAAAGAGGTATTAACATTTGAAAATGTCATCCTTAAAGAAATTGACACCTTTTTTAGAGGTTCCTACTACAGCAGATATCATTTCTCCAAAGACCAACATACAGCTTTACAATACTTACAATCTCACCAAGATGCCATCATTAAACCTGCGGCAATAGTGGTGGCATTGTTTTCATGGACAAACCCTCATACAATGAATACGTAATGAAAAAACCTCTCATTACAGACCATTAGAAAGCCCCCCAGGAACCCCACAGGAGAGATAAGTATACCAATTCTTACTTTGAGCAATAAAAGGGTCTCGACAAAGAATAGCAGAGCTATAAGAAGTCAGCATTTCTTAACAACACAGAGCCCACAATCCCTGTGATCTACATATAATCAAAAATACGTAAAGATCCTCTGAAACCACCGGGACGCCTGGAGGTTGTGATTCCATCCTGAAGCCAGTGGCACAATATGCTGACTTCTTTATAAAACTCTTTGCAATCAACCACTCCACCTTCATCAGAGACACAACTGTAGTAATAAATTATGTAGAAGGCTATCCATTCAACCTAAGAAATTAGATCCTGCTCACTATGGAAATTGAGAGCCTTTACACTAGCATACCTTGGAATTAAGTCTTACAATTACTTGATGAACTCCTAGAACAAGAACTCACCCTCATCAAGTCCCCACATCCTTCATTGTAGAATGCAGTGAACTAGGCCTTAAATCGTAACTTTTTCATTTTCAAAAATCAATTCTAAGAACAAAAAAACGGTGTAGCTATAGGGGCTGTTTTTGGCCCAAATATAGCAAATATTTACATTGTCACTTTTGAATCTAAATTCATTGACTCTACACATAAATCTTTCAGCTCACACAAAAAAAATGGATGCGCTACATTGATCATGTGTTCATGATATTGGAAGGGGACACAAAATCTCATGATGTTTGATAATTGTATTAGGAACCAAAATGCCAACCTCAAATTCACCATTCAACTTAACAATGTCAGTATGAACTTTCTTGACATCACTATCAAACCAGAAGACTCCATTTACCAACCAACCGCCAAAAACAAACTATTCAAGTATGACAGCCACCACACAAAAGCACTCAAAGACAGATTCCATTTGAGAAATGTCTTTGTCTACGATGAAATTGTCACTAAAGAGACAATTATTTTCTGGAAGCCAGAAAACTCATGGAAAAACTGCAATCTCAAGGCTATCCTCATAGAATACTCAAGAGATTGCTCAAAAGAGCATGGTACAATAACAAAGACCTTTAAGAAATCAGAGAATGGCAAAGAAAATCCCGATTAGACTAAGGCACACTTTCCAAAAAAATCAAAAAATAATTAGCACACACTGAAATCTGTTGGCAGGAGATCCCACGTTCAGTGAAAAAACTTTGTCCGCATTTAAGAGAAGCTTCAATTTTAGAGACTGGCTTGTAAAAGTATATTTTGAACCCCTGGCCCAAACTGTTCAACAGATCTTTAATCTAGCACCCATTTGGGTAATTACAAATGTAAAAACGACATAGCTGAACCAGAACCGGAACTGCAAACCTTGCAGCACAACCAAAACAGTAAAAGCTTTAACATGAATTGTCTCCAGTTCACAATAAAACATTTATCAAATTGCAACACTACCAACTTTATCTGGTCTACCATACATTGGGGAAATGACACAGACAGTGAGAAAATAATTGTCCAAAACCAATCACGAATATAATGCAAAATAGAACATGTCCTCTTGGTTGAACATTTTATGCAACTCTAAACATCCAGAGAAGGGCATCACATGATAGGTCAGAGACACCATCAAACCCACAGTAAAATCCACCAATGTTGACTACTTATAATGAAAAAAAGTGGATTTGTAAAGCAGACCATGTAAGAAAATTCTGTAACATCTCTATTAAATGGCACACATTAGCAACACTATAAATACATATCTATGATTGATATGTTATGTATACTTGTGTTTATGTGATCCAAATGTCACTCTGAAGAGCGATATCAAATAGAGTCAGGGAAAGCTGAGCTAGACACCCATGATGCAAACAGTTTGTTTCCAACACATCTTTAGCACATCTTTGGAAGCTAGAAGCAGCTGATGTCCATTCAGGAGTGGGAAAATGCCCCAGGATGTCTATGGCAGCCTCAGTGATCTTTTTATTTTTTTTGGAGCAGGGGCTGTAATGTTATGTGGGAATGGTTCCATGAAATGTAACCACATCATGTTCTATTGCTCCAGGCATTCTGTGCTGGGTCAGTTGCTTGGCACAGTGGAGCTGTACAGACCTGTTTCTCATGTGCAGTGCATCTGAATAAAGAAGCTTATGTAACTGGCTGTCTTGGTATATCCATCTGCATGGACGTGCTCACAACAATTTGGTGATGAGCTGATGTGGAAATGGGGAGTATGGTATTTCCTGGGACCCATTGTGTAGAAGCTTTTGTGCGGCAGTTACAAAACCATCTGTACCACTCATCGCTGAACTGCTTCAACAGCGTGGCGTTGAATTACAAGAGAGGCTCCCGAAACTGTATTGATGTGCATATATGGCAGAAATTGGATTACAAGAAGCAACGCAGATCAGGTATAGCTAGCGTAGTCATTTTTCAACCTTGGAAGTGGTTAATCCTGCATGCTTGCACTGCATGCTCACACAAGCAATTCTGTTGTCTTCTGAGCTGGAGCGTGAGTTGTGTCAAGCAGGAGCATGAACACAGCAGTCAGTAACGGAGTGTGAGCCCTTGCCTGCGCACAGCAGCTGTTCGAGTGTGACGCAGCACGTCGTAGTAGAGGTGCGTCAGGTCACGTTGGGGGCCATTTTGTTTGTACACACTGGAAGAACAAGCAGTATACGGCTGTAGAAGCCACATCGAATGAATTGGAAAGGCGCTGATATTTATTTAGACCTTCTATGGACACTGATTTCGGAGTTTTAAAGAAGCAGCTTTTGGGACATGCTAGTACAGGTGTGAGTACATGAGAAACAGGTGAGGAGTTTGCTGTTAAGACTATTTTTATCAATAGTTTTTTTGTATGAGAAAAAGAAAAAGTACAAGAGGAGTCATCACCTTTTATTTATTTCACCTCCACCATTGCTCAACAAAATATTTCATTGAGTTCTCCACACCTATTTTGGGTTTCAAGTTGCAAACTATCTTTAAAGTGGGTAAAGTGGAAAGTCTGTTTTGTAAATTATATCGCGGCTATGGATGAATCTAAAAAAGTGCCAGCTGTACAGAAGAAAAGAATCCTAGAACATTCACAAGGTACGGTGGGTTTAAAGTCGCATGCCTAAAACAACAATCACAGGTGATATGAATGTCTTGGAAGTCATCTTACATTATCTTGATAAGAACTTTGTGCCTAAGGTCTGTAATGGTATTACTAGAGGTAAGTTCTTCCAGTGCAAGCAAACTAAGGGTGAGTCGGTGGATGATAACGTCGCAGAACTAAAGAAGTTGGCCATTGATTGTAAGTTGAGAATGTTGCATGATGATTTAGTGAGGGATCATTGTGTCATGCATGCTAACAATCCCACCATTCAGGAACAGTTATGGGTCAATGGGGACTCACCTTTGGAGGAGGTTTTGGCCATTTTCACAAGGCAGAGATTTTGAGGAGGTGGCCACGGCCTTAAAGTAAGCGGACAAAGATTTGGACTGCATGTGCAAAGTAACAACTCACACTGCGCAAAAGGAAACAAAAGTTATACTCAAAGACATATTTGTGAGGAAGGGAAGAAGGTGTTAATGTTGCGATAGTAGAGATCACCTTGCTTATAGTGAATTGTGTCCTGCTTTGAAGCGGAAATCTAGACGCAGTGGAATCAAAGTCACTTTGCCAAGGTTTACAAAACCAGGAAGAGGTGAGTCAAACGGATCTACGAGGATGTCAAGAGTACAGATGATAGTGACCATGAGGAGGGTGCTGAACCAAAAAACGTCATGAGTTTAAATTATAATTTTGTGTAAAATATGAAGGATAACAGTGTCAAGAGTAAACCAGAGTGTGACATGACTATCAGAGGGATGTACATCAGAATGTATGCAGATTCTGGGTCACCATTGACTATTGTCAATGAGCAAGTGTGGAAGGAGAAGTTTTGGGACGAGGTTGGTTCACACTTGTTACCTTCAGACATTAAGCATGAAGTTACATTGGAGAGAAATTAGAGATGTTGGGGTTCAGGTGGTTACATTTTTCATTTAAAAACAAGCACACCAGAGGAAAGCTGTACATTGGCAAGAAGGGACCTACAGTTTTGGGATGTTTTGACCAAGTAAATTGGCATATTGTTTTGGACCCCAACAGTGTGGAGAAAGTTTTAGTGATTGATGAGGGGAGTTTGGTAGGCAGTAGTATGATGGAAATGTTTCCAAGGGGTTTTGGTAAGACTTTGGGAAAATTACAAGGTTTTGAGCATAACATAGTGCTTAAGGTGATGCTACCCCTAAGGTCCACAAATTAGGAGCAATACCAATGGCGGTGAGGGAGGAAATCTCTCAGGAATTGGAAAAATTAGTGGCTATGGATGTCATAGAAACTGTAGAGAGTTCAGGGTGGATTTTTCTGTTGGTCGTTGCTCACCTCACCAATGGAAATATCTGTCTCTGGGTTACATATGCCACCTTAATAACAATATTGTTATCAATCATTTTCCCTTACCAAAGATTATTGAGATGGTGTCAAGCCTTAAGGGAGCCAAGTGGTTTTATTCAATAGACTTGCCTTCTGCCTACCATTAGATTCTGTTATCACCCGAATCCAGGAAATTTCCTGCTTTTATAACACCATTTTGTTGTTATCAGTTCAAGCGGATGCCATTTGAACTAGCATTGGTAGCGGCCATGTTCCAACAACTAATGCACATATTATTTGGGAAGGAAAGAGGGGCGTTATTCCATCAGGATGACAATCTTGTTTTTGGCGAGAAAAGAGGTGGGCATGATGAAACATTGAAGAAGGTGTTAAGTGTCTTGGATGACAAAGGATTGGTAGTGGAATTTACAAAGTGCAAGTTTGCTGAGAGGAGTGTCACATATTTAGGGCATGCAGTCAGTGAGAGTGGAGTGAAACCTAAGCTCTTATTAATGAATGTCTTTGTTGAAGCCCCAGCGCCTATCAATGAAGATGAAATAAGGTCATTCCTAGGCATGACCGGATATTGTTCTAAATCTATAACACATTTGCTGAGAAGGTGGATAACATAAGAGAATTGTTTAAAAAAGTGACGTTTGTCTGGGATTTTCAGGATGAGGAGGAATTTTATAGACTCAAACAAGAAATGGTTTTGGTGCAGGCATTTGGCATTGTACAGTTTCGATCCAGAACTTGATTGTAATATTATAACTGATGTAAGTAATAAAGGGTTGGGAGCGGTCTTGGTGCAAAGAGATTCCAGAGGACTGGAGGCAATGATTCAGTTTGCGTCTAGATCACTTTCACCAGTGGAGGAAAAATACCCATTTATTGAAAAGGAAATGTTGGCATGCGCATGGGCATTAGACCACTTCCGTAGATTTGTGTGGGGTACACCTGTAATAATTCAATGTGATCATAAATCGTTAGCAAAATGTCTGAATACTGAAGAGAGTGTGACAGTGTCTGCAAGGACTGCAAGACTGTCCATGCATATGAAGGATTTTGTGTATCGTATGGTGTATGTACCTGGCAAGGACAATGTTGTAGCAGATTATTTGTCTAGGATGCCTTGTTCTCATGAGGAGTGTGAAGATGACTCGGGAATGATTTCAGTGTAGCTCTAATACATGATAGTGGAATACCTGTTATTAAGGATCAATGGTTAAAGGAACACGTTAATGATGATGAAATACAAGACGTCATTCACTGTATGTGTGAGGGATGGCTTAAAACAATGAGCTACTTAGTGAGTTTCTCTGATCATTTTGGGAAGTTAGATCTGATCTTTCTGTAGAGAAGGATCTACTATTTAGAGGTAGTATAATCATTCCTCCCAATGGGTTACGAAACCTAATCATTGAACTTTGTCATGAAGGACACTTTGGTGTAGTAGAAACTAAAGCAGTGGTGAAAGATTTATTTTGGTGGCCAGGTATGGATGTAGCAGTTGAGAAATTTGAAAGGATGTGTACCGGTTGTGATTGTGTGGATAAGTTATTGTGCACGCTGTACATACCCATGAGCGAGTGCTTAATTCCGCAGCATTTTTGGGATGAGACATTTTTGACTGAGGGGATTTCCAACAATGCTTCTTAGTGACAATGGGGTGCAGATTGTATCCAATGCAGCTAAGGCTTATTTTGAGAGAGTGGGCATCAAACATAGGACCAGTTCTCTTTATAACCCCAGTGGAAACAGGATGGCAGAAAGGTTTAACCAATTGGTTAAGGGCGTTATCCAGTCCGCTATCGGTAGGCAGTGTGACTAGCGTAATGAAGTAAAAAAAGCTGTGTGGGCTCCAATGAAGCTACTGAATTATCACCATTTGTGAAAATGAGAGGGAGAATTCCTAGAAGCAAGTACAGCCCTGGTTGGTTTCGTGAGAGTGAGGTGAAAAATTGGTCACCCGAGTTGATGGGCAGGAAATTGAAAGAGGTGTACGAACAAAGTAAGGCAAACTTTGATGACACCCATGGTGTTAGGCCTATTCAACTGAGAGTTGGGGAGTGGGTATGAGTGAAAAAACCAGCTAAAGTGCCCAAGGGGAAGAGTCACCAGAGGAGGGGGTGGAGATATTAGAGATATTATAGAATGCAGTCAGAGTTAGCAGTGGGAAAGTGTAGAATCGTAAACGGGTGGCACCTTGTACTGGAAGGGTGAGTCAGTAATTGTTGAAGAGTAATGACATGTTTGAATGGCTGCATGGTGAGAACACAAGTTTGAAGACGACCATAAATACTGGCACCCAGGATGGCACTCAGGTTGACAATAACATTGGAGAAGATTCTTTAGCAGATTTAAATTTTAATCAGGGTGCTGTGGAAGTAGCAATACAGGAGCATGATGGGAAGTTAGACGCTGATGTTCGCATGAATGTTGAAAATAGTAAAAGGAGGAGAGAGTTACCCTGATGGTTGAAGGATTATGTTGTAGGTAGATAAGTTATGTATTGTTTTGGGAGCATATGTTTTTTTTCTCTCCTTGCTCTCTCTTGTTTTCTCTCTCCTTTTTTCTCCTTTCCTTTCTCTTTCATCATTTTTCTCTTAGGGGGAGGTGGGGTTTGTTTTGTTAGTATTAAAAGGGGAGAATGTGTTTTGTTATGTGGGAAGTGGTTTCAAGGAATGTACCCACATCATGGAACCACATCATGTTCGATTGCTCCTGGTATTCTGTGCTGGCTCAGTTGCTAGGCGCTGTGGAGCTGTACAGACCTTATTCTCATGTACAGTGCATCTTAAGAAAGAAGCTTATGTAACCTGCTTTCTTGATGTATCCATCTTCGTGGACCTGTTCACAAAAGGGGCAGACGCCAGTGGGGCTAGGGGGCAGAAGCCTTTCAGCAAGTCTCGGGTAGAAGCCCCACCCTCAGTGGGGCCCCCTCAGCACAGTACCCTGGCGTGTCAACTCCGGGCTGAGTCTGGAGGGGCCCCTCCATGTAGCTTGCTACGCTAGTGCCCACCCTGTTCAAAGCTCCGTCCCCTTCTCACATGAGGTTTTGTTTTTGGAAATATCCTTTGTCTCCCACATTCATAGGTGAAAAATTGGTGAAAAGAGACTAAATACTAACCCTGGGCGTAGTTCGCGAAGTGGCATAGTACCCTGTTCGCACTGTGCAAGATGTCGTTTTCAATGATTGCATAGTGCGGACAAGCAACCGGCACTGTGCAATCATTGAAAACGGCATCTTGCACAGTGCGAGCTGTAGTTTTCTGCTGCTCGAGTAGATTTTTACTCGAGCAGCAGCTTTCTCAACGCGGACTGGTAGTTTCTCATCGCGAGCGGTCGCGAGCATACGCGACCACTCGCAATGAGAAACATCACCTCCTCGCGTTGAGAATCTCGCCAGGAAGCTTATTTTCCACACTCGCGATCGCCAACTTGATGTTGCTGATCGCGAACGAGGAAAAAGTCTCGCCAGGATGTCATTTTGCTTGCTCGCGGTCGCCAACTTGACGTTAAGGACCGCGAGCAAGCAAAAAATGACCGCTGCACTACGCAACACTACGCTACGCGTGTTTGCACTGTGCTATGTGCAATTCGCATAGTGCGAAGTAGCGCAAACTTCGCAAACTACGCGAGCGTAGCGTAGTGCTTTGCCCAGGCTAAATACAAGCCAGGAATGTTGAAGCAAAATTTGTTATTGTTAGCCACACCTACCTGACTGATTCACATAGCTCCTCTCTCACAGTGCCATGGTCATTAAGGAACAGGTAACAGATGTGTTTACAGGTTGAATAAGAGAGGAGCCTTTAGTCCATTCACCAAGTACTACCAAAAGTGAATCTCGGATCTCCTATTTTTTCTGTGTGCTGCCTGAAGACATTTGTATGCTCTTTCTCCTCTGTACACTTCTTTCACAAAATATTCTGAAATGAAAAACAATAGCCAGCTCCTACAAAGAAGAAGCCATAGTACTTTTCTATTAAGTTGTCTTGGTTAAGGAAAATGGAAAGAGTATTTCTCTGCATAGCTGGCTGTTCATATACAGTGGTAAAATGTACACTTGCGGGTTGTCTTGGCTCCGCATATTTAGCGCTTTTAGGTCTATTGACAAAAATAGACAGTGCTCAGATGAGCTCATTTGAAGAAATGCTTTTCAAAGCGTTGCAGAGTATGCCAGATGTATTTCTTCTTTTTTTCTCATCTCCTGAGATCTCAGATTCCTTTTTATCACATTCATGGATGCTCGAGATACATTTAAAAGTTTGTTTGTGCTTGTGATTTCCTGAGGGTTCTTTCAAACTCTGATGCATTAGAGAAAATTAGCCAAACCCATTACTACTTGGATGACTTTCTAACATTTATGAAATGACCTGCTGCTGTTCCTGGAAATTCGGCTTTTGGAAATGTTTTTCTTGGCCGGCTTTGCAAGATGCATATTTGCCATTAGATGAGATTCCTTTCATAAAGTTGGTAATTGCAGGATAATGTCGCCTTTTAGTTACATGGCATTCCTACACAATAGGGCCGGCTATAGGGCAGTGCGCTCGACCGGTGCAGCCGCAGCCGGGGTGGTGGTGGGGGGTCTGTACTTAGAAATAACTTATGGGTTTAAAAGCACCTGCTACATAGTTCCTTGTGTGTCCAGCAGTTTTAAGGAAGCAGTCAAATTGCCAGGATAACTGTTGATTAATGGTCCTGCTGGAAAGAGTTTTGTCTACTGGCAGTTTTGACTCATCACGAAGTAGTGCAGAGGGTTAATGTGACTGCTGCAAAGAAGTGTGCATTATGCAGTTCACAGAACTGCGTTTGAGTGAACTATGGTTAGTGCTATACAAAAATGAAATGTAATTGTGAGAGGGCTGTGGAGAGATGAGGGGCACTGTTGGAGGGGGGTAGGGAGTGAATCTGTGGAGAAGAAGGTCATTGGGGGCGCCAAAAAAGATTGTTGGACACGGTTCCACCAGAGCTAAAGCCAGGCCTGCTACACAGTTCGGAGTTAGCTGTGTTGCTATTTTAAGTCCGTGCATAATTCTTTTTTTTCTTCTTCCTGTTATGTTTATGTGTCTGCATTACATGCAAGGAAAAGAAACATGAAGGCACTACCTAAATAACAAAAAAAAAAATAGGTGGCATGATTACAATGAAGCCAACGCAGAAGAGTTACCTAAAACGGAAAAAAAATATAAAACCTTAAATCCATACCCTCAAAACTGCCCCTTATATTTATAAATTTATCAGCTTAAAATCTCCCCCGAGACCTCCAAAATTATTGCGAAAAATGTATTTTTTAGACTGCTTTTTTAGACAGATACTTTACAAAAAAAATATCATAGCTCCATTTTATAGAGAGAAGATACCTAGCCATTTAGGTTCTATGGGGCAGATTTACAAGCCTCTTGCGCCTCATTTACGCCGCTCCTGCGCCATGGTGTGGGGTACTTACAACGTGACGCATCTGGGAGATGCGTCACGTTGTAAAGCCCTGCGCCACATGTAGGTGTTCCTGTGCAGAGGGGGGGCGTTCCGGCGCAGGAACGCCTCCTAAAAGTGGCTGAGTGAAATCAACAAGATTTCACTCAGTCACTTTAAGGCCCGTGCTGCGTCAAAACCCTGCGCCTGCCTGAAGCAGGCGTAAGGATTGACGCAGCATTAACAAAATAGGGCCACCCAGAGCATTGCTGGAGCTGCGTCGCGCTTGCGACGCAACTTCAGCAATGCGCCACTTTTACGGCACAGATGCGTCACGCATCTGTCCGTTTTTGCCCCATGCTGCGCCGCATTATAAATGCGGCGCATCCATGGTGGCGGAGCTGTGGCGCACAATAACTGGAGCATCCCTGCTGATATGCAGGAATGCGCCAGTTATTGTAAATATGCCCCATAGAATCATCAACCTTGCACCATTATTTCCAGGAATACAAATTCAATCTTGATAGGTCTGCACCAACCTGATACACAATGCATTAAAATTAATTTAAAATCAATAACAGGCCCATTTTTCCAAAAGGGTTTTCAAAGAGGGACAACACACTGGGCACATTACGAACATATTATGGACATATTAATCTGAACTATGGGCCTTCTTCACCAAGAAAAGCCTTGAAAAAATTGTATATCCAATGGCCATTTTGCTATCTTTGCTGGGGTGATATAAACGCTCAATGGGTTCAGGTTGTATGAAAACCTGCACATATGAACATCTGAGTAACTTGCTGACACCTCACCAAAGACTGATTTCATTTTGTAGTGCGGCTCTGCTCCTACCAAGATTCTGTCCACTAAGTCAATCCAGTTCCATGACCTTGAATGAACCATACTTTGCAAAAAGAATCTTCTAAGGAGAAAATGCATCAAATGCCTGGCACAACCTACTTGGCTACTCCGACCTTTTTGATGTCTTACATTTCACGAACTAATCAAAGTAATTATTGCCTGGGAAAATTGGCTTCGTCCTGGATCGTGATAAATTACTCGAAGACAACTTCATCAATTTCCAATGAACTAGTTGGTGATTAATTTGCATCTGCTGTCTAATAGGTTATAAACTACATGGCTAACCGAGGACTGTTTCAAATAAGGAGTGTTCTGTGATTCTTGGGGTATTTGGATGCCTATAAAATACTGTAAAAATGCTGTAGTGATAAGAAGACAAGTACACAACCACAATGGTGGGGGTGAAATAAATAAACGACATAAGTGTCATTAAGCATGTGTGCCTGGAAGCACCGCAATAAAACTGCAGACGTGTAAGGACTGGTCTGCCAAGAGTCAATGGAAGCCGAGGATATCTCAAAGCTTACTATGATTTCCATGACCCCAAACAAAAGATTAAAACAGCAAATTGAGTTTGGTGAAGAAAGTGTGGAGATATGCACAGCACGGGGTTTGAAACATTGTATAAATTAGATCATCTGCCTAGAAAGGATAAAGAGAAATTCTACCATTTATTCAGTATAGGAACACATTTCCTTATAAATAGGTTTAGTTAGCTCTGCCTATGTACAATAAATATTTCTTAAGCATAATGCCAAATTCTCTAATCTCAAAAACCTTTTTTTTCTTTGGTATTGTGACTCAGCAACTAGAGATACCAAGGATGAATTTTAATTCAGTGTCTATCATGAAAAGTCATTAAACGGCTTAATCCACTCTGAGGAACAGGTGCCGCTACACCCAAAGTTAATTTTAATATTGTGGCTACAAAAGGTGGCACTTTGTGAGCAATGTTAACTAAGATCTCTGAGGTATGGACTTATCGAGAGTGCAATAAACCGGTCCATGCATGGCGAATGAAGAAACATGGAACAATAATATCCCTGTCTTGTGCCTCCTGTAATAATGAAAATTAATGACAAATAAGTTACCACGGCCATCATCTTTGATGAAGGTTATAGAACCTATATGAAATTTACGGATTCCTATCCAGTACTACCAACAGCAAAGTGGTATGTTTTGTGCTGTCTCTTCCAGGAGCTACAAGAGGGAAACCAAACTAGCTATGGTTCCTAAGAGACCGTCAGCTATAATACAGGAAAACATCTTGACACCTGCCCCCCCCCCAGAAGAATGTTAATGTGAACTCCAGAATCAAGGTTGCTTGTTCCCTTCGAAAGGTCATGGGGATCAAAGCCATATTGCATGACAACAGGACGCTTGCTATCTCACATCCTCTATCAAGATTTTGCAGAGTTTCCATAGGAAAGCATCTGTAGGTGGAGCCTTCCTTTTAGCAATAGCCATGGCCACCTCTCATACATCCTCAAAGTTGATTGATGCCACAAGTGGAACCACCTGAGGTTTGAACATCTAGCAATTAGTGGGGACCACAACAACCAGCATACACAGGGCTCCAGGAGGCGGCCCTGTCATCTGGTGATGCTTTGCTTTGCCCTATGATGCGGTCTTCTCATTCCCGCGGCACAAGACGCAATTAGTCTGGACCAGAACAACCAGCATACACATGGCTCCAGGAGGTGGCCCTGTCATCTCCCTGCACCTGGTGACGCTTTGCTTTGCACTATGAAGCGATCTTCTCATTCCCGCAGCACAGGACGCAATTAGTCTGGACCAGAACAACCAGCATACACATGGCTCCAGGAGGCGGTCCTGTCATCCCCTGCACCCCGTGATGCTTTGCGATATAAAGCGCTCTTCTCATGCCTGAGGCGTGGGACGTGTGCAGGCCATGCCCAAGCAAAGACCAGGCCAAGGGCAGGCCCGTCCTTGCACGCCATTGCCCGGAAGAGGTCAGGCCGGGCCACCCCTCCAAAATCTGCCACCGGGAACGCAGCGATTTTCATACTATTGCCTTGAGGCATAACCCTCCTCTGCTGGTAGGGACAAGGGGAACTTATGATCCTTATATCCAACAAGCTTTCTGTCAATGTCAAGAAAAATGTAACAATCTGGGCATATTCACAAGTACTGTGGTTAACTTCTAAGTGTGGAAGGGACATGGTTCTGGTCAACTTTTATAATAACCTTTTTGGCTCAATCCGTAGTAAAGTGGTTTCAGCACTGGTTCGTGGTCTGGATACAGTCTTAAGTTTAATTATTAATAGTTTTGTGTTTATTTGAGTTGAGGATTTTAATTTTTATATTTGGCCCTTGTTTGTCACACAGGTTTGTGGGTTAATCAACCAGGATGATGGGGAAGGGTACACTCATTTCCCTCAATGATTGTGGGGGTACATTGAACTCAATGATCACCAAGTATAACTTAGAGTTATCAAAATCTACCCATGATAAAAATGAAGACCCCCTATACCCACCTTGATAGGTAGAAATGCTTCAACTATCATGGACCTCATATTGATCTCAGCCAATGCGAGCAGTCTGTGGTTAACACCCAGGGTCGCTCAGCTGATCATAATTGTATCATATTGATTGTTCTTCTTTGGAGCAGGAAAAACAAACTCCTATCAAGTAATTTTGCTAACTTTGTTCCTACAAGACCCAATAGGATACGTATCAAGTGTGAGGGAGTTGATGCCCTTAAGATCTTACATGATATAATTTCTAGGTGCCTTAACTCTCATAATGATGAAGTCAGCCCTATCCAGTTGCTTACTAGTTTTACTAAAACTAATGATATAATTAATAATATATTGACCCGCCTATGGAATCCAGGATATGGCCAACGTAGATGTTGGTTTGACCACGTATGTACCTTAGCCTCTTACATTGAAATAGGCTCTACACTGTCCACCTAGAGATAATGCCTTGATTAAGACCCTTCTGCTTAGTTATAAAAAGGCCCTTTGCACCAGTAAAAAAGAGTTACAAGAGGCAGCATGCGCTAAATTGTCTGTAGCCAGAAATACAGCAGATAATACACTCTTTTGGGCAACAGTCAACTCACTATTTCTAAAAAGTTGCTCCTTCCCAGCGATGTTAAGCCACATTACATGTGATGCTTAGGTAGCCTATTCCACAGATATTTTTAATCTATCTGCTGCAGAAAGGGGGAGTATACAAAGTGAGACAGAGAGACGCTGCCCCCCACGACAGAACATTACATTTGAAGATGTTTTGCCTGTACTGAAGAGAAGAACAAGGGGTGGAGCCCCAGGACCTAATGGGATCCCAGTGGACATCTACAAACCTGTTGTTGATTTATGGGGACCCATTTTAACTAGGGTGTTTAACACAGCAGTGACAGACCTGATCCCCATATCATAAGAAAGGTCTGTTATTATATCCATCTATAAAAAGGGCAATAAATCAGATCCGAAAAACTACCATCCAATTTCGCTTCTGGACTCATCAGCTAAAGTGATGAGAAAGTGTTATTAAAGAGGTTAGAGAGTGGGTTTGTGAAAGTTCAGTACTGTCTTTAGCTCAATTTGGTTTCAGACATTGGGTGGGGACCATGGAGCAATGAAGCCTAACAGATGGATGTAGCCTTACTGCTAGGGCAGTTGATCTCAAATCTGAGGAACCGGGTTCGAGTCTCGGCAATGACACTCAACATTCTGGGTAAATCATTTAATCTCACTGTGCCGAACAAAAATGAATGTGTCTGTGAGTAACGCAACTGGGGCTCATGTAAAGCACTCTGATACTTTCGGATCAAGTTCGCCCAGACTACTGAAAACAAATTTGTGAACCTGGACCTGTTAATAGGTAAATATACTTGTGCTAAAGGAGGCAGATTGTTTCTTTGTTTTGCAGATCTAAGTAGTGCCTTCGATCACTCAATTCTTTCGACAACCCTTCTCACTCTTGGTGCTCCTAGACCAATTATATGTTATCTTGCAAGGTTCTACGAGAACTTGTCAAGTAAAGTGTGATTTGGTCCCCAGGGTGAATGCAGAAGAAATTTTGATGTGAAACGAGTTATACAACAAGGCTGTGTCCTTGCCCCGCTAAGTTTTCCCCTGTTTATCAATGGGGTGGACAAAGCTTTACAAGCAGTTCAAGCTTATGTCTCACGAATCACCGTGAGTCCTATACCCGTGCTACTTTTTGCAGACGATGCTGTCTTGCAATCTAGGACTCCAGTGGGTTTACAGCATTTAATAAATACTTTTGGGGATTTTATTTCCGCAAGAAAAATGTTAATTAATAATTTGAAGACATGTACTATGATCTGTTGGTCTAAGCCAAAGAAATGTAGAAAATGTTATATTGATAACATCCCGGTAGCTACTGTAGATACCTTTTGCTATCTGGGTGTGATTTTTGCAGGTAATGGGTCAATGTCACACGAAATTACAAATGTCCAATCCAAGATGAATAGAAGCGCTTATGGAATTTTTAGGTTCTCAGCAAAATTGGACAATCAACCAATTAGAGATTTGTTAGCCATCTATAAGGCCAGAGTTGTCGTTGCAGCTATCTATGGAGCTAGTGTGTGAGGTTAATGTAACAGCAACCGCAGACAGGAAAATTGCTTCCTCAAGCGTTTATTATGTCTACCCACTTCTGCTTCAACTGAGATAATGCATCAGAAGGTAGGGTTGCAATATCCAGTGGATTTAATTTTACTACACTCTTTGTTACTATGGCGTTCTCTTTGAGTCAAAGAAGAGACCGGTTTTACGAAGTCAATCCTTTTAGATTGTCTGTTTATGGACAAGACAATGTGTATTCCCTGGTTAAGATATATTAGAATTTCATACAGATGACTATGCAGTTGCCAATTCAGTCCAATCCCTTACAAGTGACTACACTAACCAAACTGACTATTAAGGACAATGTTATGAATTATAGAACAGAATCTCGTTTTATATTGGATGGGAAAACCTACTGTTATATTGTATCAAGCACTCCAGCTTGAGGAGGGCTTTCAAAGTTAACTAATCTGTGTCACAAATCAGATGCACCGCTTTGTAGTAACCAGATTCAGACTTGGAATTGTTAGTTATTTAGTTGCTTTTTCCAGTATGAAATCTTGCCCTCCAGATGTTATTCTCTCCAGATGTTATTCCCTGTCCTTGTGATGGGCAGACCTGGCAAAGTACAATCAATTTTATGCTATCCTGTGCTTTTTTCTTCAATTTTAGGCGACACTATTTAAAGCCCTTATTTTTATCCCAAAACGTTCGATCTCATATAGCTGGTTTAAAATGTATGCTTTCTCTTAATGATAATGGGGTTTGTATTAATGTTGCACTTTTTATTTTGAAAGCAATAAATGTACAGAAAAGTATTTTCTTCTAAAGTGATAATAGTACGAAGTATCTGACAAGGAATAATTGTTCAATGAAACTTGTTGAACTTTTTTAGCCAATTTTAAGCATGGTCGTCTTTTTTGTAATATGTATGTTTTTAATATTTTAATTGCCTATATGGTTCTTTATAAATTCCGAATAAAGCATGTTTTGACTTGATTTGACCTGATTTAGAGACGTTGAGAATTAAAGGCCTGAAGCACCTGCCAGGCCTACTATACCTGTTTATAAAACATATAAAATAGGAGTAAAATCGGTGGTATTGTGATGGAGGTGTCCCTTGCTGTTTATACAGTAGTTATATTCAGCCTGTAGGAGATACACTTCATGACTGTCTCAAGTGCTAACCCATCTTCTTCCTTAACTGTAGGATTTAACGTCTAGCAATTTTAATGCATGCATAGGCTTACAAGTATGTATGGTAAGAATTTGAATTTGGATGGAATCTATCTGTAATGCAATGCGGCGACGGCCGGGCCTTGACAAGAGTTACTTGAGCATAGATGAGCGAGTTCAGAGTGAATATATAATTCCTTAGACACTTTGATCGTCTGCTGCATCACAGTATATTTGATTGTGAATCCCCTTACAGCGATGTTAGTTGTGTTCCACAGTATAGATGATGGTGCTAAATCTTTTTTTTAACTCATATAAATTCAGAGCTTCTTTCAAAAACATGTATGCAACATGTCATATCATATTATAAAGCATTCTAAAATTTCATTGGTTGTGTGCCGATGGATTAATAGTAAGAGAACATTCTAAAGTATTTGAATCTGAGGTTGCTTTCAGGTGAATTGTCACCACACACTGTTTTCATTGATTTACTATTTAAAAAGAGGTCTATGCAAGCATATTGTTTGAGGAAATAAGGTGTATTCCCAAGCTGATGGATTCTTTTACCACAATGCATTCACTTTTCTGGAATCCATTGGACTACAATAGCAGCTGGAATTTGTCAAGTTCACTCCTACAAATGCATATTGAGTGTGTGTAGCTTGGTAGATACATACCAGGCCAAATGCTGTGACAGGCATATCAGCAAGCAGTCCAAATGTAATGGTTAAATCTTCATAGATCCTCAGAATATCTTTAATAGGCCTTAACCTACATTCTTGTGCAGTGAAACAGATATTTGTATCCACCCTGCACATACACATAACTTTAATGGGTCAGATTACAACATACAGATAATTACTATGGCCGCCCATTTAAATGTTGCTCATTGGAAAGTAGTCATATTCAGTGGTAAATCAAATATACTGGGGCCAATTCACAGAACTAATCTGAGATAAAATTCTAAACTTACTACGTTTGGTATTCACAGAAGGCATTTGGTAGTAGAAAAGTTAGGGCTCCTAACTTTACTACTACTAAATGCCTTCTGTGAATACCAAAAGTAGTAAGTTTAGGATTTTATCTCAGATTAGTTCAGTGAATCGACCCCAATATTTATATCAGGTTATTATATTCTCATATACAAGTCGTACAGGAAAAGAACTAATATTGCTAAAAGAAAAAAACCTATGCATATTGCTTTTCATTATGGTATTGTGGTTTCAACATCTTCATGTTAAATGTCTTAATTAAGGGCCAACGCAGACACCGATGGAGCACAAATAGACTCCCACTATAGGCCTAGGGTAGCCGTAGGCCATCCCAGTCATCTGTAAAGAAACCGTACAATGTGAGTGGGAGTCTAGCTCTGCTTGACCAGGCCCTGCTATGGCCTTGAAAGAAGACATTATCACAATGGGCTTGAACCCATAAAAAGTGAACCATAAAAAACAAACATATTTTTTACCCTTGAGGAATTCTGCCACTTTTTTCTGTGTGGATTGTATTTCAGAATGTCATTGTTAGAAATATTGCCTGAAATTAGTTGCCTTAAATATTGCCTCCAAAAATATTGCCCAATTGAGTTTAGATTTTTTATCATCAACTCCAATATGGTGATATTTAAATAAACAATATTTTGGATAAGGTGTTTCTGTCAGATGATGTTGTGACATCAACATTATGGTATCAGATCATTGCATCTTGTCTGTTTTCCACCAGTTTCCCTCCACATAATCTCCTTCAGCCAAGTAGTCCAATCTCCCTGAGACTATCTTGGGTCATATCTGAAAAGGAGTTATTCCTTATGGTCTCCTGCAGCTACCACACCTGGGATCGCATTGTGAAAAACCAAGGAGCTCATGATTTCAAGTGGGCTGTTTCTTGCAAGCATGCTGAGGCCTTACACTACTTTTGGTAATCGGTTAATTGTTTTGTTGAAGCTATCACCTTCCCACAATAGTAGGATAGGTAAAATTAGATTTGGTTAAAACCATGTGGCTGTCATGTTGCACTGTCTAATCTCACCCAGCAGCATAAACACATTTTTCTAGACTGAAAATGTAAACAAATTAATTTAAATTGCTCAGGGTGCTGTTGGTGAGAGTTAATCTTGAACAAAAACCCTGTGTACCCTTAATTTTCCTTGCAAAATCAATCCATATCCACTTAGGAAGTACTGGCATTGGAGGTATTTATCTCGGCTCCTTCCTTAATGCTCAGTAGACAAAGATTCTGTCAAGACCAAAAACACTAACTTGAGATCCAAGTTCTGTTGCTGCAGAAGAGACATTGGGCCCGATTCACAGAACTAACTGAAGACAAAATCCTAAACTTACTACCATTGTGGTATTCACAGAAGGCACTTACTCATTTTGGTATTTACAGAAGGCGCTTATTAATTTCGGTATTCACAGAAGTTGGGAGTCCTACCTTTAGGATTCCTAAGTGCCTTCTGTGAATACCGAAAGTCTTAAAGTTAGGATTTTTCTCAGTTTAGGAGTAGTAAAGATAGGACTCCTAACTTTAGGACTCCTAAATGCCTTCTCTGAATACAGTAAGTCTTAAAGTTAGGATTTTTCTTAGTTTGGGAGTAGTAAAGTTAGGACTCCTAACTTTAGGACTCCTAAATGCCTTCTGTGAATACCGAAAGCCTTAAAGTTAGGATTTTTCTCAGATTAAAGTTAGTCCTAACTTTACTACTCCTTAACTGAGAAATATACTAACTTTAAGACTTTCGGTATTCACAGAAGGCATTTAGGAGTCCTAAAGTTTGGACTCCTAACTTCTGTGAATACCGAAATGAGTAAGTGCCTTCTGTGAATACCAAAATGGTAGTAAGTTTGGGATTTTGTCTTAAATTAGTTCTGTGAATCGGGCCCATTGCCTCCATCAGTTCCGTACCACTTTCCAGTCAAAATCATTACCCATTCTGACCGCAACATGGGTGAATGAATTTATGGGAATCAGTTGAGAAAATGAACGAAGAAGATGTTTAGTCTGTGTTCCATTTTACTATTCTCGGAGGTTAGAGTACTGGGCTATGGCTAGTCTGAAGGGTTTTTTCAAAGGAGACTGAGGACAAGGCTAAAGAGGTACAAAAGAAGTGTATGCATTGCATACTCCATCCACTCAACTGGTCTGCAACAAGGATTGGATGTTTCCTTACCTTCCTAACTTCTCATGTTTAATGTCCTTTGCGTTCAACATCAGTGGTTCCTCTGCTAAGGTGGAGGACCGTCGCCCTCTGGAAGTTTTTTTAAAATAATAACACTATGATATTACCATTTTATTTTTCAGTACTACCTCTGTTGTGTTTCTTTTAGGTGCAGAGCAGGGTGGGTCCGGGCTGCCCACAGAGCAGGGGGAGGAGTGGTGGGCACTTTCTAAGTGTTAATGACGATTTTGTCGGCTGTCTTATGTCGGCCAAATATACATGCACACTTAGCATGTTATTCACCTAGCTGCATTGCACAGCCAGGTGGAGAACATGCACGGGCTCCCACTACCTGTCAGAGCACCAAACCAGGCCACTCAGACTACTCACAACACTGCTGTCATGCACATGACAGCAATATTGTGATTAGCTTAGGGGAGTCTGGGAGCCTGTGTGCTTACTGAGTCGGTCGAAGAGGACGGCGGAGAGGCGGAGGCCGGCAGGTAAGTGAAATTTTCTTTTTTCCTTTTCATTTTTTTTAAACCAACCTCCCCTCCGCACCACTATTGCCCATAACTGCCACCACTGGCACTCAAGAGTGATATCTTGTATTACAAAGTGATTGCTGTGTGTTTGGCCCTCTATAGAAAACCCTATTATATGCCCAAATGTGGTTTGTTTAAGTACAATTTTCGATTATCAATTGTTCATTCACAATTTGAATAGTTCTCACACTTGTCAAGGGCAACCAGAGAAATGATCTGTAGTTTGAGCTCACAAAATCTTTTCTTAACAACATGTGGTAAACAACTATAAAGTAATCTGTGTAAAGTATTGCAGTTTTGTCCAAAGGTGTATGAATGCTTTCAACTTTGGAGTTATGGTCTGGATTTCAAGATGAGGGCCTTTTCTGCTGTAGAAATATGTTCTGTTTTTTGTACACTATTGTGCATGTATCACATGAACCTCTGCACTTTTGTACTGCATACTGGCAATGTCCAACAAGAAGCAGGGATCCAGAAAAAGATTTTTATGGAGTCAGAGCCCAGTCAGAGTGAGGGGGGAGGATTCCAGGAGCCGTCAAGAATTTATAAACTAAAACCGGTACCTTTAATTAGGTACTGATGCCAAACAACAAGCAAGCCCACAGTATGTTTTAAATAATAACACATCTTAGATAGGTGCCAGTTTTTCCAGGATCTTAACATCACTTTCTGTTTTCACTAGATTTCATGTTGAAGCTCACAGAAGGAATCAAGAAAGTGTACATGGTGAAATATTTTGCCATTTGTTGGCAGACCTGGGGTCATCGCAGTGGCACACTACATTGATGATCAATGGACAGCATTAAGCAAGGGGTGCCAAGAGACATGAGCCACAAAGGAGGTTGAATTGGCAGGCAGGGTAATGCATACAGGTGCATACTTATTATAGGAAGTTGTGGATGTGGAAAAGGTCTTAGGGGTATTGGGGCAGGAGCAGGAATGTTGTGTGCTAGTAAAAAATGAGCAGGTACTGCCAGATTCCCCCTTCATTGCCTATTTTCCAGGTGCTCTAATTTGAAATTCTGGTTTCTCATTGTAGCTGGAACCAGGCTGAAAGCAGTTGATATGATGAGATGACCAGGCACCTCATTTAGAGTTTGGTGGAAGCAGTATACCTGCAAAAAAGTAGCAGATGTTTGGTGTGCCCTATTTAGAGTGTGTAGGAACTCTATGCACTCTAAATAGAGTGGAAAGGACATCTGCCACATTTGAGCAAATTCCTCACACCCACCAAACTCTAAGCAAGGCATCCAGTCTATTTCAGCCACCAGTGTTGGTAATTCTTCAATTTCTTTTTGCATTATTTCTATGTGCACAGAGCATGAGTGTGATACGGGTACTGCTAATTGAGTAGGACTGTGTGCCCGGACAACGTAACTGTCAAAATGTGGGGACTGAGTCTACACATTTTATCAGAGTATATTGTCCCAATTCCTTGCTAGCTCACAGTGCACCGTCTGAACCCCTAACTTTCCAAGGTACAAGATGGTATCTGCAACCTCAAACCATGACCACTCTAATTCCCCAAGAAATCATGGCAACAGATCTAACCTTTCGATGTTACTCAGGCATGCCCAAGGGATACACAAGAATGATACAAATTGGCTTTTCAAACATTTATTAACACAATTGTATTCTTGTGTAAAATACATGAGCTGCAATTATTAGTAGGATGAAACAAAGCATTGTAACAAGCATTTCAAGAAAGGTGAAAAAATGCATACACATATGAAATTTGTAATGTTTCTGTAGGATCAAAAATATCAAACTGGACCTTATCAAAAACAATTCCATCCAGGACAGGAAATGCAGAAATGTTCACAAGGGACATGTCTTGCTGCACCACCTGTGAAGAAGAATGAAGCTTCAGCACCTCAGCTACTAGTTCTGGGAGATAATGTCCATTTAGGAGCCAAAAGAGAACTCTGACAAAAATCTAATCCAAATGAATAGAAAAAGCAGTGAAATGGAAATCCATATGTAGGAACATGGCAGAAACAGATAGGTCTGTTTCAGCCAGAAGACAAATGCACATATCCCTCATAGTGAAGTATGTGACAAATCTGGTAAGGAGTCATCAATGTCAGCAAAGTAGCCAGAGGTAGTCTGTGTAAATATAGGGATCTCACGGGGTAAAGTAGAAGTGGTTGGTACCTCAAAATTTGGTTGATAATGAACAACTTTATTGTTAGGAATGGCAGTCGAAGACTGTGAATTCGCGTATGATGTGTTTACGGTGGTAGCAGTAGTAACAGGAAATTGTAGAACTTCAGTATATGATGTCCTCAACCAGGGAGTAGCAATTTATGTAATATTTAATGCTTGTAGAGTTATTTCCCGAATGGTAGTGAGAGGAGACAGGTAACTGCCCAGGAGTCCTTGTGGCCTACTGTGTAGGACTGGCCACATAGTGTGGTTTGATGAACACAAACCGTTTGTTTCTACAACTAGCAAGCGGTGTCAACATCAAAGTTCTGGTACCTGCAATGCCAAGGACTGGCACTGGTTCTCTAAATGATGGGCCAAACTTTGACCTTCTCTCGAACTAGATCCCCAATTTTAGGAATCCAGACAGTAGTTTCTTGTAGCTCCTTCACTTGTTCAGTGGTAGAACGCTTCGTAGTTTCATTTGCCTGCTCATATCAGAAGTCTTGTAGTTTCTGTAAGACAGCAAAACATTAATTGATGTCAAAAGACATATGTGATGCCAATGTGCCAGGATTATCAAGGTTTGAAACATACATGTGGATGCAGAACAGGAACGACTAAGGGGTCCTTCCACCCAAACATCTTCTAGGCACAATATTTAAAGCTTTCTGGACTCCATACAAGTGATGGACCCAACCGCAACCTGAACACAATACACTAGCGGTAAAAGCCTGCTTTAAGTCACATTTTTCTATTCCACTATCAAAATTACTTCAAGATCATAGGGAGAGGAATAATTCACAGCCACAACCAGGATTCCCATGGTAGCCCAGTAAGCCCTAGAGGGAAACACTGGTCCTTGGTGCGAGTGGAATGCAGTGACCGCATATAACCCAAAAAGACTTACAAATCTTTTAGAACAGTTTAAGCGTCAGCTGATCACTGTGGCTACACCCATAACAATCTAGAACATTCATTCACTGCTAATAGAATACATTTAAATGAAGCACCCACATTTCAAAGTCCACAGTGGTCAAGATAGACACATGCCAATGGTTTGTTTGGGACTAAGAGAGGTGTCTGCGATGGACGAGCTGCATTGGAACTTTTAATTTCCTGACAAATGTCACAGCTAAGGACATATTGTTTTGTCTGTTTGTAGAGGCGGTGCCACCAATAGTGTTTCTGTAGTAAGGAAACTGTAGCCGCCACATCTGCATGAGCAGAAGCTAACTCCTCATGAGCATCTACGATTAATTCTAGCCTGTGGTGTTGGTTTGGTATCACTTGATCCCCCACTCCGGGAATGTGAGCAAATGGTATGTTTTGGGCACTCAGTAGACAGGATCATTTTGCTGCAACTTTTCTCTGAAAAGGTGTTTTAGTGTGTGAAGCATTGACAACAACCAGGATGTCAACATCAACTCTCGTTTGTGAATGAGTAATAGCAACTACAACAGCAGACTGAACTGCTGCTTTTATGGCTTCATTAGTCAAGGAATTCCCTGTAACCTGTATTCCAACATGTTGGTGACTAAATGTATGAATGACATGAGACCGTGGCAAACATTTGTCAAGATGTGCCACCTTTCCCTAAAAGCAATTTAGATAGTGTTCCCTTTTGAAACTCTGAAACCATTCAAGTACCAAGAATATAAATGCTCATTAAAAGACTGGACACAATAATATGATTTACACACTATACGTTTGGGGAATCCAGAATTGGGATTCTTTCATGCCATCAAGCTTTGAATTCAGCCAGTCAACCAATACAGTCCCTTAATGATTGTGTATAAGTTTTTTGAGGATGGAATTTTCCATTCCTCATGACAGCATCTACTGTGGCACAGGCGGCTGAGTGTTCCTGTCTAGTTCCAACAGCATGCTTAACTGAACCATAAGTATATACAATATAGTCATAGTGGTCAAGAGGTAAAACATCACTGGGCACAGGATATTCTTGTTCATATTGGATGAATTCTTGTGTTTGTAAAGTGAGGTCAAAGACATAGTTAACATTAGAACCTGTTAAGGAGGAGTCCCACTGTATCCATCTAGGATGCAAGCTCTTCTTGCTAGGAATGCTGGCCTTTGTGACAGCCACTAAGCCTGGAATGGAAGTAATCACAATTATACATTTCCCCTGAGCCAACAGTCTTTTTTTTATATACAAGCTGTTTGAACTGCAATAAGTATTTTTTTGTGTAGGAGCAAAACTCATTTCAGCATTTCAATATAAGCGTGATTTATATGCAATCTGTACAGTATCACCTCCATTGAAAGTGGCATTTGTGTAGCCAATGGCTTTTGCAAATATGTGGATCACCAAATGTGTTTTCGTTACACGTGTGTGTAACTGTTTGGATGCAAGCATGGCTGTTTGCGGGGTTCTCAGAATCTTTATATGTCTGGTGTCCAATGTGTGCTTGAAAAGTCTGGATGAATTAATTCATAAGATGGTTTTGTTTAATTTGGTATTTATTTTATAACAAAGTTGAGAAATTCCTAAAAGTGTTTGTAGCTTTTTGATTGTATTTGGTGGTTGAAGGAATGCACATTCCTCTAGAAAATGTGGTGTTAGGTCTATTCCTTCTTTTGACAACTCGTATCCCAAAAATAGGACATTGAGATATGCAATTTTTGTTTTTTTGAATTTGAATTTGCAGCCTTGTTCAGCAAATCCCCAAACTATGCCATCTTCTATGTTGTTCATTAGTGCTGCGATGTGTGAATTTTGTACTGCAATAGTGCATGCATGACTGTTTAAATGTCTATTGTCTACGACTAGATGGTATGAATGATCTGGTTTTGCTAATGGAAACAAAGAATTGTTCATTGGAGAGATACAAGGCTCAATCATGCCTTGATATTTAGTTGTATTAGAATTTCTCTTACTGAGCATTTAGCCTCATGTTTCATTGGGTATTGTGGTTGCACTTGCAGGCTGGACCTTATGGGGCAGATCTATATCGGAGATGCGCCACTTTTACGCCGCCATTGCGTCACTTTTGTGACGCAGCGGCGGTGTAAACCCTGCACCACGTTGCGCCATATTTACATTGTGACGCATCTATGGAGATGCGTCACGATGTAAAGCCCTGCGCCACGTAAAACCTGCGTCAGGTTTCACGTGGCCGTGTCGACAGAGGGGGGGGCGTTCCGTCGCAGGAACGCCCCTGAAAAGTGACTCAGTCAAATCTATAAGATTTGACTGAGTCACTTTCCCAACGCTGATGCGCCAAAACCCTGCGCCTGCTTGAAGCAGGCGTAAGGCTTGACGCACCATGTTAGGGATAGGGTAGGTTGGAACAGTGCTGGAGTTGCGTCGCGCTTGCGACGCAACTGAAGCACTGCGCCAACCTTACGCCATCGGATGCGTCACGCATCTGTTTATTCCTGCGCCATGATGCGCCGCATTGTAAATGCGGCGCATCATGTGTGGCGCAAGGGTAAACGTGCGTGACGCATCATTCCTGGCGCATCCTTGCTGATTTGCAGGGGTGCGCCAGGCAACATAAATCTGCCCCTTTATGTATAACTTGAAACGGTCAAATTTTATTCCAGCCTACATAATTGCACTATAATGCTTGCCTAACAAGCTCAGGTGGCCAATCAAATTCAGCCAAGAGAATGTCATAACTGTTGGTTAAATGTTCACAGAAATTTACCTTAATAGTATGCAGTATGTCACGCTCAATTTGGATATCCAAATCATACAGTCTGTTGGGAGGGCTAACCCACTGATCTGGTGTTTCAACTTGAATACATTTATCAATTGCTCTCAAAACCAGAACCTTTTGAAGATTCTGACAACATATTGTGACCTCTGCCATGCTGTCTAGCAGTGTTAGTGCCCTCGTCTTGTTTGAAGTAGTAGTATCCTCAATATGTGTGGTGTATTTAGTGGAAATACCTGCACTATCTTTTTTTGAACTGGGGTTTTTGTTGTGGAAGTTTCTCTCCCTTTTTTATAATGATGTCAGATGAGCGTTGTGGGTCCTTTTGTGGTTTTACATACTATTCTTGTCTGCGCTCTGATTGTCTTCCTCTCTCTGCGCATTTGTCAGTTGAGTCCTGAGAATAGCGAGAAGGAGGTGTATCAGTATACCAGTACCTTTTGGGCTGTTTAATTGATTCATATTTATGCAGTTTATAACACGTTTCAGTGGATGCTGGTTGCAGGGAACCACTGCATGTTTTTGTTTTTTCATCATTTTTTGGTATATCCCAGTGTTTTTTGGAATACTTAGGTGCCAGTTTGGTATTACCTTTTTTGGAATCTCTCTTGAGCTGTGACTTATTTGAACTGGCTTTCAAATTATCTCGACCTATAGAGGTCTAGGTTTCAGCAATAATTTTCAGTAGTTCACGCTCCTGGTCTGCATTGGGAACTTGCGTGAGACGCTGGCATACTGCCAATTGCTGCTTCCCTTTTTATGTTACTTTAAATATTTGAGGCAACTGGGTCATAATTGCCAATTAATTTCATTCTCAAATCCAGGGCAGGAGCAGCCCCATATTCATTTTGAATCCGTCTTTGCATTTGAGGCAAATCAGAGATAGAAATTCACCATGTGGTATGGCGTATACTGTAGCAAAGACTGTGCCCCAGATGGCACATTCATCCACTGGGGGAAACATTCCTAGTGGTAGGCATATTGTGATAATTCTATGTTTGTCTTGGGGTCCGGTACAGGGAAGCACTGCTTCATACTGGTTTGCTTTTTTTGCGATCCAGAACCTAGGGCTAGATTTTCAAAAAAGACACATAATGCAGCACAGCACCCCCCAAAGACGCTGCACTGCGTTGTGTGACAGGGAGGGAGCAGGAGAGTGTCATATCAACAGAGATATGGTTCTCCCCTCTCCCCTCTCCGGAGTGCCAGTGCTGATTTCAGCTACCATGCACAAGAAACACACACACTTTAGCGCCATAGCGCTAGGGTGACACCGGAGTCTAGCACAGGATTTATACAGGAAAAGTATCCTTCCTGTGCAAAATACTAAGTCTTGACACGTTGAAACACTTTCTCTACTTTGTATATGTACTGCATAGTGCAGCATGCATGCAAAGTCAGAAAATAAAGGAGAAAAAAAAATCTCCTATTAACACCAACGTTGAAGTGGGGTTACCTTTTAGTACTAAACCCTGTCTGCAGTTGTTTGTAGATAGGATTTTGCAGCAAAAAGCATAGGTGGTTGTATGGGAACGCCCACGAACCACCCATGCAACACCCTCTTGGAGCTAAGAAAAGCAAAGCAGCACTTCACACTCCTGTACATTACTTTTAGGGTACTTTTCAGCACAATACAAGTTTTGCGCTGGAAAGTAAACTAGGAACAAATATTTTGTGCTGGTTAGCTTCACTTTATGTGACACTAACTCAGCACAAAATGTTTATAAATCTACCCCCTAATTTCTTCCTACCCATAATTCGGTTGATGGTTACTGGACTAATTGCAGGTACAGCTAAATGTGGCTGCAGTGCTTGAACATCCCTAGCTGAGGTTGCTGTTATTGTTTGCATAACGAAGTGTGTTCAATGACTGCACAGTCCAACCAGCCCTGTGTAAATAGAACAGAGCTCTACAGCATTTAGTAGTGCTAAGTTTGGTATCGTGGATAGCCAGCTAGGACTGGCCAGTTTGCTCCCTCATTGATGAGGGGACCCAGTGTTACATTGTTTAGTGTATGTGGTAGATGCCCAGGAAGCAATTTCTTTGCTCCTGAAATGTTAATGGTATTTCTAAATCTTAATAGGCTCTGTATTGGCCTGGTTTTACAGCTGGAGTGTTTGTGTGAAATGTTTGCATATTGGCATCGACTGCAGGAAAAGTGACTCATGAATCAAAATCCTCTGTTTTATACATTATGTGGGCCTCACCGACAAAGGCAACATGTCCCCCTGTAAGAGGGATCCCTTGTTGTTGTATCATTGTACATAGCTGTTACAGCTCGTCTGCAATTAACAGAAATAATTGCTACTTGTGCCGTATTTTATGAATGGAATTTAAAGAAGGAAAAAACCATAGTGGGGTGATCCTTTCAAAGGGTTTAAGCTTTTACAACCTCAGGACATAAGTAGGGTTTTCCTATTTAGCTGAGGAGGATGAATCCCCAGCACAATGGGTGTCTTCATATAAGGTGAATAGGGACGTTGGGCACACACAAAAACTATCTAGGAGACCCATGAAATAAGTACCTGACCTAGAACGTTAGTGGGACCATGTGATACTATTCCTGCAATTTACGACTGTGCAGACAGACAACATAACCATCAGAATATGGAGACTGAGTCCACATATATCTCCCTATAATCCCAATTCCTAGCTAGCTCATAGTGCACCATCTGAACCCCTAACCTTCCAGGGTGCCAGATGGTATCTGCAACCTCAGAACCTGACCACTATTATTCCCCAAGGAAATCATGGAAACAGATCTACTGTTTTGTTGTTACTCAGGCATGCCCAAAGAAAACACAAGAATTATGCAAATTGGCTTTTCAAACATGTATTGAAACAAGGGTATTCTTGTGTAAAAAGCATGGGCTGAAATTATTAATATGATGAAACAAAGCATTGTAACCAGCATTACAAGAATGGTGAAAAAGATAAAACAGTTCAACCATTATACCATTGCTGTGTGATTATTATTATATTTATACTCCTACCTAACACTGCCTACTCTATGGAAAGAATAGTGGGACTACCCTCTGCCATATCTTTTATAACAACCCAACCCCCATACCTGTGTATGATGTACCAAGAAGCCGATCTGGTGTAGAGCAGGTGACCATCTTTTGTAGGATGGAGATTAGAGTCAGTGAGATTGCATCACAGTCACAGCACACAGCAGACAGCATTTCAGGATAATCTGCAGAAGTGCTCCTCTGCTGAATTTGACTCAGGCCGGTTTATATAATAAAATCACTGTTCCAATTGCACATGTCAAAAGTGAGGAGTAGATGTAATTGTTTGTCTTGAAACTCAGAGCTGTCTCCAACTGGACAACCAAATGCAAGGGCATCACATTTTTCCTGAGCCTTGGACAGAGTGTACGAGTGACATGATAAAATGCCTAATAAGAAATGTGCTGCATGCAGAATATTTTCTAAGTATAATATTGTGTTACTGCAAGCCATGGAAAAAGTCACCATTAGAAACAGATGTCTAGTTTAAATGTGTAACTAAAATTGAGACTTGTGGCCGGCCCTTTTGAACCCCTCAACAGACGGAGAGAAAAGATGATGGTTCCAGCATTCTAAGCCTCCGGAGTTACAGAATGGTGATCCACTGCCCTACTATGCTATCATGCCGCTGCTCATAAACAGGTGTGCTGAGAAGAATTAGCTGAAGCAAACAGACTATACCAGTATAATGATTTAGTTACATTTTGCAGCATTTCATCTACCATATTCATTAGATATATTCTACCTGTATTAAAGGACACAAATTTTAGAAATTGCAAATCAGTTTTTATTGATATTAGCTATTACTACATTCTCTCACCTTGTAGGTAGAGTATCAGTTTTAGCAATATCATATGGAAATGGAGAGAATGATTAAAACTCAGAAGTCTGATGGACTGATAATAATGGCACAATGTACTTACGTAATGGACAACCAAAGATGTTAATATTAGCTAATTTCCTAATTACAGGAAAATACTTTTTGTACTGGAATGTTTTAATGCGGTATAATTATGAGAGAATGTTATTTTATGGTTTGAAGTTTTATTCTGCAATATATGTATTTAATATAAACAACAATATGAATCAAGCCTTAGACCAACTACTAATCCCCCCCCAATATGGAACCCACATGAACTGCTTCACAAGGTTCACTGCTGGAAATATAAATTGGCACTACAACAGTCAATATTGCAGGCCAACACATTTCCAGCCATATTCACTGATTTACTACATTCCACTCCTGTTCCTGATGTGGCTTCTTGTGAGAGCCTCGTGAATTCCTTTATTATCTTTTACCATTCAACAACCTTAGACATATAAACCATGACTATAGGCGGGAACAAACCTTTCTCTTCAACCCTTAAATGCCCTTTGCCAGCAGTGGTGGAGAAGCACTATTGTTTTGTAGGTCATAACTACTATTTGTTTGATTTATAAAAGGTTAGTCCAGGATAGGTACATGATGGGCATGTTTGCCTCTTGGACTAAAGTTGAAAGGGCTTCTGTGTCAGCAGTTGCAGGACGGCTACGTACACCTGAACTTGACCTTTGTTACTCACTTCTAGCTGGCTGTGGGGGGAGCCCTTTATAATTTGGATTAGCTTTTCTTCTTTCACCCTGCATGCTTAACTTTTCAGTGTTTTATTTTCAGGATTTATATCTAGTTATATGTTTTTTGCATTTTACTCTTGGAGCGGCATGAATTTTTAAGAGGAATAGGGGTAATGGGAGGCTTACTTTTTTATGTCTTTTAGGATTCAAGGAATGCGATGAGGAAGGAGAGGATGAGATACTGAATGGATAATTTACAGACCTTTTTCATTACTTCAATATTTATTGCTTCACCCAAAGTACATATTATGACGTACCCTGCCTTCTGATGGATGGCATATGTGTCATCATTCCTCATTTGATGAGGTAGTTAGATGGAGTCTCTCTTGTACCCTCTCATTCTCATGGTAACAGTTTGAGGAGTAAGAGAGTAGAACAACCAACAAATTAGGACTTATTTTCTTTTACTGTATGATTCAGTGAAATTGGTAATCAATTCAATTTGTCATATTGCTTTGCCCCCAGTGAAGTTGTGTTTATATGCTTTACTAAGGGATGAGTAAAGCTATCTTTTTTTGTGAAATGCAATATCTGGATAGTCCCATAGTAAGAAAGTTTGGCAAGAACATTCAGAAAATGTATTCCTATAATTGCATGGGTGGAGTAGACATCCACAAAATAAATGAACAAATATATGTGAACCATCTATATATGACATGTTTGCATCCAGTTATGTGATTTCACGGCAGCATAGTACCTCCATCAAGTTCTGGGCAATTGTATGCCACAAGGGTAATTGTTTTTTTTCACAACATAGCTGTGTAATAGTTTTAGGGGTCAGAACAGTTAACACTAATGTTTCTTAATGGGATACAAAAACCGAATATGCACCGAAAAAATAATTGCATCCCAAGTTTAGGTAAGTTATTGACACCAAAACATTAGCTTTTTATTTTTTGTTTTCTGCTTTTGAACGTTTAATATGTTTAATGTTGTTGGGGTGGAAATGCCCCCTGCAAGTTGTACAGTATTGTGTCGCCACCCGTTATGTCTGACTGTGACGGTGGGAGCCTGACTGTGAGTATCTGGTATCCTTGTTTTTGGTTTTCGCCCGACCCACACAAATCTACGGTCTGTGTGAAGAATACCTATTGATATAGGTAAAGTCCTGGGCCCGTGCACACATATCAATTGGTCTATATTCATTCACGTGCATCTTGATTCCAGATAAATCATTCCTCTGGAAGGATTTCGGGATTTGCTACTTGCTGGTACTCGTTTGATGGAAGACAGTAACTGTTTTCACCTCACTGAGGAGATTTATCTATAGACACATGAAAATGTAAGCCTCAAATATCCCAAACAACCAGTGGCAGCCGTCATGGCTCATGGGTGGTGAGGCAGAGTGGGCCCAGGGGGTTCATGGAGGGTGCACGACGAAGCACAGAATAACATTTTTTTTAATTAACTTACCTTCCCGCTGGGTCCCGCGTCTCTGCTCATCCTCTCCTCGAGGAACAGGAAGCACAGTCAGGCTCCACTGACCAATCACAGCATTGCAATGTAACGTTGTGATTGGTAGGCACCCAGGCTCCCCTGCCCAGTCCCAATGCTGCAATGCAGCATTGCAATTGGCATCCTGGTTCAACACTCAACGAGGGAATGTGGGGCCTGGGCATGTTCTCCACTCAGGCTATAATGCAGCCTGCATGGAGGACAGGGAAAGGGTGCATGACTGGTTTGGGGGGCCCGAGAGGACAGACCAAACATTGCACACTTAGCAGTGGATAAACCACTTCTCCCCTGCTCTGCCCCGAGAGCAGAGCAACCCCATCCACCCGCCTGCAAAGCAGCACAAACATAAAATAATAACTGAAAGTTATTATCATTTTATGATTCCTTTTCTCGCACTGCTTGAAAGCAGTGGGGCGACGCTCCTCCGCCATAGCAGAGGAGCCACCAACTGCAAACAACCATGTAAAAGTAAATAAAATATCAGATGATTACAGGGCCATTAATGGTTCAAAATTGTTCAGAGAGAATATACTGGCTTTTTCAACACACTCAGATCATATAGTCGGAGTGTATTTGGCTTTCATTATCTAAATACTGTAGATGATAATACGGATGTTCTTGTAAAACATGAGTGCAACAGTTTGGCTCTTAAACACAGATAACGGCATCCTATTGAGGTTATATTAGCTGATGATAAATCCATATTGACATAAAAGGAAAATATCAAAGATGACTTTGGCCTTCATCACAATTTATTGACATTGTATTAGCTGATGATTAAAATATAATGACATTAAAGGAAAACTTCACAGATGACTTGGGCTTTCATTACGAGCGGTCTTTTAAATACAATAGGGCTGTTAATGACAGTTGCAGCCTAGTCAGAATTATGAGATCCATGTGAATACTATAGATCTTGTACATTTGACCTAAAGAGTACCGTTTCTAAACTATATGGGTGAAATTTCCAGTGGAATCATGTGAGGAATTACAAACTCACCTTGCAATTCCTCATTGCTAAATTTATTTTGATGGTTCCATTACTATACCTAGCAATTCTTCTTCCCTAGAATAACCCCTCCCCATGATATCTGGAGGGAGGGTCCAAAGTTACAAGGCTAAGCTATGGGTCACTCGACATGAAGCCTTTTGAATTGATAGAGAAAATCACAGTCAAATCGCAAATTCTGTCTTTAATTATTAATATTGAGTCAACTAATTAGAATTTTGACTCACAAACAATGTTACCAAAAAGAAGGTGACTGATCTTGGGAAAATCTCAATCAGTCATCCCTGTTATCCTGCATCAAATTAAAACTGCCATATCTGAATACAGTAAACTACTCATAAAAAAAGGGTATAATCATTTTATGAAGTCAACAAGATATACTGTTTTTGTGCGAAGTTATAAAAAAGTATGGAAAACAGTAACACAGAATATGACAGAGATCATACACTGGATCCGTAGCACATAACTAATCAATTTTTACCAAATATCTATATAACTCATTTCAAATGACCATTTATTTAAACCATAAACAGTTTGACAATTTTCCTAATTCCAAACTCAATAAATAGACATTTTCCTCAAAACATTGGTTAAATCACAGGAGTTCAAAGAAGCAATGACTCAACTTCAGACTGGCAAACCAAGCCCTGATATTTTTATAAAATGTTCTCAACAGACATTCCTAGATACTTTGGCCCATAAACTGTTAGTTCTATTTAAAGCTCTGGTGTAAAAATGATTTCTACATTAGAATGTTTACAGATTAGAGGATACGCTGATTGAGAACTAGAAAAATAATGCAGACTTCCTTTATTCACTCATTTATTCAATGCTATCTGGCGGACTTAAGGCTGGCTCATTATCTCATTATGCCAACAACCAAGCAATCAAAGATGACGGGTCCACCACCATAATTGTCAGAGTCAACACCATTAAAGGCCACCTTCAAATGATTGATGATGTTCATGGAAAGGTTAGCATAGAGGCTCCAACGTCTGAGGAACCAAACAGTAACTTACTGGAACCAATTCTGTGGGCTCTGGCAAATCACCCCAATAATTAGCATGCTGAGTTCCGAAAGTTGTTTGCCTACATTCAGCTACAAGTGATGGACATTACTGGATTGTCTGACTTGGGTTTTCTTCCTATAGTGGCTACAGACATTTCAGATAAATCCAGTTTGATAGTGAAACACTTTCTGGTGGGGATCTCAGAAAGCTGTTGATTGTTGTGGAGAGGTGTGGTGCAGAGGCCAGGGCAGCTGCCTTCGGAGCACAGGGTCATGGTTCGATCCCCAGTTCTGGGGGCCGCTCAGCTCAGCAAGATGTGAGTCTGGGCAATAGCTCACTTAATTTCCAGGACGGACCCCAGCTCCTTGAGACCCATAAGGGTGAGTAGTTCGTGCTTTACAAATACGGATTTATTTTTATTTATTCACAACCTCTTTACAAAAGTAGGGAAATATGATGGCAACCCATGAGAAGCCAATCAAAGAACTTTATTTCGATCACCGTAGATCATAACAGTACACTATAAAACATGACACTTACAGACACAAAATACAAAATAAGACAGAACATTATAAAAAACGTTCTCAGTTTATTTACAGTAGCAGCATAATAGAGTGATCAAAATGCATCATTATTTTTCATTGGAGTAGCAGCATTGTGAAACAATAGATATTACATCATTATTTGTACTTGAAAACTTTATCATAAAATACTCTAAAAACAGCAGTTCACTTGAAATAGCAGAAGACCTATGATTCGACTTTAGCAGGAGCCATACAATATGGTACAGCCTAGGGACTATCAGGGGAGTACTTAGTACGCATGATCCACATGGCCATTAACAACTTGGCTGTACAGAATACAATCTTGCGTGTTGTGTTTGAGTGCAGTATTCTATAAGTCTCCTTGTATTTTATTATCCCCAAATTTCTGCATAGTGGGGCTATCCATTTAGTTTGAGATTGGTAGTACCAAGGGCAAAATAATAAAACATGTTCAAGTGACTCAGGTATTCCTTGCAACAGGGGCAATTTCGTTCAACCCTCTCTCCTGCTTTGCACCATTTTCTATTAAAAATATTTACAGGTAGGCAACCATACCTAAACTGTAGGTATAGTTTCCTTGTTAACGGGGGGTTCGATTTCATCTATCATGGCCTCAAATAACAATGTTTGTTTGAAATTCATAAAAGAAATCGAAAGTGAGCCCTCACAATTCATTAGCCAATCAGTCTCAACAGTGCCCCAATATGCAGCTTTGAGACTGAGTTTATTAGTCTGGCTAAGGGCTTCTGGTTGACTCCAGTATGCATTTAATCCTAGTTTTTGTAGCAAATTCTTAACTGTGCACCTCCAAGGAATCATGTCCACACAAGTTGGTGACATTAATTCGCGGAGACCCATCCTATAGGAGGCAAGTGCTACAGTAGACCATAACCGGTGCCAAAACATAAGTATTCTAAGAACAATTTCATGTGCAATTCTTTTCTGGCCTAGATCTAAAAAGAGTGGAATCAACGGGGTGGACACCCAAAGATTCAATAGGGATCTAAATTTGTTTTGTTCACTTACTGGGAGATCGCTGCAATTTGAACAGCCCCACACCTCCGCACCGTATAAGGCTGCACCTAGGGCTTTGACATTATATATCTCTAACACAGGTGTCAACTTTGTGGAGATGGTTTTCCTATGAATTTTAACTATATTCACTGTTTGATGAATTAAGGATAGTTGCACTCTTTCAAGTTGTGGGAGCCATCCCATATTCTGTGTCAATTTGATACCAAGATAATCAAACTCTGTCACAAGTGCTAGGGGAGCACCACTCACATACAGACTCTTCTTGCATTTAGCACCAGATGCATCAAGGATTTTTTGCCTTCGCAAACCTGCGAATCAGCTGTTTGCGAATGCAAAAAAATGCCCTTCTGATGCAGCAAACCCTATTTTGCGATTCAGTAACCTGTTACCGAATCGCAAAATGGATTTGCGATTCACTAATAGGAAGGGACTTGTTAAGGGTGTCCCTTCCTAATACCGAATCGAATCGGTATGCATGAATGTTTTGCGACTGGAATGCGGTCCTAAAACATTTGCATTTTGCCACCTACATCAAGTAGGTGGTAACCAATTCGCAAATGGGGAGGGGTCCCCAAGGGACCCTTTCCCCTTTGTGAATGTCTGTAAATGCATTTTCTAAAAGCAGGCAGTGGTCCCACGGACCACTGCCTGCTCTTAGAAAATGAAAAGAAAAGTTTTCATTTTCTCTTTTGTAAAGCATCTCGTTTTCCTTTAAGGAAAACGGGTTACTTTACAAAAAAATAAATTGCTTTATTTAAAAGCAGTCACGGACAGCAGGCCACCATCCCCGTGACTTTTGCTATTCCTAGGGGGTTGCAAATTGCGACCTACCTTATTAATATTCATGAGGTAGGTCATTTATGATCCCTTAGGAATCGCAGAAAGTATTAAACACACTTTCATGCATTCCATTTTGCGATTTTCTAATTGTGAATCGCAAGGATTCACAATTAAGAAACCGCAAAATGGTTTGTTGATGCATCTGGCCATAAGTCTTTAAGCTTGATAAAAAAAGCATGCATTTTGTTTTGGAGCCATTTAGCTCCAACTCCTGTTCCAGGCAAAATGCCTAAAAGTCAGTTAACAGATGTTGGAGCCCTTGCTGCGACTTCAATATGAGCAGAGTATCATCTGCAAAAAGGAGAGCAGGGGCTCATTGCCCTCCTATTTTGGGAGCATCACAACCATCCCTGATAGAAAAGTTAATTACATCATTAATGAACAGGGTAGGTGCTAATACACACCCCTGTCTGACTCCTTTGTCAATGTGAATCATATCCGTTAGAACCTCATTGTCCCCCCCACCTCACTTGTGCCAAGGTGTTCACATGAAGTCTCATTAAGATATACAGAAGGGGAGCCAGCACACCCATGTCTTTTAGGACTTCCCATAATTTCACTCTCTGTACCATATCAAAAGTGCCATGCAAATCATCAAAGGCAACATATAATTTGCCGTTGTGGATAGTCACTTCCCTCCAGAAAATAGACATAAAGCGGAAGATTTGGTCTAGGGTACTCACTTGTGCCGTAAAACCAGCTTGCCACGCTGAAATATTATTCCCCTCCCTGATCTAGTCTTGGAGATGGACAAGTACCCGCTTGCAGAATGTTTTAGGTAAGGAATATATAAGACTAATAGGCCAATAGTTTACTGGAGGTGCACAGTCCCCCTTCTTAAAAATGGTAACTATTCTTACCAACTTCCATGATTGGGAAATTTCCATACCAGAGAGGATACTATTAGAGAGTCAAATTATTATATGGACCCCAGATTTCTATGTTTTCTTTATATAAGTCATTGGGTATTCTGTTGGGTCCAGGGGCACGTCCAGAAACACAAGAACTAATTGCTTTTTCCGTCTCACTAAGTGAAAATTGCAAATCATTAAGTTCAAATGGAGCCCCACTCACATCTAAGAAGTCTCTGTCATTGTCCATCCTACGCTTATCTGTGTACAGATGACTCAAATGTTCAACCCACTCTTCTGGTTGGATACAAAATTCAAGCGCAGGTTTATTCCCCCTAGAGACCGCAGCTGCAGTTTTCCAAAAGTCTTTGGTGTCCCTATTAGTCAAGACATTATGCAGATCCGACCACAGCAGATCTTCCCACACCCTTTTTGTATTGTTAATTACTGCCCTATGTTGTGTTCTAGATTTAATAATCTCCACCTGTGATTTGGATTTAATAGCAGCGAGAAGCTCACCTTTCACCACTCTACAGGCATTGTTATACCAGGACTCAGTTTTCAGGCAAGGATTCTTTTTTTCTTGGTTTACCCAGGAAGTCCCTTATTGTCTCCCCTAGCTTCTCATGTGTATGTATCATCATTTCATTTCTCATATTACTATGGAGTTTGGACAGATGTTCAAAATCAGCTTTGACAATTCCCTTGATGGTGTTTAGCACGACAGGGTTTTTAACTACCCACTCCACCTAATAGATCTAAGGTTATTAGTGGGCTGGCGTGCTCCAATGTCACTATGACCCCAACTCCCATAGTGAGGGGTTTTCTTGATGCTCAATGATAAGCTAAGGGTATTGTGGTCACGGTCTAATTGTTCGATCACTTCCAT
Organism: Triturus cristatus; assembly: GCF_964204655.1. Taxonomy (NCBI): domain Eukaryota; kingdom Metazoa; phylum Chordata; class Amphibia; order Caudata; family Salamandridae; genus Triturus; species Triturus cristatus. The sequence continues at coordinate 81,108,063 of NC_140588.1, forward strand.
GTCCATGATGGCAGGCAATAGCTCAACTTGGGCTAGGCTGGAAACTATTCTACTCTGGTGTCCAGGTCTATTGAAGGTGGCTTTGCCATGATGGTCTGAGATACACCTGCCATTAGTGGCTCTAAGATCATATTTGAGGGTTGATGCCAACACTTGACCTGCTTTTGGTGTCCATCTTACTTTGGGCAGTTCTACATGGGGGATTCCCCATTGATTTTCCATTTCGGATGTTAGGTCATGAGGGGCAGCGACTATTGGCTCGAAAGTTGCATTGAGATCTACTGCCACCAATATGAGATCTCTTGCCCCGGAATTCAGAAGCAGTTGCTCGAGTAGACAGATAGTAGTGGTTTCAGTATTTCTGCCCTCTACTCTGTTGTAAACATTTATTAATTTTATGGACAGACCAGAGGGAAACAAGAGTCTGAGTGCTAAAATATCCTTGAAACCACAGGGCAAGGTGATAATGGTATATCAAAGCGAGGTCTTAATCCATATACCCAGTTCCCCTGAGGGCCATCCCTTTGTGCTCTTAGTCACTTAGACACAATAAGATGTGTACCCCGTTAAAAATGGGAGTCTCTAGTTGGCACCTTTGTCCAAGTAGGGACCCTTCTTCCTAGTCAGGGTAATGGAGTTCCACTCCTAAAATAACCCCTGCTCCCCCCCTTGGTAGCTTGGTATGAGGAGTCAGGCTTATCTTAGAGGCAGTGTGTAAAGAAGTTGCACATAACCAACAGAAATACAGTGTAAGCACTACAAAAGGACACCACACCAGTTTAGAAAATTATCCAATATTTTTATTTACTTAACACAAGACGAAAAACAATAAAAATCCACAATACAGTACTTGGAAATCTTCAGTTATCAGAATAACCTTGAAATACAGTTCCTTGAAGTCAATAGCTCCGTCTGGGGCTATCACAGCATCTTCAACAAACAAATCCAAACAGTTCTGGATGACCGTGGCGTCATGGGCCAGCTACGGTGTCGGGAAGTACCTTTAGAAATACAGGATGTCGGCGACCCCTCGTTGACCTCCGAAAGCACAGCATCCACAGGCGTCTGTTCCGGAGGTCAGTGCAGGAGTTGTCAGCCAAGTCTGCGGTACGGGATGGGGGCTGTGAGTTATGCAACTTTACGAGCACTGCCCCTGAACCACGGTGCAAGCAGCAGCGTCAATTTCGGTGTGGAGCAGCATCGTAAGGGATACCAAGGAGGCGTCGTGAATTCAGGCGGTGCAAAGTGCGATGCCCAGAGGTCACGGTGCGAGCAGCGGCTCATGGCGCCATCAGATGGTGTCGTCGGTGAGACCAGGGTTGTGGGGCGGCGTTGCAGCGGTGCCCTCTGAGGTGCGTTTAGGAAACAGAGTAGGCATCGGCTTCATGGATGGCGTCCAGTTACCTTTTTCCTCTTCGGCAGCTGAAACATACAGTTCCTGAAGCCGGTACCCAGAAGATGTTGAAGTCTTTGATTTCCCTGAGACTTCCAATAGGAGGCATGCTCTACATCAAGCCCTTGGAGATACTTTGAATGCTGAAAGAACAGCCCAGTCCTTACCCTGCCCAAGACAGAAGCAGCAACTGCAGGCCACCCAGCAAAGCACACAGCAAAGGGACAGTACTCCTCCTGGCAGCTCTTCCAGCTCTTCTTCCTTAGTCCAGCAGTAATCTAAAATACTGAGGTCTGGGTCACAATATTTATACCACAAAATCCTTTGTTTTCTGAAGGCAGAGAGTGTCTGTGCTCACACCAAAACCAGTTCTGTACTCTCTGGGGCAACTTTCTGGCAGGAGGTGGAGACGGCATTGTTAGAGGCATAGCAGGCCCATTCAGGTGCAAGGGAAATCTCCTCCCACCACTCTAAATGCAGACCGGGCATATTCAGGTGCTAGTGACAACTCCTCCCACTACTCTGAATGCAGCCAAGGTCTATTCAGCCCAGCCCAGACCCATCCAGACTCTCTGGAGCCACTGCACCCCCCAGCTCATGTCACTCCAAAGCCAGAAAGTCAATACACATGCTAGCAGAGGCATGTAGGATGGCTAAGCAAGAAAAGACCTACTTTCTAGAAGTGGTTTTTTCAAACACAAAATGTAAAAATCACCTTTACTAAAAGATGCATCTTTAGATTCTGAGTTCAGGCATACTAAACTTTATTTCTCTATCTAGTTCCCAGGGCCAGTTATGTTTATAAGATGTTCCAAACAAACTCCCCATTCTGTCCCATGGAAACAGGTAGCCCTGCAATAGTGAAAAACGAAATTGGCAGTAATTCATTATCAGGACATGCCACACACACCAGGGTATGTCCTACCTTTCACATACACAGCACACTGCCCACAGGGGTACCTTGGGCCTAACTTAGGGGTGATGCACATGTAAGAAACCGAAAGTTTAGGGCCTGGCAAGTGGGTGCACTGGCCAAGTTGACATGTCAGTTACAAACTGTGTGCAGACTCTGCAGTGGCAGGTCTAAGTTACCTTTTCAGGGCTACTTTTGTGGGTGGCACTCAGTGCTGCAGGCCCACTTGTAGCATTTGATTCACAGGCCCTGGCACACTCGGTGCACTTTACTAGGGGCTCACTAGTAAATTAAATATGCCAATCATGGTAACACAAATCCATAACACAATTTACCCAGAGAGCATATGTACTTTAGCACTGATCAGCAGTGAGAAAGTGCCCAGAGTCCTAAAACCAACAACAGCAGGTCAGGAAAAAATAGGAGGAAGAAGCAAAATATTTTGGGATAACCCTGCAAAAGGGGCCATTTCCAACATACCCATTCCTATAAAATGGGGTAAGACACCAAGTTTCCTGGAACAGACATATGTCGTAGGTGTCCATAAATTATCCCCACTGGACATCAGGCAAATGTTTAGCTAATCCTGCTACATTCCAGGGAGCAATCCTCACCAAGGGTTCCAAGGTTGATTCTGCCTTGTGTAAGGTAGGGACAGCTTCTGCATTTCTAACAATAGGCATATTGTTAGCTTGTGTTATCATTGACCCTTCTTGCCTGTGCAAACAATTGCTAAGCTGCCCAGAATCAAACTCTCTATACCTGGATGGTTCCTCTTCTTGTAGAAGGAGGGGCAGAACATTCTCAAACCCCCCTATTTTCATCTACATCCAGAGTACACAATATCATATGCTCCAGTTACTGGTGGTTCCTGCTAACTGCACTATTTAATTCGCCTGATCCCCTATCGATCTTAGCACGCTGTTATGTGATCTCAAGAGGTCTGCCGGGGCACAACATTTGAGCTGTATGACAGTTATGCGCATTTGATATTGTGCATGCTTCAACCTCTATGAGTCCCTCCACTAAATCATACCTCACAAAAGAGACCTGATTAGAATCTTGGGTATCAGCTAATGTTGGGAGCCTTTCAACATCTAAAATGTCACTCCTAATTATCGAGTAACAATGTACAGCTTCACAGAACCAATGGATGAAATTATTTGTCAGGGACTCCTTGTTTTCCCATGACCCAATGGGCAGCTTTGGAACATGGGTGAGATATACAGCTGCACTGTCACCACCCCCGCGACCCTCCTTTTTTCCATGGACATAGACTAGCCAGGGGGCTGACACAGGACCCCTGTCCCCCCTCCACTGTTCCTTGGTTACATGCTCTCCAAACAATCTCCCCCATACAACCTCCGCAAAGGCAACCATTCTGCAGTATTTCCATTATGATTTAAAATCATGGGAGGGGCTGGGTGGGACTGAACATCTGTGTCTAGTGGCGAACAGTACTTGTCTAAGGAGCTAGGTTAACCTTAGCACAGAACTTCTATGATCTTTTCACATCTGCCCCTACCCCCCTACAGCAGCACATGTGGTTATTAGTATACCGATGTGGTGAGGTTTTTGAACATGCACTGCCTGGGTTTTTGGGGGATGCTGCGAAGGATGTGCCGTGCCATGGAGGTATCACTCTCTGACCCTTAGAGTGTTTTAGAAATGACTGGATAAATATGTGAAAATCGCGTTAGCGACCAACCAAAAACCGCGCCCAGAGGGACGTTCCCTAACTGTAAGAGAATGCTTTTTAACAGTTATTAGTATAACCCCAACATGATTTCCAACAACATCAAGGAGGATTCCAACTTGCTCTTTTAGCTGCTTAATGACTTCCATCATACTTCGGAACATAATCAAAGTCTCAGTATTCATTAAGTCTCTCCCTATCGGAGTGCGGCTCTCCGTATCAGACTCAGTGTTATCAAGTACAGAATACCTATTACTGCATTTTACTATTAGAGTCACATGGGTTAAAGTTGGGCTGTTGCAATTGGCATGATTAGACAGACCGTCATTCAACTCTGGCGCTAACGCATGAGATTTCATAGTTTGCTTTTCAAACATTTTGTGGATTCGCTTTGGCGGTCTACTAGAAAGGACTTCTGTACTTGGGTTAGATAGCCAAGGGTTGGATGAAATAATATCGGTACACTCTGATAACAAAGTGAGTCAATTCTACTGAGAACATCACGTTCACCATCCTAGTCGGTGGTGTTTTCCCCTTCGATGCCCTGGGAGCCCCATTCGTAGCATTACGTTTACCCATGTCGCTGAGCTGGGAGTGTAAGCAATAATTCAAGGGAGAAGTAAGGTATGAATAGATAGATACGCGAAAGGCATACAAGTGTCCCAGATGATCCTTAAAGACACAAATAAAATCACAGTACCTGGTGTGCTTAGATAAATTGATGTAGTCAATATCCCTTGTTGGGAAGCCAAGGGGGTGCCTCTTTCTGCACTGACGGGCACAGGTGGGCCAGCTCTTAGCCCGGGCTTTGCCCGGACTTTGCCTGGACGAGCCCACGCACGGTCCGTCCTGATGGAGCCCTGTGCGGCCTTTAGCACCTCCTGGTGCAATATTGGCAGTGTCACTGCTGCGATGGAAGGTGGGGGCTGGAGTCCTGCTCCCTCAGTCACACCCTGATATAATGAGGCTCACTATTACTGGGAAAAAAGGAGCCATAGCTCTTGAGTTGTTTACTGTATATGTAAGGGGAACGAAAAAGGGTGCCTCCTCACCTATTGTTTGGTCCTTGGAGCAAGAGCTGTCTAGTTGCCACCCTGACTCGCATCTTATGATAGCGGGAGATCTTAACTGTACGTTTGAGCCCCTTAGCTTGGGGGATATGCTAGGGTTGGAGGAAGATGATACTAGATGGGGCATTCCCCCCCTAAGCATTTCCCCCATTAAAAGATGGTCACGGGTTGCAATACAGTTAAATGCACTTGTCCTGGAATTTGGGTTAAGGGCTGCAAATGGCAGAACACCATTAGACCCCAAAGGGGCTTGTACGTACAACAGAATTAGCTGCCCATCTCGCATTGATTATATTTTAAGCGATGTAAGAATGTGGAAAAGTACAATTGATATGGAAGTTGTCCCCACTATTGACAGTGGCCATAATCCCCTTTGTATGAGTATGCAGGCCCTTTGGAACCTCCTTCTGCTCTGCCCCCAAGGCACTTAATAACTTGATGACCAAGGAAGCAGTCCCCTCAAATAGCAGAAGACATCTTAAGTGGCCTAAAGTAGCTGTTAACGAACTAAAAATGGCTGGAATCAATCCAGTACTGGCTAAAAACTTAACAGATTTACGAGAAGCATCCCTTAACCCTGATGTCCCAGAGAAAGCTTTGGACATCTACATGAGAACTGTAGGACAGATGGGATCTTTTTTTCCAAGACAACTGCTGGCCATAGAACTGTAAAAGCATGCCCAAAAAGAAGCCAGGCCTTGTTTTCAAAAACCTGTAGACAAAAAAGGAAAGCTCTAGCCTTAGCTATCAAAAGTAAAAATATTCCTTGCGTTCAATGTGCCAGGAAGGAGTACAAAGTAACGCTGCGATGCGCAGAACTAAAATGGAAAGAATCAAATTGGCAGAACTTAAAAGATGCTAGTTTAGCAAATAATGCCTATTTATTCTGGAACCTTGTTAGTGGGGCCAAAAGGAATGATCCATATTTAATTCCCAATCATATATCCAGCCAAGACTGGTTTGATCACTTTAGGAATCTACACGCTGGGTCAGATATAACACATCAGGGAGGATCTTGTGTCCAGCCAATCCTCTGCCTAATCCCTAACATTGATGACCATTTCGGCCTAAAGGAAGTAGAAGGAGCAATCACAAAATTAGTACCACCAAAAGCTCCTGGACCGGATGGTCTTCCGGGGGATTTACTCGTGCGAGCCCCAGTGATTGGGCGAAATACATCATGCTTCTAATTAATTCTATTGCCAAAGGATGCCCTATACCAGAGTTGTGGAAGGGAGCTGAAGTGGTGCCTATTTTTAAGAAGGGGGCTAGCCTGCCCACTACTGACCGATTAGCTTGATTGATGCTATTCAAAAAGTAGTTGGTAGGGTATTGCTGCAGAGAATCTACTCCTGGGCTGAGGATGAGAACATTCTTTCCCAATGTCAGGCGGGTTTCAGGACCAGAACTGGAACAATGGATCAGGTGCTTAGGCTGCTCCTTATCTATTGGAAGGTAGTCGTGATAGGTGGAGGCAGTCTCTACCTTGCCTTCATCGATCTAAAGACTTCCTTCGATCTGGTTCCCCGGGACCAACTATGGAAAGTCTTGGGCGAGATGGGTATGCCTGTGATTATTCTGAATCTGCTTGTCCGATTGCACGAGGGCAATTATGTCCCAGTGAGATGGAGGTCACAAGAACAAAAAACCATTAGAAACCCAATAGATAAGTACGCCAGGGCTGTGTCATGGCACCCACCCTGTTCTCTTTATATGTGAACGGGGTGGTTAGTTTTCTTCAGGAAACTCCATCTGACACCCCGGCTCTGGCAGGAGACAGGGTACCCACCCTCCTCTTTGCTGATGACACTTTGTTGATTTCTAAGACACCAGTCGGGCTGCAGAAGCTTTTAGGCAGGTTCCATCTCTTTTGCTATTTAGGGGGTTGATCATTAACACTACGAAGACCAAATTAATGACATTCAACCCCTATAAACCCTTTAGGCACATTTTCTCTCTGGGTGGAATACCTCTGGAAAGAGTTAGTACTTGTGATTATTTGGGCATCCGACTTTCTGATACAATGCAATGGAATCCCCACATTAATAAGATGCTCTTAAACCACTGGCGTGTGGCTGGGGCAATAGGCAGGGAACATCGTCGCTCACGATTTATGCCGCAAAGGCTGTTAGTTCTGCCCTTTATGGTGCAGAACTGTGGGGGTTTAACAATGTTCAAGAGATCTGCAGTTCGAATCGGAACATAAGTTCTTGAGAGAGCTTGTGAGCCTTCCCCGAAATGTTCCACTTAAGCCTTTGATGAGTGACTTGGGAAGACGCTCCTTTAAAGATATTACTAGATCAAGGCCGCTGCTTTACTGGGCCCGGCTGCTACGAACTGCTGAACTTGCTAACTACGCTGCCGCACTCAAAGAAGTAATTGGTCTAGACTGTAATCACAGGGTTAGTTGGCTTAATAATGTCAAGAAACTTGTGCACGCATTGGGATTCAGAAATTCCTGGGAAAGTCAGAACCCACCCAGTAAGGTTGAACTTAAAAAAGCATACTGGCTTTGGGTCAACACGCAGGAACTCAGTAACCCAAATCTAAGTAGGATGGCAGATGATTTCTATCAGTTTAAACAACATATATTCTTAGAGCCGTACCTAGATTTTATTCGAATCCCAAGAGATAGGGCACTTTTCATACTGTTTAGGATCGGTTCCCTTTTGGTACGTGAGATTACTGCAAAATGGAGTCCTCCGCGCCAGACAATCGCGGATTGCCCTTGCTGTGAGGCTCCAAAAGAGAGCGTGGACCACCTTATGTTTGCATGTCCAGTATACTCAAGGGCCAGATCAAAGTGGCTCAAACCAATTTGCAGACAGCTGGGCTCCACAGCTCATATTACTGCCCTGCGGATCTTGAAATCAGACCCTGGAGCTCTCTTTGTATGTGGTGTGGCAAAGTACCTCGGCTGTATCTGGCTTATTAGATCCAAGTTCTTGCGTAGGGAGGTGTAAAAAGGAAATGTGAATGTATCTCCATATGTTAGTTTACTTCTTTTCTTATCTTTTAAAACGATATCAAATAGCTGTATAAGAAGTATCTTTTTTTAAACATTTTTTAATCAAACTCACTTACTAAATTGCACTTAAAACTTACTAAGTATACAAATGAAATTTTTTGGATCAGGTATTAGCATATTATTGCTATTTTATTAACAAGATGATTAATTGCATATTATCCCTGGATCTAATGTATATACTTGTTTTTACTGCTGTTTCTATGATAATTTTTATCTTTTATTCTTGGTGTGTATGCATGAAATTGCTTTTATGATACTTGTTGTCGAAATAAAGCTGATTGACTGACTGATACATTCAGCTAGAAGTGATGGACATTAGCGGATTGTCTGACTTAGGTTTTCTTCCTATAGTGGCTACTAACATTTCAGATAAATCCAGTTTGGTAGTGAAACATTTTCTGGTGGGGATCTCAGAAAGCAGTTGATTGTTCACCACCTTGTTACAAAAGTAGAGAAATACGATGGAAACCCATGAGAAACACGTTTGTCCACTCAAATGTGATGGTAAATTAGAAGGAAAAATGTAGCAAACCATTTATCCAAAATTCTGTCACACTAAATAGACCTGACATAAGCAGGATTTCTCTAGGACCCTTAATAAACAACACATGATTATTCTACCACATCATTATTCACATAAGAAACCTAATAAATGGCAGCTCTAGGCCCTCACTCATAAAGCATTAAAGTGATTTAGGTGAAAGGGAAGCATTCATTAGGATTTATTGCCACTTTTTTGTTACTATTTTGTTACTATGAAAATGTACTCTCCGTCACTTCCCAAGGTACACTTTAGGATCAATAAACACATTGACTTCAAAATCACTTTCACATGATACAAGCAAAGAGTATGGTTTGCATATTGATATGTAAGGAAAGGAGTTAGAAGTTTAATTCTACCTGATCTCAATTGCTTCAAAATGACTTTCAAGGAAAGGAATATTGCATGGTTGTGCCTTGATGAGAAGGCCTTCAATAAACTTCCTGATCAAAGGAACACATATGAATGGTGCCTGAAAATGTTAAGAGCCACTTCATTAGAGAATCTGAACAGGCACAGTAGTTTGAAAAAAATGAAATACAACCTTAATAACCTCATTTCTCACCAAATTTCTTAACCTGTTTTGTGCCCTTCCATGTTGTTTATAATTTCTTCCAGAAACTGGATACAGCAGAATCAGGATTCAACTAGCCCACAGATAGCCCCAACCTACTAATGAAGTATTAAAGCTTCCTGTAATTAGGTGTGGCTGAGTCTTACAGTATAAGTTTCTGCATTACTGGATGGCACTAGGTAAATATTTAAATGTATTTCCTGTTGCAGAATAATGGTCTTTTATGGCATTTCTTTTCTTTTAATCACTACCATCTTTTATATAAATTTGAACTCTCAGTGCTTTTTTAAAGAGGAGATATACATTTTTTAGGTAGAAATAATAAAAAACAAACTCTATATACCACCTTTATATGCCACCAGTACGCCTTGGGGCAAAACAGAGCTAACCGCCATATTTTCCATCTTTTCTGGCTCTTCCTGTCTTTAGTGCACAAAGCTACCTATCTGCTGCTGGGTCAAAGATGTATTTCTGAACCTGAATTTTAAGGCCTTTGAAACATAGAGGCAAAAATGTATCTTTTGTAACTTCCCCTTCTTTAAAGATTTACAAATTCATAATTATTTAATGGAAATTTAGTCAGTACAATAAGAGGCTATGCTACAGAGGTCGCTACTTGTTTTTATAACAAGGACAAGCAAACATGGCTCCTAGAGTGAGAATAGACCTGATGATTAGGGTAGGTGGACAAGCAGGTGGGCACAATGAGTAAAAATTTGAAATTACAGATATTTCTTCAGAGGTGCACTGGAAGGTATACATCATTTTCTTACACACACATGCGTCAAATAGATTTGAAATACCTTACTGACTGAATTTTGTCTAACAACTTTCCGGAAAACTTAGTGGAATGTAAGTGGTCCAGGTGTAGGTCCTATATGCGTTTTACACCAAGGACAGTTTACATATGTTTGCATTGTGCCCTATGGTGGCGACTTACTGGCATGATAGTTTTCAGGCCCTAATTCCATTGTTCAGAGAGGAAAGCTTTTTTCTTGAACCTTGGAACAATTTTTTGAGCAACTACTGTTGCAGCGTGATAACATCTTATCCACGTTCTCTCCTTAATACTCTAACCATACTGGGCCCTTTACGATTAGACAATCTGCAGCATTTCCATTTACCACAGAGTCAATGATCCTCTGATTAATTTTTCTCCACCTATAGTTGGAGTGGAAATTAGGGTGGTCAAAACACCACATTAGCTGTCGAACAAAGACCATTAATGAGCTAACTCACAAATTTGAAATCAGATTTATGTACACCACTCTTAAGACCATTCTGTAGAAATAAAGAATTGCATGGGGAGACCCAACCTCCTGAAGAATTCAAGTCAGACAAGAAGTATGCAGACCAAAAGCTCTGCAACAGCAACACAGAACAAAAGAGGTAATACTTGATGTTCTGACAAAGCTCACTGATTTTCACTACAACGCATTTATGTCATCAGTAAATCAGCACAGTTTAAATGGAAGAACCATCAAGACTTAATAATAGACTCTGACAGATATTAGATTAATTTGGTTATTGTATTAAAGATTCAAAATCTATACAAATAAGCAATCTTTTGAGAATTTCAGTTAAGAATATCACAGTTTGCATTGTAGCACCAAACATTTAAGTAAGACTTTAGCATGACATCATCATCGAAACACTGTCATATGCTCAGATTCACATAATGTCATCTAGAACACTCGCAACAGTAAGATGCTTTCCCATGCTATTCATGAGAAAAGTAAGATTTGAAAAGCCACATTGGCCTAACATCGCTGAAAAAGAAATACAAAGTACCCTTCTATAGCAACAGCTGAAATCCCATTCCCACAGGAATATTTTACAGTGAACATTGAAGAAACATTTATGAATATCAAAAGTCACACGTATACTGCACAAATAAAGCAACATTTCACTAGTTGGAAATGGACCATTGTATTGGGCAGGGGAAAAGATCAGCATTAGAGAACCAGCATTTTTGAAAGAGCCTTTAAGTTGCCATTACACATTTTACATGAAAGAAACTGTAAATCAATATCAAATATAATGTAATAATACCTACTCAAATAGGGAATATGTAGAACTTTCACCAGACATTATTATATGAAAATTGCTAATGTTAGAAATACCCTTCTACCTCAATTTTTCTCAATATTCATATAAGTAGATCATTTTCTAAATTCACACTACAAAATTTGTTTTTCAATTGTCATAAACTATTAAATCTCTATTATTATTACATAAAATTTCAAAATCATAGCTAGTTTATACATATATTTGCAACGACTTTTCTAAATGGTGCATTCTAACAGAAGGCATTAGAAACACTATGCCACTTTAGTAATAGCGCAATTTTCATTAGTAAATGCTAATAAACAGCACATTCATAAGAAATTCTCAATAGTGCAACTTGTTTATGTGTATTAGTATTTGTATGTATATTTTCTTCATCTTACATTTGTAAGCACACTTTTGTGGTGCTTCTACTACACTTGCCTCAGTTTAATGTGTCACTGTGTCTAACGTGTGCAAAGTGTACTTCCAGCTTTTTTTGTCTTAAATCAGTAAATGTGTCATGTATTATGATTTTTATATCGTTTTTATTTGTTACACTGTTACAACTGCTGGGAGACTGATAGTGAAAAAAAAGAAGCACCATTGTTAGTGGAATAGGGAAGAGAATTATTGTGAAATGCAAACATTTGAATATTAAAGAACTTGAATGTAGCAAAGGAAAAAGTGGGATGGAAGAAAGCAAATAGGACCTAAGCCAGCTTTATCAGGTTTTAATTTTTCCTGGTTTGGAATGCCTAAGTTTCATTTCAATGGTGAGAATTATTCATGTTGTTACTTTGTACTTTTCTTGACACCTATTGTGGAGTAGCGCAAGTCCTTCATGTATAGCCTGACCAACATGTTCTCGACCAATGACATGTAGATACTCTGTAAATGCTTTCTTTTTCATTTGCTTCACGGCGGCTGAAATTGCACTTCCACTCCACATGCAATAAATGTCGATTCCGTACTTCTACGATGAATACGTAGCATGCACGAGCAGTTTGCCTGGACCACGGCAAACTCTCTGAGAGAGCACTGTTATTCTTCATGGTGTTTATCGCCTATCTGGTCGCCATTTGTAGCATCTTCCCAGCTGTAGTACCCGTAAATGACTATTCCACACATGGAGCGTGGTGTCACACATCTTTATTCATCTGCATGTAACTGTGAGCTCAACATTCTAATGCAGCCTTCACCACAATACACTCTTTTCATTACATCATAGCTCTACGGAGTTCATCGGAGCAAAAAAGATTCCCTCATTGTTAACTCTCAAGACACTACAGAAACTTGGAACTTGTTTTATTATTCATGCAATCATAGGACTAAACCAAATTCTGTAGTTAAAGCATGCCATGATAACATTCTGAGGCAGCAAAGATTTTAGAGTGGTTTAACTGTCTGGGCCCGTATTACAGATATGGCACTCTTTCCATGCCTGGAGCACCTAGGGAAAGTACACCCAATCGGGAAGACTGCCCTACCATTAGGGCAACCGCGAACTTGCGCTGTCTCTAGAGCAACGCATTCAAAATAATTATGGAGCAGATCTTTTAAAGGTGCTCCAAGTTTCTCTGTGCAGGCGGCACCCCGTCTGCACTTTTAAAAGGGATTTGAGATCCCTTTGAGAGCAGGTGCAGTGAGTGACTGCACCCATCTGCATAGAATATCGAGGGAGTCGATAGGGCTGTATTTAGAAGGCGCACAAAAAGTGCACCACCTTTTTGTGGTGGGCTTTCAAAGTGCCTTTTTAAGGCATGTTTGTCTCTGCGCCCACAACAGAGATGAGGCACAGGTGCAAAGGGAAAGATATTCCCTTGTTTGCATGGGGCCACACCCCCATGCAAAAGAGGGAACACCCTCTAATGATACTGCTAGTGCTATATGTGCATCAGAACTAGCTGTATTACAGATGGGGCCGTATAAGCATTTCTGGCCCCTCCTGTAATACCAAGGTGCCCCATGGATGTCCAAAGTGGGTGCAGACACCTGTTGCCCCACTGGGCATTTTTGTAATACAGCTCCTGATGTCCATGCCACAATACTCTACGCAATGATTTGCATGTCTTTGGACTTTAATTTATAGCCACTGTGATGAGGTCACCAGTATGGAAGTTGGACCAACGCCACAACAAGAATGTTATTGATTTTGAAGGTTTGGCAATGTTGTCACCACCTGATTCGTTCCTATGTCCAGAGTTTGTAGGGGGTACCTTTCTGCACTGGGCAGGCATTACCAAGCCCCAACTCCACAAACAGAGCAGGTAGGGGGTACCTTTCTAAAATAAGCATGATTCAACAGTGTTGTTGCCTTGATAAAGCTTGATATAGATCTTGTACCACTTTGTGGACCTGCCTTTGCTGATGTCCATTAAAGTGGGTGCTCTTTTCTCAGGTTACAGCTTAAGCCTATCATTTTCCATTTGCTTAATGTTATTTTCCTTGACATATTGAAAGTATGAGCATGTACTTTACTGGTTTTATTAATAAACTTTGCATAAAAGAATTCCCAATCACTGTTTCCGTTGATGTCAGAAAACCTCTGCAACGAACTGTCAGACTTTTTTAGTGAAAAGGTAGCTGTTATAATGTCTGCTCTCGCAGAAGTTCCGTCTGCTGATGTACTGGCCCTTGGATCTACCTCGAGTAAAGGGATGGAGAAGATAGCCCAGATGGGATTCAAAACCTGACACGCTTGTGGCTGGAGGTTCAGAAACTGGAGTAATAAACTCTGCTGGATTCTCCCCAATTGTTGACCACACTGATGTCAATTACACGGGAATCCCCTTTAGATCCATTCCATCCATCTATATGTACTTTTTAGACCTGGAAATACTTCAAAAACATATCCCGGAGGCCTGAAAACATGCTATTGCTTTTCCTCTCTTAAAAAACCCCAGTCTTGACCCTCCTAGCTTGGCAAATTTTAGACCAATCTCAATGTTGCCCATCCTTGCAAAGGTTCTGGAGAAACATGCCAACTCACAGCTAACTACCATCATGGAAGATCATAATGGTCTGCATCCATCGCAGTTGGGCTTCCGGCCTTGACGCAGTACGGAATCCTCTCTCCTGGAGGTCACAGAGGGGCATATGTATTAAATACTGTTATTGAGATTCTCAAATAGCAATTTTTAGAGAATCGCTATTGGAGAATCGTAAAACGTGATGTAATACAAAATTCGCAAATATTTTGCGATTCCTTGGCATTCCTTAATTGCGATTAGCAAATTGCGAATCACAATTAAGGAATACCTTCCCATGCATTCCTATGGGCTAGGAGGCCCATAGAAATGATTGGGAAGACATTCTCAATTTGCGATTCACAATTAGAGAATCGGAAATTGAGAATGCAATTTCAAGGGGGCCAGGGTGTCAAAAGGACACCCTGTTGCACCCCTGAAATATGTATGTGTGCAAATGTGGCGCACATACATGCCCAAAGAGAAACCTGATCACTCTGTTACTACTCTGTGGGGTCTTCCACCCGTAATAGGCCATTTCAAATGCCAAAATTGCAATGTCTGTGACCTCACTATCAACACCAAAGTCTTTGCAACGACTTCACACATGTACCAACTCAAACAATTTTCCAATTGTCGCACCACTAATGTTATTTATGCGATCCGGTGCCCGTGCAATCTACTTTACATAGGCCAAACCACACAGATGGTCAAACAACGCATCTCACAACACAAAAGTCGCATTATATGCAATGTCACTACCGCACCATTGGTAATACATTACAAAGAACACAACCACTCTGAAACAGACATTACATGGCAGGTCATAGACCGTCCTCAACTACCCATTCGTGGTGGCAACCTTCAAGTTTTACTGAATAAATGCGAGTGTAGATGGATCACACGCTGCAATTCTGTGTCACATGGCCTAAATTCTCTTGATGAGTGGAATACAGTTATTACCAGTGCCTAACTTTCGTCTCTGGTGGCCTCACACCCACAGTTTTAGTATTCCTTCCCTGGATTGATTAGCACTGTTCAACCTCCCACTAATCGCCTTATATGCGATTACCTATGTGCCTTATCCTGCTACTCTATTGTATGTTTTACCATCCGACATTACAATTGTTGCCCTTTTTGTATGTTTAACCCCCCTACATTGCTCTTCCTTTATCAGCAATGGACACTGTGCTTTTGCACTGTCAATAATTTTTATTTCCTCAAAAATTCCTACCTCGTAGTTATTTGCTTACAATTTATGATTTCCTTTAACGAATGTCTAATTACAATTCTTTTAGACTTGCTTTGTTACCAATTTTTTCATGTTATAAATTTTTCATGTTATGGTGTTTTTCTTTGGTATTGACCCGCAATGTTCATTCAGTGGTACAATTGCTTTCTGTGTAACCCTATGTACCCCACACCGTTTACTGAATACCAATATATTTCCGATGATCTGTCTTGCAATGCTGAAGCTTTCTTTATTTATTTTTCTGTCCTCTACTTATTCGCAAATTTATGTCCTTTCACAGATTGACGGACTTAATTTTAAACGTTCTTATTTCAAATGTTATTCATGCTTCGTTTATGGTTTGTGTCATGACTATTAATATCATGTTATCATATCTCTCAACTGTCCTATACCTCTTATCCTTCTATACCGATCTCTGTACTTTTTGCATCCTCCATTTGTGCCACTATTTCCCCTTCCCCCGGGGGTACTAGCACCTCCTCCCCGTTCTAGTCTTTCCGTTTCATTGGTGGGACCCACCCTTACCGAGTCACGTGACTCTGCCGGCATTACTTCCTGGTTTGCCGGACATCTCTCTTTAGACGCTTCATTCGTCCCGCGATTTTCCTCATCCTGGACTTATCCCGGTTCTACCAAACTGACCAATTTATTCCTGCCTGAATGCACTCCTAGGGTAAGTGCCACTCTCTGCTCCCAGTGCCACGACCGGCAACCCTTTAAGTTAACTTCGTTTAAAACCCTTGCCCCCACCCCCCTCTCTCTAACTCTGCTCCTTTAATTTCAGAATGCTGAATAACCCAAGTGACGATTCTTCCCGTCCTTTGCAACTTTAAAGTGCCTTCGATGCACATTCTACCACTCAGTTACGTTCTCCACAATTGGTAAGGACGCCTTTCCCTCTTTTTTGATTTGGTTCCTATTGGTTCCATGCACCTTGTAACTCGTCCCCTTCCTCCCCTGGCTAGATCCATATTGCTGTCAACATCCCTTGGTATTCTGACGCTACCGCGCTCCGTGAGGTTTCGTTCCCTCGGACCCTCACCGTCCTTCCACTTCAGGTATTCCTTTACTTACCTCCTTTACTTACCTCTCTACGGATTTTAATTGGTTTCCTTGGGTCCCATAACCAACCCTCTCTTTCCTTTCCCTCTGTTCTCATAGAAGTATCTTTGAATCATCGTAACCATAGTCCTGATGATGACCTCAATGTAAAGAGGTTGAAATGTTGTCAACTCCACAATGCCAATTGCGGCTTTGAAAAGGGTCATTCATAAATAGAGTAATCATGATTGTAATTGTAAATTCTTTTGTAAATACTTTTGTTTGATCCTCATGTTTTATCCGTCCTTCGCCGTTCCACGTTGTTGCCTAAACACTTATGTCACTGCGCCGTTCACTCACCACTACACCCTCAGTGCACATATAGTTGTTATGGTTACTGTAAATTAGTTGTATTTTTTGTGCTTCTGTCTACAAATAACAACCTTTCATCCTCCCCATTGGTCTCCCTTGTCCCTTCTTGTGCTTTATGATTAATTCCCATATTTAGTGGTTCCTTTACTTGATTTACCAGTTGAGGCATTGTTTTTCTGTTACTAAGGGCATGTATGTGTACCACATGGCACTTTGAAAAATGCAAAAAAGTGCATTTTTCAAAGAAATCGCAAATTACCACCAACTTGAAGTTGTTGGTAATTTGCGATTCCTTAAGGCCAAATCACACTTTTTCTGTGCTTCATACATTGCATTTAAGGAATCGCAATTTGTTATTCCTTAAATGCAATCGCAAAATAGAGAATCACAAATTTTGCGATTCTCTAAGTTGTGATGCCCTTTTGGGATGATTCATCCCAAAAGGAATTTTCCCGTTCGCAAACGGGCCCATTTGCTAACGGGAAAAGGGCTTGATACATATGCCCCAGAGTATCTTAGATGGCTCCTGGATGAGGGTGGTGTGGACACACTGATTTTACTGGATCTCAGTGCAGGCCTTCAATACTGTGTCCCATTCCATTCTCCTGAAAAGGCTTGTGTCTTTGGGGCTGCAGGGACAGTGCTAGCATGGCTATCCTCATTTCTTGGGGATCGTTCATTCCAGGTTTTCTCTGGCAGTATTAGATCAAAGGTACATGCACTAAAGCAGGGCTGAGCGTTGACCTTGATGTTTTTTAACAGTATGTGCAACCCCTTGCAAAGTTGCTAGAGAGCTGTGGTTTGACTTTATTTTTATATGCAGACAACACTCAGATCATCTTTCCTTTGTCGTCCACACAGGTAAACAGCTCAGCACCCAGAATTTAGGCCGCAGCAGGATCTCTACTTGAAATGGCACAAATTCTCTCAAGTTTAAATGGGAGAAGATGGAGGTCAGTGTCCTGCAGAAGAATCCCCATCTATGCCCTCAGCACTGGCCCGATGCTTTGGGCCACCTTCTAGACCTCTCAGCACTGGTAAAGAACCTTGGCTTCTGGTTAGATGTGAAGCTCACGATGAAGCCCCAGGTAGGCAAGGGAACTTTCACCTGCTTTGCATTTCTGGGATGAGTTAAAAATATCACTGGCATGCTACCTCCCTCTACTCAGAAAACAGTGATCCAAGCCTTGATCCCGTCTAATGCTGATTATGGGAACAACTTTTATTTGGGGGCCGAGATGGCTGTTATCCGGTGCTTGCAAATAGTACAAATTGTGGCGATCAGGCTACTTTTTTGTCTTCCGAAATATGCGTCAATCTCTTGTGTGCTCCACGAATTTCACTGGCTATATGCAGAGGGCTAGATTGGGCTCTACTCTGCGGTTCATTCAGGATCTGATGTCACCTGATCAGCCCACATGCATCCTCCATGCATGCTCCAGTCATCTTCCTAATTCTGCCAAGAATTTGCCGAACACGCACGGGGTGTCACTCTTTTTCGCATCTGGGTCCGAAGCTTTAAAACGATCTCCCAGAGTCCTTCCAAAGTTGCCCCTCTCTTATGGCATTTTGCAAGGGGTTCAAAACGTGGCGGTTTTAGTTTAAGGGCTGCACTCTCTCTACTTGGGTCTAGTGCTTGGAAACTCTCTGGGGTAGCCATGCACTTTATAAGACGCAAATAATAAATAATAACAGAAGAGGTAAATCAATATCCTTACTTAGCTAAATTTGTGCATACATTTTTCAAAAGATTTTTTTGCAACCACTGCAGGGGGACTTCAATTCTTTGTGTAATTAGCAGGTCCATCAGTTTATTTACAAAAGTTTGTGGAGGGTGCTCGTCCAGAGGATCTCAACATTGCAGACTTTTGCAGCATTTACGTTGTGTTGTGTCAAGCTTGCACCTGCTCAAAATGTTAATACGTAAACCTCCTTTTCCAACTTTTAGTGTTATTTACCCATTTAGCATTCTCCATATATTCTTCTCGCTGCTTCCTTGATCAGCAAAAAGTAATTGGTTAATGTGCGAATTCAGACGTGTGGCCTAAAAAGAGTGTTTAGTGTTTAGCGCCAAGGGAATGTACAAGCCATTTCCGCAGGGGGTCAATGCACTAGGCCTGGGCAAAAATTTCGTTCCGTTCGCGGAAATTGCGATAATTTGACATTTTTGCGTTCCGCGGAGAGCGCGAAAATGTCAAAAATTCCGGTTTCCGCAGCTTGGCGATAATTTGTTTCTTGCTCGCGCTGTAAAATGATACATTCTCGCGCGCGCGCGATCGCCTTACCTGAATCCCTGCGTTCGCCGACAAGTTTTCTTGATCCGGTCGCGTTCTCCATGAGATGTTGTATTGTTTTTAGCCATTTGCGCTGTCTCGCGACAGTTCGCGCCCGCAGTGACGTCATGCGTCGCGCGATCACGTCTTTCTTCTCGCGATCATGCACCGCGAGAACAACTCAAAACAAGATGGCCGCGCCCGCAAGCAACCACATGGGTAAGTTGGCGACCCGCAACCATGCAGAAAATCTCGCGAACATGCCGGAAAAAAACTTCCGCATCTTCGCGATATTTCTGCTTGTTTGCGATAATTTTAAACATTCTCGCGATAATTTGCGAAGGTTAATTCCGCAAATTCCGCCCACCCCTACAATGCACCAGACAAAACAATATTTTTGAGTGGCCTAATTAATTCAAATGCAGTGCACACATTTTTAATTTGCTGAAAAATTAATGACCGAACTGTCCATGAGCAGACTGTAAAACTAACTGATGTTTCATTTCACATCATTTACAAAATAATTTTGCATGTTGACATTGCAGTAACTTTGCAAGGTTTGGAGTTTGTTTAAATCTAAATTAAAGCAGAAACAAATTGTCCTCGCCATTTCAGGATTTAATTGCAGCCTTCCGTCATTAAAGTTTAGCAAACAGTACAACAAGAGATGTCCAATTATTTGGGTTATGACTAACCGGAGCATGACCTGTATTCCATGACAGCACCAACTCAAATGGAACGCTGGACTGTGATATCATTTCATTTCGGTTCGGTCAAAAAATCCAAACCACTACTTAATGTTGTATGTTTCTATTAATTCAACTGTGTTTCTTTACTAAATAAGGTATATAATTTATGTATCTGGTAGGTGCAAATTAATTGTATATTTCCATTTTCGATTTTAACAGGTCGAAGTTGACTGCCCCAACTATATACTAAGTAAGTAGAAAGTGCTTCTAT
The DNA here is from genome assembly GCF_964204655.1 of Triturus cristatus. Classification (NCBI taxonomy): domain Eukaryota; kingdom Metazoa; phylum Chordata; class Amphibia; order Caudata; family Salamandridae; genus Triturus; species Triturus cristatus. The sequence goes on from NC_140588.1 coordinate 81,128,191, forward strand.
TTCTCCGCAGCCGACTTAGTCCACTCCGCTTTCAAATTTTCAAGTTGTATACAACTCCAATAAAACCCTGCTGACAGACGAACACACCTCCCATTACCCTACTGTGACAATCGGGCCTTAACATTATACAAACACATATTTATGAACTCACTGGAAAGAGCAGAACAATTTCGCTCTGCATCTGTAATGCCAGGCCAGTCTGCAATAACATCAATCTCCGCCATGACTTTCACACACCCACATTTCACTTTTCAGTTGTAAGTGAAAGTTCTACTGACTCACATCTGCAGCACTTCACCTGCATCAAGCCACTTCCTCCCTTCATCACACTCATCTTGTAATGTTAGAGAAATAGCCACATTCTCATCATACCCCGCCCACCATAGATAACAGAAATACCCTACCTGCTTGCTATGGTCATTCCAAATTTTGTGCAGACATTAAACAAACACTTGTATCGTTTACCTCTCATCAGGAAAAACTGAATCTCTCGCAGAAGACCTAGACAACATTCTGAGTCAAATATGCAACTCTGTCTCAGACATCATCTTTCAGGACTTGACTGTAAAAGTTGATACAAAAACCCATTTTCTCATCGTGAGCAAGGCTTCATCATTATTCCATCATCTACTGACCATTCTCATGACAACCACTTTACCCCATATAGGTTTTTCTATACTCTCAGTACACCCTTAAGTCTAAACTCTAACAACTGCATCTCCACACAGCACTACATTACCCATCTTTGAAAGCAAAATCCACCCCCCAAAAGCCACACCACTGAACCTACATCACTTTTTGTTTTTCGGTTTAAAAAAGTAAAGCTTATTGAAGTAAAAGGGAAGGAAAAAGGAAATAGAATAAAGATTTATTTATAATATGATATGAAAACATATAGTGTTGCATAGATGAGTGGTTATTTTACCAATAGAAAAAAAAGATGGAAATATAAAACAAATCTGGTCAATTATCTGAAACGTAACAGCATATTTCTATTAAATCTAATTAGAAAATGCTAAAACTAGAGAAAAAACAGAATGTCAAGGAGGTTTAGAAACCACTTGTTCTGAAACAATGCGTGCATGTGAAAGCTTAGCATGACAATCAATAAACGTCGTAACTGGGGACCACATAGTTAAACGTTTTACAGCCAAAGACATTGGATATACATAAACAGTGTCTGATCTATGGTTCTGACATATAGCATACCACCAGGCCTGGAAAGAGAGGCCAGACACATTTTTCCAATGTTTGTTAATCTGTTGAAATGCTACTCCCAAAAGTAAATTCAAAACATGCATGTTTAAGGAACATTGAGACCAATCATCAGAGAGCGATCCCAAAAAAACATTGGTAAAAGATAGGGGCACTACATAATGAAAGATTAGGATGATTTGTTTCCAAACACTTTTCCAAAATTCATACACAAATGGGCAAGTAAAAAGTAAGTGTTCTAAATCTGCATCTGTGAAGGAACATGACCAGCAAGTATTAGGTGATTCATTGTTTATCTTGTGTAGAAATGTGAGGGAAAGAAGTAACCTATTGTAAATAAAGAAAAGCGTCTGCGTGGTGTTAGCTACTCTAGAGGCTTTCCTAATCTTAAACCAAATTTTGTTCCATAATTGAATGGACCAATTGACATCTAAATCCTGTTTCCACTCCACTTCCACTTTAGATTTATCTCTAGAGGGGGTCAATTTGCGTAAATGGGTATATATGTTTGATGCTTTGGGACCTGAGATCTGAAAATCACTAGTAATGTTGGAGATCAAATTAGAATTAACACAGATTGGTCAATAGCTAAATTTAAAGCATAGTGTAACAATTGATATTTATTAGAAAATGAGGCAGGGAAGTCAAAAATAATTCTAGCCTGGTGAAAGGATATCATTTTCTCATGTTGAAGTGGTTGGTAAACCCAAAGAAGACCCCTCTGTCTCCATGATTTCCAATAGATTGGTTTGCCTTTCATCAATATCCAATTATTATGCCATATGAAGGATTGTAAAAGTGACCACATGCCAGTAGAGATATCTGGTGAGAATGCATCTAATAATTTAGTTGTATGTTTAACAATAGGAGTAGATAATTTCTGAGGTTTTCGAGTAAACAACAGGTATTCTTTAAAAGAAAAGGGAGCGAGATATGATTGTTCAAGGATAACCCAAAGAGGAGAGTCTGGAGAGGAACCTGATAGGCAATGAGATTATTGGCGTAAATTAAAGGCTTTATGATAAGTGGAAAAATCAGGAAAATTGACACCACGTTCTGATTTAGGTCAAATAAGTTTTGTCAATGACATACGTGCTCTTCTTTTATTCCAAAGAAAAGAAGATAATAAGGAATTAATTTTCTTTAAAAACTTTTGAGGTATGGTTACTGGAATGTTAGAAACAATATAAAGAACAATCGGAGATAACATCATTTTTATTGTATCCAACCTTCCCCACCAGGATAAGTATAAAGGATGCCATTTGCAAGGCAGACATTTTTAAGGATCAATTGTCTATGTTAATGGAAATTGATGATTGAATTGAGGCAGAAAAATATATACCTAAGTATTTTATATGCTTAGTGTTCCACTTAAAGTTAGTTATATTAAAATCATCCTTAAAAATAAATTTAGTCAAAGGTAAAATTTCACATTTGTTATTGTTAAGTTTGTAGCCAGAGACAGAAGAGTAATCCTCCGTTTCATAAAGGAAAGCGGGTAGGGATGAGTGAGGCTTCGAGAGGAATAACAAAATGTCATCCACATAAGCTGCTAGTTTAATATGTGTGCCACAATAATTAAAACCGTGGAACTCTGGATTTTGATGAAGTTTAGCTAGGAAGGGCTCTAAAGCTAGATTAAACAAAAAAGGGGATAAGGGACATTCTTGCCTAACACCTCTTTCCAGATTAAAATATGACGAGGTAAGGCCATTAACAAAATATGCTGCTTTAGGATTTGAATATAGAAGAGAAATTCAATTAATAATTTTAGAACCAAAGCCAAACCATTTAAGTATTGAAAAAATAAAAGGCCAATAAACTCTATCAAATGCTTTTTCCACATCTAAAGCTATAGCCGCTAGAGATTAAGAAGATTTGGAGGACTTAGAGAGTATGTCGAACCATAGTTGTGTGTTATTTGTGAGAAAACAACCTTTCACAAAGCCTGACTGTTCCCTACTTAAAAGGTCAGGAAGAAAGGATTCTAATCGTAAGGCCAGGGATTTTGAGAACATTTTATAATCTATATTCACTAATTAAATAGGTCTATAATTCTTACATAAACATGGGTCCTCATCCTCTTTGGGTATAAGGCAAATTAGGGCCTCCAAAAATGAACCTGAAGAAGTTCCTGTTTGCAAAAAAGAAATTAGAAGTTTGTGTAATTTGGGAAGGAGAAGTTGGGAAAAATGTAAAAAGAAATCGACAGTAAAACCATCCGGTCCTGGAGGCTTATCTTTTTCAAGAGTGAGTAAAGCAGTGTGTAGTTCTGCCAATGAAACACCAAGCTCCAACGAATCAAAATCCCAGGGAATATTAAAAAATGTATCAATAGAAGAAAGATAATCCAAAATGGATTCATATGTAGGTGTATTTTCTGGTGTATAAAGGTAGTTGTAAAACTTGTGGAATTCTTGTAAAATCTCTGAGTCTTTAAATTTGGGTAATTGCTGATCATCAAGAATCAATTAAATGTTACATTTGTGCTTTTTAACTTTAATATAGTTTGCCAATAATTTGCCTGACTTGTTTTTACCACCATAAAATTTTGCCCTGTATTTGAGCAAATATAAAGAAGCATTTTCAGCGGACTCCTTATTGAAGTTAAGTTTGGTAGCTATTAGATCTGTTAAACAATCCTTTGACTTAGTATTATAGTAGGAATGTTCCAATCTCTTTATCTTGGCGAAAAGGTCTGTGGCAGTTTTTCGGGCAATATGACGTCTTTTAGAAACATAATTAATGATCAAATCACGAGCAACAGCTTTAAAAGCGTCCCATGTGACATGAGAAGGGAGAGTGTCTGAATCATTAAAGTGGAAATATTCTTCAAAGAAAGAGGTGAATGTTGAGGAAAAGCAGGGCCGAGCAATAATGAATTGTTAAAATGCCAGCGTCTAGGAACAGAAGGCTTGTGAAGTATGTCTAAAGAAATGGATACAGGGGCATGATCAGAAATCAAGATAGAGCCAATATCAGTAGATCTTATGGACTGGGAGATGTCGTGAGAAATAAAAATATGGTCAATGCGTGATCGCATCTGATGGACTAGGGAGAAGTAAGTATACTCTCTCAGAGTGGGATTACAAAGTCTCTAAGCATCAATTAAATGTCTATGTTGGAAGGAGTGCAGGGATGATTTAGGAGTCTTAGAAGATATAAAAGAAATTGGGGAACTGCGATCTATGATGGGATATATAATCTGATTACAATCTCCTGCCAAAATCAGGTTGTCATGGGGGAGCTGCAACAATGTTTCTGCAAGGAGGGACCAAAAAGGGACACACCCGCAGTTGGTGCATAAATATTAAACAAAGCGAGTGGAACCTTCCCACTTAATAAATCCGTAAATAAGATGTGAGATGTGATTCCTGAATCATTGCTATATCAGCTTTCAATTTAGATAAATGCGATAGCACGCGTTGTCTTTTGATCGGTGAGTGCAAACCTCGAACATTCCAAGTAAAAATATTTAATAACATATAATAACCATTAATAGAACAATTTGAACTAGACCAGATGTAATAAAAACTTGATATGTGAAAAACCACAACATTTTGTAAATGAAGAAAAATGTAACAACATATGAAAAAGGGAAAAGGAAGAAGAATATCAAATATGAAAAATTTGATAGTAATATTCAAAATAGAAAGATAATATAGGAACATATGCTGAAAAAGGATGAACACAGAGAATAAAAGAGATACAGAAAAGACCAAAACATCATGTAAATGAAGAAAAAGGTAATGTGAATTACCTTAGAAGGATAGGAAAGAATTGTCAGAAAAGGAAAGGAAAATAAATATCAAGTAAACAAAAAAGAGACCAAAAGAAGGAAGAGAAACGTTTTAAGTAAAACCTATAAAGAAGGGCGGCGTATCCGGATCTCACGGAAAGAGAAACAGGGGTGACTGGATGTGACATGGTGCAAGACAACAGGATAAACAAGCAGCACGGACTGTACAATAGATAAGGGATAACAGCAGAAACAAAAGAGTTTGGAGATTAAAGATCGTAATATAATCAGAACAACAGAAAACATAAGCGACCTGAGAAAAATGACTAAGGAATTAAGTTAGATAAAAGAGACATAACAACAACAGTCGAATACATGCATATTCTTAACCAAATTGAGAAGTTGAAGCAACAGATGTGTCCATAGATTCAATTTTACATGCATTAAGAAAACTCTTCAGCTTAACAGGTTCTTCATAGGAGGTTGTCTTGTTTTAATACATGACCTTAAAAAGGCACGGGTGAAAGAGGCCATATCTAGCGTCAAGAGCACGAAGATCTGGTCCCATGCTTGGAAATTCTCTGCGTCTATCTGCAGTGCTCTTAACGTAATCCTGCTAAAAGAACAACGTATGACCCAACCAGGAAACACGTGTTGACTTTTTAGATGCTGAGAGAACCTTAAGAAGATCTGTTTTTTTCCAGGAAATAAAGAATGACACCTATTGACGGCTAAGACCAGAGGTACTCACATGCAGACAGCCCAATCTATGTGTGCGTTGCATGTTAAAAACAGTATCTTCAGGTAGAGCTAACACTTTAGGTAGAAAATCTTTGAAGAAGATGAGAGGATCTGTCCCCTCCGAGTTCCCTGGTAAGCCATAGATGTGTAGGTTTTCCTCCTATTTCTGTTCCTCAAATCTTCGACACGTTTCTCCAGGGAAGAGACCTGTGCTTGTAGGAGCTTAACTTTGCTTTCAGTTGCACTGTGTGAAGAGACACTCTGTTCCACCGGAAGAAGACGTTCATCCAATTGGGACCATCAGTCTGTTAGAAACTGAAGTTTAGTGTTTATTTCTTCCATAAAGGGTATTAATGCACGTATTTCTTCTAGTAATAAATCCAATGATCTAGGAGGTGGTGGCTTTGCGGGAGAAGGAGGATCTTTTTTGAGGCGCTTAGGATTGGCTTTGACAGGATTAAGCAAAGTGGTTACTGTAGAGGTCGTGGATGGAGATGCACCGACTTTTGGTTGAGAGGTGGAGAAGATTTTATTGCAGCAAACTTCATAAAAATTGTAGAATTTTTAATGAAACGACGTGCTGGAGATATAGTAGAAGAGGTAAGCCTCCTTAACCTTCCCAAAGGCTGAGCAAAAGTAGAGAGTATAGATATATGGAGCACTTGGCATAAAAGACACAGCTGCAACAGCAAGGGTAAAATGCTGACTGGCGACAAAAACTTGAGCCAACTATATAAAACAAACCCTTCTAAAAGTGGCCAAAACTAAGGATATTTCTAGTTTTGTTTAGTTTATTAGTCAATTAAAACCATAAACAAAATCACACGGTTAAAAAGTACATAATGAATAAAAAGTCAAATGAATGAAAAATGGGTATGTCATACAGCTAGTACAACCTCGAGTCTCCACGCTACATACCCTTTGCTTTCTTCAACTTTTCTTCCTGGAAATTTTTGTCAGGATACCAACAATAATCTATGTTAGATAAAAAGTGACTAAACATGAATCATTCATTACCCTGACATCTAAAAAAGAAAGCTTTCTGCACAGATAACTAAAATGTCCCTTAAGTAAATGAATATATATAATTAAAATGCCTATAAGCAGGACTAAGAAACGTATGAATATGGTGCCAGATGGACTGCGAAACTCAGTATTAAAAACAATTATACAAATATTCACATCATTAAGAATACAGAAATAGATAAAATAGTTATCTGAGTCTAACGGGATAGGGACCTACTAGTTTCAGTCCCTAGCAGCCTGCCCTTCACATTTACTGAGCGTGCTCGGTTAACATAAAAAGTTTCCGAGTTATTACAACTTAGAATTACATTCAGGGACACCTCTAGATTACACATCTCATATCCTATTAGCTGATCATTTTCTCAAAACAGGACAATAACTGAGTCAGTCTAATGTTCAGCATGGTGTTGATTGGGTACATGGACTCCACCAGTGCGTGCCTGCAGGACCTAATTCCCCATTCAAGGAACTCCCGCCTTAATAGAGCTCTTCGTTGAACCATCAAAGCAGGAGAAACACAGACAATGTGAAGCAAAGATTCAGGCCCCTGGTGGCATAGACGGCAGGACTGGTCTTCACTTTGACCAGACATCCTCCATTTTAGCATGAGGTCTAGCGTGGGTATTTCTCCAAATCTTAGGGCCAAAAACGACTGTTTGATCTTCCGGTGGTAAGGTGCAGCTAGCAAGGCTGACTCTCATAGGGGCATATCAACAAGGGCTTTATCTCTGCTTTTTTGGCTTTAAAAGCCAAAAAAGGAGAGATAAAACTAGCACCCTATCAACAACAGGGTGCTAACATGCAAATTTGCATGTTAGCACCCTTTTACTCTACGCTTCCCCTTGCATCTCTAATGAGATGCAAAGGGGGCGTTCCAGAGTAAAATAATAGGAGAAATGTCGCTAAGCGACATTTCTCCTATTATCAAGAATGTCGCTAACCCTGTTAGAGACAAAAAAAGCAGCGCTAACCGCGGTTAACGCTGCTTTTTGACGTCTGGTATTTTTCTGACTTAGCCATGATATCCTATGGAAGGAGGATATCATGGCTAAGTTTGCCTGTCCCTATCAACAAGGTAACGTGAGATTATCGCTGGGTTTCCAGCGATAATCTCACGTTAGCCTGTTAGCGTGAGAATTTTTATCTCTATTGAGATAAGGGTTGCTAATAGCACGCTATCTCAGCGATAAAAATTCACGCTAGCCGGCGATAATTATCCTAGCACTAAGTGTGCTTAGAGATAATTATCGCCGGTTGTTGTTGATATGCCCCTTAGAGTGGAATTCGATTTCAACACCAGCCACCCATGGCGACGTTTTGACAGGGTATCTTTGTCTGCCATCCAACTTTGCAGTTCTGTAGATTTATTTACAAGATTCTTAAAGATTTGCCCAGAGATATTAGAGTTCCAAAGGTCACCCAGATCAAGCATCGTAATGCTGTTTTCTAAAAAAGTCTTGTAAGTCCAATTGCCCCTTTGCAAGTTAATTTCAGTCCGGACTAGATTTGCCAGAGTATTTTCTGCTGCTGCTTGCAAGTTATAACATAGCTTTACAAACGCCGCTGGCCTAGCGAGTGTCCGTTTTGTAAGCAGAATTTCTAGCCGGATTTGCGCCAGAGAAGCAGACTTGGGGAGCCTAAACATTTGTTTATAGGCTCTTATCATCATTTTTTCAAAAGAGCATCATCGCCCAACATAATCTCCATTCCATATGCAAGGGTTGGCAACAGTTTGGCTTTCAGAACTGATCCCATGGGCTTTAAATCGTGACCTTTAATAGATCTGGCCAGTGATGAGAAGCCATAATTAAGGGTCTGCGCTTTCGCCCTAATCGCCTTCTTCTGGGAAAAGAAGGAGGAATTTGCGTCTATTTTCACTCCTAGATATACATATAGTTTGGCCTCCTCAATTTTGTTTCCGTTAATAACCCATTTTCGATTTGTCTTGATGGGACGATTGCACACCATCACACTTGTTTTTGAAAAAAGTATTTCCAGGCCGTTCTTTTCAGTGTAAGTTCCCAGAGTGTTGAGCAGACTTTGGAGTCCTATTCGCGTGTTGCTGAACAACACCAGGTCATCTGCATAGAGGATATGTGACAATTGTTTGCCTCCTACAGACAGAGCATGGGCAATCTGTTCATCAAGCTCAGTGGAAAGGTCTGCCAAAAATAAGTTAAAAAGGAAGGGGGCTAGGACACAGCCCTGTTTTACGCCTAGAGTTGTTCGGACCTTCCTTGATACGCAAGAACCTTCTCCGATTTTGATTTTGACCCAGGTGTCGGAATATACTAGCCTAATTACTTGTAGGATGCTCGATGGGATGCCCCATTGCTGAAGCTTAGCCCATAATTTGTCCAGAGGGACACCATCAAAAGCTGCTTTAAAGTCAACAAAGCATAAGCAAAGGGGTGTCCTGGTTGTTTTCCCTCTGTTTCTAATTAGACTAAGGGCCATAAGGTTGGTTAAAGTACCTTGGCCCCTTTGGAAGCCAGTTTGATTTAGGGGAATTCTTCCATTGCCATGCGCCTAATACTCCAGATGGTGGAGTAATAACGTTGAAAAATATTTTAACTCAACATCCATCAGTGCTATTAGCCTATAGTTGTTAGGTGAACAAGCCAGGCCTTTTTTGAAAATGGGATGAAGGATGGAACCCGTCCAGCTATCGGGAATAAAGTTGTTTTCCAAAATGAAATTGAACATTGATGCTAGGAAGACAGCCCATTTTCGGGAAAATGTTTGAATAAAGCCTGTGGTAACCCATTTTGACCAGGGGCACAGTCGGCCCGGGACTTTTTGATGACCATCTCTACTTCAGCTGCTCTAATTTTCAGCTGTACCACAGTGGTTTTATTTGGGCAGAATGCACTCGCCGGATGAATCAGATCGCTCTTGAAATGTGACTCTAAATAATTTACCCAGTCTGTCTCACTGATATTGGCATTATTTGCATCTGCAGAGTCTTTCTCATTCCGCTTTATTATATACCAAAATCTTTTCGAGTCATGCGTTTTAGAGGTGTGTTGCAACTGGGCCCATAGTGTTTCCTGTTTTGCTTGTTTGTATTTCCAGATCTCTTTTTTTAGCTGCCGTCTTTCATTACGGAGCTGTTGTAGTAGGTAAGGATCTCCTGGATGTTGGTGTACTTGCCGAAAGAAACTGCCTGTTTCCTTTCTCATGTTCCAAATTTGAACAGGCAGAATTATCAATTTGCCATGATCAAGTCGAGTTCCCTTCTTCTGACTCCTCTCACTTTGAGTTTTCCACACGAAAGGATATTGAAAACAAGCCCTCCCCTGTCCAAATAAATAGTCCAGGAGTACCAAAAATAGGAAGAAACTTGCAGACTCCTCAAGGAAACAGAGACTTTAATAATGGAATGTTATACAATGAGTATCAAAACTCTCTGAGGAAAAATGTTGTCATTTTGTAGAAAATTGGGCAATGGAAAGTCAGAGGAACAGAAATCTTGTATTGTAAAGGTAAAAAGCATAGCGACCACCCACAGAAAAGGAAGGGAGTGATGGTCGGTTCTGAGAGATTGATAGATTACATTTTGAGCAGGAATATCTCTTGCAATAAGAGGAGCCTTGAGGTGATGCACTGAATCAGGCCACAATACGTTGGTGAAGGCGCACAAAGTAGATGGAGCAAAACGTTTAGCGCTTCACTTTAAACTTAAAAAATAATAATGAGATGATTAGTCAGCCGCCTTGCAAAAAGAGAGAGTCACAAATGCCATTAAAGTATTAAAAAAAAAATTCCTTATGCTGGGAGCAAGAATGTGGCATGTACTGAAAATAGTCTTGAGGAGATGCATCAAGTCATAGTACGATGCGTTGGTGAGCACGCACATTAAAATTAGAGGAAAACATGTAGCACGTCCCTTTAAAATGAAGAGGTGAGGCATTGAAGATTTGAAGCAGCCACAGCACAAAATGCCCGCGGCGGCTGAGGTAGCAGCTTATATGACAGAATACCTTAAATTCTCAGGTGCTTGCATATTACCGACACTACCAGCTGATCGCCGGGCAATTCATCTCGTCGGAACCGCACTTCATTCAGAGAAAGGGTCACGGGACCCGCAAAGAAAAGTCACCAGCCTGCGTCTCCATGCCAGACCTCACGGAGCTGCCGCCATCCTCCATGGGCATCAAGCCACGCCCCACCGAACCTACATCAATCAATCAATCAATCAAAGCCATTTATAAAGCGCACTACTCACCCAGAGAGTCTCAAGGCGCTTGGGGGGGGGGGGGTGCCACTACTGCTCGAACAGCCAGGTCTTGAGCTTCTTCCTGAAGGAGAGGTGGTCTTGGGTCAGGCGCAGGTCGGTCGGGAGGGAGTTCCAGGACTTGGCGGCCAGGTAGGAGAAGGACCTTCCTCCTGTTGTCGCTCTTCGGATGCAGGGGACGGCGGCGAGGGCGTGGCTGGTTGATCGGAGATGGCGTTTGGGAGCGTAGAAGTTAAGGCGGTTGTTGAGGTAGCTCGGGCCTTGGTCGTGTAGGGCTTTGTGTGCGTGGGTGAGGAGACAGAAGGTGATTCTCTTGTTGACGGGGAGCCAGTGCAGGTCTCTCAGATGTCCGGAGATGTGGCTGCTTCGTGGGATGTCGAGGATGAGTCTGGCTGAGGCGTTCTGTATCCGCTGGAGTCTCTTCTGGAGCTTGGCGGTGGTTCCGGCGTAGAGGGCGTTGCCGTAGTCCAGTCGGCTGGTGACAAGGGCCTGGGTGACCGTCTTCCTGGTCTCGGTGGGGATCCACCGGAAGATCTTCCGTAGCATGCGCAGGATGTTGAAACAGGACGAGGAGACGGTGTTGACTTGTCTGGTCATGGAGAGGGAGGAGTCCAGGATGAAGCCCAGGTTTCGTGCGTGGTCTGTCGGTTTGGGTGCGGTGCCCAGGGCGGGGGGCCACCAGGAGTCGTCCCAGGTGGAGGGCGAGGAGCCCAGGATGAGGACTTCCGTCTTGTCTGAGTTCAGTTTCAGGGGGCTGGTCATCATCCACTCGGCTACGTCTTTCATCCCTTCGTGGAGGTTGGCTCTGGTGGGGGCGGGGTCGTTGGTCAGGGAGAGGATCAGCTGGGTGTCGTCTGCGTAGGAGATGATGTTGAGGTTGTGTTGGCGTGCGATGGCCGCAAGGGGGCTCATGTAGACGTTGAAGAGGGTGGGGCTCAGCGATGATCCTTGGGGGACGCCGCAGATGACTTCGGTGGCCTCTGACTTGTACAGTGGTAGGCGGACTCTCTGTGTCCTTCCGTCGAGGAAGGAGATGATCCATTCCAGTGCCTTCTCCTGGATTCCGACGTTGCTGAGGCGCTGCACTAGGGTGCGGTGGCAGACAGTGTCGAATGCCGCGGAGAGGTCTAGGAGGATGAGGGACGCTGTTTCTCCGTTGTCCAGCAGGGCTCGGATGTCATCGGTGGCAGCGATGAGGGCGGTCTCGGTGCTGTGGTTGGCTCGGAAGCCAGACTGTGAGGGGTCGAGGGATCCATTCGTCTCGAGGAAGGCGGCCAGCTGCTTGTTGACGGTCTTCTCGATGACTTTGGCTGGAAACGGGAGGAGCGAGATGGGGCGGTAATTCTTGAGTTCGGTGGGGTCCGCTGTTGGTTTCTTTAGTAGAGCGCTGAGTTCGGCGTGCTTCCAGCTCTCAGGGAAGGTGGCGGTGTCGAAGGAGGTGTTGATGATGTCCCACAGGTGGGGTGCGATGACAGCGTTGGCCTTGTTGAATACGTGGTGAGGGCAGGGGTCGGTCGGAGATCCGGAGTGGATAGAGTTCATCGTGCGGATGGTGTCTTCTGTGTTGATCGGGGTCCAGGCGCTGAGGGTGGTGGTGGGGGGCGTTGGTGCGGTCGTGGGGGGCATTGTTTGTGGGATGAAGCTGTTGTGTATGTCAGCGATCTTGTTGTGGAAGTAGGAGGCGGGGGAGTTGCAGAGGTCTTGCGACGGGGTGATGTCGTTGTTTCCGGCGTTGGGGTTGGAGAGCTCTTTCACGATGTTGAAGAGTTCCTTGCAGTTGTGTGCGTTGTTGTCCAGCCGGTCCTTGAATGCAGTTTTCTTGGTGGCGTGGATTAGTTGATGGTGCTTCCGGGTGGCGAGCTTGAGGGTGGTCATGTTGTCCGGGGTTGGCTCCCTTCTCCAGGCTTTCTCGAGGGCTCGGCAGTTCTTCTTGGAGCTCTTGAGTTCGTCGGTGAACCATGGGGCCTTCTTGCTGCCGGGTCTGCTGGGCGGGGTCCTCAGTGGGGCGAGTTCGTCCGCGCAGGTGCTGATCCACTTCGTGAGGTTGTCGGCGGCCTGGCTAGGGTTCGCTGAGCTGGCTGGAGGGTGCTGGCTCAGGGAAACGGCGAGCTGGTCGGCTGTGATCTTGTTCCAGCTTCTTCGAGCATCCTGTTGCTGGTGGTGGTGGATCGTGGTTCTTCTGAAGGTGAAGTGGACGCAGCTGTGGTCCGTCCAGTGGAGTCCAGTGGCGTGGCTGAAGGCGATGTCTTTGCTGGATGAGAAGACGGCGTCGAGTGTGTGTCCGGCGAGGTGGGTGGGGGTGGACACCAGCTGCTTGAGTCCGAGGTTGGCGAGGTTGTCAAGCAGGGTGGTGGTGTTGCGGTCGTTGTTGTTCTCCAGGTGGAAGTTGATGTCCCCCAGGAGGATGTAGTCAGCGAAGGGGAGGGCGTGTGGGCTGATGAAGTCGGCGATGTCCTCGCTGAATGGTGTGCGTGGTCCCGGGGGTCGGTAGATCAGGGTGCCTCTGAGGGTGGTCTTGGGGTCGGTGTGGATCTGGAAGTGTAGGTGTTCGGCGGTAGTCAGGGTGTCGTCGGTGTTGGTCATGATGCGGATGGTGTTCTTGTGGACGATGGCGATGCCTCCTCCAGTCTGGTTGTCGCGATCTCTCCGGGTGATCTTGTATCCCTCTGGGATGGCGATGGCGATGTCGGGCGCTGAGGAGTCGTTCATCCAGGTTTCCGTGAGGAAGGCAACGTCTGGAGATGTGGTGTCGAGGAGGTTCCAGAGTTCGATGGCATGTCTGTGGACGGAGCGGGTGTTGAGCAGGATGCACTTGAGGTGGTTGCTGCTGGTGTTCGGCTTGGCGGGTGCTGGTGTGGGGCAGGTCCGGATGCAGGTGAACTTGCAGGTGAGGCAGCTGAAGGGTCCGTGGGTGCGTCTCGGGGTGGGTTGGTGGCATCCCGGGGTTCGGCCGGTGTTGAGTGCGTTGAGGGTGGCGGCGGCGTACGTCTGGCGGGTGGGCTGGGGTCTGCAGGGGCCAGGGGTTCGGGCGCTGGGCGCGGGCCAGGCACGGACGGGCGCAGACGGGCTTACCTTTGGCGCACCTTCGGCGCAAAATCGGCACGCCCGCTGCGCGTCAACGCTGCGCGTATGCACGGTCGCCATTTATGGCGAAGTGGGAGGGAGGGCGGAGCAGCTGGGAGGTGGGAGCGGGGAGGGCACAGAAGGTAAGGGGGCGTGGCCGCACGCAGGCGGCGGGAAGCGGGGAGCGGGAAGCGGGTGGGGGGGCACAGAGAGCGGCGCTAATACAATGCAGGCACAAAAAAGGAAAAATCAAGGGCACAGAACAGAAGGGCAAAACGATACAGGCAGCACAGAATGAAGAGAACGCACGCCAAATGTGACGGCGGGGGGCGGGGTCGACGGGGCGGGCTCAGCGAGGCTGAAGACAGTAGCGAGGGGACGCACACGCTACAGCTGGTGGCCGTGCAGCGCGGGGGTGTCCTGAGGTCAGGTCACACTCACCTGCGCTGCACGGTCGCCATTTATGGGCAAGTGGGAGGGAGGGCGGAGCAGCTGGGAGGTGGGAGCGGGGAGGGCACAGAAGGTAAGGGGGCATGGCCGCACGCAGGCGGCGGGAAGCGGGGAGCGGGAAGCGGGTGGGGGGGCACAGAGAGCGGCGCTAATACAATGCAGGCACAAAAAAGGAAAAATCAAGGGCACAGAACATCACTTGATGACATCAGCAACACAGATCAGACAGCCTCAGATGCACACTGGAAACTAAAAACCTTTTTTTTTCCCATACTCAGGATTCAATAGCTCCTGCCATATGATCCCTGAAAGCTAACCTTCTTCCAAGCCTAAAGAAACTCAGCTCACTGTCCTCCACCTCTGTTCTTCATCACTAGAACAGTTTATTCAGGAAGGTAACGCGTTTCGACAGCCAAGCTGTCTTGATCAAACAATATATATATATATATATATATTCACTGAAAAAACTATGGGTTTCACACACGTTATAGTTAGGAATTAGCATTTAAAAAACCTTAGAAATTCAATGAAAAAACCAAAGGTTTCACACATGTTATAGTTAGCTGGACATTTCACTCGTAAAAAACCAATGAAATTTCCCCGTTATAGTTAGTTCAGCTAACTATAACTCGCGCGCCCGCAATGCACTACTGATGACGTCACATATTACATCACTCATGACATGGTCACTGACATCACTCATGACATCACTGATGACATCTCAAATGACATCACTGATGACATCACTGATGACATCATCCTTGTGATAGAGTGGCAGACCTCCTCTTCCCCTAATATAACCTTTGATACACACATACAAAAATAGAAACTAAAATGTTCAAAATAATGGACATACCAATATCAGTTACAACAACCTATTCAGTATTTCTAAGAACCACATACACATCCACTCATTCACCAACAGTCCTATACAGTCACTCATACATGCACTCACTCATCATATGTACTCATACATCTATACATCCTGTTACACAATGCCACTCATCCATAGAGTTACTCACACATAGTCACTCATGCTAATAAAGAAACAAACATACATTTATTAGCTTATACAGTTATACACACACCACCACACTTACTTCTACGGAAACTTACACATAGTTAGTCTAAAAAACAATCACTTATAGAAACACATACTTATTCATACAGGAACTCTTTCAATCTCTCACTGTCACATATACTCACTTATATACACCAATAGTCACATATACTAGTTTAATAGATATGTAGTTACTCATAAAGACACTATTGAGACAGTCATTCACTCACTAACACACCCATACACACACTCATCCACCCATACAGTCCTGCACACATGTTGTCTTCAACACATACAAAGAGTGAATCACTCATTCATGCACCAATGCACTACATAATACCCCCCAACGAACCATACAGACACTCAGACTGATACTTAAAAAAAGAACTATTTACCTATATAGATACCCATGAAGCTACTCACCAACCCATGCAGCCACTTATACACAAAGTGAGAAACTGATACAGATATTTTCATATTTAAACATTACTCAGTAAGCCATGTATTCACTATGATACACTTAATCAGTCAGTTACACCAAATTTTTTTTTAAAAAAAAGCATCCATTTAGACACTTATATACCCATTTATTCTTCCATTGACCTTGAGATATACATAAATATAAAACATATTTAATTTTCAGAAAAACACACATTCACTGGATGATGTCATCAGTGATGTCATCAGTGATGTCATTTGAGATGTCATCAGTGATGTCATGAGTGATGTCAGTGACCATGTCATGAGTGATGTAATATGTGACGTCATCAGTAGTGCATTGCGGGCGCGCGAGTTATAGTTAGCTGAACTAACTATAACGGGGAAATTTCATTGGTTTTTTACGAGTGAAATGTCCAGCTAACTATAACATGTGTGAAACCTTTGGTTTTTTCATTGAATTTCTAAGGTTTTTTAAATGCTAATTCCTAACTATAACGTGTGTGAAACCCATGGTTTTTTCAGTGAATTTGCAAGGTTTTTTAAATGCTAATTCCTAACTATAACGTGTGTGAAACCCATGGTTTTTTCAGTGAATTTGCAAGGTTTTTTAAATGCTATTTTTTTTTTTTCTTTTTTTTTTACATATTTTTCTTTTAATTTTCTATCCTTTTTTAAAGACTATGGTTAAATTTTAAAAATTCTACAATATTTTTTTTTTTTACCATTTTTATAAAATAAACAGGTAAGATTTATTAGTATAACATATTGTTTTTTTTTTTTCCAAAAATTTTTTTTAACGTGCGCGTACGGTGAGCGCACGTCTTGCTTTCATTACGTTAGATTTCTACGCTGTTTGCGTTCATTTACACAATTTGCGTAGGCGCACGTCACGCGCGCACAGCGCGTAACGCGTACGCTGCACGCGCACGTTACGCGGAAGTGAAGGGGCGTGCCTGTTTTGCGCATGCGCGCGTGCGCGTGTCTTTTTTACGCGCATGCTTATTTTTGCCGTAAGCGCACCGTAAGCGTAACGTACGCGCACGTTGGGTCATGTGATCAAGAAACAAGACTTTTGATTGGTTTTTACTACTTTCAGTTCTAGAACTCTCCTACACCACACCCATTCCCCTCATTTCTGCTTGTGATCCCTTAGGAGAAGGAGCTGGGTTGTCTTTGTGATACGATGGCAGAACAGCAGAGCTCTTCTGAGAGTGAGGCTAGCAGCACTACCTTGAGGCAGAGAAGGAGGAAACAAAAGACCTCTTTCATATGGGAGTATTTTACTTTTCCAGAGGACAAGAAAAAGGTAAATGCACCCTTAGTGACTTGTAAGCTGTGTGGCTGTGTACTTTCAAGAGGGAATCCCAACAAGAAGTATTCCTTCGGGAATCACACCATGTTGAGACACCTTAAAGATGTACACGGAAGGACACATGCTCGACATACTGAAGGTAACCCTTCAGTAAGTCAACCAAGAACATCCACAGCAGCTCAGCCTGGTCCATCATCTGCAGGGCCGAGTCCATCTTCGGCAGGTCAGGTGAGCCCTTCATCTGTGGGGGGAGCATCTCCTTTTTCTACTCCTCTGGAAACAAACCATCGGTTTGTGAGGGTTGAAATACGGTGCGCCACTTGTCATGATCTAATTTGTCATAGGGAGACCAGTGTTTCCCTAGTGAACAATAAAATAGATCAGCACATTTGTCGTACCGACTAATATTCCCATTCTTTCTTTCCTCTGTCCCTGCATGAACACAACGGCTCTTGTAAGAGCCAACCTTACCTTTCAACTATTTTTTATATATGTTTTTAAAACTTTTTTTTGATTTTTTTTTTACCGTACGCGTACGGTACGCGTAATTATTATTTTTTTTTTTTTAAAAACACTAAAAATCAATTATCACATTACAAGGTCCTTGAGAGACTACAATGAAAAACTGAAAATGTGATTGTGGAGAAGTGGAAAAAAGGGACCATGAAATTTTTGACTTACCATACCCACTCAAAAAATTATTTATTAATTTAAATTTAATTTTAATTGCTTTAAAAATGGTTCAAGTTTTCGAAAATTTTCCATCTCAATCTGAAAAAAAAGAAAAAAGTATTAATATTTAATAAAACATTTTATAATACAGTACACATATTTACATATTTTCCCAAATTTTTTTTGCCTTTTTTCTGCTGTTTTCAGAATATATTGCATTTCACTATAAATTGTGAAAGCAATTGCATTCATCATTTAACAGCGGGCAAAAAAAAAATTAACAATCTCAAAGATTGTTTTAAAAAAGCCCACAATCTCTTTTTGCATAAACATAACTTTATAGAAATGCATAATATTCTTAAAAAATATCATCTAATATCAATACTTATTTCTTTAAAATACCGTCTGACATTTTTGTTTCAGAAGTATAATCACAAAAATATATCTCAAATAACTCCACAATACATCTGGTTCCATTTCCTTTAGGCCAAATAGTAATTTTAAAATTCTTTTTTGATTAAATTTCCAATGGTAATCCAATAAAAATCTAAAGTTTAAATTGTACAGATCTCACCGATTGTCTGTAACATTTTGGTTTCCGAAAGATTAATTAATAATTAAATAAGTCCACAATAGAATTGTTTACCTTTCCGCATGGCCAAATAGTAATTTTAAAAATCTTTTTTGAATAAATTTCCAATGGCAATCCAATAACATTCCAATATTTAAATTGTGCAGATGTTACCGATTTTGTCTAAATTTTTGGTTTTCCAAAGTTTCATTAAAAATTGAAAAAGTCCACATTACAATTGGTTACCTTTCCATTAGGCCAAATGATAATTTGTAAAATCATTTTTTTTGAAAATTCCAATGGTAATCCAATAAAATGGTAAAATTGTTTTGTACAGATGTTGCCAAATCTCTCTAAAATTTAGGTTTCAGGAAGATTAGATAGGAATTTGCTAAATCAAAAGGCAAACGTTGCTTAAAAATCAATTGGGAATCATTACACAGTGTCCAGCCTTTTTCACATTTAAGATAAACTGTGTAATGTCCAGAAGTTACAGTAGGTCCTTCATGGAAAATTATTGCAACTGTTACAAAAGTTTTTCCTGAAATTGATAATTGCTGTCCTGTAAACTTCTTTATTAAAGTATCTAATTTTGAACCATCAGCTTTACAGCGTTGCATCATTAAAATTACATATTGTCCGTATTCCTTTAAAATTAACGTTGAAAACATGTCAGATTGACACTCACTGCATTCCATGCTATGATTAGCATCTTTAACTAATTTAGCAAAAGTGACTGTTTTACTTTCTGGCAATGTTAAATAAATAAACCTTTCAGAATCAACATTAGAGCCACATATATTGTAACAGTTTTCACAACTATGTTCCCATTTATAAGAGAGACCAAATACATTTTCAATGGGAACCCCTTCTTCTTCCAGTACCTGAAGAAAAAACATCAAGAATTCCTGTGCGTCTTGCTGTACATTTTGAGAAAACTGTGTTCGTCCTGAACATACATCTAAAAGTTTTCTAATTTCAGTAGCACTTTCTATTTGAGTTTTATCATTACTCAGCTTTTGAAAAAGGAGACTCAACTCAGAACAGAATCTTTTTCCCTGATTCACTATTATCTGCTCTTGCACACTTTCCAGATAAAATGCAACATTCAGCACTACATTAGCGTAGCAGTTGACACCAGAGCTATTTTCAAAATGACATCCTACAACCTGTTCTTCATTTTCCTTTTTCTTTTTGCTTGCAATTACATCACTCCTCTTTTTTTTCCTCCTCTCTACATCTTCATTACAGATATTCTCATTTCTCCTTTTACGAGAAACTACACGTTTCTCCAACACAGGATACTGACCTAAATGAGGAGCATAGCTTCTTCTTAATCTATTATACTCCTTTACACAATTTGTATCAGCACTAACTTTTGAGTCATCAATGTCTATCATGAATAAACCTGATAATGTTTTCACTCGTGACAAAGCAACATATGCCATACCTTCTTTGAACACAGTTGAACCAATGTTCACAAATGCACAATCTACAGTCAATCCTTGAGACTTGTGAATAGTTACAGCATATGCTAGAGAAAACGGAAACTGCTTCCTACGTACATATAAGTCTTTCACAAGCATGAAACGAACTGAACAACAACAAATGTCTTTAACTTCTTCTATCTGATCAAATTTTATTTTTAAACATTCAATTCCATCTTTTTTCTGATAATTAATAAAACCCACAACTCTTCCCATAGCTCCATTAACTAAACCTTTTTCAACATCAAAATTTCTCCTTAAAAATACTCTACAGTTCATGCAAACATATAGATTTTTTTCTAATCCAGCTGTTTTGGAAATGTTCTTCTCTAGTGAATCCAATTTATTTTTCAGTGTGCCTGTTAATGTGATAGTAATTCTTCCATCCTCAATTTTGTCCACTGCTTCCAATTTCCTGATATCTTCCTTTTCCAATTTCAAAAGCTCCTCATTGAATATTGAGCATTCACGTAGAGTTGGCATTAAGCAGATGACACTTTTCTTTTCTGCAATGTTCTTGTATATCTTCTCTGCAACTATTTCTTCCTTTGGAAATAAATTATGTAGCAGCCGACTCTGTAATGCTTTTTTGCCAACTTCTGTGAGTAGTTCAATTCTGATATCTTTCAGAATACTTCCATATTCTTCATCGTTTGCTTGCCTCATATTAGTAGTAAGTTCCTTGTACTCAAAGAAGGACCAAATATTTGCATTACCGATGCTTCCCAATGACTTCTTTGTGTCTTCATGTGTCACAGTATTAAACACTGGTTGTCCTTTAACTGGAGTAAGTTGTAGAAGATCCCCAAAAACTATGACATGTTTTCCACCACATAACACGTCATAGTCTGTCCTTAGAATTTGCTGCATTCTTAAATGCACAAAGGCAAGCATTAAGTTTGATACCATGCTCACCTCATCAATAATGAGAACTTGCATCTTCTTCAATACTCTTGAAACTTCCAAGCATGCTTCTCCAGTTAGCTTGTTGTATTGTATTTTGTTCTCATGCTCCACTGGTAACATTAGCAAACGATGTAAGGTGATTCCTTTTATGTTATAGGCTGCTAACCCAGTTGGAGCAGTAACCACACAAGACAAAGTAGAATCCGTTTTTTGCTGTAGGTAGCTTCTGATGACTTTTATTAGCAAACTTTTTCCAGTTCCAGCTTGTCCACTTACATACATTCTGATTGGATGAAATGATGTGCAGGAGCACTCTTTTTTTTCATGTAGAAATCCGTGATCAATTTTGCTTCTGATCTCTTCATAAATTTGTTGCTGCTCTTCATTCAGTTGTCTTTCCAAATTTTGTAAGTCTATAAATTCTTCTTGAGCTTGATTCATAGCCGTTTCCACTTCATTCATGGCTATTGATGCTTCATTTTCAACGATTGGTTGTCCTAGGGGATCTTGACTGAGTGTTCCTGATCTTTGGCTGTCCTGAGAACTGTCTCTAGCTACTTCTGCTGCAATTGTAGTTTCCTGTTCAATTTCTTCATTTAACATTTGCAGATAAGTTGAGAATGTACTGCATTGTATGCTGTCTTTGCAAGCATTAAAATAATCTTCATAGCTTTGAAATTCTCCCAGTAGTTCATCCTCTGTACGCCATGGTTTAAACAGCTGTAAAAGAGCCAAGTAGTAAAATTCCTTTTTGTCAGTAGTGTCGCAACTCAGCTTCCTGTGATTTATCAAACTTCCTTTTGTTTGCTTCACCAAACATCCTTCCTCACCAATGACTTTATATTTTCCATTGTTGATGTCTTCTGCGGCTTTCCGTGAATAAATGTAGTTCTGCAGCACTTCATAGAGACACATGTTCTCCAGATGATGACTTCTCTTGGGATAATATGTGTCCAACATGTTTGATTTCAAAATATCTGTACTTTCTGGGTCATTCTCGGCCAAATATTCAATTTCTCCAACAGATTTCAGTACCCGATTTCTCATTGCTGCAAGGCCTAAACTTGCCCAAATTATTCTTCTTGATTTCGAGTAAAGACTTGAAGAAGATAACCTATCTGAACATTCGTAGGATCCAATTTCTCGATGCGATAACATCTTTAAACTGAAACTGTACAGCTTCTTACTGACAGTCTTCTCGTGAGAAATCTCTTCCCACATTTCCTTCAATTCAGTTTTTTCTGATTTAGTAATGTAAGACGTTACATATCGAGCAACAGCAATGGAATTGTCAGCTACATACTGTATATCCATGTTAGCATTCCACATGGATAAAATGACTGGGTTGTAGTCATTTATATTTTTTGATTCTTCTTTTCTTTTAAGGTTGTAGGTATTCTTAGGTGATTTTCTTGTGATAGTATGTCTCACAGATGACATAAAACTGTTTACTCTTCCATTTGAAAGAACAGGTCTAGGAAATCCAAATCGACATTTAGTGTAGTATTTATCTTTGCTCTTGTATTTCCGTCGACAGTATTTTCCACACCGATGACTTTGGAAACGTAAAACTTGCTCCTTTAACTTTTTCTCTTCTGTGCTTTTTGGTATAGCACATGTTGCATATTCTTCAATATAAGATAACACTGCTTCATCAGCATCTGTTCCAAACTTTGGGGCATCCTTGATCCACAACAGCATATGAATATGAGGAGCACCTCTTGCCTGGTACTCTTTTCTCCAAAAGAAATCCACTACTTCTCCTAGAGGTGGATTTTTTTTATTGCAGATGAAGGACATCATAGCCTCAAATCTATGATTGAAATATCTGCAAACATTAACCGGATCCAATGAGCACAGCTCTCCTGCTGTCTTGTATTCGATGTTTTTAATGTTTGAATTTGCCTCTCGTAGAAAATCCAGTAAATCATCCCAAGCGTACTCAGCACAGCTTAGGGTAAGGAACCATGTTGGTGTTCCTAAATTCCGTAACATGCATTTTAATTCACCATGGCGTCGGTACCAATATTCATTTGTCCCACGCTGACAAGCCATCAGATTTATCAGTTGTGTTTCCAAATGATCATCTCGGTGCTGCACTTTCTCCATAAAATCCTTAGCAGACACATTTTGTAAATGTACTCCACTTTTTAAAATGTGATTTACTGCATAAGACAGTGCAGACAAGTCGCTTTCAAATAAAAGATGGAACAAATAAGGAATACTTTGTCGAAATCTGGGATCTTCAGCATATAGTCTTGTAGTCCGATACTCAGAAGCTGGAATCTGTTCTGGACGTTCATCGTATCGTCCTCCTTTTCCTTTAGGAAACAGCTGGGGAAAACATCGAGCTTCCAAGCTCTCCTCCCATACACTCACGGGAGTTCCTTTTGCTTTCTTCATCTGAAACAGATCAATATTGTCTCCCATAACTTCTTTTGAATGAAGAGGATGTATGCTAAAATGTTCATAAATTTCTTCTTCCTTTGACTTGTCCACTTTTTCAATTTGTCCAGTTGGTGTTTCTGTGTCTTCTTGTAAATCTTCTTCTTCTTCTTCTTCTATATAAATTGATTCATACCATTTGTTATTCCTTTTCAAATACAAATTTGCTCTTTGTACTTTCCGTACATCTACCAGCTCCTGCCAAATCTTCTTATTCCTTGTAGGTACACCATTAACCAGAATAATTAATGGTTAATTTTCCAAAGTATCCGCATCAATAGTTTCCATATTTTTTTTCAAATCCAAGGGCAAATACACCACTCTACCTTTTAAACCTCTCAGTAAATCTGAAGGAGGTAATTTACCAGTTTTGGGCTCCATACGTACTATGGTCTGGAACGGATGAACACATTGAATGAGTATAGACTCATATGTATTTAATTCAGAAAGTTCAGCAGGAATAGCATCCAATTCTAAATTATTATGTACAGCTCTGGTCGGCATTCTATTTTCCTCTAACTTGTTGTAACAGTATTTACAAATACGCTGATCTTCACCCAATTCAAAACAATTTTCAAGAAATATATATGTGGCAAAATCCTTCCACTTATAATTATCTTCATTTTCACTCTTTCTGTAGAGATCAACATTCCTAGTTTGTTTTCTATAATGAGTTCTGCGGCAACAAATACAAGTAATATTTGGTCTTTCATTAGAGATTATTGCAAATTTTGTTATGTGATCATTAAATGTCTTACTTACAGAGGGTTCTACATTCTCTTCCACTTCTTCCTCATTTACTGTGTCCTTTTCTGCACTGTTTTGTTCAGGACCAAAGTAACAAAACTGAATTTCATCAACAACCTTCTCTACATCTGATACCGATCCACGGAACAGAGCCCTATTCAATTCATCTAACTTTATTGCTGGACTTTTAGCAAAATACAACCGTCTCACAAACTTTCTCATTTCAGTATGATGAACAGCCAGCATCCTAAAATGATGGAAAACACTATTACACACTTTTCTAGATAGACAAGCCAGAGAATGACCCTGCAAACCAGTATTTTCTCTCACTCTGCATGGATCTTGACTTTGAAGCACCTTAATCTTCTGTTTTACACTTTTTTTACTATATTCTCTTAGAAACTCACGAAATTTATCAATAGATTCCTGACGCACAGTGCAAATACTACTACAATTCCAAGTGTACACTGGGGCTTTAGGACGTCTCCCCATAGCCTCATCCGCCATCACTTGTACCTCATCTCTTGGAACCATTATCTCCTTCTCCATTATGCAACCATTTTTCACTTCGTAAGCACGACCTCTGGTGTCAACTGCATGCAGCAAACTATTACTTTGAAAATAGCTCTCTTCATTAAAAAAAGGTTCACTACTTGAACTATGCATCCATTTTCCTAAAAACACTTTACAAAAGTTTGTTCTGTTCACTACTCTTTTCCTTTTGCTTTGTGATTTCAGTACATTAACCATTTTATCTAATGTACGCATCCTATTCAAAATTAAAATGAATAGTTTCCTTTTTAATTCTAATGCCTTTGCTGCAATGGCTTCACTTTCTTTTTTTCTCTTGTAAAATTTTGCCTTTTGCTTATATTTCTTCACATCCTTTATCAAATTGGACATAACTCTTCTCTGAAACATTTTTCTACGTATCTCTTTAAACGCTGTTTTTCTGTTTAAGGTAATCTTTATAGTTACAGAAGGTATATTTGCATTAACTAAATTCTCAATTTTTTCCTGTCCTTTTCTATTGAAAACATTCTTTCCAGTACAGACATTTTGTACATTTTTCCTTTTTTTGAATATGTTCTTTAAAAAATCTTTTGTCTGCTTACCAGAAGATTTTTTCTTTTTCCCAACATGAGCATCTCCAACTAACTTAGGTCCTCCAGTTGTCTTCAAATATAGGTTTTTTTTGTGGTCTTTCTTTAGTCTGGATTTTGTAGGCATCTTAAATTTTGTTCACTGCTCTTCAGCAATACCTGAAAAAAACTAAAAAAAAATTCCTTTATTTTATTTAAATATATTACTACATTTTTTATGTTCTTTAGAAATCTTAAAATACTATAAACCCCTTTCCTATAAATGAAAATCACAATAACACCTTCTCAAATTAAATATCTAAAAATAATTCCTGTGTGCACACAAAGTCATGCTTTGAAATTAGACAGAAAACGAAATTTCTTTGCCAATTGCAAAGCATACTTTCTACTACTTTTTAGGCAAGTGATAAGTACTTTTACAGACTGACACATTTTGAATCCACTTTTCAGATTCTTAAAAAAGCACATGTCCAAACTGCTTTTTCAGACCAGCACCATGTGTAACCTGGGTGACTGACTACACTCCAGCAAGGGCAACCAGCCTTAGTGATGCTGAATGTATTTGCATTACTGACTGAAACCTCAAACCCCACTCGGTTGTGAATACTATGCATGATTCCAGAGGATAAGCAGCTGGGTGTGTGCTAAGAGTCTGCTTCTACACAAAAAAAATGGCTCACCCTTTCCATCTAATGCAACTGTGAAATCACCAGAGCAATACGCAATAAATCTCTGCCTGTAATTGCTCTTTGCACACAGAGTTTTGTTTTCATATTAGTCACAAAACGAAATTTCTTTGCCAATTTGAAAGCACACTTACTTTTCTTTTTTTTGGCAAGTGATAAACACTTTTACAGACTGACACATCTTGAATCCACTTTTCAGATTCTGAAAACAGCACATGTCCAAACTGCTTTTTCAAACCAGCACCATTTGTAACCTGGGTGACTGCCTACACTCCAGCAAGGGCAACCAGCCTTACTGATGCTGTATGTATTTGCATTACTGACTGAAACCTCAAACCCCACTCGGTAGTGAATACTGTGCATGATTCCACAGGATAAGCAGCTGGGTGTGTGCTAAGAGTCTGCTTCTGCACAAAAAAATGGCTCCCCCTTTCCATCTAATGCAACTGTGAAATCACCAGAGCAATACGCAATGAATCTCTGCCTGTAATTCCTATTTGGACACAGAGTCATGTTTTCACATTAGTCACAAAACGACATTTCTTTGCCAATTTGAAAGCACACTTACTGCTCTTTTTTTTGGCAAGTGATAAACACTTTTACAGACTGACACATTTTGAATCCACTTTTTAGATTCTTAAAAAAGCACATGTCCAAACTGCTTTTTCAGACCAGCACCATGTGTAAAATGGGTGACTGACTACACTCCAGCAAGGGCAACCAGCCTTAGTGATGCTGAATGTATTTGCATTACTGACTGAAACCTCAAACCCCACTTGGTTGTGAATACTATGCATGATTCCAGAGGATAAGCAGCTGGGTGTGTGCTAAGAGTCTGCTTCTACACAAAAAAAATGACTCACCCTTTCCATCTAATGCAAATGTGAAATCTCCAGAGCAATACGCAATAAATCTCTGCCTGTAATTCCTATTTGCACACAGAGTCATGTTTTCACATTAGTCACAAAACGAAATTTCTTTACCAATTTGAAAGCACACTTACTACTCTTGTTTTTGGCAAGTGATAAACACTTTTACAGGCTGACACATCTTGAATCCACTTTTCAGATTCTTAAAAAAGCACATGTCCAAACTGCTTTTTCAGACCAGCACCATGTGTAACCTGGGTGACTGACTACACTCCAGCAAGGGCAACCAGCCTTAGTGGTGCTGAATGTATTTGCATTACTGACTGAAACCTCAAACCCCACTCGGTTGTGAATACTGTGCATGATTCCACAGGATAAGCAGCTGGGTGTGTGCTAAGAGTCTGTTTCTGCACAAAAAAATGGCTCCCCCTTTCCATCTAATGCAACTGTGAAATCACCAGAGCAATACGCAATAAATCTCTGCCTGTAATTCCTCTTTGCACACAGAGTCATGTTTTCACATTAGTCACAAAACGAAATTTCTTTGCCAATTTGAAAGCACACTTACTAGTCTTTTTTTTGGCAAGTGATAAGTACTTTTACAGACTGACACATTTTGAATCCACTTTTCAGATTCTTAAAAAAGCACATATCCAAACTGCTTTTTCAGACCAGCACCATGTGTAACCTGGGTGACTGACTACACTCCAGCAAGGGCAACCAGCCTTAGTGATGCTGAATGTATTTGCATTACTGACTGAAACCTCAAACCCCACTCGGTTGTGATTACTATGCATGATTCTACAGGATAAGCAGCTGGGTGTGTGCTAAGAGTCTGCTTCTGCACAAAAAAATAGCCCCCCCTTTCCATCTAATGCAACTGTGAAATCACCAGAGCAATACGCAATAAATCTCTGCCTGTAATTCCTCTTTGCACACAGAGTTTTGTTTTCATATTAGTCACAAAACGAAATTTCTTTGCCAATTTGAAAGCACACTTACTACTCTTTTTTTTGGCAAGTGATAAACACTTTTACAGACTGACACATTTTGAATCCACTTTTCAGATTCTGAAAACAGCACATGTCCAAACTGCTTTTTCAGACCAGCACCATGTGTAACCTGGGTGACTGACTACACTCCAGCAAGGGCAACCAGCCTTAGTGATGCTGAATGTATTTGCATTACTGACTGAAACCTCAAACCCCACTCGGTTGTGAATACTGTGCATGATTCCACAGGATAAGCAGCTGGGTGTGTGCTAAGAGACTGCTTCTGCACAAAAAAATGGCTCCCCCTTTCCATCTAATGCAACTGTGAAATCACCAGAGCAATACGCAATAAATCTCTGCCTGTAATTCCTCTTTGCACACAGAGTCATGTTTTCACATTAGTCACAAAACGAAATTTCTTTGCCAATTTGAAAGCATTCTTACTAGTCTTTTTTTTGGCAAGTGATAAGTACTTTTACAGACTGACACATTTTGAATCCACTTTTCAGATTCTTAAAAAAGCACATGTCCAAACTGCTTTTTCAGACCAGCACCATGTGTAACCTGGGTGACTGACTACACTCCAGCAAGGGCAACCAGCCTTAGTGATGCTGAATGTATTTGCATTACTGACTGAAACCTCAAACCCCACTTGGTTGTGATTACTATGCATGATTCTACAGGATAAGCAGCTGGGTGTGTGCTAAGAGTCTGCTTCTGCACAAAAAAATAGCTCCCCCTTTCCATCTAATGCAACTGTGAAATCACCAGAGCAATACGCAATAAATCTCTGCCTGTAATTCCTCTTTGCACACAGAGTTTTGTTTTCATATTAGTCACAAAACGAAATTTCTTTGCCAATTTGAAAGCACACTTACTACTCTTTTTTTTGGCAAGTGATAAACACTTTTACAGACTGACACATTTTGAATCCACTTTTCAGATTCTGAAAACAGCACATGTCCAAACTGCTTTTTCAAACCAGCACCATTTGTAACCTGGGTGACTCACTACACTCCAGCAAGGGCAACCAGCCTTACTGATGCTGTATGTATTTGCATTACTGACTGAAACCTCAAACCCCACTCGGTTGTGAATACTGTGCATGATACCAGAGGATAAGCAGCTGGGTGTGTGCTAAGAATCTGCTTCTACACAAAAAAATGGCTCACCCTTTCCATCTAATGCAACTGTGAAATCACCAGAGCAATACGCAATAAATCTCTGCCTGTAATTCCTCTTTGCACACAGAGTCATGTTTTCATATTAGTCACAAAACGAAATTTCTTTGCCAATTTGAAAGCACACTTACTACTCTTTTTTTTGGCAAGTGATAAACACTTTTACAGACTGACACATTTTGAATCCACTTTTTAG
Organism: Triturus cristatus; assembly: GCF_964204655.1. NCBI lineage: Eukaryota > Metazoa > Chordata > Amphibia > Caudata > Salamandridae > Triturus > Triturus cristatus. The sequence continues at coordinate 81,157,330 of NC_140588.1, forward strand.
ATTCTTAAAAAAGCACATGTCCAAACTGCTTTTTCAGACCAGCACCATGTGTAACCTGGGTGACTGACTACACTCCAGCAAGGGCAACCAGCCTTAGTGATGCTGAATGTATTTGCATTACTGACTGAAACCTCAAACCCCACTCGGTTGTGATTACTATGCATGATTCCAGAGGATAAGCAGCTGGGTGTGTGCTAAGAGTCTGCTTCTACACAAAAAAAATGGCTCACCCTTTCCATCTAATGCAACTGTGAAATCACCAGAGCAATACGCAATAAATCTCTGCCTGTAATTCCTCTTTGCACACAGAGTCATGTTTTCACATTAGTCACAAAACGAAATTTCTTTGCCAATTTGAAAGCACACTTACTTTTCTTTTTTTGGCAAGTGATAAACACTTTTACAGACTGACACATCTTGAATCCACTTTTCAGATTCTGAAAACAGCACATGTCCAAACTGCTTTTTCAAACCTGCACCATTTGTAACCTGGGTGACTGCCTACACTCCAGCAAGGGCAACCAGCCTTACTGATGCTGTATGTATTTGCATTACTGAGTGCAACCTCAAACCCTTAAAGTATTCCTTATTTTTACCAGTACACCTTAATTTATCGTGAAAACATAGTCCATATTATTTTACATGTTCCTCACATTTAAATTTCTCCCAAAACAGAAAATGATAAACACAACTTCAACAAAAGGAATTCCATTTCTAATATTCATTTCTTAATTTACCATATACATCCCCTCTCAAACTCTAAACTCACCTTTAAAATTAGTTAGTTGTGAAAGAAATGTGGCACTCAAACAGCAGATTATCAGAGCCAGGATCTCTGTTCTTTACACCTCTCTCCTCTCAGCAGAACCAGATAATGGCAAACTTTCCCTCTCTTTTTCCACACATATACATGTTAATTTCAAATCTCAGTGCTTCCCCCTTTTTTCAAATGTAATCACACATTTCTATTGGTTGAAAACCAACCCTTTTCCAAAAGTACCCTTCCCCCAACTTGACTTCTGCCTAGTACCCTTCCCCCAACTTGACTTCTGCCTGCTACCATAGCAACAGCTCATGGAACACTGCTGTGTGGAGTTAGGTCAGAAGTTCACCAAACAATGTTTCAATTCCACAGAGCAAGAGTGCTTGACTTTTCAAACCTAACAGCAAATCCATAGTACTGTTCTTTGGTAACACATTTTTCTGTACCAATACAAAACATGCTTCTATTAATTTACACATACAGCCTAGTTTTTATTCTAGAATGGTATGAAACAGCCAATCAGTTCTTTTTTTTATAAAAAAAATATGTATGCCTCCATTTCCAAACTGTCTTTCATTTCTTTTTACCATTCTACTGAATTACACCTCCTGAGTGCATCCAGTTCTCCTTTGAAGATGTTCACAGTGTGGATTGTAGGGCACAGCTATGTCTTCTGGAGTGAAAAGTATGCAGAGAAAACAGATATGGTGAGAGACCTTGCTTTGCCAAATGTAGACATTAAATGGATTGGTCAGAGAGGGTTAAAGTGGCACCAATTGATGCCATTGGTGAAATCCTTCATGCAAATCCAACACCCTGACCTCATAATAGTGCACTGTGGTGGCAATGACCTAGGCACTTTGACTGGGGTAGGTCTGGAAATGCTTATGAAGGACACCTTTGCACAACTGTTTTCACTTTTCCCTAAAACTGCCTTTGTGTTTTCTAACATATGCCAAAGGCAAAAATGGAACTGGTCCAATCATTTCTGTCCGCAGATTGACAAAGCAAGAAAGCACGTCAACAAATCTGTTTCTGCTTTCCTCCGTGACTATGGTATGGGTTCCATTTACCACAACAACTTGCGTTACGACATGCAAGACATTTATAGAGGAGATGGTGTGCACTTCAATGATGAAGGAAACAGAGTCTTCCTCTTGAACCTTAGACTCTGCATCGGTACTTACTTGTAGGTACCACTAAAAAATCAAATCACTTCATAAACACAACGGCTCTTTTTAGAGCCCCCTAATATCTAAACTCTTAAATCTGCATTTCATTTCTTTTTTTTTCTGTGTTTTCTACCGTACGCGTACGTTGATCTTACCGTACGCGTACCCCGCGATTTTTAAAAAAATCAATAAATGTTTTCTTTGTACTTTTCTGTCCTTCTTTGACCCCCTTACAAATGTTAGGGGGTCTGTAACTCTCTCCCTTGCCCCCTTTTCAAGATATCACCCTTTTTTTTCTGAGTGAAACACACGAAATGGCGGCCGCCGCTTCCTGGTTTCGACCGATTCGAATGTTTACTAAGATCTAACAGCCAATCAGAATCGCGCTCACGCATGCCACCGTACGCGTACGGTAAGCGCACCGTAAGCGCACCGTAAGCTGGCTCAGATATATATATTGATTTAAAGGCTATTTTCTCAGAATCTACTGAACAGATTTACACCAAACCTACAAAAGGCACTTCCTTGACCTGAGGACTACCTCTCTGCCAAATTTCAAGTAATTCTGTTCAGCCGTTCGGGCTGTAGCTGTGTCTAAAGGTCCTATGGAAAAATGCATGGGAAAAACGCGTTTTGGGACCCCCCTTTTATCTCAGCCCCCGCTTGACGAATCCCCCCGAGACTTTCAGGGTAGGAGCGGAGCGTAGCGCCCCACCTATTTTGAAAAATTCGCGAGGATTCGTCGACCGGCGCTAAAGTTATTCAAAATAGAATGTTGCGGATTTCCTATGGAAACGTGGTCCTAACTATAACTACCTACTGGCGACCGCCAGTAGGTAATATACATATATATATATATATTCACTGAAAAAACCATAGGTTTCAGGGGTGTTATAGTTAGCTGGACTTTTCACTTGTACAAAACCATTGAAATTCCCCCGTTATAGTTAGTTCAGCTAACTATAACTCGCGCGCCCGCAATGCACTGCTGATGACGTCACATATTACATCACTCATGACATGGTCAGTGACATCACTCATGACATCACTGATGACATCTCAAATGACATCACTGATGACATCACTGATGACATCATCCAGTGAATGTGTGTTTTTCTGAAAATTAAATATGTTTTATATATGTATATCTCAAGGTCGATGGAAGAATAAATGGGTATATAAGTGTCTAAATGGATGATTTGTTTTTGAAAAATTGATTGTGTAACTGACTGATTAAGTGTATCATAGTGAATACATGGCTTAGTGAGTAATGTTTAAATATGTAAATATCTGTATCAGTCTCTCACTTTGTGTATAAGTGGCTGCATGGGTTGGTGAGTAGCTACATGGGTGTCTATATAGGTTATTAGTTGGTTTTTTGAGTATCAGTCTGAGTGTCTGCATGGTTCGGTGGGGGGGATTACGTAGTGCATAGGTGCATGAATGACTGACTCACTGTTTGTATGTGTTGAACACAGCATGTGTGCAGGACTGTATGGGTGGATGAGTGTGTGTATGGGTGTGTTAGTGAGTGAATGACTGTCTCAATAGTGTCTTTATGAGTAACTACATATGTTTTAAACTAGTATATGTGAATATTGGTGTATATATGTGAGTATATGTGAGAGTGAGAGATTGAAAGAGTTCCTGTATGAATAAGTATGTGTTTCTATAAGTGATTGTTTAAAAGACTAAGTATGTGTAAGTTTCCGTAGAAGTAAGTATGGTGGTGTGTGTATAACTGTATATGCAAGTAAATGTATGTTTGATTCTTTATTAGCATGAGTGACTATGTGTGTGAGTAACTCTATGGATGAGTGGCATTGTGTAACAGGATGATGTATAGGTGTATGAGTACATATGATGAGTGAGTACATGTATGAGTGACTGTATAGGACTGTTGGTGAATGAGTGGATGTGTATGTGGATCTTAGAATTACTGAAGAGGTTGTTGTAACTGGTATTGGTATGTCCATTGTTTTGAATATTTTAGTCTCTATTTTTGAATGTGTGTATCAAAGGTTATATTAGGGTGAGTGGAGGTCTGCCACTCTATCACAAGGATGATGTCATCAGTGATGTCATCAGTGATGTCATTTGAGATGTCATCAGTGATGTCATGAGTGATGTCACTGACCATGTCATGAGTGATGTAATATGTGACGTCATCAGCAGTGCATTGCGGGCGCGCGAGTTATAGTTAGCTGAACTAACTATAACAGGGGAATTTCAATGGTTTTGTACAAGTGAAAAGTCCAGCTAACTATAACACCCCTGAAACCTATGGTTTTTTCAGTGAATTTCTGAGGTTTTTTAAATGCTAATTCCTAACTATAACGTGCCTGAAACCTATGGTTTTTTCTGTGAATTTCAAAGGTTTTTTAAATGCTAATTTCTAACTATGCCTACAGAGATAGGACATGTGAAGAAAGAAGAAAAAATGCACAGAAAGAAACAAAAGAAGTGCAGAAAGAAGCAACAGAACTCCTCAAATACGAAGATAAGTGCAGGAAGAAGGATAACGTGCAGAAAGAACAAAAAGAAGAGCAGAAAGAAGCCTTGTTACAAAATCATCCTGTACCCTCAATTTTTTCAGACGGATACTGGTGGTAACTGAGTCTGACTAACCAGTCCTAGAGCCAGTGCTATGTTAAAAGACACTTAGAATACAGTGAAAACACCTACATACACTAGGGAACATTATGCGTTGGGGTCCCCCTGTGATTAGCATGACCTCCTCTGTAAGCCCCTAGTGTATAATAGGGCATGGGGATTAAAACTACCTCTTAAAACAGGCCACAGGGCGTTTTTGCACACGTTAACTCAGGCCCCGTCCCCTCCCTTCACCACTGTGTAAACACGCCCTGTGTCCATTTTTAGTTGGGAGATTAAGTTCATTTGAATCCTGAGGGTCCCTAGGGTCCAACTAGCCCACTAGGTACCTCCAGTAAGTGCCACAGAGCTGCGTTGCAGAGAGGTGTAAAAAGTGTCACGGCCTGGACCACCTCTCTGCAATGCAGCTCAGTGGCGCTTACTGGAGCTCAGTGGCGCTTACTGGAAGCACTTGGTGGGCTAGTTAGCCCCCAGGGGCCCTCAGTATTGAAGGGAAATTATATCCCCAATTTAAAACGTGCCATAGTGCGTGTTTGCACACGTCACCTCAGGCCCCGTCCCCTCCCTTCACCACTGTGTAAACGCACCCTGTGGCTGTTCTAAGTTGAGAGATTAAGTCCCCTTGAATCCTAAGGGTCCCTAGGGTCAAACTAGACCACTAGGTACCTCCAGTAAGCGCCACAGAGCTGCGTTGCAGAGAGGTGTAAAAAGGGGCTTGGCCTCAGAACACCTGGCTGCAGCGCAGCTCCCTGGCGCATACTGGAGATGCCTGTTGGGGGCGCGTTTGCAGAGTGCTGCACGGAGGGGGCATGGCCTCCGGCACGTTGCCAGTCTTTTATTTATTTTAGTTTTTTAAGAAGGGGGGCTGTTTGGTTCCCCTTCTTATTCTAATTTATTGGCCCTGATGACCCCATCCCCCAGGGCCGGTCTCCTAATTATATTTTTTTGACCCCAATCCCCAGGGCCGGCCACTGTTTTTTATTATTTTTAAAAAATATATATTTATAGACACACCTAGGACATGCTGGACAAACCGTACGTACCTATCACCATGACGATTTGCGTGATATTCATTAAAAGGCGACTATGCATGCAATGAATCCACGTGGAATGTATTTACACCACTAGTGAAGCTCTGACATGTCTGATGCCCTACCGTGCCTAATCCTGGTAGACACCCTTGTCGTTTATTTATACAAACATGGGTAGCTATTGACGGGCACATTTAATACACATGCACACCAAGCCATTCAAAGGGGATTCGACAAAATTTCGACCAAAACTATGCAAGAAACCCCCCTCACGGTTAATAAAACACACATCCACTGCCGGATGTGTAATACTTTTTATTTTACTCTCTGGAAAGGGACGAACATCACTTGAGAGTCACAGCGTGCTCCTGACAGAGCCCAATGCTGTGTTACACCCACCATTGCCTGCCGAGTGCCACACACCTCTGTGTTGTATTCCACTAGCTAGTGCATATGCTATGACACTCTCTAGACCATGTGCACTGTAACACCACCCCGTGAATATGTCATGCCACACTTGTCTTCGCACGGGTTATATTGCCCCATCTAACGTGCCTTTCTCGATGCCTATGTTATAACGCACAGTGCTATGCCATACATATTACAATCTGGGATCCATATCTTTGTCACAGTGCATATGCAACGTTACACTCCCCAGCACATATTTTATATTACAACTTTAGAGACTAGTTAGGTTACACAACACTGCCCTGTGCATATTACACTCCAAGGCGCATATCGCATAGCACGCGCTAGTGCCTGTGCTATCTCGCGCTCTCCAATGAATCTGTCATTGCGCACATTATATTTCACGCCCGGTTCATCTTATATCACACTTTTTGGTGCATAGTTTATACCATACACTATATCTAGTTTTCATTTTCAATCGTGCTCTCAGGACTATGTTCTATATAACACTGTGTTCACCTACCCTTTTCACGGGCATTACATTTTGCGATAGGGGGTGGAGGGTCAGGGGGTGTTTCTGCCAAGTGAGCCCGGAGTCACAGTCACAAACGTCCTCTTCTTCCTGAATAAAAGTGAGATTATGCTGCATACTTGTTCATATTTTAAGTAGTTCGCACAGACACAATGTTTTAAAAACAATAAAGTTCCTAATACCCGCCTTCTCTGAACAGTTAGCTTGCTGCCCCATCCCCTTCCTCCCTATCCTCTGTTGTGTGAATCCATGGACTAGCCTCCTCCCTCCTGCCATGCATGGTCTGATGTGCTGCCACTGCCCTCAATTTAGTATGATGTACCAGTCCACTCCTCCTGCCCTCCATTGCCCAATTCTATGCCCCATCATTGACCTCCTGCTTAAACTCTGTGCTTAGCTTGCTGCCCCTATTCTCCTTCCCCCTGCCCTCTGATGTCTTTGTGCATGCCCCTGCTCCATCCTTTTTGCCCACCATGTCCCATGGACCTGCCACTCCTATCTACTCTGAGTGTTCTGTTGAGCTGCCACTCCCCTCCCACCTGCCTAGCATTGTCAGATGACTGTAACCTGTCCCTGCCACCTCCACCCTGCCTGTCCACATGCCATGCCCCTATCCTCTTCCTCCTGTCCTACATGGTCCATTGTACTGCCACACCCTTCTGCCCTCCCTGGTCTGTTGTGCTGCAACTGCTCCTCCTGCCTGCCCCGTGTGGTCTGTTGTGAGGTCCCTTCCCCTGAACTTTCTTGTCTGTGCACAGGTCCTGACCCTCCCTTCTATCCTCCATCGTCCTTTGTGCATGCCCCTCCACCCTCCTTCTTGCCCATCATAGCCATTGTGCTGCCACTAACCCTCCCACTTGCCATGCTTGGTCTTCTGTGCTGCCATGGCCCCTCCCACCTTCCCTGTGTGGTCAGTTAGCTGCCCCTGACCCCCTCCCACCTTCCCTCCATGGTCTGTGTGTATGCCATCACAGTCTCACTGTTGCTCTTCATGGTGTGTCTTGCTTCTAGTGCCCATCCTGCCTGACCTCCATGGCTATCTTGCTGCTCCTGCCCTGCCCCCTTGCCCCCAGCCCTACTCCCTCCCTCCTGGCTTGTCTGTTCCATTGTAATGCCCCTGATCCGTCCCTCCTGCCCTTTATGGTCTGTTATGCTGCAGCTTTCTCTCCTGTCTGTCCATTATGGTCAGCTAGCTACCATTGCCTCTTGCCCCTCTGTTCTCTGTTGTCCATGTGCATGGTCCTGTCCCCTCCCTCTTGATTTCTATGGATTGTTGTGCTGCACTCCCGTCCTGCATGCCCTGTGTGGTGTATTGTGCTGCTGCAAACCCTGATGCCTGCCCTGCAGGGTCAGTTTGGTGCACCTCTCCATGTCCCTCCTGTCCTCTGTTATCCAAGTCCATGTCCCTATCCCATTTCCTTCCATGATCCAATGTACCATACTTGCGAACATTTTGAACTTGGTAAGAGGGAGATTTTGAAAAAAAACTGGGGTATTGATTTTCCCCTTTGAGTTACATTGAAAAAGAGGATATTGTAGACAGGAGACAGATCAAATAAAGCCCATTTGAGCTTAAGAACATTGGATGTTTCCTGGCTGAATCGGGTCTGTTGGCATGTATGGTTGTACTACCATTGCCTCTTCCTTCTGCCCATAATGGTCTATTACATTGCCACAGCCTTGAAGGAGGGTAGATTTTGTATCACAGGGGGCCCCTGGCCCGTTCTGTCCACACCTGAAGTATGAGACCCTTGTCCTTGCCCTGCCAGCTGCATTTGTAGGCCGTATTAAATTGACCAGCGGGTCCTGTGTTGCTATATAATTATCCTGAGACTTCCTTACCACTCAGCCAGCATAAAACCCCTGTGTAGGCCCTTCTGTTCAATATGTAGGCCTCTTTGTTAAATTGACCATAGCTCTGCAATTTTAGTGTATAGCAGTCTGAAGGCAGGTCTGCGAGGCCTTCTGATCCAAACTAGTAGCCCCCTCCCTACCCGAGTGCTCCGTGCTCGGTATCAAAGTTCAACATCCCCCTGAAGCTGTCGACATACAGTAGGCTGCATCCTGGACTGGTACTTGCTTCCTGGGCAGGTTTCCCACTTTTAAGGAAGTGGCAACCGCAGAGCGTCAAGTTAGGAGAACTGAGGAGATTTTATACATGAATATATTGAATTCCCGTACAATACCCATTATTTTCTGCTTGCTCTATAGAACTTACGATAAGCGATTGGCCTGAGAGACTGACCTTTTCACCCAGTCCATTGTCAGCATTAAGTGGGTAAATGACGAAATGTCTGGTAAAATCTGCAGACAAAGCTTTTGGGTAGCATACGTAGGTAGATGTAGCGTGCAAAGGAGCCCACAAAATGATATAAAAAGGGAGCACCCACAGATATCAACGGACTACCTCGCCGTCTGTATGTAGGTTAACAGGCAGTGCAGGTTTTCCCCAAGAGCTGGGAGCTCTTGTCTTCCTTTGCTTAAAATGTCTTGCTCTGCTTTGCTTGAAGTATCTTATTCTATTTTACCTATATGAAATGTCATGTTATGTTTAACCATTGTTCTCTTTACTTTTGCATTTAAAAGATTTTGTATTGTAATTGCAGGAATGCTTGCTCTAAGAGTAAACGTGAGTGTTCCTAGGTAACATTTTCCTTGGTGTAACTTGTTTCTCATGATGCATTTATAGATGTGTTTTCTCTCTCTCTCTGTCAGTACATTAATTGAGATACAGAGAATATTATGACAGCTGTATGATTATCTGGATTCTGTATTTTGTACTTTATGTCTCTATTCTGCGGTTTCTTTGAAGTTGCATCTTCTCATTAAACTGCCATTGTATTCTGCCTCCAATTCCATGTCTCATATGTCTGTTTTCTTCATTTTTGGAGCAAGCGTTCCTAGGCACCCCGGCTCAAATTAAGGTGCCCCTTTTGTCCCTGACTCACTCTCCTGCTCAGTTCTGTGGTGGCTCCCGGGGATCTGGGGACCGCCCCTAGCTTCCTTGACCCGTAATAGATCTTCCCTCCAACAGCCTCTCTTGCAAGTCCTGTATTGTTGGTTTGTTGCCCCTGCCCCCCTTTCCACTGCCCTCCATAGTCTGTTGTGCTTCCACGGCCCTTCCTGCCTGATCAGTGTGGTTAAATTGTTGCCTTTGCACCCTCCTACCTGCCTTCAATTTTCAGAGTCCGTGCCCCTGGCCTCTGCCTCTCAACAGTATCCTAATGAACAACTAGATTGCTAACATTCTATATTTATTACAAAAGTGTGGAACGCCTGACATCATCTTGATGTAATCAAAACTGTAATACCTAGAGCATTTCCTTTAGAAATTACATATATGAGAGGGTCTTATTGGCATCAAAATTATGGTTAGTGCTCTAAAAGACTAAAATAAGGACATATTTTCTGAGTTTTCAAATAGCGACAAAGCACTTTTAAATTATTTGTTATCTTTATGTTTTTTTATCCAGTTGACCACTTGATTAAATGTTGCACTTAGGGGAGAGGATGTGGTGTTACTTCCAGAACTGCAGACTTTGCAACTGGGGAACCAGGTTGAAGTTTCTGCTTCAGCTCGACATTCTGTGATTCTGGTCAAATCACTTAGTCTCCCCATGTCTACAACCAAAATGAATTTGTTCTTGTGTGATGTAACCAATGCTCATGTAAAGCACTCCAATACCTGACAAGTCTGCACTATATAACACTGCAAAAACACAAAATAATAAGTGTTTTGCACACTTCTGTCATTGGGCTATATTTGGGCTACATCTGGGTGATTTTGGGCTACATTTGGGCTCTTTTGTCTCCGGTGGCCATCTTGGGAGATTTATTTGTCATGAAGTTTCCTAATTTCCTCATGTACTGCAGTCTCCTCAGTAGGAAATGCTTTCAGTTTTTTACTTTGATTCCATCATGAAGGTATTCAGATATGTCACACATTTGCCATAAATTCTGAATGTTAGCACTCTAGTTGCTCATTAGATCACTGTAGTAAAACTACTGCACCATGGAAGTCTGCTCCTGGTATTAAAAGTGCATGTTTCAGTCTGCATGTCAGAATTTTTTAATGAAATAGAAGAGGATTTGAGAAGTCACTCAAAATGTGCCCTCATTTTCTTTCTTCAGCATTAATCATAATTTCTATGGCAAAATGAACCTCCTCATTGTGTTCCTTTTTAAATTAAATGTTTTAAGTGTTACCAGTTTATTCCAATCAAGATGGCTTCAGGTGTGCCATACTTTTGTCATAATGAAGACAGTAAGCGCTCTAGTTGTTTTTAAGAACATTCTGGGACATTCTGTCATTGGGCTATACTTGGGCTACATCTGGGTGATATTTGGGCTACATTCGGGCTCTTTTGTCTCTGGTGGCCATCTTGGGAGACTTATTTGTTATGAAGTTTCCTAATTTCCTCATTTACTGCAGTCTCCTCAGTAGGAAATACTTTCAGTTTTTTACTTTGATTCCATCAAGAAGGCATTCAGATGTGTCACACATTTGCCATAAATTCAGAATGTTAGCACTCTTTTTGCTCATTAGATCACTGTAGTAAAGCTACTGCTCACCAGGGAAGTCTGCTGCTGGTATTGAAAGTGCATGTTTCAGTCTGCATGTCAGAATTTTTTAATGAAATAGAAGAGGATTTAAAAAGTCACTCAAAATGTGCCCTAATTTTTCTTTCTGCAGCACTAATCATACTTTTTATGGAAAAATGAACCCCCTCATTTTGTTCCTTTTTAAATTAAATGTTTTAAGAGTTACCACTTTAATCCAAGCAAGATGGCTTCAGGTGTGCCATACGTTTATCATAAGTAGGACTGTTAGCGCTCTAGTAGTTCTTTGGAACACTCTGGGAAGCTGCAGTAGAACACAAAGGAATCAACTGACAGTCTCTGCCCTTGTTGGATGTACATGTTTTACTGAGAATGTCAGACTTCATTCTCACATGACTGAGAAAGATAATGTGAATTTACAGAAAATAAGCTCTCAGTTTAGCCTATAGATCACCTTCCAAACCTCTGTGGTAAAAGCATGAGAAAATATTTTTCTCTCAATCATGATATCCCAGCAGAAGGCTTTTTCACATGGTGAAATCACCTTAGAACATACCACAATTCCTAAAATGAGTATGGTACCATCAACAAATGATTTATAATGTAACTAAAGTCTTAAAACCTTCTATTAACTGCAATGCTTTTTAATGAGGTGCTATCATGTATATTGGTCCCAAGATGGCTGCCAACACTTCTTGGATGAAGTGCTGACAGCCAATCAGATCTCAGGATGAGATGTGTGGTTAGGCTCCGCCCACATATATATATGCTTTTAAATGCTATTTTCTCAGGAAATACTGAACAGATTTACACCAGACCTGCAAAAGGCACTTCCTTGACCTTATGGCTACCTCTCTGCCAAATATCAAGTAATTCTGTTCAGCCGTTCGGGCTGTAGCTGTGTCTAAAGGTCCTATGGAAAAATGCATGGGGAAAACGCGTTTTGGGACCCCCCTTTTTTCTCGGCCCCTGCTTGACGAATCCCCCCGAGACTTTCAGGGTAGGAGCGGAGCGGAGCGCCCCACCTATTTTGAAAATTTCGCGAGGATTCGTCGCCCGACGCCAAAGTTATTCCAAATAGAATGTTGCGGATTTCCTATGGAAACAGGGTCCTAACTATAACTACCTACTGGCGACCGCCAGTAGGTAATACATATATATATGAGGCTCCATGGGGATGTCCAGAAACGAACAGCACTCGGACACAGAACAGCTTTTTCCCCAATCAAGCTTTATTCAAGGTATGGGCAGTCACTCTCACCAGTCATTAAAGCCTTTGTCTGCACCCGACGCGTTTCGAGAGGATCTCTTTTTCAAGAGTGATGTGGACAAAGAGCGCATGTGCGCCTGCAGCTTCCTTTTCAGCGATATCGCACACCATTGATTGGTGCCTCTGTATGAGAAGTGCGTTGCTTTCTGGGAGCTGTAGTGCGTGATTTCTTCCCTTAATGGATGCGCTCCAAATTTCAGGTGAATTCTAGGCTCTCACACGAGCCATTGGGGGGAGCAATAGTCCTTGATCCTAATTCTGTGTCCCGCTTCGTGAGCTTGGTGTATCCAGTGCTCCGCGGCCCCCTGTTATCGGGGTGGTGCGCGTTCAGCGGCAGGACGGCCGCTATAGATATGAGGCTCCATGGGGATGTCCAGAAACGAACAGCACTCGGACACAGAACAGCTTTTTCCCCAATCAAGCTTTATTCAAGGTATGGGCAGTCACTCTCACCAGTCATTAAAGCCTTTGTCTGCACCCGACGCGTTTCGAGAGGATCTCTTTTTCAAGGGTGATGTGGACAAAGAGCGCATGTGTGCCTGCAGCTTCCTTTTCAGCGATATCGCACACCATTGATTGGTGCCTCTGTATGAGAAGTGCGTTGCTTTCTGGGAGCTGTAGTGCGTGATTTCTTCCCTTAATGGATGCGCTCCAAATTTCAGGCGAATTCTAGGCTCTCACACGAGCCATTGGGGGGAGCAATAGTCCTTGATCCTAATTCTGTGTCCCGCTTCGTGAGCTTGGTGTATCCAGTGCTCCGCGGCCCCCTGTTATCGGGGTGGTGCGCGTTCAGCGGCAGGACGGCCGCTATAGATATGAGGCTCCATGGGGATGTCCAGAAACGAACAGCACTCGGACACAGAACAGCTTTTTCCCCAATCAAGCTTTATTCAAGGTATGGGCAGTCACTCTCACCAGTCATTAAAGCCTTTGTCTGCACCCGACGCGTTTCGAGAGGATCTCTTTTTCAAGGGTGATGTGGACAAAGAGCGCATGTGCGCCTGCAGCTTCCTTTTCAGCGATATCGCACACCATTGATTGGTGCCTCTGTATGAGAAGTGCGTTGCTTTCTGGGAGCTGTAGTGCGTGATTTCTTCCCTTAATGGATGCGCTCCAAATTTCAGGCGAATTCTAGGCTCTCACACGAGCCATTGGGGGGAGCAATAGTCCTTGATCCTAATTCTGTGTCCCGCTTCGTGAGCTTGGTGTATCCAGTGCTCCGCGGCCCCCTGTTATCGGGGTGGTGCGCGTTCAGCGGCAGGACGGCCGCTATAGATATGAGGCTCCATGGGGATGTCCAGAAACGAACAGCACTCGGACACAGAACAGCTTTTTCCCCAATCAAGCTTTATTCAAGGTATGGGCAGTCACTCTCACCAGTCATTAAAGCCTTTGTCTGCACCCGACGCGTTTCGAGAGGATCTCTTTTTCAAGGGTGATGTGGAGTCGGACAAAGAGCGCATGTGCGCCTGCAGCTTCCTTTTCAGCGATATCGCACACCATTGATTGGTGCCTCTGTATGAGAAGTGCGTTGCTTTCTGGGAGCTGTAGTGCGTGATTTCTTCCCTTAATGGATGCGCTCCAAATTTCAGGCGAATTCTAGGCTCTCACATGAGCCATTGGGGGGAGCAATAGTCCTTGATCCTAATTCTGTGTCCCGCTTCGTGAGCTTGGTGTATCCAGTGCTCCGCGGCCCCCTGTTATCGGGGTGGTGCGCGTTCAGCGGCAGGACGGCCGCTATAGATATGAGGCTCCATGGGGATGTCCAGAAACGAACAGCACTCGGACACAGAACAGCTTTTTCCCCAATCAAGCTTTATTCAAGGTATGGGCAGTCACTCTCACCAGTCATTAAAGCCTTTGTCTGCACCCGACGCATTTCGAGAGGATCTCTTTTTCAAGGGTGATGTGGACAAAGAGCGCATGTGCGCCTGCAGCTTCCTTTTCAGCGATATCGCACACCATTGATTGGTGCCTCTGTATGAGAAGTGCGTTGCTTTCTGGGAGCTGTAGTGCGTGATTTCTTCCCTTAATGGATGCGCTCCAAATTTCAGGCGAATTCTAGGCTCTCACACGAGCCATTGGGGGGAGCAATAGTCCTTGATCCTAATTCTGTGTCCCGCTTCGTGAGCTTGGTGTATCCAGTGCTCCGCGGCCCCCTGTTATCGGGGTGGTGCGCGTTCAGCGGCAGGACGGCCGCTATAGATATGAGGCTCCATGGGGATGTCCAGAAACGAACAGCACTCGGACACAGAACAGCTTTTTCCCCAATCAAGCTTTATTCAAGGTATGGGCAGTCACTCTCACCAGTCATTAAAGCCTTTGTCTGCACCCGACGCGTTTCGAGAGGATCTCTTTTTCAAGGGTGATGTGGACAAAGAGCGCATGTGCGCCTGCAGCTTCCTTTTCAGCGATATCGCACACCATTGATTGGTGCCTCTGTATGAGAAGTGCGTTGCTTTCTGGGAGCTGTAGTGCGTGATTTCTTCCCTTAATGGATGCGCTCCAAATTTCAGGCGAATTCTAGGCTCTCACACGAGCCATTGGGGGGAGCAATAGTCCTTGATCCTAATTCTGTGTCCCGCTTCGTGAGCTTGGTGTATCCAGTGCTCCGCGGCCCCCTGTTATCGGGGTGGTGCGCGTTCAGCGGCAGGACGGCCGCTATAGATATGAGGCTCCATGGGGATGTCCAGAAACGAACAGCACTCAGACACAGAACAGCTTTTTCCCCAATCAAGCTTTATTCAAGGTATGGGCAGTCACTCTCACCAGTCATTAAAGCCTTTGTCTGAACCCGACGCGTTTCGAGAGGATCTCTTTTTCAAGGGTGATGTGGACAAAGAGCGCATGTGCGCCTGCAGCTTCCTTTTCAGCGATATCGCACACCATTGATTGGTGCCTCTGTATGAGAAGTGCGTTGCTTTCTGGGAGCTGTAGTGCGTGATTTCTTCCCTTAATGGATGCGCTCCAAATTTCAGGCGAATTCTAGGCTCTCACACGAGCCATTGGGGGGAGCAATAGTCCTTGATCCTAATTCTGTGTCCCGCTTCGTGAGCTTGGTGTATCCAGTGCTCCGCGGCCCCCTGTTATCGGGGTGGTGCGCGTTCAGCGGCAGGACGGCCGCTATAGATATGAGGCTCCATGGGGATGTCCAGAAACGAACAGCACTCGGACACAGAACAGCTTTTTCCCCAATCAAGCTTTATTCAAGGTATGGGCAGTCACTCTCACCAGTCATTAAAGCCTTTGTCTGCACCCGACGCGTTTCGAGAGGATCTCTTTTTCAAGGGTGATGTGGACAAAGAGCGCATGTGCGCCTGCAGCTTCCTTTTCAGCGATATCGCACACCATTGATTGGTGCCTCTGTATGAGAAGTGCGTTGCTTTCTGGGAGCTGTAGTGCGTGATTTCTTCCCTTAATGGATGCGCTCCAAATTTCAGGCGAATTCTAGGCTCTCACACGAGCCATTGGGGGGAGCAATAGTCCTTGATCCTAATTCTGTGTCCCGCTTCGTGAGCTTGGTGTATCCAGTGCTCCACGGCCCCCTGTTATCGGGGTGGTGCGCGTTCAGCGGCAGGACGGCCGCTATAGATATGAGGCTCCATGGGGATGTCCAGAAACGAACAGCACTCGGACACAGAACAGCTTTTTCCCCAATCAAGCTTTATTCAAGGTATGGGCAGTCACTCTCACCAGTCATTAAAGCCTTTGTCTGCACCCGACGCGTTTCGAGAGGATCTCTTTTTCAAGGGTGATGTGGACAAAGAGCGCATGTGCGCCTGCAGCTTCCTTTTCAGCGATATCGCACACCATTGATTGGTGCCTCTGTATGAGAAGTGCGTTGCTTTCTGGGAGCTGTAGTGCGTGATTTCTTCCCTTAATGGATGCGCTCCAAATTTCAGGCGAATTCTAGGCTCTCACACGAGCCATTGGGGGGAGCAATAGTCCTTGATCCTAATTCTGTGTCCCGCTTCGTGAGCTTGGTGTATCCAGTGCTCCGCGGCCCCCTGTTATCGGGGTGGTGCGCGTTCAGCGGCAGGACGGCCGCTATAGATATGAGGCTCCATGGGGATGTCCAGAAACGAACAGCACTCGGACACAGAACAGCTTTTTCCCCAATCAAGCTTTATTCAAGGTATGGGCAGTCACTCTCACCAGTCATTAAAGCCTTTGTCTGCACCCGACGCGTTTCGAGAGGATCTCTTTTTCAAGGGTGATGTGGACAAAGAGCGCATGTGCGCCTGCAGCTTCCTTTTCAGCGATATCGCACACCATTGATTGGTGCCTCTGTATGAGAAGTGCGTGCTTTCTGGGAGCTGTAGTGCGTGATTTCTTCCCTTAATGGATGCGCTCCAAATTTCAGGTGAATTCTAGGCTCTCACACGAGCCATTGGGGGGAGCAATAGTCCTTGATCCTAATTCTGTGTCCCGCTTCGTGAGCTTGGTGTATCCAGTGCTCCGCGGCCCCCTGTTATCGGGGTGGTGCGCGTTCAGCGGCAGGACGGCCGCTATAGATATGAGGCTCCATGGGGATGTCCAGAAACGAACAGCACTCGGACACAGAACAGCTTTTTCCCCAATCAAGCTTTATTCAAGGTATGGGCAGTCACTCTCACCAGTCATTAAAGCCTTTGTCTGCACCCGACGCGTTTCGAGAGGATCTCTTTTTCAAGGGTGATGTGGACAAAGAGCGCATGTGCGCCTGCAGCTTCCTTTTCAGCGATATCGCACACCATTGATTGGTGCCTCTGTATGAGAAGTGCGTTGCTTTCTGGGAGCTGTAGTGCGTGATTTCTTCCCTTAATGGATGCGCTCCAAATTTCAGGCGAATTCTAGGCTCTCACACGAGCCATTGGGGGGAGCAATAGTCCTTGATCCTAATTCTGTGTCCCGCTTCGTGAGCTTGGTGTATCCAGTGCTCCGCGGCCCCCTGTTATCGGGGTGGTGCGCGTTCAGCGGCAGGACGGCCGCTATAGATATGAGGCTCCATGGGGATGTCCAGAAACGAACAGCACTCGGACACAGAACAGCTTTTTCCCCAATAAAGCTTTATTCAAGGTATGGGCAGTCACTCTCACCAGTCATTAAAGCCTTTG